>NC_066271.1:5000000-7500000 GCF_905404315.1 Leptidea sinapis
AATTAAGAAAAAAACACCTGTTTGCGGCATATTTATTTATTATTTATTTTACGTAAATAAGGGACGATACGAGCAGGCCCGGCAGACGATACCCATTACAATGCAGTGCCGCTCAGAATTATTGAAAATACCCAAAGATTCCCATATAAATGATTAAGCAATTTAAAAGAACAGTTTGAAGTAATGTAGCACTTACAAAAAGTAAATCATCAAAATAGAGAGGCGAAGATAATGATGTAATTAATCTTATTTGATAAAATTCTTTGTCTAGGTCTAAAAACCAAGTAGACGACAATTGAGAACATTTGTATGAAAAGATTGCTGCCAATATTTCCTGTTAAGCATTCAATAAACCTAGCTACCATCTATCTATTATGCAAAACATCCAGGTATGCAGTGATTGCGAAACTTGAATTTTAATTTAAATAATACAGTGATTAACAGCTATACCTAATCTGCAATGTGTAAAGTACGAACATTTATATCATGATTTACTACAGGCTCGTAAATAGTTATGTTAATGAGCCATGCTAATCCTAACGTATCAATGTTGATTGTATTGCAAAATTAAACGCAACTCGAGGCATGAACAAGTTCGTAGTTACTATACATACATACCTGGCTACTATTTGCTTTGTTTATGCAAATTCAGTAATGGAATCTATAGTGTACCTACTCAGTTAAGTGTCTGACAGAATATATATATTTTTGAAGTGAAAACTTCATTCGCCGCGTTGGGCACTTTTTGGTAGGGGAAAATCTAAGCACACGCAATCAATAAATAATTAAAAAAATAAACATAAATATGTAAAGTAAAACACTTTTTGGATTGGTGGAATTTTGTGAGTTCGCGTCACCCAAATGCTAATAGCAGTATATCTGTAGCTATACAGCTGACGTATTGTGCAACATTAGTGCTGTGTAGATATATCTTATAAGTGAAATTTGTGATTGAATTATGAAATTTTCAAATTTTGATACTAAAAGTTGTAAGTTTTCACTTCTATCAGCAGTCTCTACAACTGCCATTTTTTTCTTTTGGATTTTTCACAAAAATTGTACCATCTTCAGTTTTTATTTCCTCACGTTGTCTTAAGGCGCGATTGGTAATGTATAAAGTCTGAATAAGCTTAAATTTTCATAGAATATAAGTGACTATCATTAGTTTCATAATATCATTTGCTTGCTTCGTTGGTTGAAAATCTACATCTTTATAAAAAATATATTAAAAGTTTTTTAGCAAAATAGTAAAATGTTATAGCACAGATCACACATTGTGGAAAAAATGTAATTCATAAAAGTTCACGTCAGAAGTGAGAACTTCTGACCGGAACCAACATTGTTTTTTATTATTACCATTTTTACCGTTATAGATTAGATATATTATGTAGATTCGTCATGTCTCTCTGTCTGCCCGTCCGTATGTCGCAGCCACTTTTTTACGAAACAGGCAGGCAGGATTTGGCTGGCTTCAGCCACTGCTTCCGATTATCGTACATGAACCAATTTTCATCACATGTAATGATTCGATTTAAAAATCCTTAATTATTGTGCTGGTTGAGTAATGTAACGCAGCAGTTCAAGCGCGTTTGTCGGTTTGCTTCACTCAATTCATGAGGTGGGCAACCTTTCAAGATTTTTACTTTCTGCTTTAAGTGGATTAAAACAGTTTTATTACCAACACCACAGCCTGCAGCTAACTCGGACGTGGTTTGTGATGGATCCGCTTCCACATTAACCTTCAATTCTTCATTATCAACCATAATCTAGACGGCATCCAGTGCAAATGAGCCTCCCACTGGTAGCAGTTTAATCGTCACACACTCCCAACAGATTCTAATCATATTCGAGGGCACTTGGAGTCTCCAAGGTAAAAGTTAACATGGCTGTCCTAAACCCACCAATCAACGAACGGTTATTGCAGTGGTAGAGACTATTTGAGAAACCTGGAGTGAAGTAAAGCGGGTAGCTCAAGGTCTTCGGCCTTATTCAGGGGATACCTTAAGTCATATTATGGTGGTTAAAGAGTGAAATGTCATATAAAATCTCATAATTAAAAAAAAAGCGTACCCTTTTTTAAAGGACTAGCCACACTCTTGTGATTCCTTTAGTGTTGCAAGAGAATGTGGGCGGTTGTGATAATTTAATAATTAATTTAATATACGCTCGTTAGTCCTCTCTTTCATAAAAAAATTAAGCTACTTAAACTACTTGGCTAATGATACTTTACATCTTATGTCTCAAAATAACTATATTTAGGTTCAATCAAATATTCTGAACAAAAAAAAAGACGTGTTGGCTAATTTCTAAACTCTATACTTCTTTGGCCTAACAAATAAAAGCATAAATCCTTAAAATTATTCATTCCTCGTATAGCACGAAACTACACACTTCTACGTTTGTAGAAAGAACAATATTGTTATATCTTGCAACGATGGCTTTGACATTTAATTATTAAATAACGAATACGGCTGTATGGGCTTGCACCCTTTGCCTATCCTAATAATGGACGAAGAAACCAAAACAAAAAAAACCAATGTCGCAAACGTCAGAAAATTTTGGCAACCAACTTCACCCTGTTACAGTGTGCTACAGTGATGCGCGCGCATCTTAAAAGGAGGATGGCGAGAATGCATGGCATGTATTTTGGGACCCACTGAAAGAAGCGGCGTACATCATGGAAACTTATTAATAATTGTAAAACATAACAAAAATAAGAAAAAAGCAAATCGTAAGTAAGTCTAAAAAAGTGGGAGAAAAATATATACCTAAATGAAAAATATAACCTAAAATTATTAATCAATTGAGCATTCACAATGCATTCTTTTTTCAAGCAGGTATCAAATCTTTTTAAGATTATTACCTACTGATTTAAGTATCAAAAAACGATAACAATCTTATCGAATCTAATTCTGAATTCAAATTCAAATATTTTTATTCAAAATAGGATTTAAAATCACTTATTGAACGTCAAAAACTACCACCCATTACTACTGAATTACTGATTCACTGATTTGTGTCGGTATAGATAGTTTGATGGTGGCGGAACATCCATATAAAATATGACTGTCATGGTAAAAAATATCAATAATCAATTGCGCAAAACCTTCCGTTAGTGCAAGATGACTTAATTTTAAACAAATTATAACAATTTATTTATTTTGACTCCCATATCTTAGCGCCTCAAATTTTTTTGTATAAACATCGAATAAACCTAAGTTTATAATTAATATAAACTTGTACTTGTACGCTGCATCCTGAATTTTTTAATTATGTGGGTCCATTCTTGCCATCCTCCTTTCACTCTCATCATTTTTTTTATAACGCGCCTTAAGAAGTATAACTTCAATAATTTAAACAGTATTTGTGAAGGTAGCGCCTTAACTGGTTGCGCTATGAGACATCACGTCGTCGCAAAGACCTTTGCCTTAAATCGGGGTGCGGTACCACCTGTGCGCGCGATACGTACACAGATTACATACACACGTCGTAATGTCAGTGATTTATGTCTTCGAATCAATACTAGATGTCGCTTTACACCAACAATACTCCCCGCGGCGCGAGCTCACATCTGTGCGACCAACGACAAAATAATCTTATGAATCACTTTGTTTTGCAGCCAATTCCAAGAATCAATTAATAATAATAATAATTTATGTCGTCGATAAAACAATAATTAATATGATCGGTAGTTATTTGAGACGTCGGAGTAAACTAATATGAAATCTAGTGTAATATGAGACGAACAGCAAACGGGTTGGCGGTACACCTGTGAACTCTACTATCGCATCACCTCCTAATATACACTCCAAATTTACATATTTCATAGTAATATTTAGATCGTAGAACACGTTTACACCAGGTTATTCTGCGGTCAAGCAATGTGTAAGCATTATTGTATTTCGGTGTAAAGGGCGCCGTAGCTAGTGAAATTACTGGGCAAATAAGACTTAACATTTCTATAAATGTTGCCTAGAATTTTAGGTTCATTGTAAATAAATTTAGAAATAAAATCCCGTTGAGTTTCTTGCACCCGATCTTCTCAGGCATACTATTTAAATATTTCGAATGGGTGGTAGTTTTTGATGCAATTTTGAATAAAAATATTTGAATTTGAATCCTTAGTGGCACTGCATTATAATGGGCGTATTACTAAATATCGATAAACGTATTGCTTGTGTTATAAATTTTTCGTATAAAAAAATACGGAGACTAACGGTCTTTCACGATCTGACGGTTGAAATATCTGACGAAATAAATTTAACAATAGATAAACCTACCCCTTTCTACTTTCAGGATCAACGCGAGAATCCCACTTTATTAGCAGTCCAAGCGTAGTAATATTAAAAAATAATGTTTTTATTAAAACTTCGATGATTAAAAACTTCGCGAGTGATACATAAAAGAGACCTTCGAGAGATGATTATGATTGCACATTGGATTGGATTCTGGTTAAAAAGTGATAGCTCACATAATACTTCATGATTGATTAGTAAAACTATCACGACAAAATAATTGTTTATATTCCAACTTACGCGGGAAAATATCACGTTGAATTTAAAGTTTATGTAAACTTAAATAATCATTGTTCAATTACAATTATTATGCGTTTTACTCCTAATTTTTTTTTATTTAAAACTAAACCGGATAATTCGATCTTAAGCAATACTATAGATAAATTAATGAATGAAAACAATTTATTGTATTAAAAATGATACCATTTGTACATAAAAGTTATGGTAGCACAATCAGGCGACCTTATCGCTATTCAGCGATCTCTTCCAGGTAACCTAAAGGTGTAGCTTTTATTTATAACGTGACATAAAGGCATAAATTAACTTAATATATGGGATATACATACACACACATATATATATATATATATATATATATATATATATATATATATATACATACAGAATATACGCACAAAAGAGGAGAGAAAGAAATAGATTTAACGATTACAAAAATAATTAATAGTTATTAATATTATATATAAAATGTTATGCTACAAAAGATATTATGAGTACCATCAACAACAAAACTACTCATCAATCAGAGAAACACAAACTGTAAGGCTGCATCTTTCAATGCTGTTTATGCTGACTCTACCAAATAGGGACAGGTCGATGCACTGTCGTCTTTGTTTGAATAAAAAACATATGTCTTCTTATACGTGCACGGAACGCCAACTAAGGCACTATAATGAGTCAAAAGGCTTCATTTATACTTAAGGCATACACAAGGAATTGAAAATTGTGTGAGGCATGCATTAATTTATGCGCGAAGTACAAAAGGAAAATGAAAATCGGTGAGAGAGTGCCGATAGAAGTTTTAGTATTAATATTTTGATTGAAACTTAGAACTTGTTGAAAATGTGATTTTTCATAATGTTCAAAAACAATAAAATTATTAATTTAAATAAACTAAACTTATTTTTAATAATATATTAAATCAAACAAAATCACTATTTCAACAATTCACAGTAAATACACATTAAACTTTTCACTAAATCCATTCAATTTCGCTTATAAGATATACACAGCACTAATGTTGCACAATAGGACAGCTGTATAGCTACAGATATACTGCTATAAGCATTTGGGTGACGCGAACTCACGAGATTTCACCCATTTAAAAAGTGTCTAACTAAATATATTTATATTTTTATTATTTATTTATCGCGTGCGCCAGTCATGAGCATGCCGATGACGCGAACCAATAAGATTTTCCCGAACCAAAAAGTGCCCAGCGGGGCTAAAAAAGTTCTCACTTTAAAAACGATTCCAACGTTTTTTGCTCAATATTTAAAATATAGCGAATGAGGTAAAAATTTAAAACGTTATTATCTAAGGAAATTGAGATCATCGAACATAAAAAACCAGTCTATTATATATCATTTTGCAAATATATTCATAATTGTTATTAGTGTAATTAGGTATAAGATGGTTATGGATTCTGATCAGTACGGGATCGCGAGTATCAAGTATCGAAGCCAGCACGGGGTCTGTGCCAGGTGTGTGCTTGGAACATTAATCGTCGATCCACCTTCTTATAGATCAAAATCGAAACCTGTTTTATTATTTTAAAGTTGTAACTTGTAAATGACGCAAGTATTGCTGGCGCGCTCGCAGGTGGGAGCGAGTGGCTACGGTAAAACGAGATGCGAGACACACTGTCGCCGAGAACCGCGAGCCAGGACGCTCTGCGATCTGATAATACATTATCGTTACAATAAAACACTTTTTAAAGGATTAAAACGCGTGTAATTTTTTTAAATTGTAAGTTTGACTTTTACGCAAAAACTAATGTAAAAATACAGTTAAAATTACACGCGTTTTAATACTTTAAAAATTGTTTTATTTAAATGTGTAACACTCGCATTAATCAAAGAAAATACTATTCTTTATCGTTTCATAACTTTCTTAATACCCGAGGCCTGCCCTAGATTAAGAAACCTTAAACAATAACAGATAATATCGATAATACCGTATTTCGTCTTCTCCATGCTGGGTCTCTCCATTCTACCGTAACAGTCTTTTCCATGCTGGGTTAACATAATATGACGAACGACGGTAATATAAAGCATAACATACGTTTTTTAAACACATCAATGGTTGACCATTGCATCCTTAATTCCGCTAAATACTTACAACGCCTAGTCTTTTATAAACTTTGAGATAAACTAACAGTAAGAAGTAAAAAAATACAAAGATGATACTAAATTTTAACAAGTTTCAAGGTAATTTAGTGGCAGATACACCAAAGGCCTGCAGCTAATTTGTAGTACAGTACGTGTAATAACACCCCTACACAAGAGAACCGATTTGTAGTGGAACAAATCGGTATTACAGTCGACGTAAGCAGGTGGGGGCGCCACTGTTCTTAATTCAATCAGACTTTGGCTCATTCACTCGTTATATGTGTACAAGGCTTCACGTTAAATACTGAATAGTAAACGTAGCAGTAGATTTTATTATTTGGATACGCAAACCGTGCTGTCACGTTAGGCTATGTAACGCCCATTCGGGTTAAGTCGTCTCGAGATGACTCCGGGGGCGTGACCAGTCAAATGTTATTATTTTATGAGGATAGAATAAAAAATAAGTTGTATTTCGTATTTCCTCGCCTTGGTAAAGTTTTGTAATGCTTAGGAGTACACAACCTTTTTTTATGTCGTAGATGTCCAAATGTTTTGAGTTTTCTTTAGTGTTAATTCCGCCGGATTCTCGTGCATGATTCTGGCGAGCCAACATGTCCTGAGAATGCCTCGTGTATAGGCGAAACACGTGTCGAATTGTTTAAAAGACAAATATTGGCGGAATTAACAGTAAAGAAAACTCAAAACATTTGGATACTAACGGATTTCCGCAAAGTAACGCCTACTCCAATAAATTTTCTGTCCTAGATGTGTCAAAGGTTACTTATTATAGTGCATCATGCAATCATTTTAATTACTTGAAGTAATAATTAGAACTGACACTCTCTTTAGATAGTTACACTGACTGTGATATTATTGACGTAATTTATTAGAAATCTCAACTTGTTTAGGTCAAGTAGTAGAAGATATCGTTAAATTAGCTTTGTTCCAGTGCATCAATAATTGTTAGCGATAAAACAGACTATAAAATATATTTAACGACACACGACGCTCCGATTACTTTGGATATTGTTTGTTGAATAACAACATTAATATGTCAAGTACTAAGTCACAAACAGAAGAGGTGACTATAAATTATATGACTTCATTAACTCTCTAAGAAAAAAGCTATTCTTGCGATTGTATGAAACGTGCAGTCATTGATAGATTGACAGATTACGGCTATAATCTTGTAGAAAACGGAGATAGCCGAAATTCACAACGTTGTAAGCAACTGTTCGCTTTCAAACTTAGCCGGATTATACTACGTCGCCATATTGTAATTACTATTTCAAACTTATGTCAATTAATCGTTTCATACTTAATGGATTTTCAATTTTTACTTAGGCAGCCCCGTCTCTTATTACGTAGTATTTATATCCTCTTTGGTTATTACTTTGTCCTTTTTATGTAACCTAGAGCTACGCGAATAATATATAATTTGGTATAATTTAAATGAGCTAAGTGTTCATTCAATATTTGCCTAAATTTGTCTGTTCTTATGTACAGTAAAAAAGCTACTGTTACTACAAAATAAACCTATTTTATTATTATATTCTAATTATCATGTAAACGACATAACCTTTAATATTTACCTCTAACCGTAAAAACAGTGCGTATTTAAAATATTTCCACGCGCACTCACGCCAGGCCACAGAGAATTCTAATTGCATATTTACATACGTTTTTATTAATTCACGTCTTATTTGTTTATGGTGATTGTGTAAGTATGTCTGACGTCTCTTGTCACATGTGTATGTCGGCGTTCGGTGTTCTACGCCGCGAGTTGGCGAGATCGCGCGGCGTCTGACATCGGCGCCCCAGCGTCTGCCGGCAGCCTATCAGTTGATACAACATTACATCTTCGCCTTTACAATTAAACAGTATCCGTCGTATCGGTGACAACCCTTATTTATCAAAATTAGTATTTGCTTTGATTGACACGAGTGTTACACATTTGAATAAAACACTTTTTAAATGATTAAAACGCGTGTAATTGTAACTGGGTTTTTACATTAGTTGAAAACCCCTGAAAACATACTCTGACATGGTCTCGAAATGTCGGGTTAACTAAAATAATAATAAAAATGTAACTTTTACGGAATAACTAACGTAAAAACTCGGTAAGACACGCGTTTTAATCCTTCAAAAAGTGTTTTATTTAAATGTATAAGTAGTGTTTAATAAATGTCTGTATAAAATATGCTTTCACTAGGCGTAGTTTTATTGAAGTTTTAATCTATTAGCGTTTTACAGAATTATTTTTTATTTATTTAATGGCATGGGATGCAAGGCCATAGACCCGTTCTTTATATTCAGTATTGCGATTGTTTTGGAACAAAGAGTAGATAATAATATATACCCAAATTACTGTCATCTGACTTTTCAAAATTATTTTTATAGGTTATATCATTGTTCAACGCCAGTTAAGAGCGGTAACAATGAAAAAGCTATTAAATTTGAAGTACACTAAATCTATGTATTAATAAGTTAATTTTCTTTTTAAAGTTATTTATAAACATTACATAATATGCAACTTATAAGCATGAATGCTTTTAGAATGAATACAAATAACAACAGTCGACATTGAGCGTTGACCGGATAAATTAAGGTTTGCGATTAGGATTCCATTTATATCTGTCTGTTTTCCTGTTCCCCGGACACATACCTTAAGAGCGATGCACCGACGCAGCCTGTATCTATCTACCTGCGTCCTATATCCCGCTCTATTCTGTTGTTCAACGCAATGTTTCATCTAATTGTAAATAAATTCAATTAAATGTTACTTACTTATGTAACGTTAAGTGTATCAAATTCAAATATAAATATTTTTATTCAAAATAGGATGTGACATCACTTATTGAAAGTCAAAAAACTACCACCCATTCCAAAATGAATGCCTTAGACCTGAGAAGAATGGGCTCAACAAACTCAGCGGGCTTTTCTTTTTCATTGAATAAATATGTTTACAAAGTAATATTGTACAATTAAACTTATTATTTAATAACCTGAGGGCGGTCACTCCATTCCCAATCTGTGGTATCATTAAGAAAGTCATTTATGTTATAGTAACCTTTACCACACAAACGTTCTGTTAAAAAAAACTTAACTTAATATCTTTTCAGTTATAATTATAAATGTGCTCTGTCAAAAATGTCAACGATTTAGTTATCGAAATGTATTATTATTGTGCAAATATTTAGTTGTTTTTTTTGTTTCATTTTTGCTGGTGTTAGATATACGATAATGTGATCCTCAATTCATTATACATTTCAATTTATTTATTAATTTACATTTATATATAGATAATTTGTCCACTTATTGTCCCACTAAGCATGAAAGTAAAACTTAATATTAAATGGAAATAAAATTAAATAAGCAGGATTAATGGGGCTTTTCTTATCGAACTAAATTATTTTTTTAATTCATTTAATCAAAAGTTATAGATATACCTAGTATATAATGTTATTTTCATGGTTTAACTTAAAAGACTATATTAAAATGAAATTGTTCTCCTTAATTTGACGACCTGTATAGCCGAGTGGTTAGCGATCCTAACTACTAAGCTAGAGGTCCCGGGTTCGAATCCCGGTAGGTGCAAGCATTTATATGATGAAGGATGCTTGTTTCCGAGTCATGGATGTTTATATGTATTTATGTATGTTTAAGTAAGTATATTGTATTAAATATATCGTTGTCTTGCAACCAACACAGGCTATACTCGTATAATATGCCTGATTTGGGGCATGATAATTTGTGTAAAAGTGTGTCAATATTATAAAAAAAATATTGTAGCCATTAAATATATTTAAAATCGTATCTTAACATTTCTGTTTTTATCAAGAATGTCTATTTCATATACTTGTATGTTTTTATTAGAACATATTTATATTATTAGATATATTTAAATAGATTTTTGAAATTGTTGCTTTTCATTAAGCATAATATTTAGTTTAGAATGAATCTAATAGATGCTTTGTAAAAGGGTAGTGATTTTTAATGTTTTTCGAATTCAATTTTGTCTTTTTGTAGAGTAAGATTATATTAATATAATTTCGTAGCAGAATAAACTCGAAATTAACGTTTCTGTAACTTATTAATAATTCTCCTTAAAATAAACCGACAGACATGACGTGTGTGATAAATAAAAGATATCATATTTGTGTTAATTGCAAAATAAATGTATATAAACTACCTTCATTTTGAAATAAAAAACTTATTCATAATATATGAAGGTGCAATATATTTTAAATTAAGTAGGTGAACCGACTTGTTAACTTAATAAATTGTTATAGTAACTTGTAACGTGCGTTGCTTAACTAACTTGTATTTGAAGTAAATAACTTATTAACGAAGGTAAACCCATACAATCTGTATTAATAAACACCTGCCCATGTTTTAAAAGATTTTTTTTATGGAAACAGACACATAAATAACATGTTGTTAATATCTTTACTTGTATTTTTATACATGGAGTAAAAATATATGCAGAAGGCTAAATAACCGAAAAAACTTAGATCATTTATGCGTCTAGATAGATTATGACAGCTGTGAAAACGTCGAAATAATTGAGGTTGACAATTAACCTCTATTTTGAGCAGTACAACAACACTAACACAAAGTGACATACAAATCGCGAGTGTAAGACGTAGGTTGTCACGGACACTAAATTTAAACCTGACCTGTTTTCATCCGTTGTTCAGTAGCAAGGCTGTATCTAGAAAAGTATAAATTATCTAAGCCAAAAAATATAAAAAAAAAAAAACAAATATCTTGCATGAAGCCTATACCTACAGTAAGATCCCCATAATAGTGACAAGATATAATAAAACCTCTCTAAGATGAAATTAAATACTTAAAGACGATGAGAAGTTATGTTGGTTTCGATTTACGAAGAGTTTCTACAATATCGAATCCACTACCTCTGCGTTTAGAGTTCCGCATCGTTCATAAAATTTTATTTGTGTATTAATCCTAGAAGTGAGTGTCTCTAAAAACATAACAAATTGTTTAGTTTCTATTTAAGTTTCGACTTGTAGAAGTTAAAACTTATTTTACTTAATTAAGAGTTAGTCAGCTGAAATAAACGAATATGCGAATTGTAGAGGGGAAAATAATATTAAAGCGCGTTGTTAGTAAACATTGTTTACGATGTCCGCGCGTTAAGATAGGGAGAGGCGACCATCGTTAATTACGTTACAGTAAAAAACCCAACAATCAAAGTACCGTTTGTGAACGATTTTCTGCTGTCTTATCCCTGTTTCAAAGGTTGGAGGTTATACTTCTACTTATACTGTATAAGTAGAAGTATAACCTGTATAGTAGTATATATGTAGTAGTATTTTGAGTAGAGTTTAGATTCAAAAAGAAGGGAACGAAATATTTTTTCGAGTTGCGCAGCTTTTTGTTTTGTCGAGAGACAACGACACTAGCGCCCCCATTTAAACATCAACTTAAACGGTGTACGTTTAAGTATCTAATATCTCCTTAAATTGGTCTTTATCACTATCTCCAATAATTTAATATTAATTATTAACGTAAATAAAAGCATACTTCGAACATCAAACAAAACATTAAGTTGAATAACATCTTTTGTTTTGCTATCACGGACTAAAAAAAGAAGAATGCTTTCAATGAAAATCGTTTTCTATTTCAAATGCTTTGGATACATTTTCGTATGGCCGTTTCCTGTATTAAGATCAGGTGGTTTGTCGAGTCTGGAGCATGCAATATAATTATCCATGAGAACGACTTTATCTATAGATATATACGAGTGGAACTGGCTGTCCTTACCTAATACATATTGAGTGTGGTGCAAGTTTTGGTGGGGCGGTTTTGCGGAAGCGAGTATCGGCGACCGAGCGTCTGAGCTTCGCCACATGCCCTAACCTCGGCTATTTATAAACCGACCACCATAAACGAACGTTCTCAATACAGCTGTACTGTACACTACAAATACACTTCTGCTGGAACGTTGCAAAAGTTATATCGCGTTAATTATACGACCTAACTACTTATAAATGCTGAGTGATGGAATTGCACTCTCTTTTTTATGGAAGTAGATTAGTAGATTTAAATATGAGGAATCACAGGAGCGTTGCCGGCCTTTTAGGAAGATGTACGTTGTACTTTTTTTGTCGCTGTTCTCTCTTCTTTTTTGTACTTACAGAATAACATTTTCAGGGGGACTGTACAGAGAACAGAACACAACGAAAATGTAACGTAAATATTTTACATATATATTATAATAATTTAATATATATAAGTGGTCAAGTGTGAGTCGGACCTTTGATGTAGCAGCAAATAACATAATATAAAAGTTCTTGTAGTTCGTTGTAACGATTAATGACGTTTTAAAAAAAAACTATTTACTAGATATCGTTCATACCATATTTCGGGTTTTCATTCTCTCATTTTAGAAGTTACTAGGGAGGGGGGGGGGGGGGACATTTTACCACTTTGAAAGAGTCTCTCGCGAACTATTCAGTTTAGAAAAAAAATCCTCAATAGAATTTTTGAAGACCTATCCATATGGTTTGATTGAAAAAAAAATGAGTTTCAGTTCTAAGTATTACCCCCCAAGTTTGTTTTTCTATTTTGAGTGAAAATCTTAATTCTGTTCACAGAATACATCTACTTACCAAGTTTCAACAGTATAATTCTTATAATTTCGGAAAAAAAGTGGCTGTGACATACGGACGGACAGACAGACAGACATGACGAATCTATTAGGGTTCCGTTTTATGCCATTTGGCTACGAAGCGCTAAAAAGTGCCTTTTAATAATTTTCGGTAAACGGTCGTTGCTTTGGTACAGCTTGTCTTCCGAAAAAGGCCTAAAAGACAAATTAAACAAATATATATAAAATTAATTAATAACTACTATCGAATTTATCCTGGGGGCAAGAAAACAGATAATTTCACGCAACATCTTGTTAGAAGTAAGTAAGTCTACAATTTTCCACATGGAAAAATCTTATGTGTCACCCTCATCATTCCTCGCTGATGCGTCTTGAGATAGACATAATTCCATCATGTACATGGTATAAGGTGGAATTACCCTAAAGGCTTTACCATAAAATTGTAACAACGTATGTAATATATGCATGCCATAAAAGTCTGTAAAATACACAATGATGTTAATTAAAGTTACCGTCGATGGGTTCCAGGAGATACAGGAATCTAGGGCAATGAATGCAATGGTAAACTTGCAAGAGTTGGTGCTAAAAGAACTTAATTTGGCGGTGAACTCTTTAATACTCGTTGTTACTCATGGAGTTTTCTTAAATCGACCCTTATTATTATTATTATTATTATGAGTAGGGGATTTCAATGCTCTTAAATCCTAGGATCTATTGTGCCCCCTGCTTGCGTTAGCCCGCCTACCCTCGATTTCCTATGTCTAAAAACAAATGAGCTGTGGAAAAATCGAAGCTTCTGACTAGGAAACGTGTGCCGGGATTTAAATTGTATTCTCAAGACCTATTAAGCAGCGTAGGAACCTCAGAGGGTCCAGGCAGGGCACGTCCTCTGCTTTGAGTGAGGGTTTCTTAAAACACCCCAGCCTGATTCTGCCAATGGCTTCGCATTCCAGAAGGATGTGTATGGAAATGGTATAAAATCGACCCTTAGCACCCTATGTTTGCAGCTTAGATCATTTATACGTCTAAATAGACTATGACAGCTGTGAAAACGTCGAAAAAAAAATTGAGGTTAGAGTAAACCACTATTTTGAGCAATGCTCGCACACCAACACAAACTGACACACAAATCGCGAGTGTAAGACGTAGCTTGTCACGCACACTAATATATTAAACCTGGCCTGTTTGTATCGGTTGTCTAAAGCAAGAGACTCTATCTAGACGCATAAATTATCTAAGGTATTGAAGATCAACCCGAATTCCGTGTTTAACCCACTCTAAAACCAAGCCAAGTAAAATGGCTGCTTTTAAGGCAATAGGGTTAAGTAAGTAAACGTACGCGTTCTAGCTACAGACTGAATAAGCACCCCAAAACTCTGTAACAGTGCTAATAAAACCCCATTACATGCTTTAAGCAAATGTGGTCGTTTAATACGCAAATGTAGCAGCTTTTGGGAAGACCTATGATTGAACCATCTGAAATTCTTCAATTCGCCTTTATAGGGCACTGCAGACTGAATTAGCAACGCTCAACTCTGTAACAGTGCAGATAAAACCTCATTGCAGATTATATGTGAATATGGGAATAGTGGGGTGCTCCTTTGCACAGGATGCCGGCTAGATTACGGGTACCACAACGGCGCCTATTTATGCCGTGAAGCAGTCATGCATAAGCATTTTTGTGTTTCGGTCCCATGGGTGCCGTAGCTAGTGAAATTACTGGGCAAATGAGACTTAACATTTTATATCTCATGGTAACGAGCGCAATTGTAGTGCCGCTCACAGATTTTGGGTTTTTCAGGAATCCTGATCGGCACCGAATTGTAATGGAAGGGTGTATCAATTATCATCAGTTGAACGTCCTGCTCGTCTATTCCCGTATTGGCATAAAAAAATATAGACCTTAAATGCGTAAACGTAGCATCTTTTGAGAAGACCTATTCTTGTACCATCTGGAATAAACTCTCTGCGAAGGATATAATAAGATTCTTGAAAGGAATCAATCTTCGAAGTAGGGCAAAATTAATAGTGGCTATCTCAATAGATCATGTTGAGACAAAACTACATACTTAGATCTCTTACACAAATTATCTTGCCCCAAACTAGGCATAGCCTGTACTATGGGTGCAAGACAACGATATATTTAATACAATATACTTACTTAAACATACATTAATACAAATAAACATCCATGATACGGAAACAAACATTCATATTCAATAAATAAATGATTACACATACCGGGATTCGAACCCGGAACCTCTAGCTCAGTAGGCAGGGTCACTAACCACTGAGCTATAGGATTCTTCAAATACTTATAATATACTTGGGTAAAGACGACCTCATTTTGAATGTGACCAATTTTGATTTGTCAATAGCGGCAGACGTATAAGCAGTGGTTTAATATACAAAATACTAAGGAATAGTTTCATGGGTGGCTGACTGTTTACGATTTGTCAATTAAAATCGGTTACGGCAACAATAATGTTTTTCGCTTTTCTGTCTTAGTCTATAGTAGCAACATAGACTATAACTATCTAGAATACGTCATCCACAACGGAATTAACTTTACTTGCATTCACAATTTCAAACTAAACTAATATTTATTCAGATAGGCTAAGACTGAACGGTGAATCCACAATACGTTCGGAAAAGCAAAGCCTGTGAGGAGAAAATATATGAAATTCACATTTTAACAAAAAAGTTTTTATTTAATAAGGTATCTTATCAAATAAAACCTTTTTCAAGTCTTGCAAATTGACAAATAAAATTATATTGTACAAAAATCGCTCTTGCCATATGTAGTCATAACGTGGGCAGAAGTGCTTTGAACATATCGATAATCCCTTAATATAGCTTCATATTGGATGAAGCCGTGATAAAACTTTCATTGCTTTACAATAAAATTACAGTTAGCCACAAATTTTTTGAATCGGTCATTCCGCCCGGTAGCTGCACAAATATTATTTTAAGCGATCATTATCGCCGCTATTTGCCCACTCTGTGTTAGACATGTTTACGTAACACGAACGTTTGTTGGTTGGCTGGGAGCGGTCGCTAGGTACCTTGTCAGATGGTAAACAGAAGAAACATAACCATTGCCGTTGAGCCGGTTTTGGGCCATTTGACGTTCTTACTACAAAGCTATAAACAATCGATTTTCTATTTGAGTTTATGTTAAAAAAGTATTAAGTTATAACATTGATATAAAAGAAGTATTTTCTTTGATTAACGCGAGTTTTACACATTTGAATAAAACACTTTTTAATGGATTAAATGGCGTGTGACCTTTCTTGTCCCCCTGAAAACATTCTCTGGAAAGGTCACGGAACGTCGGTCGCTAAAATAATAGTAAAGAGAATTACAATAACACAGTTACAATAACGCGTTTCAATCATAGAAAAAGTGTTTTATTTGAATATAAAAGTATCTAGTTTAAAGGATTAATTCTATATTCATATAACTGTTTGTCCATCTAGTTATTAATATAATGATATCAATCATTTCGAAATCAATTCGTTGAAAGTTGTTTTATATCATTTTACAAATCATATCACAAAAAAATACATAGATTACAAAGTATTGCCAATAATTATTGCTAAAAGGGACTTGTCCTCTATGTAAGGTCGAACACGCGAAACGATCAGCATTTAAAAGCCACTCATAAAAACTTGACAAGGCGAACAGTTAGGCAAAGGCTCATCGCATACTGAACTAATTAGGCTTACGTTGGTTGGAATGCGCCGCGTCGAACCCTGAGGCGAGGTAGTAATTACCTCAGTTCGCCGCGGCATGGTTACGAAGTAAGCATTGCGAACGCTTTTGCTTCTATGATTTATATATATCCGGATTCTAGTTATAATAAGTATTCCACAATATTTATTACTCAAAACAACATTGGTGATCAATAGCGGCTACTCGTGTTCAGTCCATTTCAATTTGGCCATGGCGAGTAAAAAATGCACAATTTGTAATCTGGCCGCTCCAGTTTAAGGCGAGGCTGGATCGTATATTCGTTTTTTATGAGCCTATTTATATGTTGGTGTATTTTTCAATTTATTGATATGGTTTCGGAAAATTACTAAATTGTTCTCGTAATAACGGTATTCGGGCATCAAATACTTAACCATTGACCCACTGGGCTTATAACTTAAGAAGTTAGAAAACATTAATAATAATGTTAATATGCGTTAGAATTTCTACAGACATAGATAGCCATAAGAATAGTATTATCTTTGATTAGCACAATTGTAGTTGTATTTTCACATTTTCTTTACGTAAAAGTTACTTTTCTATTATTTTTATTCATTTAACAGTTATTTATTAATTTTATTATTGTTTCAGGGGGGGCATGGCAATGCCCAGCTACATATACACGCATTTTAATCGTTTAAAAAGTATTTTATAAAATTACGGGTGGCTGAATTCGAACAAAACTTCTAATTTGAACCTCTTTTTTTCTATTCAATAAAGAAGTAAGTCTAACGTCTTTTTCTGTCAGTACCTATTTTAGAAGTAAAAACTCGTTAAGTGTATAGAACACTTTCTGAAAGGGACAAATTCTAGGACAATTCACCGGCTTGTTGGTGTATTATATTCGTGTGTGGAGCAGCTAATAGAATGTTGTTGAATCTTTAAGTTATTTTATTTACCATTCGAAGAATATGTCTTGGAGATGTATTCTAAGGACTTATCGACGATTCCATTATTGAGAAATCAAACTTAAAAAGCTTAGTGTGAGTCCAACCCCCTTATTCATAATGGTCCGCTAACTTTAAACAGCCGCTTAGGAGTGCTTTTTCTCATTCTGACTTAGGGCAATAGAAGAAGACAGTGTGAGAATTAGCAATGCTTTAAGTTAGCAGACTATTATGAATAAGGGGGCAAGTGTTTAAAGAAATCATTTACAACAGCATTTCCGTGCAAACGTTTTCGACTGTTTTATTCTTTGTTTTTTGTAAATGCTAGAGTACTTAAAACAGAGGCTTAGTAATATAGGCGGTAAGCCTAATATTCTAAAACACAGAATATTACAGTTTCCAAAATTTTGTTGCGATTAGTTTACTTTGTAGGAGGAAATTATTGAGTTCTTTATTCAAAGCTGCAGTTAATGCACTGATTTTTGTCCTAATCGTGCTGTCGTCTCGCCCGCGTTAACGCGACAGAAATATTGACTTAGAGTTCTTAAAATGAGAAAGATTTCAGCTTCTGCTATCTTTAAATCGCTGAATTAAATCAAGTCATAACATTTAGGCAAAATATAACGCCGATTCCACTGTCTAGCAGTAGAAGCATTCTGGCGTTCTGGCCGTCCTCCACAGAACGTTTCTAGGTACTTCTCGGTTCAAGCAACTTGAAAGAAATGACGTCAAAAAGAATTCTAAAGAAATCAATTTTGAGAAAATAAATGCCTTTTATGTCTTTTCTTCTATGTACAACCAAGCTTTGGAATTAGCTTCCTAATGCGGTGTTTCAGGGTCGATACGACATGGGACCTTCAAAAAAGTGCCTATACCTTCCTTAAAGGCTGATAACGCTTCTGTGATTCCTCTGATGTTATAAGAGAATGTAGTTGGTGGTGATCACTTAACACCAGGTGACCCGTACGTCCGTTTGTTCTCCTTTCATAAAAAAAAAACAGTAGAATCCCCAGCTTAAGTACACCGAACAGAGAAGCGGTTAAATCTTAGTAAATATTTAAAATTAAGATAATTTTATTTTTGTAAATATAACTAATTTAGAATCCCATGAAGATCCCTTCATTATATGTTTTAAGTTTTTACTTCTGCCAGCCAACATGCGGTCTACATTGACCGCCCATTTTTTTGGTTCGGTGGTCAAAGTTGTCAAAGTCAGTTTTCTGCCACTTTCTCTTTAGTTTCGGACTTCGTACTATGTTTCTTCTTTATATAATGCCGTCTGTTGTATCTTTATCATATTATCATAGTGGATTTCATTATAGCAAACATAATTATATTAATACTAGTGGACCCGACAGACGTTGTCCTGTACACACGTCTTAAATTTGAAAAATCGGTCCAGCCGTTAGGAGGAGTTCACTAACATACACATGAGCAGGAGAATTATATTATATGCACGGAATTGAGAATCTAAACCTATCTCAAATTCACTGGAACACAAAAAAATCATCAAAATCGGTCCAGCCGTTTAGGAGGTAGTTCAATAGTGAATCTAAACCATTCTTGAATCCACCTGAAGACACACACCAATCTCAAATTCACTGGAACAACCAAAAACTTCATCAAAAGCGGTCCAGCCGTTTAGGAGGTAGGTAGTTCAATTGTAAATCTAAACCATCCTCGAATTCCCTTGAACTCACACAAAAAATTTCATCAAAATCGGTCCAGCCAGATGGCTCCTAGATAGGAGCAGTTCAGTGTACACACGCAAACAAGAAATCTAATATATAAAATTCTCGTGTCATGGTGTTAAACTTTGAACTCCTCCGAAACGGCTCAACCGATTCTCATGAAATTCAAATTTTCACCCATCTTTTTCTTTTGTATCGCGATTTTAATATCGGCAATACAACGCTTGCTGGATCAGCTAGTATATATATAAAGATTGTGAAAATTATTAAATGAAAGGAAAAAGTTATTCATTATAGGTGTTTTAGATTTTTTAGATAGTTATAAAAATGTAGGTAAAACTTCGAGTTTGTGGGTAGCATATTATTTTATAGTATTTATTTAAAATACCTCTAAATATCAATACTGACAAATCCCTACTTAATATTATAAATGTGAATGTAAGTTTGTTTGTTACGCTTTCAGGCCTAAACCACTGAACCGATTTTGATGAAATTCAGTACGGAGACAGACTAGAGCTTTGGATAGGCTACCTTAAATTGAAATAGGAGATGTCAGTTTGTATGGATGTTCGTCATTATTGAAGATGACACCATGAATCTTTGTATTTAGGCAATGATTAGAAAAAAAAAACTTTTGTACTGGCGTTTTAGAAAATTTTGACCTGTGTTAGGATTAAATAGGGTATATATAATATTTCGTATGTAAGTACAAAAAAAGTCACCCTTTCACGCCTAGCCGTGAATTCGTATTTGATCATCTTTATATATATATATTTATTGTGTGCGTGTGTATGTCACTGAACTCCTCCTAGACGGCTGGACCGATTTTGGTGAAATATTTTTTATGAGTTCAAGGGGATTCGAGGATGGTTTAGATTCACAATTGAACTACCTCCTAAACGGCTGGACCGATTTTGATGATATTTTTGTTTATTTCAGTGAATTTGAGATTGGTTTAGATTCTCAATTCCGTCCATATAATATAATTCTCCTGCTCATGTGTATGTTAGTGAACTCCTCCTAACGGTTGGAACGATTTTTCAAATTTAAGACGTGTGTACAGGACAACGTCTGTTGGGTCCACTAGTATCTCTTAATAAGTTGGCAAAGGATGGATAAACAAATTAAAGTAGTTTATAAATATGTATAAAAATTTAAAATTAACGCAGCAGTTTGTTCGTGTATATTATTTGCAAAGTATTTTTATTTTGAAAATCTCCAACTGTATATGTTTATTTATTACTACTCTTGTAATAAATAAATATTTAAAAAGGTTTCAGAGAATTTCTGACGTTCGTGACTTTCTTCAATCTATATATGTATATAAAAATGAATTACTGTTCGTTAGTCTCGCTAAAACTCGAGAACGGCCGGACCGATTTGGCTAATTTTAGTCTTGAATTATTTGTGGAAGTCGAGAGCAGGTTTAAAAGGTGAATAAATATGAAAATGTTCGGAATTAAAAAAAAACAACGATTTTGTCTTTCCTTTGATGTGTCCCCCGTCGTTCGAAAATCAAATTGAAAGAATAGTTTAAAATGAATAACTAATTAGAATTTTTGTATCTTTCTAACTTTCTGAGGAGGTAAAAAATAAACTTCCTTAAAACACGGGTAACACTTAAAAAAATGATTCCTTTTGTTTGTTTTAAGTTTGTTTTATACAAAAGTTTAGGTATTTTATTTATCGATTGTGGCATTAAGAAGTCCGCCGAGTCAGCTAGTATTTAATAAAAACGTTATATGACAAGTGTCTAAAGCATTAGGCATCAGTTTTTTAGTTAATGTTCCACGTGGACGAAGTCGTGACTGAAAGCTAGTATCTTTTTAAAATAATATTTTATAACTAATGTTATTATTAACTAGCTGCCCGTACACACTTCATTCTGCCAGAGGTTATTTGTAAAAATGAAATAAATACATTGTGTTTCCGAGTGTTCCCCTTATTTAGGATGTCATCTATAAACGACGCTAACATACAAAATAAAGTTTTATATTTCGCAGAATTATACATACTTTATAAACTTAATGATAATCGTTCTACTCCTATATTTTAGAAAATATTTTAATGATATATGACGGTATTTCTTTTACTAAAATCTTGCAATTACCTTAATAAACTTTAAAAAAAATTGCCGAATTAGTCTAGTCGTTCTCGAGTTATGCGCTTAGCAACATTCATTGTTATTTATATATAGAAGATTTTGTAGACCTTTTTATTTTTTCAACTTAAAGCATGTTTACGAAATAAAATAAATCTTCGTTCCAAATTGTTTATTTCATCTCCGTTTTTGTCTCCGCGTAAATGAATTGCAGAAGATTAATATTTAAATATAGTTTTATACACGTGTGTAATAACATCTATAATCTGTTCCTATATCTATAGAGACTTAATATCAGTCAACTTTCCAAACACGCCACAGAGAACAACAGGTGTACATTTTACAATATTCGTGTTAATAAACTACATTACTCTAGTCTCTTATAAACAAGTCGAGAATTGTTCCAAATTTTGAGTATAACGTTGAATAATCTTTATAAAAAGTAGTTTAATAGTGCTAAGTGGTAATAGATGGCATTTGGTGTCGGTTTGTAGATAAAATTAGGCATTTTATGGTCGAAGCTGGCACGACGCGCGGCCTTCGCCGTTCGAGAGCTGAGTTTTGTTACCGACCTACCACTTTCACTCTGCCACTGTTACACGAACTCGTAATAATACGCGCTTTTGGATGTGGTATATCGACACCTCTAGTTATACAGACAAAAAAAATATGTGTGTGTACAATCTTTCTTTTTTTTTAATTTTCACTCAATCAAATGATTGAGAATAAGAAATTGAAGATCTTCAATTAGATTAACACATGTCAATATAACGTTTTTATTTAATATTGAAGAATCTCGCGAACGTCAGAAATTCTCTGAAAATTTTTAAATATTTTTTTATAACAAAAGTAGTTATAAATAAACAAATACACTTGGAGATTCTCAAAAAAAATAACTGAGCAATTTTTGAAACATTTGTTTAAACCATAAAATTTTAACGGTTGAAATTTTTTTTTTAAATTTTTTTTTCTGACGGAAATAACTCTAAGTCGTGACTAAAGAAGTTTTACTTCAAAGATGGGCTTTGTAAGTGATTGTAAATATGTTATTTTTTAAAGTGAATTGTAATAAATTAATATTTTCAATAATTATGAAGAGTTAATAATACCCTTTAGCAATACAATATGTCTACAACGTGCTGTTTTATCAACTAAAGTGTATGTAGGGTCCTTGATTGACACTATACCCTTTTCGTGATAATTGATGAGTTTACTTCATTGTCTTGCTGTGAAATTGATACTCGAGTTATAAAAATTATTATATACTAGCGGACCTGACAGACGCTGTTCCGTCAATAGAAAAAAAACGGGTAAGTATTCGGGAATAACTAGTCTAAAGCCATCTGAAATATGCAATCAAAGTTATAAGTTAAAAATGAAACATAAACGTATTTTTTTGAATGATTTTATAATACCTATATAGTAAAAGAGAATGATAAGGATTAATATTGTTTAATAAATTAATTATAAAGTAATTTATAAAAAATAGATTTTCATAATGCTTAAAAACAATTAAATTATTACTTTCAATTTATTTTTAAAACTTATTTTCAATAAAACATTAATCAAGTAAAAACACTATTACAACAATGCACAGTATATACACATTGAACTTTTCACTAAATCCATTCAGTTCCACTGATAAATTATATACACAGCACTAATTTTGCACAATATGTCAGATGTATAGCTACAGATACACTGCTATAAATATTGCGGTGACGCGAACTCACGAGAATTCACCCATCCAATCATTCAGCCGGATTAAACACGCAAGAATAGCAATTGCTACGGGCCCCACGCGAAATGGGGCCCCGCATTTTTAAAACCACTCATCTCTGCATGAGCGTAATTTTTTGAGTAAACCTATAAATTAAGATGTGGTATGTATATTAAATTTACTTGATGTCATGAAAACGTGAAACGTTACTACTTTTCCTAAGACCAATTCAAATATAGATCTAGGACTATTTGAACGTTGCTACGGGCCCCGCGCTTTCTTAATCCAGCACTGGTAGCCATTAAGGACTGCCAACAGAAGTCATAACTTCAAAATATGAGACACGAAGGATTTTTTGAATTTTAGAAGTAATACAACTTTTCCTAAGACCAATTCCAATATAGATCTAGGACTGTTTGAACGATGCTACGTGCCCCGCGCTTTCTTAATCCGGAACTGGTAGCCATTAAGGACTGCCAACAGAAGTCATAACCTCAAAATACGAGACACGAAGGATTTTTTTAATTTAAGAAGTAATTGTGGTATCAAAAGTTAATATTTTATAATCTTAATAAGCTCTTCTCAGTTTCAGATAATTTAGTGATCCGCCGCAATATTTCGCGCTGAACACGTAAATTGACTTGGCTCAACGGGAAGCGAAAGCAAACTCAGATGAGATGAATTTGGTTCCAACTCCGCGGAAAATTGTTCAATGATATTGTAGTCATAGATACCTAATATTAACATATTAAACTACCAAAAACAACACTGAACAAGACTAAGGCTTTGTTGCATCATATTAGCTGTTATAGTTAAGGTTTAAGTCAAATTTAACATAAACAGTAACGCTTACTTTAACATAGACTGCGGAATATGTTGCACCATCGTATTCCTTGGTATAGTTAAAGATGAAAAGTGAAATATCAAGTCCAAAACGAATATTTATTTGAAGCTTTTGGCAGATCCTATTAAACATAAACAATAGCTTTAAGCAGCGAAGACTGAGCCGTTACGGTTAACAGTTTAAGTTATGACGTTATCCAAAAATTGTCAAATGGTGCAACTCATTTTTAATTTAACATGTTTGTTATTGCTAAAGTTAGTTGGTGCAACCCAACCTATAAACTAAAAAGTTTTTAGTTTATAAATAAGCAAATACGCAAGGAATAGTGTAAACGCGGTAACTAATATTATATATATAATTATTTATTTATCTACTGTTGTTTGACGCAATATATTATTGCTATTAATTGTTGTTCACGTAGGCATATTCTGTTATGTCAAATTTTGCAATAAAATAAATTTATTATGCCACCTCGGTTATTATAGCTTCCGTGTTCTTCATCATCATGTTTTGCGTATTCTATCAGACACAGAGAGCAAAACAATACAAAACTACCGACAATTTTAGTTTTTATAAAGATTAGTTAGATATTAGAGACTTTATTACTTATTTGTATGTCAGTATTTTATTATTGCTACATTGAAATATGTATGTATACAGGTATATCATACTAAATGTATGGGGGTGTTTAATATCAAAATTTTAGATACTTCTCGTATGATTTTTCAAAAGTTATTGATGCCATTTAAATAATGAGGTAGCATACTTTGATATCAGTTTAGTGAATTTACTGGGCAAATGAAACTTAACATCTTATGTCTTAAGGTAACGAGCGCAATTGTAGTGTCGCTCAGAATTTTTGGGGATTTTCAAGAATCCTGAGCGGCACTGCATTGTAATGGACAGGGCGCATCAATTACCATCAGCTGAACGTCCTGCTCATCTGGTCCCTTATTTTCATAAAAAAAAGCTTTTTGATATCTGGATGGATATCTTTTTCGACTCAAGTTTAAAACTAAAAAATAAACTAACCGCACAACTCTGTAATTATTGATAAGTTTGTCTTAATAAGCGCTATCTTGTTTTTATACTTATATTACCTACCATTTTGTGTAAAAATATATATATTATTCTAATTAGAAGTGATACCATCTTATTTAGAGATCAAGATGTACACACCTGGCTTGCATACCAGTCAATATTTTTTATATAGAATGATTATTACACTGTATATTTTGTATGTGGGTCAATAAATCAATAAATAATATAAATAAATAAATAAAATTACTGCAATAGTTACGGAATAATAGCCTGGTTATAAAGATTACACCCTGTATGTCTACAAATTTCTTATGTACCTATGTATGTAAAGAAATTATGTACCTACCCAGTTTACTCCAGTTAAAATGATGATCTTCTTCTTCCTCCTAGACCTTTTCCCATTTACTTGGGGTCGGCCTTCCTTGTCCTTTTTTTCCATTCGGCACGGTTTTGCACCATGTCAGCTATTAAATGAGCTTCTTTTAAGTCTTTGGACCGTCGTCAACCAGGTGGCAGGGGGTCTTCCACGCGTACGCTTCGTTATTGGCATGTCTAGGGCAAGCTTCACCATATGATCGTCTGGGCACCTTTGAATGTGACCGAACCACCTTAAGCGTTTCTCTTTGACCTTCTCGACTGTTGGGGCAACTTTAAAACTTCCTCTGATGTACTCATTTCGGATTTTGCCTAGAAGTGTGACACCCGCAGACCAGCGTAGCATGCGCATTTCTGTCGTGTGCAGTTTATTTAGGTGGTGCTTGTTGGTCGCCTAACACTCTGATCCGTACAAAACAGCAGGTCTTGTAGCTGTTTTGTACAACTGCCCTTTGACTTTAAGCGGTATCTTTCTGTCACACATGACGCCTGTGAGTTGTCTCCACTTCATCCATCCAGTTGTTTTTCTGTGAGTGACATCTTTATAAATTTTTCCGTTGTTACTGATAATTGATCCTAAATATTTAAATTGTTTTACATTGGGCAGTACCATGCTTCCTATAGAAATGTGTATATTGTCTGCCTCTGTAACGTCATCAAAAACGCACGACGTGTCTTGCTTCTACTAATTTTGAGGCCGTTTGACTCGAATGCATCTATCCAGGAGTTGAAATTATTCTGGAGCTCGTTTATATTATCTGAGATCAGAACCACATCGTCTGCATAGAGAATGTTCCAAGGCAGAACCCTTTGACAGTGCTTTGTGACGTAATCTATAGTTGTGTTGAAAAGCAATGGGCTAAGTGTAGATCCCTGATGAACCCCGACTTCAAGTTCAAACGCTTCCCCTTTTCCTGCTGGGCTCAGGACTTGAGTGGTAACAGATTTGTACATGTCTTGTATGAGATAAATATAATGTTCTGGTACAGATTGTTGCCTCAGTGATTCCCAGATGAGGTCACGTGGGACATGATCAAATGCCTTTTCAAGGTCTATAAAAACCATATGGAGATTAGATTTATTTGATTTGGCCTTTTCAAGTAGTATGCGAACCGTTTGAATAGCATCTCTGGAGCTTTTCTCTGACACAAAACCACATTGATTTGGCGTTACGTTTATTAAATGTTTCAATCTATTGTTCATCACTCTTTCCCAAATTTTTAGTGTGTGTGACATTAGTTTTATGGCCCGATAGTTACTGCATTCTCTAACATCTCCCTTCCCCTTGTAAAATGGTATGAGATAGCTAGAACGCCATGAGTCTGGCATGGGGTATCCCCGAATCAGCTTGTTAAATAGTTGTTGTAGCCAAACTATTCCATCATCTCTTAGCTCCTTCCAGACTTCTGCTGGTATTTCATCTGGCCCAGGAGCTTTGTTATTTTTCATTTGCTGCACTGCCAACTTTACCTCTACGGCTGATATTACTAGAGGTGGCCCCTGTACTGTTTCAGGCCTGCCGTAGTTGTAATTCCTGGGATGGGATACGTTTAGTAACTTTTTGTAATACTCTGTCCAACTATTGGTAATGTCTCTGTCTTCTGTAAGCATTTTGTTATGACTATCGTTTATGTATTTAACATTACAAATATCTTTTGTATTGTTGTAACGTGTTTTAGCTATTTTGTGTATGTGTAATTCTGACTTGGCAGATTCTAATTGGTTTTAAAAGCGAGAGTTTGTTTTTGCTATTGATGTTGCAATCTGTCTCTTTGTTTCCTTTTTGATTTTCTTGTAGTTTTCATAGTCAGTACCATCTTTGGTCATCTGCCACAGTTTGAAAGATACTTTCTTGGCTTTTACAGTTTCTTTTATTTCTGAGCTCCACCATTTTGTTTCTTTATTTGGTCCTTTTTTGTTTCTTGTGCGGCCTAAGTGTTCTTCTGCTTTGCCAATACAAAATCTTTCAAATTTTACCCACATTTCATTTGGTGTCATATGTATGGTATCCATGGATTTCAAGTTTTCAGAAAGTTGCGCTGTGAACAATTTTCCAATTGGTTCTTTTAAATATTTCCATTTAATTTTTGGTGTTAATTTACGGTTTATTTTTAAAGGTTTAGGAAGCTTGTACACTGTGACTAGTAATCTATGCTGAGTGGTGAGTGGTTCTCCCGGTATGACCTTGCAGTCTTTGTAATTTCTTAGATGTTTACGTCGCGTTAGAAAAAAGTCTATCTGAGAGGCGTGTCCACCACTTTTATATGTTACTTGGTGGGACTCTTTCTTTTTAAAAAAGGTATTGATGATGGCCAGGTCACAGCTGCATGCAAATTGTAGAATAGTATCTCCGTCGCTGTTGCGGGTACCATAACCATAGCCTCCATGCCATCTTTCTGAGTTGGTGTTGCTGCTTCCAACATGACCATTTAAATCACCACCCAGATGTACTGTTTCTTCTTGCGGTATACTTTTTAGTAAGCTGTGAAGATCATCCCAAAAAGCATCCTTTTCATTCTCTACGGTGCAGATTTGTGGTGCATATGCAGATATAACGTTGAAACATGGTTGTTTGTCTAGGGCTATCTTTACAGCCATAAGTCTGTCGCTTACCCTTTCAGTCTTTATTAGTCTCTGAGATAGATTTTTCAGACAGAATTATTCCGACGCCATTTTTACCGCTGATGGTTTCGTAATAGATGAGTTTGTACCCATGGCCTATATGTTTTGATTTTGTCCCCTTCCACCTGGTCTCTTGCACACAACATGCATCTAATTGCCTCCTTTTAAGGATGTCGCTTAATTCGGCACTTCTGCCAGTCATGGTACCTACGTTCCAGGTTCCAAATCGCAGTGATGAAATGCTCGTGTTGCTTCGACCGTCGCTTACGGGGGACGCCCTAACATTTATGTAGCCTCGACCATCGCTTAAGGGGGACGCTCTAGTATTAGTGCTCATTCTCTTATTTTGTGCTTTCATATTTTAAGGACAAGGAAAGTGAAGTGGCTATGTAGTTTTAGGCCGGTTGCCACCTGACGCCAAGGCACTAATCCTGCTTAGGACTGTGAGCACTGCCGTTGTACCCAAGGGTCTCATCCGCCACCGACTCTTGTACATCACCGTGCCTGGTGCTGTAACTCCAACATGACCCTTATCACCCCAATATGTGGAGTTGGCTCACTGTTGGGTATGCCTCTTCCACCTGCTTCGCCGTTCCAATGCACTGCAGTTCCGCCTTCGCAGCCGTTGAGGACTTCACCCGTATCCCTGGGCAAGGGTTCCGCGTTATACCCCGTGGGACTGGCTCCCTATCTGAACTTAGCCGCCATCCCATTTCGGCCTACTGAAATGGGAGACGCCCACCCCCGCGACGTGGACGCGCCAGACAGGAGCTACCCCAGTGTGAAATAGAGAAGGCTACCTCTATTCCCCCTGGAGCCGGGTTAATGGTCTCGTATATTGTCCGAGCCAAAGGCAAAAATCTGAATCGTATCAAATATTTATTTTCTTACTTCAAACAATTACAAATGTACCGCTTTGGGTTATAAACTTGATATTTCTTTCTTTAAACAAATTAAATTTGAAAACAAAATTTATGAACGATGCGACTCGAACCCGAGAGCTCTCGCGTTCCGTGCAAGCGCTTCTCCATAAAATCTTGTATACTTTGTTCAACTCTCAGGTTGTGGCTTCATCTACAGGATCTACTTTACAGTTGATAACCTGCTCAACCCCAATATTTGCATATTAGGAAATTGACTTGAGATGTCGCTCTTGCAAATCTAATTCTGTTCGAGTCCCGCATCGTTCTAAAATTTTAGTCTCAATTTGTGTAATTAATCCCAGAAGTACCCTCGCTTAAAATAACAAATTGTTTAGATTTCTTGCTTTGCTTTGTTGTAGATTGTCATTGAGACGTAGTAACAATAAGGTAATAATCTTTTTTTCTAGGATTTAGTTTAGCTTCTATCTTTTTATTTAACGGAATATTTTAATGTATTTGGTAATGGAGGTGGGTAGAGCACATGATGCGAGACACAAAAAGAAAATGGTGCCAGGCAGTGACGGAAGGGTATCCAAGGGATGGCAAGCGATGCCGAAGTAGGAAGTTTTCTTGATTAGAAGACGAAAAAAAATTAACAGCGGGTCCGAACCTGATTAAAGTCACGCGAGACAGGAAACAATGGAAAACTTTAGAGGAGGCTTATGTGAAGAGGCACGTCGAAATTAGAGATATTTTGTAAATTTGATTATAAATTATTGTATGAATATAGTTTCGGAATAAATGGGCTGATTATCATTATTTAACGTATTTATCACTACTTTCAAGACATTTGATTCACTTGATGATTTGCACATGTTTGATACATGACCGATTACTTTTTTTCATAACTTGCCGTATCATGTGATAGAACCCGAATCACGTCACCATTTACAGACATCACTAGGACGAAAAAAATCCTTTAAGTATAAAAAGCTATTTAGGGGATTCTCCTCCAGTCTGTAAGTCTTATATGTATGTAAGTCTTATACTCTTATATGTGAGTATATAAATTTAAAGTTTTATAGAAGAGTATTATGATTATCAGCTATCTTAATATATTTAAATCTCGTGTCACAATGTTTGTCCTCAATGGACTCCTAAACTAATGAACGGATTTTAATGGTGATCACTTCATGGAGTGCAGTTTGGTCCAACTTGAGAGATAGGGTAGTTTTTATTTCGATTTGGGACCCATAAATATTTTTATTTTCAATATTTGTTTTGTATGGACATATTTTCTATGAGAGAATTTAGTGACGCACGGTTTGACAGTTCCGCTGTGAAACAATTTCATTATAACAAAAGGGAGCATTTTTTACGAAATAAATCTTGATGTTTTGAAATATTATTAGCAAATTCCTATAAAACAGTATTTTTTTTATTATCTACAGTATATGTATAGAATAAATAATTTTTGATGTTTTGAAATATAAAACAGTTGTTTTTTTACTATCTACAGAACAACGTCTGTTGGGGCAGCTAATATATCTATATATACATATATATATATATATATATATATGAATTTCTGTTCGTTAGTCTAAAACTTGAGAACGGCTGGACCGATTTGGCTAATTTTGGTCTTGAATTATTTGTGGAAGTCCAGGGAAGGTTTAAAAGGAAAATGCTACTAAATTAAATAAAAACAAACAAATTTGTTTTTCCTTTGATGTGTCATACATAATTTCTATGAGAGAATTTATTGACGCACGGTTTGACAGTTCTGCTGTGAAACAATTTCATTACGACAGCAGGGTGCATATTTTACGAAGTAATTTTTGATGTTATGATATATTATTGACAAATTCATATAAAAACATTATTTTATTTATTATATACAGAACAACGTCTGTCGAGTCAGCTAGTATAAAATAATATTAAGAATTGAACTCCCCAATTATCAGAGCTGGTGAACAATATAACATGCTTGTTAGAAAACACTAAAATATATATGTATTCAGTGACTCTCTTGGCTCACTTAAAAATAAAATACTAACATACTTTTAAGTCTAACTACAAACTAGTAATTTAAATTAATTTCCACAATAACTTTCATTTGTACTTAGTTATAAAACACTTTAAATTGCTAAATGCTGTGCATTTCTCTTATAGTTGTACATATTAGAATTGTAAATAATGTTAAGTTTATATTTGTATTAACAAGTATTCTGTTGAAGTGCCTTATAAATAGATAAATATATACAAACACAACTAGGCGCTGCCCGCGACGTCATCTGCGTGGATGCCTTAGATATAGCATCTCAAATTCTCTTCCCTCTGAAATCAGAAAGGCTCAAACTCTCCAATCTTTCAAATGTTTAATTATTTTGTGGTGTGCAATAAAGATATATTTCATTTTATTTCATTATTTCATTTCATAAAGCTGTAAATTTACTATGCTTACTTCTGACGTAATTATATGTAGCTATAATATGTTCTATTACTTGTATTATAGCATAAGCATCCAAATTCGTTCTCTAAATTTTGTGCAGACAAATCTTTCATCCATCACCCCTACATGGTCAAACAACCTTATATCTAAGGTCAAATTAAAATAGGCATTATCTAGTGGGTGTATAATTATGACTTCCTATATTTTTGTTCGACTATTATATAATACAGGTTTTTCAGGGTTGAAATGTTAGTTTTAATATGATTTAGTGTTTATGTTAATTTACATAACGTCTACATCTATATTATTCTCTACTAGATGATATAATATTGCTTATATTTGTTTCATATTGCCAAATTCCACATTCGCACGACACGCCACAAGTTAGGATATCATCCCCACCATCTGGATGTGTGGCGGTCCTCCACAGTGCGATTTACAAGGAGCTTTCTTCCACGTACTACAAAGCTGTGGAATGAAATTCCTTGTGCGGTGTTTCCGGGACGATACGACATGGGTACCTTCAAAAAAAGCGCGTACACCTTCCTTAAGGGCCGGCAACGCTCCTGTGATTCCTCTGGTGTTGCAAGAGATTGTGGGTGGCGGTGATCACTTAACAACAGGTGACCCGTACGCTCGTTTGTCCTCCTATTCCATAAAAAAAAATATGTAGGTATATTTTAATGCATTAGAATTAAATATCTTATTTTAATAAAACAGAGCGTTTGAATATTCATTATAAGTATAGGGTATTAGTAACGAACTTTTAGAGAATATAGCTAGGTACTTATTAATCCAAGCCATTAGAATAACCAAAATAACAATGGTAATAGCAAAATTCATACTTAGTGCGAATACAAAATAAATGAGAATCAGCTAACACAAATAAAATATAAAAACAAGATTTTATGAATGATACGGGACTCGAACCCACGGTCTCTCGCGTTCCGTGCGAGTGCTCTTCCACTTGAGCTAACTGTTCGAGTGACGCATCGTCATAAGATCTTGTACGCTTTGTTCAACTGTAAAATAGATCCTGTATGAACCACAACCTGAGAGTCGAACAAAGCATAAAAGATTAGCAAAGGAAAAGCACTCGCACAGAGCGCGAGAGGCCGTGGGTTCGAATCCCGTACCGTTCATATTCAAATTCAAATATTTTTATTCAAAATAGGATGTGACATCACTTATTGAAAGTCAAAAACTACCACCCATTCCAAAATGAATGCCTCAGACCTGAGAAGAATGGGCGCAACAAACTCAGCGGGCTTTTTTTTTTCATCGAATAAATATGTTTAAAAAGTAACATTGTACAATTAACCTTATTATTTAATAGCCTGAGGGCGGTCACTCCATTCCCAATCTGTGGTATCATTAAGAAAGTCATTTATGTTATAGTACCTTTACCACACAAACGTTTTTTAACAATTCTTTTGAATAACGTTATACTTTTGTTTTGAACATTTTCTGGGATCTTGTTGTAAAAGCATATACATCGCCCCACAAAAGACTTACTAAATTGACTTAGCCGAGTAGTAGGCATCATCAGTTTATGTCTGTTCCTGGTGTTAACATTATGGTTATGACAGTTTCTGGCAAATTCACTTATGTGCCTATGAACATACATTACATTATCAAGAATATATTGAGAAGCAACAGTCAAGATGTTAATTTCTTTAAATTTTGCTCTCAATGATTCTTTAGGACCTAGGTTATAAATAGCGCAAATAGCCCTCTTCTGCAGCACAAATATTGTATTAATATCGGCAGCGTTGCCCCATAGCAATATACCATAGGACATAATACTATGGAAATAACTAAAGTATACTAGTCGCGCCGTATCTATGTCAGTTAATTGTCTAATCTTTTTAACCGCGTATGCTGCAGAACTAAGTCTGTTCGCCAATCCTTCAATATGGGGGCCCCATTGTAATTTGGAATCTAGAGTTATGCCAAGAAATATAGCAGATTCCACCGATTCTATCACCTCTCCGTTTAACAAAACATTTGCATTTACATTTTTGACATTTGGTACGGTAAATTTAATGTATTTAGTTTTCTTGCTATTTAACAATAGGTTATTAGCGCTAAACCAGTACACGATGTCAGATAAAATATCGTTCACTTCGTCATACATAGCTTGGTTTCTTTTCACTTTGAAAATCAGTGAAGTGTCGTCCGCAAACAATACTACCTTATGTTTTTTCTCTATAAGATTAGGAAGATCATTTATATAAGGAAGAGGAACGGTCCAAGAATAGACCCTTGTGGTACCCCCATACTGAGAAGAGTCCAAGGAGATCTCTTGCCATTCACGTCGACCCTCTGAATTCTATTGTTTAGATATGAAGTCAGAAGATCGAGCGCAGTTCCTTTTATGCCATAGTGGTAGCTTCCGGACCAGCGTTGAATGCTGAACACAATCAAAAGCCTTAGATAAATCACAGAAGATGCCAAGTGCATTCTGCGATTCCTCCCAGGCATCAAAAATATTCTTGATTAGCTCAAGAAATAACTTATGAGAGTTAAAGTAAGTAAGCATTTGGCTTAATATTATTTTTTCAAAAATTTTACTAAGGGTCGGCAAAACCGACACAGGACGATAGTTATTCGGGTCAGAAGAGCAACCCGACTTAAATATTGGTGTAATTTTACTATGTTTCAGAAGGTCAGGAAACACGCCACGACTAATACAATTATTAAAGACTATTGCAAGATATGGTGCTATGACATCAATTATTGAACTTATTATTTTAACAGAAATGCCCCATATAACAGCAGTTTTTTTCATGTCGAGAGACTTAAAAGTTTTAATTATTTCTCCAGGACTTACAAAACTAAATTTGAAAGTTTGTTGGCATTCTTTAACATTTTCCAGAAGAAGTGACTCAGCAACACTGGTGGAGGAGACAAAAGTGCTTGTGATAGAAACTGGAATGTCAGAAAAAAAATTCTCAAAAGCAGAAGCAGCTTCCTGCTGAGATTGAATTATAGTATTGTTTATTAATAAATTGTATTCAATGTTGCGGTCTTTCACTCTTCCAGATTCCCAGTTAATCACATTCCAAGTCATCTTTATTTTATTCGGTGCATTTTTAATTATCTGTCTGATATGCATAGACTTTGCAATAGAACAAACACTTTTAAATAATTTAGAGTATTTTTTAACATACTCGAGAAAAGATGTATCATGATTATATAATGATCTCTCACTATATAGTTCATATAGCCTTTGTCTGCTCCTAATAAAATCTTGTTTTCTAATTTTATTTGTGTATTAATCCCAGAAGTGAGGGTTAACTTTAAAAACATGACATATTAATAGAGAATAGCTTATTCTAGGAAAGTCGTCTTCTTATATTGTGGAAAGTGTTATTAAGAGATCTACATCTCGGTCGATATCTGGTCGCAACAGCTGGTTGGGCTACACCTAGGGGAGGTTTGGTGACTTCCAGTTCCTATGGTCTCTGCGAGCTGTGATATTGAAACAATTTGGACGCAGTGGACAGTCTCGGTTTGTTTTCCGGATTGAGCTGGGCTAAAAGCGGACCAGGGGTTCAAAGCATTTGTCGCCACACTATTTACGCATCGTTTTTTTCACGTACTACAAAGCTGTGGAATGAGCTTACTTGTGTGGTGTTTCCGGGACGGTACCTTTCAAAAAAAGCGCATACACCTTCCTTAAGGGCTGGCAACGCCCCTGTGATTCCTCTGGTGTTGCAAGAGACTGTAGGTGGTGGTGATTACTTAACACCAGGTGAATCGTACGATCGTTTGTCCTCCTTTTCCATAAAAATAAAATCTTTCTTATATGGTTCTGCGCAGGCCACCTAAACTTGTATAATATTATAATAAGTAGGCTAAGTTCGTTGTATGATTTAAAAGATGGGCTCTGACTTCTGATGATATTTCAGTTCTCTCCATATCAAATCCCCTCGACTAACTGATATAGCTTCATGGTATTTACCAAGTGTTGTTCCAATATATATTTCTATTCTGTTTGGAAGGGATAATTTTTTCCGGAGAGCCACTTAAGTGTACAGCGTTAGAAATATTACTATTTGGACTAGAAATTGCCCTTAAATAACTTCTTCAACTGCGACATTGCCGATTTCGCAATGTTCTTTGTCACATTTTAGCTTCACATCCACCCTTGTTAAATATATTGACGACCTATAGGTATAGCCCAGTATTTTGTGGACCTGCCTACTGCGCTGATGAAAATAATAATAATAATAATAATATTGACACACTTTTACACAAATTATCTTGCCCCAAATTAAGCATAATATATAGCCTGTGTTATGGGTTACAAGACAATGATATATTTAATACAATATACTTACTTAAACATACATAAATACATATTATAAACATACATAAATACATTTAAACATCCATGACTCGGAAACAAACATCCATATTCATCATATAAATGCTTCCACCTACCGGGATTCGAACCCGGGACCTCTAGCTTAGTAGGTAGGATCGCTAACCACTCGGCTATACAGGTCGTCAAAATGGATGTTTGTTTCCGAGTCATGAATGTTTATATGTATTTATGTATGTTTAAGTAAGTATATTGTATCAAATATATCGTTGTCTTGTACCCATAATACAGAATATGCCTAGTTTGTGGCGAGATAATTTGTGTCAAAGTGTGTCAATATTATATTATACTAGTGGACCCGACAGACGTTGTCCTGTACACACGTCTTAAATTTGAAAAATCGGTCCAGTTCTTAAGAGGAGTTCACTAACATACACATGAGAGAATTATATTATATGGACGGAATTGAGAATCTAAACCAATCTCAAATTCACTGGAACACACAAAAAATCATCAAAATCGGTCCAGCCGCTTAGGAGGTAGTTCAATTGTAAATCTTAACCATTCTAGAATCCACCTGAAGACACACAGAAAGTTTCATTAAAATCGGTCCAGCGTTTAGGAGTTCAGTTACAACAGACGTACAAAAGAAATGTATATATTAAGATTTGTTCCTATCGGTTTTACTCAAGATAATCTATGTTGTCAATAAAGTCTCATGAAAGTTAAGTTACTTTAATTAACCCTTGCACCTGAAGACTTCGCCCAAATACGTGAATTCTTAGCAAAGTAAACAAACCGATGCAGGAAAAAAAATAACACAGTCAACGCGTAGATATACAGCAAAATAAACAGCTCTATCGATCGACATGTGTGTAAAAAACTGTGACTTAAATACCCACATGTACAGTTATTAAAAACAGCTATATACTGAATAACTTGTTTAATTACGTCCCGCGTTCTTTTAACCACGTGTCAACTTTATTCAGTGGATAATGACATCCTAATTAGTTGGGTCGGTAAAAAGTGTCAATGCGTAACTGTCATCGGTTGTCAATCGGTATACATATTGATGTTATAAGTAGTTGAATGAATAGAGGTGATATTTTGATGTGTTATTTTATTTTGTATATTTTTTGAAATGAAAACTTCTTTAGCGTCATTGTGATTTGAAAGTCGATGAAAAGAAAATGCGACAATAAAAAGAGACAGACACATAAATTCAAAGATAACGTGGGAGAAAATGAGATAGCATTATACAATATTTTGATATCAGGCGATCATAGTTGAAGTAGAGATCTATGTATGACGCGAGTATACCTTAATATATTCTGTCGCCATTCGCACGACGCGACGTATGAATACATAGATACCAGGTGAACATAAATATGGTAGCGGTGATGGTAATGTCTTTCACAGCGGTTCAAATCATTTGTCGTTCTAGAAACATGTACTAGGCCTTCATATGCAGTTAAGAGGTTCATGCACAATGCAGATTTCACTCCTGATATGTGTAGGTACTTTGCGCACACATTTTTTTTTAATGACAATAAGACGGGCAGGACGTTCATCTGATGGTAAATGATACGCCCCGTCCATCACAATAAAGTGCAGGATTCTTGAAAATCCAAAAAATTCTGATCGGCACCACAATTGCGCTCGTCTCCTTGAGACATAAGATGTTAAGTCTCATTTGCACTTTCACTAGCTACGGCGCCCTTCAGACCGAAACACAATAATGCTTATACATTACTCCTTCACGGCAGAAATAGGCGCCGTTGTGGTACCCATAATCTATGTGCAAACGAGCCTCCCACTGGTATTAATTATTATAAGTAATTTCCTGTATTGTTCCTTGTTTATAGTAATAATAAAGGATATCTGCTCTTCCTGGCACCCAATTCCACCATCGCACGACATGCAACAAATTAGGATATCATCCCCACCATCTGGATATGTGGTGTTCTTCCACAGAGCGGTACACAAGGAACTTTCTTCCACATACCACAAAGCTGTCGAATGAGCTTGCTTATGCGGTGGTTCCGGGATGATACGACACGGGTACCTTCGAAAAGAGCGTGTAAACCTTCCTTGAAGGCAGGCAACGCTTTTTTTTTTAAAGAATAGGAGGACAAACGAGCATACGGGTCACCTGGTGTTAGGTGATCACCACCGCCCACATTCTCTTGCAACACCAGAGGCATCACAAGAGCGTTGCCGGCGTTTAAGGAAGGTGTACGCGTTTTTTTTGAAGGTACCCATGTCGTATCGTCCCGGAAACACCGCACAAGGAAGCTCATTCCACAGCTTTGTAGTACGTGGAAGAAAGCTCCTTGAAAACCGCAGTGTGGAGGACCGCCACACATCCATATGGTGAGGATGATATCCTAATTTGTGGCGTGTCGTGCGAAGGTGGAATTCGGCGGCAGGAATCAGGTTGAACAGCTCTTCGGAACACTCCCCGTGATAAATGCGGTAGAAGACACACAATGAAGCGACGTCTCTACGCAACGCTCCTGTGATTCCTCTGGTGTTGTAAGAAAAAATGGATGGCGGCATTATCACGACCATTATTTGACAGCTTATTATAAAAGTATAAATAACTATTCTACTAAACATAAGTAGAAATAGCATATATGTAGAAATAAAGTGTTAAAAATAAATTAAGGGATAAGCAATGACGTAACAGATAACGAGTAATATGACGGTATAAATTGTTGTAATACGTGTAATTATTTCAAATTACTTGATTTCTGACAATTTTTGATTGAATCGAACGCGAAAGTTGTTCCGTGGCGCCTAAGAATACTTAACGATGAAATTGGTATGCAAAACACGGTGAGTCGATTGCACCTTTGGTCATGTCGCGCCAATCTTTCAAAGGTGTAAGAGAAAACTGACCCTCATTAAGGGATTAATGTTGATTATAAGATTATAGAACGGATTACTATCTGCAGTCACTTAACCCTACAAACTTGCAATTCTCAATCATACAGAGATCATACGAGTTTAGAAAATTGATTAAATGGTCACTTTATAGAGGAAAATCAAATAGAATCGCTGTCCTAAGCATTTGATCTACCGGGCTAAAAACAAATGTATATTTCCATAGTTCAAGCTTCAAGATCACCGGAAATAGAAGAAGTGGTTAAAAATTAATTTTATCTATAGCCATGCTTTAAATAGATTGATTTTTTTTATGATAATAAGGGACGAGACGAGCAGGACGTTCAGCTGATGGTAATTGATACGCCATGCCCATTACAATGCAGTGCCGCTCAGGATTCTCAAAAAACCCAAAAATTCTGAGTGGCACTACAATAATTGCGCTCGTCACCTTGAGACATAAGATGTTAAGCCTCATTTGCCCAGCAATTTCACTAGCTACGGCGCCCTTCAAACCGAAACACAGTAATGCTTACACATTACTGCTTCACGGCAGAAATAGGCGCCGTTGTGGTACCCATAATCTAGCCGGCTTCCTGTGCAAAGGAGCCTCCCACTGGTAAGAGATAGATAGATAGACACTTTATTGCATACCATACAGACTTAAAAATAAAAAAATTATATAATAAAAAACGATCTTAAGCTAATTACAGTCATTTGCACATGAAGGGATCAAAAAAAAATTTAACGAGTGTTGTTATGAAATTCAGTACAACATTACAACACTCGTTTGGATGATGTAATGGTTATTAGAACATTGGGTGTTTTAATGTTGGCAATAAGCTAACTGTTTCAGAATCTTTTAGAGGATTCAAATTCTGGGTGTAGATAACGTCTTGTATGCAACTGTTGAAAATTATGTATTAAAACACTCATGTGATACTATTATCACACTCGGCTTCGCCTCGTATAATAAACCCACATTCGTGTTTTAATGCCCCTTATTACACAACAGTTGCTTAAATAACTATTACGAAATACTTAGGAGCAATATTTAATATATTTTTTTATTATTTATTTAATTCAAATAATAAAATACATAAAAAATAAAGTTAAAACGAAGGTATTATTATGATAGTACATTGTTCACTATTATGACGTTGACAAATTATTCATGTACCAAATCATTATTAAATCTATTTAATATCAATACTTTATTATTTATATACCTTATACAAATAGCCAAATATTTCAAACAAAATAATAATTATTTCAATACTAGCAATTAAATTGTTAATATCATTGTTTTTATCTAAATGTTGTGAAATTTCTTGACGAAATTCCCCTAATGTTTCGCCTCCACACGATGCATCCTCAGGAGATGTTGACTCGCCAAATTCTGGCGCGAGACTCAACATCTCCTGACCATCTTCCAACATTTGGATAGTTATAGATTACCGCAAAAGAATGCATATTTCAATAAATTTTCATTGTTTTTATTTGAAGTCTGTTTCAAAAGCTCTTAAAAATATTTTGAAAGCTGTAACATAATTATTTATTAATCATCATTAGCCAAATAAAAAAAGAAATGAATAACGCGTTATAAACTAATTTAGATACATTTTTTACGTCCACTGAACCACATATTATGTACATTATTGGTCTTATTAATAAACGCAATGTAGGTAGAGTTTTTTTTTATGGAATAGGAGGACAAACGAGCGTACGGGTCACCTGGTGTTAAGTGATCACCGCCGCCCACATTCTCTTGCAACACCAGAGGAATCATAAGAGCGTTGCCGGCCTTTAAGGAAGGTGTACGCGCTTTTTTTGAAGGTACCCATGTCGTATCGTCCCGGAAACACCGCACAAGAGTTACTCCAGGCTTAAAATTACTCCTCCCTATCATGTAATTCTGTAGTGGCAAAGGTATGCTAAATTTTAATAACTTTACTTCGCGTTTATTTATAACACAGTGTAGGTATTTTGAGGTATAACTACAATATGGACTTACATATTATGTATTTTATACCTTAGATAGCACCTTCTGTTGCTATATCCCAGTGGATACTCCATAGGGAGTGCCGCTTGCACCTCTCGCTCCCTAAGAGAAGGTCGCCTTCGATGAAGCCTAACTGGTGTTTAGTGGGTAGGCACTTACTTTTGACATGAGTCCCACATAACGATACTGTTGTAATGTTGATGCATACCAACACAGCCTAAGTCTGCGTTGTAATGCATCAACATTCACCACCTCCCGTCATTATCCGGGAGGGTAGCCCTTTCCCTTTGCCTGGACGCAAAAAAAAAATATATAAAGTTATTTATATTTGAAATTGACACCTGAACTTAAGGTACTTATTGTGACGTATAGATTACAATCAAAGGTAATAAAATTACTAAGCAGTGTAGGTAAAAAATTGTAAAAGCCAGTGGCCTAAAAACTGTTACAAGCCTATATGGAAATTTACGTTTCGTAATGTAAGGTCGCGTGGTTTGCAATTGTGTTGTTAGAAATAGCTGGTTACTCATATTTATTTATTTATTAAGCCTTAAAACTACTTTTAACTATACAAAACTGTTATTCTAATATAAATTCTAGTTTATACTTCATCCCACTGCGGTCCGAATGCCTCCCCCATTTTCTTCCACAATATTTTGTCAGCTGTTGATCGGGTAAAGAGTACTCCTTCAGAGGCAATTAATTCGTTGATCCACCTGGTGGTAGGTATGACTCTTTTTCGTTTTGCTTATTAATATACATTCAGTCAGAAAAGTATCGGGTATAGATGATGTGTTTAAGATTCCAAATTCAATTTTTCGTTTTTCAAATTCTGATCTTGACATCAGGGGGTGAGGTTCTGGTGATCTTACAAAAGGCATAAAAGGCATTTATTTTCTCAAAATTAATTCCTTTAGAATTTTTTTTGATGTCATTTCTAATAACTACTAGATACTACTGCCGCTTCGGAAACAAATGGCGCTCTGAGAGAGAAGAAGCGGCGCAAGAAACTCTCCCAGCATTCTTTTTTGCACTCTTTTCAATAAAAATATACAATAGTGTACAGTCATTTTTATCGCTATAAAATAATCACAATCTAGTCCCAGGCTGTCCGATCATTTAGATATTCAGCAGTGGAGTAATAGGATTTACGGGGTCCTAATTCAGATACCAGTACCTCACAAATACCAGCATAAAAAAATATTGGCAATTGTAGAGACTGCCGAGAGAAGTGAAAACTTAGAACTTTTAGTATTAAAAATTGAAATTTCATAATGTTTAAAAACAATAAAATTATTTATTTTTATAACTAATTTTAAATAATATATTAAGAAAACAAAAAACTATTTCAACAATGCACAGCACACATATTGAACTTTTCACTAAATTCATTAAATTTCACTTATAAGATATACACAGTAATAATGGCTGTATAGCTACAGATAGACTGCTTTAAGTATTTCGGTGATTTCACTCACGAGATTTCACCCATCCAAAAAGTGTCTAAATAAAAATATTTATTTTTTTAATTATTTATTTATCTCGTGCGCCAGTCATGAGCATGTCGGTGACGCGAACCATTAAGATTTTCCCTTACCAAAAAGTGCCCAACGCGGCTATAGAAGTTTACACAATATGTATTAGCTTAAAATATTTTGTGAGGAGAAATCTTTATATATATATATTTCTTGTGTGCGTGTGTATGTCACTGAACTCCTAGACGGCTGGACCGATTTAGATGAAACTTTCTGTGTGTCTTCAGGTGGATTCGAGGATGGTTAAGATTCACAATTCAACTACCTCCTAAACGGCTGGACCGATTTTGATGATTTTTCGTGTGTTCCATTGAATTTAAAATTGGTGTGTGTCTTTAGGTGGATTCGAGAATGGTTTAGATTCACAATTGAACTACCTCCTAAACGGCTGAACCGATTTTGAGGATTTTTTGTGTGTTCCAGTGAATTTGAGATTGGTTTAGATTCTCAATTCCGTGCATATAATATAATTCTCCTGCTCATGTGTATGTTAAAGAACTCCTCCTAATGTCTGGGCAGATTTTTCGACAACGTCTGTCGGGTCCACTAGTACATATATATATATATATATAACAAATGATTATTATATTATTATTATTACTTACAATTTATATTATTTTGTTCTGACCCGTACTTGGTTCGCTTGCAGTCCCACATCGAAACAGCGTTACATGGCCGAGCGTAACAGCCCATTCTTATTCAAACCCACAAAATAAAATGTGCGTCTAAAGAAGTTATCACTTCAAGAACCTACACTAGCTACATAACAGTGAATAAATAATAAATTTCATTTTATTCAAAGATTGTTTCCCAGTAAGTTGTCTTACGACACTTCTATTGGGAATGTCTGGTAACTTCCTTAGCGGATACTTAATAAAGAAAAATTATTAAAAATAAAATTTATAAAAATCTTTTTCAGATTTGTTTTAAACAAAATAAATACTTAATAATTTGTTATGTTTTTAAAGTGATAACCCTCACTTCTAGGATTAATACACAAAACATTACAAATTGTTTAGATTTACAAGAGTGACATCTCAAGTCAATTTCCTAATATGCAAATATTGGGGTTGAGCAGGTTATCAACTGTAAAGTAGATCCTGTAGATGAAGCCACAACCTGAGAGTTGAACAAAGCATACATGATTTTATAACGAGACGGCACTCGAACGGTTAGCTCAGATGGTCAGAGCACCGGCACGGAACGCCGGAGGTCGTGGGTTCGAGTCCCGCATCGTTGATAATATTTTGGTGTTTTTCAAATTTTATTTGTCTGAAAATACTTAATAAACAATATAGATATAAACAGAATTGATTATAAACAAGATTAATAATAATCGCACAATTAAAATCCATTTGAAAATATATTAACATTTTTTGTTCGCACGTTTGTGTGTGTGTGTGTGCATGCGGGTTTGTTTTTTAACCTTTAATAGGATAGCAGAAAGCTTGAATAGCAGTATAAGTTATATTGATATAACGACAGAGGTTTTCATTTATGCGTCACGAAAAACTAAACTACTAGATTAGATAGATTTCAATGAAGTCTTCTAAGATTTATTCCTCATACGCTTGGCCCTTGTTGAAAGAAAAAATTCAAAAAACAACGATTTTTTAAGCACTACGTCATGTTTGTACGCGGACGTATTCGCAAGTAGACAGTAGTTTATATAAAGCTGAATATTTCGTTGAGAGATCTCAATCAACTTTTTTCTTTTTAGATAAAAAAGAAAAAAGTTGTTATATTTATTTGAATAGATATTATTGAGTGCGGTTCAGCGAGGAATGGCTGTTCTCCGCGGAGTGGACTCGGCAAAATATGTCACCACCGTTATATGAACGGACGAGCCGCATTACTGCCAGCAACATCACTTGGACTATTTTTATTTCTTATCAAACGGGTTGTTTATGTCTATACATTAGTAGTATCTTCTGAGTTTTATCCAACACAATGATCAAGTACATTATTAGTTTTATTTATTTAGTTAAAGTTCTATATATATACTGTAGATAATAAAAAAAAAACTGTTTTATAGGAATTTGCTAATAATACTTCAAAACATCAAGAATTATTTCGTAAAAAATGCTCCCTTTTGTTATAATGAAACTGTTTCACAGCGGAACTGTCAAACCGTGCGTCACTAAATTCTCTCATAGAAAATATGTCCATACAAAACAAATATTGAAAATAAAAATAATTATGGGTCCCAAATCGAAATAAAAACTACCCTATCTCTCAAGTTGGACCAAACTGCACTCCATGAAGTAATCCCCATTTAAATACGTTCATTAGCTTAGGAGTCCATCGCGGACAAACAACGTGTCACGTAATTTATATATATTAAGTTATAATGAAAATGGTCTTTGTTTGAGGCTCTTTCAAGCCGAAACCACTGATCGTATCGACATGAAACTACCACTACTATTCGATGCGAAATTTATCCTAGATTATATATCCTATTTTTTATTATATTTGTATTAAGATGAATAAAATTTAATTTATTTCCTTTTAAAATTCGCCCAGCGAAGGGAGAGGGGACGTGTTGAATATTAGTTGGTATTCAAATATTGCCACATGCATATACATATACAAAAATATCATATATTTCTCATCGTTTATACTTTATAGCCTATACTATCGAATAATGTGACTTTCTATTGGTAACAGAATTTTCAAAATCGGTTCATAATGTCCGGAGATTACCTCCTACATACATCCAAAAACTTTATTACCTTTTTAGAATATTAGTATTCCTACTAATTTCCGGTTACATTAACTCTGGATGAAATTTGTTAAATTTTTATTCAATTTAAAAATATTTAGTCGTAAAAAAATCGCTTGTTCATTTCAACCCACACTACTAACGTTTTTGACCCTTCTTAAACAACTATTGCATAAAATACTATTATAATAATAAAAACATATTACAATGACGGTATTGCGAATTCTTTTCGAACCTGTGTTGTAAAAACTTACGAGTTGCACCGGTTTTAATGTTTACATCTGAATACATCAAAAGCTTGCTAAGAGAGTGTTACATGTATAAATAAATGTCTTAGCGGATTTTTTACATTTAAGATAAACTCATAGCATTTAGTTAATGATCTGTTTCTGCATAATAACACCGAATTCAATATTAACTTGTTAAAATATTAACATTAAAAAAAAATTATTACAAAGCTAACAGAAATCTCTGGTTCGCTCTGAAAATCAAGGTTGCTTATTGAGCCATCGATAGGAATTTAATACATTGTGACTTTGTTTACTTATTAAAAAAAACAATTATTGGCAGTTGTAAAAACTGCCGATAGAAGTGAAAACTTAGAACTTTTAGTATTATAATTTCATAATGTTTAAAAATAATGCAATTATTAATTTCAATTTAATTTTAAAACTTATTTCCAATAACATATTAATCAAACAAAAACATTATTCACATTGAACTTTTCATTAAATCCATACAATATCACTGATAAGATATTCACATCACTTACGTTGCACAATACGTCAGCTGTATAGCTACAGATACACTGCTATAAGCATTTTGGTGACGCTAACTCACGAGATTTCACCCATCCAAAAAGTGTCTTACTATAACGGCCTTACAAATAATCTTGCTATAAAGTTATAACTGATAATAAACAAAGAAAATGCAAAATGTTTACAATATCGTTGCCAACACTGTCAATACAATGATAATTCTGAAGTTTTCCGAATGACAAGCTGCCTTGCAAATAAACGCGGGAAACGTTATACGTCCGAACAAACCATTCGTAAGCAAAATGTCTATTTGTAAACATTTTACATATTCTTGGTTTATGCTTAGTTATAACTTTATGCCAATTTTATTTGTAAGGCTGATAATGTTTATATTTATTTTTTAATTATTTATTAAATACAGTCATAAGCATGTCGGTGACAGGAACACATAAAATATTCCGATACCAAAAGGTGCCGTAAAGCTAAAGAAATTTTCAAAATTTCATCCGTTCAAATTTGGACAGGTAATTGTCTTGTTGGATACCCGACAGCAATCCACATTCACTGTAGGTGTAGTCACATCACTCTCACATCTCGAGTCAGCTAATTCGATAGACTTGCAATCTATCGGAAAATTCCGATATAAAAGCAAACAAACGTATGTCGTAACTTGTAACCAACTGTGACTGACCCCAAACAATATACGATACATTCTTTACGATTCGTCATACGTTTACTACATCCAATAACTGGTATTGATACTAGCTATTCGAATCTAGGCTAGCTGTTTGATTAAAATTTATAAGAGTACAGAAGATCGCAATTTCAAGGCGCTAAGTTTATGGATATTTAAAATATATATAATACTAGCTGACTCGACAGACGTTGTTCTGTAGATAATAAAAAAAAAATACTGTTGTATAGGAATTTGCCAATAATATTTCAAAACAACAAGAATTATTTCGTAACGTATGCTCCTTATTCACAGCAGAACTGTCAAACCATGCGTCACTAAATTCTGTCCTTAAAAATATGTCCATACAAAACAAATATTGGAAATAAAAATAATTATGGGTTCCATATCGAAATAAAAAGTATCCTATCTCTCAAGTTGGACTAAACTGCACTCCATGAAGTAATCACCATTTAAATGCGTTCATTAGTTTAGGAGTCCATCGCGGACAAACAACGTGTCATGTAATTTATATATTAAGATAAAACTCATAATACTAAATTAAATTCATAAAACAATAAAACTCAAAAGTATAGTTATATCGTGTTATTGTTTGATAAATATATTATTGAAAATAAGTTTAAAAATAATCTAATTGTTTTTAATAATTATGAAATTTCAAAATTTATTACCAAAACTTTTAAGTTTTCAGTTGTATCGACAGTGTTTACAAAGTTTTTTGTTGTTGTTTGAATCTGCAATCATTCGCCAGACTATAATTAAAAAAAAATTGTTTTATAAAGAGCAGTAGGCCAGAGCATCACTTTGTATTCTAAGTATGTGATTTTTTTTTACCACATTGGCATTGTCAAGTGCCTAGGTAACACTGAAAATGTTTAGAAAATGTAAAACGGCTTAATGTAGAAAGTTGCCCATACTTTTATTGTTTTTCGAAGTAATCTTCGTTCCTCTCTACACAACGTCGTATTCGATGGAACCACTGAGAAAAGCGGTGGGCCCATTCTTCCTTAGGGGTTCCTCTTCTATGGCATTTTCGTACGCTTTCACCGCATCTTCAGGGCTCGTTAAGCGAATACCTCGAATTTTGTCTTTAGTTCTTGGGAATAAATAAAAGTAGCAGGGCGCCAGGTCAGGACTGTATGGCGGATGACTCATTATCTCGACACCTGCCATAGTCAAATATTAAACAGTCCGTTTTGCGGAGTGCACTGAAGCATTTTCGTAGTGAAGGAGGATCCTGCTTTGAGGGCGCTGCTGTCGAATTTTTTCCGGTCGAAGACGAGGTCAAACCAACGAAAGTGGTTCGCTCCCGCAGCGTGTCAAAGAAAATGGTCGCTACATTTGCCTCCAAAAAGGGGCATGTTGCTACAATTCCTTTACAGGAACGCAGAACGGTTACCGCTGAGTGGTAATATCACGGTTTGTTTGCTACAAATGATAGCTGAAGTCCGAAAAAATAACCCGAAACGTCGCATCATCTTACATCACGATAATACGGCTCGGAAGACAAATGATTTTTTGAAGCAGGAAAACGTTGAGCTGATTGGCCATCGTCCGTACAGTCCTGACCTGAGCCCAAACGATTTCTTTACATTCCCTAGAATGAAAGATTTACTACGCGAACAACGGTTTGAAGACCCCGAAGCAGCTGTGGAAGCGTACAAATCAGCCATTTTGTCAACATCAACTTCAAACTGGAATTACTGTTTTAATGATTGGTTTGCACGAATGGAAAAGTGCATAAAGTTGAACGGAGAATACTTCGAAAAACAATAAAATACAATTTAGCTATACCGTGCATGTGGTTTTTCTTATTCCCGATCATTTCAGTGTGCCCCTCGTATTTTCATTAAAACAACTATAGTACCTTATATATGATTTTGTACTAAACTGTAATTGTAATGGTAATTGATACGCCCTGCCCATTCAAATCCATTTAAAATATTTTTATTAAAAAAAGGATTTAAAATCACTTAATGAACGTGAAAAACTACCATCCATTCGAAATAGTATGCCTCAGAGCGGAGAAGAATGGGCGCAATAAACTCGGTGAGCTTTATTTCTTTATTGTACTATAGTACAATAAGATAATAGAGACATAGAACCGTGGTCCACTGCCTCATACATGAGCCAAGAAAGGCACATAGAACATTATGCGTGCCACGCAGAGCAGCTCGAATAGCCGAGGAGGTCTGTGAACGGCTGCATCACTTGGCGTTGCGTAGAGAAGTCGCTTCATTCTGTGTCTTCTACCGTATTTATCACGGGGAGAGTTCCGAAGAGCTATTCACCTGATTCCTGCCACCGAAATCTACCTTCACATGACACAATTTTGGATTATCCCTACGATCAGGATGTGTGGTCCTCCACAATGCCTTTTTCAAGGAGCTTTCTCCCACGTACTACAAAGCTGTGGAATGAGCTTCCTTGTGCGGTGTTTCCGGGACGATACCACACAGATATCTTCAAAAAAAGTGCGTACACCTTCCTTAAAGGTCCGCAACGCTCCTGTGATTCCTCTGGTGTTGCAAGAGAATGTGGGCGGCGGTGATCACTTAACACCAGGAGAGCGCTGGTTTGTCCTCCTTTTCCATAAAAAAAATAATTGGATAGCCTGAGGACGTTCGCTCCATTCCCAGTGTGTGGTAAAATTTAAGAAAGTCATTTATGTTATAGTAACCCTTACCACACAAATGTTTTTTACAATTTTTTATTTCGTAATACATTACTACAATACAGGTCTGCTCATGATTGAATAAAAGTTCTGAGCAGCATCATTATATCGCTTGTCATTTTGCGACATAAGATGTTGAGTTTCATTTGCCCAGTAATCTCAATTATTACGGCGCCATTTAAACCGAAAAAACATAATTCTTGGTGACTACTTCTTGACGAAAATGGAACCTGACTTGAGAATAGGATGTTCGTTACCAGGCTATCTCATAAAGCAAATATTTTATGTAAATAATGCACTTGTCTTGTCTACCTTATGCAGACAACGTATTCTCTCATATTTTGGCAACCCAATGCGCAGAGGCGACGAAAATGTCTAAAAACTAAGAGTGGTTGGAAATACCGAAGGCAGAAGTTTGCGCGGTCATTATTCTACAAGATAGACCGACCAAATTAAATACTTCATCCTCCAAATTCTTCACACAGAAACTGGAGGTCTATTACCAAAATCAAAAGCCGAAGTTTTGATCCGAAACGAAAGAACGACGAACTTGGAATAAAATCAAACTTCAAAAAACCAAAGTATTTCCTATCCGAATAGTGCGGACGGATTTCGTTTCGGAACCATTAAGAGTGAAGTTGTAGTTACGATCATAATAATGTAAAACAACGAAAAAGTAAATGTAAAGTGAATTTGGGAATAAGGTTAACAAAAGGCAAAATGTCTAATCGCGAACTTCGGATCCGAAACACTTTCGTAATAGCAAAATGTACGATCCGTCAACCGAAACTTCGTATTTCGATTTTCGTAATAGGACTCCTGGTGGAGCCAGATCATCCGCAGATGCAACCCTAATGCTGATCACGATCCTCAGGAGGACCTGAGGACACGAGGGACCGACCCGACCCGAATTGAAATAAAAAAATATTTAAATTTTAAATTTGAATATAATTAATAATTGCAACCTAAGCTGTGTTATTTATAAATAGTAGTTAAAAAACTAAAAACTACGCTTTTAGTAGAAAACTGAACTAAAGAAATAGAAAATTTATTTTGAAATTTAAAATTAACATCAATTTCTGCCTTACAGACGATAGATGAGAATTGTATAAATTAACAAAAATCTTATTTTGCAATTGGAATGCAATAATTTTATAAAATTAATGTATTGTCATCGGTCCTCAATAAATCCATGATGTTTGAACGAAATCTGTCCGTTTAAAGTGGGTCAAAATCACTCCCAAATGAGTCGGTTACAAGCAAACAAACATACACCTGTATGTATGTTTGCTAATAAAGAGCGTGTAAAAATAATTTAATTGTCAATAATTTACTTAATTAAAATTTTTGTCTCTTTTGTGTTATTAACTAGACTATCAATTATTAAGCCGTAGAATATATAGAGACAAAACCTAGTTCGTAAATAAAAACCCCGTTTATAATATCTAGTCTGAACAGAAGCACAGTGTTAATGATTGTAATCAAGTCAGACTGGGAATAGTCAAGATGCATTCTAGACGATCAAGTCTATTTTTAGCATCATGACTTCCTTTACAAATTTGCTGAGTAATCCTGCTTTAAGATTAGCACCGTTTATAGACAGGATCGATTAACGGGCCTGTATTTGCCTATAGACATCGCAACAATGTTGCAAAGGGTATTAAAAATATATGTAATAGGTCGGGGAGAAAGTCTTTTCGCAAAGAGTATTTATAGGACTTGTAATAAAACCTCTTTGGATAATTACGTTTTGTATCTGGCTGGTTTTGATCTAATTAAAAATGTTACATTTCAGAAAAATAATCAATGCAGTAAATTGTTATTTCCAGATGTTTTTCATTTCTTGCCATCAAAATGAGTGCATTCATTAAAGAAATTCGATACAGTATAATTTTTTTTACAAATACAGCACAAGCCGCGAAAAATATTCTTTCATTGATGTACCTTATACAGTGTCAATAAGAGAAGCACAAAGTTGTTTTAAGCGTTTGCTGGTAACTTCGGTTATTTATGAAAATAAGGGACGAGACGTTCAGATGATGGGATTTAATATGCCTTGCCCATGCGGTGCCGGTCGGAATTCTTGAAAAACCCAATAATTCTGAGCGGCACTACAATTGCGCTCGTCACCTTGAGACATATTATGTTAAGTATCATTTGCCCAGTAATTTCACTAGCTATGGTGCCCTTATAACCGAAAGGCAATAATGTTGACACATTACTGCTTCACTACAGAAATAGGCTACGTTGTGATACCCATAATCTAGCCGGCATCCTGTGAACTGGAAGCCTCCCACTGGTAAATGATAACTTATGTCAAAGATGCACCTCTGGTCGCCATATTATGGATGGAAAAAGTGATGTATGATCGACAAATTAGTAGTAACGATATAGCCCAAGAACTGGAAATTGATCATAAAACAGTTTTGACCCATTAGAAACAAAACTATCACAGAAAGCTCAATATTAGCGTGTCACACAAGCTCACTGAAAGAAACCAAATGAACCCGGTACTCATTAAGATTCTACTTATTAACTACTAAGTTAAAAGAAGATCACGTACGACAAGAACGCCTGAAAAAGGTTGTTGTCATTGGTATGTCAGGGTTCACAGACTGTGGCAAAACCCAGATTATTTTCGCAATAATGTTTTACATAATTCTATGTGCATGGTGAGATTGTAAGGGCAGAATCATCGCTTAGGATTTACTGCCAAGAATCAATGAGGCGAAAGCAAGAAACTAGGAGAAAGCGCCCGGAATCGATCAAAAGAATAGGTGTGGTCTTTCATCATGATGACACTAACACAGATATTTAGCCACTCAGCAAAAATCAAGGGATTTTGGCTTTGAGGTGTTAAAGCATCCGTGATGTAGCCCTGAACTTGCATCCTCAGACTTCCACCTGTTTAGGTTAACATCGAATAAAAACTCGCTTGTCCACCATATGCAGACAACGTATTCTTTCATATTTTGGCCGATACAGATACAGGAGACGAAATCTTGAAAAAAATAATTGTGGTTGGAAATACCGAAGGGAAAAGATCGCACGGTCGTTCTCCACCAAAATGGACTGAAATTTAGCCAAATTTGATTTGAAACCAAATTAAAGAATTATCATCCAAATTCTCCACGCTTGTTAGAGACGTGCTGGACTGAATCCGGTGGAGGCAGATCATCCTTAATGCTGACCAGGATCTTCAGACATGAGGGACCGACGGAGAAAGAGGTTAACATCAAGATAGGACTCCCAAAAGCACTTGTCGTTTTTTTTTAATCAGAATCAGTCTCAAAATTTTTTCGGGAACGGGATTGTGTCACTACCTACAAGATGGCAGAAAAAATCGAACAAAATGGCACATGAAGGCATAAAAGGCATTTATTTTCTCAAACTTGATTCCTTTAGAATTCTTTTTGATGTCATTTCTTATACTACTAGATACTACTACATGTAAACTGTAATTAAACATAAATGAACTTTGAAAAAACAAGTCTTCAGTTTTCATATGAGATGTGTTTAAACTTTTTCCCCAATATATCATTTACAACTTTAAACAAAAGATTGCAAGGAAAGCAGTAGAGGCATATAAAAAAGTCGGTGCATTTATTATTTTATTTTATTCCAGCTTGCTTAGCAACTATGATACCTACACAACTCTATGAAAACAGTCCTGCTCACTTTAGAACAAAATCAACTAAATTCATCACTTACACTAACAGGCGAATAATCACGGGTCCCAATCCAATGTTTTTATGCAAAAGCAATAAAGTAATATGAAGAAAAAACCAGTTTAATTTGTGCATACTTGAAATATTTTTACGAAGAGGCTGGCGGTCGTCGGCCTCATGCCCGGGTCCCAACTTAAGCCGCATTATGCCAGTGACAATTACGCATTACACGCTTATCAATATATCAGCTGCCATGATGCTGATATGCGTTCGCATTAATCATATAATGGGTTCATTTAGTATGCACGTCGAATTATTGGAGGGAAAATGTAGAGCTGTCAAAACTTTTTTTTTATGTCAACAGTAAATAGACACTCGTCTATTTACTGTTGACATAAATACAGCCCATACAGCCATCAACAAATATTAAAAACCGGTCAAGTGTAAGTTGGACTCGCATATAAAAAAAAATAATTTGCATGAAGGCCAAATTTGAATTTGCCACCTTGACTTATTATTTGAGTTTAAAAACAGAACTATTATCGACGATAAAAAACAATATTTGGAGAGTTGTTGAGGTGTATAATAGTGTATGAGCCGCAGCTTATGTCAAAATTAAAACTACGAAAAAAACATACACAGGTGACAGGTTTGACGATGAAAACCATGTTTTCTTTACTAAGTATACCACAAGTCCAGAGAGATGTCAAAGTCTATGAAACCACTGAAATATGTTAACACTACAGCTAGTGTAAGATAAAGTTAATATGTGACATCAAAAAATAATAATTATGATGCATGCAAGTTTAGAAATCAAGGGTTAATTGAGTATTTCAGATGTAGCGTACCTACATGGCTTTTGAAAATACTATAGAGAATTTAAAATAGTTTTAAATTCATTTCAATTATCCAACAGACGCATTTACGAAAAAACAAAAAGTTATCAATTCCAAGTTATAAGCTGGGGAATCGTAGTTAACCTGCACCGTTTCGTTCCCGAATGATCCAACTTTTTGTCTGCAGAGAATGCGAGTTGTCAGACTTTAGTCTGGTCTGTAAGACAAACAGTGCGGGGGGCCATAACTCGCCTTTTTGTTTTTGTGTCCTCGCAAGAATGCAAAACAATTATAATTTCCCCTGGGATGAGTAACTTTAGAATCGGATATCCATAATCACATTCGCTTCTTGTTTTTCTGCAATATATCTGCAAGGATTTGTGGTTTTAGAAACCTTAATTGGATAAGCAAGATTATAGTTACAGCTTTTGTTCAACGACACTAATTCATTTTACTCTTCATGTGGCAATAAAATGATTATTTGAAGGTGCATTAAGCTGAACAATCCATTTACTTTAATTATACATAAATGGGGATAAGACGGCGTCCACCCGTCCACGGTTACGAGAGAACGGACTATAAAATAAATTATACCCACTTCGTGCGGCTCTACTCAGTTTTTTGTTGGTATTCACGAAGAAAAAAGACAAAAGCAAAAGTCGAGAGGACGAAATACGAGGCAAAGACAAAGCTTAAATTTATCTACTGATAATATAGACGTAGGGCGTCGCGGCAGCGGTAGACTCGAAGTTACCGGGTGGCCGGCCAAATTATACAGCGGCCATTCCTAAGGCCGAGCAAAAACATGATATATCGCCGCCTTGTGACGAAATATTTGAAATTTCGAGACCTGCCACATTCTTAATGAATTTCTACTTTATATATTAATATTATCTTATCTCGTAGTATTTTTTAGTTTTATTTCTTTAGAGCATTGGTAAGAAGACCATCAGCTCAAACCAAAATACAATAAAATAAGAATATTTAAATCATTTTTCAATATAGATACTTGAATACAATAAAAACCCCCGTTAGGTTTATGGGCGAAAAAAAATCTTAATGTAGGTTAAACCTCTATTTTATCTTATCTAATAGTTTAATGTTAAAAAGCTTTGGGTGTTCTCTTTTTCAGTAAAATATTGGGTGTTGATACCGGTACCTAACAGCTTTTTAATGTACAAAATTGGAAGTTTATAATTTTTTTTTAGATAACACGGTGAATTAACGTTAAGATTACTAGCATATATCTATTAATACTTGGATGAATATTTAAAAAAAAACTACTTCCAATCTTTACGCGCATTACAATAATTAACCTACATTGCATATTTTGTTTATAGGAAATGGATAAGTATGAATTGTTAAAGATGTAGGTGTCGTAAGCAATTTGACCGATTTGTTCTTTTTATTTTGTCTACAGTGCTCAATGAAGTCTTTGTCAAGAGGTCATGGTCTCGCCACAACAATTAACAATTAGCTCGTCAAGATTCGTTTATGGGACATACTACGCGTTGAACAAACTTATAAAACTGCCTGGTATTTAGGCTAAGCTCGATACACAATGCGTTACTGTAAATTTGTGTTAATTATTTAATAAAAACCGATATCAATATTAATATATGAGGGTACATAATTGCAGTTTTTATTGTCATTTGTCATTATAACCCTTTTCCTTTTCACGCGATAGTTCTCTCTTGTTAACACTATATAATTAAATATATACTCGTATATTGTGTTAATTAGATTAAAATTATGATGCACGAGCATTTTGTGTTGATATGTATCAAGAAGATGTTTAAAGAATAAATTTTGAGAATTAATAGAGCAGACATGATCATCTCCAATCTAAATCAAGTGTCTTCGTTGTCTCATTGACTTGGCGTAGAGATTTTTTGCGATATTGAAAATAATACAAAAGGATAGGTTTATCTTTTATTATATCATCATGTTTCAATAAAATAATAATTACACGACTATGTACATATACAAATAATATATTATTTACAATTCGAGGCCGCTGCTATATGTACACTGGGTCCACGGTCTATCACTAGGTCCGCACTGGGCAAGCCTTTGTCATCGGCAGCCACACCCTACCACCATCATGTCCTGATAGTTTTTAAGCACCACATTGTTCACTTCATCCATGTACAACATGGAAATGGAAGACAACTGTGTTGGGACGCAACACGCTTTGGGCACCGCTGCCGGGTTCACTGAGTTCACTAGAGTCTGTACAATGGCGTGATTGGTGCCGTTCAGGTGGTCCGAGAGGGGGAAAGGGCAGTCCCCTTGGCAGTAGTAGGCGTCGTAGCCGTGCGGGGCCACGATCCAGTCACTCCAGCCCACGTCGGCGAAGTCGACGAACAGCGGTCTGCGCTGGCAAATCTCTCTGGCCTCCTTGCGTCTGTGGTGGGGCCTGTGCCCGCGGCGCTGCGCCCCTCGCTTGTTCCTCGTGAGCCGCGACTCGCCGCTCTCTCGGGCCACCCTCGCCCGGGAGTCCTCAGTGTACAGCATCAGAAGAGGCTGCACCGCACTCCACTCGTCCTCCTCGTCCGTCGCTCGTCGACGCACTCTTATATGAGGAAATTGCACTTTACTACTCAAATTGTCTTCTTCAACTAACTTCACTAATAGTCCATGGTTATGTTGCGGCTCCTTGAGCCACCGCCGCGCCGCACTCAGGGCGTCCGCCGTCACCGTCCCCTCACCGGGCCTCAGAGGCACCGAGTCGAGCAGTCTTAGAATGGGTTCACTCTTCCCTTTCCGTCCGGGTCGGACGACATCGTACAACAGGAGGCGTTGGCCGCCCGTGGCGCCGACGGTTCGCTGGAAGATGATGTCGGCGCTGCGGGCGACCTCGTCTTCGGGGACGGTTATGTTGAAGAACAGCCGGAAGCGGTGCTGGTGCGGGAAGCGCTGGTCGAGCACGGTGGGCGTGTGGTAGAAGGAGCGCGCGGTGTTGGCGGCGGCGGGTAGCGGCGCGCGCGTGTCGTACAGCAGGCGCATGGCGCGCGGCAGGCGGGGCGCGGGCGCGCGGGGCTCGCGGGGCGCGGGCCGGCGCGGCAGCCCCAGCAGCGCCAGCAGCTGCTTCTCGGCGGCGGCGCGGGTCGCCTCCTCCAGCCCGGTGCCCGCGCACAACGCCACCAACGCGCACACCACCGCGCATGCGCACGCCCCACGCATAATTCTCCTCGACCCACCTGTAACACAATACAAACAACTTAACAAAATACAAGAAACAACTTCAACCAACGGATAGTCTAGATGTAATATTCACAGATTTTGAAAAAGGTTTTGATAGAGTCAACCACAGTACCTATACTACTAAAGAAATTTTACGCAGTTGGAATCAGAACCTTCTAAGATGGACAGTATCATATATAAGAAATCACTGTCAGGCCGTTGTCCTCTGTGGTTTTAGATCAGACTTTGTTGAGGTGACTTCTGGTGTACCTCAAGGATCGCACCTGGGTCCTTTGTTACATTTATATGACATAAGTGATTGTTTTGCTAATTCAAACTTCTTGCTGTATGCTGACGACAAAAATATTTATTAAAAGATTTCACAAATAAACGATTGCTTTACGTTACAAGAAAACTTAAATAGACTGCCACAATATTTTAAATTAAATAAAGTAACAGTTAGTATTGCTAAATGTCAAATTACTACATTTTCACGAAAGAGTAATAACATTGATTATGCTTTAACTAACGAAATTATTCCAAAAAATAATCAAATAAGGATCCATGATAGTAAACTAACCCATAATAACCATATCGAAATAATAACACAAAGGCTTATAAAAATCTAGGGTTTATTCTTCGCACTTGCAAACCTTTCAATGACATCTAGTGCCTAAAAGTGCTATAGGTATTATGCTTACGTGCGAAGCATTCATGAATTCGCATCTGGAGGCCTACATATCAATGTTATATTGACCGCGTTGAAAAAATACAAAAGATATTCACGAAAAAAATTAATTTTAAATCTCAATGCATTCCTTTAGACAACAAAGAATCCAGGTACCAACATTGCGTACAAGGCATACTAATTTATTTAACATTCACTTTGCTTCTACTTAGTATCTTAAATATTCACCTCAATTTCGAATTCCTGACATATATAATAAGTTCCGTCGACATTTTCAACTTATCACGTCTGATGTTCAAAAAACTGATATAAAACTGTTTAAATTGTAGGAGTTAATCATCAGTATATTCAGGATAATTTATTAATCGTCACACCTTAATTTAAACATTATATTCGAACAAACACTCACATTCACTCACACCACTCATATTCACTCACACTACTCACACCACACAAACTACTCACCGTTTCAGTTACTCAATATGGATACCATTTCTTCTTTTCATTCTATTAAATTTTTACTTGTAAGTTTTTCTTAATTTTTATTTAGTATTTTTCAACTTTGTCTTAAAATACATTGTCACATACTTATTGTACTGTTAATAGTATTCCTATTAATTGGCGTATCTATTCTGCATTATTTTTAATATACTCTTTTCATTTTGTTAGCCGTAAGGAATCATAAATAAATACTAAACTTAAGCCGTGAGACTAAAAAGAAAGCAAGTCTCGACCTGTATAGCCGAGTGGTTAGCGATTCTACCTACTAAGCTAGAGGTCCCGGGTTCGAATCCCAGTAGGTCCAAGCATTTATATGATGAATATGGATGTTTGTTTCCGAGTCATTGATTTTTAAATGTATTTATGTATGTTCATATGTATGTTTATTTGAGTTTATGTATATTTAAGTAAGTATATTGTATTAAATGTATCGTTGTCTTGTAACCCATAATACAGGCTATATTTGCTTAATTTGGGGCAAGATAATTTGTGTAAAAAGTATGTCACTATAATTATTATTATTAGAATAAGGGCTGGTTAAGGCGATGGCGCTCATAACCTCAATCTCCCCACATTATGGAACTGATTATAGTCTCTACCAACAGATGGCAGTTATTAAAAAAAATATATCTATTCCTATTTTAATGACTCGCAAGCCACACAATAATTCAATGAACTTCTTTCTTATTTGCAACTTGATCACAATTCCAAGAGCCGTGCACATTAATAATTTTACCAGTAAATCAACAAAGGTCAACATTGTCTGCAACCGGGAGTTACTTTATCTCAGTTTCTAGCGAGCGCTAAATATACAGACACATTGTAAATAACACATGCTATTATTAACTGCATTATATTAAACACACTACCAAATACATTTAAGCTCCAATTTTACCAATCGGTTAAGATTAATTTAAGTTTAAATGTTACGTATTATTACTCAAGATATTATTAACCACTAGTTAACGCAAACATTGACAACGCGCACGCATTATCGAGCTGACAGGTGTTTTTGTATGAAAATAAGTGACGAGACGTAATTGATACGCCCTGCCCATTATAATGCAGTGCCGCTCAGGATTCTTGAAAAACCCAAAACTTCTGAGCGGCCTACCAATAATTTCACTCGTCACCTTGAGACATAAAATGTTAAGTCTCATTTGCCCAGTAATTTCACTAGCTACGGCCCCCTTTAGACCGTAACACAATAATGCTTACACAATACTATTACATTATTATTATTACACACTGTGCAAAGGAGCCTCCCGCTGGTGAAGGTCGTCTACACGCTAGTAGAACACACACTTAAGTCTGTGTTCTTCCATGGAACATTCAGGTCTCTAGCTACTTTCATATTCATTAGTATAATTTTTGACCTACACCAATTAATATTTTTGTATTTATTTGATTAAATCTCTTTGTCTAAATGTTGTAAATTTTCTTGACTGTTAATTCCGCTATAATTTCTCTTTTTATTCGTCTCTTCATCTGCCTCATGAGTCTCGTGCCAGAATTTGGCGAGCCAACATCTGAGGATGCCTCGTGTGTCGAACGGATTAACAGACAAATCTTAGCAAAATTTACACTCGACAAAATTCACAACATTTCGATAATTATGGATGTCTGCAAAATAAATTTCTAAGATCTCTCTAATCAAAAGACCAGTCTAGCATCTGGTGATAATATAATTTGATTCTAAGTTAGGCTGATTGAAATTATAATAGATAAACAAGAAAGTAGAACTAGAATGAATTTGAACGGACGAATATTTAACTTTGGTTTAAGCTAGAAAAATATAGCCTCTATTAATTTACTTGCTCACATTGGAAGAATAATGGAAATCTGTTCAAAAGTTCCGGATAAAAGCAATAATAAATAATTGATGCATAGGTGACTCTACCAGTAACAAAAGAACTCTATGTTATATGTTTCATATCTCTTTTTTTGTGTGAGCGTACGGACGATAATAAGCGATAAGGGTCCTAATTTGGTAAGGTGCCCTCGTCGCATGAAACTTTAAACGCCGAAGTAAATTCATTTCTCAGTTCGGTAGATGTCCACTGCTGGACAAAGGCCTCCCCCAAAGATATCCACGACGATCGGTCCTGCGCTGTCGCCTGTATTCCGGCGATCTTGACCAGATCGTCGGTCCATCTTCTGGGACCGCCATTCGAGGACTTTACTGCCCCAACTTACCCCCTAAGTTTGGGTTTCTAGGTGGCTGGTTCTATATAGCTACTCAGGTTCAAACAATTCTCAATACTCCATGAGTAAGATGAAAATCTTGAAAGTGGGCATCCATTTCGAACTAATTGGTGCATTTTTTCAAAGCTTTAACTACCATTGATTATGCTTAACCAGACATGCATATACGGGCACGATAATAAATAAACAATGTATGCTTTCAATGTAGATGTAGATAAAATAAGATCTATGTAGCTATCTGTATTCTGTTTGCATACATATGTCTACACCACAAATGGTAATGTATCACTTCGTGTCATTAATTAATCAATTGCAATTGACGCAAATTATATAACATTGTCATAAATTAAGGAGCTAAGTGTTATTGATTATCGTGTTAGTACTTTTCTTATAAAAAGCAGTGATAAGACATACATAAACGTGGCCACGTTATGTCTAGATCTCGCTCGACCAAACTTTATTTGACGTTTATTCTTTCCAATAAAAAAGAAACATCGAAATCGATTGGCATGATATTGAGTTATTGGTGAATTTGTTGCGCACACGCAGCAAATAGCAAAATTACAAGGTTTTCTCATGGACTCCACTGTCAGATCTGGACCAAATTGCAATGGGACTACATGGGAAGCACTAGATTTCAAATAAAAAAAGTAATATCCAAATTGGTTAACCCCGTTGAAAGTTCTGAGGTAACAAACATAAGTCGTTTAAAACATTCTTCTCAGGTCTGAGGCATACTTTTTGGAATTGGTGGTAGTTTTTGACTTTCAATAGGTGATTTCACATCCTATTTTGAATAAATCCTAGCTATCCAACGTGGAAATGCTGCCAGTATTCTTGGTACGCTTCCCCGTAATGATAGTTTTAATTTTATGCAATCATAAAAAAAATTAATTTGAAACACAGACAGACAGACACCTAAAACTTATAACGGCCCTATTTTTACGTGGGGGGTTGAAAAGGAACATCAATACAGTTAAGTTACGTTGGATTTAGTTTGGGTTTTTTATTGTATTGCAAAAGTTGTCGTCTAAGTTGTAAGAGTCTTTAGATAACGCTGTGCGCATCGGCAATAGGTAAGTATAGGTTGAATTAAATACTATATAATTTGAAATAACAATAGATTTCTATTAAAAATACAATTTGTATCTTCTGATTATAATTATGTGGATGTATTATAATGTATGGTATGTTGAAGGAAATTATTTGATTTTGCAGAGAGGTAGGTAGAAAGTAAAATAAATGGTCAAATTGATTACACGAATCTGGGTGGATGTGTTGGGAAAGGTCGGTCTAGTTGCATATTCTAAGATTTGAAGGGTGATTTTTGAGTATTGCCTGCTCGAATAAAAAAATAAGTGGTCGAAATTGACAAAACGTAAGAAGATTTAAAGTAAAATTATTAACGCTGTTAATAAAGTATTGTTTTCACTCAAAACACGAATATTATCAAACGAAGAGGTAACTAGCACCAATCTTACTCTTAATATTACTATATTATCTCTTAAAATATTTAATTGATAAAATAAAAAAATAACATTATATATTATAGAGTTTTTAGGTATGACGAAATATGTGCCTTGTCTTAAATTTGTTACTACTTTAGCTGTTAATATTTCTTGCAAATAAAGAACTTTGAACATTGAAATTTTAAATATTTATTAAGCATAATAAACACTTATATGCTATAAAAAATAGTTATTGGATTTAGGCTAAAGCTACCGAGAAAAATCTGTGTGTGTAAACAGTTAATTTAAACCATGTACGAAATCTCGTATATCAGTTGATATATAAATAGATAACCCCAAAATGTTTAGTACATTAGTGACCAAATGTACTGAATAGTTACCAAGTGTACTAAATAGTGACCAAGTGCACCAAAAGTGAATTTTAATTATAACTTTTCTGCTACTGTAAGATACCTTGGTAGTATATTATTTTCAAACTGAGGTCCTTAGACAAGATCCTAGAGGTTTAACTACCCCTCTGGGAGACAGGGGCGACTCTACATATTGTGTTGTAAAGATCAATTTATATCTTCTGCCATTTTCAACAATTAAATATAAATTATGATGCGGTGGGCCACAGTATAAACATGATTATGTTGTTTTTCCAGTAAGTAATTTTATAGAGAAAGTGTACAAGTGTTTTTTGCCTATCTAAATATTGGTATGAACCTTATAACTTTTGTTCAATGAAAATCGATTCAATATTAGATATAAATATCAGCATTATCTGTATTTAATAGGTAGGCAGGTTAAATAGTATTTGAGTTTTAAATTATCCTTAATAAGTAATATATTTTTTATTATTGATCATTCACAGCAATCAGAACAGCATATTATATTATTTAAATAAATTGTGATGTGTTTAATATTATATTCATTATCATTATTTGGTGTTTATGTGCTAAATGATTTACAACAATGATATGTCAGAACTAATAATTTGATGTTATTTACGATTGTGCCAAGGTAAGCTTAAATGGATATAAATTTTTGAGAAACCTCTAAACTTGTTTCTGAGTTTTACTCAGCTTGGAAGTATTTCTATTTTATCAACAAACATAAACTTTAAAAGGGCAGTGCTATGAATCAGAGATTATTTATCATAACTTTCGTGGCCTGAATGAAAAATCACTTTTACTTTAAATATTTTTTATTATAATAATAATATTATACCTTATATTAAGAAACATAGGGATATAATAGTAAATGATCTTCTAATTTCTAAACAATAAGAAAATAAGGTTATTTTTAAAATAAAAGTAAATGATAGAGCTTGGTGTCGTATCAAAGTGCAAGTAAAAGACATCAACGAGATGCTTTTCTTGCTCCACGAATAGAGTGGAGTTAATTTCATTTAGATAATATTATTTATCGAAAGTGTGGCGTGGTTTATTAACATGTTTTTGCTGCAAAATAGAATATAAAACACGTCAACACCGTAAAGATCTCGAGATGTAGAGCCTCAAAGAGTTAGTTGGTAGAGTCCACGTAATATTTAGTCGAAATGTGTATTTATTATAATGTTTTTGATCGCTAGCCGGACCGGATCGCGGGCCGCACCGTACGTATTCCGATAATAATGCGGTCAAACAAGCCACTTACATGGCTCACACACTCACCCGAAATTTTAACGCATCCAACGTCGTCGGTTAGCACTGGTCTCGTCTCGGGCAATCAACGCTTCGGGAATAAATGTCGCACACGTTCACAATGGAACCAACACATAACAGCTGAGCGGGCGGGTAACATAACTGGCGCGCGCTCGTGCGTGCGTGGCGAGCTTCGCGGGTCATCTGCGCATCACGTGCGCGCATCACCGAGGTCGCGGCGCGAGTGTCGCTCCAGACGCGGCGTCGCCTGCGAGCCCGCCTGGCCCCGCCCCCTCTACCGCCCGCCCCGCCCGCTCGCACCACACTTACCCTCTCGCGCCCCTCACATATTCCAATTTGATTTGACTAATATCATTTAACTTTCCTCTCCAGGGATGACCCACAAAAAGGCGCAAAAAATATAATTTATTTACATTTATAATCAAACTCTACACTTAATTAGCAAGAACCTTGCAGCTCTACCAACAAAGTATGAAATTGTAAGTAAATTAAATCTAATACAGCTCTATCGCTGCGGCTCTACGTATTTGCTCTATAAGTGCGTTCTAAGTTGTAACGCTGAAATCTTTTTCAAATGATATAATAATTTTGAATCGCGGAAAAACAGAGTTAAAACGTCCATATATTCAAAACATTTAAGACAAGACAAAGCTCTAAGACACCAATTCCCTTAACGTTATGAATCAGTAAATTTGAGTTATACATCCTCCACTATATTTGTTCCGAAAGAAATACTTTTATAACTTTTAGCAAAATATTATCATTACTAACTTTACCTCGAATCTAAACTCTACATATCGTTAAAGTATTAATTCACTCTCTTGGATTTTCAAAATACCTTCGTACTTACAGAAACACAAAAAATAGGTATATAATAATAATAGACTTTACCATCTCTATGTATAAACTAATAGATGGATTTCATCTACATTTTGCCCTTCGATTTTATCTTGCGATATTGTGATATTAAAAAATAGAGCGTGCTCAAATAAACAATATATATATATATATATATATATATATATATATATATATATATATATATATATATATATATTAAGAATCAAGTTTACACATGTCCTACAATAGAATATGAACTTACTTATGAAATAGTTTGCTTTACAATTAAGACGCATTAAAATATGTATATCAAACTTTAGTCTCGCCTCAAAAATCAAATTAAATTAAAATAAGGCAGTTATTATTCGAAATTAAAAATCAATTTTACCCAATAACACGGAAAATACACTTAAAAAACATTAATGCTTCTAAAGCATTGCGGTAAGACATGTAGTGACATGAAAAAAGGAAGTATAATAATTCATTATTCTTTTTTAGGATTACTTAAAGTTTAATGGTAATTTTACCTCAAAGCCCTTTGTACAATAAAAAATATATGTTAACTGAATAGACAAGATGAAACAGGGCGCTAATGAGCTACTTAAAATATTCTCACAGTCATTATCGTATTCCTCGTGTTCAAACAATTCCCTGTCTGACATTACATAGATTTATACGTAATTGCTAATGGTCAGACTTAAAACATTATGCTAATTTTCCAACAAATTATTTTTAACATTCTTTTATGTTTGTGGACTCTGTCTTAAAGATGTGTGAATATATTTAACATTCGAATATAGTGGAATATACGCAATTGAATAATAGATAATAATAGTTTAAAAAAACTTAAAAACTCTCTAAAAAGCAAAAAATTATCTGTGGTATCCGAAAATATCCTAATATTAAATATCGGTTAAAGATAATGGTTGAAATTAAAAATTAACATCAATTCCTGCTTTATCGATGATAGATGAAAACTATATAAATTAATAAATATCTTATTTTGCAAATTGAAAAATTTAATAATTTTATCAAATTAATGTATTGTTATCTTTGCTCCATAAATTTAGGAAGTTTTAACGAAATGTGGCCGTTAAAAGTGGGTCAAAATCGCGCCCAAATGAGTCGGTTACAAACAAATATACATACAGGTGAAGCTTATAAAAAGTGTGTAAAAACGCACAGTTTGCACGGCACTATCGGTTTGTGAAAGGGTTAATGCAAGCAGAAGAACACACAGAAATTTCAAGACTAAAGCAAATGTAGATTTAGATTTTCTGCCTACCTCTGTAGTAGACAGACGTGATAATAGTAGTTACATACTAGAACTGAAAGAAAATCCGAAAATAATCTTTAATATAAAGGCGATCTTCCTAGCAAACAATTTTCAGATACACCAAGCAGTCAATGCGGATTCTATGAAGTTATATGTTTGACAATGTTTTATAAAAAAGATTATACTATTAAGTTCTATTATTTAATTAAAATATTATTATAAAAATTTAAATAATAATATATCAAGTTAGCAATTAACTGCGAAAATATTTAATAATTACTTACAAATTAGTAATAAAATTTTAAAATGTTAGTTTTGCGATGAACTTAAATTTAATTCTTATTCGTTTTAGTATTTTTATTTGTTTGTTATAATTGATCTAAAAGGGACCGGAGAAAACAGCAGCATTTAAAAAAAATATACTTTAAATATATCAGTTTCTGAATGTTATAAAAATTGCAAAAAATATAATAAAAATAAATAACTGTACGTTATTATATATTTTTAAATAAATTCTCTTAATTTCTAACAGAAGACCTACGATTGTAAGGTAACCTATATATTTTAATTAAAGAATTATCTAAATATATATATTTTTATCTATTTATTTATTGAATAAAATCTATCCTTACCAAATATAAATTTGAAAAAAATCCAAACTTCCAAAACACGGGTTTCATAAAAACTTTCACTTGTACTTCGTATTACACTGTTTTAAGGTTCGTATTTTTCGCAGTGGTCAGAATAGGCGAACGGTTTTTAAGTAAATAATGGATAATGTAACAAAACTATTCGACCTGCCCATCTTTACTTAAATCATGGTGGGGATGAATAGCACCCTAATCTTGTATAACCAGTGACGGTAATTTAAGAAGCTCTGTTTTTTACACAACAGAATTAATTACGACTAAGACTATTGTTTCTTAATAATAGTAAGACATATTTCTTTATCTTAGTATTATATTTATACAATATATGTGCATGACTTATTTGTCTTGATTTCTTTGTGTGATTCTTTTACTCTTGATTAAATCTGATACAATAGGTATATGACACAAAGAGCATAATCAATCTGACGCTATGAATAATGTTTTTATTTTTTTTATGGTAGAGAGGGACAGACGACCGTCCGGGTCAGCTGATGTTAAGTGATCACCGCCGCCCAAATTCTCTTGCAATATCAGAAGAATCATATTAGCGTTGCCGGTCCTTTAGAAAAGTGTATGCGCTTTTTGAAGGTACCCATGTCGAATAGTCCTGGAAACACCACACAAGGAAGCTCATTCCACAGCTTGGATGTAGGTGGAAGAAAGAGATACATTATTTATCACAACTTCGATACCTCTGATAAATTTTAAGTATTCATTGAAATTATTAATAATGTGCAAAATTTAATTTTCACCTCAGTCACTCAAAATTGGGGCTTCTAAGACTTTATGAGAAGCTGTGCTTAAGTTTTTACACTTTTTAAGAAAATACGGGACGATGATGGTAACCCTCATCTTGAGACATAAGATGTTAAGTCTCATTTGCCCAGTAATTTCACTAGCTACGGCTTAAGACCGAAACACAGTAATGTTCACATATAACTGCTTCACGACAGAAATAGTTTTTGCATTCATTACATTACTTCGGTTTACTTAAGCGACTCACAAATGGCGAACATATCGTAATATTTAATGTATACCTATTAATATTATAAAGCGAGAATTTATGTTTGTTTATTTGCACCTCACGAAGCCGAAAGAAAAAGCTCTCTCGTATGCTGGCATTATTATTAGTGATATCTAAGTACAATTTCCTACAAAAATAATGACCCTTAGTACGTTTTAAGCGTCTGGAATACCATAGGCCCATTCTTTATACATAAAGCACATTAGGTATTTTCTTAGATAATTTATACGTCTAGATACACTGTGACGCGGCGTACTGTTAACCTTAATTTTTAACAAACGCACGCACACTAAAACAAAATGACTGATGTATCGCGAGTATAAGAGATTGCTGTACACTAAAGTAAGAAACCTGGCCTGTTGTAATAATAATAATATTAACACACTTTTATACAAATTGTCTTTCCCCAAACTAGGCATAGCCTGTGCTCTGGATACAATACAATGGTATATTTAATACAAGTAATTATTTAAACATACATAAATACATATAAACATCCATGACTCGGAAACAAACATTCATATTCATCATATAAAAGTTTGCACCTATCGGGATTCGAACCCGGGACCTCTACCTCAGTAAGCAGGGTCACTAATTACTAGGCAATATGGGTCGTCTTAGGCTCTATCTAGACTTATAAGTAATCTAAGGGTAATTTATAATAAAATATTTATAATGATGGTAGTGAAAAAGCGCGGCACAGCCAGTCTTAGGATAAAAATTTATTTCACCAGTTTGAATAACTTATCACAGATGGCTTTGAAATACGTACATTTTACGTAGATATATTATTTATCGCAAGGCCTTATATTCAAAATGTACATGGTTCTTTATTCATTTTTAACCGACTTTAAAAAGGAGGAGGTTATCAATTCGATCGATATTTTTGTTTTATGTATGTACACCGATTACTCTGAGATTTATGATCCGATTTACGTAATTCTTCTTTTGTTTGATGCGAAATAGATGCCATTTGGTCCCATAAAAAATTTACATAGTTTGGCAGAGTAGTTTTAATTTTATGAACATTTATATGAAAATGTTCGTCTACCTGGATCACATTGTATTCTGTGTACGGTTTTTTTATGGAGTTTTCATTCAGGTTGACTATATATTATTATTAACTGATACTAAAACGTAAAAAATAAAAAAAACTACGATTAAAAAAACCGACTTTAAAAACTGAAAAGTATCAAATAACTAAAAATTTAATTTAATACACCTCTTATGCATACCTTTACGTTTAATATTAATAAAATACTATGACTGACTTAAAACCTATCAATAGGTAGTACATACAGATAATAGTATTTTGTTAATATTAAGAGGTGTATTTAATTAAATTTTTAGTTATTTGATAGTTTTCACATATATACTAGTAGTATCTTTTATCCAGATACCTTATCATAAAACATTATAGTCACATAGCCGGCGTCCACACTGCATCCCCTGCCTAATCCTGAGCATCACATGAGTATGACTTTATTTTATAACGCTAATGAAATAAAATTACGGTAGCACAATGTCACAGCTGGCTAGCTTAATCGGCTAGTTCAATTAATGGACTAGCCATTAGCCACACAGCTACTTTACTAAACGGCTGCTCTTAGCCTTTTATTAGTTTAGCCTACCAGTAAATTGGATAACCAATAATATTTTATGTTGTTTTGTGATGACTGAATAACTTACATATGTTAATATAACCTAATCGACCGTATGTTAGACATTCATCTATATTCGCGTTAACGAGGTGGCAAAATGGCCTTCAACCATCAAGTTAAAGGTTGCGTAAGACAAATTGGCTAGTAAGATTGTTATAAATCAAATTAGGTTACATTAAGCCTACTCATTTAGAACAATATCTTATCTAGGTACGTTACATTGCAGGGCCAGGGCATTGATGACTCATCCCACAACGGTCAAAATTATCTAACAACAACAAAAGAATACAAAGTGTTTCCGAACGAACCTAATGCTTTTGTGTGACTATTTTTCACGTAGTGTAGATAATTGCGATCAATGTTTTCAAACTAGTTTCCTGCCGCACGTGTTCATATTTAATAAAAGTATTATTATAATAAAAATGTATGTTAAGATAAATATCCGCGAAGAAGATTACGATTGCATAAACAATAGTCGTACTGATGATTTGTTATCATCACCTGGCTATTAACAATTATTGAAAGTGTTGAGAGATTTTATTTTGATTATGGTAATCTAAGATGGCGGCGTAAACGCTCGTGCTACAGACTAAAATTATGCATACTACAGCATATTTTTTAAATGAAACCTTCTTGAAACGTTGGGCACTTTTTGGTAGCGGAAATTCTTATGTGACGCGATATCGCGATATCGCGACTCATATATATATATATATATATATATATATATATATATACTAGCTGACCCAGCAAACGTTGTATTGCCGATATTAAAATCGCGATACAAAAGTAACTGTTGATCGTAGATGGGTGAAAATTTGAAATTGTATGTATTTTTTAATACTGACTCATAATCAAACAAATTTAAAAAAAATGTCAAAAACATTAAAAAAAAATTCGTGTGTACCACCCTTAACATTTAGGGGTATGAAAATAGATGTTGGCCGATTCTCAAACCTACTCAATATGCTCACAAAATTTCATGAGAATCGGTCAAGCCGTATCGGAGGAGTACGGGAACGAACATTGTGACACGAGAATTTTATATAAAAGATAAGAGAATGTATGTCCCCTAATAACTCCTAAATTATTCGACCGATCTCAATTAAATCTTTTGTAATAGATTCGTTGAAGCTCAAGAAAGGTTTACATATATAATTTATATGGCAAAAAAACGTTTGCCAGGTCAGCTAGTATAATATAATATAGTTAGGCACTTTTTGGATGGGTGATATCTCGTGAGTTCGCGTCACCGTAATACTTAAAGCAGTATATCTGTAGCTATACAGCTGACGTATTGTGCAACATTAGTACAGTGTATATCTTACAAGTGAAATTTAATGGATTTATTGAAAAGTTCAATGTATATATATATACTGGGCATTATGAACTTTCAAATTTTACTTCTATTTGCTAGTCTCTACAACTGGGCATTTTTATTTTTTTGTAATTTTGCGGTTTTTCTTTTATTTTTTATTTAAAGAGGTACAAGACCTAGCCGACTAGAAATTGATCATATATATGCTTGCTTATATGCTTTACTTATTAGTTATTAATTAAATAAAAGTATAATGTAATTAAAAACCTTGTCAGGTGTGGGGTTCGAGCCCTCACTCTCGGGAGCGAGAGATTAATTATGGCACCTTAGACTACTAGGCTAACCTGACGGTGAGTAGTTGAAATTAATGATTCAAATTTACAATAAGAGGCTTCATGGATTGCCCTTGTTTGCTTGCACTTAAAAGATATCCTTGGTTTTCCCCAGACCTAAGAATAGATTAAGTAATTATAGGCGCTTTTATGTAATGAATACGAGGACCAATTTGGGTCAAAACGGCATGATGTCCAGGATGTGTCGCGGACACAAAAACTGTCACGCTACTAGTATAGATATTTTTTTCTGATTCTTTAAATTTAAAGGTAATTTGTATTCAAAATTTACGTAATAATTATTAGTCTTCCATATTTTTTGTAATATTTAATCCGTATCCATACCGAGCGATACTGTTTAAACGCAAGCTGTGTTTACCTGTAATTGGGTCTGCATCTATATTTATAATACGAATTTGAATTCCAGTCGTAACTAAGATATAAACCTGTTGGCAAACCTTATAAATAAATTTACCCCCTACTCGGCGGCTGGCTGTAATGTGATATCCGATAGGACGAAAATTTGAGGTATTGTTACAAACGTTCCACTTTAAAATAAGGGAATCACTCAATTACTGGAGCCTTAGGCTGAGATCTTTGGAGCGTACTTAGACTTTACTCAGCTAAGTTTTAAGTGAAGAGGGTCTAAGTACGCTCAACAGGGTGGTTTTTTGAGAAGGGCGGTAATGGCCAAGTCAGAAACTACCAGACTTAGAGAAAATTCGCGAAATGAGTCATGCTCTCGATTCCTAAGAAACTGCATATTTATTTTTTTAAATATTCTTGAACTTTTGACAGAAATTGAGTCGAATGATTTTTGAAAAAAAAATACAATTCTATTAATTATTGGACCAATGGACTTTGTTTCTGATAAAGATGAAACAATGCAAAGATATGTATTACTAAACATGAAGGCAATACAAATTGCTTTTCATATCTCACTTTTACCTAAATAATAAGTTGCTCAAAATGGTTTCCGTTTGATACCATGACAGAATTTATCCTCGATAGAATATCAACAAAAAAAGTAAGATTCCTAGCAAAAAGATTGAATAGGAGGTGAGTTTTCTTCCCTGTAAAAATAATAAAATATAAAATTTCCTTTCATTTTTAGTAATACATTTCTTTGCAAGGATTGATCCTTATCAGCAACAGAGTCCATTGGTCCAATTACACAGGATATATTTTTTTTGAAAAATCATCCGGGTCGATGTCTGTCAAAAGTTCAAGAACATTTAAAAAACTAAATATGCAGTTATTGGTTTCTTATAAATCGTGAACATGACTCATTTCACGACTTTTCTCTGAGTCTAGTAGTTTCCCACTTGGCCATCGCGACCTTCTCAAAAAACCATCCTGTATAGATCAAAGCCTTATAGTGGTGAACTTTTTTTTTTATGAAAATAAAGGACGAGACGTGCTGGACGTTCAGCTGATGGTAATTGATGCACCCTGCCCATAACAATACAGTGCCGCTCAGCATTTTAGAAAAACCCCAAAAATTTTGATTGGCACTACAACTGCGCTTGTCACCGTGAGATGCTAAGTCTCATTTGCCCAGTAATTTCACTAGCTACGGCGCCCTTCAGAACGAAACACAGTAATGCTTACACATTACTCACGGCAGAAATAGGCGCCGTTGTGGTACTCATAATCTAGCCGGCATCCTGTGCAAAGGAGCCTTCCATTGGTAAAACAAAAACATCCACCTGTAATTTATTGAATTAGGCGTTACTTTGCGGAAATCTATAATTATACAAATGATTTAAGTTTTCTTTAGTTGTTATTCCGCCAATATTTGTTTTTAAAAGAATTCGACACGTGTTTCGCCTCTACACGAGGCATCCTCAGGACGTGTACAACAAATATTGGCGGAATTAACACTAAAGAAAACTTAAATCATTTGTATCCACCTGTAAGTCATCTTCTATGTAAGGAGACTGCAAAACAGAAGTGTAGCACTGTATAGTTGGTATGTTTCGTACGTTCGTTCAGTGATCATAAAATTGCTTCCATTAAATTTAAATTACAGAGATTGCTTATCATGTCATGAGGCAGCTACTGGATCCGTTACGCTCGCATACCAAACTGTTGTTCTTGTTTTTTAATACTTTTTTTGGCACGTGCTTTTGTGAACCGTTATGTAGGTATGCGCTCGCGCAGCGAAAGTTAAAAGTGATTTGAGACTTTTTATGAAATACGCATTGATGGCATCTTACTTGTGTATAAGTTAGAAACGTTTATGAAATATATAATTTTTAATTTATTATCTTTATTTATTAATGTAATTCTTTAAAAAAAAATATTGAAGTAGGCGTTACTTTGCGGAAATCCATAATTATACAATTGGTTTAAGTTTTCTTTAGTGCTAATTCCGGAGTCTCGTGTCAGATTTGGCGAGACAACACGTCCTGAGGATGCCTCGTGTAGAGGCGAAACACGTGTCGAATTGTTTTAAAAACAAATATCGGCGGAATTAACACTAAAGAAAACTTAAATCAATTGCATAATGTAATTCTTGATTTAAAAGAGTGGCAATAAGTTTCTTGCTACTTCTTCACATTAGTTCAACCCTTTACTTACCTTACCTTTACTACGTAATGGTAGATTGATATTTTTTTTGACATTCATAAGTGTCATTTCCGTGACCTACATGAAGAAAGTGATTTTGATTTGATTTGATTATAGGTATGGTTACGTCTTTCTTTATTTAAACTAATATGATTTATAGCAAAATATAATAATTATAATAATATTGTCACACTATAACACAAATTATCTTGCTCCAAACAAGGCATAGCCTGTACTATGGGTGCAAGACAACGATATATTATATATACACATCCATGACTCGGAAACAAACATCCATATTCATCGTCTCAATGTTTGCACCTACCGGGATTCGAACCCAAGACTTCTACCTCAGTGGGCTGGGTCACTAACCACTGGGCTATATGGGTCGTCAGTATAAAAAAATTACAACATTCATTAAAAAATGACTAGGTATAGTTCTATGGCATAGTATATATTGATAACACCATATTCTGTTATCTTTTCAACTAAAACTACTTCAGTACAGGTTGCCTGGTAGAAATCGCTCTTAAGCGATAAGGCCGCCTATAAGTATTCTTGATTTTTGTTATATTTAATTATTTTGTGGTGTGCAATGAAGATATATTTCATTTCATCATATATGGACATAGTTCCTATATACCTGATGATTACAGATTCACTCTAAGGACCTCAGATAGTGATCGGCTATCGTGGGTTATCTATAAATAGCAGATGGATACATTTTTATACTTTTTTACATTAAAGTATTTTTAACTAAATTGTATCACACGAAATGCAAAAACTTTGGTCCCCTTTTAAGGCACATTTTTTTATGGAAAAAGAGAACAAACGAGCGTACGGGTGACCTGGTGTTAAGTGATAACCGCCACCCACATACTCTTGCAACACCAGAGTAATCACAGGAGCGTTACCGGCCTTTAAGGAAGGCGTGCGCGCTGTTTTTGAAGGTCGTATCGTCCCGGAAACACCGCACAAGGAAGTTCATTCCACAGCTTTGTAGTACGTGGAAGAATGCTCCTTGAAAACCGCACTGTGGAGGACCGTCACACATCCAGATGGTGGAGATGATATCCTAACTTGTGGCGTGTCGTGCATTTGCGTGTACGGGAGTATGGCATTTGGTGTTGTGAAAGTTTACATAAAGAAGAAGTACTGGAAGCAAAAATTAATAACATTATAACATGAATTACAATTTCCTAAATTAAATTAATCAATTTAAATGTTACTTCATGGAAGAGATGAAACGAGCGTACAGGTAACCTGATGTTAAGTGATCACCACCGCCCACATTCTTTTGTAACACCAGAGGAGTGACAGGAGCGTTGCCGGCTTTTAATGAATGCGTGTTTTTTGGTCACTTTCAAAATTCCTCCTATTCTTTTTTTTATGAAAATAATGGACAAACGAGCAGGACGTTCAGCTAATGGTTATCGATACGCCCTGCCCATTAATCTGTAGTGCCGCTCAAGATTATTGAAAAACCCAAAAATTCTGAGCGGCACTACAATTGCGCTCGTCACCTTGAGACATAAGATGTCAAGTCTCATTTGCCCAGTAATTTCACTAGCTACGGCTCCCTTCACACCGAAACACAGTAATGCTTACACATTACTGCTTTCACGGCAGAAATAGGCACCGTTGTGGTACTCATAATCTAGCGAGCATCCTGTGCAAAGGAGCCGCTCAATGGTGTGTCCGAAATGTGAAATCCACACTTAGATCCGTACAACAGAACATATCTCAATACGTAATTGGTGATCAAGTGTGTTTTATCAGTGTCTTACCTATTGCAATACAAACTCATTACCCGGATACATTATCTCTGGAGCTAACGTCAATGACGTCACAACATCGCTTTGTTACGGTGAGCAAAACAAACATCGCTAGGATATTATTATTAATAAACTAGTCGATCTCGCCCGCTTCGCTGTGCGTTTTTCAAAAGGAAGGAACGTTGGAATTAAATATAAATCATCTAGGGTAAATTTCACATCGAATGGTGGTAGTTTCATGTCGATACGATCAGTGGTTTAGGCTTGAAAGAGCCTCAAACAAAGACCATATTCATTATATATATAAAGCAATATTTTATTTTGTCTGTTTAATGATTGATGTAAAGATGTTGTGTTGAATGCCGATTATTATAATTATAATGATGAAAAATGAATGAAAGGATCTGGGTTAAGTAAAATAAGCTTATAAGAAACATTAACAACATAAGTCAAAACTTAACAATGTAAACTTCAAAAACAAAGCAAAGATAGCAAGAAACGATCCAGACGTATACCTAACGGCAATGAATCTGCAAACCGCACTGACACAACATAACGATCGCAAAGGGGTAAAAAGGAAAGGGAAGGGGTTACACGTTCCAGCGTGGTCCAGAGATAACGTGGTCGTGTTATAAATAGGCCTTTATGAAGTACTAGCTGACCCGACAGACGTTGTCCTTTTTATAATAAAAAAATTAAACTAATAAAAGAAATAAGCAAAAAACAAACCATAGTTTTGAAGGATAAATCCGTTCTTAATTGGCCTCTACTGAACAAACAGACTATTTCTACCAAATTTCTCTCTATAGGCTTAATGGTCCGGCCACATACATCCGCATATCTATATATGCCACTGCCCACGTCATATTTAAAGAACGAAACACAAAAATATATCTTTACAAATACTTTACTTAATGAAATTTATACGGCAAATTTCTCGCAGAAAAGGGCTCGACAGGATTAAGAAATACATACAACTTCAAATTTTCATCCGTCTACGATCAACACCTATTTTGTAACGCGATTTTATATTATTCTATTTCATCCACAGATACGCAATAGAGTTGCAAGATGCCAATCGAACACAATAATAATTGTAGTACGATATATTTGGTAGGTCTGAGAATCGGTTGCATAATTTTTTTATACCCCAGAAATGTTAATTATTGTTTTTTTTTAATTACTATATAATATGGCAATACAACGTTCTGGGTCAGCTAGTAATATTATACAATTGTAGGTGGCCTGAGCAGAACCAAACAAGAAACATGCATCACTGTGTTATCTAATTTAATATATTAAGCCTTCGTTGTCAAAGGCGTTTTATTATATTTTTATTGAATTCGTGCTCAGTGAGTCTTACGGTCGTTCCCAATATACTATCTAGAGATAGAGATAAATTACTACCTTCTACTGTTAGGCTCGACCCCAAATAGATTAATACGAGGAATACAAGAGAGAATACAACATTGACTTCTTTTAAAGCGAGCCTTCAAAGGCACATACTCAATAATTATGAAATGTTTCAATAACATATGTAGGTTGTTTTATGTCTTCTGTTCTCTCTATATCTGTTTGCCTAACATTGAATTGCATTCTGTACCTACCAAAATCATTGTTGTTAAGTACGTGACAATAGGTCTTAATGAGAATAAAGTTATTTAAACCTAGTTAGCCCAGCTTATAAACGCCGACGTGGAGGTCGGCTCATGGCTGCCCGTAGACGGAGCCAAGCGGTCTACCACCCACGACAAACGCGTCCTGCCTTACTCACCAATTCACATCTCATGTACGTAATTAGTCCATTAGCACGCACGCTCCGTTGAAATGCTCAATTAGATCAACGACCGGCGGGAATGGCATTCGTCCCCGCTACGAATAACACATACTGTACCTACGATTGACAGTTTCACGTATACAGGTTTATTGGACGCTTTAGGCTAGAGTTACTATGAATGCGAGTTCTGACGAGCTCTGACGGATTCGTCAGAAGAAACAAACGCCTAGTATCCAATGACAGTGTTTACACTGGCAACGCTCGAGCGGTTCTGACGACGTCGTGCATGTTCTGATGCGTGTTATATGGTCAGCTCTTGTGATTCCTCTGATGTTACAAGAGGGACAATAACATAACATCTTGCGACAACACTTTTTTTTTAATGAAAACAAGGGACGAGACGAGCAGGACGTTCAGCTGATGGTAATTGATAAGCCCTGCCCATTACAATGCAGTGCCGCTCAGGATTCTACTATAGCGGCACTATAACTGCGCTCGTCACCTTGAGACATAAGATGTAAAGTCTCATTTGCGCAGTAATTTCACTAGCTACGGCGCCCTTCAGACCGAAACACAGTAATGCTTATAAATTACTGCTTCACGGCAGAAATAGGCCATTGTGGTATCCATAATCTAGCTGGCATCTTGTGCAAAGGAGCCTCTCACTGGTAAAAACTTGTTCAACATGATGCTACATCAGTTCGTAGAGGAGCTGTGACATGGGGAGAAGGTCTGATAAGAAACTCCCAGCCCATCTTTTAAATCATATCATGCAACTTTAACGATTTAATATAATATCATACAATTATAGGTGGACTGAGCAGAACCAATCAAAAACCATGTATTGTATATAATCTACTCTGTGTACTCTGTATGTATGTATGAGCTATACAATTTTCCTTCCTTTTCAAAGAAGCTTTAATACATTTCATGAACTTGTGCTCAGTGAGTCCCAGTGTACTGTCTGTTATTTTATCATAAAATTGAATACCATGACTTATACAGGAGCCTTTAAGTCTTAACTAGTTTATTCTTTCGTTTGGAATTCAGGAATTGGAGCTTTGGTACCGACCATTGAGTGAAGCGAAGGTATGATCGTTTGTTCGTTTTCCATAAAAAGAAAACCAATGAAAAGTATGCAAGAAAGTTATTCTTTTAAAAAGTAAATTTATGTAAATTATGTAACCTGTACCAGTTCACTAGTTTTTTTTTTCTACAGTGAAGTAGTTTCGTGAAGGCATTATTGTGTGTGTTTATATGGGAGAGGAGTTTGCGTTGCCAGCCTTTAAGCAATGTGTGTGTTTCGGTGATTTGGAGGGTGCCGTAGCTAGAGTAATTACTGGGCTAGTAACAATTAATATCCTATGTGAGTTTATATAAAAGTGCTTAGCTCAATTACTCATGTTTCTCGTGACGTCACTTTTTCAAATAAAAAAACATGTAAAATGGGATTTACCCAAATTACTTTGATTTCATTTACCAGAAACACTTGACCATATATGAAAGATTTTTTTGCCAGGATTATGGCAAATTGAAGTTCTTAGCCTACTCCTTTGGGAGACAGGCTTTAATTAAAATTATTTGCATGTAATTTACGGAAACTAATTCATTTATGAGGCTGTATCTTCAATATAAGTGTATACCGATATTATATCCTATATTTTCTGTAGTCCTGCAGTCAAACTTCTCTAGCCTTTTCGACTTACATCAACTTTTCCATTTAAGCTCATCTAAGCTTCCTTTCTTCTTGATACTCTTTACCTTTTAATTATATTTAATCTTTTCGTGGCATTTTTAGGACAGTTCCTAAAACTTCATAACGTTTGCTTTGTAAATTTGTGCATTCATCCCCCTTATAAATTCACGTACAATAAGCAATTAGACTCACAATCACGCCCAAAACCTGTCCGAAGCAAAACTCTGCCTACGCGTCCATTAGGCAGAGTTTTCATTCATAGACTAGTTCTAGTTGTTTATTATATAATGCCTTTATATCACTAAAATACCTCAAATTCCCTTCTTAAAAACTCCTACATATTCTTCACCTTTTGGTCGTTGGACTCGCCCATGAAGGTTCCCGTAGCAGCAAATAACATAATATAAAAGTTATATAGAAAGGAAAATGATATTAAATTATTTAAATGGAAAATGCAAAAAATCTTTGCTCTAAATCATAAAGTGCAAAATATGAGCTCTCATCATTTATACGTATTAAAAAAATCCACTAACTAGAGATCTCGTTCAAACTAATTTTTGGTTGATGTTTGCATTTTGAAAGATGCAAGGGGGGGGGACCCATTTACCACTTTGGAAGTGTCTCTCCTCTGACGCAATATATTAAAAACCTCAATATCATTTTTGAAGACCTATCCATAAATTCGTATGGGTTTGATAAAAAAAAAATTTGGTTTCAGTTCTAAATATAAGCTAGGAACCCCCAAAATTTTCTGCTTTTTTTTTCTATTTTTGTGTGAAAAGGTTAATGCGGTTCATAGAATACATCTGCTTTCCAAGTTTGAACAGTATAATTCTTATAGTTTTGAAAAAAAGCGGCTGAGACTTACACAGACAGACAGACAGACATGACGAATCTATAAGGATTCCGTTTTTTGCCATTTGGCTACGGCAACCCTAAAAACGGTCAGAAGATGCTATAAGAACCTATAAGAACCTATAAGTTACCCCAGTTACGTCTGTCTTTCTTGATACTGGGGCTCATTGAAACATAATCTGGGCCAGTTAGATTAAGTCTAAATTGTAACTAGTAAACTACGATTTGTGTAACAGTTTCATATGAATATAGTAATATTATGGATATTTTACGACATGCCTTGATATAGGCGGCAACAGTAATATTTGCATCATGTTTCACCGTGACCAATTTAGCGCATATCTACGACATGTTAAGAAATGTATATTACAAGTAATTAGTGCATACAATATTTATTGCTGTGTACAAGTATTTGAAAATTGCGTTGTTTTACAAATGAAATAACATAATATATTTGTTTAATTAAAACTTGAACGTATTTCAAAAGGCGACAACTGTTTTGGGTAGAGGTATTTAAGAATATATTCGAATCTAATTACTTTTCAAAGTATGTACTCCGGGTGTGCCGGCAGAAGTGAAAACTTGAACATCAACGTTGTGCATTTTTGAATATTTTGGAATTGTGAGGGAATAAAAATCAGGAATTGTTTTATTTATCATTATTAAAGTATTAGCATTTATGTGGTTTAATATAATATTCATTTATTGCGCTATCATACACAAATCTGACAATTTATATTACATAAAAATTTAACACTTCCGAACTATTGCAATTATTCTACATTAAAAAGTTTTGCTCTGTTGACTGTTTGACTCTTTCACCATCTTCATTACCAGCATCACCATCGCTAATCTCTAAAACTGATACAATAGGTTTATGGTAGCTAAAGTAAGAAACAAAATAATAAATAACAAAGAAAAGCATAACTATCCGCCTTAGGGAGAGTCTTCGCTAAATACAAAGCTTAAAAACCAAAAAATTAAACTGTAAAAATATTTCACGGCTGATATTCGATCCCTCGACCTCGCGGTGTTTCGGCTTCGCAATCACAATGATTCAACCACTGGTCCATGACTGTATTATCATTAAGTTGAAATAGCCGAACTATAATTCATTAGAATTATTAATCTTTCATCCATAATTTTAACGACTGTCTTACGAATTTTCGATCAGGCCACGTGTCCTGACGCGAGTTTAACATTTTATAACCATCCCAAGAAAAGGGCTCAACGCCGCTCTTTCAAAATTTCTGGGAGTTTAGACTTTAATGGGGGGAATCGGAAGGATATCCATGTATGAATTTTCTTCTACGCTTGATATCAGCTTCGCCTGTAGGTATACATGTTTGTATGTAATAGAATCGGTTGTTAGTTGGTATGACCAGCCAGACATGCAGCCAAATTTGACCAATTAAGAATTCCTGTTCACTCAATGCGACTCCATTGCGTGAACAGGAACTTCTTTACCATAATGATGTATCACGAAATTCAAAAGAATTGTTAAAAAACGTTTGTGAGGTAAAGGTTACTGTAACATAAATGATTTTCTTAATGAAACCACTGATTGGGAATGGAGCTACCGCCCAATAAGAACCCCGTTGAATTTTTTGCGTGCGTTCTTCTCAGATCTGGGGCATACTTTTTCGAATGGGTAGTAGTTTTTACTTTCAATTAGTGATATTATAACCTATTTTGTTTGAATTTGAACATACCAGTTGTTCGTAGGCGTATGTGACCAGCAGTAAGTGATGCCCTCATTCGTTCACGCTCCACTCCATCATATTAATGGTGTATATGATTACTCGGATTTTGATTTGAGCATTTTTTTTCAACATGTTCACAGCTGTCACAGTCTATGTAGAGGTATAAAGGCATAAAAGGCATTTTTCTCAAAATTTATTCCTTTAGAAATCTTTTTGATGTCATTTCTAATAATATATAACAAATGGCGATCTGAGAGAGAAGAAACGGCGCAAGAAACTCTCCCAGCATTCTTTTTTTTAAATCTATAAATGATCTAAAGATAAAATCTTCAAAATAATTAACCGTAAATCACTATTAACGGCCGTTCCCAATATTCAGTCTATCGCTACTTGAGATAAAAATCGTAACTATCGTTGACTTTTCTGTACCAATAAACTTATCGATGGTAACTCACCTTATCCGTACACGCTGTCTGTCAATGGGACGAAGTATAACTTACCAGCGATAGAAGTTTGTATGGAAATTGCAATTCACGCGTCCCCATAATAAGGTGATAAAAGTGACGTATCGGTGTATTGGGTAAACTTCAGATTATTAACAGCTAATTACTGACAGTAGTACATTGGGAACGGCCGTTGAGATTTCGGCATTTTGTTTACAATTTTCACTAAAAAACAAAACTTTGTCTAACTAAGTGGCGGCTGACGCAGGTGCAGTTTCAATTTTGTCCACCTCAATAGATAAGTAGGTGGCACTATATTACCAAAAGTTCATTCATACGTTCCATTTGACAGCGTTAATAAACGAAAAGAATCACTTCTTATTATACTATCTTAATTGCTTTAATGGCGACGACTCACATTGCTGCAATGTACCAGTACGTTTCATTTCCTTGTAAAACATTTGACCAGAAGAATAAAACTAGATTTTAAGGCAACAGAACAGGGTTGAGTTCTCTTTGGCGTGCAGATGTGCATGTGAGGCTTCCAATTGCATTGGCAGAAGACTGCAAGTGCATTGTAGTTATGTCACCAAGAGTCATCTTTGCATATCAAATTGAAGGTCGCGGACGTATGCTCAGAAAGACCACCTTGATATCTTTAATAGCGGAACTAATTAGTATAGTTTAACAAGATATACCTTGTATATATATTATAATATAAGACAATTTAATAAATAGATTGTTGCGTCTTTAAGTCTATTTAATATATGAGAGATTCCCACCTATGTCCACTCATAAATATCTCTGGAACCATAAGGCATAGAGGCTTGAAATTTGGTAGGAATATTCCCTTTGCCAATTAGAGGTCAGATAAGATTTTATGAAATTTATTAAAGTATTTTTTTTATGAACAGAACAATGTCTTTCGGATCAGCTAGCTACTTATAATAGCTATAACAAGAAAAAATTAAGGTATATAAATTACATTTGTAAACAACATTTGTAAACAACATTTCTGAACGATGCGGGACTCAAACCCGCGACCTCTCGGTTTCTGTCCGAGCGCTCTTACCAACTGAGCTAACCATTCGTGACCATTTATCCTGTACCTAGGTAACACTAATAATGTTTAGAAAATTAAAAACGGCACGGAACATCAGTGGGCCCATAGTTCCTTAGGGGTCTCTTTTATGGAATTTTCGTACGATTTCACCGCATCTTCAGTGCTCGTCAAGCGAATACCTCGAATTTTATCTTTAGTTCTTGGGAATAAATAAAAGTCGCAGGGCGCCATGTGAGGACTGTATGGCGGATGACTCATTATCTCGACATCTGCCATAATCAAATATTCAACAGTCCGTTTTGCGGAGTGCGCTGATGCATTGTCGTGGTGAAGGAGGATCCTGCTTCGAGGGCGCTGCTGTCGAATTTTTTCCAAGACAACAGGCAAACAGCGATTGACATACCAGTCTGCAGTAACTGTCCTTCCATCTCCTAGCACAACTATCGCGAAATAACCTTTCCGACCAAAGAATGAGGCAATCATCTTTTTTCCTTGACTTCTTCCTTTCTTTACCTTAGTTGGCCGATCCTCGAAAGGAAACACCCACTGAGCTGATTGTCTTTAGGTTTCGGGTTCGTAGCAATATATCTAGCTTCCATCACCTGTGACGATGTCAAATACAGCATTTGAGTCACCGACGTTCAACTTATCTAAAATTTGGCGACACCAGTCCATGCGAAGGTGTTTCTGGTCGTCGGTTAAAGTATGCGGAATCCATGTGGTACCACGAGTTTTAGATTTACCACCAATTCACAAAAACAAATGACAAATGAATGCAATATACTACATTAGGTTACCAAAGAGTTCTAAAAGTAAAATTCAAAAAAAGTTTTCATTAGCAATGTTTCTAACTGGCCAGTTCTAAACATTTTCAGTGTTACCCATGTGTGATTAATCCAAAAGTGAGGGATATCACTTTAAAAATGAACTAAAATTGATTTAATTTAAAGTAAAAAGTCTAGTTATTGCATTTATAATATGTAGATTCATCATCATCAGCCGGAAGACGTCCACTGCTGGAAAAAGCTGCCCTCATCCAACGTATTCCGACAATCTTGACCAGAGATCCAACATCCGGTAATGTAGATTCAGTTACCAGAAAATATTCATACAATCGTGTCAAAAATAATTTCGATAAGGTCACTTGGGATGCTGCTTTATGTGAATATTTTATTTCCTCCTGGATTAGGACATATTGTTGAGCATATAATGCAGGTTATATTGATCTTGCTCTGCTGTACTGTCGGTCGCTGACCATAAGGTGATCTGCCAGAGATGACCTGGCAGTTGATAATGCTCTACGCGATGAGCCGATTCCTCATCGCACCGTTACTTACTTCTGTAAAAAAAACCAGCCTGTAGATCATCATATCAGCTGGTAGAGGTCCACTGCAGGACAAAGGCCTCCCCCAAAGATCTCCATGACGATCGGTCTTCGCTGCCTTCATCCAACGATTTCGACCAGATCATCGGTCCATCCTGTGGGGTCAACCAACACTTTGCCTTGCCAAAAGTGGGGCTTATTTCTTCTTAGCACCCTCCCACCATCACCCGCAGGGGCCGCCTGAGACTGGGAGCCGGGCGCTTATATTGTTCATGTTTTTCGATTCTGCCATAATCGCTAGCTCGAGGCGGCTTGGCGATTGCAGTTAATAAAGCTCCGTCGGAAAGATGCTGCTGCTTATCCTCTGTTCTTTATATCTTTTGATTTGATTTAATTTTGATTTGATTTTGATTGGAAATTCTTTATAAATATTGATTTTTAACGTGTATTTTATTGTTTTTTTAAGAGTTTTATTTAACAACGTTTGTTTATATTATTTTTATACAATTTAAAAGAAATGACTTATTATTTAACAACCTCAACATATTGAAATTTATTTTTAGTTTCGTCCATTGGTGGTCAATTTCGTCCAGTGGTTCAATGACTGTGTGTTTTCAAAAATGCACTATAATATTTTTTCCCTAACGCGTCAAAAGATGCATAACTTTAAAAATAATGCGTTATTTGAAGTGAAATATAAGAGCCATTCCTATGGCTCTTCTTTCAAATCTTGGAAGTCTTTTCTTGCAAAATTCAGGTTAGTAACATAAGGTGACGTAGGTATTAACGTAACGAATTCATATGCGAGTCCATGAGCTCAATTAACTTCAAAGCTACAATTGCAGTAATTAAGATATCAGCTCTGGCTACACTCAGATCTTGCAAAACGTCAACTTTGTCCAACCATATTACGAGTAATAAAGTGGTTTATTTATCAACAAGCACCGAATTTTTGAAATACGAAGGATTTCATCTGTATCACGACACAATATGTAAATTTTAATACATATAAATCTTAATATATATCTATACAGAGGAAAGATTATAAAGAGGAAAGATTTGATTGTTTGTTTGTTTGTATTGAATAGGCTCCGCAACTACTGAACCGATTTGAATAATTCTTTCACCGTTGGGAAGCTACATTATCCCCGAGTGTTATAGGCTATATTACATTTTCAAAAAATCAGGGATACTTACTGAAAGTCCAGTAATGTAACCCAAGGTGTAAAAATACGTACGCGAACGACGTCGCGGGGTATCAGCTAGTATTATATATAAATCCAGTGTCCTGATGTTTGTTTCCAGTGAACTCCTAAACTAATGAACCGATTTTAATGGGGATTACTTCATGGAGTGAAGTTTAGTCCAACTTGAGAGACAGGATAGTTTTTATTTCGATTTGGGACCCATGCCAAATTATTTTTATTTCCAATATTTGTTTTGTATGGACATATTTTCTATGAGATAATTTATTGACGCATGGTTTGACAATTCTGCTGCGAAACAATTTCACTATAACAACAGGGAGCATATTTCACGAAATAATTCTTGATCTTATGAAATATTATTGACGACCCCTATGGTCCAGTGGTTAGTGACCCTGCCTACTGAGGTCCCGGGTTCGAATCCCAGTAGGTGCAATCATTTAAATGATGAATATGAATATTTGTATGCGAGTCATCGATGTTTATTTGTATTTATGTATGTTTAAGTAAGTATATTGTATTAAATATATCGTTGTCTTGTGCCCATAGTACAGGCTATGCCTAGTTTGGGGCAAGATAATTTGTGTTTAATTATTATATATTAGACGAGTAAAAAAGAAGGACTCCGCGCCGTGATATTAGCAAGTGAAGCACCGTTATGCTAGTGTGTGTGCGGTTACGGGGGATACTAGATTCACAATTTTTTCTGCCTTAAATAATCATATATGGCCACAAATACTTATATAGTATTGTTTTTACACTTTTTCACAACGCACGACGGCATTTTTAAAATATTTTACTGAGACGCAAACTGATCTGTCACAGACGATGACAATTCACATAAAGGCCGCCTGTCGGCCTGTAGTAGTGTAAGTGTGTGCGTGGGGCTATGTATTTACACGTTAATCGGCTTGTTTTGGTGCTACACTGTTATGTAAAGTGACACGGAGTCCTTATTTTTTACTAGTCCGTGTATTATTATTGACAAATTCATAAAAAGCTGTATTTTATTAATTATTATTAACAGAATAACGTCTGTCGGGTCAGCTAGTTAATCTATATAAATAGAAATAAAACAGATCGAGGTGTTCATTAGTGCGTGCATCACGGAAAATCTACTGGATTTCAAATTAAGTCTTCTAAGTTTTATTCCTGAGACGCTTGGCCCGTTTATTATAAAAATACTAGTTTACACGGCAGACTTCACACTGCCTCAATTGATAAATAAAAGACTAATAGTAAAGAATGATACTAAACTTTTGTACAAAATAAATTTAGAACAAACAGAAGGAATCCTTTTTTTATTAAAATAAATAAAAAAAAGTACTCGGTATGAATGAAATTATATTATTATTTTCAATTTTTCCTGAAATACTGGCTATTTATAAGGTTTCAATTTGATATTGACAGAACCTAAAACAGTTATGATCTAATTAGTTGTTCTTTATAAATTATTATTTTAATTTGATTCCTGAACGACGGGGGACACATCAAAGAAAAATAAAAACCGCTGTTTTTATTTAATTCCTAGCATTTTCATATTTATTCGTCTTTTGAACCTTCCCTGGTCTTCCACAAATAATTCAAGATCAAAATTAGCCAAATCGGTCCAGCCGTTCTCGAGTTTTAGCGAGACTAACGAACAGCAATTCATTTTGATATATATAGATATGATATATACCTTCAAGTAATTGAAATGATTTGTAAATCGATGGTAATGTAAATCTTGATATAAAAGAGTGGCAATAAGTTTCTTGCTACTTCTGCTCATTAGCTCAACCCTTTACGAAGTAGCGGTAGATTCAACAAGAAAAATATTTTTTTGACATTCATCAGTGTCATTTCCGTGACCTACATGAATAAAGTGATTTTGATTTGATTTGATTTGATTTGATTTGATTAGAATATAACGTCATTAAAGTTTAAAAAAACAACGAGTTTTATAAGCACTACCTACGTGTACGCGGACGAAGTCGCGGTGTTAGCTAGTGTAGTTGTTATTTTTCAACCTTATAAACATTATTCGATTAATTTACATATTAATTACATATTATGATGTCGACATTTATATCAATAACTTTGATTGATTGAAACTTTTCCAATAGCACAAATCGGCTACTGATTTGCCAATAATAATTTATAAAATAAAGTATTTATCGTCGTGTAGAGGCATTAATTACACTATCTTCATTAAATATGATTTATACTGCGTTATTTATTAAAAATTGATATTTATAAAGACAATTATAACCTCTGGTCAGTGTGATATCAATATTGTACAAACGACATAACCTTGTAGAACTTGTTATGCTAAAACATCATATCACCAACGAAAAATAATCGTATTCAACTTGTGCCAGTTTAACGTTATGTGGAAGGAGAGCTTTTATTGAGTACAAGAAAGCTGCTTGCGACTTAACAGCAACTAATAGAATGTTATAACTTACAATAGCTTTAAGATATTATGTTGAAACCAACCAACAACTCAATAGAGAGATGGAAATAAAAGGTAAAGCCGTTCCCGCTGGGCGAATTTAAAAGGAAATTGGGACATTAAATTTTATTCATCTCTCAACAAATAAATAGTAGCCAACAATCTAGGATAAATTTCGCATCGAATGGTGGTAGTTTCATTTCGATACGATCAGTGGTTTAGGCGTGAAAGAGCCTCAAACAAAGACCATTTTCATTATATAGATAACACGGTCACATTATGTCTGGGTCTCGCTGGAACGTGACGTCTTCTCCCGTTCCCCTTTCACCCCTTCGTCCTGTTGCGTCAGTACTGTTTGCAGTTTCACTACCGTTAGGTACATGTCGTGATATTTTGGATTTTCTTGTTAATCGTTCTGTTGTTTTTGTTCTATGTCGCAATAATAGTTCTACCAAAAAAATTAAACCTGTGTTAGTTAACCCAGATTCTTTTATTGATTTTTCGTCATTATAAAGGTGTAAAAGGCATTTATTTTCTCAAAATTTGATTCATTTAGAATTATTTTTGATGTCATTCCTAATATACTAGATACTACTACCTTTACTACTAGCTTCGGAAACAAATGGCGCTCTTAGAGAGAAGTAGCGGCGCAAGAAACTCTCCCAGCATTCTTTTTTTTTGCGCTCTTTTCAATAAAAATATACAATATTTTACAGACATTTCTATCGCTATGAAACAATCGTAATCTAGTCCCAGGCTGTCCATTACTAATATATTCACCTGTGGAGTAGCAGAATTTACGTTATGTTGTGATGCTTAATATTATTATTATTATAATAATAATCAGCAAAACAACACGTTTACATCAATCTATAATACTGGCAAAATATATAGTTTTGTTTAGTTATTAATAATAATATTCTAGTGATGCTTGTTTTGCACACCGTAACAAAGTGACGTCATCGACATCAAGTCCAGATATAATATAAAAAGGGTAGTATATAATAAATACAAAAGGAAGTTCAAACGAAGTGCTTTTCAATTTAATGATCTCATTAATGTTATCACATGATATCAACTCCTTCGAGCAACTTATCTGCTTTCTAATTATGTAACGGGTAAACGAAATCATACTCCTAACAGTTTTAATTGTGAAACTCAGCACGAGAGTCAATAATTTATTTAAATTATGTGGTCGTATGGAACGGTGGCTCGCGTCTATAAGACCGGTTCACACAGATACAAACAGACACACACATACACGAGATATGTTGGTACTCTAAGAACCTGCTAACAGTGGCAAACCTCTGGAAATGTTTAGACAAAGCTGAGTATAAAAGGGCTACAATTCTCTCGACTTTGATTATGAGATTCAGTGACTTGTAGTAACTACTCAATGAAAATTGAATTATATTTTTTTAATGAAAATAAGTGACGAGACGAGTAGGACGTTCAGCTGATGGTAATTGATAGGCACTACCCATTACAATGCAGTGCCGCTCAGGATTCTTGAAAAACCCAAAAATTCTGAGCGGCACTACAATTGCCCACGTCACCTTGAGACAAGATGTTAAGTCTCATTTGCCCAGTAACTTTTGCCGATTTGGTACCCATAATCTAGCCAGATTCCTGGGCAAAGGTGGGAGGCTCCCACTGTATATATGAATTAGTATTTTAATACATTTTTACAACTAGCTGCTGCCCGCGACATCGTCTGCGAGGACGGTAAAAAGCAGCAAAAATACAACATCTATAAGTGTAGCACAATTTGTAGTTGCCTCCTGTTAATTATCCATGCAAAAGTTATTAAAAGCAAAATTATTAAATTAGTTTTTGCGTTTTGCATACAAAGATAAAGGCAAACAGACAAAAATTGTATAAATTACCTGGATTCAGCATTGTTTAGAACGTACAGCAAGTATTTTTTTAGAATAATATTCAATATATAGTTTTTATATTGTTACGATTTCATTGAATATGTGCAAAAACTATATTGTCAAGAGGTAGAGTTTTAAGGTTTTATACAAATAATTTAAGTTTTCTTTAGTGTTAATTCCGCCAATATTTGTTTTTAAAACAATTCGACACGTGTTTCGCCTCTACACGAGGCATCCTCAGGACATATTGCATCGCCAAAATCTGGCACGAGACTCTTTGAGTCTCTTTGAGGATGCCTCGTGTAGAGGCGAAACACGTGTCGAATTGTTTTAAAAACAAATATTGGCGGAATCAACACTAAAGAAAACTTAAATTATTTGTATAATTATGGATTTCCGCAAAGTAACGCCTAATTCAATATTTTTTTTAAGGTTTTGTTGGTGATTGTAAATTAATATTTAAACCAATCCATCCGATTAAATTAATCCACCAATCGACCGTGAGGATGGACAAAGATATACATTTTCCCCTCTACTTATTTTATTAAAAAAAACCTGTTGTTATTGTCGAACAACGCAGCCGGAACAGTTATGCTAACAACAATAATTTCATAAGCATCTAAACAATTTGTTTAGATTTGATAGAGCGACATCTCAAATCAATTTCCTAATAGATACGCCATTATTGGGGTTGAGCAGGTTATCAACTGTAAAGTTGATCCTGTAGATTGAGTTGAGCCAAATATGAATAAGTATACACTTCAGGAAAAACTGCCTTTAAATATGGCATATAAAAATAAATAATATAAAAATATACATAAAACACCAGAACGAATAAAATTCTGAAGAGTTTTGATTTTAAACGCTCATTCGGCATTCATTAAGGCTTTCGACTTCATCGTTGCCGCAAAAAAATAATAAATGACATTCAGGATGACGACGACTTTAGAAAAGTTTGACCAGTGGCAGGCTCCTTTGCACCGGATGCGAACAAGATTATAGGTACCACAACAGCGAATATTTCTGCCGTGAAGCAGTAACGTGTAAGCATTACTGTGTTCTGAAGGGCGCCGTAGCTTGTGAAATTACTGGACAAATAAGACTTGACATCGTATGTCTCAAAGTGACAAGCGCAGTTGTAGTGCCGCTCAGAATTTTTGGGTTTTTTAATAATCTTTAGCGGCCCTGCATTGTAATGGGCAGGGTGTATCAAATACCATCCGGTGAACGTCCTGCTCGTCTCGTCCCTTATTTTCATTAAAAAAAAAGGTTATCGATGAGAATTCCAATCGTAACTAGTTAAACGGGCTTATCCTAAGGACTATTGGAGAAACTAGTTTAACCTAGTCTGTACCGGTTTATCCTCCGCCTACAGGATGAACTAGTTTGGTCTAGGACCAACTAGATTGTACTAAAATCGGGTTTGGCTGATAGCATATTATAAGAATTTTCATTTCATACTTTGTCAAAATATGATTATAATTATTGTATAGTCTTTAATAATATACAATACAAATAGTATGTAATGACCTCAATTTACTTCACGAAATTTAGCTCATTCAATTAAAAGCTGAATTAATGGTTTTAATCACCAAAAGTTTTTTTTTATGATAGAAAAAGGGACGAGACGAGTAGGACGTTCAGCTGATGGTAATTGATACGCCATGCCCATTACAACGCAGTGCCGCTCAGGATTTCCAAATACCCAAACATTCTGAGCGGCACTACAATTGCGCTCGTCACCTTGAAACATAAGATGTTAAGTCTCATTTGCTCAGTTCTCAATTTAGTAATTTCACTAGCTACGGCGCCCTTCAGACCGAAACACAGTAATGCTTACACATTACTGCTTAGCGGCAGAAAAAGGCTCCGTTGTGGTACCCATAATCTAGCCGGCTTCCTGTGCAAAGGAGCCTCCCACTGGTAAAGTTTTTAAGTACTTGCTCTACATTTCAGTAGACCACATAAAAATTATCCCAAATATAAGTATTATATGCCACGAGAAAAAATATATGTGGTTCTATCAATCACACCCATGATTTTTTATTATATCAAATCAAAATCAGTTTATTCACTTAGGTCACGGAAATGACACTTAAGAATGTGAAAAAAAAATTTTTTTTCTTATTGAATCTACCGCTACTTCGTAAAGGGTTGAGCTAATGAGAAGAAGTAGCAAAAAAACTCATTGCAATTTTATATCAAGATTTACATTTACATCGACATACAAATCATTTCAATTACAATATAATATGTAAAATGATGCAACAAACACACTCAAACGTAAGAGACTCATCATAAGAGGGCGCAAATGGGCATGAGGGTCTCTATTACTTTTTATGAAATAGTTGATATTTAAAACACTTCCAACTTTAAACACGATTCATATATTGGATTCAGCACCTTACAAAACTAATTTGTTATGTATATTACAGCCATTGTTAGATACTGTATTCAGGGGCGTGCATTAGTTTTCTAGGAAGGTTGGATATAACTAGTCGTAGTTGAGCTTTGGAATAAGCAAAGATTGCTTACCGTAGGTATTTAGTATTAATTGAAGCCTAGTTGACTAAAGCAACGCCACCAGTAAAAACAAAGTTACCAGCGTAACTTAATACATAATTAAATTTCATAAATTAATTTATTATTCAAACAAAACAAATCTTATAACTATATTTACAATACTAGGACTACATAAAATTAAAACTATCATTACGTGGAAGCGTACCAAGAATACTGGCAGCATTACCGCGTTGGATACCTAGGCTGATCCGTGGACCGAAATAGCTGCCAGCACTTGGGTTTCCAGTAGCCTTATCGAGGCGCAAAGATAGTATTTTGAACAGAGTGGGGCCAAGTGTCTCGACACCAAACGGCACAAAGATGTATGACTCACTGAGACCAACATATTTGCGACGCTTGCTGTCTTCGGCAGTCGAAGCAGCAGCCCCAGCACCAACTGACGTAACTTGGACATGAGAAGGAGCCAGAGTGTCGACGCAAGTAGCGTCCTTCGCCGTGCCCAAGCCACCAGCGTCATTCCATTAGGACGCTTGAAATCAATCAATCAATCTTTAAATATAGTGTAAATGCTTATATTTTGTGAAAAACGACTAGTAACTAGAAAATTTGTACTATTACAATCGCCTAGATGAAGTTTTCATTTCTATATTGTGGTCCTTATTTCTTGTCGATAATTACGAGTTTAGTCGATCGACCATCGCTGCCAATGCGTAACATACAGAATATGTAACCCGGAACACTTCAATTTAACCCAACAAACAATCCTATAATAGGTATAGTGCATTTTAGCACTATACCTATTATACTTATACATATAGTAAACTTTGCCACTCTTAGTACCCTGAAATTTATTAGTGTTCAGAGACAACCTTTGGAAGATGGTTCCTTATGATGTGCCTTAGATAATTTATACGTCTAGATAGAGCATCTTACTGCTAGGCAACGCATGTCAACAGGCAAGGTTATAACTTTAGTTTGCATGACAGGTTTTTGACAATGACTCCCTAGCCCGCATTTTTGCCTCTAACTGGACTCATAGCGACAATGTAAAGACACAGCCAACCATCTCGTAGTGTCAGAGCTGCATACATGAAGTACATTTTGGTCTGAAAACTGTTTTACTTGGACGTTAATAAGTCTCGTGCGATGGTCGAGACATTGTGCTCAGAACGTGTGCGCCTTAGATAACTCCGGAGCTAACGCATCTATTTCGGTAATCTAATTCTCCTTCGCTGATGTTACCTATGTAGACTTAGACTCTTGGAAGTCAGCGCTTGTCAATTCGGTCACTAAAAATGGTAACAGCACGCATCCGGCTAGCAATAGAGCTATTGCCATAACCTTCCTGCTCTTCAAAATCATAAAGAGCAGTATTTGATTGAGTTTTGGCACTTCCATTCCATGCGCTTCTTGAGAGTTCTTGCAAATGGATCACTAACACTCTCACTGAGTATAATAATATGCTATTTTATATCCTGGAACTACTGGAATTGATATCAATGATGTGTTAGATTTGTCTAAACATCCAACCTGCATTGGTTGATGTCTCCCTCGGTATATCGTCAATCAGCGTGGGTAGATACCTGTACCTTCTACATCTATATATCATTAAATCTTTTACGTAGTTCGCGAAATAGCTTTTGATAAACTTTGTTAAATTTGACCCCTGAAATATTCAAGTTTCTGCGTTAGCCACTAAGAAACTTATCACTCGTACTCTTTAAAGCCTCGCCTAAAATTGCCTCTTTAAATCTCGAATGATTTCCAATTCCGCAGTCATCTGGAAGACAGAGCCAAATTTGCTTCAAAACAACTGAACATCTATAGGGCTAGACCCACATGCTAGCTCTCTGTAAGGCGCAAGTCTGGCCACGACTAGATTGATTGCCTGTCGTTGCGTAGATACCTTGCTCCATGTTATGTCTTCTACTGCATTTATCGCAGGGAGTGTTCCGAAGAACTGTTTGACATGATTTTTGCTCCCGAATGCTCGCGTTTCTTCTAGCTATGGTTAGAAATTACCATCAGGTGATCCGTACGCCCGTTTGTCTTCCTCTTCCATGCAAATCTCTACAATCCAGCAAGCAAGTCAAACATTGCCACTCTTAGCATGTCTTTTCTGATATTAATTCAAGCATTCGCTGAAAAAGTAACAATACTTTTAGATCGGATCCCTAAAGATATACTCTATCTGCATAGGAGCAGATAGCCTAATTTAAAAGCATCTAACATCTAGCCAAAACTCAGATCTATTTCGATTCCTGCTTGGTAAATTATTCATTGATCAACAATAATCCTACACATAGTCATGCGATGATTGATGATCGTGATTTGATGGTATGGGAGTACAAAGTAGCCTGCTTGAGATCACTTGTCTTAAGATGTGATCACATTTTTATGTGTAGGATCCCTACCTTGTATCGTGGAATAATTATGGTTTAATTAGGCTTTGTGGCAAGTTGGAGAAAAGTCTCAAGAAAAGCCGTCTCTCAAAAGTCTCTCGAAGCCGCACTGTAAACGAACGCAGAGCATCCACTTCACGTCCTATATTTAGTAAAAGACGCAACATAATGCAGCGACAACAACAAATACTAGATCCCTAGTATCGGTATAGGTAGGTATACCTGTTATTACCTACCAACTCTCCAGTAACCTCAGAAGAATTCCTAATGTTATGGTTCACCTGTTGTTATCAAACTATTAACCCCACAAACTTAGAGGATCAGTGAATAGACTCACAAAAGCATTAATATTACAAAACACAATATTATTAGCTATTTTTCGACGAATATAGACATTGGTTAGTAACCACAGTTGTGTTATAAAGGGGCGTATTCATGGTAAGCCAAGCGTAAAGATATAATAACCTTCTAAGCAGATATGCATCAGAGACTACCAATCCCTTATCCATATTTGCAATAACAGTAATTATATTTACTGAAAGTTATAAATGATGAATGTTTATATAGGTATCTAGACTAGGAAATATTTTGATATAATTATATCATTTTTTGAACATGCTATCTAGTAGGTAGGTATATACCTACAACAGATCATTGCACATTTTTAAGGAACACTTAAAACTCATACTTAGGTAGGTACGTTGTAAATCTAATAAGGTTTAAGATTTGTAGAAAGATTAATTGTTATTGATTGTGACTGGATACTTATCACGCAAGTAACAACTCCGTAGGTAATTATAATGAACGTGTGGTAAGTACCTATATTATAGTATAAGTACCTACCTAGGTAATAAAATCAAACGAGGAAGATATTATTCATGTAAGTTATTACCCAATCTCGAGATTTAATTAACTATTACACAGGTAGAATGCACATTTTATTCAAAGCCTCTAGCAATAAATAAACACTTATTAATATCACTACCTACCTTCTATTTTATAAAATCTAGAACGTTCTATCAATTTAAATTTTTGTAAACAGACTTCTAACGATAATGAGTTTGTTTTCACGTAAAGCTGTTATATATATTATAGAGGCGCGGTTTTCTCTAGACATTAATTGAAATGCAAAAACGACCAATAAAACGTAGAACAGGCTTTAATATCCACGCAAGCTTATGCTAACTGCGTCTAACCTACAGATGAAATAAATTTTAATGTTCACTGTATTATAATTTTATGTTACATTAGTACCTACGTGTAGGTTACGCGTTAAGTTTCTAAATTAAGCGGGAATGTTCACACACAATTCATGTAATCAAATGGAAATCATATATTATGTAAAGAATTCTATCAGCGTTTATTGTGTGTGATGTAGTTTTAATCTGAATATACATCATGTATTTTATTTGTGCACAAGTCATTTCTTGTGAGCGTTCTGTGTGCAGATAAACGGAAATGATAATTAATTGCAGTCCTGCGACAATGTCGTCAAACAAGTCAACATATCGAGATGAATGGCAGATAAAATGGGATAAAAAAACGTACGTGGATCATCGCACGTTGTGCAGGAGTTGAGCGCGCTGGGGCAGCGGCGACGGTAAGGACACGTCTCGGTCCCGCTCAGCCGGATCACGAAGCACACCAGTTAAATCACGGGCGCAGATCGAAAGTTCGACGCGAGATTGAGCGAGCATATGTAAATATCGGCACATTTACAAGCGAAAGGGTTCACCAGAGCGGCGCACTAGCATTGCGCGGGAACCAGTCCGGCGAGATTCCTTCGATGTTCGAAAGAAAAATGTCGAATGAACTTTAGAGTCCATCGAATGCCGCGAATGTCTGCCACGGATCGCGGTCGCCACTCGACTGCCGCCCTCCACTTGCGAACACTCTGTTGGTATATTTATCGCTTAATTATTAAACTCGTCCATGTAACAATTATTGTGAAGCAGGTCGGCAAGTGGGACCGAGGCGTATCCGCGAGCTCGTGCGGCGCTGCCGTGTCTACGTTCATGCATTGCGTCACACTCGCCGAACTCGACACATGCGTAGCCTTCACATTTTGTCTAACTCATACCAAATCTATCCATTTTTTAACGCTTAGCTTCTTAGTCTTTTTCAGTACTTTTCAAATGCGCACTCATAACGATATAATCAATATGTCTACGGAGATTATTGACCCTGATAAAGGTAAAGGCATACAAATCATGCGTAGTCTTCCCATATTTCGATGCCAAATGCTGTCTTATTAATTAAGATGGGACCCGGGTCAAGCGTAAATTGAAAAATAGGTATTTGAAGAAACTATTGCTATCGCGTTGCGCCCGAAGCACAACTATTTATGTGGGGATGCGCACACGCCGCCGGTCGCAAAGGCCGTTTCATTTTTGAACTTACGCCGTACTCAAAATTAGTTTTTGACCAATGCTATTGATACACGGATTTTGAACGTTGCATTACTTTGACTCAGCTCGGACTCGGCTTGTGAATGGGATTTTGAGTAATTATTTTCACTATTTACTGAAAAATTTATATAATAACATGCATTTTAATTCCGTAATGTATTCGATAGTATTCATTTAAATTTAATGCTGTAAATGGCTATCCCTAAGAGATAGACATATACCTACAATGCAATACTCTAGTACATTATACACAGATGTTCATCTATCACTTAGGGTTCAGCCAGCGTTTCCAATGTAAACGCAAATAAATATGTTCATTTACCTACGACATCACATTAGAAACCTATGATATTATCAGTGTTTCTCTATTATACCATGCACGTGTTATACATATAAACCTGCCTCTTGAATCACTCTATCTATTAAAAAAACCGCATCAAAATCCTTTGCGAAGTTACTAGTTTTTAAGGGAAGCGACTTTGTTTTAATAGTATGTAGTGATGATACATTCAAACACGATTGAAAAATATATTAAAAGGTTGAAATAGTGTATAATAAAAACCTAAATTTTAAACTTAATATAAATTAAACGTTCGTGGAAGGAATCTTGGATAGGTTTCTATTCAGGAAATGGATATGCACAGTTAAATGAAATTTGTAGAACGCTAAATATGCCCAAAATGCAATCAAAGAAGTGCCACTAAGATGATCGCAGAAGGTAAAGAAGAAAAAAGGTTTGCCAATTTAAACAGTGAAGTGGATAAAGATTGCTGTCCTGTGATAGATAGTAGTTGCAGATGGCTCTTGGGCAAAACGTTGGTACAAAAGTGTATTAAGCTGAGCGTTCAAAAAAATTACTGGTACTGTACGTTGCGAAAAGTTACTGGTACTGATGATGGTTAGAACGTTATAAGGTCAGCTAACATTAGAGCCAGATATGTGGTCTCCTCTATATAAGTTAAATTTATTTGAGACAAAGGCTCAAGAGCTGCAACACTCTAAAATTGATCAGAGTGATGATGAATTGTAGGCTTTAGAGAAGCGCAAGCGTAGGTATCACTGCGTCAAATTTTGGGAAAATGCAAGCTACGAAAAAAAACCTCAATTGAACTCCTAAGTCACAAGTACTACTGTTACTAACTATGCCAAAGAGAATGAAGATGAAGCCGATTTATTTTATGAATGGGTGATAGTAGTTTTTTGACGTCCAAATAGTTCAACATTTTGAATCCTATTTTGAATAAAAATATTTGAATTTGAAAAGTATATACCTTACAAATATCATTCTGTTATTGTCCCTTAATTTCTAATTCTCATATTATATTCTGGTATAAAAATAATTTCCAAACCTAATTGAAATTTTACTATGGACACTTAAATTCGAAAAAAGCTCCTTACTAAAGGAAGTAAATTCCTAAACTTATATATAATTTTACTCTACTCAGTTAATATAAATAAATAAAAAAATGAAGATGGATAAAACTATGTCGAAAGTAACACGTAGGTACGTCGTCACTCGCAAAATATCGACTAATTAAAGACAAAATAAAATTACTTTGCGTACCTAGGTATATTGTGGCCTCAAAGTACTATATTTTTGAGCCGTTTTAAATATAGAGCAACCTAATCCATAAAAAATCACTAATAAAAGTAGTACTAACTATAGGTCAGCCCTTTGTTAGACTTTCGAAGGTAACATATGTATTTAGTAAGTAGAACAGTCTATGTAAAAATATACAAAGGAAGCACACCCTCCATTGTATAGAATAAAAATAGAGGTCATCGCCATAATGTTCTAAAGAGGTCATGCTTATTCTAGGGCCGTTATCGTTAAGATAAGGATTGCGGCGATATTTCAACAATAAGAAGAAATACAATTATACCAACTTATATAATGTATTAGTAAACTCTAGCTTATAACTTACTGACCTAAGACATTTCAAATCGAGAGAGAAATTATGCTCCAACATAAAATTTAGGAACCACCTTTGCATTCCCAGAGGCCCAGTCAACATTAACGAAGTTTGGTGAAAATTTCCTATGAACTTCAAAATGTTATAAGTTTTTATCCATTATTACTTACTGTCAATCAAGCATATAATTTTTTTCCTTATCCTAATTCTGCCTAAAACGATAAACTGAATAGGCCTAGCGCCTATCACAAATGAAAATAATGGACTAGTTGATAGTTTAGGCAAGACTTTAGCTATTTATAAAATCATTTTAACCTAATTGCCCCATAGTCTCTCGTGACAATAGTCATGTCTGCGAATATTTTTGTTCCTTCATCTTTTATTAAACTAGCTTTGGGTTGTAATCTTTGTCATAATTTTGTATTTACAGCTGACAAAATTGTAATCATGTGTCAACTGTCAGTGTCTCATATTTTTACGGATGTCATGTAGAACTTGCCTGACATGCCTGTCATAACATATGGCTAATGGCATAACTTTCAAGACCATGTAAATACTAAATATAAATAACATATTCAAAAGACAAGAACGCCTAAATTAGAATAGATAAAAAATGATCAAACATCAAGAATAACAGAAAACTATGGTATGATCGTACATTACAAGTAGTGCGCAATATGCAGCCCTGCTAAACTGCCCAATCAAGGATGTTTTGCCGGATAAGCCAAAAGTGAGATTTGTTTCTACAAATCAAAGTAACATATCTTAATAGCCATAAATGTAACATAAATATTTTAAATTGATGTTCAATGTATTTTTTAATATTTAATCGGTTATGAGTTATAACTCTCTTAGAACTTTTTTTTTATATTCAGGTACAAATCCATAACATTGCACAGATGTTTAAGTTCTGCAGAGGTCTCAACAGCATTAAGACCTTTTTATTTTAGTGTCCATCCAGACTTATTTGGAAAATATCCAGAACAAAGGGTGAGTATCTGTATTAATAATTTGTTTTAGTAGAAAAATAATTACATTTGTTTATTCTAAAATTATTTTTGTTTTAAGAAGTTGATAAGTAGTTTATATATTTTGAAATATTATTTAATCAAAAATATGGCAGATATCTCTAAATTTTCAACAATTTTTTAACTCTTATAGTGACCAGTGTAACATTTGAGTACCTTTGCACTATAAGGAACCTTTTCTAATTACAGAAAATAAATGAACACTCTTTGCAACAACTCAGTGCCCTAATAGAAGCTCAGCAATGTAGTAGAAATATAACAGTACCAAATCTACCTTTCTATTTAAGAAAAAGAGATATGCCGGAGGGTAAGATGTTTACAAAAAATGTTTATTAGTACTATGTTTTAGAGAAAATACAGCACATTTTGTCACATTGACAAAATAAAGTATATTGTTATTTATATTTATTTTCTATATGCTGTGAAAAGACAGAGTATTTTTTATAGTAGAGGATAAACAAATAAACAGCTCATCCAATATTAAGTGATCAAGAAATTCACTGGCCCTTTTTATTTAATTGTACCATTTTATTTTTATAACCTTATTTTTAAACAACTGCAGCAAAATATTTATTATAATAATAATATTGACACACTTTTACATAAATTATCTTGCCCCAAACTAGGCATAGCCTGTACTATGGGTACAAGACAACAATATATTTAATACAATATACATAAATAAAAATACATAATTATATATTATATTATGATATAAGTGTTGAATAAGCCTCCTTGTGCAGTGTTTCAAACCGTGTTCAGCTTCCGTAAAAGCTGGCAACACTCCTGTGATTCCTCTAAGTAAGAGGCAGTGATCACTTATCACTAGGTGACCTGTATGCTTGTTTGTCCCCCTTTTTCCATAAAAAAAGTAATACTTAGTATTTGTTATTAAATATATTATGGAAACAAAAGGGAAAAACTGTATGTTATGTTACAAAATCATAGTGTAGTGGCAGCATCAACCATCATAAGTTTGAATTCACTGCTTATGTTCAAATTATTAAAAAACTGTAGAAAATTTAAATTAATTAACTTAACATTTTAAATCTTAAATCACATATAAAATCCGCCAACATAGGGTCTTTATATACATTTCTAGTAAAAAATTTCAACTGGGTTGCATAAAATATATGAAACTAAAAAATTTCTTAATAATCTAGTTAAATCTTAAATTAATATTTTAGTATATAAAGCAGTTTGAAACAGAGTTATTAGTTTTAAGGTTATTTTATTATTTATTTAAAGAAAAAAATTATCTTAATATATCTTTGAAAACAAGAGATACTTGCAAAACCTCTACAGCCTTACAAATAAACTTGGTTTAAAGTTATACCTGAGATTAAACCAAGAGTATACAAAATTACAAATAGACATTTTGCTTATGGTTGGTTTATTCAGGCACATAATGTTTCCGGTGTTTATTTGCAAGGCTGCTTGACATTCAGATAACTTCAGAATTATCATTGTATTGACAGTGTTGGCTGCGATATAGTCAACATTTTGCATATTCTTGGTTTATTATCAGGTATAACTTTAAACCAAGTTTATTCACAGGGCCGTTGTAAGGTTTATGTGCAAGTGGTAAGTTCACATTGAATGAATGAATTACATTAGATTTTGATACATAATAATGAATAACAATGCAGACTGATAATATTAAATAATTCATAGGTATTCGTTGACATTAACTTCTATTTAGTAGTAGTTTATGATGTTAATTACTAAGTGATTTGAATTTTAATTAATAATAATATAATAAGCCCATTTATACCGTAAATATGTACATACAATTATTAGTCTTACATCAAATGTACAAATCTCTAATATCGGCGTCCCTCTTGGCATAGACCTCCTCTAAAGTTTTCCGGTTGTTCGGACCCACTGTTAACATTATTTCATCTTCTCATCTGGTAAACTGCCTACCTCGGTTTCACTTGCCATTCCTTGGATACCATTCTGTTGAGGCCTGGCTCCATTTTCCTTTTGTATCTCGCATCAAGTGCTCTACCTACCTTCATTTCTGTTGGACTATTCCAGTATGTCAGGGAGTTTCGTTTTTGATCGGAGTTGTTAGATGTTTCTTATTCTATCCCTTCTTTTCGAGGCTGAAATACTACTCTCTACTATTTATCTCTGAGAGATTTGGATTTGCGCGTTTACCACAATAAAACCCCATTTGTCGTATCACCGCTCTTCGGCAACAGTTCCCTTAAAGCCTCGCCTAGTATCGGAATACTGGGTCTCGAAATCTCGAGCGATTGCCAATTCCGTGGTCATCTGGAGGGCAAAGTCAAATTGGCCTCGAAGAAGTTGGGCGTCATAAATAGAACACGGCAATACTTCAAGCCGCACATTCTATCGCTCTACAAAGCGCCGGCGAATGCCACCTTCACACGACACGCCACAAATTAGGATATCATCCGCACCATCTGGATGTGTGGCGGTCGTCCACAGTGTGGTTTTCAAGGAGCTTTCTTCCACGTACCACAAAGCTGTGGAATAAGCTTCCTTGTGCGGTTTTTCTGGGACGATACGACATAGGTACCTTTAAAAAAAATGCGCGTACACCTTCCTTAAAGGCCGGTAACTCTCCTGTTATTCCTTTGGTATTGCAAGAGAATGTGGGTGGCGTTGATCACTTAACACCAGGTGACCCGTGCGCTCGTTTGTCCTCCTTTGCCATAAAAAAAGGTCCCACGTTTCGCAAGTCAATCATGGAAGTAAACATGCCCCAAAGGTTTTCCTTTTCAATGCCATTCTTCGGTCTTTCGCTTTCATAATCATCTTTAGGGACCAGTATTTTTTTCCATCCTATTGCAACCCCTTGTTGATTTCTTGTGAGCTGTGGTCATTGGTTGAAATAATTTGAATTTGAATTATTGCAGGACAATTTAAATTAATAAATATAAATATTAATAGCAATAATATAAGGGAAACTGTCATAAAAGTATTAAATGCATGTGATATATCTACAAGTTATATTGACAAAATACCAAGGAGTCAACCTAAAAGAAAGGAATTCAGGTAAAACCAATAGGTTTTATGAAAACATATTTATTTAAGTTATTCATGTAAGTGTAATTAGAATTTTTAATTAATAAGGCTGTATTAATAATTCTTATACATTTTGCAGTGAAGAAAATTTACAGAAAGCTTATGAAAACTATTATAATGAGTTTGAAAAAGCATCTCATATGAAGAGGAAAGTGGAAGAAAAAAGGGCTGTAAATAACTTATTGTGAGTGTCTTCTTTCTTTTCTTGAGTTTCCTGTGTATACAATATTACCCAAAAATAATTATTAAATGGCATAAAAAGCATTTATTTTCTCAAAATTGATTCCTTTAGAATTCTTTTTGATGTCATCGTCAACAAATGGCGCTCTGAGAGAGAAGAAGCGGCACAAGAAACTCTCCCAGCATTCTTTTTTTGCGCTCTTTTCAATAAAAATATAAAATATTGTACAGTCATTTCTATCACTATAAAATAATCACAATCTAGTCCCAGGCTGTCCGATCATTTAGATACGGATTTGGATTTACGACAGAGCCATTTTTTTTATAAAACATTTAAATTTATTTATAGATAATGTCTGAACAGTGGCTGGGACTTTATTATAGAAGTGTAAATACCCTTAAAGCTATTATGTATCTTATGAAGCCTACTAGAATTAGTTACAAGCAATCCCTTATTTCTAGTGTTATAATAATGAAAATCACTATTAAGGGCAAAATTCTATTTCATCATGTTTTTTTGCAGTGATTGGATAGTTGAGAATAGTAACAAGGCAAAGCAAAAATATGAATCGACAAAAGCAACACGTGAACAAGTGAAAAATCTCATAGACAACCTCTGCCGTTCATATGGTATTAAAGAAGTTGGTAAAGCAGTTTTATTATATATTTTTTTATGGAATAGGAGGACAAACGAGCGTACGGGTCACCTGGTGTTAAGTGATCACCGCCACCCACAATCTCTTGCAACACCAGAGGAATCACAGGAGCGTTGCCGGCCTTTAAGGTACCGATGTCGTATCGTCCCGGAAACACCGCACAAGGAAGTTCATTCCACAGCTTTGTAGTAGATACATGGAAGAAAGCTCCTTGAAAACCGCACTGTGGAGGACCGTCACACATCCAGATGGTGGGGATGATATCGTAACTTGTGGCGTGTCGTGCGAAGGTGGAATTAAAATAACTAATATATTATTGTTATTTAAATTATTACTGTAATAGTGTATTTAATGAATCGATTTAATTTGATAGTATAGGTATGGCTTTTGGTACTTTTATCATAGTGCCTATATTTTTTTTTATTTATTTATTTACATAGGACCATTAATCTTTATTAAACTAAACAAAATGTACAACATATTATTGTTAAATTGAAGACACACTTATAGATGTCCACAGCTTGCAAAAGAGATACTAGTTTAAAGCGGAAAAAACGCAAAAAGAAGGGGGTCAAGGTATTATAAGATACAGCATATTTTTTTTATCTAAAAAAAACTAAATAATGTTGCTTTTGTATGCTAAACAAAAATGGCCGCCGCCAGCTCAAGCCCAAATAAATACGAATATATTTTGTATACAAAAGCGTTTTGCTCTTTATTTTATGGCTCTTAGAACCAAGAGCAATTAATAATACACCTGGTAAAAAATTTGTCTGGTATTTTTGTCTAGCGATACGTCAATATTGGTAGTTTTTTGACGGCTGTCTTGATGTGTCCACATGGACACGGTAGCATAGGACCATAAAAACGCTTGTCTTGTACGCTTGTACACGGGAGCATATGAGAGACATCCAAATTTGTGGAAGAATATTTCTAGCATAAAACCCAGGGATTCCCCCTGCGGCGACCATTTGTTAGCAAGGCAGCCACTTATTTAATTGACTACCTAAATACTCACCTATGTGGAAACTCACTTAGGTTAATAAATCAATTCGTCTTTATTAAGTTTTTATGTGTTTTTTCTAAGATAATTTATAGCCTCTCGCTGCTAGACAACCGATGAAAACAGACCAGTTTAGCTTCTAACTTCTAACGTCAGTATAGAATAGAATAAATTGCGATAATTCGTATCGCGATACTCGTAATCTCTCTTGTGTAAACACCTCCGCGATAAGTTGCGATTGTATGATCCGCGAGCTTCTCGCAAGACATTTATAGCAGAAATAAATTGCATAGATTAGTACGACATGTAAACAATATTACAAGGAACTCATGGAAGACTTCCGCGAGTTTTCTTTCAGGTGGAAACGCGGCCTTACACATGCAATTTGTATTGCAATTTGTGTTAGTGTCCGTGCATTGCTCAAATAGAGGTTAACTGTCAACTTCAGTTTTTTTTGGACGTTTTCACAGCTGTCACAGTCTATCTGCCAGTGGGAGACTCCTTTGCACAGGATGCCGGCTAGATTATGGGTACCACAACGGCGCCTATTTCTGCCGTGAAGCAGTAATGTGTAAACATTATATGTGTTTCGGTCTGAAGGGCGCCGCAGCTAGTGAAATAACTGGACAAATGAGACTTAACATCTTATGTCTCAAGGTGACGAGCGGAATTGTAGTGCCGCTCAGAATTTTTGGGCTTTTCAAGAATCCTGAGCGGCACTACATTGTAATGGGGCAGGACGTATTAATTACCATCAGCTGAACGTCCTGCTCGTCTCGTTCCGTGTTTTCAAAAACAAATCTATATGTTTAAATGACCTAAATGTTTTTAGGTTATGTAATACGCAGAAGGGTTTATTCTTATACTGAAACTTTATTTTTTTTCAGCTGAAATATGACAACGGGTGGAACATTAGTCATATTAGAGGAGCTTTACAAAGTCTCACGGAAATGGCGTCACAGCATTCGCAACATATGGTTAATTTAAAAGGTTAAGTATCGAATAATATTTTTTTAAGATATGAAGACTGTTAATCAATTATTGATGTTATTTTTTTTTAATTTATTATTTTAAATTGTTTACAAGAAGTGTTTTTAAAACTATGAAACAAAATATCATTATTTAAATAGATTTAAGAAACATTTCCAGTGTAGGTACATATAATTTTTTTGTTTTAATTACTCTGTAATTATTATATTATGTTATATTGTTTTAAATCTGATATAAAATAAAAACTCGAAAGAATAATCAAATTTGTGTTAACCGTTGGAATTTTATTGAAATTAAGAACTTTTTATTCATGTAATTATTTTAAATTATCTATATTCTATACATACGTATAATAAACTCGTTAAAATAAAGTTAAAACTATGCATTGAATATATTTTAATTTTTTGTCGTAAAATACTACTATTTCTGCTGCTTCCAATGAACGAGGGCAACATCTGGTTATTACCTAAATGCAATGAGTTTTCTTAAGTGTAATAACAAATTGTTTAAATTTACAAGAGCGACATCTCAAGTCTATTTCCTAATATGTAAATATTGGGGTTGAGCAGGTTATCAAATGTACAGTAGATCCTGTATATGAAGCCACAACCTGAGAGTTGAACAAAGCATACAAGATTTATGTTAGCTCAGTTGGGAGAGCACTGGCACGGAACGCCAGAGGAACGTTCGAGTCCCGCATCGAGCATAAAATTTTGTTTTCAAATTCTATTTGTGTATTGATCCTAGAAGTGAGGGTTATCACTTTAAAAAAACATAACAATTTTTTACGTGTTCATTACGCTAATATTTGTTAGTATGTACATGTTAACAGCACCTAAAGCCTATCGCATTCTGCTGTAGAGTAACAAACCTGGGCGGACTCACATAATTTTTTATATATGAGGGGACAAAAGGCTCATGTGATAGGGTGTGGTAAGGTAACCACCCATGGACACCCGCTACATCAGGTTTCAAGAGATGGAAAAGGTGGGAGTATGCTTTTTTCTTGAAGGAAGAAAAGTGGGAGGCTCTTTTGCACAGGATGCCGGCTAGATTATGGGTACCACAACGGCGCCTATTTCTGCCGAGAAGCGGTAATGTTTAAGCATTACTGTGTTTCGGTCTGAAGGGCGCCGTAGCTAGTGAAATTACTAGGCAAATGAGACTTAACATCTTATGTCTCAAGGTGACGACCGCAATTGTAGTGCCGCTCAGAATTTTTGGGGTTTTCAAGAATCCTGAGTGGCATTGCGTTCTTACGGGCAGGACGTGTCAATTACTATCAGCTGAACGTCCTGCTCATCTCGTCCCTTACTTGTCATAAGAAAAGGGTCCCCAAGTCGTATCGGTTCGGAAAAACAGCAGCCGGTAATTGATATCACAAAGTGGCTGTGCGAGGCAAGATATTTCTTGCAAAATGTGCGGTTATGGAATACCAGACATCAACGTGATGCGGGGTGGTATTTAGCATTTTGACGTAATATCCGGTGGTGGAATACGTAGAACATTTAGATAATTGTGGATTTCTGAAAAATAATGCCTAATACAATATTTTTTAACCAGTCATTAATAAAATAACAATATTTCAGGAAGAACAATAGCACTTGGTCAGTTTACTGGAGTCAGTTTGGATGGCGATGTGTTCCTTAACATTATTGATGTTAGGAATGAGTGGCTTTCGGTGAGTATTGAATTAAACATTTCTGATTCGTAGGGAAATAGAGCTGTTCGTGCTATATATCAGCTTGGTTATAGACAGTCTCTCAAAGAAAAATTTAAAGAAATAATTATTATGACTGTTCATTCTCAGTACGTTTATGAAAATTTAATATACGTTCACAAAAATCGTCAGCTTTATGCTCTTAATAGTGATTTTCATTATTATAACACTAGAAGTAAGGGATTGCTTGTAACTAATTCTAGTAGGCTTCATAAGATACATAATAGCTTTAAGGGTAAATGTATACACTTCTATAATAAAGTCCCAGCCACTGTTCAGGCATTATCTATAAATAAATTTAAATGATTTATAAAAAAAAAGGCTCTGTCGTAAATCCTATTACTCCACTGCTGAATATCTAAATGATCGGACAGCCTGGGACTAGATTGTGATTATTTTATAGCGATAGAAATGACTGTACAATATTGTATATTTTTATTAAAAGAGCGCAAAAAAAGAATGCTGGGAGAGTTTCTTGCGTCGCTTCTTCTCTCTTAGAGCGCCATTTGTGAAGCCGAAGCGATAATAGTAACTAGTAGTTATTAGAAATGACATCAAAAATAATTCTAAAGGAATTAATTTTGAGAAAATAAATGCCTTTAAAGTCCGAGCATAGCCCTCTCCATTGCCCGCTGAGTAACAATGAGTTTCCCCATAAGGCCCATAGTTACCGACCACGTTCCATATATCAGCAGTATCTTACTAACATACATATATCTAGTAAGTATTGTTAATTAAAGCAAACTAAACTAATAAGTAGAAAATATTAAAAAAAAAAAACCTAGTCAATATAACTCAACCGGTGTCATGAGATTGGTAATTTCCGACTGGATGTTAAACAGTTAATTATTTATGTGAGTAATTTTTTTAATGACTGAATAACATATTTTTACAGCTTATTAAAAAGGTTAGCCAAGAAGACAGTGCGCTCACAGAAATACCAAACTATGAGAAAGCATTATCAAGTATACTAAGGGACATTCATATATCTAGAAGGTAATTATACAAATTGGTAAATAATGAAACACTTGAATGAACCCCAAAACTTAACTTGCAAATACAATTGCTTTATTGAAAATCGAATTATTCAATCACTTATTGAAAGTCGTCAGACTTTATGCGCAGGGCGGTTAGTAAAAACTGAGAAATCGTTGCCGGGAACTTTTATTAAATCTGATTCTATTTTTCGATATAGCCTTCTTCAGCGACTACGGCTTCATTTTCTTCAAATCTGTGTCCTCTCAAATAATCCTTCTGCTACTACAGCATCATGGTCTTCATATCTGTGTCCTTTCAAGTAATCCTTCAGCGACTACGGCTTTATTATCTTCGAATCTCTTCCTTTCAAATATTACTTCAGCGACTACGGCTTTATTATCTTCGAATCTCTTCCTTTCAAATATTATTTCAGCGACTACGGCTTTATTATCTTCGAATCTCTTCCTTTCAAATATTACTTCAGCGACTACGGCTTTATTATCTTCCAATCTCTTCATTTCAAATATTACTTCAGTGACTACGGCTTTATTATCTTCAAATCTCTTCCTTTGAAATATTACTTCAGCAACTATGGCTTTATTATCTTCAAATCTCTGTCTTTTAAAATAATTCTTCAGTGACTACGGCTATATTATCTTCGAATCTCTTCCTTTCAAATAATCCTCCTGCTACTACGGCTTCATGGTCTTCAAATCTCTGTCCTTTCAAGTAATCCTTCAGCGACTACGGCTATATTATCTTCGAATCTCTTCCTTTCAAATAATTCTTCAGTGACTACGGCTATATTATCTTTGAATCTCTTCCTTTCAAATAATTCTTCAGTGACTACGGCTATATTATCTTCGAATCTCTTCCTTTCAAATTTTACTGCAGCGACTACGGCTATATTATCTTCGAATCTCTTCCTTTCAAATATTACTTCAGCAACTATGGCTTTATTGTCTTCGAATCTCTTCCTTTCAAATAATTCTTCTGCTACTACGGCTTCATGATCTTCAAATCTCTGTCTTTTCAAGTAATCCTTCAGCGACTACGGCTATATTATCTTCCAATCTCTGTCCTTTCAAATAATTCTTCAGTGACTACGGCTATATTAGCGTCCAATCTCTGTCCTTTCAAATAATCTAAAAATTATATAAACTTTTCAAAATTCCTGTGTAAATTTTATGACATCATAAACACTCACAACACGTTCATTGTTATAAATAAACGCGAAGTAAAGTTATTCCAAAATTATTATTTTTTGTCTTTATCTTACGTTTTTTCGTACATAATTACATGACAGGTATTTTGGAGTAACTTTACACTGCGTGGGCCTCAAGTTTTCCATTCTTTCCTGTCTCGCGTGACTCTTCTCCAGTTCAGATCGGCTGTTAACTTTATTTCATCCTCCCGTCTGGTAAACTGCCTACCTCGGTTTCCCTTGCCATACCTTGGATACTAGTCCGTCACTGCCTGGCACCCTTTTCCTTTTGTAACTCGCATCAAGTGCCCTACCCACCTCCATTTCTGTTGGTCTATTCTTACCAGTTACCTGTCGATGACTTTCGTTTTTGTATGGAGAACAATGTTTCTTATTCTATCTCTTCTTTTCCAGCCTGACAGCATCTTCTCCATTGCCCTTTGACATTTGGCTAATCTTTCTCTTAGAGATTTGGTCAATGCCCATGTTTCTTGTTTTAAATTTAGAACTCAATTAGCTTGTTTTCAATAATTAAATTTGTAGGCGGTTTCATAAGTTTTAACTGTTATTTTTGTTATAATTCTTCTCTTCAGAAAATTTATGCCAAAAGTGTCTGCAACGCAATACTGTTGCCACCTTCGACAGCTTATAACCTCCATTGGGGATTTCTATGGACGAGGGAAAAAAATACCGGATTCTGTTCCAGAGTCGCTTAGAAAATATGAGATCGTTGTTGAACAGTAAGTAGATATATATAAGAAATTGTATTACAATATTTCCCTGAATAGGCAAATTAAATTTGATAGATATATATTTAATGGAGAGTGACAATACATCAGTTCGTAAAGGAGTTTTGACTTGGGGAGAAGAACTGATAAACTCCCAGCCCATCTTGTAAATCGTATAACAACTTAGCCTTTTTAATATAATATTATACAATTTTAAGTGGCCTACGCAGAACCAGACAAGAACCATGCATCATTATCCTATCCTGTTTTTTTTTTAAATAAAATTGCATTAAGTACAATAAATTAAATCAGTAAATAATTTATTAACAATGCTATTGAAACGCGCAACACAAATCACAAGTTTGTCCATTTTTGTGATGGTTGTCTAAAAGCATAATATGCATCCCCTAACAAAAAAAAAACCCCGAGTAATAGGCATAACAAGAATAGTCTTGTTTATTCCTCGTTTAATTGTGATACCAGGGGCGTGCATTCCATATATGCCAATAGGCATAGCCTACCAAATTTAGATCAATGATATTATAGTATTAAAAAAGTAGTAGATTCTTAATAATATATCTACACTAGATTCCAAGTTAATTCAGATAAATTTAGTTCTTTTATTCTATATTCAAACTTCTATTGAACACCCAACCGTACATTATACGTTCCGATAAGATAGTAGGCAGTTCCGATATTGCCTACTCAAAGCTAGTAGAATACGTTCAATTTCTATAACTAAATTTATTTGTCAAAGTTATACGACCACAGGAAAAAATATACAATGACTATGTAAATCGTTCTTAAATATGATTATCACATTTGACTTCTTTGGCACGTTTCGGGTAGGCAAGCTTATGACAGTTAGAACTGGCAACTGTAGCTGTCACGTTTATGTTTTGTGTTTAAAGTTGGTAACAAAAAAGGAATTAAAATATAATGGAGAAATTCCAGAGTCGCGATTCTGGCGAAAATACGATTTGTTTACAGAAATTAGGTACTTACGTATCCTTTTGCACAATTTCCGTTCGTAGATAAATAGTCTCTTGATAGACCAATACCAAATATTACTTTAACTCAACAAAAAGGTAAAACTATGAGATATTTCAATACCAAGTATTACGAAAAATACACTTGGCTAGCTAGATGCCGCTATTCCAATTTATTGGTCTGCTTCACCTGCTCTTTATTTTCTGCAACGAAGACTGCGTGGAATGATATTGGTTACGGTGACTTGAATATTTTGACAAATCTTGCTAAAAAACACGATCAGTCTGACAGAACGGCAGAAAAATGTTGGTAAATGAACTTATATTTATCCTTATAACAGGAACTAAATTTTTAAATGTTAATCGCAACTACGACTAGTTAGGCTTACAGTGCCTACCGCGCTGGAAAACCAATGCACGCCCCTGTGTGATAGTCTCATTTTCTAGAAGAGTTGCTTGGCTGTCGCTCTTTCACACAAACACAGGAATACAATTTTGACATATTTGGTCAGACCAAGGGTAAGTCATCATCACCCAGTCGGAAGACGTCATACGACAAAGGCCTCCCCCATCACCCAGGCTAAGAGATGGCGCTGTGTTATTTTTAGTAAAATTATTTTACGCCCGTAGCGTACCGTCGCTAGATGGCGCTCATTGTGTTTATAGTTTATCTTTTATTTGTTGATGGAAATTGTCAATCTCGTTGGAGTAAAAGTGTTATGTGATATTAATGGTGTTTTATGTTACTTTTATTACCACACGATAGTCAAGTCTTGTTTTAATATTTAACTTAAATGAGTTTTTTTACTATCACTATCTCCATCTATCGTGTATGTAAATTGATCGCCATCGTGATGAATTTGCAGCGTACCTAATAGAATAGATGGCAGCACTTTCAATGCAAATTTTTATCATGTGCCAATGTAGAGAAGTTGCACTCCCTTGCACGTCATTCTAACTTGCACTCGGATGATGCATCCGATTGCACTTGCACGCGGTTCTATTCATGCGAGTTCACTCGGATCAATTTAAAATCAAAATGTCGTCATCAGAGAAAATATAGAACGATATTAGATGTTTAGCTCTTGCTAGTTGCTTAAATGAGAATCAATTTTAGTAGAGAAAATAGAACTATCTTCCTAATCCATTTTCATTTGACTGAAAGTCTTAAAATGTAATTATTGTGCGTCCAAAAATTTATCTGCTTGCTGTTTTTAGCTGTCGTTACATATATCCGTAAAGGGTATAACCTTTACGGATATATGTAACGACTTCTATACCTCGCAGGAAATCAGTTCGTATCATATTAGTTATGTAAGAAGACAAATCCTACCCGGATGGGTAGACACTGTAAACCCCGCTTAATAGATAGATAGTGCCGCAAAACATTTAATGTGAATCTTCTCAAATTCAAAGTCAAATAAACTTTATTCAATTAGGCTTAGTTTCGCAGTTTTCAATCGTTACTATAAATATTTCTTTTACATTACTGAATCTACCATATGTTCAGAAAAAGTAGATCTCGTGAGAAGAATATACAAGAAACTCAAAGGGCACTCTTTTCAGTCAAATAGAGAATTTTACAATGGCTGTAATATAATATATAACAAATTAGTTTGTCATAATCGTGTTTTAGTAATATCAAATATTTCATAAAAAATTATAAAGAATTAACTATATAAATATACATTATTGCATATTTGATGCATCAACGCTTAGAGCGGTATCCGGCTCATTAAATTCAGTCTCGTGCCAGAGTTTGGCGGTTCAATATCTCCTGAGGATGCCTCGTGTACAGGCGAAACACGTGTCGAATATATAATTGATTAAAGACAAAACTTGTATATACAATAAAAATCACATCATTTGGTTCAACCTTGTTACCAACCAAATTAATTGTTTGTGTAAATGTCTCGTTCTGTTACTTAATTTTAGTTTAATTTTCAGAGAGGCAGGTCCCCTTATGGTGTCGCCAACTGGTCAATTCATAACGCCGTCTTCGTGTCCGGCCGACGAGCTTATAGCTTTCATAAGTAAAAACTTAGACGATGCCACCTTACTACTTACTGAATATAGCATGTAAGTATTGAATATAAGAGTAGGTATTGTGGCGACGTCGGGGGACGAGTCGTTCACTTCACAAACATATAAAAGTGATGGAGGTCTTTAACTTAAAAGAATATCTTGTATGCTAATGTTATATCTAATCGTGGTGCCAATTTTTGTAACTAATTGTAGTAGGCTTCATAAGATACATAATACCTTAAGGGTAAATGTATACACCTTTATAATAAAGTCCCAGCCACTGTTCAGGCATTATCTATAAATAAATTTAAATGTTTTATAAGAAAATGGCTTTGTCGTAAATTCTTCTACTCCACAGCTGAATATCTAAGTGATCGGACAGTACAATATTGTATCTATATTTTATTTTAAAAAGTGCAAAAAAGAACGCTGGGAGAGTTTCTTTCGCCGTTTCTTCTCTCTCGGAGCGCCATTTGTTTCTGAAGCGGTGGTAGTGTTTTAACTGACATCAAAAAGAAATCTAAAGGAACCAATTTTGAGAAAATAAATGCGTTTTATGCCTTGTAATCTTTGGATTTTTCAAGAATACTGGGCGGCTATGCCATTCATGTGTATTACTAACAATCAGGACTCTGTGTGTAATCTCGTAAAAAAAACAAAATATATTTATTCACATTATTTAAACAAAGATTTACATTATTTTACATGTATAATCTTATGTTATAGAAATAAACACGTTGAAAAAGCGCTGCACAAGGAAGTAAAGGAACGGTTCGGTCTGTTAGACCTTATCAAAGACGACAGCATTACGCCGGCTCTGATGATCCTGTGCTGTCAAAGTCTACTTACACGCATTGACACAATAGACAATGTAAGTAACTCTTATATCTTTAAACGAGCAATTCTTGTATATATATAATTTGAATCTCGGAAACGGATCCAACGATTTTCATAATATTTACTATACAGGGAATTTCGGGGGCGATAAATCGATCTAGCTAGGTTTAAATTAAAAAAAATGTAGTTTTATCCGTGTTTTAATGAAAAACAGAGCTCAGATGGGACATTGGGTGATCCGGAGAGCAGAAAACCCGTACATTCTTAAAAATCCGAGCACGACTCGGTCGTCCGGATATTATATTATAGTCTATGGATTTGTAGATATTGTAACGTGTGAGGCCTTCCCTAACACCCACGTGTTCGTATTAAAATATCTTTTCTCTGGTCTTTATTATTATTTTTATTATTATAATATCACTTCAACACGTATTATATTTAATATTAGGCCAAAGGCCGATCGTTCTTACTCCACTTTATGATCTAATCTGTCTCTCTATGTCGATTGTTTTTCAATCGCGTCATTTTAATTTTAAATAAATTCTTATGGCACCGTAACGGTCAACCGCGTAACAATGAGTTCTTATGTGCAAATAACAACTCCTTGTTACATTACATTATACATGTAATGTAACAAGGAGTACATTGTTACATTACATATAATAAGAAAAGGATTAAATCGATAATGTGAATATAAGGTAAATCGGGTCATAGTAAAAACAATAGTCAGTAGGGACTGCCGATTGAAGTGGAAACTTAATATAAAAGAATAATTAGAATAATAGACTTAAATGTTATATTAGTGTATATGTGGCCCACCCCATGCAATAACATTTAAACGAGAATAACAAAGCGTACGACGGGAAATCAGCAAACAAAAAGAAATATTTTTTATTGAAGTGAAAACTTTGTATTAAGGCTGATCCGTCACACATGAAAGGCTCGATCTGGTGTACTCAGGATAAAAGATACAGTCAGCTGCTCTTCGCTGTTGTGTCGCTGTGTTTAGTATATTAAATTGATACGTAGAATTATATATTAAATTGTACATAATTTTCATTATTAATTTAATAGTTTTTATTGGTACGTGTAATGTTTCACGTTTGGTTAAGAGTGAAACAACTATTCTTGACCATGTATCAGCCCTGAACGTCCGCTCGCAACCTGTAGGCAATTGGAACTGGCGCTCCTGCTGTACTGTGCATTCTTTATATAGCACTCAACGTCACACGGTTAATGTCACTGTCGATCTCATGACAGTGGCAATGATTGTTAACACATACTCAGTTCAGACTAGATGTCAATACAGTACGCAGCCACACGCCATATCACAAAAATTGAATTGAATTGTCAATACAGTACGTAATAAAAAATATTTGGTACAGTGTGAGGTTAATGTGTGTAGTTAGTGGTTTATCGTGCTAAAATTATATATTGAAAAAATATTATAGACATTGTTATTAATATGAATGTTCACTTTGTTTCAGATGCTGCGAGGTAACATTTTATACGTGACACATTATTATTCGGTACTATCTGATGGTGTTCTTTGCATTCCATGGGATTTTAAATGAAAAAGTCGATATGGGTATACAGTGGATTGTCAATTTGGTTACATGTAGCATTTCAATCCTAAAAGTGATAAATATTATAACTTTTCTAAATCCTTACGTAACTACTCACACAGAAAGATCTGTTGGAAGGTAGTTTTAAAAGTTTCGATACGATCGAGACGTCATGTTGCTCAGAGTAGCTAATGTCGACTGAACCGTGAACCAATGTTGCGGACCTCAGCATTATTGTGTCACACTTAGAGCGTCGCGGTAGAGTTGTGGTACTTCCACTTACTTGTATTTTCAATTCCGGGATTAGGACGGTGGGCGTATCCCGAAAGGCGGGGCTTCGAATCCCGCATCGTCTAAAAATATTGGTACGTAAATTTAATTTACAAATAATTACAAAAACTCTTTGATGTTTTTTATTGTTAATTAATTTACGACATCGATACTTAAGTTATTTTGAAATTGACATAATTGAAATGCCCGCCGATACGTCATGGATTAGTGAAAAAATGTATCTGATGCATATATTTTGTTGTTGAAATAATATGTCGACTAAAGATGTTTCAATGTATAAATCTTAATTTTGGGATGTCAACAGATTTGATCTATTTTTTATAGTTGTCCGTAGAAAATGATATGTATCTAATGGAAGTAAAATTTAAAATTATTAGATTCTGTTTCAAAAATTATTGTATTTACAACTTATTGTATTAAATAATTTAAAGATGTAGATAGTCTAGTCACAAAGTGAAATATTCAAATATGTAACAGTATATTATGCATTGTTATTACTGTAAACAGAAATAATTAATGTAATATGACTCTTTAATTTGTTTAAAATCGTTTAGTGTAAATTACTAATAGTCCGGTCAAAATAGACATTTAATTTTAAACAAATAACCAAAATTTCCTACAGAGTTGAAGTTTGGGATCTTGGCCAGACCAGTAGAAATAAAGTGCCAAAAGTCACCATCGATCCCATGGGTGCTAAAGTTATTCATGGTCGAAGGTCGGTGTTTTAGGTTTTTCTCGTGAACTGATAGTTTCAAATTATTATAGCCCAGACAAAAACAAGAAGATTATAAAGTTATCTACACACATGTGGCCTGTATACTTATTTTAGTAAGAGTCACCTTTTAAAACTATCACCACTAAGAAAAAAGCGATTCACTCGATTGTATGAAACGTGCAGTCATTGACAGGTGTTCGAATTCAAATTCAAAAACACTTTATTCATGTAGGTCACGGATGTGACACTTATGAATGTCAAAAAAAATATTGTTTTTTATTGAATTCACCGCTACTTCGTAAAGGGTTGAGCTAATGAGAAGAAGTAGCAAGAAACTCATTGCCACTCTTTTAAGTCAAGATTTACATTTTAATTGTTTTACAAATCATTTCAATTACAGTATATGCAAAGTGACGCAACAAAAATACTCAAATGTCAACAACTGAAAGGCTTACCCGAGTAAGTCAAAAAAAGTAAATGAATACTTATAAACACAAGAGTTATTGAGTATAGTAGATGCATCAATCCACACATACCGTAAATAAATAGAGGCATTATGTGAGCATTTCATAAAATAAAATATTATATAATAACTTTAAAGGAAATAATAATAATAAAAAACACATCAAGCAGACCTCCCGGTAACAAGATAAGCCACCACGAGTAGCACCCGTTCACGAGCATGACGCATGGACCAGCCATCGCCTCCTTCGACCATATTTTAGGGAAGGGAACGACCCCACGTCGCCGCCTTTGGTGACGGCTTTAATCTTGTAAAGAAAGGAGATCCGAAATCAACTTAGTTTTAAGCAACTGTTCGCTTTCAAACTTAGCCGGATTATACTTCGTGGCCAATCGCGATACTGTAATTACTACTATTTCAATCTTATGTCAAATGACTGCACGTTACATAGTTAACTAAATTTAAATTTTTACTTAGGCAGTTCCGCCTCTTATCACGTAATATTTACATCCTCTTTGGATATTACCTACAAGTAGAAGGAATTACATTCTACATGATACAACCACCTATGAGATAGTGTGGATTTTTTTTTTTATTATATATGATCACTATTTTTGCGTCTAACTTGACTGGATATTAGTATATTATGAAATAAAACACAGATTATAAGAAAGTTTCTTGTCTATTATTTACAAACCATAATTATATTTCGTTTATCTATATTATTTATGTACATTTGTAAAATAATCTTGAAGCACACTGTCACTGAGTAAACAATATTGAAATCATAATAATTTCATTATTAGTAATTATCTCATACATATATTACATTGAAATGAATACTTGTCGGTTTATATTTTCATATGAGTACATTAATTTACCTACATAATGGCATATTACAAAATACTTGATAACAACTTAGAATACAAATAATTAAACATTAGCAACATTACAAATAAACTTGGTATAATTTTATAACTGAGAATAAACCAAGAATAAGCAAAATGTTGACTATATCGTTGACAACACTGTCAATACAATGATAATTCTGAAGATTTCCGAATTTATACGCAAAATGTCTATTTTTAAATCAAGTCAATTTTTATATCAAGACTAGCTGACCCGGCAAACGTTGTTTTGCCATATAAAGTATAATTCACGCGATAGTTTTATATGTAATAAAATATTGCCTATATTATAGCCTGTACATCATTTTGTTCTATTGTCAATAGTTTTTGCAGCGCACAAAAATAGGTTTTCGATTTTACACCTTGTGTTACAAAATAACAATTTTATTACGGATCCCTAATTTTGAAAAAAAACATAGCCTATAGCCTTCCTCGATAAATGGACTACCCAACACTTAAAGAATCATTCAAGTCGGACCAGTAGTACCAGAGATTAGCGCGTTCAAACAAACAAACACTGCAGCTTTATAATATTAGTATAGATTATTTGTAAGGCCGTAGTATTAGATATAGTAATCTCACATTGATAAGTATTATACAATATGATATGTTTATGGCACTATAATACTTATAGAATAGTTCTATAATGACGACTATAAAATCAGTTGATAATAGTTAATAGGTGATGAGTGTTAGATAGATTACTTACGGCCGTTTTCAATATCGTATCTCTAGTTACGGATACATTGCTATTACCGTTTAATGACAAGATCTTATCTATCCATAGTTATGTCCAATGCTATCTGTCGATAGCTAATAAGCTACTCTCTAAACTCTGAATACGCATCTATCAGGCAGAGTTTTTAACAAGACTGTCACGAAGTTGCTAATTTGAATTAATGTTTTAATTTTATCTGTATAAGTTATTTTTTTTTATGAAAATAAGGAACGAGACGAGCAGGACGTGATCGTCCTGCTCGTCTCGTCTTATGGTATTTGATACGCCCTGCCCATTACAATGCAGTGCCGCTCAGTATTCTTGAAAAACCCAAAAATTCTGAGCGGCACTACAATTGCACTAGGCACCTTGTGACATATGATGTTAAGTCTCATTTGCCCAGTAATTTCACTAGCTACGGCGCCCTTCAGACCGAAACATTATAATGCTTACACATTAATGCTTCACGGCAGAAATAGGCGCCGTTGTGGTACCCATAATCTAGCCTGCAACCTGTGCAAAGGAGCCTCCCACTGGTAAAAGTATAAGTTAATGCATACGTAATTATTCCACGCCACTTGGATATTTTTTAACGACTTTTAATAGACGATTAGAAGTCTTATACGTCGTCGTTATGGTGAAAAGCAAAAGTGCTACAAAATATATTTATATTAATTAAAAAAGGCTTTACATGCACTCGCGTTTTCCCACCGAATTCGAATATTGGCTTTTATATACATTTTGACTGTTTGATATGTAACTCAAAAAATCAAGGCTATTTATAAAAATTGCTGATCCTAATATGAAATTTAATAAGTAGGTACTACAGTATACTACTCACCACACCTTATGTCAAAATCAAAAATATTTTATTGACATAAAATCAAAAGACTGCTCGTCAACGTCAATCACCAAAAATATGGTTCTTATAACACTGGTTTTGTTAATGATTATTATGATATGATTTAAGACCCTTTTATGATAAAAAAATCGTCTAGGTCAACCTTCCAAAAAGTTTAGGTGGAAGAACCCCCACACTCACGATATAAATTTGTGCGGTTAATAATTCCCAAATACTCCCTTTATATTCAGTGAGACCACGAGAACAGTGGCCTAACTACATTTTTACAATATCAATTTATTGATTTCTATTAAAATTAAATATTTTTTGTAAAACTGGTTGTAGTCAATAAATTATAATAAAATAAGCCACAACCTGAGAGATGAACAAGAGGTACCTAGATTTACAATCCATGCGTCACTCGAAATGTTGGCTCAGTTGGTAAGAGCGCTCGGACGGTACCCGGTCGCGGGTTCGAGTCCCGCATCGTTCATATATTAAATTTGTATAATTAATCGCAGAAGTTTAAAAAAATAACAATTTCTTTATAGTAATATAAACTTGTAAAATGTTTAAAACTTATGGTAATGTAATGATAATGTTTATGTAAATACATCGATTTAACATAAATATTTAAACAAATAAAACTGAAAACAAAATTTTATGAACGATGCGGGACTCGAAACTGCGACCCCTCGCGTTCCGTGCGAGCGCTCTTTCCAAATGAGCCAACCGTTCGAGTGACGTATCGTTCATTAAATCTTGTACGATTTGTTCAACTCTCAGGTTGTGGCTTCATCTACAGGATCTACTTTACAATTGATAACCTGCTCAACCCCAATATTTGCATACTAGGAAATTGACTTGAGATGTCGCACTTGCTAATCTAAACAATTTGTTATGTTTTTAAAGTGATAACCCTCACTTCTGGGATTAATTACACAAATAAAACTGAAAACAAAGAAATATTTTATCCTTATTCTTATAAAGATAGCATCACATGGCCATTTCAGGCCAATAAGTAAATAAGAATTATTACTGCAAGGATAATGATCAGTATGTCATTCCACAAATGTAGTAATCTTGTAATATCAGACACAAACATCAATGTTTTTTGTTCTGCTGTATGATAACCAGTTTGTTTCTCTCCTTTGTCACTTTTGCTACTGGTAAGTAAGTCGCTGGCATCAGCTGTCGAAGATTTTGACTCGGAATGACAGGGACCTGAAAACATAAAATTAGTTGCCATTATTAAATCATTAAAATTTCGTGAGACATTTATTTGAATAAATCGGTACCGACTAGTTAAGAGTTTGAAACGGAACATCACCGTGAATTCACTACACTCACCCTGAAGATGGACCTCCGAATGGTCCGAAACTAGTACCCACCCCGATAAACCGTGAGTAAAGCCGATTTTGGTCAAATAATTTTAGTTGCCTTTCAATAAATGTTATTTGAATAGCCCCCAATGAGTGAAGAAAGAATGACGCATTAAATATATAAGGCAAGTGTGTGTGGGCAAGTCGGTCGCGGGAGACCTCGTAGAACATTCGTCGATCAAATTGGGGACGTTTAGAGAAAAGGAGAGGTCCAAAGCACCCGCAACCGGCGAGCATGTATGAAAAGAGTAATGAATGTAGAGGAAGCGCGTGAGGTTTGTAAGGATAGAAGCAAATGGCATTCTATTGTCTCTGCCTACCCCGACGGGAACAAGGCGTGAGTGTGTATGTGTGTGTGTGTGTGTGTGAATAGCCCCAAGGTCTAGAAATATTCAAATCCAATTAATGGTTAGAGTAGTTAAATTTTGCCACTCAGAGAAGAATACGCAACTAAAAACATAATACGTAACTCAGCGGTCTTCTTGAAATTTATACCTACGTCTAGATGGAGCTCTAGGGTTGGTACATACAAAAAGGTTGACGACGCGAACACCGTGGTGCAGCTAATTTTACTCTACAGACTTGGCGGCGTGGCACTCGTTTTGTCTTCTCAAGTCTGCTTAGCGGCCGTGTAAATTGTGTGTATGTGTGCGTGCGTCCATTAGGGCGCTCTAGTATGCAGTTAAAGTACTGTTCTATTACTGTACTGTGGTGAAGGGCAGCTCATTTAGCAAACGAGGTACAAAGTAAGCGGCAGTTTGTTAGCCATACACGATGTTACTTATATTACTACACCAATGTTTATGCTCTGTAACTCGTCTATAGTAATAAATTATGTATTTTTCTTTCATTATAAGGGGAGGATTTATGTAGGTAGGTGGGGTCTACAGACGACCAAATATGTATTAATTATAACGAGGATACCCTCCGACGTCAAACTATAAAGTGAACAAAAACTTGAAGTTTTATTACTATGTAAACATGTTTAGTTTGCGTTACTGAAAACAGTTAAACGTCTTAGAACATCATCATATCACGTCTTAGGCATCCATTCCTAGTTCGGAAACGAAACACCACAACGGTAAGAAACAAGACTTCGAACTTAATGGATCACAAAACACATTTAGATTTGAACTACTTTGACGGTTTTTTTGTATTATGTTATATTTATTTTTATTTACTTATTTTAGAGACTTAAAAAAGTGAACACAATTTACATCATAATTTATAGACCCAAGTATTACACTAAAACTTAAGACTGGTGATTGCAACTGGCAGTCAAATTAGATAGAATCCTGTGCTATGGCTGTCACAATATCCTCGGCTAAAAGGTTAAAAAAAAAGTTTTGATCTTATTTCAAATAGTCGAGAATAAATAATATTACTGGTATTGGGTAGAATGAAATAAGGTGATGGTAACTTACAGGTGGACACCTGGCGAGCTGTCTCATGCGGTCCACTAACCGCAGGGCGTCGTCTGACGTCTCCGAGTCTGTGGTCATCCCCAGAGATAACGCACGCTCAGCAATTCCTCCATCCAGGCACCTGCATTAAAAAAATTATCCACCATTACTTCTGGACGGACCGTCACGTATCAAGCATTGACAATACAATAAACAGTTTTACCAGTGAGACCCCTTTGGACAAAATGCCCGCTAGATTATGGGTACCACAACGGCGCCTATTTCTGCCGTGAAGCAGTAATGTGTAAGCATTATTGTGTTTCAGTCTGAAGAGCGCCGTACCTAGTGAAATTACTGGGCAAATGAGACTTAACATCTTATGTCTCAAGGTGACGAGCGCAATAATTGTGGTGTCACTCACAATTTTTGGGTTTTTCAAGAATCCTGAGCGGCTCAGCATTGTAATGGGTAGGGCGTATCAATTACCAACAGCTTAACGTCCCACTCGTTTTAACTACTTTTTATTATCATAAAAAACAACTAGGCTCACAATCACGCTCAAAAAGTGTCTAATACGTACGCCTAATAGATAAAGGTTCATACAATGGACTTTGAACATTACTACCACGAAATAAGATGTTAATTTGAATGGATGTTTTAATGTTATCTGTTAAGTTAATGTATACAACGCCGCTCAGATATTTATTGACGGCGTTTAATAGGCAATTGGGATTATACTTGTTTATTGTACTTCAATAACAAGGGATGAAAATTAAAAAAATACAAAATTTGAAAGTGTGCTTGGAAAACTTGGTAGAGCAATGCTATGGGGATATAAGATTTTGACATATAAACAAAAATTATAAATTATCCATCTTCCACGCAATCTGGCAATAATTCATCTTTACTTCTTTTTCAATCAATAGGCTTTTCTTCATTCGAGGCTTCGTTGTACCCCATATCCATAATATATCTGTGTCATTTTGCTTAAAATTATAAATACTGCGGTTGCCTGCTTAATATCGTCGTTAGAAAACCACTTTGTCGAAAGCCCAAATCGTATAATCTCGCTCACTTCTGAATCATTCTTAACTCGCATTTCTGGGATTAATTAATTTAATTTAATTAAACCCAGAAGTCAGGGATATTACATTAATAAAATTCAAATTGCTAACATTTAAAAGAACGACGATTCAAGTCAGTTTCAAAGTATGCAACTATTATTGGGGTTGAGCAGGTTATTAACTGTAGATCCTGCAGATGGAGCCACAACCTGAGAGTTGAACATAGCAAGATTTACGATCCATTCACTCGAACGGTTAGAAGTTGAAAGAGCGCTCGGACGAAACCCGAGTGGTCCCGTATCTTTCATAAATTTAATTTAATATAATCTGATTTTATCTAAGATACTGGTGGAGAAAGTTGTCAACGGAAATGTTTCCCAAATTTATGGGGATTGTTTTTATTCGGCGTAGATGGAATAGCAACTAAAATATGGTGCTTTTTTTGGAGGGTTGGAATAATTTCAATGGATTCTTTTTTTTTTGGAAAAATTAGGTCAAACGTGCGTACGGGTCATCTGGTATTAAGTGATCACCGCCGCCCACATTCTCTTGCAACACCAGAGGAATTACAGGAGAATTGCCGGCCTTTTAGGAAGGTGTACGCGCTTTTTTTGAAGGTACCCATGTCGGAAACACGGCACAAGGAAGCTCATTCCACAGCTTTGTAGTACGTGGAAGAAAGCTCCTTGAAAAGCGCACTGTGGAGGACCGTCACACATCCAGATGGTGGGATGATATCCTAACTTGTGGCGTGTCGTGCGAAGGTGGAATTCGGCGGCAGGAATCAGGTGAAACAGGTTAGTGAGGTGCACCATTAACGACCTTCCACAATCGGCAAGTGCACCCGCACTGCGGTATGCCATAGATCGGCACCATTTAGGCGCGCGCGCAGCGTCTATTTTAGCGCATCTTATTTACGTGCATTAATAGATTTCTTATAATTAGGATGATATAAGAGAACATATAAGAAAACTATCGAAACAAGCTATAAGACCATGCAAAATAAACGAGAAATAAAATAAATGAGAGAACTTGGTCAGGGCGTAATGTGCCAAACGGCACTTCCGATTTTGGTGTATATGAAAGATCTAGTGCATTGGCACTGGTCGATTTCGACATTAATTAATTTGTGTAGTGTAGAAATATAATAGTAGGTACCTGTGATTGTTGGTAGGCCGGCTCCTCTGCGCGAGTCGCCAGGCGGCGGCCGCGCGCGCTCGCCACGTGGCCGCCTCGTCCGCAGCGGCCATAGCGCCCGACTCAAGCGCCGCGCATGCGCTCCGCAAGTCAACCACCTATAGTTATTTATTTATTATTTTCTTCTTATTCAAATTCAAATATTTTTATTCAAAATAGAACATGACATCACTTATTGTAAGTCAAAAACTACCACCCATTCCAAAATGAATGCCTCAGACCTGAGAAGAATGGGCGCAACAAACTCAGCGGACTTTTTATTTTCATCAAAAAACATGTTTACAAAGTAATGTTTCTCATATTCAAAGGAAAACATTACTTTGAATATGAGCGAAGTGTCATCTGCAAACAAACTCGTGTTTTTTTTCAAGGTTAGGTAGATCATTTATATAAATTAGGAAGAGCAAGGGTCCAAGAATAGACCCTTGTGGTACTCCTATACCGAGAGGAGTCCCAGATCTCCTGCCATTCACATCGACACTCGTAATCCTATATTTAAATATGAGATCAGAAGATCTAGCGCAGATATTATATTAGTCTACATTCGCCAGTCTCGCAGGAGTATTAACATTACTTGCAAATTCCAAATAATTTTATTCAAAATAGGATTTCAAATTATTCATTGTTATTTTAAACTAACACCCATTCGAAATTTTATCCGGCAATTTTATTGTAACCATATTTTTATGAATAGCCCACTGAGTTTCTTGCGCATGTTCTTGTCAGTGCTTATGCATACTTTTTCGAGTGTGTTGTAGTTTTTGACTTTCAATAAGTGATATTCAAGACTAAATTTAATTATTACCTTTTGAAAGTATCTGTAAAGAAGTGTCTTCATTTCATCATGAGACAGTTTGTCCAGTCGTGCCATTAACATCTGCTCGCCCCTACTCCTTGTGTCTTTATTGTCTTGTGAATCAGATAATGACGCCGACGGTGACTTGCCACATATTAAATTATTTTTATACTCTATAGCTGTGTCTATTGCTTCTATAGCTTCCTCACATTCTAATAATTTTCTTTCCTGAAATATTACATTCATCAATAAAATGCAAACTAGATACACATCAATTATATTGTCTTTAATTATTTTGTTATATTTACCTCTGAATCTGATAATGATTTATATAATTTTCTTTTGTGTCCTAAACTACATCTTTGATCATGTAAGCACTCTCGCGTTTTGCGAAGATTTTTTATTTCTTTTCTAAGTAATAGCTCTTTCTCACGCGACAATTCTAAATTTTCCAAATCGCTAGCTTTCTCCTTCAGGATATTGTCTAAATGTGTTATTCTATTTGTAAAATGCTTGATTGAATTCACTTTCTTGTCTTTAATATCGAGTGATGTCTCAGAAAGTTCGTCTAATTTTAATTTATCTTTTAATAATTCTACATCTAAAGTATTCTTCCTCTTTTCATCTTTCTTTATTTGTCTTCTAATTTGCTCTATTTGTTTTTTAAATGTCTTTATATTTGTTTCATGTCTTTTTATCTCTTTCATTGCATCATGATCTATTATATTAGATTCAATTCTTTCAGTGTAGCTCTTATTTCGAGAGTTATTAGAAATTGCTGTTGACAATTCATCTATCAGTCTTTGTTTTGAAATACATAACTTTATGAGTTCTTTCAATTGGCTTTGACTACTGCTGATCTCCTTTGAAAGCTTTCTGGCCAGTATTTGCTTTTGTGAATACTTTTCTTTTGTCATTTTATACTTTTTACATATTTCATTTGTTTTTGGGGAATCAATCATTTTCAAAAGTTCCCTTTCAATTAATTTAGGTTCGGGATCTATGTCTTTTTTATGAGATTCAATTAATATCTTTTGAGATTCAGGTGATATTGCCTTTGCTGCCACTTTTCTAAGCAGTTCCAACTGAGCTCCAGAAATACTCTCGCCAGGCTGGATTGTTCTTCTTCTTCCAGAATTGGATTGTGATGTCATAACAGGCAAAGACTGGGAACCACTAGTTTCAGATATAGTTATATCATCAGAATCAATATGGTTTAAGTACTCTTCACACCTTTCTGCAAATAGCAGATCATTCTTTTCTTTGAAAAAGTCCATCATTTTTTCAACTTTATCTTGAAACACCATTTCAGAGTCACTATCTTCAGAATCAGATTCTACATCAGATTCACTTGGTTCACTGGGCTCAGTATCTTCTGCTATCCTGGGAAGTCCTTGTTTTGTGTTACCTTCCTTATTATCTACAGTTCCTTCATTGTTAAGGCATTCATCACATTCAGCTTTTAAAAAGAGCCATTCACTCACTTGGTTCATGTCTGTTTCAGTCAAAGACTTCGACTGCAAAATTTTATTAAACAGGCCTTCTGCATTTGATACCAATTTAATCCACTGTGCTGTTGCAAATTGTAAATTAAATGCATTATCTTGTGGTACACTCTTATCATTATACACGGGAGTATTGTTATCAGCAAACAAGTTCACTGTAACAAAGTTCTTAATGCCACGACAACATAAACACAAGTTGAGTATTTTCAAAGTGTCCTGGTAATCCTCTGGTTCAGAACTAATACATCCTAAAACCCAGGTGAAAGCCCGACCTCCAAAGGAATCTCTTAACATTGCTGTTAGAATGCACCTATCATAATTTATTTGCTTTGGTGGATTTCCAGCTACGAGTTCTTTAATTATACTTTCAACAGCAAATAGACCTGGTTCTGGATATGCAGCAAGATCACAAAAACTTGCAGTTGACATGCGATGATTTAGAACTCCATTAGTACCAACCCACTTTTGTTCCATACTAACAGTAAAAACTGTATGATAGTTCCCTAAACATTTTTGGCGCCATCCTAATTGCAAGTATTGAAAAGCCTCTTCAATATTACAACATCTTACTAAACCACCTCCTAGCACATCAAATATGTTGTTGTTAATGACCTGCATCCATGTAATGTTTAATATAAATTCTCTTTCAGGCATTTGGCCAAGTCTGTGAAATACTTCAGTTAGGAATCTCGGGACAATCCCTAGATCACATTCACTGTGTATACATTCAAAACCTAGAAATGAATTTTTTTTAAATAAAAAAAAAACAAAATGAGTGAATTTTAAATGCTTAAAAACCATAAATTTTTATCACAAAAAGCATCTGATGTTAAGATCAATTATCAGCCTATAAGATGGTCAATACAATCTAAGTACACATAATAATGCCATATGACACCTATATGTGACAATTTAAAATTATCCACCACCAAACGAAGCTTAGCCTTTCTAAAAGTTCGGCAACACTCCTGTGATTCCTCTGGTTTTGCAAAAGATTTTGAGTAGTGGTGATCACTTAACATAATAAAAAAAAATCATCCAGCACTGGCAAGACAATTTCATTCAGAGGCATTCAAGCTGCAATAGCAAAATTTATGATGCTCTTTCGCATTCTTAACATGCGCTATGTGGCTAATAGTATTATTAGTAGTAGTGGCTGAAAATGTATAATTATATTATATATATAGCCCAGTAGTTAGTGAACCTGCCTACTGAGCAAGAGGTCCTGGGTTGGAATCCTGGTAGGTGCAAACATTTACATGATGAATATGAATGTTTCCAAGTCATGGATGTTTATAAGTATTTATGTATGTTTAAGTAAGTATATTGTAATAAATGTGGCCATAGTACTAATATCTTGCCCCAACTAGGCTGTGCCTAGTTTGTGATAAATTTTATTATTATTATATATATATATTTGATGGGCCTAATATGCCCATCACATTTGATGAAGAGGCATTCCTCTTGCACATCAAGTAATGTGGAGGTGCATTACTATTTTCTTTTGAATAGCCTTTATAGTTTTACAAACTATGGACATCTGCTCTGTAGTGTTATACTACTGTAGACATCCAAACTGGTGATCTGGTATAATGACCAATTTGTCTGTTCATTGCTGAAGTCTCTGAAGGAACAATTTTTTACATACTTATAATATTACTGACACCAGACTAATGTATCTCTAAGATCTGTAAAGTTTACTTTATAAAAGTGACTCGTTTATTTTTTACTTCATAATAAAATGATGCATGCATGTAGTGTTTCGAAATAGATACTTTAGACCAAAATACTCGAGTATAACTCACCTGGACCAAACAATGTATAGGTTTTTCCTGACTTAGACTGGCCAAAAACTACAACCGAGGTATCACAGCCGTCAAGAAAACAATTAACTTGCGGTAACATAAAAGAATTGAACAAATGGTTTTGTGTACAATCAAATGGTAAAGCTCTGTTGACATGAAAAGTTTGCCCACTTTCTGTTATGACAATTTGCGATGCAGGATTACTAAATATACATTGCGAGGAATCAGCAATACTAGGTGGTTTTAACCGAATAGCTATTTGTACTGGTATATCCATTTTGGATTTAAGTATATAACAATAATTTTACTGTGTTCTTATTAATTATTTCCACTCAGGACATTCTTGAATAAACTTTATAACTGATGATTATCTTCATATAATATTTAGTTATTTCATATATATATATCTATACACCTAAGCTACAAATATTTATATGTAAACAACAATTCATACAAAAACCAAAATATTAAAATTATTGCTTTAGAAAATATTACAATCTCCAATTCGGCAACAGTGAACGTAGTCAGTAGTGTTTAAATTCTCTTTGGGCAACAGCGTCAAGAGGATGTAAATACTAAACCACGGATCACTTTTTAACCGACTTCAAACAGGAGGAGGTTATCAATTCGATCGGTATTTTTTTATGTATGTACACCGATTACTCTGAGATTTATGATCCGATTTACGTAATTTTCGATGCAGAATAGATGCCATTTGGTTCCATAAAAATTTTACATAGTTTGGCCCAGTAGTTTTCATTTTCTGAACTTTTTTTATGAATTTCTTTGTTAACCTTGATGATACAATTGTTTTTTATGTACGACTTTTTACGAGTTTTCATTCAGCTTGATTATATATTATAATTATTAACTGACACTAAAAAGTAAAAAAACCAAGGTTTAAAAAAACCGACTTCAAAAACTTCAAAAACGAAAAATTGAATTTAATACACCTTTACCTTTAATATTAATAAAATACTATTCCAAAAACAATAGAAATAATAATAGATTTTTGTTGTCGGTGGCAGCCAAGGTCGGTTTTGTTTCTTATTTAAAGGTTAGATCACACATCATATTAGTCTGTGGGTTAGATGTACTTGCGTCGCACGCGCGACGTCAGAGGCGAGAGGCAAAAGCGGGGCCGCAGCGCGGCGGTAAGACACCGATTCCAAAAATAACAATTATTGTAACTTGAATTAGATTAATACGATTATATTAAAGTACGCAATTTTTTATTTTATTTTAGTGCATATTATGTCTATAGTTTTAGGAATAGCTTTTTTGAAGTCTGTTGTTTTGTTTGTTATTTTTAATATTAACAAAAATTCTGTAGTAATTAATTATTCCACTGATAATAATATTCCTGACAAAATGTAGTAGTTGTAGAAAGTAGTGGAGTTAATCAAACCTACTTAAATAAAAAAATAAATAAAATAGTGTATAAATATTATATTCATAATTCAAATTGTTTCTTTTATGTGCTAATGATACATAAGTGGCGGTACGTGGAGGGGATCGCTGCGCATGGGTACTGTCGCGCACGCTTTACAAATATAACTTAATTAATTAATAGTTAAATAATATTAATAGCATTAATTTAAATGTTATGATAGCTGCGTATGGGTAGGTTCTGTTGCGAACGCAAATATTATACTTTGAAAAATATGTTATCATAAAGTGTTAAGTACTTCTGTACAACGTTAATTACGTGCCAGAGTCGTCAAAAAATTCTCAACAGTAAAATATGTATGTGTGAGTGCATGTGCGAGTATGTGTGTAAAAGACTAACTCAAACTTAACAATTAAGAACAAAAAAAATACAACAAATAACAATACAATTGAAAACGTGACTGTACAATTGAAGTGCCCGGAGTGCCGTACTCGTATCGGTAAGGGGGACGTAATACGACTGGCGTGCATATCGACATTACGCAAGCTCGGCCTTCATCCCTCTAGCCCCCCTAGATACCTTAATTTTGACTTCTGCGCAATATCGATGAGCGCTAGACTTATGCGCCGCCACTTATACTTAACAGTATAGGTAGTCATTAAAGTAATAAAACGTTAAATAGGTAAATGATTTTATCTTGTTAATTTCATATTCCACTTATTGTAAGTAGGTAACAAATGTTAAAATTTTGATTTTTTAAAATACTATGATCATCATATTTTGATTATTTTTTTGTAGAAGGTAACTGCAATACTATTTAGAGGTCCCCTTTTTATAATCTTCTTTGCAATTAGAATAATACTTAGTATTTGGAAGAGAACACATAATGTAATTGCTTACATTGAAGACAATGTTACAAATTTCTTTATTTTTGTAGAGGAAGGAGATTTTATTGAACTGGCAAAACTAATAGATGTCAAAGTGACATAAGACAGCTGTCTATTGTCACTGTGACTAAGATGTGCCCTCTGACAATTGTGGCCTTTTTCCGGCTCTCTGTGGCACCGAAAGTAAGGGCAACCGATATTTTGGTTATTTAAATCCAAATTAATCACATTTATTTCTCAATAATTTTTAATTTTATGTCACCAAATCATCTAACGTGATACATTGGATATTATTTAATTTATATTTTTAATATTTTACTAAGTGACAAACACAAAAAATTTGAAAAACTTGAGGTTATGTGTTTATAGTGCAGCGAGTGTGTTTATGTTTCAGGCCTCAAGATGAAGCAAATCGTTGCTAATCAAAAAGTTAAAATCCCTGATGGGTTAACCGTGAATGTAAAATCACGACTGGTGACAGTAAAAGGTCCCAGAGGAGTTCTAAAGAGGAACTTCAAACATCTAGCTGTTGATATTCGAATGGTTAACCCACGATTATTGAAAGTAGAGAAGTGGTTCGGCTCTAAGAAAGAACTCGCTGCTGTAAGGACTGTATGTTCTCATGTGGAAAATATGATTAAGGGTGAGTAGATCACTTTGATAAATAAACAATTCACAAAGTGCTTCCAAGTTCCACCAGCGTCTACGAACCTAGGTTTCTCCTATTGTTAATTCACATACTAACTTAAAGCTGGCTAGGCAAGAAACTTGATTGCAAATAGCTTACCAAGTACAATATAAGCCTAGGCTTTGATATTAGTGTTAGCTAAAACCACTTCAAAATGCTAATCATGCAAGAACTTCAATATGTTTCATATGTCACTTTTTATCTCTCTTATTAATTATGATTGATGAAATAAATGAGTTAATAAACTCAAATGAAGTCAACAAATCAAGTTCAACTTATAAGAGATACATATTCCTAATTTCAGTGTCACCTAGACTATGTCTTCCCCTATACTTCTAGACATATTATTTTTTAAATTTTAATATACACATAAACTGCAACAAACTGTGGTAAAAAATTAGAATCCATTGGCATGAATTTGAGGGAGGCGAGGTGAGTCCAATTCACCCTCTGCAGCACTCCCAGGGTGAGGAAAGTTTTAGTTTCAGATTTAGATTTATGTTTATACCATAACCTCAAAATGTCCAAAAACTATTAAATAACATTTAAATGACACAATTTTATTCATTGTAGTAATTACTTAAATTTGGTATATTACCTTCAGTCTTCCTAGACTGTTATCTGAAATTAACTGTAAATAATGGTTGTTGCCCCCCCTGCGGCCGGGCTCATATGTATTTATGTTCTAACTAAACCTCACCTAATTTTAGTTTCTGGAAAAGAATTTGATTTTCAGATAAGTTTTAGCTTGGTTTTATTATTTTGTATGAACAGAATTATAAAAAAACATTTCTCATCACAATTACTGACCATCAAAGTCAAACTTCATAATGAGGTTAAAATCAATGAAATATAAAAACTTAAAAAATCATATCTCTTAAAGTAGACATTTCCTCACAAAAAGTTTTTTTTTACTGAAATAGTACTACCTTGTTTCATCAAATATTGTGCCAATGGATTTGAAATGATAGCCCAAACAACAATAATTCATTATTATACTTTTTAAGAATATTGTTTTCATGATGACTGTTGGATTTAGGTATGTACACAACTAAACAATTTAATGAGTACAAATTCAATATATTATTAAAAATACCATAAAGGAACCATGTTGTATAATTCCAATAATTTTAATTATTTTCTGAAAATCACAAAGCCAGTTTCTGTCTTTAAGCCAAACAGCCTATTTATTGCAAGAGGATTAGTAATACTAATTAGCTACAATCATTCAATAACGAAAATAAGTTTGTTACTTAATTCATAATCATTATTGTTTATAGCAATCATTCATAATCACCCACCGCTGGTTGATACAGGCACATATCAAGTAAACCAGAATCAACAACAGTGATACTTCATTTTGTCTAGCCTCTTTGTAAGCCTTTGACCGCCACAACTAAAAAAATCTCTAATAATTAAGATTAAAGCTTTTTTTTAAAACCTAAAAAATAGAATAATTTAGTAATCTCTTTCATTTTACTTTGCACATGTAAAATATTTTTAAAAAAGATGAGCAAGGTTTATTAAATAGTTTTTTTTTATTATAGTATAATAATATCTTGTTTGGGGAATGCTTATATTATTGAGTCAGGCCTCTATACATGGATCTTTGAACATCCATTACTTACCTACTGTCTGCTAGACTGCCTAGTTATATTCAATTTAAATAAAAATAGTATAAATACTTCTATGGAATTTGAAGGTAGATCTTGGTATTTATTATTATATAAGAGAACAAGGGTCGGTATGTTTTAACTATTTGTAAAAAAACAGTAATAGACAGGCAGCATCTCGGAGGTTGTAGGGAAAAATTGTTCCACATTAATTCATTCTTGTAGATCAACCCCCTTATTCATAATGGTCCGCTAAGTTTAAACAGCCGCTTAGGAGTGTTTTTTCTCATTCTGACTTAGGTCAATAGACGAAGACAGAGTGCTTTAGCAATGGTTTAAGTTAGCAGAATATTATGAATAAGGGGGAAGTTGTTACACTTTGAAGTCTTTCATTCTATTACAACTTTCAAAAATCATACTTCAGATGCTAGAAGAAATATTTTTGTGTGATCATGGCTTTTGTATCTTTATTTCAAAAGGTTTATTCCTCGTATAAAGCCGATTGGAACCATTTATTTGAATTTTTTCAAAATTTTTTTTAATTCTTGTTTATTAATATTCATTCTTTTTTGAAGTTAATTTGTGACTATGTGTTTCTTATATTGTTAAGTAATAATCTTTAAAGATATCAACAATCTATGTTCATTTAATTATTAACCACAAAAAACCAACAAAAACATGAGTAAAGCCGTCATAACAGATAATCAATGTTCAGGTGGTATCCCTGGTGGTACCTACATCTTTCTTTATCAATATCATTAACCAATTTTCTTTAAAACTTAAATCCACTACACCCTGTTGCTGTTTCATCTATTTATTTTTAAATTATTGTTGCAGGTGTTACAAGAGGATTCCAATACAAAATGAGGGCTGTATATGCCCATTTCCCCATCAACTGTGTCACAACAGAAGGCAACACAGTCATTGAAATCCGTAATTTCCTTGGAGAGAAATACATCAGGAGGGTAAAGATGGCAAATGGTGTGACAGTTGTAAACTCGCCAAAACAGAAAGACGAGCTCATCATTGAAGGCAACTCCCTGGAGGATGTTTCAAGTTCTGCCGCACTTATTCAACAGTCAACAACTGTTAAAAACAAAGATATCAGAAAGTTTTTGGATGGTCTCTATGTTTCCGAGAAGACCACTGTTGTACCAGATGAAATATAATAAGGATAATAAAATATAATATTAATTTCCATAGTTTTATTTTATAAGCTACTTAAAAAGCTAATTGGAAAAAATTCTACTCTCCCAGGAAAAGTGGAGGGGGGTTTTCTTTTAAAGGAACAGTAGTAAAATAACTTTAATAAAAAAGTAGAATTTAAAAATAGCATTTCATTTGCAATGTATTCTTGCCTTATGGCATCCAGGAAGAATCTTTGAAGCTAACGCCTGACGGTGGATGATACAATGTGTTGTTGTTGCCTTAAGATTTTTCTGTTTTACTAAATGTTGGCCAGAGCACCATCCATACAGAAATCAACGAGTTTCTCCCAGCTAATGTTATGTATCTGAAAATATTCCGATATCGTGTTCGAGATAGGAGTATAGGAGATACCTTTTGGAGTTGTTTCCAGTTCTCATGAAATCAGTAATATTCTGACTCCTGCGGACCACTGGTATTAAAATAACCCTTTACATCATTATAATTTATCAAAAAACGTTTCATCAACACACACAATAAACACTGCGAATACACTGAAGTTAGAATAATTGTGTTCTGTGCACCAAAGTCACTTTCAATGCAATGTTCAACACCTCTTCAGCAGATCAGTAACAAAAAATAAATATTAAACTACTCTTAATCCACGTAATACTTTTTTTTCGTGAGGTGTTCCGTTAAAAGGAACCCCAGTAGTAACAAGAGGGTTAATTTAAATTATTGATGAGCTTGAATATGGATTCATTTAATTCAACACATATTTGTTACTAAATTATATATGAATAACTACCATGAATTATCCAAATGTTTTGAGTTGTCTTTAGTGTTAATTCCGCCAATATATTTTGTCTTTAAACAATTCTACACGAGGCAGCCTCAGGAGATGTTGACTTGACAAACTCTGGCACGAGACTCCTGCATTTGCAAAAAAAATTGGTTAATTTTTGCATTATAAATATACATATAAGTTATACGAATTTTAAAAATGTAGGTATAGAAAAATACTACTAGGTATATATAACTTATATAATAGTTGTACTATAGATAATTGCCCTGTACTTTCCCCGGGGCGTAAAAAGAATAGGGGAGTCCCAGGCCCATGGGTGTCATAAGAGGCGACTAAGGGCTTTTTAGAAGTGGGAGAGTCACGCTGCCGTCTTTTGACGTCAGCAAAATCGGGCCAGACTCGTCCGGGTTAATTACCACACTCGCACAGAATACCGGCGTGAAGTAGCGGCCTAGTGTCGCTAAGTTTCGCATAGGTTAGTGTCGAGGACCGGTGGCCATTCCAATGGTGATGCGGCTCCCGGATGTGGATAGCCACATGCCTTGTCCTTTTTCATTGGATCTTCTGCTGACTACACATCCTGATGGTTACCAGGTCTTAAATAAATAAATGTTAAATGTTAAGTCTTTGTAGACGACCCGCTCGGAACGTCCGACCATTGCGTGGTCAGGAGTGTAGTGCCTACCCGACGCCAACGTCGCAGACCACCAGTGACCCGCCGCTTTTGGCACTACAAGTCAGCAGATTGGGATAGGATGCGTTCCTTTTTTGCATCCTACCCTTGGGGCAGGGTTTGTTTCCCTTCGGATGATACTAGTGCCTGAGCCGTTGCAGTAGCCGATGTGATACTGCAGGCCATGGATATTTTTATACCAAGCTTTGTAGTACCGATCGGTGGCAGATCACAGCCCTGGTTCGATGCGTCAGTTAAAGCAGCATCTGACTGCACAAAACAGGCGTATCGAACTTGGGTTGCGGCGCTGGGCACAAAGGATCTGAACTGCGTAGTTCTTAAGAGGAAATACAACTGTGCCTCCAGATTTTTGAAGCGGCAAATTGCCCGTGCAAAGTCAAAACACGTCGTCAAAATCGGCGAGCAGCTTTCCCGTTACCCGACCAAAACACGCAAGTTCTGGTCGTTGTCGAAAGCTGCTCTTGGTAACTTCAGCCAGCCGTCCATGCCGCCGTTGCACATGAGGAATGACACCCTGGCCCATACGGCAAAAGAGAAGGCCGATTTCTTGTGCGCTCCTTTCGCATCCAACTCGACTCTTGACGACAGCGGAAAAACACCGCCGACAATCCCGCAGTTCAGACAGAAAACTGTTAGGCGAGCTCTGTTTTCGTTGGACGTCAGAAAATCGAGCGGGCCGGATGGCATTTCTCCAATCGTGCCTAGAACGTGTACCCCTGAGTTGACGCCGGTGCTAACGCGTTTATACCGGCACTCTTATTCAAAAGGCGTAGTCCCTGACATGGAGCCCATGTCAGCCCTTGTCCATCCGATCCAAAAAAAAGGAGACAGTTCAGATCCGGCAAACTACAGGCCTATTGCTATTACCTCCCTGCTCTCCAAAATCATGGAGAGCATAATTAGCCGTCAGCTCTTGGTATACCTAGAGGGTCACCAGTTGATCAACGACCGACAATACGGGTTTCACCATGATCGGTCGGCAGGTGATCTTCTGGTATACCTAACACATAGACGGGCTGCGGCTATTGAAAGCAAGGGGGAAGGCCTGGCAGTTAGCCTGGATATAGCGAAGACTGTTGATCGTGTATGGCACAAGGTGCTCCTCTAAAAACTTCCATCATTTGGGCTTCCCGAGAGCTTGTGCAAGTGGACCTCCAGCTTCCTCACTAGGCGCAGCATTCAGGTCGTTGTCGACGGATATTGCTCGAACCCGAAGGCTGTGTGCTATCCGCTGATATCCTATCCGTGATATACGCTGTTTCTTCTGCATATCAATGATATGTTGGACACCTCCAACATTCATTGCTATGCAGACGACAGCACTGGTGATGCCGTATACACGGGCCATGCAGGTCTCTCTCGGGAAATCGTCGACCAGTGCCGGGAGAAACTTGTGTCTTCTATCGAGTCCTCTCTTGAGAAGGTCGCGAAATGGGCTAAATTGAACCTTATCCAATTAAACCCTCAGAAGACTCAAGTTTGCGCGTTTACCACTAAAAAAACCCCGCATTGACCGCGTGCAACGCAGAGCAGCTCGAATTGTCGGGGACCCAGTGCTTTGTGAACGGCTAGATCACTTGGCGTTGCGTAGAGACGTCGCTTCATTGTGTGTCTTCTACCGCATTTATCACGGGGAGTGTTCCGAAGAGCTGTTTAACCTGATTCCTGCCGCCGATTTCCACCTTCGCAAGACACGCCACAAGGATGTGTGGCGGTCCTCCACAGTGCGGTATTCAAGGAGCTTTCTTCCACGTACTACAAAGCTGCGGAATGAGCTTCCTTGTGCGGTGTTTCCGGGACGATACGACAGGGGTACCTTCAAAAAAAGCGCGTACACCTTTCTTAAAGGCCGGCAACGCTCCTGTGATTCCTCTGGTGTTGCAAGAGATTGTGGTTGGCGGTGATCACTTAACAACAGGTGACCTGTACGCTCGTTTGTCCTCCTATTCCATAAAAAAAAAATATACGTACATACATTCATACACTCACGCCTTGTTCCCGTCGGGGTAGGCAGAGACAATAGAATGCCACTTGCTTCTATCCTTACAAACCTCACGCGCTTTCTCTACATTCATTACTCTTTTCATACATGCTCGCCGGTTGCGGGTGCTTCGGAATTTTTCTTTTCTCAAAACATCCCCAATTTGGTCGACGAACGTTCTACGAGGTCTCACGTGACCGACTTGCCCACACACACTTGCCTTATATATTTGATGCGTCGTCCTTTCTTCACTAATTAGCTCCACGTCTCCAAACCATAATTTATATCATATCTATACATATTATATCATCATTATAACACGCTTCTTCTCTCTCAGAGCGCTATTTGTTTCCGAAGCGGTAGTAGTATCTAGTATATTCGAAATGACATCAAAAAGAATTCTAAAGGAATCAAGTTTGAGAAAATAAATGCCTTCATAAATAACGTAGACAAATGGGAAATTTATTTCTTAAAAATAACTTCACTAAGATGTGAACCAACGAATACACTACTCGAATCTAGATTAGATTTGTGAAAACTCGCCGACGCATTTAGGGGGATAGCGGACATCTCGCGATTGTCGCTTTTGAAGTACCCCCAGAGTAAGAAATCCAATGGCGTGTGATCTGGGCTCCGGGGAAGCGACGGAATATCCCCTCGACGCGATATCAGCTTTCCCCCAAAGATGTTGCGCCATCTTGTAGAAACCATGTCCTGCTGTTACAGGCTTCAAAATCAAAAAGAAAAAGTTACGTAGCATTGACGTATAGTGATCAGTATTTACTGTTACCTACTGTTTGGTCTCTCTAAAAAAATAGGGACAACTCCAAGAGGTGACATTGCCGCCCAATCGGTAACTTTGAGCGTTTGCAGAGGCCTCTGTTTTCAATAATATCCACACAAATGAAAATCAATTTTTTTATTTATTTTATGATTTTTAGTGAATTTGAAGTACACGAACAATTTGTCTAAATATGTGTAGATATACTAAATTTTTCAATGCAGCAATGAACGTAAGCGCTTTGCAATTTGATTACAGACAGTTAGAAATTCTGCCACAGATCGCACCCTTACTGTAAGTCGTTAAGGAGTCCCATTGATCATATTCGACTACGACAATTACTTGACCATAACTATGTTATGGTAGATGACTTCAATATCCGGATAGCATAAAAAAGATTCGGCGGAGTATTGTTAATTTGCTCCTAAGAATTGAAGAGCTCCGTTACTTTGTCATGGATTCCGTAATCAGAACCTAACCAAACTCTTAACTAAACTCACCAAAGTATCTTTGAAGTATATCCTTTTCAAGAATTATCGAAATCGGTTGGCGCGATATTGAGTTATTCGTCATCCACTTAAATTTAAGACTTTTATGGTTTTCTCATGGATGCCATTATCAAATCTGGACCAAATTACAATGGGAACGAACATACGGGAAGCACCAGCTTTCAAATAAAAAAAGAATTATCAATATCGGTTCACACAGTCAATAGTTTTGAGGTTGAACAAACTAAGAAAAAACATACCGACAAATGGAGAACCTCCTCCTTTTTTGAAGTCGGTTGAAAACAGAAGAATATTGATTTAAAATTACTATTAAATACCTATGTATATTATAGAAAATAACTGAGCTATTTTTATAAGTTGACCTTATGCTAGGTAGGTATAGTTTGAGGCAAAGAAGACAACCCTAATATCGTCGAAAAGTCACGCGATAGAAAGAGAGGCAACTTCTAGGCCATAGTTTCTCAACCTTATTTTGCTCACCGCCCACTTTGAGAATATGTTTTTTTCTAGAGTATTTTCGTGTATTTTTTTGCCTTTTTAGACTATATTTTTTAATCTACCCACGCCCCAACTCAATGACCCCTAATTTTCTCTGGGTCTTCTACGCGACCCCGAAAGTCTCACACGCCCACAAGGGGCGTTATCGCCCACGTTGAGAACCTATGTTCTAGGCGAATTAATATGTAGGTTAATAGCGCTGTGCGATCTGAATTACACGTATTGTATGGTCGCAAGACTCCCTATTTTTTTTATTGATTTTGTGGAGTGAGACTTCCGTACTTGTACCATTACTTATCTTTGCACAACCATTGATCCCCCTTATAATAATAAATAGGTAGCTAGCATGAATGGTAACTTCATAATGGCACTACCGCAAACAACTGCTATTTTCAGATTTTTTTATCTCTGAAGCATATGAACCAGTATTATTCAATTCGGAAAAGTATATTCGAAAAAAGTTTCGGGGCGGCGGAGATCACTTAACAAGAGTTAAGTGATCTCCGCCGCCCATATTCTCTTGCAACACCAGAGGTATCACAGGAGCATTTCCGGCCTTTTAGAATGGTGTACGCGCTTATACGCATGCTGTGTTATATTTAACAAAAGTTGGGTTATTCGAGTGATAAAAGGTAAAATATTAGGAGGATCTGTACCTTTTGTGGTTCCTGAGGAATAAAATTTCCAACGACGCCTTTGTGTTATATATATATTGCTATTATGATTATAGGACTTGAAATAAAGACAAAGAAGGATTTTTCAACGTAAATAACTTTATTCCAACTAAATCTATTGAACATTACTAATTGATACATTTGTACATCTGCAAATATGGCTTTCTGATAAAATGTGTACATAAAATATGATAACTACTAATATATCTATTGTTAACACATTAATAGAGGCACATACTTACAATTTTATAATGTACATAAATTAACTACGACACAACAAATACTTATTACAATAAAAACTAATAATGTGAAATAAAACGTTTCGAAACGTCTCCTGTCGTAAAATACAGATAAAGTAGAATACCTACAAAGTAAAATCAATACATTCCGAGTATAAATAATTATTTAATTCATGATTCAGACAGTTAAAAATATGAGAAATTAAGTACATCACAACATATCCAAACAGCTTTGCAGACATTGCGAAACTTCTTTGGCAAGTAACCTATTTAAGACATAAATAGAAGGCGGGAAATAAATCAATCCATTAGGTCTTGTCATGAAACAGTTAAAATATTAACAGCTAGTTAAACATAAGCACACTTGCATACATTAAGTACGGGGAAAATATTGTATATTTTATTACAAGATAAAACAAACCCTACACGAAAGTAATACGAGTGAATAAAATCTAGAAAGCGTTAATTATTTTTCGCGCCTACCGCCATATTTGCAGATGAGCATGACTCGTAAGAAAATAAAATTCTCAATAAATAAAGGTGAAACGCTATTCGGGTGCGAAACTTACACCATTATAATAATATAACACAATTCATTACTATTATAAAAATGACCAACAAACTTGCACCATTGTCTAAGAAAGAGTTAGTAAAGTGCACGTCATCATGAGATTCAAACCGCTTGCGCCGATTTCATGCCGCTTGAGCAAATATCAACGCTGTACCAGCTCACTCAACTCACGATTCCTTGACAGTGACAATGACATTGACATCAAACTTGCTCGACACGTCAAAGTTAGTCAATAAATCGTAGTGTTTGATATGAAAGTCTAAAGCCTAGGCAAAGAGGTCGCGTGGGTGGGTTTTAAAACTATACGTAGCAATAAATAACACCTAATTATTTTGTCATAGTTAACAATATTACCTACCGAGTTCTTTGCGAATCTCAATAGCGTCACTGAAGGTAATTCACAAATTACTCTAAAACTCTCAAATCAATATGAATATCATTTAATTCTCTACAATATACAATTTATCTTACACATTAGATCGAAGCTTATTCAATTTTCAATAAATAAAATTTGTTATATGCAATTATTACACAAGAATAATATTTAAAATCGCTGTTCAACGTAAGCGAAAGTTTACTACGACGAAAGCGTGTTAGTGAATAGTCACATCTATAAAAATAATGTTAAATTCAAGAAGTTATGAAAAATAGTAATAACATAGACTATCCCTAGATAGTTTCGTTTGTCATTGTTTCACACTATAAAGCCTCACTCACATGAGAGTTGAAAAAGCGCGGCGTTTATTAAACGCAATGCAAGAAATGACACAAGGTACATTCAACTCAAAGCCCTGTCTACTGCATTGTAAATGGGCTAATAAACATTTGAATGCCGATCTGTTTCATCGCTTTTCTGACGTAGATAAAGCAAAAGTGACGTAGATAGTCCAAAGCAGAAGCTAGTTTTGACGTCACGACTTTAAATCCCATGCAAATGAGGCCTAGAGTTAGATTGGGTATATTACGAGTGAAACTCTCAAAAACTCGCTTTAATTATTCCAATTATATAAATTATATTTTTTTATGCATATTGAAGACGGTGCTTTTGATTTTTCGAGTGCTAATTCATGATTAGGGCGGGCAACTAGACGTAGTTAACATTCTAAGGCGAATATAATCACAAAATAAATTAACTTATCACCCGCCAAAACGTCCTCTAAAGCTACCTTCACAACACACATACAAGGGATCACAATGAGATTTAATAACAAACCGTCAGGTGGCGTGCATAGTTGCGTGCCCACGCACACAAGTCAAAAGTAAATCGTAACACAAGGTTCAATGACCATAGATTTAGAATATACTAGCATAGACAAAGGTGCGAGAGAGATGAACATCTCTAAGGATGATACATCAAGATATAGGAAAGCTAATCAGTCACACTTGGAACAAGACCCTAGCTAACGCACAAATAGATAAATCAAGTGATCACGCATACCCGGGCCGTCTATACGCTAGAATATTCGAAGTGTATGGTTCAATCAAACATAACTTAACAATTGACGGCTAATTATCGGGAAATCTATGTTTTCTTCTACTTTCACTAGATGGCGCTCTTTCGACGCCATACAAATCGTAGTTAACTTTTACGCGATCGAATAGGTAAAAAATCTCACACTTGGCAGTCAGGTAAGTTAATTTCGAAAGAAAACAGTCCGCGAGCCAGTAGCACGTCGAAATAATCTAATATTAATTGGAGGCACATTGGAACAACGCCGTGACGTCATACGAGACAGGACCACTACGCTATAAGCAACTAACTTCACGTATATACTGGTGTTGACTCCGTGTTGTGTGGATATTGAATTGCTTAATATACTACGACGAATGAAAGTTAAAGACGATGTTGTGACCTTACCTTAACGATATATTACATAGTATTATTACAAAAAATATACTTATTTGCAAAAAAAATATATGATATTAAGTGATAATTTGATCCAAATGTCAGCGCACCAAGAACGGTCTATGGATGACGATCTTATAACCCTGTAGTCTCCGTATACCTTTATTATATTCGGAATGAGACAATTAAGTTAATCAACAGACGAATCATCCTTACACAAAGGCGATGCATCCAATCTTAAAATAATTTATACGTCTAGATAGTCTCTTGCTATTAGACAACCGATAAAACAGGCCAGGAATATTAGTTTAGTGCTACGTTTTATACTCGCATTTTTTTGTATCACACTTTGTGTTAGTGCGCTTGAATTGCTCAAAATAGAGGGTAGTTTTAAACTAATTTTTTTTCAACGTTTTCACAGCTGTCAAAGTTTATCTTGACGTATAAATATCTAAGCATCCAATATAAAACTTATACAGTTAATTTTTTATTACTTTTCATTAAACATTTCATGTTTAAATCGCAACTTTTTAACTTTGAACATGATTCTTAAACTGGATGCACCCTTTTAGCCAAGCTAATTTGTTTTGTATATTACAACCATTGTAAAATACTCTATTTGATTTATAAGAGTGGGTGTTGAGTATCTTTTATGCTCCAATTTTTCCGAACATATGGTAGATTCAGTAATTTAAATTAAATATTTGTTATGACAATTCTAAAGCGCTAAGTTTAAGAATAATAGAATAAAGTTTTTTTTTTAACTTTGACTTTATGAGGCGCCTATGCGTTATAAGGTCAATGGAATCATAGTAGTAGTGCAAAGTTATAATTTTTTAATAGCAATGTTCTCAATATTCAGTCTATCTTCAATCACTTTGATAATTATGCTATAATGATATTACAGGAATGTTTAAATGTATTCCAGTTTTTTTGCAAATAAGTATACTTTTGCTGACTTGACTTCAAGTTGACAAATATAACTGAGCAATCTTCTGCAATAAGGCATCTAAACTATCATTAAAACTTATTCAAAAGCAAAGACAGTTTAAATTATTTCCAGAATTAATTCAACAAAGAATTATTAATTCCAGCACGGTTGTTTATCCAAAGGGAAAACTATCAAGTCATGTAATTCACGTAACAAACGATGAATAATACTATGTGTGTGTGTGTGGAACTTAATCAACTAATACACTCCGGTCGTGCAGCGAAGATAATTCCGGACATTGACCCCACGTGTGAGCATGACGTATGTGTGCGACAGGGATAGATTCTATACATTTGTAAGTTCATATGTAATTATAATGAATGAGGTTTTGTGGACTGTAAAATCATATGGATGTCTACTTTTGATAAGTTATGGTGGAAATTTAATCTAGTCAACTTTTTGTCCACCCCATACGGCAGTTTTGTGTAGATTATGTAGATCTTAAAGGAATGTTAGTATAAAATAGAGATAAAAATATAATAAAACATTTACACAATGTAAGAATTGATTGCTGACAGCACTGTCAAAATCTCAAATACAATTTAAATTATTTCAAATACAATTATGTCAAATAAATAGATTTCAAGCATAAAAAAACCTATAAGAAAGTCGGATTTTCTTGTATATTTAAGAGATTTTTTTATTAGGAAATACTCACGCGAAATTAAAATCATGCAGCGTAATTCTCTCGAAGTGAGAAAGACAATTACTAATAAAATAACTTAATATTTCTAGAACAATCCATAGTGTACTATATGTTATATTAGTAAAATACGACGTTAGCTATCAGATTGCAATAAAGGTAAGTTAGTGCCACTGAGCAAGAACGAAAGGAGTTACAATTTAACAATTTTTAAAACAAATAAAGCTTATAAGAGAAACATTTTTTATATGAACTCACTAGTGCTCAGATTGTATACAAAGAATCAACAATTTATATCATATAAGTCAATAATGTAAAACCAATGTGTTTTTTTAAGTATATGGAAAAGTCTATAAGCGATTGAAACTTTATAATATTGTAGGTTTATTTGAGATTGGTTATGAAACCAAAATTTTTATTTAATTAATTATCTGTGATTTACACGTAGTTCGGGTTGTCTATGGTTTTGTTATTGTCTATTCTTATAGGGTCTAGATGATGGGAGGTGATTCAAAGCGGTTCACGTCTCGGAAGCCAAACGGTGGGCCCACTCTCCGCAGCAATTACGGCTTTCACTTTAGCGTAAATTTCCTCGGGCGTGTCTCCTGTTACAACAGCTGAAATATAAGATTTAAATTTAATACAATGTTTTAAAATCATGCAAAACAAAATAATATCAATGCACTTTTTAAAAAATGTGTACGCACGCATGTAGTTATTCTTCTTTGGCGTGATAGAAAAAATCCTTAAAAAATATTCCTCGTGCTATTACGTATGTGAAAAAACCAGTTTTTTATTCAAGAAGAAATTAAATACAACCAATGAAAATATAATTATACCACATAATTTAGTTAAATAATGTGTAATTAAACATCATTAAATTAATTTTATACATTTGAAGAGATTTTTTTTTATATTTTAAAGCTTGTATTTCAATTATATATTGAAATTTATTTTATTCTCGCCCAGAGAAAATTAGGGGGCATTGAGATGGCGCAGATGGGGCGTGGGTAGATTAAAAAATATAGTATGAAAAGGCAAAAACATACACGAAAATACTCTAGAAAAAAATATTTTCTCAAAGTGGGCGGTGAGCAAAATAGGGTTGAGAAACTATGGTCTAGTTGAACAGCTAACGTCAGGGTGTCTAATTAACGTGACAGTGTGCGCGCCCATCGTAAAAATTCACTGATATTTTTTCCCAACTCGCCAAAAGAAGTATAACTTCAATAAGAATCCTTAACACATAACAAGATTGACAACAACTGACTTTATTAGCGTGTTTCGTGGTACAGGAGAGCCACTGACCCGTATAAGTACCACTGGACAGGCTGTTCCATATGTTTGACAGCAAATTTTTTGTGCCTATTTAAAGCGCCACTCGCGAGCGTCCAGAGAACTAATTTTGACGTATAATACAAATGGCTGCGAAGGAACGAACAATACTCTGAAGTATTTTTACATTTTGAATTAATTTCGTTCGTTTTCCGTGTTACTTCGTACACTTCAAGAATCAACATAATAAAGTACACATTTTTTTTTTGTTAATAGTTTCCCACCATCTATCGTTGTTTGCTGAGGCTGTCTTCACTAGTTTTAGTACTGCAGACTCTCGCTATATGGCCAACAGCGCCAAAATGGCGAGTATCAAACAGGCACAAGAGGACTTTGACAGCCGCAGTCCAGTGGTAAATAGTAGAGGTCAGTTATGAACAAGTTCATTCCTGTTTGGTTTGCGTTCCAAGTGATACATATTTTTTCGTTTCCACATATAAATAGCTTTTTGTTATTATATTAATTCGTTACTGTTAGTTTTGCTGTTATTTGATATTGATTATGGAATCACAACCTCTAGACATCATGTGAAATATATTAATTCTTTGCAATATTCAAAGATAGATCTATAAAGGCATTTATTTTCTCAAAATTGATTCCTTTAGAATTCTTTTTGATGTCATTTCTAATAACTACTATATACTACTACCGCTTCGGAAACAAATGGCGCTCTGAGAGAGAAAAAGCGGCGCAAGAAACTCTCCCAGCATTCTATTTTTTTTCGTCTGGTTGGCCTTACTATAGGTACTGTGATCATAGCAACATTTAATGTACGAGATAATGTAATTTATAGTATCATTAGACATCTTATACATTGTATAATATAAATTATTATATTATTACTAGCTGACCCAGCAAACGTTATATTGCCGATATTAAAATCGCGATACAAAAGTAACTGTTGATCGTAGATGGGTGAAAATTTGAAGTTGTATGTATTTTTTAATGCAGACTCATAATCAAACAAATAAAAAAATAAAAATAAAAAAAAAACATTCGTATGGACCACCCTTAACATTTATGGGGATGAAAAATAGATGGTGTCCGATCTCAGACCTACCCAATATGCACTCAAAATTTCATACAAATCGCTTCAGGCGTTTCGGAGAAGTTTGGTAATAAACACCGCGACACGAGAATTTCATAGTGTACTAGGCTAACCCAGCAAACGTTGTATTGACAGATGTACATCTGGTCTCAGAATCAGCCAACATCTATTTTTAAAAGCCCAAATTTTTTTTTTAATTTTTTTATTAATTTGTATGGCAGTACGGCGTTTCCTGGGTCAGCTAGTTTAGTTATATAATTCTCATTCTCACCAGTAAAATATTCCGCGAATTCCTGTTCCATTTTCAGCGCACGGTCGTAAGTCTTCTTCGCTTGTTCTTCAGTCATTCGTTTCGTCATTTCCCTGAATTGTAAAAAAAAACACATTTGTAGATCAATATTGTTCATATTAACAAAGTGCAAACACATCAATAAAACAATATATTTTTACTTACATTATAGATTCTACGCTCTTTGGTTTGATAAATATGGCAATTGGGTACAGTTGCGCGACTTGCAACCTCTTTATGGCATTACCGCTGACGTCTAAAATGCAATGTTTCCCCTGAAATCGAAACCAAAAATATTATGAGATTTAGTGTCTTATCTTATGTTAGACATACTTGTGTCTTCATAACAATAATCTGTATAAAAACTCGTTATCATTGTCGGATTTTGAACTTAAATCTATCGCGTCCATTTTGCTTGAATCTCGTCGACGAATGCCACTGAGGCATCGACTGATGTAGTCAAATGCGGACACACCGTGTCTAGTGTGAGTGTGGGCATGAACTTTGGGTTTGGGTTGGATATAGCATCCTTCAGAGACCATATCAACATAGTAGCAGCTGACACATTTCGAAGATTAGGATTCGTACTGCGAAACTCTCGAGACTTCCATAATCCATTCGTAATACGCTTACTATATTATGCCTAGTCCGAAACAAATTCGAAACAAGCACCTGTGTCTGGGATCCTTACGAGAAAAAGACGAACTATTATTAGAAAAGTGCAGAAGGCCTTCCTAAGATACCTGTACAAACGTTGTTATGGATATTATCCTTTCATGTCTCCAACCAAATTTCTCTTAGGTTGTTCAGGTTTCAATTCCCTGGAAGTCAGGCGGACTTGCGACCAGCTAAAAATTATGTGACGAATTTTACGATTAGACGTTGATGCTCCAGATCGTCAAATCCCTAAATTCAAAAATGTTCGCCCACGAAAAAATAATCTTTTTCGTTCATAGGCATCTTTCAACGTGCTCTTGGATAAGAATACTCAATGGGATCCAATCAATGATGGGTGGACTTCCCTAGTTTCTGAAATACTAAGGTACGCGGAGAGCATTGAAATTGTATAATTAATCTTTAATATTTCTTTTTGGAACGAAGTTCCTTATCAAGCATTGCTAAAGGGGGCTAGACGGAAAAAATTAAGACCAAAAGTTGTAACGACACTTTTATATATACAATAAACGAATATTTAAATCATATTTAAATAGGTTTATAACTGCAAAATAAAATAATATGCAAAACAAACGTAGAATAGCACGACGAATAAATAATTTTTAGGATTTGTTTTGCGTGCATATATAAAAGTAAAACACACACTTTTATTTTTATTTTAGACAGTGGAATTTAGTGGAAAGTACCCATTTTTTTTTAGAAAATCAGTAAGATTAATATTTTTAAAATAAGGAACTTCGTTCCTATCCGGCGTCCCACGACACCACACGGTTTTATTGTTTATTATTTTTACTTTTAGTGTTTCGTCTAATTAGTGTAAGTGGCACTGCCGTGCTAATTGAACAATAAATAATTAAATAGCTTCTGTTTCTACAAATATAATTCTGCGATAGTCATGATGGAGGTTACCTTTTCAGCGACTTCCCGGACAGAGGCCACGGAGGTCCCGTACAGGTTCTCGTTGTACTGGCCCGCTTCGATGAAGAGATGGTTCTGGATGTCTCGCTCCATCTGCTCCCGGCTCGATACAAAGTGATAGTCACGTGCGTCCACCTCGTAGTCGCGCCGCGCCCGGGTCGTGTCTATAGACATTTATGTTTAAGCACTTAAAGGTGTTTTTTGAAGTCAAACTTTATTCAATTAGCTTAAACTTTAGGCTTTTGAATAGTAATTATAAGTATTTTTTTAATTACTGAATTTGCCATACGTTCGTGGATAGTTGGGCTCGTGAGAAGAACAAACAAACAAGAAACTCAACGGCCACTCCTTTCAATCAAATACAGTATTTTACAATGGCTGTAATATAAATAACAAATGATTATGTAAGGTGCTGCATCCAATATATGAATCATGTTTAATATAAACTATTTGATAAAAACTAATAAAGAGTAAACTTTATAAATATAAATTATCGTATATTGAATTCATTGTTTGTGTAAGGATACTTCCTTTTTTTCATGGAATAGGAGGACAAACGAGCGTACGGGTCACCTGGTGTTAAGTGATCACCGCCGCACACATTCTCTTGCTATACCAGAGGAATCACAAGAGCGTTGCCGGCCATTAAGAAAGGTGTACGCGCTTTTTTTGAAGGTACCGTCCCGGAAACACCGCACAAGGAAGCTCATTCCACAGCTTCGTAGTACGAGGAAGAGAGCTCCTTGAAAATCGCACTGTGGAGGAGCACCACACATCCAGATGGTGGGGATGATATCATAACTTAGGGCGTGTCGTGCGAAGGTGGAACTTCGTGAACAGGATTTCTACAATATGTACAACAATTGATATTAGTATGATCGATATGATTGGTGTTGGCCGCTGCTTCAACTGCCGAAGACAGCAAACGTCGGAAATATGTTGGACTCAGTGAGTCTTACACCTGTGCCGTTTTGTATCGAGACACTTGGCCCGTGGGGCCTATTTGCCCGGAGAATGTACAAATTTAGGGCTACTCGTAACCCAAGCGGTGGCAGCTGTTTCGGTCAACGGATCAGCCTAGCTATCCAACGTGGAAATGCTGCCAGTACTCTTGGTGCACTTCCCCGTAATGATAGTTTTAATTTAATGTGATCATAGTATTGTAAAGATAGTTATAGGATTTGTTTTGTTTGAATTAATATAAATGACATTTACAATTTATATAATTACTTACAATTGATAACATTTTTAACCGACTTCAAAGAGGAGGAGGTTCTCTATTCGATCGGTATTTTTTATGTTTGTACACCGATTACGCTGAGATTTATAATCCGTTTTACGTAATTCTTTACTTCGATGCAGAATTGCAATGCATTTGGTCACATAAAAATTTTACATAGTTTGGCCCAGTACTTTTCATTTTATGAACATTTTTTGGCATTTGGCTTGGCACCGACTTAAAACCTATCAATAGGTAGTACATATAAATAATAGTATTTTATTAATATTAAAGGTTTAAGGATAAGAGGTGTATTAAATTTTTTTTTTGTTATTTTATACTGTACAGTTTTCGAAGTCGGTTTTTTTAAACGTATTGTGAACTTACGTGGCACACAGCTTCCAAACTTATCAGGGAACTCTGATATTAGGTCATCGTTGATCCTGTCCTTCAACGGTCCCAGAATTATCACAGGCCGCGTGTAGTTAATCGTCATTTGCTGGACCGTCTCATACGACAATACGTTCTCATCTTGACCTGTAACACACAACAACTCATCAACAACATCGTCTAATACGTCATATTTTAATATTTTCTTTTATTAACACATTTAAATAAAACATTTTTAAAGGATTAAAACGCTTATCTCTTTACCCACGACTACACATACCAAAAAAGAAGAGGACACTGTCAGTAAATTTTGCCAAAAACCATCTGTCTACAGCAAATACCACCTCCGAGGCAATAAATGTCGGTAAACTTCATAATAACAAGTATGACAAATACTATCTTTGACTCATTTCAACTGCAGTCCCCCTGAAAACGAGATCTGGAAAGGTCTTGAAACGTCGGTTTAACTAAAATAAAAATGTAACTTTTACGGAAAAATCTAACGTAAAAAACAGTTACAATTACACGCGTTCTAATTCTTTAAAAGTGTTTTATTTAAACGTCATATCCGTCTCAAAATGGCGTCGAGTTGACAAACAATGTTCATGATAGATCTATTTCACTAGCTTTATACAGTATGACTGGTAACACACTAAAGATATATCGCAGATAAATCGGTACTCGATTCGCGTTCTAATTATGCAATTAAATTAGGTTTAATGTAATAAATATACAGGATGTCCCACGGCTATGCCACACGAAGGGGAAGTACATTATGTATATAGTAACATATTCACTGAAAGAAGACTTTCTTTTAATTTAAACTGCATTCATAGAATTGTAAATAATTGCGTGACGGAACCGGAAATTTTAAAATATATAAATGCAGTTTAAAATAATTTAGTCTTCTTTCAGTAAAATATAACATCTACAATATGTAACGTACTTCTCTCCCCCACGTGGTATGGCCGTGGGACGCCCTGTATAATACAAACCAAATATTATTTATAGTGAAGTTTTTGAACAAACTTCACACCATCGCAGTGTGCGACGTGGCATGGGTATCGTTAGTGTGTCACCTGTGATGCTCTATAAACATTCACCATACTAGAAAATATTATGTTTATGTTATTAATTATATCATCGATGTAAAATGATTTTTGTGCAATTTCTGGACGAGGTTTAGAGCGTTCAAAAATCTGTAGCGTTTGATCAAATAAACCTACTAGCTTGACGTGAATTATTTTTAGCAACCAAGTTCACAACTGTACGCAGCTATAAGTTAAAATCTTCAAAACTGACTTCGTTTTATTAAAACATGGTAACTAATTAACAAGTAGAGAAGATAAAAAAAAACATTCATTCGGTGATAATTCTTATGTAAATTAATCAAAAGACCACCTTTGAGATATACGCTAACAGCCGCTTTCAAAATTCAATATCTAATGTAGGATTATTTAAACTCCGATTAATCCTGAATCTGCATTTCAATATGTAAACATTACTTTTAAAATACATATAATAAAATTCATCTATTGGATGCCAAAAGGAAATCGTGGGCTATTTTATATGTAGGTAAAGTTATTTTGATTATAATTTTTTAATTTTAGCGTTAGAGAGCTTTCGTTAGAGATCATAGTCCGATCCGTACCCGTAAATTTATAAATACAGGTATAGAAATCTCTAGTCCGATCTCTGTACCAATCCAAGCAATTCAGTGGCCACTTTTTGGCATACGGCATTTTACGCGAAGCCACACCAGAGAATTCACGTAGTTAATCATGAATCCTTTCAGTCGGCGTCAAGTCCTAGCAATGATAATGTACGTGAGAAGGCGCAAAAATAGTAAAGAATTTTAGGAGAATTATCTCTTCGTGGACCGACGTTTAAAAGGAGCCTTTTACCACGCAGTGTTACGTCAATACGACAGGCAATTTTATAATTACTACAGAATGACTATGTCCACTTTCGATTTTATTTTACATCACATCTATCTATATATAAAAAAATTAATTGCTGTTCGTTAGTCTCGCTAAAACTCGAGAACGGCTGGACCGATTTGGCTAATTTTGGTCTTGAATTATTTGTGGAAATCCAGAGAAGGTTTAAAAGGTGAATAAAGGAAAATGCTGCTCAATTAAATAAAAACAACAAATTTGTTTTTCCTTTGATGTGTCCATACTGTATAATTTCTATTGGAGAATTTATTGACGCACGGTTTGACAGTTCTGCTGTGAAACAATTTAATTACGACAGCAGGGTGCATGTTATACGAAGTAATTGTTGATGTTATGGTATATTATTGACAAATTCATATAAAAACATTATTTTATTTATTATACAGAACAACGTCTGTCGGGTCAGCTAGTAAAAGATAATATTTTGCGACAAGACACAAAATTTAGACAATGTATACCTTACAAACATAAGAAATACTTCGATCAATCCCTCGTATTTAAAATCAAGAACTGTCTTTGCTGAGAGCACTAACACTAGCTATATTTACATAAATCTGTATTGGATGCTTTTATTTTATTAATACCTACACCAAATATAAAATCTAATAGCAAAGTATACACATATAATACCTATCAATATAATTATAAATAATAATAGGTTTATATATATTGTTATATATCATAATATTATTGACTAAGTTCTCGACTTAAATATACCTACGACATTAAATCCAATTTTAGACAACTCAATTAAGATGTTCTGTGCTTAAATAAATTCTAATACATGCGGCTGACATATGATATTAGCTATGCCCTACGATATTCTTAGCGATAGTTGAATTTTGCAGTAGTCTATATTAAACAAAGTATTCATTTCCGGGCCAGGTTGCACAACAATATAGGAAATTAGTAAACTAGCGATTAGTTAAAAAAATTCTGCGCTAACTAAAATTAATTATAAAGCAAACTATTGATTAAGATTGTGGTGAAACTGGGCCCAAGTCAACGATCGCTAATTATGCAGCTAATTGCAATGATAAGCAAAGCTCCAGGCGTGCCAACATGCGCGAGCGATCTAAGCTTCAGCGTGGAGGAGGCCGCTCTTTTGTCCTCTTGTGCTTCCAGTGGCCCTCTATAGTCACTCCCCCCATAATATAATAATAATAAAAGCCTCGCGTCCCTCTTACAGCGGCCGACCGCCTTCAATACAAGTGCTAAATTTAATCCAAAAATTTGTGACTTATTTCTCATGTGCGGAGAGGCTATTCTCGCGAAATGAATTAGATATAAAAACAACTAAACATAAATATGACATATAATAAAAAAATCGAGTGTTATTAAAATGATAACTACGTTTCTAATTGATGATCATAACCAAATGCGGGAGGTAAGGTAACGGCTACGGCACTCGCAAGCTACGCCTCACTCCCAACACTTACTCTCGTCCTCGAGATATATGAGCGTTATCTCCTCCATCATGGGAAGTTCCACTCGATACAAGATTTCTCCTATACGTGAAAAATTAACCTTTAGTTATCTAATCAACACGTCTGTCTGCAACCGGCCTACGATTACCAACGTTATTGATTCATTATAATGTAGGTACACTGGTCCGAACTGTCTGTATGGCATTAATAAATTAGAAAGCAAACAAAAATAGTATTTATGATGATTGTACTGATGTTTGCAATCGCTTGTAAGGCAACTAGAAGCACGAGACGGTGGCCGGACGCGAGTCAAACCAACCCGTGTGCTCTTGCAACCGATGAACATTAACTACAACACTTATGCGAAGAAAATTAATAATACGGCAACCACACACCCGTAAATGACGCAGTACTATTATGCTAATAACCAAAAAATGTAGTATAATGTTAGATTAGATAAAACAAAACTTTTACCAGTATATAGACTGCTAAACCTAAAAATTGATTTCAAGAGTGAAAATAATTAACAATTCATGTGGTACGGTTGTGTGGCAAGACATCAAATAGCTTTTATATTTCGGCTGACCGCTTGTCCCTTGCGTAATTCATCAAGCCCATATAGATGCATCACCTTATACTACCCTATATAATATTTAATTGCAAATTATGAAGCATATTCATGCTTTTCCATATACACTACAAGCGTTAATTGACTCACACACGTAATCAGTATAATATACGATACCTCAATTAACTAATTACAAATATTTTTTATATAATATATAGAAATACACTGTCTTCGAACTTCCGCAAATATTAAAATATAAATTACATACAATATAATAACTAGTGTGACTAATATATAGTACAAGGAAAAACATGAGATAATACACAATAATATTTAATAAGTGATTAATATATAATTTATAGATTGAACTCCATGATCTCAGTAGATGTTAAAAAAGCGTAAACCTTGAAATTAATACGTTAATTTATAACAAACTTTATTGATATAATTTTTCGCAATAGCGACCGAACGGAATATAAATATGCGTTCGACGGAATCTTATCGATTTTACACGCAAGATATTAAAATATTTTATAACACCTAATTAATAAGTAATTGTTGCAAGTTTAAACTAGATTAAACAAATTTCAGAATTTTGTTACAATATGTTATTGAAATACTACGGATACTCTGTATCTCCAAAAGTTGTAAGAGAAATTTTTTTGACATATTAAGTTTCGTCTTTATATGTGTTGTTCTGCATCAATATGTAAGGCTAATGATTTAATGTACGTTCAAAATCGTAGATCTTCTAAAGGTATCCTTCTGCTCGTATTGAAATTTTTACACAAAATTGTATTTTAAATTTAATATTTAAGGTACCTAATACATTGAAAGTATCTATCGATAAGGTAACGCCGAATACTATTCTACAACAGGAACAGCGTAATAGCGAATGTAAACGGTTAGTAAAATTAGAAAGAGATACTCACCATCGGCGTTCGTGTCCTCTTGTGTGTAACAGAGCATGAAAGCTGAAATAAAAACGCACATCACATTTTATGAAGGATTGGCTAACAGACTAAGTTCAGTGTAGTATATGCAGTTCAACAGATAAGACAACTAACCGACGATTACTTAACCTTAGTTATTTTCATATTATTATATCTTGTCCTATATATGTCCTATCTTGTCCTCTTACTTTCTCCAGCTGCAGTGGACGTCTTCCGTTTTATATGAAGATGATATAGCAATGCAAGTTAATATATTTTTTTTGCTGCAGAAGAGGATTATTCGTTCTATTTATAACTCAAGATTAGATTTAGAGGTTAATTAAGAGCATGTAATGTAAGTCAGTACAATAATGAATTTACCAGTAAATGTAATGTCCATAATATTACTACCTGGAATACCGACCGCCGACCGCGTTCAGACTATTAAATAATAAGTTTAATTCTACAATATTACTTTGTAAACATATTTTTTGATGAAAAAAAAGCCAATCCAAAGTACAATCTTCTCAAATCTGAGGCATTCGTTTTGGAATAGGTGGTAGTTTTTGACTTTCAATAAGTGATGTCAACAAACAAACAAACTTCTTTTATCTGCTACTCGGCTTTGTCGAGCAAGTAAATCTGACATATTTTTATTTTAGAAGATCCTCAAAAATATCACGTGTGGAGAAAATGTAAATGAATTGTTAAAAAACGTTTGTTTAGTTAAGGGTAAGAGTGCGTACAAATTACGCGCGACAAACTTTCTCGCGCACTGTTGGTTTTTGAGACCGCATTCAAGGCAGCTTCTGTCGTTCGCTCGCGTGGAGTTGGGACGGTTGTAGTTTTGGCGGATTGGCTCGTGCGACGAATTCGTAAAAATGGACAATTGACAGTGAAATTCACTATTTTGATACTCGAAATGTACTGCAGGCTAGTATAGGATTCGCCAGGTGCCATAAATTTGAAAGTTGTTGCTAATTTGGTTTACAAGAATGAGCTGGTCTGCCTAGTTGCCGCGGGCTGTAAAAGCTGAATCAGTAATCGCGTTCTACTAAAATTGGACGTAGTTCCTGAAAAACGTTCGAAGCCGCAAACATTATATAAATTTTAAGGAATTCGTGTTTAAAGTTTAATAAATGTTAGTGTAATCCATACATGTGGGTTGGGCCACTAAGTCATGATGTCATTTAAAGAGTGATACTAGGGCTGCCATTTTTTGTCAGTCCGTTATGAATCACGTGACCAGTTTTGTGTTCTCAAACTCAACTTCGACATTATTGTGATTTGGAACGTTTTTCTGGAATTACGTCTAATTATATCAATATATTGCCTCGCGCGGCAAACGAAGGTCAACTCGGATCGAACATGGTCTCGCTAATTTGTACGCACACTTACAGAAACATAAATGATAGGCACCACCTTGGGAATTACTTTTCGATACTATTTCTTGGTATAAATATTTTATATAAAAATTTACTTAACAAAAGATTTGTGATACTAAAATTTTATTAATCTGAACAAACCGGGGCGCCGCGCTCTAGCGACCAATAAACATTTACTTATACTAAGAAAATTAACAATACGATTACCACACAATCTGTACAACACAAAATATAACATAATTTGCGAATATCTTTTCAGGTGTAATTAATTTTCCTTAGTACGTACATAATAATTAAGTAATCACAGTACATCACTTGGCCCACATCGTTTTTCCATTGGACATTTTTGGCATAAAATGGCATTCAGCACTAACTATCGTCAAAATTATACAATTGATTTAAGTTTTCTTTAGTGTTAATTCCGCCAATATTTGTTTTTAAACAATTCGACACATGTTTCGCCTCTACACGAGACATCCTCAGGACTTGTTGTCTCGCCAAAATCAAATCTGGCACGAGACTTTAGTCTCATGGTAGATTATGGCGTGAACAAACACGTGTCGAATTGTTTTAAAAACAAATATTGGCGGAATTAACACTAAAGAAAACTTAAATCAATTGTATAATTATGGATTTTCGCAAAGTAACGCCTACTTCAATAAATTATCGTCATCGTACGTGTAACCAATAACTTTAAAAAAATATAATAACAATTGGATCTTGACTTATTCTGTAGCAGCTCTGATTCCATTAAGCGTCAGTTAGGAAATGAGTTCTTTAGTCAATGTGGTGGTCGAGCTGATAATATGTAATTAGATAAGTTTGTAAGTTTGTTGTATATTGTATTAATAGTGTTAAGCATTTGATTCGTGTACGTAACTCTCACATTGTTTTTTTTTTTATATTTTACTATACTTACTACTCGTGAGAATTTGTAAATGGCATAAAAAGGCATTCATTTTCTCAAAATTGATTCCTTTGGAATTCTTTTTGATGTCATTTCTAATAACTACTAGATACTACTATCGCTTCGGAAACAAATGGCGCTCTGAGAGATAAGAAGTGGCGCAAGAAACTCTCCCAGCATTCTTTTTTTTTGACTCTTTTCAATAAAAATATACAATATTGTACAGTCATTTCTATCGCTATAAAATAATCACAATCTCGTCCCAGGCTATCCGATCATTTAGATATTCAGCAGTGGAGTAATAGGATTTACGACAGAGCCATTTTTTATAAAACATTTAAATTTATTTATAGATAATGCCTGAACAGTGGCTGGGACTTTATTATAGAAGTGTATACATTTACCCTTAAAGCTATCTAAATATAGAATAAATGATAATTAAATATTCTTTCTGTTACTTTATCATGTATCTATTGTAGTGTTCAGCTGTAGATTCTCCAATAACATAAATAAAAGTCTTTAAAATAAAGTCACATACAATAAGTTGTCAACACTTACGCTCTTGGTCCGAGCCATCTTCTGATTTACCATCTTCTCTGCTCTTCATGAACGGAAACTTTCTGCTGAACGATAATGTCTTCTTTTTCCGCTCCAATGTTGACTGGCTCTAAAAATGTATAGCAGTGATGATTGATCGTTAATAATCCTATAATCTTTCCGTCCTTCTATCTGTCAACGGGCTCACATCAATTCGGACAGCTGAAGTCAACACTACAGTTGCTGCTACCACAATAAGTACCTACTAAAATCCATAATGGCGAAACCAAACTATCCGTCATGCAAATAAAATATTTTATTTTACAAAAGTTCACAGTGTCATATTTATGGGAAATAATTCGTGTGCGAGTCCGGCCCTGCATTTGAGCGGCTTTTATGATACAGTCATAGTCATTAAATAGATATTTTTTTTTATGAAAGTTAGGGAGGAGACGATCAGGACGTTCAGCTGATGGTAATTGATACGCCCTGCCCATTAGAATGCAGTGCAGCTCAGGATTCTTGAAAAACCCTAAAAATTCTGAGCGGCACTACAACTGCGCTGGTCACCTTGAGACATAAGGGACTACGCGCACTTATTCAGCTCTTTTCAGCTTTTGTCCACACAAAACAACAATTTTGTATGGAGACGTGTACGCGTCGATTCAGCTTTCCGCGTCCATTCTGCTTTCGGCAAACCAGCATAAAATGAGGATAAATGTGTTTTTATTATGCGAATTCTGCGTTCGGCGCTGTTCGCCGTCGAATGCGGCGGAACAACTCTTTACAGGGATGGTTCGCGACTCCTTGTCGACAAGTTGCGACCTGTATTGTCCCTGCATTGATTTGACGTAATCATTATGCACGCAAAGATTAAAGAGTGCAGACGTGACTTAAAGTTATTATTCTCATTCTTACGACGCCGTACGCGGCTGATAGAAACAGAGCTGTATAAGTGTGACCAAAATCGTTCAGCGAAACGCGCATGGAGCTGAATAAGTGCGCGTAGTCCCTAAGATGTTAAATCTCATTTGCTCAGTAATTTCACTAGCAACGGCAAATTTTCCTGAATCCTGCACTACATCCTAATGGGCAGGACGTATCAATTACCATCAGCTGAAAGTCCTGCTCAACTCGAGCCTTATTGTCACAAAAAAAAAATGAAAAACGCTTAAACATCGGCAAGAGATAATTCCTTCGATTTTGCATTAAAAAAAAAGTCATACGAACGGTGGAGACGGGTTGTCCCTGTCCCTGGAACTTGACTTGCCGATCCCGGGCGCGTTGTTTTCTCTCCCAGCGACGCTTCGACGGGATTATACCAATGGCGTCTGGATCCGTTGTGTCAAGTCGCCTGAAATACACACGCCATATAAATTCAACTACGATCCGATTTTTGGCCTGTTATTTGATATGATTGACGACCTGTATAGCCGAGTGGTTAGCGATCCTACCTACTAAGCTAGAGGTTTGGGTTCGAATCCCGGTAGGTGCATGCATTTATATGATGAATATGGATATTTGTTTCCGAGTCATGGATGTTTAAATGTATTTATGTATATTTAAGTAAGTATATTGTATTAAATATATCGTTGTCTTGTAACCCATAACACAGGCTATATATGCTTAACTTGGGGCAAGATAATTTGTGTAAAAAGTGTATCAATATTATTATTACTATATTTACTGTCTAACGGCCGTTCCCAATTTTCTGTCTTGATCTCTTACTTGAGATAAATAACGTAACTATCGTTGACTTTTCTGTCCCAATAAACTTATCTACGGTAACTCACCTTATCCGTGCACGCTGTCTGTCAATGGCACGACGTACAGCTTACCAGCGATATAAAGTTTGGATGGAAGTTGCAATTCATGCGTCCGAATATAAGGCGATAAGAATGACTTATCGGGTATATTGGGACAGCTTCAGATTATTGACAGCTAATTACTGACAGCAGAAGGTAGTAATTTATCTGTATCTGTAGATAGTATATAGGGAACGGCCGCAAGGCATATAATAATATAAGTGGACACCCCCTTGCTTTGCGGGGAATTGACAGATAGATAGATAGACACTTAACTTAGTCATAGACATTTAATAAAAATTTATAAAAAAAAGATCGTAAGCTAGTTACAGTTATAAGTATACTATATTCGCTTCTGCAAGAAATGTGCCCCAAATTTTTATTTGTATGTCCTACATATTCATAGGTTCCAGGGGCGTGCATTCATTTATTACCTATCATATTTAGAGTCTAAATAATATACCTACACTAGAATCCGAGATAATTCAGATAAATTTAGTTCTTTTATTCTATAATCGAACTTCTATTGAACACCCAACCAGTAAGTTTTTCGTTACGCGATATACTAAATACCTAAAGTAAGCAGTTCCGATAATGCGTACTAAAGGTTAGTAGAATACGTTCAATTTCTATAACAAAATTTATTTGTCAAGGTTATACGACCACAGCAAAAAACATACAATTGCTATGTATATCGTTCTTAAATATGACCATCGCAATTTGACATCTTTAACACATCTGGGGTAGGTATGCTTATGACACGTCGAAATGACAATTAGCTGTCACGAATTAAACCAATTAAAGTAATTATACCTACATTATGACGTGTCTCGTTCGCTTAGTGTCCGAGTTTCAACCTTATTGCGCTCCCATAATAGTGTTGACATCGCACATGACGTGATTCATGATTGTGAGATATAAAATAGCTTGGGTTGTTTTGTTTTAGACGAAGCTATCCCGCTCAAAGTCACGCGTGGCGAGTGTAGGTACCTACTATTACATTTGGCTTGGCACCGACTTGAAAACTATCAATATGTAGCACATTGCTTGCAGAAGCGAATATAGTCTAGAAAGGTTGAAGGAAAAGGGGAAAGACCGAGAGACCTAAGCCCGAAGAGATGGTCGGATCAGATACCCGAACATCTGGATATCGCTGTCAACGTAGCACTCAACCAGGCCATCCTCAGGAGTGAAGATCCTCAGCAGTGAGGGTACAATGAAGAAGTGTATCTACCTATTTTTATTTTATTATGTATGGTATGTTTCATTCTAGTTCAATTTAAGTATTGTTTTGTTCTATTTGTACTTAGTGGTTTTCAAAAAAAAACATCAAGTAAGAACAAGTGAATTTATTTGAAAAAAAAATGCTGTAGAGCTGTAGTAAACAAAGAGCTAAATTCATTAATAAAAATTATGAAATTGGATTGAATACTAAAATTATTTTAATTAATTTATCTACCTAGATGGAAGGGACTTTGTTATATAACAAAAATATACATAATATATATTCAAGCCGGATATGATATTTGCTTTTTTTTATAGCTTTAAATGGCACGGAAAGCAGGTCCATAGGCCAACATTGGCTGTTAAATGCGGCAATGTTGCCAAACCTCACAACTTTATAGTTCACAATGAATGTAAATATATTTTAATATGTTGTGTATGTTTATTTATCAACAATTCATCAGTAGTTTTCAGCTGCAATTAAAAAAAAAATATTATTGTTATTAAAACAATTCCTGTATTACCTGGCCTGCCACCATTCATCGTCGGAAGCGTTTGTGACGTGCAGGATGTCTCCGTAGCGGAAGGGCAGACCTCGTGACGGGAGACCGTCGTCACGAATCGGGTCATAATCAAACAGTGCTCTAAAACAAATATTATAATTTTCAACACACTAGCTCGTAAATTGAGCCCTATTATTAAATCAATCTCAGGACCATAAACCGAACTATAACACACACGTGCGTACAGTGCTCCCAAATTAATAATGCGCATACAGATCTTCGCCACTATTCGGCAACGGTCGTATTTCCCGACCGTCAGGAGACGATATCTATATAGAGTGGTAAAATGCATTACTTTTGCATAATTTAGTAGAATTATATTACAATAATAATAACAAGAGGGGTGTGTAATAGGAGCTCTATATAATTCCACATAGACTGAACACCTGCAGTCGGCACCAATACTTAAAGACGACTGACTGACCGGCTACCACAGCCGACCGCTCGATTTGTTTTCATATTGTTAACACATGATTTGACTTCTATTTCTTTGGCACAAGGTGCAAAATGCAAGTGCATTGTTTAGAGCTCTTACTTAACGAAGATCTGTATGCGCATTATTAATTTGGGAGATCTGTAATATAATTATCCCTACAAAGTGGAATAATCTTTTGCACAGGATGCCGGCTAGATTATGGGTACCACAACGGTGCTTATTTCTGCCGTGAAGCAATAATGTGTAGGCATTACTGTGTTTCGGTCTGAAGAGCGCCGTAGCTAGTAAAATTACCGGGCAAATGAGACTTAACATCTTATGTCTCAAGGTTATGATAATATGGGAATGTTTCTAATAATCTACACAAAACTGATATATCTAAACCAAATTCTTTGCAATATTTTGACAGAACCACAGGTCCTAGCTGCATAAGGTGACCAGCAAGAATTACTTGTCCTTTATTCTTATCAGTAAAGCTCAATGGAATCATAATTTCAGGCTCAAGTGCTGGGCCAGCTTCATCAATTAAAATATGTGTGAAGTGGCCTTTAGGAAATCCCATATAATAAAGGGCACAAACACAATTGCAAGTTGCTATTGTTTCTCTGTCTCTACCAATGTAAGACTTTTGACAAGTTCACTAGCTACGGCGCCCTTCAGACCGAAACACAATAATTCTTGCACATTACTGCTTCACGGCAGAAATAAATAATAAACATACAATGATTTTATAAAAATTACTAGCTGACCCGACAGAAGTTGTTTTGTAGATAGTAAAAAAAACACTGTTTTATAGGAATTTGCCAATAATATTTCAAAACATCAAGAATTATTCGTGAAAAAAGGCTCCCTGTTGTTATAATGAAATTGTTTCACAGCGGAACTGTCAAACCGTGCGTCACTCAATTCTCTCATAGAAAATATGTCCATACAAAACAAATATTGAAAATAAAAACAATTATAGGTCCCAAATCGAAATAAAAACTATCCTACCTCTCAAGTTGGACTAAACTGCACTCCATGAAGTAATCCCCATTAAAATCCGTTCATTAGTTTAGGAGTCCATCGCGGACAAACAACGTGTCACGTAATTTATATATTAAGACTAGCTGACCCAGCAAACGTTGTATTGCCGATATTAAAATCGCGATACAAAAGTAACTGTTAATCGTAGATGGGTGAGAATTTGCAGTTTTATGTATTTATTAATGCTGACTCATAATCAAACATATTATTAAAAAAATTTGGCGTGGACCACACTTAACATTTAGGGGGATGACAAATAGATGTTGTCCAATTCTCAGACTTTCCCAATATGCACTCAAAATTCGAAGGAGTTTAACTACAAACACCGCGACATGAGAATTTTATATATAAGAATATAAGATTATATAACACAAAATGATAATGCACATGATTACTTACCTCACATACAGTGATCGTTTTTGTGAAGTTCTCAGCAAGGTGTGTTGTTTCAACTCATTAATTCGAGCTTCAAACTTATTATACTCCTGCGGCCTGTACACCACCGTCAACTTGACATTCTGGCCTGTCCCCTGGAACACAACATAATATCTTAGTTTATTTTTACTTCTATAGTATGGCCAACGAGACGAGATAAAGAATGTAAACAAAGTTTCAGGGGTTCAAAACATTTTCATCAATATCTTTGAATAATTCATAATTTTAAAGGTTGTCTAGAGCAGGTTCTGGCCTGTCCCCTGGAATACCATAACATAATATCTTAGACTATTTAATGCATTGCATTAATGCGAACTATTGTCATCCCTGTTGTGAAGAATAAAACAGGTGACACTTCTGACATGAGCAACTACCGTCCCATATCCCTTGCTACTACCGCGGCTAAGATACTTGACAGCTTGCTCAATAAGCAACTTGGTGATTATATTCAAATCCATGATGCGCAATTTGGTTTTAGAACTGGTACGTCAACGGAAAGTGCTATATTAACCTTGAAGCATACTGTCGGGTACTATACCAATAGGAAAACCTCAGTATTTGCCTGCTTTCTAGACTTGTCTAAGGCGTTTGACCTGGTGTCATATCCAGTACTGTGGGACAAGATGAGAAGTGCAGGAGTGCCAGAACGGTTCACTGCCCTAATCAAGTATTGGTATAACAATCAAAAAAATCAGCTGAGGTGGATGGGTGCTCTGTCAGATGAATATCGATTAGAATGTGGTGTTAGACAGGGAGGTTTAACGTCTCCGTTACTCTTTAATCTTTATATGAATCACTTAATTGAGGAGCTGAGCAGCACACACGTTGGATGTCACATAGATGAAACCTGTTGCAATAATCTTAGTTTCGCAGATGATATGGTACTGCTTAGTCCCTCAATCGGAGGACTTAGGAAGCTTATTTCCATTTGCGAGACATATGCAGCGGCTCACGGCTTAAAATATAACTCATTAAAGAGTCAAGTTATGATATTTCGAACTCCAAAACACAAGTCACGAAATTATCCTTGCTTATTTCTCGCAAATAAAAAGCTAGAGATTGTTGATAAGTTCAAATATTTAGATCACATCATTTCGAATGACTTAAGAGATGACTATGACATAGAGCGGGAGCGTAGAGCGCTGTCAGTAAGGAGTAATATGCTCGCCCGCAGGTTTGCACGAAGCACAAATAATGTTAAAGCGTTATTATTCAAAGCATTCTGCCAGTCTTTTTACTCGAGCAGCTTGTGGGTGTCATATTCGCGCGGGACTTATAGCGTTCTACGTGTCACATATAATAATGCGTTTAGGAGGCTGTTAGGGCTGCCGTGGCGTTGTAGCGCTTCTGGAATGTTTGCTGAGGCATGTGTGGACGGTTTCCATGCCATAATGCGCAAAAAAGCGGTCTCCATGTTGCAGCGTCTACGTGTAAGCAGTAACAGCATCCTAAAGATGATTGCTGCCAGAGCTGACTGTTCGTTCCAGAAACACTGGATACAGTTAGCTCTAGGTTTATAAATATATTTCACTAATAATACTAACGTAGTTCATAATAAATATTGTTACTAATACATTTACTAATATATATGGAGATGTCTCTGAATTAATTAAATAAATAAAATAAAATTTATACGTTTATAGTATGTCCAACGAGACGAGATAAAGAATATAAACAAATTTCTAACTTCATTCAAATTCTATACCTGAAGGGGTTCAAAACATTTTCATTGACAGCTTTGAATATTGTAAAGAATTTATGTATTTTAAAGGTTATCTAGATTTGCTAGGCTGTGATTCCATAATTATTAAAATCAACAACTACTCACATTAACAGCAAAAACCAGTAAGAATACTAACAGCTAACGGATTAAATAAAAACAAATATTTTAATTTTTTTGATGTGTTCACATTTATTTGTGTCTTTAAGTATAAATTTTCTAAGCATAATGCAATAAAACAAAAACACTTATAATTCAATTTGAATTGAAAATGAAAATGTATGTATGTATATTATAATAGCAGTAACTATGAATGTAAATCTGTAATATAATTTCTTATATAGTTTTATGTAGCTGCTTAGTATGCTGAGTTTGTTGCGCCCATTCTTCTCAGGTCTGAGACATTCATTTTGGAATGGGTGGTAGTATTTTTGACTTTCAATAAATGATGTCACATCCTATTTTGAATAGAAATATTTGAATATGAATATTAATTGTTATGTGTTTAATAATAAAATTTATTCAAAATAATGGTTTTTAACAATATTCAAACTTTTTTTATCATTACTGTCAAATGGATGATGAGATTATAAAATAAAAATGCAATTACCGCGATATTACGATAGCTAGAACTATCCGCATAGATTTTAATGCAGAATTAATGTTATGAGATTGCAAAATTATTTTGACTAGATTTCCAATATATTTACATTAAACAATATAATATATATATAAACATAAAAATGTATTTCATCTTATTAACAATTGTTACATAAACCGTCGTAAAGATTTTAAATGTAGAATAAATCAGTTATTAGATCGCATAATTGCTTTGACTGGCACTACGATATATTACGTACATGTTGACTATAATATATTAATAATAATAATAATTTATAGTATTATGTTACATAATAATAATATTGACACACTTTTTACACAAATTATCTTGCCCTAAGTTAAGAATATATAGCCTATGTTATGGGTTACAAGACAACGATATATTTAATACAATATACTTACTTAAACATACATAAAAATTTATATCTTGATTTATATATGTTTGTTCCCAGTGAACTCCTAAAAACGAACAGATTTTAATGGGTATTATTAATTTATGGAGTGCATTTTAGTCCAACTTGAGAGATAGGATAGTTTTTTATTTCAATTTGGGAGTCATAATTATTTTTATTTCCAATATTTGTTTTGTATGGACATATTTTATACTAGATGACCCGACAAACGTTGTTTTGCCATATAAATTATTTTTAGAGTAAGACCGTTTCTTGGACATTGCAACATTACTTTATATTACTAAAATAAAAGAATTTTTGTAAGATAGACGTGGCCTAAGTTACTTCCTTATTACATCAGCTACCTGCTAATAAAAGTTCCGTCAAAATATTCCGAAAAAAGCCATTTCAGAGATTAGCCGGAACAAACAGCCAGGCAGACAAAAATAAAAAAAAATATATTTTGGTGTACCGTATATTATATCCATATACATGTAGTAAAAAACGGTTATTTCAATATTACAAACAGACACTCCAATTTTATTTATATGTATAAATAAAGAGAATTTATTGACGCATGCTTTGACAGTTCTGCTGTAAAACTATTTCATTATAACAACAGGGAGCATATTTTACGAAATTATTATTGAAGTTATAAAAAATTATTGACAAATTCATAAAAAACTCTCGCTCAGCTAGTCATTATGTAAAAGGTTTACTTATTAAATTTAAAAAAACATACGTTACCATACCATAACTGGGGCTATATATCATGTAGATAAATAAACACTACAACACCACAGTTTATTAATAACTAAACAATAGTGAAACCGAAGTAACGCTCGGAATCTAATAGTTAATGGGGTCGCGAAATTCATTCACGTTCGTACCCACTACGAACAGTCGATCACATAACATACATGGCGTGACTAACACTAACCAAATACATATTAATGTTGGCTTGCAATGCCAATCCATGGTATGTTGACGCAATCACTTAGCTAAGTGCTGTGTGTGGTTTTATACTTCATCAGAATATTAATGGGAATCTACGACGTCTTGTGAAGGTTGACTTCTATAGCTACAAATATTTTAAACAATGTGTTATGTTTTAAAGTGATGAAAACTATCATGTCGCGGTGTTTGTAGTTAAACTCCTTCGAAACGGCTTGACCGACTCTCATGAAATTTTGAGTGCATATTGGGTAGGTCTGAGAATCGGACATCTATTTTTCATCCCCCTAAATGTTAAGGGTTTTAACGGCAAATTTATTTTTTCATTTTTTTGACATTTTTTTTAAATTTGTTTGATTATGAGTCAGCATTAAAAAATACGTACAACTTCAAATTTTCACCCATCTACGATCAACAGTTACTTTTGTATCGCGATTTTAATATCGGCAATACAACGTTTGCTGGGTCAGCTAGCACACAAATAAAATTTGAAAACAAAATTTTATGAACGATGCGGGACTCGAACCCACGACCTCTCGCGTTCCGTGAGAGTGCTCTTCCAACTGAGCTAACCGTTCGAGAGACGTATCGTCATAAAATCTTGTATGCTTTTCTTGAACTCTCAAGTTGTGGCTTCATCTACAGGATCTATTTTACAGTTGATAACCTGCTCAGCGCAGGGAAATTACAAAATATTTAGGTATATTTTGGAAAATTTTATTTATAAGATTTTTCTTAAGTTTACTACTTAAGTGTACTACTACTACGTATTGCCTAATATGTCTATGAACCTACCATACCTTACCTAGATTTAGTTGTCTGTGGCACCAAAACCACTGTGCTTTTTTAGCGACATTATTATTATAGTACAGTCAGAGGTGTGCATATCATATATATTTTTTTTTATGGAATAGGAGGACAAACGAGCGTACGGGTCACCTGGTGTTAAGTGATAACCGCCGCCCACATTCTCTTGCAACACCAGAGGAATCACAAGAGCGTTGCCGGCCTTTAAGGAAGATGTACGCGCTTTTTTTGAAGGTATCCATGTCGTATCATCCCGGAAATACCGCACAAGGAAGCTCATTCCACAGCTTCGTAGTACGAGGAAGAAAGCTCCTTGAAAACCGCACTGTGGAGGACCGCCACACATCCAGATGGTGTGGATGATATCCTAACTTGTGGCGTGTCGTGCGAAGGTGGAATATATCAACATAGGCAATTAGGCAGTGCCTACATCACTATGAACCTTAATAATTATAGTGTAAAGCTGAAATTAGCTCAAATTGGTTCCGTTATTTTATAACCAAACTTCTATTGAACACCCACTCATAAAATTTTTTCCTTACGCTAGCTAGATACTAAATAGAGTAAAAAATATAATAAAAATAATACGGTAAGCAATTTTTTCATATTCAAAAGCTCAACTACAACTAGTTAGATCCACAGTGCCTACTTTGCTAGAAAGCCAATGCACGCCCCTGAGTACAGTAAACGATGCTTTTTTGGGCCATAGAGTATAAATTTTTCTAAAGACTCAATAAATCATCTACTTATGCTACTGATCCTGGCTGTATAAATGACGGATAAAAGTAGAGGAGTAGAAAAAATATTGTAAAACTATTAACTTCGTTTTGAATGATATTTCTATTTGATACATGTTTGCAGAATTTTCCATTAGCCTTTAAGCGGTATTTTAATTAAAAGAACACCAACGTAATTACAATGCCAAAAATTTATTGTAATTTTAACTGATAACAAACAAAGTAAGCAGTACATAGTTATTAACTTTTAAAGTATATGGTTATTATTCTTCGTCGTCAAATTTAACGTTAAAGAAGATATTATGTACTGGTGAACTGACTTCTTCTGAGATCCTCAGTCTTGTAGGCTTTCACGTCCCAGCCAGGTCTCTCCGCTCATGCATTACTTTTGAACTATCGTCCCCAAGAACAAACATTGGGTTTCGCGCGCCATTACGCAGGATGTGTAAATATTATAACAATTATTTTCTTGACATCGAGACATATTTTCGTGCTCCCCTGCTACGTTCAAACATTGACGACCCATATAGACGATTGGTTAGTGACCCTGACTACTAAGCTAGAGGTCCCGTGGTTCGAATCCCGGTAGGTGCAATCATTTATATGATGAATATGGATGTTACTTTTCGAGTCATGGATATATGTATTTATGTTTGTTTGAGTAAGTATATTGTATTAAAATATATCGTTGTCTTGTTGTACCCATAGTACAGGCTATGTTATGCTTAGTTTGGGGCAAAATAAATAATAAATAACTTTAATTTAATTTGTATGATCTTTTGTATCAATGTATACCAATCAAAGTTATTTCTATGACTGTATACCTTTGATTTTTCTTTTTGTTATTATTGTATATGTGAAACATGTGTTAGGACGCATCTATATTTATATTTTGTGTCTCTTCCCATATTGTTCAGTTCTTGTGATGTGTTTGTTATGTTTCCTTGTAATAATAAATAAATTTATCGAAAGCTTTTGTATGCACATGGTGAAATAAATTATTATGGATGTTAACCGAAATCAATTTGAAGCTGTTGATGTTGATTGAAAACCCGTTGATATGTAGCACACCACAGGTTTTCATTACATATTTCAATCGTTGGTCTTACGCAATACTAATGTGACGAATGTATTTACACAGTAATATTAGTCTTAGGCCCGGTTTCCACCAAAGCGGAGAGGAGAGGAGATGTGTTTTAATAACCAATCAGATTTCGTTGTTTCCACATCTCTCCGCTTAGTTTCGATGGAAATGGATCAAGCGGAGAGGAGAAGATATGTCTCATTTTTCATTGATTTTTTGCTGCGAGCGAGCAAGCGGCGCGGCAGAGCGAAGATGTGAGATGTCTGTAGACGGGCGTAGCGCCGCCGCGCGATCTTTTCCCCGCGTCTCGCACACCCGAAAGCGTCATTTATTCGATTGACTGATCTTGAATGCAAAAGGCATTACTTCCGTATTTTTAAATGACTAGTAGATAAGCGACGTATTTTAGCTCAAAAAAAGGAGGACGCCTTCCTTTCACAGATATCAGTTGATTGATTTCGAGCTCTCACAGCTCACATATCCTCTTGGCTACACATTTCCTCCCCGCTACGCATGTCTTCTCCGCTTTGGTGGAAATAACGTGACAGCTTCGCGGCTGGCCTCTTCTCGTCTCCTCTCCTCACCGCTTTGGTGGAAACCGGGCCTTAGCATCCAAAATATGGAACTTGCCACAAATTACACAATAATAAGCTTCGAATTTTATGTCTATACATTGCCGCATTTACTAGAGTTGTATAAAATATTCTTGGTCAGTAAGCAGCAATGTAAACCAATTATTCAATTCAGATTTTATTCGGAAAGTGACAGTTGATACACGACTAAGGAGAAAGGTGCGCTTACATTGTCTTTAAGCACACTTTTGCCGTTCCGATATCAGAATGTGAATGATATGTACTTGTATAGAACGTCATTTGTTATAATGATAGTTCTACCGTCCTTGACCTAATCCCCGTAAATCGTTAGAGGGACAGGTTACACTTCCATTATTAAATATTAAATCCTGTTGGACGAATATTAACTCGCGACAACATCGAGTGAATTGACAATGTTTTTACTGTAGTTAAGTTTTGTTAATGTTGCATTATATGAGTTTAAATGAGTAGGAAAGTAATTAAAAGCTATACTGTTAATTATTATCACCCATAGGTTAAAATTTAAAGAAATAACATGTATTTTATTTATGTTAATTATCAGTTATCAGCGCATATAAATAATATATTAAAATATTTACATAAATGACATATTATAATAACTGCCATTCTGTCCGGAAGATAATGTTTTAGTTTTTTATTTAAAATGGTGGCGAATGCATTTAAATTTTCACATGACACATACTCTATCGACACTAATACAAAAAAGGAAACATAATATAGTTTTCTTTATGTCTTACAACGTTTAGCTAATCATAGTTTTTAATGTTCTAATGTTCGTTTTAATGAAATGAAATGATTTATTTGTATGAATCGTGGTAACATAGTTGTTAACAATTAATTGGTGTACAGCACAATTCGCCAATATATCGGCATACAAATATTTGATTGTCAAAATTGGAATTTTTATATTTATACGTCATTAATACACATTACATAGCTTTATTCAATAATCTTAATATATATAAATCTCGTGACACGTTGTTTGTCCGCGATGGACTCCTAAAGTAATGAACGGATTTCAATGAGGATTACTTCATGGAGTGCAGTTTAGTCCAACTTAAGAGATAGGATTGTTTTTATTTCGATTTGGGACCCATAATTATTTTTATTTCCAATATTTGTTTTGTTTGGACATATTTTCTGTGAGAGTATTTTGGACGCGCGGTTTGACAGTTCTGCTGTGAAACAATTTCATTATAACAACAAGGAGCATATTATTATGTTACAATGAAAAATTATTGACAAATTCATCAAAAACGGTATTTTATTTATTATGTACAGAACAACGTCTGTCTGGTCAGCTAGTATAATATAAAATAAACATTAGTTTGTAGGTACCTCTCAAAAAATTACATTTAAATACTATTATTTTTGGCTAAAGAATTCTTTTAAGCTATAAAAGCATTTATCTATTAGCCATAATTTTAATTTTTTATGCATTAATGTTTTAGGCATTTCTCTAATATTTTTTGGAAGGTGGTTAAAGACCCTAATACACATAACATTTGCGTTATTTTGATGAAGCGCTGTTCTACAGTATGGCATCAGAAGGCGAGTTGGATCTCTTAATCCTAATATGGAATAGTCCTTTGCTGGTTTAAAAAGTTCACCATGTTTTTTAATGAACATACAAATTTCTAATATATATAGACCAGTAAGCGTTAACAGAAGGTGCTTTTTCAATAATGGTCTACACGATTCTAGAGGACTGACATTGCATAAAGCTCTTATACATTTTTTTGTGCCAAATGTTTTAATGTTCATAGTAGATAGAACCTATATATACTGTTTGGACTTAAACTTGTGTAGTCAAACGTTTAGTTGATCGGTTATTGTAAGTATATAAATATTTGTGATGAAATAGACTGTCATATACTGCAAGTAGTGCAGATTGGACTAATTGGAATAAACGACTTCATTCAAAATAGTTTCATGCCCATATCACATACTAGACGATGCAAGTCACATAAATCACACCCAAGTACTTATTCTCTTTCCTACTAAACAGCTGCAATTACACATATTTATATCTCTGGTACTGCTGGTCCGATTTGAATGATTCTTTCAGTGTTGGGTACTCCATTTATCGAGGAAGGCTATAGGCTATGTTTTTTTTTTCAAAATAAATGTTTTTTTTTACGTAATAAAATTGCTATTTTGTAACAAGGTGTAAAATCGAAAAACTATTTTTGCGTGCGCTGCAAAAACTATTGACAATAGAACAAAATGATGTACAGGCTATAATATAGGCAATATTTTTTTACTTATAAAACTATCGCGTGAATTATACTTTATATGGCAAAACAACGTTTGCCGGGTCAGCTAGTCCTTTATATTTTTACTTTTTATTTATTTTTTTGACGACCTGTATAGCCGAGTGGTTAGCGATCCTACCTACTAATCTAGAAACCCGGGTTCGAATCCCGGTAGGTGCAAGCATTTATATGATGAATATGGATATCGATATTTGTTTCCGAGTCATGGATGTTTATATGTATGTTTAAGTAAGTATATTGTATTAAATATATCGTTGTCTTGCAACCCATAACACAGGCTATATATGCCTAATTTGGAGCAAGATAATTTGTGTAAAAAGTGTGTCAATATATTAATATATTGATTTTCAATGAAATATTTGTCATTTTTTTGTTGTGTAGAACTTGGCCCTAAACATACAATTAACCTCCGGAGTTCCTCAAAGCCTTCACTAGCATCTATTATTATATTATAATGTCCCAAATTTTGAGAGCATGTTTCCAATGAAGAGCAATCCTAGACTAAGGGGACATGATATGAAGCTAGAATATCAATTAGCATCATCAAAACCATTAAAACACTTCCTGACCAACAGAGTTGTTCGTATATGGAATAGATTGCCCAAGGACGTGGTTAAATCAGAATCTGTTAATCAGTTTAAGAATAGACTGGACAAACATATAGAATAGATATGGCAAATGATATAGACGAATCAGCGAAAGCTGCTTAGTCTATTATAAATAATAATAATAATCTATTGGATGCAAAACGTTACTTTAAAATTCATAGGTTCTCAACGTGGGCGATAACGCCCCCTTGTGGGCGTTTGAGACTTTCGGGGTGGCAGTAGAAGACCCAGAGAATATTAGGCGGCGTTGAGATGGCGCAGATAGGGCGTGGGTAGATTAAAAAATATAGTCTAAAAAGGCAAAAAAAACATATTCTCAAAGTGGGCGGTGAGCAAAATAAGGTTGAGAAACTATGCTTTTAATCATTTACAAATACCAACTCACTCAAATGGTTTCGATCACAAGCGTTTCAAAGAAACCTGGGTTATTTTTTTAACCGACATCAAAAAGGAGGAGATTCTCAGTTCGATCGGTATTTTTATATGCATATACACCGATTATGATGAGATTTATGAACCGATTTACATGACTCATCTTTAATTAGAAAAAAAAGCCCGCTGAGTTTGTTGCGCCCATTCTTCTCAGGCCTGAGGCATTCATTTTGGAATGGGTGGGAGTTTTTTGACTTTCAATAAGTGATATATATATATATATATATGATAAAAATATTTGAATTTGAATTTAATGCGAAATGTTTGCCACTCAGTCCCATAAAAATTTGACATAATTTGGGCCAATACTTTTTATTTTATGAACATCTTATATATAAAATTCTCGTGTCACAATGTTCGTTCCCGTACTCCTCCGAAACGGCTTGACCGATTCTCATGTCAAGACGTTGTCATGAAATTTTGTGAGCATATTGAGTAGGTCTGAGAATCGGCCAACATCTATTTTTCATACCCCTAAATGTTAAGGGTGATCCACACGAAACTTTTTTTTTTTAATTTTTTTGGCACATTTTTTTTTAATTTGTTTGATTATGAGTCAGCATTAAAAATACATACAACTTCAAATTTTCACCCATCTACGATCAACAGTTACTTTATTTACGTTAATATCGGCAATACAACGTTTGCTGGGTCAGCTAGTTTATTATAAATATATAAAAAATTTGTTTACGTGGATGATAAAATTATAGTTGGGCACGGCTTTTTTAGGAGTTTTCATTTAGGTTGATTATATATTATTATTAACCCGTGTAACAAACGTTCTTCACGATATTTCATTATCTAAATAGAGTTTCGAACAGCATTTTTTCGAAGTCGATTCCTTTTTTCCATTCTAGTTTCTTGGTATCTGTGTTTAAGGCGCGCACAACCTTTCGTAGGTCTACCCATAGTGACTTTAAAATAATATATTTAACATGTGACCATAAAAAGCAACGAAATCTTATACCTGATGTATTCTAGAACTACTGCAGTTTTACAAAACATTAAAAAGTAAAAAATAAATATAAACTACGTTAAAAAAAAAACAAATTCAAAAAGTGAAAAGCATAATATAACTTAATAGAGATTTAATTTAATACACCTCTTATGCAATACTTGTTACCATTAAAATTAATAAAATACGACCTATTTATAGATTTGAAGTCGGTGCCATGCCAAATGTAATATCACCTACACTCGCCATGCATGACTTTGAGCGGGATAGCTTCGTATAAAACATATTTTGATCTATTATTCTATTTGTTCTTTCACTGGCCCTCTTAAGGGGGCTCCGAGCTTTTAGCGAAAGCAGGACAATTTGGGCAGGGGTAAACATGGCAGTTCAGTTTAGGATGGTCGTAAAGCGAATTTAGATATTACTTTGCAGGAAAAGTGCTTTGGTAATTATTTGAAAATATTATGACCGTTCGCGAAGTATATACTACGAGATACTTTAATATTGTTACTAGTTGACCCGGCAAACGTTGTATTACCACATACGAGTCGGTGTCATTTAAGGTAGGCTTGTAACTACATACATAGTTATAGGTGAGATGTGCTTGTGTCGCACGCGCGTACGGGTCACCTGGTGTTAAGTGATCACCGCCGCCCACATTCTCTTGCAATACGAGAGGAATCACAAGAGCGTTGCCGGCCTTTAAGGAAGGTGTACGCGCTTTATTTGAAGGTATCCATGTCGTATCATCCCGGAAACACCGCACAAGGAAGCTCATTCCACAACTTCGTAGTACGAGGAAGAGAGCTCCTTGAAAAGCGCACTGTGGAGGACCGCCACACATCCAGATGGTGGGGATGATATCCTAACTTGTGGCGTGTCGTGCGAAGGTGAAATTCGGCGGCAGGAATCAGGTGAAACAGCTCTTCGGAACACTCCCCGTGATAAATGCGGTAGAAGACACACAATGAAGCGACGTCTCTACGCAACGCCAAGAGATCCAGCCGTTCACAGAGCACTGAGTCCCCGACAATTCAAGCTGCTCTACGTTGCACGCGGTCAAATGGATCGAGCAGATACTGGGGTGCGCCCAGATTGATAGAAATTATGACTTACCTTTAAAGCTTTGGCAGCCTGTTCATGAGTCGCGTGTGTGATATCCACTTCATTAACCGCCAGTAGTTGATCTCCTCGCTTCAATAACCCTGAACGTTCAGCTGGCCCGCCAGCTAACAGGAACGACACATATATCCCGTGCCCGTCTTCACCACCGACAATGTTGAAACCAAGACCCTGTGGCCCCTTCTCTAACTCCACAATTCTGGCCTCTTCCGAACTGTCCGTCACATCCTCTCGTCTGAGTGAATTTGTTGTGCTTGAAGTTGGACATGCTAAAAAATATAAATAAAATGTATACTTATTTAATGAAAACACAACATTACAATGCAACTTTTTCAAAGAGCTTACATTACAGATTTGGCTTATCGGTCTATATGAGCCAACTTCATTGATAGGGTTTCCATCTTTTTTTTTATGAAAAAGAGAGATGTAATTGATACACCCTGCCCATTACAATGCAGTGCCGCTCAGGATTCTTGAAAAACCCCATAAATTCAGAATGGCACTACAACTGCGCTCGTCACCATGAGACATAAGATGTTAAGTCACATTTGCCCAGTAATTTCACTAGCTACGGCGCCCTTCAGACCGAAACACAGTAATGCTTACATTACTGCTTCACGGCAGAAATAGGCGCCGTTGTGGTACCAATAATCTAGCCGGCATCCTGTGCAAAGGAGCCTCCCACTGGTATCTCCTCAATCTTTGTAAATCATTATAATTTGTGAACTTTTCCATATGCTTGAACAGTAACCAACTCCATAATAAAATTGATGAGCATTGTAAAGAAGACTATCCCTTTTATTGGCAACTGTATAAGAACTCCTTTTGTTAATTTGGTCAAATCCTGGCCTCTTATTATTGTCAATGGAGTCATGAATTAGATCTTCTGTCAGATGAATATTTAGTATTACCTTCCCAGAATTTAACAGCACTATAACTCACAAAGCTCATTTATATTGTGTTATAAACTTTAAATAATACAACTTTACATACTGAAGCTAAAAAACAAGTCTGAGACATTAATAGAATATAAATAACTAGCTGTCCCGACAGACGTTGTTCTGTAGATAGTAAAATAATATTACAAAACATCAAGAATTATTTCGTAAAAAATGCTTCCTGTTGTTTTATAATGAAATTGTTTCATAGCGGAACTGTCAAACCGTGCATCACTAAATTCTCTCATAGAAAATATGTCTATACAAAACAAATATTGAAAATAAAAACAATTATGGGTCCCAAACTATTTATCTCTCAAGTTGGACTAAACTGCACCCAATGAAATAATCCCCATTAAAATCCGTTCATTAGTTTAGGAGTCCACCGCGGACAAACAACGTGTCACGTAATTTATATATACAGTCAAACCTGGATAAGCGAGAACTGGATAAGTGAGAAAACTCTATAAGTGAGAGTAATAGCCATGACCCGTCATTTTAAGCTCCCAAAACCTCTATTAGCGAGAAACAGAAACCTCTGTAAGAGAGAGTCGTTTTTCCCTCATGGACCTCCGTAAGTGAGACTGCTGCTTATCTATACCTCTATAAGCGACAGTCGAGCTTTATTTCTTTATATTATTTAGGAGGAACTATAGCTACAATAAAAATACATACATACATAAAAGATACAATAACAAATTTATTATCTGCTATTTTATGACTCATTCTTAACTTTCGTGGAACTTTCTACCATTGTTTTTGTATAGTTTTCTCGCATTCTTTTCGAATGGACATGTGTGCCTGTGTACCTTGGGACTTACTCAGTTTATAGTTACTCGGGTTAGTGAGAAACCTCTGAGATTGTGCTCCCTTGAACTCTCGCTTATCCAGGTTCGATTGTATTAAGATTTTAATACTAACGAGTATTGGCTCTTGAAGTCCTAGGAGAAGGTTGTCCATGCCTGGGTCCAGGAATCAGAACTAGCACTACTCTCTCACCGGATGCCTTTAATGCTGCAACTGCATCTTCATGTGTCACATTGTCTAAGTTCACATCGCCTTTCTGTTAAAGTAAATAATAAAAGCATTCATTCAAATTCACCAAAAAAAGAGAGATTATGTTTTAATTACTTGGAAGTCATTTGTTGATTAGTTTTTTATGGTTCTTTAGTATTTTGTTAAATAATAACGAGAACGGTAATTACTTAGATGATTTATACGTCTAGATAAAGCAAGTCTCGTGCTGCTAGACAACAGATGAAAAACAAGCCAGGTTTAATACTTAAGTGTGCGTGACAAGCTTTTTTTTTTAATGGAAACGGAGGACAAAAAAGGAGGAAAAGAAAAAAGCGTACGGGTCACCTGGTGTTAAGTGATTACCGCCGCCCAATCGCCGCCGATTCTCTTGCAGCACCAGTGGTACCACAGGAGCGTTGCCAGCCTTAAGGAAGGTGTACGCGCTTTTTAATCAGGCACCCATGTCGTATCGAAACACCGCACAAACAACAAAAAAGCTACATCTCATACTCGTGATTTGTATGTCACTTTGTGTTAGCGTGCGTGCATTGCTCAAAATAGAGGTTAACTGTCAACCTCAATTTTTTTCGACTTTTTTAGACGACTTTAAGACGTAGCTTGTCACACACACTAAAGTAATAAGCATGGCCTGTTTTTATCGGTTGTCTAACAGCAAGACACTACCTAGGCATATAAATTATCTAAGTTTAACTTCAACAACAACTATCATATAAAAGTGAAGCAAAAAAGAACAGTAGGAGAAGAAAATTAAATGTGTTTCATTACCGAGGTATTTTTGACCATCAGCAATTTATCCCCTACTCTCAATCTTCCATCTCTGTGAGCTGCTCCTCCGGCCATTATTTTGGTGACATAAATACCATTGTCTCCCGGTATGTGTTGGTTTCCCAAGCCACCTGCTATACTAAAACCCAAGCCGGAACCACCTTTCACGAGCTCTATTTCCACAGCCTCTTCTTTATTTGATATTTGTGACACACTTAGATGGTCTTCCGTAACTCGCCGTCTAATTTTCTATAATTAAACAAGATTAATATAATAATAACACAAAATCAATTTGAAAACAAAATTTATGAACGATGCGGGACTCGAACTCGCGTTCCGCGTGAGCGCTCTTCCACTGAGCCAACCATCACGGAACGCGATAGGTCTCGAATTCCAGTCCCACATCATTCATAAATTTTGTTATCAAATTTATGTAATTATTACCCAGAAGTGAGGTGTATCACTTTAAATAACAAATTAATTTAATCTCACTTCTGAATTTAGACAGTATTTTTATTTTATTTTATCTGATTTTTAAAAATTTGATTTGACTATGTAGGTAATTATGTCTGGTACCGAGAAGTCACTGACAGCTGAAACACAGTTCATACCAGTTTAGCTGTTTTTGCTCCCTATGTAAATAAATAATAATATAATTTAGAAACATTAACCCCCTTATTCATAATAGTCTGCTAACTTAAAGCATTGCTAATTCTCACTCTGTCTTCTTCTATTGACCTGAGTCAGAATGAGAAAAAACACTCCTTAGCGGCTGTTTTAAGTTAGACCATTATGAATAAGGGGGTTATTGTTTATAATGTTAATAGAACTTAAGTAAAAAGCCATAATCTACCATAATTGTTAGTTTTATAAAATCACAACTAATTCAGATTTTTTATATGTATGTAATAATTTCATAATGCAGCAATACCACCATTTCTGTGTCCCTCTGCCATGTCACTTAAAACCATAACATCAATTTAATTAATATTATGAATTTGTGGTACATGACTTTTTTAATTATTATGGTAAATATTTCACTGCGAAAAATGCTTAAAAAGGTATTAAACTTTGTACATAAATAAAGGTAGAAAAGAAATTGCATTTCATGATACCTTATAATTAATTAATTATTAAAATTAAATGGTCAAACCAAATTATTCTTATTACATAACTAGTAGACCCGACAGACGTTGTTCTGTATATAATAAATAAAATAATGTTTTTTATTTGAATTTGTCAATAATATATCATAACATCAAAAATTACCTCGTAAAAATGCACCCTGCTGTCGTAATGAAATTGTTTCACAGCAGAACTGTCAAACCGTGCGTCAATAAAATCTCTCATAGAAATTATGTATGGACACATCAAAGGAAAAACAAATTTGTTGTTTTTATTTAATTTAGCAGCATTTTCCTATTTATTCACCTTTTAAACCTTCTCTGGACTTCCACAAATAATTCAAGACCTAAATTTGCCAAATCGGTCCAGCCGTTCTGGAGTTTTAGCGAGACTAACGAACAGCAATTCATTTTTATATATATAGATAACTTACTAAGCATACTGTGTTGCCAGCCTTCTTCAATGCATCAACTGCTTCTGCATGCGTTACATTCTCTACATTTGTATCGTTAACCTAAAAAAATTATAAAAAAAACTTAATTGTAAAAAAAGACATCATCAATCTTTAAATATTATTAGGGTTTTTACTAATATGCTTGTTCATGTATTTTGAACAATCAATAGAATTCATCAAAATGATTTATACTTCAAGTGTGCTTGGGATTTTGATAGGCTCTTGTAAATTAATATATAGGTAATATAATATTGACACACTTTTACACAAATTATCTTGCCCCAACCTAGGCATAGCCTGTACTATGGGTACAAGACAATGATATATGTATTTCCTTAAACATACTTAAATACATATAAACATCCATGACTTGAAAACAAACATCTATATTCATCATATAAATGATTGCATCTACCAGGATTCGAACCCGTGACCTCTAGCTTAGTAGCCACTAACCATTCGGCTATATGGGCTGTGAATTACATTGCAATAGGAATGGATAAAAGTTAAGAAAAAAAAGAATAAATTTAATAAAGATTGATGGGGCAATCCACATAATTTCTTGTATAGTCTTCTCGTGATCTCTTCTTCTTCTGAACATATATTAGATTCAGTCCAGTCAAATTAAACATTTATATGTTGAATCGAAAGCACTTAGTTTAAACCTATTTGAATACAGTTTATTTCGTTGAATATAATATTTAGTTGAAGTATCTATTTCATTTTTGAATATTTTTTTTATGATTAGGTACGATTTAAGAGTTCTACCCGTGTGTTTATTTAATGTCGCCATTGTACCGCCAACTTGTATGATATATCTTGAGTGATTTCTAAGTGCTAACTTATCCAAATGTTTTGAGTTTTATTTAGTGTTAATTCCGCCAATATTTGAGAGATTAATTCACGAGACATGTCTCGTGCCAGAGTTTGGCGAGTCAACATCTCCTGTGGATGCCTCGTGTACAGGCGAAACACGTGTCGAATTGTTTGAAGACAAATATTGGCGGAATTAACACCAAAGAAAACTCAAAACATTTGGATAATTATGGATTTTGGAGGACTTGGATGATGGAGTAACACCTACTTCAATAAATTTAAAAAGTGCTCACTTGTAAAATTGCATCATCAATAAGCAATTGACTAGCGGCAGCAGCTCCTCCAGGTATCAGCTTTGTGACATAAATATGTGGATCATCGGCAACATGGGGATTATCTGAACCACCAGCAATGCTGAACCCCAAGCCTGCTCCTCCAGCTCGAGATAACACCACTGTCATGTACTGGTAGCCATCGTCTCCTGCTGCACCACCTTCAATTCCATTTACCTGTAACTATTACATAATATTCTGAATTATTTTGTTAATTGAAGACATTTATAGGAAAATCATAATGTATAGTTTGTTTTTTTTTCTATGAAAATAAGGGACGAGACGAGCAGGACGTTTAGCTCATGGTAATTGATCCGCCCTGCCCATTACAATGCAGCGCCACTCAGGATTCTTGAAAAACCCCAATTCTGAGCGGCACTACAATTGCGCTCGTCACCTTCAGACTTCAGACATATTAACTCATTTGTAATTTCACAGTGCTTATACATTACTGCTTCACGGCAGAAATAGGCGCCGTTGTGGTACCCATTATCTAGCCGACATCCTGTGCAAAGGAGCCTCCCACTGGTAAATGTTATGTTATTTTAAAAGCGATTAACCTCACAACTAGGATTAATTATACAAATCAAATTTGTAACCAAAATTTATGAACGCTGCGGGACACGAACCCGCGACCTCTCGGGTTCCGTCCGAGCGCCTTTACCAACTGAGCCAACTGTTTGAGTACGCATGGGTCGTAAATTCTGTTATTTCTTTTTTAACTCTCAGGTTGTAGCTCCATCTACAGGATCTACTTTACAGTTGATAGCTTGCTCAACGATAATAATTGCTTATTAGGAAATTGACTTGATATGTCGCTTATTCTAATGTAAGCAATTTTTGACGGAACCCGAGAGGTCGCGGGTTCGAGTCCGGCATCGTTCATAAATTTTAGCTACAAATTTAATTTTAATAATAATGCAAATTGTATCTTTATCTCCAAGCCTTAGTGTAAAAATTCTTTTTTTAAACGCTTAGAGCATACCACCTTTAATAGGTGGTAAAATTATGCTGCGAAACTGCTTTTAAGTCCCTCAATCAGAGGCCTCAGGAAACTGCTGGCTATCTGTGAAAAATATGCAGGGCAGCATGGCCTAAAATATAATGTAAAAAAAACACAAATGATGGTGTTTCCGGCTAAGAAAGGTCTGGAGAGAATTCCGATGGTCTTTTTAGACGGTGTATCCATAGATAGAGTGGACCGATTCAGGTACTTGGGGCATATCCTAACTGAGAATTTGTGTGATAGCGAAGATATAGAACGCGAGCGGAGGGCTCTGGCTGTTCGATGCAATATGCTCGCACGCCGGTTTGCACGGTGCAGTCCTGAGGCGAAGCTGACACTGTTTAGAGCATATTGTCAATGCTTCTACACGTGTCAGCTTTGGGTCAACTGCACGAAGCAGCATCAGAGTGCAGTATAATAATGCATACCGTATTCTGATGAGACTGCCCAAATATTGCAGTGCGTCGGGCATGTTTGCCGACGCCAGAGTCCCCGATTATTTCGCAGTGATAAGATCACGACTTGCTACTTTTTGGTCTCGCATTCGCGAATCCGAAAACGAAATACTCAGTGTATGCTCTGAGCACCCAGAGAATCCTATACTCCATTACTGGCTTTCGGTGCATCGTGACATTAACCGGAAATAGTATTATCAGTACATTACTTATTGTACGAACCCCCCCTTTGGGGCAATCTTAGTTTTAAGTTATTTAATTATTAAGTACTGTGATGTATACAATTTTATTTTTAAGTACATCATTCATTCAATTATTAATTTACTGTAATGGGTTTAAAATGCCATAAATAAATGACATATTATTATTATTATTATATTATTATTATAGCACATAATACTATGGAAATAACTAAAGTATACTAGTCGCGCCGTATCTGTCAGTTAATTGTCCTATCTTTTGAACCGCGTATGCTGCAGAACTAAGTCTGTTCGCCAATCTTTCAATATGGGGGCCCATGGTAATTTGTAATCTAGAGATTGAAGCGCTATACCGGGCCAAACAACGAGTATTCTCCCCGAGGTCGTGGGATGGCACGAATCGCCGCCCATCCCACCACGCAAAATAAGCACGCTATTATCATCGACCTGCGTAAAGTAGCTCGTGATTACCTATAACATAATTGATAACGCGACGTTGTAGAAATGTCATATATCAACATGATGCGGGTGGTATTTCGCATTCTGACGTACAGTTTTACCAGGCTCCTTTGCACAGGAAGCCGGCTATATTATTGGTACCACAACGGCGCCTATTTCTGCGATGAAGCAGTCATGTGTAAGCATTATTGTTTTTCGGTCTGAAGGGCGCCGTAGCTAGTGAAATTACTGGGCAAATGATACTTGACATCTTATGTCTCAAGGTGACGAGCGCAGTTGTAGTGCCTCTCAGAATTTTTGGATTTTTCAATAATCCCGAGCGGCACTGCATTGTAATGGGCGGGATGTATCAATTACCATCAGCTGAACGTCCTGCTCGTCTCGTCCCTGATTTACATAAAAAAAACAGTTGGTGGAATTCACCTGGAAATGGACTGGACTAACTCTTCTGAGTATATTGTATTCCCATGATATGGTAGAAGAAACAGAGAGAATTGAAATATCTACGCAACGCCAAAGAATCAAGCCGTTTGGAGGTGGAGACCTGATGTTAGGTGATCACCGCCGCCCACATTCTCTTGCAACACCAGAGGAATCACAGGAGTGTTGAGTATTCGCATTTTTTGATGATGTTGTATCGTCCAAGAAGACACCTACAAGGAAGCTCATTCCCCAGCTTTGTTGTATGTAGAAAAAAGTTCCTTGAAATCCGCAGTGTACGCCACACATCCAGGTGGTGCGGATGATATCTTAATTTGTAGCATGTCATGCGAAGGTGAAATTCGGCGGCAGGAATCAGGTGAAAAAGCTTTTCGGAACAGGTGGTGTTATATACCTGATAAATCTGGTAGAAGACACACAATGAAGGGACTCTATGCAGCAAATGGAAGAAGCTGGCAAAAGAACTTTCTTGAGCTTGGTGCTCATTGTCACCCAATCATTATTACTAAACCGTTTTTAAAATAATTTATAAGAATAAATACTAACATTATCTTAAATAACATTTTTAACAAATTTATAAAAATGAAAACAGAATGAAGTCAAATATGTTTTATAGATTTATATAATTCGTTATATTATTAAATAGCTGACAAACATTGTCGAAAAATTATTTTTTTATTAATAATTTTACTTAAATTTGTTCTTTAATATTTTCTTTTTATTTGTGTAGAATTAGTTGTAAAATATATTTTAGATTTATATAATTCGTTTTTAGATTTATATAATGTTTTCACAACATTATAAAATTAATTTTTATACATATCTATCTTATAGTTTTAGTAGACTGTATGTTGTAATGTTCTGTATGTAAACTTACATAAATAAATGAAAGGAATTTATACTGTTCCTTTTACTTAAAATTAAGAATTTATATTTGTCTCTTAGGACATAAAGTATACGGTCAAAGCATACAGTCTTCAAACTTCACACTAAACTATGGTGAGCAGGACAAAGTGATATTTAGATTATTTTGAATACACTGCCATTTTTTTTAAAAAGGTATTATAGAGTCTTTTTTAATGAATTAGGTGTTACTTTGCGGAAATCCATTATTACACATATGATTTAAGTTTTCTTTAGTGTTAATTCCGCCGATATTTGTTTTTAAAACAATTCGACACATGTTTCGCCTCTACACGAGGCATCCTCAGGACATGTTGTCTCACCAAAATCTGGCACGAGACCTAGTGTTAGTCTCGTGCCAGATTTTGGCGAGACACATGTCAAATTGTTTTAAAAACAAATATTGGCAGAATTAACACTAAAGAAAACTTAAATCATTTGTATATTATAGAGTCAACTATTAACACAATTTGTATGAAGATACCAGTCAGTTACTGAATCAATAAGAGATTCAACGACTAGACAATGCATCACAACATCTTCATTTAGAAATTGAGAGCATGATAATTGATAGTAAATTAAACTGTTAACTGATATTGACAAGTCTTCATTGTGTTTGAAGCAATATATGTCTCTGTGTTTATAGTGGTAGAGCTAGTTATCTGCTGATATACAATATTTAAAAAATATTTACAATGTCTACCTAGATATTGTTAATATTTGAATCAGGTATAGGAAAGAATAATTAGAGAAATTTAAAAGGGGCAACACTGAGGGTTACAGTTGAAAAAAATCTTGTCCACACAGGAAAAGTGTAAAATCTGTTTATATATTTCTCTAGTAGGAGGGAAGAAGTGTCCCTGACATTGATGCACTGCATCACTAACATCTAAACTATATGGACATTTATCAATTGTTTGCAAATATATTTATTGTAATGTACTGGTAATAACAGCACACAAACCATAACCAACAATTTGTTAATCTGGCAACATAAATAAAAAAACCCAAAAGGCCTTATCTGCGAAAGTATTGAGGTACTGTGTGTAATTAGCACAAAACATTTTGATTACAGGCAATCCAATAAAATCTAATAAACCATAAAGTAAAGAGTGTGTCCTCTTAAGATAATATTGCTAAAATTATAGTTACCTGCTTCATTTCTGGTGTTGAAGCATGAACCTGAAATAAAAAATAGGATTGTGTGTATATAAAAATATTTGCATTCCATATATATATAACAAAGTAGATGTTTTATAAAAAATATATTTTTATAAGCCCTTCATAATTAATAAATATTTTTCATTGATAATTGAAACATTAATATAATTGTAATATTTTACAAGCTGCATTACTCATTACACTATGCTAACACTAAATGTTTTACAATTAGACAAAATTCCAGAAAAATGTTCCAAACCACAATCATGTCAAAATTGAGTTAAGAACAATGATTCATATTAACAGACTGACAAAAAATAGCAGCCCTAATGTCACTCTTTAAATGACATGACTTAGTAGCCCAAACCACATGTATGGAATACACTAATATTTATGAAACTTTAACCAAAAATTCCTTAAAAAGTGATATTTGTGGCTTGGAATGTTTTTCAGGAACTACATTCAATTAATAATCAGAGTTGTTTCGATTAGTATGTCTATCATATTTATATAATGCTTTACTACATAATAAATACCAGTAAATTCAAGAATTTAAGGATCAATTATAAAACCTACAACCTACTCACCGTGTCAAGATTAAATAAGGAGGAAACTTTTCGGAGGAATCCATTATGGGTTTTTTTCTTCCGTCTTTCAGTCATTTTGTTATCAAATACACATAGCTTGCAGGAATCTAATATATTTTGTACTACAGTATGTACACTGCATGCATGGTTAGTTACACACTTTGGACTCTTTTCAGCAACTCATTGGACTCTTTCTGGCATGCACCATTCTCTACCTAGAACCCAATTTCAGCTTGCACCAATTGTTCTCAATAAAAAAAACCTTTCTGTGTCTTGTATCCATAAACTCCCAGGTATTAAGCCGATTATAATGTTAGATCACTAAAATTACACCAGTCCTTATCAAGTACATATTAATTGAGCCGAGCCCCTTTCTGATAGTGATTTTATTAGGATGTAGGCATGTTGGTTAATTGGGTGTTACCGATGCGTTTATATTCATGAGTTATAAGTATAGCATGAATGTCAAAGCGATGACTTTTCGATATAAATTATGTGTTACGTTATTTGTGCAAAGTTGGTATGTTATTTCAATAACATTGAGGTGCTAGCCCGTAATATAGCGATAGTTACTAGCAAATTTTGTCAAAAAAACAGTCATCTCACCAAATGTTTCAAATAGTTCCCAAATTATAAAGAAATTACTGAACGTTTAAAAATAGCTTAGCGTTTACATTAAAATTATGGCCTTACATACTTGTGACGAAAACGTACTAACAGTAACAGCAGGTAGTATGAATGTCAAAATATTTTGTTCGATAACATTTCACTGAATATTCATTTAGGTATGTGCAATATTCCTTTAAATTGTTACTTTTTATTGTAATAAATGACGTCCATTCGACATTGGCACAATTATGAAGCTTTACATCACAAATCCACAGAATGTAAAAACGTTAGTGTACATATCGCTGAAAACTAGAACTGTATTGTAGGTTATAAATAGTACTACAAGACGCGAAACACCAACAATCCGCCATTGCCCATTAGTCATTTACCCAGCAGCAGCACTTTGTATAAATTTTGTTGGGATAGCCGATCGCTATCTACCATTCGGACTTCGTACTACTTGTAAACGCAGTCCGAAGCCGAAGGGCGAAGACGTCACGTCATCAAACTAAAACTAGGTAGGTACCTTCTTCACTCTTCTACCGTTTCGCTAACCGTAAATAAAATTATAGGTAGACAGTAGACAATCGAGTTGTTTATCGATATAACCTTTTGTCAATTTAATGTTTAATCAATAGATGGCGCTGTATGGTACATTGTAGTAATGGGAATCGTAATGAAGTTTTCTATTGTAAATATCAGGGGTTAAAATGTGAAATTGCCGTTTTGTACTGAAAAAAAATTTTGTACTGAAAAAAAATTTTGTCATCCATAACTGCCATCAGGAAAGTAATTTGTGAATCGAATGAAGTTGCCTCACTACGAGTTTCGCCATCATTAATCAAGTTCTACAATAGTCATAATGTAGTCATAATTATTATGCTGTGGAAGCTGTGGTGAACCATAATCTTTTCTTTTAAGCGCTGGTTCAATCACGGTTCAATAACGTAACGCGAGCTGAGCTTCTCTGTGTAGGAAAAGAATATACAATAGGTGTAGGTCAATTAATTTACAGTGCGATTATTTTTATTTTACCGGTTTGACACAAATGGCTCAATATTGCGGGTTTGCTAAGATCAAACCATACCTACCGCTAATTACTTCGTAATTTGATGGAAATCGGCCTCTACCAACATATTATTCAATTCATCATTTTTCTTCCTACGGAGGCCTACGGAAGCGACCAAAAACGAACGGTGTGTTCATTAGCAATACCCCTCCAAAGAATATTGATATCGCGAGCTTTTTCCTTTGTTAAACTCTGGACTTTTTAAAGTCGACTGAAAAATAATTGAATGTCAAACAATCCAATGTACCTGTGATAAAAGGTTCACTTTAAAAAATTGCACAAGGGGGTTTTATTATACGCTTTATATTAGCTTCACCTGTATGTTTGTAACCGACTTCTTTGGGCGCGATTTTGACCCACTTTAAACGGCTAGATTCGTTCAAACTTTGTAGATTTATCGAGGACCGATGACATTATATTAATTTGATAAAATTATTCAATTTTTCAATTTGCAAAATATGATTTTTGTTAATTTATATAATTTTCATCTATAGTCGATAAGGCAGGAATAGATGTTAAAGTACTTAATAGTTTTAAAAATACGCTTTTATAGAAAATTTAACTAAAAAATGAAAAATTAATAATAGTAAAAAAAACTAAAAACACGCTTTTTATAAAATTCAACTAAAAAATAGAAAATAAATTTAAATTGAAAATAGTGTAAAAAAATATATTTTATTGTAAAAAAAAACGTGGGGTGTAGAATATTTATTATTTTGATAATATCTTAAAAAGCTCCCTTATTATTTTCACCTGACCAGTGTATGAATATCGATAACATCGACAATTTTGTCACGCACTAGCCTATATCTAAATTTGTTTTTTTTTTTAGAGTATTAGTACCTAAGTTCACGGTGCCTAAACACATGGTCGGATTTGGTACGGCCGGACTATCGGACGATCCGGTGGGCGCCTTGCACCAACTAGTCCGGCGTCGTAGTCGTTGCGGTCCCGACGGTAATAATATTAATTTTGTGCGATGGGCAATGTAACATTACGGTCCGCTACAGGACCGCGTCCGATGGTTCGACCGTACCAAAACCGACGGTGTATTTAGCCTACATTTTACAGTCGACACCAGGTCCACACATTTGTTTCTGTGATACGTGACAGTCGTCATGCACGGGCACTTACAGTATTTCTATAACCTTATTTATATTTCCATGGTGTACAATAGTTTTTGAAGTAAATTACCTTTTCATCTCCGGTCTCCGATATCGACAGGATAGGCATAGGCGACCCAATTGCAAGCTAAAACAAAAGAACCCATGAAAATGTTTGCGGTAGATAATATCCCTAATACTCTGGAAAATTTTAGATTGGACCGTCCTTGATTTCATGAACATTTAAAAGATTGCCTGTTCAATTTATTTTATACGTTTATTATGTAGGTAAGTATAATATATTCGTTCTTGAAGTTATAATTCTTTAGGCGCGTTATGAAAAAATTATGATGAGAGTGAAATTTTAAGATGCGTGCACATCACTGTAACACAAAAGTAACAGGGTGAAGTTGGTTCCAAAAAATTTCTGACGTTTGCGACATTCGTTATTTTTTTTTGTTTCTTCGTCCATTATTAGGACAGGCAATGGGTTCAAGCACATACCGCCGTATTCGTTATTTAATAATTAATTGTCAAAGCCATCTTTGCAAGATTTTTACAATTTTGTTCTTTCTACAAACGTAGAATAGCACGAGGAATAAATATTTTTTAGGATTTTTGCTTTGTTACACCAAAGAAGTATAACTTCTTGCGTCCATACATAAGTACACACACACTTTTTTATTATTGTCCATTTTTATTTTTCTATGATAAATTAAGTAGCATCCACGTTACCTTTGCAGACTCCGGGGTGTCAATCTTTCGAGCGTCGGATTTTCTATTGTTGTCCTGAAGAAAGGCATTTGATACTGATCGGTAATCATTTTCTTCTTTGGATGACTGAAACAGAGATAACAAAATAAAGAGTGGCTAAATTTCTAGTTAGACCGGAATCAGAATATTAGAAGCGGTTATTTGTTAGTTAGGTACTTGCAGGTACTTGCAGGTACTATTACATACTCTTTGGTCAAGGTCCACATATTAATATAACAAACGTCGGTGAAAGAACGCTAACGAACGAGAAGGCAACTGAAAGATAGGAGACACCTTTGTGCTTTTGTATCTGGACAAGACGTAAATCGTTGCAATAGATAATTTAATACTATATAATTTATACGAGAGGACTATTAAGCTACCCTGGACGTTACACGGAATACTTATATTGAATTATGAACTATACTTAAGAAATTTTAAACTGAAGGCGTGGCCATTATGGCTTCAGAGAATTCTCGTACCATGAATTTAGTGCCACCTACATTCTCTTGTAACACCAGAGGAATCACAGGAGCGTTGCCGGCATTCAAAGAGGGTAAAGCTATTTTCTATCGTAATTGACCTACCAATGAGGGTTTTTCGGCGGTCATGATGCTCAAAGGAATGCAAATAAATAATCATTTGTCTATTTATAAATCTATGAGTGACATTTAAGAATGTCAAAATTATACATGGAATATTTTTTAAGATTAGTTTTATAGGTGAAAAGGGCGCACGAAAACATCAATGTTATTCAATGACGTTCTATGTACGTATAGACATATAATTCGCAGTCTAATAGCGGAACGGCAAAAGTGTGCTTAAAGACAATGTAAGCACATCCTCTTTTTCGTCACGGCTTAAAAAAATACCTAACTGCTGCTCCACTGATGCCACTGTCCAAATCGGGTTCTAAATTCAAAATACGCAGCTTAAACTGAAAAAATATTTTCATTGCTGCCTATTGACCAATATATATTTTAAACAACTGCAGAAATGTATAGATATGTCAGTCAAAGCTTATTATGGTGTCATTTGTGACATGTGCCATATTTCGTATTTGATTTTGTATGACGTGAATTGTCTATGTGTTTAGAACGTCATTCATGTTATTAATTATTTTGCAAAGGTAAAATCTGAGCAAAGTCTAAGAGTGCTCTCTATATCTCAGCCTAAGAGACGGAAATTTAAGCAACTTACAGGTTCTCGGCGGATGTTATCAGCCTCCCACTTGTTGGCAATGCGAATCGTCTCAGCAGTCTTCTGTTGCACAGATTTGCTCTCGTCCAGTAATGTCAATTCATAAAACTCTTGAATATCTAGAATAAAAAAAAATATAAATTAATTTACCTAACAGGATTAATTATTAGACATTTGAGATACCATATCAATAGGTACCAGAATGCACCTGCGAATTATTTTCGCACATTGTTTAAGATCTTATATATAACAGTTTAGTCATTGATATTATAATTTATATGCAAATGTCTTTTTTTATGACAATAAGGGACGAGACGAGCAGGACGTTCAAATTATAGTAATTTATATGCCCTGCTCATAACAACGCAGTGTCGCTTAGGAATCTTGAAAAACCCAAAATCTCTGAGCGGCACTACAATTAGTGTCAAGTCTCATTTGCCCAGTAATTTCACTAGCTACGGCGCCCTTCAGAACGAATCACAATAATATTTACACATCACTGCTTTACGGCAGAAATAGGCGCCGTTGTGGTACCCATAATCTAGCCGGCATCCTGTGCAAAGGAATCGCCTATGATATTATATCATATATTCATTGATATGAAGATTGAGATTCAGTCTCTGATAGCCCGAAAATCTAAAAGACGATATCCATATTGTTAATAATAAAATTTTGCGCGGCCGCCATCTTCTATTTCAAAAATAGCCCCTGACTCTTTCCTTGAAACCCTGAAAATCTTCGAAACGATGTCCCTATTTTAGTAATGATGTTTCTAACTTGTATATTCCGACAATAGTCTTTCCAGTTTTCTTTACGTGCCATTAGTGTCAGCCACTTAAATTAGGTAGTTACGTTAAACGAGGGTTTAATAGTCAAGTTTAACCCAGTTGTGATTGTATACAAAAACCTCTTTAGCATAATACATAACATCGCGTGAGGAGTACGTGGATCGATACTAAGAAAGGGCAGACTGACATGAGGTTGCTGTTTTCTCCATGACTGGCCTAATTTAAGCCAATAATTTGTAGCTTGGTACGTATGAAAAAGTAGTAGCTTTAAGATATTTATTCATATTTTTCCTCTAATATACAATGACGTTTTATTTATATAGACCTTAGATAATTTATACGTCTAGATAGTGTATCTTGCTCTTAGACAACAGATAAAAACAGGCCAGCCGCCAGGAATACTAGTTTAGTGTGCGTGACAATCTACACTCGCGATTTTTATTGCTCAAAATAGAGGTAAGTTCTAGACTAAATTTTTTTCGACGTTTTCACAGCTGTCATAGTCTATCTATGCGTATAATTGATCTAAGATATAGGCAAATCATATCGTATAAAAACATAGTTGAAATATGGAACATGCCACAAATTATACCATTATATGCTATCTATACATTGCCGTATTAACTCTAATTGTTTAAAATAAGCAAGGTCAATAAGCAGCAATGTGAAACATTTATTCAGTTCAGGTTACGTATGTTGAATTTAGAACCCATTATTCGTACAATGATATTTGACACACGACTAATGAGAAAACTGCGCTTACATTATCTGTAAGCACACTTTTGCCGTTCCGCTGTCAGACTGCGAATGATATGTTCTTATATTATGTGTATGGAATTTACATAAAACGAAAATATTCTCCCATGCACATCCAAACTCGGAATAAACTTTCATGTGAGATTTCCAGAAGCCCGCCCGAGTTTTTCGCGCCCGTTCTTCTCAAGTCTGAGGCATACATAAAATATTTGATTATTAATTATAATAAAAAAAATTACAGGGACTTGCGGCCAATTATTTATAGGCAACCTAGCGCTTAAAAATGGCATAATTAATTTCATCAAAAAAACACGTACCTATCTGCAGAATCTAGCGGAATATAATTATGGGTGATTGAATTTCTAGAAATTCCAAAAAAAGTAAGTAACAAAAAAGTATTTATATTTTGATATCAAATTTTGTAAGCATTGTTTAGGCAGAGATTATCAAACTTATTTCTTTTACCGCCCCCTTTGAAAATCAATTGTTTTTCAGCGCCCCCAATTTTTTATACACTCCTAGTACAAGTATTCCTAATATAAATATAAACTAATTAGGGCGTCTCTGCACTCATAATTTTTAAATTCGTATCTGTGATTCTTCAAACAGGCCGTCATACAGAAACGTACATTCAGATCGTATGGTTTACATGGATCCGTAAAATCACAGATTAGCGCAAAAACACCCTTATTCAAAATTTTAATTATAAGTATCTAAATGTCATTACAAAGCAACTATCGCTCCCCTAACCACGCCAATGCCCCCCATTTTTTTCTGGGCCCTTTAACGCCCCTCCCGAGGTACTCTCCCACCTTGTAGGGTTATATTATATTCAGGTGTAAATAAATAAAAATACCAACAAAAGCAGCGACTTTGACACCTGTGTAGTATTATGTATTCTTTGATACAATGAGTTGCAAGTTTTATTATATTATGTAGGTATTAGATGTAAATAAAACGTGCTTAAGAAGAGTCGGCAAGCCCCTAGTCGAGTTGTTACCGAGTGTCTGACGTGATTGCCGATAAGACTCCGATTCATAATCTCATCTGTAGCACTCTTCTCAGAGCGGTCATGGTCACTATATATAGGCTGATTATTATTAGTACAGATACATCCACCAGTGGGAGGCTCCGTTGCACAGGATGACGGCTAGATTATGAGCACCACATCGGCGCCTATTTCTGCAAATAACTGGGCAAATGAGACTTAACATCTGATATCTCAAGGTGACGAGCGCGATTATATTGCCGGTCAGAATTTTTGACATCAGCTGAACGTCCTGCTCGTCTCTTCCCTTATTTTCATTAAAAAAAAGAAACATTTAAATATTTTAAGATTCCGGACCCAAATCGTATTACCCTTTGGACCCATCTAATCTAAATCTCAATATTCGGATCTGCAGTGACTTCCGGGTTAACCAAAGCTTGCCTTAATCTTTTAACAGATTTTGTGATTTTTTTAACGCTTGATTTAAAAGTTGGGTACTACTAGGACCTAGGTTAGTCTAAATACCTATCAAATCAGATAAGGCATTTAAACACGAAACGGTTTCATATCGATCAAAAGCTAAGATATTATATACTATACATATTATTCAATTATTATTTAATTGCGCTACAGGTCCCGGGTTCGGTTCCAAGTAGGTCCCAAACATTTGTATCTATGTTTATATTTATACATTTATATATATAGTATGTTTGTCTTACAAGCAAAAATATGAGAAAACTGGAAGTATGCCAAAACACCATGCAGAGAAGCCTATTGGACATAAAATTAAAGGACAGAGAAAGACTAACGGACATAAGAGAAAAAACAAAGGTGATCCCCATACCAAAAACTGTGAAAAAACTTAAGTGGAAATGGACGGGTCATATGATCAGAAGCCCAAACAAGTAGTCACAGAAACTCACCCATTGATACCCAAGAGATGCTAAAAGAAAGAGAGGCAGACAGATACTAAGGTGGGAAGATGACATAAAGAAGGTTGCTGGACCAGTTTGAAGTAGAGAAACGCGGGAGAGAGAGCACTGGAAGGTCCTAGATCCGCCTTAGGTTAGATTAGATCTTGCGCTAGATATATTGTTAAAAAATAGAGGAAATAAAAAGATAAGCATGTTACTACATAACTAATATCTAGAAATAAAGGCTATATTTATCTTTACCTTTATCTATGTTTGTTTCCGAATACCTAATGGATGTTTATATGTATGTTGAAGTAAGTATATCGTTTTAAATATATCTTTGTCTTGCACGTATAGTACAGGCTATGTCTAGCTGAAGTCAAATTAAATAAATAAAAAGTTTTGAATAATATCTCATGGAATATCCAATTTTGAGCTCTTGGACAATCAATATCGATTTTATAATACCCTACGAGGCAGCTATTACACGATACCTCTACTTTGTGAAAGGATTTTCCGCTTGAGTGCCTGTTCAATTCCTTAATACATATTACTGTTTACAAATTAATTAATTCTTAGATAATTTATTTATTTTTTTTATTTTTTATTTTATTTCTTAGGGACAGCAAACAGTTCACACAATACATTTTACAATTTCAAATTAAAGTAGATATTAAATTAATTTTAGTGAGAACCCACACCGTTATCCACAGGTTAATTTTATAGTTACTGGTATCTTACATGATGAATAACAAAGTTTAACATTAATTAAAGAAATATTTACAAACATAAAGAGGAAAGAAATATAAAATTAGATGTCTTAAAACTAAGTTATTTACAAAATTTACTTTATATTTAAACAAAAGAGTTACCTAATGCGATTTTATATGTATAAAAAAAACTATATATATATATATTAATCCAGTTCACTTAAAATATCATTAACTTGCTTTTTAAATTTTGGTTTTACTTGCTTTTTAAATTTTGGTTTTATATACGTGTATATAGACTATGACCGCTTTGAAAACGTGGATAAAAAATTGAGTTTAGAACTAAACACTATTTTGAGTAATTCACGCACACTAACACAAAGTGTCATACAAATCATGAGTGTAAGACGTAGCTTGTCACGCACACTAAACTAATATTCCTGGCCTGTTTTTATCGGTTGTCTAACAGGAAGAGACTCTATCTAGACGTGAAAATTTTCTAAGAACTAGTTATACCTCATTGTTACTCCTGACTTTGTCTGTTACCGGGTTGCTGGAAGGAGAATCAAGAGCACGCAATTATAATGTGATATATTCCCCATAGAATTAAGAGAGATTTCATTTATTCATATACGAGTAGGTCAAGGAATGAACCTATGAATCTTAAAAGTTTTATTTCTTTTACAACCACTCCGGAAAAATTGAGCTTTAATGAGAAGAAGTTGCAAGAAACTGACTGACAGTCTTTTAAATCAATATTTACACCTTCACCGTTTAACAAATTATTTTGCCGCCGCGATGGCAAGCGTCCTGATGGAATGAACCTGGTGGCTTTGGCACGGGGAAGGGTGCTGGTGCGGGACGCGACTTGCATCGACATTCTGGCTCCTTCTCATGCCCAAGTTACGTCAGTTGGTGCTGGGGCTGCTGCTTCGACTGCCGAAGACAGCAACGTCGAAAATATGTCGGTGTCAGTGATTCTTACATCTTAGTCTTACATTGTGCGGTTTGGTGTCAAACACTTGGCCCGTGGGGCCGAGAAGCGCGGAGAATGTACAAATAGCACTGCTGGAAGCCCAAGCGCAGCTATTTCGGTCAACGGATCAGCCTAGCTATCCAACGTGGAAATGCTGCCAGTATTCTTGGTACACTTCCCCGTAATGATAGTCCTAATTTAATGTTACCATAGTACGTGGGTAACACTGAAAATGTTTAGAACTGGCCAGTTATAAACATTGCTAATAAAAACCTTTTTTGAATTTAAATTTTAGCACTCTGGTAACCTAATATTGCATTCATTTGTCATTTGTTTTTGTGAATTGGCGGCAAATCTTAAACTCTTGTTACACGTGAAAATGAACGTAACGCGAGAAAATTTTCGGTCAATGATTTATTATTACTTTCGTTGTGGGCTTACTCAACAACAAAGCTATGATAGGCTGCGATTAGCATTTCTTAATAAGCATATTGAGCCACTATTTACAACTGATTTAACGAGTTTAAGCGTGGACGTAGCAATTTCCCGAAAACCCGAAACCAAAATTGGCCAACTAAGGTAAAGAAAGGAAGAAGTCAAGGAAAAAAGATGATTGCCTCATTCTTTGGTCAGAAAGGTCATTTCGTGACAGTTGTGCTAGAAGATGGAAGAAGAGTTACTGCAGACTGGTACGTCAATCGCTGTTTGCCTGTTGTCTTGGAAAAAATTCGACAGCATTGCCCTCGAAGCAGGATCCTCCTTCACCCCGACAATGCTTCAGCGCACTCCGCAGAACGGACCGTTGAATATTTGACTATGGCTGTCGAGATAATGAGTCATCCGCCGTACAGTCCTGACCTGGCGCCCTGCGACTTTTATTTATTCCCATTAAATAAAGAAAAAATTCGAGTTATTCGCTTTACGAGCCCTGAAGATGCGGTGAAAGCGTACGAAAATGCCATAGAAGAGACCCCTAATGATGAATGCGGGCCCACTGCTTTTCTCAGTGGTTCCATCGAATGCAACGATGTGTAGAGAAGAACGGAGATTACTTCGAAAAACAATAAAAGTATTGGCAACTTTCTACATTAATCCGTTTTTCATTTTCTAAACATTTTCGGTGTTACTAGGTAAATATAATTATAAGTTGTGTTTTTTGAATAAATTTAAATACTTTTAAATTAAAATATATGTAAAAAGTGGTGCTACAAAAATACTCAAACGTGAAATCCTCAAGGCCTACTATTAACTTAAGTTAATAAATAAAACCACAACGCCTTGGGATGAAAAATATTATTGCGTGCTGGGTTCCCAGAATGCTTACTGATGCATAAAAAGACATTCGACTGAATATTTCTCGAGCTTCTTTGGAACCCTTCATCTAGAACATTTATTAACTCGATTTATAACCATAGATGAAACGTGGCTTCACCAATATGACCCAGAAACGAAATTATAGTCTACCAGTCTAAATCTCTGACGCCTAAGAAATTTAAAGCGAGTCGTTAAAATTCCAGAATCTGACTGCGAAATTCTTGAGCTTCCTCAAAATACACTGTATCTAGCCTGAGGTGATTTCTATTTTCTAAGTTGCTGGATTATTTCAAAGGACAGAGGTCCGAAGATGTCGAAGCCGTAGTTGCCGTAGTACCTACAGGACTTTTATTAGTGCAAGTTGAAGAGTTTTTTTATGAAGGTAATTTTAAGTAAATGAAATTAGTCCAAATGTATTATTTTGCTAAAAGCGACTATATGGAATAATAAAAATTTGAATTTAATAAAAGTTACCATAACAGTTACTGATGATGGGCCTGATGAGAATGCTCATGGTCACTCAGAGAGCAATGGATGGGGTTATGCTCGGAGTTGCCCTGCGAGATCGAATCAGAAATGAGGAGAGAACCAAAGTCACTGATATAGCCCAAATGATTGCAAAACGGAAGTGGCAGTGCACAGGGTACATGGTTGGATGGACTGACAGGTCATTGGGGCAGTAATGTTCTCGAATGGCGACCACGTACCGGAAGACGCAGTGTTGGTAGGCCACTTAACAAGATGGACCGAAGATCTGGTTAAGATCACCGGAATAACTTCAGGACATTTGGATATCCTGTTGTCAGACTGTGATCGAGTTGGGACCCGATTACTGTAATCCACCACACTGGGCCAATGAGTCATCTATCGTCTTCTCATTGAGGTGGGCTATTGTCCTCTGTCCCCGGCGTCGACTAAGGACAGCCCATGAACTCCAGATAAGGCGCGAGGTGTGTGAGTCGGAGCATTATCCCAGGACCCCACCATATCCGGGGAGACGGGTCGACAACCCTTTCTGACCGATGAACACAACAACCTCAATATAGTGGTAGAATTAAAGCGGCTCTACCACCACCACCGCTCTACTGTGTAGAAACGGACGTTGGATAAGGGTAGCGCAATACCGATCATTGTGGAGATCTTTTGGGGAGGCCTTTGTCCAGCAGTGCACGTCTTAAGGCTGATATGATGATGATGATGATGAAAAGTTGCCGGCAACATACGCATTATTGTTTACTTGCACTTTTTATTCAACGCCTGGCATGTTGAACACAAGTTGAACTAACCTAACCTCATTGCCAGTGCACGTCAATGAGTGCGGTGGAGGCAAAATCGGTGTAGACAGGTATAATTCAGTGAACAATTATAATCCACTGCCTTTTCTAGCCGTCAAAAGTTTCCATATGACCAAGAACCCGCAAAACATTGCCTATTGGTGCGGTGAGGGTACAAAAGAAGACACGGGTTCTAACAGCTTGCAAATAGCAAAAAAAAAATATCTTGGGTTTATATTATTACTTTATATTGCTACTCGTATCTTATACTGTAAGATATTTTAGTAAAAACATAGCATTATACGGCTTCTAAATATAATAAAATTAGTCTTGCGATGTCTTGCATTGTTGAGTTAGCACAAATTGCATAGGAATGTCATAGAAACTTTCTCAACCATTTCAAGTTAGTAGTTGTGAGTAAATTTTAATAGGTACTACTACAATTTAGCAGAGGTAAGTAAATGCTTAACTTTTCCATGTATTCCATGTTGCTGTATATTTTCGAAGTGATCTTTGCGCGCATGGGGGTATAAAGGCATAAAGGCATTTATTTTCTCAAAATTGATTCCTTAAGAGTTCTTTTTGATGTCATTTCTAATATACTAGATACTACTACCGCTTCGGAAATAAATGGCGCTCTGAGACAGAAGAAGCGGCGCAAGAAACTCTCCCAGCAATCTTTTTTTGCGCTCTTTTCAATAAAAATATACAATATTGTACAGTAATTCTATCGCTATAAAATAATCATAATCTAATCCCGGGCTTCCGATCACTTAGATGTTCAGCTGTGGAGTAATAGGATTTACGACAGATCCATTTTTTTTATAAAACATTTAAATTTATTTATAGATAATGCCTGATCAGTGGCTGGGACTTTGCTATAAAAGTGTATACATTTACCCTTAAAGCTATTACGTATCTTATGAAGCCTACTAGAATTAGTTACAATATAAGGTATACTTTTTACGAATGAAACCCAATATCATCAAAATGACATAAAAATGTAAGACGAAACATTAAAAATAATCTTTTCTAGATGTTCTTGTGTGGATGGTGGCAGGGTCGAAAAATTATCGTACGTCAATAATTTTTTTTATTATCTAAAGTCGTCAACACTGCGGTCTTTCTCAATTAATAAGAGCGTTCAATATAATTTATAAAAAACTTAGATACGACTGTGTATTTTTTTTTGTATAAGTATCTATCTAAACATTTTTTATAGTATACTGTTCCTCATCTTAGAATATTGTGGATAATTATATTGTAAGCCGTGCACTTATGGATTGAACTTTTCTTGGAAATTTCAGTGAGAAAAATGATAATAATCACTGACCTGTATAAATACCACTGGACAGGTTGTTCCATATGTTTGACAGCAATTTTTTTGTGCCTATTTGAAGCGCCACTCGCGAGCGTGCAGAGAACTAATTTTGACGTATAATACAAATGGCTGCGAAGGAACGTACAATACTCTGAAGTATTTTTGAAATTTGCATTAATTTCGTTCGTTTTCCGTGTTTTTTATACTTCAAGAATCAACTAAATAAAGTACACAATTTTTCTTTGTAAATCGATGTTTGCTGAGATTGTCATCACTAGTTTTCGTACGGCAGACTCTCGCTACATGGCCAAAAGCGCCAAAATGGCGACTATCAAACATGCACAAGAGCACTATGACAGCCGCCAGTCCAGTGGTATATAGTAGAGGACAGTGAAAATAATGCATTATAAAATTTAATTGGATGCGTTTGTGATCTAATATAAATTTGAGCTTTATTAACTTCAACTCTTCCATGCTGTCAAACTCGTCCATGCCCTCAATATCATAAAAGGTACATAACAACCTATCAATATGTAGATTCCAGAATATTATCTAGTGTAAAACCCAACGGCCTGTAAATCCAAACGGTATCGATCTAGGTCAAACTATGCCGACATAGTGCATGTGATTTAGGGTTGTCAATCGTACCCTGAACTCTGTTTTTAAAATATATAAATAAAACCTTTATTTTGCCAGAAAACATGTAACAATGGGTGTAAATTTAATTTTAAGGTATCAATCGGCCATTTTTGGCTTGCAAAATTATTATTAAGTATTAGGTAATTCAATTTTTAATTCATTTCATTCATTACAAAATCCTACTTATTATTATAATTGATTTAACATTAATAAACTCTGTATTTTAAGCACTCTGTTCTATTTATAATTAGATCTGATATGTATTATTAAACATTTAGTAATTATTACAACGGGTACTCACGATATATATTTTATTTATTTGAAGGCGATATTTCGATACAATTGTATGAGTGCATCAAGGCGGAACTGCGGAGGCGGCAAGATACTTTTGACACATTGACACTTGACACTAATAGTACATCAATCTATACACGTGGCGTACCCGTGATAATCTTTATACATATAAGCGATTTCTACCTATTCTACCTACTCATCAGGAACTATAAGTTGTAGAGACTTGAAATTTGGTAGGAATATTCCTTTCATCCACAAGCGTTTTTTTTTATAACTGAATAACGTCTTACGAATCCGCTAGTAATTACTATATGTACTCTATTTCAGGTATGTGTACTCTTTAATATACAACACTATGAGAGTACGCTGAAATACTGTTTTTACATAACATACTCACTAAATAAATTAAATGCTTTCTATTTTCTGCACTAAATAACATTTAAATATATGATAAGTACTCTTTTTTATTAATCCGTACTCTTAGATTAAATGCTTAATCTAAGAGTCTCGGCTGCGCTCCAACTAGATACCGTACTACCTAACAACAATAGCTTTTTTATCACGGCAACTTTGTATTGTAGTGTGTATTGGCAATTTGTAAAAATGCTTGTGTGCGTGAAATCTTGACAATCAATGGCATCTTTCAAATTTTGTAAATTATGTACGCTCCGTGTTATTTTACATTGAAATTAATAAAATACAAAATACTTACTGATGATAAATGTGATCCCAGTGCCTTTCTTATTTCATGTAGCATAATTTTAACAAAGTTTACTACGCAACCCTGCATTTTAGTTGTAATTATTAGCAAAGTTTAACAGAACATGTGGCACCTCAAAGTCACTGATTGGCTCAAGTACGCCCACTTGGGCGTAGTATTAGTTGCTGCACTTTGCGACTACGCCTGCGGTATCTTGTTGGCGCGCAGCGGAGACCACTCCTTAATCTAAGCCCGTACTCTTTATTTCACTTGGAATCAGAAATAATTAACTTCTTCCAGGAAAAGTGGCAGCCCTAATACGATATGCATATCGACGTAGTTACTCCATTTTAACATAGTATTCGTTATAATACTTATGCTCATTTTTCTGTGAGTTCTTGTTGTAGTGTATAATGTACGTTACACATAACTTAATGCATTTAACCCATTTTCCCGCTTGGTCGAGTAGGTTGGGTCATGAAGCGTATACATGAGAGTAAATTGACTACTTTTAGAGCTATTATAATCATAATTTCGGCCGGAAGATGTCCACTGTTGGACAAATAGTAGGAGAGCTGGCAATAATTTTTGGGAAGGTACTTGAGATAGGCTGAAAACTTGTTCCATACTTCCCCTTTTATACCCCAACTCGGAGCAGCAGACCTGGCTGGTGAGTAGCGGGGCTAAATGGACTTTAATTGAAAATGAAATTTAGAAAATTTCCATTGCCATTTTTTATATGTTGTAGTTTTATGTTTAAAGAATAAAACAAAAAATAAGCCAGACGATTAAGATGAGGCTTTAACATTGTCAGACGCTTGCAAACATCTCAATAAAAAATGTATTTGAGGCAACTTGAAATTTCAATAGGGTATTATTTACAACTAAAAAATAAGATCCTCGAAAAGACAGATCTTTTTGGTGGGAGTTCCTACCAGGCGATGTAATAAATTATGTATAAATTATGCCAGTGAGCTGTAGCGCTATAAAAATGTTTTTTTTTAAACTTTAGGGGTTCATTTAGCCCCGGTACTCACCAGCCAGGTCTGCAGCTCCGAATTGGGGTACAATAGGAGAGGTATAGAACATGTTTTCTGCTTTCCTCAAATACCTAACCAAAAATTGGTGCCAGCTCCCGGACCAAAAGGCCTCCCCAATAGATCTCCACGACGATTGGTTGTTCTGCGCTGCCCTATCCCTTTTAGGCCTTGTCCAGAAAGGGCGAATTCGCCGCGAATCTCTCGCGCGTAATACGCGCGTACGTTGCGTTCAGAAGGAGCGTACTAACGCGCGAGCATTTGGGAACGGAGCCAGTCGAAAACATGGAGTTGAACGAAGCGGTCTCGTTGTGGTTAGCTTACCGTCGCTGGAAGAGACAGAAACGAAGGGAAAATAGAATGTATTTAGTACATCCAATTCTTAATGATAGAATGACACATAGTATGTTTGAAACTTTGTATCCGAAATTAAGACAATATGAGAAGAAATTTTTTAACTACTTTCGTATGTCCGTGAAATCATTTGATGAAAATATTAACACTAATTCTTCCCAAGACCTACGTTTTAAAAACCTATTGGCTTAATCAGGTGATTCCAGATCCCATATCGCCGGTCTTTTTTCTATTTCGTCTATAAACAATTCCGTGTCATAATTTTGGCGCTTCATTTCCCTCGATACGTGCACTCGCTCTAGAGTTCGCGCGTTAACTGGACGCAACAAGGCGTCCCTAATATCTCGACTCGCGCGTAATACGCGCGAATCAAGCGCGAGTCGAGAGTCTGGCGTAGTGCACGCGATTTACGCGCGTAATTTGGAATTCGCGCAATGCTTGTGGACGCGATGTATTGATGTCTAGTACATCGACAACGCGCGTATGAATTCGCGTGATACGATTCGCGACGAATTCCCCCCTTCTTTGACAAGGTCTTACATTCATACCATTACGACACCGCTCTATACGTCGTATTTAAAATAAGAATACGTGAATATACAGGAGAAGATTATAAATATCGTAGATAATTTATACGCCTAGATATAGCCTCTTGCTGCTAGGCAACTCATGATATCAGTCCAGGTTTATTACTTTAGCGTGCATGACAACTACGTCGTACACTCGCGATACGTTAGTCATTTTCTCTTAGTGTAAGTGCATTGCTGAAAATAGAGGCTAACAGTTGACCACTATTTTTTCGACTCACTTTCGCTCACAACTGTTACAGTCAATCTCGGTGAATAAATTATCTAAGTTATATTATATACTGGCATATAGAGATTCTAGATCAGTATTAGTCCAAATATTTAGCAATCTAGTTAATTGAATTCGTCTTGCAGGGTATCACAATGAATGGACTATATCTGTATGTATTTTGACAAGCAATTAGGGTGGGTTACACCTACAAACTTTAGCAAAAACTCCTGTAGCAAATCCCTGTATTTATTATTATGGCTGGTTGCATCATATTAGCTGTTACAGTTAAGATTTAAGTCAAATTTAACCTTAATAGTATTATAATATACACTGTGGAATGTGTTGCACCATCGTAATTCTTGGTAGCTATAGTTAAAGTTAAAAAATATCACGTCAATATGAATATTTATCTGAAACTTTTGATAGGTCGCTATTTAGCTATTTAACATTAACAATAGCTTTATCCGGCGAATATTGGATGGTTACGGTTAACATTTAAAATTATGACGTCAGCTGAAAATTGCCAACGTTGCAACATATTTTTTGCTTAAACGGTACTTTAACATGTCTGCTATTGCTGAAGTTACTTGGTGGAACCCAGCCTTAGTTTTAGAGTAATTCAGCTTGCAAACAAAACAGTCAAGATAAACATAACTGAAATAATACGCGGAAATAAACACGAATAGAATATTGAATTCAAAATGGCTGTCTATAGCAGGGATAGATACGTTCTAAATATATCACGGACAACAATAGCAGTCTCGTGGTCAACCGAAAACAGACGCGATTCTCAAGAGCATCGATGACGTAGCACGCGCCACGCATGTTGGTCAGTCGTGTGATCGCACTTTGTATTAATATCCACATAGGTAAAAGTAATAACAATATGTACAAATCAAATCAAATCATCTTTATTTGCAGGAATTTTATTCCAATAAGGCACGAGACGAGCAGGACGTTCAACTGATGGTAATTGATCCTCCCTACCCGTTACAATGAAGTGCCGCTCAGGATTATTGAAAATCCCAAAAACTCGGAGCGGCACTACGATTGCGTCACCTTGAGACATATGATGTTAAGTCTCATTTCCCCAGTAATTTCACTAGCTACGGCGCCCTTCAGACCGAAACACAGTAATGCTTGCACATTACTACTTGTGTGGTACCCATACCACAACGGCGCCTATTATAATCTAGCTGGCATCCTGTGCAAAGGAGCCTCCTACTGGTATAAGTAATATGGATAATAAATGGTGTTGTTTGCTTATAATTAACAGGTGCTCTTATCCTAACCCATAAGGTATGTAAACTTATAATCTTTCTTCGGTCCACGATATACCGAGCATTCTTCTCCAGCACCACATCTCAAGAGCATTGATCTTTTTCTTCTCACTTTCTCGTAGGGTCCATGTCTCAGCAGCGTAGAGGAATATGGGGAATATGAGAGCCCTTACAAGTCGTATTTTTTTTACTATATTAATAATACTGATATTCAAACTCAGTCAACGTTTTAAATTCAATTAAGTTTTGCTACAATTATATACTATACTAAATAAAAAAAAACTAAAAAACACGCTTTATATAGAAAAGTGAACTAAAAAATTGAAAATTTATTTTGAAATTTAATATTGAACATCAATTCCTGTCTTATAGACGATAGATGAAAGTTATATAAATTAACAAAAATCTTATTTAGCAAATTGAAAAATGGAATAATTTTACCAAATTAATGTACTGTCACCGGTCCTCGATAAATCTACGAAGTTTGAACGAAATCTGGCCGTTTAAGGTGGTTCAAATTCGCGCCCAAATGAGTGTGTTACAAAGAAACATACATACATGTGCAGCTGATAAAAAGCGTGTAATAGTTATTTATGCAACTGTTGTGTAATAAGGGGTATTAAAACACGAATGTGGATTTATCACACGAGGCGAAGCCGAGTGTGATAATAGTATCACATGAGTGTTTTAATACCTAATTATCAACAGTTGCATACAAGACTTTATCTACACCCAGAATATGATCCTCTAAAAGATTCTGAAACAGTTAGCTTACTGCTAACATTAAAACACCCAGTCCTAGTAGTAACCTAATATCATCCGTTACTGATTATATACAAATAAACTAAGTATTAATGAAATAATTATTTATTTTAGTAGTAATTTACATTTTGTATAGTGCAATAATTAAAATTCACTAATTGAATAAAGAAGAAAAACGTTTAAAATGAATCGCTATTTTTTTTTAAACAAAACAATAAAAATATGGAAGAAAAATGGCAGGGATTCGAATAACCTACTTTTTTTTACGGCGCCCGACGTTCTGGTAGTGTGTAACGCGCGTAAACGAAAATGTTCTTTTTTTGAAATTCATACAGATACCACGCATCGAGCAATAAGAATGTGGCTGTCTGTTTAAACTCTTTGAGCATGAAGGGATTGAAAAAAAAAATAGGAGTGTTGTTATGAAATTCAGTACAACATTACAACACTCGTTTGGATGATGTAATGGTTATTACGACATTGGGTGTTTTAATGTTGGTAATAAGCTAACTGTTTCAGAATCTTTAATAGAGGATTTAAAGCATGGGTGTAGATAAAAAGGTATTATACTTTTTCCATGTGTGTGTGGATTGATGCATCTACAGCTGTACTCAATAACTCTTGTGTTTCTACTTAGTAATTTACATTTAGTACTTTTTTATTTACTCGTGTAAGGCATATTGAGTATTTGATGTTGTGGCATTTTTAATTACATCACTTTACACGTTATATTGTAATTAAAACAATTTGTTAAACGGTGAAGCTGTAAGTAAATGTTGATTTAAAAAGAGTGGCTCATGTAATCTCATACTAAATGTATGGGAGTGTTAAATATCAAAATTTTGAACACTACTCGTTTGATTTAAAAAAAAATTATTGAAGTCGTTTTTAACCGACTTCAATAATTACCACAACGGTGCCTATTTCTCCCGTGAAGTAGTTGAAACATTACTGTGTTCCGGTCTGAAGAGCGCCGTAAATGAGACTTAACATCTTATGTCTTAAGGTGACGAGCGCAATTGTAGTGCCGCTCAGAAATTTTGGGTTTTTCAAGAATCCTGAGCGGCACTGCATTGTAATGGGTAGGGCGTATCAATTACCATCAGCGGAACGACCTGCTCGACTCTTCCCTTATTTATATAAAAAAATAAAATAAATCGAGTCTTTAATTTTATAAAATAGACAATAATTTTATTTCCTTACCTAACAGAGCCTGGAACAGTCGAGATTTGAAAATTCTAATTACTCTCTCGATTGCTAGTCGAAGCTGCCGATCTTGAGGTTTCACAAGCTTGCTGTGGTAGTCCTCAAGCAGTTCCAATGCTCGATGGGCTTCTGTCAACAACCAAAATATTTGAAAGATGCTGTGCTGAATCACTTAAGGCCGTTCCCAATATACTATCTACATATAGTGCTCTTAATAGTGATTTTTATTATTATAACACTAGAAAAAGAAAGAAAGGGATTGCTTGTAACTAATTCTAGTAGGCTTCATAAGATACATAATAGCTTTAAGGGTAAATGTATACACTTCTGTAATAAAGTCCCAGCCACTGTTCAGGCGTTATCTATAAATAAATTTAAATGTTTTATAAAAAAAATGGCTCTGTCGAAAATCCTATTACTCCACTGCTGAATATCTAAATGATCGGACAGCCTGGGTCTAGATTGTGATTATTGTAAGGCGATAGAAATGACTGTACAATATTGTATATTTTTATTGAAAAGAGCGCAAAAAAAGAATGCTGGGAGAGTTTCTTGAATTGTAATATCCATACAAACTTCTATCGCTGGTAAGCTATACGTCCTCCCATTGACAGACAGCGGGTACGGATAAAGTAAAGTATGTGAGGGTAACGGGTACGGTAAAGTATGTATGGGTACGGATAAGGTGAGTTACCGTCGATAAGTTTATTGAGACAGAAAAGACAACGATAGTTACGATTTATATCTCAAGTAGGCCACAACCGGAGATAGGCTGAATATTGGGAATGGCCGTTAGTCGAGTATTTTTCGATTAAGAAATGAGATGAGAGTGGAAATAAATTACAAAGCATACTTTGTAATAAATAAAGTGTAATTTTTGAAATTCAAATATCTTCTAATATATAAAATTCTCGTGTCATGGTGTTAAACATTGAACTCCTCCGAAACGGCTTGACCGATTCTGATGACATTTTGAGTGCATATTGGGTAGGTCTGAGAATCGGATAACATCTATTTTTCATCCCCCTAAATGTTAAGGGTGGTCCACACGAAATTTATATTTTTTATTTTTTTGATATTTTTTTTTAAATTTGTTTGATTATGAGTCAGCATTCAAAAATATATATAACTTCAAATTTTCACCCATCTACGATTAACAGTTACTTTTGTATTTTTATGCGATTTAATATCGGCGATACGTTTGCTGGGTCAGCTAGTTTTTATATAAAATTGGATATAAAATCACCCTTTGAAAGTCAGAAACTACCATCCATTCAAAAATGAATGCCTAAGACATGAGAAGAACGGACGCAAGAAACTTAAAGTGCTTTGTTTATTTTTAATAAAATTTAAATAGCCTGACGGCGATCGCTCCATTCCCAATTAGTGGTATCAATAAGAAGGTCATTTATGTTATAGTCACATTTACCACACAAACGTTTTTTAACAATTCTTTTGAATAACGTAATACATTTGTTATGATCAATGGTCCTATTGTAAAAGCATATACGTCGCCCCAAAAAAGACTTACCAACTCGACTTAGCCGAGTAGTAGGCAATCTTTAGGAAACATAAAAATTGCATTGATTTAGCTAGAAGTCCCGGGTTCGAATCCCGGTAGGTGCAAGCATTTATATGATGAATATGGATGTTTGTTTCCGAGTCATGGGTGTTTAAATGTATTTATGTATGTTTATATGAATTTATGTATGTTTAAGTAAGTATATTGTATTAAATATATCATTGTCTTGTAACCCATAACAGAGGCTATATATGCTTAACTTGGGGCAAGATAATTTGTGTAAAAAGTGTGTCAATATTATTATTATTATTATAACGAGATTAGGTTCCCTATATTAATATCAATATTGTATATTTTTATCAAAAAGAGCGAGAAAATGCGATGCTGGGAGATTTTCTTGCGCCGCTTTTTCTCTCTCAGAGCGTCATTTGTTTCCGAAGCGGTACTAGTATATTAATCTAATCTAGTATATAAATGACATCATAATAAATTCTATAGAAATCAATTTTGATAAAATAAATGCCTTTCAAGCCTTTATAAATAATAAATAGAATAGGTACAGTGCATTTGTGTTATTTTAAAATTGCAAGCTACGCTTATTGTAGATATTCAATACAGTCAGCAAAAGTTACACCTCAAAGCCTTCGTTAATTGGCCTTACATAAAATGCAATTCAAGACCTTCAAGCTATTATACAAACGCGCTTGTTTACCTTGCATCAATATTCGAACATTCGTGAATTTTAAACTACAGATAAAAAATGAATCTACAACTTTTTATTTGAGTTCGCTTCTTACCAACCGGTACAGAAACGAAAAGTAGGTACAGAGGATGGTAAGTAAATTTACTGCACAAATTTCAACACGAAGCAAAAATCCTTAAAATTATTTATTCCTCGTGCTAATCTACATAAAGAAAGAACAATATTGTAAAAATCTTGCAACGATGGCTTTGACATTTAATTATTTAATAACGAATACGGCTGTACGGGTTTGAACCGTTTGCCTATCCTTAAAATAGACGAACAAACCAAAAAAAAAAAATAACGAATGTCGAAAACGTCAGAAAATTTTAGGAACCAACTTCACCCTGTTACTTATGTGTGACAGTGATGGGCGCGCATCTTAAAAGTTCACTCTCATCATTTTTTCACAACGCGCCTATAATAGTATAACTTCAAAAAAAAGTGTATTCAAAGATAATGAGTTATTTATTTATCATAATTTATTAGTTAAAAATGGAACCAAATGGATTTTATAATATGTAGTACTTAAATAAGGTATATCGTCGTATGTGTGTAAATAGCTTTAACATTAAGGCGCTGGGAATCGTGGAATGATCATCTTTGAGGGCCTAATGTTCTATGAGATAAAAAAATATATGTTAGGTATTTATATGTAATCTCCAAACCAAACGCTAAAAACTTTGTAAAACGTAAAATACCATGTAAATTGTAGTAGAAATTATTGAAGTAAAGCTGTCTAACTTTAAATTTGCTTCTGCTTCTACTGGTGATATTTTTATCGCTCTAACAATAGAAAGTAGCTATTTTATTTCTCTAAATATCGAACGTTTTAAAAGTTAAAAAAAACAGTCATTGAGTTTTTTTAGGGTTCGCACCGACTTAACACCTACCAATAGGTAGAACATGTCAATAATAGTATCTTATTAATATTAAAGGTTTGCATAAGAGGTGTATTAAATTATTAGTTATTTTATACTTTTCAGTTATTGAATTCGTTTTTTTAAACTAGGTTTTTTTCTATATAAATCATTGCATGATTAGTTCGTGTAATGCAGGTGTTAGTTTATGATACTATAAAAAAATTATGGATTTTTTTATCATTTTAATGTGATAATATGTTAATTGTCTATCTACATGTAAAAGCCGTTTACACAAATACGATATTAATCCTTATCATTTTAACTGTATTTATATTATAAAATCATTCATTTAATTTGGCTTTGACTACTAACATTATTCCCGAAAACTTAGGAACATCATATTTTCTATTAATAAAACAGCGTCTGTCTGGTCAGAAATCATAGTTCTATCTATGATACGAGTGCAAATTTCGGGAATCAAGGAAGTGTCACAACATTACTATTTAAAAATGTATTTATTGCTTTTCGAAGTATTCTCCGCGAAATTTGACACATTTATCCATGTGATGGAACCAATCATTGAAGCAACCATTCCATTCGGAAGTTGGGGTCTCCAAAATGGCCGTTTTGTAGGCGTCCTCAGCTTCTTCAGGTGATGAAAATCTCTGACCACGCAATTTATTCTTTATTTTAGGGCAAGTATAGAAATCATTAGGGCTTAGGTCGGGGCTGTACGGCGGATGGTCTAATAATTCTATGTTTTGTTGCTCTAAAAACTCTTTTGTTTGTTTGCGGTGTGAGAACTCGCATTATCGTGATGGAGGATGATGCGGCAGTTGCAGTTCTCTTTACGGAGTTCAGAAACGACCTGTGGCCAACAAATGCTAGCATACCATTCTGCATTAACCGTTCTTTGTCCCTCAAGAGGAATAGTCGCAACATGGCCGGTTTTGGAGACAAACGTGGCCACCATTTTTTTTTTCCGTGAACGAACAATTTTTGTTGGCTTTAACTCATATTCGAACACCCAAACTCGTGACTGGTTTTTTGTTTCGGGTTCGAACGTGTATATCCAGGATTCGTCTGCTGATACGATGTTGTATACAGTATTTGAGGATCCTGCGTGGAATCTTTCGAGAGTTCTGACGCACCAAGTAACGCGAGCCGCTTTTTGCTCTTCACAGAGTAAATGCGGTATCCATCGGGAAAACAATTTTTTACACCTAATTGTTCATGCAAGATTATTTGTATTTGACTCATATCAATGTCTAAAGTTGCCTGAATTTCGCAGTATGTCACATGTCGATCTTCCTCAATCAGCTTACGCACAGCATCAACGTTTTCTTTGGTGACTGCAGTTTTTGGACGACCTTGACGGGGATCATCACTGAGCTTGACACGTCCACGTTAAAATTCAGCAAACCAGCGATAAATTGTGGTTTTGGATGGGGCTTCATCATCAAATGCAGAAAACATCCGGTCAACACACTGTTTTTGTGTTAAACCACTTCGAAAGTCATAATAAATCATCGTTCTAGAATTTTCTCGAGTCAATTCCATTTTCTCAACGACCAAACAAGTTTGACAAGATCTTGTGACAAGAGCGAGAATCTTTTTTTAAATGAATAAATTGTACTTATTCGATTTTTAAAACCAAGGAGTTTTCAATTAAAAAGATTTTAATATGACAGGAACAGTGGAAATATTCCATTCCTGATACTTTTAGTGCAGCCTATGTATTATAGTATTAAAAAGAGGAGTTCGATCACATAATACTTTTTCTGGTCAATAGAATATTAACCCAAAAATGGGGTACATATAAGTTTTGCAAATAGGTATTTGAATAGGTACCTACGTAGCCAACATCGCTATTGAATAGTTTGTTTCAAATATATCTCAGTAAATGGAGGCTAAGCTTTGTTTGACCTACTACCACACGAGTGAAATGTACTAGTAGGTACCTTAGGTAAATAGGCACTCCACTAAAAACGTAAAAACTAAATGTTATTAAAAAAATATAAATCTTTTGTATTAATATCTTGGGAGGTCGTGATAGTTTGTCGAAAACTTACAAAGTAATTTTAAGTGATTACTTATTCATAAAAAATAACCAACAATAACTTTCTCACTATTATTGAAACGGCTAAAGTAACTATTTCATTCATTTTTAATTATAAGAATTATTTCTGATAACCACCTAATCATCCAGCCACCTAGAGTAGGTTACTACTCAAAAAGGCGCGAATTTACGAAAAGTATTAACCTAAGGTCCTTTTATTCACAGGGTCTGAATATCTACACTAGAAGAATAGAGGCCTACATCAAAATATCGTAATATCTCTGCAATAAAATAATAATATTACTTGTTATGGTACAAATGCTACATACTTTTAGATTTATATACAAATTACATAATAACAAGATAGAACACAAATCTACACACAGTTTTGTTTTGATTTTTATATTGCGTAATTGTATGAAGTACCAACCTACATTATAATTAACTCTACACTCTAAAGACAATATTCATTCTTTTTAATGAGCTTTAACGTTTGATAATTATTTAAAACTAGAATTATACCTACATGTTACATAATTTAAGATTTCAAGGTTTTGTAACGTAGTTAAGTAGGTACTCTCCAGAAAATTATTTTTATAACTCTATATTATAATATAATATATGTTTTAATAACTTTTTTTTAATTATTATTGGTATCTAGTACTTATAGAAAGAGAACTACTAATTTATTTTGTTTCAATATACAATCAATAAGTGTAATACAATATTAAACTGCTTAATTGGAACAAAGACTGGAGAAATAGGATATTGTCGAGTATTTATACAAATATTTACAATTCAACTATGAAATAATTCATTACTATTTATTTTAAACTTAAAAAAAGGCATAGCATGTTTGACACAAAAATAAAATTACCTTGCTTCCGAACTGGCATCACGGTACCGCCCCCTAACGTAATTTCACAACACTAGTAAAATATTATAACAAATTGAAAGCGTCTCACGACAATAATGAAGCCACAATGGTTAAATTCACGATTTCAGCGACGGCGGAATACATTTTAGTCAGCTCACGATGTGGTCCCATAACAAAAACATTTAAAAAATATCTAATCGCTGCCAATAAACATATGCGGTAACGATTTCGATACGAGTGCTGACTGCCACTGCACTAGTTGGGATTGGTCGATTTTCATCGTGACGTCATAGGGTGGAAGCATAGACAACGTTCACCCCAACGGTAGGGGAGAAAACGCAGGGGTGGCGACCGGCGGGTTTCTACAACCGTGTCGTATAGTGCCAAATGTCATGCTACTACTCTGTATATCGTCGATGGCATGTCTGGGTACGATATATCAAAACTTAATAATAGATATATTGATATTTCCTTACCATTTGGTATGTTTTTACATAATTAATTACTAAATATCAGATCAGATTCGAGTGTTATCATTAGCTAACACTTGAATATTAATTCAATGGAGTAGGTACAATTTAAAATATGGACTGCAGCGAAATTTAATATAAACATTCCAGAATGCAATAATTAATAATTGGTGATATTTAAATCCGCTTCATGCACATTTGTGGCTGCAATTAAAGCCTTAGATAATTTATTCGTCTAGATAGAGCCTCTTGCTGTTAGACAACCGATGAAAACAGGCCAGGTTTATTACTTTAGTGTATGTGACAAGCTAAGTCTGACACGATCGCGATTTGTATGTCACTTTGTGTTGCTCAAAATAGAGGTTAATTGTCAACCTAAATTTTTTTCGACGTTTTCACAGTCTATTTACGGCCGTTTTCAATAACGTATCTCTAGTTATGGATATATCGCTATCACCGTTTAATGACAAGATGTTATCTATCCATAGTTATGTCCAATAAAGTTATAGTCCAATGCTATCGGTCGATAGGTTATTGAAATGTAAGTTAGCGTAAAAGGATAGATTTGTCTACCTCCAGTAAGTTAAACTAAGGAAAGATAGGTTATTGAAAACGGCCGATAGTCCAATGCTATGTGTCGATAGGTTATTGAAATGTAAGTAAGCGTAAAAGGACAGATTTGTCTATCTCTAGTAAGTTAATCTAAGGATAGATAGGTTATTGAAAACGGCCATAGTCCAATGCTATCTGTCGATAGGTTATTGAAATGTAAGTAAGCGTAAAGGACAGATTTGTCTACCTTTAGTAAGTTAAACTAAGGATAGATAGGTTATTGAAAACGGCCGATAGTCCAATGCTATCTGTCGATAGTTTATTGAAATGTAAGTAAGCGTAAAGGAGAGATTTGTCTACCTCTAGAAAGTCAAACTAATGATAGATAGGTTATTGAAAACGGCCGCTAGACGTATAAATAATCTAAGATACAATGAGTTGTTCTAATAACATCTTATTAGTTTAGTTGTCAATGATCGCTACTACCAACTTATTAAAAAAAAATATACAACTATAAATTAAGGTATCGTGTGTTACTAATTTTATAATGACATGAAGTAACTTACGTAGAGAAATACGAAAGTTTCCAACTTCAAAGTTCGAAATGAATTATTTTTAATACATATATAACATCATTTATTCGATCGAGCAGATGACCCACCCGTTATTCATTAGTTCCATTATTATTTTTGTCTGTTTGTCTATGAGTTTGTTCACGAGTTTGTTATCTCAGAGTCGGCAAACCGATTTTCATTAATTCTTATAGGTTAACATACAAATAATCGAATCCAAGTAAAGCACACAGCGGTATCGTCAACACAATATTATATTTTTCAACGCGATATTTTTTGATAGAATTTAGCCACATCCTGTATTTAGCCACATTCTGTATTGAGCCACAGCCTGTATTTAGCCACATCTTGTATTTAGCCACATCATGTATTTAGCCACATCCTGTATTTAGCCACGTTTGGGAGGTGTTTACCAGTTGTATCTTGTAACGTATCGTTACCGGTACTGCTTCTTTGAGTAATATGGTTTTTTTTTCTACCACAAGATTATTGTTATTTTTGGAATCGGTGTCCTTCCGCAGCGACCCGCTCTCGCCTCTCGCCTCCTCACGACTCAAGCACATCTCACCTATAACTATGTATGTAGTAACAAACCTATCTTGGATGACACGGACTCCACACACACTTTTTTTTTAAGTTATACTTCTTTAGGCGCGTTATGAAAAAATGATGAGAGTGTAATTTTAAGATGCGAGCGCATCTATGGGTACAATGAGACTTACTCTGTTTGTGACAGAAAAAGATCTGGCCGTCCACGTAGTGTTCGTACGAAAAGCTGGTCAAAGCAGTAAGGGAAATAATTCGAAGAAATGGTGTCCAAAAGCAAAAGATTTTATCTCGGGAGATGAAGCTAGCGCCTATTTTAAAAGCTGACTTAGGACTTGGAGCCTATAAGAGACGTACTGGTCATTTCTTAACTGATAATTTAAAGAGAAAAGGGTGGTAAAATCGAAACAACTACTGAAGTGGTACGTAAAGGGAGGTCACAGAATTAAATTGTTTACGAATGAGAAAATTTTTATAATATTAAACAAAATGAGGCATGCTCAAAACTGTAGGGAAGCTTCCCAATTAGTCGACAGAGTGCAACGTGTTTCTTTGTTTCCTTTGTTGTATAGGCAAGCAGTTATCTGGTACATGATTTACAGTTCCACTAACCAAAGGCTGTGCACTATGAACTGAAGATAGAAATATTAGTAAGGCAACGCCCGAAACTTAACGTTTACCCAAGCCACCAAACCGTATCGGTAAAAAGGCTTGAGACCATGCACTAACTCCTCCATATCCTGCTCTATATCAAATGGTTGGTATGGTGCCGGTCCCAAGCCCGGATAATAATAATAATAATAATAATAATAATAATAATAATAATAATAATAATAATAATAATAATAATAATAATAATAATAATAATAATAATAATAATAATAATAATAATAATAATAATAATAATAATAATAATAATAATAATAATAATAATAATAATAATAATAATAATAATAATAATAATAATAATAATAATAATAATAATAATAATAATAATAATAATAATAATAATAATAATAATAATAATAATAATAATAATAATAATAATAATAATAATAATAATAATAATAATAATAATAATAATAATAATAATAATAATAATAATAATAATAATAATAATAATAATAATAATAATAATAATAATAATAATAATAATAATAATAATAATAATAATAATAATAATAATAATAATAATAATAATAATAATAATAATAATAATAATAATAATAATAATAATAATAATAATAATAATAATAATAATAATAATAATAATAATAATAATAATAATAATAATAATAATAATAATAATAATAATAATAATAATAATAATAATAATAATAATAATAATAATAATAATAATAATAATAATAATAATAATAATAATAATAATAATAATAATAATAATAATAATAATAATAATAATAATAATAATAATAATAATAATATAGCCTTTATTCAGATCCTTACTAACATAGAGAACTAACAATACTCAAACATAAAACATTAGAAACAAAATAACTTATTCTAGTATTTGTATTTTTTTTATTTTTTGTGAATCTGTTTGCCAATCGGCAAAGGCCTCCTCCAACCGTTTCCATTCGTGTCTTTCTTGAGCCACTCTGTTCCAAGTTACTCCTGCCACTTCCCTGATCTTTTCTGGGGTCTACCTCTTTTCCCTTCCCTGGGATACTTCTTGTCACTTTCTTACTCCATTTTTCATGTCCTCTTACCATGTGCCCAGCCCATCTCCATTTGAGTCTTCTAATTTTGGATTTGACGTCAATGACTTTTGTTTTACTTCTGATGACGCGGTTTTTTAGTCTGTCTGATCTTTTCACGTTCAGAATACTTCTCTCCTTAGCATATTGGCAAGTTGCGAGTTTGGTAATCATTTCATGAGTTAAAGTCCATGATTGACAGTCATACATCAGAACGGGTAAAATACAGGTGTTATACAATTTGCTCTTGATATTAATATTAAGTTTTTCGTCTTTCATAACCTCTCTCAAACTCCAATATCTTCTCCAGCTGTTCGTAATTCTTCTCTTTACTTCCTCGCGCATAGGTTCTTTTTGAGTTATGAGCTGTCCCAGATATATGAATTCATCAGTATAGTTGATTTCAGTATGTCCTAATTGTATCATGTCTATTTTCCCATTTGTCATCACTCTAGTTTTGTCTGGATTGAGTTTTAACCCTATTTTTTCACTTTCTGTTGCCGGATAGGATAAGCCCGGATAAAGGAAGAGAGAAATCCAAGCCAAGTTGTGAGACATACCGTGACGAGGGCTGCGTGTCTGGGGGAGAGCTCAGACCTTAACGGTGTACCTCCGATATCTGGGCACCTCGGAGTATTATCTTATGCTGGTGCGTGACCTTTATTTCCCTAGCTTCTCGTGGGAATAAAGTGGAGGAAAACATAATTAACTCAATTTTATCCGACTTCGGTGAAAACGTATCAATGTCGGAACCCGAGGGTGGACGGCTGGACCCAAAAGAACCAAAAACTCAAATCAGACTGAGAGGCTAATCCCAGGCGAGATCCAGGCAACCGTTAAGGAAACCACAACGCCTTTGGAAACAGACTCTAAACTGAGCAATATAAGGACGAAGCCCAAGAAGCTGTCCGGGGCAGCCCGGAAAAGATTCAAAAAGCTTCTCCAATCCGACATGCCTGTAGAGGAAGCCAAGGCGTTAGCCAAAAGGCCTCGGCATGACCTACAGAAAGCAGGTCACAACCCCCCACCACCTGAAGCGAAAGCCGTAAAACGTGGCAGGTCAGAAGAGATTTCTCCAAAGACCCAACCGAGCAAGGTCCCCAGGTTAGCTGAACCACAGCCATCCTCGGGCAGGCCCACCTTCAAGGAGGAGACCGGGTCCTCGCGCGTAGTTATAAAGCATACTCATGAGTGAGGAAGGAATGTGGAAAGTGCGCCGCGCTCTCCTCCAACTGATTACCGGGGCTGATCAAGGAACCAGACCGACTTGATCCGAGCGCAGAATGCGGGACTCAATACCGAGCACTGGAAGGTGCTCCACGCGAGGGAGGACATGGGACGCCAAGTGGTCACTTTTTCCTTGGACGATCCCTCCGTGGAAACCCTAAAAGAGTCCGAGTGCAGGGTAGCCCTTGGCTTTAGAAAAATCAATTTCAAAATCAAGGGCTTCTCTGAGAGCCCCGCTTCGGCCAGTGGACAGTTACCCACCCAAACCAGCAGGTCTGAGGGAACAACACCATCCGTGACCATCAGGACCCCGCAAAGGCCGGTTACCCCCAAAACTTTAACCCGGGGCAAAGGGCCGATGGTTAGGAGCGTCAAAGGTCCCCTCAGGGGAGGGAAGAAACAGAGTCGTGCTAATTCTGGACGGGGGCGGAAACACCCCTAGCAGAACACATACCGACCTCAGCCTTCCACCTCGGGTGGGATCCAATGATGCACCCAAAGGACAGGGCGAGGATATTGCAGGCAAATCTCCACCACGCCAAGGCTGCAACAGCAGTAATGGAGAAATGCCTCGCAAATAGAGAGGTCCTCTTTGCCCTGCTACAAGAGCCGTGGGTCAACAACGGCAAGATCATGGGACTTAGCGCCACTGGTAAGTTGATTTACAATACCAGCGGATCAAGACCCAGAGTCTGCATTGTTTTTAACAAAAAGAATAATATCTTACCTGTTACAGAGGTAGACAACATTGCCAGGCGTATATCGAACTGGGAGGTCAGTGATGAAATCTCGTTATCGGATCACCGACATATAGCATTTGAGTTCTTGGCGTGCCTTGAAAACCACATAAATACATTCAGGGATAAAAAGAAATCAAACTGGAATGCCTACAAAGACATACTCAGGAGTAATTTGGAGAACGTCCCAAAGTGTATCAGAACCCTGGATGAGCTAGAACTGGCAGTGAAAGCAACCATGGATGGCATCACTGACGCCTGCGAGGCTAGCTGCCCAATTTCCACACAGCTCTCAAACAGGAAAGTACCTTGGTGGAACTCAAACTTGAACAAACTCAAGAAGAAATCCAGAAGGCTCTTCAACAGGGCCAAAAAGACCCAAGACTAGGAACCCTATAAAAAAGCCCTGACAAAATACGATAAGGAAGTTAGGAAGGCCAAACGAGCATCTTGGAAAAGGTTCTGCGAGGATTTGTCAATAACTCCTCAAAGAGCCTGAATACACAAACTGCTCACTAAGGACAAACCTAACCAGATCAGCCTGCTCAAGAGACCAGATGGATCTTACGCAGCCAACGAGATACAAAATGTAAGAGTACTCATGGCCCACCACTTTCCGGGGGCTGCTCACCTTCCACCTACAGCAACACTTACACAACGGCCTCTCGTCGAGGACTGGCGTAAAGCAGCTAAGATAATCAGACTCCGGGACGTAAGGTGGGCCGTCACAACAGTCTAGACAACATTTTCCCATCGCTACACCAAAAGGGCTTGGAAGTATTAGTACCGCTTCTAGTCAAGATGTACCGGGTAAGCTTCGCCTGGGGCTATCTTCCAGAACAATGGACTAAGGCTAAAGTACTGTTTATACCTAAGGCAGGCAGAAAGGACTACTTCCTGCCAGGTTCTTCTATGCCCATTAGCCTTACCTCTTTCCTCCTGAAGGTTATCGAGAAAGTCTTGTATAGGCACATAAGACACGATGCTAAAGCCCATTCACAATTCTCAACACGCCTACTGTAGAGGCAGCTTTACAGAAAAGGCTCTTCTAAAACTTGAGACAGAGACGGGAAGGCGATACAAGATAAACAAATAGCACTATGTGCGTTCCTGGACATTGAGGGCGCTTTTGACAATACCCCGACAGATACGCTAGTCAAAGGACTATTCAGCAAAGACGTAGACTCCACCACTGTCAAATGGGTAAGGTCAATGCTCTCAAATCGTAAAGCTCTAATTTCTCTTCATGGGACATCACTAGAGCTATACACTACTAGAGGTTGCCCACAAGGTGGCATGCTATCGCCACTACTATGGACACCAGCAGTGGATGAACTACTTAGTAGGCTGGCACAACTAAAGATTGATGCACGAGGGTACGCAGATGACTTAGTCATCATTGTCAGGGGCTTCTGCCAAAGCCTACTATGTTTAATATTGCAGAATTGCAAAAAGACTGTAATTGTAACACGCATCTATGCGTGTGTCTACAGGTCCCATAGTGGTAACGCAGAAACCTATCATCTCATGGGCTGCGTTCAAGCGGCAATTGACGACGTACTTGCACAGATCCCCTCCGCTGAAATCGTAGTCTTGGGTGATTTCAACGGGCATAATGCCGAATGGCTACGCAGGGCGATCTGTGCATAATTTTGCATTGGCGTATGGTCTGTCCCAATTGGTTGAGTCGCCAACGCGGCTCCCGGATGTGGATAGCCACATGCCGTCCTTATTGGATCTTCTGCTGACTACACATCCCGATGGTTACCAGGTCTTTGTCGACGCCCCTCTCGGAACGTCCGACCATTGCCTGGTCAGGAGTGTAGTCCCTATCCGACGCCAACATCGCAGACCACCAGCGACCCGCCGCGTTTGGCACTACAAGTCAGCAGATTGGGATAGGAGGCGTTCCTTTTTTGCATCCTACCCTTGGAGCAGGGTTTGTTTCCCTTCGGATGATCCTAGTGCCTGCGCCGTTGCAGTAGCCGACGTGATACTACAGGGTATGGATATGTTTATACCAAACTCTGTAGTACCGATCGGTGGCAGATCACAGCCCTGGTTCGATGCGTCAGTTAAAGCAGCATCTGACTGCAAAAAACAGGCGTCTCGAGCTTGGGTTGCGGCGCTGGGCACAAAGGATCCGAACTGCATAGTTCTTAAGAGGAAATACAACCGTGCCTCCAGATTTTTTAAGCGGCAAATCGCCCGTGAAAAATCAAAACACGTCGTCAAAATCGGCGAGCAGCTTTCCAGTTACTCGACCGGAACACGCAAGTTCTGGTCGTTGTCGAAAGCTGCTCTTGGTAACTTCAGCCAGCCGTCCATGCCGCCGTTGCACATGAGGAATGACACCCTGGCCTATACGGAAAAAGAGAAAGCCGATCTCTTGTGCACTCTTTTCGCCTCCAACTCGACTCTTGACGACAACGGAAAAACACCGCCGACCATCCCGCGGTGTCAGAGCTCTATGCCTGAAGTACAGTTCAGACAGAAAACTGTTAGGCGAGCTCTGTTATCGTTGGACGTCAGGAAGTCGAGCGGGCCGGATGGCATTTCTCCAATCGTGCTTAGAACGTGTGCCCCTGAGTTGACGCCGGTGCTAACGCGTTTATTCCGGCACTCTTATTCTAAAGGCGTAGTCCCTGACTCATGGAAGTCAGCCCTTGTCCATCCGATCCAAAAAAAAGGAGACAGTTCGGATCCGGCAAACTACAGGCCTATTGCTATTATCTCCCTGCTCTCCAAAATCATGGAGAGCATAATTAGCCGTCAGCTCTTGGTATACCTAGAGGGTCACCAGTTGATCAACGACCGACAATACGGGTTTCGCCATGGTCGGTCGGCAGGTGATCTTCTGGTATACCATATACACATAGATGGGCTGCGGCTATTGAAAGCAAGGGGGAAGGCCTGGCAGTTAGCCTGGATATAGCGAAGGCCTTTGATCGTGTATGGCACAAGGCGCTCCTCTCCAAACTTCCATCATTTGGGCTTCCCGAGAGCTTGTGCAAGTGGACCTCCAGCTTCCTCACTGGGCGTAGCATACAGGTCGTTGTCGACGGATATTGCTCGAACCCGAAGCCCGTGAATGCTGGAGTGCCCCAAGGCTGTGTGCTGTCTCCCACGCTGTTTCTTCTGCATATCAATGATATGTTGGACACCTCCAACATTCATTGCTATGCAGACGACAGCACTGGTGATGCCCCATATACACGGGCCATGCAGGTCTCTCTCGGGAAATCGTCGACCAGTGCCGGGAGAAACTTGTGTCTTCTATCGAGTCCTCTCTTGAGAAGGTCGCGGAATGGGGAAAATTGAACGTTGTCCAATTTAACCCCCAGAAGACTCAAGTTTGCGCGTTTACCACTAAAAAAACCCCATTTGTCGTATCACCGCTCTTCGACAACACTTCCCTCAAAGCCTCGCCTAGTATCGGAATACTGGATCTCGAAATCTCGAGCGATTGCCAATTTCGTGGTCATCAGGAAGGCAAAGCCAAATTGGCTTCAAAGAAACTGGGTGTCATTAATAGAGCACGGCAATACTTCAAGCCGGCCCACATACTAGCGCTCTACAAAGTGCAGGTCCGGCCACACATGGAGTATTGCTGTCATTTCTGGTCTTGCGCACCCCAGTATCAGCTCGATCCATTTGACCGCGTGCAACGCAGAGCAGCTCGAATTGTCGGGGACCCAGTGCTCTGTGAACGGCTGGATCACTTGTCGTTGCGTAGAGACGTCGCTTCATTGTGTGTCTTCTACCGCATTTATCACGGGGAGTGTTCCGAAGAGCTGTTTAACCTGATTCCTACCGCCGAATTCCACCTTCGCACGACACGCCACAAGTTAGGATATCATCCTCACCATCTGGATGTGTGGCGGTCCTCCACAGTGCGGTTTTCAAGGACCTTTCTTCCACGTACTACAAAGCTGTGGAATGAGCTTCCTTGTGCGGTGTTTCCGAGACGATACGACATGGGTACCTTCAAAACAAGCGCGTACACCTTCCTTAAAGGCCGGCAACGCTCTTGTGATTCCTCTGGTGTTGCAAGAGATTGTGGGCGGCGGTGATCACTTAACAACAGGTGACCCGTACGCTCGTTTGTCCTCCTATTCCATAAAAAAAAATGTGCCGTTCACCAGGAAAAGAACACTCAAAAAACTGAAGTGTCCCACTCTGAACGGCTCGACATTAGAATTCTCAGCTGAGGTGAAGTATCTGGGAGTCACGTTCGCCTAGAAACTCACATGGAATTCACACATCGACAAAACAGTAAAAAAGGCTAAAACAGCCTTGGGTGTATGTCGACGTCTGGTAGGGAGACACTGGGGAGCACACCCAAAGCTCCTACTATGGCCTTTCACAGCAGTTGTGAGGCCTACAATCACCTATGCCTCCATTGTGTGGTGGAACAAAGCCAACCAGAAAACAACTGCAGACAGGCTAAACAGCTGCCGAGACTTGCCTGTATGTTGATAACCGGGCTATGACGTCCACTCCAGGTGCGGCCATTGAGGCTATGCTTAACCTACCGCCTCTTCCACTGTTTATACAGCAAGAGGCGAAGGCGAGCATGCTGAGGGCAATCGCCCAGGGGAGGTCATGTAACTGGATGTCGCAAACACTTAGGACTCTAGAAGACTCAGTTTTGCAAGACTACATACTAGGCATGACACTCGATCAAATGACTCCACAATTAACAACCGTCAAACACTATATTGTGGAACTACCTTCTAGGGACGACTGGATGAACATCAGTCTCGTGGAAGGACGGGAGCCTCTTATGATTTACCGATGGGTCCAAAATGGAAAATTAAGTTGACTGTGGAGTCTATGGAGAACGCCCCAGGTTTAAATCTAGCATAAACCTGGGGAGATTTGCCTCCATATTTCAAGCTGAGGTTTACGCCATTTTAGAATGCGTGGATATCAATATCCAAAAAGGCTACTTCAACCAAAACATATACATTCACTCTGACAGTCAGGCTGCACTGTTGGCTTTAGACGCAGACTTGATTGCGTCAAAATTAGTCAAAAACTGCACTGACTGCCTAAACACATTGGGCCTAAAAACAGAGTGATTCTCAGATGGGTCCCAAAGCATGCCGGAATCATAGGCAATGAAATGGCCGATGAGCTTGCAAGAGCTGGAGCTAAAGCAGTCCAATACGGTCCTGAACCTATTTGTGGACTGCCTAAGAACGCCATTCGTCTCACTCTGAGGAACCAATGTCAACTAGAAGCACTTAAACGCTGGAGCAACTCAACAGGTTTAAACCATTCCAAAGCCCTGATAAAGGCTTTCAATAACAGAAATGCGAACGAAGCCCTATCATTGAGCAGGAAAAACTATGCATATTCACCAGGATGCTGACTGGGCACTGTCGCTTAAATAAGCACCTCTGTGTGGTCGGAATAAAAAACGAAAGAACTTGCTGATTTTGCCTCGAGGCCGATGAAACGCCTCTTCGTCTCCTCTGCAATTGCGGCCCACTAATGCATAAGCGTAACACCATCCTTGGCGATTATACCCTACACCCAGATGCTGTTTGCAATACTCGCGTCAAGAAGATACTGCGGTTCACAAACGCGGCAGGGCTTGACGACAAGCTATAGTATGAGTGGCAAACACAATAGTTCAATTCTGGACGCGGTGTTACTAGGACCCAATTAGGACTAGGAATATAGCCACCCTCTCCAAATAATAATAATAAATGCACTACCTGCAAACGCGCAATCCAAAACTAATAAACGTAGTGTTTAAATTCTCTTTGAAAACTAATTATTAAGTGTCTATCTATATTTTAGTTACTATCAATCACATCAAGTGTTGGCATAACATATTACCACAGAGTAGGGATTGCTACTTATGTATAGTAATACCAACTTATCTGTGAAGTGGCAAAAATAGGAACTACGGTCGCCATGTTAAAATGTCGTTCGAGTTCTGTCAGTGTCTACTACTTTCGAGTGTTCCGGGTGTTTTATTGCGATACTTCTGAATTTTAAGCGTTTAATATATAATATATATAACAAAATAATAATATAATTAGCAACACTGAAACAATGATGGCGACACCCATCAGTTCACAGATAAGTTGGTGACACTGTATATTGCTTACGTAGGTATATTCAAAATATATTACTTACTCTTAACATTTGCTTAGTAGGATGATTAACAAGTTTATCACAAAATGTTTATTTATAAATTTAACTCACTGTTAACACACTGTATACATACTAATGATAAATAAAAAAGATTTACGTTTACTGTAGTACAAGACGATATGTGACGGAATTACCATCTAAAGTTAAATAAATATTTGACTACTAAACAATTACATCAACCAATAGCGTGTATTTTTTCTCGATCTCCCTTTCTCTTTCGCTCTCTACCTACTCCGCTCCATGGCTATGTGCTTCATGCTACGTTTGCCCTTTCTCACCCTCTCTCAATCGCTCGCTCCCTCTTCTTGAACAAACTCGTCCACATATGTTTCACTTTATTGAGTTTCATCCGTATAAAATTTACCCTCATTCGTGCAAAGAACTTTCACTTCAAGTAGAACATCTTACCTACAAGCGTTGTATCGTGCATATTTAGCGCGTGGCCGCGAGTAAGTAGAACATCTTCCTTACTAGCGCTGTATCGTGCATATTAAGCGCATAGCCGTGAGTAAGTAGAACATCTTCCCTACTAGTGTTGTATCTTGCAGGTTTAGCGTGCGGCTGCAACTAAGTAGAACATCTTCCTTACTAGCGTTGTATCATGCAGGTAAAGCGCGCGGCCGCGAGTAAGTAGAACATCTTCCCTACCAGCGATGTATCGCACAGGTTTAGCACACGGCCTCTGTTACACTCAGCATACTTATTATTATCGTATTCTGTCAATAACGAATGGATAAATTCATTTCATAAACTTACCCTCCTACTAATCAAACGCTACTTTGGAGGAACTTGAAAGTGCAGTAAATTTTAATATTTACTACTGGATATTCTACTTCACATCTCCGATTCAATGTTTTTATTATATATATATTATATTTTATTATTGAAGTAAAACTTCTTTAGGCGTGACTTGGGGGTAGCTCAGAATATCTTTCTGACGGAAGTTACGTTAGTACTACAGAAAGTAGTAGTACAGAAAAAAGTCAATTGTAACAATTTTTAACCATTATAAATGAATTATAATTTAATGGTTTAAAAAATTGTTACAAATTGCTCAGTAATATTTTCTGAAAATCTCCAAGTGTATTTGTTCATGAATACTTTGTAATATTAAATAAAAGTTCACAGTCTGACGCTTGCGACATTCGATAATTTTTCTTCGTCCATCGAACATGCAAAAGGTCCGAGCCCATAGAGCCATATTCGTTAATATTCAATAACAACCTTATATTGATATGCGTAATATTAATAATTTAATTATTTTTATTAAATTATTTATTTATAACACGACTTTCATCAATGTAAGTATATATTTAATGGTATAAATTAAATCTTCTTGTCTTTCAACTTTCTTATAATATAGAATATTTCTTATATACTGGATGACTTAGCTATCTTAGCTGCCAGCTAAGAAAATCTTCTTACTTCTAGGGAATATAAGATTAACGTTGAATAAGTTTAATCAAGTTTTTTCTGTGTTAATTATACGGAACAATACATCAAAAAAGGCATTCATGTTTCCACGCAGAGAAACAGAAAAAAAAATTGAAAATTTGACACTTCACAAGATCGCAGTGTTAGTTTAGAATTTGGCTACGTACCGAAAGATCGTAGTCTTACTGTACGTATCATTATGTCAATATAACATTATAAATATCTTTTGATGATGATTGAATTGGTATAATTATTTTTTACGCTAGATAATTTGATCTAACTTAATATAATATTTTGTCAAATCAAAAAAAAAACTGAATCAAATAACGGATTAAGTTTGGGAATATATTATTTCAAAGGTTAGCTTAGCCAAAAGCTTTGGAGATACCCCAAAAATAAAAAATAATGATTTTTGACAACTGACAACAGCTAAATGACAACGTTGAATGATCGTTCTGTTTCTGCATTCCATTTTCAATTTGTATCTACGTTTTACATTCAATTTTAAGTTTCCACAAATTTAGATAAAAATTGATGTGAATGTGGACAATACGCCTAGTTTACTCAATTAACTACGTCCTCGAGTGGTGTCAGTAGTGCTGGTGCGTCAAAATGCCGCTTTTTGGTAAGAAAGATTTTGGAAGAAAGTCAAAAAAAGATGGTAAGGATTCTGAAAAACAACCTTCCATTGAAGACAAATATATTGTAAAAGATTTGTTGGGAACAGGAGCCTTTTCGGAAGTGCGCTTGATAGAAAGCAAAGAAAACGGGCAACATTTCGCCTGCAAAATTATTGATAAAAAAGCCCTGAAAGGCAAAGAAGATTCATTGGAGAATGAAATTAGAGTCTTAAAAAGATTTAGCGAGAATGCTAAAGGTGAAGGCGCTGAGAAAAAAATGTTTTCACATCCTAACATCGTCCAGCTGTTAGAAACATATGAAGACAAAAACAAAGTATATCTAGTCATGGAACTTGTAACAGGTGGCGAGCTGTTTGATAGAATAGTCGAAAAGGGCTCGTACACTGAAAAAGATGCGTCCAATCTGATCAGACAAGTTTTGGAAGCTGTTGATTACATGCATACTCAAGGAGTAGTGCATAGAGATTTGAAACCAGAGAATCTTCTCTACTATAGTGCTGATGAAGATAGTAAAATAATGATAAGTGACTTTGGCTTGTCAAAGATTGAAGACTCAGGAATCATGGCTACTGCATGCGGCACTCCCGGTTATGTAGCACCTGAGGTGCTGGCTCAGAAACCATATGGCAAAGCTGTTGATGTATGGAGCATAGGTGTTATCTCATACATTCTACTGTGTGGCTACCCACCGTTTTATGATGAAAATAATGATGCTGACCTGTTTGCCCAGATTCTTAAGGGTGACTTTGAATTTGACTCACCATATTGGGATGATATCAGTGAGTCGGCTAAAGATTTCATCAGACATCTTATGTGTGTTGATGTGGAGAAGCGATACACATGCAAGTAAGTTCACCTCTGTATGATTCTTATTATATTTTATATCTAAACAACATGTACAAAAGAGACTTATTTGTGTTAATAATAGTATTTTATGGTTCCTTGGTCAGTTTCTACTTACTGTTACTTCTATACTTAATTTCAGTATCCTTTACAAATGTAAAAATTCAAATAACCTTACTGATGTAATGATCACCAGCTTAAATAATGCAAATGTTAAGAATAATTTCTCACAAAGCCTCAACATACCTATATCCAGACTCAATCAATTTTAATAAAATAGATTGTACATGACTGGACAGATACACAATACTCATATTGGAAATCACATATGAAGAAAAAAATCAACAAACTATTTTATAAACTTGCTGAAAGTTAAATATTCAGTTACATGACACACCCACCCTTGTGGGTATACAGATTAATTGCGGGATCATGATGATAAACTGCTCAACTCTATTGCATAATAGGAAATTGATTTGAGATGTAGCTGGCTCAGTTGGTGTGAGCGCTCAGACAGAAACCGAGAGGCATAGGTTCAAGTCCCACATCATTCTTAAATTTTGGTTACAAATTTAATTTGTACAATTAATCCCAGAAGTGGGGGATATCACTTTAATATTACAGATTAATGAAATCATTATCAGCTTATGTTGCAGTTATTTTTTGTCCAATTCCATTGAAGGCAATCTTCAATGTCAAAATAATGTAATACATTATAGTATATAATCTGTCGACTGTCACTCACAAATTATTCAAGGTACACAAATAAATCTAGCAGTTAAATGTTTACCTAAATATGATGTTGCTTATATGTTAAATTAAAAAGGTAAACTGGGCATGTTTTAATGTTTATTTCTATGTTGTAATTTCAAAAAGTAGCATGAATTATCACTAGAACTACCAGTGGGAGGCTCCTTTGCACAGGATGCCGGCAAGATTATGGGTACCACAACTGCCTATTTCTGCCGTGAAGCAGTAATGTGTAAACATTGCTGTGTTTCGGACTGAAGGGCACCGTAGCTAGTGAAATTACTGTGCAAAATAGACTTAACATCTTATGTCTCAAGGTGACGAGCACAATTGTAATGCACTCAGAATTTTTGGGCTTTTCAATAATTCTGAGCGGCACTGTATTGTATTGGGCAGGGTGTATCAATTACCATCAACTGAACATCCTGCTCATCCCGTCCCCTATTTACATAAAAAATAAACTAGAACTGCCTGATGGATATGAGAAATTCCTATAGCATCTTAGCCAGTCATATGAAAAGCTATAGGTTCTCATTTTGATAGAAGTGGTTGCTTATGACAATTTATCATCAAAAATCATCTGTCTGCATATTTTTGACCTGCAAAACAAAGAACAAAACATGCATTTATGCAAAATGTTTACAATTCTAAACATATACATTGAACTTCTGAACTGTTCATTAAAGTACACTATTAATACCATATCAAATTTATATAATATGTTAATTATGAAGCACAGCACAGTGATGAACTGCAGCTATGGTAAATTGGCGTACAATATGAAGATATTTCCATGATAAGTGAAATTGATTAACTTAAGTCACATTAAATGGCACAAATCAATATGAATTTATTTTGAAGGAAAAACTTTACCACACATTCACACAAAATAATATAAGCTTAATCTTAAATAAATAAATATGCCCATACTTTAATGAACTAAATCAATATGAATGGTCTGTCTTTAGCATATGTTTTATAGCAACGGTCAGAGAGTTTCAATATGGGATCTAAGGTATCTCAATATATAATGTGTAAACTGTAAATATTGTTTATATCTTTTATGAACACTGATAAATACAGAAACAAATCACTTGATCAAGGTTTATGAATTTTGACACCTTCTGAAATTTCAACCTTAGAATTGAGATACAGATGGACATACTTAAAAGCAAAATCAAGAAAATCAATTGGGATGAAATTTTGTATATGTGAAAGTGAATGTGGAAAATAGTTCATTTTTCTAGGTAAAAATATCAAAATTGCTTCTTTTTGCACTGTTCCCTTACCTTCATGTTTATTATTGATATTCAAAAGTTGTGAGTTTTCTTGAGTGTAAAACCTGCTAAGATTTGTCTTTTAATCAATAATTCGACATGTGTTTTGCCACGACATGAGGCATCCTCAGGAGATGTCGACTCGCCACTTTCTCACATGATTCAATACATTTTTATTATTATTGGTGACCACTTGATTATAAGCTGACGAGTTTCGTGCACTTGTCTGCATTATACAGAAGACCCTTCTTTTTTAGCCTTTTCACCATAATATGTGGAGGGTTTGATAGTTGAGGTCACAATGAAGTAATATTCATTTTTTAACTTATATGCTAAGGAAGAAAACTGTTCAGTTCATTTAAATAACCACATTTCAATCACATCTGTCTATTTCCACTGTTTAGAAATGCTTCCCTATAAAGTTACATGACTAGGAGAAGTAATTTTAAACTTGGAGTAACTTTACACAAGAGTAATAGTGATATTGAAAGAAGAGTGAATGCAGGAAACATGTTTTTTTATATAAGAGGGGGCAAACAGGCAAGAGGCGGGATGGGGAGAGGTGAGGCAACCGCCCAAGGACATCCGCAACATCAGGTGTCAAGAGATGCGTCGTATCGGTTCTGGAAAACCGCAGTCGGTAATTGATTCCACAAAGTGGCTGTGCGAGGCAAGAAATTTCTTGCAAAACGCGCAGTTGTGGAATGCCAGACGTCAACGTGATGCGGGTGGTACTTTTCACGTAATGTCTGGTGGTGGAATTCGGCCGCTGGAATCAACCCGAACAGCTCCTCTGAGCACTCCCCGTGATAAATGCGGTAGAACATGCAGAGAGAACCCACATCTGTACGCAACGCCAAAGAATCAAGCCAATCGGAGATGACTTGATCGTCGATGATTCGAGCCGCTCTTCGTTGTATGCGGTCGAATGGAAGAAGCTGGTACTGGGGAGCACGCGCCCAGAGGTGAGAACAGTACTCCATGTGAGGTCGAATTTGCGCCTTATATAGTTGCAGGCAGTGGCTTATAGTGAAGTATTGTCTCGACTTACTGAGTACACCAAGTTTTTTATAGGCCAGTTTGGCCTTCTTTCCAAGTGACCACGGAACTGAACGTCGCTCAATATATCGGCGCCAAGTACGCCAATACAGGCTGTGGCAGTTAGAGGAGTGATCTCGAATCGAGGGAATACGACGAAGGAAGACATTTTAGCGGTGAACGCACAAACTTGTGTCTTCTTGGGGTTGAATTGGACTAAATTTTGTAGGCCCCATTCCGAGACTTTGCAAAGCATAGTCTCGATTTCAGACACAAGTTTGTTCCGGTTCTCGTCGATGCTATCCCAGGACATTTTAGCACGGCTGATGTAGGAAGCATGCCCTCTGCTGTCGTCTGCATAGCAATGAATACTGCTGATTTGCAGCATCAGCTCAACCTCTTGCGCCCATTTATGGGTGAGGTATGCAAGAAGATCACCAGCTAAACGACCCTGACGGAAACTATACTAGGCAGTCGCTGATCAGTTAGTGCTCCTCTAGCTATCCCAAGAGCTGGCGGTTGATGATCGACTCCATTACTTTGGGAAAAATTGAGGCAATGGCAATGGAGCGGTAGTTGGACGAATCCGAGCGTACACCTTTCTCAGGGATCGGGTGCACTAAAGCCGCCCAGAGTTTCGAGCTTCGCCTGATGAGTAGGAGAGCCGGAAAACACGGGTAAAGACCGGCGCCAGTACCGGATCACATGTCCGCAGCACTATCGGGGGAATGCCATCGGACCCGCTCGATTTATGAATTTCTAAGTTGAGAAGCGTCTTAAGTACGGCGCGTACGGATTTTTACCTCCGGCATGTATGACTCGCACCGCGGAATATGCGGTGGTGGTGCACCTTGGTCATCCAGAGTTTAGTTGGGCGCGAAGCCCAGTAGATCAGCTTTCTCTTTCGCGTCATAGGCCAGCGAGTCATCCTGCCTGTGCAATGGCGGAACGGCTGGCTGGCAGAAGTTTCCTTGGTCAGCCTTGGCGAGCGACTAGAAGGCGTGCTAGATTCTGCCAATGTACTTCGACTTCACGTCAGAAATTACTCTTTTGAGGGACCTGGAGGCATGATTGTAGTGTTTTTTAAGTTCGCTGCAATTTTTACCTTAGATACCACCGCTTTGACCCAAGCCTGATAGCATTCCTGCTTTCGGTGAGAGGCCATTTTGCAGGAGCGGTGAAACCTTGGTTGGGACCAGCCACCGATAGGCACAGAGGAGGATGGAATGAGTTCCATAGCTTGCAGTACCACATCAGTAACAGCGTCAGCAGCGGCGTCTGGATCACCCAGAGGAAGTCAGATCTGCCTCCATGGGTAGGATGCAAAAAAGTACCATCCATCCAAATTACACCCCACTCTGCTGTCCTATAGTGTCACACGCGGCGACAGCCTAAGAAGCGGGGTCGCGTTAGGCGCGTGATCGTCACGGTGCTCCGGATCATGCAGTGGCCCGACGACCCCAGAGGAGGGTCAATGGAAACTAGGTAGCCGTCGGGATGTGAGGTCAACAGAAGGTCCAACAGTAAAGTTGTATTATCTTCCGCACCTGGAATTCGCTTTGGCACAATAACCAGTTGCGTCAGACCATATGCCTAGGCGAAGTCGTGATCAGATCTACGTGTGATCTATCAGTGGTACGTGAGCCTCGCCATTCGGCGTGGTTGGCGTTAAAATATGGGCCAAGAAACACGATTTCTGCAGTGGGGATCTGCTCCAACACGGAATCTGTAGCCATTTGGATGTGCTCGAGGAGCGGTTAGACTCAGTATTACCGCTATGGGTCCTATACAGGCATGTGTATGTTCGTGGATGGTCGTCGCAGTCTACACGATGGATAGGTTCTGTCCTTCAAGAAAACTCAGGCGTCGAGAACAGACATCCTCCTCATCAGGAATGTTCCAAATTATATCCCGGGCATGAAAGGTAAAATTTATCAGCCAGAGAGGATATATGTGTCTCGGTTAAAAAGAGAGCAGGGCCGGCTTCGCCGTCTCCAGGTGGAAGGTTGAATGGACCTTTGCACTCCTTTATGAGCAGTCTGAAGGTGTCTAACAAGGCTCATTTGGCTGTACATGAGGGGGTGCTGGTTCCGACAATCATGTGAAAGTTGGACATGGCAGAAGAAACATGAAAGCAGAATAAATGCAGTTGAGATGAGAGCGTTAAGAAGTATGTTAGGAGTTAAGCTGAGTGACAGGCTAAGAAATAGTGAGATAAGGAAACAATGTGGTCTGAAAGAAGATGTAGGTACTAAAATTGAGAAAGGTATGCTGAGATGGTTCCGCCATGTCGAGAGGATGAATGAAGAACGATTGACGAAAAAAGTGTATAATGCGAGTGTGAATGAAAGTGTTGGAAAGGGTAGAACAAGGCGTACGTTTCGAGACCAAATCAGGGATGTGTTGAAAAAAGGCCAGGTCGAGAGTACCATAAACCGAAAACCATGTATAAAGGGAATAATGAAAGTGGACTTAGCGAAACAAGTATTTAAGGATCGTATCAAGTGGAAAGAAGTGGTCTCTGCCTACCCCACGGGACAGAGGCGTGATTATATATATATGTATGTATGTAGTAACTTTACATTGTGTTTATTTATAAGACAGAGACCAGATTGATATTCCCTAAAAAATGTTGTGAAGTAAATTTACTACATGTTAATAATCTTATGGTCCTATTTACAGGCAAGCGTTAGGTCATCCCTGGATATCTGGTAACGCAGCCAGCAATAAGAATATCCATGGTACTGTTTCTGCACAACTGAAGAACTTCGCCAAGTCACGCTGGAAACAAGCCTACCATGCAACCACTGTGATCCGACAAATGCAAAAGTTACGGCTATACAGTAGCGGCACCAGTCGCAATCCAAACACCCCTGCACCACAACCAGATGTGCCGCAACCATCTACAGAACAATAGTAAGAATAATACATATTATATTCATTCATGGTTGAATTTTTATCAAAAACATTATAAAATTCAACCCTCAAACTTAATATCATATAATATCTTGACACTGATAAATGCATAACATTATGCCTGACTAATAACTGGATCTGATTTTAATATTGCAACAAATTGTAATAGTTGAGATGATGAATGTATTTGCAATAAAAAAACTAAAAAAATTGCATTCTAATTACTGAAAAAAAATATTGTCAATGTAACTGGCCTATAACTAAATCTGGCAGTTTTTAAGGTATAAAAATCTATAAAATGAAAAATTTATTTCCTCAACTATTACAATGAAGCATTTATTTGCTAGAATATTTTGTTTTTAAGTAAGTACTATTTCTTTTATTTTTTAAGCATTTGAATTTGGAACGCCATAATTGAATTATCAACGAACTGTATTTATTATATTTTTACTTTTTACTAGACATATACTTTTAATATGCCATACATATGAAATTTTTATTATTGCAAAGCATAATTTTTATAGTCTATAATTATTGTAATATTTGAATCTCATGCTTAAAATCATGGGACGAATATGTCCATAGTAATATAAAAATTTAAATTCTTCATAATATAAAGTTTCAAATTGTTGAATTAATCTGTACTATGTATTTAAGGTTAAGAATATATTATATTAGATCTGCGGTTTCCAACATTCTAAGATGATTTGATGTTCAACTTAAATGTAACACTAACTTGTTGCGATTGTTCTTGTTGACTTTAGAATCTATAACTAAATATTTTTAAAATATTTACATAACCATTTATCACATTCACTATGTGAAATATTCTAATATAAACAGAATAGTTGAGAAATTAGGTTTTTAAATAAGTTTTACGTTAGAAAGAATGGCTCAGGAAGACTGAACTAGCCAACCACATGCTTAATTATGGAAATTGGGTTTGGCGTAGGTCATTCTCCAAGCAAGCCAATATATACTAGTAGGACACACATATTGCTGCAAGGAGACGATTATAATAAAATGAAGACAAAAAAAAAGAAAGAATTGTTGATACCAATGATGTTCTATACATATAGACAATTCACGTTGTATATATAGAAACAAAGGCGAAATATCGAATATGTACCATATTAAGCATTGGCTGCTATATCGATACATTGTCACATTAACTTCAGTTGCTTCAAAAAAAATTTCGTCAATAATCAGCAATGTAAAACATTTATTCAGTTCAGGTTTGATTCGGACAGTGACAGTTGACACATGACTAAGAAGAATAGAATACTTACATTGTATTTAAGCACACTTTTGGCGTTCCACTATCATACTGTCAATGATATGTCCTCGTATGTGTAATAGAACGTCATTGGTTGATACATTTGTAGGAAAGTGTACTTAGTGTGGAAAACATACAGTTGATCAGTGCTTCTGTGACCTTTGGGCTGTGTTGCAATTCTTGCCATACTTTTTGACATGGGGTGATAGTTTGTAAATTGAGGTCATTGACCCCTTACTGCCTTAAGAATTTGAAAGTTTAAGGTTTATTTTGCTTTAACAATTAATAACGCGTTTTAATGTTAAAAGGTTTGCAATTCGATGTATCCATCGAAAGTAAATGGCAGTTTTCAAGCAAATTTCTGCGCTGGTGTGGTGGGGGTGTGATTAGTGCTAAAAAATAAAAAAATTATTATTGAATATTTTTATTTTTGGAATATTTATTCGCACAAATGTCAATTAAATAACTAATTTTTTGGTAATCTAAAATAACTGTGTATAGATTTTCATTAAATTAATAATAGTACGTGTCAGTCATGAAATTATAAATCTGTTCAGATTTTTTAAAAGTTATGAGAGAATAAATATTCATATATGAACCCTATAATCTACACTCTCCTTTTAAGGGCACGTCTGTATAATATACGGCTAACGGCGGTAATTGTGAGGGGCGACATGTACAGATTGCAATTCGTACCCAACGTAGTACGCTGTATATGGGACCGCATCAATGAGTCCTCGCTCACGGAAACTTTTCTGAAGGGCCGGCAGCGCTCCTGTCTTCCAAATCCTATAGAGTCCTCTTAAGACCGAATAGGTTCGGAGCAAATCTCTCTTATAGCCTAAACACATGGTCGGATTTGGTATGGTCGGACCTTTGGACGGTCCGGTGGGCAGGCTGGGCGCCTCGCACCAATTGGTCCGGCGTCGTACTCTGTACGCTCCGGACGGTAATAATAATAAATTTGTGAGATGAATAATGCGACATACCATCGAATATGGTCCAGTTCGGACCGCTTCCGAGGATTCGGCCGGTCCAAATCCGACCATGTGTTTAGGCTATTTGTCCATCCACTCTATCCGACCATAGTGTGAGAGAGTGTCAAGTATACGTACGAGTATCAAGGTTCAGTCTGACCTAACACCTAGTTGCCATTCTTTCTAAAACATCACTTATTAAATCCAATTTTTCATACACACTCTTTTTTAAATTATCTGTTGTTAATACGGCTTTACTCACGTTTTGTCGGTGTCGGTACCGACTAGTTTCGGACCATTCGGAGGCCCTTCATCAGGGTGAGTGTGGTAGGTTAACTAGTCGGTACCGACACCGACAAAAAAGTGAGTACAGCCGTATTAACACATAATTTAATAAACACTCTTTTTTATTCTCGAACTTTATATTGTTATGACAATCGAGTAGGTACGATTCTAAGTATAACTAAGCTGTATTATTGTATAAGTAATCTTTTATGCATTACAAATATTTAAGCTGTTTAACATGAATATAATCGTAACTGTCTATGCGGTATTTAAATAGGTAAGTTTTAATGTTCTAAACTGAATCCTTCCTAAATTGTAAAAAAAAAAAAATTAATACACAGTGTCTGTTTTAGCAATGTTTAAACTATACATGTAGAGAAATTATCTGTTTGTATATCACAGACCCATTATCATTTTTGTTTTTGTATACCTATATATTATAATCTATCATCTATAATATATATATTTTTTCTATATCTCAATAGTCACTGATGGACATTGGCATAAATATGCATTCGCATATCTGCATATACAAATGCAATATATCTAAATTTTTATAGCGTTATTGCATGATTCTATTTTTATTTAAAAATAAATGTATATATATTATACATTTACAATAAAAACATGTATAATTGTACATTACAATGATATATTCCCCTATGTGGCGCATTTCGTCGTGGAGCGGTTTTTTCGGCCTATTGTCACAAATTTGTCGTAGAATATTTCCTGGTAGTGTATGAAAAAAATCAAATAATTTATATTAGAGTGACTATAACACTACGGGACATAATAATACCTTTTTTAGCCTTTCTTAGCAGTGTTTTCTCTCAAATAGGGTTATCATTTAGTAATTTGAAAAGTCGTGATAAAAAACATGACATTTCGATAAAAGTCCGGACTTCTTATTTGATCTCGTTTAGGTTTCGTTTCTCGTAAAGACTTATTTGATATTTGTTAATATGTAGTTTTATTACTATATTCCAGCACGGATGGTAACCCAACTCTCAAAGCGCTGTTTTTCGGATCGGTCGTAGTAATTTTAAAATAAGAGAATATGAATCACTTTATTGACAAAAAAAATGCTTCTATTTAGTGCATCTTTGGTCCTTTTTGGATCGTATTTGCATGCATGTGTTGCCATTTCATTAATGTATTTAACCCCGATCGAGTCTTTGAACTTTTTTCACTTGTAAGTGTCAGATGGCTTAGAGATTTTTATCTATCTTCAATATTGGATGTGTTCGTTGTTATTGTAAACTTTAAATGATAGAACTATTGTAATCAACAATATATATTATCTTCGGTAAGACTATTTATGTGGTATGTGATACTAATGTTAATGTTGCACCGTTCTCACTGTTTCTCAAGGTTTTATTTATTTTATACGTGACTTAGGTTATATCGCGCACCGTAGGAAAAAAAATACGTATAAGAATAACCTATATTTTTCCCCTTACCTCAGCTTCCTTAGTATGAAAAGCTTTCGCAACAACCTACCCAGCGCTGTTTTTGAACAGATATACTTAGATATTGGCTACATTAAGAAAAATATTCCAATTTGTAACCAAAATGTGTGAACGATGCGGGACTCGAACTCTCGGGTCCCGTCCGAGCGCTCTTACCGCCTGAGCCAACCGTCCGAGTGACGCATGGTTCGTAAATCTTGGTATTGTTCAACTCTCAGGTTGTGGCTCCATCTAAGGATCTACTTTACAGTTGATAGCTTGGTCAACCTTAATAATTTCTTATCAGACAATTCACTTGAGATGTCGCTCTTTCAAATCTAAACAATTTGTTTTTTTTTTAAATTGATATCCCTTACTTCTGGGTCTAATTATACAAATTAAATTTGTTACCAAAATTTATCGAACGATGCGGGACTCGAACCCGCGACCTCTCGGGTTCGGTCCGAGTACCAACTGAGCCACGAGAGACGCATGGTTCGTAAATCTTGGTATGTCTTGTTCAACTTTCAGATTGTGGCTCCGTTGTAGGTATAATTAAGCCCAGATGTGAGGAATATCACTTTAAAAATAAAATAAAAATATTCAGAAACAAATTCGCGATGAAAGAAATTAACCAACAATAAACAGGCGCAACTTTCACAGAGTTGTGAAATGTTTTCTGAATATACAACTGTTTGTAGATCGTTTTGCAATAAGGGGTCGCGTAACCCACAAATAGAATTACTCTTACAAATTTTACCAAAGTTGTTTGGTTAGTTCAACTGTGAGGGTTTCATCATACAATCTGACATTATATCATTATGTAGTATTATTATGGATTTGCAATTGACAAAAGGTTTCTTTTTACATTTGACACTTACCCCCTTATTCATAATGGTCCGCTAACTTTAAACAGCCGCTTAGGAGTGTTTTTTCTCATTCTGACTTAGGTCAATAGAGGAAGACAGAGTGAGAATTAGCAATGCTTTAAGTTAGCAGACTATTATGAATAACCCCCTTATTGACTTCTACTTCATTTTTTTATATTACACATACTACACGGCCACATTATCTCCGGACCTCGCTGGAACGCGAATCCCCGCTCGCTCCCCTTTCACTCCCTCGCGCACATTCTGTTGCGTCGGTACGGTTTGCAGATTCATTAGGTACCGTTATGTACATATCTTTATATTTTCATGCTATCGCTGCTTTGTTTTTGAAGTTTTTATTGTTACTTTTCGACTTTTGTTGCTTATAGTCCTGTGTCGCTATAGTAGTTCTGCCATAAAATAGTAGATTGTTAACCGAGGGTCGAAAGAATCAATTCCCGAGGTATTTAGACGCCCGAGCGCAGCGAGTAATAAAACTAGTCGTTTATCTAAGCACAGATTAGTATCCCGCCAATTTATGTCTACTTTTTAAATTTCAAATATGGAACTTACTGCGTACTTGTTGCAGTTTATTCCGCTCAAAGAAGTTTGCGCTAAGTTCACACGGGCTGTTTAGAAAGTCACATGGCCGCAGCATTTTTTTAATTAGTTTTTTTTTTACATAAAACTCTTCACAGCAGTTTTATTATTAAAGTTCATTCCGGACCTTAGGTGGGAAGTTATTTGTATGAGTTGTTCCCTCTCTATGGAGGGAAGCAGCATTTTCCACCCAATAATCAGCATCACAACACAACACCTTTACATCAATCTATAATACTGAAAATATCTTTGTTGTATATTTCTAAATACTTAGTAATATCCTAGTGATGCTTGTTTTGCACACCGTAACAAAGCGATGATGTGACGTCATCGACGTCATTCCCAGAGATAATGTAATTGGGTTGTATGTTCTTATTTATAACGTACTCGTTGATTACTGATTCAATTTCAACATTTCTTGTCGATGTAAACAGCTCTCTGGAATTTAATGATCTTGACAGCTAATGCCTGTACTGATTGTAACTGTTTACTTAATAATCGCAGTGGGTAAAGTGTGTTTTCGAAGCTGCGGTTCAATACTGGTCTCTTCTATAAAAATAAAAAAAGTGTTTGTATGCACGCAAGAAGTTATACTTCTTTGGCCTAACGAAGCAAAAATCAATAAATGATTTATTCCTCGTGCTATTATTCTACGTTTTAAGAAAGAACAATTTTGTAAAAATGTTGCAAAGGTGGTTTTCACAATTAATTACTTAATAATGAATACGGCTGTATGGGCTTGAACCCTTTGCCTGTCCTAATAATGGACGGAGAAACCAAAAAAATAACGAATGACGCAAACGTTAGAAAATTTTAGGAACCAACTTCAACCTGTTCCTTTTGTGTTACAGTGATACGCGTGCATCTTAAATTTACACTCTCATCATTGTTTTATAACGCGCCTAAAGAAGTATAACTTCAATATCATCTTAGATCATTAATACGTCTAAATAGACTGTAACAGCTTAACTAGATTGACAGTAAACCTCTATTCAAAATAGAGCTTGATTGTTAAGCTCTATTTCGATCAATTCACGCACACTAACACAATGTGACACACAAATCGCGAGTGTAATAACATAATAATCGACCGTCATTAGTATCGACTCTGCTTTGAATTTATAATCATAATTAACGCCATTATATGCGTAACTTCCACAGCACTCCAAATTATATTGTAGGTTTAAATATTAACACATAAATGTATACATGCATATAAGTTTTAACGTACATATTGCTATTTATATACATAAATCTTTGCGCTTGTAAATAATTAATTACCTTGGACATTCCTTTTGCAATATATTGGTATTTATCGACATTCCATGACTTATCGATAATTTATAGAAAGTCTCTTTTGGTATTGGCTAGTTTTTGTGTAGTTCGTTTAGTATTTTCGGTTTCGTATCCGGACTATTCCAAATGATGAGGTTAATAGCTTTTATCGTTATATTTGTTTACAGAAGCAATTAAAATTCATTTATGAATATATTTATTTGTTTCAGTGCTCGCTTTTTGCATTTTTTTTAAATTCAACACACGCCCATTTTACGATCGATATAGCCTAGTGGCTAATGACCCTGCCGACTGAGTAGAAGGTTCGGGGTTCCAATCCCGGCAGGTGCAAACATTTATATGATGATTTTGGATGTTTGTTTCCGAATCATGGATGATTACTTATATCGATACCTCAGTTCTAAAGTGTAACAAGTCTGAAATTCAGTCAGTTTGAGACAATTATGAGACAATGTTCCAAAAACCGTAACCAACCACAGAGAAACAAGTCGATAATTGAATGCAGTTTACGGCCGTTCCCAATATACTATCTACAGATAGAGATAAATTACTACCTTCTACTGTCTGAAGATGTCCCAATACACATAGAATTTGAACCATAGAAATTGCAATTCAAGCGTCCCAATATAAGGCGATTAGAATGACTTATCGGGTATATTGGGACAGCTTCAGATTATTGACAGGTAATTACTGACAGTAGAATGTAGTAATTTATCTCTATCTGTAGATAGTATATTGGGAACGGCCGTTATATTGGGACGCGTGAATTGCAATTTCCATTCAAACTTCTATCGCTGGTAAGCTGTACGTCATCCCATTGACAGACACAGTTACCGTCGATAAGTTTATTGGGACAGTAAAAGTCAACGATAGTTACGATTTTTATCTCAAGTAGGCCACAGCCGGAGATAGACTGAATATTGGGAACGACCGTTAGTTGTAACTTTAAATATTTCTTTATGAATCTAGAATATTTTCGTTTTTCTTTTGGAACCCTTTTTTGAATTTCTTTCTCTTTGGATCTGAGGTATCGATATATAAGTATTTATGTTTAAGTATGTATATCGTTGTCATGCACCCATAGTTACAGGTTATGCCTAGTTTGGGGCAACATAATAAGGCTGGGTTGCACTAACTAGCTTTAGCAATAACAAACATGCTAAAATACCTGTTAAGAAGAAAAATGTGTTGCACCATTTGACAATTTTTAGATGACTTCATAATTTAACTGTTAACCGTAACCGTCAAGTCTTCGCCGGTTAAAGCTATTGTTAATGTTAAATAGCTAAATAGCGATCTGTCAAAAATTTCAAATGAATATTCCGATATTGACTTCATATTTCACTTTTAAGTTTAACTGTGCCAAGGAATACGATGGTGCAACACATTCCACAGTTAGTGGGAGATTCCTTTGCACAGGATGCCGGCTAGATTATGGGTACCACAACGGCGCCTTTTTCTGCCGTAAAGCAGTAATGTAAATATTATATGGGCAAATGAGACTTAACATCTTATGTCTCAAGGTGACGAGCACAAAGGTAGTGCCGCTCAGAATTGTGTTTTTCAAGAATCCTGAGCGGCACTACATTGTAATGGGTAGGGCGTATCATAAACCATCAGCTGAACCTGCTTAACTATAACAGCTAATATGGTGCAACCCAGGGTGGGAATTGCGAATGTTTTCGTTTTGTAATAAAAAAAAATGAGTAGGTACTGATGTTTGCATTCCGTTTTAATTATTTAAATATTTTTAATATTATAGATTGTTTCCAATTCGTCGTATAGATTAAAATCAATATGCGAATATGTATTATATGTTTGCGTGTTCTTATAATGAAAGCGTATTATAAATACATACTGATAACCTCTGACATTGTTATTATAGAAATGTATGTCGTACGAACTTAATCAATGTACTTATATCTATATTTTATCCAGCTATACATTTATAAGATACTTAAAGCATGCATGTTAAATACTTTTATCTGACGTAAGTTCATTTATGTCATTTCTTGACGAGTTCGTTTCTATAGTCAACAGTAGTGACGTGGAGGTCGTCGCGTGCATCGAAAACGTCTTTTAATACATTTGCGAAAAAAGAAAAACAACGTTTTTTTAAAGGACACATGGAAGGGCAACGGTTTCTATGCGTTCAGCCAACTACCATCACAATAATTTATCTTAATACGAAATAATTTTAATTGCGTTATTTATTTATTTACATTATACTTACGTATGTTTAAAATAGTTATTTAATGTAAAATTTTTTGATTATAAACCTTCATTCACATATAATTAGTATGCAGGAGAAAAACAACACGAACTAGTGCGGGAAAGAATAAATTTCAGCACATATGGAAAATTATACATTTTGAGCTGATGTATTAAAAATATATTTATAGTCACATTCTATGCTCCGTGTACGTGGATCTTGAGCGATGTGGCTGAGCGAACAATTATAGTCCGACAACTTCGTGCGCGACCGTCCCACGGAGTGACAGAAGGTGTGGGGGGCGGGGTACTAAGATGTCAGCAGATAGTGGGTGGAGTTTCGGGAAGGGCAACGCGTGAAGGCAAAAGGCATAAAAGACAGTTATTTTCTCAAAATTGATTCCTTTAGAATTCTTTTTGACGAAACCTGCCCTACGCGACTCTACTCAAGCGCCTTAAGTCGCTCACGCCTCAAGATCCGGGTCCTATACGTATATTTATAAATTTTATTACTCTAATTATAAGTTTATGTTTGGGTTGTTTTGGGAATTATTTTTTATGTTGTAATATTTCGTTTTTATTTAAGACTATATTATGTGCAAGTTATTGTGAAAGTAAAGCGGGCTTTAGATGTGAGACATAATCGAAATTGTTAAAGGCTTTGCATGTGTTGTACTAAGTATAAAATAAGTAAAACTCGCCTTAAATAGATCTGTTCAATGTTGAATCTTGTTTGAACTAAGTCATGACTAGTTGATTATGTGCCATGTTTCTGATAATTAATACTGGGCGCATTTCAGTATCCACTTTGTATATTCGCTTCGATTCAGAATGCACTTCAATGCTTATGATCTTAAACGACGGTATTCTAAAATAAATGTCTTGCCATAGTTTTCTATGTAGTTAGTACAATAATTTGTTTGCTCTCTTCAGTAATATATCTTTATTTGTATTCCTTATTTCACTGTGCCAAAATCATATCAAATGATCCGTGATACTAATAATTTTTAAGAGATATTTGTTAGTCTGTAAAATAGTTTGCAGTAACGTTGTACGCAAGTTCCTTGTTAGTAATGAGAATTTGTTTATCGCGTACCTTGATTATCAAGCGTACTTAAATATCACTATTTTTTGATGGTTATTGTGTTCTTAATATGAATTGACCATTTTTATTTAGCACAATAATTAGTGGGATGAAATATTTACTTGATAAGCGGCCATGTTTGAGACACTTCTGTACAGCTACTTACCTGCGATAGCTGTGACACTGACATTAGCGTTTATGTCAAATATTTGTATGAAGATTTGGAGGTAGCAGTAATATATCTCTTAATTTTGCATACATATATTCAAGAATACGTTTTAACTGTATTTCAAATACAAATACCCTTTTGACACATTTTAAAAATGTAATGATGTAAATATATACACAAAAATTAAAAAATGTTTTTTTTTTAAAGTAAAGACCGTACATTAATATTCTTCAAAGATTTCAATGTCTCGATATATATTGCAATTGTTTGACAAAATCAGCCCAGTTTTTTAATGAATAATCCTAAATGTGTCAAATGGGATGTCGTATTACTAACAGAGTGAAGTATGTGACAGCGATATTCTCTGTAATGTCATTGGCTTTCAGTGAAGTGAAGTTAGTTGGCCCACAACAATCACCTGTCGTCGCCCAGAATGTTAAATTTTCTTGTTAATACCTACCATTTTATCTGATTGCCACTGAATTTAGCTAACTTGTGATTTTAGATTTTATACTTCTTGTTCAAAATAATCAAATTCTATAAGTAGTTGATTAGATGTTAGCTCTACATTCGATGTCATTGTAAATAAAAATGCTGACTTGTTGAAAATAGTTTTTTATTTCATCACCTGTGCATGTTCATACAGATTAAAGTATTTACTCAATATTATGAGATGGACACATATTTTTTCCCAAGTGTTCTGCGGCACTTATTCTAGCGATGGGTCGTATATAGTGTGAACGAAACTAAACCGTTCATTTTCTTTCGTCGACTAGTCGATGGGCTATAGTTCAAATTGTGGACTGTAGATCACCTTCGACGGTATTGTAGACGCTAGAGAAGACAGTCTATTACATTAACATTAATTATTAAGTTAACGTAAGACGGAACGACCGAATCGACTGTATGGGCTCGTCGCGACCGCCGTGGTTTAGAATAGACTGTGTTATTTCGTAATAATGACATTAATTTATACTGAATGAATTAGTACTATTAAAATTTTAATTTTTTTAATAATGTAAAATTAATGAGGATTATACTAGCTAAATTAAGTAAAAGCATTATTACAAAATCATATAGATATTGTCGTACTTAAAAGATCAACTGATTTTTAGTAAGTATGTAGTACCTATGGGAAATTACTTCATCATTTATATCTTCTTTCAAACGGACGACAAACTAATTTCTCCTTTACGTCTGTAGTCTATGAATTGAACTAGTCCACTTAAAATACGTTAACCGTCGCTAGACTGGTTGATTGAACTGGTCCGTTCATTCAACGTCCATCGATTTCTCAGATAGGTACCTGCATCGGTGCGGCCATAACCTTTGATACAATAAATTTTTAGCTACCAACTTAAGTTTGTAGCTAGCTCATTGTATATCCAAAATTATAGGCAAACTCCGTTGCATATTTGCTGTGACCATTTTGTCCTTCATTTTATTTATATTCCTCAATTTTGCAAATAGGTATTGCGATAGTGGATAATACCATGCGGGCTTTTTTCAAAGATTTAACTTCGACGTTATAACTTAGGTACATTATGCCAGTATAAGTTAAGATAACTGTGGTCATTCCGAACATAGAAGAGAGTTAAAAAACGACGAAATAACAAAACCTTGAGGCTCTGAGCGCACCCCAGCTGTATGGCGTCAGTCAGGCTATGAAGTATGGGTGTTGAGACGCTTTTGAACAGCTCAGGCAAGATGGCGGGCAACTGTCGACTTCTGTAGCACATCGTGGTAAATAGGTGTGTTAGCGTACTGTCTTGCGGTGCACTAAAATAAAATATTGGTGCGAGATTTAAGAGTGAAACTCCATAGATTCAAACACAAAGGATTGATTGATATTGTATGCAAATGTTTTTAGTTTTCTTCGCCAGTGTTAGGCGTGCCATACTCGTGCCGGAGTGAGCCACGAAACAAGTGTGAAATTGTTTGAAGACAAATATTGGCGGAATTAACTCTCAAAACATTTGGATGATAATGGATTTCCGCAAAGTAAAATTTATTGAAGCAGGCGTACTTCAATACATTTTATGATATTCTATGGTTTTTCATACGTCAATAAAAGTGAAGAAGAATAGTACCTACCTATATAATATAAGAGTAATTTTTAAATACGAGTTACAACGTGGATTTTTAACAACTTTTCCACAAATACCCTTTACAGGTATTTGGTTATGTAACTTTTATTGTAGGTTTTTGTTTTGGACAATTGCTTGCTATAGGTATCAATGCTGTATTTGGGGAGGGCACGGCTAATTAGGGTACCGAGCGTTTTCATTCTTGTAAAGAAACATCGACTGAATTAGCCCCGAGGATGACTATGAATAAATAATGATGAATTCAATGTGAAGGTAGAGTGCTAACGCAATAAACTACCAAGGAACAAGGGCTATATTTCACAGCAACCAGTCACCGCTACCAACAAAATGTTATACAGCTCAATAAAGTTACTCACCTGGTGTCCGTTTGGTTCCGCAACCAATTTGGTGGCGCCACCACCAATTAGTATAGAGCCGTTTTAATTGCATACGATGGCAACCTCAATATGGTGTCGTGACTCTGGTAGCTTACCGCAAACACAACCAGTCGCGCCACCGTCGTGTCCCGGCGAAAAAGTCCTAACGGCATGCCTTGATGTTGGCATCCCCACAATATTGAGCCATTTGCATCAAATCGGTAAAATATAAAAGTTTGGAAAAATTGGCGCCCCAACCTACAGAGACAAGCACGCGTTGAAGCTAGTCGATTACAGCCCCTTGGAATTATAGATTAAAAGTTAAGTGCAACAGACTTTATAATTAACCTAAAGTAACGCATAGCAACGAATGGAACCGAATTACAAAAATTAATGCTTATAAGACTTAAAAAAGTATCCTAAAACATCTAATAATAATAAAAATTATATTAAAACAACCACAATGATATAAAACAAGTAACAATTTAATAAATATGTTTTTATTTCATAAAATATTTATACATTGCGATTCATTTACTTCCATTCAATTAAACTTATCAAACACGGAATGTTCATTAGATTTCCTCTCCCAGTAGCGACAGTTGTTTTAAAAATTGTGAAGCATTTGGTAACGTTGTTGCACCATAGATCAGTTTTCTTGGGGCCCCGCTGGAAGCTTGTTGCTAAAACAAAAATTTTCAAATAAAATTACAAAATGTGAAAAAAAAATTTACTTTTGAAGTATAAACTAAAGAAACTTCTTTGAGCGCATGGGGGTAAATCTTTTACGGATGAAACGCAAATAATAATTAATTATTTCTAATATTGACAAAAAACATTACATTTAGAGTACAGATTAACATAAATATAAGTTTGCCAAAGAAGTTGCACTTCTAACATGTGTACCTACTTTGTACGCACGAATTTTATTTTTGTAGGACCTGAGGGCCTACCATCAACTATTAATAAGCGATGCGAATCCGATGCAATTCAGTTTAAGTACCTAAACTGAATGACTAAAATTGGTACCATGAAGTGCCTTTTACTGTATGGCGTTTGGATCGCTTGTGAAGAATGAACGAAATAAAATTGCGTGTCGAAACCTAAAATGATATGATTTTAGCGGGTTTTTTTTGCGTAGAAATTACTAAAAATCCATTTTAAAATTGCGCTTTATAGCGTCAAATTATAAACCATTAAGCCCTTTTATGTACTTATTAAATATTAGTAATATAAATAAATTAGTTTCATAAAAATAACGCGTTATGATTTATGAACGCACCTCCATTGATGTTTGATTTGACAGGAGCACGGAGTACAGTTTTTTTTAATTCGTTCTTGCGAACAGGCTATAGCCCGGGCCCTTACTGCCTCGTTCTTAGTATTTTATAGCTTTTATTAGCCTATTACGGGGAACACCGGGTAAGTAAATTCCTTAGATTATTTATACATCTAGATAAAATGTGACAGCTGCGAAATCGTCGAAAAAAATTGAGGTTGACAGCTGACGAAACGGCGCAAGAAACTCTCCCAGTTTTTTTTTGCGCTCTTTTTAATAAAATATACAATATTGTACTGTCATTGTAATTGCTATAAAATAATCATAATCTAATCCCAGGCTGTCCGATCATTTAGATACTCGGCTGTGGAGTAATAGGATTTATGACAGACATTTTTTAATAAAACATTTATAATATAAAAGTGTAAACATGATGTGGTCGCTAACTATGTGCCTTATGAGAAAGCTCATGGTAATAAAAGGGCAGTGGAGAGATTGAATCAGAAATGAGTAGATGCGAAGGAGAACCAAAGTCACGGACAAATCTCAAATATTGCGCAAATGTGCAGTGGGCAGGCCCCAAATTTCGACGGACAGATGGCAGGTGGGGCTGAAAAGTCCTCGAAAGGCGATCACGTACCGGAAGACGTAGAGTTGGTTGGCCTCCCAAGATGGACCGACGATCTAGTCAAGATCGCCGGAATACGTTGGATGAGGGCAGCGCAGGAACGATGGTCGTGGAAATCTTATATCTATAAAAATGGTTGTAAGTGCGCACTCACCTTAACTAATTCAATCAAGTTGTGGTATTCTATGTAGCTGCCTCCGCCAATGACGAATACGATGGCATCAGAAGGAGGCGCCTGTCTCGTACCCCTGGAACGGGCCGCAGCATCAGTCCTAGCGGTCCGAGGGTCCAACCAGGTCAGGTCCGTGTCGTTACCAGTAGCCCCCAAAGCCGCTTCAACAGTCCGACTGACTGGCAATTTCTGTTGAGAGTTCACTTTACAGTTAATACTCAGATATTAATTCGAGAAGCCAATCCTAGCAATAACAGCCCTATTTAATATCGAAGAAAAGAAATAATTTTACCAAGCATCAGACTATTGAACCAGCAAAAAATTACATCTAAGGGTCTTTTTAACATTCCAGAAATGGTAATCATCAAACCCCCCAAATAATAAACATTTTATAGTACCACCATACCATATAATCAATGGCCACTATACACAAATTATAAGGATGTATCATTCGCGGTCTGGTAGCGGAATGGTAAACGTGTGCTTAAAGACAATATTTTTTTTTTATGGAATAGGAGAACAAAACGAGCGTACAGGTCACCTGGTGTTAAGTGATCACCGCCGCCAACATTCTCTTGCAACACCAGAGGAATCACAAGAGAGTTACCACCCTTTAACGCGCTTTTTTTGAAGGTACCCATGTGGTATCGTCCCGGAAACACCGCACAAGGAAGCTCATTCCACAGCTTTGTAGTACGTGAAAGAAAGCTCCTTGAAAACCGCATTGTGGAGGACCGCCACACATCCAGATGGTGGGGATGATATCCTATCTTGTGGCTTGTCGTGCGAACGTTGAATTCGGCGGCAGGAATCAAGTTAAACAGCTCTTCGGAACAGTGATAAATGCGGTAGAAGACACACAATGAAGCGACGTGTGCTGATCTTCTTAGTCGTGTGTCACTTTCCGAATCAAACCTGAACTGAATACATCTTTTCCATTGCTGGTTATTGACAAAGAATATTTTAAACAACTGGAGTTAATGTATAAATGTATAACAGTCGAAGCTAGTTATTTTGTCATTTGTGGCATGTTCGATATTTCCGCTTTATATAAATGTATATAACGTCATTGCATATAATGTAAAAATAATATAATCCTACATCATCATCAGTTGGAAGATGTCCACTGCTGGACAAAGGCCTCCCCCAAAGATTTCCACGTTCGGTCCTGCGCTGCCCTCATGTGCTGTGTGTGTGGTGTCACACCAGAATAGCACCACCCTATCTCCTCCCGTGGGTGTCGTAAGAGGCGACTAACGGCCGTTCCCAATATTCAGTCTATCTCTTACTTGAGATAAAAATCGTTACTATCGTTGACTTTTCTGTCCTAATAAACTTATCGACGGTAACTCACCTTATCCGTACACGCTGTCTGTCAATGGGACGACGTATAGCTCACCAACAATAGAAGTTTGTATAGAAATTGCAATTCACGCGTCCCAATATAAGGCGATAAGAATGACTTATCGGGTATATCGGGTATATTATTGACAGCTAATTAGTAGTTAGAAGGTAGTAGTTTATCTCTATCTGTAGATAGTATATTGGGAACGGCCGTAAGGGATACAAACAACGTAGGATGGGCAGCACTATCTTTTGTTAAGAGCACACATCTTCTGGGATCGCCAAAGAGATTGCCAAGCGTAGCGATTATGGCAAAAACCCACCAAACATTACAGACACTATAAAATCCTAAATGCCTTATAAAAATTAGTAAAACTCACATGTTTTTTGACAACCAGATTCTTGACACCTTCCATAACAAAGGAAGACCCCTGTGATACAAGCTTGGAGAACATGGATACTGTTTTTGTACCACCTCCTTCGTAGTGACTAGACATCTTTGTGAAGCTTCTGTAAACAGAATAAGCAAAACATGTACAATATTCTTTCACTCATTTTCATTTATCCGGCTAGATTTAGGGTACCACAACGGCGCCTTTTTCTGCCGTGAAGCAGTAATGTTTAGGCCAGGGGTGCTCAAACGGTCGATCGCGAGTGCTTTTTGAGTCGATCTCGAGAAAAACATCCGGTATGATAAACTAAAATCGGTAATTACGTACCATCTTAGGAAAAGTATGCTCAGGACATGCAGTGTCATGCAGATTCAACATCCAAAGTAGCTCTTTAGTTAAGCTTCGAACTTTAGAACGCGTTTGTTTTATAAGAACCAATAAATAATTGATTTAAGAGCAGACCTACACTTACCTTGACTAAAAAAATGAATATTTTGCGCAAAACTAATATCTATGTCATCGTGACACTCTACCTAGACGACAATCAATATACGAACTTAATTATATTATATTAACACATACTTGAAGCATCTCAGAGCCGACCGATCGTAGTCTAACAATTTTGAGGTAGAACGCCAGCAGTTCAAGCTTGAGCACCCCTGAAGGGCGCCGTAGCTAATAAAATTACTGGGCAAACGAGTCTTAACAACGTATGTCTCAAGGTGACGAGCGCAATTATAGTGCCGTTGAGAATTTTTGGGTTTTGCAAGAATCCTGAGCGGCACTGCATTGTAATGGGCAGGGCGTATCAATTACCATCAGCTGAACGTCCTGCACGTCTCGTCCCTTAATGTAATAAGAAATTCATTTCAATATACAGTAAATGCTCTTTTGTCGCTGGGTATGTTTCGAATATATGCCGCGTATACAGAATCCGTGAATATGGAATGGTAATTTATATGAAATTATAGGATACATTTCTAGGTGACAAATTAAAGAACAAATATAATATTTTGACCATATTGATTAATTATTCTTCAGGCTTTGGAAATGGTTAAAAGAATTTTATAACTTTTTCTCTCAGTATTAAAAAACTCCTTGGTTACAATAATTTTAAATTTAATTTATTATTAGTCTATTTGACGATGCGTTTACAAAGGTTGTTAGGCTGGATATCTTTTGGAATCCTTTTTTATAACCGATGTACCAATTAGATGCGCGAATATAGGAATTGGTTCGCATATTTTTAATCCACGAAAAAAGGCAACGCGAATAAGTAGCTTTTACTGTTAGTATATAAATGTTTTCGGTAAAGACGTAATTGAATTTTTCAATGACTTACACACAAATAATGATGTATAAAAATAATTACTTTATCCAAGCACAAAAAAAAAAAACGTTAAAATTACATAAATTTAGAGTAAGCATTTTAAGTAGAAACACGTCCGCTAGAGAGTAAAAGACACATCCAGATAGTGGGGATGTCGGGAATAACACTGTCCGAGCATGCGGCAGTAGGTACTATGATTATCACAACATGTCCTAAATAATTTCTATTGGCTATTGTGGATTTAAAAGATCTGAGTACGTAATGAGGTATTTGAAGCCGTTTTGGGTGGCTGCATAAACATGGCAGGAGAAAATTTACCACAAAGTTCTTAAATTCATAAATATTTTTTTTCTGCTTAACTTCGTGCCGCGCCGCTTTAGGTAGCATTCGAGAAACGTGCGATGGTCCGCCATTTTGAATAGGCGGCTAGTAATTAGACGTATAATGTGCGTACGGGTATTTTAGACAAAATTTTATAAATACTAAATTAATACTTGTTACAAATATAAAGATATTATAAGTAATAATATGTTTTGTTCGTTTGATATTGAAAGCATTTTTAAATTGTTTTTTAAAATATTTCTAAGCCTAACTTTTGTTACTTCTTAGGTCATGTGCAATAAAAACTATTTTTAATGCTGTGATTTCATTAAAAAGGATTTATTTAGTTAAAATATCAAAAATGTACGCCTCTTGCCGAGTTAACCAATACAAATAAAATGACAGTAGTACTTACTTCCACCGCTTTATGTAGGCCATGGGTTTGACGTCACAGTTAGCCGCAATCAAAGCAGATTCGAACTTCTTATACTCGTCCTCGGTAAGTTGGCCACTACACATGTAGTATATGATGAACAGACGCATCTTGTCCTCAGCAGTCCCCGCACTGCTGTCCACAATCAGATCAATCACCGACTTGCTCTCGACGCCACTTTTGCTCATTATTTTCTCTTCCAATTCAAAGAAAGAATCGAGTCGCCGCGATTTGATTGCATTGAGTATTGCTGAAAAACAATAATACCACATTTTAAATATCATCATCATCCCAGCCGGAAGACGTCCACTGCTGGACAAAGGTCTCCCCCAAAGATCGCCACGACAATCGGTCCTGCGCTGCCCTCATCCAACGTATTCCGGCGATGAGTTTAATGAGAAGAAGTGGCAAGAAACTTATTGCCAAACTTTTAAATCTAAGTATATTATTTTATACAAAAATACTCAATTCATTTATCCTATAACAACGAGAGAGACGTTTATATTTTAAATAATATATGTAACTTTTACCAGAAGGAGGCGCCGTAGCTTGTTACTGGGCAAATGAGACTTAGCATCTTATGTCTCAAGGTGACGATCGCAATAGTAGTGCAGCACTAATAATTTACAATAAACAGCATAATTTTTTGGTTTTTCAAGAAGCCTGAGCGGCACTGCATTGTAAAGGGCAGGGCGTATAATTTACCATCAACTGACGACCCATATAGCTGAATGGTTAGTGACCCTGACTACTAAGCTAGAGGTCCCGGGTTCGAATCCTGGTCCACAGTGCGGTTTTCAAGGAGCTTTCTCCCACGTACTACAAAGCTATGGAATGAGCTTCCTTGTGCGGTGTTTCCGGGACGATACGACATGGGTACCTTCAATAAAAGTGCGTACAACTTCCTTAAAGGCCGGCAACGCTCTTGTGATTCCTCTGGTGTTACAAGAGAATGTGGTCGGCGGTGATCACTTAACACCAGGTGACTCGGACGCTCGTATGTCCTCCTATTCCATGAAAAAAAAGATACAATCATTTATATGATGAATATGGAGGTTTGTTTCTGAGTCATGGATGTTTATATGTATTTATGTATGTTTATATGTATTTATGTGTGTTTAAGTAAGTATATTGTATTAAATATATTGTTGTCTTGTACCCATAGTACAGGCTATGCCTAGTTTGGGGCAAGATAATTTGTGTAAAAGTTGTCAATACTATATTATATTAACTGAACGTCGTAGAAATCGGAAAGATATAACACGAGACGCCATATTTTATTCTAATTTTAAATTAGTCATACCTGTAGCAATGGTTGTGTGCATATCGATGAGCCGCTTCTTCTCCATGAGCTGGGGCAGCGAGTTGACAGCACTGGTGAGTCTCTGTGTGTTGTCACTAACCATACTGAGAGCTAGGTCACTGTCTGCATCCAGGCCCATTGAACTCTTTAATATTTTCACTTCAGCCTCTGAACTCCTACGAAGTTTGAAAATATATAGAGTATAATATTATATAGGTGTTTGACCACTATATTATTATTATAATGAGTAGGGGATTTTGATGCACTTAAAGGATATATTGTGCCACTTTTTGTATTTATATATTGCTTTCGACTCTTTGATATCTTTAGAAAGTTTATTATAAAGCTGCACGGACACCTGCATACATAATATTATTTTTTCCCTAGTTCTTGGTTGGAGAAACTGAGATTAGTGATCCTTAGTTGCATTTTTTGTAGTTATTTCTTTTTTGTAAATTTTATTTCTCTATGAATATTATGGTTGGTATTTTTCGTAGGGTATAATATAAATATGTAATGCTTCGGGAATTCTCAATAACCCGGCACTTATGATTATAATCAATATAAAACAATATTTACACTATTGTTTAGATTCAACGTTACTCAAAATAACACTGTCGTTCTATAAGCAACCACACTCTCAATAGCCTATTTACCAGTGGGAGGCTCCTTTGCACAGGATTCCGGTTATATTATAGGTGCCACAACGGCGCCCATTTCTGCCGTGAAACAGTAATGTGTAAGCATTACTGTGTTTCGGTCTGTAGGGCGCCGTAGCTAGTGAAATTGTTGGGCAAATGAGACTTGACAACTTATGTCTCAAGGTGACGGGCGCAGTTGTAGTGCCACACAGATTTTTTTAATTTTTCAATAGTAATTATAAAGTAGATAATAAAAATAAATTGAATATTGAATTTTTTTGGAGTATAATAAATAGATGACGACCGATTCTCACACCAACCAAATATATCGTACATAAAACTGATCGTACTTCAATAATTATTATTGTAATCCATTACAATAGATGTTGATCGAAGACGGATGAAAATTTTAAGTTGTATGTATTTATTTAATGCTAAGTAAATCATAATAAAAAATAAAAAAAATTTACACTAAAATGTTTAAGGTAACCCAACCCGTCACTATGTAAATTCATAATTTTATCTATAAGATTATATCTCTTATGATTTCAATGTTTACCTGTATTTTTCTAGATCTTCCTGTATAGCTTCAGCCACGGTAGGGAATGGGCTACACTTGTGCTCGGTCCACAGAGGATCCTTGGAGTCCAAATCACAAGTCCTGGTTTTAATTTTCTGATCAGGCAAAGCCGGCCCAGAGCTCTCTGGAACTACTGCCCTAAATTAAGATTATGGTTTAGATTAATTACAAAATGCAGATTGATCGGCTTCAAGTGTTAAGGCCACTATGATTCTAAGGCCCAGAACACACGGTGAAACGTAAATGTAACAAAACGCTTTTGAAATTATTGATTTGAAACCACTTTCAACCATTTTCCACACACGCTGCAACCACAATCAAACAAACTTGATAGAGTAGCTTCATAGTGTGATATTATACAAGCAAGGATATTTTTGCACTTCTAACACAAGTTTAATGTTGTTTTGTTCGTCGTCAGCCATTTTGTAAAAAAGACGCCAAGACAAAAAATGAATGAAACGCAACGCGAGTTTCCTGCACGCCGGTTTCAATGCAACTGATTTACAACGCGTTTCAAACTGGTCGCGTCATGTGTGGACTCTCAACGGAATCTATGGCAGAAACTTAAATGCAACTCAAAAGTAACTAGTAGTTGCAGTTTCGTTGCATTTGCATTTCACCGTGTGTTCTGGGCCTAAGTATATGTGAGTGTGCTCAAGCAATAAAAAATCTAGTATTTTCTTTGATTTACGCGAGTGTTACACATTTAAATAAAACACTTTTAAATGATTAAAACGCGAGTAATTGTACCTAATTGTGTTTTTACATTCGATTTTTGCGTAAAAGTTACATTTTTATTTTAGTTAACCCGACGTTTCAAGACTTTTCCAGATCTCGTTTTCAGGGGGACTGCAGTTGAAATGAGTCAAAGATAGTATTTGTCATAGTTGTCATTGTCAAGTTTTGGCAAAATTTACTGACAGTGTCCTCTTCTTTTTTTGGTATGTGTAGTCGTGGGTTTTAATATAGAGATAATTGATAATTTTAGACTGTTTACGCAAAAATCTAATGTAAAAACACAGTTACAATTACACGCGTTTTAATCCTTCAAAAGTGTTTTATTTAAATGTGTAACACTCGCGTTAATAAAATTAAATGCTAGATTCTTTATTACATGAGAACACATACATAATATACTTATAATCATAGTACCCTTAAGCTGAAAATGATACATTGAAATAGTAAAAATAAGATCTATTTTAAATATAACTTATCTATATGATGGCAAGAAATTAAATAGAGGTACTAATAGAAGTATTAATTAAACCAGTGGGAGGCTCCTTTGCACAGGATGCCAGCTCCATTATGGGTACCACAACGGCGCCTATTTCTGCCGTGAAGCTGTAATGTGTAAGCATTACTGTGTTTCGGTCTGAAGGGCGCCGTAGCTAGTGTAATTACTGGGCAAATGAGACTTAACATAAGTATTATGTCTCAAGGTGACAAGCACAGTTGTAGTGAGTGCCACTGTGAGTGAGAATTTTTGGGGTTTTACAAGAATCTGTGCCAATCCTGCTTATCTCGTCCCTTATTTTCATAAAAAAAGTAAAAATTTTGTATGCATCTAGCGTGATAATATAATATATATGTTGTCGCAACTTCTTATAAAAAACCTAAATGCAAAATATGAATAAAATATTTTCTTTGCTTGTTTATAATATGATTAATATGTAATATGTACATATATATTTTGCACTTTTTTATAGCTGCTTATAATATTGCAATAATCAATTTAGTTACTGTTAGGCGCAAAATGTTTTAGTAATTAATATAATAATCAAAAATAGCACTATCATAATGCAAACGTCATTGTTTGAACTAAACTGAAATCACTCGAAATAAAACTATTAAAAAAATCTTGGATTAACTAAATACATATTTTATCATTATAAAATAAGAAGTAATTAATGCCTTAATCGGAAGGCGCTGTGTTGGTAGGCCTCCCAAAAGATGGACCCACGATCAGGTCAAGATACCTGGAATATGTTGGATGAGGGTAGCGCAGGATCATCGTGGAGATCTTTGGGAAGGCCATTGGCCAGTAGCTGATGCTGATGTCTTAAAAAGAGTAATATATCAAAATACTATAATAATTTTGAATTTAAAGTACCTAGCAAAAATTTGAATAAAAAAATCAGTTATAATATTTCTTATCAACTCCTTCATACAAATTACAGTATTCAATAATTTTAAGTGCTTCCAAACCTGTTTAGAGATAAATCAAGCACATCATGTGCCAAAGCCTGATATGTCCAGGTGTGATGCAATGGTGTAGCCATGTCAATATTTCTGTCTAACAATATCAACATTGGCCTTGTAAAACTGAAAGCGCCACTCTGGCCCGCATTGCCATGAAACAGATTGTTCCTTGCGTCCCACAGATTCTCTCGTAATTTCTTATCTAATTTTTTGGCTACCATCTCCGCAGCATTCCCTTTGCTACTTCTTATTATTGGGACATTACCTGAAATACAAGCCTATTATATGTTTATGACAATTAATAAATGGGAAACAAAAATAATTGCACTTTAGTATATTTTTACAATATTTAAGAATCACAATCAACAAAAACAGAATAGGCAAGATCAGTAATAAACATTTGAGAGACAAAACAAGAGAAGCTGATGTTGCTTATGCTATAAAGAGTCTAAAATGGAAATGGACACCTGATGAGACGACCCAATAAATGGAGTAAAACTATCACTAGATGGTACCCAAGAGGTTGCAAGAGAAATAGAGGTAGGCAAATTAGAATATGGGAAGATGAAATAGTGAAAATGGCTGGAAGAACCTGGATTAGACTATCTGCAAATAAAGAAGAGTGGAGAAGAACAGGGGAGGCCTTTGCCCAGAGGCAAACGGACAATTAAGTATTTAGATAAGAGTCATGTATTAGGATTATTAAAGACAGACTATTATTACTACTTTGGTCACGTCTCTAGAAATGAGAACTCGATGGAGAGACTGGTAGTTCAGGGCTAGGCGAAAGGCAAGAGAGCACGCGGTCGATCGCCAACCCGCTGGATAGACGCCATTACAAAGGCTACTGAGTCCACCATAGTCCAGTGTATTCGCAAGGCCTCTGACCGTCAGAAATGGAAGCACTACGCCAGGAGATCTACCCTCAGAAAGGATATTGACCCACCGAACACCACACCATGTACCCCGTCAGCGCAACCACGACCACTCTGACAAGAGTGTCCGACTTAGAAGATTAGGATTAGTTTTTGTCTGAATAAAAGGCAATTATTATTAGATATTTATATCTTTATCATAAAAATTAATACACCTGGATTCATGTTATACATATAGTACCTATATCCAAAATCTTGTTATGGTATACATTTCTGTGACATAGTTCCTGTCATTTTGACAATCAAAACTTATCTCCAAAATAGTGTCTTAAAATGGAGGTCTAACCTACATCAATAATTTTTTTTGCTCATAAACCCTGACGGGGGTTTTTCTTGTACTTGAGTATATTGAAAAATAAATTAAATTAATTAATTAATAAATAATAATAAAATAAATTAATTAATTATACATTTCTGTGACATAGTTCCTGTCATTTTGACAATCAAAACTTATCTCCAAAATAGTGTCTTAAAATGGAGGTCTAACCTACATCAATAATTTTTTTTGCTCATAAACCGTGACGGGGGTTTTTCTTGTACTTGGGTATATTGAAAAATAAATTAAATATTCTTCTTTTGCTGTATTTTGGTTTGAGCTGATCGTCTTCTACCAATGCTCTAAATAAATAAAACTAAACTATATCTACAAATTTCACATCACATGCTATTTTAACTGTTTGTTACAATAACAATTGCAGAATTCACTTTAATTTTTTATTTTATCACTTTTTTTTAATGAGTAAAATGAAAATGACTTGCCTAATGTAACAAAAACCGAAAAAAGGCTCTCAACAATATCATCCATGATCGCTTCCATTTCTGTATCCTTTGTGTCACCTTTATTGATAGCTGAAAATTAATTTTATTATTTTATTATTAGATATGTTACAAGCGTTTAAGCAAATAGCAATCATATATCATGAACTTATTATTAGCGTTAAATTAAATGATCTCTATGCAGCGAAAGCAATATTCCTACCATTTCCAGAGATATTGTGATGACTCAAAACAAAGGTGGAAATTAATTTTATTATTACTATTAGACCTACAGTTAGCGCGCGAGTTAAATGCAGTCAGGGTCTGGGGTTAGGATCCAAACATCTCCCCCTGCTGTCCGCACTTTCTCTCTACAAACTTCAACAATATCTAACCTTATAAAATATCTTAAAAGATAATCAATACAAATTTAATCTTACCATAATATGATAAAGAGTCCGATTTTTGATGTTTCATTATGAATAAGTCATCTTCTAAGCAAATGAAGTTCAAATACTGATCATATATTTTGTGAATACTCATAACAGAGTTTGATTGAATAGCGGAAGCAGCAAGATCTTCAAGTTTCTGTCTTGTTATGGGTGATATGAAGTTCAAATGGTATTGGTCATACACTCCATTATCTAGGTCTTGACATATTCGGCCTAAATTTTCTTCTGAAGGGGCGCAAAAATACACTGCAGGCACTTCTGGGATAGGATCTCGATCTGAATGCAGTTGACTGAAATTAGTAAATTATTTTTACCTTTGAGTTTATTACTTTATTTTTTGAAGTAAAACTTCTTTAGGCGTGACTTGGGGGTAACTCAGAATATTTTTATACATAGGCAGAAACAAGTCAATTGAAACAATTTTTAACCATTATAATTGAATGGTATATTTTTTTTTTATATGAGAGGGGGCAAACGGGCAAGAGACTCACGGGATGGGGAGAGGTGAGGCAACCGCCCATGGACATCCGCAACAACAGGTGTGTCAAGAAATGCGTTGCCGGCCTTTAAGGTGGGAGTATGCTTTTTTCTTGAAGGTCCCTAAGTCGTATCTGTTCGGGAAGACCGCTGCCGGTAGTTGATTCCACAAAGTGGCTGTGCGAGGCAAGAAATTTCGAAGGAAACGCGCGGTTGTGGAATGCCAGACGTCTACGTGATGCGGATGGTACTTTGCACGTAATGTCCGATGGTGGAATTCGGCCGCTGGAATCAACCCGAACAGCTCCTCTGAGCACTCCCCGTGATAAATGCGGTAGAAGATGCAGAGAGGACCCACATCTCTACGCAATGCTAGAGAATCAAGCCGATCGGAGATGACTTGATCGTCGATGATTCGAGCCGCTCTTCGTTGTATGCGGTCAAATGGAAGAAGCTGGTACTGGGGAGCACCCGCCCAGAGGTGAGAACAGTACTCCATGTGAGGCCGAATTTGCGCCTAATAAAGTTGCAGGCGGTGGCTTTTAGTGAAGTGCTGTCTCGCCTTACTGAGTACACCAAGCTTTTTAGAGGCCAGTTTGGCCTTCTCTTCGTGCTTCGACTTCGCGTCAGCAATAACTCTTTTGAAGGACCTGGAGGCATGATTGAAGTGTTTTTTAAGTTCGCTGGAATTCACATCCTTAGATACCACCGCATTGACCCAAGCCTGATAACACTCCTGCTTTCGGCGAGAGGCCATTTTGCAGGAGCGGTCAAACCATGGTTGGGACCTGCCACCGATAGGCACAGAGGAGGATGGAATGAAGAGTTCCATACCTTGCAGTACCACATCAGCAACAGCGTCAGCAGCGGCATCTGGATCTCCCAGCGAAAAACAGATCTGCCTCCACAGCGACAGCCTAAGAAGCGGGGCCGTGATGGGCGCGTGATCGGCACGGTGCTCCGGATCAGGCAGTGGTCCGACGATGCCAGAGGAGGGTCAATGGAAACTAGGTAGCCGTCCGGATGTGAGGTCAACAGAAGGTCCAACAGTGAAGGTGTATGATCTTGCACATCTGGGATTCGCGTTGGCGCAATAACCAGTTGCGTCAGACCATATGCTAAGGCGAAGTCGTGAACAGATCTCCCTGCATGATCGGTGGTACGTGAGCCTAGCCATTCGGCGTGGTGGGCGTTAAAATCGCCAAGAAACACGATCTCTGCAGTGGGGATCTGCTCCAACACGGAATCTGTAGCCATTTGTATGTGTTCGAGGAGCCGGTCAGTCTCTGCGTTACCGCTATGGGACCTATACAGGCATGCGTAGATTCGCGGATGGTCATCGCAGTCTACATGCAGCCAGATGATGGATAGGTCCTGTCCTTCAAGAAAACTCAGGCGTCGAGAACAGACATCCTCCCTGACGTAAACGCACACGCCATCCCGTGGTATAAAGGAGCGTTCCAAATTATACCCCGGGTAGGAAAGGTAAGATGAATCAGCCAGGGAGGATATCTGTGTCTCGGTCAAAAAGGGCAGGGCCGGCTTCGTCGTCTCCCGTTGAAAGTGGACGGCATTTAAATTTGAGCGAAGCCCCCTGATGTTGCAAAAGTCCACAGTGAGTGTGGAGGAGGGTGGTTTGAGCCTCCTGCTCTGTCTGCCCCGAGTCAGCGCAGATTTGCCCCCTCCAGAATACGCGGGGCAGCCTGGGCAACCACTGTTAGGTACAGGCCCTAATTGTGGACGTCCAGGGACGGATTGGTACCGTCCTGGAGTAGTCTCGTTTTAGTCTCTGCTGCCATTTGTATTTGGGAGGGGGGGTGTAGGCCTCCGGATACCCCACTCACCGGACGAAACACAGCGGCATAGCCGCTATTTCACGCCGGTTTCGAGTGGGGTAGTGGTATTTCTCCGGGTGTGCCGGCCCAATTCGGTTGTGTCCGTGAGGACCCAACATGGCACTACCACTCCTATAAAAATTGCTTCAAATTGCTCAGTAATATTTTCTGAAAATCTCTAAGTGCATTTGTTCATTTAAGACAACTTTGTAATAAATAATAAATAAAAGTTCTCAGTCTGACATTTGCAACATTCATTCATTTTTCTTTGTCCAACGGACAGGCAAAAGGTCAACGCTCATAGAGCCATATTCGTTAATATTCAATAACAATGTTATATTGATATGTGTGATATTATTAATTTAATTATTTTAATTCAATTATTTAATAATAACACAGCTTTTATTAATGTATATATTTAATGGTATAAATTAATCTTCTTGTCTTTAAACTTTTTAAGAATATTTATTATATACTGGATGTCCTAGAATAGGTGGGACATACAAGGGCAAACGAAAATAACATATTTTGCCTATGAGCTTTCAGATAAGCAAAAAAGTATATATATATTTATCTGTTAATTATTCCTAAAGTTAATTATCATTAAGTTTTACTTCAATCGCACTTAAAGATTACACACACACACTTTTTATTTTGAATTATCATTTCACTAAATGTTATTATTTAAAATAAATATAAGTAGTACAATTTAATAATAATTTTCATTTCTTATGAAACATAAATATCTTGAATATAATATGTTGTAACAAAACTACCCTCAACAAAGAACAATAATACACAAACGCAAATGAAGGGTATAGGTATATAAGTATGCAGTAGGTTTGTTTATTTGTAATATAATTTAATAAGTTTGTAAAATTATCATCAGAAATACATTACATATTTTTGAAGTTATATTGTAATAATTAGTTTTAAGTACTCATATTATGTAGTTTAATATATTTTTATTTTTAATTAATTAATTTATTACATTCAACAATTGCAGTAGAAGGTAAAACCCCAATGGGTTTATGTTTGTACTTAGATTTAAGTAAAATATCTTTTATAGTGTAAATAACTAAAAAGAAAAAAATATAGAAGATTAATTATATCTTAAACAAATATCTCAGTATTCCTACAATATAAAAAATTATATATGTATGTGAATAAATTGCTAAATCAAAACAATTAAAGTCTTTTACATACAAGGTGACTGTGCTGTTAAGAATTTTGTGATAAAAAGCATCTCAACAGCATATTATAAATTTCTAGGACAGTGTATGTTCTAAACCTTCTTTTATACATATTATATGAAGCCAAGACCCATAAAGAATTCTTCAATATGTCACTATATCACATTAACAGAATAATAGCAAAATTGCCAAGTATTCAGAAAAAAAACATTCATTTCTAGAACCAATTGCTAAGTGCAATGTTAATAATAATAGGGGTTCTTTAGAATCGAATTCAGTAGGGCTTGTAAAGTAATATTGTATTTAAAATACTCACACATGTAAAGTAACTCCTAATTCACGAAGTTCTTTAATAGAAATGAGTGGAGAGATAATGTCCTGACCCACTCTATCATAAACAAGGACTTTCCATGTTGGTTCAGTTGCAACTGCTTTTGTAATAGGTTCATTCAAATTAAGCATCTGTTTTAAGGCATCTGAAATGAGCAATAAGCAATCGATTAAAAGGATAGTACAATTAAATTAATTTTACTGAAGTAAAAGGATTTCAAAAACATACTTAGTTGCCGTTCTCGTAAAGTTGCCATTGTGTGTATATAGTATTTCAGATCATGCTTTTTACTCTTTTGGTTTTATAGCGATAGTGTATGTTTATTTTTTAATTCACATAAATTAGATATAATTCTACAAACTTCAACAATGATTACAATCTTGGAACCTACAAATTTACAAGACGTGTTGACTGTTCATAATTAAAATTACATATCAATTGTCAACTTGACATTTCCTTCAGACACGTTGATAATCCAGTGTTTCCATCACAAAATATATCTATAGCTTAGAATATTAATTCTAAGGTCCCAGATCTTAGAATATTATATTGTTACACTGACCTATTCTGTGATGGTATGCCTTATTCAAGATTAGAGATGATGAATTATATTCATCTATCAACCAATAAATTTAACTAATATTTAAAATGAACTATTATATTTAATAAATAAATTTAACATTATTCAATAAAAATATCATATCAACTTCAACCATTTCAACCTATCATCCAATAAAATATGTAAGTGATAAATGAAAAACATATTCAATAAATAAAATTAACAATTACCATTATTGAATAAAAATATCATATCAACTTCAATCAATTCAACCTGGGTTTCCGAGTTAACTAAATTGAATGCTTTGAAAATTTTGCCTTTAATTTCTTAGTGTTATGCAACATTTTCGTACGTTCATATAATATTATGCTACTGGACTGAAGTCTACCTATTAATTATGTTAGCTTCATTCGATTATCGTCCTTACTGTAGTCACTATAGTGTTTGGATTGTTGAATTGCTTTATGCTATATTAATATTAGAAACAAAATGAAGTGATATTTTAAACAAATAGGTAACTATACTACGATTAGTGATTTGCTGTATGCAATATTTTTATTCGCAACAAATTGAAGTGATATTTTAAACAAATAACAACAGCGGATTAGTAAGTGACTTGTTATTGTTAATTTTATTTTTCAAGTCCTTTTTTTATGAGGAAGGTAATCTTAAAGCAAGTGTATGTTATAAAGTGTTCAAGTATGATGAAAAATTCATTTAATTTTATCTAATAACATTTTATTATGTGCTATAATATGATAAAATATTCAACTTCATTAACATTAACATTAACATCAACCAATAACCAAATATTGTACTTGGCATTTTCAACCATTAAAATAGCGATATTTTTTTATCAATTAACTGTTAACTTATATAAAATATTCAACATCAACCATTAAACAAATGTTGTAACTGACAAATAATATTAACTAATATTTTCAACCAATAAAAATATCGACATATTTTTTATCAGCTTACTATTAACTAATATATTATTTCAACCATTATTGACATCTTTGTTCCAGATGGTGAGACTGTAAAACTAGTTGATGATGCACATGAATATCTTTACACACACGCACGCCCAACACTTACACCCTTTGATGTTTGAATCAACATACTTAATACTTTCATGATTTTATTGATATTAGTTGTTTTACTTATTATATGGTTATGGTCATTACAAACAAAATTCCTATTTTGTCGCTGTTGACACGCCATGTTAGAAATCAATTTTTTTTTGAAAAGTTGTAACTTTTTTTACTATTTGAACCTTTTAATTTCGTATTAGGTCTCTGTCTTATTTCATTCATAATTAAGTGGCATAAAGCACAGTAGACATAATATATACCAGTACGAAAACTTACTACAAACGTTCGAAATGATACACTCACACAAACATGCGCATCGACGAGGCTCCTAAGCGGTTTTCGCTGTCAATACGAGTCGAGTATCACGTTGTTATTTGTTTCCGCGCTCTTTTTAAAAATACCAGCGTATTGCTTGGTATACGCCTATTTGAACTTGGCTCAATTGCCAATGATCAAACATATTAAATAGGAAATAAGTACATAAAAGGCAAAAAAGTCATTTATTTTCTCAAAATTGATTCCATAAGAATTCTTTTTGATGTCATTTTTAATATACTTACATTTAAAATAACTATAATCACAACTTTTCGATACAAACTTTACCTCCCCTATTTTACCACCCTTAAAAGGGAATTTTCCAAAATGACTTAAACAGATTTTTATTATTTAAAATGTCGACTTTCACGTCTCTAACTTCAAAAACATAGGACTTTCATACAACCTTCGACCCCCCTTTCACCCCCTTAGTGGAGGATTTCTCAAATCCGTTTCTTAGCTGATACCTATGTCCTAGAAAGAACCTACCTTCCAAATTTTAAGTTTGTAGGCTTTGTAGTTACTGAGATTTCGTGATTAATCAGTCAGTCTGTGAGTGAGTGGTATTTTGTTTTTATATATATAGATAGATTTCCGAATACCTAGATATTTTTTTTTCTATTGCCAGAACAGCGTCTGTCGGGTCCGCTATTAATGAGTAACACTACTAATAATGATTTTGATTTAATGTTGTCTAAAGCCATTGAGTATGTGTAATCTTATTTAATAAGTTAACTGGAACAAAAACGTATAATCTAAATTATCATACCTTTCAACTACCGTTCCTGGTTTGTAGTAGCCAAGACGGTTAATATCCTATTTGTGTAAACAGTTTTTACATTACCGCTTATTATTATAATGGCCAATTTCTTAAAGTAGAAAGATGGGTATAGTAAATTATCCTTTAGAGATAGAAATATGCCCTCGGGTACTTTTCTGTATAAGACACATAATTCCATCATACATTATTTTGTTATATCTCAGAGTTTTGACACTGTTGTCGTTGAAAGCTCCCAAGATTGTTTTTTTCCGACTCCTCTAAGAAATATCGTAAATGTATACAAGAATGTATGCAAAAACTTTACAAATTATATTATACTAAACTCCTCGAGAACCACGTTATCCATTAGTGAAAACGACATGAAAATCGGTGTACTAGTTTTTGAGTTTATGGCGAACAGACAGAAAGACAGACGCGGTGGAGGACATTGTTTTATTATATGTATTGAAGGTCAAAGAATTGACACATATTATAAATGTCAAAAGTTTAGATATTTTATAAATATAAACCGTAACAGCTGTGAGAACACGTTGAAAAAAATCAGTACGCGCACTAAAAGAAAGCGCTTAACAAATCGCGAGTGTAAGAAGGCAAGTTTTACCAGTGGGAGGCTCCTTTGCACAGGATGCCGGCTAGATTATGGGTACAACGGCGCCTATTTCTGCCGTGAATCAGTAACATTATTGTGTTAGAAGGTAAGAAGGGCGCCGTAGCTAGTGAAATTACTGGGCAAATGAGACTTAACATCTTATGTCTAAAGGTGACGAGCGCAATTGTGGTGCCGCTCAGAATTTTTGGGATTTTCAAGAATCCTGAGTGGCACTGCGTTGTAATGGGTAGCGTATCAATCACCATCAGCTGAACGTCCTACTCGTCTCGTCGCTTATTTTCATTAAAAAAACTTAAATGTACAATATAGAATTTAATAGAATAGAAAAACACACACACAAAAACAACAACTTACAATATTAATTAAAATCTTGAAATACTTAATCAAATAACGTAACAAATATTATAAAAATAAAAAATAAATAAATAAAAATAATTAATTTGTGCATGATTCACTGCTAAATGGAGCTGACTCAGTATATTGTTGGTCAGTGCAGAAGACACCAACACAACAGGTTTCAAAGGGTGACTGACAAAATTACTGAAAATTATATTTTGCTGAGTTTGTCGTTTTATTTTAATTTATAGTGTAATAAAATAGAAATAAATAAATAATTGTTATAATAATCAATGTTAAATCATATTATAATCTGTACGTAACTGTATATAATAAAGGAGGGATTAGGTTACAGGTAAAAATAAATAAATGAGATTTAAATATACACAATAAACATACAGAATTGTGTTAATTTATTAGATAAATTGTACATTAAGGATAATTATTATATAATTAATGAATTATTTTTTTATATTTCAATCTAAAATTTTCATTTATTTTTTAATTGTCTAATAATTGGTGGCGGTAATTCCAGCACTTAGTATCGCTGTATCTAAAACTACCCCTGAACGGATCTGATATTTGTAATATATAACAATTCAAATAATTAGTATATTCTCAATCCTAACTTAACTAAATATGTTGTGTGGCAAAAGCAAAAGGCTCATCTTGTTCAGCAATCTAGTACTGGTTGCAGCGCTGATTTTCAGCATCTGCCTGGGCAATTGTTAGAGTGCCAGTAAACACTAAAATTAAAAACAAACGACACACGAATAAGTTAAAAAATAAATGTAAATTAATAAAGCTGTAACACTAACGATGTATTTAAATATATTTAATAACTTTAACAATATGAAGCAGAGTCTCCTATGGTAGAAGCATACAGCGACCTACTCGTTATTAATCCTAATAATTGCCTATATATAATATATAAAATGCGCGGTGTTTATCACCATACTCCTCCAAAACGGCTAAACCAATGAGTATGAAATTTTGTTTGTGTGCATATCAGGTAGGTCTGAGAATCGGCCAACATCCATTTTTCATAACCCTAAATTATAAGGGTGACCCGCCCTCAAAACTATTTTATTATGATTCAGCATTAAAATACATACAACTTCAAATTTATATCTGTCTACAATCAACATCTATTTTTTATCGCGATTTTTATCTTATTCTGTTCCATTCACAGATCCGCAATAAGGTTGCAAGATGGCAATCCAATAATATAAACAATTTGATATGTTTTAAAAGTGATAACCTAGAAATGAGTTCTAGGATTAATACACAAATAAAATTTGAAAAACAACAAAATTTTACGAACGATACGGGACTCGAATCCACGACCTCCGGCTAGTTCAGCTGGTTAGAGCACCGAATTTTATTTTTGAATCCAATAATATTATAATTATTGTAGCACGATAAATTTTATATACTATATACTCGTATTTGGTAGGTCTGAGAATCGGTCGTCACCTATTTTTTATACCGCAAAAATTGTATTTATTTTTATTACTTTATATGGCAATACAACGTTTGCTGAGTCAGCTAGTATTATTATACATTTAGGTGACCGACCTAAGAGTTCATTGGCAGATATAAAATCTGCATATAACGAGAATCGAGTCACGACTGTTATGTCAATAGTACGTAACAATTGTCATTACATTTGAAAGGTAGAAAGCTTGTAGACGATTATCAGACGAGAAGCTTTAGTGGTGGCAGCCATTGGTTTCGACATAGTCTTGGCAGTGCCGACGAACTAGTGAAAGGTGGTATGTCGCTGTGCTGAATCGACATTCGACACTATACGTTACACGATGACGGCATGCAGTCGAATTTTTATATTCTGTGCCATATTTTTAAATGGTTAGTTTTGTATAAATTTTTTTTATGCCTGTGAATAGAAATGTGTTGTGTAATTGTTATGCAAGTGTGATGTGATTTGTAACGCAACCATTTAAAGGAATGTTTAGTGAAAGCCATTTATATATATGGAATGATCGTAAGCGTATGGTACATAGCATAGTTGGTATATTTAAATAATTACTTAACTCATTCATTTAAGCATTTCCTAGTTACTAAAAAATGTAATAAGGACTTCGAAATAGTATAACTTATTTTTTAATCAGTTTTACAATAAGCACAACTAGAGTTTTAGCTATAAGATTCGTCAGTCGCGAAATCCTTCTTTCACTTGACATTGAGACATGACCGGTTATATGTAAGTACTTGTAATAATATTGATGTTATAGAGCGAGCCGTTTTAGTTGCGTACAAAAATGTGACAGACTTTCGAATAATACATCGGAAACATACTTAAAAACTTGCTGAAAAGCATTACTTATTGAAGGTAGTTTGAAAAAAAAAAGTAACCTACAGTTTTCTAGACTATTCTACATAGTGATTTATTCAATATTTAAGTATTAATGTAATTCAAATTCAAATATTTTTATTCAAAATAGGATTTAAAATCACTTATTGAACGTCAAAAACTACCACCCATTCAAAAGAGACTGCCTCAGACCTGAGAAGAATGGGCGCAAGAAACTCAGCGGGCTTTTTTTTTTATATAAAATATGGATTACAATCTAATATCGTACAATAAACATTTATAATTATAATTAAAATGTATATCTACTGTGATATTTATTATGTCGTAATAATTGTTTTTATAACAGGTTTATTGTGTCGAGGACTTTTAAAGTATAAATTATAAATTGACCAGTCACAGGTTATTAGAACTTGCTTGATTAGAATTTGCTTGTGTGCTCATTGAAGTACCAGAAAATCTAACGACGAATCCGAAAACTGTTATTTGTATTTCTGTCACATAGCCACTTATTTAAATAATTCTTGCTTTGAATACTTATCACATTGGTCTTAGACAAGATTACGATGTGGATTCTTAGACGTAACAGAAATGAAAAAAAAACATATTTATCTAAGTATATTGTTTTTTTTAAATGATTTCTTATGATAAAAAGGGACGAGACGAGCAGGACGTTCAGCTGATGGTAACTGATACATGCCCATTACAATGCAGTGCCGCTCAGGATTCTCAAAAAACCCAAAAATTCTGAGCGGCACTACAATTGCGCTCGTCACCTTGAGACATAAGTTGTTAAGCCTCATTTGCCCTGTAATTTTACTAGATAAGGCGCCCTTCAGACCGGAACACAGTTATGCTTTCACATTACTGCTTCAATAGGCGCCATTGTGGTACCCATAATCTAGCCGGCTTCCTGTGCAAAGGAGCCTCCCACTGCTAAAGTGGTCCCAGTGTGAGATATACTTAGCGTTACGCACATTGGTAATATAAATACATATAACTTCAATACCAGCACGATAGATTTTTTTATTTGGGTTACTGCAATTTTGCTCAATTTTGCTATAAGTATGTGCCCGACAAATTTACGAAAAACTCAATATCGCGCCACCCAATTTCGATGATTCTTTTTTTATTGGATAGGATATACTTGAAAGGTAGTTTGGTGAGTGATAAGGTTATGATTATGTGAACCATGACAAAGTTACGAAACTCTTCAATTCTTAAGAGCAAATTAACGATACTCGGCCGAATCTTTTTTACATTATCCGGATATTTGAGTCACCTACCGTAACTTTGTTATGGTCAAGTAATTGTAGTCGAGTATGATGATCAATGGAACTCTCTAATTACTTACAGTAAGGGTGCGATCTGTGGCAGAATTTCTGTCTATAATCAAATTGCAATACACTTACGTTTATTTCTGCATTGCAAAATTACTAGATCTACACATATTTAGATAAATTATTAGTTCGTGTTCTTCAAATTAATAAAAAATCAAATAATATAAAAAAATTACATTTTTTTTTTTATAATTTTCTTTTTATCATATACTTAGGATATACTACTGAGGGACCAATTTTGATTTGGCAATGTGTGCGTCAAACCAATAATATCACTTATTCAAAGTCAAAAACCACCACCTATTCGAAAAAGTATACCTCAGACTATAGAAGAACGGGCGCAAGAAACTCAACGGGCTTTTTTTACACGCTTTTTATTAGCTTCACCTGTAGATCTGTATGTTTGTTTGTAACCGACTCATTTGGGTGTGATTTTGTACCACCTTAAACGGCCAGATTTCGTTTAAACTTCGTAGATTTATCGAGGACCGATGACAATACATTAATTTGATAAATTCATTCCATTCTTTAGTTTGCAAAATAATATATTTGTTAATCTATATAATATTCATCTATCGTCTATAAGGCAGGAAATGATGTTAATTTTAAATTTCAAGCATTATCTTTAACCGATTTATCTAATATTAGGAAATTTTCGAATACCAAAGAGTATTTTTAATGCAACAATGCAAATTATAGTTTAAAAAAACTGAAAAAACATGCTCTTATACGTCATAAACCAAACTAAAAATTAGGAATAATTTTATATTTTTTAGTTCGCTTTTCTAAAAAGTTTTAATTTTTTTAACTACTATTTATTTTTCATAAAAAAACACGAACACACACGGTAACAATGTAATTCCGTACAATAAAATTTATTGAAGTGAAACCTTTTTTACCGGCGCGGCGTTGAGCACTTGGGTATTAAATATACCCAATGCCAAGAAAAGTGGATAATGGTAGTAAGTGAGTAAATGGATCATGAACGAGACCTAATCGATAATTTGTAAGACACTCGTTGAAGTTATCCATGAAAGTTGATTTTTCTGAGAGATAAACTGGTATCTTATATCTTTAAACGAGCAATTCTTGTATATATATATATATATATAATCTGAATCTCGGAAACGGCTCCAACGATTTTCATAAAATTAAGTATGCAGGGGATTTCGGGGGTGATAAATCGATCTAGCTAGGTTTCAATTTAAAAAAAATGGTTTTATCCATGTTTGAATGAGAAACAGCTACAATAACATTAGAGTACAAAGGTAAATTTCACCACTATATACAAGATTATTATAGCTCAGATGGGACATTGGGTGATCCGGAAAGCAGAAGACCCCGGTTCGAATCCAGATATCCTTTTAGTTTTTTTTATTCAAGTTTTATACAATCTTAAAAATCCAAGCATGGCTCGGTCGTCCAGATATTTATTGTAATGTCAAATATTTATACTAGTTCTGTGTTAAATTCTTAAATTGTCATTTTTGTGTACGATATCGCATTAAATGAATATTGTATTTAACCACATAAATGCTAAATTCAAATTCAAAAACACTTAATTTCATGTAGGTCACGGAAATGACACTTGAATGTCAAAAAAAAAATAAAAATATTGTTTCTTATTGAATTTACCGCTACTGCGTAAAGGGTTGAGCTAATGAGAAGAAGTAGCAAGAAACTCATTGCCACTCTTTTAATTCAAGATGTACATTTTAATTGTTTTACAAATCATTTCAATTACAATATATGCAAAGTGACGCAACAAAAAAAAGTAAATTAATACTTATAAACACAAGAGTTATTGAGTATAGTAGATGCATCAATCCACAGATACTGTAAATAAATAGAGGCATTATGTGAGTATTTCATAAAATAAATTATATAATAACTTTAACTTTACTGCTAGTACTTTATACTGATAAATAAAGTAATTCGTGCGAAATTATTCCCTAAAGATTCCAAACAATTAAACAATGCATAACCGCAGCCACACCCGGAGTGCAACCCGTTATTTTTTATTTAATAGCCTGAGGGCAGTCGCTCCATTCCCAATCTGTGGTATCATTTAAAGTCGTTTATGTTATTACTACTGTTTTTTAAACAATTCTTTTGAATTTTGTAATACCTATATTTGTTTTGAAAACTTTCTAGGATCTTGATGTAAAAGCAAATGAGTTACTAACTTGATTCACCTAAGTAGTAGGTATTAACTGGTGTTTACATTATGGTTATGACAATTTCTAGCAAATTCACTTATATACATATGCACATACATACTATTAACAAGAATATATTGACAAGCAACAGTCAAGATGTTTATTGCTATCAATAATTCTCTAGTACCTAGGTTATAAATAGCGCGATTATTTAATAATTAATATTTAAGTTAATAAGCGGCTAATGCCAAGCGTGGCTGACTGTTGACGACTTGCGAATCAAAATCGGTTACAGTAACAATAGATTCGCTTTTGTTTTACTATTTTACTGGATCTGTTATTCTATCACACTTTGTCAGTCTATACGCTAGTTAGTATTGTAGGTCTATGAGTGTTATAACGGCAACAGTAATGTTCTCTGCAAAAATATCAGCTCTCCTATTACGGTTTATGAGAGACAGCTTGGCGACAGACGGACGGACTAGCACAGCAGCATATAATGCTATTTTCAAGGAAATTTCTTTTATTTTTTATGAAAAAAAGGGACGAGACGAGCAGGACGTTCAGCTGATGGTAATTGATATGCCCTACCCATAACAATGCAGTGCCCGTCAGGATTCTTGAAAAATCCACATACTCTGAGCGACACTACTATTGCGCTCGTCACCTTGAGACAAAAGACGTTAAGTCTCAGTTGCCCATTAATTTTACTGCTACTTCGGAAAGGGCTGAGCTAATGAGAAGAAGTAGCAAGAAACTCATTGTTACTCTTTCAAATCAAGATTAAAATTTTCATCGTTTTACAAATCATTTCAATTATATGTAAAGTAATGCAACAAACATACTCAAACATCAAATAGTCAATGCGTTACACGAGTAAGTCAAAAAAGTAAATGGAAATTAATACAATACAAAAGTTATTGAGTACAGTAGCTGCATCATCCACACACACCGTAAATAAATAGCGGTATTAAAAAATTTTCAGTGGCACAATCCAGTTCAATCCTCGCCCGCCACGTACCAACGTGTTTTCAGTCTTCGAATCATATGTACGTTTATTCGATGCCTTATTAGGTCGGCTACGCTCTTGTGATTCCTCTGGTGTTTCAAGAGAGTATGGGACAGAGGTGATCACTTACCAACAGGGGACCCGAATATAGATACAGGTCACCTCGTTTTTCCTTCTCTGTCATACCAGTGGTAGGCACCTTTGCACAGGATGCCAGCTAGATTATGGGTACCACATCGGCGCCTATTTCTGCCGTGAAGCAGTAATGTGTAAGCATTACTCTATTTCGGTATGAAGGTCGCAATAGCTAGTAAAATTACTGGGCAAATGAGACTTAACATCTTATGACTCAAGGTGACGAGCGCAATTGTAGTGCCGCTCAGAAATTTTGGGTTTTTCAAGAAACCTGAGCGGCACTGCATTGTAATGGCCAGTCAACTGTTGTTGCGGATGTCCATGGGCGGTTGCATCACCTCTCCCCATCCCGTGAGCCTCTTGCCCGTTTTCCCCCTTTGATATAAAAAAAAGATAGTACAATCTATACATACATACATACATATAAATAAAATTGGAGTGTCTGTTTGTAATATTGAAATAACCGATAAATAATAAATAATACTGAAATAAAACATTCTTTACTACATTTATATGAATATATACAACAAAATAACATTTTTTAAAATTTTTGTCTGTGTGTCTGTTTGTTCCGGCTAATCTCCGAAATGGCTGGACCAATTTTGACGGGACTTTTATTGGCAGGTAGCTGATGTAATAAGGAGTAACTTAGGCTACGTTTATTTTAGAAAAATTCTTGTATTTTAGAAAAATAATGTTGCAATATCAAAGAAACGGTCTAACACTAAAAATAATTTATTTGGCAAAACAACGTTTGCCGGGTCAGCTAATTGGCAATAAGGTTGGTGATAGCCTCAATATTGCTGTGATATATTCAACAGCTGATTACAATCGTGATAGTGTTGCGGAAGTATAAATTAATTTCAATTTAAATCAAGTTGAACGCCACGATTATATAAAACTAATGTTGTTACAGCATTGCGTGCTCAAATATTTTACGTAATGTTACGTTGGATCCGGCTCATGTAAGGTGCTTCCTTCCGTTCCGCATTTTTTATAATTTGACACAAATTTTCGATACTTTTTTTATGACAATAAGGGACGAGACGAACAGGACGTTCAGCTGATGGTAATTGATACATCCTGCCCATTACAGTGCAGTGCTGCTCAGGATTTTTGATAAACTCAAAAATTCTGAGCGGCACTACAATTGCACTCGTCTCCTTGAGACATCAGATGTTAAGTCTCATTTGCCCAGTAACTTCATTAGCTACGGCGCCCTACAGACCAAAACACAGGTGGTGTATACAGTACATGTTTTACATTATATTGCTGAGAAGGTCATTTCATTGGCATTTTGATAGAAGTGTTTTTTGAACAGAAAATATAGATTATCATGACAAATATTTAGGATGGAAATATTTTTACCTACTATTCCTTTTTTCTACCTTACTTTACGTTTTGCTTCATAAGTTACCCACCAATGCGTATTTTGGGAGGTTTTTATAAGTAAACGGATCTAAAATAATTTAAAAAATCATATTAAATTTCCTACTGTATTACTACATTTTATCAGACAAAATTCCTCCACCGGGTCTGTCTGTCTTTTTGCGATAAATTCAAAAATTACTGCACAAATTTTCAAAAATATAAATAATTGAAATTTTAAAATTCTCAAACAATCAATATATAGTACTTATATTTAAAAAACAAAATTTTTATAACACTTATGTTAATATCACAATTCTGCTCGGCGTGGAAAAATAGGTGTCAGTGTTAGATTACTTACGTACAGGTTTGTATTAAAAAAAACAGAGAATTAATTTATTTAGGGGAATTATGTATTTTTTTTTAATTGTTTTTTTATGATTACGGGAAGGTAGCTACTACGTGTAGTAAGTGCGTTTATTTAATGTCAGTATAATATATTCAAGCTGTTTTTTTTATGAAATTAAGAGACGAGACGAGCAGGTCGATCGGTTGTTGGTATTTGATACGCCCTGCCCATTACAATGCAGTGCCGCTCAGGATTCTTAAAACACATAAAATTCTGAGCGGCAATCCAATAGCACACCTCGAGACATAAGATGGTTAGTCTCATTTGCCCAATAATTTCACTAGCTACGGCGCCCATCAGACCGAAATACAATAATGCTTACACATTACTACTTCACGGCAGAAATAGGCGCCGTTGTGGTACCCATAATATAGCCGGCTTCCCGTGCAAATGTGCCTCCCACTGGTATAGGCTGTATTTAATTTTTCCAAAAAAATCCGTCCACATTAATATTTCGACGTTGTTTTGAAATTTATAAGATAAATTCAAAAAAAAAAAAAGTTTTGTTGTGAAGTTTTTAATTTTCTTTTATCGCTTTTCAGTCAACTGCCAAAAAGATAAAGAAGCGGAAGACTTTGTTTGTCCCGAGGGAACACAAGGAAATGGTAACTTTGCGGACCCAGCGACATGTAGAAGATTTTATCAGGTAAATGTTATGAATGTATAATTCAAATTCAAATTCAAATATTTTTATTCAAAATAGGATGTGACATCACATATTGAAAGACAAAAAAAACTACCATCTATTCCAAAATGAATGCCTCAGGCTTGAGAAGAACGGGTGCAACTCAACGGGCTTTTGTTTTCATCAAAAAATATGTTTACAAAGTAACATTGTACAATTAAACTTATTAGTTACTAGCCTACGGGCGGTCGCTCCAATCCCAATCTGTGGTATCATTAAGAAATTCATTTTTGTTAAGGTAACCTTTACCACACAAACGTTTGATACAATTCTTTTGAATAACGTAATACTTTTTTTTTAAATATTTTCTGGGATCCTTTTGTAAAAGCATATACATCGCCCCACAAAAGACTTGCTAACTCGACTTAGCCGAGTAGTAGGCATTATAAGCTTATGTCTGTTCCTGGTGTTAACATTATGGTTATGACAGTTTCTGGCAAATTCACTTATGTGCCTATGAATATACATTACATTCTCAAGAATATATTGAGAAGCAACAGTCAAGATGTTAATTTCTTTGAATTTTGCTCTCAATGATTCCTTAGGGCCTAGGTTATAAGTAAAGTAAATAGCCCTCTTCTGCAGCACAAATATTGTATTAATATCGGCAGCGTTTCCCCACAGCAATATACCATAGGACATAATACTATGAAAATAACTAAAGTATATATACCAGAGCGTATTTTGGAACAAAATATAGGCTACTTTATACTTCAATATTAAAGATAATAAGTCAATAACTTATTATTCCAATATTATTAGTAAAAAAAAATTATATCAAAATTAAATAAGTCTTTTTCGGAAAATGAATTTTGATCACTGGCATCATTGCCATCACCAGTGGCTTTTGCACAGGATGCCGGCTAGATTATGGGTACCACCTGCCGTGAAGTAGTAATGTGTAAACATTACTGTGTTTCGGTCTGAAGGGCGCCGTAGCTAGTGAAATTACTGGGCAAATGAGACTGAACAACTTATGTCTCAAGGTGAAGAGCGCAATTGTAGTGCCGCTCAGAATTTTTGCGTTTTTCAAGAATCCTGAGCGGATCTGCATTGTAATGGACAGGGCGTATCAGTTACCATCAGCTGAACATCCTGCTCGTGTCTCGTCCCTTATTTTCATAAAAAAAAACAATTTGTTTTAGCAACGGAAATGTAATTACACAAAACAAATGTAGTTAATAATAATTCGGAGTCCACAACTTCCACAAAAGTACAACTAACTTACTTATTTTTTATTGATTTGTGCTCTGAAGTCTTTACGAATATAATTATTCAACTAAGTGATTTATTTTTCTTGCAAAACTTAAATCACTTAGTTGAATTATAGCAGTTCTGATTGGCACAATTATTGAAGGTAAAAATATTAATATAACATTTGCAGGAGCACAGCTATACAATAAGCTTCCGAAAACTGTTAGGGAAGCGACTTCGCTCAACACATTTAAAACTTTATTTAAACGCAGCCTTTGCTGCTTTATCATATACAAACCAACGAATAAAAACATCTTATTAATATAATAACAATAAACCATATCTTGTAACTTGGACCACCGCCTTAAAGCAGCAATGAGCAAAGTCGCCTCTCGTTGTGACGACTGTCTTAATGTGAAACAAAGTTCTATTGGCACGTTAGAGAAAAATTATCAGAGAGTATTTTCTAGTGCGAAAATTAAAACAAAATGGATGGGCCTAATTATTATTGATGATCGATCTTGTCTAATGGCGGATAAAATATAAAATTGAAGAGTTGTCACAGATATAAAGCAATTCTTTTTGCAAATGTTGTTTAATCACTCTCACATAAAAACTTCAAAATGTAATAATAAATTTATTTCTGAATTAGATATTAACTGTGTGTTATAACAAAAAAGTTGAACATGTGTTGAACACTGTTTTTAAAAATTTCTATTACAAATCTATTTAGTCTTTCTGTTGCTTATATTTAAACACGAGTCGAAGCTTGTCTAAGGTCTGTCTAACGGATACATCATATATTCATATAGAATCAAGGTTATATGATGACAGATCGATGACAGCTGACAATATTGCCTTGTGTTCCTTCAATTGTTCCTGTACACTTCAGTTTATGTTGTGGTTAGCAACGTTTTAGTTAAACACAAGCTAAACTCTGTTTTGTAATAGAAAAGGATAAACTCCATTTATACGTGGTTTTTGTTAGGTGACTGACGTCACTGTTTAACAAAACACGTGTCTAGCCATGTTTTAATTAGTTTTTTGTAATAACACCGTTAATGTTTATCTTACAGCATCGCAATTTAAAGGTAAAATTCATAAAGGCATAAAAGGCATTTATTTTCTCAAAATTGATTCTTTTAGAATTCTTATTGATGTCATTTCTAATATACTAGATACTACTTCTGAAACAAATGACGCTCTGAGAGAGAAGAAGAGGCGCAAAAATCTCTCCCAGCATTCATTTATTCATTTTACGCTCTTTTTAATAAAATATACAATATTGTACTGTCATTGCTATTGCTATAAAATAATCATAATCGAGTCCCAGGCTGTCCGATCACTTAGATATTCAGCTGTGGAGTAGTAGGATGTACGACAGAGCTATTTTTTAATAAAAGAGCAAAAAGGTGACGATTTTTGTGTACTTATATTAAATATTTCTATTATTACTATATAAAAACATATTTCAAGAAACTCCGTAAAACAAAAGCATTTTCCGTTGCAAATAGTTCTAAAACTTACTAGAAAAACACGGAAATAATTTGTAACCAATTAGTCACTTGAAGGATTTAAAACTATGATAATTTGACATTTAACCTAACAGAACCTGATTTGAGAATACATTATAGAAACTGGACTTGAACTAATAACAATATAGATATTACTAATGTAAATAAATTACAAATAATTTAAATACGCAGCAGGAAGTGTAGGAACCACAGACATAACTATTCTTGATAATGTAATGTGTGTTCATAGGCACTTTAGTGAATTTGCTAGAAACTGTCATAACCATAATGTTAACACCAGGAACGATAGGATAAGAATAAGAATAATTTATTTAAATCGATCTTTTTACAAATGCATTGTCATTAAATTATATTAAATTTTAATATTTTACAAGCTATAATATTTATATATTATGACTATGATTATGTATGACTAAATTATGATTGCCATTGAATCGCCACACTAGTCGGAGACTGTATCGTGGGATCAAATAAAGATAGGTTAACAGTAAACCATTATCTTGGTAGTCATCATTGGCATTACTATTACAAATTTTGAAGATACTATATTGTACTGTAAAATAATAATTTAATTACTAAACTACAAATTTATCAATACTGCATTTAAAAGAAAGAAAAATAAAAAGAAAGTAAAACATGTGTGTGTTTGTGTGTGTGTGTGTGTGTGTGTGTGTTTTTTTTTTTCTATCTCCTTAGCCCCCATGGAATCGCCTTCTCTGACCTACGCAAGTCTTTTAGTATTTCTGCCGCGTATGCACTAGTTGCATCCCATGCTACTTCAGAAGTAAGCATTACGCTGATAAGGTTATCAGGTGTAATGTTTGTACCTACTGTCTTCTCCCATTTGTCCCGAGCGGTTATGTATCGATGGCATTTAAAAAATTCATGATTCGCATCTTCGATTGCGTCTGTGCAGTTTGGGCAATCTGGGGAGTCCTCGTGTTTAAATCTGTGGAGGTACTGTCTGTAACATCCGTGGCCAGAGATCATCTGGGTCAGGTAGTAGTTAACCTCCCCATGCTTGCGGTTAACCCATGGCGCAATTTCGGGTATCAGGCGGTAGGTCCAACGTCCCTTACTTGAAGAACTCCAGCGTTCTTGCCATCTTTGCAAACTCTTCTGTTTTTGTTTGCTTTTGAGTTCAGCTGGCAACATTGAGGTTTCCGTCTTCCTGTGATGAAACATCGCTCTACGTTCTTCAGCCAGTATTTCTGGAGGTAGGGTTCCAGCTATGACAAATGCAGCTTCACCCGAGACTGTGCGGAAAGCGCTCGCTACGCGGAGTGCACTCAGTCTGTAAACTGGTGTGACTTTGCGTTGTACCTCTTGCTTTGCTAGTGCTTCTGACCAGGTGGCTACTCCGTACATCAGTATTGAAGTAACTACCAATGCAAGAACCCTTCTTCTTTTTTGTTTTGGACCACCTACATTTGGCATGAGCCTGGCTAGCTTTGGTACCACGGCAGACGCTTTGTCTGCTGCATACTCGGCCTGCTTCTTAAAATTAAGGCGTGTGTCTATCATCAACCCGAGGTATCGTATGAAAGGTTGAGAGGTGATCTCGTAGTTACCTACTTTTAACGATACTGTTTCTATTCTTTTTCTACTGGTGATGAGGACGGCTTCAGTTTTGTGCTCTGCGAGCTTAAGGCCTACTTGGTCTGAGCCTTGGGGGACGCCTCCTGTGATCTGGTATTGTAATAGTCCAGACTCGGTCTCATATTCAAGGACCCTGTTTGAGAAATAGCTGGCCACTATTCTTTGTAAATACATCGGGACATTCATTTCAGCGAGACGGTACATGATAACCTCCCAGCGGGCTGAATTGAATGCATTTTTGATGTCTAAGGTGGCCACAAGGCAGTATTTCTTAGTCCCTCCTTTCCACCTAGAGCCAGAGATTGCTTGTTTTGCTGCTTACAATCCGGTTAACAGCATCGTGGGTGGATCGACCCTTACGGAAGCCATATTGGTTGTCTGCCAGTTGAGGCTCTTATATAACATCGATTCTGTCGAGGATGATGCGTTCAAAAGTCTTCCCTATACTGTCCAGCATGCACAGTGGGCGGTACGAGGAAGGATCGTCTAACGGTTTGTTTCCTTTAGGGATGAGGACAAGTTTTTAGAGCTTCCATTTTGCAGGAAAAGTGCCACTTTTAATACAGGTGTTGAAAAGATCGATAAAAAGTGCGGGCGAAGATTTGATAGCACATTTAAGGGCTACATTAGGGATGCCATCAGGCCCAGGAGCCTTTTTATTACCAATCTTATGGCAAGCACGTGATACTTCGTCCTCTGTCACTGGCGGTATAGTTGAATCTCCCATTTGCGTGTTGGTATACTCAAACCTGTACATTTTCTGTTTGGGAAAAAGTGTAGTTACAATGTCACTGAGTAACTTCGGGCATTTCGGACTAGGTGACGGCTATCTTTTCAACTGTGACATTACAATTTTATAGGGTTTTCCCCACGGGTCCGTTTCGAGCTTCATCAGTAATTCGTCCCAAGACCTTCTCTTGCTCTCCTTGATTGCTCTATTCTACAGTCTGCGTGTCTCTTTATAACTTGCCCTCATCTGCTGGTAATGTAACTTCTTACGAGCGCGTTGTGCAAGCCTTCTCGTCCTGATGCATTGCTTTCTGATTGAGATCGTCTCGTTCCACCAGTAAACCGGGGGCAGTAGGTATGAGCTACGTTTACGAGGCATGGTCTCATCACAGGCTACAGTAATTCTTCTATTGATCACATCTGCTTTTTCATTAGGGTCATTACCTAGGAGAGGTTGTCAATTAATGCGACTTTGAAAGCTTCGGAGTCAAAATGGCTTATTTTCCATCCATGAGTTTTGGTGTTCAGTCTATCTTTTATAGTCGCACCTATTTCCCAATAAATTGCTTGGTGGTCACTAGCTGTATAGATTTCCGTAACTTTCCAGTGGTTTTTTCCTTTGGCAAGTTGGCTGCTTACAAAGGTTATGTCTATGATCGAAGATGCTTCCCCTCTAACGAATGTTGCTTTGTCACCCCTGTTCATAAGAACTACATCCAGTGACGTCATAGCTTCAAGGAGAATCTGCCCCCTTGGGTTTGTGGACTTACTACTCCATTCAGTTGCCCAAGCATTGAAATCCCCACCAATAGCTACTGGACTGTAGTTTTTTGCATCGTCCGTGAGGTTATCTACTAATAAGGCAAAATCCTCAATTGAAAGGCTCGGTGGTGCATAACAACTATAGAGATGTATCCCGCTAACTTTAGCTCTTGCAAAGCCAACTGTTGGTTGGTAAGCAAGGTTTTGGATAGACTGCATGCTGCAGACCCAAATAGCTGCTTGGTTGTATTTGTCTGATATCCAGGTTCCTATGTTGAGCTTTTTGTAGGGCTCTGATATTAGTACAACATCAATTTTTAGCTCTCGTGCCGTTTGCGTGAGCAAGTTGTGGGCATCTTCGTAGTGATTAAGATTTAGCTGCAGAATCTTCATTTTGGTTTTAGTTGAACCATCTTAGCTGCCTTTTCAAATATAGGGCACTTACTACACTCAGCAATGTGGCCACTGTGTGTGTGTGTGTATGTGTGTGTGTGTGTGTGTGTGTGTGTGTGTGTGTATGTGTGTGTGTGTGTGTATGTGTGTGTTATACATGTAGGAAGGACAGGTTAAATACAAGGGATCAACATAAACTTATAATGCCTACCTTTCAACAAGATCCCAGATAATGTTCAAAACAAAAGTATTACGTTATTCAACAGAATTGTTACAAAACGTTTGTGCGGTTGAGGTCACTATAACATAAATTACTTTCTTTGTGATACCACAGATTGGGAATGGAGCGACCTCCCTCAGGATATTAAATAATAAGTTTAATTGTATAATATTACTTTGTAAACATATTTTCTTGACGAAAAAAAAGAGCCCGTTGAGTTTGTTGCGCCCATTCTTCTCAGGCATTCCTTTTGGAATGGTTGGTAGTTTATGACTAAGTTTTTAACAATTTTTGAATAAGTGATGTCACATCCTATTTGAATAAAAATATATGAATTTGAATTAGTTGATATATTAAGTTTCCTTTTCAAGCCTGCGATCATATTTTATAATAACTGACGTAAGAAAGTGGAAGCTTGGTTATATTGACGTACAAAAAAACAACTGGACTCCCAATTGATTATTAAAAGGTCTTCAAATAATATCCGAGCGGCGTTGTATAAACGTATACATTATATTATACAGATAAAATTTAAAAATTCATTCAAATTAAACCCTTATTTCGTGGCTTTGTTCATAGTTAGTAATGTTCAAAATCTATTAGTATATCTACGCTTCTAATAAAGAAGCTCGGATGGGAGATCAGTGGGAGGCTCCTTTACACAGGATGCCGGCTAGATTATGGGTCCCACAATGATGCCTATTTCTACTGTGAGGCAGTAATGTGAAAACATTAGAAACTGTGATTCGGTTTGAAGGGCGTCGTAGCTAGTGAAATTACTGAGCAAATGAGACTTAAAATCTAACGTCTCAAGGTGACGAGCGCAAATGGAGTGCCGCTCAGAATTTTTGAATCGTTTTTCAAGAATCCTGAGCGGCACTGCATTGTAATGGTTAGGGCGTATCAGTTACCATCAGCTGAACTTCCTTTCCGTCTCGGCCCTTATTTTCCAAAATGAAAGAAATGTAATCAAACAAAACAAATGTAGTTAAATAATTTTGTTAACTTGAAGCCCTTACCTGAAATACGACATCCTCTTTAAGTTTGGATAATTATGCTGTTATTAGGTTTTAACTGAACATTTTGTCATTGCGTGGCGCTGTGTTCAAAGCGCGGTTGAAACACAACTGAACGAAAGCTCTGCCTAATAAACGTGTAGGCAGAGATTTGATTCAGAAAATTTCTGGGCGTGATTTTGAGTCTAGTTCTTTATTGTACGCCAATGCTCGGTTATATTTTTTTAAATATAAAGCAACTTAAAGACCAATTTAAGCCAAGTTGAAGACATAGTCAGTGGTCTAATTTTTAAGTTATGGGGAAAACTGACAAGCCGTCACTTGATGAAATAGTAGGACTGCCTGAGCATTGAGCTGTATTCGTATAGGGCAGTACTACCACCCGACCAATTTCTGTCTGTTTGAAGGGTAGACATAGGTCTAAAGAGCATAGATCATAGGTAGAATGTCTCTAAGCTATAGAGATATTCTACCATCTATGCTTCGGATAATATCCGGGAAAATATACATAAAACTAGAAATACATTAAATAACTTTTGATCGTTATGTGTTGTGTGGCCACAGAGATCATATTAAATGCTCTGCGAGCACGACGTTCTGCTGATGGTGTTTGATGCGCACTGCTCATTACAAGTGCCGCTCAGGATTCTTGAAAATCCCAAAAATTCTGTGCGGCACTACAATTGCGCTCGTCACATTGAGACATAAGATGTTCAGTCTCATTTGCCCAGTTATTTCACTAGCTACGGCGCCCTTCATACCGAAACACAATAATACTTACACATTACTGCTTCACGGCAGAAATAGGTGCCGCTGTGGTACCCATAATGTAGGCGGCATCCTGTGCAAAGGAGCCTCCCATTGGTAGAATTCTGAGCACTTTTGTGCAGACAGATACATTTGTGCGGTGAGCTGTCCAAGGTATAAACATATATAAAACCGACAACACATCTGTACGCGGCAGGCGAGGTTCGAACCGGGGCCTCTGTATGTATGTATGCCCTTGTCTTGAAGGTACTCAACAGCAAATGAATTCGAAGACTTAAATGAAGGGCTTGCCCTTCAAAAAGTTCGGGGCCATCGCGCATCGTCTCAGATCCCTGCGGTCATAAATTAAAAATATCCGGACGACCGAGCCTTGCTCTGATTTTTTAGAATGTACAAAACTTGAACAAAAAAAAAACTTATAGGACATCTGAATTCGAACGGGTCTTCTGCTTTCCGGATTACCCAATCTGAGCTATTATAGTCTTGTATATAGTGGCGAGATTTACCTTTGTATTCTAATATAATTCTAGCTGTTTCTCATTGAAACACGGATAAACCTAGCTAGATCGATTTATCGCACCCGAAATCCCTTGTATACTAAATTTTATGAAAATCCGTTGGAGCCGTTTCCGAAATTCAAATTATATATATATATACTAGTGTAATTATATATAGTACTACCCGACAGACGTCCTGTACACACGTCTTAAATTTGAAAAATCGGTCCAGCCGTTTGGAGGAGTTCACTAACATACACATGAGCAGGAGAATTATATTATACGGACGGAATTGAGAATCTAAACCAATCTCAAATTCACAGGAACACACAAAAAAATCAGCAAAATTGGTCCAGCCGTTTAGGAGGTAGTTCAGTAGTGAATCTAAACCATAGTTTCTCAACCTTATTTTGCTCACCGCCCACTTTGAGAATATGTTTTTTTCTAGAGAATTTTCGTGTATTTTTTTGCATTTTAGACTATATTTTTAAATTTACCCACGCCACATCTGCGCCATCTCAATGCCCCCTAAATTTCTCTGGGTCTTCTAATGCCACCCTGAAAGTCTCAAACGCCCACAAGGGGGCGTTATCGCCCACGTTGAGAACCTATGATCTATACCATTCTCGAATCCACCTGAAGACACACAGAAAGTTTCATTCAAATTGGTCCAGCCGTTTAGGAGGAGTTCAGTTACAACAGACGCTCAAAAGAAATATACATATTAAGATATACAAGAATTGCTCGTTTAAAGATACAAGATAAAAGAATATGACAACATACTTGAGTAAATCATACATACCTTTGAAAGTTGTGAGGCCACAAATATATTCAATGAGTCATGTTTTTTGTACCCAGACGTACTAGTATGAACCTTGAACAGTGTCATCGAACGGACAAAAAGAAAAATAAGGTCTCACTGGCGAAAGGCGACTTATATGCGCGGGCAATATCAATGTATACTTGCGTATTCAACTCACTCATAGCTAAAGAGCCGTGTCTGTAATTTAAATTTCAAATATGGATCAACTTTTCACGCACCATGTTGACGTCTGGCATTCCACAACGATGAGTTTTGGCGGGAACCTCTTCCCACGCACAGACGCTAGAAGAAGGGCGTCGTAGCTAGTGAAATTACTGGGCAAATGAGACTTAGCATGTTTTGTCTCAAGGTGACGAGCACAGTTGTAGTGCCGCTCAGAATTTTTGGGGATTTTCAAGAATCCTGAGCGGCACTGCATTTTAATGGGCAGGGCGTATCAATTACCATCAGCTGAACGTCCTGCTTGTCTTGTCCCTTATTTTAATGATAAAAGACACTTTGTGAAATTAAACACCAGCTGCAGTTTTCCAGAACCAATACGACTCAGGGACCTTCAGGCATAAAGCTAGTGATGGGAAAAAACGTAATTATATTGTCACTGTAACTGTCGTTTCAGTTCCGTAAAAGTCACCGTGAAATATTACAGTGATTTTGTCACTTCGATTCGAATTTCTTTATACTTCATAGTTCCGTAGAGTTTCTTTAATAACGGTCCAGATAAATTCCACTTATTTACAATATTTACATTAGAAAATAAAATTAAAAGTACGTAAAATTAACAAAACATTACGTGCGCCATTTTTTTGAGAAAGAAGAGGAGTATAAACGAGCGTACCTTATGTTATGTGATCACCGCCACCCAAATTATCTTGCAACACCAGAAGAATTATACTAGTGTTGCCGAAAAGTCAGGGTACGGAAAGACTTAGTGACAACTGTGACTGTAAGTGACTTAGGAACGTTGTTGCTTTGGGATAGATCACTGTGACATACCAGAACAGCAGATCACGGTGATTTTTTAGATAGTGCTCTCACCTTAAAAGCCGGTAAGGAACTTGATCCCTGGTTTTGCGGATGTCCATGAGCGGTTACCTCACAACTCTCCATCGAGCGATTCTCTTGCCCATTTGCCCTTTTTATACGCTTTATATTAGTTTCACTTGTATGTTTGTATGTATGTTTGTAACTGACTCCTTTAGCCGCGATTTTGACCCACTTTAAACGGACAGATTTCATTCCAACTTTGTAGATTTATCGAGGACCGATGACAATACACTAATTTGATAAGATTATTCCATTATTCAATTTGAAAACTAAGATTTTTGTGAATTTATATAATTTTTATCTATAGTAGATAAGGCAGGAATTGATGTTAAAGTACTTAATAGTTTTAAATAGATTTTTTATAGAAAATTTAACTAAAAATGAAAAATAAATTAATAGTTTAAAAAAAACTAAAAAACACGCTTTATATAAAATTCAACTCAAAAAAAATATATTTCATTATGAAAAAAAGCGTGGGGTGTAGAAGAATTATTATTTTAATAACATCTTAAAAGCACCCCACGCTTTTTTTTACAATAAAATATATTTTTTTACACTATTTTCAATTAAAAATATTTAAAATTTTATTTCTATTTTTAGTTGAATTTTATATAAAACGTATTTTTTAGGTTTTTAAACTATTATATTACATGCATTTTATTAGCTTCACCTGTTACATACAGGTTTTGTTTGTTTGTAACCGACTCATATGGGCATGAAGTTGACCCACTTCAAACGGCCAGATTTCGTTCAAACTTCGTAGATTTATCGAGGGCCGATGACAATACATTCATTTGATACAATTATTCCATTTTTCAATTTGCAAAATAAGATTTTTGTTAATTTATATAATTTCCACCTATCCTTTCTATTTTACGTTCGGTTATATATTATAAAAAGTGTGTTTTTTAGTTATTTAAACTATTATTTATATATAAAAAAAACTATTTGTTATGAAATAGATAAGTAACTAGTCGATTATTTATTTCAGTGTGTTGATGGATACCCGTACTTAAATAGATGTCCTTCTGGTCTGTATTTCGATGATATCAGCAAGTACTGCACCTTTAAGGCTGAGGCGAGATGCGGTCCTATCGCTACTAGTAAGTATCTGCTTATATACCAAATGGCCCAGTGGTGAGTGACCGTGCTCACTGAACATGAGGTCCCGAGTTCGAATCCCGGCAGGTGCAAAAAAATTAATACGGATGTTTGTTTCCGAGACATTGATGTACTAGTAGTATAAGAAATGAGCGGTACTAGTATCTAGATACTACTACCGCTTCGGAAACAAATGGCGCTCTGAGAGAGAAGAAGCGGCGCAAGAAACTCTCCCAGCATTCTTTTTTTATGCGCTCTTTTCAATAAAAATATACAATATTGTACAGTCGCTATAAAATAATCACAATCTAGTCCCAGGCTGTCCGATCATTTAGATATTCAGCAGTGGAGTAATAGGATTTACGACAGAGCCATTTTTTTATAAAACATTTAAATTTATTTATAGATAATGCCTGAACAGTGGCTGGGACTTTATTGTAGAAGTGTATACATTTACCCTTAAAGCTATTATGTATCTTATGTATGTTTATTAATTGTTGTCTTGTACCCATAGTACCTGCTATACCTAGTTTGGGGCAAGTAATTTGTGTAAAAATGTGTCAATATTATTTATTATACATATTATGTATATATAATTAATCTATCGAAGCCCAGTGACGATTTGTCATAACAAAATATATCGCCGAGAAAATTAAAGACTGCAAAGTATATTAAAAAAATAATAATAATAATAATAATAACAACAACAACAACAACAACAACAACAACAACAACAACAACAACAACAACAATAATAATAATAATCCTTTATTCAACTAATAATATGTGGTACAAAATGTTTTTGTGCCCTACCCTCTGCGATAGGATACCCTGAGTTGCAGAGGCTAGGTCCTTCCGAAAGGCTATCCATTATTATTAACAGGCGGTATATTTTAAATCTAGGCTTTCGTACCGTACTATGTGAAAAATTGTTATGGGCCTTAGATTTATAGATAAATAATAAGTTGTAGTAAGAATTTTTTAGTTTATTAAGTAGGTCCTAAATTCTAATAAAAGTATAAGAAAGTATTGAGGCGTTTATTATTATTTCAAAAAATCTGTCTGTCTGTTGAAACAAAGCTAATTATACGATAATGTGTGTACTACAATAATAATTAATGTGCAAATTAAATGTCAAATATACGATACGATATCTAGACTTTACGAATATTAAAGTTCTTAATTCGAAAGTCGCGCTTTTATTTTCTGCATTCAATGACGTTCTATACAATATATAGACAAACTAGCCGTTCCCGCCCGCTTCGTTGGACGAATTTTGAAAGGCAAAAAATTTATGAAGGAACGTTGGATTTTGAAAAATAAGTAGCCATAAACAATCTAGAATAAATTTCGCATCGAATGGTGGTAGTTTCATGCTGATACGATCAATATATAGATCACGACAACATCCTCTCGCACAATTTGTTTGTCTATATATATTGTAATTTGTAAGTCAATGGTAGAATCATATACAGCGTGTAATCAGGCGTATGGTTCATAACAGCAGCTTCCGGTACGAACCAAGCGTCTCTCGACATAGCACGAATGTCAAACATGATTAGAATACAGCAAATGCCAAATGCAACGCCGTCGACAAGTTTCGAATAACAATTCCTACAACTGCTGTACTAACGAAACTCTCTAAGAAAAAAGCAATTCACTCGATTGTATGAAAAATGCAGTCATTGATAGATTGACAGATGACGGCTAGAGTCTTGTAGAAAACGGCGATAGCCGAAATTTACTACGTTATAAGCAACTGTTCGTTTTGAAACTTAGCCGGATTATACTTCGTCGCCAATCGCCATACTGTAATTACTACTATTTCAAACTAACGTCGAATCACTGCATGTTTCATACTAAACTACATTTCAATTTTTACTTAGGCAGTCCCGTCTCTTATTATTATTTATTTAAAACATCACAAAATCCACAGAACTTAAATTAGGTTATAATAATACTATTTTGTAGGACTTACAATATTTATAATGTTATATTTGTAATAATATAATAATATAACTTATTACGTAGTATTTACATCCTCTTTGATATACTTGTATGTTACACAAAGTCCTATTCATTCGCTGATCCAACAAATGGTGATTAATAATATATTCAATTTGTATTTGATACTGCCAATGAAAAAACAACTTTTTTGTGTCATTCAGTTGTGTGATTTGGATTAACTGAAGCTTAACTTACACTTAATTTAAACGATGTTTGAATAAAATTTAACCTAAATAAAGGTACTTCAAAAACCTCTACTAAGCCACTATATGACTAATTTTGATTTGTCAATGTCAAAATTAAAAAATGGTTACGCATCGGACTGTTTGGAAGATATACTAGTTTATTCTAAGTCTATGCTTTCAACAGATTGTGCAGTTAATTTTGCACTATAATTTTGTAATAAATATAATTGTTTAGCATTTGTATACTTTTCAATACACATAAGCTTTAAAGTGGTGTTTGAATTATTAAATTTGCTAAAGATTATTGGAAGTTGCAACTTTCCAACAAAAAAACCTTTGAGAAATATACCGATTTTTTTTTAATATAGCGCCTGCTCCCATTACTGAAGCACCACTGGACCTAGCTACAAGATGTGAACCAGCGGAGTGTCAACTTCCATATTGCTTTTGTTCAAAAGACGGCACGTTAATTCCGGGCGGTCTTGAACCCGAAGATGTGAGTATCTCTAGTATATTTTAAGTAATATTTTTAAATCCTTACGAATTGAATTGAAATTTTTAATTATTTTTCGAAATTTATATAGTGTATTATTAATACGACGTCAATGTATCTAATAACGTGAATCTGTATCTTTTTGATAGATAATGAATTAAAAAGCTATTTTAAAGACTGTCACATAGTACATAATATATAAATTCTATCATTTAGCACTACGTCATTACCACGGTAGTAATTATCAAACATTTATTCGACTGCTAAACCTCGTAGAAATGAATTATTAATCATTTAATTGACTGCTAAACCACTTTAGAAATGCATTAAATTGACTGCAAAACCACGGAAGAAATGGATTATCATACAACTTTTCTGTTCGCATATTTATACGTATTAGTAATGTTTTGGCCCAGCTTAAATATTAATACGAAGGCACTTTGGTTAGGGAAAAGGGAATAGATTTATTCGTTAATAATAAATAAAGTGACACATAGTGAAATATAGCGAGTTATAGTGAATGATGGGCCATTTCTTGTGAGACTTAATAATGTTCCGTTTAATTTAACTTTTAGACACCACAGATGATAATGCTTACATTCGACGGCGCCGTTAATTTGAATAATTTCGACTTATACAAGAAAGTTTTCAACGGAAAGTTGCGCAATCCCAACGACTGTCCTATTCGGGGCACTTTCTTCTTATCGCACGAGTACAGGTTAGTGTTGTTCTTAATTTATGGAAATAACTTAGACCTAAGTTTAATTTGCAGTTAAAGCATAACAAATAATTAATTGTACCCTCCCTTAGGAAAAATACTAGGAACTATGTTATTGTATGTTGTTAACATAGGAGACGATGATAGGGACACATAATTGGGTATTATCTGTAGGCATGAGGCTCAGCCAAGGGCCTCCAAACACCCGAGTATTGACTTGCATTTTCTCCTTGGTCATAAATAGTGCTTTTTGTTTATCCTGCATATCATATCAAATCAAATCAAATCAAAATCACTTTATTCATGTAGGTCACGGAAATGACACTTATGAATATAAAAAAAATATTTTTTCTTATTAAATCTACCGCTACTTCGTAAAGGGTTTAAGCTAATGAGAAGAATAAGCAAGAAACTCATTGCCACTATTTTAAATCAAGATTTATATTTTTATCGTTTTACAAATCATTTCAATTACAACATAATATGTAAAGTATGCAACAAATAAAATTAAAAACTAAATGTATGTAATTTTGGCAAATAAAATAAAAATATATTTTCTACATATTAAACGCAGGGAGATATTTGAAGTCTTTGATAGCCTTCGAAAAATATTTCAAAAATAGTTGCTTAGTTTGTGTGTTAATTGTATTGTTTTCCGTTAACTATATTCAATAGCCACTAGTCCACGCCACATATGGAGTATTGCTGTCATCTCTGGTCTGACGCAACCCAGCATCAGCTCGAACCATTAGACCGCGTGCAACGTATAGTTGCTCGAATTTCTCGGATCTAGTACTCTTTGAACGGTTCGATCACTTGGCGTTGCGTTGAGACGTCGCTTCATTGTGTGTCTTCCATCGTTCTTACCTTCTATCACGGGGAGTGTTCCGAAGAGCTGTTTGACTTAATTCCTGCCACCGAATTCCACCTTTGCACGACACGTCACAAATTAAGATATAATCCTCACCATCTGGATGTGTGGCGTTCCTCCACTGTGCGGTTTTTAAGTAAGTCTTCCACGTACATCAAAGCTGTGGAATGAGCTTCCTTGTACGGTGTTTCCGGGACGATACAACATGGGAACCATCAAAAGAAGCGCGTACACCCACATTAAAGGCTGGCAACGCTCCTGTGATTCCTCTGGTGTTGCAAGAGGATGTGGGTGGCGGGGTGATCACTTAACAACAGGTGACCCGTACGCTTCTTCTTCTCCTGTTCCAATAAAAAAAATGAAGACCACGTTAGAAACGCATATTTTCATACATTGACTGTTAAACCACGTTAGAAGTGCAATTTCGTGGAGCTTTTCTGCCCCAGTTGCTACGTCACTATGACGAGACTTCCGGTAGATGTAGGCATTATAAAATGTCTATTTTCGACCATAGCGTATTTTTAGTTTGCAAAGTCAAGACAAAGTCGCGTCTAAGGTTCACTAAATTGTCGGTTACTACGCCATCCATTACTTTAACCCCCAGCACTAATTTATTTCAACATCAACTTGTTGGTCTCAGTGAGTCATAATTCTTTGTGCCCTTTGGTGTCGAGACACTTGGCCCGTGGGGCCCAGAGGTGCGGAGAATGCTCAAAATTCTATCTTCGCGCCTCAATAAGGCTACTGGAAACCCAAGCGCTGGCAGCTATCTCGGTCAACGGATCAGCCTAGCTATCCAACGCGGAAATGCTGCCATTATTTTAGGTACGCTTCCACGTAATGATAGTTTTAATTTTATGTAGTCATAGTATTGTAATATAGTTAGAAGAGTTGTTGATAGAAATGTATTTCTAAAAGTAAACATCAAGGTAGCGACTGAATATTGCTCAACAGACAAACACATAACGCTCGTGTAAATGGCTTATGCATTGCTAAGTAGTTAAACAGCAAAAATAAACATTTTGTCAGTCTTATGTCACTATTATGCGTATGCCATCAAAGTACGTAACGTAATTCCATTCCATTCCATTATCTAGGTTCTTGCGATCCTTTGTGAAGACGCGTTAGGTAATCGAATAAAGGCGACACACACAGCAGTAAATTGGTTTATCGGCAGTGAAGCCGATTAGGCCATGCTGCCTTTACGATGAGATGGGAAACGTGCGCTGGGAACTCGTATTAACTTTAACAAATGACGAATTTTTTTTAAGAATTCCGCCTGAGACATTACAATGTTGTAGAATTTTCATTTTGTAATGTGACATTTAGTACGGTCTAGAATATATATTTTTAGTAATTGCCAATTTTATTTACTTTTTACTAACGCAAGAACGTAACGCATATTTAAATTAAAACACTTTTAAAATATCTTAGATAATTGATACGTCTAGATGTATATCGTCTCTTGCTGTTAGACAACCGATAAAAACAGGCCAGGAATATTAGTTTAGTGTGCGTGACAAGCTACGTCTTACACTCGCGATTTGTATGACACTTTATGTTAGTGTGCATGAATTGCTCTAAATAGAGGTTAGTCCTAAACAAAATTTTGATGTGAAACATCTATAGCCGCACGTAAAACCGATTTCTGGCGTGGCGACGCATGCCGTGGCGACGCGTCGCCTTGTCACAGTAATACCGTCCTCAGAGGCAACATCGAATATAACTTTTACCCAAGTCACTGATTAAACGAATTAAGTAATCACGATTTGAAATAAATTCGTAAATTTTTATATTTAATGAAAATAAATGTTTATTCAATAAATAGTAATCGTTATCTGGAAAAAAATCGTAATATTTTATTTTATCATTATGACATATTTAGTTCCTATCACAATATGTTCTTTTCTGCATATTACTTTTACAAAATAATGTCGATGTTTCACATCTGCCAGGCGTCCCGTGACGGCTTACATTTTTTTTTCGATGTTTTCACAGCTGTTATAGTCTACATATACGTATCAATTATCCAAGCAAAATTACATATTAAGATTAAGACCAATGGGAAACTTCTGTACATTTGATTCGTTTACGATCCAGTTATAATATCACTGGACCTAACGTCGATGACGTCACATCGCGTATCAAAGCGTACGGTGTGCATAACAAGCATCACTAAGATAATATTATTAATAAATAAACTACGATAATTTTTTTCAGTATTATATACTGTTGTAAAGGTGTTCTGTTGTGTTGTGAGGCTGATTATTATTATTATAATGATGAAAGAATCAGGGTAAAGTAAAAAAGTATTTATTTTTCTGTCAGTACTATTATAGCGACACAGAACAACAGAATTATTAAAAACAAAAATTATAACGTAACAATGAAAACTTCAAAAATATAATAGAAAATATCACGACATGTACCTAACGGTAATGAAACTGCAAACCGTACTGACGCAACAGGACGAGCGCGAGGGAGTGAAAGGGGAACGGGAGGGGTCTTCATGTACCAGCGAGATCCAGAGATAATGTGGCCGTGTATTAGGTTGGTACTACAGCAGCGCCTTTTCTGCTACCAAGTAGTAGTATGCTAGTATTCTTGTGTTTCGGTATGAAGGGCGCCGTAGTTGGTCACCTTGTACCGGACAAATGTGACGTACCAAGTTGATGCAATTGCAGTGGCATTCTGATTTTGGATTTTTCAAGAATCTTGAGCGGCACTGCATAGTAATGGCCAGGACGTATCGCTCACCAACATGTGAATGTCTCATTACTTTTTGTATGCAAAAGTAATGTATCGCTTCTTAAGTATTTTATTTAAAGACTTAAGTTCGCGCGTTTACTACTACTTTACTAAAAACCCCATTTGTCGTATCGCCGCTCTTCGAGAACACTTCCCTTAAGGTCTCGCATAGTATCGGAATACTGGGTCTCGAAATCTCGAGCGATTGCCAACTGTGCGGTTATCTGGAAGGGCCGGCTCAAATTCAAGCGCTGTACAAAGCGCAGGTCCGGCCACATATGGAGTATTGCTGTCACCTCAGGTCTGGTGCACCCCAGTAAAAAAAACCAACCACCAAATAGTTTCGATGTATAATTTGCCCCGCGTCAAATCCCTATTTTTAACTTATTCAGTAATAATTTTAATGATTTTCTTTTCAGTAACTATGTGATGGTACAATCGCTTGCCCATGACGGTCACGAAGTAAGTGAAATTTTGTTAATTATACAAAGAAGTAATAAATATACTTACGTACACCTACTTAATATAACTTTACAATCAGAATATTATAATTTCTACCTACACCCATGCTTTAAATTTTCTATTAAAGATTCTAAAACAGTTAGCTTATTGCAAACATTAAAACCCCCAATGTCCTAATAACCATTACATCATCCAAACGAGTGTTGTAATGAAACTCATGATAACTAATCCTTTGGATGATATTATGGTTACTAGGACTGGCTTTTTTAATGTTAGCAGTAATCTAATTGTTTTAGAATCTTTTGTATAGGTATCATATTATGGGTGCAGATAAAGTCTTGTATGCAACTGTTGATAATTAGGAATTAAAACACTCATGTGATACTATTATCACATGAGTGTTTGAAACCACCATGACACCCACATTTGGGTTTTAAAACCCCTTATTACACAACAGTTGCATTAATAACTAATTTTGAACTTATTCAAATAATATTTCACTTGGTATTTAAGGTCTCCGCTTACAATTGGACGTAATTCCAGAAAAACCTGCCAAACCACAATCATGTCGAGATTGAGTTGAGAACACAAAACTGGTCACTTCATTCATATTAACGGACTGACAAAAAAGGCCGCGCTAGTGCTGCTGTCACTGTCACTCTTTAAATGACATCATGACTTAGTAGCCCAACCCACGCGTATGGAATACACTAATATTTATTAAACTTTAAAAACGAATTCCTTAAAATGTGGTGTTTGTGGTTTGGAACGTTTTTCAGGAACTACGTCCAATTATTAGGACACCATTGCCGAATAACGTAACACAATTACTGACCAAAAAAAACATAATAACTTCTGGCACTTACTAACTATGTAATGTTATAATAATATTAATAATTCCGACCACGATTTTAGTATTTAAAGAATTTGTTCGTAAATCACAAACATTCGAAATATGTTCACTAAATAACATTTCAGATTGCGACTGGTACAATATCACAACAACAAGGTCTACAGGACAAAGGGTATGAAGAATGGGTCGGTGAAATGATCGGATTGCGAGAGATTCTGCGCAGATTTGCGAATATATCACGTTCAGAAATTGTTGGCACTAGAGCACCATTCCTCAAACCCGGCAGAAATACACAATTCAAGGTTCGAAATTAAATTCTATGTTTTGTTCAATACGAAAATTTGCTTTATTACGAAATACTTCTGCTATTCTCATTCTAAAAATGGTTTATAAATAAATATGAATGCTTGTGAACGGGGCTATAACCGCCAAGCTTTTTGAAATAAATTAAATTGTAAAACAACTTTTGTATATTAAAATAGAACAAGTTAAGTTGATCTTTTTGCATCCTTTCTCAGGTTTGGCTCATCCTTGTTGCAAATGGGTTGTAGATTATGAATTTGTTAAGTAATTTGATAAATACGCTGGATAAGTTTTAATAATGATAATAAGGCTTTCGAGTAATAATATTCTAAATTGTAGAAAAATAATAAAGTGATTTTAAATCAATTTTAGTAAAACTATAAAATCCTAGAATTTCCAAAAAGTTAATTATCGTAAGAAAAAAAAATTCACATCTTAAAAAATGAGTAGAATTCTATTTCTATTCGCTACCATTTATTTGTCTATGGCACCACGGAGGCAAGAGGTTTCTAAAGGCAATTAAAATAAGACCAGCTTTGTTTCCGTTTCATAAATTTAACCAGTGGGAGGCTCCTTTGTACAGGATGCCGGCAAGATTATGGGTACCACAACGGCGCTTATTTTGCCATGAAGCAGTATGCATGTTGTGTTTCGGTCTGAAGGACGCCGTAGTTAGTGAAATGACTGGGAAAATATCATACATCAACTGAACGTCATGCTCGTCTCTTCCCTTATTTTCATAAAAAAAACTGACATGTCTGTTAAAAAAATTCACAGGTTTTAGAAGATTTTGGCTACATCTACGACAGTTCAATTGGAGTTCCACCGCTACCATTGCCGGTGTGGCCGTACACTCTCGATTACAAAATCGCTCACGAATGTAAATCTGGCACTTGTCCCACAAAATCTTTCCCAGGTATGTATCTATAATCTCAATTATTTAACTAATATTATAAATATGATAGTTAATATACTTATTGTATCGATTTTTGTTTGTTGTTAACATTCCTAAATGTTCATAAATGTCAACAAAGGATGCCGGCTAGATTATGGGTACCACAACGGTGCGTATTTCTGCCGTGAAGCAGTAAAGTATAAGCAGTACTGTGTTTCGGTCTAAAGGGCGCCGTAGCTATTGAAATTACTGGGCAAATGAGACTTAACATCTTTTGTCTCAAGGTGACGAGCGCAGTTGTAGTACCGCTCCGAATTTTTGTGTTTTTCAAGAATACTGAGTGGCATTGTAATGGGCAGGACGTATCTATTACCATCAGCTGAACGTCCTGCTCGTCTCGCCCCTTATTATCATTAAAAAACCACAAGAAGGCTTGGTAACTCTGGCCCTGTTATAAAACGGTGTTAATACTTTACAGGTTTGTGGGAGGTTCCGTTTAACACACACTACGTGGAAACGTACGAGGGCGGCCATTGTCCGTACTTGGATCAATGTGTTCTTCATAATCATGACTCTAATGACGTAAGTCTTTTTGAATTTATACTTCTTTAGGCGCGTTATGAAAAAATGATGAGAGTGAAATTGTAAGATGCGCGCGCATCACTGTAACACAAAAGTAGCAGGGTGAAGTTGGTTCCTAAAATTTTCTGACGTTTGCGTCATTCGTTATTTTTTTTTGGTTTCTTCGTCCATTATTAAAACAGGCAAAGCGTTCAAGCCCTTACAGCCGTATTCATTAATTAGTAATTAATTGTCAAAGCCATCTTTGCAAGATTTTAACAGAATTGTTCTTTCTAAAAACGTAGAATAGCACGAGGAATAAATCATTTTAATGATTTTTGCTTCGTTTGGCCAAAGAAGTATAACTTCTTGCGTGCATACATAAGTACACACTCACTTTTTTTTTAAAAACCTCTAAAATAAAAAAAAGCATTATTCACATAATATAAATTAATTTCAATTAGGTGTGCAAAATTTGATTAAAATCATTGTTATCATTTGTAATTTTTTTAAATTTTAAATTTTATCTCTGTAATAATTATTCTTCTTTGCCTGGCCCTTTTCCATTTTATTAGGGGCGGCCCTCCGTATCATGTGTCTCCAGGTGGCTCGGTCCTAGGACTGGTACTCTTACCAGTCCTAGGACCGAGAGAGATTTATTTGGGCTTCTTTGAGGTTCTTATTTATTATAGACATCCATGTGATTCGGGGTCTTCCCCTGTAATAATTATTCTATGAGGTAAATTTTAAACGCTCAGTTTGACAGATCTTGCTGTGACATTATTTAATCAAGGACGAGTAACAAAAGAAGGAATCCGCTCTGTGATATTAGCAAGTGAAGCACTTTTACGCTAGTGTGTGTGCGGGTGATAATATTAACACAATTTTTCTCCCATAATAATATAACTCCAATTTTTTTAATTCTGATATATTGTTTTGCACTTTTTCAAAAAGTACGACGGCATTTTTTAAAATATTTTATTTCGACGCACACTGATCTGTCACAGACGATGGGAAATCTCATGATGGCGGCCGATCGGCTTGGTGCTTCACGATTTTGTAAGATGACACGGAGTCCTTTTCTTTATACACGTCCGTGTATTTTTTTTTATGGAATAGGAGGACAAATGAGCGTACGGGTCACCTGGTGTTAAGTGATCACCGCCGCTCACATTCTCTTGCAACACCAGAGGAATCACAAGAGCGTTGCCGGCCTTTAAGGAAGGTGTACGCGCTTTTTTTGAAGCTACCCATGTCACCCACCCCAAGGAAGCTCATTACACAGCTTTGTAGTACGTGGAAGAAAGCTCCTTGAAAACCGCACTGTGGAGGACCGCCACACATCCAGATGGTGGGGATGATATCCAAATTTGTGGCGTGTCGTGCGAAGGTGGAATTCGGCGGCAGGAATCAGGTTGAACAGCTCTTCGGAACACTCCCCGTGATAAATGCGAAGACACTCCCCGTGAAAAAAACACACAATGAAGCGACGTCTCTATGCAACGCCAAATGATCCAGCCGTTCACAGAGCACTGGGTCGCCGACAATTCGTCGTATTTAAGAGAACAACAGCAAAAAATGAAATAATTGTATATATTAATTATTGTAGTTACGTGAATCAAAGCCGAGTCACGAGCTAGTATTTTTTAAGTATAAGTTTATAGTTTTTTTTATTTACGTAAATATATTTTCTTGGTAATCGATTTTTTTTTACTTAACAGGAGGAAAAGTTCACGAGTTGGGTCATCTGATGATAAGTGATCACCGCCGCCCACATTCTCTTGCAACACCAGAGGAATCATAAAATCTGGCATGCTTTGTTCAACTCTCAGGTTGTGGCTTCATCTACAGGATCTACTTTACAGTTGATAACCTGCTCAACCCCAATATTTGCAATTTAGGAAATTGAATTGAGATGTCGCTCTTGCTAATATAAACAATTTGTTACGTTATTAAAGTGATAACCCTCACTTTTGGGATCAATTTACAAATAAAATTTGAAAACAGAATTTTGTGACCGATGCGGGACTCGAACCCACGACATCTCGCGCTCCGTGCGATAGCTCTTCCAACTGAGCTAACCGTTCGAGTGACGTATCGTCTTAAAATCTTGTATGCTTTGTTTAACTCTCAGGTTTTGTTACTTTCTTAATGCACAAACAAAATTTTGTTTTCAAATTTTATTTGTGTATAAATCGCAGAGGTGAGGGTTACCACTTTAAAAACATAACAAATAATAAGAGCGTTTCCGGCCTTTAACGAAGGAAGGAAGGGTAATTTTAAGAATAAACCTGAGTTCTAACTAAAAAAGGCCGGCAACGCTCTTGTGATTCCTCTGGTGTTGCAAGAGAATGTGGGCGGCGGTGTTCATTTAACACCAGGTGACCCGTACGCTCGTTTGTCCTCCTATTCCATAAAAAAAAACAATTAAATTTCAAATTTTATTATTTATAGGTTTTAGAATGGCTTCAAGAAGATTTCAACAGACATTATGAACAGAATAGAGCGCCCTATATGATGCCCTTCCATACCAACTGGTTCCAGATCAAAGAATTAGAACGTGGCTTACATAAGTTCTTGCGTTGGGCTTCAGAACTGTGAGTTAAATTGCTATTTAATTATTTAATCTATAATAATAAATGAGAAATTGGGCAGTCATCAAAGATGGCCGATAAATTAAGCTAGATAAACTTTGACAGCTGTGAAAGCGTCGATAAATTGAAGTTGAAGTTGAGCAATGCACGCACACTAACACATAGTGGCATACAGATCGCGAGTGTAAGATGTAGCTTGTCACGTACACTAAAATAATAAACCTGACCTGCCTGGCAGACGAGGCTCTATCTGGACGTATAAATGATGTAAGGCGAAACCTTTTAGATGATAGTGATGTTCAAATTCAAATATTTTTATTCAAAATAGGATTTAAAATCACTTATTGAACGTCAAAAACTACCACCCATTCGGAAGAGACTGCCTCAGACCTGAGAAGAATGGGCGCAAGAAACTCAGCGGGCTTTTTTAAATATAAAATATGGATTACAATGTAATATCGTACAATAAACATTTATAATTGAAGAGCCTGAGGGTGTTCGCTTTATTCCCAGTCCGTGGACAACAACGTGTACGTTCAGTAGACAACCGTTGTTGAACGCCTTGCATATTATTTATTTGTTACGATAAAATGTGTAACTACGTGAAGCATAGCAATATTTATTTAAAGTAATTTACATTGTCTTCGCGGCCCTTATTAACTTTCCCATCACCATTGTCATTATACGCTGGCCACAAAGGTTCCATTTTTTCAGATTTAATTAGTTGATATGTTGAGAGCATTTGGGTACATCAGCTGTTTTATTAATTTTCTTTTGATATGTAAATAATACAAGTATATTTTGTTTCCACACAGTAAAATAAATATGAACAAAGCTACTTAAGAGTTGCATAATAATATCTTACAATACTGTTTTGTACCGAAAAATTGTACACATAGATTATTAAAATAAGGAATAGCGAGATAAAAAGTTAGAGTTACTCGCGTGGTATTATTTTGTTCCCATTATTATTGTCGTTAAAATAATCTCATCTAAAGAAGTAAATTTATTCATAATGAAAAGAATCGCAGACAAAAGTACTGTTTCAAATATATTTAGGGAAGTTACATTGATAGAAGATAAAGATACCTAGGTAACACTGAAAATGTTTATAAAATGATAAACGGCTTAATGTAAAAAGTTGCAAATACTTTTATTGATTTTCGAAGTAATCTCAGTTCCTCTCTACACATATTCGCATTCGATGGAACCACTGAGAAAAGCAGTGAGCCTATTCTGCTGCTGTCGATTTTTTTCCAAGACTACAGGGAAACAGCGATTGACATACTAGTCTGCAGTAACTGTCCTTCCATCGTCTAGCACAACTGTCGCGAAATGACCTTTCTGACCAAAGAATGAGGCAATCATCTTTTTTCCTTGACTTCTTCCTTTCTTTACCTTAGTTGGCCGATCCTCGAAAGGAAACACCCACTTAGATGATTGTCTTTTTGTTTCGGGTTCGTAGCAATATATAAGCTGGATAGCTTTCATCACCTGTGACGATGTCAAATACAGCATTTGAGTCCCCGTCGTTGAACTTATCTAACATTTGGCGACACCAGTCCATGCGAAGGTGTTTCTGGTCGTTAGTTAAAGTATTGGGAATCCATCTGGTCTAAAGTTTCCTGACGTTTAAATTATTTTTTTTGAACTTGACTCATACCAATGCCTAGGCTTGCCCGTATCTGCTGATAGGTCACTCTCTTATCTTCCTCTATCATGCGTCGCACAGCACTGATGTTATCTTCAGTAGTCGCTTTTAAAGGACGTCCCTCACGCGGATCATCATTGAGATTGCTACGTCCACGCGGTTTATTCATTTGGAAATAGTGACACGAGATGGGGCTTCATTAAGAAATGCTAATCGCAGCCTATCATAGTTTTGTTGTTGAGTAAGCCGACAATGAAAGTCATAATAAATCATTGACTGAAAATTTTCTCGCGTTAGGTTCATTTTCACGTGTAACGAGTTATAGATTTGCCGCCAATTCACAAAAACAAATGACAAATGAATGCAATATACTACATACCAAAGAGTTCTAAAATTGAAATTCAAAAAAAGTTTTCATTAGCAATGTTTCTAACTGACCAGCAGGCCTACTCCTAAAATCGATATTCGATCTATCGTGGCATTAGTCGTGTCGAATTCTACTCTTAGTTATATCGTATTCAATGTCGAAATGATGATTGAACGAACGAAACATTATTCGATATTATCGGTCCTAACCCTACTCTTAGTTGAAAATGTCAGAGACGAATATTCGAATTTGACAAATAATCAAACGTCACTTTTACGGTAATCTCAACGACACCTTCTAGGCTGTCGTTGCTATTATCGTTTCAAGTTGTATAGATTTATTTGCCATACAATATAAATACTTAATAAATATTAGTAAAATAATATTATGAGATTTACTATTCAACAGGATTTTTTTATTACCAAGTAATTTAAATCATTTTGTTGATCGCTTATGCGTAGAAAGTAATGCAAATGGCCGTCTGAGACATAGGAAGTCGACGAGAAGTGTTGAGCTTTTTTTACATTTTATTATCCGCAAGTGTTGTATTATTCAATCAATTTTAAATGGTCATATTATATTCATTGCATATTTTTTTAATATTCACATTTTGTGTAAATGATACTAAATTGGTGGTGCAGAGTCTGGCATGGTCCTTAGCGGATAAGCTATGTTTTGACTTTTGACACTTACAGCGACATAGCACAGATAATATTTAGTTTTTATAGGTTTGCGCTCAATTCATCCACTCAAATATCGTTTAAAAATCAAAATATTAGTCTATGGTTACGATGTTGTTACGATAAACGATATGGAATATGAACATTTGTTAGAGTTGCTTAAGTGCGATCTATTTGGAGTATTATCGTATCGTTCCGAATATATCGTTGTAGATTTTGCGAGTAGACCTCCAGTTCTAAACATTTTCATTGTTACCCACGTACATTGTTTTGGTCTTAATTTATTAAGTTAGCTTCTAGTGACATAGCTACAGGTTGCCATTCTGAAAGTCTAAACTTAATTTTAGCTTTTCATAAGGGCAGTTTTCATCACCGAGAGCAAACATATTTTGTTCGATTAACTAGTTACCCTAAATTTAAACAACAAAACGGAGTATATACAAGGAGGATTTATTGAGAGAAAAGTTTAGTGAAATTAATATTATGATCGTACACTGCCAGTACATATACGAGAACCTCATGTACGCTCATAAACATATTAGTCAATTTAAAAAGAATAGTGATGTACATAGGTAATGTCAAAACTCGAAACAAAAATAAACTCGCAATTCCATCTACTAGGCTCCGTACAGTTGCTAAATCTTTAAAGGTGGATTGTGTTATATTTTACAATAAACTCCTAAATGATATTAAAATATTTCCAATTAAGAAATTTAAATGTATCGTAAAAAATAAATTAACATCTAAGGCCTATTATAATGTGAAAGATTTTTTGAATGATAAAGATAGCTGGGACTTATGTTTCTAAATTTCTATTTATTAAATATCGTTATACTCAATGATATTTTAAAGTATAGATAGGTTACCTAGACAACATTCGGTGTTTGGAAATGATACACAAACGCACACATGAATAATTTAACATTGCAATAGCACACTACAATACGATTACACGTCAAAGAAGGATAGTAAATGCAATTATCGCAAGGGAAAAAGAGATAAGTCTAATTGACTAATTACTTCGTATTTGCATAGCAAAAACACAGAATCATTCACCAGATATGATTTTTTACCGTACACCGTGATTTATCCCTAAAATACGATTAATTCATGAGTTCATGTAATAAAAGTTTTAAAGTGGTAAAACTACATTTAAATTAGTTAAATTAGGTGTTATTGATTTAAAAAATAATAATTTAATATTGATTATAATATATAGCCATAACGATGATATAAATTATTTGTACAGTAAATAATAAAAAACATATGAAAACATACAGACATATGAAAACAAAACCGAAATGTATTAACAATAAGGGTTCCATTTTTACAACTGTACTAACGACGGCTCCCAAAAAGTTTTAAGTTTATAATTATTATTTTTTGTGTATTATATTATTTATGAATGTATTTCTGTTGAGGGTTTATTACAATAAGATAATGGGAGAAACAGAAAATGATCCATTGATTCTTCTGCAGTTAGCAAGGGATATACCAAAAGGGCAGTGTTACTGAAAAAACTCCTACGCAAGCAGATAGCACTTACTGTCTACGTCCGCCATCTACCCTAAAACTTGTTTTTGTAGTTTGATAGTTCAGCTATTATTAACTTGTTTATTAAAAAATATTAAATTTCGTATTACATTCACTGCAACAACGCCGTTTTTACATCATTTCCTAAATTGTCCTAAAATATACTACCTCGATCATCCCGCAGCAAACAGGGTAGTTGCGGTATATTCGGAGTGTTATCATATCGTTCCAAATGTGTCGTTGTCGATTTTGCGAGTAGACGAGTTCCTGATACGTTACATACATTCCAAGATTAAGTACTAATAAAATATCAAATAGCCTGCTATTACTAATCTCATTCTATACCACCTTTATTATAAGACTTTGAAAGCCAGAACTTATTATAATCATCATAATCTTATTTAAGAAAGACGCTCCCTAACTAACTAGAAAACTCAAGTTTCGCAATCAAGCGGTTACGAACGCTATGTATTCTGCCTACGATTTCACTTCTGGTTGATTAATCTATGACACATACTATTTGTCCTTGTCGCGCTGCAGTTGATATCATATTCTTTGTCTTGCTCGAACCACCACGTTAATAATTCGAGATTTTTTTGTAAATAAGAAATAAAATCGTGATAAAATACAAATACGAAGTTCTTTTATATAATTTCGTATCGTATGAAATACATTTTCTTAAGACACAGGTAGGCATTTTAGATTATTATTGTCACGCCACGAAAACGTTCGGCTTAGTTCGCTGCTATTAGCCGACTAAATGAAATTACGACAATTGTCTGAATTTGTCTGCAACATTTTGCGCGCGCTAGTGCGATATCTACCTCTTTATTGTATATAATATCATTGGTTATACTCATTTTAACGCTATTTATAGGGTTCTGTAGCCAAATTGCAAAAAACGGAACCCTTATGGATTCGTCATGTCTGTCTATCTGTCCGTCCGTATGTCACAGCCACTTTTTCCGAAACTATAAGAAGTATACTGTTGAAACTTAGTAGCAGATGTATTCTGTGAACCACAATAATATTTTCACACACACAAAAAAAAAAGAAATATATTCTGAAATTGTTTTTCATCAAATCCCATACGTGTGTACCCAAAATTGGTTTGTACGAGATCCTTAAATCGTAATCCGCAATTTATCTTTCATTCAATCAACTCAAATATAAAAAAAACATTTAATTTAATAAACATAAGAACTTTTACATAATAATAATACAAATATGTTTATTTAAAGGTATGCTCCCAGTTAAAATTACAATAATACATGTATAAAGTAAAATTATATTATAAAAAAAATTAAAATACAATTCTGTATTCAGGTCTATTTATTTCCTATTAGCCTCCTGGTGCACTGAACACCAATGCTTGTGAATTGAGTAATCCAGACACCCGGCCAGGTGCTCAGGATCTCATTCTTGAATTACTTGCTGCTACGGAACCTTTCATGGGCGTGTCCGACTCGCCCTTGGCCGCTCTATTTAAGTATTTTTGGTACTTCATCCTGACTTGCACTAAATAACTGATAAAGTTTTACACAGAATAAAGTTTTTTAAATTCGAAGGCTTCATCGAACATGATCATCATCATGCAGTTGATATCATTTAGAAAGCCTCGCGTCTGCTTATTTTAAAATCAACTAGAGAATAAAATAATTTTGGACAATGTGATAATTTCAATAGGCTTTCATCCGCAGCAGAATGGGCCGTATTGTTCTCTCGTTACAAAAGTGCCGCCGACTAATTGGTTTTACATTATTTTACTCAGCTGTAATTTAATTATTCTGCATTTACTCTGCCAACTCGTCCAAATTGACAATGTTCTCGTATTGAAATAAATTCACGGCCATTCATTTATTTACCTTCAAATTATTTAATTATTTTTTGCATTTAACATTGTTTATTAAGCATATTATTTCAAAAATCAGTTCCTTTAGACTGTCGACCAACTTAAAGCGGGCTATCTCTGTTTGAAATTAATGTGTTTTTACTAATGAAATTTGGTAATTTTACAAAACTATTCGAGTTAAGTCTTGAAAGTATTTATATTAATATATTAATATATTAAAAAAATATACAAAGTAGAACAAACAATTAAAACAAACAAAAACCCTAAAACATCCTAACAATCAAAACAAATCGTATAACTATAGGCCATGCAGGTCTGTCTCGGGAAATCGTCGACCAGTGCCGGGAGAAACTTGTGTCTTCTATCGAGTCCTCTCTCGAGAAGGTCGCGGAATGGGGTAAATTGAACCTTGTCCAATTTAACCCCCAGAAGACTCAAGTTTGCGCGTTTACAACTAAAAAAACCCAATTTGTCGTATCACCGCTCTTCGACAACACTTCCCTTAAAGCCTCGCCTGGAGGGCAAAGCCTAATTGGCTTCGAAGAAGCTGGGCGTCATCAATAGAGCACGGCAATACTTCAAGCCGGCCCACATTCTAGCGCTCTACAAAGCGCAGGTCCTGCCACACATGGGGTATTGCTGTCATCTCTGGTCTGGCGCACCCCAGTATCAGCTCGATCCATTTGACCGCGCGCAACGCAGAGCAGCTCGAATTGTCGGGGACCCAGTGCTCTGCAAACGGCTGGATCACTTGGCGTTGCGTAGAGACGTCGCTTCATTGTGTTTCTTCTACCGCATTTATCACGGGAAGTGTTCCGAAGAGCTGTTTAACCTGATTCCTGCCGCCGAATTCCACCTTTGCACAACTCGCCACAAGCTATCATCCCCACCATCTGGATGTGTGGCGGTCCTCCACAGTGCGGTTTTCAAGGAGTTTTGTTCCGCGTACTACAACGCGTGTGGAAAGAGCTTCCTTGTACGGTGTTCCCGGGACGATACGACATGGGTACCTTCAAAAAAAGCGCGTACACCTTCCTTAAAGGCCGGCAACGCTCTTGTGATTCCTCTGGTGCAAGAGAATGTGGGCGGCGGTGATCACTTAACACCAGGTGACCCGTACGCTCGTTTGTCCTCCTATTACATAAAAAAAAACATAAATAAAAAAAACTATATTTACAATACTATGACTAAGTACATAAAATTAAAACTATCACTGCTGGGAAGCGTACCAAGAATACTGGCCTAGGCTGATCCGTTGACCGAAATAGCTGCCATCTCTTGGGTTTCATTATTGAGGCGCGAAGATAGTACCTTGTACATTCTCCGTGCTTCTGGGCTCCACGGGCCAAGTAATTATTAATGTTAAAATAAAATAAAATACTTAAAAGTAATAATAATATATTTTCCAGGGACAACGTTTGGTTCGTCACAGTAACACAAGCTCTCACATGGATAACAGAACCGAAACCGGTGAAATTGTTGAACAACAATTATGAACCTTGGCGATGTGACAAAAAGGATCTTCCAGCCGCACCCTGTAATTTGCCCAATAAGTGTGCGTTGTCATTCAAACATCCGGAAACAAACTTCAGTGACACGCGGTACATGGAATCTTGTTTCGATTGCCCGAATCAGTAAGTTTTTATTCAGTTATTTATGTTGCCTAGCTGACCCAGAGGCAGTGCAAGAATAGGTCCTCGAATTGGTTCTAAACTACTCGGTGCCACAGAACAGATAAAAACTACATTAGTGTCGGAATCAATGACGCCAAAACTAATACATTTGCAAATTAAACTGTTTTTGAAATACACAGAAAACAATGATAGGTACAATCAGTAACGAATTATAAATCCAAACAAAAAAAATTTTTTTTGAAGTTTATTTAAAAAGAGTTCTGAAAGTCATAAACAGAGTTCAAAATGAGAATTTGTTATAAAAATTATTTGTCAATGTTCTTCTAGAGCAACGAATAATGAAGATTAAAAACCGTGCAAATATTTATTTTTAAAATAATACACTATTTTGATTTTGCTGTTATTTATGATTATAATTATTATTACTATTAAATTATAAGCAATTTATAAATTTTAATCAATACTATCACTGCTTTGATACAAATTGTTCGATTAAATAAATTATTAAAATTGCTATGAAGAAGTGCTAAATCTAGTTTGATATTGGTTATTATTTTGTTAACACTGAATTTAACGATATATATATAATAATAATAATAATATAGCCTTTATTCAGATCCTTACTAACATAGATAACTAACAATACTCAAACATAAAACATTAGAAACAAAATAACTTATTCTAGTATTTGTATTTTTTTATTTTTTGTGGATCTGTTTGCCAATCGGCTCCTCCAACCGTTTCCATTCGTGTCTTTCTTGAGCCACTCTGTTCCAAGTTACTCCTGCCACTTCCCTGATATCGTCCTCCCATCTTTTCTGGAGTATACCTCTTTTCTTTTTCCCTTCCCTGGGATACCATCTTGTCACTTTCTTACTCCATTTTTCATGTCCTCTTACCATGTGCCCAGCCCATCTCCATTTGAGTCTTCTAATTTTGGATTTGACATCGATGACTTTTGTTTTACTTCTGATGACGCGGTTTTTTAGTCTGTCTGATCTTTTCACGTTCAGAATACTTCTCTCCATAGCATATTGGCAAGTTTTGAGTTTGGTAATCATTTCATGAGTTAAAGTCCATTGTTGGCAGCCATATATCAGAACGGGTAAAATACAGGTGTTATACAATTTGCTTTGCAATTTGATATTAATATAAAGTTTTTCGTCTTTCATAACCTCTCTCAAACTCCAATATCTTCTCCAGCTGTTCCTAATTCTTCTCTTTACTTCCTCTCGCATATGTTCTTTTTGAGTTATGAGCTGTCCCAGATATATGAATTCATCAGTATAGTTGATTTCAGTGTTTCCTAATTGTATCATGTCTTTATTCCCATTTGTCATCACTCTAGTTTTGTCTGGATTGAGTTTTAACCCTATTTTTTCACTTTCTGTTGCAAGTTCTTCTATCATAGTTTTCATATCTTCGGATGTTTTAGCGAATAGCACTATGTCATCAGCGAATCTCAAATGCGTTAATGATTCGCCATCTATATTGATTCCGAAATTTTGCCAATTGATTCGTCTCAAAATTGATTCTAAAACAGCTGAAAATATTTTTGGAGATAAGGGATCTCCCTGTCTAACGCCTTTTCCTACTTTGAATGGATGACTCTTCTTTTCTAGTTGTATTCTGGCTGTACTTTGACTGTATACGTTTTTTATTAATCGAATGTATTTATGCTCAATCCCTTGTTCTGCTTATGCTTCCCATATATTTTTGTGTAGTAGGGAGACAAATGCTTTACTGTAGTCGACGAATGCTATATAGTATGTAAGCTGGTATTCATTGTACCTCTCTAAAACTTGACGAACTACATGGATGTGGTCAATCACTGAGCAGTCCTTACGAAAACCAGCCTGCTCTATGAGTTGATGTTCGTCCAATGTCCTTTCAATACGTTTTAAAATGATCTTAGCGAAGATTTTGTAAATATTTGACATTAGGCTGATAGGGCGATAGTTACCAATATCATGTTTATCTCCTTTTTTATAGAGCAGAATAATGTAAGACTCTGTCCATTGCTGAGGTATTATTTCAGTGTTTAAGATAGTGTTAAACATCTCTGTAAGGACAGGTATTAAAACTTCCTTGTAATTTCTCAGGAATTCGTTACTTATGCCATTAGGACCCGGTGTTTTATCTACTCTTTGGGTGACTATAGCTTTTTCGACTTCAGCTTGAAGAATGCTAGAAAAGCCTGAAGTACCCACCAGAGTGTTTTCACATGTTGTTGGGTTGCTTTTGTACAATTTCTTGTAATAAGATGTTGCAATTTCCAATATGTCGGTTTGGCGATGATTCCATTTTCCAGTATTATCTTTCATTTTAACGATCCAATCTTTTGAATTCTTCAATTCTTTGTATGCTTTTTTGACTCCACCCGTTTTACTTATATACGCTTCAATTATTTCCATTCTACTTTGTTTCTTATCCTTCCTTATGCTATCTTTAATTTCTTTACTAATCTTCGTTAAATGTTTTCTTCTATCTTGTGTATCTTTGGCTTTGATTAAGTGATTTCTCATTTCTAGCAGTCTTACAGTATTTTTTGTCATCCATTTTCTTGGTTCATCTTTGGTATTTGCATTTAGTTGTATTTGGGTTTTTATAGTGTTTTCTATCTAGTTATATTTTCTTGCGTACCCGTCTCCTTTGCGTTAGATTGAAAGTATATGAATTTGTCCCTTAGATTAATTGTTATTTGTTCTAACTGATATTTCCCGAGCTTTATATTTCCTTGGCCTCGTCTTGGTCTATAACGATATACTTACAGAATATTTTACTGGGTATTAATATTATATTAATAATTGTTCTCAGATATCCATGGTTGGGTGACAGCGGTGGAACTGGAATACCCGGGAAAGACAACTACATCCCCGAAAACCTCAAACGAAAATAATTTTAAATATTGTGTATGACATTAGATGATTAACCGATGACAGACCGAAAAAATAATTAAAATCTAGCAACTGTTGAATAATGCTAAATATAAGAAGTGTAAGGGTGCGTACAGATTACGCGCGCCAGCCTCGCGAGTGTTTTGCCCGAGTTGAGGTTCATTTGCCGCGCGAGCCAATATGTTGTTATTAATTTAGTAAAGTGAATGCCACCCGGCAGCCGATCCAGCTTGTACAGCCCGCGGCAACTAGACAGGCCAGTTCATTCTTGTAAACCAAAATAGCCATAACTGATTTGTCGCACATAGAGACTCCTATACTAGCCTGCAATACCTTTTTCAAGTATCAAAACAGTAAATTTCATTGTTAATTGTCTATTTTTAAATATTCGCCGCGCGTGGCAATCCACAAAAACAAATCGTCCCAACTGCGCGGGAGCGAACGACAGAAGATCCTTTGATGCGGTCTCAAAAGTAATTTTCGATAGTTTCCCGCGCGTAATTTGTACGCACATTAATGCAACATGAGCAGTGGTGGTATCATCAGCCTATGATCACTCCTGGTAGTAACGACGAAGAGTCGGTAAAGTTTCCACTCTAATTCATAGGTTACGAATTTATTTGTTCAATTAAAAACCTTTCCCAGTAGTAATTTGATTTATAATAAAAAGTAGCCAAAACCATTTTAAGCATTTCGTCTTGGTTGGTGACTAATCACTAACCTACTTGATGAAGAATGCTTCAAATATTAGACAATTATTTCTCTCAGACAGAAAACCGCCACGCGTTTGAGCAATCATATTTATATAAATAATATATGTATGGTATATAGTGTGAGTAACATAACACAAATAATCGACCGCAGAAATCGTGCTCTGTCTGAGAGAACCCTTAGCTGTCTCGAGTCCTTTGCATTTTTCGCCCAAAGATTGATAGCTCTCGTTTGTCATCTGTTGCCATTTTGGAATGTATTCGTGATGTTTTTATGTAATTGGATTGTGTTGTCAATTGCGTTGTAATATTTGACGTTGTAAATTGTACATAATGTTATTTCGTGTGGCAGTGACTAGTCATTGCTTTGTTAGAAGTAAGTTATAGTTTTAGCTAGGACCTTTTGACATTAAATAAAGATGTAAAAATTTAATTTGATACTAAAGCTTTCGTCATATTGATTATTTGTTCATACGTCTTGTGTTAAGTGTTGTTTTTTTGACGTTGGTGCTACGTAAAAATAAAGAATAATAATAATACAAACCATACCCTTATAATAATTTAATAGTAATATGAAAGATAAATAAAACAATTTTTAAAACTGGTAAACTGGTGTTTTTAATTGTCAATCTTATTTTATTTTATTAAGATGTGGCCTAAAGATCGGTTTCAACCAAAACTATATAATTTTTTGAAGCAAAATATTGCAAATCACTAATTATTTACTACTTATACTCTTATCAGAGTTGTCGCTAAGATGATGCGTCTACTGACGCCGTTGGTCTCCTTAGTTTTGGGTCGCACTGCCTCCGCACCTTGCTCCTCCACTTATGACGGTTTGTAGCATTGCGGGAGCACTCCACCACAGTTGTCTGGGTAACTGTTTTGATCAGATCCTTGCATGGCTTGGGTGGGCATCCCCTCGCTCTTTTCCTCTACACCTGGTTCTGCACTACCAATCGATCCTTCATTTCTGGAGATGTGGCCAAAGAACTTCAGAATTCATAGTTGCACAGTCGACGATGGCCTTTCTTTTTAGATGGAATTGTTGGTTCAGAAAGCCGTCCAAGGGATCTTCAGCAGTCGCCTCCAACACCACATCTCAGAGGCATCAATTTTGCGGCGGTCTTAAGCCTAGGGGACGAATTGTTACTTGTTATTAATTTATTAATATATATTTTTTATATAAGAGGAGGCAAACAGGAAAGATACTCACTAGATGGGGGGTGGTGAGGCAACCGCCAATGGACATCCGCAACAACAGGTGTCAACAGATGCATAGCCGGCCTTTTTAGGTGGAAGTTTGCTCTTTCGGTTAAGTATCGGTTCGGGAAAACAGCAGCCGGTAATTGAGAGAAAGTGGCTGTGCAAGGCAAGAAAAATCTAGCAAAACGCGCGGTTGTGGAAACCCAGAGGTAAATACATGAGGGAGGCTTCTTTTAAGAAGAAGGTAGGTGGCGGGCAGATACAACAGCGGCACCTTTTGCTGCTGTGAATCAGCGATGTGCAGCAATATTGTGTTTCGGTTTGACGGTGCCGGAATCAGTGAAATTATTGTGCTTACGAGACTTGACAACTTATATCGCAGTGACGAGCGCAATCATGATTCTGCTCAGAATATTAAGTTCAATTAAGAATCCTAGGCGGCAATGCATTGTTTTGGGCAGGGCAGTTTTTCTCTTATAGAAAAGAAAGCATATTGATAATATCATCATCATCATCACCATCATCATCCCGACCCCCAAAGAAAGATCTCCATGACCATCGGTCCTTTGATGCCCTCAAACAGCCTATTCCGGCGATCTTGACCAGTCTTGTGGAGGGCCTACAAACACTACGTCTTCCGGTACATTCCGGCATTCGAAAACTTTTCTGATATATATTATATTATTATATCTGAATAATATAATATAAAGCGTACATCCGAGGTACACGGTAATAAGAGACACGAGATTTAATATAGAGATTACATCGCGTTCCGGCGAGAAACTTTTATCGTATCGTATTGACCTATTCACAAACATTAGCCGCATATTACAAGTAGTTTTATCTCGTACAGATTTGTTTTCACGCCTTTCTGTATCTCGTGATATTTACTAATGGCGTGTGAAAATGTAAATTCGGTTGTTGGATTTTTATCCTCTATTCTTCTGAATGTATTTTGTGTGGTAGACAACAATTTACATTTATAACTATTTATTTCGCATGTTTATTTTTTTTAATAGGTTGTAACTCTGTTGTGAGTAACAACAGAGTTACAACGAATACATAACTTACAAGAAAACTATCAACTAAAATTTACTAAATACAAGATATGCTGCAACTCGACTACGAGGGTGTATATACAGCATGTTTAGCAGAAAAATTAAATAAATATTATAAAACTTCGTTTAAGAAACCGACTTCAAAACCTAAAAAGTATAAAATAACTTAATAAATATTGAATTGAATACACCTTTTATGCAAACCTTTAATATTAATAAATAATAAATTTCTCTACTGAAAAATTTATGTTATTTGTCTATTAGATATATTTTTATTTTGACATAAATTAGAAGAAAATCAAATTTCAAATTGATGTGAGGTGCTAATTTGAATCTCTCGCGAAACATTTCAATGCTATTTCCATAATTCTGACGGATTGTCCGCAAGCGAATCATAAAAGCTTCACCTCCAAAGAAATTATGAGATCAAGATGACGCGCCACACTTTTTAATTCTCCTATACTTTTACAATTTATGCCGACCTTTGTGCAGACCTGCATATATATGTATATAACTAACTGACCCGACAAACGTTGTTTTGCTATATAAATTATTTTAAGTGTTCGACTGTTTTCTCTCCGACGCACTTCATTTACAAATCCGACTACCACGTGTTAAATTACCAACCCCTTCTAGGGTTTGTAATTTAAATGCACTTAAGATAGAAAAATCTGTATTTTACTATTTCCACTAATAATAATTATTTTAATAAATGACTCAATACAATTTGGGCAGCGTTACCCCTTACAATTATTCACAATAATTAACGTTCTCTCGAACTGAGCGGTCTGGCTCATATAGGGCGCGACCGTCACAGTGATGATGCTACCAAATGTTAGTTGTTTCTAAAATTATAGTTATACGAGTAATTATATACAACAATACTAACTCAGTTAGTAGTTAAATAAATATTATAATTAATTGGGATGTCTAATCTAATCAATCATATATCGTGATCTTAAAAATGTCAAATAATGTCAAAAATGTCAAATGTCTTATGACAGTTCATGACGTTGGTAGCGCTTGTAAATACATCAAGATGACACACGAAAAAGTCTTTTCATTTTTCAGGTTAATATATAGCATATATATGACACTCACGACAAATGTGGCTTTCGATTGGTAACAGTCACCAGTGGGAGGCACCTTTGCACAGGATACCGGGTAGATTATGGGTACAACGGCGCCTATTTCTGCCGTGAAGCAGTAATGTATAAACATTACTGTGTTTCGGTCTGAAGGGCGCCGTAGCTAGTGAAATTATTGGGCAAATGAGACTTAACATCTTATGTCTTAAGGTGACGAGCGCAACTGTGGTGCCGCTCAGAGTTTTTTGGGGTTTTCAAGAATCCTGAGCGGCACCGGCAACGTCCGGCTCGTCTCACCCCTAATTTTCAGTAGATGCAGAGATAGAGGCCACTCCTGTGATTACTCTGGTGTTCCAAAAGAATATGGATAGCGGTGATCATTTAACACCAGGTGGCCCGCTCGTATGCCTCAATTTTTTTCAATAAAATCCATTCAGTAGATTTTGCGTGAAGGAGTAACAAACATACACATACACTCACACATTTTGACGACCTGTATAGCCGAGTGGTTAGCGATCCTACCTACTAAGCTAGAGGTCCCGGGTTCGAATCCCGGTAGGTGCAAGCATTTATATGATGAATATGGATGTTTGTTTCCGAGTCATGGATGTCTAAATGTATTTATGTATGTTTATATGAATTTATGTATGTAAGTAAGTATATTGTATTAAATATATCATTATCTTGTAACCCATAACACAGGCAATATATGCTTAAGTTGGGGCAAGATAATTTGTGTGAAAAGTGTGTCAATATTATTTTCGCATTTAAAAATTGTGTAGGATACTTGCATCAAAGTATTTTAAATACACGCTTTAATTAATAATATATAATAATAATAATAATAATAATAATAATAATAATAATAATAATAATAATAATAATAATAATAATAACAATAATAATAATAATAATAATAATAATAATAATAATAATAATAATAATAATAATAATAATAATAATAATAATAATAATAATAATAATAATGATAATAATAATGATGATGATGATGATGATGATGATGATGATGATGATGATGATGATGATGATGATGATGATGATGATGATGATGATGATGATGATGATGATGATGATGATGATGATGATGATGATGATGATGATGATGATGATGATGATGATGATGATGATGATGATGATGATGATGATGATGATGATGATGATGATGATGATGATGAAGATGATGATGATGATGATGATGATGATGATGATGATGATGATGATGATGATGATGATGATGATGATGATGATGATGATGATGATGATGATGATGATGATGATGATGATGATGATGATGATGATGATGATGATGATGATGATGATGATGATAATAATAATGATAATAATAATGATAATAATAATGATAATAATAATAATAATAATAATAATAATAATAATAATAATAATAATAATAATAATAATAATAATAATAATAATAATAATAATAATAATAATAATAATAATAATAATAATAATAATAATAATAATAATAATAATAATAATAATAATAATAATAATAATAATAATAATAATAATAATAATAATATAATTATATTAATCTAATTATTGATTGTATTTTTGTATTGTCCGCGTAAAATTTTCCAAAGACATGCCAATTTATTTCTCTAGTTTAGAGGTTATTGCTGATTTTAACATGCTTTTTATTAGCTTCACCTGTATGTTTGTTTGTTTGTAACCGACTCATTTAGGCGCGATTTTAAACGACCAGATTTAGTTCAAACTTCGCAGATTTATCGAGGACCTATGAGAACACATTAATTTGATTTTTTTTTAGAGATCTATGTAGAAGATTTATTTTTACAACTACTATTTATTATTAAATAATTCGATTTGCAAACTATAAATGCATCGAATTCTAGTTAAAATAATTCACTTTTGTTACACGGATACATATTAAATTCAGCAAAGGCCACTATGAGTATCATAATGTCTTGTCTGTTCAGGTTATTTCAACCTAATATAGCTATATTTTAATATTTTAGTTAGTATAGTTTTATTGCTGCCTGGATACAACTCTTCAGAAATCTTTTAACAAAAATTAAAATATCCAATAGCATATTAAGGAAAATTATGTTTCAAGTAATTATTTTATTACTTGAGGTTGACAGATAACCTCTATTTTGAGCAATGCACACTAACACAAAGTGCCAAATGCCGTGCGAAATCGCGAGTGTAAGACGTAGTTTGTCACGTACACTAATGTAATAAACCTGGCCTGTTTTCATCGTTTGTCTAGCAGCAAGGGGCTCTATCTAGATGTATAAATTATCTAAGTTATTATTAGTTAAGATTGTTGTGAGCACCTACATTCACTTAGAGACACCTTATCTGAGGCTTGCTTAAAGCTTACTCGGCAATTAAGCTATAAATCGCAAGCAGTCACGCAACAAGCTGACGAATTAACCGTTAACACTCCTATCTTCAACCTGCAATCTAACTAACTAGCTCGTCGTTTGAATAATTGGAAGAGACCAATGTGATAAGTCATCTATTTATTCAAATTAATGTATCTGTTACTGTATGCATTTACATGCGCAGCATCATGATTTGGAAAGGACTAATTATTATTATATTACATTCACTCATTTTCTAATGTTCCTCCAAACAAACAATGTGATGTCTGAATAATATATTATTTCGCTTTGAATTTGTCAATTCCGTGAAACACGTTTTATATGATATTAAAATCTGTCAGATTTCCGGACGAGAGAATGTGTTCGAAATGGGATTATCTAATCATCCTGGGATGTAATGGAAATGGTAATAAAATCATGACAATGCAATTTTTGAAAAGGTACTGATATATTATATTTTGTTTTGATGTTTTGATAAAATGCTCTACGAGCGTTCGAAAAAAAATAACATTAGATAATAATGTATAAATGTTATAAATAAATACATTTTAAGGAATACATTAATATATTTTTTTTAGACTGTATGATACAGTTGTAAAATTCCATTTTTTTTTAAATAAATATAAGGAACGAGAGGAGCATGACCTTCAGTTGATGGTAATTGATACACCCTACCCATTACAATGTAGTGCCGCTCAGGATTCTTGAAAAACCCAAAAATTCTGAGCTCGTCACTTTAAGACATAAGATTTTAAGTCTCATTTGCCCAGTAATTTCACTAGCTACGCCCTTCAGACCGAAACACAGTGTTGTTTACACATTACTGCTTCACGCCGGAAATTGGCAAAGGAGCCTCCCACTTGTAGTGCATGTATCTGCGATAATTTCACCCCTTTTTGATTGCAGCACTGGATATATGTCAGTTACGTGTTTGAAAACCTAATTATTACATTTCAAAAAGAACATTCTTATCTTCCTTTATATATTTTTTAAACAGAGTAATGACCAACCATACCACAAAAATCCTTTAAAAGATAGATTAAGATATAAACATCATTATATCGGCAGTAAATAATAATAATAATATTGACACACTCTTACACAAATTATCTTGCACCAAACTAGGCATAGCCTGTACTATGGGTACAAAACAAATATATTTAATTGAATACAATATACTTACTATTTTCGCGCCTCAATAAGGAAATCCGCTGGCAGCTATTTCGGTCAACGGATCAGCCATGCTATCCAACGCGGTATTGGTGCCAGTATTCTTGGTACGCTTACACGTAATGATAGTTTTAATTTTATGAAGTAATAGTATTATAAATATAGTTATAAGTTTTGTTTTATTCAGGAAAATAAATTTAATCTTAATATATACTTCCTTAAACATACATAAATACATATAAACTTCCATAACTCGGTCACTAGCCACTGGGCTATAGGGGTCGTCATAAATAAATAAGTGAGCAACGTCATAGATTCAATTCAAGTTGCATTCCATCCTGTATTGTCGATAGCTTTGTTGAACAAGTGAATGCATTTTGAGATCAGTTATTGATGTGCTGATAACAATACGATGGTATCAAGCAGCTCGTCTGCTCTCAGTGTCGGTTCTAACGACGCACTCGACGAGATAAGAGCCTTGCAGTAAGTGCATCCAATGTTACGTGGAACAATATCCTCGCAGGCAATCTCAGTTAACTTTAAAGTAATCGCAAATGGAAACTGTAGTAATTCTGTGGTGATACTTTTTGAAACATATTCAAACAAAACAAATCATGATACTATAATTACATTAAATTAAAACTATTATTACGGGGAAGCGTACTAAGAATACTGGCAGCATTTCCGTTGGATAGCTAGGCTGATGCGTAAGTCGGTAGGTAGGCCGTAATAGCAGCCAGCGCTTGTGTTTCCAGTAGCCTTATTGAGGCACGAAGATAGTACTCCGCGCCTCTGTACTCAAGCATTAGGATCGAGACATATTGATTGAAAATAAGACGCCGCTTTGTTACCAGACTAACCCACATCCTGTGCAATGAAGCCACATTTATTTAATTAAAAACCCATTTCAATATGTTCGTGCTTCAAGAATACTTACAAAGTTTATTTAATTAATCATACGTGTTACATTCAGATTTGCCTAACGCGAGGGATTGACTGAAAACTCAACAAGAATTCCTTGGAAATTGCCTTCATATTTCAACGTCGGAGCAAATAACTTGCTAAACCCACACTTGAACTTTATACGAACAAATCCTTCTTGGATGCACAAAATAGAAACTTTTAAAATATTTCCAAGTTTCAGCTTCACTATTTCACATTAATTGTTTTGTTTACTATTTCATTTGAGACGTTATGTTTTCGCGTTTCAACATTGTTTTAAAGCAAAAATTTTTGAATTAGATTCATGCTGACTGAAGCTCATACCTGTTCGATTTACAAAACATTCACCTACACATAAAATATTCCAAAGAATCATGCTACTATTTTCTGCCCTGACATAAATAATAACTTAAGACAGACGGACCTATAAGTTGGGACTGAATTTAAATTCACATATTTTTATTCAAAATAGGATTCAAAATCTCCTATTGAAAGTCAACAACTACCACCCATTCAAAAAAGACTGCCTCAGACCTGAGAAGAACGGGTGCAAGAAACTCAGCGGGCTTTTTTTTTATAAAAATAAGTTGACTAAATAAATTGACCAACTTGGTATTATTTGGAACTCACTAGTTTTAAGGTAGAAGTTATGTTTTTTGGTGGCATTGTATTCTAATTATTGTATTCTAAATCTAATACCAAACACGTTTATGTAAGTAAATAACGTTTGAAAGTAGTGACCATCGCGTGTTTCTACGGATTTAACAACTTCAAAACACTAAAACAATCAGCGACTGACGATAAGTCGTCAGAATTGATTGCTTCTGTTTGACCTACAGACTATTATGAAACGTTTGTTGAATTGATGTCAGTTGCAAAGGAAGTTAACTTTCAGTTATGGTGGAACTTCATCCGCGTCTTAAGGGTATTATAAACTTATTAGCTGTAATGGCAAAGGCATAACACCATGTTAGTTGTATGGGTTGTTAGTAAATTGCATCTATTACGAAAGTGTTCCCAGCTGTAGCATCAAGCAACCCTTGAAATGTAACTGGGAGATGACTTTCATGTTCGCTTGTTCTCCTGCAGTCCAAAAAGGTGGCGTGTGTTCTTGGATTGACGGTATATAGCGCAGACATACGTTTTATTTAATAAATGTATGTATGCTACTATCTGTTCTAGACTAGAGGTAACTCATATGAATCATAGGCATAGGCATAGGAATTTGAATTCTTCTAATAGTCTTCACTTCTGCGCTGTAATTTAAATATATGAAGGAGGTTTGATAGCCGGTTGGAATAAAAGTTTGTAAAATAGCAATGAGTTGTTTAAAATAATTTACGAATAATCTAATCTTCTCATAAAAATTGATACAAGGAAAAATCTAATATTTAAATTAATTAATAATAATAAATTAATGAAATATGGGTCTCATTCAAAATTATCTCCACTGTGCTTAATACAATCCTGAGGCCAGTTAAAATCAATCAATTTAAACAGTCACAGACAATAAATCATTCAGCCGATTAAGATTAGTCCTACATGTCGCCAGTTTAGCTCTGATGAAGTTATAAGTGATTGCTTCCAACGATTGTGTGGATCGGTGACCCAATGCTGAAATGCTATGACCATTTATGGTGTTATTGAAAAGTTTCTTTGACCTTCTCCAGAAGCGTATGTTGATCTACCAAGTGGATGAGGAGTTCCGAAAATTCAGAGCAAGTTTAATGTCACAATTTTTTTTAATACAGGATGTTTCAAGAGTGTGAAAACACAGTAAAAATCATATAAGAATGAAAGATTTCAAACTTAGACGTAATTTATTTTTAATTGTAATTATAACTATCACACCTCGTGCTTATTTATGCTTTGTTCATCTCTCAGGTTGTGTCTTCATCTACAGGATCTACTTTACAGTTGATAACCTGCTCAACCCCAATATATGCATATAAGGAAATTGATTTGAGATGTCGCTCTTGTAAATCAACTGTAACAAAAACTAACTAACTGTAAAACAATTTATAATGTTTTTAAATGATAATTCTTCCTTCTAGGATTAATACACAAATAAAATTTGAAAACAAAATTTAATTAATGTTTGTATTTGTTGGGTTATGACTATCATAATTGTGAGCTTCTAATATTCGCAAGAATTTAATTTGAACTCCGAGTGTAGCTTGGCTTGCTATGCTGGCGATCCGATTCCTGTTTCTTTCCGCTCAATAATATTAAATTAATTTGAAAATAAACTAGCACCTTGCTTTATTTGCATACCAAATTGTTTATTTTAAATTGTACGTGTGGTTGAGTTTTCTCAGCATATTATTTACTTCTGTTCTGCTCTTTTTCGGACTATTTTAATTTCTGTAATAGCTGAGAATAATAGTAAGAATAACTTTATTTTTTTTATTAATGATACCTTAATAGTGGAGGATTAGTGAGCGTATTTATAGATGGATTTTTACACCAATAATTGGATAAAAGGAGAGCTTCAAACATAGCCTGTGACTACACTAGATAAAAAAAAGTTCGTAAGAGTCGAATCGGAAATAATTTTTAACTAACAAAAAAAAATCAAATTTAATTTTAAAATCATACTTGTTTAAATCATTAAAGAAGTATTTAAATATTTATGAATTAAAGTGAATTGTTAAGGTGGCAGTTTTGAAGGCAGGCAGAGACGCAACCGAGGGACTCATTACACCCGAGTACGTGAGTCGCACTTGATACATAGTGGTTTGAAAAGGAAAGGAAAAAAGTAGGACTGTCTACTAAAAGAAATGAGATACCATCAAAAATATAACTTGTAAGTTCTTCTACCGTAAAAAGCTATGAGATCCATGTAATACCAAGTCTGTCTATTTATTCAGTTCCATGTATGTATGGCCAAGCCAATCTTTGTATTTAGGTTAGATCTCTAGTAGCTTTGGTAGAATGAACCTTATGGGTACGCCTACGTTGAGCTTCAATAACGATGACTTCAGCTTCTTCAATTCCAAACGTTACAATATGTATTCTTTACATTTACTTAACTCATGTAAAACACTTATACGAACCACTAAATGATTTATTACAACAGAGCATTCGAATGAACAGCAGCTAACACGTCCGACACTTTCGACTACCCCAACAAGAAGCACCCAATAGCTGAGAGCAATCCGTAACAGTTACCCTACTAACAATCTTAATGATACGAAACTACCAACTTCATAATGAAGTGACATCAATAAGATTTTGCATGTGATTAAATAATGTTACAATTACTAAAAATATAATAAATTAAACAATATAATATTAACAAGTTACAAATTATTCTATTAATATTATCATAACAGAATGTTGGTACTAATTGGAATGTCAAATAACCATAACAATATGAACAAAATTCGATTCAAAGATACATACAAAATATGACAAATGAAAACTAACTTTACGTGAGAGAGCACACGGGAATCTGCTAGCGAACATAGTGTAATTCATTTTATGAACCGCGTATGAATGAATAATTAAAAAATGAACGCCTTTTATATACGTATATTGATTTTATATGCGAAAGAAAGTCGAAGATATCACATAGAGCTCTCTAGCGCCTTACGAGGTACCGTGACAGATGGCTTTCAATATCAAATTGAATTCCGCGGTTCATTGATTTTCAATTTGTCCGGGAGTACTTCCACCATTCACCATACACCGAGAGTTGGTCGCCATTATAAATCACTTGAAATTCCTTACAAATTCATGCCGTGATTCAACCTTTGTGATCTATGTTTTTAAAATATTGAATATCGTTTCTTACTATTTTCATTTCATTTTCGTTCTTAATAAGTGGAAGTTCAAACCCCTCAATTTCTTATGACTAGGTATTATAGTTAGCTAGTGGTTTAATATTCAAAATACTTAGCTCCGATTTCACCACTGATACTTCAAACTGATTTTACTACACTCAGTTTAACGTAAACCAGTTCAAATGCCAGTCTTAATTACGATATAAGAACTTTATTTCTCAGAAGAATATTACAATATCTATATATCGATTATTTTTCTTGTTTAAATATAAATATTAATAAAGTAAGTAAAGTGGAGAAAAACCAGTAAAGACACACTAGATGAAACCCCTAAAAAGAGTTTAAACGTATTGGTGAATTCGGTTAATCGATAATAAACACTAAGCGATTTCACCAATACCTTTTGCGTGTGTTGACGTAAAATGAGTTTACATGTCATAAACAATAGAATGTATCAAATACCTGTCGAAACTGTCATCGAGAAGTATAAACAAAATCAAAATTGATAAATGTTTTTATTTCAATAACGACAGTGACAGCACTTGAACGCGATCAAATATGTTGAACAGCCAAAATTCAGCGGTCACCATTTAAATGTGTTTAGGCTATAACTGCGTTTAGTTTGTGTTGGTGAAATCCCAAGTGAAACTGTAAGCTTGCTTACAGGCGTAAGCTAAGTTCAAAGTTTTTAACCACGTTCTACTTCAGTGGTGAAATCGGCCAAGTGTGACTGACTGCTTACAATTTATCAGTCAAAATATATGAATACTTTTACAGAAAAAAAAAACAGTTTCCCTTTCTATCGTGGTGTACTGCCGTTAGATATTTCCATCTCTCTCGCACGATTTGTTTGTTTATATGCTAGTATATTGTAATTCTATGGTGTAAACTGTATTATTTTTTTGAAAACAAATAAATGGTACATTATTATGGGGCATTGCGGCCGATATTAATACCATCTTTGTGTTGCAGAAGAGGGCTATTCGCACTATTTATAACCTAGGTCCTAAAGAATCATTAAAGGAAAAATTTAAAGAAATATACATTTTGACTGTTGTTTCTCAATATATTCTTGATAATGTTCTATATGTTAATAAGCACATTGAGGAATTTGCTATTTAAATTGTGACAATCATAATGTTAACACGAGGAACAAACATAAACTTGTTATGCTTACTACTCGTTAAGTCGAGCTAGTAAGTCTTTTATTGGGCAATATTATATGCTTCTACAATATGATCCCAGTTATGAATCCATGTTGCGAAATTCAAAAGAATTGTTAAAAATCGTTTGTATGGGAAAGGTAACTATAACATAACCGATTTTCTTAATGACACCACAGACTGGGAATGAAGTGAACACCCTCAGGCTCTTTAATTATAAATGTTTATTGTACGATATTATATTGTAATCCATATTTTTATATAAAAAAAAACTTTCACGATATCAGCCTGGAACCGATGTGGATTCCATCCCAAGTAATTGCACGCTACAGATTTCCAGACAGATGTAAAAATAATATTGATCTTCAACCATGCTTTAAATCCTATATTAAAGATTCTAAAACTGCTTATTGCCAACATTAAAACACCGAATGTCTTATAACCATTACATCATCCTAATAACTAACTAATAACTAACATTAAATCCTCCCATAACGAGTGTTGTAATGAAATTCAGTCCAACATTATAGTATCCGTTTTCATAATAACACTTCTTTGGATGATGTTATGGTAACAAGGATTAGCTTTTTTAATGTTAGCACTAAGATAACTGTTTCAGAATCTTTTATAGAGGATTCATATTATGGGTGTATAATTCTTGTATGCAACTGTTGATAATTTGGTATCAACAGTTCACTCTCACAACAGTTAACAGCAACACTCATGTGATACTATTATCACACTCGACTTCGCCTCATGTTATAAGCTCATATTCTTGTTTTAATACCCCTTATTACACAACAGTTGCATAAATAACTATTATAATACACGTCATTCTGCGAAAGTAATTGTATTGATGTGAAAACTGGGCCAAAATTACGTCATTTATTTCGCACAAATAGACGGGCAGAAATGTTGTATGAAAGTGCATTTCAAACGTTGTTTAGAGAACAGAAAAAATGTATGAAAATCTAACGTGTTCTGTTTGTTGTTTATTTTACTATTTTATTTAAAGGGAAACGTACTGGTTAGGTACAATTTCTAAATCAAATGTGAAAGCCTTTGAAACAATTTCCAAAGACTGTCAAAGAGACTCAATTAGCTCTCTTAATTTGTGTAATTTGTTAGCTAAAGTCATAATAATTTCTTATTTTTGTCCTCGTATAGTAAATCACTATGTATCACTGGGGAGTATGTGCGATTCCATTATTTAGATGTATGCCCTCAGCTTCGCTTACAAACAGCACCCTAGTAGGAATCACTAACATTGGTGAACAATGTACTAATCATTCGAATTATGGGAGAGTCTTTTATTTATCATTTATGACAGTATCGGATGAGACGAGCAGGGTGTAATGCTGATGGTAATTGATACGCCCTGCCCATTACAATGCAGTGTCGCTCGGGATTCTTGAAAAACCCAATAATTCTGAGCGGCACTACAATTGCGCTCGCTACCTTAAGACATAAGATGTTAAGTCTCGTTTGCCTAGTAATTTCACTAGCTACGGCGCCCTTCAGTACGAACAAAATAATGTTTACACATTACTGCTTCACGGCAGAAAAAGGCGTCACTGTGGTACTCATAATCTAGCCGGCATCCTGTGCTAAGGAGCCTCCTACTGGTCTCAGGCTGAGATCTATAGAGCGTACTTAGACTTTGCTCAGACTTAACTTATGTAAAACTTAGCTGAGTGTAAACTTAGCATAATCTATGTTTTTTTACTGTCATTTGACATCTGAAATTATGCTGAGCTTAAGCTAAGACTGTCCAATGAAAAAGTTAAGTTCGTGTTTTATCACATTTAGCTAAGTTTTAAGTTTATTACAGTTTAGTCTTGGTTGCGAAATACTCCTTTAAATTTACATAGACTTTGAATTTTTATAAATTACAGCCCAGATTACAATATTTAAAAGTATGTATTATATTGCTTAGAAGTAGAGATTTTCTAAAAAAATATTACATAGAATAATCCTAAAGATTATTAATTACCAAGAGTATTATTAAATAACTAGCTGATACCCGCGACATCAAATTGCAGTTCATACCAAATTGTATCGAAATTATTATTTATTTATATAAACTATTAATCATTTGTCCAGCCATTTGTGCATAAAGAAGAAACAAACTGTTACTCATAAACTTTCACCATTATAATATTAATGTGATAAACAATTATATTATACAGTATTTAATGGGTATATTGGATGGTATATTATATGGATATTTGTAACTCCTACAATTTACCTCGCAGATTGCAGATTTATTCCTACATACTGAAACTTATCGTATTATTTTCGATATTTCAAACTACAGCTTTATAAATTATAGCCTATGTGTTATTCTGATGTATAAGCTATATTCTTGTAAAGTTTCATTAAAATCTATTCAGTAGTTTTGAGTTAAAGAGCAACAAACATACATCCATTCATTCTTAAAAACTTAAGCATTTATAATGTTAGTAGGGTTTATTTATTTATTTATTTAAAACATCACAAAATTAATGAGTTTCTTAAGTTATGCTAATATTAGTGATCCATTAACAAGAAGGCGCGATAAGTCCCCTTTCATGTTTGTGTTAAGCACTTTTACGGTGTAATGAATATATTATATTTGATTCCATAAATTATAATTTTATAATTGTACGCCTTAATAGGTAATATTTTTTCCTTTTCATCATCATCCGGAAGACGTCTGCTGGACAAAGGCCTCCCCCAAAGATCTCCACGACGACCGGTCCAGCGATGACCTAGTCCAACGTATTCCGGCGATCTTGATCAGATCGTAGGTCCATCTTGTGGGGGGCCTACCGACACTGCGTCTTCCGGTACTTGGTCGCCATTTAAGGACTTTTCTGAATGACTTTTTTTTCCTTTTAATTAAAAACAATTAAATTGACAAGAATGTTGTTGTATTTGTACAACATAATACAAGAGATACTATGTTATTAAATACTTGAATCAAAGTTTACTGTTACTATAGTTATCATTTTTCTTTCTTCAAAAAAACCAATTCGTTACGAGTTAGTGCACTTATTGCTATGAAGCACTTAAGATATTGCAACAAATCACAGTGAAGTCACTGAACTAAATTCTTAAACACAGTTGTTCTAGTATTCTGAATGTGAGAGCTACAAATCTGACTTAGTTCATTTTAAAGCGTTTATAATGTTTGGTTGGACTGCATTGCTTTGCTTTTGTGCGCTAATCGTGTTAGAAACTTCTGGTGCCTAATCCTGAATAGAGAAATATACTCTATATTTCTCTATACAACGAGTTATTTATCTCATATTATGCATTTTTGGGAAGACAATTGAGTAAATAATTTACATTACTGCTACTACATAACTCATGATCATAATATCATCAGTCAGAAGACGTCCACTGCTGGACATAGGTCTCCCTCAAAGATCTCCTCGACGATCGGTCCTGCTCTGCCCTCATCCACTCTATACGAAGATGTTGACCGGATCGTCGGTCTATCTTGTGTGGGGCTTACCAACACTGCGTTTTCCGGTACATGGTCGCCATTTACTGCCCCAATGGCCACCTGCCCGTCGAGCTATGCGTCCTGTCCACTGTCACTTCAGATTTGCAACCATCTGGGTTATGTCAGTGACTTCGGTTCTCCTACGGATCTCCTCATTTCTGATTCAAAAGGAAAACTTCCTTGCAGGGAAACTCCGAGCATAGCCCTATCCATTACCCTCTCAGCGACCATGAGCTTCCTGATAACGCCCATAGTTCACGATCACGACTGCGTTCCGTATGTCATTACTGGCAACAGACACTGGTTAAAAACCTTCGTCTTTAGACACTGATGATCAATGATCATAATTATCACTAAACAAAAAATGCTTTGAAGTTAAATTTTTAACATCGAAGGACCATTAAATCTCAATTAGATAAAATGCGTGATGGCGTGCACGAATGTAAAAAACGCCCCAAATGGAGGGCTTAATATTATAAGGGTTACTTACTCGTATTTATTGGCCATATACTTTCAGCTCAGGTTTTCTGAACGTTGCAATTATTAATGGATAAATCTCGTTATTTGTTCTGTACGTTTAAATTCTGAGTTAGATTGTATTAGCGATGAGATATGTTTTGCTTGCTTTTTTTGATGTTATTTTTTCGGAATTTGTGAATTTCTTGAAAGCTTTTCTTTATTTCGATATGCAATGTTTAGAATTGTTACTGGTTACTAAGTGTTGTGAATTTGTACATTTATACAAATCTGCTATTCAGGTACTTGTTGTATTATGAAACCAGATCATTATTTTTTTATTTATATACTTTTGGATGATTATAGTTGCCATCAAAGCTGGTAAATTACAATACGACCTTGCTAGAGCAGCATTTAGGTCATTCCACACTAGCTACTAATTCGATTTATTAGTCTAAATTTATAATCTCTATGTCTAAATAATATATCTTAGATAATTAAAACGTCTAGATAGAGTATGTTGCTGTTAGATAACCGATGAAAAAACAGGCCTGGCATATAAGTTTCATTCAGCGGTTGGTAGTATTTTTTTTAATGAAAATTAGGGACGAGACGAGCAGACCGTTCAGCTGATCGTAATTGATACGCCCTGGCCATTATAATGCATTGCCTCCAGTCTCATTTGCCCAGCAATTGCACTAGCTACGGCACTGCTTACACATTACTGCTTCACGGCAGAAATAGGCGCCGTTGCGGTACTTATAATCTAGCCGGCATCCTGTGCAAAGGAGCCTCCCACTGCGATAGTTGAAGCATGCTGTGGTGTTGCAAAACGCAGCTTTGATCATTTATACGTCTAGATACAATGTGACAGCTGTGAAATCGTCGAAAAAGTTGAGGTTGACAGTTAGCCTCTATTATGAGAAATGCACGCACACAAACACAAAGTGACATACAAACTGCGGGTGTAAGACGTAGCTTGTCAATCACACTAAAGTAAAAAACCTGGTCTGTTTCCATCAGTTGTCTAGCAGCAAGAGGTTCTATCTATTTATTTATTTATTTATTGGTAATCAACAGCGTTACAGTAAACGTTAATAAACAATAATATAAAACATAATTCTTAAGGCCATTATAGATTACTCATATTGACAATATTATTTTACAACAGTTTTACAACAAGATATATTACAGAACAACTGCCTCTTGTGTTTCTTATTTACTGTGTGTATGTTTGTGTGTGGGTGTGAAAGGGTATGTGTGTGGTTAGTAGATAACAATATGTATATATTTTAAACAAATGAGTATGGCACTGCTTTAGACTGGTGTAATTTAATAATTTCACGCTTCAATTTATCCTTTTCTAACATGAAGATATCTAGAATATCATAGTCATTATTGTAATTATTTTGAATCCTGCAAATAATCGAGTTTTTATAATAGTTCGTTTTGGTACGTGGTGCAACCAGGAGTTTCGTATGACGTGTTCTATATTGTGGTACATTAAACGATAGGGCACTTAATAATTCAGAACAGTTTGTATTGCCTGACAATAAAGAATGTAGAAAAATTACATCTTGTTGGTTTCGGCGGAGTTCCAGTGGGTCTATATTAAAAAATCTACATGCTTCATCGTATGACGTGTAGGGATGATATGCTAGACGTATAAATTATCTAAGATCGGCAGCTGTAATTACTTACACCCATTCTAACTACGAACACTAAAATCCGCAAGAGAAAGGGACTAACTGACATAGGAAAAACAATAGCCTCTAGGAAGTGGAATTGGGCGGGCCATATTTGCTGTAGGTCCGATGGACAAGATGGACGGAAGATTTGGTTCGGCTGGGAAGGACTGGATGCTTGGCTGGAAAACTCAGGACGGCACAAAATGGTCTAAAATGGAACAGACCTTTACTCAGTATTGGGTAGATCAAGGTTGAAGATGAAGAAGGAAGAAGTATTCTAACTACAACTTTATCTTTCTAATAATAAAAATTCAATGTGAATCCTGTACATTCAACGTTTCAGTTACAATAAATTGGCAACACTATATCGAGTGCAACATTTAAATAAAGCAAGGCTGCTCCTCGATTGTATATTGAAATGTTCTCAACATGTGTTTCTCTGTTCTATAAATCTGTCTTTAAATTCTCTTTAAAGTATTTCTTCCTATTTTACTGCATGACCTCTTCCAAAAAACCAATTTCATTATGATTTCGTTGCCAAACACTTAGGTTTATCTAATTAAGATATAAGTTTTGCACAGCTTAGAATAAAATTTACGGCCTCACAAATACACTTGATATTAAGTTAGACCTAAGAATAAACCAAGTATATGCATATTCTTTCCACCTTTCGCGGGGAGGTCACGTATGTAGTGGGTGATTCTCCCAAGTCATTGTTGTGTTTATTGTCTTCAAACAAAGGCATTAAGTTAACGTTCTAATTTTAAATCTATAGCGATCGTAGCATTTCTTATATAGAAATCGGAATATCATTACTTAGAGATACGGAATTTTCAGCGGACGTAAAACAAACCGTAAATATGACGTATGCGGAAACACTATTTCATTGGTAAGTCTTTTTAACTAAACTGCTATTATCTCTTCTCAAATTATGTATAAACTTGTAGTTAAATATCTTACGCTATGCCATTTATATCTGGCTCGTTATGATGACATTTGAATGGTTCATTAAAAAAAGAAACAATTTAATAAAATTTTCGGCTAAACAGCTACACATCCACACACTTTCCATTTTTTTTATATCCCATTAACGCCTTAAGGCTAAATCTATTATTATTTAAAAATAAAAAACGTATGTCTAACAGAAATCACGTCTATAAGAAACCAAAGACTCAAAAACAATAAGTTTGCGGCTCTATATCAAGTGCATCATATTCATAAAGCAAGGTGGCACCAAACTACAATTGTGAATTGAAATGTCCCCGAAATGCGTCCGAGGTTCTATAAATCTGTCTTTAAGTTCCTTTAAGTGTTTGTTAGTATTTCGACTGCATGTCTTGTTCTCGAAAAGCAATTTCATTATGGTATCGAAGCCAAGTCTTAAGATTTATTTGCTTGGAGTATAAACTTGCAGTGCAGATTTTTATGGAAGACAAACGAACGTACTTTTAATAGGAAGTGATCACCGTCGACCACAGTCTTACAACACCAGGGATACAGGAGTGCTACCGGCATTTTAGGTAGTTGTAAAAGCTTTTTTGAATGTATATATGTCGTGTCGTAGAATAAATACTGTAGGGAAGTTCATTCCTAAAGTTGGTAGTGGAAAGATCCTTGAAAATCGTATTAAGGCGGTACTTCACACATCCATGATGAGAATGATAAATAAGTTTGCGATATGTGGTGTGAAGTTAGGCGCAAGGGATTAGGTAAAACATTTATTCGGAATACTCCCGTGATGGACGGTGATGGCGATGGAGCCATTCACAGAACGCTAGATTCCCGACTATTAAAATTAAAATTAAATCACATTCATTGTTCTCAAAGCAATAAAAATACAGAATAACATACATACTACATTTAACAAATTAAAATGAAACAAAGGGTACCGGCTCAGGTTACGGCATATTTACATTCACTGTAAATACTGTATATATTACAGCTTGGAGTAATATGTAATATGTAATACTCCAAGCAGCGCTTCAGCTGCCGCACGTCCCTGAGGTGTTATTAGGGAACTATTAGGGTCCACGTTCACCAAATATAAATCATCAATAAAATTTAAAACAATTAAACTTACAAATGCGCTCAAGCGGAAGATCGGCGCTGGACATACATGTTCATACTGTGTCAGCAGCATATTTGCGGCTGATGTTTGATCTAGTTTTGTTTTATTATGTTTAACCTGATTCCTGCCGCCGAATTCCACCTTCGCACGACACGCCACAAGTTAGGATATCATCCTCACCATCTGGATGTGTGGCGGTCCTCCACAGTGCGGTTTTCAAGGAGCTTTCTTCCACGTACTACAAAGCTGTGGAATGAACTTCCTTGTGCGGTGTTTCCGGGACGATACGACTTGGGTACCTTCAAAAAAAGCGCGTACACCTTCCTTAAAGGTCGGCAACGCTCCTGTGATTCCTCTGGTGTTGCAAGAGATTGTGGGCGGCGGTCGTCACTTAACAACAGGTGACCCGTACGCTCGTTTGTCCTCCTGTTCAATAAAAAAAATATGTTGTAACTATAATAACAGATACTGAGTTTCATATAATTATGTATTTAAATCTATCATATTACATACATAGAATATATCACACTCTATACTCGTAAGTATCCATCCCTACTCTGTGCTATAAGCCTTGTTTGTAAGTGTATGTGTTTGTGTGTGTGTGTATATAATATAAAAATAAAAAAAAAGTGTTTTAGTATCAAATCTTTTAAATAAGAGTGTTGGAGCTGCTCTCAAATGCAGCTGATACTATGGTGCCCCAAATCAGAGATGAAAATAAAATTACATATGTGGCCGGATGTGCGACTTATAGAATATAATATGCTAGGATGTAGTATCACGATTGCCAATTTGGCTTTACTATCCACACAACCAGGGAAATGGTAAACACTTGAGATTTCGAGACGCGGTATTGTCCTATAATTTTGATTGACCAAAACTAATAATGTCCTTTGGCGTTCCGTGTGGTCGCTCTTTCACTGAGCCAACCGTTAGAGTGACGTCACGTTCATAAATCTTGATATGTCTTGTTCAACTCTCAGGTTGTGGCTTTATTTGTGTAATTAATTCCAGAAAATGAGTGTTATTACTTTAAAAAATAATAAATTGTTAATATGTCCAATCAAAGAAATTTCATAGCACATCATCATAGAGTTTTATTTCATTTAAAAATCATTATCAACTAATTTTTCTGGGTATTTCATATTACTAAGAAATGAAATTCGTACATTATAACGAGATGTCGGATAGAAAATAAAACCATGGAGGAAAAGATATACGGCAGTACAAGTTGCAGGTAATTAAGGTTTCACTCTGTTTTCCCGGGAGCTAACAAGGAAAATATTACTTTGCTGTCAGCTTGGTGGTGCTAATTTAGTAAAGCTGGTGTCGGCAACGTTGTAAAATGAAAGTGTTTCGTTGCACGACAACGAGTATATTAAAAATATTTATTTTTATATGCTTCAAATGGATTCGGATTGCTTATTTTTAAGAAGGAAGGCTCCTTTGCACAGGATGCCGGCTTTATTATGGGTACCACAACGGCGCCTATTTCTGCCGTGAAGCAGAAATGTGTAAGAATTACTGTGTTTCGGTCTGACGGGCGCCGTAGCTATTGAAATTACTGGGCAATGGGCAAGGCATATCAATTACCATCAGCTGCACGACCTGCTCTCTTCGTCCCTTAATTTCACTGAAAAAAAGCCTCAAGGAAGGTCTCATCATCAGCTCAGAATAGATTTTTGATTAAAGCTTGCAGAATACACAATGACTGCAATTAAATCACAGATATTCTTCGATGTAATATTAACAGTTTTGTATCTTATCTTAAACAATTTAATGGTAGCTAAAGGTTATTTTAGTATCGGTAAATGTATCCTAATTTTTAAATTTGTAATTGCTTGCAGTGATACACTGTTTGCTCTGCAAAAGATAGCTGTTCGTGCTATATATCAGCTTGGTTATGTCTATAACAGTCACTCAAAGAAAAATTTATAGAAATAAATATTATGACAGTTCATTGTCAGTACATTTATGAAAATTTATTATACAGTAACAAAAATCGTCACCTTTTTGCTCTTGAAAGTGATTTTCATTATTATAACACTAGGAATAAGGGGTTGCTTGTAACTAATACTAGTGGGCTCCATAATATACATAATACCATTAAGGAAAAATGTTTACACTTTTATAACAAAGTCCCAGCCACTGTTCAGGCATTATCTATAAATACATTTAAATGTTTCATTAATTAATGGCTCTGTGGTAAATCCTACTACTCCACAGCAGATCTAAGTGATCCGACAGCCTGGGACTAGATTATGTTTATTTTATAGCGATAGAAATAGCCTTACAATATTGTATATTTTTATTGAATAGAGCGCAAAAAAAGAATGCTGGGAGAGTTCCTATCGCCGCTTGTTCTCTCTCAGAGCGCCATTTGTTTCCGAAGCGATAGTAGTATCTAGTATATTAGAAATGACATCAAAAATAATTCTAAATGAATCAATTTTGAGAAAATAAATGCCTTTTATGCCTTTTTATACCTTCATACAATTCATATAATAGATACGTTCATACTCTTGCGTATGCCAGTGGTTGCCCAAGCACTTAATTTAATTAGGTTTGTATTAGCCTGTATTGATTTTTATTTACTTGTATTATGAAATTACTCAGAGATGCAATAGAATACTATGTTGTACATATCATTAGGGTTATCTGAATTTGGAGTAATGTAACATAATTTATTTCCTCACTTTTCATAGAATGTGTCTGACATTGATTTTGGTCTAAAAATAATTACCGGAATTGCTGTTCGCGGACTATGATTAATTAATGAGATCATTTAACATTTATAATCGGAGCGGACTCCGTTTAATATGCACTTTTCAACTACTTTAAAGTTTTAAATTATATTGTCAATGTCAAAGTTGAAGTTGGTGCGATTCTAGTGGGCTCGGAGAACACACAATTAAGGTTAAATGAGTGTATGTATTAAAATTTCCACAAACTAGGATTTTTTTTATGCTTTAAAATTTCTAAAATTGTCTTCTAATAAAGATATAAAAAGAAGCAAGCTAGAAGATGGCGGTCTATAAACATATTATTAGATGGTTACTGGCAAGTATGTCTCGTCATGACAGTCACATATAATACGATTTTGTTACAATTTATAAAACTTATAACTTAATATATTATATTATAATATTTATAAAACTATACCTTATAATTATACTTACTTATATTTATAAAATTTGTAACAATTTATAAATTGTGGGATGGCCTCGTCTAATCGTAGCAGTTGACGAACTAAACTTAAGCCATCGCTACTCACGCAAAACGCGTTAATTAAAATATTTTCAATACACTTGCTTGTAAAGTGAGTCTTATTACATCATTTTAAAGGCCATAAACCGAACTATAACACACATGTGCGTCTTAATATTACACACTAGTGCATAATAGAATTATGCCTACAAAGATAATTTAGTATCTAACTGCAAATTATGAGACCAAACAGAGCATTTTCAATTTAACCGGGTAAACCGGGTTTTTGTAACAAGAAAGAGGTTTTATGCCGCTGCATATTCATTTACATTATTCGAATAAATAAATGTGTGCTTAGTTTAGAAAAAAGAAACTATTTATATTATTACCATCAAATTATTTATAATTCACAATAGTTTGCACATAAATACAAATATAATATGCATTTTATCACAAAATTACAATTTTGAAGTAGGCTGTAGGCTATTACATATAGTAATCTATCACCTTACATTTGGCGCGTGCAAAAATATAGAACTTGCGCACCATTTCACATAATTTTCATATTTTGTTTGAACGATTTATGCAATACATGTTTGCCATTTCCTCGCAAGTGTTTTGAAAAAGTGCGTCTTAAACTTCTAGACATTCGGCTCATTTACTTATGCCCTCGCCTGCGGTTCAGTCTACAACCTACAGCCTTGTGTATAATGGGCAACTTAGTTCACTTGTATGTAATACTAGCCGTTCCCGCCCGCTTCGCTGGGCGAATTTTAAAAGAAAGGAATATTTTAAATAAATTTGTTTCCTAATGTCCGATTAATGACAGCTGGCAGGTAGCGAAACGTCCGATGACGCGATTAAGATTATCCGACGGCGAGCGCGAGATTCATCATTATTAGAAGCGATATAATTACATAACGACTCCACCTATGGCTATATAAAAAATACATTAACGTAGTTAAAAGTATAGAAAATCAACGTGTCAAATCATAAATAATGTTTTTGAAACCAAGTTATATATAAATACAAGGTTAAAGCTCGAGATTATAGTTAGAAATGTGATAACATTTTCATTATTTTACTTTATTTTTAGTTTTTATGTAAAATATTAGCGCACACATTAATAAAACTTGATTATTATTGAAATAGACTATATAACCTATTTTTTGATATTAATTTGTCATTACTTCGACTTACGGGATTGTTGCATTAAACTAAAATAAAGCACCCATTCTTAGTATATACCTACAATTTATCTGCGGAATGCACAACTAAAACGTGAAATACTTGGTTGTCTCAATACATCCAGATTGTTGAATATTATAAACATTATATTTATGATATTTTGTCCCTATTACAAGCAATGATTTACTGTTAATTAATTGGATTACAATAAAAATTTGATATTTAAACCAAATCGACAAAGTAGTATCGATCATACTGTTATAATTTGTCGATTTAATGTCGTAAGAAGAATTTTATATGTAATTTGTAGATAAAATCGGAAACTAGATATCATGAGGATTAATTTCATATATAAAACAAATATAATACGTAATTAAAATATTACACTTACATGATAAACAAAACAATAACAAAACACTTGACACTACAAAAATAAACAAATGACAATTCCCCCCGCAAAGCGATTTTCAATTAATTATTTCTTTTAATTTTTGCTCGGATACTTGATATTTAAAGATAAGCCTATTACAATTACTTACCATAGAGTCTTAAAAATCGTATTTGACAAGCTAATTCACTCATACTACAGATTATAACACAAAATAAATACGCAAGTCGACTGGGCCACTCTGGTTGCCTGGACGTTTGACTGTCTAAAGAAAAAAGCCGCTCTAGTTGCCCGGACGTTTGAGTAGCTAATTACATTAGGAAACAAATTTATTTAAAATATTCCTTTCTTTTAAAATTCGCCCAGCGAAGCGGGCGGGAACGGCTAGTATTACATACAAGTGAACTAAGTTGCCCATTATACACAAGGCTGTAGGTTGTAGACTGAACCGCAGGCGAGGGCATAAGTAAATGAGCCGAATGTCTAGAAGTTTAAGACGCACTTTTTCAAAACACTTGCGAGGAAATGGCAAACATGTATTGCATAAATCGTTCAAACAAAATATGAAAATTATGTGAAATGGTGCGCAAGTTCTATATTTTTGCACGCGCCAAATGTAAGGTGATAGATTACTATATGTAATAGCCTACAGCCTACTTCAAAATTGTAATTTTGTGATAAAATGCATATTATATTTGTATTTATGTGCAAACTATTGTGAATTATAAATAATTTGATGGTAATAATATAAATAGTTTCTTTTTTCTAAACTAAGCACACATTTATTTATTCGAATAATGTAAATGAATATGCAGCGGCATAAAACCTCTTTCTTGTTACAAAAACCCGGTTTACCCGGTTAAATTGAAAATGCTCTGTTTGGTCTCATAATTTGCAGTTAGATACTAAATTATCTTTGTAGGCATAATTCTATTATGCACTAGTGTGTAATATTAAGACGCACATGTGTGTTATAGTTCGGTTTATGGCCTTTAAAATGATGTAATAAGACTCACTTTACAAGCAAGTGTATTGAAAATATTTTAATTAACGCGTTTTGCGTGAGTAGCGATGGCTTAAGTTTAGTTCGTCAACTGCTACGATTAGACGAGGCCATCCCACAATTTATAAATTGTTACAAATTTTATAAATATAAGTAAGTATAATTATAAGGTATAGTTTTATAAATATTATAATATAATATATTAAGTTATAAGTTTTATAAATTGTAACAAAATCGTATTATATGTGACTGTCATGACGAGACATACTTGCCAGTAACCATCTAATAATATGTTTATAGACCGCCATCTTCTAGCTTGCTTCTTTTTATATCTTTATTAGAAGACAATTTTAGAAATTTTAAAGCATAAAAAAAATCCTAGTTTGTGGAAATTTTAATACATACACTCATTTAACCTTAATTGTGTGTTCTCCGAGCCCACTAGAATCGCACCAACTTCAACTTTGACATTGACAATATAATTTAAAACTTTAAAGTAGTTGAAAAGTGCATATTAAACGGAGTCCGCTCCGATTATAAATGTTAAATGATCTCATTAATTAATCATAGTCCGCGAACAGCAATTCCGGTAATTATTTTTAGACCAAAATCAATGTCAGACACATTCTATGAAAAGTGAGGAAATAAATTATGTTACATTACTCCAAATTCAGATAACCCTAATGATATGTACAACATAGTATTCTATTGCATCTCTGAGTAATTTCATAATACAAGTAAATAAAAATCAATACAGGCTAATACAAACCTAATTAAATTAAGTGCTTGGGCAACCACTGGCATACGCAAGAGTATGAACGTATCTATTATATGAATTGTATGAAGGTATAAAAAGGCATAAAAGGCATTTATTTTCTCAAAATTGATTCATTTAGAATTATTTTTGATGTCATTTCTAATATACTAGATACTACTATCGCTTCGGAAACAAATGGCGCTCTGAGAGAGAACAAGCGGCGATAGGAACTCTCCCAGCATTCTTTTTTTGCGCTCTATTCAATAAAAATATACAATATTGTAAGGCTATTTCTATCGCTATAAAATAAACATAATCTAGTCCCAGGCTGTCGGATCACTTAGATCTGCTGTGGAGTAGTAGGATTTACCACAGAGCCATTAATTAATGAAACATTTAAATGTATTTATAGATAATGCCTGAACAGTGGCTGGGACTTTGTTATAAAAGTGTAAACATTTTTCCTTAATGGTATTATGTATATTATGGAGCCCACTAGTATTAGTTACAAGCAACCCCTTATTCCTAGTGTTATAATAATGAAAATCACTTTCAAGAGCAAAAAGGTGACGATTTTTGTTACTGTATAATAAATTTTCATAAATGTACTGACAATGAACTGTCATAATATTTATTTCTATAAATTTTTCTTTGAGTGACTGTTATAGACATAACCAAGCTGATATATAGCACGAACAGCTATCTTTTGCAGAGCAAACAGTGTATCACTGCAAGCAATTACAAATTTAAAAATTAGGATACATTTACCGATACTAAAATAACCTTTAGCTACCATTAAATTGTTTAAGATAAGATACAAAACTGTTCATATTACATCGAAGAATATCTGTGATTTAATTGCAGTCATTGTGTATTCTGCAAGCTTTAATCAAAAATCTATTCTGAGCTGATGATGAGACCTTCCTTGAGGCTTTTTTTCAGTGAAATTAAGGGACGAAGAGAGCAGGTCGTGCAGCTGATGGTAATTGATATGCCTTGCCCATTGCCCAGTAATTTCAATAGCTACGGCGCCCGTCAGACCGAAACACAGTAATTCTTACACATTTCTGCTTCACGGCAGAAATAGGCGCCGTTGTGGTACCCATGACGATCGGTCCTGCGCTGCCCTCTTCCAACGTATTCCGGCGATCTTAACCAGATAGTCTGTCCATCTTGTGGGGGGCCTTCCAACACTACGTTTTCCGGTACGTGGTTGCCATTCGAGCATGGTTCCAACGGCCATTTGTCTGTCGAACTAGTTGCCTGCCCACTTCCGTTTCAGTTGGCACTTTGGCAGTTGGTTCTTCATAACCATCTGAGACATCGGTGACTTTGGTTCTCCTACGGATGTCCTAATTTCTGATTGGATCTCGCGGGGAAAATCCGTGTATAGCCCTTTTTAGTTTGTTATGTTAAGAGGTACAATTGGATATGTTTTTTACTTTCTTATGTACTTACTACCGGAGGTTGGCCGTCAGCTCAATTCACTTCATCCTCTTTTGTGCCAAGCTAAACAGGTTTAGTATTTTTTATGTGTCGTTTTGTCAAACTATCAAGGCGCTATATTCAGTGAACGCTTTGTTTTACATTCGTACAGTGGCTATCTTTCTTTCTTAAGGAACGTATCTTAACCTATATTATTAAAATATTTCTATGAAATCTAAAAGGACAACATTGACTTTTGTGTAGCCACAGAAGGTCACGTCGGTATTAAGCTTCATAACAAAAACAAAGAGTGTAATTTGAAACAGCTGTTGTGAGTTAGGAGCTGGTAGCCATTTGGATCTCCGAAAATCGTTTTATACTTTTGCGATAGAAACAACACAAATACTTTGTATTTAATCATTTTTTATTTTCAATATCAAGTAGCGTTTTGTATTGAAAGAAAGAGTAATATTATATTATATTCTAAGTTGAGAATGGAAAATATACAAAAAAAAGTTTCATGACTAGAATTATTCGAAGAAGATAATATAACATTGTTCAGGCTGTGTTTTATATGAAAACAATCAATACAATATGTTCTGTTCTTGAATTTTTGTCCGTTTTCATTTTCTGGCGATCACTGCACTTAAATAATCAAGATAAGAAGTAGTATAAGATGGGTATCTTGGGTTACCACTTGGGAATACTAAATAATAGATATAATATTCTCTTTCTTCAAATAAAACAAATCTTATAATACTGTATTTACAATACTACAATTACATTAAATTAGAACTATCATTACGGGGAAGTGTACCTAGAATACTGGCAGCATTTCCACGTTGGAGAGCTAGGCTGATCCGTTGACCGAAATAGCTGCCAGCTCTTGGGTTTTCAGCCAGTTCAGTAGGAATGTATTTTAATTAATATTTGTTATATTAATTATTAGTTTTTTAGGGTTTCTATCGAATAGCGCTCCTGTACCTATTAGCTTTCCATGGACTTAAAAAAAGAATGAAAAACTGTACTTATATCTCATGAATTTAATTGTAATGGAAATAAATAATTAACTTTATTTTTGTGCCAATGTCCAATAATTTGTATGTAAATACAGGAATAATATTAATATTATTATAAGAATCTAAGACAGGAGAGATTGTTGTTTTTATTTCTTTTATACTTTCAACTTTGTTGCTTTGTTAGTTTGAAATTGATTGACGCGACCAAACTGTTACGACCATTATATATAACAAATACTGTATGTTCTGAATACATACCTACTGTATATATATATAAATAAACTTTCTAACATCTAAACAATAACGCTCTTCAAAACAGGCTCGTTATAAATAATAAAACTTTATTTATCACTTTAAAAAATAACAAATTGTTTAGATTGTTCATTTAATTGAATTATTTTATTAGTTCAGTTAGTACAAGTGTTGTAGCAATTACCAGTCGATTATTACTAGACTACCAAATTATCGCCAGATTACCAGTCTCCTAATTTCCTATGACAACATTTAACAAACATGTTTTTAAAAATGAGACCGTAGCGCTCATCAATAGTTTTAGTTTTGTAGCCTACTCATTTAAAACGATAAGCTCCACGTCTTAGATTAAGAATTGGTCTCCGCTGTGCTTCAACTGCGCCCAATTGGGCGTATTCCAGCCAAACTAGAACAATGCGTTACGTTGACGTGCCACTTGTTCTGTTAAACTTTGCTAGTAATTGAAACTAAAATGCCGGATTGCGTAGTAAAACTTTGTAAAAATAATACTAACAGAAATTGTTTGTATGTTTATGTGCATGATGTGTTCACCTGTAATTGCAGGAACTCGATTTTTGAAATTAATGTTATAATCTTATGAATTGTCTTGTGTATTCTGTGTTGGTGGACCTTGAATAAATAAATAAATAAGAAAAACACTGGAATCACATATTATCAGTTAGTACTTTGTATTTTTTAATTTCAATGTAAAAAAAATAACACTAAGCGTATGTTAGTAGATGTCATTGTGTGTTAAGGTGGCACGCACACAAGCATCTAATAGTTAATAAGCCGTAATAATAAATCTATTGTTCTTAGGTAGTGAGGTATCTAGTTATAAATTTATAGGTCTGAAGAATGGAACTATCGATACAATAGTTAAATAGTCAGTAGTTACAAGTTAATTCTTAACGTGACTAGGTTGCTCTTAAGCCCATATCATACACCAAATTACTGTTGGACTGTCCGTAAAGATCGTTCGCGACACTGTTGACTCAGCTTGAATCTATATAGCCTAAGAGATTGTAAAATATATTAAATACATCTGTGTTTTTGGTAAGCTATAATTAATACAATACTTTTCTTTTTGGAAGGAATTTCTTTTTAATCTTACGGTTGGGGTTAACTGATACATATGGTCACGCTTTGCTCTCTCGCGGTAAAATTATCACAAGTTTTCTGAGTAGCCTAATGACTAACTAAATAACGAGAGCGGAGATAGCAAGGAAGAGGGAGAATAATACTTTAAGCCTTATTTGATAACATATACAATAAAAAAGGGCCTTATTAAGCAAGAAAAACCTTGAAGAAATCGTGCCAGTGTATTGTATATGTAGGGATTCCTCAACTGAGCATATTTTGTTTACTTTCATGATAAGGCGAGTCAGTTGGTCGTGTAGAATAGTAATATGGTATATGTTCCTGCCTTTCAAGAAATGGGCTTCAGGTATTTTAAATATGAAAGTGATGGTTTTGGTTATTAATTAGCAAATTTTGTAATATATCTCTGATAACAAAAAATAAGTCCCAGTCACTGTTCAAGCATTGTCTGTAAATAAATATAAATGTTTTACAAAAAAATGGCTCTGTGGTAAATCCTACTACTCCACAGCTGAATACCAAAGTGATCAGATAGCCTGGGACTATTTTATAGCAATAACAATGACAGTAAAATATAGTATATTTTATAAATAAAGAGCGCAAAAAGAATGCTGGCAGACATTCTTGCGCACTTTCTTCTTTCACAGAGCATCATTTGTTTCCGAAGCGGCGGTAGTTTTAGATATAACATCATAATAAATCTTAAAGGAATCAATTTTGTTTGAATCAATAATGCCCTTAAGTGGTATCGTAAGATACGTTTTAGGGACAAAGTTCCTTATTCTACTCGAAAAAAATTGCATTAATAAATTAAAAAAGTATTATACTTTTTTTATTATATTTTTTAAAATAGCAAATTCCTTGTCCAAACATGTAGTGACAATTCAAAAATTCCCTTTATCTCGACAGTTTGGCCGCAACTTAAGTGTTTAAGGCTATTTTAATATAAACTTCTACAGTACTCTGACTAACACTACGAGTAATCTAATATAAACTTCAATAACATACCTATATGCTGTTATATACTGACAGTGTCACTTTCTTTTTCTCAAGAAGCTTAGAACAAGTCAACAATGCAATACTATCTGTGCTTAACATATGATCGCCTGAATAAGACCAATATGCTGAGTAAGTAGATGTAATTTTTCTCTCTCTCACATTTACAGAATGAGAGAGATACCGACTAAAGCTTTTTCACTAAGTATGCTTTTTGTAAGTGAACACCTTGTCACTACAACACATTGTAGTTCGAATTAAATTTGTAGGTAGACCTACAAATTATATCCAATGAAAGCCCGATGTCAATCTTGCAAAAGGCAGGCAAAGAAGCTTCATAAAACATTCTAGTATTTTCTTTGATTAATGCAAGTGTTACAAATTTAAATAAACGTTACAATTACACGTGTTTTAATCCTTTAAAAGTGTTTTATTTAAGCTTTATAAAGCTTATTTAAATGTCAACAGCTCTTAGCCTGTTTCAGAACCAATGAATGAAAGTGTCACGTGCATTTCATGTCAATTTATCAGTTACACCGTTCGCGTTCCTACAAATCTGCTAGAGAGCACGTAAATAAAATATAAGAGATTGAGTAACTGGAAATCAAACAAATCTTACTGTAACTTGTAAGTGTATTTGATGGATTAAACAAATTTATCAAAATATAAAATAAATAAAAGTGATAAGCAGATTTTTAAGGAAAGACAGGACAAACGAGCGTATGGGTCACCTGATGTTAAGTGATCACCGCCACCCATATTATGTGGCAAAACCAGAGGAATTAAAAGAACATTGTCGGCCTTTTGGGACGATATACGCACTTTTATTGAAAGTATCCATGCCGTATCGTCTTGGAAACAACGCACAAGGAAGCTCATTAATTAGATTGGTTGTACATGGAAGAAACTTGAAAACCGCACTGTGGAGGAACGCCATACCTCCAGACATCTATCCTTAGTTATAATGTCTTATATCAGCGCAGGCTCTCTCTCCCACCAGGGCGTCCCCGACAATTCAAGCTGCTCTGTGTTGCACGTGGTCAAATGGATCGAGCTGATAATGGGGTGCGCCAGACCAGAGATAGCGGCAATACTCCATGTGTGGACTTGCGCTTTGTAGCGCTCTACTAATGACGCCCAGCTTCTTTGAAGCCAATTTGGCTTTGCCCTCCAGATGGCCACGAAATTGGCAATCGCTCGAGATTTCGAGACCCAGTATTCCGATACTAGGCGAGGCTTTAAGGGAAGTGTTGTTGAAGAGCGGTGATACGACAAAATGGGGTTTTTAGTGGTAAACGCGCAAACTTGAGTCTTCTGGGGGTTAAATTGGACAAGGTTCAATATACACCATTCCGCGACCTTCTCGAGAGAGGACTTGATAGAAGACAGAAGTTTCTCCCGGCACTGGTCGACGATTTCCCGAGAGAGACCTGCATGGCCCGTGTATACGGCATCACCAGTGCTGTCGTCTGCATAGCAATGTATGTTGGAGGTGTCCAACATATCATTAATATGCATAAGAAACAGCGTGGGAGATAGCACACAGCCTTGGGGCACTCCAGTGTTCTCGGGCTTTGGGTTGGAGCAATAACCGTCGACAACAACCTGTATGCTGCGCCCAGTGAGGAAGCTGGAGGTCCACTTGCAAAAGCTCTCGGAAAGCTCAAATGATGGAAGTTTTGAGAGGAGCGCCTTGTGCCATACTCTCTCATACATAATTACTCTCTGCAATACCGATTCTAGCTCTTTATAAAAGAGTTAGTTGTCTCTTTATCTCACATCTAATGACAATATTTTTAATTAAAATAAATTTTCCTTTTTACATATTAAAATTCAAATAAAAATATTTTTAAATTATCGATAAATACGGATTTACTTACGTTGTTTTCGGTGTCGGTACCGACTAGTTTCGAACCATTCGGAGGTCCTTCGTCAGGGTGAGTGTGCTGGGTTCGCGATAACGTCCCACCTATTACTGCGGACTTGAGCCCGTAGTTCAGTCTACTACGTGGTCCACGTAGTGGACATTGTGAGTACATTCTGTGCACCCGTGGACACCAATAGTGATACAGTGTCAGTGATACCGTACTCGTCATCACCGGAACATCCCGCACCCCTCCGCACCCCCCGCCCTGTCCAGCTGCGCACTACAAAAACTACCATCCATTCAAAATAGTATGCCTTAGATTTGAGAAGAACGGGGGCAAAAACTCAGCGGGTTTTTTTTTCTTCATTTAGTTACAATATAATACGTAATATAATATAATAAGTAATGAAATTTATACTAAAATAGCCTGGGGGCGTTCGCTGCATTCCCAATCTGTGTTATCATTAAGAAAGTCATTTATACTATAGTAACCCTTACCACACAAACGTTAAAATAAGCATATTCACTGTACTTAATTCTGTTAACCTTTGATTATTAAAAAGTTGCAATGGAACAGCTATTTTCTTCCTCTAGCTCCTAGCTGGTGGCATGAAATTCATAATAAGCTTTACTTTAAAAGTAATTCAATCGGAGTCTTAAAAGATTAATACACAAATTAAATTTGTAACCAAAACTTATGGACGATGCGGGACTCGAACCCGCAACTCTCGGGTTCAGTCCGAGCGTTATTACCAAAGGCGCCAACCATCCGAACTGAGCTGAGTCCAACTGAGCCAACAAATCGTTGAGATTTGATTTGAGATCTTAAATAATTTAAGAGCCACAACCTGAGAGTTGAACAATATATACCAAGATTTATGTTCCACGTATTGAACGGTTGGCTCAGGTGGTAAGAGCGAGTCCATTATCGTTCATAAATTTTAGTTACATATTTAATTTGTATAATTAATCCCAGAAGTGGGGGATATCACGTAAACTAGAAGCAGTTCAATATATAATTTTAGTAAACATAAATTGTCCAGTTGCGATACAACATGAAGCAAAGGTTTTAATGAAAAATTAACTCTCGTAAAATCACTTGACTTGTCAACGCAAGTCTGAGCTTTAATATCACAACCACGGTCGCTTGTTTGTGCATTATTAATTTCTAGTTACGAAGTTGAAACGCTTGAGTAGAATAATAGGCTACTAGAGATGAAATTTAACAATTCATACAAGTCCCAGTGAAGTTTGACCACACTATAAGCTGAATGTTACATTAAATTTATAATCAGAACTGCGTTACAAGATTAGCATAAACTATATATATATTTGAATATCTTGATTGCTAGACGATTATTTATTGATTTTTAACATGTTTTTGTTTTACAAATTTAATTTTTACCAACATTTTTGGACGTTCGTTCCGTCCGAGTGCTTTTTCCAACTGAACCAACCGACAGTGAAACATCAAGCGTAAATTTAAAATATGTAAACACGTTCTATCGATACTTTCTTTATCCCTGTTCGTGGCTTCGTCGTTCGTACGAATTATTCTAGCAATTGTTTTATTATAAGAACATGCAACACTTATAATAATTATTATAGACATTTAGACATCAGCTGCTATCGAACATTTGCTAATATAATTAAAGAATATCTTAAACATCCTTAAAATATGTCCAACCAATAAATTTGATTTCTTTTGTATCTTTTGTATTTTTGTGTACTTTTTTCGCCTTATGTTTAATTGTATATCAAATCGTTATATTTTGTATTATATTCACTCCTACTTTGTTTATATTTAAGTGGAAACTTTATTGCGTAATCACAGAGTATATAATTGTGTGTAATATAAATTATGTGTTACAATATGTACATAACTCAAGCTGTTCGTTTTGCAATAAATAAATATAATAAAAAAATCTTGGTATGTTTTGTTCAACTTTCAGGTTGTGGCTCCATCTACAGGATCTACTTTACATTATAACCTGCTCAACCCCAATATTTGCATATTAGGAAATTGACTTGAGATGTCACTTATTCATATCTATACAGTTTTTTTTTTTATGGAATAGGATGTTAAACGAGCGTACGGGTCACAAGTTGATGTAATATATACGGATTACAGTAAATGTTTCGATAGAATTGATCACTTACTATTATTGCGTAAGTTGCAGTCTGTTGGTATACGTGGTAATCTGTTCAGATGGTTTACATCATATGTACAAAACAGGTGCCAGACCGTCGTACTACAAGGCTACGCATCGTCAATAATCCTGATCCCATCAGGAGTTCCTCAAGGATCACTTCTAGGTCCCCTTCTTTTTAATATATTTATAAACGATATTTCTTCATGCTTTCTTAATTCAAAAATATTATTATATGCTGACGATATGAAGATACTATCTCCTATCAGATCACTTGAATGTGCACAACACCTTCAGTATGATCTCGATAGATTTGAAAATTATTGCTAAGAAAATAAATTAGATTTAAATGTTAATAAATGTTATATAACTTCATATACTAGAAAATCTACTCCCATTACATTCAATTATAGATTAAAATATTCGTTTCTAAAAAGAGTCCACTCGATTCGCGACCTAGGAATTGTATTTAATAATAAATTAATTTTTGACGATCACATTAACTCGATCATAAGTAAGGCATCGAAATCCTTAGGTTTTATCTTACGTATGTCTTCAGAATTTAAATCCATTAAAGCCATAAAAATATTAAATTGTGCATATATTAGAAGTCACTTAGAATACGCCTCACAAGTGTGGAACCCCGTCTACAATATATAGAATAGACATATTAAAGCGTTACAAAAACGGTTTCTGCGTCATCTTCAATTTAAAATAAAAGCATATCTTCCAAACTCCATCAGCGCTGTCAAAAATTCCATATTCTGCCATTGGAAGAGAGGAGACGTATAGCCGATCTCATTTACTTAATGAATAAAGCGAGGGGTTCGGTCGACTGCCTGAACTGCTCGCGCGCATTGGTCTTCAGGTTCCGTTTGCTTCACTCCGGAGACCATGCTGCCTGCATGTTCCCGGAGCTAGAACTAATTATAGACAAAATAGTTATCTACTGCGGGCTGGTCGGTCTTTCAACGACTTGTCTAAGCTATTAGACCTGGATTTGTTCACCACTCCAATTAGGCAGGTAAAACAGCTCCTTAACGAGAACTTTTTCAATCAGGTGTAATTGTAAATTTGAGTTATTTTGTTAATTTATTTTTGTCTCTTTATCATTTTATATAATTTTCGTATTTGTTGTCCACTTAACTCTTACATCATATACCGATTTCTATCTGTGAAAACTTTTAATTGTCCTTCTGTAATTATGTATGTAACTTATATTTTGCAACCTAGCTGTAAGTTTTCCAAAAAATGTAAAATAAATAAAATAAAAAATAAATCACAGGAGCGTTGCCGGCTTTTAAGGAAGGTGTACACGCTTTTTTTGAAGGTACCCATGTCGTATCGTCCCGGAAACACCGCACAAGGAAGTTCATTCCACAGCTTTGTAGTACGTGGAAGAAAGCTCCTTGTAAACCGCACTGTGGAGGACCGCCACACATCCAGATGGTGGGGATGATATCCTAACTTGTGGCGTGTCGTGCGTAGGTGGAATTGAGGAAGTGAATTTCCCACTGAGGAACCTGGAGGTCCACTTGCACAAGCTCTCGGGAAGCCCAAATGATGGAAGTTTTGAGAGAAGCGCCTTGTGCAATACACGATCAAAGGCCTTCGCTATATCCAGGCTAACTGCAAGGCCTTCCCCCTTGCTTTCAATAGCCGCAGCCTATCTATGTGTTAGGTATAGCAGAAGATCACCTGCTGAGCGACCATGGCGAAAGCCGTATTGTCGGTTGTTAATCAACTGGTGACCCTCTAGGTATACCAAGAGCTGACGGCTAATTATGCTCTCCATGATTTTGGAAAGCAGGGAGGTAATAGCAATAGGCCTGTAGTTTGCCGGATCCGAACTGTCTTCTTTTTTTTTGGATCGGATGGACAAGGGCTGACTTCCATGAGTCAGGGACTACGCCTTTGAATAAGTGTGCCGGAATAAACGCGTTAGCACCGTTGTCAACTCAGAGGCACACGTTCTAAGCACAGCCCGCTCGACTTTCTGACGTCTAACGAAAACAGAGCTCGCCTAACAGTTTTCTGTTTGAGCTGTACTTCAGGCATAGAGCTCTGACACCGCGGGATGGTCGGCGGTGTTTTTCCGTTGTCGTCAAGAGTCAAGTTGGAGGCGAAAAGAGCGCACAGGAGATCGGCTTTCTCTTTTGCCGTATGGGCCAGGGTGTCATTCCTCATGTGCAACGGCGGCATGGACGGCTGGCTGAAGTTACCCAGAGAAGCTTTCGACAACGACCAGAACTTGCGTGTTCCGGTCGGGTAACTGGAAAGCTGCTCGCCGATTTTGACGACGTGTTTTGACTTTGCACGGGCGATTTGCTGCTTAAAAAATCTGGAGGCACGGTTGTATTTCCTCTTAAGAACTGTGCAGTTCGGATCCTTTGTGCCCAGCGCTGCAACCCAAGTTCGATACGCCTGTTTTTTGCAGTCAGATGCTGCCTTAACTGACGCATCGAACCAAGGCTGTGATCTGCCACCGATCGGTACTACAGAGCTTGGTATAAAAATTTTCCATGCCCTGTAGTATCACATCGGCTACTGCAACGGCGCAGGCACTAGGATAATCCAAAGGGAAACAAACCCTGCTCCAAGGGTAGGATGCAAAAAAGGAACGCATCCTATCCCAATCTGCTGACTTGTAGTGCCAAACGCGGCGGTTCGCTGGTAGTCTGCGACGTGGGCGTCGGATAGGCACTACACTCCTGACCAGGCAATGGTCGGACATTCCGAGAGGGGCGTCGGCAAAGACCTGGTAACCATCGGGATGTGTAGTCAGCAGAAGATCTAATAAGAACGGCATGTGGCTATCCACATCCGGGAGCCGCGTTGGCGACTCAACCAATTGGGACAGACCATACGCCAATTCAAAATTATGCACAGATTGCCCGGTGTAGTCTGTGGTACGTGATCCAAGCCATTCGGCATTGTGCCCGTTGAAATCACCCAAGACTACGAATAGGAATGGCCACCGGTCCTCGATACTAACCTATGCTAAACATAGCGGCACTAGGCCGCTACTTCACGCTGGTATCCTGTGCGAGTGTGGTAATTAACCCGGACGAGTCTGGCCCGATTGTGCTGACGTCAAAAGACGGCAGCGTGACTCTCCCACTTCTAAAAAGCTCTTAGTCGCCTCTTACGACAGCCATGAGCCTGGGACTTCCCTATTCTTTTTATGCCCCGGGGAAAGTACAGTTTGTTATTTTTTAGTAATATCCCTCATTTCTGGGATTAAATATAAAAATTTTATATGTGCCAAAAATTATGGGCGATATGGGGCTCGAATCTGCGCCCCTCGGTTTCCGTCCAAGCGGTCTTACCAACTAAGCCGAGTGACGCATCGCCCGTAAATCCTGACCGTATTTCTTGTTCACCTGTCAGGTTGTATGTTAGCATCTATGTAAGTAATGGAACCTTTGAAAATGATTTTCACCCACTTTAAAATTTTCGATTGAATTGAAAGTTGGACTGGTCACAATACCATAATTTAAACAATCTGTTGCACTTTTATTAGCCTGGTATGTATGTCTGTTTGTATGTAACGGAATATTTTAACGTGATTTTAATCCCCTTTAAAACCACAGATTAATTTGAAACTTTATTATTAGACAATTTATATACTCCGTCCCATTTTTTATATCAGAATCTTATTATTATTTTATGTTCGATAGGTTGTATCTTTGTGCCAAAGACTATGGCGCGTGCTATTTCTTTTAATACTTAGAAACTAAAATGCCGGGTTGAGTAGTAAAGTTTGTAAAAAATAATACTGCAAGAAATAAGAAAGACATTGGTATCACATATCATCAGTAATAATTTTGTATTTTATTAATTTCCATGTTAAATAACACGAAGCGTATGTTACAAAATTTTAAAGATGCCATTTTAGTGCCAATATCATTATGCACACAAGCATCTAATAGTTACCGTAATAAATATGCTTATGTTCTTAGGTAGTGCGGCATCTAGTTGGAGCGCAGCGGAGACCAATACTTAATCTAATTTAAAAAACAATAAAATGACAAGTTTCAACGTTAAAGTAGTGTTCCTCATCTTTCCAAGCTGGGTCTTCCTTAATATTAATAGATTTAACTCGATGAAAATTAGCAAATTAACAGGAAACTCCGCGCGGAATTATTTCACTTATCTAATTTACTGGAAACAGACATTTCGTTAATAACCTTCCCGCAAACTCAGATGGAACGTGGCGCAGCGACCATCGAAAATTTACAACTTGCAAAAGGCATTCAGAAAAAGAAAATTAATTCTGACGAAATCTCATCTCATCCTTTTTCAAGATAGAATACTTTTACTCAACAAAGTTGAATGTGACCCTTGAAGGAGCACAATTTATGGTGTAATGAGATGGTGAACAATGAAATGTGGATTTTTAAGGCTATATAGTAACAAATTACAATTGGTAATGTCCGTGAGTCAAAGTAAGTCAATGTTTTTATTTTTACGCAAATATGAGAAGTGAAAAACAGGAGACTTGAGTATGTCGGACTTGAAAATCCGTCTATTTTGTGGTTTTTATTTGGATGAAGTTTGTTGCTTGTAAGCTAAATAATTTTATAATAGGTATTTTTAAATAAAATTTGTGCAGGGCCATATATATCGATCTTTTCAGTATTGATATTAAATAAAACCACAGAATCAATTTATTATGTGAGTCATATATATTCATGCGATAAAATCAAATAACAAACTGTGATGCATTGAAAAATAAACTTAACAGTCGAATAGACTTGACCTGTTTCTTGGTCCAATAGTATGAAACGCCCGGTGATTCGCCCTTTTTCAACGGTTTTTTAGCAAGATTGAATATGACAACCTTGAGCTTTATAGATATTCTTTCAAATACTACGCTAATATATACATATTAAAGAATAAGTTTTATATATTTTGTAGGTTATTTTATCCGTGGAAAACATTATTTAAACTCTTATTTTTCCTTAATAGCATTTATAGTCCAGCTTTAGCTGGACTACAAAAAAGTTAAACATGTGTTAACACTGGTCTTAAAAAAGTACTGTTACAAAACTGTGTCTTTCTGTTGTTTAGCGTTCAACAATCTTTAGACATTGCTTATACTTAAACACTTATTTGAATAGTCAGCAGTGACGTACAGAATACACTAGACAATAATTTAACAACGCGGGAATTTTTGAGACCAGCCAGGCCATAGCCAAGGTATAACAGGTTCTCCTACACAACCTAACATGCAGAACTTTGAAATCTGAAATGACGATGCAAAGGATTATGTAGGTTTACATTACATTACATTATATTCCTTGTCCATTCACTTTGCTAATTGTGTTTACATGAAAATCAAATTGTGTCTATATAGTAATTAACTCTTAATACTTGTTATTTAGTAAGATTAATTTCTTGTCTGAATGAGACTTCTACAAAAGAATAATATGGTATTATTGAGTAAACTAGTAATAGACAGTAAACACAAAAAATAAGTGTGTGTGTACTATGAGACTTACGTATGCACGCAAGAAGTTATACTTCTTTGGCCTAACAAAGCAAAAATCCATTTTTATTGAAGTAGGCGTTACTTTGCGGAAATCCATAATTATACAAATGATTTGAGTTTTCTTTAGAGTTAATTCCGCCAATATTGGACTGACTGGACCAGTATCGTGCCAGATTTTAGCGAGACAACACGTCCTGAGGATGCCACGTTTAGAGGCGAAACACGCGTCGAATTGCTTAAAGACAAATATTGGCGGAATTAACACTAAAGAAAACTCAAATCATTTGAATAAGCAAAAATCATTTAAATTGTTTATTCCTCGTGGTATTCTACGTTTGAAGAAATAACAATATTGTAAAAATCTTGCAACGATGGGTTTGAAAACTAAATATTAAATAACCAATACGGCTACGGGATTAAACTCTTTGCCTATCCCAATAAAGAACGAAGAAATAAAAAAAAATGTTAGGAACCAATTTCACCCTGTTACTTTTGTTTTACAGTGATGCGCGCGCATCTTAAAATTTCACTCCCATCATTTTTTCTTAACGTGCCTAAAGAAATATAATTTTACAAAAACTTTCACATTAATTACAATAATCTGAGTAACACACAAAGGATGGAAGTAAAATACGACACTATGAGAAAGCCTTGCCTGACAGAATGAGTTGTCACTGTTAATTTGCACACAATTATTCATCGCTGTGAAAGAGAAATAATAAGAGCGCCGTCGGGAGTCTATTTAATTCACTAATTAGCTTTGTGGGTTTAGATCTCGTTATACTATTGAATATTCTATGACGTGGCTTCGTTGGAGCGCTTTGATGAGCATATTTTTTTTGTTATCATTCTGCTGGGCTATTAACATGCTATAATTAATCTTCCCACAACCATCAATCCAATTCCATAACCATAAATTTATCCATCCAAAACAAGATAATACCTAAAAAATAAAACTAGTTGAAATCATTTATACTTCGTGGTCATTCTACTCGTGTGTTTCCAAGTCGATAAAAGAAAAGTTCGTGGTTCCATACTCAGGACGGAAGAAATGATATCCTGAAGCTAGCAAAGGATGTGAACTACTGAAGCTTTCGCCGCGGCCATAATCAGACTTAGTCTGAGCTTAGTTTTACGTAAGTGAAGTCTGAGTACGCTCTATACATCTCAGCATTAGACTTACAAGCTTCTTTGTAACATTTCCCCATCAAAATATAATTTTGTTTTAATAAAAAGAAGGGACGAGACCAGCAGGATGTTCAGCTGATGGTGATTGATACGCCCTGCCCATTACAATTCAGTGCCGCTCAGGATTCTTGAAAAACCCCAAAAAGTATAAGCGGCTCTACAACTGCGCTCGGCACTTTGAGGCATAAGGTGTTAAGTCTCATGTGCATAGTAATTTCAAGAGCTACGGCGCCCTTCAAATAGGTGCCGTTGTGGTACCCATAATTTAGCCGGCATCCTGTGCAAAGGATCGATATTTATCGCATAGCTGTAATCTAGCGAAAAAATTTCCATCAATAAATCTTCCTAAAATACAGGGAGACTGCAGTATTTCCACCTTAACTCACTTAAGTCCCGTAGAGCATTGGTCGACATTATGTTCCTCTTTAAATTACTACGTAATATTATTGATTCTCTAACTAAACCTTGCTGTTTCAAAAAGTCACCCGAGAGCGTGTAAGAAATATAATCCTTTTCTCTGTAACTACAAATTATTCTATAAATATTATTCTGAATGTTGGTACTAATTATTGGAATGCCAAATATCCATAACAAATGTATGGGTGTATTTTAACGTACACGTGACAAATTAGAAGTAAAATTTTTATTATTTTATTTAATTATACCTTTAATCACAAAAGCCTTATTAAACGTATTTTTCAGATAAAAGCTAAATATTTCATAGTAGGTATGTATATTGATATTGTTAAAGTTACTCCATTTTTGTGTTAATTATACCCATAAGGTGCATTTTAATATCGACTAACGACTTCTTACGATAAGGAACTTTGCGTTGAGTTTCACTATTGTACGTTAGATTATCGCTGAATTGCGTGCGTAAAAATTTCATCGATACCTCGTTTTGAATGAACAGGTTAAAATAATGAGAGCGAATCATAAATTCTAAGTGAAGGAAAAATTGTTGTTTTGAATTCTGTTATTTGGTGAGTTTTGCTCGATTTTACTTTTGTTATCTACATAAAGTAGCGTGATATTTATCATTGATTGAATGACGTCATTCACAAATTAAAACAGAAAGCGTTATTAACACATCATCACCAATATAATATATTATTTCTATTCATTGGAATTATTATAATCAAATAAAATAAAATTTTCCAATTGCACGACAATTTAACTAAAACTACTTGTAATTCTTACTTTAAGGCTAAGTGAAGAAGTCAGTGTCATCCAAGGTAGGTTTGTAACTATATACATAGTTATAGGTGAGATGTGCTTGAGTCGCACGCGCGATGTGAGGAGGCAAGTGGCGAGAGCGGGGCCGCGGCGGAAGGTCACCGATTCCAAAAATAACAACAATCGTTACTAGAATTAGATTAATTAATTAGATTGTATAAAAATACGCTATTTAACTATTATTAAAACTATTTAGTGCATATTATATCTATTATTTTGGAAAAGTGTTATTGAAGTCGGTTGTTATTTTGTTATTTTATTTGATTATAATGATTCCAATGAGTAGAAATAAAATATTATATTGGTGATGATGTTTTGAATAACACTTTCTGTTTTAGTTTGTGAATGACGTTAATAAAATAGGTGTTTTCTTTGTATACGGGCAAAGAAAACACATACATTTCCATAACCTACCGACAGATAGCATTGTACTATAACTAATAAAATAACTGTATTGGACATTTTAACTATAGATAGATAAGATCTTGTCATTAAACTTTGATAGCAATATATCCGTAACTAGAGATACGTTATTGAAAACGGCCGCTATACGTGTACGTCTAGATAAATAGATAGACTATGACAGCTGTGAAAACGTTGAGTTTAGAGTTAACCTCTATTTTGAGCAATTCACGCACACTAACACAAAGTGTCATATAAATAGCGTAGAGTATTTAGCCTAGCCTGTTTTTATCGGTTGTGTAACAGCAAGACACTCTATCTAGACGTATAAATTATCTAAGTGTGCAATAATAACAATCAAACTCATATTCGCATTTATCAATATTAAAACCACAACCTGAGAGTTGAACAAAGCATACAAGATTTTATAAACGATAGGTCACTCGAACGGTTGGCTCGAGTCCCGCATCGTTCATAAAATTTTATTTTCAGTTTTATTTGTGTAATTAATCCCAGAAGTGAGGGTCACTTTAATAACATAACAAATTGTTTAGATTTACAAGAGCGACATCTCAAGTCAATTTCCAAATATTCAAATATTGGGGTTGAGCAGGTTATTAACTGTAAAGTAGATCCTGTAGATGAAGCTACAACCTGAGAGTGAAACAAAGCATACAAGGTTTTATAAACGATACGTCACTCTAACGGTTGGCTCAGATGAAAAGAGCGCTCGCACGGAACGCGATAGGTAGCGGTTCGCGTCCCGCATCGTTCATAAAATTTTGTTTTCAGTTTTGTGTAATATATATTTGGATTATGATATTTTCTCTTCATAAGAACAGTAAGCAAATTTATTGGATGTTTAGAAACAATAGCTCTCTGAGTCTCAGTTTAAATTAGGACTGTTACCTCGGGGCATTCTGCTTTATAAACCAATGCTTCAGTTATTACTTCCTGTTACACTTCATAATGCTGATATTAGTTCTGACGGCTGTAGTAAGTGGTCAAGCTACTAAGAACAAAATTGCATCTTACATACATAAATATATATACAGTTATAACTTATAACTATAGTAGAGACCAATACGGAGCTCCTCTGCAAAGGATGACTGTTTCTGCCGTGAAGCAGTAATGTGTAAGCATAACTATGTTTTGGTCTGAAGGGCGCCGTAGCTAGTGAAATTACTGGGCAAATGAGACTTAACATATTTTGTCTCAAGGTGACGAGCGCAGTTGTAGTGCCGCTCCGAATCTTTGGGTTTTTCAATAATTCTGAGCGGCACTGCATTGTAATGGTCACGGCGTATCAATTACCATTACCCGGATATCCTGCTCCTCTCGTCCCTTATTTTCATAAAAAAAATCGTTACACAAACAATGAATTCAAGGTCTAAAGGTTGATGCATCCAATATACGATAATTTGTATTTATACAGTTTATTCTTTATAACTTTTTATAAAATGTTTGATATTTAAAACGCTTTTAACCAAGAAAACTATTCATATATTGGATGCAGCACCATACAAACTATTTTGTTATGAATATTTGCCATTGTAAAATACTCTAATTGATTAAACAAAGTGGCCATTGAGTTTTGAAGAATAAACAATATATATTTATTCACACAAAACAAATCTTATAACTATATTTACAATACTATGATTACATAAAATTAAAACTATCACTACGGGGAAGCGTACCAAGAATGCTGGCAGCATTCCCACGATGGATAAATAGGCTGATCCGTTGACCGAAATAGCTGCCGGCGCGCGCTTGGGTTTCCAGTAGCCCTATTGAGGCGAGAAGATCGTACTTTGTACATTCTCCGTGCCTCTGGGCTCCATGTGTCAAGTGTCTCGACACCAAACGGCACAAAGATGTAAAACTCATTGACAGACATATTTGCGACGCATACTGTCTTCACCAGACAAAGCAGCAGCCCCAGGACCAACTGACGTAACCTGGATATGGGAAGGAGCTAGAGTGTCGACGCAAGTCGCGTCCCACACCAGCGACCTTCCCCGTGCCCTAGTCACCAGAGTCATTCCGTCAGGACATCCACCACCGCGGCGGGTAATAGCATTTGGCTCTAAAACAGCTGGTATGTTAAGAGCGGCAAATGCCCTGCAGATGACTTCAATAATGCTGGCATGACGATTGATACGGCCTCCCGATTTTGGGCTAGATAGCCCGTGATGCCCAAGACCATCTACCTGAACGCCATATCTTCATTGTTGTGGTTCATACAGTTTTATACCATCTGGAGTGATTGACAATGACGCATTGTCAATATGCCAATGTTATATTGTCAAGTAGCATTCCAATCGTGTCAGTAGGCAACGCTTGTAAACAAAAGCCCGAATCATTTTGTGTCACGGCCAAAAATATCAATCACATCAAGTAAATTTGGAAAACTCCATAACGGGCTAGACCTTAAGAGGGATGTTTTTGGAACAAATAAACATGACCGAATAATAGTTAAGGCCATATGAGAATGAATCTTAAATAATCTGTCCGAAACGTTATTAAATTTTTTAATGTTATCATCTAAGATCGTTGGAATTGAAACAGGAAATAATGGAGCTCTAAGAAGGTGGAGTGCATCCTTATTCAAAACCGTAATATCGGGGGCCAGAACATTAAATTTATTGGTAATATCAACCCGGTCTGAAATTTGGAAATTTTTGCAAGTAAAAAGTTTTCATTTCGAAAAATTTAACGCAAGACATATTGAGCTAAAACTTTCTATTATAACTTTCAAATCATCTAAAACAGAGTAAGAATAAACTGTATAAAATATAAATTATCGAATTATCGTATATTGGATGCATCAACCTTAAGACCTTGAATACATTGTTTGTGTAAGGTTTTTTTTTATGAAAATAAGGGGCGAGACGAGGAGGACGTTCAGGTGATGGTAATTGATACATCCTGCCCATTACAATGCAGTACCGATCAGATCTTTAAACTGCGTTCGTCACCTTGAGACAAGATGTTGCGTCTAATTTGCTCAATCATTTCACTAACTGGGACCAAAACACGATAATGCTTACACATTAGTCTTTCACGAAAGAAATAGGCGCCGTTGTGGTAACCACAACCTAGCCGGCATCCTGTGCAAAGGAGCCTCCCACTCCCACTGTCATTATCAGTAATTTCATCCAAAAAATACAATGATGAATTTACTGAAACAGGTCGAGCACCACTAGCAGCACCCATTTTTAGTTAGATAAGTTTCTACAACAGAAAATGATTCTCAGATACATGACGTAGATAATTTATACAACACAGGAATTTATGTAGAATATTTGTAAAGGCAGTCGAGTGTGTAATTATAACAGTAGGTTTGTTTGCGAGATTAATATTCCACTTTAATGTTTCGCTTTCCCTATTGACTATGAATTTGTCTCATATTCATAGGTACTTTTAATTTCATGCTTTATAAACTTGACTTTATCGTGCGTTTTGAATGAGTTTTTCTGTAATTTTATGTTATGTTTTATAGTTTAATAATATACCAAATTATTACTATGAAGCATGTTTATTATTTAAGCTTTGTTAAAACAAAGAACATAATATAAGGTTCATTGAGTTTATTGCGCCCATTCTTCTCAGGTCTGAGGCATTCGTTTTGGAATGGGTAGTAGTTTTTGCCTTTCAATACACTTATTGGAAGGCAAAAACTACTTTTATTATTAAATTTTTTACTAGGGAATTATATGAAATTAGTCGAGTTTTTTTGGAATACACCAAACTATTTTGTGTAGAGAGCCTACTAGAGAGAAGTGTTTGCTTTTTATATCCAAGGTATTTTTATTCATATTATATCCTTTGTAATTCTTGTCCATTAATGGTAAGATTGGGCGGTTAAGTTTAGGGATTTTTTTTTGCACTTATAATCATACATGATGTTTTGGAGGTATTGATAGTTAAATGGTTATATTTGAACCACTTATGCAGTATTTTTCAGTTATCTTATGCATTTCTCATGAGGTTTTCAAAGATTTTTCCGAAGTAAAATAGACATATCTCGTGCATAAAGATTAAGATGACCCTGCCAATAGGAATAATAAAGGCACAAGAAAGGATCCCTGGCTTACGGCGCATCTCAGCTGCTTGAAATTGCCTTGACCAGCTCCAATTTTAACAATCTGATACTGATTTTTTAAGTCTTGGGTCTAGGATTATGTGTGCTGTTTCTATTATAACTATGTCTTCCAGTTTTTCTAGCAGGAAGGTATGACGGACTATATCAAAAGCCTTTTTAGATCAATAAAGACTCCTATTACCACTAGCCTCTGGTCTATTTTGGTTTTTATTGTGGTCTTTATCTTTTTTTAATTTATCTCGATTATGTAGTAGTATAATTAATTTTTCCATTACTTTTTAGTGTGTTGATTGCACAGAAACATTTATATAAAGGTCGCAATTTTGGTTTACGTTTGATAGCTATGTTGGTAGGAGCTATGTACCTATTTGAAAATGGTTATTGTAAATAGGTTTTATTTTTTTACGTAGTGAAATACTTTAATTGTAAGGTCACATTTTTATTTCGTCTTTCTTGCCTTTAAGTAGAACAGTCCTGGCTGGATTGTTGTGAAGGTTTTTTTTAAGTATGTTGAAGGATAGAAAATAAAATATTTTCTAAATACTCCAAGTAGTGGGAACTTGTACGAGTGCTTAAATTAAATCAAACCCACATTATGTTCTACTCACACGGATGTGACGCCGGGGCGTTCCGCTAGTGTTATTATAATATTATAGTCTTTCACGTATGGTGACCTTGTAGTTAAGTGACCATAATTGATCAAACTAAGGTTCTTATGCAATCAGTGCCACTGAACTGATTTGGTGAACGGAAGGTATCCTAAATATGTTCCTATATAATATCAAAATGTTTAAGATATAAAAAAATAACACTTTAAACGAGGAAAAGCCTGCTCTCTATAATTTGAAGCTTGAAGTAAAAACAATGTCTAATATCTCATTAGTAGGTATTATTATATATCGAATACAAACTTAGGTGTTGCCGTAGTAATTTTAAATTTAGAACCAAATTCCATATTTGTAGATATTAAATGATTTATTCAGTTACACTTCATTATTTACTTTTTACTTTTTTTAAATGACACCTTGTAATCCGATGTTTACTTAAAAGTATTGGGGAAGGTGTTCTAAAAATATAAGTTGTAGCTCTTAAAGAAAACATAATCGGGTTCTGAATTCAAAAAATATTTCTGTAGGTATAATCTGACACACCAAGTGTTATCTGTTGGATGGTAATTTACATAATATTCAAACTGTACGTTCTTCTAGTATCTTATTGTTGTTGAGGCAAGTATAGTTAATAGAATTTTATCAATACATTGCACAAGTTTTGTATAATTTCCTTATTACACATAATTCTACTCTATTCATTGACGCTTACATTGAAAATAATATGAAAACAATATCAATTTTCAGATGGTTGATTGTTTGACTTAATCTTTTATTTTTTAGTCAATATTATGGAATAAAATAATATGTCATATTACTTTAGAAAAGTGAGAGAAATGTCCTAATTAGAAACTTGCAATTTCTCTAATGGAAAAAATAGAAAAAATGAATACTTTAATCATACAGCAAGTTATAACATAACTTATATAAATTGTGTCTTATTCTCGTGGCCCACGTACAAGATATTAGCATCACAGAGCGTAACGACGTCGATGTGTCTTTGTCATGAACTATGCCTGTGGGATTCACGTGTAATAAAAATTCAAGTACTGGCAGAGAAAAGTATTGTCATGTCATGAATGTAATCCACAAAGAAATACGTTAAATATATAGGCGGATTATCCCAAGAGGAACCCCGGGCACATGTCTAAGGGCGCGAGGTTATGAATGGTATGGATTTTTTTAAACGTGGAAAAAAGCATAAGACTTTATGTGAAAATAAGTATATATAAGTAATAGTACTCACACAATATCAAAGATTTTGAACTCCATAGAGTTGTATAGCAAAGTACTGAAGTGCTTGTTATAAATCTTGGTGTATAGAAAGCTGGAGCTCCAGACTTAAACTAATTATCACTATATATCATTATATATAAAATCATTGACGTACTATAAACAACTAAACTCTCAATCGCCTATTTAAAAGGTCGTTAAAAATGTCCGAGTGGCGTTGTATATACTTATACATTAACTTATCAGTGGAGTACGAATCGTTTACTTTACATGGTATTCCTTTGTACGATTGTCTTTTTCGATGTTATTTATGTTGCGCACCCTACCACGATGAAAGCTTTCGAGATATTTAATCTTTAATCCCTCCTGTCAAGTCAGAAGACAAACTGAGGTAAGAAACAAAATGATAAAAAGCTTACAAGGTATTCACTTTCATCACTGAAAGCAGCTTCTGAAAAGCTTTTCGTGTCTATTCGTTCAGCGTTAATGTTTAGTAAGTAGTGGTAGCTTTTTTTATCGTAAATAGGTTAGTGTGCCCAAAACTTGCGAAATATTAAATGGAGTTAAATTGGAGCACTTTTAACACCTGTAGCGTGATTAAGGGATATAATTCACCCTACAGTCGCATTCACAGACAGATCAATATAATGACATGCTTATATTACTTGGAATGGAGGAATCCACGATAATATTGTAACACACACAAACACAGATATGCATATTGGTTGAAAGAAAAAATTATTAAAATATAGACTATACTACCAACGCTATAAAAAAATATTCAAATTGAAGAATTTGAAGTATTCATAATTAATCATATCTAATAATTTTCATAATACGTACGTAATTATATTATCAAGTCGCGTATTACGCAATCACGTTCCTCATACACTACAATTTATAATTTTCTAATTTGTCGGTATTAATTTTGTTATGATTACGAAAGTTCAATTTTTTTTTTATTTATTTCGGATCAATATAAGTTATCAATACCCTCACTAAACACCGATGAGCTATGGCAATAGAAATGTATATATATATATAAATATATTTACCATAGGGAGTGACAATAACATAATATATTGCAACAACACTTGGTAAATGTCATGAAGCTACATCAGTTACACTTTGACATGGGGAGAAGAACTGACAAAAAACTCCCAGTCCATCTATCAAAACATATTTCAACTTAGCCTATTATTTAATATAATATTTATTTTAGCACTATTATATATTGATGTAGGATGTTCTGTTGTGATGTTGATTATTATTATAATGATGAAAAATCTGAGTTACGTAAAAAAGCATTTATTTTTCTGGCAATACTTTAGAGCGACACAGAACAACAGAAACAACAGAACTATTATTAACAACAAAAGTCAAAACTTGACAACGAAAACTTCAAAAACAAAGCTGTGATAAGTGAAGTGAAACATTAAAATATCTCGACATGTATATAACGGTAATGAAACTGCAAACCGTACTGGCGCAATAGGACGTGCGCGAGGGGGTGAAAGGGGAACTGGAGGGGGCTTCACGTTCCAGCGAGGTCCAGGGTACCAGTGGGAGGCACCTTTGCACAGGATGCCGGCTTGATTATGGGTACCACAACGGCGCCTATTTCTGCCGTGAAGCAGTTATGTATAAGCATTACTGTGTTTCCGTCTGAGGGGCGCCGTAATTAGTGAAATTACTTTGCAAATGAGACTTAATTAACATCTTATGTCTCCAAGGTGACGACCACAGTTGTAGTTCCACCCAGAGTTTTTGAGGTTTTCAAGAATCCTTAGCGGCACTGAATTGTAATGGGTAGGGCGTATCAATTACTATCACCTGAACGTCCTGCTCGTCTCGTCCCTTATTGGCATAAAAAAAATATATTGTACGTAATAGAATGAAAGAAACGTTTGGTATGGATATTTATTCACAATATAATTACAAAGTTAGTTAATTTTAAAGTAGAAGAAAGCTTTGTTGTTAAAGCCAACTTCTAAGTAACAAGTATACGAACTATGTCGTAATTTTGAAGGTAAGCGCACACCGGGCGGAGTTACAGTCTAATTAGCCAAGTTTGTAAATTGTTACCTATTTGGTATAACAAGTGTCTCTAAGAAGTCGTCAAGAAAACTGTTTACCCTGTAGCCTTTGACTTGGGCATGTTTAAAATGTTTATATAAATTTAAAACACTCGTAAATATTTAAAGCACGATGCGCATCTATATTTTGCATTTATTACTGAATTACTTAATATTAAAATTTAAAAATACAAATTAAATAGTATTATTTTTTTATGAAAATACGAGATCAGACGAGCAGGACTTTCAGCTGATGGTAATTGATACGCCCTGCCTATTACAATGTTGTGCCGCTCAGGATCAAGAATCCTAAAAAAATGTGAGCGGCACTACAATTGCGCTCGTTACCTTGAGACATAAGATGTTTAGTCTCATTAATTGCACTAGCTACGGCGCCCTTCAGACCGAAACACAGTAATGCTTACACATTACTGCTTCACGGCAGAAATACGCCGTTGTGGTACACATAATCTAGCTGGCATCCTGTGCAAAGGAGCCTCCCACTGGTTCTAAAGTACAAACTGTAAACAGTTAATTAATTATCCAAATTTGGTGCTATTTGTTGCCTCGGAGTTGGTATTTTATTTTTATATTCGCGTTAGTTAAATGATTTACGGCATCCATATTATAACAATCTTTATCTAACTTATTTTAATAAAAAAGTTTTGTGCGTGTAATCTATACGTACGATTGCAGTAAAAGTGACTAGTAATTAACTTTAGGAATAATTAACAGACACAAAAATATATTATTAAAGTCTTGTAACCAACTAAGTACTAACGTACTCGTCTTGCTGAAGAGCTAGGAGCATTACTTTTTTTTTGCAATTTCTTTCTCTCGGAAACGCTGACGATATAACCTGATCTTTTGAGCAAAGTTGGCATTTCATTCTCTACTTTGAATAAAAAAAAACTTTATAATTATATTATTTTAACAAGTGAGATTTGTATTTATTTCACAAGGAATGATATACTTAGAGTTATATTGATATTATTATAAATTAACACTTACACTTTTTACAGGTCAAGTCATTATCTGGTTCTTGATTTTCTCATTTATTCTTATTTAAAAGAGAGAGAGATAAAGAGTTGAATGTTCCTGGGATTTCACCATTTGATTTAACCGATTATTATTTTCATTTAATATTCTATTTATAAAATCATTAAACGTTTGCATGTGTTAAAATTTTCACCCATTAAATTAAATAATTGAAAATAAGAGATAGAAGGTTAGTTTATTAAGTACCACATATCAATATAAGGTTGTTGAATATTAACGAATATAGTTATATGGGCTCGAACCCTTTGCCTGTCCTCATAATGGACGAAAAAACCAAAAACCGTATGCTACAGAAACAAACATTTGATAGTAACAAAGTATCCATATATCAAAAATACAAACTGTTTTATGGCATATTATGGAATATATACATCCTCTTTATGCAAAAGAGGTAATGCTGGATATAATGGGGCTAATGCTAGATATACTTGAATAAATTCATAAGCAGGGCACTATGAAACAGTTTCTACCACAAAGGAAATTATATTATTGTGCTTTCATGCGGACTCTATCAAATAAAGATATTTCATATGAAGTCAATGTCACTCACATTGCTGATAAAGACATTGCTATATATTTCGATTTGATTTTGATTTGAAGTAGTAAGTAGGTAAAAACGTCATAATATAATATAATTAATCAATCATAATAAAGAAAAATATACTTTAGATATTAAAAGAAACATCAAATATTTAAGACGTCTGAAAAATTTAAGGTCAGGTGCCAAACAGAATCAGTTTATTATCAAAAATTTTCTTACGAAACGCATCGATTTTATTCCTTAGGAAAAGTGTACAATAAATTATCTTTAAATTTATAGCAACCGGTAGAGTGTGGGAGCAAAACTTCCGCAATGTGAACTTGTATGAGGGTCGTCGTAAACGACACACGAGGGAGGCAGTGGCTTTTGAAACGACCAGTGAAAGAGATATGCAGATTTTGCTTACACAGTCAAAGGTAGAGAACGTATTTCTTCGTAGATCACGTTCCTGACATTACATTTCGTGTATCTGTACCTGAATTTTTACTACGCGTAATTCCCACGGGCATTCTTGATGACAAGGATACATCGGTGTCCTTTGTAATGCTTATACGAAGAGTTTGACAATGAGTCTTAAATATATTATATTTTGTCTTTAGTTTCTGCCGTTTTTACTATAATTATAATAATTATTCGCTCGATGAACAGACGTTATGGCCACAATTATTAATGTCTTATAACAATATTTATTTTAATTAAGTTAAATACTTTTTTATGAGTATAAGGGTCGAGACGAGCAGGACGTTCAGCTGATGGTAATTGATACGCCCTGCCCATTATAATGCAGTACCGCTCAGGATTCTTGAAATACCCAAAAATTCTAAGCGGTACTACAACTGCGCTCGTTAGCTTGAGACACAAGATGTCAAGTCTCATTTGCCCAGCAATTTCACTAGCTACGGCGCCCTTCGGATCGAAACGCAGTAATGCTAACATATTAATGCTTTACGGCAGAAATAGGCGCCATTTTGGTACCCACAATCTAGCCAGCATCCTGTGCAAAGAAGCCTCCCATTGGTAAACTTATATCATGGCAGGTCCTTCGAAGATTAGCAAGTGTCAAACATGACCTATCTTCTTATAAACCTAATACTAAAATTCTTGCAATTTTAAAGTTTAGCTAGATGACGATATAATATATGTTTATACATATTATAGCAGGCCCTGTTTAAGCAAGCAACTAAATTAATTCGTTTAAAACTAATAAACTACTATGACAATATTTAAAACAAGTTAACATATCATCCCCACCATCTGGATGTGTGGCGGTCCTCCACAATGCGGTTTTCAATGAGCTTTCTTCCACGTACTAAAATGCTGTGGAATTAGCTTCCTTGTGCGGTGTTTCCGGGACGATACGACATGGGTACCTTCAAAAAAAGCGCGTACACCTTACTTAAAGGCCGGCAATGCTCTTGTGATTCCTCTGGTGTTGCAAGAGATTGTGGGCGGCGGTGATCACTAAACACCAGGTGACCCGTACGCTCGTTTGTCCTCCTATTCCATAAAAAAAAAACTTTTATAATATTTACACTAAATCGACGCAATAACAAATTAACTTCAAATGCTAATATGTAACGGGGCAATCCTTTTGAAAATAAATAATGTTACGCATACCAATTAATTGTCAAAAACAGATTGATAAAAGTAAAAATTTATATAAAATTTATTCAACGTAAGATTATTACCTTATTAAAAAAAAATGTTATTAAAAAAATGACTTTTTTACAGTTATCACAAAACAGAAAGTATTTATTAAACAATAGAAGAAAATTACTCTCGAAACTTTAAGGTTGTATTAATATAAGAAATTATTCTTCAGATTTTTTTAAACTAAAGTCCTAATTACTTCTCTATTTACTTTCAATATGACATTAATCAAGATAACTCCGCACCAAGATTAGTGATAGTGAAGCCCTTTGAGTTAGCAATACCCATTCATACCATCGAAAATCTAAAATGTGCGCTTGATATAATCTCTCATATCCATTTCCACGTTGAGAGCCGAACAAGTTGTTTAGATAGCTGAGATTGTAGCTGTAATCAAATCTGACTTGCATGTTTACTGTGTGTATATCTCTTGAATATTTCGCAATTCACATATTAAAAACTGTTTTAAGGCAATTTATGCTGTATCGCTATGTAGTATAAGTTATTATTTTGTTAGCTACAAGTAGAAGAAGCTTACGTCGGATATTCTGTCATTATTGAGTTATTTCAGGCACACACCAGAACTACAATTTAAAATATAAAAATTCAGCATATTTTTTGGACTGTAAGCTAATCTAATCTCTCGGTTATTTCCTGATACAAAAAACCCGTTGATTTTGCATTTGAACGTGAATTAATCGGCTTTTGAAAGTCAATGGTGTATTAATTTATTCGTTAATGTAATATATTTTCAGTGTGCGTATATTGATGTATTTACTATACTTAACTAACTACTCGTATGGTATCTTGTTCATTAAACTTGTTAAATCCAATGTTGTACAACTGAAAGTCCTGCTCGTCACGTCCCTTAATTTCATACAAAAAAAAAACGAAATTAGTCGGTATCAACACCGTCGAATCATGTGTAAAGTGGATCTAAATAAATAAAGTCTCACGAAAGTTTTAATAATTTATGTAACTAAAATATAAGATAACAGGTGTTAATCGTCTTAATTACGTTTATTCGATTCTCATAGATTTTGACTAATAATACTAATTGAATCAGAATCAGAATCTTAATTGTAATAGTTTATTTGAAGAATTTTTAATGTAATTTAGCGGCCCCAGAACCCATCGAGCATGAGATTCTTATGAAAATCGGTAATCAATCAAATCGCATTTGCGACTTTCGATAAAATAAATTTGGTAATTTTAATATGTAATTGTAATGGAGCAACATGGTTTATCTTTAATATGCCAACCAACGCTGCCGGTATTAATACAATATTTTTGCTGCAAAAGAAGGCTATTCGCGCTATTTATAACCTAGGTCCTAAAGAATGATAAAGAACAAAATTCAAAGAAATTAACGTCTTGACTGTTTTGTCAATATATTCTTGATAATTTAATGTATGTTCATAGTCACATAAGTGAATTTACTAGATTTACTACTGTAATAACCATAATGTTAACACCAGGAACATACATAAACTTATAATGCCTACTACTCGGCTAAGACGAGTTAGTAAGACTTTTGTAGGGCGATGCACATGCTTTTACAACAAGATCCCAGAAAATGTTCAAAACAAAAGTATTACGTTATTCAAAATAATTGTTAAAAGAACGTTTGTGTGGTAAAGGTTACTATAACATAAATGACTTTCTTAAATGCGGTATCACCGCAGATTGGGAATGGATCGACCACCCTGAGGCTATTTAATAATAATCTTAATTGTACAATGTTACATTGAATATTTTTTTGATGAAAAAAAAAATCGCTGAGTTTGTTGCGCCCATTCTTCTTAGGTCTAAGACGTTCGTTTTGGAATGGGTGGTAGTTTTTGACTTTCAATAAGTGATGTGACATCCTATTTTGAATAAAAATATTTTAATTTGAGAGACTGGGACAAGTATCAAGAAAACATTTGTAAAAATCAGAGTCAAAATTTACTGTGTGTATATCTCTTGAATATTTTGCAATTCACATATTAAAAACTGTTTTAAGGCAATTTATGCTCTAACACTAAGTAGTATAAGATATTATTTTGCTAGCTACAAATAGACGGGGCTTACAATGGATATTCTGTCATAACTGAGTTATTTCAGGCACACGCCAGAACTACAATTTAAAATATAAAAATTCAGCATATTTTTTGGACTGTAAGCTAATCTAATCTCTCGGTTATTTCCTGATACAAAAATCCGTTGATTTTGCATTTGAACGTGAATTAATCGGCTTTTGAAAGTCAATGGTGTATTAATTTATTCGTTAATGTAATATATTTTCAGTGTGCGTATATTGATGCATTTACTATACTTAACTAACTACTCGTATGATATCTTGTTCATTAAACTTGTTAAATCCAATGTTGTAATAATAATAATTGAATATACTTCTAATTTTTTTATTTTGTGATTGAAAAAACTAATAAATCCGCTGAAACCGAGTGATTGAACTAGAATACGCCTGTGTCCCAGCAGTGGACTGATACAACCTGATTAAGATGGCGATGATGATAACTGAAAGAATTGATAACTCATAACCAAAGTTATCGACATAGTCCGAATGATTGCGAAATTGAAGTGGCAGTGGGTAGGGCATATAGTTCAATGAACTTATGTCCGTTGAACTATGTGCCATATGGCCGTTGAGGTAGTAAAGTCCTCGAATAGCGACCACGTACCGGAAGACACAGTGTTAGTAGGACCGACGATCTGGTCAAGATCGCCGGAATACGTTGGATGAGGGTAGCGCAGGGCTGATCATCGTGGAAATCTTTGAAGGAGGCCTTTGTCCAGCAGTTAACGTCTTCAAGCTGATGAAGAAGAAGAAGATGATAATGATGACTGGAATTAATGATAAACGTTATAATATTATTTTACTATTAATACCAGTAATAAAAGGGTTTGGCTATAAACATAAATTTCAGTAAGTTATAATAAATAAATCACAAAAAACTAATAACTCTTCAAAATTGCAACAACGAACTGGGTGAGTACGAAGCAACTCTCTATGAGAACAAAGTTAAATTGTAAAACTTGTCCGTGTGCAATATGTTATTACGTTATTACTGTATAGTTCGTCTGGCGCAATACATTAAGGAAAACATTAAAACGAACGTTATATCACGACTCAGTTAATTCTTTAAATATTTACTTTTATACTTTATATGCCTTTATTGTAAGTTTTTTTTTACTTGAATGACCACAAAAATATAGTGACCGTTCCATTTAAACTGATCTTCGCAGTAAAATAAATACGTTGTTTATATTTAAACAATTTGTTATGTTTTTCAAGTGATAACCCTCACTTGTAGGATTAATACACTAATAAAATTTGAAAAAAAAAAATCTACGAACGATGCGGAACTCAAACCCACGACCTCTCGCGTTCGGTGCGCGTGCTCTTCCAACTGAGCTAACGGTTCCAGTGACGTATCATCACAAAATATTGTATGCATTTTTCAACTCTCAGGTGTGTAATAATCCTAGAAGTGAAGGTTATCACTTTGAAAACAATAAATTGCTTAGATTTGAATGAGCGACATCTGAAGTCAATTTTCTCACATGCAAATACTGGGGTTGAGCAGGTTATCAACTGAAAAGTAGATCCTGTAGATGAAGCCACAACCTGAGTCAAAAGTCAAAGAGCGAACAATAAGTCAACGCCCAATTTATTTTATCGTCGATTCATAATGATTTATCAGGACACACATTACAAACATTAGAATGTTTAAAAACTTTCCTCGAAACGCCCTCAGGTGCTCCTCGGAATCAAACCGTATAGCTCTATCACACTTTTGGAGATTAAATTTGTTATGTTGCCTCTATTTGGTTCAGATGAACAAAATTCAGTGTGATTACAGCGCATCAAATGAAATACCACGCACATAATGACACTCTGTGCACACAAATTGACATTTGTTTATTTGACATCTATGTGCAACAAGTTGCAAATTCTGTTATTTGAATTAAAACAGTTTCGATTTTCATTTAATATGATATTTTACTCGTAACCTTATTGCAACAGTCTAATACTATAGGTTAAATGATTTTCTTAATGATACCACAGACTGGGAATGAAGCGAACTCCCTCAGTAACCCATATTTAAAAAAATCCGCTTAGTTTCTCGCGACCTCTCTTCTCAAGTCTGAGGCAGTCTATTTTGAAGGGGTGGTAGTTTTTGACGATCAAAAAGTGATTTCGAATCCTATTTTGAATACAAATATTTGAATTTGAATTAAAATTTTTTATTGGATAGGATAGGATAAAAGTAATAATAGAAGGAAACCTTAGAATAGACTATATTTTAATTTGTTATTGAAGAAGCTGCCTTGAAACGATTTGAGAATATACATGCCTTATTTAGTAATATTATTTAAGAAACTCATGGACGAAAGAGAAACTGATTTACAAATTGATAACTGTCTAGTAACTTTTAGCGACATCGAGTCTGGCTAACGAAAGTTGGCAGTGGAATTATTTACAAACATCTGACATGGAATACAACGTCAAGGATAATTAGATAAATATTATCGCCATTGTTAAGTATGACTATTTAGTTTTGATAATTTATTCAAGTATCATTGTCTTTTTACCTAAAGTTTTTGATTGATTTTTATTTTACGCATATTTAGTTGAATTAACATACGTTCGTCAGTCATTGTCTTCACACGCATGCAATATATTTATAAATTTATGAAAAAAAAAACTTTTATTGTGACATGTCAACGTCAATGTCCTACTTCATTGCTAGTCGGGACGTGAGCGCTCACTACACTCACAATGATACAATCTCCGAATAGTCTTTACCAGTGGGAGGCTCCTTTACACAGGATACCGGCTATATTATGGGTACCACAAAAGCGCCTATTACTGTCGTGAAGCAGTAATGTGTAAGCATTATTGTGTTTCGCTGTGAAGGGTGCCGTAGCTCGTGAAATTACTGGGCAAATGAGACTTAACATCTTATGTCTCGAGGTGACAAGTGCTATTGTATTACCGCTCAGAATTTTTGTGTTTTTGAAAAATCCTGCACTGCACGGCACTGCATTCAAATTCAAATATTTTTATTCAAAATAGGATGTGACATCACTCATTGAAAGTCAAAAAACTACCACCCATTCCATAATGAATGCCTCAGGCCTGAGAAGAACGGGCGCAACACACTCAGCGGGCTTTTTGTTTTCATCCAAAAATATGTTTACAAAGTAACATTGTACAATTAAACTGATTATTTAATAGCCTGAAGGTGGTCGCTCCATTCCCAATTTGTGGTATCATTAAGAAAGTCATTTATGTTATCGTAACCTTTACCACACAAAGTTTTTTTACAATTCTTGTAAATAACGTCATACATTAATTGTAATGGGCAGGGCGTATCAAATACCATCAACTGAACGTCTTGCTCGTCTCGTCCCTTAGTTTCATAAACAAAAAGTAAGAAATTAGTCGATACCAACACCGACGAATCGTGAATGATGTGAATCGTAATGTGATGTAAATAAATAAAGTCTCACGAAAGTTTTATTAATTTATATAAAGATAACAGGCGTTTTGTCGTCTTAATAACGTGAATTCGTTACTTATAGCTTTGGACTAATATTGTACAAATTAAATCATAATCAAAATCCTAATTTTACTAGTTTATTTGAAGAATTGAAAATTGGAATGTCATTTTTCGGCCCCAGAACCCATCGAGCACTAGAATTATGAAAATCGGGAAACAAAGAAATCGCATTTACAACTTTCGATAAAATAAATTTGGTAGTTTAATATGTAATAAACATTAATATTATTATTCTTAGGAATTATAAACTCCAACTTTGATAATCAGAAAGTCGAAATGCACATTAAAATATTCGCAGTATTTGGATGTTGCCAAAATAACACGTATTAACTTCGTTTCGTTATTTTCAGTAGTACCAGCAGCAGAATGAATACTTCATTAGCCAGACTCTAATTTACTACACACTTGTGACAAATAATAGATTTGATAACAATTACTCCATGAATATGTATAAGTGATCTTAATGTCTTAATATATTATATAAAATGCTAATGTTCGTACGTGTGTCCACGGTTTTCTCAATCATCCGCAACTTAGATCAAATTCTCGTTGGGATGTCAAATACCCCTCAATCCCCTGGTGTGCATAAAAGAGTTTGGTCGGGATGGGTGGTTGTGGGTGGCAAAAATGTGAAATTATATACTGTATCTGTCCTTCTCTAACTAATGTAAGCTTCTGTAAACTTCTGAAAATGTCGGGGATGATCTAGATAGTTCCAGAATGTGTGCAACTGTTGTAAACAATCTAGAAAGTTTTGTTAAAATCGATTCGAGATTTTCTAGGACGTTCTAAAATGTTCGAAAATCGACATATTTGGGACGTTTGCTGTCTTCGGCAGTCGAAGCAGCAGCCGCAGCACCAACTGACGTAACTTGGACATGAGAAGGAGCCAAAGTGACGTCCCACATCAGCGAAATTCTCCATTATTATTACTTTGATCAGTTAACAATGTTCAAAGGCAGTATTTTTTCCATTCATTCATAATCTATTTTCAGCTGACCCATAAAAGCTCATAACACGATATTTGTAAGATTTTGTCTAATTGACCAGTCTGTAAAAGGCATTGAACAAAAATGCAAACTTACCATAAACCACACCCAAAATAATAACAATTATTATTATTTAATGTGAATATTCGTCGACCGAATTGGGGGCGTTTTGAGAAAAGTAAAGGTCCGAAGCACTCGCATTCGGAGAGCATGTATGAATTTAGAGGAAAAGAATAACGAATGTAGAGCGCGTGAGGTTTGTAAGGACAGAAGCAAGTGACATGCTAGTATCTCTGCCTACCCCGACGGGAAAAGGCGTGACTATGTGTGTGTGTGTGTGTAATATTAAATTCTGTGTTTGTAGAGAGTATTTGTGTGTCAGTGCATATGGAAGTTAATAAAATAATCATTTACGTGTGTTTATATTAGTATATCATGCGTAATTTTGTCCTTTTAGTCAAATAATAAGCATCAATCAGAATTAATAATCAACCCCATGCAGATAGTATTTTCAGGTTATCACAGTGAATGTGAGCCAAATAGTGACGCTATTGCAAATTTAGTCTCACAGTAATGTATTTGCAGCTGAAATTGTAGCAAAATGGTTTATCTTCAATATGCCAACCAACGCTGCTGATATTAATACAATATTTTTGCTGCAGAAGAAGGCTATTCGCGCTATTTATAACCTTGGTCCTAAAGAATGATTGAGAACAAAATTCAAAGAAATTAATATCTTGACTGTTGTTTCTCAATATATTCTTTATAATATAATGTATGTTCATAGGCACATAAGTGAATTTACTAGAAACTGTCATAACCATAATGTTAACACCAGGAACAGACATAAACTTATAATGCCTACTACTCGGCTAAGTCGAGTTAGTAAGTCTTTTGTGGGGCGATACATAATTATACTTTTCAAACAAGATCCCAGAAAATGTTCAAAACATAATCATTACATTATTCAACAGAATTGTTAAAAAAAACGTTTGTGTGGTAAAGGTTACTATAACATAAATGACTTTCTTAATGATACCGCAGATTGGGAATTTATCAACCGCCCTCAGGCTATTAAATAATAAGTTTAATTGGTGTTAGTTTGTGACTTTCAATAAGTAATGTCACATCCTATTTTGAATAAAAATATTTGAATTTTAGAGACTGGGACAAGTATCAAGAAAAAATTGTAAAAATCAGAGGTGTGCATACAGCCGTTGTTCGATAAATTTAAATGTTCACTAGACTCGATATCAGTTTGAATAAGAGGTTGCGTGTAATCAATCATAGGCTAACTTAATCAAGGCTTAAATTAATCACAATAATTTCTAATCCAGGTAGTCATGCCAATGGCGCATTTAATCATATCAATAAAAATAAAATAAAATAACATCTTTTAAGTATTGTTGGAAATATGGATAGATGTTATAACACGAAAATTGTTTTTAAGAAGTAAAATTATTATGGTCGCGCGATAAAGCTGTTTTATTTACATCTTCTGACATCTAAGTAGCTGTAACAATCCCATCCAGTTATATTAGGATATATTTCATCATTTCAGACAAACTGATATGATGCGTATTGTGTAGAACCAGACATATCCATTTGTAAATGGGATTCATGACGTTGAGAAATGAATGACACCCAAGGGAAATTCATACACCTAGTCAATAATAGTGTTATTATACCTACTGTTCTATATGTGATTATATTATAATCTTAAAGCATACTACAGATAGACCGAGGTCTTGCAAAAAAAAAAACAGAAAAAGTTGCCTCTAATAATGATGTGACCTGTAGAATAAGGAACACAGTAACACATGTGGAATAAAAAGGCATAAAAGGCATATTTTCTCAAAATTGATTCCTTTAGATTTTTTTTGATGTCATTTCTAATATACTATTTTGGCAGGCCCAATGTCACTTTTGCCACTTCCCTCTACGAATTACAAATACACCCTCTTACCAACAATCTACACAATGCCCGGTGGGCAAATCATATAAAGTGTAGACAGTCGAATAAAGCGATGCAAGCACAAATACCACCCGAATGAGACGGTGATGTCTCGTTGAGGTCGAGACGGTCACTCATGTAATCCTGAAATGAACAGAAGTTGCTGATGAATTAACAAAAATCGTCAGAAAATCCGAGGTTTGCGTCCATACCAGGAAGTTCTGAACTTCTGGAAGGAGCTGAGCAGGCCCCTTCCCGTACTATACCATAGCGCATCTACCCGGTATCCTGTGCAAAGGTTATTACGCTAAGGTTATTGTTATGCTTTGACGTCTTAGGTTTTTTAGGGGTAGGTACGGGATGCCTATTTTACCCCGAATTTTACGTCTGGCCCACAGTCGGCGGTCATTGTATATGGACAAGCTCTGACAATATAAGAATGTATTATATAGTAGTAGGGATTATGGGAGGTAGTTCAACCCAATTCTAACTTACAATGAAATACATCGTCTTTCTGGGCAGTTGTGCCGACGTAACGCTAAGGGTATTGTGAAATCGTTTAGTTGTTTCTCAATAATAATACAAAAAAAATATTTATAATATGACTAGCTAACCCGACAGACTATGTTCTGTACATAATAAATAAAATACTTTTTTTTTAAATGTTTTTGTCAATAATATTTCATAACATCAACTTACAATCAAGAATTACTTTGCTCCCTGACCCCTGTTGTTATAATGAAATTGTTTCACAGGAGAACTGTCAAACCGTGTGTCAATAAATTTTCTCGTAGCAAATATGTCAATAAAAAACAAATATTGGAAATAAAAATAATTATTGCTCCCATATCGGAAAAAAATCTACCCACCCTCAAGTTGGACTAAACTGCACTCCATGAAGTTATCCCCATTAAAATCCGTTCATTAGTCTAGAAGTTATATATAAAAATAAACATTGAAATACATCCAAACCAACCTGAACAATATGAAACCGTAATTATTTCTGATCCCATCTCTTATATGTTGTCATTATTTTAATTAATTGTGTGACATTTACTCATATTTATTGCTTTCATTGTACATTGCGGTTGTGGTGAACATTAATGGCAACCTACTAATATTTACTGTGCTCAGTCGGAAATCTTACACGACCGCACATTTGTCTCTACCTCAAATTGCCTCACGTATTATAAGTTGCGTAAGCCACAGAGCACGTATATAGCATTTAATATGAGTTAATTATATAGTTTATTTCTAGGTAATGCTATTTTTTTATGAAAATAAGGGATGAGACGAGCAGGACGTTCAGCTGATGGTAATTGATACGCCCTGCCCATTACAATGCAGTGCCGCTCAGGTTTCTTGAAAAACCCTAAAAATTCTGAGCCACACTACAACTGCGCTCGTCACTTTGATGTTAAGTCTCATTTGCCCAGTAATTTCACTAGCTACGTCGCCCTTCAGACCGAAACACACTAATGCTCATACATTACTGCTTCACGGCAGAAATAGGCGCCGTTTTGGTACCCATAATCTAGCCGGCATCCTGTGCAAAGAAGCCCCCCAATAGTTTTAGCAGCGTTGAGCGCTTTTCTTGGGATGGGTATAAAAAGTTAAAGTCGCGTCAGGACACGTGGCCTGATAGAAAATTCGTAAGACAGTAGTTGAAATTATGGATGAAAGTTGATTTTTCTGAGAGATAAACTTTATAATGTAAAATAATTGCAACATTTCTGAAGTGTAATTTTATGTAATATAATTTTTCTTCTTGGTGTACGACAGTGCAATAAATGAATATTATATTTAACCACATATTTAAATAACCAAAGCAATTTGAACGAAATTATTCCCTAACCATTCCATAATTTAAAAATACCTAACGTTAATGTGCAAGTTTTCACCTATTCCGTGATTCCCGAAGTACAACCCGTTACTTTTTTGTTTAAATTATTAATTAATCAATAATTATTTATCTTATATTTTTCTTCAATCATTCTCATAACTGTTAATATTACTTGTCTAAGGGCTTAAGAGTTTTTCATTTAATTATATTATTAGTTTTATATTTTCACAAATACATTTATAAACGTCGTTCCTAACAAGGGCAGAGTTGTCATTCTCAAGCAATAACATCCGCATGTTTATATTTATTTCCTACACTTAAATAATACTTATATATACGATATGTTGCACTTTCAAAAATTTGTTGTTAAGCCCATTTGTCTACGCATAAATTTGTCACATCAATGACTTTTAATAGCCGAATAATGATAACTGCATGAGCAACGTGGCAATGTTTCACCAAAATAGCCCATACATCTAGCTTTGTACTTTTCTCCAAATACAGATATTAAAATGATTTAACGTTGAAAATAATTTTTATTCTTTGGGTTTTGCCAAGTACAAACATGATTAATAGCTTACTTGGCAATATGCAAAGAATGGTAATTGAAAATTACATCTTGATGGTTTTGGCAACCAATCTAATCTAGTACTAGCAAGTAACTTTGGCAGTATTATAAAAAAACCATCTCAATTCTATTAAAACAATATAAGGCATCGAGTTTCGTTGTGCGACTAACAGCAAACGTTAAAGCAATTCAATATAAAGCCAGTATTATTTGTATATGATAAGATACTTAAATAAATTGATGAATAAAAAAAACTATGTTTAAAAAAACCGACTTCAAAAACTGTAAAGTATGATATAACTGAAAATTTAATTTAATACACCTTTACCTTTAATATTAATAAAATGCTATTATTTATATTATTAGTTATTCAAATGTTAAATGTTTTTTAGTTCGGAATTAAATGGCTTTATTATTATTATTATAATTATTAATATAATTATTATTTATATGTGCTCCTATTGTTAGGTTTTAAGTCGGTGCCAAGCCGTAAACAAAATAAAATTTAATAGTATAAACAGCTTACTTACTGGAATTATTAAGGTTGTCTGGCCACGCCTGTCTGTACAATTGGGTTGTTTTGTTCTAGACGAAGCTATCCCGCTCAAAGTCAGGAAAAACTCCTAAAAATCCGTACACAAAAACAATTATATCATCGAGGTAAAAAAAAATTTTTAATTAAAAAGAAATTAAAATTTATGACATCTAATCTGCGTTAAACTAACGAAAAATTACGTAAATCGGATCATAAATCTCAGAGATACGGTGTACATACATAAAAAAAATAGCGATCGAATTAATAACCTCCTCCTTTTTGAAATCGGTTAAAAGGCGCTAAATAAAAACAGCAGAGCCTAGAAAACAAACATTCAAATATATCATGCAAAGGTTTAGTCCTACCGGGACTCGAACAGCGGACCTTTGAGTGGGTTTTTTGGTGAAGAGTGATAGAAGTAATCTATGTGCAAATCAGTGAGACTTATTAGGTGAGCACTTTTAAAACAAACAACTTCTTTTGTTTTAAAATGGTAGTAGTGATAATTTTAAGCTTAGATAATTTATGGATCTAGACTGTGACAGCTGTGAGCATGTCGAAATAATAGCGGAGAGCTGTTAACCTATATTTTCAGCAAAGGGCGTACACTGAAATAAAGTGACATACATATCGCGAGTGTAAGACGTAGCTTGTCCTGCACACTAAAGTAATAAACGGGGTATGTTTTCTTGCGTTGCTTAACAGCATGAGGTTCTATCAAGATGTATAAATTATCTATGGTCTTTTATTGATTCAGACCAATGCTTTATTAAATAACATCTCTATCACTGGCTGGTGTAGATGCGCTTCGCTTCAACAAATGCATAATCCGTAGACGTTCAATCATAACAATTATATTTTTATATAATTTGGCTAAAAACCTATTATATTGGGGCAATATTACCAAAATCGAAATATGAAGTTTCGGTTGACGTATCGTTTATTTTCCTAGTACAAAAGTGTTTCGGATCCGAAGGTCGATACGAAATATGCGATTAGACATTTTTTGTTTCGTTTACCTTATTCCCAAATTCACTTGACATTTACATTTACATTGTTTGACATTATTATGATCGCTTCTACTACTTCACTTTTTATGGTTGTGTATGGTTCCGAAACGAAAACCATCCGCACCATTCGGATTCGAACTACTTTGGAGACAGGATTTAATTCGAAGTTCGTCGTTCTTTCGTTTCGGACCGAAATTTCGGCTTTCGATTTTGGTAATAGACTTCCAGGTTTATAACTTTAGTGTGCGTGACAAGCTACGTCTTAGGGTGTGATCTATAAACGGGACTTACACTTTGCTCAGACTTTAAATACGTAAATCATAGGTGAATGTAATAAAAAGCGAACTTGACTTTTGTATGGGGCTATTTTAGCTCAAGCTCAGCATCATTTCAGATGTCAAATGAATATAAATACGAAATCAAAAATATAATAATCTTACACTCAGTTAAGTTTTACGTAAGTAAAGTCTGAGCAAAGTCTAAGTATGCTCTATAGATCTCAAAATTACACCCCTGATTTGTATGTCACGTTGTGTTAGTGTGCATTGCTCAAAATAGAGGTTAACTGCCAACCTCTATCTATCTATCATCCTCACCATCTGGATGTGTGGCGGTCCTCCACAGTGCGGCTTTCAAAGAGCTTTCTTCCACGTACTACAAAGCTGTGGAGCTTCCTTGTGCGGTGTTTCCGGGACGATACGACATGGGTACCTTCAAAAAAAGCGCGTACACCTTCCTTAAAGGCCGGCAACACTCCTGTGATTCCTCTGGTGTTGCAAGAGATTGTGGGTGGCGGTGATCACTTAACAACAGGTGACCCGTACGCTCGTTTGTCCTCCTATTCCATAAAAAAAACCTCAGTTTTAACGACATTTTCACAGCTGTCACAGTCTATCTAGACAATAAATGATCTAAGTAAAAAAACTTACATACAACGCCCAATTTCATCAAAAATAATAAAACATTGTGGTATCTATTAAGATGTCCATCCCTCAAATTATTAACATGATGAAGTAACATTCTTGTAATTTCAGGAACGTCCGCCAATATTAAACGTAATTTATATTCTAAAGTACACAGGCGGGCCCGTTCAAGCTTTAATTTAATTTAATTTAATATTTGTTTACAAATAAAGTAATAAATTGGCGATCCCTCGTAAACAAGTGTGCAGAAATGAAAACTGAAACAATAATAGAGGCAAAAACGAAACAGAAACCTACTAAAGACAAATTAAGTGATGCTACCAGTTTACAAAATTTATAATTTAAAATTCACCATTCTTGAACTATATCTTATGGCAGTTCATAACGTTGGTTAACACATTGCTGACATTACAAATATTATTTTTTTTCAACTACCACGACTACGATTTTGTAAATTTAAGCGAGTATTTTTTGTGCTTCTAAACCTATCTATCGATACCTCAGAACCAAAGAGTCATTCAGAAAAGGGTTCCAAAAGAAAACAACTCGTGTCGTGAATGAAACGAAAATATTCTAGATTTATGTAGAAATATTGGAAGTAACAACTAAACTACATTCACTTATTGAGTTGTTTCTGTGTGGTAATGGTGGGCTATAATTTATGGAACAATTTCTCATACTTATCATACTTACTGAATTTCAGACTTGTTTCACATTGAAACTGAGGTATTGATATGTATACTGTGCTTAGAATTAGCAGTTTTTTAGTGTATAAGAATTAGACTTAATAACCAAAAAATATGTTAATGCATTTTTTTCAAATATTTTACTATGAAACTATAGTAATGAATGTCCATGCAAATATAATTTTTAGTTCATTCTGCTGCACAATAATATAATTTTTTATGTTAGTGTTATGCATAGGACATGATTGTCATTAGATACAAATAATAATTTCTATGTACGAATCTATATTCGTTGGTAGTATCATCACGGTAGACGGTCGAGCTCTATATAAGCTAGAGCGCTTCGTACTATGCCCTAATTGTCAGTGACTATTATAATTCTACAATGCATTCTATACATGTGGACATATCATTCGCAGTCTTATAACGGATCCGCAAAAGTGTGCTTAAATACAATGTAAGCACAATTTTCTCCTTAGCCGTGTGTCAAATGTGTGTCAATCAACAAGCCTAAGTGTGTTATAAAAAGTGCTTAAATAATACATTAAAGACTCAAAAAAAAGATGGCGTGACTTATCATCGGTAAGGTTATTTTATTAATATAAGATTGATATGCAAAAAGCGGAAGTAATTTAATAAAACGAATATTTTTTCATTAAATATGGTACAATATTATTGACAAGCCACAGACAAGACCCGCTTGTCAGAATGGGACAGATGAAAGGACACAGTCAGTAATGAAAACAATAGAGTCGCTCTTTTTAACCGACTTCAAAAAAAGGAGGAGGTTCTCAAATCGTTGGTATGTTTTGTATGTTTGTTACTTCAGACCTGTTGACTGGGTGAACCGATTTTGTTTATTGATATTATAATGTTATAAAATTTTTTCGACAAATAGCTGATACATTTGTTCGATGAAGATGAAAATTCGCAATAAACTCTAATTATGAAAGTAAGTATAATGGCTATCTACTACGAGTATTATCTAAAGCAACTCATTAAGGCTCTCTTTGTATCAAAAAATGCCAAAATCCCGACTGGTGGGATGATGAAACTAGAAGAATGGTTGAGGAAAAGAAAAAAGCATGGCTGGATTTCTTGGCAATAGAAGCAACAAATAGAGCGAGTGGCGGTATGAATGAAGATAATGTTAAAGAAATCAAGGACAAATATAGATGGGTGAAAGCGAAAGTTAAAGAATGTGTAGAGAAGAAAAGGAATGAGAAAAAGGTGAAATATAAGGAACAATTCGGCGCAAGTTTCCGAGATAATATAAAACTGTTTTGGAAACTCGTGAAAGAAGCGCGGGGAACAAATATAAATTCATCTATGAAACTGATTAGGAATGAACAAGGTGAGGTCATACATGAAGAAAGTATGATACTAGAGTGCTGGAAGAATTATTTTGAGAGCTTATACGAGAAAGATGTAAGTGAAAAAGAGCAAGAAGAGATAATAGATATGTTTGTGGACCCGAGTGATGAAATAGGTTTGGATGAAATTATGAAAGCGTTAAGAGGTATGAGGTTGGGAAAGTCTGCTGGGTATGATCGAGTGACGACTGAAATGTTGAAGGCTGGCGATGGACTAATAGTGAGCCTGCTGCATCGCCTTTTTAATTTATGTTAGAAACAGGGCCAAGTTCCAGACGATTGGACGAAGGCAGTGATTGTCCCAATTTATAAAGGCAAAGGCTCGCAGCAGGAATGTCAAAATTATCGCGGGATCAGCCTTCTTAGTGTTGTTGGAAAAGTGTATGCCAGAATATTGATTGAAAGAGTAATGAATGTGACTAATGACAAGGTATGGGATGTGCAAGCGGGATTTCGGAAGGGAATGGGATGTACGGATCAAGTCTTTTCCTTACGCTGCATCACTGAAAAATGTCTGGCAAAAAACCAGAAAGTATATTGCGCGTTCATAGACTTGGAAAAGGCATATGATAGGGTGAATAGAAAGGAATTATGGAAGGTCTTATCTATGTATGGGGTGGACAATTTTCTGATAAGGGCTCTGAATTCTCTGTACAGGGATTCTCAAGCCTGTGTTCGTGTTAATGGTGCCTATACGGGCTGGTTTGATATCTCCAAAGGTGTCAGACAGGGTTGTGTAGCGTCGCCTTGGTTGTTCAACCTATTCATGGATAGATGCATTAATGATGTGAGAGAAATGCAATGTGGAATCAATATGGAAGGGTTGTGTGTTAAGTGCCGCTTGTACGCCGATGATCAAGTCATTTTTTCATCATCGGTAAATGAGTTGCAACAAATGATTGACTGTTTGAACGGGAGCTTTAAAGAGAGAGGTTTGAAAGTAAATGCAAGAAAGACGAAAGTGATGGTATTTGAGAAGGATGAAAGGTTGACTGAGTGTACTATCACGATTGAAGATGAAAGGGTAGAACAAGTTACAGAATTCGTATATTTGGGTAGCATGTTTACAAGAGACGGAAGATATGAAGGTGATATTGAAAGGAGAGTGACTGCGGGAAATTGTGTGAATGGAGCGCTGCATGCCTTTATAAACGGTAAGACTGTGCCAATAGAAGCGCGGATGGCTGTACATAATGGAGTGCTTGTCGCCACGTTAATGTATGGAAGTGAGAGTTGGGTATGGCAGAAGAAGCATAAAAGCAGAATTAACGCAGTTGAGATGCGATCACTGCGTAGTATGTGTGGGGTAAGACTGACTGATAGAATTCCGAATGCGGTAATACGAGCGCGCTGTGGTTTGAAAGAGGATGTTGTGACAAGGACTGAAAAAGGAATGCTTAAATGGTTTGGACACGTGGAGCGAATGAGTGAAGAAAGAATGACGCATCAAATATATAAGGCAAGTGTGTGTGGGCAAGCCGGTCGCGGGAGACCTCGTAGAACATTCGTCGATCAAATTGGGGACGTTTTGAGAAAAGGAGAGGCCCAAAGCACCCGCAACCAGCGAGCATGTATGAAAATAGTAATGAATGTAGAGGAAGCGCGTGAGGTTTGTAAGGATAGAAGCAAATGGCATTCTATTGTCTCTGCCTACCCCGACGGGAACAAGGCGTGAGTATGTGTGTGTGTGTGTGTGTGTGTTGTATCAAACGAATTTTTTTTTATGTAAGGAAGAACCGACTGGCACGACGAAATGAGAAATAAGCAATGGAGCTGTAATTAACACGGAAATTAGAGACGTATAATTGTGACCTTGTGACAAAATTTTATTTAAATAAGATAATTTTATCCCTTCTTTCCCTTCTAATAGATGTTGAAGATAATTTTAGCACTAATTACCAGAATATTATTCATAATTCATGCCATTTGAGGTCTCGGATCAAACATCAAGGTAATGGTGTATTTGAAGTTGTTAGGGATTCATTGACAATTGGTAGATACAACCTCCCCGTTCTCTGAATTTTTTTCTGTGTTTAACTTTATTATTAAAATCGCTTCAAGTGGCATAAGCTATTCAGCAGTTCATAGCAATCGAAAGCATTTTTATGATTATTCTGCTGCATCGGGTAAATATGCTTTTTCTCTCGCTCATCGACGGACGAGCGCGCGTGTGCCGCCGAAGTTTTTATGTCTATTTAATTTTAAAAGTTCATTATTTACAATAATAACGTTCGTTAAATAAAATTATAATATTGATTAACTTGTACAAGTATTATCAAAGTGAAAGAAAATATAATTTGATTAAATTCAGTGCAAAGAAGTTCATACGTATTTAAAATATTTTTTTTCTTCTACCCTCATTAAATAAACTAGATTTTTTTTTTAGTATTGTTGATGCATCTGATAATGCTTCAATAATTGCTATACATCCTGTTAACTGACCAGTTATATTCCTTTCGTGTTTCTCAAATTTGTTTGGGCTGGTTCAGTAGTTGTATCAATGTCTATTGATTCACTTCAAAAATCGTTGGTCGATATGACCACAGCTTTTGCCACAAGATTCGAGCAGTTCGAGAATAACCTCCAAAACATTAAAAACACAGCAGCTGCTTCAAATAATAATTCAAACGTCAACGACGTAGCCGGGGACTTTTACGCTTTTCGGTCATTTGTAATTGCGTCACTGTCGACGCTTCACAGGCAAGTAGAATTACTTCAGAAAATATCTGACCAAGCGGAGATGAGGTCCAGACGTAAAATGCTACTGGTGCACGGAATACCAGAGTATAGTAAAGAGGAAACATCGGCAGCTGTCGTTAAGAACCTAACCCAACATCTTAAAACCCCCAAGCTGGATGTGACTTCCATTAGTAGGTCACACCGTGTTGGTAAAAATAAAAGTGATAAGCCTCGGCCCATACTTGTAAAATTTGAAGACGTGGATTTAAAAAAATCAATATGGTTTAGTAAAACTGCCCTAAAAGGGTCTGGAATTACTCTGTCTGAGTTTCTTACCAAATCTAGACATGAGACTTTTATGACTGCCCGTCGAAAATTTGGGGTGAACAAAACCTGGACAAGTAATGGTACTATTTTCATACTTGATTCTAAGGGATCGAAACACAGTGTGAATTCTGTCGCTGAATTAGATGCTATTACCACCGACACAACGCACGAACAATTGAGAGCTGGAGAGTGTGGTGCTGATCAGAGGCAGGAGGCTGCAGGTAACACCAGACCAAAGAGAACTAACAGGAATAAGTAAATAAGCATAAACTAAACTTAAGTAATAATTACACAAATCAAATCCTGAGTTCTTTTTCATTTATATTACTTGAATTAAACTCCTTGATCTAGTGCTTTTATAATGATTTGCAGTATGTATGGCTAGGAATTTATTAAATTTAAGTATTAATCTCCATCTAATTCTATTTTGTTTAATGTCTCCCTACTCCTCAACTTGTATGTCTACTTTATAAGGCTAGCAACATTTTGTAACAAATTATTTGTTATTCTTAAACACTGGACTCTTGTTTATAATACTAATCTCAATTTATTCAATGTTAAATTGATATCTAATTTCTAACTTAGACTTCACTTATTTGATAGAACTGAAACTGAAACTGTGAATCTTGAAATAAGTTTGTACTTTAAAGTAGTATATGATAAATGTTGTACAATATGTAAGCATTACTTGATTATATCTGCCTAGCCAACATAATATAATATTAGGTAATATTGTTTACATTTTTGTGTCACTATTTACCTACAAGAAATTTAATTAACTATATATTTAATAAACTTAAAATCAAATGTTAAGTTGAGAGTTAAACTATGTACTTACTTTATACTACTTTTTGGTGAACAATGAACTGCATTAAACTTTATTTATAGTTTCTAATTGTTTGGTTCATAATATAATATATTCAGTTAATCCAATTTAATAACTTCTATAAAACATATGCATAAACTGACAATATTTGTAAGTCTGTTCTGTAAGTATCTTCATTTATATTTACTATACATTTCATTGTAAAATTATATAAATTTTATAATTCTAATACTCTTGGTGTAACATTGTAATAATAAAACATAATAATACTAATACATAAATTAACAATGTTTGTAAGTCGGTTCTGTAACTGTATCATCATTTTACTATACATTTCATTGTAAAATAATATCAATTTGATATTCAAAATACTCTTGGTGTAACATTGCATATCATTATATAGCAACATAATCTATAAATTTTATAATGTTATTGTTAATTTGATTAGTTGTAATAATTTGCGCTAATAATTTCTGTTCAATTAATTCATGTGAGACTGGCGTTAACAGGATACAGTTTTTTTGAATAAAACCACTAATATATTAATTTCAAACACATTAATATAACTTGAAAACGCAATATAATATATACATATATTTTTCGTTGGATTTAGATACATAACATTAGTTATAATTAATATAAGTATTATTGTTTAGTTAGTTAGTTTAGTTATAATTGATCTAAGTATTATTGTAACATATCTACTTATTAATTATTATTTATTTGTTCTGTACTTTTTAATCTTGATAAATTCTAGCTGGTAATGGCAGATACTAGTGATAGCAGTGAAGTTGATTTTTTGTCCTTGAATTCCTCAAGCAGCCAAAGCTCCGCTGATGAAAGCTACTACAGCATCTCACCTACCTTCTCCCTTCGTAGTGAACTTGAGAAAGCTTTTATAGATTGTGTTAATAATTTCAATGTTTTACATATAAATGCTCAGAGTGTGCCTTCTAGCTACACTGATATGCTTGCTTCATTTGATAGTAATAATATTCATGCGATTCTAGTGTCTGAGAGCTGGCTCAAACCTTGTCTTCCTTCCACTTCCTACTCCTTACCGGGTTTTCAGCTTGTCCGCAATGACCGAACCGGCCGAGTCGGCGGCGGTGTTGCAATATATATTCGTGAACGATTCTCATATTCTATAATAAGTGTATCTCCTCAGCCACCCCCCGGTGACTCTGCGGAACATCTTGTACTTGAAGTTAGCATATCACACTCCAAAGTACTATTGGGTGTGTTTTACAGTCCTTCGTTAGGCGTTGATTATTTTAGTGCATTTGAATTCATTCTTGACTGTCTTACTCCATTATACGAGCATGTGATCATAATGGGAGATTTCAATACCTGCATGTGCAAAGTTAATCATCGCAGCAGAAAGCTCCAATCAATAATTGATTCCTTCAACTTGCAGTTACTTCCTTTAATGCCTACTCATAACCTACCTAATTGTGAATCATCGTTACTTGATCTAATAATTGTATCAAAAAATAACCTTGTACATAAGCATGGTCAGTTCACCTCAGTGCCTTTTTCATATCACGATCTGGTATTCTTGTCATATAAAGTTCGCTTACCTAAATTAAAACCTCAAACAGTCTGGCTACGTAACTTCAACAATCTTAACATGGATCGTCTCAACTATGATGCTAGCAATATCGATTGGACTGTAGTATATAATACTGACTCAATTGATACCAAAATCAGTTTTTTCAACTCTCTAATTTTACAGCTTTATGAAATGCATGCGCCTCTTAGACCTGTTAAAAAGAAACATCTCCCCGCTCCTTGGCTCACAGATGAAATTAGGACATTAATAAATGCAAAAACTCGGGCATTAACAAAGTACAAAATTAGCAATTCTAGTTCCGATCGAGTTAAATATAAAAGTATCCGAAACCGATGCAACAGAATATGTAGGGATGCTCAACAACGTCACATATTTAAATCAGTCGATAATCCCGATCCTGCTAAAGTTTGGAAATTTTTAAGATCACTTGGTGTTGGGAAACAGCAACAAACAGTTCTTCCTGCTTCACTTAACGTCGATTCTCTTAATAGGCACTTTTCAAGGTCTCCTGTTCTTCTTGATCACAATACAAAGCAAACTACTCTAAATACTCTCTCTAATTTCATGAAACAAGCTCCTGAACCTTTCTCTTTCGTACCTTTTACTGAAAGTGATGTCAGGAATAACTTACTATCTATTTCCTCAAGAGCCATAGGAAGCGACTGTGTAGGCCGAAACATGATTATTCCAATTATTGACATTCTTCTTCCTATAATAACCCACATCCTTAATTTTTCGATTAAATCTAATACTTTCCCAGAAACATGGAAAGAAGCTCACTTAATTCCTTTACCAAAAATTTCAAACCCTCTGACTTTTCGCGACTATCGCCCAATATCTATACTCCCTTTCCTTTCTAAATTACTGGAACGGTTAGTTTATAAACAACTTAGTTATTTCCTTAATAAATACTGTCTTCTAAGCCCCGTGCAGTCAGGTTTTCGTCCTGGACACAGCACAGAGACCGCTTTGGTCAAAGTTGCGGACGATATTCGTCTCGCTATGGATAACCAACAGCTTACTATCTTAACCTTACTTGATTTTAGTAACGCATTTGGTTCTGTCGATTTCGACATCTTAGTGAAATCATTATCTTCTTTAAATTTATCAGCAGATGCCGAGAGTTGGTTCCATAGCTATTTGATAGGGCGACGACAGCGTATTAAAGTTGCGGATATACAATCATCCTGGGTTCAGGTTTCTGCCGGTGTTCCACAGGGAGGTGTCCTTTCTCCCTTGCTTTTTTCAATATTTATAAACTCTATCACTAGCAATCTAAATTCTTCTTTCCACTTATATGCTGATGATGTTCAAATTTATAGGCACTCCACGTTATCTGATTTACAATCTACAGTTCATAGTCTTAATAAGGATCTCGCTACCATATGCGAGTGGTGTAAAAATTATGGTGTAGTGATAAATCCAGGAAAAACGCAGGCAATTATCATAGGCAGGCAACATCTGATCTCTAAAATTGACTGGGATGTACTGCCTAGACCTCGTATCAATGATGTTTTAATCCCTTTTAGTAGTAATGTCAAAAATCTAGGCTTACATATAGATTCAAATTTTTCTTGGCAGACGCAACTGAATGAATTAAGTAAAAAAGTTTTCTCCGCACATGGATCCCTGCGCCGGTTACGTAATCTTCTCCCAGTACCTAGTAAAATATGTCTTGCGCAGACTTGCCTGCTCTCCATTCTTGATTATGCAGACATTTGCTATCCCGACCTTACCGAGGCTCAGCTGGATAAACTCGAACGCCTACAAAATTTATGTATTCGCTTCATTTTTAACCTACGTAAATACGATCATGTCTCCTCCTACCGAAAAAAACTCAACTGGCTTCCTATACGTCTACGTCGCAATTCCCACATTCTACACCTTCTTTACTCCATAATTTTTCACCAAAACACTCCTCTTTACCTTAAAGACAGATTTGTGCTACTAGGGTCTCAGCATGAGCTTTCGTTGCGCTCTGCTGCGAAACAAATACTAAATGTTCCTTTCCATAAATCTGATAGCTATCACTCTTCTTTCACCATTAATGCCATCACTCTTTGGAATCAACTGCCGCTTACTATCCGACAAGCACAATCATTAGCATCCTTTAAAAATCAACTAAAAAAACATTATCTGTCCTCTATTTGATAGAATCTATCTGTATGTATATTTTAGTATAGTATATATTATGCGTGTCTATATTTTTGACACTTCTTACCGTTTTAATGTACTGCCGTTCTCTTTTATTGTATTACAAATGGTTGCCTGGAAGAGATCACTATATAGTGATAAGGCCGCCATTTGCACCATATCATGTAATTATGTATGTTAGTAATTAAGTTATATTTTGTTAATGTGGTGTCAAAAAAGTGTAATAAATAAATAAATAAATATGCTGTCAGCTATCAAAGTCAAAGTCATGTCAAAGTCTAATAAACTTTATTCAAAAAGGCTTAAACTAAGCGCTTTTTAATCGTCACTACAAATATTTCTTTTAAATTACTGATTACCATACGTTCGGGAAAAGTTGAACTCGCGTGACTCACACACAGGGAACTCACCGGCCACTCTTTTCAATTATTACGATATTATTTGATGCGGGGAGTGCATTGTTGTGAATTATGACAAGTAAACAAATTCAATAAATCAGTTTAATATAAGATCACATAATTATGTATGTGACTACAACAAAGTAGTTTCAGTAAAACTCTTAAATATCTAAAGCCAAATAGCTTATTCAAAGGAGCATCATATTACCCTAATATATTTATAAAATATTTTCCTGCAGCATACGTCCTGCTTGTACACAAAGAATGGCTTTGCATATTGAATAGGATTCAGCGGTTCATTGATTTTCAATTTGTTCGAAGCGCACATTGCTGGGATATAACCACTGATACTAAAATAGGCAAATAAATCTGTGTACGACGTAGAACGACAAAGTACTTACCCGCCTACACTAAATAGCATGCAATATATTATAATAGAAATAATTAGTCAATTACATGCTGTTTAAAATATATCACAAATGTCTTTATAACTGTTGATGGCATGTTAATCGAATAAGGAGCTTTTCGTCTCCTGCAATTTGATTGTTTCTAGTGAGTTTTCATTGCAGACTGATTGAAACTTAGTTCTTCTCTTGCAGCAGTCTACTGAAATGACTTGTCTGTGTTAATGTATATTAATTATTGTGTTATCTAGTTATCCATATTACGTTAGGTTGTAGAATTATGTATTATTTATTCTAAATTAAAATGCTTTCCTTAAGAATGAATGTAAAAACATGAGTTCGGAGGCAAATGGGGGCAGATAACAGTATTGTGAGATACAGTTATATCAATGAAGTTATCGTTAATAGCAATCGAAAGCATTTGGTGATTTCGGAAATCTATTTGATTCTTCTGCTACTGATTCGGGTAAATATGCTGTCAGCTTTGAAAGTCGAAATCAAAGTCAAATTAACTTTATTCAAGTAGGCTTAAACTAAGTGTTTTTGACACGTCACTACAAATATTTCTTTTAAATTACTGAATTTAGACAAAAGTTGAGCTCGTGAGAAGAACGTATAAGAAACTAAACGGCCACTCTTTTCAATAAAATAGAGTATTTTAAATGGCTGTAATAAACATAACAAATTAGTTTGTAAGGTACTGCATCCAATATATAAGTCGTGTTTTAATAATATAAATTATTTCATAAAAAATAATAAATAATTAAATGTATAAATATTAGTTATTGTATATTGGATGCATCAACCTTTAGAGCTTGAACTCATTGTTTGTGTAAGGATGCTTCGTGAACATGATGGTCGTGATTACTGTCACAATTAGTAATATTTATTAACTATTACAGGTCGACCTGGCACCACAAGCAGCACCCGTTATTACCCTATATTTCCCCGACTATTTGTAGTCATTATATTGAACAGTCGTTACATGTACCGTTGGATCGCTAACCGAGCAGATTATTGATGCATCGGAAAACGAACAGGATGTCTCGCAAATACTATCTATTCCGGTTGCATACTAATTTCAACGCAGCCTCTGTTGAATAATGAATACATGGCATTTACGTCTCTCTGCCATATTTTTAATGCTATTTTATTTAAGACTAGTTAGCTGCTTTGACTTTATCCGGGTACTATTTGATAGGATGTAGTTTTTTTTATGGAAAAGGAGGATAAACGAGCGTACCTACTTAGTAGGGTCACCTGGGTGTTAAGTGGTCACCGCCGCCCACATTCTCTCGTAAACCAGAGGAATCACAAAAGTGTTGCTTTTAAGAAAAGTGTATGCGCTTTTTTTTAAGCTACCCATGTCGTATTGTCCCGGAAACACCGCACTAGGAAGCTCATTTAACAGCTTTGTAGTACGTGGAAAAAAGCTCCTTGAAAACCGCACTGTGGAGGACCGCCACACCTCCAGATGGTGAGGATGATATTGTTGTGGCAAAGGTGGGATTCGGCGTTAGGAATCAGGTGGAACAGCTCTTCGGAACACTCCCCGTGATAGATGCGGTAGAAGACACACAATGAAGCAATTAATGAAGTTGGGTATGGTAGGTTTTTATACCTGAATTTCTGACACTTGACGGACGCCTACTGTGAACCCACTTTGTGTGAAAACGGTACGCGTTTCTAGTGCTTTGATATAAATAGTACAGCCGAAGAGATTTTATTACAAGTTGATACATACTCTATGTTTAAATATAAGTAAAATTGATGTGTGTATTTTAATGTATCTTTTTGCTTGGTTCTTTGTCTGTCACTTGTTATATCCTAGGATGCCATTGCGTAGTATTTAGCACTATCTAAATTTGATTGAGGAGGTCTTTGCCAATGGGCACGCTGAACTAAGAGACATTTTATAGTTTACTGGTAGTTGCCCGTTGCATTTGCAACTAAAGGCTTTATCTCAATAAAATGTTTAATAACCATGAGAGTTGTTATACTGAAACATGAAGGACAAGCCTGTCAGCCATAAAGTTGACATAGCGATATCCCATTCTGCAGGGACGGACGTCAAGAAAGGGAAGATATTAGTAAGATTAGTAGGAATCTCAACATTCTTGGTTTTTCAAATATTAATTGTTTTTTAGTTCGTAATTAGACGGCTTTTATATTATTATTTAATTTGATTGAGAATTAATCATCGTTAATCTGGTCTGGATATTAATGACCAAATTGACCAAAAGACTATTATTAAGACATTTTTTCACATAAAACTGAACTGTGGTTACTGGAAATAACCCAATAACGTACCGAAGTGATGTTCTCTTCAATAATTCCAGCAAGATTCTTATCGACATAAGATACGACTACGGGCTACGGTTCTCATCTCCAGTTACAGAAAGCATATTTAAAGTTAGTGTTTCGTTATATCACATGCTATCTTTGACTGTCAAAATGAAAAAGAAAGTGACGGTATTATATATAATGAAACATTAAGGATAGTTATACAGACGCCAGCGGATTAGTCAACTCTCCAATTTAAGCGAAACTATCGTAAACCCAGTACAATTGTAAAAGTGCTCAACAATTATTATTTTTTAATTTTTTATCATATTTATGTATTATTATTGGTAAGTTTGTTACAGATTGCTATAATAGATCTATGTTTTACTTACACTTATTAATCTTGGAAACTTTTGAATAACATACTACCAATTTGAGATTCAATAAAAAAACTATATTTAAGACAAAATAATTTAAAGGTAATATAAAAAACAAACAAGTTACAAATAATATAAATAAATGTAAGGATATTATTCTAGGAAAAGATATAGTAAGCTATGTCAGATATTTAATATTGAGATTGGATCGCGGTCGGATGGTAAACTTTCATCGTGCTCACAAACATTAGCCGCATATTACTAAAACATATTATATTATGTGTAGAGTCTCACTATTACACGAAGTAGTTTTATCTCGTACAGACTTGTTTTCGCAACAATCCTTGTGATAGTGGCTTAAAGCACGTGAAAATTTTAATTTATATTGCAGTTACAAAGATGACTCTAAAGTCATCTAAATGTTCCTCCTCTCCTGATAGCGGTAATGTCAGCAGCAACGAGGGCTCAGAATAAAAATAAATAATGAAAAATAGCCAATATAGTTAATATTGGCTGATTATATAAAGCCTTTGTAGCGTGTCTCTAAATATTATCAACATAGCGAGGGTAATATATCAGTTAACAACTTTCAAATAATACATCACCTAGCATAACATATTAGACACACAAGTCGGGGAAGGCACTAAAGTTTATTACGTTCAGTATAAACACTGGAATAAGTAAACGCACCTTAATAAATATGAACGCAGGTACGTATTGAGGCGTGTTTGTAATAAGGTCTACAGATGTCAATGTATAACACATAACGACACCATCAAGTATGATGGTATGGTATGATGATGGTATCGTTATGTGTTATACATTGACATCTGTACTCAGAGAGACTCGTAAAATATAACGAACGTTATATGACGAGGCAAGGTATCCTATATTATCTCACCATTGAAATGGCTTTAGAGTAAGCCCACCTAAGTAATGCTTCAAGTAATTCTATGTTAGATGTTGGTGACGGTAGCACAACTGGAATAAATTGATACTAAATATTAATTTACTATTGGCAGATAATATTACATGTATCGAAAGACGTATCATTATACACTGGGTTTTTTGTTTTAGTTTAGATGAAGCAGCTTTTTATAGTTGTATGCATTTCTTATTCCTTGTTTAATTTGATAATTTTTAATGATTAGATTGGATTTAAATGTTTTGATTTGAAAGAGCGACATCTCTAGTCAATTTCCTAATATGCAATATTGGGGTTGAGTAGGTTTTTAACTGCAAAGTAGATCCTGTAGATGGAGCCACAACCTGAGAGTTGAACAAGACATGCGTAGATTTGGCATCGTTCATAAGTTGTGGTTACAAATTTAATTTGGAAAATTAACCCCAGTAGTGAGGGATATCACTTTAAAACCAGAAATTGTTTATTAAAAAAAAAAGTACAGAGAGTATGGATTTTTGCTCAAAATATGGCAATTTTTTTTTTTATTTTTTTAATGGATCACCAACATAAGAAATAGTAGTTACAGTTTTAATAATTACATTGCATTTACTTATAAAATTTAACTTTTCCTACAATTAAATTCGATAAATAAATAAAAATTCGACGTGATTCTAGTGTGCATTAGTCGGAAGCGAAAATTGTGTGAATATTGCAAAATTTACCTTTCTATACAACTTCAAAGGGTTCTCGTGTGGAAATGGATATGAGAGATTTTTATCAAGCAGTTCATTTTGGAGTTTCATTCATTACTGTGTACGAGATAGTACGAATGGGTACTGCATGCTCAAAGGCTTTATCGGAGGCGACATCTCAGCGCTACCTATCCCATGTAATAACGTTTTACACGGGATTGGATGGAGGTTAAACTAATTAATAGTTACTTCGATAATTTATTGAACTAATGATTATTAAATTTGAAAATATTTTTCTGTAGATGTTTTTGGATAATTAATACAATTACGTAACGTAATATATTTACTGTAAAATTTAGTACTCAGAAATTTATTTCTGTTTAAGCCTCACTGTTTCTATCAAATGATGTGTTACATGTATCAGAATTGTACCTAGCATAACTTAACATAAATTTTTAATTTAAGTAATGTTGAAGATCCAAATCCCTACTAATATTATAAATGTGACTGTCAGTTTGATTGTTATGCTTTTGAGCCGGAGCTACTGAACCGATATTGTTAAAATTTAGTACAGCTTGGAAAAGGCATAGGCTACATTTTATCCCGGAGAAATCCATGCCTCCCACGGAATTTGTGAAAAACTGAAAATCACCTCGATGAGCTATAACTTAACCAATAGTAGATTTAGTTTGCCAGAATAATCTTCTTTGAAATAAGATTCATATAATTGTAGTATCGTTGGGATATAGTTGGGAACGGAAGTGAAAACGGGAACCGGAACTGGACACCACGGCACCCCGCTCCACGCTTAATGTGGACTTTTGTAACATCCGGGGAATTCACTCCAACTTAAACGCCGTCCACCACCACCTTGAGACGGCGCAGCCGGCCTTGTGTTTCCTTACGGAGACGCAGATATCTCGACCTAGCGATACGTCATATTTAACGTACCCCGGGTACAAAATTGAGCATAATTTCATGCCTCATGCCGGGGTATGTGTGTACGTTAGGGAGGATATCTGCTGTCGCCGTCTCGGCAATTTTGAGGGTACGGGCCTGTCTACTCTCTGGCTCCGCGTAGATTTAGAGGACCGCGTCCGCATCTATGCGTGTGTCTACAGGTCCCATAGTGGTAACGCAGAAACGGATCACCTCATGGGCTGCGTTCAAGCGGCATTTGATGACGTGCTTGCTCAGATCCCCTCCGCTGAAATCGTAGTCTTGGGGGATTTCAACGGGCACAATGCCGTATGGCTTGGATCACGTACCACAGACTACGCAGGGCGATCTCTGCATAATTTTGCATTGGCGTATGGTCTGTCCCAATTGGTTGAGTCGCCGACGCGGCTCCCGGATGTGGATAGCCACATGCCGTCCTTATTAGATCTTCTGCTGACTACACATCCCGATGGTTACCAGGTCTCTGTCGACGCCCCTCTCGGAACGTCCGACCATTGCGTGGTCAGGAGTGTAGTGCCTATCCGACGCCAACGTCGCAGACCACCAGCGACCCGCCGCGTTTGGCACTACAAGTCAGCAGATTGGGATAGGATGCGTTCCTTTTTTGCATCCTACCCTTGGGGCAGGGTTTGTTTCCCTTCGGATGATCCTAGTGCCTGCGCCGTTGCAGTAGCCGATGTGATACTGCAGGGCATGGATGTTTTTATACCAAGCTCTGTAGTACCGATCGGTGGCAGATCACAGCCCTGGTTCGATGCGTCAGTTAAAGCAGCATCTGACTGCAAAAAACAGGCGTATCGAACTTGGGTTGCGGCGCTGGGCTCAAAGGATCCGAACTGCAAAGTTCTGAAGAGGAAATATAACCGTGCCTCCAGATTTTTTAAGCGGCAAATCGCCCGTGCGAAATCGAAGCACGTCGTCAAAATTGGCGAGCAGCTTTCCAGTTACCCGACTGGAACACGCAAGTTCTGGTCGTTGTCGAAAGCTGCTCTTGGTAACTTCAACCAGCCGTCCATGCCGCCGTTGCACATGAGGAATGACACCCTGGCCCATACTGCAAAAGAGAAAGCCGATCTCCTGTGCACTCTTTTTGCCTCCAACTCGACTCTTGACGATAACGGAAAAACACCGCCGACCATCCCGCGGTGTCAGAGCTCCATGCCTGAAGTACAGTTCCGACAGAAAACTGTTAGGCGAGCTCTGTTTTCATTGGACGTCAGGAAGTCGAGCGGGCCGGATGGCATTTCTCCAATCGTGCTTAGAACGTGTGCCCCTGAGTTGACGCCGGTGCTAACGCGTTTATTCCGGCACTCTTATTCAAAAGGCGTAGTCCCTGATTCATGGAAGTCAGCCCTTGTCCATCCGATCCCCAAAAAAGGAGACAGTTCGGATCCGGCAAACTACAGGCCTATTGCTATTACTTCCCTACTCTCCAAAATCATGGAGAGCATAATTAACCGCCAGCTCTTGGTATACCTTGAGGGTCACCAGTTGATCAACGACCGGCAGTACGGCTTTCGCCATGGTCGTTCGACTGGCGATCTTCTGGTATACCTAACACATAGATGGGCGGCGGCTATTGAAACCAAGGGGGTAGGCCTGACAGTTGGTCTGGATATAGCGAAGGCCTTTGATCGTGTATGGCACAAGGCGCTCCTCGCCAAACCTCCATCATTTGGGTTTCCCGAGAGCTTATGCAAGTGGACCTCCAGCTTCCTCACTGGGCGCAGCATACAGGTCGTTATCGACGGTTATTGCTCGAATCCCAAGCCCGTGAACGCTGGAGTGCCCCAAGGCTGTGTGCTATCTCCCACGCTGTTTCTTCTGCATATCAATGATATGTTTGACATCGCCAACATGCATTGCTATGCAGACGACAGCACTGGTGATGCCGTATACACGGGCCATGCAGGTCTCTCTCGGGAAAACGTCGACCAGTGCCGGGAGAAACTTGTGTCTTCTATCGAGTCCTCTCTCGAGAAGGTCGCGGAATGGGGTAAGTTGAACCTTGTCCAATTTAACCCCCAGAAGACTCAAGTTTGCGCATTTACCACTAAAAAAACCCCATTTGCCGTATCACCGCTCTTCGAGAACACTTCCCTTAAAGCCTCGCCTAGTATCGGAATATTGGGTCTCGAAATCTCGAGCAATTGCCAATTCCGTGGCCATCTGGAGGGCAAAGCCAAACTGGCTTCAAAGAAACTGGGCGTCATAAATAGAGCAAGGCAATCCTTCAAGCCGGCCCACATTCTAGCGCTCTACAAAGTGCAGGTCCGGCCTCACATGGAGTATTGCTGTCATCTCTGGTCTGGCGCACCCCAGTATCAGCTCGATCCATTTGACCGCGTGCAACGCAGAGCAGCTCGAATTGTCGGGGACCCAGTACTCTGTGAACGGCTGGATCACTTGGCGTTGCGTAGAGACGTCGCTTCATTGTGTGTCTTCTACCGCATTTATCACGGGGAGTGTTCCGAAGAGCTGTTCAACCTGATTCCTGCCGCCGAATTTCACCTTCGCACGACACGCCACAAGTTACGATATCATCCCCACCATCTGGATGTGTGGCGGTCCTCCACAGTGCGGTTTTCAAGGAGCTTTCTTCCTCGTACCACGAAGCTGTGGAATGAGCTTCCTTGTGCGGTGTTTCCGGGACGATACGACATGGGTACCTTCAAGAAAAGCGTGTACACCTTCCTTAAAGGCCGGCAACGCTCTTGTGATTCCTCTGGTGTTGCAGGAGAGTGTGGGCGGCGGTGATCACTTAACACCAGGTGACCCGTACGCTCGTTTGTCCTCCTATTCCATAAAAAAAAAAAAAAAAGAATAGGACATAAGATAATCTTCAATTCCGAACTTGCTTACTATTTTTAAAAACCCTTTATCTACGCGGATGAAGTTGCGGGCATCATCTAGTAAATAAATAACAATGATTGATTATGCGCTAAAAAGTATGTCTATCTTCTAAATTTTCGGACTTTAAGTCAAAAGATGTTGTAACCAATTATTGTAATGACATGCAACAAAAATGTTCGTATTGTCTTCTTAATCGATAATTAGCGGTTGCTCCATTCCCTATGTGTGGTATCATTAAAAAAGTCATTTATGTTTGAGTAAGCTGTACCAAACAAACATTTTTTTTCTTTTAGCCCCCATCTGCAGCCAAAATATTGTATTATTCATATACATATTATTATATACCATAGGACATAATTCTATGGAAATTACTAAAGTAAACTAGTCGCACCGTATCTACGTCGATTAGTTGTCTAATATTTTTAACCGCAACCTTATAGAACCGCTTAACCTTAACCAAATAGTATAAATTATGAGTATAATTGTCATATAATAAATAATAATAATAGAAAAACAATAAAGTTCTTAAAACTAATTATAATAATTTTAAGTATTATTTGTCTTAACTTAATTTAAATACAAGCAAGCATTGAAAAAAGAGCCTCATCTAATACCTGACAATATCCCACAAAAAGGCATAAGAAAATAAATTTAGGGTTTCATTTCTGTAACAGACAACTATAACAAATAAATTTGATATCAAGGTGACAATTTTCCCATCTTTCGCAGTGACCGCTTTGGGATCAAATTTATAGATGCTTGACGATTCTATTCCCCATTTTTATTTAATTTCTGATTTAGAATTCCTTGGTGTCAGAATCTACTCTATTGTCTGGCCCTTAGGTGCAGAGATCATATATTACCAAAATTTGTAGTATTTCCTGTATCCAAGAATACTAGGATGCCGCAGTCACTCGTCGTACTGCTTCGCTGAGGCGTATATTTGAGCGAAGCGAGGTAAACTAAGTCTGTGTATAAAAAATAAAACAAAATGAATCCAAACAAAAATAATAAAAATAATCTTATGGAATTTGGCGCCATATTTAAACATGAGGAATTAGCGCCTTATTTGGTCAAATGAGAAACTTGTGCTGATTTGCCAATTCAATAACTAAGAACCTGGCAGTCGAATCACTCTGGATTTTTGCCTGAAAGTACATCTTTTCATACTTAACATTATAAGAAAATCAGGCAAATGTGAGAAATTTTATATCTAATTTTGCACATGAGAAAGTTATGCTTATTCATCATAATAATTGAATCAAGTCGAAATTCAAAATTCTGTCTCGACCATAACCTAGAAACCTTCGAAATCTTTCTATGAGTTCAAAAATTTTAAAATTGCTTCAGTAATGGTCGAGAAACAATTTCACACAGAAATCAATTGGAGTCATCCGGTGGGAGCTTCCCTCAGCTTCGCTTCGCTTCGCTCAATAGTTATTGTGTAAATAGTCACATAGTATTAGAAAAATAAAGGAATAGCTGAATAAGAAGCGCTGATGGATGTCTGAGTCATATTTTTATGACCATAAGGGACGTGAAGAGCATGCCGTTCAGCTGATGGTAATTGATACGACCTGCCTATAACAATGCAGTGCCGCTCAGGATTTCTGAAAATTTTAGTGAAACAATAGCTATGCTTGCTTTTTTTATTTAGATGAACGTCCTTAGCAAAGTTTTAATATTTCCAGGATTTTATAGGACTTGGGAGAGTAGCGTTTAAATGAACTTTTACGAACAACAATGACACCACAAACTTTTGTCCTACTCAACAATACACTCCACCGGTGAAATTAAAAACTGTAAACAATGGTGAGGAAATTTACATTACAGTTTCATAACAGTGTCGGCTGTTCGGAAGTCTGAGAGTTTTCTCTATAATGAATGATTACATTAATTCTTTACAATAGTATATTTAATATAATTTTAAGAGTATGGGTATAATACTCTAATAAATAAAATAAAAACAATGCAATTTTACGTCTATTTTAGATATTTTCTGAAGTATTGATTTTATATTGTTGCTTTTTATTTTTAGATTACGTTAATAGATAATAACATATTTATGCGATATTTTTTCAGCGCAAATGTGGTTAATAGTATGTATTGTGGGATTCATCGAAGTTTACCTGACAAGTTTACAGACTGACTTTATTGTCAGTACGTAGGTTTTCTATTCTTAGAAGTTGGACTCCAATAGGCTAAGTCCCGAACCATGCTTATTAATCCCCAGTGACCTATTCATGATATATTGAAGAATCATCTGTATAACCTGCAAATAAAAGTGGAGGCTCCAAAATTACCTCAACACATGAAAAAGCTGAAAGACTTGTAACGCAGAATCGTAGTTAGAACTTTAACACTTAGGCAGTCGTAGCGATAGAACAGAGGATGTTTAGTCAAAAAATATACATTTTTGAGCATAGGTACATAATTTTATACCCAATAAAAATAAATAGTATAGAAAAACATAGACGCTCTGTAGAAAGAAAGAAAAAAGAAAGAGATAGAAAAAAAGAAAGAGGTTTAAGATGGTTGGAGTATCATGGAGCGAATTCCGACCAGATCTCTTAATACTCCAGGAACTAGGTATCAAACAGGGTTTAACTGCCTCAGTGCAGTCTCACATACTCGCCTTCTATGGACAAGTATCAAGATGGGGTAGCCAGTCCATAGGACGTCTTCTTATCCAGGGTATAGTTGAAGGTATTAGACCGCCTCACCCATGCGATGGACCGACCACAATGAATCTGATGTGGTCGGTCCCGTGCATGAGTGTACTTAAATGACTCGTAATAGACAATAATTAATGTGGTGACAAATTTTAAGGTGCTGAGAAATATTTGACCGAGGAGAAGAAGATATCCTGGACTAGCCCACAATAATAATACTTTACAACTTCAGAAAAGAATTAATTTTATTGTACTGGCCGTATAAATGATTTGTGAAAAATATAACGAGATTATAATAAATCTTTACGTTGTTTAACTGACAAAAGTATTGTTGTATTCTCTTATTTTATTGCTTGCCATTAAATAAAAAGGTGCATGGTAAGGTTTTACAAAATAAGTATCGCCTATTTATCATTTTTCTCGCATTTGTATTACCTAGCATAATATTTTCTACTTTTTGTCTTAGCAGATCATTTGTCGAGGTCAGAACCTCGCTATCTGCTAAGCTTACTGTTAAGTTGAGGCAAATGACGTTTTTCTTGTAATCATCTCGATAGTTATTCGAACGTCAAATTTTTGGAAAATATTTGTGCCAGTTGTCCATTGATGATTTTGTTTACTTGGCGTGTGCGAGATTTTAGATTCCTTTACTTAATGAAAAATAAAATAAAAAGCTTGTACATTAACTACATGGCCATATTGTCTCTGGACCTTGCTGAAACGTAATACGATGTGAAAAACTTATAGTGTGATAGTATTTTCTTTGATTAATGCGAGTGTTATACATTTAAATAAAACACTTATAAAGGATTAAAACGAAATCTGGAAAGTTCTTGAAACGTCGGGTTAGCTAAAATAAAAAATGTCACTTTTACGCAAAAACCTCGAGTAAAATAAAGTTACAATTACACGCATTTTAATTCTTATTAGAGTTTTATTTAAACTCATAGTATGAATAAAATTAATCGTTTGTTTTCATGAAGGTTATTGTATAAATGATTTCTCGATTCTACTAAGCCTATGGAGCATTTACATTTTCTTTTTGTTTTTGGTATTAATATACTCTTTTACATGACGTTTAATTAAGTTTATTAAGAATTTAACAATGGCTGAAACAGTGTCAGTGAAACCTCGCAGCGATTTTTTATGTAAGTTTAAATATTTTACAAATACTTTAGTATATTATCGAATTTTAGATAAATTGCGGTCTAAATGAAAAAAGAACGCATAAATGAACAAAAACATATTATAGTATCACCAATATACTAAACATATGTATTAGATAGTCGGTAAACATAAAAGAAACCGAACAGGCGGGTTCTGAGCTACAGAAGTAGGTACCATCACTGTCATGCTTGACATTGACAAATAGGTGGCAAAGGAAAAGATCCGATAACAAAGACCACGAATTGCAGATTTAATAATAAGATTAGAGGAAAGTGCTATAAATTATCAACTCAAAAATTACACAATGTTTAATTGAGATTTCACTTATAATCACATTGGAAAATTTAAGTTTTATGAAAACAAGTGGCTTGAATTAATATTTTTTTAATGCAAATAAGAGACAAGAGGAGAAGGACGTTCAGTTGATGGTAATTGATACACCCTACCCATTACAATGCAGTGCCGCTAAGGATTCTTGAAAAATACAAAAATTCTGAGCGGCAATAAAATTGCGCTCGTCACCTTGAGACATAAGATGTAAAGTCTCATTTGCCCAGTAATTTCACTAACAACGGCACCCGTCAGACCGAAACACAGAAATGCTTATACATTACTGCTTCACGGCAGCAGTAGGCGCCGTTGTGATACCCATAAACTAGCCGGCATGTGCAAAGGAGCCTCCCACTGAATAATTATCAACCTAGTCATATTAGTTTTCAAATAGCATCAGTCTATGCTGGGAAGATACTGATATCTTGAAACTAAAAACGGTTTAATATTTTTGTTCGAAGGCACAGCCCCATCAATTAAGCCATACAATTATGCTCGGGCTTTTCTAGCGGGCTACGGCGAATATTCGTAGCCTCGGCATTCGTCACAACGCGGTGTGTGTTCCATCGATTGCACATCGCGGCACTGTTGGTAAATGGGCGCGGGTCATCAAAAGGTTTTGCCGCGACAACATTCGCCTTCGTGGCAACACTACGCCGCTATATATAATTCACCTCTGTCGCGCGGTAGGCGATCTAGTTGACTGTGTAGACGAAGTTTTTGGCACGACAGCGTGACCCGAAAAATCGCCCGACCATTATCGTGTTTCGTGTTGGGGCTTCATTAAGCCCCAACATGAATGGTACAGTTTTACCCAGTGCTTCAGATTTAATCTTCACTTAATCCTGAGCGGCATTGAATGGTAATGGGCTGAGCATAACAATTACCATCAGTTGAACGTCCTGCTCGTCTCGACCCTTCTTTTCATATTAAAAACTCAAAGTTTGTAAAGTATACTTTGCAGCTAGGTTAAGATGTCTGCGTATATTTTCATCTGAAATAACAAGACTGACTGCGTCCTTTCAAGATGTTGATGGATTGTGATTAGGTTAGTGTGAAGTCTCCTCAAACTCTTAAATCATACGCGGGGTTGTTGTCTGTATGTTATATGATTATTGTAGGGATATTATGAACATGAAATCAGTCTATATGTTACTCACGTATTTACGAAAATTGTGTTGATATTATCTGTTAATAAATCAATAAAATAGTTTTATTATTAAATGCCACTTGAATTTCAAAAATTCTTTATAAAGTACAGATAAACCTTTCAGGAAAAAATCAAAAGTTTATGGTTAAACACGGATTAAAATGAATTATTTATTATTCAATCACTTTATTTTGCCTAAAATAATCATTCATACTCTTCTCGGTGAGTAATCAATACTAACAATATCAAATAGCCATTAAGTAAGCATAAGGAAGTAAGAACATTAGGAGGAGTGTCACCACAGTCACGAAACTCTGCCAATCAAGTAGACGATAAATAAGATTAGCAATCCACTCACCATTATTTATGAACAATTTAATTAAATTTAAACTAATTTTTCAACTTAAGTGGTCAAAAAAAATTATTGAATTAGACGTTACATTGCGAAAATCCATATTATAACGAGACTGAATCAGTCTCGTGTCAGAGTTTGCATGCGAGTCAACATCTCCTGAGGATGCCTCTTTAGAGGCGAAACACGTGTCTTATTGTTGAAGACAAATATTGGCGGAATTAACACTCAAGAAAACTCAAAATATTTTGATTATTAAGTGGTCATAACAAGATACCCGAAACATTTTTGTTCTGAGTTAATAAATTTTAATTAATCTCGTAAAATTTTCTTCGACTTGCGCAGTACAAGTAATTTACTGAAGGAGTCTGGGAGCAAGTGTATTTAAGAATTACATCATTCAGTAATCGCGTCAATTACTTTAATGAAGTCGTGAAGAATGAATTCATTGTCAGCACATTTTTGTATTTCAAACATCTTTAGTAAGGTTTATCACATAAGCTTGTGTTATGTGATCACCGCCGCCCACATTTTCTTGCAACACCAGAGGAATTACAGGACTGTTGCTGACCTTTAATGAAGGTGTACGCGCATTTTTTTAAGGTACCCATGTAGTATCATCCCGGAAACACCGCAGAACGAAGCATATTGCACAGTTTTGTAGAACGTGGAAGAAAGCTCCATGAAAACCGCAGTGTGGAGTAACGCCATACATCCAGATGATCGAGTTGTTTCGAAAGAGATTTTTTTACCCCAGGAGGGTACCGGCTCTACCAGACTCGGAGAATCCTTCCCAATGCATTCTTGCTCAGGCTGCCCGTCGTATTCTGGGGAGGGTACAAAACCGCGCATAACAGAGAATAAACGAGGCAGTAACCACAGCACCCCGCTCCACGCTCAACGTGGACTATGCGATCAGGGGAATTAACTCCAATTTAAACGTCGTCCCTTGAGACGGCGCAGCCGGCCTTGTGTTTCCGTACGGAGACGCAGATAACTCGACCTAGCGATACGTCATATTTAACCTACCCCGGGTACAAAATTGAGCACAAAAATTTTTTGCCTCATGCCGGGGTATGTGTGTACGTTAGGGAAGATGTCTGCTGTTGCCGTCTCGCCAATTTTGTGGGTAGGGACCTGTCTACTCTCTGGCTCCACGTAGATTTAGAGGACCGCTTGCGCATCTATGCGTGTGTCTACAGGTCCCATAGTGGTAACGCAGAAACCAAACATCTCAAGGACTGCGTTCAAGCGGCAATTGACCACGTGCTTGCACAGATCCCCTCCGCTGAAATCGTAGTCTTGGGAAATTTCTACGGGCACAACGCCGAAAGGCTTGGATCACGTACCACAGACTACGCAGGGCGATCTGTACATCATTTTGCATTGGCGTATGATCTGTTCCAATTGGTTGAGTCGCCAACGCGGCTCCCGGATGTGTATAGCCACATGCCCTATTTATAAGATCTTCTGCTGACTACACATCCCGATGGTTGCCTGCTCAGGAGTGTAGTGCCTATCCGACGCCAACGTTGCAGACCACCAGCGACCCGCCGCGTTTGGCACTACAAGTCAGCAGATTGGGATAGGATGCGTTCCATTTTTGCATCCTACCCTTGGGGCAAGGTTTGTTTCCCTTCGGATGATTCTAGTGACTGCGCCGTTGCAGTAGCCGATGTGATGCAGGGCATGGATATTTTTAAACCAAGCTCTGTAGTACCGATCGGTGGCAGATCACAGCCCTGGTTCGATGCGTCAGTTAAAGCAGCATCTGACTGCAAAAAACAGGCGTATCGAACTTAGGTTGCGGCGCTGGGCTGGATCCGAACTGCAAAGTTCTTAAGAGGAAATATAATCGTGCCTCCAGATTTTTTAAGCGGTTGGTAACTTCAACCAGCCGTCCCTGCCGCCGTTGCACATGAGGAATGACACCCTGGCCCATACGGCAAAAGAGACAGTCAATCTCCTGTGCGCTCTTTTCGCCTCCAGCTTGACTCTTGACGACAACGGAAAAACACTGCCGGCCATCCCGTGGTGTCAGAGCTCTATGCCTGAAGTACAGTTCAGACAGAAAACTGTTCGGCGATCTCTGTTTCCGTTGGACGTCAGTAATTCGAGCAGGCCGGATGGCATTTCTCCAATCGTGCTTAGAACGTGTGCCCCTGAGTTGACGCCGGTGCTAACGCGTTTATTCCGGCACTCTTATTCAAAAGGCGTAGTCCCTGCCTCATGGAAGTCAGCCCTTATCCATCCAATCCAAAAAAAGGAGATAGTTCGGATCCGGCAAACTACAGGCCTATTGCTATTACCTCCCTGCTCTCCAAAATAATGCAGAGCATAATCAACCGCCAGCTCTTGGTATACCTAGAGAGTCACCAATATTCTCGCCAATAGTAGGAAGACGTGATCGGAAACCACAATGCTATTGGCAACTCCCGACTACTTCTTCAAATTATGAAAATATATCAAACAACCTTCTATCGTATTATAAACTGGAATTTTTCTATGAAGACTATTTGTACGGTAAGAAAAAGAAATTATATTAACTTAAATCTAGTTTTGAAATTTTTACTTATTACGAGCGACCGCCCGCGACTTTGCTTGGGTTAGTTTTGTTTGCGTGTTATAGTCTTACAATTGAATAGAATTTTGTTCTGGGGACAGTGCCCCTGCCAAGTCAATTAAAAATAAGCGGTACGGCCGTACTTTTCTCGAAGTAGTTCAGCCCAATTTGGAGCCCCAAACTTCGTTGTTGATATAATTAGAAGCCTTAACTCAGTAACCAAGCAGGTATTGTATATTTCAAATTTCATTCAATTAGAATTTTTAAATTTAATAATTATAACTAGTCAAAGTTTCTTAATTTTGACCTCACTGACTGACCGATCATCAAAACTCCATGGCACTTCTAGCAGATATAGAAGCTGTAAATTTAGAATACAATGTTTAGTGTATAAATCAAGGAAAAAGTAAAATATTTTGTAATTTCAGTCCTGCTTTCTAGATACTTTGTAATCCAATGTATGTTACTTTGGAAATGTTATTTATTTTGTATGTTGATGGTGATGGTGTTTACTACAATTTTTTGATCACATCTACTGACAGAACAGAGCGTGCTCGTCATTTGGCCGTGGCACAAAATGAGTCGGGCTTTTAGTTAAAAGCTTTGCCTTCTGCGCCGATTGGAACACTACTTGAAAATATGACATTGTCACTCCGCCGAGGCATAAAACTGAATGAACCACATCAATGTTGATGTGGCGTTCAGGTATGCAGTTGCTCTTGGGCGTCACGGGTTATCCTGACTAAAATCGGCAGGCCGTATCAGACAGCATTAATGAAGTCATCCGTAGGGCATTTGCTGCTCCTAATATACAAGCTGTTTAATAGCAAAATAGTATTTACCCGCCGCGATGGCAAGCGTCCTGATTGAAAGACGTTGGTGAATTGGGCACGGGAAAAGACGCTGGTTTCCTATGCGACTTGCGTTGACACTCTGGCTCCTTCTCAATCCCATGTTACGTCAGTTGGTACTGGGGCTGCTGTTTCGATTGCCGAAGACAACAAAAGTCGCAAAATATCGGTCTCAGTCAGCCATACATCTATATGCCGTTTGGTGTCGAGACACTTGGCCCGTGGAGCCCAGAGTCGCGGAGAATGTACAAAGTACTATCTTCGCGCCTCAATAAGGCTACTGGAAACCCAAGCGCTGTCAGCTATTTCGGTCAACAGATCAGCCTAGCTAACCAAAGCGGAAAAGCTGCCAGTATTCTTGGTATGCTTCCCGTAATGATAGTTTTAATTTAATATAATAATAGTATTGTAAATATACTTATAAGATTTGTTTTGTTTGAATACAATTGGTAGATTAAAAAATTGTGATTGTATTTAGTTATAATAAACAAATTGATTTACAATTTAAACAAACCTTCAACCACGTTGTAGCGTGGCTGGTTTATTTATATAACACGAATAATAATATCTAGTTTTGTATGCTTAATATTATGTATTGACTGTAGTCTCAGGGGATTAGACGCTATCCGACACATGACTAGTAATAGATTGTTTGCCAAATCTATTCATAATTCTACAAAATATTTCGTCAACTAAAATATATGGTAATAAAATTTAGTATAGGAAGTATTTTCAATGATTAGATTATATAAAATTACTGGCTGTGAATACCAGTTTCGCCGGGTCTTGTTTAATTGTACAGTTATTTGTTAATGTTATAATAATCTATCATAACTTACCTCGCAATATTTCATATAATATATTTCTAGATCATTCTAAAATGTTCTAGAACAATCCAAATTATTTTAGATAGATAATAATCACACATTTTTAGAAATCACATGTTTCAACCCCCGTTGCAAACACCGTAGTAAACGATTGTACCTATTGCAACATGCAAACACTATGCGTTTGCGACGTGCAATTTTAGCTGCAAGGTGAAATAAAGTGATACACACCGCTATTTATATATATATATCTACAGATAATTTTCATAATTTTAACCTTAGATTAAGGTTTGGTCTTCGCTGCGCTCCAACTAGATACTTACAAGCCCAAATGGGCGTACTCGAGCTAGTCTCGAACAATGTCACACGTTGACGTGCTACTTGTTCTGTTAATCTTTAGTTACTAATTGAAACTGAAATGCCAGGTTGCGTAGTAAAACTTTGTAAAAAATTTGAATTTGAATTTGAATTTGAACTACAAGAAATATGAAAGACACTGGGATCACATAATTATCATCAGTAAGTATTTTGTATTTTATTAATTTCAATGTAAAATAACACGAAGCGTATGTTACAAAATTTGAAAGATTTCATTGAGTGTCAAGATACCACGCACACAAGCACCTATTAGTTGCCGCAATAAAGAAGCTATCGTTCTTAGGTAGTGCGGTATCTAGTCGTAGCACAGCGGAGACCAATCCTTAATCTAAGGTTTTAACAGTGTTAGTTACAAGCATTTAAGTGACCGTTATTATATTTAGCATTAATCACACAAAATGAAATCTTACAAGTATATTATATGTTTTTAAACTTTTATCTTCGCGGAACTTTATCTTTGTAATTTTTATGACGGATACTTTCGTTATATATTTTATTTATTTGGTGCTGATATTTCGATCCAATTGCATGAATCGTGGTCACGGCGGAACTGTGGAGGCGGCGAGAAACTCTTGACACACTTGACACTAATAGTACATCAATCTGTCCACGTGGCGTCTAATTTGTTTCGGTCTTTGATTCCCTAATTCAGGACACAAAATACTGACGACGTCTATATTTTGAGTCTTTTTGATGTAATTGTACTGCAGATTGACACCTCGGTGTTCCGCGCATACTTGCGCTGGTCTAAAACCATCCTCTCTACGAAAATTGGGAATTAGAGGACAAAGAAAGGTTAAATACCTTAGGTACCTCACACCATAGGTACCTCGCTTCACCATCAGTAATAATTGAATTATTTTTTATGGCTACAATGGCCCACTTAAATGTTAAACAATACAGTCAGATAATATAATTAATTATACATAAATTATTTAAAGAATAAAATTTTACATTATAACTACTACTTGGAAAGTATTATGAGTAAAAAAGACATTTTTTTTGGTATGAAATTCCACTTTTATTCATATTTTGTTATCACTTTTATTTAAACCGTATATTTTAAACTATACTTAAACAACTGTGAAATTGCAGCCTCAGGGTCTTTTCATTTCCAAACTTTCAAAGCAATTATGGATTGAGAAGACAAGTTTGAAGTCGTCTCTGAAACTTGGAACTCTCCCATTAGCCTTTTCAGTTCTAGAAATTAATATGTTTTAACATATTAAGTTCTGTCCAAAACATAATATCATATTATATTTTGAGAAACATTTTAGGAATTAAATTATGAATACAAAACGTATTTCAACTTCAATTGTTAACGTTGATAAAACACAGTAGTAAGTGGATACATACATACACACAGTGGATTACACAGACTTCCTGAACATTAACATCATTTCTGTCAGTTCGTGATAATTATTCAATAAAGCATGTCATTTGTCAACGCCGCCCGTCCAAATGTCATCACAGTCTTATGAGTTATGGCGCCGTGTTCCACCAATCAGTCGGAGTCACTAACTTTTTACCTGTCTGTCGTTACATCATTATTCATTCTTGTGTGTCTTGGCTGTTTACAACTGGTTTTTCATAATGACTTTCGTATACTTTTTGGGTATATATCTTTTATTCTGATGTAAATCACGTGTTTGGAGTTTCCCTACGAGATCGAATCAGAAATGAGGAGATCCGTAGGAGAACCAAAGTTATCGACATAGTCGAAATGATTGCAAAACTGAAGTGGCAGTGGGCAGGGCACATAGTTCGACGGAAAGATGGCCGTTGGGGCAGTAAAGTCCTGGAATGGAGACCACGTACCGGAAGACGCAGTGTTGGTAGGCCCCCCACAAGATGGACCGACGATTTGGTGAAGATCACCGGAATACGTTGGATGAGGGAAGCGCAGGATTGATCGTCTTGAAAATCTTTAGGGGAGGCCTTTGTCGAGCAGTGGACGTCTTTCGGCTGATGATGATGATGAAATTATGTGTTACCTCTGTTATTTCTTTGTGTTTTAATGTAAAAAAAGCAATGCTTGTAATTCGTCTGATTGTAAACGGGGGCTTCTTGGAGTGATTAACTTTGAGCTATCGTACGTTTCTTTATTCATCATCATCATCATCATCATCAGCTGGAAGACGTCCACTGCTGAACAAAGGACTCTATTGTAGAGATTACGACATTAGTGCAGTGATTCCATCAAATCACAATTTTTCAATAATTGCTATCACCTTACGGCCGTTCCCAATATTCAGTCAATCGCTTACTTGAGATAAAAATCGTAAATATCGGTGACTTATCTGTCCCAATAAACTTATCGACTGTAACTCACCTTATCCGTGCACGCTGTCTGTCAATGGGACGACGTATAGCTTACCAGCGATATAAAGTTTGTTTGGAAATTTCAATTCACGCGTCCCAATATAAGGCGATAAGATTGGGCAGCTTCAGATTATTGACAGCTAATTACTGACGGTAGAAGGTAGTAATTTATCTCTATCTGTAGATAGTATCTGTAGTCCCAATATACCCGATAAGTCATTCTTATCGCCTTATATTGGCACGCGTGGATTGCAATTTCCATTTTCCGAGTCTATAAGTTTATTAGGACAGAAAAGTCAACGATAGTTACGAACTTCTGTTTTCCGGATCACCCAATGTCCCATTTGAGCTGTTATAGTCATGTATATAGTTGCGAAATTTACCTTTGTATTCTAATGTTATTGTAACTGTTTCTCATTAAAACACGGATAAAATTACATTTTTTTTTTAATTGAAACCTAGCTTGATCGATTTATCGTCCCTGAAATCCACTGTATTCTAAATTTTATGAAAATCGTTGGAGCTGAGATTCAGATTATATATATACACAAGAATTGCTCGTTTAAAGATATAAGATAAGATAATAAATATTATGTACGTGGTCTTCCTAGTAGTCTAAGCGTCGTGTTACCAACAACACAATAGAAGATTCAGTTCAGCAGGATGTACCGCGAGATAATATACTGTGAAGATAAGAGAGAAATATTATCACATTACAGCTTCAAGCTTGAAAATCGTGTCTCTTATAACTAGCAAGTGGAATAAATTGCGATTGTCGGCGCATTCTTTTCGCGGCAAAGTAATTCTTTTTCACCTTTAATCTTGAACAATGTTAACAATTTGTCATTTTTAAAGTGATATGCCTCACTTATGGGATTAATAATTGGAATTAAATTTGTAACCAAAATTTATGAACGATGTAGGACTCAAACCCACGCCTCTCGGTTTCCGTCCGAGAGTTTTTACTAACTGAGCCAACCGTTCGAGTGACACATGGTTCGTAAATCTTGGTATGTCTTGTTCAAGTCACAGGTTGTGGCTCCATCTACAGGATCTACTTTACAGTTGATAACCTGCTGAACCCCAATAAATGTTATAATTATATATTATTTTATATTTTTTATAAAAATAAGGGACGAGACGTGCAGGACTTTGAGTTGATGGTAATTGATACGCCCTGCCCATCACAATGCAGTACTTCTCAGGATTATTGAAAAACCCATAAATTCAGGGCGGCACTAGAATTGTGCTCGTCACCTTGAGACATAAGATGCCAAGTCTCATTTGCCCAGTAAATTTTCATAAAAAAAAACAATTAGTACTATTAATTGTTTGCTTTTATCAATTATATACAAAGCATTCCAACGCAAACGTATTAATTCTGCTTAATTATTGAAACCATTTATGTGTGAGTATTCATCAAAATTAAGAGAAGTATTAAATAAAGACCCAAAACAAAATAAGACAATAGACCGGGAACTTACGCGAGCTATAATAAGCATTTTAGTGTTTTCCTGAATCAATTCCATAAAACGATAATTTTATTCATAGAGTTTCCGTTAGTATCATATTGCTTACTTTGTTCGTGATTTGATTTGCTTATAATAATATATCACTGGCTTATTCCGAAAATTATACTTAACCTCTTTATTTATTCAGAGTCAAAGTCAAATGATCTTTATTCAATTAGGCTTAAAGTTAGCGCTTTTGAATCTTCACTATAAATATATTTTCTATTAAATTACTGGATCTACCATATTATGTGCCAAAAAAGTAGTTCTGAGAAGAACATACAAGAAACTCTACGGCCACGATTGAGTAATAAGAAAGAAGCCTCCTGGCATAAGCATTCTTTATATGCTTAAAAGGAGGTTCTTGCCACTATTAGTTATGGAGAATTTATTAAAAACCAATAAAGAATTTTTATTTTATTTATTTATTATTTATACATAAGTTTATAAGATTTTATTTTAGTATTAATATCTCGTTACGTTAAATAAGTTTTGTTTTATTTAATAATATATTTAGCGTGACGTCACAAAATGGCCCAACGGAAGACCAGCGTTGGTTTTCCAACCAGTAAACTTGCCGATTTGTGACAATTTTTATAGTAGAAATATTTCTTTTCTCTTTAAGATTTTACAATATTTCATATATTTACTAAATCCACAGAGATTATTATTTTAATTATCAATAACCATGATCATCGTAAAAGTGATGAAATAGATAGTTATGTTTGTTAAATAGCATCCATTTCAAAATAAGTACAGAAAAGTTTTTAAATTAAAGTTCTTTGGTGTAGTAAATGTACGTAGACCAAGTGGTAACTTAGCTAACTTAACATATAAACTTCTTGGGCATTCGTCTAAACTTTAGAAGGCACCTGAATGTTATTTCTGTGAGCTTCGGTACGTGTAATGAAGTTAACCAACTGGTTATATTAGTAGTATAGTTATTGAAATATGCCGACGAGCTGGTTCTCTTCTTACTCATTTTAAAATGTAAGATTTGCAATTGATTGTAAGTGATATGCCCTCTCCCCCTCAGATGGGTTAATTGAAAAAGTATAATCTTAATTATAAAAAAAGTATAATATTAATTATCTTTAAGTACCGGAAGACGCAGTATTGGTAGGCACAAGATGGACCGACGATCTGGTTAAGATCGCCGGAACATGTTGAATGAGGGCAGCGCAGGAACGAACGTGGTGGAAATCTTTGGGGGAGGCCTTTGTCCAACAGTGGACGTCTTCCAGCTGATGATGATGATGATGATGAATCTTTAGGTTTGGTTTTTCCAATACGCTTGTGTTCACGCTAGCTGCTTAACAAGGATTTTTATTTCATTGAGATTGTGCTCTAATAAACTCAAATAAAATTTACAGATAAGCATAATAGTAATAGCATAAGTTTTCATAACGCTAATTTTGTTTAACATAGAAGATTTATTTGAAAAGGTAGCGTACATGAGCTGCATTAATCTGTTATCATAGCTACATAATGTTAATTAATAATCTTTATGAAGTCTTTATGAAAATTAAAAAAAATATGATAGTCCAAATCAAATCAAGATATTTTATTGCAGGTCACATCTTTACAAAAGGGTTATTATTTATTTTTTTATCCATTAGATGGGTAGACTACATGTGACACTCTGTAATGGCACAGCAATGTTTTATATAAAATAAATAAGTTTTATACATAAGAAGAAAGATATTAAAAATACAGATAATACAACTTTTATTATTAGTATAACTATTTATTTCTATTTTATAACTGATTCTCACACTTAATGTAATTAAAAAATTCGGGTAAATCGTAGAAGCATTTTAAAACTAAGAAATTTTTAAGAACTCTTTTAAATAGAGAATAGGCTTCTCTTTATTTTTAATTTCGTTTGAGATGTGATTATAACTTTTTATTTCCATGTGGTGAGAGCTCGATGACAGCGATATGCTTTTTTGGTATATTTTTAATTTGTTTAATTCTATTATCTGTTCATTTGTCTCTTCTGGCACGAGACTCAATAACGTCACGTATTTTTACAACTTTGTACAATAAAATCATGTTCTACAAATGGTCTTGCAAACAGTCTCAAATATAAGTAGCTAGTTAAATTCTATCTTGCATGTGCTTAACATATTGCAAACTACAAAATTTTCAAATGAAATAGCTGTTGCAATTTACACGCTACTTAACTATACCACTACAGTTCAAATTGTTTTAATTTTCTCTTGGAACGAGCACAGAACCCGCTGTGGAAGAAATTACGCGGTTGAATTTTAAGTGCCTTTCTGGTATAAATTTAAAAAGGTGAGCTGGTGTTTAGTGCTCACGAAAGACAAAAAAATAATATCCAACCATAGAATAATACTCAATTTGAGACTATGATGATTTACCAGGCTCCTTTGCACCGGATGTCGGCTAGATTATGGGTACTAGAACGGCGCCCATTTCTGCCGTGAAGCAGTAATGTGTAAACATAACTGTGTTTCGGTCATAAGGGCGCCGTAGCTAGCGAAATTACTGGGCAAATAAGACTTGACATGTTATGTCTCAAGGTGACGAGCGCAGTTGTAATTCCGGTTAAAATTTTTGGGTTATTCAATAATCTTGAGCGGCACTGTATTGTAATGGGCAGGGTTGTCAATCGATTACCATCAGCTGAACGTCGTGCTCGTCCAGTCCCTTATTTTAATAAAAAAATGATGATTCGAGAATTATAAATTAAATTAGTAAGATTAAAAAAATAATCTAATAAAATGTTTAAAAAATCATATAAAACTTTGAGATCTTTAAAAAACTTTTCAAAATTATTATATATATAGGAAAAAAAGAAAAATAATATTATGATCCCGGTCGATATATTATATAAAGTAGAAATAGAAGTAAATAAAAGAAGAATAAAGGATCACCATCATCATCATCATAATTTTATAATATTCCTATCTCTATCTAAAGAAGTGAATAAAGAAGTTAATTTATTTCCAAATTACCGTTAGATAATGGTTTGGGTCAAATAAAATAGGGATCAGTTGACACCAAATAAATTCATTATTTGAATAAATAAACATTCTTATTTCGTTTCAGTTTATGCTAGCCAAAGAGAATTTAAACAATACGTTCAATGCTAGCAATGTCATGCTGTCAGTTTAAACATACTTCATTGAAAACAGAACCAAGAGTTCTTATTTACTGAAGTAGTTCGTAATCCGAGTAGGGTAGTTGGACTTGGATCTTGAAACGGGTGTCATATTTGTTATTGACACTCCCGAAAATCTCGAAAACGATACTCAATTTGATTTTATTGTAAAAGTCACATCCGCCATCTTGGATCTCAAAATAGATGTCATAATCGTTATAGTATAATATAACACTCACGAAAACAATAATTGCCCCGTCTGGACATGTTCGTGGGATGACTGCAGGGAAGAGTTTCTTAAGACTGGGGTAGAAGTGAAACTCGACGGACAAAGCTTAAAAACACATATTTCAAAGTTTCCCGTCAATATTTCAACGAAAATTTTAAATAAATATTTCCAAGAAAAACATTCAATTAAATGTTGTTTAAAAATATTACATAACAGTCGTCATGTGTCTACATGTAATAATATTATAATATTGCATAATACACTGTATAGCTATCATACATATACTATACATAAAAATCTCACGCTTTTTACTTTTTTTCGCTACGGAACGCCCCATAAGGAACTTCGTTCCAAATCTCCTTTTTTAAAGTCGGTTAGAAAAATAACGACACCATTATTGCTTCAATGAAGTGTACGCACACGACTTAGGTAAGTATTTTATCAACAAGGCTTAGTACATAGCTAAGCTTTGGCTTATCGCTTGCGGCCAGGCGGGCCCTTCATATGAACTGGACTATTGACTCTGTATGGAATATAAATCTTAAGTAATCATCTCCTTTCTACGCATTTCTCGAGGCCTCGATATATTGAATTTACTGATAAGATCCAAAGTATCGTTTCCAACGTTTTTATGGTTGCAGAGAAGGAATTTTGGATTATTTTTTAGCTATATAATGGTCGCCATGCAAAGCCCTTAAGATATGAGATAATATATGACATCTAAATTAGCCGTCATATAAAATTATCACGACCACTTTATGGATATTTTTCAAAGTTCTTGGCGTGGCTCAATCAGATAAAAAATATGCAATATTTGGACAATTTTTAATTTAATATGCTTTATATTCAATTGTCTAAGTCTTCGATGCATTCGAGTGAAAAAATATTACAGGATAATTCTTGTGTCTGCCTGTCAGTCCGTCTAATTTGATTTGTGAATTTGTGAATTTATATTTGCACAGACCGAATGTTGACATCAATTGTCAAAACTATGAATAAATAGTATATTACGTACCAAGGGAAAAAAGTAGGTCATCCGAAGGAGAGGGTGACAGTCGCGGTTGGCAATGTTCTTCTTATCTCACGTGGTGCGTTTACGATTTTTTTTCCATCTAGATGACAAGCCCGCTCTAAGTCCCTGGTACGAGGGACAAAAGTAGTCTTGCCGGGAGAGAATCGGCCATTTTTCTTCCTCGTACCAGATACTAAAAGTGAACTTTTCATCGAGGTGGGAAAAAATAGTTTATAATATTTCAAAGCCCCCTTACGACCTGATGTAGCCACATGATATTAATCAAGTGTTGTTGCAATATAATATGTAGTGTTTACATACGTTGCTATCCTAGCTCCGGATGGGCATTCAAACTTTTCATATTATGTTGAACATAAACAAAGTGAGTTCATACTAACTGAGAATAAAATGAGAATTACTCAAGTGAACGTGGCTTGAGTATTTTGCATATTTAACTCACCGACACACTCCTGCTTCATTTACTTCTTACATTTCCAAGGAGACTCAAGTTTTAATAACAGCTCTTGCTAACTTGGTAAATAGTACGACATAAAGCTTTTTATTGACAAAATTTTATAAATTATGCGGGACTCGGAACGGTTGGCTCAGTTGGAAAGAGCGTCGAGCGGAAGGTGAGAGGTCACAGGTTCGAGTGCCGCATCGTTCATAAAATTTTGTTTTCAGTTGCATTTGTGTAATTACTCCCAGAAGTGAGGGTTATCGAATAATAGTATCGGGTAATAGATTAGCAAGAGCGACATCTCAAGTGAATTTTCTAATATGCAAATATTGGGGTTGAGCAGGTTATCAACTGTAAAGATCCTGAAGATGAGAAGCCACAACCTGAAAGTTGAACAAAGCATACAAGATTTTATAAACGATACGTCACTCGAACGGTTGGCTCAGTTGGAAAGTGGGCTCGCACGGAACGCGAGAAGTCGCGGGTTCGAGTCCCGCAACATTCATAAAATTTTGTTTTCAGTTTTATTTGTGTAATAATGTAACATGCTCTGATTCCAAATTATTATTTCCATTTATTTCTTCAATTAACAATGATAATTTTTTTTAAATATTTTTAATCACAAAATATAAGTTTTGATAAAATATTGTGATACGGATGATAAATAACATAAAGAGTTAAATTTTGATTTATTTGGGAATAATTAATGTGGATAGCTTTTATCTATTTCATCAAAGTATTTAGTTTGTTGACTATAATATATACATTTCTGCTATCGAATTGGAAGTAAAATCATAGGTTTATATAATACGGACTGCAAAAGAAAGACCTAAGGCGGTGAACTTATGCCTAAGGTCCACGTATCCCTACTAATATTACAATTGTTTATTTGTTACGCATTCACGCCTAAACCACTGAACCGATTTTGATGAAATTTAGTACAGAGATAAAAAAGAGCTTGGGAAAGGAAATACCTACCTTTTATCGCTAATAAATTCGTTTTTATAAAAATTCGTCAATATCGAAGATAGCACCAAGAAAATTTGTATTTAGGCACTTGATAATAAATAAATAAATATTTGTTCTGGAGTTTTTAATATTGAGACTTGTGTGAGGATGAAAAAGGGGGATGCAAGTTCCATAGTAAGTAGGTTATAAAAATGTATTAACCACAGCAGTTTTTATATGTATTATTTCCAAAGTGAGGATGTTAAAAAATAAAAAATGCTGCAAAAGTAACTATTGCACGCGCACGAAGTCGCGAGTATTGATGGAATGAACACTCAAGAAATCTCAAAATATTTGGAAATTTTAAGATTGTTTGAAATACTTTTAAAAATTGAAGGGAAACAACATGCAACAAATGTCACATTTTTATTTTTTTTAAACTGGTAATGCCATTTTGTAGTGTAAAAGTGGTAGAAAGGAACGCAAAAACGTTCTAGGGAAGAACATGCATAGTCACTGAGTAATCGCCTTCTAAAAATACTAATACAATGGAAAAACATGCAAGGTCCTAGTCGTACACGGAAAAAAAATGTTTTGTCCATGAAAACATGCCCTTTTCAGTCTAGGCCAATAAGAGAAATAAGGGCTGAAAAAGAACACCCAAGACTGTTATTTCACAGAGAACACTACAATAGTACGAGGACATCGGCTGTGGTAACTGGACCAAAAAAAGACTGGAGTGATTGATCACAGCAGCGAAAATCTGGCCAATACCTTAGAGTTTGTTCTTCCAGAGCAATCATATGCGGAAAGTCTTCCTGTGTCGAAGGCAAAATTTTGTGGTCCAAAAGTCAAAAACTACTACTCACAAATTAAATTTACGGATAATTAAAAACAAGTGCTCATTATATTGTGTGTATCAATACATAACTGATTGTTAAGTACCTACCTAATAAAACAGCTTTTCTTATCTAACCTTGTCTCATTTCTCATCTTATCTTATAGTCAAGTAATGTTTAGCAAAAAGTATACTCCAAAATCTAACATAAAATAATAAGTTAGGTTTCACTTCTGTATCTTTTTTTTTTTTGACAAGGTGGACATTGCATGTTTTTTGGTTGTATATTCTGAGTTAGTTTAGTTTTTTGCATGTTTCAATAAAAATATATTCATGTAAAGGTTTTTTTTGGTAGTGAATGAATACTGATAAGTTAATTGAAAAACAAAGACATTTGTGTAATAAATCACATATATAATGTATCTTTTGTAGAGGTTTGAAATCTGTTATTGACATTATCTCAGTTCAATGGCCGCCGGACATACCATGTTCTTCCCTTGGACCCTTCAATTATAGAATATAGATAAAACAAATCTAACTCTTAATAAACTCCTTATATAATTCATCACTGACCACAGAAATCACTGAAAAATAAAAGCGATGATAAAAAGCAAATTAAAGATTATCCATACTTCATTCAAAGTTACAACTTGTATGCTTGATCGTAACTATCATACGAATATACACCAAACAATAGGATGTTTGATAAAATTAGATTGCAGTTTGTTTACAACACGTACATAACAAGCCGTGAAACGTAAAACGGAATGCTTTCTAACTAACTCGGTGAACTACGAACTCTAATTCAGTGTGAATGTAGTTATCCTTAAAGTTTAATTGTACCGTCTATACGATTTAAATAAACAACTAAGTAAACCTTTCAGTATTGTTTTTATGACAGTAAGGGACTAGATGACGTTTAGCTGATTGTAATTGTTAATTGTAAACCCAAAAAATTTTGAGCGGCACTGCATTGTAATGGGCAGGGCGTATCAATTACCATCAGCTGAACTTCCTGCTCATCAAGTCCCTTTTTTTCATATAAAAAAAGATTCCAACGGTTTTATGACCTTGCATCTTTGCAATGAACTTGAATCCGGAATTCTCATAGGGTCTTTCTTGTGTGTACCTGTTTGTCCGTCTGTTAAGGCACATTAATTGTAAGCCATGGAACTATTAATTTTAATTTTAATTTAAAATAACGAACGCGTTTCTATTTGTTGCAGCATAACTGATTTCATAATATATGGAAATATAGGTCGCCCAGTAAAAGCGAAATACCATTTTTCTTCCGATCCATTAACATTAGCATGCATTTCATTCTCTACCTTTCATTTGAGATAATAACGTATAAGTAATGTATTCCATTTACCTATGTTTTACATCTGAAAACAATATGTGTAATAGAATAGAGAATTCTTGTTTCACTTTAATAAAAGAAAATCAATTTAGCTTCAGAAGAATCGTGGGTTTATTGAAGGAAACTACCTAACAAACATTAGTCATACTCTCTTGTCATCTTTTTTTTGGAAATAAGGGACGAGATGAGCAGGACGTTCAGCTGATGGTAATTGATACGCCCTGCCCATTACAATGCAGTGCCGCTCAGGATTTTTTAAAAACCTAAAAATTCCGACTGCAGTCGTCACCTTGAGACATAAGATGTCAAGTCTCATTTGCCCAGTAACCACCACCAGCTACGGCGCCCTTCAGACCAAAACCCAATGCTTACACATTACTGCTTCATGGCAGAAATAGGAGTCATTGTGGTACCCATAATCTAGCCGGCATCCGGTGCCTCCCACTAGTTAATACTATATATACTAATAAATCTACAGATAGATCATAGGTTATGTTGCATGTTGCTGATCTAAATCGATGGCTAATAAAAAAAATTACGTATTAAATCGAAAAGTGTCGAACGTATTAATTTGAAAACCGAGAATAAATTGGTACTTCGCGGGCATTGACGTACAAAAACTATTATTTTTATTTATTTACTATAAAGAACATAAACCACTTGGGTTCGCGTGGAGTGCCGTACGTTCTACATTGCGATTTACAACGACGACTAGACTCACAATCACGCTCACAAAGTCCCTGAAGCAAAACTCTCCAACGCGTTTATAAGGTAGAGTTTTCGTTAAGTTTTGTATCGTAATGTATTTGTGTATGTGTAAAAAGGATATAGTGTCGTATTTCAGTAAGCGACCCTTTAAATTAACAAAGTTGTGTAACTAACTTGACGTTTTTAATCATTTTGCTAAATAATTACTTTCCAATTACTTAAACAAAATGTTCTTGCCTTGTGTATACAATAGACTTTGAACATTACTGCCACGAAATAAGGTGTTAATTTGAATTGAGTGTTATCTGTATAAGATAATGTATACGTATGTATAACTCCACTCGGATACGAGTCTAGTCAAAGAGTAAAATAATACTCAGGGAAGTTTACTAATTGTTTATTGTACGTCAATGTTGGCAGGCAAAAGTTGAGCCTGGGGGCGCTGCGAGAAAACGCTGATGCATATAGGTGTTGGAAAAATTGATAATAGTGACACAATTAAAACAGAAGTGGGTTATCACTTTCAAACATAACATTAAAATAAATATTTTATATCAACCTCCTCGTATTTCTTGTAGTGTTATATTGTTAGTTAATAAAATAATCACTCTGTATAAAAAGCAACAATACTTTTAGTGTTAATATTGAGGGTATTCGTAAATTATTTAGTTTGTAATGGTGTTTATATGATGTCTTAGGCCCTAAGTGTTTTTGCTTTTATTTTGATTTTTTATATGATAAATATTTGAATGTAGTTTTAAGTTCTTTCCTTTTCTTTTTTAATTATGTATTATACTTTTAATTTAAATAATATTATGTATTCCTTTTGTACACGGTAAAACTAGAATGAGTTTATGTATGTATAAGAAGTTTAATATTTATAATATGTAATTTGTTAATAAGAAATAAATAAATAAATTGTATGATAGGGGTAAAGTTTTATATTCTGATTTGGTTTAGTAAAAAATACTGGCGGAATAATGAGCAACCATTTGCAAATGTACTGGCTTTAATAGCGAGTTGTAAATTTTAACCTTATTTTTTATAGATTTTTATTACTTCTTTAGGTAGATCATGGATCGTGTAGCCGTATCCGTTAGCTTATACCATAAAGGTGCTGTCACACCGCTGCGCATTCTGCATAACGAGCACGCGGCGCAATTAAACTGCGTGAATCCACTTGTTTGACAAGGTCTACGTTTCCACTGCAGCACACACTGTACAGGAATATGAACCCACGACTATGCACAACTATAGCATCGCACGGAGAGGCTATGCATAATATGCCAATAATAAGTTAATGTTCGTGTATAGTTTGAACTGCAGCGAAAATGAAGACCCACGTTAGCAAACGGCTATGAGAGACATTTTGAGCATTACATTGACAGCATTGAGCTATGCAAGCCACGCATGTATTAATGACGACAATTGGTGCTTAGCGTGTCCGTGGCCTGCATTAGACACAATTACATAATTTTTTTTGTAAAGCGAACCTTAGCGTGTATAGCGTCTCCGTGCGCCGTGGTGGGACAGCGGTTTAAGAATGACACTTTAAAACCTTTAACATGGTACATATCGAAAGCATTAAAACTAAAAAAATTGTTTATCACGACTCAAACTATGTTAATTGAATATTCAGTAATTCAACGAGATCTATTCCGACAAACCTTTATTAATTAATAATCAGTGAATTAAATAGACTCCATACGACGCTCTTGTCCTTATTTCCCGTTACTGCGATGAATAATTGTGTGCAAATTAATAGTGACAACTCATTCTGTCACACAGGGCTTTATCATAGTCTCGTATTATATTTCCCTCCTTCACACGTAGATTATTTTAATTAAGATGAAAATTCTGAAGTTTCTGTTCTTTGTTACTAGAGCACATCAATTATATCGCTGTATTCATTTCAGGAGTATTGAATATGAAGTTAGCCGTGTCGTAATTAGCAATATTTGTAGATAAATTTATAACTCTCAAATTATTGCTTTTTAGATGACAGGTTGGGTATTTCTCATTGGATTGTGTGTGTGGTATTATGTATTACTATAGATTGTTTGTCTGTTGCATAATTTGTCTTAGACGTGTAGGTGGCTTTCTTTTGTGTCGTTGTGTAATTTCTGAGGAAGGACCTTCTTTAAGTATAAGTTTATCAAATTTGATAATCGCAAAGCTTCTTTGCTTCTTTCTTCCATCAAATATCTTCTGTCTCTCGACTGGAGCTATATTAATTTCAGACCGAAGATAAACTTTAACTTTATAAATACTAAACTATTCTCATTTTGATTAGGTATTCACAAGTATTTCTAAGTCAACAACGTACTTTCTTCTGGAAGTGGTTAATAAAACCAGTGCTTTATTACCCTTTTGACATTTTTTTTGTTCTTTTGTTTTTCTTGGATTTCAAAAATGATCCCAAATTCGTTCTCTGAACCCTCAAGAACCTCGGATGCGATACCCGTATTGTTGAAATAATAAGTACGGCCATCTTGGATTTAAAAAATGATTCCAAATTCGTTCTCTGCACCCTCGAGAACCTCGGATACGAAATCCATATTTTTGAAATCATAATTTTGCGCAGCGGCCATCTTGGATTTCAAAAATGATCCCAAATTCGTTCTCTGTACCCTCGAGAACCTCGGATTTGATATCCAAATTGTTGAAATCACGCTGCATTTGAGCTAGATTTATATGAATTATTTGAATAACTGTAATAAATTCATTCAAATAGTATCTATGTATTGCATTAAATAATCAAGGTTCATACTTGATATATATTTCATAACATTATATATATTTTTAGTTATATTTTCATCATTAAATATATAATTGTACAATAATTTTCTGATGATTGATGAATAATAATATGTAATATTCTGAAATTATTTATAATTCACAATAAGTTTTATTAAAATAACTAAAGAAATTGCTATAAATATCGGTATTGATTCGGCTCGCGCGAGGTCTTTGGTTCTCAAAAATATCTTTCTGCTTCCATAAAATATTTTACCATCGCAGAAGCTATTGAAAATAAGTAACGAAATTATTAATAAATCCATACTGCAAACTCTTCTATTAGGCAGAGTTTTCTTTCGTAGACTTTGAACATTACTGCCACGAAATAAGGTGTGAATTTGAATGAATGTTTTCATGTTATCAGTATTAGTTAATGTATACGTATATACAACACCGCTCGTACATTTTGACGACCTTTTACTAGGTGATTGGGAGTCTAGTTAGTTTACTACACAAACTATAACAATGGCTACAAAAACTTTGTAAAATGCTCTCACCTGTGGCTCGGATGCATATTTGTTTGATGAAAAACGAGCGTACAGGTTCTAATCTGATGTTAAGTGTTTACCACCGGCCACACTCTTCTGCAACACCAGAGGAAATACAGGAGCGTTGCAGGTCTTCAAGGAAGGTGTACGCGCTTTCGTCCCAAAAACACCGCACAAGGAAGTTCATTCTACAGCTTAGTTTTACGTGGAAGAAAGTTCCTTGAAAACCGCACCGTGGAAGAACGCTATACACCCAGATGGTTGCGATGATATCCTAATTTGTGGCGTGTCGTGCGAAGGTGGAATTGGGTGGCACGAATCAGGTCAAGTAATTCTTTGGAACACCCCCCGTTTAAGATGTGGTAGAAGACACACAATGAAGCGACGTCTCCACACAACGCCAGGTGATCCAGCCGTTCACAGAACAACGGATCCCGATAATTCAAGCAGCACTGCGTTGCACGCGGTCAAATGGATCGACCTGATACTGGGGCGCGCCAGACCCGAGATGACAGCAATACTCCATATGTGCCCGGACCTGCGCTTTGTACATCGCTAGAATATGGGCCGACTTGAAGAATTGGCGTATAAAACCACAAGAAACGTTATAAGCACTATGAAACTTGTGTGCTATAATGGTCATTATCTAAATAGGACACTAAGTAGTTATATTACGTAATATAATTAAAATAACGTAGAACCAATTAATAAGGCATTATGCGCATGGCACGAGCACGCATCAAATCTTACCCAACCCAAAGATTATATAGTACAAGTACGTGAGCCTCACTCCGCAAAATCAATCAAAGAAATAAGGACTCTTGCGTACAATAAGGTGTAATTCAGATCGCACAATTCTATCGCGTGACTCTTAACTCTTCTGACGACATTAGGGTTGATTTCTTTACCTAAAACTGTACTTACCTAGTATAAGGTCATATTATTATAAAAATACGTGAGTTTTTTCTATAAAATAAATTGGTATGAAATCGTAATTTTAAAACAAAATTCTTTCGCTGTCAAACCTACATTAGTTGTAGATAGTAATTGAAAGAATGATGCGTTGGAACACCACAACATAGTCAAACCTACTCAGTATATAGGATATAAATAGGTAGCTATCATGAATGGTATTTTCGTTATAATAATAATCACTTTAAATTAGATTGTTTCAGTGTCTTAAGGACGCTTAAAAAAACTAAAATTTGGTTCGCAATGACATTTAATATGCTTTGCTTTTTTTATGTTTCTCCATTTTTAAAATATCGATTGGATCTGTGAAGTAAGGTGACAACAAAGCTCGCACGTGCGTCACTGCTCTCTCGTGAGTTCCTACTGCTTGGCCTACTGTGCAGAGGCCGCCGCACGTACTTATCATTTCGATACCTACGAGTGAAACAAGCGTGCCCGAATCAGAGCTTATGGGACTTTCGCTCCTATTGCCTAATATTTTCGATTGAGTATTGGATATCCCACAGCTTTACAATATAATTAGTATTACAACTAAAGAATCTCCGGTAACACGTTATTATTGCACATTTATCTGGGGTTTCACCAACGTGTTACTGTTCTTTTTATTTATAATTGAAGCTACTCTTCAATTTATTAGCAATTCAAGCTTGATGTTTTAATATATTATGATACAATTAATTTGTAATGTAATAATTAAAAATTCTTTTGGATTTCGTATCACATTTGTTTTGTAAGTTTTCTGGGATCATTTTGTGAATATTAAATTGATCGTTGATTATAGATAGTTTACATTGCTGTTCAAAAAATGGAAAAAGCCTAGAATAAATGATGAACAGTGAAGGTTGCAAGTTTTAAAATAATACGTCCAGATAAAATGTAACAGCAGTAGGAACGTCGAAAAAAATAGGGGGAACTGTTAACCTATTCATCTATTTTCAGCAAAGCACGCATACTAAAACAAAGTCGTCAGGCTCTATCTAGTCAAGATCGACGGAATAGGTTGGATGAGGGCAGCGCAAGACTCTTTATTATCTTTGTGGAGACATCCAGCAGTAGACGTCTTCCGGCTGAAAAAATGATGATGATCTATATATGCAAATAATTATACATGCATATTAAGTATTTATTTCGTGTACGTATTCGTAACGAAGAGATCCACAAGCTTCAAGAAGGGATTACACGCATTGAGTGCAAATAACTTACACTCCATAAGCTCCACATAAGCTATAGTTCATGTTATAATAAAATCTCACTGTATCGTAACATCATGAAATAATCTGTAGTCAGCTGAAATTTTTATTATCTTACAAAACGTGCCGAGGATAGCAATACGGCTCTGGTCTTAAGCGGCCGTAACAAAAACGTTTTACTGTTCTTAAGATTTCTAAAGAATGATAATTTTATTCATAGAGTCCTCCGCAACTGTCTTGCCATTTTCGTGTCTTAATTTAAACAAGATTCAGTAAGAATCACTTTATTTACAAAAATTTAAGCAAATGAAAGTCATGCGTTAAGAACTCGAATAAGGTGATACGCTTGTTTACAAATCACATGGAAATATCCAAAAAGGTTGCGTGAAACGTTTAACGCTATCATGGAGGGGGTATGAAGGAATTGTTGCGTTAAACGGTTAACGCTCCTGGGGAGGGGATTTGATGTTTTTTTATGGAAAAGGAGGACAAACAAGCGAACGGGGCAACTCGCCTTAAGTAATAACCGCCCACCACATTCTCTTGCAATACCAGAAGAATCACAGGAGCGTTGCCGGCCTTTAAGGAAGGTGTATGCGCATTTTTTGAAGTGACGTAAGTTAAGATAGGTATGATCCTAGTGCCTGCGCCGTTGCAGTAGCGGATGTGATACTACAGGCTATGGTTATTTTTATACCAAGCTCTGTAGTACCAATCGGTGGCAGATCACAGTCTTGGTTCGATGCGTCAGTTAAAGCAGCATCTGACTGCAAAATACAGGCGTATCAAATTTGGGTTGCAGCGCTGGGCTCAAAGGATCCGAACTGCAAAGTTCTGAAGAGAAAATATAACCGCGCCTCCAGATTTTTAAGCGGAAAATCGTCAGTGCGAAATCGAAGCACGTCGTCGAAATCGGCGAGCAGCTTTCCAGTTAACCGACCGGAACACGCAAGTTCTGGTCGTTGTCGAAAGCTGCTCTTGGTAACTTCAACCAGCCGTCCCTGCCGCCGTTGCACACGACCTGGCCCATACGGCAAAAGAGAAAGCCGATCTCCTGTGCGTTCTTTTTGCCTCCAACTTGACTCTTGACGACAACGGCAAAACACCGCCGACCATCCCACGGTGTCAGAGCTCTATGCCTGAATTATAGTTCAGACAGAAGACTGTTAGGTGGGCTCTATTTTCGTTGGACGTCAGGAAGTCGAGCGATTCGGATGGCATTTCTCCAATCGTGGTTAAACGTGTGCCCCTGAGTTGACGCCGCTTACGCGTTTATTCCGGCACTCATATACAAAAGGCATAGTCCCTGACTCATGGAAGTCAGCCCTTGTGCATCCGATCCAAAAAAAGGAGACAGTTCGGATCCGCTAAACTACAGGCCTATAGCTATTGCCTTCCTGCTCTCCAAAATCATGGAGAGCATTATTAACCGCCAGCCCGTGAACTCTGGAATGCCCCAAGGCTGTGTACTATCTACCACAATGTTTCTTCTGCATATCAATGATATGTTGGACACCTCCAGCATACATTGCTACGCAGACGACAGCAAAGGCGATGCGAAATACTCGGGCCATGCAGGTCTCTCTCGGGAAACTTGTGTCTGCGTCTCGGAAAAATTTAACCCCCAGAAGACTCAAGTTTGCGCGCTTACCACTAAAAAATTTGTCGTATCACCGCTCTTCGACAACACTTCCCTTACAGCCTCGCCTAGTATCGGAATTCTGGGTCTCGATATCTCGAGCGATTGGAAATTTTGCGGCCATCTGGAGAACAAAGCCAAATTGGCTTCGAAGAAATTGGTCGTAATAAATAGAGCTCGGCAATACTTAAAGCCGGCCCACATTCTAGCGCGGTATAAAGCGCAGGTACGGCCACATATGGAGTATTGCTTTCGTCTCTGGTCTGGCACACCCCAGTATCAGCTCGATCCATTTGACCGCATGCAACGCAGACCAGTTCGAATTGTCGCGGACCTGGTGCTCTGTGAACGGCTGGATCACTTGGCATTGCGTAGAGACATCACTTCATTGTGTGTCCTCTTCCGCATCCATAATGGGGATTGTTCCGAATAGCTGTTTCACCTGATTCCTGCCGCCGAATTCCACCTTCGCACGACCCGCCAAAAGTTGGGATATCATCCCCAACATCTGGATGTGTGGCAGTCCTTCACAGTGCGGTTTTCAAGGAGCTTTCTTCCACGTACTACAAAGCTGTGGAATGAACTTCCTTGTGCGGTGTTTCCAAGACGATACGACATGGGTACCTTCAAAAAAAGCGCGTTCACCTTCCTTCAAGGCCGGCAACGCTCCTGTGATTCCTCTGGTGTAGCAAGATAATGTGGGCGGAGTTGATCACTTAACACCAGGTGACCCGTACGGTCGTTTGTCCTCCTTTTCCATAAAAAAAGGTACCCATGTCGTATTGTCCCGGAAACATCGCACAAGGAAGCTCATTCCAGAACCTTATCGTGGTGGTGATATCCTTGTTCATTAATGTTATATAAGACGCAAAGCGATATGGATATGCCACACCCTCCGGAGGGACCTCAACCATATACCGTGGCCAGCCTTAGACTGGAACCTTCAAGGAAAACGCAAACGTGTCCGTCCAATGAAAACCTGGAAGCGGACTGTCATTGACAAAGCGAAAGACATTGGAAAGACCTGGAGTGAAATAAAGAGAGATGCTTAGGACCGATAGCAATGGAGATGCACTGTGGATGCCCTCTGCCCCAGCTAGGGGATACAGGAATTTAAGTCAAGTACGTCAAGACGCAAATGGCGCAGAGGAGTATCAAAGTATGCATTAGTTTGTAAAGGAGATTGAAACGCTTCCATATATTCCTGGGCCCAGGTGATAACAAGATGAAAATAGCACCATTTAAAAGATAACATTGAAATAATCCATAATTGACAATTTAGCAAGATTTATCAATCTAGGAGCTGAGTAATCGTAGATATAAAAATGAGGTTATGTCTTAAACTATAATATGTTGACAGCTTATCTATAGTGGGTTTACCAGTGGGAGGCTCCTTTGCACAGGAAGCCGGCTAGATTATGGGTACCAACAACGGCGCCTATTTCTGCCGAGAAGCAGTAATTGTTAAACATTACTGTATTTCGGTCTGATGGGCGCCGTAGCTAGTGAAATTACTGGGCAAATGAGACTTAACATCTTATGTCTCAAGGTGACGAGCGCAATTGTAGTGCCGCTCAGAATTTTTGGGTTTTTCAAGAATCCTGAACGGCACTGCATTGTAATGGGAAGGGCGTATCAATTAGCAGCAGCTGAACGTCCTGCTCGTCTCGTCCCTTATTTTCATTAAAAAAATAGGTTTATTTTAAATGCCTAGATGGTAACGATTTATCACATACTTATATTAGATGGGTACCAACCTTGTTTTTGTAGATAGAAAATACCTACCTATCTACGTATACCTATCTACTACTGTAACGACATTTTTTGCATAATAATATAAGACAATTGGTAATTAGATATAATATAGTATACCTAAATTAAAAGATAGTTTTATTTGCTCCGATAAGAATAATATATACTCATTAGCACATACATGAACTGTAAGACTGCCAGAGACAACTTTCCTTGGAATTCAATTGGGTAGGTAGTTAGCAAGTCGGTAACTCAACGAATACAAAAAGAAACGAAGTGACAATGACGAAGAAACGAAATGATCTGTCAAATTGTCATTGTCAAAGTGAAGTTAGCGTTGAGGAACAAGGATTTCACTTGTAACGATTTTTTATGTAAATCGATTTATTGATCGATTTTTTGATTATAAAATTATTGCTCAGTTCTGTTTTTTCCTGAGAAAATAATATATTTTATTCATAATAATATGGTCTTTCGAACATAAACTATGCACCTTACTAATATTATTGAAATGAAACAGTTGTTTAACTAAACTAAAATAACATTAAGATTCAGTTGAATCTTAATGTTATTTTAATCGATTAAATATTCATTCGATTAGATTTTAATCGATTTTCTTTATTTTAATGTTTTTTCGGTTTGTAGATTGCAAAATGAGCTAGTTTTTTGTATTTTACATCAGAACGAACGACGATCTGGTCAAGATCGCCGGAATACGTTGAATGAGGGCAGTGCAGGACTGATCGTCGTGGAAATCTTTAAGGGAAGCCTTTGTCCAGCAGTGGATGTCTTCCGGCTGTTGATGATGATGATGATACAAATATGCTTATTTTTTAATAACTACTATAAATAACTAACTATTTTAAATCGTATTACGTCATCAACGTTTTTTATTACCTGAAATATTAGCGGGCTACTTGCATTTATACGCCTTCAGTTAATCTAAGATCTAAAGAGATAAATAAACTTAATTATGTCAAGACATTTATAAAGGAAATATTTAAATTGTATTTAAATATATGGTTTACTAGTGTGTACAAAAAATTTATTTAAATGAGCTAACGTAAGCTACTAATAAACAATTTTTTATAATGTTCAGTCTATGATACAAGATAAATAATTTGGAACAGTATTAAAGACACGCAATTTATTATGATCATTATGAAAAATAATATTTGTAATATTAATATTAAATATTGTCCTATTTCTACATAATATATAAAATATTTTATCTATATTGAAAATACAAATTGAATTTTAAGCCAACTATGAAATCAACTGTTTACAGTAATTGTGGTAAATTTTCATATTCAATCCAGTAAAATTTATATGATGGATATAAAAAGTTACTCTCTGAGATATTTTCAACTATATATTTAAAGCTAAACAGATGCCTACCTATAAATTTTTATTACAATAAGGGAAGACAATACGTTCAGCTGATGATAATTGTTACGCCCTGCCCGTTACAATGCAGTGCCACTCAGGATTCTTGAAAAACCAAAAAATTCTGAGCGGCACTACAGTTGCACTCGTCCCCTTGAGATATAAAATGTTATGTGTCGTTTGCCCAGTAATTTCACTAGCTACGGCGCCCTTCTGACCGAAACAAAATTATAATGCTTACACATTACTGATTCACGGCAGAAATAGGCGCCGTTGTGTTACCCATAATCTACCCGATATTCTGTGCAAAGGAGCCTCCCACTAGTAAAGTTGAGTCATTAGATTCAAGCAGCTTATATTTTATTTTATGTGAAGTCGTTGAAGTTCAATCTTCATTAACAATACTCAAATCTCCATAGACGACTGTCTTTGCTGAATAAATTGTTCAGAATGTAGCATTGTATTATTTTTCATCTGGTGAGAGATTGAATCCATTCTTTACATCACTGCACTTTATACTTACTGATTCAACTTTTAGAATGGTTTTGAACAATGGACATGACATACAACGGATTGGATTGCTTCGGCTATGAATAATATTGCTTTTTTTATAGTTCAAATATAAATTTATGTACTTTTTGATTTTATATTTGTTTATTTTTCAGTCACTTCGCCTTTAATAATAACTGAAATTTTTATAATTACTGTTCTATTAGCTTTTCCAATTGCTGCGTAATAAACTATTAATTGTGTACTAGAGTATTGGAAATAGGTTTAAGGGAATTCCATTTAATATTATAATTATGTTATTAATCAATTCGGAACTATCTAATGACATCATCTGATATGTTGAAACCCGTTAAATATTTTTTATTGTAAAAGATAATCGTTCCAATAGATATAATTAAATTAAATTATATAAAGAATTGACTCCGTCTCATTATTGAATGCTTTTATGTAATTTCGGTTTAGTAAAGTGTTACGGAAATCATGAGTTTAAGCATTAATATCTCTTCTATGCAATTTTAATATGAGTGTAAATGTATTGTTCATTGAACGAAAGTTTATAGTAGCATTGTTCGAGAACAAAGTGGCGTCCATTTAAACACCACACGGCGACAGTAGTCGCTTATATGAACCTCATTTTCAAAGTATACTTACTTTATGCTTAATAGTGAGAAAGGCGTATATAAGGAGGAATGAAAATGATGATCGACGAAATATTTTTATAATCAGTCAAAATCGGGTCATGCATTATAATAAAATAATATTATACAGGAACATTCTGCTATTTTTTGATAACCACAAGCAATAAAACAAATTATACTTAAATAAGTCCTGATACAGTTTAGTTATTATAACATTTGATTTGATCTCCTCAAATACGTGATGAACCCGAATGAATGATGGTAAACGGATCCATAGAATAATTAAAGTTTATGATGTATAAGATAGTGAAGACTGTAGAAATTGAATTTTAAAAGATTTGCAAGAATATAACTAATGCCTTATTTTGGCAAAAATAATTTTAACCTTAGGTACTATTGCATTTTTTATGAAAAAAAGGGCAAACAGTATGTGTGGTATCTGAGCACGGCGACCCTCACTCTCTTTTGACCGGGTGACAATAAGGGAGTTGCTGACCTTATAAAGCATCGAATAAACGCACGGGGCAACATGAGAAAGTCAAAATAATTGAATTTGTAAGAAAAATATTTTGATGATTTTCGGAAACTATCGTAATTGATTAATTAATTGTACAAATCACCAATCAAGAAAATTAATGTACAATACCTCATTTATCATCAGTTCTTGCGTTCATAAAATTACTATCAATAAATTTATTACCATATCCTCAGAGAAAGTACACGTCATAAAAAGCAGTCAAGCGTTAGAGATGTTTAAAGCTCGTTTTACTTACGCCACATGTCGAGTTACGAAAAGGTGCCACTTCAACGCCATATCACGACATTTAATGTAAGTCAACTTAGGATTATATTTAGTATATATTTTTATTCGTTTTATAGGTAAGTTAAAAACTTGTGTTACTCTAGATACTTGTTCATTTTAACGAATACTTCACATGAAACAATTTGGTTTTACGAAGAGTTGTTCAACAATAGACGCAGGGGTTGAACTGATTAAAAGTGTATTCGTTGCTTGGGAGGACTCGCAAGATGCATTAGGTATCTTTTGCAATTTCACCAAGACTTTTGATTGTGTATTTATTTATTTGTGTGTGTATTCTCTTAAAAAAAACTACACCATTATGGTATCAGGAGGAAATATTTGGGCCTTCTAAATTATAACCTGTGCAACAATAATTCAAAAGGTTGTTGGTAACAACAAAATATCAGCAGGCTCTCCAGTTACAATAAGCGTCGCATAGGGTTCAATTCTCGGCCCGTTTTTTGTTTCTAGTATATATCAATGACTTATGCTTCTTTATAAAGGACAATTATAATATTGTATTGTTAGTGGATGATACTTCTCTGATATTTAAAATTTTTAAAAACTTTGACAAAATTAAAGTTGCAAGGTTGTTCATAAGTTTAATCTGAATTATCTACTACTTAATGATAAGAAAACGAAAGTTATTAAATTTTCGAGTAAAATTAAAAAGAGTGGACACGAATTTACAACTCAATGGAGCTAAAGTGGACCTCGTGGAGATGATTGAATTCCTAGGTATTAAGTTGGACTCAAAACTGCAATGGAGCCCGCAAATACAAAAAATAGCATCAAAATTAAGTTCAGCAGCATATGCGGAAGTATAAGAACGTATTAAGTATTAGAGAAGTATTAGACGACTTACTGATATGGATATGGTAAGAAAACCATATTTATATATATAAAGCGAATATCTTGAATTTTATCTTTAGTTCCTGGGAATAAATAAAAGATGACTAATTATCTCGACACCTGCCATAGTCAAATATTCAACAGTCCGTTTTGCGGAGTGCGCTGAAGCGTTGTCGTGGTGAAGGAGGATCCTGCTTCGAGGGCGCTGCTGTCGAATTTTTTTCAAGACAACAGGCAAACAGTGATTGACATACCAGTCTTTTCATCTTCTAGCACAACTGTCGCGAAATGACCTTACCGACAAAAGAATGAGGCAACCATCTTTTTTCCTTGACTTCTTCCTTTCTTAACCTTAGTTGGCCGACCCTGTGTCTGCACCAATCGGGATTCGAAACCGGGACCTCTAGCTTAGTAGGTGTTACCTCTTAGTAACCACTCGGCTATATATGGCATCAAAAAAAAAATATCGTTATTGTTCCAATTAGGCAACAGTCAAGCAAGCATTTTAACAAAACAGCTTCTAAAGATAATAATATCAACTCTCATTTCCTCTATAATGCTTCGAGACCAAGCGTTGGAGTTAAATGAGTATTAATGAAAAGCTTAGCACAGTTACGAAACCATTCAGAAGCAGCAGTAACGGAAATTAAAAGCTTTTTACGACGTTATTCTACATTCAAACAAACGATATTTTTTTTATAATACGTGGGTTACACTGAAAATGTTTAGAACTGGTCAGTTAGAAACATTGCTAATGAAAACTTTTTTTTGAATTTCAATTTTAGAACTCTTTGGTAACCGAATGCCTTACCTTGCATTCATTTGTCATGACATTATCGTTGTGGGCTTACTCAACAACAAAGCAATGATAGGCTGCGATTAGTATCACAACATCAATGCTGTGCGACGCATGATAGAGGAAGATAAGAGAAAGACCTATCAGCAGATACGGGCAAGCTTAGGCATTGGTATGAGTCAAGTTCAAAAAATATTACACGAACATTTAGGCGTCAGGAAGCTTTGTACAAGATGGATACCCCATACTTTAACCGACGACCAGAAACACATTCGCATGGACTGGCCTTCGCCAAATATTAGATAAGTTCAACGGCGGTGACTCTAACGCTGTATTTGACATCGTCACAGGTTATGAAAGCTGGATTTATTACTACGAACCCGAAACCAAAAGACATTCAGCTCAGTGGGTGTTTCCTTTCGAGGATCGGCCAACAAAGTTTAAGAATGGAAGAAATCAAGGAAAAAAGATGATTGCCTCATTCTTTGGTCGCAAAGGTCATTTTGCGACAGTTGTGCTAGAAGATGGAAGGACAGTTACTGCAGACTGATATGTCAATCGCTGCTTGCCTGTTGTCTTGGAAAAAATTCGATAGCAGCGCCCTCGAAGCAGGATCCTCCTTCACCATGACATTGCTTCAGCACACTCCGCAAAACGGACTGTTGAATATTTGACTATGGCAGGTGTCAAGATAATAAGTCATCCGCCATACAGTCCTAACCTGGCCCCCTGAAACTTTTCTTTATTCCAAAGAACTAAAGATATAATTCAAGGTATTCAGCTTTACGAGCCCAGAATATGAAGCGTACGAAAATGCCATTGAAGACACCTAAGGAAGAATGGGCCAACTGCTTTTCTCAGTGATTCCATCGAATGCGACGATGTGTAGAGAGGAATGTGTTTCAGTGTTACCTAGGTATTTATAATAATTTGTATCTCTTCCTATATTGTTCAGTTCTTGTGATGTGTTTGTTATGTTTCCTTGTAATAATAAATAAATAAATATATTGTATCCATATTATAATATTGTTATTATTATATTTCTCATATTTGTTAACAACTTTCAATACGTATTATCACGCCATGCGTTTTGCCACCGTCATCATTCTTTATATTATCTCTAACTCGACTTATATTAATACCATAAAATGCAAGAATTTTTTCTTTTTTTATTTGATGTTTTATTCCCTTGTATAAATCCTCAGCAAATTATATTCAAATGAGCTATTCCCAGATATCATTTGTACAATACCACATAATGAAAGGGATTATTAATAAGCCCCTGGCATCTGCATCTGAGCATCAAGCAGTTCAGCCTCCCCATTGGTAACGTGTGCTCTTTTGTATGGTATTACATTTTAAGAGCTTACTTGTATTTTTTCTAAGTGTAGATTAGCTAAGTGTAGATTTTTCCAAATAAAGATATACCATAAATTTCATGACTAGTTTTGAATATTTAATATTTCAGTAAAAAATATTTGTCAATACTTAATTTAATAATTTTTATAAATATTTAAATAAATAATAATGCATAATATAATAAATATTTAAATACTAAAACATTTCTAGATGTATTAACAATATGTATGTAATCTTTATATTTCATTGGTTTATTCAGTAACAGTTTTGTCACATCTGGTTTATTTGGTGAAAGCACTCTCTCACAAATTGAAAACCAATTAACTATAGAATCCAATTTGATATTGAATGACGCTTTTATCTTATGTTGGTTTATAAGGTTGGAGCTCTTTGTAATAAATCAGTTTAATTTTTACGATTTTTTTGCATTTAACGCAGATCTTTGGTTGTTATTGATATTTAATATCGCTATTATTTTGTATTTATATTTACTTAACGTATCATCGATACGTTAGTATTATTTCTAAGGACTTATACCTTTTCTTTGAGATCCGTGTCCTACAACTCGGTGTTGCTAGATAATGTGGGCGGCGGTGATCACTTAGCACCAGATGACCCGTACGCTCGTTTGTCCTCCTTTTCCATTAAACAAAAATAGTTGGAAAAAAGTACAAAATAAGCCTTGGTTGAAAAGATAGGGTTGAAATTTAAATTTAACATCAATTCCTGTATTTTTGATGATAGATGAAAAAATTATATAAATTAACAAAAATTATTTTTTGCAAATTGAAAAATAGAATTATTTTATCAAATTAATGTATTATCATCAGTCCTCGGTAAATCTACTAAGTTTGAACGAAATCTGGCTCTTTAAAGTGGGTCAAAATCGCACCCAAATGTGTCGGTTACAAGCAAACATAGATACAGGTGAAGCTTATATAAAGCGTGTAAAAATAGATGAGTTTTGTTTATAGTTATGGCGAAGCAGACTTTGATAGGAAACTGCACTCTCTTGAATTTTAATGGGTAATTTGATAGTGTTAGAGTAATCCTAGGAATAAATACAGATCCTTCTGAGAAATACAGTTTGTATATCCGTCAGTATAGTTTGTCTTGATTACGATATAAATTTTTGTAATCTGGTGCAACAATTTAGATAATCTTGGATTATGCGCGGCAATATAATTTAAATTTAAATTGCAAACGCACTTTTTATGCTTTTTATACTTCCACTTAAAAGATCAAATGGGCTATCACAATTATACATATTGCACAGTTTGGTGACGCGTGGTATGTAACTGTTTATTCTATTGAGAATGACTGGTAGATACGTAAAGTAAATCATGCTTTCTTAATGTTCCATTTGGAGTTCGTAACGCAATCATGCTGAGGAGTTCAGGACAATCCACCACACTTTGAGCTATTTTTACAAGAAACCTACTATCAGTCGAGTCTCTTCTAAGCTGTAGTGGTAACAGATGAAATTTCTGACAGCGCTGAGGTTATTCAACCATGAGGATGATAATGAGGTGTTGTAGTTAGCTGTAAAGTTTTGGTACAAGCCCACTCAACTAAATATTAATTTCAAAACTTGCGTTAGTAAGTAGTTATAAAGGTATAAATGTAACTTAATCGTAATCATTTAGGTTTAAGTATGAAATTGTCAGTTTGGCGTACTGGCTATTAGAGATTAACGGCCATTTTCAATAACCTATCTATCCTTAGTTTAACTTACTAGAGGTAGACAAATCGATCCTTTTACGCTTACTTACATTTCAATAACCTATTGACATAAAGGATTGTACTATATTTATTTTAGACATAACTATGTATAGATAAGATCTAATGTATCCGTAACTAGAGATACGTAATTGAAAAAGGCCGTAAAATGATACCTCGCGATGCGCAATATCGCAGCTAGATAGCCCCAACTCGTCAATCAGTTTTAAGTCTTCAAACGCAAGCACACTAACGGCCGATCCCAATATACTATCTACAGATAGAGATAAATTATTACCTTCTACTGTCAGTAATTAGCTATCAATAATCTGAAGCCCTCCCAATATAATAATAAGTCAATCTTTTCGCCTTATATTGGGACGTATGAATTGCACTTTCCATACAAACTTCTATCACTGGTAAGCTATACGTCCTCCCATTGACAGGTAGCGTGTACGGATAAGATAAGTTACCGTCGATAAGTTCATTGGGACAGAAATAGTTACGATTTTTATCTCAAGTAGGCCACAACCGGAGATAGACTGAATATTGGGAAGGGCCGTAAATCATAGTGGTTGGCGTATCGCGAGTGTAAGACGTAGCTATCACGCACACACATTAGACATTTGATTATTGTTGTTGCATCACTTTACATACATTGTACTGGCAATGAGTTTCTTGTCGCTTCTTCTCATTAAAGCTCAACCTTTTGCGAAGTGGCGATAATGAAAGAAGAAAAGAAAACTTGACATTCATAAGTGTGTTTCCTTGACCAGCGTGATTTTGATTTGATTTGATGAGCGCTGTAGTATTCCTAAGTGCAAATAATTGTATTATTAAATTACAAACATAAGTACGATGACATCATTTCATTTGCCATTACATTAACATCAAAAGAAAAAATAATAATTTAAATACTCAATAGATCAAATAGAAGAAATATTTTTGACGACGAATCCTCAATTTCTGATTGTTTAGTCGACGTTGTTGAATGCACAAAGTCACGCGAAACTTCCAACTCTTAAACGTAAATTACATAAATATTATGATAACTATAAGAATTATGCTGTTTATACCACGATGGATGAGTTTAGCAATGGGTTTAGAGTTGTTATTAATAATTTATTAATCATTACTAAAGTAAAAATGTACTATTTAAATTAAATATAAGGAGATTAAAAAACCCCTTAACAAGGCCAGATATATATCAGCCCCAAGGTTGCCGCCCGATATTCCCGACTTGCTGCAATATGCCGGTGCTCTTCCCTAATTCCTTTAACGATTCCTGAAAAATATATTACATATATGACTCTTAAACTGCATCGCACATCATACTCTGTGGGGAAGTTAGGAAAATAATTAGTATAATACAATCAAACCTGAACTTTATGAATAGAGAACCAGCCTTTGTAAGCTCAAAGTACTATAAATATTATCATACTTTTACACAAATTATCTCTTGCCCCATATTAGGCAAAGCCTGTGCAATGGGTTGCAACACAACGATATATATACTTTAACATACATAAATACATATAAACATCCATGACTCGAAAACAAATATCCTTATTCATCATATAAATGTTTGCACCTACTGGGCTTCAAACCCGGGACCTCTAGCTTAGTAGGTAGTCGCTAACCACTCGGCTATAACGTCAATGGGTAATGTTATGTGATGGCGAATTAAACAAAGAAACTTATATTGCCATTTTGTAATATTAGTTAGGATTCTATTAAAATGCATAGCCTCAAATAATATTCCTTAAGATACACAAATAAAATTTTAAAACAAAATTTTATGAACGATGCGGGGCTCGAACCCAAGAACTCTGGCGTTCCGTGCCAGTGCTCTCCCAACTGAGCTAGCCGTTCGAGTGACGTATCGTCTAAAAATCTTATATGCTTTGTTCAACTCTCAGGTTGTGGCTTACTATATCATTAAGATCTAAAAAATTACAGTAATAAAATGTAAATATAAATTACAAAACTACTAGAGACTAAAATTCAATGAAAATGAATGCTTACTGTGAAGTGTGAATTAATAGAAATAAGAAAGGCGACCTCAATCTAAAGGATTTGTTGTTAGTGACTGACTACTCTAAAGTGATTGCTGCAATTAGCGAATGATGTGATTCTCGTTTTTCAGTAATCCCTCTACACCCGCTTGATGGGAGCTTCAGGAAATTACTTGCACATTGTGAACTATACCGAACAAATCAGGACAAATTGTTTCGGATTTCGTATTTTGTCAACTTAAATAGCTGAGTTTACTTTTTTTTATGAAAATAAGGGACGAGACGAGCAGGACGTACAACTAATGGTAATTGATACGCATTGCCCATTACAATGCAGTGCCGCTCAAGATTATTGAAAAACCCAAAAATTCTAAGCGGCACACAACTGCGCTCGTTACCTTGAGACATATTATGATGTCAAGTCACATTTCGCCAGTAATTTTACTAGCTACGGCGCCCTTCACACCGAAACACTATAAAAGACAATAAAGCTTACACATTACTGCTACGGCCGAAATAGGCACCGTTGTGCCACCCATAATCTAGCCGGCATCCTGTGCAAAGGAGCATCCCACAGGACTTTTCGTGAAGTTGTTGTTAAAATACTGTTACAAGGACTTTCTCGAGTTAGAACTTCGAGGCGTTTTAAGCAAGCTGAAGCATGATTTCAGGCCGTTCCAACAGAGGCTATAACACATAGAATAGAAAATTGGAAATAACACATATCCAAATGATTTCAGTATTCTTTAGTGTTAATTCCGCCAATATTTGTCTTTAAACAATTCGACACGTCATTCGCCTCTACACGAGGCATCCTCAGGACATGTTGACTCGTCAAAATCTGGCACGAGAGTAAAGAAAACTTAAAACACTTGGATAATTATGGTTTTCCGCAAAGTAACGCCTACTTTAATAATTTTATTTTAAATTCTTATGTTTATAAATTTATATATTTTTAGTTGAAGAATTAACTTTACATTACATCTATGTATGTGGGAATATTTCCTTAAATTTTATCACACTTCCACTTGCAGGGTTTCGCTTTCCTTTGAACATTATTTTACTAAATTAATAGAGAATACAAGTGAAAGTATCTCGAGAGTGTCACAATTATGAAGACTCAACTTTGGTTCAATCGCCATTAGCTTCTTTCTGTGACAAGACGTTTTAGAAGAAGCTATTAGAATAGCTAAGTAATAACGAAAAATATTAAAACGATGCCTTATTACAACAATATTACATGCAAAGATTATAATGGTACTCAGAATGTATTATATGGTGGTGTATCGTTTCATTAGTACGATTCAAACTTTAATAGAAAGTATAATATGTTGGAGCCAATCAACTAATTTCATGTTCATAAACCTCATCCATTTTCTCTCTCTTTCCCGAAAGCGCATATATATCCGCTTCATTTCACTTGGGACTGAAGATACGCGAATTTACGCGATTGGTTGATTGAGCCGCTCATTCAAAGCCCATCGCCAGTTACCTTCCGGCCACCGATATATACGCAGGTGCATTCATGAATCGCATGAAACTCTCGCAGATCCGCACCGCAAATCAACTCACCGCCGACCACGTGGTTAAATTCGCTGCATCATCGCATTTAATAGTGATAGTATGAAATTATAGTAGTAGTGATTCGACTAATACATAGGTACCTATTGTGAAGTGTGAACAGTTCCCGGACAGGAGACGATTGTGACTTCATATGCGCATGAGCATACTATCTGCAACACCTGTGAATTCCAGGTTAGTGCACTTGCTCCTTTAATCAATTATTTGTTCACGCCTTAACTCATCCCGCAAACTACAGTCCACAAGTCATTGATCCAGGTTAACCATCACTGTTTAACACATTAAAAAAATAAATTAATCACTCAATAATACAATAAGGTTTATATTTATAACTTTGATGCACACTGAAATCGACCTTTTAGCCATACTTCAAAGTCCATATCTATTAGTTCCTAGACTTTCATTGTACATAGAAATATCCATAATAGACCATCCAGGCCAGAACTACGTAAAATAAAAATATAAAGTTATTATTAAGTTCATTACCCAGTCTGTAGTCAACAAACTTGGAGCTAAACTTCAATGAAACAAGACTCGGATATCTATCAAACCACCATAATATTCTAAAATCATTAATAAAATTGGTTATATCATTTTCATATTTTAATATTTTCATATTAGCCGAAATTGTTATGATTTACCTCAAACGTAGTGTTATTAATTATTTCTTTTCAGACAATCTATCTTTATATATTAATTCATCTGTATCTGCCGGACAATCATGGACGCTGATACGGAAAAATAATGAGAGAAGTTATCTGGATCGATCCTTGATTAGCTTGTTATTGTCACAAGTTAATAAGAAAGGGAGTAATTGCATGCGATAAGACTTTTATGTTTCATCACATCGTGATAATAACAAGACTTGTCTTTATCTTGTCTAACTCTAGAGATTTGTTTGCGAAACGTTTGCTTTTACAAACATCTTTATTGTATATAGTGATACTGTATATTATAATAGATACTATATGATATGAGATACAGATGTAGTCCTCACTAAGTGCTTTCGTTTGGCAACTTCAACCATCATGTTAATTAGTGTTTTTAAGAAGGGTTTTATTCTTAGTCTGAACACTTACTAAACTCAGTAATAAATTTTAATGTTTAAAAAAATGTATTTTATATAATAGTTAATTTTAAATCAATTGTAATAGTTATTTATGCAACTGTTGTGTAATAAGGGGTATTAAAACACGAATGTGGATTTGATAATAGTATTACATGAGTGTTTTAATACCTAATTATCAACAGTTGCGTACAAGACTTTATCGACACCCAGAATATGACTCCTCTAAAAGATTCTGGAACAGTTAGCTTACTGCTAACATTAAAACACCAGTCCTAGTAGTAACCTAATATCATTAATTACTGATTATATACAAATAAACTAAGTATTAATGAAACAATTATTTATTTTAGTAGTAATTTACATTTTGTATAGTGCAATAATTAAAACTCACTCGTTTAAAATGAATCGCTCCTTTTTTGTAAACAAAACAATAAAAATATTGAAGAAAAATGGCGGGGTTTCGAATAACCTACTTTTTTTACGGCGCGCGACGCGGACTTTCTGGTAGTGTGGAACGCGCGTAAACGAAAATGTTCTTTTTTTGAAATTCATACAGATACCACGCATCGAGCAATAAGAATGTGGCTGTCTGTTGACACTCTTTGCGCATGAAGGGATCGAAAAAAAACAAAAGAGTGTTGTTATGAAATTCAGTACAACATTACAACACTTGTTTGGATGATGTAATGATTATTAGAACATTGGGTGTTTTAATGTTGGCATTAAGCTAACTGTTTCAGAATCTTTAATAGAGGATTTAAAGCATGGGTGTAGATAAAGTAAATTATTATGGGTTTGTATTATTACTAAAAAATCTTATAATATAATGGAATGTATTGAAAATTAGTAATAGAAACGTGTGTGTGTGTGAAGCTATTGAAAATAAAAAACATCCACAGAATTTGAATAGGGAGGATGAACACCATAATGAAGCTGCGCTCGAAGCATTGGCCCAAACAAGATCAATCGTCCCTAATAGAGCTGGAAAAGCCATATGCTCGGAAATAATTCTAATCAAATACCGTGATAAACCCTAGACAGGAACACCTAACGAATAATTATGTGGATACAGGAACTAAGAGCAAGACAGTAGGGCACTTCCTTTATGATTTTGGACAAAATAATGTGGTATTATCTTCATTATTTAGTGAATGATAATATTGGGCTAATATGCGGTTTTTTATTTATATAAATGTAAATACAAGCAAAATATTAAGAACATTCTGATCCGCAAGTTGATGACATCTTACTCATTATAGTACAAGTTATTGCCGTACGCAGAGACTAATAACATCATGATATCGCCATCTATGATGAGACTCTTGAGGAAGACAGAGAGAGAGTGGTTGTGTGTGTTGAGCTGAATGTTCACTACAACAATAACGTGATTGAGAATGTTATTACTGTAGACTGTGTTTCGATGTAAAATGTTAATGAACTAGTACTGCAGTGATTCTTTGGTTGGCAAATACGTTTTTTTTTTTTTATTTTGTAAATAATAACTTCTTTAACCAAGTTTGGCACTATTTGCTGAGGGAAAATCTTGCACGCGATAAATATTTATATATATACTAGCTGACCCAGCAAACGTTGTATTGCCATATAAAGTACCTAATAAAAAAAAATTGGGTTGTAAAAAGTAGATGCAACCGATTCTCAGACCTACCAAATTTATCGTACTACAATTATTGTAAATATTGACCCATTGCCATCTTGCAACCCTATAGCGGATTTTTGGATGGAACAGAATAATATAAAAATCGCGATACAAAACAGGGTTTTTTTTTTTTTTTATGGAATAGGAGGACAAACGAGCGTACGGGTCACCTGTTGTTAAGTGATCACCGCCGCCCATACTCTCTTGCAACACCAGAGGAATCACAGGAGCGTTGCCGGCCTTTAAGGAAGCTGTACGCGCTTTTTTTGAAGGTACCCATGTCGTATCGTCCCGGAAACACCGCACAAGGAAGTTCATTCCACAGCTTTGTAGTACGTGGAAGAAAGCTCCTTGTAAACCGCACTGTGGAGGACCGCCACACATCCAGATGGTGAGGATGATATCCTAACTTGTGGCGTGTCGTGCGAAGGTGGAATTCGGCGGCAGGAATTAGGTAAAACAGCTCTTCGGAACACTCCCCGTGATAAATGCGGTAGAAGACACACAATGAAGCGACGTCTCTACGCAACGCCAAGTGATCCAGCCATTCACAGAGTACTGGGTCCCCGATAATTCGCGCTGCTCTGCGTTGCACGCGGTCAAATGGATCGAGCTGATACTGGGGTGCGCCAGACCAGAGATGACAGTAATAATCCATGTGTGGCCGGACCTGCGCTTTGTACAGCGCTAGAATGTGGGCCGGCTTGAAGTATTGCCGTGCTCTATTAATAACGCCCAGTTTCTTTGAAGCCAATTTGGCTTTGCCCTCCAGATGGCCACGGAATTGGCAATCGCTCGAGATTTCGAGACCCAGTATTACGATACAAGGCGAGGCTTTTAGGGAAGTGTTGTCGAAGAGCGGTGATGCGACAAATGGGGTTTTTTTAGTGGTAAACGCGCAAACTTGAGTCTTCTGGGGGTTAAATTGGACAAGGTTCAATTTACCCCATTCCGCGACCTTCTCAAGAGAGGACTCGATAGAAGACACAAGTTTCTCCCGGCACTGGTCGACGATTTCCCGAGAGAGACGTGCATGGCCCGTGTATACGGCATCACCAGTGCTGTCATCTGCATAGCAATGAATGTTGGAGGTGTCCAACATATCATTGATATGCAGAAGAAACAGCGTAGGAGATAGCACACAGCCTTGGGGCACTCCAGCATTCACGGGCTTCGGGTTCGAGCAATGTCCGTCGACAACGACCTGAATGCTGCGCCCAGTGAGGAAGCTGGAGGTCCACTTGCACAAGCTCTCGGGAAGCCCAAATGATGGAAGTTTAGAGAGAAGCGCCTTATGCCATACACGGTCAAAGGCCTTCGCTATATCCAGGCTAACTGCCAGGCCTTCCCCCTTGCTTTCAATAGCCGCAGCCCATCTATGTGTTAGGTATACCAGAAGATCACCTGCCGACCGACCATGGCGAAACCCGTATTGTCGGTCGTTGATCAACTGGTGACCCTCTAGGTATACCAAGAGCTGACGGCTAATTATGCTCTCCATGATTTTGGAGAGCAGGGAGGTAATAGCAATAGGCCTATAGTTTGCCGGATCCGAACTGTCTCCTTTTTTGATCGTAGATGGTTGAAACTTTAGGGTTGTTTGTATTTTTAATGTTGTATCATAAAAAAATAAAAATAAAATTACGTCCAAAAAAATAAATAAAAAATTAGGGGTGGTCCCTTAACATTAAGGGGGATGAAAAATAGATAGTAGCCGATTCTCAGACCTACTGAATATGCATATAAAATTTGGTAAAAATCAGTAAAGCCGTTTCGGAGGATTAAGGCAACTAACATTGTGGCACGAGAATTTTATATATATATATAGTTAGACACTTTTGGGATGGGTGAAATCTCGTGAGTTCGCGTCACCTAAATGCTTTTAGCAGTATATCTGTAGCTATACAGCTGACGTATTGTGCAACAATAGTGCTGTATATGTCGCAGGTATATTAGTAGTATATATAATTACAATGTCAATGAAACCAGACCGTTAAATTGTATGAAATGAAGCCGATTGACAATCTATCGTTAAATTATAATATCAGTAGTGTTAAATTGTAATATCACGGCTTTGACACCTGTGACATATATATATATTTTAAGTGAAATTGAATGGAGTTAGTGAAAAGTTCAATGTATACATACTGTTCATTGTTGAAATAATAAATAATAATTTAATTGTTTTTAAACATTATGAAATTTCAAAATTTAAAATTGTCAATTTTTTATGTGAGAGAAGAACAAATGAGATACATACCAGTCACCTGGTGTATATTATGATCACTGCTCATACTCTCTGATAACACCACAGAATCATAATAGCGTTGCCGAACTTACAATGCGTCGAATAAACGGACGTATGAATAATTCAAAAACCGAAATACGTTGGTTCGTGGTGGGTGAGAATAGAACGAGGGCTCCGTGGTAAGATTCAACCATTCTACCGATGGCACCAATGATTGTTTTGTCATGTAACCTGTAAATATTTTTAAATTAAAGCTTTCAGAATCGTAAAATTTTTATTTCGCGTTTTAGTTAATGTTGCCAATAATTATCATTTGTCGTTTAAATATAATTTTAACATCATGAAAATGGAACACGCTTTTATTAGGTGTTTGAGTATTCAAACTAATAATGAGGATATATTTTCTCTATAATAATTCTATAAAGTATTAATGAAAAACAAAATTGAAACAGGTCCGGCCACACATGGAGTATTGCTGTCATCTCTGGTCTGGCGCACCCCAGTATCAGCTCGATCCATTTGACCGCGGGCAACGCAGAGCAGCTCAAATTTTCGGGGACCCAGTGCTCTGTGAACGGCTGGATCAGTTGGCGTTGCGTAGAGACGTCGATTCATTGTGTGTCTTCTACCGCATTTATCACGGGGAGTGTTCCGAAGAGCTATTAAACCTGATTCCTGCTGCTGAATTCCACCTTCACACGACACGCCTCAAGTTAGGATATCATCCCCACCATCTGGATGTGTGGCGGTCCTCCACAGTGCGGTTTTCAAGGAGCTTTCTTACACGTACTACAAAGCTGTGGAATGAGCTTCCTTCCACAGCTGTGTTGTTTCCGGGACGATACGACATGGGTACCTTCAAAAAAAGTGCGTAAACCTTCCTTAAAGTCCGGCAACGCTCCTGTGATTCCTCTGGTATTGCAAGAGATTGTGGGCGGCGGTGATCACTTAACAACAGGTGACACTTACGCTCGTTTGACCTCCTATTCCATAAAAAAAAAAACGGGCAAAGCAGGTTTCGCTATGTTCCGCTTGTAACTTTAAATTCGCTGTGTTCTATTTGTATTTTCATTTTTGTTAAATTATACAAAGATATATTTAATTACTTGTTGGCATTCTAAAAGAGAATCAGAGACAATCAGAGGCATTGCATTAGAGATGAATTCCTCATAAGGCCCTCAATAACCCTAGAAAACAGCTTATATACATGGCTCAGAATTGATATCGGCTCTTCAATAGCAGGTTATATACCTCTATACCATACTTGCGTGGCATTTCCGCCATGGCCGATGGAAATACCCTCGAGGATGACGGAATTGAAAAGCTTCTGGATTATTTTAAGCATAGGGAGTAGTGGGTATCGTAAGAGGCGACTAAGGGATACATAGAATGGAGGATGGGATGAAGCATCCTTCCGAAATGCAGGCACTATACCTCTATGCCATACTTGCGTGGCATTTCCGCCATGGCCGAGGGAAATACCCTCGAGGATGACGGAATTGAAAAGCTTCTGGAGGATTTTAAGCATAGGGAGTAGTGGGTATCGTAAGAGGCGACTAAGGGATACATAGAATGGAGGATGGGATGCAGCATCCTTCCGAGATAGCACCACCATCAACAGCGATCGCCAACCCGCCTGCCAAGGTTGGTTATTATGGTAAAACCCCCCAAAGACATAACAAACAGACCATTGGGTCCCCGACAATTCGAGCAGCTCTGCATTGTACGTGGTCAAATGGTTCGAGCCACAGACATGGATTCAAAAAAGATACCGCGAGTGTATGTACTTCGCGTGTCAAAAAGAGGTGCAATGATCTTCTTTTGACGCTTTCATTTTATTTTTTATTATGATTTATAATACATTGCCGATTTTAGTAATACGGAATAGCGACTATTGATGTACTGATAACGTCAACGAATGATGAGGTGAGTGGCTAAACGTTAGGCTCGATGCACTGGCATTTTTAACGATGTCACAGTTGGTACAAAAAAGGGCACGCTTGATTTTCATACAAACGGAAGGATTTGCGTTATCTACTTGGATCTATGTCTGTGGTTCGGGCTTATACCGCGGTGCGCCATACCAGAGATGACAGCTATACACCATATGTGGCCGGACCTGCGCTTTGTAGAGCGCCAGAATGAGGGCCGGCTTGAAGTAACTCCGTGCTCTATTTATAACGCCTAGCTTCTTCGAAGCCAATTTGGTTTGATGACCACGGAATTGGCAATCACTCGAGATTTCGAGACCCAGAATTCCAATACAAGGTGAGGCTTTAAGGGAAATGTTGTCGAAGACCGGTGTTTTTTATAATTTTTAATCCGCCTAGAAATTTCTTAATGCTATGTTCATAACTGACTAAGAACTGCAACAAAATCATAAAAAAGTCAACGCAAAAGAAATAATGATATCAAGATGATTCGTCGCGATACTTTTAACGACTATCGCCCTTAAAAGTTGTGGAGCTCCCTGGACATACATTAATTAATGAATTAAACTTTTACAAGTTAATAATTTGTTAATGACAAAAATATTTTTTAATGAAATCGATAGTCGTATTTAACTGAAGGAATGGCGGGTGGGTGTATTTTTTCCGATTTCTAACAAATGAATAATCAACCAAATACGATTTATGTTTACTCCCGAGTCAGAAGCAACATTACTATTGTCAGTAATATAAGGGAATACAATTTTCTTAAAATCTCCACAATCTAATTGTTTTGGCTTTACACCTTTCTTTCATATTACAGCAAGATTTATAATGTAGCGCTGTACTATTTTTCTTCTAATGTAAAAATATAAATATTATACTGATAAACATAAACTAAATTGAAAATGTTGATTTCTAGAACTAACTACATCAAAAACTACAAACTACAAAGCTATAAACTAAATACCTAAATTCTAGAGCTTAGCTACATTGTTTCTCAGTAATTTCAGCACAGTTGATCACAAAGGCAATAAACATTTGAATCCTACTTTATGCGTGATAACTGAAAATCCTCTCAGTGAAGTTTATTGCAGACCGTCGGTTAATCAGTATATCATTAGTATGAAACAAATGCGCGTTCGTGTCTCAGTACGAGTTGAGTACAATTTAAAAACTGTGATTTTTTCTATATGGAGTGCATGTCTCAAAATGTAATAACTCTGTAACGCCGGTCGATGGAACCGTAGCATGGTAGTCGTATCATCCTCGATGAAACTAGGATTGACACGGAAGATAAGCTGCTTGAAGAGCTGCGGTAGTTGAGTAGAGCCGGGAATAAAATCTCAGTTTGAAGATCAGAGGGAGGAATATTAACTACTTGCATATAAATTTATTTCAGTGGAATATGATTTGCATGAAATGAAATAGTTTATGAAGGTAGTTTTGGAAAAAGTTCACATAGTTGATTTATTAGAATCTGAAGTTAAATGTTCCGTAGAAAGGAAGGAACGTCTCGATACTACTGATACTGCTCTAAGTAGTGAACAGAGTCAAGAAAATAAAGAACAATCTCATCTACATAAAGAGCCAGTGCTATCTTTTGTAAACGCCGTTAGAAAGAATGCGTTTGAATAAAATAAACTGTATGGCCATGAAACAAGCGGGTGAACGAAAGAGAAACAGAAACAACTGTAAATAGTTGCCTGGTCTTAGTTCTAAGTACGTTATCGGATCACCACGCACATACCTACGGGTTGGAACTTCTATTACTTGACTGCTGACTGACTTTTTTACATTATATTCAGCGATTGCTTGAAGCATCAGCTGCTCAGTTTAGGGAAAATGTAAAAAATCATGGTAGCTCATGCGCACGAACACTATGAGCAGCGGGCTCAAAATGAGCTCTCAAGGAACCCATTGTCGTTCTGGAATTGCACTAAGTTGAAAAGAGATTCTAGACGTCTGCAAAAAAATTAAGAGATGGGATTTTGCTAAGTACTGAGCAATGCTTCGTACGGTTCGTGGTTTTACTAACATGAAGGCTGTCGTTGCCTGCATGAGCCATCTGGGCTCCTCATGAAACTAAATATTGTCTAATGTTGGAGAGGGCACATAACAAGTTAGTTAGGTACTTGTATGTGATGCTATATGGGGTACATGAATATTATCCTGTACCCAACATTATTTGTTATAGGGGTGGTAGGATATAACGAGCTGAGGGTAAGGAGGGAACTTGCGCTCGTTATAATATATATTTTCAAGATACTAAGAGCGAAGGTTTGCAATGCAAGATATATTGGCACAGGTTGGTTTGTGTGCCCCGGACAGACACGTGGAGCGGACACGCAGGTCTCCGCTGTTGGCCGTACCATACGTGCTTACCAACTTGCTCATGAAGGCACCGCTGACGCGCGCACTCCGCACCTTTAACCTCATAGCCGAAATGATAGATATTTTTTGTTCCTCTCTGAGTGAGCTTACAGGGATAGCAATGTGGATGATAAGTTACACATAAGATAGCTGTTAAGTAGTAGTTTAATACTTAGCGTTGTAAATAATTTATTTTTCAGTTAATTATTAAAAGGTATACGGTAGACTAAGGTACACTCTCGCATTAGGACTTCCGTGTAAGGACATTTTACATTGTGGTATAATAATAAATAATAATTGAATGATCTTAATTTAAATGAAATATACAATATCAATTTATGTAAGATAAGAAATGTATGTTTACATAAATAATCTGATTAATATATTTTGCGACAAAACTAAGTAATATAATAATTTGGGTATCAATCTATGAAAGAAAATGTTAGGCATGTGTGTTGGTTCAGAAAAATTCGATGCTTAATATGGATACATTTTTTTTTAACGCAAGAATATATTTAGGACCAAACATGTCACAGAAGAACCAATATCTGCTGACAGATCAAGGATCATTTGGGACACAAATGTCAAAAATCTATCCTGATATTTCACCAAATAATCCATCTATGAGAGGACGTCTTGGGTACTTTTTGTTTGATTTTTGTATGAATATACTATATGCATGTGGAAATTGTAATTGAAATATCGAAATGCATATTCAGAACATGTTGACCAAGGACAAGATTGAATTCTTAATAATCTCTTATAATAAATTTAATATTGATAGCGCCCGTTAGAGAGGTAGGGTGTCTTTGAATGAATGAATTTAAGAACTTTTTATAAATTTTCAATTTTATGTCATCCATCCAGTCCCTTCTTATATATTTTTTACATTTATTGTATGCATTGTTGCAAGTAAGTTTTTTTTAATTTTCTGAATTTTTGTTAATTTATTAAACTTGTGTTTAGTTTATCGTAAGGTGATATTTGGTCAGGAAAGGTTTCTATTTCATAACATTTTAAGCTCTTTGTTCTTAACATTTTACAAGTAGGTATAATTTCATTAATTAAATTGTTCTTTCACAAATTAATAAGTTATTGTTGGATTGAATTTATTGAAGCTAGGGAGAAATTATCATAGGTAAAGTACTTCTAACAAAAGTAAAATAAAATACGTTTCATGGGATCCTCGTTAGAAACCGAATCGAAATCAATAACTTCGTGTCACTATATTTACCCCTATAGCCCAGTGGTAAGTGACCCTGCCTACTGAGCTAGAGGTCCCGGGTTCGAGTCCCGGTAGGAACTAACATTTATATGTTGAATATAATTGTTTGTTTCCGAGTCATGGATGTTTATAAGTATTTATGTATGCTTAAGCAAGTATATTGTATTAAATATATCACTGTCTTGTACCTATAGTAGAAGTGTATGCCTAGTTCGGGGCAAGATAATCTGTGTAAAAGTGTGTCAATATTTATTTATTTGTTTATTTGTCTTATATAAACTGCAACATTTGAATAAAGCAAGTCGGAACCATTTCCCGATTGTACATTGAAAAGTTCACAATTGCATGTCCACTATAAACGTATAAGTTCTTCTTAAAGCGTATTTCGATTGCACGACTTGTTCTGGAAAATAATTTTATTATATTTTCGTTGGCAAATATTTTAGGATTTTAAATTGTAATAAAATTATATTTTTTTTGTACTGCAGTCATATTTGAATTGTATCATAAATTTTAATTAAGACCAACCATATTAATATTATGATTGCAAAAGTAACGGCTTGTGACTATTACACTGTTTAATCTCTATACAGATATTACTTAACTTATAGTTAATATATTTTTTTAAATACCAAATAATATATGCTATGCGTTTTAACTTTATTTTTTATTTTAAAATTACTATTGCAAATAAAAGTACAATACATACTTATACGCACTTTCAAAGATTGTCCAAATATTATTATTTTTTTATACTGATGCTTTACCTGAACTTTTCTCAAATAATGAAAAGAGCTCTGCATAAATTTATTCCAAGGCCTGTTTATTTTATTCAACTGAATCTACTGTCCGGATAAATGTAGACGTAGAGCAGTAACTCCCTTAAGTACAGACTTTAATACTGCATTGCGACTTTACTTCGCATCCCTTATGATTCTCTTTCTCCAGTCTTATGAAGTCTATGACTGCTTATTTACAAAATATTATACAGATTAAGTGTTGGTGATGAGAGGTAGAGTAAATTTCTCGTAAATCACTTAGAAGTTTATTACACTATATATAAGTATCTATTTTCTTTTTGTCCATGCTGCCATTTGTATCTGGGGGGGTTAGGCCTACGGAAACCCCGCATAGCGGACAAAACACAGCACACAGCGGCAAAGCCGCCATATCTCGCCGTTTTCAAGTGGGTTAGTGGTATTTCTCATATGTTAGTCGCTATATACACCTACACTGCACAGGAGCTCTCCAATATTAAATCAATCACTATTTAAATACGTTCTTTTTCGGTTTGTTTTATACATTTATCCAATTCTATTAAATATATCCTGTAACTGTTTTGTGAAATAAATGTTTTTCTTTCTTTCTTTTAGAATGTTAGCAGCCTCTTAAAACAGCTGCAGTCTTCCAAGAGCGATGCTGGATGATAATCCATACACGTTGTTCATCCACGTTGTTGCAACTGCACTCCTAAAGCAGGCTTTTATTCTGTGCTGGCATATTTTCTATATATATGGTATAGAGGTAAACAGGTATATTTTGTGCTAAATTACTAATGTACAAATGTATAAAAGAAGTCAGGGCTATTTTCAGTTCAAAAACAAAGTATTTCTGAGATACATAACAATAAAGATATTATACGGACAACGTAGAAGAGTAGACTCACAAACAAAATGGCTTCATTAAATATAATAAGATTACTACGAAAACAGGTCAGCGTTATAACTACAAGGTACTTTGATGCGGACAACCATAAAATATTTTGCATAATATATAATACAATATCTGCAAAACCTAGGCTTGATATTGTGAATATAAGACAGGATTATAGTAACATATTACTTTAAAATGTGGATATGGATATCATTTTCATTAACATGTATACTATGAACAGTGAATGAAATTTATTGACGATGCACGATTACTGTCATTTTTATCCGACCTGCATTAGTATAAATATATTATAGTAATAAATTTATCAGATAATTTATAACTAATAAAATTCCTACAATATTACTTAAAAAAAACCCAAAAATAATATTTACTAGTTTGTTAAATTAAGAAAGAATCTCTTCTGATGTGCAATCTTATGACTGACAGTTCTGAAACGACTGGAGAGACTTAAATTTGAGAGGAATACAACTTGATAAAACAAATAAAACATTATGACCACTTACGAAGTTATATTAACGGTGGGACAAGTAGACAGGTGACAGCAAGTTATAAAATTCGATAAAAACTATAAAAAGTTTTAGTTTTGACGAAACGAAAAAAATGGACACATCCATTTTCGCATGGCTCTTAAGAATTATTAAGCTTTACTGTGTATATTTTATTTATGATGAAGATATCTCGGTGCTATTTAAGTCTTTTTCTAAATTTCTATTTCATGAAATAAAACAAATTCAGTAAGCAGCTCTCAGGTTGTGGCCAGGTTATCAACTGTAAAGTGGATCCTGTAGATGAAGCCACAACCTGAGAATTGAAAAAAGAATAATATAAGATTTTATCAACATTACTCACTGGCTCAGTTGGAAAGAGCGCTTGCACGGAACTCGAGAGGTTGCGGGATCGAATCCCGCACTGTTCATAATAAATAGTTTTCAGTTTTATTTGTTTAATTAATCCCAGAGGTGAGGGTTATCACTTTAAAAACATAACAAATTGTAATTATGTATCATTAAATTACCACAACCAACGAAACGAGTTCATTATCGACATTTGTGTTTTGCATTCAAAAAAAAGTACGATATCATTACACAGACTCAGATGTACCCAGCGCGAGTCACCATTCATTAATATTAATTGTTCTTCCAACACCCTCCGGTGACTGTCTTCTTTTGCATAATTTGAAATTCGCAGTTTTACCTTTATTATCTTCATTTCGCAAAATAATAATATAGTCATGTTTCAAATACCTAAAACCTCAATTTGGTTTTGGTTATTTGGATACACAGATGTTGCTCTTAACGATTATATGAACACATATCAAACCATCCCAACCACTACATCCGCTTCGACCAACCAAAAAATTTGGCAAAAGAGAAAAATTTTTTTCCAAGAATGGTACATACCTACATGAAGCCATTGAAATAAAAAAAAAACATGAAAATATTAATAAAGAACACGGGATAAAATTATCTAGCACCTGTGATCTAATAATGTCCAAATTAAAACCCAAAACTACACATACCAAAAAAGCAGAGTAAATTTTACCAAAAACTAACTACCAACCAAAGCAAATACCACCTCCGAGGCAACAAATGGCGGTAAACTTCACAATGACTACTATGACAAATACTATTCTCAACTTTTGTAAGGCGCAGTCACTCTGAATACGTGCTCTGTAAAAGTCACGAATAGTCGGGATAAAAAAAATTATAATAAAAATGTAACTTGTACGCAAAAAGGTCCGGCCACACATGGAGTATTGCTGTCATCTCTGGTCTGGCGCACCTATCAGCTCGATCCATTTGACCGCGTGCAACGCAGAGCAGCTCGAATTGTCGGGGACCCAGTGCTCTGTGAACGGCTGGATCACTTGGCGTTGCGTAGAGACGTCGCTTCATTGTGTGTCTTCTATCGCATTTATCACGGGGAGTGTTCCGAAGAGTTGTTCAACCTGATTCCTGCCGCCGAATTCCACTTTCGCACGACACGCCACAAGTTAGGATATCATCCCCACCATCTGGATGTGTGGCGGTCCTCCACAGTGCGGTTTACAAGGAGCTTTCTTCCACGTACTACAAAGCTGTGGAATGAACTTCCTTGTGCGGTGTTTCAGGGACGATACGACATGGGTACCTTCAAAAAAAGTGCGTACACCTTCCTTAAAGGCCGGCAACGCTCCTGTGATTCCTCTGGTGTTGCAAGAGATTGTGGGCGGCGGCGATCACTTAACAACAGGTGACCCGTACGCTCGTTTGTCCTCCTATTCCATAAAAAAAAAATAACTAGCTTGCGATATTTTTTTTTTCATTATTTATTAAAATAGACCTAGTAATTATATACCTACGCTAATAACAACTCTTTAGTAGAGATGTCCAATTAATATCATATTATCATTGTCTGGTTAATAACCATAAATTTTGACTGAAACATGTAACATTAATTTAAATTTTATTGCCGTCGGCTCGCATGTATCGTGTTAATTTTATTATTCAACGTTCTATGAAATTGTCCAAAACGTATGCCTATCTGTGAAATTATTATATTTAATATTGTCAGGTTATAAGAGATATAGAACGTAGTGTTCATTTTACACAAAATACAATATTGCTAATAATTGTTCACTGGGCCTTTAAAAAAAAGCGACTCTATAGTTTTCATTTCTGACTTTGTGCTGTTCGCGTCTTTTCATCTGTCCCATTCTGACAAGCGGGTCTTGTCTTGGGACTTGTCAATAATTGAACCATATTTATAAGGAAGGTGTACGCGCTTTTTTTGAAGGTACCTATGTCGTATCGTCCCGGAAACACCGCACAAGGAAGTTCATTCCACAGCTTTGTAGTACGTGGAAGAAAGCTCCTTGTAAACCGCACTGTGGAATACCGCCACACATCCAGATGGTGAGGCTGATATCCTAACTTGTGGCGTGTCGTACGAAGGTGGAATTCGGCGGCAGGAATTAGGTAAAACAGCTTTTCGGAACACTATAAATGCGGTAGAAGACACACAATGAAGCGACGTCTCTACGCAACGCCAAGTGATCCAGCCGTTCACAGAGTACTGGGTCCCCGACAATTCGAGCTGCTCTGCGTTGCACGCGGTCAAATGGATCGAGCTGATACTGGGGTGCGCCAGACCAGAGATGACAGCAATACTCCATGTGTGGCCGGACCTGCGCTTTGTACAGCGCTAGAATGTGGGCCGGCTTGAAGTATTGCCGTGCTCTATTAATGACGCCCAGTTTCTTTGAAGCCAATTTGGCTTTGCCCTCCAGATGGCCACGGAATTGGCAATTGCTCGAGATTTCGAGACCCAGTATTCCGATACTAGGCGAGGCTTTTAGGGAAGTGTTGTCGAAGAGCGGTGATGCGACAAATGGGGTTTTTTTAGTGGTAAACGCGCAAACTTGAGTCTTCTGGGGGTTAAATTGGACAAGGTTCAATTTACCCCATTCCGCGACCTTCTCAAGAGAGGACTCGATAGAAGACACAAGTTTCTCCCGGCACTGGTCGACGATTTCCCGAGAGAGACGTGCATGGCCCGTGTATATGGCATCACCAGTGCTGTCATCTGCATAGCAAGGAATGTTGGAGGTGTCCACCATATCATTGATATGCAGAAGAAACAGCGTAGGAGACAGCACACAGCCTTGGGGCACTCCAGCATTCACGGGCTTCGGGTTCGAGCAATGTCCGTCGACAACGACCTGTATGCTGCGCCCAGTGAGGAAGCTGGAGGTCCACTTGCACAAGCTCTCGGGAAGCCCAAATGATGGAAGTTTAGAGAAGAGCGCCTTATGCCATACACGATCAAAGACCTTCGCTATATCCAGGCTAACTGCCAGGCCTTCCCCCTTGCTTTCAATAGCCGCAGCCCATCTATTTGTTAGGTATACCAGAAGATCACCTGCCGACCGACCATGGCGAAACCCGTATTGTCGGTCGTTGATCAACTGGTGACCCTCTAGGTATACCAAGAGCTGACGGCTAATTATGCTCTCCATGATTTTGGAGAGCAGGGAGGTAATAGCAATAGGCCTGTAGTTTGCCGGATCCGAACTGTCTCCTTTTTTTTGGATCGGATGGACAAGGGCTGACTTCCATGAGTCAGGGACTACGCCTTTGGAATAAGAGTGCCGGAATAAACGCGTTAGCACCGGCGTCAACTCAGGGGCACACGTTCTAAGCACGATTGGAGAAATGCCATCCGGCCCGCTCGACTTCCTGACGTCCAACAAAAACAGAGCTCGCCTAACAGTTTTCTGTCTGAACTGTACTTCAGGCATAGAGCTCTGACAACGCGGGATGGTCGGCGTTGTTTTTCCGTTGACGTCATGAGTCGAATTGGAGGCGAAAAGAGCGCACAGGAGATTTTTTCTTTCTCTTTTGCCGTATGGGCCAGGGTGTAATTCCTCATGTGCAACGGCGGCATGGATATATATTTCAGATAATATTAAAGACATTTTAAGTTTTAGATTTAGAAAGTACGATCACAAAGCTCGTTTCGAAATTTATCACATCGAAGTTAACCTGGTGTTTGTCTATCTTCTAACTATTCCATCTTCAAATATGTCTTTGTTATTCTTCGCAAAATACCAGGATAATTTATATCATTGCTTACATTGATGATTTCATAGGATAAGATTTTTTTTAAAGTAAAACAAATAAACAAATGTAAAGGTTGAAAAGTGCATGTTGTAATCCGGTGTTATATTCGAATATTTCCCATGCCCGCAATACAATAGTGTATTAGCTGCCAAAAGTTGTTGTTATTAGGTTGTCAATCTTATAATGTTAACAATAAGATGCTGGGTTTCATCATATTAGCTGTTATAGGTTAGGTTCTCAATTTAGCATAGACTGCGGAATGTGTTGCACCATCGTATCCCTTTAACAATGCCAGTTAAAGTTAAAAAGGTAAATATCAAGTCAATGTCGAAAATTACACTGGCCTGCAAAAGTAAGTATCACACTTTTCAAATTATTTTTTTTTTCTTTACTATAGAAGGTAGAGATTTAAGATTAAAAACGTTTTGTTGCAAATTTTATAGGCTTTTATTCTTAGAAACTAAAATTATACATTGGTAACATTTTAAACTTAAAAAAGATAAAACAATGAAAATAGACTTTTTAAGTTTAGTGTAAAAAAAATCAACTAAAATGTATTACATGTTATTTAATTTTTAATAACTGGTATTGCCTCCTCGAGCTCGCGGTTACAGCTTCGAGCCGGTTTGGCATACTGAACACTAGGTTTCGGAGCCGATGTTGGGGAATATTCTCCCATTCTTCTACCAGGGCCTGCTTTAGTGCCCTGAGGGTAGTAGGTGGTGGTCTGCGATTTCTGACTAGCCTTCCAAGCTCATCCCAGGCGTGTTCAATCGGCTTGAGATCAGGACTTCTTGATGGCCAAGCCATCACGCTGATACCGACCTCCTGAATATACTCTTGTACGATATGAGCCGTGTGTGGCCGGGCATTATCATGCATCAGCATCGATCCATCACCCATATTTGCTAAATACGGCCCTGCATACTCATTGAGAATCTCTTGAGCATATCTTTGCCCAGAGAGGGTGCCATTTTCTATGGCTACTAGCTCTATGCAACCTTCTGAAAATATGCCAGCCCATACATGTACACTGCCTCCACCGTATTCTCTTTCTGAGCAGGCTGAAGATTGATGCAGGCTTGAAGGTATCGCTCATCAGGTCGCCTGTAAACACTTCGCCTTCCATCAGAAGTGTAAAGGGAGAATCGAGACTCATCTGCAAACAAAATTCTTGACCATTCTTCTTCATCCCACTGCATGTGTTCACGGGCGTATCGCAGTCTCGCTACTCGATGCTGTCTCTCGAGTTTTGGGCCTTTCGCTGGTCTTCGGGGTTTCAAATTTGCTTCAGCAAGTGTTCTTCTCACTGTTATGTCACTAATGTAGGCCCTCCGGGTCTGAAGTAGCTGTTGCTGGACTTCAACTGCATTTTGGTGGCGATTTCTTAACACAGCGGAAATAATATAACGATCTTCTCGGGCACTGGTACACCTGGGTCTGCCATTTCAAGGTCTCCTCAGATGGTGTCCAGTCTCTTCGTACCTTCGCTTTACCTCTGGACCGTTCGTACCGTCACACCCACCATTCTTGCAGTGCGACGCATACTGATGCCTAGTTCTAGAAAAGCCATGATTCTAGCACATTCTTCAACTGAAAGAGGCATGATAAATAAATGTTATGTGCTTTTTAGCATTAATTTTTAAAACAAGACCCATCGATCTTGAAAAAAATTTAAAACAGAAAGAAAAATGTGAATGGTAAAATTGTAATTCGGAAACGTCCACTTTGAAAAAGGAATGGTTTTGTTTTTGAAGTTTTTTTTCAGCCAATTCTTAAAAGAAGGTTACCGACTATAACGTTTTTATGTACAAAATTAAATTCTCTAAAAACTCTGTGGAGTCCTTTTTATTTCGAAAGTATATCTTGTGAACTTAAAACGTTATCCCAATTTTAAAAGTGTGATACTTACTTTTGAAGGCCAGTGTAGACTTTGTTAATGAAAGTAAGGGACGAGACGTGCAGTACGTTTAGCTGATGGTAATTGATATACCTTGCTCATTACAATGCAATGCAGGATTCTTGAAAAGCCTCAAAAATTCTGAGCGCCTCTACAATTATTGCGCTCGTCACATTGAGACATAAGATGCTAAGTCTCGTTAGTCCAGTAACTTCACCAGCTACGGTGCCCTTCAAACCAAAACACAGTACAGCTTACACATAAGTGCTCCACGGCAGAAATAGGCGCCGGCTCTCAGCTACTTTGAAGTATTGCTTCCTTTTATATTGAAATACAACGTACGGAGAGAAGGTTATGATTGAAAATTTAAGAGTAAACAAAAGTCCATTGAAACCATGTGATTTGTTGTATTAGAGGCTATTTAATGCAATAAATGTACTATCATTCGAATTTTACAATGACATTTAGATTTATAAAACACAGAGGATAGATTAAAATATTTAAGGTTAAAATCAACTATTGTTTTTGTATAAGAACAATATGTCAGAGTATGAACATAAAACAACAGCTAAATATCAGATTTTAATTAAGAATAATATCGTGAGTACCTGTTATAATAATGACAAGACTGTAGTCTGCCTCTCAACTTCATCAAAAAAAACAAACTATCACAGATTTCGTATAACACAATTTTCTCTGGCTATTCAAATTATTAAGCAAATAAAAATATAACAAATAGAGTTACATCCTTGAATTCACAAATAATAATAACATTCAATTCAAATAACATTTAGTCGTCTTACTAGATCCAGGCGTAACTTAAATTTCCGTAGATGAAGAGTTATAAGAGGTCCGTAGATGTTCCAAATTGAAATACATTAATATTTTACCATAAATGCGACACTTTCATGCGAGGAATAGCGTTATCTTAATTGGATTCTTCCCTGGTAACGTAAACATGCCTACATGACGTATTTATTACAACAGCTCAGCAAATGATTGTTAATAAAGGATTACTTCTCCTTGTATAATCTCAAAGTTTTTTTGCCAATTATAATCACACCATGACACTTGGAAACATTTTGGAAATCTATAAAAGGGGAAAATATAATAAAATAGCATATTATAGGAATCTTTGTTTATAATTTACTTACTATGGTATACGAAAGTGGTGTGCCCTGCCCACTGCCACTTCAGTTTCGCATGTCCAAATGATTGCGATGGGCAGGGCGCATAGTGCGAAGGACAATTGGCCGGTGGGGCAGAAAAGTCCTCGAATGACGACTACGTACCGGAAGACGCAGTGTTGGTAAGCCCCCGACAAGAGGGACCGACGATCTGGTCAAGATCGTCGGAATACGTTGAATGAGGGCAGCAAAGGACCGATCGTCGTGGAGATCTTTGGGGGAGGCCTTTGTCCAGCAGTGGATGTGTTCCGGCTGATGATGATAATGGTCTACTAAATATTTTAAAATAATTCATTCCATATTAATTCTATTCATTATAAGGTACAATAATTCGCTGATTCTAGCCGCTCTTGTATGCGGTCAAATTGAAGAAGCTGGTATTGGGGAGCGCCCCTTCTGAGGTGAGTAATCTATCGGAGGCCGAGTTTGCGCCTTATATAGTAACAGGCGGTGGTTTACTGATTACACCAAGCATTTTTGAGGCCAATTTAACATTCTCTTCCAATGAATTATACTCTTTAATGTACTTATATGCTTCTCACTTATGAATGTTATTCGGGCCTATAAGAAGTAGCATTCCACTTGTAACGCAACATTTTTTTATATTATTTTGTATGTATTAGTGTATACTTTGATGGTACAGCTGCACGCCGGCCGCCGACGTGATAGTGAAGAGCGCGAATTACTTTTTCAATTTATAACTAATATTTGCTAAGTCGCTATTTTTATAATATTATTCGTAATATTATATAATACAGTCGCTATATCCAACACATTAGCATAATTATTATAGTATGATATTATAACAGTATTTGTTGATAAATTCGAAATAGCGTCCAATCTAATTTAATAAGGACTTTGAAGCATCGCCGTCGTTTCCTTTGTCTGTTTTTTATTGTTAATTTATTTTAGAATATATTATTTTAATATATATTTTCGAAATGAATTTAAATCCTATAAGGTTTAAGCATACCTTCATATTAAAGGCCCGCACTAAACTACACAAAAAGAAAGAAAAGATTTATCAAACACCATATTAAATAATTCCAGAATTGTATTCTTAGCTTAGAAGTAATTTTTTAGGTTCTGCATTGAACCTAGAGTTTCCTAAGGAGGAATGCTCGCAGACCAGTCTTGATTCGTGGCTTGTCATCGTCACAGCAGTGCGGATAAACACAGCAATCAGGAAAGCTTACACGATATAGTCGGGAACTAGATTGATACCACACGCGAGTTTTCATAATATATGCAGAGGCCGCGTGGCACAGAAAAGCCTTAAAAATTGATAAAGAATCAATCACGGCAAACAGACAACTGGCAGACTACAGACAGAACAGCTGTCTTACTGTTTTGGCGCGCGAGTCGATAATTCGCACGTATTCAGTGCGCATGCGCGACAACTAGCGCAATCTAGATCTTTCATGCGTAACTAAAAACAATTTCAAGTTAGCAGATCGGCCAACGCATAAGATGCCGTCATAATTTATCCACATAAATCAAACATAATATTTTAGTGAACTATACAACAAGCTACTTCACCACAATCATTTTAAACAAAACAATGACATTAACGTACCATCAATATAAGACAAAAGACTTTTATTGGTATTAGAAAATAAAACCCTTTCCCGTCACTTTATTACTCTCGATACAGAGTAGTAAATTACAAAATAAAACTAGTTATCAATTACTGTACAAAAGCTTTCTTAATAGTAGTGTATGGAAGTACCAGTGGGAGAATCCTTTGCACAGGATGCCAGCTAGATCATGGCTACCACAACGGTGCCTATTTCTGCCGTGAAGTTAGTACTTCACATACATATACAGATACAGTAATGCTTACACATTAGTATGTGTAAGCACTACAACTGCACTCGGCACCTTGAGACATATTTAACACGTTAAGTCTCATTTGCCCAGTAATTTCACTACTAATGTGTAAGTACAGTAATGCTTACACATACTAATGTGTAAGCATTACTGTGTTTCGGTCTGAAGGGCGCGGTAGCTAGTGAAATTACTGGGCAAATGAGACTTAACGTGTTAAATATGTCTCAAGGTGCCGAGTGCAGTTGTAGTGCCGCTCAGATTATTTAGGGTTTTTCAAAAATCCTGGGCAGCAACCCTGCCCATTAGGGGAATCAATTAACATCAGCTGAACGTCCTGCTCTCCTCATCCCTTGTTTTCATAAAAAATGTATAAACATACTCAATGCTCTTCGAGTTCCTCACAATATAGTAATATTATACCAGAAGTTTTCGTGTTGAAAGTTATTAATTTCTAGAACTGAAACGGTCAAGGGAGAGTTCCAACTTGAAAATTCATTCTTGTAAATGAAACTCTGAGAGACGACTTGAAACTTTCCTACTCCTTTTGTAACTGCTTTGAAAGTTTGGAAATGAAAATCTGAGGTATCTGATATGAAATTACGAAATCTTACGTGATGTTATAATATAAATGATATATAATATAATACATCATAATATATTCATATTAAGTCGATTATATTTTTTTGCTATAAAATTTCTAAAGTTCGTAACAGTAGACACTGTTACGATGATTTTCTTAAGCAGACACTTAAGAAAACGCTATACTATTAATAATTTCTATCGTATATTAATAAAGTAATTATACTATTATATTATGATAATAATTGTGTATTAATAACTCACATAACACACACGATACAGTCTCATTTCAATAATGTTTATACACAAATTTAATTTGAAAACTAGATTTATGAACAATGCGGGACTCCAACCCGCGACCAATCCTTATTAACTGTAAAGTAGATCCTGTAAGTGAAGCCACAACCTAAGAGTTGAACAAGACACAAAATTTATCAACAATACGTCACTCAAACTAATTTGTGTAATTAATCCCAGAAGTGTGGGTTATCACCTTAAAAAATTACAAATTGTTTAACGTTTATACATTTGAGGTTTTTGACACTCAGCATATAATTGAAATATTATAGTTAATCTTATTTGACAATATTAATAAACTCTTACTATTTAGTTTAATTTAGCCAAAAGCTCTTATAGTATCACAGTATCAACCACAAGACACAGTCACAAATAATGGAAAAAATGGGAGTTTCTTTAATAACGTCAGACCCTTATCATGACAACATGTCATGTACTATGTGAGTCAGGAGGTCACTTACTCTGAGATATTGATGTGTTTATTGCGTAAATAATTCACAAGATGAAAACGATTGTACATTTGTTTGCATAACTAAATTAAAAAATTTTATGTCATTAAAATGCTTTAATGTTATATCTACATCAATCAATTTTGTAATAAATATCATAACATAATTAACAACATGACATGTTAAGAATAGAGCGAATTCAAAAAAGATTTATTTGGCATTTAATTTATTCGAACGGACTTTCAAGAAAAAGTCTATCTACCTATGCTAATAGACTCGTATTTTTCAAAATGACTTCCTTAGAAGACAGACGAACTCTAACCGATCTATCCTTTGTATTAAAACTTTTAAATAACAAGATTGACTGTCCTCAGCTTCTGAATAAAATTAATTTTCGTGTCCCTAGTAGATATCCCCGGAAGCAAATTATTCCGCTAGTTCCACCGGTTCGAAGATGTATGTTTGGAGCGAACTCTTCTATTCCTAGGCTGTGCAAGATGGTAAACATATATAGCGATTACATCGATATTAATTTCACGACCTGTCCATACAGTTCGTAAATTATTTGTATGTAAGTTTAGTGAATAAAATGTAGTCATAATAATTATGTTTCTTAGTTTTATAATATATATATAATAATCTTAAATAATAATAATTTAAAACCAAATCATTTAACCATTATTACTTGTTAGCGTATATTTTTTTTCCTCTTAAACTAATATTTACTTTGTGATAATTATTAAAGCATGTTCTAGATACCTGTAATTGTTTGTTACATTAAGCACATTATATTTAGTCTGTATTATAAATATATAACGCATCAATGTAAAAAAATGTTGGTATTTCTAAATAAATAAAAAATAATATTTATAGATGATGTTCAATAACTTTAGATACCATTTTGAAAATTGTTATATTAATTTCAATATTATAATAGTACATAGAGAGGAATAAGTACAGAAAAAATTAATAATTTCGATTTATTAAATCAGTCATTGTTTTTTTTAACAATGAAAAATTATTTGAATATTAAATGGCATTATACAAATTTAGTAACTATTAGAGGTCATTTTTTAACCGACTTCAAAAAAGTAGGAGTACAACTTAATTCAACTGTATTTTTAAATGTTTTCATGATTCTTTATAACTTTCCGCTAAGAAAATTGAAAATTTTTAAAAATTCGCGAAATTATTAATTACTTTTCGTAATTCGAGGTTTCATCAGATTTCGACGTTTTAAGGTCCTACGAAGCTTCTCTGAACTCTCCGGTTACGCTCGAGTGACACATTTTCATCTTTCACGTTGTGCTTACATATCTAGCTTTCATCTTACTGACGGTCACTTTCATCAATTTTTTTTGAACTCTTAAGCAACTCTATCTTCTGGCGTTCCTTCCCCGATGATTATAAATAGATCTTGCCTGTCGGTGTACGGGAGACACTTAAGAATGACATCATTCATTTATAGTCCACATTCTCACAGTCAGCCTCTCTACAACCACAGTGAATATAAAATCAATCAGTGTGCGTACCGGTTACCCCAACGCAATTTCTATAATATATTGACTGCAGAACTCGAAACAGTATATCGTATACACCACATACAAAGCCAATGTCCTACACATAAATTTATACACACCTTTTCAGTCTATCCTCCAAATCTGTGAAAGCGGAATAGACCTAGTTTTAAGGAGAAGACCTGATCCGCACATTCCATTATTTCCTGCTTCCCGTAAACAAAAGATAACAAAAGAAAATATAATATGAAAATATCAAAGGTAACAACCAATCTCCTACCTAACAAATAGACGTAGAGAATTATGTTCTACAATAATATAGAAGGGAGTTTTATATTTCATTATTTGAAGAGGAAATCGCTAGCTACCAATAGCGGTTCTGGTTTCCGATCACGTCTCTATAGTATTGGTAACGATATTCAAGCCACCTGTACTTGTACTCTATGAGGCTTTAAACACGCCTCTGTGTTCGATAAACCGACTGTGAAATATTCGCGAAGCTCGCTCGCAGCTTCATTTCCTTATGAATGAAACATGCCATAAAGCCTTATTCGCCGGGTTTGCACTCCGCGTATGATCAAACTTCTTGCATCCGAGGCATATTGCAAAATTTCATAACTGACGTATTATACTGTAAAGATTTCATATAAAAGTAGTAAAAATTTTAACAAAAAAACAACCGACTTCAAAAACATAATTTCAAAACAATAGATATTATATGCACTAAAAAGTATAAAAATTATTACGTATTTTTATGCAATCTTATTAATTAATCTAATTATAGTTACGCTTATTGTCATTTTTGAATCGGTGTCCTTCCGCCGCGACCCGCTCTCGCCCCTCGCCTCCTCACAACTCAAGCACATCTCACCTATAACTATGAATGTGGTTACAATTGTACCTATCTTGGATGACACCGACTCAAAAAATTATAATAATCGTAACTAGAATTAGATTAATTAATTAGATTGTATAAACATATGTAATTATTTTTATACTATAGATCTATAGAGATTGATAGATCGCGCTGTTATTTTTTTTGTTTAGATTTGATAGAGCGAAAGCTTAATTCCCTTCTGTGCAATTAATGTGGTAAAACATAAAACTGTCAAGTAGAATCTGTAGATGAAGCCAAAACTTGAGTCAGAGCTCTCTGAGAGCTGTCCGAGACACTAGAGGAGCCGTGACTATAATTTTATATAATTTAGGTGAATACCTTTACGGCAGGGCTGCTTAGGATTTTTCAAATACCTACAACTTCTCAGTGACATGTCATAACAAACACCTAAAATTTATCCAACTCTTGAATTTCATACTTTATTTGTCATTGTCGTATCACCACTCCTCGAAATCTCGAGCGATTGCCAGATCCGTGGTCTTCTGGAGAGCAAAGCCAAATTGCTTCGAAGAAGCTGGGCGTCATAAATAGAGCACGGCAATACTTCAAGCCGGCCCATATTCTAGCACTCTACAAAGCGCAGGTCCAGCCACATATAGAGTATTGCTGTCATCTCTGGTCTGTCGCACCCCAGTATCAGCTCAATCCATTTGACCGCGTGCAACGCAGAGCAGCTCGAATTGTCAGAGGCCATAATAGATCATATTGTCTCCTTTTCCATAAAATAATAAAAAAAAAATATAATTTATGTGTACGTTGAATTCAAATCAAATACGTATATTTCTCCCAATATGTAGTATAGTTACATTTGTAATACTTATTCTTAAAATGTTAAACTACAATTGGGGAATGTACTTAAGAGATTGTGGGCGGCGGTGGTCACTTAGTATAGATCGTGATTGTCGGCGCATTATTTTCGCTGAAAACCTCTACGTTTTTATCTTTCCATTATCCAGTAAGCTGTCTCCTTAAATACAATTATTTTGCATTTTTTTTTAATGAAAATAGAAATGAGAAGATCAGGACGTTCAGCTGATGATAATTGATACGCTCTGCCCCTAACCATGCAGTACCACTCAGGATCCATGAAAAATCTGAGCCCTTCAGGCCGAAACACAGTAGGTAATGTTTACACATTACTACTTCACGGCAGAAATAGGTGCCGTTGTGGTACCCATAATCTAGCAGGCATCCTGTGCAAAGGAGCCTCCCACTGGTAAACTGTTGCAATGTTATTTTATTTTAAATATTTTCATGTTGTAAAATGTGAGTAATTTACACGAAATAGAAATGGCTGTAGAAATAATGAAGACTTATATTCTTCTAAACGTTCAAGTACAAGAGTTCTGTATCTGACATTTCGATTTAGTACTTCTTCCATCGTTTAATGAAATCCTTTTTCATCGGACAAGATATTGTTTTATATCTTTATTTGACAGTAAAACACAATTTACTTTTGTCATGAAATTACCAACCAAGCTTGCAAGTAATAATCATTTAAATCAGCCAATGCGTTTTGTCCCAAGAGTGCTATAATAAAAATAACAAATCCGTACTAATATTTTGAATGCGATTTAGGGTTTGTTTATTTGTTTGTTACACTTTTACGCCTTAACTATTTAACCGATCTTCATGAACACACATTGTCAGAGATACAGTAAAGAAGTAGGGTTTTCACAAAAGCGCGACATTAATTATATATTGGGTCCACATAATATGATGAATAACGGTGAAAGAGTTACGGAAAGTAGTTTCCGAGGTTCTCTAAATTAAAACAATTTGTTATGTTTTAAAGTGATAACCTTCACTTCTGGGATTAATTACACAAATAAAATTTGATAAATAATCTTTATGAATGATGCGGGACTCGAACCCGCGACCTCTTGCGGTCGCGTTGGCTCAGTTGGTTAGAGCTCTCTTTGTTTGTGCGATCTAAATTTTGTAAAATCAATTTGGGATCCTGACTAAAATTATAATTATCACTTTACCAATATGGATATCGTTTTCATGGTATTCATTGGTAAAGAACGATTTTGAGATATGTTTTTAATATCATCAATAAAATCTGTATCTTATACAAGGTTCTAGGGTATTAAAAAAACAATTTGGGATCAATCTTGAAATCCACGATAGCCGCCACGCAAAAATGTGGACATCATTGCCAAGGTTCTAGAATTTTGAATTCCAAGATAGTTGCCGCGCAAAAATATGATTCCAACAGTATGGATATTATATCTAGGTTTGTGTGGGTAGTATAGTACAAACTTAATACCATTTTTAATTGACATCGAATAGAGCGCAAGACCACGAGTATAACAAGTTATACGGATACTTAGTATTGATATTGAGATAATTTATGTGTCGATGCCATATATCATATCGTCGACTGTATTAAATTTAATTATATTATTATATCGAGGCATACACCTAAGCCCATCAAATAACTCAAATATTACATCGTTTACATACGTTCTGTCAATTATACTTCATCCTTCATCTTACTGTCAAATAAAACCTTCATTTATTCACTCTATTGTACTTTAACTACTTGCACTGTTAAGACAGACGAAAAATACATCTTAATGAAGATATCAATCTTTCTTTTGTTCATCGCGAACATATAAAAACCAAGATGGCCGCCATATAAAATTATTATTCCTACAGTATGGATATCGTTTCCAAGGTTCGTTCAGTGGCAGAGATAGAGTTATACATATGTTTAAGGGTTCCATGCGTCCGAGTGAAACAAAATTCTAAAACCATTATTGGATCTGATATGACCTGTCTGTCCGTCTGATGTATGGCTATTATTCACAAATGTTAATGGAATTTGTAATCAATATTTATGGACGATGCGAGACTGAACACGCGCCTATCGGGTTCCGTCCGAGTGCTCTTACCAACTGAGCCCACCGTAAGTGGTAAGAGGCAGTTCGAGTCCCGCATCGACCATAAATTTTGATTATGATTAATTTGTATAATTAATCCAAGAAGTTAGAGATATTACTTTAAAATAACAAATTGTTTAGATATTAATTAACTCTCAGAGCATGTTCTGATTTTTCAAACTGATATTTATTTATTATTAAAATTAATAGAATATAATCGACGCCAAACCAAAAATATAAATTAATTTACCAAAGATCATAATTAATCTTAACATTTCATGAAAATGAACGGAATATTCATGAATATAATATGATCCATTCAGTGTGAATTCAATGAATAGCATCTGTCACTAAAATGTAACTATGAAATAACATATTATTTTAATCAATCCTAGACTGAAATAAAATTCGTTACTAAAATTTATGTTTATATTAAAAAAAAAAAATACTAATATTGAGTTCAATGAGCTAGGTATGAATATAAAATTATTGCGACTTGCTATAAAACTTGCATATCAGTCCCCGGCAGTAAAAGTAAGGTTTATCTCAGGTCTAACGTATCGTATATGGGCTTTTTGATGTGGGAGAGTCAAACTGCCCACATACAGCAATAAGCCACATCAAAACTTGACTGGAAAACCAGCGCCCACTACTTCTTCACTCGCTCCATCCAAAATGTGACAACGATAAACGAGAGATGAGAAACATTTTCATAACAATTGTTAAAGTATTATGGTGATACAATCTACTTACGAGTATAATAATAAAATAATCTGAAGAAGCCACTGAAACAGGTTTATTTGCTATATATCTTATGTTATATTACATCTTATTATATTATATAAACTAAAGCGGTATATATACAAATAAAATGGAACGTACTTGTATGAATCATCGTGTCTTAATATTATATAAATTTTCATCAAATTAATTTGCTGTCAATAACTCCTTAAGATAAAATATTAAGTTTCCTCAAACAACTAGTGAAAAGGAAATGTGTGCTCATAATTTATATTCCACATAGATCCAAGAGGCCGGTTCATATTATGTGTCCGCCTGGCCGCAAGCGATAAGCCAAAGCTCCGCTATATCCCTCAAAGAAAGTAAACAAACCTTTTACACTTAAATTTTTCTCACATTTTGAATGCAATATTTAACAGTTTTCTCGATATTACTAGTATTTGATAATGTAATTTTATTGTTAAATAAATAAGATATATTATAGAATAATCATATTTGTTAAATGACTCCTACACGTAATGTAAAATATTGTGATTCACGACTATACCGAAACACAGTAATTATGAACTATTTATAGTTATTTCTTACATATGAATACGCAATAGAATACTGTATTCGGACGCAACGAAGTTAATATTTTAATTAAAATGAATTATAAAAATAAAAATTGTTAAAATGATGTGGGTAGAGATAGTGATTGCCCGAACAAATTTTGTATTGTATTAACGCGGTTATAACTGTAAATGGGCCTTGTATTATAGTCCACAATACTTTCGCGGTAAATAAACTTAATTTTATTAAAAAAAAATCTCACGGCATCTATGCTTTTAAAACTATAAATAACTACGAATTGTGCTCGATACGTTGTCACCAAGGATTTAAAGTAAGTATACATATTTAATTTACACCATAATTCATGGACGATGCGTTACTCGAACCCGTGCCTCTTGGGTTTCATCCGAGCGCTCTTACCAACTGAGCTAACAATCCCAGTGACGCATCGACCGTAAATCTTTCTATGTTTTTATCATCTCTCAGGTTGTGGTTTTATATTAAATCCCAGAAGTGAGGATATCACATAAAAATAACAATGCTAAAACAGCGACTATTGAATGAGTTATTTGCTCTTTTGTTATTCAATTACAAACTATAATTAATTAAAACTATTGAAAGATTGTTCTCTTTGGTAAATATTTCAGATTAAATATCAATCATAATTTATTTTCAGCTAGCTGACCCGACAGACGCTGTTCTGTTCATCAAATAAAATAGAATTCGGGAATAATGTAGTGTAAAGTATAATGTAGCCCAATTTTATAAAGTATTAAAATGGATACAGTATGTTATCCTTAAGAGATAGATATAATAATATACCTTCACGGATTTTTTTGTAGACCTATATAAGATACACAATTCCACCATTCAATATTTTGTTGTATCTCAAAGGGTTTAGTCAGCATTTTCATTGAAAGTCTCAGATGGCAAATGTTTTTCCTTCCAAAAACCTTCAACAAACTTAACAAATTATGTACTTAAGCCTTCCTCGAGAACCACGCTATCCATTGGTGAAAGTAGTATGAAAATCAGTGCAATAGTTTTTTTAGTTTATCGCGAACAGACAGACGCGGCGGAGGACTTTGTTTTTTGTATTTTTTTATTTAATGAAAATACTGGATGAGACGAGCAGGACGTTCAGCTGATGATAATTACAATACAATGCAGTTCCGCTCAGGTTTCTTGAAAAGCTCAAAAATTCTGAGTGGCACTACAACTGCGCTCGTCACCTTGAGATATAAGAGGTTAGGTCTCATTTGCCCTGTAATTTCACTAGCTACGGCGCCCATCAGACCGAAACACAGTAAAGTTTACACATTACTGCTCCACGGCAGAAATAGGCGCCGTTGTGGTTCCCATAATATAGCCGGCATCCTGTGCAAATGAGCCTCCCACTAGTAAAATTTGTTTTATAATAAGTAGTGATATTATCAGCTGTTGTAGGAATCACCAACTGGAGTATCCTGAGTAAATTGTTCCGATTGAATTCATTCCTATTACTATTATAATGCACGTGGTTGTCTCTCGTCATGCTTCAGTTGAAACGTAGTTGTTGACAATATAAAAGCCATAATCTATGAGCAGGTATTGTTGTTTGAACAATACAGTGACGATTCAGCGTAGAATAAAGCTCTCTAAGCAAAGAGGAAAAGATATTTCAGTTACATAAAATACATTCTTACCTAAAATATTTCAATATTGTCCTTTAATCGACGTCATACAAGTTATGACGTCAATTATAAGTTTGTTTATGAAGTCACTACATTTTATAAAACAATGTCCTCCGTCGCGTCTGTCTGTGTGTATGCTCGCGATAAACTTAAACCCCCCTATTCATAATGGTCCGCAAACTTTAAACAGCCGCTAAGGAGTGTTTTTTCTCATTCTGACTTAGGTCAATAGATGAAGACAGAGTGAGAATTAGCAATGCTTTAAGTTAGCAGACTATTATGAATAAGGGGGAATAACTATAGCACTAGCGTGGTTCTCGAGGAAGGTTTAAGTTTATAATTTGTTAAGTTTTTCAATAGATTTTTGTATAAATTGACGATGTTTGTTGATAATATTGAATTAAAATTGCAAATTTAAAAATCCCAATATTGACAATCAAATGATGTATGCTGATATATTGGCGAATTGTGATGTACATCTATCAATTGTTAACAACTATGTTACCATCATTCATACAAATAAATCATTTCATTTCAAAGAAACCAATAAATTGACTGGTTCTAAACTTGTCCTAATTTTGTATTTACAGAAAAAACTTCTTCACGAAAAATCTGAAAAAGTTGAATTGTCACGAATAAGACAGTATATTGTCTTAATTAAAGTAACAGTTTTTTTTTGTCGGAATACAATAATTAAATACTCTACTATTGTGTAAAGTAAAGGACATGTTATTTATAAATAATACACCGAACTCGAAGAGGGTAATCATGTTACATTAATAACACGAGGTCCAGACCTACGACTAAGTGCAGAGTCATGTAGCGGTCTCAAAATCCCTAGTATGTCCAATTTTACGTCGCAACTCTTGTTCAGTGAAAACATTACAAAGTTTTCATTTTGACTGTTGCTTCTCAATATATTTTCGATAGTGTTCTATATGTTCATAAGCACATTGAGGAATTTGCTAGGTACTGTGACATTCATAATGTTAACACGAGCAACAAACATAAACTTGTTATGCCTACTACTCGGTTAACGGCCGTTCCCAATATTCAGTCTATCTCTTACTTGAGATAAAAATCGTAACCATCGTTGACTTTTCTGTCCCAATAAACTTATCGACGGTAACTTACCTTACTCGTACACGCTGTCTGTCAATGGGATCATAGCTTACCCCTATAGAAGTTAGTTTGGAAATTGCAATTCACGCGTGCCTATATAAGGCGACAAGAATGACTTATCGGGTATATTGGGACAGCTTCAGATTATTGACAGCTGACAGTAGAAGGTAGTAATTTATCTCTATCTGTAGATAGTATATTGGGAACGGCCGTAAGTCGAGTTAGTAAGTCTATTATTGGGCGATGTATATGCTTCTACAATATGATCCCAGAAAATGTACAAAACAAAGTTTACTATAGCATAAACTATTTTCTTAATAACACCACAGACTGGGAATGAAGCGAACACCCTCAGGCTCTTTAATTATATATGTCTATTGTACGATATCACATTGTAATCCATGGCTTTATAATTGCGCTCGTTTCCTTGAGACATAAAATGTTAAGTCTCATTTGTCCAGTAATTTCACTAGCTACGGTGCCCTTCAGACCGAAACACAATAATTACTGCTTCACGGCAGCAGTAGGCGCCGGTGTGGTACCTATAATCTAGCCGACATCCTGTGCAAAGGAGCCTCCCACTGGTAACAGCTAGTGTAATTGAACTGGCTTATATTTTCCATTGATGCTTCGCCTTCAATATAGTGCATGCAAAACGTCAACTTTTCAATGAGCAGATGACCAGTCTGAAATGTATCAATTCAAACAATATATAACTTAGCATACCGAGCTACGACTCCAAAGTAAACAAACTACACTTTTAAAACTTACGATGGATTCAGAGATTGATAATTAAGCATTTTGTTAAACTCTCAGTATATTTTTCATTTTCTCTGTGCTGTGACAAAATGACAAAACCATAAATGAACAAAATGTTATATAAGATCCAATAATATAAATATAAATCTAGTCGTAAATTATTATTATTGAATCAAATCACAAATGTAGTAAGCGATACGATACTAGCGGTAACTTCATGAATAAAATTATCATTGTGTGGAATTGATTTTGCGAAATAGTAAAATACTAGTATTATTACTTGAGAAGATTATCGGCCTTTTGTTATTATAAGAGACCACCACAACACAAGCCTCAACCTGAGAGTTGAACAAAGCATAAAAGATTTTATGACGATACGCCCCTCGAACGTTTAGCTCAGTTGGCAGAGCACTGGCAGGGAACGCCAGAGGTCGCGTCATAAAATGTTGTTTTTCAAATTTTATTTGTGTATTAATCCTAGAAGTGAGGGTTATCACTTTAAAAACATAACTATTTATAAGAGAATTTTATAATATTTTCCGTTATGAAAATCTTCATTAAGATTAATTAATATTTTCATGAAAACTGATTCTTTTAGATTTATTCTTGATGCGATTTTATTACTACCACCAATTCAGAAATAACGAAAAATAACTGTAAATATAACTGTCAAAATTTACTTTTCATTTTATTACGTTATACGTATTTTTTTCCCAACACCAATGTTTGAGATTCCTGCATGTTTACCAACTCATATATTATGAAAAAAGTTATCATTACATATTATATAAGAAAGTCCTCGGCCACGTATGTCTGTCTATCTGTTCGCGATCAACTCAAAAACTACTGTACCGATTATCATACTGTTTTTACCAATGGATAGCGTTGGTTGTTGAGGAAGGTTTTAGTTTGTAAGTTGCTTAGTTTTTGTCTACATTTGTGTATACATTAACGATATTTGTTGGAGAAGTCGGAAAAAAATAAACCCTCTGGGAGCTTTCAACGAAAACGCTGTCCAAACGATTTGTGCACCTTATATAGGTCTGCAGAAAATTCCGCGTGAGCATATGTCTATATTTTAAGGATAAATAATTAAATCCATTTTAATTCTTTACAAAATTAGCAATTATAAAGCGGTACTGTAAAAACTGTTTACACAAATGCGATATTAATCCTTATCGTTTTATAACTACATATTATAAAAACATTCATAAATACGTTTTTTTAAATTTTTAACTCATTGTTTTTTAATGTATATTTCCCATCGCCTTAGACAACATCGATCCAAAATACTTACATCATTATTTTTTTGTATTGACAGAACAACGTCTGTCGGGTCGGCTACTATTATTATAAGTTACATGCCTTTGGCTCAATTGGCTCAAGCCCAAACGAACGGTGGCGACAGACCTCGAATCTGTTCCTATCGGATGTACGAGGCTCGACATAATTTTTCTTGAGAAAAAAAATACATTGCCAAATTGTCTGCCATCGAAACAGTCTTAATTAGAAAGCAACGGCAACGCTCTTGTGATTCCTCTGGTGTTGCAAGAGAATGTGGGCGGCGGTGATCACTTAACACTAGGTGACCCGTACGCTCGTTTGTCCCCCTATTCCATAAAAAAAAAAAAAAAAAAAATAGAAAGCAATTTCACAAACTACTCGATTAGCAATAACTTGAAAATTGAATATTATGTAAATTTGCAACTAAGGTTTTCATAATTGTTTTCTCTGCTTCGTTTATTTATTCTTTAATATAGAAATAATGGATACGGTTAGTAACGTATATTATTTACTAAATGTCTTATGAATAAAAATAGTAACATGAATAAGAAAGTTATTATGGAAGAAATATTAAATAACTTATTGTGGATTTCAGAGCTAGCTTATTATTGGACATTCATAAGTGTCGTTTCCGTGACCTACATGAATAAAGTGATTTTGATTTGATTTAAAACAAGGGAGCAATATTTGCCTTTCAGACATTCTTAATAGATAATTGGTCTGTGTTTGCCACTGAAATACTGAAAACTTTAAATTTATAAACCATAGTTGGATAAAGATATCTATATTAGTATATACTAATACGTCTATAGAAGGTTTCAAAGGTTTATAAAACAAGGTATGTGTAGCCCTTTCACCCTTTACCAAACACAATTGGTATTTGTTATATAGATTTGTATAAATGATTATGTGAGATGATATTATTTGCAGATGTCACTAAGCATAATTTTTAAATTAAATAGACAGAACATGTTGACGATGCCAATAATGTTTTTCAAATAGAACTAAATGTATTTTCTTTACCAAATTCAGGTCATTACAAATATTAAAGTTAACGAATGAATAATATTGACACGAGAGTTAGGGATTGTAAATAATACTCCGCTTATATGAACGAGCCTTTATTTGCGTTCACTTTTTCTGAACTTGCACTTCGCCGGTCTGCCGCTGTCCCTCTTGTGGGCGGCGGTACCTTCAACGCGTCACACCGCACAAAACACTAAGTCTCTTCTATCTTCTTCTTCTTGGAACACTTCCACTTTTCACTACTTCTTCTTTTCTTCTTCTTCTTTACACTTTCGAGTCAAAACTAGAACTGCCGTAGGCCACGCTTAGTACGGCTTATATACCCCCGGATCTGTTCTATTTTCAAAATGATTCTCCCATTCCTTCTTTAAATTTAAATTGTACTAGAAAGTTCTTTTAACTATTTTTATCCTGTTACCCATTTTCAATCCCTTTTTTACTGTTCGATTTGATCCTGAACTTACTAGAAAGAACTGAAATTTCCATGAACTTTACAAAACCCAAAAAATTCCATACACTGGTCGAACCCGGGTCTACAGCGTCAGAAAGTAAACACTTTTACGCTAAAGCTACGAGTATTGCTAACGGAGCTGTTGAAATTATCAATTTCTTGAAGTTTGACAACTCTTGCCATGGACGTTGCTGCACGATATGACGTTTGACAACTCTCGTCATATACGTCGAAGCGTTGCTACGCAACAATACTAAAATTATACTATAATGTGTTGACTCAACAGACAAAGTCAAAGTTAAAGACACATAAACTTTATTCATTTAGTCTTAAGCTAAGCGCCTTTGAATCGCCACTACAAATAATTCTTTCAAATTACTGAATATATATTGAGTTCATAAAATGTTGAGCTCGTGAGAAAAACATACATGAAAATCAACGGTCACTCTTTTCAGTCAAATAGAGTATTTTACAATGGCTGTAATATATATATCAAATTAGTTTGTAATGTGCTGTATCCAATATATGAGCTGGGTTTAAATAATATACATAAATGATTTCATTTCAAAAGTAATAAAGAATTAACTGTATAAATATAAATTATCGTGTATTAGATGCATCATCCTTTAGAGCTTGACTTCATTGTTTGCGCATGACGAACCATGTTATAGCACACCTACGCATGATATATAAAAATTACAAAATAAATGCTCAGAAAGCAAGTCCACAAATGATTCTATATAATACAATTACAGTGGATTCTATATAAATATTATAGTATTTTTGGAAATAAATTTAGATTCACGTTTGCAATGGAAGCTTCATATTACTAACTATATTTTTGCAGAGAGCGCATTATAAGGTTCAGGAAAAAAAATATATATATACACGATAAAAAACTGTGGGTTACTGGAAACGGAGGATAAAACTTGCTGAGTTTCTTGCCGGTTCTTCTCAGCACAAGGTTTCCTGGTGGTCTCTTGAAATTGTATACCTACCTGTGTACAAAATGAATAAAACTACAATTAAATAATAAAACTACTTAGGAAACTCTGTTTACTAGTAACTCCCTTCTGGCCTTAACCATAAATAATAAAGCTCATTAAAAAACAGAAATAAAGCTATGTTTATGAACCTAAATGTTGAAATCTCATGAAAGTTTTGCACAACAATAGAATAATAGAGCTGGTAGTGAAACAAAGAGATTCATTGTTACTTAAACGAGTTTGAATGCAACCTGTGTTAATGAAATAACAACGCAATATTTAATTTAGAACACTTATGGCCGGCTGACACATGTTTTGTATATTACTTACGGTAATAGTGTTTTTAACGAGTCAATGTGACGGAGCGAATAAGATGTGTGTGTGGTGTCACGCCAGAATAGCACCACTCCATCTTCTCCCGTGACTGTCGTTAGAGGCGACTTAGGGATGCATAGATACTCACGTCATTATCAAACTTCAAACCTACAACATACGAAAATTGGTTACTTATGTAGGTGTGAAAAATTAAAACATATCTGCTATCTACTATAAGGTCCGGCTGTCATTGAGTTTGCTTTGATCTGAAATCAAGATGCCTTGCTACCCGTGTGGCCCGTGTCACCCCTGCGCCCCTTGCCGCGTGCCAGCTGTGTTCCTGTTCGCCGTATTCCCCTTGCTGTGGGCCCTGTGCGCCTCGTTGTGGACCGTGGTAGGTCTGCTGGCGAGGGCAGGCCTAGCACCTAGCAGAGATTTGTCCGCAACAGAGAATTCAGGTCAGCTCTGTGCTTTGTTAGAAAAAATAGGTCAACAGTCATAGATGGTGTGTTTTAGTAATCCATCCCTGAAGAAAAGCAGCTTGGTGTGCGGAGGGAGGTAGGAAGTAAATCAGGCGACGATCAGCAATACTCTGTATTCTACACAAACACTATTACAATATTTAAAATAAAATACTTGAGAATAGAACAGAGGATGGGCAGCAGCATCCTATCGCGAAGCACCAACATCTACTGAGATCGCCTACCCACCTGCCAAGCGTGGCGATTATGGCAAAACCACCCTAAAAAACATGGCAGACACTGTAACGCCCCGGCCCCCAGTCCTTCAGCGGCCCTGCTCGTGGTGGCCTCGGTATCAGCCACATAAGCGACGGGGCAGGGGATGCTAGAATCCACGGATTCGGCAACGCTTTTCTTGTTAAAACTTGTTCGGCAAGAGTTTCTTGCACCGCTTCTTCTCTCTCAGAGTGCAGTTTGTTTTCTAAGCGGTAGTAGTATCTAGAATATTAGAAATTACATGAAAAAGAATTCTAAATGAATCAATTTTGAGAAAATAAATGCCTTTTATGCTACTACTACCAACGAAGAGGTTGGATGAGGGCAATGCAGGACCGATCGTCATGGCGATCTTTTTGGGAGGCCTTTGTCCAGCTGCGGATGTCTTTCGGCTGAAATGATGAACAAGATGTTCTCCTGATGGCAAGTGTATTTAGCCCATAATGATGCAGTGCTGCAGGATTCTCGATTAAACCCAAAACGCTTTGCGGCATCTCACTTGTTATTGTCACTTTGAGACAAAATCTTAAACATCATCAGCCCAGTAATATCACTAGCTACGGCACCCTTTAAACCCAAGAACAATAATGCTTGCACATATCTGATTCTCGGCAGAATAAGATGCCGCTGTTGATAAAAAAATGTTAAACATTTAAAAGAAAAAATATGGCTTACAGTTCTAACTTAGTTTTTGCAATGAAATTCTATATTGAAAATGTGCCTTTTTTTAAATAAAAAAGAAAATTATCAACTTAGCCAAATTTATGTAAGTATGTAATTTTAAATATGATTGCGGGTAAATTTTAAAATTTGCTGTAACTTGTGTTTAAAATTAGTTCGATATTTAGGATAGGATAACAATTAATGATGGAAAGTACTAAAAAAGTAGATTTTATTAAATTTTTGAATGAATGAACGAACTAAATCAGTTTGCGATTCAATTGATATCATTTTTGACATTCAATTGACATCATTGCGATTTAATCAGTTGATTTGACGTCAGCGTAAATTAGTTAGCTCTAATCACGTCGTGGTACGAAATAGCAAAGCAGTTCATTTTAGGTTATCATTTGAATCGCAATAAGATTTCATGGTAGGCCCGCAGGTTGATAATTTTTGAAACAAAAAATCTTGAGAGGTGTCAAGGGTCACCCGGATGGAACGAAGTTCCTTTCGATTAATTAGTGATGGAAAAGTTTGTAAACAGAACAGAGTGTGTATACATACATATTATACTCTCTCGACTTCGTAAACACAACAGCGTATAGGTTAGAACACGCACGGCTTGCTAAATACATACGCATTGATATTGTAATATTAAAACGAACCCCCCTGATCTAATATCGATTTTGATATTATTTCAATTTGAAAATAATACAATATTATATCTTTAGATATAAAGGAATGTGGAATCTACATAATATTATAAACCCATAGCCTTCTTTAGGGATTATTATCTCTATTTTGGTTATCTCGTTATAAAGACGACTCAACGATTGAACAACATTTTTAATAATACAAAATGGCCGCTTTATGTCTTCATAAATTTTTAATTCTCCATGAATTTTATTCCAAAGTCCACGCAGACGAGATTGCAGATAAAAGCTAATGTATCAAACGAATTTAATTTAAATTTCTTGCATAAAATTTGTTTTATAAATGAAGCGATAATTTCTACATAGCTTTCTTGATAGAGAAAGCCATTTAATAATTCACTCTCGCTAATTGACCGGTTAGTAAGGGCTTAAAAAATATTACTCGTCTCCATAAATAGTCTCCCTTAACGTTAATTATCTAAATTAAATATAAGATACAAATTGATTTAAATCATTCCTTATTTTTAACTAGGATAGTTATTTGATGATTTATTGATGTTTCGTTTCCGGTTTGAAGTCTATCAAAACTATGTCTATAGTCAAAGTCAAATAAAATTTATTCAATTAGGCTTAAACTAAGCGCTTTTGAATCATCACTATAATAAATGTTACTTTTAATTTACTGAACCTACCATATATTCAGAAGAGGTAGAGTTTGTGAGAAGAACATACAAAAAACTGAACGGTCACCCTTTTCAATTAATAGAGTATTTTACAATGGCTGTAATATACATAACAAATTAGTTTGTAAGGAGCTGCATCCAATATTTCAATCGTGTTCAATGTTAAGAGCGTTTTAAATATTAAATATTTCATAAAAAAATAATAAAGAATAAACTGTACAAATATAAATTATCCTGTATTGGATGCATCACAGAACAAGCAAACTTGGAGAGTTGGAGAGTTAAAGCTTGCTTAGTGTCATAAGATACTGCAATACATTATAAGCATTGTTTATGAAACTACGGACAAATCTATCTCAACAATTTTCAGTGACCAGCAGACTCAAGAGACCAGCATTGAGAGGCGTCTTTGCACAGGATGCCGCCTAGATTATGGGTACCACAACGGCACCTATTTCTGCCATGAAGAAGTTATGTGTAAGCATTACTGTGTTTCGGTCTGAAGGGCACCGTAGCTAGTGAATTTACTAAACAAATGAGACTTAAAATCTTATGTCTCACGGTGACGAGCGCAATTATTGTAGTGCCGCTCAGAATTTTTGGGTTTCTCAAGAATCCTTAGCTGCACTGCATTGTGATGGGCAGGGCGTATCAATTACCATCAGCTGAACGTCCTGCTCGTCTCGTCCCTTAGTGACTACACTTTTTGTAGTAAGGTCATTTGTTTTGATTTTTTACACGTTTTTTAATGCTTCATCTGTATGTATGTTTGTTTGTAACCGAATCGTTTGGGCGTGACTTAAACCCACTTTAAACGGACAGATTTTGTTCAAACTTCGTAGATATATCGAGAACCGATGATAATAAATTAATTTGAAAAAAATATTCCATTTTTTTCAAATTAATTTATTTTATTAAATTTAAAATAATAAATTAAATTATTATTTCTACTTCTATTTCTTACTTATACTCTTATTTAATTAATATTCAGAAATTTTTGAATACCTTAGAGAATTTTGTGCTTTAAAAAGCTTAAAACAGCTAACTATTATTTTATAAAAGCAACACAAGCCGGACTCACGCGTTGGCGCGCAAACATGTCAAGCGATGACTCAGAAAATTGAAAACAGAGGGAACAAACAGAATTTCTGACGAGGATACAGTTGAATATTTATGGATTTTTTAAATATTGACACAAACAATTGTGAATGTCTATATGCATATTGTGTTTCATAATACATGATGTTTTGAAAAAGCCACAATTACAATTTTAAAATAATTTTAATTATTAACGTTGCCGTTGAAGTAATTCAATGTTACCTAGTTGACGAGCGTTTAAGAATGCATTATATTCTTTTTCTAATCTTGGTTTGAATAAAGAAGATATTTAAATTGGCTTCTATAAGTTACTGCACTCGAGATTTAAGTATTCTTCAAAAAAAATTTTTAACTAAAAAACAACCGACTTCAAAAACACTATATTGGCACCCATTTGTCAAGCTTTATTACCTTGCCAATTGGACGCAAATGGACCAATTTTGTTTTGACGCTAACATCGAAAGCTGCTGCTAATTCAGCTGTATATTGTGTATCATCAGCTTCCACAATCGCCTTTAATTCGTCATTGTTGACCAAAGTCTTCGGACGACCGCGAGGGTCATTTTTCAGGTCGAAATTTCAAGAACGGAAGCGAGCAACCCAATAACAAGTGGTGCGTTGGTTTGTAGTGTTAGCTACTTAAACGTTATTGATGTTGCGTGCCTCTTGTGCCGCGTTGCTGCCACGACGGTACTCAAATTTCATAATTACTTGAATTTTTAACGTATCCATGATGACGAAAAAGATTGAAAATGTAACACTAATCAATAAACAAATGACTGGTTTTGGAAAAAGAATTCCATGTTTTTAAAATAAAATAAATTTGAAATTGAATAAAAAATATTTTGATTTGAAATGGTAAATAGGTAAAGACCTAATAAAAAAAAAGAAATCAAATCAATTCACATGAATAGAATATTAAAATACTAAAATGAGACTTAAAATCACAAAGCTAATTGGTGAATTAAATAGACTAAGAGTTTACAATCCTATTCTTATTTCTTTTTCACTGAGATGAATAATTGTGTGCAAATTAGCAGTGAGGACTCATTCTGTCAGTTGGGAATATATCACAGCGTCGATTTTATTTCCTTCTTTTGTAAGTCTAAGTCAAGGTAATTTAGTGTCTATTGTTAGCAACTTTATAATTTATTTCATTGTCATAAGTTTTTGAGGATCAAACGTGATTTAAATTTATTATATATATACTTTGTTTTATATTTTATTCTATATAAAATTAAATATATTTCTGAGATATATAGCAATAAAGATTTTATACGGAAAACATAGAAGAAGAGACTCACAAACACAATAGGTTCATAAAATATAATAAGATTGTAACCTCGGAATCAGGTCAGCGTTATATCCACAACTTTGATGACAACCACAAAATATTTCACATATTTTGTATTACAATATCTGCAGGACCTAGGCTTGATGTTGAGAATATAACTAGCATATATATAGCATATTACTTTAAAAATTAGGAGTTTTAAGTAAAGTTAAATTTCCACCTTTTAATTGACTCATCATACGATATCTCTGGAACTATGGTTCCAGAGATATACGCCTTATGAGGCGTAGAGAATTGAAATTTGGTAGAAATATTCTTTTCGCCGAGTAGAGGTCAGCTAAGAACGGATTTTACGAAATTCCATGCGCAACTTTTTTTTATTATGAACAGAACAGCGTCTATCAGTTCAGCTAGTACAATATATTTCGATAAATTAACTACGGTATCTAGCTCCATTTACTATTCATCTAATTATACTGTATTTGACATTATTGTTATATATCCCAAACTAGTTTTACGGCCGTTACCAATATACTATCTACAGATAGAGATAAATTACTACCTTCTACTGCCAGTAATTAGCTGTCAATAATCTGAAGCTGTCCCCTGTACCCGGTAAGTTATTCTTATCGCCCTATATTGGGACGCGTGAATTGCAATTTCCATACAAACTTCTATCGCTGGTAGCTATACATCGCCCTAATGACAGACAGCGTGCACGGGTAAGGTGAGTAACCGTCGATAAGTTTATTGGGACAGAAAAGTCAACGATAGTTACGCTTCTTAACTCAAGTAAAAGATAGACTGACTATTGGGCCGTAGGTCTTCAAAAGATTGATTATGACGCGTTTTTAGAGTAAGATTTAACAAGCTATTCTGATGTAATGAACTTGCCGCCTGTATACGTAGGTACCTGAGTTAAATCAAATGATCAAAGATGAGCATTAGCTTAATAAGATTCTTCTACAGTTTTATACGAATAAGCTTGTACAAAATTTTCATTTTCAAAAAGTCAGTCTGCATGTTCACGAATTTATTATAATCGATCTCAAGGACTTGTCATTCGAATACCTACTAATTATAATAATAATATAACAATAAATCATTCTTTTATACTATGCTACTTTATAGTTTAAAAAACTAAATCTGGAATTTTGATGGAGCCGAGTTCAAATAGCCGTATACCACGCATTACGCTGGCATTCTTAAAAAGATCGCGGAAACAAATAACAACGTGAGACTCGACTCGTTTTGACCGCGAAAACCGCGTAGGGGCCTCGTCGATGCGCATGTTTGTCTGAGTGTGTCATTTCGAACGTTTGTAGGTTTTTTTTTATGCAATAGCAGGACAAACGAGCGTATGGGTCACCTGTTGTTAAGTGATCACCGCCGCCCACAATCTCTTGCAAAACCAGAGGAATCACAGGAGCGTTGCCGGCCTTTAAGGAAGGTGTACGTGCTTTTTCTGAAGGTACCCATGTCGTATCGTCCCGGAAACACCGCACAAGGAAGTTCATTACACAGCTTTGTAGTACGTGGAAGAAAGCTCTTTGAAAACCGCACTATGGAGGACCGCCACACATCCAGATGGTGGGGATGATATCCTAACTTGTGGCGTGTCGTGCGAGGGTGGAATTTGGCGGCAGGAATCAGCTTAAACAGCTCTTCGGACCGCTCCCCGTGATAAATGCGGGAGAAGTCACACAATGAAGCGACGTTTCTACGCAACGCCAAGTGATCCAGCCGTTCACAGAGCACTGGGTCTCCGGCAATTCGAGCTGCTCTACGTTGCATGCGGTCAAATGGATCGAGCCGATACTGGGGTGCGCCAGACCAGAAATGACAGCAATACTCCTTGTGTGGCTGGACCAGCACTTTGTAGAGCGCTAGAATGTGGGCCAGCTTGAAGTATTGCCGTGCTCTATCAATGACCAGTTTCTATGAAGCCAATTTGACTTCTTGGATTGTAGGTAGTTTCCGTACTGGTACATATGTCTACTGTGCTATTACTATAGTTATGTTTCTTTATGGATTACATAAATTAAATTTGAAAACAAAGTTTGTGAACCACGTGGGACTCGAACCCGCGACCTCTAGCGTTCCATGCGAGCGCTCTTTCCACTAAGCCAACCGTTCGAGTGACGTATCGTTGATAAATTTTGTATGTCTTGTTCAACTCTCAGGTGTTTATGTAATTTATGTAATGAATCCCAGAACTCACTGCTTCACGGTTATTTGCACTTTACACTTACACTTTTGTAAAATGAAATGGTTTAAAATTGGTTATAATAATTCATGACCTCAAAATAGCCCATCATCGTCATTCATTCAAATATTTTAAATAATAAGTTATTATTTTATTTTTTCGTTTCTTACTGACCTATACACGGGGTGGCCGAGAAGTTGACCTCCAAAGCTAACACTTGAATTTGGCTCATTTTATTGGCCAATGTTCTGGGAAGTTTTCAAAAATGGTTAGAAGCCATAGCCATAACCCATTTTTTTTTTGATACCTTGAACATTTTCATGAATTTAGCTGGAGCAGTTATCTTGAACTTACGACTCAATTCTCTAAACTATTAATTGTTTATTGTTTGGTTATTGTAACTGTAGTTAGTAATTATCAACAATAAAATTAAATAACGTGTTCTAAAAAATTAGAAAAAGGTCCTAAGCCACAATTAGGTGAAAAAAGCGGATAAAAGGGGAAAGAAATTATTATCGTAGAACATACATAGGGGTGGTTCGGATACTCATCACCATGAGGCTTTCAAATTTACGTTTGGACGTCAATTTCTCGGCCATCCTGTATTATAATAATCAGTCGTGTATTTTTTAGACTGTGTTTTACTTGCTGTCGTGTTTAAACACCCACAACAACGGACAACCACGAAGATCCTGACCATGTAACCAGCCTTGCACCATTATACATATCTATTTATTAAAATATCTATGAAAGTAATGTTTAGATTAAATCTTGCAAACAAATCTTTGAAGGGGGATGAACTACCTTGATCCTTACTTTTGGATCTAGAAAAATTTGAAGTCGATTCGCTTCTTGCTTTATATTTGTAATTCATCAAAGTGTAATTCTTAACACGATTTATAATGCCAGACACGCAAATAAAGCAGATCTACCTTAACATTTTAATTGTCCACAATATTTAAGTTAAGCTGAGAGGTTTAACCTTAATGATTGATAGTCTACAATCGTTTTCATTCTAGTATCATATTAATAAAACAATAATTAATAATTTAAAGGTTTATTTGGTTCAAAAATACAGAAATCTTATTACTCAGCATTAGTCAGCATTATGTTGGGAATTTTATTTCTCAACGCTACCAGCGTAGACACCGAGACACAGACTTCGAGAATTAAATATTTATATATTTATAATTCCCCAAGTCTACTGCTACTATAAACATTGGCAATGATAATAAAATAATATATAGATATACAAAAAGTAAAAATAAAAATTAAATCTGTTAGTAACTAATATACTTTTCTATCAATTTAAGGAAAATAATAGTAACTTAACATTAAATCATAATATCATAACATCGGTAAGTAATCGGCAAATATTTCTTATTAATAAAATAACAATAAGTTTGAATAAATAATAGAGAAGTCATAATGTTGACCTTTAAAACAAAATAAAATATATCCTTATGACATCAAAAAATAAATTATAAAACCCAATGATGGAAAAACATAAAACTAAATAACAACAAATCCCGTAAGTGCTTATCATTATCAACTTATATATATAAAATATAAATAACAGAGCAAGACAATATCATACAATAATAATTATTAAAATCCAACTAAAAAACCTGGTTTTCTCTGGACCTACCAGAAAGAAGCGAAAGCGAAGAATAAAAAAAAAACTCTTAAGCTTGATTTCATTTAGGCGGAGTTCCCAGATAAGCATGTCTTCATAGTAAATTAAATAAGTATAAGTGACCTTGGTAGGGGTAAAAACTCATCTGTTTAGGTAGTCGCGGACATTACGACTCGCAATTTGTTACCGTATAGCCTTAAAAATCCACATTTTATTGTTCTCCACGAATTGTGCTCCTACAAGGGTCACATTCAAATTTGTTGAGTAGCAGTGTCGTGTCTTTTAAGAGTATGAGATGAGATTTTGTCAGAATTACTTTTCTTAATCTGGAATTTGGATGCCTTTTTCAAGTTTCAATGTTTGCTGAAAGGTTACTTACAAAATGACCGTTTCCATTAATTTAGTTGTGAAGTGATTCTCGTGGATTTTGATGGAATGTTTTAATTACAATCGAAGCAAATTAATGAAATTAATATTGTATTGGTAGAACATATTTTCATCCATTTCTCTTTCACTTGTGATTTGTAATTTTAAATGCAAAACATGATTTTAATGTTATTCATGAACGAAATACTGTTATGTTGTTGGTTAAAAGCGTTTCAAAACACTTTTTTTTAACAAAACACGTTTATTTTTTATCATACATTGTAATATTTTTCACTAATTATTATTTTTTCCACTGATTGTTTTATATTTACCGAATAGAATTACTGCCTCGAGAATATAGTAGAGATAGGCTACACTGAACTTTTAATGAGCTGTTACTGAACTGATCTTTAAAAGTGGTATTTAAATATATAGCCATATTGTTTTGCTGATTGATAATGATTTATCTGATACGACAATTTTAAGATTCAGCAGTATAACTTGTAAAAATAGTATGTAACAGAAAGTACGTTCCACACTTTTAATTATATTACGTGACATGCAATACATGTAATATTTTTGAAATAAAAATCAAAATAAAAAATTTCAAACATTTCGTTCAGACTGGTTGCAAATTTGGTTAACATTGCGTAGGTATGCAATTATTGCGTCGTGTCGAATCCTACTCTTAGTTACATCGTATTCAATGTCGAAGCGATGATTGAACGAACGAAACATTGTTCGATGTTTTCAGTCCTAGCCCTACTCTTACGGCGTTTACCAATATACTATCTAGGGATAGAGATAAATTACTAACTTCTACTGACAGTAATTAGCTGTCAATAATCTGAAGCTGTCCAAATAAACCCGATAAGTCATTCTTATCGCCATAAATTGGTACGCGTAAATTTCCATACAAACTTCTATCGCTGGTAAGCTATACGACGTCCAATTGACAGACAGCGTGTACGGATAAGGTGAGTTACCGTCGATAAGTTTATTGGGATAGATATTGGAACGGCCGTAAGTCTGTTGTACAGACAGTATCTGACATTCAAATTCCAGAATGTTACAGTATAAATCATATATTAATAATGTTTCACATTACTATCAAATAAGTAAATATCCATTATTAGTTTATTATAACGTTAATATGTTTTTAGTATAAAGTTGTTCGTTGTTCGGGTTTAGTATTTGCGATTATCACGATAATTAACGACAATTGGAAACAATGTTATTGCAGCATTGCACTGTTTCGTATTTGATTGCAATTTATAACTAAATCCAATGAATGGTTTTGGATTACAGATGATTAGAGTTGCTTATAGTTCATGTTTTTTTTCCAATGCTTAATACTTGCAATTCATGAATGCTATAATATTGGTAAACTTTATTTGTTTTGTTGCTTGAGCAATTATTCAAAAGTATATCTACGCTTATTGTAGTTTTTAGGCCTATTTGGTACTTATATTATTCTTTATTATTAATAAATACAACATTATTTTCGTTTATCAATGTAGTCAAAAATGTACATGCAAGTGTTTTGTTAAACGGAGAGGTGATAAAACCGGTGCAATCTGCTATATTTCTTGGCATTACTTTGGATTCCAATTTACAATGGGGCCCCCATATTGAAGGGTTGGCGAACAGACTTAGTTCTGCAGCATACGCGGTTAAAAAGATTAGACTATTAACTGACATAGATACAGCACGACTAGTTTACTTTATGTCCTATGTATTATTTCCTATGGTATATTGCTATAGAGCAACGCTGCCGATATTAATACAATATTAATTGTGCTGCTGAATGGGCTATTCCCACCATTTATATCCTAGGTCCTAAATAATTATTGAGAGCAAAATTTAAATAAATTAACATCTTGACTGTTGCTTCTCAATATTTTATTATCTATAATGTAATGTATGTTCATAGGCACAAAAGTGAATTTGCTAGAAAATATTATAACCATAATGTTAACACCAGGTACAGACATAAACTAATAATGCCTACTACTCGAAGTCGAGTTAGTAACTTTCCTGTAGGGCGTTGTATATAGGGCATATTTAAGAAATGGGAACCCAACCCAAGATTCCTACACAAGCAATTTAAGTCAGCGTGACAAAGCCTGCAATGAAAACTAAATCACATTACTAGAAAGAGTGAATGAATGAATTGAAAGATTGAATATTGCTGAAATTTATATATTGAAAGCTCAAAACGCTTAGGACAATTCAAAACCAAGCTTTCTTATCATTTAAATAATCTCTTATACTATATAATTTAATAAGTTTTCGTTTATTATAATTTTGAACTTGACTTTTCACCTTTGTTTTCAGGAAGCTTATCATAAAATCGAATACCAGTGCCTATATATCGATCTTAAATTTTACTTAGCCTAGAAGCATAGTTTCTTGTACAAATTTTATGTCTGTGATATGTTTTCTTAATTTTTTTGAAATTGAAATTGAAAAAAAAAAACTTATTTTCACATACTTATAATATATAGACTTCAACCCGCAACGAAAAATATAATATGTCTACATATTGTACACATAGTTTCTACAATAGACTGATTAAACGAAATCAACACTTGAAAATCAAACATTGAAAAGTTTGAGCATTCACGAATAAAATTTATTGGAAATCAAGGTAGGTTATTGTAATTCATTTTAATAGTCATCAATTGTACTTTATTATTTTTACCGCTATTGGGCTTTACATAGATATATATTTACCCAATAAAGAGAGATTCCATGACAATAATAAAACCGGAAATAGTTGCTTCAATAAAAACTTCTGTATTCTGAGAGGATATTTGGTAATAGTGCTATTATTATAATATTACTAATATTATCTAATATTGCAACAAAAAGCAGAAATATTAGACAATAAGAGAGGAATGCGTAAGTCTATAAGCCCCGGTTTGAGGCTCGGGTGAGCTTTGGTCCAGCCCGTGCCATCCGCATTATACTTAATTGTGATTTAATGGTTCTACGTTCGTTGAATTTCATTCATTAAGTATCCTATGTTATTTTCGATTATTTCACTGGAAATTTTTAATGAATATGAAAATGAATCCGTTTCTTTCGACATATAATATCAAAATATATATACAGAGACACGTTTGTAGACATTGGTTACAGCTTTACTTGCGCAAGGAACCGGACAGATATGTTATTAGATCGTTAGTGATCTTCTCTCCATCGAGCCTAGTGAGCAAGCGGTCCGAGGTTCGAGCCTCCTTCCGAGACGCCCTGCGCCTGTGAGCTACATTTTCCGTCTCAAAGGCCCCCGTCCGGCTTTGCTATAAAAGCCCTTACGGGGGTGTTTACACCTGAGTCTGACGTATGGGCCCCATTTCGGGGACCTCAATACGTAAATGTATTTTCCTCCTCTCCAAAAAAAAAACTTGCGCAAGTTATAATCGAATTAATAATATACTTTATATTACTTTAAAAAAACTTTATTGAATTGGGCTTAAACTAAGCACTTTTGAATCGTCATTAAAAATATTTGAGTAACTTGAATAACTGACTCTGTATGTTCGGAAAAAGTAGAGCTCGTGAGAAGAACATACAAGAAACTCAACAGCCACTCTTTGCAATCAAATAGAGTATTTTAAAAGGGCTGTAATATACATAACAAATTAGTCTGTAAGGTGCTGCATCTAAAATACGAGTCGTGTTTGAATTTAAGTATTTGTTGGATGTGATTACTAATTATGACAGTATCATGACCATCATGTTCACGAAGCTTCTTTACAAAAACAAAGAATTCAAGCTCTACTTTTTATGGAAGTAAGGGATGAGACAAGCAGGATGTTGTAATGCTAATTGATACGCCCTACCGATAACAATGCAGTGCCTCTCAGGATTCTTAAAAAGCCAAAAATTCTGAGCGGCACCACAATTGCGCTCGTCAACTTGGGATATAAGATGTTAAGTCTAATTTTCCCAGTAATTTCACTAGGTACAGCGCCATTCAGACCAAAACACAGTAATGTTTACACATTACTGCTTCACGGCAGAAATAGGCGCCGTTGTGGTTCCCATAATCTAGCCGGCTTCCTGTGCAAAGGAGCCTTCCACTGGTAATAGTTTGACGCATCTAATTTACGATATTTTTTTTTATAAAGTTTATTACTTTTAACGAAATATAAAAATTAAATATATAATACATGACGAGGAAAGAACCTCTGTATTGTTTATAAGAGGTGTGACGTCATTACTGTTGACATCGCAATTGCTATCTTGCTGAAGATCACTCATTGGTTCTTCTAAAGAAAACTACACGAGTAGGTATTTTATTACTTTCGTTCTCTTGCGTCACGGAGCTTTACTTGAAACTTTCTGTCACTAAGATAAGACTCCATCAGTATGTAGTAGGAGTGTGGAAGGTACATTTTAATTTTGCACAATAGTCCTTTATGCCAAACCCGATCGAAAGCTTGTTGTACGTCGAGAAAAGCAGCCGAACAGTATCCCTTTTTTCCAGACATTGTCTAATTGTACAATACACTCTGTGAACTTGTTCTATGGTGGAGTGATGTTTCCGGAATCCAAATTGATGGTCAGGTATTACATGACCCATATCTAGGCAAGGGGATAGTCGTGCCAGGATGATCCTTTCCCACAATTTTGTCAATACAGGAATCAGGCTAATAGGGCGATAAGACGAGACTTCGGTAGGCGGCTTACCACGCTTATGGTCATAACAATTTGTGATATTTTCCAGAGTGCAGGAACATGCGAGGTTCTCAATGTGGCATTGACAAGGATGGTCAAAAACGTAATGGAACTTCATTGGAACACTTCTTAGGAAGCTCTTTCAATAGCCTGGGGGTGATAAGATCAAATCCAGGTGCTTTATTAGGGTCCATTTTGGCTATTTCTCTAGTGACCTCTCTTGGTGTAGTAGGTCTCAAAGGCAGGCATAGTTGCAGGTCTTGTCTTAGGATTTGGTCTATTTCTGGATCTTCTGGACTATCCATATTGTTGGGTTGGAATACGTCGGCCAGGTATGTAGCAAAGGCCTGAGATTTTTCTTTATCAGATCGTGCCCATGTATTACCAGATCTTATAGGTGAAGAACTCTGTTGCGGCTGTAGGAGGTACTTTGTTGCCTTCCAGAGGTTGTGAGTCCCGTTTGAATAAGGAGACATTCTCGCAAATCTCTGAGTAAGCGATTCATTTACAGCGTCGTCCAGTAGTTATTTAAGTTCTTTAATAGCTCGATTTAGTCTGGTTTTGTCCTCAGGTTTATGAGTTGTCTGCCAAATTCTACGAAGGCGACGATTCGCAGCGATTTTTTCTTTCACTGCAAGAGGGACCGATGCCACTCGCGATGTGTCTTTTAGCTCAGGAGTACTAGACTAAGCCGCCACTTGAATAAGACTTGTTATATAGAGGCATGCGTCGTCTACTTCTTCCTTGGTTTTGAGCGGGACATTAAGGTTAAGGTTAGATTCAAGGAATTCCTGAAAAGATCGCCAGTCAGTTTTGTGATTGTGGAGGTAGTCGGTATGGATGTCACTGGGTATGGCCACTGGACTAACCGTAAGTAGGACAGGTGAGTGGTCGGAGTTACCGTCGAGGCTTGCCTTTATGATAGTGTTCTGTTCGCTGATACCCTTTGTGATAAAAAAGTCTAGGAGGTCAGGTATTCTGTTGCTGTCCGTGGGCTAATACGTAGGCTTTCCAGTTGCCATAGCTAAAAGGTGATTGGCATCGATACTCTTTTTTAGTTCCCGGCCTCTAGTGACTGTTAGTCTTGATCCCCAGTATGAATGCTTGGCATTCCAATCGCCACCAGCAATGAATCGGTTGCCCAATGACATAAAAAGTCAGTAAACATTTTCTCTGTTATTATGTGCCGCGGTGGACAGTATATCGCAGAGAGGTTAAGGGATCCAGAGCGATGTTCCACCCTTACATTTGTGGCTTGGAGATAGGGAGCCGTAGTAGAATCCAAGAGGCAGTGCTTTATGTTATTCTTGATAATTATTGAGGTGCCTGCATGGGCTCCACCATCAGGACGACAGGTGAAGTACACGGAAAATCCTGGAATACATATTCTGCTTCTTGGTGTTGTTTGTGATTCAGATATAAGACACACGTCAAGCTTGTTGGATTTTATGAACGTCTCTAGTTCATTTTTATTAGGGGTAAGGCCGTTGATGTTCCAAGTGGCAATATGTAAAGAAGTCATTTTGTTAGTTTGGAGACGAGAATACTAATTAGACTCACTAAAGAGCCAATTTGTTGAATTAGGAGGTTCATTTTCTCGCTTTGTTTAAGTAGAATATCTTCCAAGTTGTTGTAGGATTGTTGCTTTGATTGGGTATTCCTTCCATCAGTAACTTCAGCATAGGTGCGTTGGTGAATGGGTTTTTCATTTAATTGAGGTTTGGTCGAGGTGGAGGTTGGGTTGATTGGCAAAGCTGGGGTAGTTGAGGAGGGGTTGCGTGTTTCTCTTGGAGTTACGGTTTTATTTCTACGGGCGAGGATTTTTTTGTATATTTCACAGCCTTTGTAATTAGCTGGGTGGTCACATGAGCAGAGAGCGCATTTAGCCGGTGTGGTTCTATCTTTCTTTTTGCACTCCGAGGATGGATGATGATCGCCTTTTGTGACTTTCTCCACATTTGACACACCTATATGTCCTCATGCAGTTATTCTTCGAATGAGCGTAGCGCTGGCAACGTTGGCATTGAACAATACTTTTAGACTTACGAGGATCCTCTATCTTGACTTTTTGGTTAAATATATAGGTTATGGTCTTGACTGCAGGATTGTTAATACTGGGCTCAATGTTCACGAAAAATGTCGATGTGGGTTTATTGTCAGGCCCATATCGTGCATTGATGATTTCGCCTTTAATGTTATTGTTCGTACTCTCAATGGCTTATAATATCGCTTCATGGGGAGTACTGTGATTGGAGGTCTTTAATGACAATACGATAGCATTTGTTGTCCTTAGGGGTAAACGTATGCCCTATGAGACCGTTTGCTCTTATTACCGCTATGATTTTCTTGTACTCCTCAGCAGTGTTGACGAGTATGTGGAGTAGATTTTTGTTGATTAATTTGAATCTGAAACAGTCTTTGCTGCTGACGGTTTGAAGAAGCTTCGATAGCTCGGTAACATCCTCTATGCCATTGAGGACGCCAGGTTGAGGTTTGCTGGGCTTGTAACGTCTAAAGGCAAGGCGCTGAAACGGTTTTTCGGGATAGTACTTTATGCCTCTGGTGGAGAACTGCAGTATTTTTTCTTTTCTTACTGCTTCTTTTGTCCTTGATTGGTGATGGCACCCTTTGCCATGGTGGTGGGGCAGGGTGTTGAGGGATGTCTTCCAACAAGGTGGCTTCATGTGAGTTACTAGACGAATTTGGTTTCTCAGCATTATTAACCGTATGGTTGTCTTGTGGTAACCTGCGTAGATCGGAAAGGGATCCAAAGCGTTGTCTGTTAAATATGTCTGGCACGAGTCCTTCTTGCGTTAGCAGTTTGTGTTGAGGTTGAAGGTTTTTTGAGGGATTTGACTTAATTTTTGTTCCCACGAGAAGGGTCGAATTTTTGGTCGCCCACAGGGTAACGCCCATTCCTGTGAGAAGGCACTTTACAACGATATGGCCAGATACATCCAGGTTGGCGCTAGAGACTTATTATTATTACTTACTCAGGGAATTCATCCCTCAGCCATTCATCCTGTCGGCGCGTATCCCACCTTAGGATTGGGGTTATTTTTTATGGAGGTTATCTTCCTCTTGGCCCAGGCGATTAAGCCGAGGTCATCGTTCTTACGAGACATGACCGCAAATTTACGGTTAGTAAAAGTTATTTCCTTCCTCTACGGGAGCTGGCCGCTAGGCCTGCTTAGTAGGTTAGTTGACCGCCGCCTACGACTCGGCGTTAGTTGTTCTTTAGCACCACGCAGGGGACACGTGTAGGGTTGTGGTTAGGTAGTTCCTACGGACGCGAACAACTTTACCCCCCAATTTACAATAATTTCACATCACAATGTAATTAAAGGATAAATCATGAACTAATTTTAACTAAAATTAGTTAAACTGAATTATTCTCGTTTGTATAATAGGTGTGTTGTAGTATTTGCGCCGATATACAAAATATTTTTAACGTAACACGAATTATATATTGGATGTAGCCCCTTAAAAACTAATTTATTATGTATATTAATAGACATTGTAAAATACTTTATATTTTGATTGAAAAGAGTGGCCGTTGAGTTTCTTGTATGTGGTTGCGTCGCAATTGTCTGTTCTCTTTGTTGTAATTTTTTGTTATGACAAAAAAGTGCGAAATATTCCTGGGGATAATAGAGAGATAACTATGGACAACAGACGCATTAGTATCTGATTGGCTAATCTGATGCCAATTGACTCTTGCGCTGGTTTATAACCAATTGTCGCTGAGCACCGGCACAGCATATTAATTAATAATTCATCAGCAACGGAATAATCGCAACGAGTCAAAGTACTCGGTGAAACGCATTTATTCACCAAACGCCGACCAGACACATACTTTAGCACCAGGAGTTGCTAGAGGATTAGCGGGAACTGCAGACTACCTCTACCTCGGAACCTCAGGCATGCCTGTCTATTGTTTCGCCATAACTAATAATATTCATTTTTAATATCAAATGTTATCTTATGCACGAGCTTATACGGTATGTTCTCCTCACAAACTCTACTTTTTCCTATGTTAGATTCAGTATTTTAAATAAATATATATAGTTGAGATTCAACAGCGCTTATTATAAGCTTCATTTAATAAAGCTTATTGTACTTTGTCTTTGATGAAGTATACGTCGAAACCACGTGTAAAATGTCAGGATATAAGTTGAGACACGCGTGTCATCCTAACTGTTCAGATAACTATTTCTTCTTTACTTATGTTTGCCTGGTATCTACTTGTTTCATGTTATAACGTGGAAAATTATTCACTTTGAAAAAGCAGATATTAATTAATTTTAGGTCAACAGCGCCTAAGTTGTTACGGTAAATTTATTGTTTATCTTTACTAATATTATAAAGCTGCAGTGTTTGTTTGTTTGTTTGTTAGAACGCGCTAATCTCTGGTACTACTGGTCCGATTTGAATGATTCTTTCAGTGTTGGATAGTCCATTTATCGAGGAAGGCTATGTTTTTTTTTCAAAATTAGGAATCCGTTATAAAATTGCTATTTTGTAACACAAGGTGTAAAATCTAAAACCTAGTTTTGCGAGCGCTGCAAAAACTATTGACAATAGAACAAAATGATGTACAGGCTATAATATAGGCAATATTTTATTACTTATAAAACTATCGCGTGAATTATACTTTATATGGCAAAACAACGTTTGCCGGGTCAGCTAGTTTAAAATAAGATTCAAGTCATTGCTTTAACTAATCGAACCCTAAAAGGAAAGGGTGAAAACTCTTGACTTGCAAACACGTGGAATGAAATAGGAAAATGGAAGTACATACCTGATACCACGTCCTGCTATCGCCGCCGTTAAGTCTTGTATTTTGGAGATTTGGCAGTCCTGAAAACTTTCACCACACTCACAGATATATATTTTTGTTCACAAAGTAGTATTTTGTTACTTTTAGCTTTAGCTGGGACTATTTTATGTTTCAACGCTCGACTGACATTACAGTTTTGAGACGTAGAAGCATGTTAACCAGGCGGCGCAACTGGTAGGTAGGAAAAGAAACAAAACTAGGATAGTTTGAAACTCCGTACAAGAAATTTATCAACGGGGACCAATTGATCACCATTAAAATACATATGGCTCTGTTGTAATATTACTCTTAGTATATCGTGAAATAAATTGAAATATTATCTTTATAATAATATGACATCCTTTACATATCAGAATTACTGTAATAAATCAGAAATAATTACAATAATTTCTTGTAGCTTATAACAATAATTTTGGTCAACAAAATTCGTTGTAAATTCGGAGGTGTAGCATATTTTTCGTAAAGCGTTCTTATTTTTCATTCGTATTTCTCATTTAGGCACAGTATTAGCGCGGTGAGTAACCGTTGATCAAGTGCCGCTACAAATCATAGTGACGTCACCGTTATTGCAAGGAGTTTGCTGTGAAATATCTACGCGTCTTTCCAGCTAATATGGTATTTTGTAAGTAAGCCTCTACAGTGAAATAATACTGTAATACCTCTTTCTTATCTCAATATATTATAACTATTTTATGAATATTATCATATTGTCTTGGATAGATCATTTTCCTTTTATTTTAAATGTTTTAAACTTTAAATATATCACTTTAACAGGAAATTTATTTAATGGTGATAGTAAAATAAACGTGTTATATATGGACAATGATACAAATTCTCGGTTCTTAATTCAAAATTCAAATAGATTTTTCATTTAGAAATAGTTATTGCTATTCCTATTTCCAAAAACATATCGGGAACATTCATTCGGTGTTTGTTGATTTGCCGTCGTTATTTGATAATGATTGATGATATTGGATATTATTTGTTAAGTTTGATAGATAAACCTATATTTTTTATTCTTCTCAGTTTACCATCCAATAATAAGTACGTAAGTATCCAATCATTTACCAGATGGTTTTATAATGGTATTATAAGAATTAATTGTTAATATATGTTAGTTTGTAATTGGCTTCATTTGTTGTTAGGTATCATTCAAACCGTGGCATGGATAACAATACGGCAATGTTCTTATATAGCCTCAATAAAAACGATTTACAATTCTAAAGTTTTCTAAAGAATCATAATTTTATTCAAAGAGTCCGCCGCAGCCATCTTGCTTTATTTGTGCCTCAATTTAAATTGGTATGAAAGTGAAGCTTTATTAAAATCAAATAGGCAATTTACGAAAATTTATTTAACTAGTTAACTATTTCACCAATGTGCATTAAGCTTAATTTGAAAAAGCGAAAGCATAACTTAAGCTTATTGGTCGCACCACTTCTTCAAGAGCGCTGTTAATTATGTTATTAGTATATTTGAAAATTTAACAAAATGACCGTGATCACTCCTTCGAGTCAACTCGTGCGTCGGTCTTCTTCGGCCGAAGCTATGATTGCTGGATTCGCGGTGGGGTAAGGAATGAGGGAGGGATAGGGAAGGTGTTGTGAACTATGGAAAGTTCTATAACATTTTTTCGCTTCCAAATGATTTGAGTTTTCTTTAGTGTTAATTCCGCCAATATTTGTCTTTAAACAATTCTACACGTGTTTCGCCTCTACACGAGGCATCCTCAGTCTCGTGCCAGATTTTGACGAGTCAACACGTCCTGAGGATGCATCGTGTAGAGGCGAAACACGTGTAGAATTGTTTAAAGACAAATATTGGCGGATAATTATGGATTTTCGCAAAGTAACGACTACTTGAATAAATTTTTCTTTTACATTTGTTCGCGTTTATTTCAATACCACTTATGATAATTAATAACAAATAAAAATGCTAGAACACAAACATTAAGCTTTAATGTCAATAGAGCAAGAGAAGTTAATATTTACACGATATCACGAGGTAAAAAGTCTGTTTTGTTTATTTATTATTGGTATTATTTTTAATTTTGGGTTATGTCTTAAATAACAAATAAATTCCTAATTCAAAAAAACAAAATTTCAAAGTTAAGAATTACTACGGTCTCGGAAATGTAAAGACAAGTAGAAGTGACAAAAAACACATTGCCTCTCTATTAAATCAATTTTTGTATAATGGTTATATTCGAATAAAAAGTTATTGTTGTGAGCACTTTGGTAAAATTATGTCAAACACCTTTTCAGAAAATATATAACCTTAAATTTTTCTAACAAGCTTTAATAAAAAGAGTTTATCAACGGTTTCTGAGTTTCTGAACTGAGATGGTTTCACTATATTATAGGGAAGATAAAATTTTCCCCCCCGATTCCGCCACGAACATAACCATGGCTATATTGGGCCTTAAACAAAGCTGTAAAAAACGTGAAAAATGATCGAATGTTATATAAAGTTAATAGAGATGACGAAGAGGTCAAAAACCATAAATTTTGTAGCGCCAAAAGAAGTAAGCTTTGAGTTTCAGGTCTACGCTAATGTATAATCTCTCAGAGTGGAACATATAGACAGGGCTTCAACTAAATCTTTTATCAAAATAAATCTTTGTTTTAAGAATATAATTTTTTTATGATTATACATTATAGAGCTCCGTCATGACTTCAGTACAATTTGTGTTCAGCCCAGCGAAACACTCTAAAAAAAGCGATTCACTCGATTGTATGAATCGTGCAGTCATTGATAAATTGACGGATGACGGCTATAATCTTGTAAAACATGGAGATAGCCAAAATACACTACTTTTTAAGCAACCGTTCGCTTTCAAACTTAGCTGGATTATACTTCGCTGCCAACCGGAATACTTCAATTACTACTATTTCAAACTTATGTTAAATAACTGCACGTTTCATACCACACAGTAGGGATGGATACATATGTTTCATACTTAACTAAATTTCAATTTTCACCTAAGCAGTTCTGCCTCTTATAACCTACGTAGTATTTACATCCTCTTTAGTTGTCAACCTAAAGTGTATTGTAGTAGTTGAAGTTCTTTCGTTTGAGATTAAATATTTTTGTTGCATTACTTTACGTTGATTAAAAAGAGTGATATTGAGTTTGTTGTTACTTCTTCTCATTAAAGCTCAGAAGATCTTTTTCCGAAGTTGTGGTTAATGGAAATTATTATAACTTTTGCTATTCCTGAGTGCCATTTCTTTGATCTTAATGTTTAAAGTGTTGTAGTTTGTAATTTTTATTTGTAGTGGAGAAAATGGGCCATCAAAAATACCTATGCTTGGAAATATTACTCATGATAATTTTACTGATTGCGGTTTAATAATTCGATCCACAATTAATTATTACATTCGCTTGTTGAAAACATCACATGAATTATTAATAACGTTGGAAATATTTAATTAATATTAATATTGATTTGGGGGTTGTGTTTGTTTTACTTGATATATGATTTATATTTAGTTTGCAGCGCCTTTAGAAGTCTAAAGGACTAGGAAATAACGGATGAAATTAAGTGTGTCAAAAAAATATAGCGAGTGGGTGTACTTTTTCAATTTACTTTTCTTTTTGAGGAGTCATCAAATGAACCTGACTGATATTGTAACTGTCTTATAAAAATTCAACGTTCTGTCCCAGCTTCATAAAATTGCTATAAATTAAAATTATTATAAATTCTCGGAGTTGAGAAAAAGAGAGAGAGAGACAGAGACAAAACAGATATAACTCAGAAATAGTCAAGTGTTGGAGACTTCATGCTACGAGGGTGTTAGCTCGAGTTACAAATAGGTATCATTTCAACACCGCATTAGAATATTTAAGACAATTCATGGGGACATTCATTTACCAGTTTAGAACTTTGTATCATTTTTGAAAACCTATCCATAGATATCCTACACGTATGGATTTGGTGATAAAAAATTTTTGAGTATCAGTTCTGTTATAAAATGTTAATGCAGTTCACAGAATACATCTACTTAAATCAAAATTTCAACAGTACAGTTCTTATAGTTTTGGAAAAAGTGGCTGTGACATACACGGACGGACAGACAGACATGAAGAATCTATAAGGGTTCCCTTTTTTGCCATTTGGCTACGGAACCTTAAAACAAATCTCATTTTAATCTCGATCAAATGCTTACTATTTGCCAGAGTTAGCATTGGACTTTTCTAAGTGCTTATTCAGTTTACAAAGTCATTGTGTTTGGTGCATGTTTATTTAAAACTGATAGTAGTAAATTCGTTTCATTTGTTTTGATTTATTGTTAGAGATTATGTGAAAGAAAATTGAATGGGACAAGGTTAAATTTGGCATTTGCTCGTATTGCAAGCATCTACTTAAGGACAAAAAATATTATAATAAATCTTATTATTTAGACGAATTTACGAGTTATTTAGCTAATTCCTGAGTACCTCTGTCTTCTCAAGCGCCGATGGAGCGCGATCCCAGCATCTGCGTGGCATTGCGCCATACCATCGACGACCGCCAGACATAAGAGGACCTAGTCTCCTAGGACACGACTGCTTCCTCGCCGCTGGCTGATGGGTGCTCACCCGTACACTACCGGCGGTCTTGACATCACTGGGCGGCGGGTGATTGGCTTGCAGCCAATCACGGACCTACAACCCTGCCGCAGTCCCCAGATTGCTCGCGCCACTACGCGGGCTCGATCGCACTACAGCAGGATACCACCCAGAACCCACCTGTAGTTGCAGGCGGCGATGACATCACTGAAAAGTAACCCTGAGGCCCGTGAGGCTGACGCGGGAGATCGAATGTCCGAATTTGGTTGTAAATTCAATCGTATGTTACCTAAACCGACAGAGTTATAGAGATGGATATTTACGTCTGAACATAACCTGAATAAATATTTTTCACCGCTATTTTTTTTACAGTAATAACAAAATATTCTTCCTACAAAATGAAATCCAAATTGGATTATTTTGAAACAAGGAATTCAAGAAACGAATAATAAATTTTGATTACATTTTCACGTTCATGATCGTGATTCGAATTTCAAATATTTCAACACTGTTCAAAAATTATGTTGAAATATTAAACACGCGGTTTTTACTTTTACGAGTACTTTATGGTATTTATTATGCAAGACTATAATTGTTAATAGATATATAGAAGTAAAATGTATTCTTTGATTGTTCCACACATGATATTATCTCAGTAATATGGCGTACGTAGTAAACAGATAACCCGAGTCCCTGGATGGTATTAATTACGATAGATAATCAGAAAGTTGTTACACAATTCAAATATTTTATGTAACCATTTATTTAGCCTATGACAATCTGCTACTATACTTGGAATAAGAAGCTGGATGAATATTTTTCAAAGAAAATCCAAAAAATAATTTCTCTGTATTCTAGAAATTCATAAAAGTAAAACTAAAGACGGATTAAAGTTGATAAAACAATAAGAAAATCTTGTGACCACTTATGAAGTTTTATTAACAACGGGACAAGCGGGCAGGTGACATCAACTTATAAATGTGACGGAGAGTTCAAAAAGATTAACGTAACTATGTTTAAACTAATAATATTATTATGGTATTTGAGAGAAATTGCTACACTGTTGAAAACCAGTTTTTATTTACCAGTGGAAGGCTCCTTTGCACAGGATTCCGACTAGATTATGGGTACCACAACGACGCATATTTCTGCCGTGAAGCAGTAATGTGTAAGCATAACTGTGTTTCGGTCTGAAGGGCGCCGTAGCTAGTGAAATTACTGGGCAAATGAGACGAGCGCAATTTTGGTGCCGATCAGAATTTTTGGAATATTCAATTATCATAATCCCTTTCCTAATCCTTATTATCAAAAAAAATATTGATTTTCACTGTAAAAAATACTATTATAAATACTATTTCAAATACTTATACTATTTAAAATACTATTATTTCACTATAAAGGCGAATAAATAGCTCTTAACATCGTTATACATCTCATATATTATACAAAAGAGATTTCCACCTACGTATTGACCCATCACGATATTTCTGGAAACATATGACATAGAGACTTGAAATTTTGTAAAAATACTCCTTTCGCTAAGTAGAAGTCAGATAAGAAGGAATTACGAAATTCCACGCGCAAGAGTTTTTTTATTATGAACAGAACAACATGTGTCGGGTCAGCTATTATACTAAATAAATCTTGACAAATATTATAAATTAATATGAATTTGTTTTCATCGTATGAATATTTGTAATAGATGAACTCAAAAACCACTTAACTGATTTTAGAAACTCCAAAAAGACTACATTGTCAACTGTTGGCTGTTATATAATATATTTTTTTTATGAAAATAAAGGACGAGACGAGCAAGACGTTCAGATGATGGTTATTGATTCGCTCTGCCCTTTACAATGCATTGCCGCTCAGGATTCTTGAAAAACCCAAAAATTCTAAGCGAAACTACAATTGCGCTCGTCACCTTGAGACATGAGATGTTAGGTCTCATTTGCCCAGTAATTTCACTAGCCACGACGCCTTCCAGACTGAAGCACAGTAATGTTTACACATTACTGCTTCACGGCAAAAATAGACGCCGTTGTGGTACCCATAATCTAGCCAGCATCCTGTGCAAAAGAGCCTCACACTGGTAGAGAGATCCCTACTAAAATCTCACCGATGTTATATCAGCAATCAAAAATATGTCTCAACTATTTATAATTGTGAAGACTACACATGATATTAAAATAGGCTATAGTTATTACTAATATTGAAAATTGAAGCGTGTATCAGTAGTAATTATTGAATCTGAGAGTTATATAAATAATTTTATCCATTTATGCACGAAAATTATTAATCTGGGCATAAATATTGATGTCAATTAATCAAAGCGTATCATCAAAGTAGACCTCTAACTTGGTGCTAATCGTGGATAAACAGGACATATGTTAAATCAGTCCGTACAGTTAAAGAAAGTGGCTCGAGCAAAATGCTAGATGTTCTTATATTCGATTTTAAGCACAAAAATATAGTTTTCATCGATGAAAAAATGTTCACAATTGAAGAGCACTACAATAGGTATAATGTGTGTGTAACTGTTCGCTGATAGCTTTTTTTTTTATGGAATAGGAGGACAAACGAGCGTACGGGTCACCCGGTGTTAAGTGATCACCGCCGCCCTCACTCTCCTGCAACACCAGAGGAATCACAAGAGCGTTGCCGGCCTTTAAGGAAGGTGTACGCGAAGGTGTAGCTCTAAAGAAGCTTCACAAGTCGACAGAGAAAAGAAAAGTACAACATAGTCATCATCCATTAGATCAAGTTGGGAATATGCTTTGTAAAAATGTACCCTTTACTTTCAGGCTAGACCTTGCACCTGGTCACAAAATGACATTCTTAATGATACCGCAGTTTGGGAATGGAGCGACCTCTAATAATTGGTTTAATTCATTTCTTTGATAGCCCTCAGGCTATTAAATAAAAAGTTTAATTATACAATATTACTGTGTAACCATATTTTTTATGAAATAAAAAGAAGGCCGCTGAATTTTATGCACCCGGTCTTCTCAGGTCTGAAGCATAACTTTTGGAATGGGTGGTAGTTTTTGATTTTCTATAAGCGAATGCATCCTATTTTGAATAAAAATATTTGAATTTGAATCCTTTAGTCCAGAGATGATGGTTAGTTTTAGAAGACATGGCCTGCTCTATAAAACACGGTGACATCGATTCGCTTATGAAATATCTAAAACAAGCGGAGTATTAATTTGCCACGGAAACAGTGCGTAAGTCCATTGATTCGCGGCCACACAAATTAAAGGCCTGTAACCAAAGCCAAAGGTACTCATTTGATTGATTTAAAGATTACATTACATCCTCTTCGCGTCGTTTTCCTCATTACTGAGGGTCGTGCCTCCCCCGTTGCATCAGTTTCTCCCGTACGATTTCCCTCCATCTGCTGCGATCCTTAGCTTCTTGAAGGGCATTGTGGAAGTTGATGTTCAGAGAAGATCGTATTTGGTCCGACCATCTCGTGGGACTGCGTCATTTGGGAAGTTTGCCATCTACCTTGCCTGTCACCATCAGCTGTTCCAGATTGTGTCCTCGTAAAGAGCAATATGTCCGAAGAATTCCAGCACCCTTCGAAGGCATATAGTTTAAATTCTAGTTTTGACACTAAGCTCTCTCCGAATAGACACGTTGGTGCGAAAGGCGGTCTATGGAATTCCAGCACAACATTTCAAATTCGGTCTGTGTCGTCCTTTTTCAGTGTCCAGATCTCCGAACTGAATATGGAGAAAACTAGCTAAGACAAGGTGAAAGATAAAAAATTCTGCTATAAGCTATTAAGGATAATATTATATTTTCTTATTGAAAATTCATTATATTTTATGATTTTCTTAAATTACTATTACAATAATTTTTGTGTTACGTTGTTTGCTTACAACATTCTCTCATTTGTATTGGTTAAATGCAGAATCATGTATTGTTTGCCAAGCCCTCGGGAAATGGCTACTGATAAATGGGTTCCGTGATTAAGTGCATAGTTGAAATTATGTTTCTCTGGAATATTTATTATTCGAACCAATGATCTATCTTTACTGAAATACAACTTACATAGGCAAGTTAACACATTAATTTAATTATTTTACCAAGCCCCTTCATAGAAACTTAAGGGTCCTACTGCCTTAAGTTACATCTAATAGTAACCATAATATCAATATTGAAAATATTTTATGATTTAAGAAAATAGATTTACTTGACTATCGCATGAAGACGCAATGAATCTTTTTTAATTAATTTTTTATTAAAAACTGAATGTATCTCACAAATAATACATGTTATACTATAAAAATTAAATTTGAATCCAAATTTTATGAACGATGCGGTATTTGAACCCACGACGTGTCGGGTTCCATCCGAGCACTCTTACCACTGAACCAATAGTTTGAGTACGTTGGATCGTAAATTTAATAATAGTTATTTCGCTCGGACGGAACCGGAGAGGTCGCGGGTTCGAGTCTCGCATAGTTCATAAATTTTGGTTTCAAATTTAATCTGTATAATTAATCCCAGAGAGAGATAACACTTTAAATTAATTTATTGTACACATAATATTATAATAATATATTGCTTAGTACAATGGCCAAGTAAATCTAGATACAAAATATCACTTTAAAAATTGTATATAATATAATCAATTAAATGATTGTGTGCATTGACACTCAATGGCATCTTTAAAATTTTGTAACATACGCTTCGTGTTATTTTCTATTGAAATTAATAAAATACTTACTGATGATATGTGATCCCAGTGTCTTTCTTATTACTTGTAGTATTATTTCTACCAAGTTTTTAGTTTCAATTATAAGCGAAGTTTAACAGATCCATTAATCCATAATCTAAGAATATAATATTTCTTATTGATGTACATTGTATGCATCTTGAACGCTGTACTCCATTAATTTTAAATTTCCATCATTGCAACTTTAGAATCTTAATCCAAAAATCTACTTAAGTAGAGCTACCAACAGAATGAGAATAAGTCCTATGAATATAATTGTAATAATTGATAAATCCCTCTTCGTTGAGTGCTTATACTTAGTCCTTATAGTAAATTATATTAATTAATCGTGGTTTTTATCTTTCGTCATTAAGGGTATAAGTACATTATTTTGTACGAGATGAACGTATTAAACGTAATCCGTTTCACTCCCAGTACAAAATAATAGAGATGTCTGCGAGCCTGGTGCAAATAATTTTTTCTTTTATTTATGTTTAATATAAATCAATCAAGCAGAAATATTTTCTAATAAAGAAACTTGAAACACACGGAAGACACTAATTTTAATTGACCTTAACTTCAAATAATGTTGAGTTTAGAAGTAAAACTATAAAAGTTATCACGCAAATATCAAATGATAATATTGTGTTTCGTATCGAACAACAATATTCTTGTCGTATTTCAACTTGTGCAATTATATATTGCATAATATATTCAAAACTTACAAGCAGTTTTTTCCATTAAGTATTCCAATACCATATTGTGTGGTTCAAGTGTCTACTCCGACACTGCCTGGGCTAGCTGTACGCTAGAGGAAAATGAAAAGCATGGAAAAACGACAATATAGTCTATACACAAATAAAATTTCTGCTCTAGAGCACCGGCACGGAACGCCGGAGGTCGTGGGTTCGAGTCCCGCATCGTTCATAAAATTTTGTCGTTTTTCAAATTTTATTTGTGTATTAATGCTAGAAATGAGGTTTTTCACTTTAAAAACATAACAAATAATAAAGTCTATATTAATCGCGGAACTCTGTTTTCAGATTCCTTATGCACATTTATAGTAGGAGAGCACCAATTAATTCATTATATTATATTGTCATTTTATGTTTAAAGTTGTAAAAATATGCATATTGCCGCTAACAGATTTTTGGAAAAATTAAAAAAATAGTTTTTAATCTTTTTTTTACGAAAATAAGGGACGAGACGAGCAGGACCTGCAGTTGATGGTATTTCATTCACCTTGCCCATTACAATGCAGTACCGCTGAGGATTCTTGAAAAACACAAAAATTCTGAGCGGCAATTCAACAGCACACCTCGAGACATAAGATGTTAAGTCTCATTTGCCCAGTAATTTCACTAGCTTATTTCACTTTAGGGGTTCATTTAGACCCACTAATTACCAGCCAGGTCTGCAGCTCCAAGTCGGGGTATAATAGGAGAGTTATGGAATAAGTTTCCAGCTTGCCTCAAATACCTACCCAAAAATTGTTACCAGCTCTCGGACCATTAAATATGTCACCTTCATGGTGTCCGCTTTCATTCAATAATATTTAATATTAGTTAATTATAAGTACTTGTGATTTAAACTTGATTTAAACGGTCGGCAGGTGATCTTCTGGTAAACCTAACACAAAGATGGGCTGCGGCTATTGAAAGCAAGGGGGAAGGCCTGGCAGTTAGCCTGGATATAGCGAAGGCCTTTGACCGTGTATGGCACAAGGCGCTCCTCTCAAAACTTCCATCATTTGGGCTTCCCGAGAGCTTGTGCAAGTGGACCTTCAGCTTCCTCACTGGGCGCAGCATACAGGTCGTTGTCGACGGACATTGCTCGAAACCGAAGCCCGTGAATGCAGGAGTGCCCCAAGGCTGTGCTATCTCCTACGCTGTTTCTTCTGCATATCAATGATATGTTGGACACCTCCAACATTCATTGCTATGCAGACGACAGCACTGCTGATGCCGTATACACGGGCCATGCAGGTCTCTCTCGGGAAATCGTCGACCAGTGCCGGGAGAAACTTGTGTCTTCTATCGAGTCCCCTCTTGAGAAGGTCGCGGAATGGGGTAAATTGAACCTTGTCCAATTTAACCCCCAGAAGACCCAAGTTTGCGCGTTTACCACTAAAAAACCCCATTTGTCGTATCACCGTTCTTCGACAACACTTCCCTAAAAGCCTCGCCTAGTATCGGAATACTGGGTCTCGCAATCTCGAGTGATTGCCAATTCCGTGGCCATCTGGAGAACAAAGCCAAATTGACTTCAAAGAAACTGGGCGTCATTAATAGTGCACGGCAATACTTCAAGCCGGCCCACATTCTAGCGCTGTACAAAGCTCAGGTCCGGCCACACATGGTATCAGATATCGGATCCATTTGACCGCGTGCAACGCAGAGCAGCTCGCATTGTCGGGGACCCAGTGCTCTGTGAACGGCTGGATCACTTGGCGTTGCGTAGAAACGTCGCTTCATTGTGCGTCTTCTACCGCATTTATCACGGGGAGTGTTCCGAAGAACTGTTTAACCTAATTCCTGCCGCCGAATTCTACGTTCGCACGACACGCCACAAGTTAGGATATCATCCTCACCATCTGGATGTGTGGAGGTCCTCCACAGTGCGGTTTACAAGTAGCTTTCTTCCACGTACTACAAAGTTGTGGAATAATCGGTGCGGTGTTTCCGGGACGATACGACATGGGTACCTTCAAAAAAAGCGCGTACACCTTCCTTAAAGGCCGGCAACGCTCCTGTGATATCCTTATTTGAAAAGTCACTCTATTAACGGATTCGTGAGAGTAAAAAGATTTTGTACCTTGTAGTTTACCCGGAAATGGAGATAAACCGTTTTTTTACCTTAACCCCCCCCCTTCATTTTCCTCCCTCCCTCCCTCAGATCACCCGTAAATTATATTTCCTTCCTTTTTTTTTGGATTTCTGTTATAATATTATCTTCCTTTTCCAATGGGTTTCATGCTACTCTTATTTTTTTTTCACCTCTTATCATTTTCAAAAACTTCAGAACTGGTCTAACATAGTAATGTAAGTACAAATATTTGATTTTTTTTTTACTAACTAACAGGAGCCGTTGCTTTGGAGATAAGATAATCCTGAGTAGGTGACCCATTTCCTGCACTGCACAGGAACTCTCCAATATTAAATATATTACTATTTAAATACGTTCTTTTTTGGTTTGTTTTGTACTTTTATATTTTTATATTAAGTGTATCCTGTGAGTGTTTTGTGAAATAAATGTCTTTCTTTCTTTCTTTCAATATAAACCTCACTCCTTAGTATTGCTAATGTAAAGTTTTTTTATTGAAAACAAGTAGTGTTGGGGGATGGCATTGTTGCGAAAGTATAAAACGATTTTCGGAGGGCTAAATGATCGCCAGTTCTCAACTTACAACAGCTGTTTCAAATTGGTTGGTTGATGGTTTTGTTGTGAAAATTTATGCTGACACCATACAATAGCTACTGTGGCGACACGAGCTTCGATGCTGTGCTTATGAATAGAGAATTTTAATTTGGTTACATTCTCTAATTAAAGTTGTCAGATTTAAACAACGAAGGGTACATGATGTTAACTATATCTTGACGCTAGCTATGATAACCGATATTGTAATGCCTGTTATAATTTTTTTATGAATATAAGGGACGAGACGAGCAGGACGTTCAGCTGATGGTAATTAATATGCTCTGCCCATTACAATGCAGCGCCGCTCAAGATTATTGAAAAACCCTAAATTTCTGAGCGACACTACAACTGCGCCCGTCACCTTGAGACATAAGATCTCTCATCACATAAGAGTCACATTTGCCCAGTAATTTCACTACCTTCGACGCCCTTCAGATCGAAACACAGTAATGCTTACACATTACTGATTCACGGCAGAAAAAGGCGCGCAGCCCATAATCTAGCTGGCATCCGGTGCAAAACAGCCTCCCACTGGTAAAAATTAGGATCGTTTTTTTATTTACAATATGGAATGTTAATAAGGACTTTCACATATTATAATGTTTATAAGTTTATTATAAACAATCTGCCTGCCGTCCTCTGATTTTTCCATTTAATCTTCGAAAGTATCGATCGTATACTTGTAGAACTCAAAAATATTTGAGTTTCGCGCCAATAAATTATAACATGTTGGCTAAGTCCGAATAAAAAACTAGGTCATCAGAAAAAAGACGAAGGTCATAGACATAACATCCAAAATCAAAAGATTCAAATGGCAATGGGCAGTTTCACATGTTTAATAGAATCTGACACAATAATACCATAGAATTATATTTCGCATCTGTGTGATAAACTTATCAAAATATGAAAAAAATATTGCTTAGTACTCTGGGATTGTCACTGGAAAACATTGCTGTAGATGGGAGTTTCTGTTCCAGTTCACTTTGCAGGGTTAATTTCTAACATGTACAAATATGATGAAACAGCTGTGAGAGTCAATGATGCGACATCAGGGGTACGTCATGCATCCTATTCCCCATCCTCTGGCCGTAGATGATTGACAGGATGACATCTCGATAGGCGGGAATAAAATTAACATCCTTTGATATGCAGACGATACCACTCTAATCGCATCGATTGAAGAAGTATTTTACGAACTCTTCAGACTAATATGAAAGCAGGTAGGCCTAAGAGTCAACAGATCGAAGACCAAAGTCTTAATAGTAGAAAGGACTGTACTCTATCTCAAACTGGTAATCTAAGTGACTTTAAATTTGTCTCGGAGTTTCTGTATCTCGGTTGAATACTGACCACTCAAGGAAGCTATGAAAGATTCGAAGACGGACTCAAATGGCCAAGTCTAGTATATCTATTTTAGTCTTAAAATGTCTTATAAAATCAAGAAACGGCTGGTGCAGCCTCTGATATTTTCCATCTTTCTTTACGGATCAGAATCATGGATAATTGGCTCTATGTAGAGGGAGAAGATTGATGCTTTTAAAATGTGGTATTAGCAAAGGATGATACGCATACCAGGGGGCTCATCAAACTTAGCCCCCAAAAAAAAAATTTTTCTATTTTTGAATTTTCAATATCGCATATCGTTAGTTCGTAGTTTATTATTAATTGTTCGCTATAAATAATTTTTTGTTTTTTTGTTGTTAATTTAAAAACAATTAATTAAAAACATACCCTTTAGTTAGCCCCCGCCCCCTGTTAATGGGGGGAAACGCCTACTATTTGGTTCTGGCACTCGCCGGCCGCTGCCGCGGCACGCTACGCTCGGCTCGTGCGTTGTTTTAACTGTTTTAACATATCCTAACCTAACCAATTTTAATGAATTGCATTTTTTTTTAAATAAATAAATCGAGAACAAAAAAATGTTTATAGAGAACAATCAAGAACAAATGGCGAACTAACGATGTAATAAAAAAAAATTTAAAAAAAAAATCTGGGGGGCTAACTTGCTTGAGCTATACCAAGGACGGCCAAGGGATCTAATCTCGCGATTCTTCTAGAACTTTGCATTAAAACCAGACTTTCAAGAAAGTGCTACCAGCGAGCACTTCTGCGGGCAATGCACTACTTCAGAAGCATTGCCCGAAAGCAACTTGACAAATTGGACAAACTGATGGTGCTAGGCAAAGTGGAGCGAAAGCGATACCTACCCAGACGTACGACCTACCCAGTATTCGGAAGGAGTTACGAATCTTACTAGCCTCCAAGTAACCTCAGCCCTGAGGAAAGCCGAGAATAAGATGGAGTGGAGAGACCTGGTTAAAAACGTAACGCAAACACACCATCACACAGAGTGGACACTACTGTCAGCAATGAGTTATATAACTGAGAAGAAATTATCAAGCAAAAAAAGATCAGTTTTTGGAAATCATTAAAAAATATTCAACACGATAATTCTTAATGACGTGAGAGCTTCAGCTGTGTCAAACAAGAGTCATTATTTTCAACACCAATTCCTTTTCAGCTCGTTCAATAGCAATGCTTTTGAAAACATCATTATAATTAACAAAGAGATAAAGTGTTCTTTAATGGTGGTCGTTAATTTAATAAAATGATCCGCATTTGTTATGAAATCGTTTTAATCTCGACACGATAATAATGATTCAGCAGAATTTAATTAATATTTGTACAAAATTTTATATTTTTTTTAAAAACATAATATTTAAAATTTCGCAAGTGGAAATTCACAGGGTATACAATCTCATGTTCTGGTGTAGAACAAACTATAGAAGGAAGCAAAGTTGGCCACCATATAGACGGTTTGATGATGCCACAAGGGCAAATAGATTTCGAGGCAGTAGATCAGTTAAATATTTATTTAAAATATCTTATTTCAACTGTTAAAATATTTATTGGATACTTTTTAATTTTCACTCACTTGAAACAGAAACGCACAACTAGAGAAGTTCTTAAGTTGGCGCCAGTGCAACTGTTAAATACAGCTGTAATTATGTATGTTAATACGTTTGAGGTGGTTCAGATAGCGTCTAACGACTTCCTACGATAATAATAAAGTTGCGTTGAAATTCAGTTCCGTAGTTGCAAGTTTATTGCCAAATTGCGTGTCAAGTTTGCAATCTGTATCACCATCGCCGTGTATAATATAGACATTGATTAAATTTGTTGATGGCCTAGATAAAGGTTCCTTAGACTGTAATCCTCAATAAAGAAATAAATAAATAACATTTTACGCATGCACTTTACGCTTACTTACATTGAAGGAAGCGGAATGTGCATCAGTACTTTCTTATATTTTTTTATGAAAATAAGGGACGAGTCAAGCATTACGTTCAGCTGATGGTAATTGATACGCTCTGCTCATAACAATGCAGCTCAAGATTCTTGAAAACTCCAAAAATTCTGAGCGGCACTACAATTGCGCTCGTCACCTTGAGACGTAAGGTGTTGAGACTCATTTGCCCAGTAATTTCACTAGCTATTATTTAAATACTGTCTAAGAATTACAAATTCATAATTTCATCTGGAGAGATCAAACCGCGGTTTGCATTTCATTAAATTTGTTCGTGAGTAATTAATGTATAATTTTTGTTTATATTCTCTACATATAAGATGTTGCTAATGAGCGGCAAAGAAATGAAAATCAACTTCACATTTTATGAAGATAGACAGCTATTTATAACTGATGCGGTTAAGAGCTAATTAGCACTTATAATGAAGTCTTACCTATTTCCTTGAAGAAGAAAACTTTTAATTGGATGATTTTATTACTTTTTTCAACAGATGTTTATAATTTGAGTTGGTAATCTAAAAATATGATATTATGAAATTTCAAGGTTAATTAATGTATTTAACTTTTTCTTTGGGGGAGGATTCTCTATACATACAGGTCACCAAAATATAATAAGTGGTCACCGAGGTCTATACTCTTTTGTTACACATGAGTTATATATAATAACACAGGGGGATGCTCCTTTACACAGGATGCCGGCTAGATTATGGGTACCACAGCGTCGCCTATTTCTGCCGTGAAGCATTATTGTGTTTTGCTCTGAAGGGCGCCGTAGCTAGTGATATTACTGGGCAAAAGAGACTTAACATCTTATGTCTCAAGATGACTAGCACAACTGTAGTACAGCTCAGAATTTTTGGGTTTTTCGAGAATTCTGAGCGATACATCATTGTAATAGGCAGGGCATTACCATACCTGAACGTCCCGCTCGTCTCGGATAAGATATTAAGTTTCATTAATTTGACTAGCTACGGCGCCCTTCGGACCGAAACACAATAATACTTTCACATTACTGCTTCACGGCAGAAATAGGTACCCATAATCTAGGCGGCATCCTGTGCAAAGGAGCCTCCCACTGGTAAAATAACCATTAATCGACGAAAATTAACATTAATAAATTATATATTAACTTTTTATATTTATTTTATATTTTATGTAGTAACTCAGACTAAACAGTCAAAAATTTTTTTTCGTATTTCAAACACCATAATAAATACTGATATTCTTACGACACTGCACAGGTGTGGTCAACATAAACTCAAAATATAATGACGTAAAACATACAAACAAATTGAACTCTAAATATATAAATTCAAAATAAAACAAATAAACTTAACGCTTACTTAAAAAGTTGGTATCACCATTAATTTACTTTGGCCATCTTTTATATTTTATATGAGGCTTTCTTGCATAAATTTATTGTAGAAAAGTGAATTTGGCTTATATTTCTATCAGTTGTAAATTGAGTCAAAACTAAAAAGAAAGAAATAAAATATTTATTTGAATCAATAACATATTTAAAAACACAAAAAAATAATAATATGCAAACCATGGCTTTGAACCAAAAGGGCATCTGCTCAGCTTCTTTTTTAATGGAAAAAAAACATGATGAGAAAAAGATGAGCAGGACGTTCACCTGATGGTAATTGATACGCCGTAACAATGCAGTGCCACTCAGGATTCTTAAAAAATCCAATAATTCTGAGCGGCACTTAAACTGCGTTTGTGACCTTGAGACATAAGATGTTAAGTCTCATTTGCCCAGCAATTACACTAGCTACGGCGAACTATAGACCGAAAAACAGTGATGCTTACACATACACTTATATTGTGAAACTAGCCACAACACTGGTATTCTGCAGATGCCTATAGGTTTGTTGCTAGGCAAGTAGCTCATAGCTTAAAAATAAAATTAAATAAATTAAAATTAAACGTATCATGTTCATCAATAAACTCATTAAATGAATTAAGGTTCCTCTCATAAAACTTTGGGGACAAAAATGTAAGCGTCTATTCCAAAGATTCACGAAACCTATACAGGCAAAGTGAATGGCACTCACGCATCTTCAAATATAGTTAAATTACTAGCTGACCCGGCAAACGTTGTTTTGCCATATAAAGTATAATTCACGCGATAGTTTTATAAGTAATAAAATATTGTCTATATTATAGCCTGTACATCATTTTGTTCTATTGCCTTCCTCGATAAATGGACTACCCAACACTGAAAGAATCATTCAAATCGGACCAGTAGTACCAGAGATTAGCGCGTTCAAACAAACAAACAATCAAACACTGCAGCTTTATAATATTATATTATAATTATAGTATAGATGACAAATACTATCTTGACCCCAGTCCCCCTGAAAACGAGATCGGAAGGGTCTCAAAACGTAATAATAAAAATGTAACTTTTACGCAAATCGAATGTAAAAACTCAGTTACAATTACATGAGTTTTAATCCTTTAAAAAGTAAATTTATTGAAATAGGCGTTACTTTGCGGAAAAACAAATAATTATTCAAATGATTTGAGTTTTCTTTAGTGTTAATTCCGCCAATATTTGTCTTTAAACAAATCGACAAGTGTTTTGCCTCTACACGAGACATCCTCAGGACGTGTTGCCATTTGAACCTTTTAAAAGTGTTTTATTTAAATTACTTTTGAAAGCAGTGATATGAAATAGAAATTTATAATTTTAAACCAAGAAGTTTTTCTTGTTTATAACCAGCGGAAGAAACTTCTTACAACTTCAAACGAGATCTTGTATACCACTTATAAGTTTTATTAACGATCTTATGAAAGAAGGTGGGTGTCAGTAATAAATTGCAACTTTTAACTAGATTCTAATAGTCTTCAAACTTTGTCTTGATATAAAATTTGTATGTATATACACAATAATATACTTGAGTGGAACTAATAAAGTGCTGTAATTTTTGTTTGTATTTTCTTTTACGCTTGGTCGATTGGTGAGAGTTGTAACGTCTATTTGATTTAATATAAGCAACATTCGTGATTCATGATTACGTGCTTTTTATTTTTTCGTTATCAATTTTGTATCATGTATATTTGTATATTGTATTTTCCTACAATTGATCCTTAGTATTAAAATATAACATGTGTGTATTCTTTCATAATAAGCGGATATCGTTCTTGACGACAAATTTTCCTTGAAAGAACCAATTACGATTTTTTTTTACCAAAATCTGGCCAAAGCAATATCTGAAGATACAAAAAAATTAAGTGATAATCATTGCTGTAGTTTCTTTTCGACGTTGAGTGAGCTTCCCAGAATTATCGCGTGCTGCTTCAGATTTATAAGCTCCAATCCAACAATCAGGCAAACGCTTAACAAGTTGATGATAAGGTGTTGGTAAATTATTATAGTCTTTCTTCATTTTTGAATTGGGAAAGTATATCTCTTTCATAATAATAGTTTATCTTTTACAACAAAATACATTGAATATTCTATTAATAATTACATTTATATTAATGCTTATAATATTTAACGAAATTACCAAAAATCTGTTGATCATTAATATTTAAAATGAAATTAGGTCTGAGTAATTCAAATATTCAATGCGGCTTGCAAGTTATCTAGAAAACAAAATCTAAGTCAAATAAACTATTCAAATACGCTAAAACCAAGCACTGATGAATTATTAGTATTAATATTTCATTTAAGTTACTGAATCTACCATATTATATTCGCGAAAAGTAGAGATCGTAAGAAGACCATATTATAAGAAATTCATTTAACTTATTTAATAACAAGCTTTTATTAAGTTACTGGAATGGTTTCGGAAATGTATTTTTTACGGTAGATGAAATTGAAAGCTTGATATCTAACGTTGATAATAATTAAGACAGTACGCAAAATGTATCGGCGTCTTTCTTGATTAGACCAAAGCTTCTGATACTGACTCTGTCCGCATACTGATAGCTAGAATTCTATTGGAGTTTAAGGAATGCCAATCCCTTTAGCTGTAAGCTAAGCTTTTCCAAGCTGTAAGGTTGGGAAACCATTATAATACAGACGCCTGGGTTCTATCGGTGTGCGTCAGGGTTCTTGTACTTGGACCAAAAATTTTCTTAATCTATATAAAATATAATACACAATTACACAACGCCATAATAGTAGCATTGCATACAATGTTGCAATTATTTTTAGAGGGTCGACATGAGAGATTTACGCCCCTTCGCTAAATGTGTGTTGCTATCGAATGATAAACTATAATTGGAATAGTATCAAAAAAAATCTACTTCTATCTAGATTAACTACCTATCTATTGCAAACATTATTTAGAATATATGTTTAAATTAAATTTCTTTTGATTTAATGATGATTGTTGTGGATGCTTTACTGTAATCTGCAATTTTATCTGAAATATAATTAAAATCAACTATGTATTGTAATTTAAGATAAGATTGTTTTGTAGATCTATGGGTGAAATGCCTGAAAATAAATGATTTATTATTATTATATACGATCTCTAAGTACCGAAAGTATCAATGAATTTAGGTAAAACAAGGGACAAACATCTTATTTGAACAGTTCCGTAACCGAAAACATTTACCCATATGAAAACCTTATACTTGACCTTATGTCAATCGATAATAGCCTGGGGTGGAGCAAGGAAGATTTCCTTGATTAAATTGGAACTTACATAGGCTCTTTTATAGGAATACTAAATAAAAAAAGAGTAAGTTACTCCACAACAAATCTTTATAAAGAGGAATCGAGTTATTTAATGACGCATCACGCACTAGGTATACCTTGTATGTCAGTTTGACACATACCTTCAACTCCGTACGATCTCCAATCATACAATATTAATTTCTAGTTGCAAACTTGTGACGCCCAAGGAATAGAATAGCTTTACAGAAATGGAATTTAATTATTCAATTTTTCTAACAAGAACAATTGTAGAACTATTAAATTGAATTAGTTGGTTAATAATTAGTTTTAGTTTAGAAATACCTATTTTCCGTGCATTTTTCTAAGCAGTCATACTAAATAATCGCATATTTTTTATGTGAAATATTTGTTAGAGCAAAATAAGACCACTAAAGAGTAATTAAACTTAATATTGCACGAACTCCCTCAATGCCATTTAGTTGATTATAAAATAACTTTTTCATAAAGCTTATCAATTTTTTGATATTGGTTGCAGCTTTTAAGTATTCTGGTAACTTATTATAAATTTTAATATTTGGACATTGGGTAGGGACCGGGACCGTGTAATGTTAATTTAGAATTAGTTTGCAAAAGATTATTTTTATAGCGAGGTGTGTTGTCCCGGATGCGTCTTTAATTTTGGTGTAAAGATTTGGGTGTTTTCTCTTTGTAAACTCTCTTTACAAACTTACATGTATCGAGTATATAAAATGTGCACGGTAATGTATACTTAGTTTTTGATAATGAGGTTTGCAGCTTAATTTTTTTTTACTATTTGCAAGCACATGAATACATTTTTTCTGTAAAATGAGGAATTCGTGTGCATCTCCACTAACATAATGGGATACATTACAAAAAACAATATGAAAATTTTATCTTATTATCTACAATTTTATCTATATTTCACGTTATGTACATGAGTCGTATGTTGTCCTACATATTGACATCTTCAGTTTTGCATAATGCACACAATTGATCAAAATATGGACGAAGGACAGTTAAAATAAAATTTATGTTCTCTTAAGGTGGATCCACACGAGCCGTCGGGTTCGACCGTCGGCTTTGCCGGCGATTGCCGCAGCAGCCGCAGTTTCGCTGTTATACGAACTGTTGCGTTGCGAAGTTTAAAATTTACTTTAATAACATTTGAATGCAAAATCACCCTTCGTTTTACTTTGAATTTCATTCTTTCGTAAATCAAAATCATGCTCTTCGATTATTTTTAATGAAATAATCATCATCTCTGCATCACAAAACTGCCGTCATTAATTTACCATCTGATAACAAATGGAAAATAGCGTATTCTCACCAAAAAGACCGGTTCTGTTCGTGTAGTTCCTCTGGCTTGTTTGCAAGAACTTATGGGCACAGAGGATCACATACTAGGTGAGCAGGTGGCCCTATAAATACAAATAGTTGTTTTCAATATTATAGTAAATAAACTTGAGTATATGAACTATCTTGAAACTATATTTAGTACTACTAATTACTATGTGGTTCAAATACGTCAATCCAATTACTTATTATTGACATTGTTTATTTTTGGAAATATTTTATTGTAAATCTATTTTTGTATAATATTTATTTCAGAGTTACAATTAATTATATTTTGCTTTTAAAATATGTCAGTTCAGCTCAAAACGTCACACAATGGGGTCACTGAAAATCAGTGTTGTGTTCATTATGTATGTATGGACTTGTGTCCATATTATAGTTGTCTATAACTGAGTGGACTCCAGTTTTGGAAGACCAGTGCCACATTAACTAGCTATTGCTTTTAAATAAAGTATTAAGATTAAGCATATATTTTGTTTTCATTAACTTTATTGCGCGAACGTACCAGTTTCTCTTCTAAAATAAGTTCATTTTCATTTCATTTCAAATAGTCAATAGAATTTCAATAGAAGTTTAATAAATATTTACACATCCACAGTACAGTTAATACAATTAAGCTTTGTTTTATGCATCAGAAGTCATTCATACAAGGGCACTCACCGTAAGAGGTTATTAATAAACCCCTCGTATAAATACTTAAGCACCAAACACTCCAGTCTCTCCGTTAGCAGCGTGCATTCCGAGTTTGTGTTGGGACTTTTAATTATTAATAGTGTAACTTTTCAAACTACTCTGTTATACTTATTTTAGAAATTCAGAAATATTTCATACGTGCTCTGTGAACGGCTGGATCACTTGGCGTTGCGTAGAGATGTTGATTAATTGTGTGCTTACGTGCGTATTTCACCTGATTCCTACCGCTGAATTCCACCTTCGCACTACACGCTACAAATTAGGATACCATCCCCACCATTTGGATGTGTGGTAGTCCTCCGAAGTGTGGATTTCAAGGACCTTTCTTTCACGCACTACAAAGCTGTAGAATGAGCTTCCTAGTGCAATGTTTCCGGGACCATACGACGTATAAGTACACCTTCGTTAAAGGCCGGCATTGCTCCTGTAATCCTCTGGGGTTGCAAGAGATTGTAGGTGGCGGTGATCACTTAAAACCAAATGACACGTACGCTCGTTTGTCCTCCTTTTCCACAAATAATTAACTCTTACCACATTAAGTGAACTTAAATTACATTTAAAAGGTGCGACGTCACCACTGTTGACGTCACAATTGTCAACTTGCTGGTGACCACGAATGCGTCGAGTGTCGACTGAAGCCTATGTGTTATTCTGATGTGTAAGCTATATTATTGCAATTATAGTTTCATTAAAATCCATTCAGTAGTTTTTGCGTGAAGAAGTAACAAACATACACACACTCACAAAATTTCGCATTTATAATAATATTAGTAGGATATGTTTATTGTAAATTAAATATAATATAGATTAAAAGTTATAAGGACCCAAAAAAATCCCGAAGGAGTTCAATCAGTAATGAAATATCTTATCTTATAGTTGATTACTGTAAATTAGAACTGTATCGTATCGGGGTCAATTTATATGAAATAAAGAGACTATAACGGAATAGAAAATATCGTTGGAATAAATAAGAAAATAATCGTGGAGTGTCAACCCTGGGAAAGCGGTAAACGTGAAATCGTATTACCATTAGAACTGACGCCAGCTGTTTCACATAACTTTATTTACGGGTCGTCTTAGATGCTACTATTATCATAAATTACGGTTTGCGATTTAGGAGAGGAGAGAAGAAAACAAAAAACTTCAAAAAACTTGATTATTAATTAAATTTGAGAGCTGACTCGGTGGTATCTTTATATGATAATATTATTTTGAACCGGGTTGTAATAATTTTAAATTTATTGGACACCAGTTCGAGAAATTGAAATCCGTATTAAATGAATGATAAATCATTCAAATCAAAATATCAAAATCACTTTATTCGTCACGGAAATGACTTATGAAAGTCAAAATTTTTTTTTAAATAATCTAATGAGAAGAAGTAGCAATAAACTCATTGCCACTCTCATAAATCATGATTTACACTTCCATCGTTTTACAAATTATTTCAATTCCAATGTAATATAATATATAAAGTGACGCAACAAACATATATTTGTCATTTTGTGAACGAACATTCCAATACGTAGGTCACGCATGCTGATATAACGAAACTTTAGCTCCTTTGCACGAAATTATTATGTCTAGACACTGTACATTGGAATTGTAATCATTTATCAGCGCTATCTTACAACTTAGTCAGTGTCGACTAAGCTTAATATTATGTGCGGCCATAAGTCATGGCAATTTTAACAGGCATATTTTTAATATAGGTGCCATAGGCAGCCCCCTATGCAGAGGCTGCCTCACTTACAGTTCTCTTTTTTTTGTAATGTTCACGGACTACATTGCTGTGTTGGCTTCTGGCGGTCAATGTCGACAGCTGATCCTACATATCGTTTGTTCCAAACAGCTTGAAAGTATTTAATCAATAACAAAGTTTAAGAATTAAACTTTAAAAACAACTACGCTCTCACAGAGTTAGAGTTAGTAGTTTAACGAGTTGGTTAGCAAGCACTGCATTTTCCTTATCACGACTTGTGTATGTATTGTGAACACACTGCACTCTAATATTCACAAACACCTTCTTTTTTAAATATATTAATTGTATGCCAGACAAGATCAAGCGTAGGTACAAGTTGTATGTATTGATTAAAAAGGTGATAATCTTTTGTAGTGTCTTTTATTATTGAATTTATTGTCTAGTGATTACCAATAATATTTACTTCGATATTGTCTCGTCCGTATAATCTTACTAGCTTTTTCGTCCGCATTGAATAGTTATTTGGAACAATTGTTTTTATCTTTTAGGATACTTTTCAAATAACACACTTACAAACTGCTCTATCCGTTCTTCTATGATACAGTGCATATTCCTTGTCATTGTGGACAGTCTCTTTAATAGTATTTTTCTGTGAAGTTTAATCTCCCCTCATCATTCCCTTGTAGGTCAAAGTTTCAAAAATGCTCAAACAAATAAATTTTTTCTTATCAAGTAACTCTTTTGAAGGATCTGTTCGGATGATTGTAGTGTTTTTTAAGTTCGCTTGTAGTTTCATATTTAGTTACCACCGCATTGACCCAAGCTTGATAGCAGTCCTGCTTTTAGCGAGAGGCCTTTTTGCAGGAGCAGTCGTACCAAAAATTTATTCGTTACAGCCCGCTGACCGACAAACTGACAGATGGATACTTAGTTAATTTTGTTTTTTTTTTATTTTACTTGTGTTTGCTTATAGCGTGGTTGTGTTTCAACAATCTACATGATTGTTTTATGTTTATATGATAATTTTGATATAAACTGAAGCAGAAATAAGATCTTTGTTCTTCGTTGTTAGTTTCGTTGTTTGTTTCATTAAATATTAAATGTAAGGAGTTTACATTACCAAAATAAATCTCGAGAGAGAAAAGAGTTGACATAACCCAGAGAGAAATTTGGTTTACGAAACAGCTTTGACTGTATCAATGATGCTTTCAGTCAATTCTAAATTCAATAGAAAACTCTTATATTAAGTATTTGTCTCCGCTGCGCTCGAATTATTGCTACAACTATTAGATGCTTGTGTGCGTGGCATTTTGATACTCAATGGCATCTTTCAAATTTTGTAACATACGCTTCGTGTAATTTAATATTGAAATTAATAAAATACAATATACTTGCTAATGATATGTGATCCCAGTGTCTTTCTAATTTCTTGTAATATTATTTTTACAAAGATTTACTACGCAACCCGTCATTTTTTCAATTATTAGCAAAGTTGAACAGAACATGTAGGCACGTCAACGTCACACATTGTTTGAGACTGGCTCGAGTACACTCACTTGAGCATAGTATTAGTTGCCACACTTTGCGACTACGCCTGCTGTATCTAGTTGGAGCGCAGCGGAGACCAATCTTTAATCTAAGAGAAAACTCTTATGCATTTAAATATTACTTTAATAATCATAATTGTTTAAACTCCAATTACACCTTGCAAATATGCAGGTAACTGTTATTGTTATCACAAGCGATAATTTACTTTAACTCCAAATCTTCAGAGAAATGTGATACTGACGGTATATAAATGAGTTTAATGCTCATTTATATTCATTGAAACATGAACTTCTTGACAGTTTCGGTTACAATAATAGCTTTCTCAATTCAATTTAAATCCCTTTACAATGAAAGAGTATTCCATTAAATACTCATATTATTGCCAATTGTATGAATATCACTATTTATTTATAGAGAATTATTATTGAAAATAAAAATATATGACGCATAAATTACAAATTTGTAAATTTTATTAATCATGTTTTATGCATTACTTACGATTCACTTAGAGTTAAATATCGTGCTTTAACGTGCTTAGATACATAGACTTGTCATAAATACTGAAAATATTGTAACTTTTACAGTGTGTTAGTTTTAAGCATAAATATAAAACAAATAAAAATATTAAGAGCTTATTTGAAGTGGTCTACATTAGCTGTAATACAGTCCTTTAAACGTTGAGGCCAGTTATCAATAGAAGCACGCACTCTTTCTATGGGAAAATTCTTCACTGCCAATCCTACGGATTGTTTTAGGGATTTCAAAATGATCATGGCGTATAGAGCATGCAGTACTCTCTAAAACTGACCATAAATCATAATCCAGCGGTTAATCCGCTGAATCGGGACTAGACGACGGCCAGTCGTTCCAAGACTTCGTAGACCCAGCTTTATAACACGACGCCGAGTATTGCTGGAGGGAACATTCTTGTTTATTGAACATAGGGTTGTTAAGGGGCTTCACTACCTTCTCAAGAATGGTGTATAGATTCATTTGTGCCGATCTTTTGATACCTTTTTCACAAAAGTATGGCTCAGTCACTCCTTCATAGCTAATACCCCACCAAACTATCACTGAAGTCAGATAGTGCCCACGATGCACTCTATCAACTGATTGGGAAGCTTCCTTAGAACTTTGAGCATAAATACGTTCATTTGTTTGTTAAAATATTGCTCAATTATAAACATTTGACATCCATAAAAAAAATCTGTGAATTTCTTTGCGTACCGCTTCAGTAGTTATTTCGATTTAACCACCCTATTTTTTTAAATTTATCAGTAGGCTGAAAGTCCTAAGTTATCTTTTAAAATACGCGACATGGTTCTAGGAGCTATATTCATTTCCTGAGATAAAATCGTTTGCTTTCGGACAGGATTTTTTCGAATTCTTCCCCTTACTGCTTCGACCACCTTTTTCATACGAACACTATGTGCAAGGCAAGAGCTTTTTCTGTCACAAAAAGGGGAGGTCTCATTGTACTCATACTAATACTGTGAAAACTATATCTTGCCTTATGCCAATCATTATTGTCCTATTGTATCCCTGTTTGGGGTGGAGCCCGCGTAACAATTATGTTCATTCTGAAAAGAGCTCAAAGAGCTATCCTGAAGATAATGCTTTATAAACCTATCCAATACTCTACCAACCTACTTTACTCAGAATGCCAAGTTTTAACTTTACGGCAACTATATATTCTTCGGAGTATATTAAAAAAACATGCTACCCTACCCCTCAACGTGATTGTTCTTGGACGACGCCGCACCCAAATATGTCCCATAAGGGACATATTTGGGTGCGGCGTCATCCCCAATTTTATTATTAAAATGTAAGACGGCCTTTGCGAAACGTCAATATGATGTTCTCTCCTCTAAGCTATACAATAAGATTCATGGGAAGACTTTTATCTACACTCTAAGCAATTTAGAGGTAAAAAGAAAACCACCGCCTATCTTAAGCAAATATCATATTCAGAAACGGAAAGTCTACTGTATCCTACTCACTAAGAATTAAACACACACACACACACATTTAAATTCTATTTATTATTAATTATTTCATTGGTCATTGTCATTTGTCGAGGAATCACTGACCCCGAAGATACAGTTTTAACTAATTTCGGGGTTGGAGGTAACCCCTTTTAATATCACTGCAAAACCGTTTTACAATATTATTATTATTACAATTTACGATAAAAATATGTTAATAATTAGTATTATACAATAAATATTGTACATTTAGTAAATTAAGTTACGTGCAGTGAGTGTAAGAGAAAGATGAAATAAAGTATTATTATTATAGTATTATTAGGTTTATTTTTGTACTTACATAATAGCTATTATTAAAAAAATATCTAGATGATAAAATTGTTTATTTTTAAAACTCAATCCTTAGTAAATCATATTCCTTAATACATTTCTAATTAACTTTTATTAAGTCTGAGGGCCTTTTGCTACTAAAACAAATATCAAAGTAATTTTACTTAGTTGTTTGATCTGTGAACTTTGCGGGGCAAATTTGTAGAATGTACACTCAAAGAGACGGTCCAAGGATGATTAAAGACGGGGCAATTTTCTAATTACTCATAGATAACTAAAGTTTCAATATTCCAACGGGACTCAAATAAAGTAAAATTAATTTAATTTACTATCTTGTAGTGAAGTTATTTGAATTATTTGAGAGCATTATAAACAATATTTTACTGTATATCTATAGAGTGGCAGTAATAAAATTAACACATAGTATTAATATCGAATAATCGTTTTTTAAAACGCAAGTCTTCTACTGTCTTATTAATAAATGCAATGAAAAGTTACTCCAAGTTTAAGGTTACTTCTAATTATCTTGTAAATCTGTGGTAGGGCTGCGAAGGTTTTTGAGACCGAATCTAGTATTTTTATATAATATAGTACCATTATGCGAAACTGAAGTGGCAGTGGGCAGGGCATATTGGTCGACGGACAGATGTCCGTTGGGGCAGTAATGTCCTCGAATGGCGACCATGTTCCGGTAGACGCAGTGTTGGTAGGCCCCCTACATCATCAATAAGATGGATCGACGATCTGGTCAAGAATGCCGGAATACGTTGGATGAGAGCAGCGCAAGACCGATCGTCGTGGAAAGCTTTGAGGCAGGCCTTTGTCCAGCAGTGGACATCTTCCGGCTGATGATGATGATAATATTTTTGGATTCAGCACCCAAAAAATACAGTAGACACGGAATGAATAAAAAAAATATTTCCATTAATATTATTTACTGCTTTGAGCTTTTATTGATTGCTTTTTATTTTTTATTCAACCCTTTATTGTTATCATAACTATCTTATATTAAGTTACAGTACACCATCAATAACACCAATACTGAATCTATTAATATACTTTGTTCACCACAGAAAATATGTGCTCTGTATGCTGATAAAATTATAGTATAGTATACCTGAAATAGTAGGATCCTATATTTTATAGTTACGGTAGGCAACCCTATTCTGTAGTAACAAACGTAAGATAAAGAAAAACAGTTTTAAATTTGGAATAACTTTACTTCGCGTTTATTAATGGCACGGGTAAAGTTCTTATCGTATTGTTTTTTAATGTTTATATAATATTGAATCCATACATTATTAATCTAAATAATATATCACCAGAGGCTACTTTGCACAGGATCCTATCTAGATTATGGGTACCACTACGGCGTCTATTTCTGACGTGAAGCAGTAATATGTAAACATTATTGTGTTTCGGTGTGAAGGGCGCCGTAGCTAGTGAAATTACTGGGCAAATGAGCCTTAACATCTTATGTCTCAAGGTGACGAGCGTAATTATAGAGCTGCTAGGAATTTTTGGGTTTTTCATGAATCCTGAGCGGCAGTTCATTATAATGGGCAGGGCGTATCAATTACCATCAGCTCATCGTCCTGCTCGTCTCGTCCCTTATTATCATAAATATATATATATATATATATATAGTTGAGCAACATGAAGCGTGCGCGAATTTAACTAGTTTTATTATAAATGTAAAAAAAAAATATTTTCTTCAAAAAGTGGAGTTGCTAGCTAAATAACTCACTTTAAAAGCTCCTGTAAATAACAGAAACAAATGTACGATATTAACTTAGCGAACAAGTGTCATTTATAAAAGTTGAGCTCGTCAGAAATGTAAGTTGTTAAGTAAGAAAGTAAGTTAGACGCATAGTACTCATAACATACGCACTTGAGTAATGATGGTTGTTCCTTTTAGTTTTTTTGTTGTTTAGTCGCAATATTTATGTTTAAAAAATTTTTGAATGTTTAGTCTCTAAGTATTCGGAATGTTACTAATACTTTTTCAATTTTTCAAAGATGGATCTTCAAAGTCAATGTCAAATAAACTTTATTTAATTAGGCTTAAACTAAGCACTTTTGAATCGTCACTACAAATATTTCTTTTAAATTACTGAATTTATAAGATACATAATAGCTTTAAGTGTAAATGTATACACTTTTATAATAAAGTCCCAGCCACTGTTCAGGCATTATCTATAAATAAATTTAAATGTTTTATAAAAAAAATGGCTCTGTCGTAAATCCTATTACTCAACAGATCGGACAGCCTGGGACTAGATTATGATTATTTTATAGCGAAATGACTGTACAATATTGTATATTTTTATTGAAAAGAGCGCAAAAAAAGAATGCTGGGAGAGTTTCTTGCGCCGCTTTTTCTCTCTCAGAGAGCCATTTGTTTCCAAAGCGGTAGTAGTTAGTAGTATATTAGAAATGACATCAAAAAGAATTCTAAATTTTGAGAAAATAAATGCCTTTTATGCCTTTTTACCGCAAGTTCGTAAAAAGTTGAGCTCGTGAGAAGAAAATACAAGATACTCAACGGCCACTCTTTTCAATCAAATAGAGTATTTTACAATGGCTGTAATATACGTAACAAATAAGTTTGGAAGTTGCTGCATTCAATATATGAGTCTTGTTTAAATAATATATTATTTGATAAAAAGTAATATAAGGTTATAAAAGTATTTATTTATAAAGTAATAAAAGTATTATAATAAATTATTTCATAAAAAGTAATAGTGAATTAACTGTACAAATAAACATTATCGTCCTATCAGTGGAAGTTCTATCACCTTTACACAGGATGCCGGCTAGATTATGGGTACCACAACGGTGCCTATTTCTGCCGTGAAGTAGTTATGTATAAATATTACTGTGTTTCGGTTTAGTGAATGTCCTGCTCGCCTCGTCCCATAGTGCCATAAAAAAAGATGCATTAACCTTTAGAACTTGAATTCATTGTAAATGTAAGGATGCTTCATGAAAATGAAAGTCATGATTACTGTTATTACAATTAGTAATTGCATCCAACAAAAACAATTTATTATTAACTCTTACAAGTTGAGCTGGCACCACAAGCAGCACCCGGTCATCCTTCGTTTTTCCTTCTGCATCTTCAATTGAATCTTCAACTTCTTTCACTTCGGCCTGCATCATTGTGATTAACTATAACTCGAAAAGATATAACAATTAACGAAGACAAACGTAAACTTACTAAATAATATAATATATTTATTATGTAAGGAAACACTTTCACTGCACAGTAATGTAAAAATAGGCAAGATGCCAATTTTTGTGATTATGAATATGTTTACATATTATCTAATAAAAATATTCTTTTTTATGGAAAAGGAGGACAAACAAACGCACAGGTCAGCTGATGTTAAGTGATCACCGCTGCCCATCTCTTGGAACACCAGATGAGTCACAGGAGCGTTGCCGGCCTATAAGGAAGGTGTACGCGCTTTTTTTGAAACTGGAAACACCGCACAAGGACGCTCATTCCACAGATCCGTTGTACGTGGTAGAATGTTCCTTGAAAATCAAATAAAACGATATTTTTTGGAGGTGTTCGAAAAAAATAAGCGGTCTGGGAGCTTTCAACGAAAACGCTGACTGAGCCTTTTGAGATATAACAAATTATGTATAGTGGAAATGTGTATCTGATATATACCTCAGAAGACTGCGCAATGGCATATATCTATCTCTTAAAGATAGCATACTATATCCATTTTAATACTTTAAAACATTGGCTACTATAAGGCTGTATTATAAAAGCTGTTTACACAAATACTATATTAATATTTATCACTTTATTACTTGATATTATAAAATTATTCAGATATACGTATTTATTTAATTTTTAACGCATACGATAGCTTTGTATCAAGGTGATCAACATTATTCCCGAATACTTACATCAGTTCTTTTCTATTGACATAACAGCGTTTGTCGGGTCATCTAGTGTTTTACTAGGTTCTTATCAGTAAACTCAATGTATGGAGGCCTCGAGATACATGTAGAAAGGATATAATATAAATCATACATTATATATCCAGTTCACATTATTGCTCGCCTGGCCGCAAGCGATAAGCCAAAGCTTCGCAAAGAAAGAAAATAAACCTAGAACCTAGAACACATTGTGATCGTTTTATTCGTAAATAATATTTTTCTCCAGAGTTTTCTTAAAAACTTTAATTCTTTAACTTATTTGAGGCTTAAGAGCTAAGGAATATTAAGATATTCCGAAATGTATTAAACGGCCATGAAATATATTTTAAATTAATCTATATATATAAAACAAAGTCGTGTTAATTACACCGTTTATAACTCAAGAACGGCTAGACCAATTTTTCTGTTGTTATATATTTTGGATTTCTCTTAGTCCGGAATAGGATAATCAGTAATAAAATATAAAAAAAATAACGAAAAAATATTATTATATAAAAATTTATTTTCTGATACATTTTGTATAGATTGACATTTTGATGACATCTCGAGACTAGAAAGAATTCAATGAAGTTTTTTGTTAGTTTCACGCTACATGAGTAATAAAATACAACTGACAGTGCACGTCATGTTATTCAAGTTTACTGGTTGGTGTGTTTGTTCGAGTTTCTATTAGCTTATTGTGCCGATATTATCATTAACAATGTCGCGACCAAGGCGATCAAATTATTTCCGACAAAGACGAAATGCAACTAGAATTCAAAACATTGCGAATGAAAGGACTGAAGAAGAAGGAGAAATTGCAGGTTAAAAGAACCGCGTTAGTATGGATCGACTTAGTGCTGTTTTTTGTGATCGGCGCACAAGAAGAAATTTATGAAGTACTGATTTTAAATCGAGGAGCATTTCGATACGATTGCAGTACTTATTACTGTTTGAGAGTGGGAAACTACCGAATCACGACATTTTCTAGCAAACACTCTAACATACAATGTTTGTTTCCACATGACCCCATTTGGGGCAGACATTATCTGAGAACGAGGACATTCAAGGTATTTATTTATTTATATACATACACACAATACAGTAGAAGAGTAACATACCATTCTTATTCCTGTGTATTATGTATGCAAATTCTAAAAAAGTGTTTATAAATCAGTAATACGGACTTTGCTGATATTATAGATATAAGGACAGATTCACCATCGGATAGGATCATTGCAACCTCTCGAAGATGCACAGCATAAATTTTTACAATTATACTTTATGGGCAACATGGAGGAATAACTTGATCGATGTCAAGAGATCAATGCAGCAATGATAATAGAAATTCTTCAAGATCTGCAGCAACTACTTCATGAACATTTTGCATGTCGAGTTAGCCCGCAAATCTTTCCTTTCCGATCCGTCTCGCATTCGCCCTGGCCTTTAAAATCTTAAACCCAATCCTTGAAAGTTTGTAGTCTGAATCTAGAATCCATTTCCCATGTTCAATTAATTATAAGTGGCATGTTCACGGAATGGTAGACCAGTTTTTTAAAAAAGTTTATGATTATAAAAAGTCTGTTGCGGTAAATGTCGTCTATCACAAGGTGCTTCACTGAAGAGTGCAACCCAAGCACCAAAATACACAGCCAATAAAGAATCATAAACGAACCTGATTTTTTTATTTCCTTATATTTATTATTCTATTAAAATATTGAAATTAATTAAATCCAAAATCTGCTAGTTTTTTTTACCATAAGCTAAAAATCGAATACAATGGATACTGTATATAATCACTTAAAATCAATTATGTTACTCAGACTAATTACGTCTTTCTAAATGAATGAATTAAAATAAGAAAATAAAATAAACAAATATGTAATATTTATAATAATAAATAAATATATATACAATATATAAAACAATATAAACTTAATAAACAAAACAATGAAATAGGTAGGTTTTAAATTACAAAAATAACTCGCTGACTTTATTGTCATACAAGTCTTAAAGTATGTACTTAATTTATTTTTAAGAAGGTATATCAATACTATTTTGGAATATAAATATTATGGAGACATTCTTGAGTTCTTTTTGCAATGAAGTATGTTTCCACTAACAACAAGACATTGCTAGCATAAATTGAAACAAAATAAAATCGCGATTTCTTCAAATAATGGATTTATTCGGGGTCAACTGATCCCTGTTTTATTTGACCCAAAACCTTTATCTAACGGCAAATTGGAAGTAAATGTAGTTCCTTATTAACGTCTCTATCCTGGTTATATTTTCCTTTTCTTTTTATATAGCCAGTTTGCCATATTGGTAATTCATATTCAAACCTCTATTATTTTTTTCGTTGTGTATGATTTACTGAAAAAAAAAACTGTCTATAGTACAATACAAATGTATGTATGTAAACTGAATATATACTATAATTAAAATATCATTAAATTGTGTTGAAAGCATAATATGAATATATTTTTAATAGTCCTAATAATTCATAAAATGTATTAACACAATTAATATAAAACATTAATATCTCAACGAATTTGGTAAAATACTATAAATTGAAATAATAGATATATCCAAATTGTATTGTGAGTTTCCAAGAACTTTATTGGGCGTAAAAGTAAGAGACACTACGAAATGCATCGTTAATTTAATTCATCACTGCTTGAAACAATACTAAGTCTCAATACACACAATTTCATTTATCCGTCTAAGGAGTTGTTATTGTTCTAACGAGATAAAAAAATTATGCAATATCTTGGCAAGAAAAACAAAGTAATAAAAAATAGCATAGTTTTTTAAACATAACATATTTTTTGATGAAAAAATAAGCCCGCTGAGTTTGTTGCGCCCGTTCTTCTCAGGACTGAGGCATTCATTTTGGAATGGGTGGTAGTTTATTTTTACTTTCAATAAGTGATGTCACATCCTATTTTGAATAAAAATATTTAAATTTGAATTTGAATTCCAAAATGATGCCAACTAAGATTAGTCGAGTTCAACCTAGATAGACCAAAGTGTTTGCTATCACTGTTAAAACGACTCTATACGATTTTAGTCGAGTTCAACCTAGATAGACCAAAGTGTTTGCTATCACTGTTAAAACGACTCTATACGATTTCTCTTCGGTAACTAATTGCCTCTATAATGTTCGGGATCAGTAAGATGAGACAACTAATAACTATATAACGCGCAAATTTGACCTCACGTGGTAGTATTCCTCATCCGTTCCGTTTTATGTTTTGGGTCACTTGATTTTTTGGCATGCTTAGAGGTATTGAGTCTCTCAGCATCATCTTTTTTATGAAAATAAGGGACAAGACGAACAGGACGTTCAGCTAATGGTAAGTGATACGCCCTAACAATTACAATGCAGTGCCGCAAGAATTCTTGAAAAACCCCAAAAATTCTGAGCGGCACTACAATTGCGCTCGTCACTCTACATCATCAGACATAAGATGTTAAGTTTCATTTGCCCAGTAATTTCACTAGCTACGGCGCCCTTTAGACCGAAACACAATAATGTTTACACATTACTGTTTCACGGCAGAAATAGGTGCCGTTGTGGTACCCATAATCTAGCCGGCTTCCTGTGCAAAGGAGTCTCCCACTAGTCGAAACTACCTCTTGACTTCTCGTACTGCAAATATGACGTATAAGAATATCTATATTTTCTTTTTGCATCAGATGAGTCATTTAATCGTTGGCTAAAAAAAAATATGTTACTTCTAATTCAATAATCATGGGCTCCATAAAAATGGACTAAAAGCTAGCATATTAAAAGTTCAAGGATAATATTGATAGCGTAAATACTAGTCAAATTTTGTTACTTAAGTTTCGTGTGATCTAAACAGCAGCTAAATTTTTTAAATTTAAACCGGAAAGGCACTTAAAAATCTCGTAATTTCTTCCACAGCGGGTTCTGTGCTCGTTCCAAGAGAAAATTAAAACAATGTGAATTGTAGTGGTATACTTAAACAGCGTGAAAAATGCAACAGCAATTTCGAAACGTACATAAAATTATTTGATGAAAACTTGGGAGTTTGCAATATGTTAAGCACATGCGATAAAAATTAAGCTACCCTCAAATAATAAGAGTTCTTCGTGACTTATTTTTACATTACACATTTGTAGGACATGATTTTGTTTTACAAAACTGTAACAAATATGGTGTCGTAATTGCAATTTGGATCTTTTATGAGGAGTGCTACGAACAGCTGTTTAACTTGATTTCTAAGGTTAAGTCGGTAAGTAGGTTATATGCAACTTGTTTATTTTTACAACCCTTCCGTCTAATGGAGACAGCTCTACTTCTACTGCTTTTGATTTATCAAAGATGTTTTGTTACAATTGGTTTAATGACACTGTATTAATCTTTCTAATAATCCAATTCCACGGTCATCTGAAGGGCAAAACCAAATTGTTTTCAAAGAAGCTGGGTGTCATTATAAGAGAACGGCAATACTTCGAGCCGGCCCACATTCTAGCTTCTAGCACTCTTCAAAGCGCAGGTCCGGCCACATATGGAATATTGCCGTCATCTCTGGTCTAGCGCACCCCAGTATCAGCTCGATGTTTTTGACCGCGTCCAACGCATAGCAGTTTGAACTGTCGGGGACACACTGCTCTCATCAGCTGGATCAATTGGCATTGCCTAGAGACGTTGATTCATTGTGGGTATTCTACAGCATTTATCGTGGGGGGTGTTCCGTAGAGCTGTTTCACCTGATTCCTGTCGCCGAATTCACAAGCCACAAACTAGGATACCATCCCCACTATCTGCATTTATGGTGGACCTCCGCAGTGCGGTTTTCAAGGAACTTTCTTCCAAGCACTACAAAGCTGTGTAATAAGCTTACTTGTGCGGTACACTTGCTTTTTGTTATGAAGAGCGCCGAAGTTAGCGAATAAAAATAAATTTATAGTAATCTTTTTACATATGCATTTTCATTAAATTACAATAAGTTTTAATATTCAGAAATAAGAAATGCCAAAACATTGACTTCTTTTAAAGCGAGCTTCCATAGACTCAATAATTATGAAACGTTTCAATAACATAAGTAGGTTGTATTATGTCTTATCTATTGCCTAACATTGTATTGCATTCTGTACCTACCAAAATCATTCTTGTTAAGTACCTACTTTAATTGTTAAAATGTTAATTTCTCATGTACGTGACAATTGGTCTTAATAAGAAAAAAGTTATTGAAACCTATTTTACAATCTTATATGTATTACTACGTTGAGATTATCAACGAATCGCCACACTAGTTGGAGACTGTATCGTGGGATCAAATAAAGTAATGATTAACATAAAACCATTTAATTTAGCAGTCATCATTTGGAATTTCTATGGAAATTTTTGAAAATACTAAGATAACGATACTTAGGATAACTTGATTAGAAAATAACCTTTTCATATTTGTTGAAAATAAATTAAATGAGTTATAGGATAATTTGTACATAATAAATAATTAAAATGAAATAATACCTTCTCTGTTAAAAATAAAACAATTTATACAGGTTGTACTCAAGTAAACGAATAAAGAAAATAGTTTTAATAATTTATTTATATTTATTTCGGTAACAAGTTAACAAATTTTGATGCGGTTTTCACAGATATGTTGCAGAAAGCTCTCCGTAGCATTTAATTGTGTTTAAAAATAAATCAGTTCAAAAACAAATAGTTGAGTTAATTGAAATAATACGCTTTAAATTGCACGGGTGAATTTACGATCTCTTGCTCGTCAATAATATCTGTATAGAATATATAAAAATATCTTCCTCCATTTACCTCTTACAGTAACGAAAAATTTAGCTGACATATCCAATGAAGTTCTATACTGTATATGGACAAATCACGTCGTATACGTCGAAACAAATAACATCATTAGGTTTGATTGCCATTTCTATACATTGCCGCATTTCTTCCAGTTGTTTTAAATATTCTTGGTCAATAAGCAGCAACGTAAAACATATATTTAGTTCAGGTTACGATTGTTGAATTTAGAACCCAATTCAGACAGTGACAGTTGACGCACGCTTATGGAGAAAAGTGTGCTTACATTATATTTAAGCACACTTATGCCGTTCCACTATCAGACTTCGAATGGTATGTCCAGCCTAGCGACACTCTATGATAAAATTGATTCACTCAGTTGTATAAAACGTGCTGTCATTGATACATTGACAGATGACGGATATAATCTCGTAAAAAATGGAGATTGACGAAATCCACTACATTTTAAGCAACTGCTTGCTTTCAAACTTAGCCGGATTATACATCGTCGCCAATCGCCATACTGTAATTCCTACTATTTCAAACTTATACCAAATCACTGCACGTTTCATACTAAACTAAAATTTCAATTTTTACTTAGGCAGTCCCGGCCTTTTATTACGTAGTATTTACATCCTCTTTTCAATCGACCTTACCAAGTGCAATATTTTTTTTTGTTTTTTTAGTCGAAAGCCACACAATCTTTAACACGTACAAGAAATACCAAATTATAGCTTTGAATTTATGTATGGAAAACTGTATGTAGTGTCGCTACATATATCTTATAAAAAATTAATGTTGGAACCAAGTAAATATTTATGGAAACAAATTTAATGTTATGGTAATGTAGGTTATGGTGTGCTGGCTCCTGTTTGCGGAATTCATTTATTAATAAAAACAATAAATAAATACAATTTTCTTGAATTTTAAATAATGCTAATAATAACGTACTTTGTTACTAATCCAAAAGTAAAATTCTTACACTTCCTTGTTAAATTGTAATAGTGTGGACAAAAACTTAACCAATTAATACCTACTGAGAAGTGTTGACGTGAACTGAGCTTACGTGTCATATGAATCAATACAAATACCAAACACCTGTCAAAACTGTCATCTATAAGTATGAACATAACGAAAATATTAAATGTCAGTATTTCTATAATGATAACGACAGTGACAGCTCTTGAACGCGATCAAATATGTTGGACGTCCAAAATTCGGCGATCAGTATTCAAACGCGTTTAGTTTATAACTGAGATTTAGGAGAAGCTTAGTCTTCCCAATTTTCTTATACGGTGCAGAACGTGGACGGACGCAAAATTGACGCACTAGAAATGTGATGCTGGCGGCGACTGCTGCGAATTCCTTGGACTGCGTTTCGGACCAATGTTTCGATATTGGAAGAACTCAACGTGAAGGAGAGATTATCGTCGACTGTGCGTGTACGAATCCTCAAGTACTTTGGGCACGTTACACGAAACTCCAAGGAACGACTCGTCGTCCAAGGACGAGTGGAAGGCAAGTGGTCACGAGGTCGGTCACCTACGCGTTGGACAGACCTGATAAAGGCTGCGACACAAACCACCATAGTCCAATATTCCCGTAACTCTGAATACGGTGGCAAGTGGAGGCGCATTGCGATTGCACTGCATTATCCACCATTGATAAGTCTTGTGTGTATCTACAGTCTCATCATGCAACCACGACCACTCTGTCTATAGCGAACGACTAACGAGAATGTTATAACTGCGTTTAATTTAGATGCTTGTGAGCGTAGCATCTTGAGACTCAATGTCATCTTTTAAATTTTGCTACATACGCTTCGTGCTTACATTGCTATTAATAAAACACAAAATACTCTCTGATGATATGTGATTCCAGTGTCTTTCTTATTTCTTGTAGTATTATTTTTACAAAGTTTTACTTCACAACCCGGCATTTTTGTTTCAATTATTAGCAAAGTTTAACAGAACATGTAGTACATAAACGTCACATATTGTTCGAGACTGGTTCAAATACGCCCGCTTGGGCGTAGTATCTAGTTATCGCACCTTGCGGTTTGCACCAAAGGTTCTACTTTTATAATACTCAAATATTTTACATTTAATTTTAGATAGATATAATATATTATGAAAAAATACGACTGTCCAGAAAACTAAACTCTAATTTCGTAATATCTGCAAAAGACCTGAACAATAATATGGACAATAAAAAGGATTTCATCAATCGACAGAAGAAATAAATCGACTTGTCAGCCACAGAGTTCTTGCTTGTTCTTGAACGTGAAAAAGATATAAAAACCCCTATTTTTTCTACGACCATTGAAATTTCATTTAATTCTCATTCATATTGAAATTGAATGCTACACATTCATAAGTTAAACTTTTCTATAATGTTATGTTTTTTTTTATTAAATTAAGGGATGAAACGAGCAGGACGTTCAGTTGATGGTAATTGCCAGGCCACTCAGGATTCTTGAAAAACACAAAAATACAATTGCGCTCGTCATCTTGAGTATGTTAAGTCTCATTTGCGCAGTAATTTCACTAGCTACGGCGTCCTTAAGGCTGAAACACAGTAATGCTTACACTTTTACTGCTTCACAGCAGAAATAGGCGCCGTTGTGGTACCCACATACTAGCCGATACATCCATAAACTAGCCGGCATCCTGTGCAAAATGATGGGATTCCCACTGGTGAATGTGTACATTCTTTATAAAAAAAAAAACTGTTTAGAGTATTAAGGCATATTGAATAATTAAATTTTTTCAACAATTATTGAAATAATTATTGAAATAATTATTGAAACATATTATAATACAATATAATAATAATTATAAAGGGAACATTTTTGTTTTTCTATAATTTTTTGATAAAACTTACCGTTTCCAAGGAAAATTACAATAAAAAATAAACTTTCGCGCTTTTTTCAGAAAATTTCCTTGAAATTAGCACTGTGGATAAAGGCCAATTGAAGGTGGTGCCATGGTGGATTGGACTGCAATAAAAGTTCTGCAGAATACCCCTTGTGAAAATGCGGTAGAAGACACAAAAGTAAACGAAATAAATTTTCAGAATAAGCTAGTCATAAATTACTATAAGTAAATCAAATCACAAAGAAAGTAAGCAGTACGATACTAGCAGGAACTCTACGAATAAAATTATTGTTTTATGGAATTGATTCCGGAAAACAATAAAATGTAAACTTATATTGTAACTTGTGTATATACCCGGTCTCTTGACGTGTTTTGTTTTGTTTTGGGTCTTTAATAAAAAAAAAATGTAAAATTTTATTGAAAATATTCTTCTAATGAATATAAGGAGTTTTTAGTAAGGTATATTTTCAATTTAGATGAGAAATTACTATTTGACGATACCTCTCTTATGTTCTTTGGGATTTTTATTATAGATATTTATGCACATACAAAAACAATTTTTCTGAAACAATGTAGTTCTATTTAATTCTAATACTATTGTAATACTAAATCCGCTAATTTTTGTTTTGAATACACACAATGCTCTGTTATATGTATAATTTAACAATCGTTAATAAATTACATGTTTTAAGTACGGGTCAGCAGCTTTCAAGGGGCCCTTTGTCCGCTGCAGCCTTCAAACCATTTTATGTTATAATGCAACTATCTGGATTTTTACTTTAAGCCGGTGAATGGACGGGAGACAGGAGACGGGCAGAGGCCCTTCTCCAGCGAGAAGATTTCTTTTATTGAGGATGCTGAAACCTGTTCCTCAAAAACTCATGATTTTAGTTAAAATATAATATTTTATTAATAAAAATAATCTTTATTTGCGAAAACTGCCACCAATTTTTTTACAAATACAATAGACATGAACAATTAACATTATATGAATAAAATAAAAAATAACAATACAAATGATAAAAAAACAATGAAAAAAGAGATATTAATGCTATAAAAACATGGAAGGATTACTTTAAAAACTTAGAATTATTATAACAAACGAGGCAGCAGTGCGATTCGCAAAAAGAAAAGTTATCAGCAAACGTTAGGATCGTGGCAGTAAGGTGTGAAAAAATTATTATAATATTTTAATATTTATCGTATCCAATATTAAACAAAATGTAATTTTTTAAATTCATTTATCCTCTTTTTCGAAATAAAAGTCTTTTTATTATTTCATTATTATTATTTAAAACAAAAACTAAGCATCAGTAGATATAAAGCACAGTGTTAAAGAAGTTAAAAGAACTACTTTGCCGCGAAAAGAATGCGCTGACAATCGCGATTTATTCCACTTGCCAGTTGTAAGAGACACGATTTTCAAGCTTGAAGCTGTAATGTGATAATATTTCTCTCTTATCTTCACAGTATATTATCTCGCGGTACATCCTGCTGAACTGAATCTTCTATTGTGTTGATGGCAGGGGGAAGCTTAGACTACTAAGAAGACCATGTAGAGAATATTTATTATTAAAATGAATTGTTGTTGCTGCAAGTGTTAAAATGTGTTGAGTGTAACTTGCAATTAATATACCTTTATTTTAAGTTTTTTTTTAAAGAAACGGTGATTGAAGAGGTAAACCAGCAGTGCGTTGTTTTCATCGAATCTTGATCTATTATTAAAAATGCTGTGAGCCTTCTTGATTGTAAATTCGACACGTGTTTCGCCTCTAAACGAGGCATCTGTCTAATCTTCTGTCTCGAATATCTCGTGCCAGAATTTGGCGAGTCAACATCTCCTGAGGATGCCTCGTGTAGAGGCGAAACACGAGTCGATTTGATTGAAAACGAATCTTGGCAGAATTTACACTCAATAAGGCTCACAACATTTGAATAATTATGGATTTACGCAAAATAACGCCAAATTCACTAAAAAAATCTTGATCTCTCCAAGAAGGTTGTGTTCACAATCACACGAACCAAGCCATCGTTTCATTTACACTAAAACTAGGAGGGTAACTCGACAGTGACAGCTGTAAACACATCGAAAACATAGCGGTGAACTGTTAACCTCTATTTTTAGCAACCCCCGCACACTTAAACAATGTAACATACATATCGCGAATGTAAGACTTAGCTTGCATGCACACTAAAATAATAAACCTAGCCTCTTGTTATGCGTTGCCTAACAACAGCAAGAGGCCTAAACGTATAAATTATGTACGCTCGTTACTTAGAACATAACAAAACAATATTATCCAAATGTTGCAAATTAAAGTCAATATGAAAAACCGTTGTAAACAGACATCACACAATAGTATGAATAATGATGTAACGACAGACAGGTAAAAAGTTAGTGACTCCGACTGATTGGTGGAACATGGCGCCATTACTCATAAGACTGTGATGACATTTGGACGGGCGGCGTTGATAAATGACATGCTTTATTGAATAATTATCACGAACTGACAGAAATGATGTCAATATTCAGAAAAACCGTGTCGTGGACTCTGGAATTATCAAAGCTAATAAGTAAAGTTGATAATAATATTGACACACTTTTATACAAATTATCTTGTCCCAAACTAGGCATGATTGTACTATAGGGTACAAGACAACGATAAATGATTACACCTACCGGGATTCGAACCCGGGACCCCTAGCTTAGTATATATGACCGATGTCAGGATGTATGACCCATATAACCATTCGGCTCTATGGGTCGTCAATATTAAATTCTCGTGTTTTATTGATTTTATATTTTGATTTATCTGTGCATACCAAATTTTTTTAAAATACCCATGTATTTGTATGTATTTTTTCAGGTCCTTTCTTTTTTCTTCCTTCAATTATTACTAATGAATGTAGTAATTTTTCATAACTAAAACATACTTCAAAGTTACAAATTAGTAATAGAATAGTTACTAAAACATCATAGATAATACAAAAAATAATTTTTAAATCGACTGCTACAGATAATTTTTACGGCTGACCGCATTTTGACGGCTTGTCGTATTTTACACAGATAAAGTTTTAAAATTAAAAAAATTCTTTTATATTCTGTTAAATTAAATCTGTAATTATATAATTATATACTCGTTTAAAAATATAAGACATATCTCAAGATGATTTATTTAATGAATGTAAAAATCTAGATTCTTTTAATATGAACGTATTAAACATAATGTAACAGAAAATTAAAATAAAATTAATATACTCGTATTATCATGACAATATAATTCAATGCTCACAATAACATTCAATTTCATTGAATCGTCTTACTCTACCACGACGTTACTGATATTTACGGAGGTCTGCAGATGCCTTTCCAAATTGAAATAGGTACATTTATATTCTACAATAAATGTGAAACTTTTATATAAAGCACAACGTTATTGTATTTGAATTCGTCCTTTAGGTAACGAAAATGTAGTATATTATGATAGAAGTGAGCTAAGTTGATCACTATACACAAGGTTTTGGGTTGCAAGCCCAAGCCGTAGGCGAGGGCGTAAATCAGACGAGTGGCAATCAGCCGATAAGGGCGGCGCAGGACCGCTCGTCGTGCCGATCTTTATCTTTCAGTATACGTCTTTCGGCTGAAATAATGATGAAGATGATTCTAAGAAAAAAATATTTACATTTGAATAATGATAATATGTTTTATTGGATGATGTCATTTTGTAAATTATATTTTGTAATCATTCATTTGTAATACGAATAATAGGAGATTTAAATATAAGGCGCTGGCTATGATAAGATTCCATTATTTTTTCTGAAAAATATTTGAAAAAACAGAAACGGTTCAGATACTTACTAAAAAATATTATATAAGCTTGTGTCTCTTAGGTTTGAGAGACTTTCGTTTAAATAATAAATTAATGAATGTCCATACAGATTTCAACAATATGTTATTTTGAAGGGATATCCCTTACTTTTGGAATTAATAATACAAAATTAATTTGTAACCAAAAGTTTTTAACGATGCGGGACTTGAACCCACAACCTCTCGGGTTCCGTACGTGCGCTCTTACCAACTGAGCCAAAGGATCAAGTGACACATGGATTGTAAATCTTGGTATGTCTTGTTCAACATTCAGGTTGTGGCTCCATCTTCAAGATCTACTTTCATACTCGGACTGAACCCGAGAGGTCACGGGTCTGAGTTCCGCATCATTCAAAAATTTTTGTTACAAATTTAATTTGCATAAAGATTTAGGCACAAATGTTTGTATGCTTGAATGTTAAATATTATATAAATATATTTAATTATAATGATATGATCACAGAAAAATTAAGTTAACCTTAAACAAAATCGAAATAGTATAAATCATCACCTTGCAATATAGATATTGGACAATGGGTACAAGCATTTCATATTGTCTTTGTTTTCTTTCACTGCCATAAAATATAAATGATTTTCAGTCACGGCAATTCTTAGTCTATTGTTTGAAACAATACATTTTATTTTTGTGAAATTAAAAACTCGGAACAAAAGAATTCAAATTCATATCAAAGCTGCGCGGAAAATACTGATGGCCCATTCTAGAAGCTTAGACATAGCTTCGCAATGGACATGCAAAAACATTCATTTATATTATACTTCAATTTATATCTTGCTTTTCGAATTGTTGTATTGCTTTTTTATTTTTTTTTTTCTATAAGTAATATCAAACGAAGAGAACATTTATAAATGATGTTTCAATATTATATAAAAGATATTTCATATCATATACCAGTGGGAGGCTCCTTTGTACAGGATACTGGCTAGATTATGGGTAGGGGAAGGGGGGGCATGACGGGGACGCGAGGTAAGACGGGGTCACGCACACATACAAGAAACTAGACTCTTGCGAACAGAAAGCAATAAGCCAATAGGAAGCCATACTCGATCAACCGCCAGCGCGACAGAAACAGTGTGTGGGAGTGCACGCGTTTTTTGTTTACAAACGAAAATCAGTTTGAGTGTCTCGTCGATCTTATTTTACGCAGTTAAAAACGTCTTTACTGTACGGTAATTTATGACTACTCAATTTATGTCTTTTCTCGTATATGGTTTTAAGTGTTGTTTTACTTTGTTGTGGTATAGTTAGACAAAAGTTCAGTTAATATTTTTTTTTTTTGAGAAATTATTTTTTTCTAAATCAGCCTTTGGGGTAAGACGGGGTATTGGGCATGGGGTAAGATGGGGTATAGGGGCAACATGGGGAAGTGGGTCTTCGTTTAGGTTTCTATGTTTATAAATAGGTACGTGCCTAATACGATTTTACTTTTCAAAGTCAAAGTCAAAATATTTTATTGTCATAAAATCAAAAGACTGCTCGTCAACGTCAATCACAAAAAATACAATTCAGATACATACATATTAATTACATAAAAGTTTAAACATATTTTCAAAACAATGCAAACCAGTGAAACAACACAAGGCTGAACCATATAATCCATAAAAAACAACTATAATACTATTAAATTCCATATTGTAATATCGTTTACGTAATCTTCAATACTGTAATAAGCCTTCGACATAAGTCTGCGTTTAATAAAAGATTTAAATTTATTTATTGATAATTCAGATACACTTTTTGGTAATTTATTGTAAAATTTAATACTATCGCATGCAAAAGAATTGTATATTTTACAGAGCCTAGTAGGGGGCACTATAAGCTTGTAGTTATTTCTAGTGTTCAATATATGTTTGTCGCTTATTTTACTGTATAAATTATAATTTTTATGTACGTGCAGGAGATTGCTATAAATATATTGGCCATACATGGGCATAATATGAATATCCTTGAATTGTTCCCTTAGAGATTCTCGTGGGCTCCTTTGGTATATGGTACGTGCAGCTTTTTTTGAAGTATTAAGATATTATTTACTTCCGCTGCACTACCCCATAGTATAATTCCATACGACATAACGCTATGAAAATAACTAAAATAGACAATTCTTGCCATATCTATGTCAGTAAGTTCCCGTATCATTTTTACAGCAAAAGCTGCTGAACTCAATTTACTAGATAAATTGTATAAGTGAGGCCCCCACTGAAGTTTGGAATCTAATGTTATACCTAAAAATACTGCATTATCATTAATTTTCAATCCTGTGTCATTAATATTTACTTTTGTATGTACTTGCCTTACATTAGGCAACGTAAATTTCAAACATTTTGTTTTAATTTTATTCAATAATAAATTATTCATATTGAACCAGTTTGATATTCCTAACAAAGCATTATTTACTTCTTCACGCTGATCTTGCTGAAGGTTGATTTTAAATAACAAGGATGTATCATCGGCAAATAAGACTACATGATACTTGTTATATATAAAAAATTGCAGATCGTTAATATATACCAGAAACAGGAAAGGTCCCAGTATTGAGCCTTGAGGTACGCCCATTGAGACCAAGGAACAAGAGGATTGCTTTCCATTTATATTAACATCAGGTAAAACAATGGTACGTTCATACAATAAAAAAACTAAAAGAGGAGAGTTGTCAACAATTTCTATGAAAACAGCTATAGATAAAGTATTAAGTAAAGAAATGGGCTACAGAAAAGCCGCTTCTGAATACGGAGTGCCTCAGACTACTTTGAAGCGATATGTTAAGAAAATGAAAGAAGATGGTGAAGTTACAATTGGTGTACCTTTGGACCCTAAAAAACCTATATTTACAACAAAAGATGAAGACGAGATTGTTTCATATCTAAATCATATGGAAGAACGTCTTTTTGGGCTGACAACTCTCGATCTGAGACGCCTAGCATATCAACTGGCTGTGAGAAATGGTAAGGCGCACAATTTTAATACTGACAAGCAGATGGCAGGGGTTGATTGGCTCAAAGCTACTTCAGCAGCTAGAGCAATGGGTTTTAATAAAGTGGCCGTTAGTAAATTCTACCAGTTGCTTGGAGAGATTTATGACAAGCATAAATTAACTCCTGACAAAATATATAATTGTGACGAAACTGGTATCTCCGTTGTATCTAAAACCAAGAGCAAAATATTGGCCATGAAAGGACGAGAACAATAACGCTCATCTGCAGAACGCGGCCAGACTATTACAGTAAAAATGTGTATTAACGCTGCTGGAACCTACATGCCTCCACTGATGATTTTTCCGAGACCACGAATGAAACCAGAATTGTTAGATCACGCCCCACCAGGTACTGAAGGTGTTTGCAATGCTCGAGGCTGGATAACTACTGAAATATTTTTGACTTGGTTCAAAAAGTTCATCAGATTCTCCGGAGCTACTCCTACTAATCATGTGTTGCTGCTTCTAGATGGGCGTGTAAGTCATACTCAAAATTTGGAAGTAATTGATCTGGCACGTAAAATAGAGTTATTATACTTTGCTTTTCACCTCACTGCACACATAAAATGCAGCCAGCAGATGGTGTATTTATGAGGCCACTCAGTACATATTATGACCATGCTGTTTCGGCCTGGTTGAGATCACACCCAGGGCGTGTGGTAACTGTATTTCAGATAAGTGAAATATTTGGAAATGCATATATTCAGGCAGCTACAATGTCGACAGCAATCAACACATTCAGAAAGTGTGGCATATGCAGTTTAATGAAAATAATTTTACGGATGCCGATTTCATATCTGCTGCAACTACTGGTATACAAAATATTGAAAACTCGTCGAGTGTAGAGCAACAGATAGTTACAGAAGCCGAAGGGCCTCAATATGAGGTAGTTCCATCTGTGCCTTCAACCACAGTAGTCACGACTGTATCTTCAACGGCCTCAACATCCCATCCTGGAGCAATTACATTAAGAACTGAAGTTATAACAGAATCATGCACTCCAGTTAGAATAGATTTTATCACGGAATGTACAGAGCAAGTCACACCTGATGTGACTAAAAAACCTGCTCCCGAACCTGAACCTGGATGTTCTTTTGCTTCTAAATCTCCCATCCGTGCGGTGTGCCGCGATCTTACATCTAGCTTTGAAAATGCATCCCCTGGTGATATTTTGCCAATCCCTTCGGTCCAACAAACTGAAAAGAGAAAGCAATAACGGAGAGGAAAAACAGCCGTCATTACTTCAACTCCTTATAAAAATGAGCTGGAGAATTTGAAAAAACTGAGGAAAGTATCCAATCTTAATGATCGCTCAAAAAAAATGCTAAGAAGAAACAAAAATAAAAGACTACAGTTGCAGCCAAGACAAAAAATGACGATGATGAAGATACAATTTGTCTCTATTGTAATGATGAAAATCATAGTTTTCTGAAATCATCCGAAGGTTGGATAGGCTGCCAGCTTTGTGGACGTTGGGCTCACAATGGTTGTGCTGGTGTGGATGATGAAAACACCGAAGAAAGTCATATTTGTATTTAGTGTGATAATAATTAGCTTACCCCATCTTGCCCCATTATCATTACCCCATCTTACCCCACTGTAAGGGGCAAGATGGTTTTTCGAAAGTTCCCATCAAATCATTTATTTTTAAAAAATGCTATAAGTTCATCTCCCAAAGACTATGCCAAATTGTAGTTAGATTAATAAGGCATTGTGCCATAAATAAATAAGCATAATAAACGCAATGATTATACTATGTTTTTGGTATTTACCTTAGATACCCCATCATACTCCCCCTTCCCCTACCAGTACGGCGCCTATTTCTGCCGTGAAGCACGAATGTTTAAGTTTTATTGTATTTTGGTTTGAAGGGTGACGTAGCTAATAAAATTATTGGGCAATTGAGACTTAAGATCTTATGTCCCACGATGCCGAGCGCAATTGTAGTGCTGCTCAGGATTTTTGGAATTTTTCAAGAATTCTGAGCGGCACTGCAGTCTCATGGGCAGGGCGTATCAATTACCATTAGCTGAACGTCCAGTTCGTCTCGTCCGTTTCTATCATAAGAATCAATCATCATCTGATTATGTCTCCATCATCTTATTCAAATCGAAATTAAAATATATTTTATTGATTGAAAAAGCTGACTCAATATTAATCATTCGAATTCACCTGAAATTGGTGCATGGACGTACACTCACTGTAAACTTATGTAGCATAAAATAAGAACAATGAATATTATTTTAACAGTGTTTAAAGTGGTTTATCAGGAGTGAATTTTTAGTCATATCAATTTTTATGATCATATCTAACAAATAACACTTAAATATTTGCATTAGTTACAGTGACTCGTTAAAATAACAATATTTTGCACATTAAATTCATCGCCGAACAGGTTTAGTGAGTGATACAAAGTATTCGCCTGAGTGACCCATAATTCACAGCGCATAACTAGTGTCTTCATACCTACAATCGGATTCTACAAAATAGATTAAACATGCTGTGTAACAATTGTAATATTGCGTTGATACCTGAAGAAACAATAAAATGTGTGGCCTGCCAGGAAACGTGTCATTACGCATGTTTTGGAATAAAAGATACCGATTACAAAAAGATGCTGCCTATGAATAAAGCTAAGTGGAAATGTAATAACTGCAAATCAAAAAAAAGGGAAGTAATTTAATAATAAGTCCTATTACAAACACCATTCCTGAGAGTAGTTTTCAGTCTATTTCAGCTCAAAACACCGATTTAAAGTCTATGCTTGCTCACTTGGCGATAGATTTAATAGTTTAAATTCTACAATAGAATCATTTAAATGTTTCTTTACTGATAAATTTCGTAAGCTTTCTGAAACAGTAAGTTCATGGTCTTCAAAAATTACTACTATGGAGTCATGCATAAATACCATCGTAGACCGTATAAATGATTTAGATAAGGAGGTCTCTAAAGTTAACAGCTATCAAATCGAATTAAATGATTTAAAGCAAAAAATTAATGAACTATCAGAAGGCACCTTAAGAAACGACCAGTGGGTTCGGCGCTCGAATATTCAGATTAACGGCATCCCACACAAAAAAAGCGAAAACTTAATTCAAATTGTTAAAAGTTTAGCGTCAAAAAGTGGTTACTGCTTAAATCCAGATACGGACATAGATTTCGTGACCAGAGTGGCAATTAAGAATGACTCGGTAGAAAATAAAACCCCGCCCAATTATATTAAAAATGCAGGCACGATATAAAAAGGATGACTTTCTTTCATCACTAAGGAAAATAAAAAATTTAAAAGCTTCCGACCTTGGATATGCCGGTGTTAATACTCCAATATATGCTAATGATCACCTATGAACCTATAATAAATCTCTTCTAAATGAGGCTAGACGAAGAGCAAAGCAGAAAGGCTTCATGTATTGCTGGGTCCGTAACTGTACGATCATGGTTCGGAAAACTAGCAGCTCACCGGTTATTCATATAAGTTCTAGTGAATGTTTAAAGAAAATCACATAAGTGCTACCATACTGAACTCATACATGTTTGTCTTTGCTTTGATATTAATGACTTTTAAAATTATTTATAGATATTATAGTTTTAATTGTAGTTGCTGTTTTTGCAAGCTTTATAATGTGGTTGGTTCTACGAGGGAATGTTTCTATAAGCTAGTTATTTTATTATTTATTATAAGTGCTTTTATTTATTGCTATACAATTTTGTGGTGTATGTTTTTAAACTTATTTTGTAGAAAACTGTTTGAACAAATTTTGGATCGAATTATTACTTATGATTACTATTTATTAATGCTTCTTCTAACTTAGTATGGCTCTAACTATATTTTACCAAAACGTTAGGGGATTACGCACCAAAACAAAACAATTTTATTTGAATCTTTTGAATATGAATTATGATATAGTTTGTTTGAGCGAAACATGGTTGTCAGAAGGATTTTTCAATGAAGAATTTTTTGACTCGCGATATAGTGTATACCGAAATGATCGTGATTACAAGCGTCTAGGAGTGATTATGGGTGGGGGCACACTGATTGCTGTACGTCGTAGTTGTGTTACTGTAGACATGCGTCACTCTTACGTGCCTCCATGTTTGCCTGATGCGGACATTACTTCTCTGGACCTACTTTTGGAAAAGTATACAACCCGAAAAAAGTTAAGGGTTTTCTGCTGTTATTTTCCACAAAACACACAACAAAGTAACTCTCAAGCTACATTTTTTGAATATTTATCTGATCTAGTAATTAAATTCCCAAATGATAAATTCATAGTATTAGGAGACTTCAATGTTAAGGATGCAACATGGCTGCATGTTCCCGGAGGACATATTACCATTGTAAGCACTTCTTATAATAATTTAGTTAATCAGCTATTTGCATTTATGACATTTACAGGATTTAAGCAGTATAATAATATTTACAACAATAATAATAGACTATTAGATCTTGTTTTATCTAATACTGTTTGTGTGGTCAATAGAACAAAACCATTAGCATTGCCAGAAGACGGTCATCATCCATCCTTAGTGGTGAAGGTTGAGAGTGAAAAAAATAACATGTACTTACGAGCACCGACTCGTGTTGTTCGTTGTTATCACAACGCCGACTACAATGCAGTTAATGATGAATTATCAAAAATTGACTGGGTTGAAGAGCTCTCATCAGAAGATATAACATGTGCCGTAGGAAAATTTTATTTTATACTTAACCATATTATAGATCGAATTGTCCCTACAAAACTAGTGCATGAAAATGATAAGTTTCCGTCGTGGTACTCTAGATCTTTAATAAAGTTAATTAAGAAAAAACTGAAAGCTCATAAAAAATGGAAAATATACGGAAGATCTAGTGATTATGATAGGTTCTCGGAATTACGCCGTGAAACAAAACGTTTAGAAGCAGAATGCTATGATTTATTTATTAATAAGGCCGAAAATAATATTTATAACAATTCTAAAAAATTCTGGGCATTTGTAAAATCTAAGCGAAGTAGTAATTGCATTCCAGACTGTATGTACTATGATGATGATACTGGATCAGACGGTCAAATGATAGCTAATATGTTTAAAACATTCTTTAGCTCCGTTTTTACAGCCGATTCTAATACTAGATTTAGCCATGATAACTTACCATTAAGCTATACTCAAACTTTTGCGAGAACAATAGACATTACACGTGAAAAGGTAGAAAAGTACTTGTTAAAACTTGACCCAACCAAAGGAAGTGGTCCCGATCATTTACACCCAATTTTACTGAAGGCATGTAGTAGACAAATTTCAATACCTTTAGATATACTCTTTAGGAAATCATTACATTCAGGTAGTTTACCATCAATATGGAAAATGTCTTTAATTGTTCCCATTTTTAAAAGTGGTGACAGACATAATATTAAAAACTATCGTGGGATTTCAAAGATATCGGTCATCCCAAAATTATTTGAAAAAATTATCTATGACACTTTATTTCCTTTATTACGACCACTAATTATTCCACAGCAACATGGATTTGTAAATAAACGCTCGACGGAAACTAACCTTTGCCAATTTCTAGATGAAGTAATGGATGCCTTAAACAATGGATTCCAGGTAGACACAATTTATACCGACTATTCAAAGGCGTTCGATAAAATTTCGCATGCTCGACTATTATTTAAACTTGAGCGTATCGGTATTCAAGGAGATCTTCTAAGATGGCTGGAGTCGTATCTCCGTAACAGAACACAAGCGGTAGCTGTTAAAGGATTTATTTCTAGTTTTGTCCCTGTTACATCGGGCGTTCCTCAGGGCTCTCACCTTGGTCCATTGTTATTTAACATATTTATTAATGATGTTTTGCAATCTTTTCAAAATTCTAATATTTTACTTTATGCGGATGACACCAAAATATTTAAAATAATAAAAGAAAAACAGGACTGTGTTGACCTACAAAGCGATTTAATTGAGTTAGGAAACTATTGTTCCGCTAATGACTTATACCTCAATGTTGATAAATGCTGTATGATAACATTTTCGAGGAAAAAAATGCCAATTTTCTTCAAATATAAAATAAACAATAAACCCCTTAAAAGGGTGTCAGAAATAAAAGACCTTGGGGTAACGCTAGATTCGGCTCTCTTATTTGAAAATCATATAGACAATATGACAGCAAAAGCTTATAAAATGCTTGGTTTTATATTCAGACAGGGAAATGACTTCAAAAATATTCATACTTTTAATCTTTTATATAATCTTTTACAAAATATATAGATGCTATAGAAAGTGTACAAAATAAATTTATTAAAAGATTAAATTATAAGTTTCAAAATTGTAATACTCCTAAATTTAATTACCTATCTTTACAACAGCGTAGAGAATACAGAGATCAAGTTTTCCTTTTCAAAATATTACATGACTTAATTGATTCCAATCGTATTTTAAGTAACATTAAACTTAACTGTCCAAAACATTATACACGTTCTATAGATACATTCTTTATCCCTGTTCGTAGAACTAATTATACTAGCAATTGTTTTATTATAAGAGCATGCAACACTTATAATAATAATTATAGTCACTTAGACATTTTTCATAGCAGCTATCCAACTTTTACTAAAAAAATTAAAGAATATCTTAAACATTCTTAAAATATCTCCAACCGATAAATTTGATAAATTTTGTTTCATTTGTATTTTTGTGTACTTTTTTCGCCTTATGTTTAATTGTATATAAAATCGTAATATTTTGTATTATATTCACTCCTACTTTGTTTATATTTAAGTGGAAACTTTATTGGCTTGTGTAATATAAATTATGTGTTACAATGTGTATATAACTTAAGCTGTTTGTTTTCCAATAAATAAATAAATAAATAAATAAATAAATAAATAAATAAATAAATAAATAAATAAATAAATAAATAAATAAATAAATAAATAAATAAATAAATAAATAAATAAATAAATAAATAAATAAATAAATAAATAAATAAATAAATAAATAAATAAATAAATAAATAAATAAATAAATAAATAAATAAATAAATAAATAAATAAATAAATAAATAAATAAATAAATAAATAAATAAATAAATAAATAAATAAATAAATAAATAAATAAATAAATAAATAAATAAATAAATAAATAAATAAATAAATAAATAAATAAATAAATAAATAAATAAATAAATAAATAAATAAATAAATAAATAAATAAATAAATAAATAAATAAATAAATAAATAAATAAATAAATAAATAAATAAATAAATAAATAAATAAATAATATGTATAAGATAAGTGTAAGTAAATTAATGAAGCGATTAAAATTAACCGCTTTCTCCTTAGTTTAAGGCGAAGAGTAAGCAGAAAACACGCAAACATGGTGTTTGCGTGTTTTCTGTAAAAATGGTGCAAAGACAAGTTTGGTGGTGAAAGTATAGCATTTCGAGCTATGGACACTACTTAATCCTGTTACACATATCCTTAAGTCTTATTTGTAGGTTGCTAATGCTTGCTGTTGGTTATTGTTAACACTGCCGAGCCTTTCTGAACTACCACTTTTCTTTGAAGTTAAACAAGTTTTTGGCATGGCGTGACGCATTTTTTTTTGGTTATTCTCTCAGAAAAGTTATTCTTATAGCTTATACTTTTTTGTGTTGGTTCATTTATTCAGATTAGTAGTGTTTTCCACCCAAGAATTTAGAAATTATTGGCTTTGTTACATTGATGGCGGGCCGGCAGCCGTGAACTCATATCGCTCAAGGTCGCTGGCATTTAGTGTCGCCTTAAGCGCTAAAATTGTGCCTAAGCTTGTCTAATATTATATTAAAAGCATCAAATACCACTTTGTCAGAGGGCGGGGGTATCGTCAATGAATTTCTCTCACGGACCTTGGTTGACGCAACCCCTACTCCCAGCATCTGGTTTAGAGGAATATCAATACAGCGACCCTCTAAGCAAGGCCAGTGGACTATCCTTCTCGAGGTTGCCGCCCGTTTTTTGGCCAAGTGCTTCCATAGAGTTATCAAATAATTTACACTAAGGTAATTGGCAGAACAGAAACCTCTGGCCGCCCTCCCCCAACCTACCCACACAATCCTTTCCTCCTTCACCTCAGCTCGCGTGATCGAGAGGTCGAGGGCTCACTAACATCAATGAGTAAGGAACTTGCGATCACCCACGTGTTTGTGCCGTGCGTGGATACCCGTAAAGAGGGAGTAAGGAATCCTGGTGGTTGAGCGGATAGCGGTCGGTCAGTTACCTGCTTGATGCAACACGCCTCTTTGGCTCTGATCTTCCTCCCAAACGGGAGGTCGGGGACTAGCCATTCTCGATCAATCGGCTGTGGCTTCCCATCAGAGGGCTGCCGGCGAGTGACCCAAATCCATGTGGGTGCCTATGGCCCGGTCGCGGATGTTGAGGTGAGCGCGGGAGGCTCTCTTCCTCACGTATGCGGCTTCTACATTACTCGGCCGTCAGTCAACAGGTATTCACGCTGAGGGTTATTATATCCTCGCAGTAGTCCTGGCGGACATGTACATCAAGGTGCATGACGTCCCCTACTGAGGCTCCAAGGCGGGTGGGGCACTGACGAGGATGAATCTTAATAATTCTCTACCCATGGACCAAAAGAGAAACTTCGACTAAAACAAACGAGCTGCTCCCTCGGGAGCGCTTAGCCAATCCGTCCAGACTACGGCTGCTCCCACAGCGCCGAAAGAGTCTTCCTCGCTGGATCTTTCCACCCTAAAGGAAGCCATACCGGCAACTACCTTCACGGACGATTCCTGGACGCTACCCATCAGGAAGGGAGATGCCAAGCCTACATACAAGGCACCTAGCAGGACCGCACGAGACCGCGCGCGAGGCGAGGCTAGGAAAGCGAGAATAAAAGCCGCTAAAAGCAACCCCCCCAAACCCAAAGAGGTTCAGGTAGACAGTGCTACTGGAGATAAAGGCAAGTCCGCAGGACAGCCGACTATCGAACCAGTAGCAGGCGGTAGTAAGCCCCAAAAAAGGCCACGAGGGAAACGCGCTGGCCGAAACGTTCAAGAGAGGGTGGAAGCTCGTGCTGCTTCCGGGCAAGGTCTACACCTACCCAAGGGCAGCAAAAGAGCTCATCCGGATGACACTCTGTCACCCCGCGTGGACGTTAAGCGTACGCGAACGAACCCGCGGCCTGCTCCCAAAAAGGGCTCCGTAAATTACGCCGACATGTGTAAGTCTAACGATTTACTAGTCGCGATCATGAATGAGCTCTTCAGGGACATAAAAGCCGAGCAAGCCCAGGCAATACAGTCGGCAATAGAGGGTGCGATAGACGCAGAAGTCTGCGCCGCCACCTCTTCCACTGATCCCTTCAGGCTGCCCAGCTTCAGAGGCAGAGCCAACCATGGTGAGGGTACTCTCAAGCTTTGGTGCGAGGACACTTACACCGTGGAATGGCTTAAGAAGACTGTCTCCAAGATCACTTCGCCACTTCCACACACCAGACTCGTGGTCAAATGCCAAGCCGACATCCCTAGGAAAGTCAAGGCGACCATGATCATCCCAAGGTTTTCCAAGGACGAAAATCTTATCATGCTGCAGACCAGATTCGCCGGGCAGAATCCGTGGTACAACGTCCGCACTTGGAGCTTGTACTATATCCCAGAACCGGACGAAAGTGGCAGGGTGCGCATAGTCCTTGGGATACCTGAGGCAGATGTAGCTGAGCTCAAAAAGCGAGATCGCAGGGTCTCGTACAAATGTGGCTCAGTGTACGTAAATTTCCCCGAAGAGGAGGGTAAAGGCAGCGAAGCACCGAAACCAAACCCGGACGTGGCAGCGCAGCTGAAAGTACCAACCTCGACCGCTCCTGAGGCGGCGCCCGACAACCGCATGGATGTCGTGCCGGAAGGAGGGCAGCAGCCCTCAGGTGCAGCCCCTGACGCTACACATCAGAAGAGGACCGACGGTTTCTCTATGACCGCCCCTTGTAAAGAGGTTCGGACTCCCATAGATATCAAATCGCGCTCCATAGACTGGTGGCAGCAAGGGGCCGGGGAAGAGGATCAGACAAAGGAGCTGGAGGATAGTCTACTGCACAGCGATGGCAGCCTAGACCGATCCACCTCCACTCCTTAAACTCATACAAATCAACCTCCAGCACAACTACACCGCGACGGCTAACCTGCGACGTTTGCTGGAGGGAAACACCGAGACCATAGCCCTAATCCAGGAGCCGTGGATTAGGAAAGGCAATATATGTGGTCTCAACAACATCGGAGGCAAACTTTTAACTGTTACCGAAGGTAAACCACGTTCGTGTATTTATACTCCACGACATGTAACGACCACCATTATAAATGAGCTATGTTCCAGAGATCTAACCGCTGTGAAGCTCCAGGCAGGTGACCGCCTAGGCCTATCAGACGTGGTCATAGCGTCGGTCTATTTGCCGGGGGAAGAGGAGGTACCAACACCGGAGCTCACCGCGCTAGTCAGCTACTGCGAGACAGAGAGGCGGGAACTCATCATCTCCGCTGACTCCAACGCACATCACACCATCTGGGGCAGCCAAAATACCAATAAAAGAGGTGAGGACTTACTTACATACCTTTTCTCAAGTAACCTTAATATACTTAACAGGGGCTCCGAGCCTACTTACGTTACGGTGCGAGCCCAAACTATAATCGACCTAACACTGGCAACCGACCATGTCTCTTCTCTCGTCAATGACTGGCACGTGTCAGACCAACCTTCATGCTCGGATCACAGATGGATTAGGTTCAACCTTCGCTTAAACATCAAACCTGCCCTACCAAGGCGGAACCCACGTAAAACGGACCGCACCAAATATGACAGATTGGTGAGAAATGAGCTTATGGTCATTTCCCTACCAGACGATTATAACGGTACCGCAGGTATAGAAACTCATGTAACTAACATAACACAAACACTTATCAACAGCTATGAACAGACGTGTCCTCTTACTTCGACAAATCCCAACTCAATCGACAAAAGTGTGTGGTGGGGTCCAGAGTTAGATAGGCTGCGCTGCAAAGTAAGGAAGCTGTTCAACAGAGCCAAAAATACCCGGGCACCAGACGACTGGGATGCATACAAACAGGCCCAATATCGTTTCAAGAGGCGCATCCGCGAAAGGAAGAGAGAAAGCTGGAGACGATTCTGTACTAACATTGAATCTACAAACCAAGCGGCTAAAGTAAAAAACATCCTTTCACGTGACCCAGGGCGTAATCTAGGTTGCTTGAAAAAATCTGACGGCGCATACACCAAATCCGACCCCGAGACCTGTGAACTACTCCTGCAAACTCACTTCCCTGGATGCCGCATCACCAACAACCAGACGTGGGAGGAAGTGGTGTCGCAGAGCAACACACCGGATCAAACGGATTGGACCACAGGGTGGTAGACAAAGACAAGGTAATGTGGGCAATTAACAGCTTTCTTCCATTTAAATCAGGAGGCCTGGACGGGATCTTCCCAGGACTGCTACAATGGAGCGGTATGGGGCCGCTAGCAATGCATTTAACTGCTATCTATAGGGCATGCCTGGCCTACAAATACATACCGCTCCAGTGGAGGGAGGTAAAAGTGGTATTTATCCCTAAGCCCGGCAAAAGTGATTACACAAATCCCAAATCGTACAGGCCAATCAGTCTCACATCATTTTTGTTGAAGACTCTAGAGAGACTCTGCGATAGGGATATTAGGGAAAATGCCCTCATACAAAAACCGCTACATGACAACCAACACGCCTAAACTCAGGGCAGATCAACCGAATCCGCACTCTATTGCGTAACATCAACCTTAGGTGCTTTTATTGATAGCGAAGGCGTAGGCCGAGCGCTAGCCGCTCATGATGTAGATCCTACAATTGCCGGGTGGATAGACAACATGTTGAGGCATAGGGCGATACGATTCACTGTGAACACCAGTACTAGATGTGTGGTGGCAACGGGCTGCCCGCAAGGAGGGATACTCTCGCCGCTGCTCTGGAACCTTGTGGTAGATGAGCTCATCACAAGGCTAAACAAAAAGAAACTGTACACGGTGGGCTATGCTGACGACCTCGCCATTCTAATAACAGGACCAGTCGAGAGCATCTTATGTAGCCTCATGAGATCTGCTATTAAGATTTTGGAAGAATGGTGCGCGCAACACAAACTCACAGCTAATCCGTCAAAGACGGAACTAATACTATTCACTAACAAACGCAGCCTTGGTAATCTAACATTACCAAAGCTGTTCAACACCGAACTAAGCCTTACTAAAGAAGTTAAATACCTGGGGGTTATACAGGATAGTAAGTTGCTTTGGAACAAACACCTTGAAAACAAGCTGGAAAAAGCATGCATCATCTTTTGGCAGTGCAGAGGACTCATAGGCAGAACCTGGTGTCTTGCTCCAAAGATAAGCAGATGGCTCTATACAGCAGTCATCAGACCAATTATCTCCTACGGAGCAATAGCGTGGTGGCCCAGGACAATGCTTGTGACAGTACAAACCAAGCTGCAGCGTTTTCAGCGGCTGGCCTGCACAGCCATAACAGAATGCATGCGCACCACGCCTTCCTCGGCCCTTGAAACTATTCTAGGGCTAACACCACTCGACATACACTTTCAACAAGAAGCGACAATGGCGACTCTACGTCTAAAGCTGTTGGGTGTATGGAAGAATGAAGACGGCCTAACAGATAAGCTCTGGAATAGGGTAACAAAGGATTATCCACACCATGTGATAAGATACCTAAAACACATACCTTCCATAAAAACTATCACATACAGCTATATGAGAAAGATGCTCACCAGTCAGGTGTAAACGAATTAAGAATTTACACATACGGCTCGAAAATGGCTACTGGAACTGGTGCCGGCATATTCTCACAGGAACTAAACATACACATTTCCATACCCTTGGGAACACACAGCTCCATCTTCCAATGTGAGTGCGTAGCCATCAAGGAAGCCGCAAGCGCTATATTAAGAAGAAAGGTACATGGCCACAGCATCAGATTTCTTTCTGACAGTATGGCGGTACTAACATCGCTGAAGGGCACACACAACTCAGCACTAATACACGAATGTCACCAAACCCTGGAGCAAGTTGCATCTTATTACCAGGTAACTCTGCAATGGATCAAGGGACATAGTGGTTCGTTGGGTAATGATGCAGCGGATGAGCTTGCAAGGCGGGCATTGGCAAATATAGTGACTGGTCCTTTGCCACTTCTGCCACTGCCCTTCAGCCAAATGCGCTCATGGATACGCTCTCTCACCAACGACCTACACAACACCCGATGGATGAATGTCTCAAGCTGTAGACAGTTGAAGGTGGCGATACCTGCACTATCGCCCAAACTGACACGTAGACTTATCAGCCTCAACAGGCATGACATCCGTATAATGGTGGGCACCCTAACGGGTCACACATCACTAAACAAACACCTTTTCACAATCGGCGTAACGGACAGTCCTAATGGCAGAGGTTGTCTGACCGAAGACGAAACGGTCGCTCACGTAATCCTGGAATGTGCGGGGGTGGCCAACCAACGGGCAAAAACCTTAACCAATACGAGGTCGCTCCAAGAAGTCTGTGAACACCCCAGGAATGTTCTGAACTTCTGGAAGGAGCTGGGCTGGTTGGAGTAACTGGCCATTACTGCACGCAAAATGGACCCATGCTAGTGGTTTAATTGCGGAAACAGGAGCCCCTATACCATACCATACCATACCACTTTGTCAGTAACATAACCAACACTCCTTTGGCCTACATAAACTTGGCACATGAATTAGTTTAAAGTGTTCAAGTTTAATTACAACGTATCACAATATATCTAACAATTTCTGTGATAAGTGTCCCTTAAACAAAACAATCGTTGCTGGATTGTTTGTCGTAGTATGTAACTAAATGTTGCCACAGCTTAAATGCATTTCATTTTAGTTCTCTTGCAATGGAGAGGGCTATGCTCGGAGTTTCACGTTGGATGAGGGCAGCGGAGCACCGATCGTCGTGTCAAGCAGTGGACGTCTTCCGGCTGATGATGATGATGATGATATGAATTTTTTTTAATCGAAAACTCTCCTAAATCTAAGTTTCAGTCTAATGTTTGTGTATCGTAGTCGACAAAAAACCAGTTCTTCCTCTATTGAAGACTATAAAAGATTGGAGTGACACATTTTAACTCCCAACTCTAATAGGAACCATAGACATTATTAAAAAGTGTAGATCTTTCAAGACTTTACAGATATAATATCCTCGTTTCAAATGGAAACTTTTTTCACGATTCGTGAGCATTACAAAATATCATAGTATTTACTCATAGCTCAAACTTACAAACAACCAAACAAACTTAAGTGTTTGAAAATTTTCCATTTATTAATTGGTTTTTAATACGTCCATATTAATTTAATTCCTCAAATATTTTTCAAAATATAATATCATGAAGGAACTAAACATGTTAAAAGTTATTAATTTCTAGAACTGAAAAGGCTAAGGGAAGAGTTCCAATTTGAAAATTCATTCTTGTAAATGAAAGTTTCAGAGACGACTTGAAACTTGACTGCTCAATCCGTAATTGCTTTGGAAGTTTGCAAATGAAAAGACCCTGAGGCTGCTGAGATGAAATTACTGAGTTCAACGTGAAATATCAAAAACGTTCTTAGTAAAATATTTAATTGTATTTTTAAATTTTGAAAGAGTTTAAGTATACTTTGGTTAAAATATACTGGTTAATAATTTGTTTACCCAAATAAAATCAGGAATACTGGGCGATAGCAAAATAGCGGAAAAGTGTGGAATAAAACTTTTTTAATAACAGCAAGAAGAGAATAATTTAAATCGCTAACGGGAATATTCCAACTATTTTTCATACAATTAATTTTGTTAGCCGATGATTTATTTAATAATTTCAGTTCCCAGCGTACGTGGTACATAATGGTGCTATGCAGTTGATTCAAATATAATATATCATTGTGTTTTTTTTTTCATGACAATGAGGGACGAGACAAATAGTACGTTCAACCCAAAAATTCTGAGCTTGAGACATAAGATGTTAAGGTTCATTTGCCCAGTAACTTCACTGTCTACGGCGCCCTTCAGACCGAAACACAGTAATGTTTACACATTACTGTTTCACGGCAGAATTAGGCGCCGTTGTGGTACCCATAGTCTAGCCGGAATCCTGTGCAAAGGAACCTCCCACTATTCTTAGGTAAACAGCAAATAAAACAAAAAAAAACACTACATTCATACTTCCAAAAACAAGTGATCACCGCCGCCCAGCCTCACCTTAAATCAGCATTGTGTTTATTTGTAATACTAAACTAATTGTCACCGTATAATCGACTTAAAAAGAAGTAGAAAGTTAATTTTAGTCTGTTTGGGTTATTATTTTTGTGTAACTACCTCAAGAATTGGATCAATTTGAACTATTTTCATGTGAAAGGGATGATAAACATAACGTTTTTTGAGTTATGTCTTCTACAAATTAGGCACCTGTATAGAAATATAAATATATTTATTTACCAAAGTTTTTTTTGCATAAACATGTTAGATTGATGTTACATAAATGCAACAACACTTGGTTAACGTCATGAAGTAAGATCAGTTCGTAAAGGGACTATGACATGGGGAGAAGAACTGATAAGAAACTCCCAATGTGTCTTTTAAATCATATTAAAACTGAGACGATTAAATATAATATTATACAATTTTAGGTGTCCTGCGCAGAACCAGACAAGAACCATGCATCATTATTATCCTCTACATAATCTTCTATATTAAAGTATACCTTCTTTGTTAAATAGAAAAAGTATAATTTGGTTGAGGAACTGACAAGACAGTTCAACCACCATAACCAGCAAAAATTTTCGTGATGAAGCCGAATGGAAGGTATCAGAATTCCTCGATAGACCACGTATTATAGGAGCGTTCGGGCTTCTTGAAATTGCCATGAAACACACTAAACACGCGTCTGTTTGTTCCACCTCGAGTGCCAGGACTGATTTTGACGAAACTTTTGCTGGGAGACAGCTTTCTGGCCTGAGGGATTCATTTCTGAATAGGTAGTAGTTTTTAATTTTCGATAAGTGATTTTATATACACTATTTTGAATATCAATATTTGAATTCGAAAACATAACTTACGCGGGTATAAATAAATATTTTAATAAAAAATTTCGTTACCACAAATAAATTGAGTAAATTTCTTTTCCTTACCGTAGTACCGTTTCGTACCGTAGTCTTCATCGAAATGTCGGTTTATAATAAGATAAAGGGTCGTTTGATATATTTTCATTACTTGAAGAAGAAATCGTGAGTTGCCAATACCGATTCTGGTTTCCGATCACGTCTCCGTACTATTGGCGAGTATATTGGAGCTACCTGTGCTCGTACTCTATGAGGCTTAAAACACGCCTTTGTGTTCGATAAACCGACTGTAAAATATTCGTGAGGCTTGCTTGCACATTTCATTATGAATGATACATGCTTTAATGCTTCCTTCGGTTTTATAGTCGGCATACATTCGTGCCGACTAATATGTGAGGTTCAATTAAGGATATATTATTACAAAACTAAAATAATACTCTGTCCATTACAGTGCTGCTCAGCTTTCTTGAAAAACTCAAAAATTATAATCAGCACTACAATTGCGCTCGCCACCTTGACAATTAAGTTGTTCAGTGTCTATGCTTCAACTCTTCTACAGATATTTTTATACCTAGTCTTGTCATAAATACTGAAACAAAGAAAAAAAATTCTGTTGAAAATAACATTTATTACATATACAGTGTGTTAGTTTAATACATAAATATAAAACAATTAAAAATATAAAAAGCTTATTTGAAGTAGTCTTCATTGACTGCAATACAGTCCTTTAAATGTCAAGGTCATCAATAGAAGCACGCACTCTTTCCATGGGAAATTTCTTCAGTCCCAATCGTACGGATTGTTTTAGGGACTCCAAATTATCATGGCGTTAAGAGGAAGCCGTACTGTCTTTAACTAACTATAAATCATAATTTATGATTAAGATCGAGACTACGACGATGGCCAGTCTTCAGTTCTGATTAAGTTCGAAACGTTCGTTTCCGTCGTTGCAAAATCCGAGCTTTATGGACCGGCGCTGAGTCTTGCTGGTTTCCATTCTTGGTTATTGAACATGGTGTTGTTAAGGGGCTTCACTACCTTCTCAAGAATGGAATGATACACTTGCGCAGATGTCTTGATACCTTTTTCACAAAAGTATGGCTCAGTCACTTCTTCATAACTAATACACCACAGATAATGCCCACGTTGCACTCTATCGACTAATTGGGAAACTTCCTTAGAGTTTTGAGCATAAATAAAGGTCATTTTGTTTGTTAAAATGTTGCTCAGTTGTAAAAAAATTCACATCCGTCAACAAAATTTATCAGCGACCTTCCTTTGCGTACAGCTTCAGTATTCTCGATTGTTGTTTCGATGTTACCGCCCTATTCTTTTTAAAAATTGTTAAGATGTTTAGAAATGACCAGTACGTCTCATATAGGCTGCAAATCCTAAGTCATCTTTCAAAATACGCGACATGGTTCTAAGTGCTATCTTCATCTCCCTAAATTGTCAAAGCAATAAATATTTTATTTATTGCTTTGACAACCTTTTCCGTACGAACACTACGTGGACGGCCAGTTCTTTTTTTGTCAGGAACAGGGGAGGTCTCATTGTACCTATTAATAGCCCGGTACACAATCATATTACTAATACCAAGCGTATGGAGCATTTTAAAAATTTCATTTGGCTCCATACCTACTTTGTGTAAGGCAATTGTTAGTATAAATTCTGTGTACAATAATGATAATAATATTATGCTAACGTAACTTCAACTTCCCTTCACTGCAAATTTCTATGAACTCAAGAATAATCCGCGGAATTTCCCATTACTTACGAAGTAAACTGAGCATAATAGAATCTGTATCACAAATTTAAAATCAGCTCAGACATGATAATAATATTATGCTGTTTTTAATATTGAATATTGGGAATTTTAGTTGAGTTTATACATTGTTAAATAAACGACCTTCCAAGTTTTAAGAGAAATTGTATATTACATGGGACATTTTAAGGGATGTAATGACAAAGTCATTACTCATAGTTATCCTAAGTATGATTGCGATCATTTTCTGCGTGGTAAGACAGCACGGCCAATAAAACCAACCTCAAGATAACAATCTTGACGGGGAGATACTTAAAATTTTACAAATAAAATACATTCAATCACAGTAACCTTTATAAGTAAAATAAAAAAAGATATATGTAACTATTATTTTATACATCGTATAGTATAGATGATCAACCCAATACCACTGCAAGAAGGCAAGAAAGTTAGATGAATCTGGTAACTCTTGAATCAGGTAAAATTGTAAAACTATGAATAAATAATTACAATTTTCTAAATTTATTTTACCAGTGGGAGGGTCCAATGCACAGGATGCCGACTAGATTATGGATACCACTACCGCGCCTATTTCTGCCGTAAAGCAGTAAAGGACGAAGCTAGTGAAATTAGTAGGCAAATGAGACTTAAAATCTAATGTCACAAAGTGACGTGCGCAATTGTAGTGGCGGTCAGAATTTTTGGACTTTTCAAGAGTCCTGAGCGGCACTGCATTATAATGGGCATGGCGTATTGATAACCATCAACTGAACGTCCTACTCGTCTCGTCCCTTATATTCATTAAGAAAAAAATCATATTTACGTTATTCTTACAACCAAAAATAATAATTAATGTGAATCAGGAGTAGGATATTTGAAATACAAAAGCGCGGACCCCAACAATGAAGTCATTCTTCACGACTTTAGTAAAGTAATTGACACGATAACTGAATGACATAATACTCGGTTTTTAAATACACAGACTCCTTCAGTAAATTACTTTTACTGCGCAAGCCGAAGCAAATTTCACGAGATTAAATAAAATTGAACAACCCAGGACAAAATGTTTAGGTTTCCTGTTTTGATTACTTAAGTTTTAGTCAGATTGTTTAATAATAATGTTTAGTGGATTGCTAATCTTATTTATCGTCTACTTGATTGGCAGAGTTTCGTGACTGTGGTGACACTCCTCCTAATGTTCTTACTTCCTTATATTTACTTAATGGCTATTTGATATTGTTAGTATTGATTTCTCACCGAGAAGAGTATGAATGATAATCTTATGTAAAGTGAGGGAAAAAAAATGTGGTATTCATACATTGCTAGAAATCATTTTAATGTTAATAATAAACTTTAATTATAATATTATACTTAATGTTTTTTCAGGTTTCATCTTTTTTAAAACAGTAAGGGACTTGACGAGCAGTTCGCCTGATGGTAATTTATACGCCCTGCTCATTACAATGCAATGCCAGCTCAGGATTCTTTAAAAACCCAAAAATTCTGAGCAGCACTACAATTGCGCTCCTAACCTTGAGACATAAGATGCTAAGTCTCATTTGCCCATTAATTTCACTAGCTATGGCGCGCTTCAGATCGAAACACAGTAATGCTTAAACATTACTGCTTCACGGCAGAAATAGGCGCCGTTGTGGTACCCATAATTTAGCCGGCATCCTGTGCAAAGGAGCCTCCCACTGGTAAAAATCTGACATTATAATAATAAAAAAAATATTCAAAATTATATAATTGTATAAGTACCACTCGTTTAGTGTTAAATTAATGCTTTAGTGTATATTTTTGATATAATCAGTCAGCACAGCGAAATGAGAAATAATCAAAGGAGCTGTAATTAAAATGGAAATTAGAGATGTCTCATTGCCTTGTGACTCAAAGTTAATACAATTTATGTCTGGATGTTATCATCCAGACATAAATTGTTGATATATTATATTTTTTATATAATTGGCTCATATTTTGATCAAATCTATAAATTTAAAATCTAATTTGAAACAAGGAATAATATTAAAAGTATTTATTATACCAGTTTATTATGTAGAACTAATTAATTAAGTAAGTTAAGTTATTAATTTTTATCTACAGCCATGATTTAAATCCTCTATTTAAGATTCTAAAAGAGTTAGCTTATTGCCAATATTAAGACACCCAATGTCCTAATAACCATTACATCATCCAAACGATTATTTTAATGAAATTCAGTACAACATTATATCATGCGTTTTCATAATAACACTCCTTTGGATGATATTATGGTTACTAGGACTGGCTTTTAATGGAAGGTAACTGTTTCAGAATCTTTTATAGAGAATTCATATTATGGGTGTAGATAAAGTCTTGTATGCAACAGTTGATAATGAGATACTATTATCACATTCGTGTTTTAATACCCCTTACACAACAGTTGCATAAATAACTATTAAAATACATCTCGTTAAGTTTTATATCAAAACAATACAGTTATCATTAACCTTTTTTAATAATTAATTTTAATAGAATATTTAAGTTTTATTTCATTAATTTTTACAAAAAGAGTGTTATTAATTATTAAATCATGTGTAAATAATACATTTAAGAAATAAAAATAATAAAGAAAAAATATATAGGTATGTTAAAAGTAAGGCATAATTATTGCCCTACCACTTGTTACTATCCAATAGGTTCTATTTGTAAACAAAGAATGGCTTTATATTGAGCTTTAGGTGGTTCATTGATTTTGAAGTATGAAGCATAAATTCACTAATAAAACTTTCACATTTCAAAATTTTTCAGTCATTAAATATTTTTGGTGAATTATAAAGAAGTGGAAGAAAACTTTCTGAAAACTTTATAAATAATGTATCTATTACAAAAGTAATAAGTGATAAATAAACAAATTCACTTGGAGATTTGGAAAAAATATTACTGACCAGCTCGGAATATTTTAATTTATAACTATTCAATTGTAATGGTTTAAAAAGATTATTTTATGATTTATAGTAAAAAATGTGAGTTACCCTTAAGCCGCGCCTAAGAACTTTTACTTCAAAAATGGTTACTATAGTTCCGACATTTGGCAGTATTTCCTAATAGGAAATTAAACAGTTGTCATTGGCTCTAACCCAACTGTCTATACCTTCGATGTCCTCTTCAATAATTGCAACAAGATTTTTATCTATCGTAAGATACCAGTACGCGCTACGGTTCTTAATAATGGAGAACGCAGAACTCTTGCCAAGTTGTCGACTCAGTAATGTCAGCTTAGCAATTTTGAAACTAATACGTTTACAAATGACTTTCTATGAAATAATTCAAACATTAAAGTCAAATTTACGTCAATATTAAACGTAAGAGCGCTTTCGCACTACGTCCGATCCGAATCCAATTCGTACCCGTGAAAATACGATCCGGTGTATTAGTAAAACTCGTAGATCGGATTCGGATCGGACTTAGTGCGAAAGCGCTCTAATGATTTATTTATTCATTTAAATGATATAATATAACTGACCTTTATGAAATGTTTTACAACATAAGAGTGGAACACAGGACATTGAGGCGTGTGCGATAAAAATCTATCATCTATCACGGGGAGTGTTTCGAAGGGACGTTTGACCTACTTCCTCCCAACAATTTCCACCTTCATACGACACTCCAAAATAAGAATATCATCCCCACCACCTGGATATGTGGCGATCCTCCACTACGTTACTTACGTTACAGGGATTATACGACACTAGTATCTTCAAGAAAGCGCGTACACCTTCTTAAAGGAAGGCAATTGCGATTCCGCTGGTGTTACAACTGAATCTGAGCGGCGGTGATCACTTAGCATCAGGTGACCTGTGCGTTCGTTTGTCCTCCTCTTCCATAAAAAAATGTCGTAAAAATGAAGCGTTAAAATACAGTTTCATTTTTAGGCAAAAAAATCAGCAACATTTTTTAATGTCCCAAATAAAAGCATAATTTACAGTGTTTTTAATATCAACCTATCGTTGAAAATTACCAAGGAATTGTGAAGGCTTATCAAAAACCTGGAATTGATGCAAAATAGACTTGATGCAGTGATGTTCCATCAGTTTCTCCAGTCTCAGATACGCAGCTCCTAAGATAATAAAAATCCAGATGCCTTCCACTAACTCTATGTCAATGACCAATGTTCAAATTACACCCCATGTCATGAGTCTTCTCTAAACAATGTAAGTATATAATATGATATTATGTATTACTTGTGAGATAAATTGTGTTTTTAATTTCAAAAATATATACACCGTGTTTTCATGCGACCGTTAAGTTAATATATTTATTTGAAACATAAAATATTTACAATATTGATATCGTCAGTATAAGATGTTGTTGGGTTAGCTAATTACGTAATAAGTTAAACCAGAAGAACTCTTAAGTAGGCACTAGATAAATTGACAGACTTGGTATTACATAGATCTCATGTCTTTTATCTATTCTGTGATCTCACCTCACAACTTTTTACGATAGAAGAACTAAGTTGCAAGACTTGTTTTTTTTACAAGTTTTTGATGGCTCCATATTACCAGTGGGAGGCTCCTTTGCACAGGATGCCGGCTAGATTATGGGTACCACAACGGTAATTTTTGCCATAAAGCTGTAATGTGTAAAAGTATTACTGTGTTTCGGTCTGAAGGGCGCCGTATCTAGTTAAATTACTGAGCAAATGAGACTTAGAAAGAGATTTTAGAGAGACAGACTCGGTTGAACGTCCGGCTCGTCTCGTCCCTTATTTTCATTAAAAACAAACAATGAACTATGAATAACTCTTACCTTTATACTATTACATTCTGTCTAGACTCTGCAATATATTCTCGCTACAAGTAATCATAGGCACAATAAACATTAACACAGGTTTGACTGTCGTGTATCCGTGTTAATAAGTCTAGAGATGTCAGTTTACCGAACGTAATGATACCCTCGACCGCGTGAAACTAGAGATCACTTCAACAAGGCATAGTGTCTTAAATTAACATACACGTTAATAATTTTGTATATATTGTAAGTTGGTTTTAAATGAAATAAAATGACACTAGTGAAGTTTTCTTCTTTTATATGTTATTTCTAACACTACCACCGCTTTGGAAACAAATGGCGCTATGAGAGAGAAGAAGCAGCGCAAGAAAATCATCCAACATTCTTTCTTTGCGCTCCTTTTAATAAAATATACAATGAAATTTAATTAAATATTTATTAATTGCACATTACAAAATAAATAAATATAACAAAAATCGAGAATACATCACAAGCAATAGGCGGCCTTATCGCTTAAGAGCGATTTCTTCCAGACAACCTGTATTGAAATAGTTTTACAATATCTTACTATCATTGTCATAATCATGGGTATATAATCTTTACTATAGTAAAGAAATTTAAGTTCAATATTGAGAAATCTCTCAGATATCCGAACAGCCCACGCTGTTATGAAACTGTAATGTGAATTTACTCACCATTGTTTACAGTTTTTAATTTCACCGGTGGAGTGTATTGTTCAGTAGAACAAAAGTTTGTGGTGCCATTGTTGTTCATAAAAGTTCATTTAAGAGCTAGTCTCCCAAGTCCTAGCAACTGTAGATAATATTAAATTTATACTCAGAATGGTCTTCTAAATACTTCCATACATTTAATATTTATATATTTTATAATAATAAACCGAAAATTTTCTTGTAAGGACTATAATTTTATTTAGATTTAACTTGAAACATGAAAATTTTGAATTGAAGACGTAAAATAATGTCGTCAATACCCACTGTGGGATTTATAGGTACGATATTTCACATTGCATATCCATAGCGATCGGCCCTGAGCATCTCTCTTAATTTCACTCCAAGTCTTTCCGATGTCTTTCGCTTCGACAATGGCAATTCGCCAGGTTTGCTTTGGACGGCCACGTTTGCGTTCTCCTTGAGGGTTCGAGTCTAGGGCTTGCCTCGGTATATAGTTGGGATCCCTCCGGAGTGTGTGGCCTATCCAGCTCCATTTGCGGCGTTTGAGACTTCATGACAGCGTTGCCAAAGATGATCGTTCGAAATTTTGTCGGGCCAGTGAATACCTGAGCATATTTCGAAGGCATCGCTTAACGAAAACCTGAAGTTGATGAAAGATGGGCTTGGTGACTTACACGTCTTACACCCATACATCAATACGGTCTTCACGTTGCACCGGAATGTTTTGAGCTTAACTGTAGTAAATTATATTCATAGAAAAAAAATAAGCCTTATGAATCCCCAATGAATAGCCCCCCATCAACGCGTGACCTAACATAACTTTTAAGAAGCTTCTTTTGTTATGAATATAAAGTTTGCCATATGTACTGCTTCAATAATGATTTTTTTTTCATGTTTACTACTTTTACTTATATTTTTAGATATTACTGGGCCTGTATATCGAAGATGAGCACCAAGCCTTAGATTTTGGTTTTTTTTTGTTGCACCATGCCTAAAATTATTTGTAGACAGATGAAGCTGTAAGTGATATAAAAAAATTAACAAAAACAAATTATTTTATTTTTAGTGAATCTGAAGTACACATACTAATAATTTGACTGAATATATGTAGATCTACTAAATGCAATTCAGTAATGAACGTAAGCGCATTAAACTTCAATGCGCTTACGCTTTTGATTACAGACACTTCCACAAAATTCTGTCACAGATACTGTATGTACTTCAGGAGTTCCATTGATCATCATATTCGATTATGAAAGTTACTTGACCATAACGACGTTACGGTAGGTGACTCAAATATCTGGATATCGTAAAAAAGATTCAGCCGAATACCGGTAATTTTCTCCTAAGAATTGAAGAGTAACGTTACTTTGTCATGGATGCCATAATTAAAACCTAAGCAAACTCTCACCAAACTACTTTTGAAGTATATTCTTTCCAATAAAAAAGGAATTATCGAAATCAGTTGGCGCAATATTGAGTCATTCGTTTATTCGTCGCATACATACTTTAATATAAATTTAATACTTGTATAGTTTTCTCATGATACCAATGTCAGTTCTGGACCCAAATCAAGGATTACAAGGAAAGCACCAGCTTTCAAGTATCAAGAATCATTAATAACATAGCTTTCAAATAAATAAATAATCAGTTCACCCCGTCGAAAGTTCTGAGGTAACTAACATAAAAAAAACATACCGACGAATTGAGGACCTCCTCCATTTTGAAGTCGGTTAATAATGGCAATGTTTTTCTTGCTAGTTCTTCTAGTTACAGCTCAACAAAAAGAAAGGAAAACTTTTAACATTCATAAGTATCATTTCCTTGATCTACATTATAAAGTGATTTTGATTTGATTTGATTTTGATTTAAACTGTAATTAGCAGCTTTGACAGCTGTTGAACTACCAACAGCACGATATATCGCTATAGTATCTGATAGATGAAGATAGTTACATCAGCTGTCGATAATGATGTGTATTTGACATTTTAAAATAATACAAGTACTTAAAATTTTAATTGAAATAGAAATATAAATCAAGAAGTTTTTAATTTGTATTAATAATTTATTAATAGTTAGACTAGTTATTACTGTAGAAACTTGAATTTAAATAGACGGTCTGGCTCTAATGGATTCGTTCTTAGAAACTGCATTAAACTGATTGCTGCTGGTGTAATTTTAGTTTTCAGTAAACCCTTCACACCAGCCACGACCTGCTTCATTCAATAATTTATGCTCCGTAGTTCAAAGCACATTTCTCAAGGCGTAATAAAATCAACAACTCAGGACACATTGCTTATACTTTAGTATTTTCACATCAATTCTGAATATAATAATATGTTGTTGATTTTATTTAAGAGAAGTATTAATACCAAACTTATTTATTACGTGATCTTCAGAGCTTCGGCATGCTTTGATACATCTCTTTATATTATTTCTTGCTAGTATTTAAATAATATATGATATTTAAATTGTTCTTTTTGTTGATTCTTTAGATACTAATTGTTATTAATAATATTATAATAATGTAACTCTGTGCTAAAACAATAATAATCGCGAAGATTATCATAATGATATTGAAATTTAAAGCTTATGCTGAAATAAACAGAATAGATTTAATTTATTTGTCATGGATAAATTTGAAAACTACTATACCAAAATTAAAAATACTCAAAATTACAATATCAATGAGTGACATGGACTGTATATTATTCGGTTTACATTGGAGATCCCTACAAAATTTGAAAGGCAAAATATATATATCTATATATATATATAAATGAATTGCTGTTCGTTAGTCTCGCTAAAACTCGAGAACCAATTTGGCTAATTTTGGTCTTGAATTATTTGTGAAAGTCCAGGGAAGGTTTAAAAGGTGAATAAATATGAAAGAGTTCGGAATTAAATAAAAATAACAATTTTGTTTTTCCTTTGATGTGACCCACGTCGTCCGATATTTGTTTTGTATGGACATATTTTCTATGAGAGAATTTATTGACGCACGGTTTGACAGTTCTGCTGTGAAAGAATTTCATTACAACAACAGGGAGCATATTTTACGAAATAATTCTTGATGTTATGATATATTATTGACAAATTAATAAAAAACATTATTTTATTTATTATATACAGAACAACGTCTGTCGGGTCAACTAGTATAAAATAAATACATGTTTACAGTATCTTTTTTTTTATGAAGTAAGGGACGAGACGAGCACGACGTTCAGCTGATGGTAATTGATATGCCCTGCCCATTACAATGCAGTGCTGCTCAGTATTCATAAAAACCCCAAAAATTCTGAGCGGCACTACAACTGCGCTCGACACCTTGAGACATAAGATGTTAAGTCTCATTTGCCCAGTAATTTCACTAGCTACGGCGCCCTTTAGACCAAAACACAGTAATGCTTACACATTACTGCTTCACAGCAGAAATAGGCGCCGTCTACTTTATACGCTATCTACTCATAACAGATTATATTAAAGAGTAATTAAGACTTTTAGAAAATTTATAAGATTTCACGCAAACAATTTAAAACATAATTAAAAAATGCAATTCAATAGTGCCATTCCCTTGTTCATTAAATCTTTGCAAACGTGGTCGCATTCGACCTCGAATATTTTAAATAACCTAATTAGAATGACAGATTATTTAAGCAAATCTGATTAATATTAAATTTCTATGGATGTCCCCAACAAGATAGTCAAACCTTTCATTCATTGAGATTTTTTTTTTCCTTTAGCGTGTATAAGTCGCACCGTGGAATATGTGTCCGTCGTCTGTACCCGTCGTGGTGCACCTTGGAAACCCACAGTCTAGTTGGACGTGAAGATGGAGCCCAGGAGATCAGCTTTCTCTTTCATATCACGGGCGAGCGAGTCATCGTTCCTGTGCAGTGGTGGAATAGCAGGGAGGCAGAAATTTCCTTGGACAGCTTTGGCGAGATAAATTACACGTACCAGTATTTTACATTCATTTAAAATTTAAGTATGTTAAAGGTAGTGATATACTAAAAGTATTCTAATCAATTAACCTAAAAAATTACAAAGGAGCTATAGGGTCATTCAAGTTATATTGTTGAAATCATAATTGACATTATAGCACCTTAATTTGCAAAAATATATAACGAATGCATAGATGAGGGTGTGTTCCCTGACCTCATGAAATACGGTAAAGTTATAACTTTGCTTAAATCGGGCAGTTCTTTTGGCCCTGCTAATTTCAGGTCCATTTCAGTGCTGCTAGGTTTTAGTAAAAATTTTTAAAAAACTTTTGCTTCAGCAGCTACAAATGCATTTTGCATTGTAAATTATTGAATAATAATCAATTTGGTTTCACAAGGGGCTTATCAAAAAGTACTGCAGGTACTTAACCCATTGAACACATCTTTGATGCCTGGAATGCTTTGGAGTCTCCAAACTGCGTCAAACCATAAAACTTTGCTCCTAAAACTAAAGCATTACGGAGTTAAAAATAGAACCCTAAATCTGTTAAAATCATATTTAAGCGAAAGAGTTCAGATAGCCGATGTAAATGGCAAACGGTTTTCTCATAAACCTGTAGGAACAGGTGTTCCGCAGGGTTCTGTTCTCGTTCCTTTCTTGTTTCTTATATATGCTAACGATTTACTGTTTGTGGTAGATGATAGCCATGATATAGTTATGTTTGCTGATGATGCTTCATTTATTTTTAAAGTGAAGTGAAGTGCAGATATTGATGATGAGGTAAACAATGCACTCTCAAAAATAGTGCGTTAGTTAGAGACGAATAATCTGCACACTAAAAAACAAAATGTTTACGGTTCATTACATCAAATACAGCGGATGTACAAACCAACGTACTTCTAAATGACCAGATATTGGAACTTGTAGACACTACGGTTTTCTTGGGTATCACGTTAGATAAAAAGCTTCCGTGGGCTCCACGTATTGCCCAACTAGCATATAGACTCAGCTTTGCAGCATACGACGTTAGAAAGATTACGAATGTTACGTCACCTAGATTGGCGTACTTCAGTTATTCTCACAGCACCATGACGTACGGCTGTTCGTGCTATATATCAGCTTGGTTGGCTTGGCTCTTAAAGAAAAATTTAAAGAAATAAATATTATGACTGTTCATTGTCAGTACATTTACGAAAATTACGTTTATACGTTCACAAAAATCGTAACATTTTTGCTCTTAATAGTGGTTTTCATTATTATAACACTAGAAATACGGGATTGCTTGTAAATAATTCTAGTAGGCTTCATAAGATACATAATAGCTTTAAGGGTAAATGTATACACTTTTATAACTTCCAGCCCCTGTTTAGGCATTATCTATAAATAAATTTAAGTATTTTATAAAAAAATGGCTATGCCGTAAATCCTCGGTTCTACCCCACAGCTAAGATATTCACTAAGTGATCTGACAGTCCTGGGACAAGATAAAGATTATTTTATAGCAATGGCAATGACATTACAATATTGTATATTTTATTAAAAAGAGCGCAAAAAAGAATGCTGTGAGAGATTCTCTCGCCTCTTCTTCTCTCTCAGAGCGCCATTTGTTTCCGAAGTGGTCGTAGTGTCTAGTATATGAGAAATGGCATCAAAAGGAAATTCTAAAGGAATCAATTTTCAGAAAATGAATGCCTTTTCATGCCTTTTAAAAATAATTTTCTCCTAACGTAGATTATAACGATTTTATTTTTGAAGGGAAGCTTTTATACGGACGTTCAGCTAAGCGTCAGATTTAAGACCGTTACACGATATAATATGCACACATACAGAGTGGCAGTTGCCGCGCTCTCCCCAAAACGAAAACTATTTTTTATTTTAAAACCTATGATTTAAGAATTCCAAGAGTATTAAATACCCTAGTGCTATTTCTATTTCTTACGTAGGTGTGAAAGTAATTACATTAAGTAAATAGTATTAAGTAAAAATTTATTTTAACATTCCTACGAGATATATCATATACGAGCGGTAGTTCGTTGCTGCGACGGAATTCCTTTGCGATATTATTAGTAAAATATCCGGCCTTGCTTGGATTCTAAAGAATGTACAAAACTTGAACAATAAAAAAACTAATAGGACATCTTGATTCGAACCGGGGTCTTCTGCTTTCCGGATCACCCAATGTCCTATCTGAGCTATTATAGTCTTGTATGTAGTGGCAAAATTTACCTTTGTATTCTAATGTTGTTGTAGCTGTTTCTCATTAAAACACGGATAAAACTTCATTTTTTTTTAAATTGAAAACTAGTTAGATCGATTTATCGCCCCCGAAATTCCCTGTATACTAAATTTTATGAAAATAGCTGGAGCCGTTCCTGAGATTCAGATTATATATATGAATCTGAATCTGAAGAATGGCTTGTTTAAAGATATAAGATATGAATTATCCATCGGATACGTCCTTGGTGGTTTCACGACTCAGAAATGTATCAGCTCTATTACTCTCTTTTGCGAATGCTACAGTTTTTCAGAATGGTAAATTTATATTCTTGGATACAGAAAATACCACAAAACTTGGTTATTTATCATCTCTGCACCTAAGGGCCGTGCAATAAAGTAGATTGTCACACTAAGGCTGAATCCTGAATCAGAAATTGAATAAAAAATGGGAGAATGGAATCGTCAAGCACCTATTTGCTCCCAAAGCGGTCATATTGCGAAAGACGGAGAAATTGTCACCTCGCTAGCAACTTTATTTGTTATAGTTGTCTGCTCAAGAAATAAAATCCTAAAATTATTTTCTTTTGCCTCATAGTTGGTTTTCGTGAAATGTTACAACTAAGGTTGTGTTTCAATATAGTTAAAAGTGCACTTATATTAAAGTAAAACTTTGTGACGTATAATATTCTGAAAATATTGTTATATTACCTATTACCAAGCAGTACTTATTACCTATCATTTAAGAAGACAATATGACTTTAAATCTGAAAAATCACCGACAATATTATAATTTCAATATAACTTTTACTTAAATTTTGATAAATCAGAATCAGAAAACATTAACGGCCTTACAAATAAAATTGGCATAACTAAGCATAAACCAAGAATACGTAAAATGTTTACAAATAGACATTTTGCTTTCGAATGGTTTAGTCAGACGTATAACGTTTTCCGTATTTATTTGCAAGGCAGCTTGTCATTCGGAAAACTTCAGAATTATCATTGTATTAACAGTGTTGTCAACGATATTGTAAACATTTTGCATTTTTTTTGTTTATCATCAGTTATAACTTTATACCAAGTATATTTGTAAGGCCGTTCATGGTTAAGAAGCAGAATTGCCTACGTCCCAAATGGTTTCAAAAAACTGTTATTGTAAAGCGGTTGACACACCATGACATGCCACAGCATGAGAATTGTGCGGACACGCTAACGCCCTTTCATATAGAAATAATATCTAAGGCGTCAGGTGCAGCGGTAGAAACTGTCGAAAATCCATTGCGGAGGAAATATGCATGAGTCGCTGATGGATATATATTTATTCCCTTAGGAGTGGAGATGATTAGGGTTTAGGCCTAGGGTTCTATCGGCACAAAAACTCATAGCAGAGTTATTCAAGCGTCTTGCGGCTAGCCGATGCGACAGTTGACCCTAGGTTCGGTACGTACCTCTGTCCGAGTTTAAGTTTGGCCATTCAGAGTGTTAACGTTGCCAGTTCATGAGCACCTTACCTGTCGTCTGCGATCTTTATAGTATTTACTATTTGTCATTATTTAAATACTTTAATCATTAATTAACCCGGCTAGCTTGTGCCAAATAATTTATTTTTTTGAATTGAGAACCTACTCCTTTTTTGAAGTCGGTTAATAAAAGCATACAACATGTATCTACTTGTAATAAAATCTCTTTGGCTAAACTATTTGTATCTAGCTGGTTTTATTTTTATAATTTCAAATGCAAGTATTTTAAGTCAGTTACTATTTACAAAGTTCCTGTTAAACTTAAGATAATCAAATGAGAAGAAATGAGAGGCGTACGCTACTGTCCGCCTCTGCGGAACTGCATTCATAGTCACCTTTACCCCGCATCCTCACCGCACACAACGCTGACCTGAACGCAAACCTGAACGTGTGTGACTTTTTCGCGGATGAACGGACGGGGATAGTGTCAGAGTGCCTTTTTTTATGACAATAAGGGACGAGACGAGCAGGACGTTCAGCTGATGGTAATTGATGCGCCTGCCCATAACAACGCAGTGCCGTATAGGATTCTTGAAATACCAAAACATTTGAGCGGCACTACAAATGCGCTCGTCACCTTGAGACATAAGATGTTAAGTCTCATTTGCCCAGTAATTTCACTAGCTACGGCGCCCTTCAGACCAAAACACAGTAATGCTTACACATTACTGCTTCACGGCAGAATTAGGCGCGGTTGTGGTACACATAATATTTTTATTTTTATTTTATGGAATAGGAGGACAAACGAGCGTACGGGTCACCTATTGTTAAGTGATCACCGCCGCCCATACTCTCTTGCAACACCAGAGGAATCACAGGAGCGTTGCCGGCCTTTAAGGAAGGTGTACGCGCTTTTTTTGAAGGAACCCATGTCGTATCGTCCCGGAAACACCGCACAAGGAAGTTCATTCCACAGCTTTGTAGCACGTGGAAGAAAGCTCCTTGTAAACCGCACTGTGGAGGACCGCCACACATCCAGATGGTGAGGATGATATCCTAACTTGTGGCGTGTCGTAGGAAGGTGGAATTCGGCGGCAGGAATTAGGTAAAACAGCTCTTCGGAACACTCCCCGTGATAAATGCGGTAGAAGACACACAATGAAGCGACGTCTCTACGCAACGCCAAGTGATCCAGCCGTTCACAGAGTACTGGGTCCCCGACAATTCGAGCTGCTCTTCGATGCACGTGGTCAAATGGATCGAGCTGATACTGGGGTGCGCCAGACCAGAGATGACAGCTCCATGTGTGGCCGGACCTGCGCTTTGTACAGCGCTAGAATGTGGGCCGGCTTGAAGTATTGCCGAGCTCTATTAATGACGCCCAGTTTCTTTGAAGCCAACTTGGCTTTGCCCTCCAGATGGCCACGGAATTGGCAATCGCTCGAGATTTCGAGACCCAGTATTCCGATACTAGGCGAGGCTTTTAGGGAAGTGTTGTCGAAGAGCGGTGATGCGACAAATGGGGTTTTTTTAGTGGTAAACGCGCAAACTTGAGTCTTCTGGGGGTTAAATTGGACAATGTTCAATTTACCCCATTCCGCGACCTTCTCAAGAGAGGACTCGATAGAAGACACAAGTTTCCCCCGGCACTGGTCGAAGATTTCCCGAGAGAGACCTGCATGGCTCGTGTATACGGCATCACCAGTGCTGTCATCTGCATAGCAATGAATGTTGGAGGTGTCCAACATATCATTGATATGCAGAAGAAACAGCGTAGGAGATAGCACACAGCCTTGGGGCACTCCAGCATTCACGGGCTTCGGGTTCGAGCAATGTCCGTCGACAACGACCTGTATGCTGCGCCCAGTGAGGAAGCTGGAGGTCCACTTGCACAAGCTCTCGGGAAGCCTAAATGATGGAAGTTTAGAGAGGAGCGCCTTATGCCATACACGACCGAAGGCCTTCGCTATATCTAGGCTAACTGCCAGGCCTTCCCCCTTGCTTTCAATAGCCGCAGCCCATCTATGTGTTAGGTATAACAGAAGATCACCTGTCGACCGACCATGGCGAAACCCGTATTGTCGGTCGTTGATCAACTGGTGACCCTCTAGGTATACCCAGAGCTGACGGCTAATTATGCTCTCCATGATTTTGGAGAGCAGGGAGGTAATAGCAATAGGCCTGTAGTTTGCCGGATCCGAACTGTCTCCTTTTTTTTGGATCGGATGGACAAGGGCTGACTTCCATGAGTCAGGGACTACGCCTTTGGAATAAGAGTGCCGGAATAAACGCGTTAGCACCGGCGTCAACTCAGGGGCACACGTTCTAAGCACGATTGGAGAAATGCCATCCGGCCCGCTCGACTTCCTGACGTCCAACGAAAACAGAGCTCGCCTAACAGTTTTCTGTCTGAACTGTACTTCAGGCATAGAGCTCTGACACCGCGGGATGGTCGGCGGTGTTTTTCCGTTGTCGTCAAGAGTCGAGTTGGAGGCGAAAAGAGCGCACAGGAGATCGGCTTTCTCTTTTGCCGTATGGGCCAGGGTGTCATTCCTCATGTGCAACGGCGGCATGGACGGCTGGCAGAAGTTACCAAGAGCAGCTTTCGACAACGGCCAGAACTTGAGTGTTCCGGTCGGGTAACTGGAAAGCTGCTCGCCGATTTTGACGACGTGTTTTGACTTTGCACGGGCGATTTGCCCGGTTGCACGGTTGTATTTCCTCTTAAGAACTCTGCAGTTCGGATCCTTTCTGCCCAGCGCCGCAACCCAAGTTCGATACGCCTGTTTTTTGCAGTCAGATGCTGCTTTAACTGACGCATCAAACTAGGGCTGTGATCTGCCACCGATCGGTACTACAGAGCTTGGTATAAAAATATCCATGCCCTGTAGTATCACATCGACTACTGCAACGGCGCAGGCACTAGGATCATCCGAAGGGAAACAAACCCTGCTCCAAGGGTAGGATGCAAAAAAGGAACGCATCCTATCCCAATCTGCTGACTCGTAGTGCCAAACGCGTCGGGGCGCTGGTGGTCTGTGATGTGGGCGTCGTATAGGCACTACACTCCTGACCAGGCGATGGTCGGACGTTCCGAAAGGGGCGTCGACAAAGACCTGGTAACCATCGGGATGTGTAGTCAGCAGAAGATCTAATAAGGACGGCATGTGGTTATCCACATCCGGGAGCCGCGTTGGTGACTCAACCAATTGGGACAAATCGTACGCCAATGCAAAATTATGCACAGATCGCCCTGCGTAGTCTGTGGTACGTGATCCAAGCCATTCGGCATTGTGCCCGTTGAAATCACCCAAGACTCCGATTTCAGCGGAGGGGATCTGTGCAAGCACGTCGTCAATTGCCGCTTGAACGCAGCCCATGAGATGATCGGTTTCTGCGTTACCACTATGGGACCTGTAGACACACACATAGATGTGGACGCGGTCCTCTAAATCTACGCGGAGCCAGAGAGTGGACAGGTCCCTACCCTCAAAATTGCCGAGACGGCGACAGCAGATATCCTCCCTAACGAACACACATACCCCGGCATGAGGCAAAAAATTGTGCTCAATTTTGTACCCGGGGTACGTTAAATATGACGTATCGCTAGGTCACGACGAAACACAAGGCCGGCTTCGCCGTCTCAAGGTGGTGGTGGACGGCGTTTAAGTTGGAGTGAATTCCCCGATATTGCAAAAGTCCACGTTGAGTGTGGAGCGGGATGCGGTGGTGTTACTGCCTCGTTTGTCCTTGGTCATGCGCGGTACTGTGCCCTCCCCAGAAAGGAAGGAGAAAGAAAGAGAAGGAGAAAGGACCGGAGGCCATTTCGGGAGGCCCCCTCCAGGGGGGGAAATGGCCTCCGGTCCTCGACACTAACCTATGCGAAACATAGCGTAGTGCCGCTATGTTTCGCCGCTACTTCACGCCGGTATTCTGTGCGAGTGTGGTAATTAACCCGGACGAGTCTGGCCCGATTGTGCTGACGTCAAAAGACGGCTGCGATACTCTACCACTTCTAAAAACGACCTGGAGAGGCCTGGGACTCTTCTTTGAGTAAAATAGCCTATCTTCGATATTTAAGGTACTTTCCCTTCATGTCCCATAATTTTGGGACACCCTGTATATATATAGGGATAGTGTCATATACAACCTAATGCCAAATAAAATTAGTATCATGTCATTACATTGTGTAAAACTTGCTGGATAACACGAGCATCAACAAACAGACATGTCATTTTAGTAGACAACTGTAAGAGAAGAACTAATTTTCCATCAGACTGCAAAAAAGAGAAGTCACTTTAAAAAATCAAATTGTAGGAAACGAAAAGTTTCTTATTCGATTTCCATGCCATCAACAGTTATAATGACCTTTGTGATATATTTTCATCAGCATGCAACTGACTAATTATTTCTATTATAATAATATATTGTATGCTGTTTAGTATAGGCGGGTAAGTACTTTGTCGTTCTACATCGTACACAGATTTATTTGCCTATTTTAGTATCAGTTGTGCCATCCCAGCAATGTGAGCTTCGAACAAATTGAAAATCAATGAACCGCTGAATCCTATTCAACATGCAAAGCCATTCTTTGTGTACAAGCAGGACGTATGCTGCAGGAAAATATTTTATAAATATATTAGGGTAATATGATGCTCCTTTGAATAAGCTATTTGGCTTATATAGTTAGGATTTTTTCTGATAATAAGAACTTTGTTATGAACATATACATAATGTAATCTGACATTATTTTTTTTTTCAAAATACTATCATCATAACAATTCAAACCGCGCATGTAATAATGCCATAATATCAAATATACAAGTGCTTAGAAAGGAACACGATGCATCACCATCATCATAATTTCCGCTCGAAGACGTCCACTGCTAGACAAAGGCCTCCCCCAAAGATCTTCACGAAGATCGGTCCTGCACTGCCCTCAACCAGCCCTGACCAGATCATCGGGCCATCTTGTGGGGGGCCTACCAACACTGCGTATTTCGGTACGTGGTCGCCATTTCAGAACTTTACAGCCCCAACAGCTATCTTTCCATCGCGCTGTGTGCAATAAAACCGGGTTATGTAATTGACTTTGGCTCTCCTATGGATCTCCTTAGTTCTGATTCAATCTCGCAGGGAAACTCCGAGCATAGCCCTCTCCATTGCCCTCTGAGCGACCATGAACTTTCTCATAAGGCCCATAGTTAGCGACCACGTCTGCGTTAACAAATAGACTTCTAGGTAGTAAGGGCATCACAAGCTGCATGCACATGTCAAGGAAAATAATATCCAAAGTAGATAGAATTATTAAGATTAATAGAATTTGTTAGCAATTTGCCGAACACCTTTAGGTGTCATGTTTAATTCACTAGATTTAGCAAAACTACCCAAAAGAAATCAATGCAATCAAATGAGCATTGCTATTCACCAAGAGATAACCAAATTCAAGAATTTTAACTTTCTGAATGTGTAGGCACCAAATAATCAAAAGTGTGTGCCGAGGTACAGGTACATTTGAAAATGTAACCAGTGACAATGGATAAGTTCAACGGAACAAAAAGCTCATAAAGAGGGTAGAACAATATCTGCAAGTAAGTTTAACTACCCGCTAATTACTTCAGTCACACCAAGTCCTTAACGTTTGAAACATCGGGAACCTCAATAGGCTCGAATAAGTGTTAATATTCTGGCTATTTATGCTTAAAATATCTTTAACATTCGTTACAAGAGAGATAAAGGAAGGGAAATATATTCACAAGGTAATTATACGTCTCTAATTTCCGTGTTAATTACAGCTTCTTTGCTTACTTCACATTTCGACGTCCCAGTCGGTTCTTTCTTACACAAACATAAAATTCGTTTGATACAAAGAAAGCTTTGATAAGTTGCTTTAGACAATTGAAGATAGCTATTATATATACTTTGAGAAAATAATGTTGATTTGCAATTTTTCTTTTCATTGTAAAATGGGATCTGTTTGGCGAAAAAGGTTTTATACGTAGCATTTATATATAAAATGGGTCAGGCTGCAATCTCAGTAACGTCATAGTGACCTCGGGTCCCGAAATAAACTTCAAAAATCAAAATTAAAAAGTTATGCAGGCAATATATTATGACAAGGTTTTTTACCTCTTCCAACGCTCGGCGATATATATAAGTGTGACTCTAATAGATCTTCGGATTAGAAGCGCAATCCCCAATGGAACAAATAAATTACTCTCCGTTATCGTATTATTGTTCGAGTATTTTCTAGAAAGTTAATAATAATGCGTAAAGACTGGTCAACGATACATTTTGCATGTGTATTTTTTAAATGAAAATAAGGGACGAGACGAGCACTACGTTCAGCTGTTGACTATTGAAAAACCCAAATATTTTGAGCGGCACTACAACTGCGGTCGTCACCTTAAAACATAAGTTGTCAAGCCTCATTTGCCCAGTAATTTCACTAGCTACGGCACCCTTCAGACCGAAACACAGTAATGCTACACATTACTGCTTCACGGCAGAAATAGGCGCCGAGTATCTTGGAGTTCGTAGTGTTTCAGCTTCCATATCTGCAAGTGTTCAACATTTGGAAAAGCTTGATCAGCAGATTATCAAGTCCGCAATCATTAAGTTAGGAAACTGTTGGTTCGTTCATGATTAACAGAAATGTATTTTTTACACTACTAACTCCGTGCACTCATATCAACACAGATTTATGAGGTTATTATGTATTGAATTATATTATAGATACAAATATCATAATTATACTAGCTGACCCGACAGACGTTGTTCTGTTCATATTAAAAAAAAAACTCTTGCGGATGGAATTTTGGAAATTCCGTTCTTAGCTGACCCCTACTCGGTGAAAGAATATTCCTACCAAAATTTCAAGTATTCAGCTCTAGTAATTCCAGAGATATCGTGATCACTTATATATATATACAGATTGAACTTCGGAAATGTATTGTCTTGATTCATACCACAAACTTTCAAGGATTGGCCTCAAGATTTGAATGGTCAGGGCGAATGCGAGACGAATCGGAAATTAAAGATTTGCGGGCTAACTTGACCATGAAGTTTAATTGTAAAATTTTAAGCTGTGCAATTTTGAGAGGTTGCAGTGATCCAATACGATGGTGAATCTGTCCTTATATCTACAATATCAAAAGCAAAACCCGTATAACTTATTTATAAACACTTTTTTTAGAATTAGCATACACAATACATAGGAATAAGTAAAGTACGTATGTTATTCTTCCACTGTATTGTGTGTAAGTATGTAAATAAATAAATACCTTGAATGTCGGATTAAATCCTCGTTCTTAGATATATGCCTCAAATGAGGTCATTTGGAAACCAACATTATATTTTTGAGTGTTTTCTAGAACATGGCAGCACAATTCTTGCGTTTCTCCGCAGAATACTCGCAAAGAACGTCCATCGGCCCAATGCGAAAGTAGTATGCAAGCAGTACTACAGTACAGTATAAGTACTGCAATCGTATCGAAACGCTGCTCGATTCAAATCAGTACTTCATAAATTTCTTCTTGTGCGTCGAAAATATCTATAAGTTGTTGATCTCTCAGGTTTTACTGGACGATTTCGTATTGCCAACCGATCCGTTTTACGGGCTGCTACGCTTTGCTCTTGTGATTCATAGCACCTAGTCGATCCATACTAACGCGGTTCTCTTCTTCAGTCCTTTCATTCGCAATGTTTTGAATCCTACTTGCATTACGTCTTTGTCACGAATAATTTGATAGTCTTAGTCGTGACATTATTAATGATAATATCGGCAAAATAAGCTAATAGTCACTCGCACACTCGAAACAAACACACCAACCAGTAAACTTGAATAATATGACGTGCACTATCAGTTGTATTTTATTACTCATGAAGCGTGAAACTAATAAAAACCTTCATTGAATTCTTTCAATTCTCGAGATGTCATGTAAATGTCAATCGGTACAAAATGTATCAGAAAATAATTCTTCTTTATAATAATATTTTTTCGTGATTTTTTCAATATTTTTTTATTTATTATCCTATTCCGGACTAAGAGAAATCCAAAAAAACAAACAACAGAAAAATTGGTCTAGCCGTTCTTGAGTTATAAATGGTGTACTTACACCATTTACACGACTTTGTTATATATATATATATATATATAGATTTGTTGTTGTTATAGCAAGTTGGTGACGAGACCTTGAATGTGAGTGATAAGTGTTCCTAAAGAAATTTTTCTCTACTTACATCACTAATTATTGTTTATAATCACACAATTCAATCACTTCTAATTACCTTTATACAGCAACGTTGCGGCTTACCACCACACTTCCTACATACAAAGGCTTCAGTAGTCTTAACAGCCATGTATTGAATTCCTTATATTTCATTTAAATATTTCTGATTTTTATGTTTGATATAATGATGATTGTGCGGGTATATTCTATAGCAGATAAGCTCATACGAAAATATTGTTAAGGTTATTAATTGTAAAAGCAGGCGAGTGTGTAATTACAGTTGGTTTGTTTGCGAGGGAAATATCATGCTTTAATGTAACCACGCTCCCTGTTTACAGATGAGCTTGTCTAACAATACTCATAGATAATATTAATTTAATGCTATATAACTTTGACCATTTAAAAATCATGCATTAATATTTCTAAATAAAAATTTAGCTTTCAATTACTCTGCATTTTTATTTTTGGGTTAAAACTTCTTAGTAAGCCTACTGAGAACTTTATTTTGGGGAATTGTTTTTAATGACAATAAGGGACGAGGCGAACAGGATTTTCAGCAGTGCCGCTAAGGATTCATGAAAAATTCTGAGCGGTACTACAATTATTGCTCTCGTCTCCTTGAGACGAGACGGAGAGAAATAGGAGATATTGAATGAAACTGAGATATCCCGCTCTTTCGAGTAAAGTCACCTCGAGTAGAATAAAGCTAATTCACATGATCGGATTTGGTCCGGCTTAACCATATTGAATGGTATGTTGTATTGTCCATCGAACAAAATTATTACTATGACCGACCGGACCCTACCGAGTACTATGCCATAGCAATTAGTGCGTAGCGCCCACCGCACCGTCCGATGGTTAGGTCGCTCCAAATCCGACCATGTGTTTAGGCTATAAGAAAGCGCTATCAGTCAGATCAAAATTTACCAGAGTACCTTATTTATGCTCAGTTATAAAAGTTATTGTTTTGTGAATAAAGGACAATAAATAGATTATTTCGTATTATCAACCTCCCATTCGTGCAGTTTTCACATCTATCGAAAAGCCAAAATCATTCCGATCTAAGGCATACCGCGGCGCAAATAATATTATTGTTCGTTCTGTTGCATAAAATAATGCCTTTATGTGTATTTATATTGTGCAGAGCACACTGTGAATAGACATGAATAATAATTTCAATGAACGAATGTAGTGCAGTTAAGAATGGCGATATATTAATGGTTACTGTGTCGTTGTTACCTCGATTCAGTGTAAATATTATTGTTTTAATTTTGCATTTCCGCACACTTGTTTACGAGGGCTCGCCAATTCATTACTTTATTTGTTTTATAAAGCTTGAACGGGCCCGCCTGTGTTCTTTGGGATATAAATTACGTTTAATATTGACGAACGTTCCTGAAATTGCAAGTATGTTTCTTCATCATGTTAATAAAACGGCAAGTTGTGTTTTTAGGATCGGGCATCCCAACGGATATCGCGATGTAGTACATTTTTCCTGAGTTGTTTATGGGTTGATTTAGATTATCGCGTTACTTGATAACAGCTGCATGTATGTTTTAGCATTCTTTAGATGAGTATTAAAGCAGGTTACATGATATATTTATTTTAGTACATTTAAATCCCCATGCGAGAGACGTTGGAGCGTTGAATAATCTTAAAAAAACTCTTACTAGAGAACTATTTGAAAATAGTGTATTATATATACTATTGTGCATCTTATTTACTAAATATTTTCTATAAGCACAAATCTCTAGTTATTACTCAGCCACTGGAAGACAGCAAAGCGTCCGGGGATCACTTTTGAAGAAAATTAGGGCGAGACGAGCAGGACGTTCAGCAAATGGTAATTGATACGTGAAATTCTAAGCGGCACTACAATTACGCTCATCACCTTGAGACATAAGATGTAAAGTCGCATTTGTTCTGAAATTTGACTAGCTACGGCGCCCTCCAGTCCAAAACACAATAATGCTTACACACTATTGCTTCACGGCAGAAATAGGCGCCGTTGTGGTACCCATAAACTAGCCGGTATCCTGTGAAAAGAAGCCTCGCACTAGTGAAATCACTTATCAACAGTCAGCTTCACAAAGATACAGGCAAGTTATTTCAAATCCTAAACAGCCGTACAAATATACAAAAAACCGACAACAACAACCCAGCCAGATATATACCTAAACTCTTTAGTTACCTTTGCAACCCTCTATGAACTTTATAACACTGATTAGTCTCATCTGCAGGAAAACGCCCAAATCTGTCTCATCACCATTGTCATCAAATTAGCCTGAAGACGTCAAATTAAAAATATTTTATTTCATAGGTAAATAATATTACACTTGTAATATGTAATTTTTTTATACAGCCCATGATGAAGGAGGATTTCGTTAGGGAAGAACGAGCAAGAAACTCTAAGGTTGCTGTTTTCAAAACAGATTAAGTATTATAAGTTCTTATTTTTAATTCCACTTACAAATCATTTCCATTACAATATATGCAAAGCGGTGCAACGAAAATACTCAAACGTCTAAAACTAAATGGCTTTCAAGAGTAAGTCAAAAAATAATTAAATTTATAATTAAAACCACATGAGTTATTGAGCACAGTAGATACATCAATCGACACATACCGTAATTAAATAAAGGTTTTATGCGAGCCTTTTATTGAATAATATATATAATAACTTTAATTTTACAATAATTAAATAAAAGAAATAAAATAAACATGAAGCAGACCTCCCGGTAACAAGATAACAAGTAGCGTCCGTTCACGAGCATGACGCATGGACCAGCCATTGCCTCCCTCGACCATATATTAGGAAAGGGAACGACCCGCCCTACGTCGCCCCCAGTCGCAGTGGCATCTTAGCGAGCATGACGATGCTTGTCACGAGAAATCTACCGAATAACAAAAGAATGTTCATCTACATACTACGCAATACTTACTAAATGCCTTTACTTACAATTTACCATTTTGTTTCTCTTTACATAAGTAACTCATAATTATCATTAAAAAAAAATAAGATTAATTAAAAAAATACACGTCCACTGCTGGACAAAGGTCTTCCCCAAAGATCTTCACGATGATCTGTCCTACGCTGCCCTCATCAAATCTATTCCGGCGATCTTGACCAGATCATCGGTCCATATAGTGGGGGATTTACGACACTAGGTCTTCGCGTACGTGTTTGCTATTCGAGAAGTTTACCGCCCTATCGGCCATCTGTCTGGGGAACTATGTGCCCTGCCCACTGCCACTTCAGTTTCACTATCTTTTAATTCAAATCTGTCTTACAGTATTATAATCAAACAATATTATAATCATCGTAAACAGCGACCGATTACTGATATCACATATCAAGCACATCGCACAAGCATTAATAATATAAAGTCTAATAAGACCTTCTTTTAAGGTCTAGGTCACATATTCAGGCCTCAATTTTATGTTTCATTAAAGCATACTTATCTAGTGTGTGTTGTTGTATCAGTAAAATTTCATAATTTCAATTCAATTTCAAATATTCTATATTACAGATAAGGTTAATTACAGACTTATTAGCTAGTATTTGTTACCAATTTAATAAATATAATAATAATTTTAACTTAAATATTTTTTAAAGGTGCCGAGCCTCATTTTAAATTTATAAGAGGAAATTATTATATTAAAGTTACATAAAGTAACAAACAAAGTCAAGTAGATTTACATAATAAAAGCTTTAGTGGCAGTAATTCATTTAAAGTTATAATATAAAACGGCATAATCTCAAAAATAAAGCTTTTCTCTAACGGGATATAGGAGCAATCTTTTTTCTCCAACATAAAAAGGCCTCTGCAAAGGCATAAAGTGTCCGTCACTGAGTAAAACAAACGAAACAGGCAGGAAATCAACAGCAGACGTTCTGTTGCTGTCACGTTTGACATTGACAAATAAATGCCGCCAAGATATAAAGTTTATACTATCAGGTTTTATTTGTAGAACTTGGCTCTACTACAGATCTTGTAATTAGGATTGTGTATTCAATTAGTAATAACCCTGTTACACTCCACCAATGGGAGGCTCAATCAACAAAATGTTTACTCATAAGGTTTCACTCCCGTAATTAAAAAAAACTTAAAATTTCTTTAGTACTTGTTCCCATTACATTTTCGCTGAGGAAATAAAAAGTAAAATTATTGAATCTCTTCTGATTATGTCAGATCTACTCAAAGATGAACAGAGCAGGACATGGAAAGCGAAAACAATAGGATAAGTAAAACCATTTGGCTCTAAAACAGCTGGTACGCTAAGAGCGGCAATTGCCCTGCGGGTGACTTCATTAATAGTGTTCGTGATGACTGATACGGCCTACCGATTTAAGGCAGGATAACCCGTGATGCCCAAGAGCACCTACCTGAACGTCACATCTACATTGATGTGGTTCATTCAGTTTTATACCTACCTAGCCGGAGTGATACGCATACTGACAATGTCATATTGTCAAGTAGCGTTCCAATTGGCGCAGAAGGAAAGGCTTGTAACCAAAAGCCCGACTCATTTTGTGTAATGGCCAAAAGATGAACACGCTCTGTTCTGTCAGTAGATGAGATCAAAAGATCATCAAAGGCTGACTTACAAAGAATTAGTGCGTCCCATGCTTTTTGACACTTTAAATCTTCTGGAAAATTTTGAATTTGCAATATTTAGCCAAGCATTAGCTTCGTTCAAATACGCAATCTCTGAGTTACCTGGTACATGATTTACAAATCAATAAATTATTATTAATTATCATCCCTTGCGTATTATAAGGTAATACTACAAACTTATTAATAACATATGCTGACTCGGCAAATTTTGTTTTACCAAATAAATTAAGTACTGACTGTCATTGACTGAGTTATTTGTATTGCGAATAGATAGGTATTTTTAAGTCAAAAACATATAGGTTTCGGATAAGTTATCACTAACACACTTAAACTATAACCTTCTCCGAAATACGCTGCATCTTGGGGTATAAGTACTATTCCGATCGGTTCAGTGGTTTTCGCAGTATAACCGACGGAAAAAACGGTTCACTATTTATTAGTATAGATTATTGTCATCTATAAGTTCTACTCGTATGTGAGAAGTTATATTAGGGAAGAAATACAAATGAACGGAAAATATTTTTATCTTATTTTGTCACTTAAAAGCGTATTTGTATCATTAAAGTACAAATCTAGACATATTATGGACTATTTTTGTGACACAATGGCAGGCCGCTAGTGCAGTTATCATTATTGAGGTATTAAAAGTCAATGATTTGATAAATTTGTTCGTATATAAATGGGCTTAACATTAAATTATTGAGAGTGAAATATATCGTTAATATGTATATATTGTGTAGCATTTTAGTGTATAAATAGAATTTAAATTAAAGAAATTATCTATTCAGTATAGGTACATATTGTCATCAATATATCACTTATCATTAGCATCAAGCCTGAAGACGTTCACTGTTAAACATATGCCTCCCCCAACAATACTACCCATACAATTAAAACAAACATTATTTTGTAAAACAAACTTGCAACGAGAGTCTACTGGTAAATTTTGTGTGTAAGAGTTCCGACTGAGCACAGTCAGTAAATACTAGTTTATAATGACTCTATTAATGTTTTGGTAAACATTAATGGCAATGTACAATGAAAGCAGTAAATATGAGCAAAAGTGACACCAATAACTTAAGATAATGACGACACATCCCTTTACCGAAATTATTACGATTTGTTCGCGAGAGCCGGGAGCCATATTGTTTAATAGAATCCAATGCTTATAATTTGTCTTACTCTCAGAAATATTTCAATGCTATTTTTGTTCTCAATGTTTGTGTAATAGTAACCGATTCAAATTCTTAAAAATTTACTGATCTTTCACTCCTTCTTTTTTATTTATCCAAATAATAATTCTTTTGGAAGATTTGTATAGTTTTAGGTATCCTATCACAAGAGGCCTCGAAGAGTTGTTGAACAGTCCTCGTCATTCCATACACATAAAAATTTTAGGTGAGGAACTGATATTGTAGTGGATATCAATGTTCAGCGATGTTAGCAACATAATGGTTTCTATTTGTCTTAATTTGCAAGTCTCAGTTCGGTATTGAACAACTTTGATAGTTTAAGATTTCGTAAGCTGCGTTTGTTGGTAAACAGGTTTAACTGCGTTAAACATGGGTTGCTGGTCAGACTGATTTTCGTAGCATGATACTGCTTTACTCAAAGGGCCCCCTATAAGATTAAAAGCTTACTAATACCGAGGCCTAATTTTCTACTGCCGCATAAGCTCATCATTTTCCGTTGAGGGGAATTTACTGGGTCACTGTGACATGAGTAACATCTTATGACTAAACACAACCATGGTTCTTCACAGAATTCGAGGTTTTCAAGTACCCTGAGTGGCAGTGCATTGTAGTGGACAGGACTTATCACTTATCTTTAAGTGATAAGAATAGAATAGAAACAGAGTGGAATATACATAACTTTAATGGCAGCAAAAAAACACACAATACCTTCATTAATTAAAATCATTAAATACTAAATTAAATAAGATACCAAAAAATAATAAATATAAAAATTAAGATTATTTTTGCCTCGCACACTACTTTGTGGAATCAATTATCGGCTGCAGTTTTCCCGAACAGATGCGACTTAGGGATCTTCAAGAAAAAAGCATGCCTTAAAGGCCGACAACGCATAAAAAAAGAATAACTGTACGGCGCGTGATTCCCTGCTAAAAGCAGCTGACTCATTATATTGTTTTGTTAGTTCAGAAGACACCAACACAACACTGGTTTTCAGCAGCCTCTCGTGACACTTTTAGTTGACAGATCGTGTATGTAGGATTCCTATTGTAATAATTTTTTTAACAAAGGGAATGAATGAATTTCCTGAATGTATAGTGTTATAAAACATAATTATAATAATTCATACTTATAAATTGCACGTAAATATATATAAGGTTTTATATAACTTTCTCCATTGTTTATTCATTTGCCAAACCTCAGAGTCATTAAATTATAGTTAAGCTTATAATAATACTATCGTAAACATTCCATGATGTATTGATTGACTAGGTACAAGAATTTCCCTTGAGTATCATTCGTATCCCAAAGTCATGAATCCCATTTACAAATGGATACGTCTGGTTCTACACAATAGGCTTTTTTGTTACATCATTACTGTTTATTTCATCATTCGATCATGAAATTAATGGAAAAATAATTACAGTTACCTTACTGACAGAAGTAAGCACAAAAACAGTATTGACACACGTCCATAGTTTTATTTCTTATCATCATCATATTAGCCGGGAGACGTTCACTGTTGGAAAAAGGCCTGTCCCATTGATCTCCATGACGATCGGCCCTGCTCTCATCGAACGTATTCATCTTGAATCTCAATCGTGACCAGATTAATATAGTGTGTGTATACCTTTATACACATACATATGCATACACTCATCTCTCGAACTAGTATATAAGACCGAAACACAATAACCTTACTGCCTTACTGCTTCACCGGCAGATATAGGCGCCGTTATGGTACCCATAATCCAGCCGGCATCCTGTGCAGAGGCGCCTTCCACTCGTAAACTAGGTTCTTATGGTCATAATATCATGAGAAGCTACAATAAAGGCACAGAAAGTATAAAAGTATAGATCAGTAGACTGACTGAGTCGTAATATAACTTACGTTTTAATGTGTTGCGCCAGACGAACTGTACAGTAATAACACATTGCACACGAACAAGTTTTACAATTTAACTTTGTTCTAATTGAGAATTGCTTCCTACTCACACAGCTCGTAGTTGCAGTTTCAAAAGTTATGAGTTTTTTGTGACGGATTTACTGTACCACACCTAGATACTGAAATTTAGGTTTATTTATTTAATGGATCACCAACGTAAGCAACAGTAGCCACATTGCATTATTTATTCATATCAAATTCTTTAATTATTTCTTTTAATGATTGTTTTTCAAACCGTTTCAAACCGCAGCACACTAATGTGCCTTAGATTAAGGATTGGTCTCCGATGCGCTACACCTAGATACCGCACTACCTAAGAACAATAGCTTCTTTATTACGATCAACTATTAGATACTTGTGTGCGTGGTATCCTGACATTCAATGTCATCTCTCAAATTTTGTAACATACGCTTCTTGTTATTTTACATTGAAATTAATAAAATACAAAATAATTACTGATGATATGTGAACCAGTCTAACTGGTCTTTCTTATTTCTTGTAATATTCTTTTTACAATTTTTAGAATGCAAGCTGGCATTTTAAATTCAATTATTACCAAAGTTTAAGAGAACATGTGGCACGTCAACGTCATATATTGTTCAAGACTGGCTCGAGTACACCCATTTGGGCGTATTAAAAGTTGTCGCACTTTGCGACTACGTCTGCGGTACCTAGCTGGAGCGCAGCAGAGACCAATCCTTGATCTAAGGTTGGTGCAATATCTGCTTCACGTCACAATAAAGTACCGCTGTCTTATCCGTCCTGTGTTAGTCAGCCTAACACAATTAATATCATTATATAAATATTATATTAATCTGGCTATGATTTTTCTGAATCATAAGATAAAATATAATTTCTGTCATGCTGTCAGTTCAGAAAACTGCAGAAACGACAGCATATTATAATTATAGAAGTGGGAGAGTCACGCTGCCGTCTTATGACGTCAGCACAATCGGGCCAGACTCGTCCGGGTTAATTACCACACTCGCACAGAATACCGGCGTGAAGTAGCGGCCTAGTGCCGCTATGATTCGCATAGGTTAGTGTCGAGGACCGGAGGCCATCCCTTACCCCCACCCCCTCCCCCAACTAAATATGAGAGCGGTCCATAAAGAGATATTACCCCAGGAGGGTACCGGCTCTACCAGAGCCGGAGAATCCCTCCCCGAGCACTCTCGCTCGGGCTGCCCTTCGTATTCTGGGGTGGACAAACGAGGCAGTAACACCACGGCACCCCACTCCACGCTCAACGTGGACTTTTGCAATATCAGGGGAATTCACTCCAATTTAAACGCCGTCCACCACCACCTTGAGACGGCGCAGCCGGCCTTGTGTTTCCTTACGGAGACGCAGATATCTCGACCTAGCGATATGTCATATTTAACGTACCTCGGGTACAAAATTAACCACAATTTTGCCTCATGCCGGGTTATGTGTGTACGTTAGGGAGGATATCTGCTGTCGCCGTCTCGGCAATTTTGAGGGTAGGGACCTGTCCACTCTCTGGCTCCGCGTAGATTTAGAGGACCGCGTCCGCATCTATGCGTGTGTCTACAGGTCCCATAGTGGTAACGCAGAAACCGATCATCTCATGGGCTGCGTTCAAGCGGCAATTGACGACGTGCTTGCACAGATCCCCTCCGCTGAAATCGTAGTCTTGGGTGATTCCAACGGGCACAATGCCGAATGGCTTGGATCACGTACCACAGACTACGCAGGGCAATCTGTGCATAATTTTGCATTGGCGTATGGTCTGTCCCAATTGGTTGAATCGCCAACGCAGCTCCCGGATGTGGATAGCCACATGCCGTCCTTATTAGATCTTCTGCTGACTACACATCCCGATGGTTACCAGGTCTTTGTCGACGCCCCTCTCGGAACGTCCGACCATTGCCTGGTCTGGAGTGTAGTGCCTATCCGACGCCAACGTCGCAGACTACCAGCGACCCGCCGCGTTTGGCACTACAAGTCAGCAGATTGGGATAGGATGCGTTCCTTTTTTGCATCCTACCCTTGGGGCAAGGTTTGTTTCCCTTCGGATGATCCTAGTGCCTGCGCCGTTGCAGTAGCCGATGTGATACTGCAGGGCATGGATATTTTTATACCAAGCTCTGTAGTACCGATCGGTGGCAGATCACAGCCCTGGTTCGATGCGTCAGTTAAAGCAGCATCTGACTGCAAAACACAGGCGTATCGAACTTGGGTTGCGGCGCTGGGCTCAAAGGATCCGAACTGCAAAGTTCTTAAGAGGAAATATAACCGTGCCTCCAGATTTTTTAAGCGGCAAATCGCCCGTGCAAAGTCAAAACACGTCGTCAAAATCGGCGAGCAGCTTTACAGTTACCCGACCGGAACACGCAAGTTCTGGTCGTTGTCGAAAGCTGCTCTTGGTAACTTCAACCAGCCGTCCATGCCGCCGTTGCACATGAGGAATGACACCCTGGCCTATACGGCAAAAGAGAAAGCCGATCTCCTGTGCGTTCTTTTCGCCTCCAACTCGACACTTGACGACAACGGAAAAACACCGCCGACCATCCCGCGGTGTCAGAGCTCTATGCCTGAAGTACAGTTCAGACAAAAAACTGTTTGGCGAGCTCTGTTTTCGTCGGATGTCAGGAAGTCGAGCGGGCCGGATGGCATTTCACCAATCGTGCTTAGAACGTGTGCCCCTGAGTTGACGCCGGTGCTAACGCGTTTATTCCGGCACTCTTATTCCAAAGGCGTAGTCCCTGACTCATGGAAGTCAGCCCTTGTCCATCCGATCCAAAAAAAAGGAGACAGTTCGGATCCGGCGAACTACAGGCCTATTGCTATCACCTCCCTGCTCTCTAAAATCATGGAGAGCATAATTAGCCGCCAGCTTTTAGTATACCTAGAGGGTCACCAGTTAATCAACGACCGACAGTACGGCTTTCGCCATGGACGGTCGGCAGGTGATCTTCTGGTATACCTACACATAGATGGGCGGCGGCTATTGAAAGCAAGGGGGAAGGCCTGGCAGTTAGCCTGGATATAGCGAAGGCCTTTGATCTTGTATGGCACAAGGCGCTCCTCTCAAAACTTCCATCATTTGGGCTTCCCGAGAGCTTGTGCAACCTCCAGCTTCCTCACTGGGCGTAGCATACAGGTCGTTGTCGATGGATATTGCTCAAACCCGAAGCCCGTGAATGCTGGAGTGCCCCAAAGCTGTGTGCTATCTCCTACGCTGTTTCTTCTGCATATCAATGATATGTTGGATACCTCCAACATACATTGCTATGCGGACGACGGCACTGGTGATGCCGTATACACGGGCCATGCAGGTCTCTCTCGGGAAATCGTCGAAGAGGGCCGGGAGAAACTTGTGTCTTTTATCGAGTCCTCTCTCGAGAAGGTCGCGGAATGGGGTAAATTGAACCTTGTCCAATTTAACCCCCAGAAGACTCAAGTTTGCGCGTTTACCACTAAAAAAACCCCATTTGTCGTATCACCGCTCTTCGAGAACACTTCTCTTAAAGCCGCGCCTAGTATCGGAATACTGGGTCTCGAAATCTCGAGTGATTGCCAATTCCGTGGCCATCTGGAGGGCAAAGCTAAATTGGCTTCGAAGAAGCTGGGCATCATCAATAGAGCACGGCAATACTTCAAGCCAGCCCACATTCTAGCGCTCTACAAAGCGCAGGTCCGGCCACACATGGAGTATTGCTGTCATCTCTGGTCTGGCGCACCCCAGTATCTGCTCGATCCATTTGACCACGTGCAACGTAGAGCAGCTCGAATTGTCGGGGACTCAGTGCTCTGTGAACGGCTGGATCTCTTGGCGTTGCGTAGAGACGTCGCATCATTGTGTGTCTTCTACCGCATTTATCACGGGGAGTGTTCCGAAGAGTTGTTTAACCTGATTCCTGCCGCCGAATTCCACCTTCGCACGACACGCCACAAGTTAGGATGTCATCCCCTCCATCTGGATGTGTGGCGGTCCTCCACAGTGCGGTTTTCAAGGAGCTTTCTCCCTCGTACTACAAAGCTATGGAATGAGCTTCCTTGTGCGGTGTTTCCGGGACAATACGACATGGGTACCTTCAAAAAAAGCGCGTACACCTTCCTTAAAGGCCGGCAACGCTCTTGTGATTCCTCTGGTGTTGCAAGAGAATGTGGGCGGCGGTGATCACTTAACACCAGGTGACCCGTACGCTCGTTTGTCCTCCTATTCCATAAAAAAAAAAATCGTTGTAAAACTCTACGTATAAGCATTTCAAAGGTTAAGGACATCGATGTATCCTTGTCGAGATAAGTAGTGTGATGTCGGGAATGTAATCTACGAAGAAATGCGTATTTTACCTTCAACTGTGAGAGCAAGATCTCCACTTCTCTTTCACTAGTCGTTTGAAAAGCCACTGTCTCCCCCGTGTGTCGTATACGGCGACCCTCACATAAGTTTACATTGAGCAACAACTTTCGCTCCCACACTCTACCGGTAAAGGTAATTTATTGGGTTGGGTTTCGTGAGGAAGGTTTTGACATGAAACTAACTTCTGTGAGGCTGTTGACTTTAAATTTCTAAGTCACCTTAAGTTTTTTCAAGTTTCCCTTTTAATATCATTGTGATTGATTCATAACATTATATTAAGCTGTTTTTACCAACTTACTACTTCCTTTTTTTTCGAAAATAAGAACGCGACGAGCAGGACGTTCAGCTGATTGTAATTGATACTTAAAAAACCCAAAAATTCTGAGCGGTACTACAATTGCACTCGTTACCTTGAGACATAAAATATTAAGTCTCATTTCCCCAGTAATTTCACTAGCTACGGCGCCCTTCAGCATGTAACACGTTATGTTTACACATTACTGCTTCAAGGCAGATAGGCGCCGTTGTGATACCTATACACTAGCTGCCATCCCGTGCAAAGGAGCCTCCCACTCGTAAATTAGTTCGATAATGTTGTTGTAATTAAAAAGAAAGATACCCATGTTTCTCATTTAAATTAACTATCGAATCTTATAAATCAACATTAATTTATCAATATATTAATAAAACACAATAAATAAAGGAAATATGACATAAATAGAAGCATCCAATAAACGAGCTACTCCAACATTAAAAAGCTCTCTACTTAATTGTTCGTAAAAAGTAAAAGAAACGAAACACGCTGGCTATCAGCTACAGACGTACTGTCACTGTCACTCTTGACATTGACAAATAACAGCCACAGAATAGTATATAATATATCAATCAACTTATAATTGACTATTGTGAATATATTATGTAACATATTAAAAAAATATAATTTTTGCCAATTGTGTAGTGGGATCGAAACCTGATAGGAAAATTGTTTCTTTTCACGCTTTTGCACTAAATATTATAAACGAATATTCTTTATGTGGTAGTCAAAAAAATCAATTCCAAGTTTGCAATGAGCCACATTCGTAAATATTTATTCGTAATATAGAATATTCCCTGACCGACTGAATGTTATAGCGCCATTTTGTGAAATTGATTAGAATTTAATATAATAGGTGATCACTGAAATCAAGCAAGCACGGGATCTGCTTAGTGGTATGATGATGACTATTTTGTAAAAGTCAAATAATTTTTTATATTGTAGTCTTGATCTAAAAGTGACAAATTGAAAAGGTGCTTTAGTGCGTGAACAAAGCGTACAAAATTTTATCAATGTTACGCACTCGAACGGTTGGCTCAGTTCGTAAGAGCGCTCGCACGGAACGCGAGAGGTCGCGGGTTCGAGTCCCGCATTAAAGATGAAGATAAAATTTTGTTTTCAAGTTTTACTTATGTAATTAATCTAAGAAGTGAGGGTTATCACTTTAAACATAACAAATTGTTTATATTTGCAAGAGCGACATCTCAAGTCAATTTACTAATATTCAAATATTGGGCTTGAGCCGGTTACCAACTGTAAAGTGGATCCTGTAGATGAGCCACAACCTGAGAGCTAAACAAAGCGTACAAAATTTTATAATTATAATTTAACGATACGTCACGCGAAAGGTTGCGGGTTCGAATCACATCACTTATAAAATTTTGTTTTCAAATTTTATTAGTGTAATTAACGCTCTATAGATCTAACCCTAAGTTTATTTGTAGAGAATGAATGAGGGTTGATTCAGCCTTAACTACATAATATAACAAAGCAACATTAAACAACAAAGCCAATGTAAGCGCAGATAAAATAAGGCAAGTTGCAAATATCACTTTGATCTTTATCAGCAATGTGAATGACATCGACTTCATATGAAATATCTTTATTTGATAGAGTCCGCATGAAAGCACAATAATATAATTTCCTCCTTGGTAAATTATTCACAGTGCGATATTTTTTTTCCATCAACGTATATTCAAATCTAGTATGTATTACGTCAGACAATTAAGATGGTAGTGCTGTATGGCTGTGAATCGTCACCAACTAGATACATCTCGCATCAACTGCATTTTATTCAGCATAACGCTTTTACATTTTTTTTATGAAAAAAAGGGATGAGATGAGCTTTGGACGTTCAGCTGATGGTAATTGACACGCCTAGCCCATTACAATGTAGTGACGCTCAGGATTCTTGCCCTCGTCTCCTTGAGACATAAGATGTTAAGTCTCATTTGCACAGTAATTTCACTAGCAACGGCGCCCTTCTGACCAAAACAGGACCATATTTTCACATTATTATTCCCAGCAGAAATTGGCGCCGTTGTGGTATCCATAATCTAGCCGGCATCCTGTGCAAAGGAGCCTCCCACTGGTACATTAGAAAGGATGGATACTTATATAATAGATGTAACATAGCAGTTTACATTATACAGGAGCCATTTAATTAGGACCGCACGATGTGTGAAGAAACGCGTGATAGTAAATTTGTACGAGACAATAATAATATGGAGCTACTGATTGTAAATACATTGATAGAATCTCGCCTGGCCGCGATGCAAACTCTACAATGTGATCTGACTTGGTTTTTCGTGTATACTAAGAAGATATACGGTCGTTTTATGAGGGGAAGAAAAGTTTAACATTCTATTGTACAATCTCAAATATTATTATTTAGTTAGACAAAATATTCGTATTGGAAGACCTTTTAGAATATATTGCTGGAATATTATAGCCCGTAATATTGTGTTTATTATACACATTATTGTTTGTTGTTTTTTATACACATTATGCTTGTAAATTTTTATGTTCTTGATAGGAACAATAACTAACGAAACCGACATTAATATCAATACGCTTACAGTTATAATTTGATGAAGGTCTTTCAGACTTCTTAGCGATGATGTAAATAAAGGTATTAAGCGAACATTTTAAAAATAAGTATTTGAAAACATATATAGCGTTCAATATAACAACTAACAAGTCTAGCAACCAAAAGCAGCGCCTGATGCGATTTCAATATTACAAACAGACACTCCAATGCAAATTGGTCTGTTTGTTCCGGCTAATCTCTGAAATGGCAAGACTGATTTTGACGGGACTTTTAGTGGCAGGGAGAAACTTATGTTACGTTTATTTTAGAAAAATAATTTTGCAATTTCCGAGAAACGGTTTAACTCTCAAAATAATTTATTTGGCAAAACAACGTTTTCCGGGTCAGCTAGTATATAATATATATACTGTTATGATGATTATTGTTAATTTACCTAATTTGTCACGTTAATTACTGCGACCATCCATTCTAAATCTAGATAATCATACAAATAATGGCTATCAGTAAAATCAACATACAAGGTACCTATACAGTATCAATGTTAATTAATCGAGTGATTTGAATTAACTCCTCTCACCCGACGGCGGGCGATAACTTTGTGCCCAAACTTCTCTAATATATGAAACATCAAAAAACACTTTATTCGTAACCCTTCTAGATCGTGCTGGATTTGCACATGGATTCGTTTTAAGTGTCGTTATTTAATTAGAACATAACAAGATGGATCTTATAACATTAGTGTTAAGCTACGATCAAATATGTAATGTACTCAAACCAGAGTCAATGTACGGACGCGATAGCATTCTGTTAAATATGGTGAAAAGTTAAATTTTACATTGGGGCAGAAAAGTCCTCGAATGGCGACCATGTACCGGAAGACGTAGTGTTGGTAGGCTCCCCACAAGATGGACCGTCGATCAGCGGTCCTACTATGAACTCTTATTGCGATTTAATTGACTACTTAAACTGAACTGCGTTGCTATTTCGTACCACGACTTGCTTAGAGCTATCTAATTTAGGTTAACAAATCAAGTCGGAAAGTGAATCACAAACTGTTTTAGTTTGTTCATTCATTCGTACCATGAACCAATATTTCAACCTAAACTGGATAGCTTATGTGTTAAAGTGAGTGATTCGAAAAAAGTTGCTACTTCCTTAGAGGGAAGTGAATCGTGTTGTTAATAACTTTTAAAAAATAGTGAAAACATACAGAAAAGGAAAATTTTATTGATGGAAGATGAGATCAGAATACTTTATTGGACTTTTTTGTTAAACAAAATACTGAAATTTAAACAATTCAATACTGAAAATAAAATACTAAGGACGAGGCTGTAAGGGCCCGGGCTATAGCCTGTTCGCAAGAACGAATTAAAAAAAAGTGTACTCTGTGCTCCTGTCAAATCAAACATCAATGGAGGTGCGTTCATAACTCGTTATTTTTACGAAAACACCTAAGCAAACCTTTAATTTGTGATTCAAAGAACTATATATATTTATGTTACTATTATTTAATAAGTACTAAAAAGGGCTTAAGGTTTATAACTTGACGCTATAAAGCACAATTTTAAATGTATTTTTAGTAATTTCTAAGCAAAAAAAACGCTAAAATCATCTTATTATAGGTTTCTAAACGCAACGTATATTATTCAAGTAAGGGGACAAACTTATGTAAAGACAGTAGAGCGTCATCTCTTTTTCACACCGCGGACCACAGACAAATTTATTTCATTCATTCTTCGTAAGCGACTCAAACGCCTTTCAGTAAAATGCACTTCATGGTTCGAATTTTAGTGATTCAGTCGGTACCTAAACTGAACTGCATCGGAATTCTGTCACTAATTAAAAGTTGATAGTAGGCCTAGTCAAGATGGCCGGAATACGTTGAATGGGGGCAGCGCAGGACCGATCGTCGTGGAGATCTTTGGGGGGGCCTTCGTCCAACAGTGGACGGCTTCCGGTTTATAATGAGATCAATAATTATAGTTACTAATTACTTACAAATATTCTCTTTATCATTTTCGTAACTTTGATTCTAACGAACACTTGGTAGATTTCGTACTGCGCTCTATATATTTTCATACTCACTGAGGCACAATAAAATAATAAGGTGCACATTTAAATAAATCTAATATGTACATACATAAATAAAATTTGAAAAACAAAATTTTATGAACGATATGGGATTCGAACCCACGACCTCCGGCGTTCCGTGCCGGTGCTCTAACCAATTGAGCTAACCGTTCGAGTACCGCCTCATTATAAAATCAACCTGAGAGTTGAACAAAGCAAACAGAATTTTCGTTCATAAAATTTTGTTTTTCAAATTTTAGTTGTGTATTAATCCTAGAAGTGAGGGTTATCACTTTATAAAAAAACATAACATATTATGTACACACATATTAGATTTTCGTTCATACATATGAATGAAAATATTCAATGATAACAAAAAATATTTCTTACACATTTTTTTTTATGATAATCTTATAATGATGATTAAAATTTTTTGGTGTAATCGTAATGTGTGTATCAAACACATAAATTTTTAAGTCAGTACATAACAAATTAAAATTTTCTTGAATTTTTTATGAAAACAAGGAACGAGACGAGCAGGACGTTCAGTTGATGGTAATTGAAACATCCTGCCCATTACAATGCAGTGCCACTCAGGATTCTTGAAAAACCCCAAAAATTCTGAGCGGTATTACAATGGCGCTCGTCACCTTGAGACATTAGATGTTAAGTCTCATTTGCCTAGTAATTTCACTACCTACCGCGCTCGTCAGACAGAAACACAGTACTGTTTACACATTACTGCTTCACGGCAGAAATAGGCACCGTTGTAGTACCCATAATTTAGACGGCATTCTGTGCAAAGGAGCCTCCCACAAATTAAAATACGCTTAGTAATTTATGCTTAAAAGATGTGCTAACTTCAGTATTTTTTGAGCTTATCGCGAACACACATACAGACAATCGCGGCTGGGGACTTCAATTTACAATATGATTTACAACTCCAATAAATAAACTATGTGTAAAGGATAGACTCGTATCCTGCTTCTTTATTTACAGCAACATTTTAATGAACTTTGTAATTATTACGTCGTGAATATTCTCATGGTTGCTAAGCGGGCAATGGAGAGGGCTATGCTCGGAGTGAGATCGAATTAGAAATGAGGAGATGAGATGAGAAGGAGAACCAAAGTCACTGACATAGCCCAAATGATTGCGAAACTGAAGTGGCAGTGGGTAGGGCACATAGCTCGACGGACAGATTGACGTTTGGGCAGTAAGGTCCTCTAATGGCAAAGACGTACCGGAAGGCGTAATGTTGGTAGGCCCCCCTATAAGTTGCACCGACGATCTGGTCAAGATTGCCAGAGTAAGTTGGATGAGGGCAGCGCATGACCGATTGTCGTGGCGATCTTTGGGGGAGGCCTTTGTCCAGCAGTGGACGTCTTCCAGCTGAAATGATGATGAATGATGAATATTTCTCATACCTTAATTTCTTCTGTTTTCAAATTCATTTAACACATTGCAATAAAATTTAAAATGAATTACAGAATATGTATACTTAGGATGTCACTTGCGAAGACAGTTACGTCTGCTGAAATGAATTCGTTTTACCGAATGTTCTCTTTGTAAGTACTGACATACCAATTCATCGTAACATGTTTGATGACTGTTTGTTAGAATGCAAAGAAGTGGTAGTTAGTACTTTGCTACAGGAGCAGTCTGCTGCCACGGTACCCAACCCATCCCTTTTCCCCTCCTAAATTTACGGGGGGGAAAAGGATGAGATATTTTTAGGGGTGTTATATTTTTAGGGATTTTTATAAGTTCAAATATCTATTTTTATTTAATTCAAATTAAGCAAAATAAAGGTGTAATAGTATAGGCCCTGGGATAATCTTATCTAGAGAATCATATTCATTTTTATATAAACCGCCTTAGCGACATCTAGCGCGATTGCTTGATCCTAAGTGTGAATAAAATGCGATTATGATTTGAAAAATTCAGAATCTGAAGGAGATGATTTGTTATATGATTATATGATTTATTAAATAAATTATTTTGCTGAATTAAATTATTTATTGATTTTTTTAAATTTATTGTTCGTTTTATGATATTTTATTATTTTTAATGTATTATTTATTTAAAAATAGTTAATTATTTATCTTATTAATAATAAAAAAAATCTAGCAAGAGAAATTTTTGAGAGTTGGGAACACTGTCTGCTACCCACCGCCGCTCTGAGTGGAAGCTCTGAAAGGTTTTTTTGCATACTCGAGGAGGTCAGATCGTCCTTGAAATCTATTGAATAATTCGGGAATCCGCCAGGGAGGTATAATCTATTTATCGAATATATTAACATATGAACTTTAAGTTAATGTTAAAAACCGGAAAAAGATCTTCGATATATTCCTCTCCAACCTTAACAAGTATTCAACAAAATTGCAATTTCGAGCGCTTAAAAGGAGATGCGCACTGAGGCTTAGGTTTATGTTTTCCGATTGCGATTGCGTTCTCAAATACATAAAATAAAGATAGTACGTAAAGCTAGTAGATAGTAGATGGTAAAACTAATGTTCAAATGCAATTATGCTTTAAAACAGAGTGTATGCGCTGGATCTAGGTGAAAATTTTAATTAGGAAGCCGGTGTAATGAAATAAGACAGGAGGACTTACCAGAGCAGCAGCGATTCTTCCACCACGTGCCGGGTCGCGAATTTCCCTCTTTATTTTGTAGACGTTTTCTTTGAGTGGCCACTCTTTCTTCCCGAGTTCGATAATTATAAGACTAGGGCTCACAAGACACTTGATCGCGAGATTACAGGTAAGGAGACGAATTATTGACTTATCACGGCGTTGACAAGTTCAATATTTGCTCAAAACAAGTTCAATACTCATTCAATACTAACTAAGTAATTACTCCTCGCGGAACGCATCGATCCGCTGCGCTCGCGCTACTCCGTAAGTGGGAGGGATAGGGTGCAGGTAGGAAAGAGAAGGAATTAGTGCAACTCTTTGTACACCCACAGTATTTAATTCATTAGTAAATTAATTAATTAATGCGGTGACTGTTTCACTATTTATAAAAACCCTTTAGGCATATTTGGCCTAATCACAGAGGAAAGGCACAATTCACCCTTTTTTACATTATTCAACTCCTAAATTCAATATGCGTGAAGTCGGGTGATTAACTAGGAAGTAATAGCAATAGTGTGACCCTTGATTGGTGCGATGAAAATATTAAATGTTATGTTTCAGAGTTGGGCTATTAACAGACCTCAATTTGCTAAGGTCCTGACATTCCTCCGTACAAGCTCTCTTATTCCCTCTATCTCATTACATGGCACATTTTAAGGAACATTCTCAATCTGCTCAGTTGACTTTGCCAATACTTCCATCCTTATTCCCTCTGTAAGCTATAATGAGTTTCACTCGACTATTTATTAACTACACATAGCAGCTGTCATTACAGGAGACCTAATGCGACAGTGACAAACAAACAAGAATAATACATGCAAACAACAACCAAATCAATCTTAAACTAATCAAATAACAATAATACAATAGCATTATACAATATATTATAAAACATACATTTCACTACAAATAAAACATTACATTATAAAATACAAAAAACTTGAACATACAACTATTTACCATAACATATTACATATAAGGCCTCCTCCTGGAGGCCTATGTCGGAAGACAAGCTGTACCACAGTAAAGGCCGTTTACTAGTACGTAAAATTTGTACAGTAATAAAGGGTTTTTTTATTTTTTATTTATTATTTTATTTATTACTACACATAACAATACCCTTGCGAGTTCACTCCTCATACACCCAAAATGTCTACTTTGTTGTGGAGTTCATTTATATGGCGAAGGGCTCTAGTTAATGGCGACTTTGCCGACACATATGTTTTCGCCATTGTACCACCCGCATCACGTTGACGTCTGGCATTCCACAACCGCGCGTCCTTCAAGAAATTTCTTGCTTTGCACAACCACTTTGTGGAATCAATTATTACGTTCTGCGGTTTTTCCGAACCGAAACGGCTTAGGGACCTTCAAGAAAAGAGCATACTCCCTCCTTAAAGGCCGGCAACGCATCTCTTGACACCTGATGTTGCGGATCTCCATGGGCGGTTGCAGCACCCCTCCCCCTTCCGTGAGCCTCTTATATATAAAAAAACCGTCCGGCACACAGAGACTCAAGCAGCACAGAACTCCCGGGTTGTGGTCCTTCCCGCGCAACAACTTCACCACATACGCTGCTAGACAAAAGTCCCTACGGATGCTCAACTCATTATACCCTATTATACCCAGCACGAGCAGTGTCGGGTACATAAGTGGATAAAATGGGTATACTCTATATACCTTAAAGTATGGACACGCTCTAATATCAAACTGTACTTATCGTTGTTGGGTTGTTGGTGATCCTCGAGTGTGCCGGTCTAAGTACTTCGCAAAGTACTTAGACCGGCACACTCGACGGTGTAACTCGAATAGGTGAGTATTACTTTGTGTTTTTGTATGTATCTTTGGGGTGATCGCGTTGAAGTAAGTGGAAGCTGTGATTGTGGATGCGATCAACCGTGTGGTGCGCTATATAATGTTCCCAGGCGAGATATTTCATTTCCATAATTTATTTACAACAATTATCATGTTTGTGAAATGAGACGAATATACGAAACGTATATTCGTATATTCGTTGATTAACGATTGAATTAAAAATTGATTGGATTTTTTTTTCGATTATTTATTTAAATACACACACAAAAAAGTTATTTTAAAATTTCACTTAAATTTAAGTACAAACATAAACCCATTCGGGTTTTACCGTGTACTACACTCGTCGCATGTTATAAATAATTAATTAAGAGAAAACTAAAAAAAATACTAAATGACATAATATCAGTACCTAAAACTAATAACAATGTAACTTTAAAAAATGTATTACAATTATTAACATTAAACACTTATTCTAATTTCTACCAACTTATTATATTAAATTAAAAACAAACAAAGCTAGTTGTTACTTATTTACAAGAACCCTTCCATTCATTTACGTTTATGTATTAATTTTCTCTGTTGAGGGTAAGGTAGTTTCATTACGACATTTACAGCATGTTTGTAATTATCAAGATAATATTTTTTTAATTTCACTTTTATATTTTTAATTGTTATTTCTTGTTTTTCAGATGTAGGAAGTTTATTTATTAGAAAAGGTACCTTGTAATTTAGTTTATTTTTACCATATGTGATAATGTAGTGATCTGTACAGTTACATTACCGCCTATAAGTAATTTTTTATTTAAAAATCAATCCTGACAGATTTCCTAGACTATAATTTGTCACATTTTCTACATGATTTTTAATAATATAGAATAGATATAGATAATATAGAATAATAATAAGCTTGTTCATAATTCGTGAAATTTTTACCAATCAAGGATTTTATACTTTGACTATATGGACTTATAATATTATGTTATGAAAACTTAAATTTCATTTATTCACATACTTTTGAGAATAATAAAATAAATAACAGCTTTATTAAAGTTATTTAGCAATTTTTATGTTGTTTAGTAAATGTTGTATCGTGTTATATAGCTTATTAAATATTATATTATTATTAAATAGTATTTCAAATATTCAAGTTTTCTAAAGATACATTTATTTTTGTCACTACAGTGATTGGTATAATAAATTGTCCTAAAAAATTCATACAAAGTTGCAGCCATAACAAAATACAAAAAAAAACTTAGAACATAGGAAATACTTATACTAATTAATCTAAGTTGCGAGTTTCAAAAGCATTGTATCCTATACTTTTTGCTTTCTTGAAAATAGTTCTACTTTAATGTAATTTTAAAAAGAAATAAGTTAATCAGTATATATTATGTTGCCATACACAGTAAATCACGTTGCAGGTTGCAAAAGTTTTCCAATTTAAATCCATTCAACATTTAGTATTAGTTAACACAGTTCGCAAATTTTAGGCCCACTTACCTACTTACGATATAAAAGGCTACAACTACTTACTAAACATTAACGCTGAATGAATAGACACGAAAAGCTTTTCAGAAGCTGCTTTCAGTGATGAAAGTGAATACCTTGTAAGCTTTTTATCATTTTGTTTCTTACCTCAGTTTGTCTTCTGACTTGACAGGAGGGATTAAAGATTAAATATCTCGCAAGCTTTCATCGTGGTAGGGTGCTCAACATAAATAACATCGAAAAAGACAATCATACAAAGCGATACTACGAAAAGATAAAGATTTATACTCCACTGATCTAAGCAACGACCGATTGTTTTAAGTTAATAAATGAATACCGAATATACTTAGTTTAGCCATAAATACTGTTACAATAAAAAAGAAACAAAATATTACATTTGGATTTGCAATCTGTCATTTTTATAATTTATGATTGTTCATTGAGTTTTCTCATTTTGGCGCCAATACATTGTACAATATTTTGCGATATTAAAATAGAGTGGGGTGATAAAGAGAACCGAATTGCTGTGATTGCATTACACAAAGTAGGTATGGAGCCAAATGCAATTTTAAAACTCTCCATACGCTTGGTATTAGTGAAATATTTGTGTGTGTTTTACCAGGCTATTAAGAGGTACAATAAAACCTCCTCTGTTTGTGCCAGAAAAATATCTGACCGTCCAAGTTATGTTCGTTTCGAAAAAGTTGTTAGAAGAAAACATGTCCGAAAGCAAAAGATTATATCTCTGGAGATGAAGATAGCACCTACAACCATGTCGCGTTTTTAAAAGATGACATAGGACTTGCAGACTATAAGAGACGTACAGGTCATTTCTTAACCGATAAATAAAAAGTAATTAATTATATGTAATCATTGTCAATGTAAAAGTTTGCTGATGACTTTTATTTAAGACACTTGTTATACCAAACATTAAAATTTAAGTAACAATTTACAAACTTGGCTAATTAGACGGTACTCCGCCCGGGATGCGCGCTTACCATCAAAATAACGACGTAGTCCGTATACTTGTAATTTTAAATTAAATTTAACAACAGAGCTTTCTTCTATTTTAAAATTAACACAAAGACGCCTTGCTTCTTTCCTTGCTCCTTTTATTTACATCAACATTGTAATTATTGCTTCGTGAATATTCTCATGGTTGCTCAGCGGGCAATGGAGAGGGCTATGCTAGGAGTTTCCTTACGAGATCGAATCAAAAATGAAAGATTCGTAGGAGAACCAAAGTCATTGACATAGCCCAAGTGATTGCGAAACTGAAGTGGCTGTCGGCAGGGCACATAGTTCGGCGGACAGATGGACGTTGAGGCAGTAAAGTTCTCGAATGGCGACCACGTACCGGAAGACGCAGGCACATGAGATGGACCGACGATCTGGTCTAGATCGCCGGAGTTGGTTGGATGAGGGTAGCGCAGGACCGACGTCTTCCGGCTGAAATGATTATGATTGATGAATATTTCTCATACCTTACTTTATTCCGAAAACTTCCTGTTTTCAATTTCATTTAACACATTGCAATAAATTTTAAAATGAATAACAGAATATGTTTACTTAGGTTGTCACTCGCGAAGACAGTTGCGTCTGGTGAAATGAATTCGTTTTACCGAATGTTCTCTTTGTAAGTACTGACATACCAATTCATCGCCACATGTTTTATGACTGTTTGTTATAATGCAAAGACGTGGTAGTTAGTAGTTTGCTACAGGAACAGTCTGCTGCCACGGTACCCAACTAAGGGTTTCCCCTCCTAAATTTAGGGGACAGGGATGGGATTTTTAGGGGTGTTATTTATTATTTAGTATAGGCCCTGGGATAATATAATTAAGCGAACAATATTCATATTTATACATACTGCCTTAGCGACATCTAGTGCGATTGCTTGATCCTAAGAGTGAATAAAATGCGATTATGATTTAAAAAAAATCAGAATCTGAATAAATTGATTTGTTATTTGAAGTTTTAATTAAAGAAATTATTTATTGATTGTCTAACATTTGTTGTTCGTTTAATGATATTCAATTTTTTTAATTAGTTGTTTTTTTACATAAAACTCTTTACAGCTGACAGTAGTTCTATTTTTAAAGTTAATTCCGGCCCTTAGGTGGGAATTGATTTGTATGAGTTTTTCTCTCTCTATGGAGGGAAGCAGCATTTTCTACCCAATAATCAGATCCAAGCAACATTACTTTCCGAGTGTAAAAAATGAAAAGAATATTACATGCAAACAACAAGCAAATTAATCTTAAACTAATCAAATAACAATAATACAATAGCATTATACAATATATTACAAAACATACATTACATTACAAATAAAAAATTTCATTATAAAATACAAAAAACTTTTACATATAGCTATTTACCATAACATATAACAATACCCTTGCGAGTTCACTCCATATAAGCCCAAATATGTCCGCTTTCTTTTTTTAATGAAAATAATGGACGAGACGACCACGCCGTTCAGCCGTTGAAGTTAGTGGAAGCTGTGGCTGTGGTTAAGATCAACCATGTGGTGCGTTTATTTTTTTCCCGGGCGGGGCATTCCAGTTGCACAATTTATTTACAGCAGTTATTAAGTTTGTTAAATGAGACGAATATACGAAATGTTGAATTATAGCGAACAGTTCCTTGATTGGATGTGGTAATGTAGTGACGTGTAGTGTTACATTGTCGCCTATAGGTATTTTAACATTAAAGGCATAAAAGGCATTTATTTTCTGAAAATTGATTCCTTTGGAATTATTTTTGATGATTAGAATCATTTCATCAATCCTGGCATAATATTTCCTTGAGTATAATATACCCTATCTGGGTGTGTGTCGGCCCTTCACAGTGCGGTCTTCAAGGAGCTTTCACGTACTACAAAGCTGTTGAATGAACTTCCTTGTCTGGTGTTCCTGGACGATACAATATGGGTACCTTCAATAAAAGCGCCTAACGCTTCCTTAAGGGCCTATATTATATCATTATATATTTAAATATTCATAATTTTTATATATAATTTAAAGATTTAGCTTAACTTTTGTCACTTCATTGATTGGTGTACTATAATTTGTACAAAAAAATTCGGAGAAAGTTGCAGCCATAACAAAATACAAAAAAACTATTTTGCAATAAATATACGTGCAAAATACATAAGAAGGTTGTAGCAAATAGTAAATACTCATACTAATTAATCGAAGTTGAGAGTTTCAAAAGCGTTGTATCCTATACTTATTCGCTTTCTTGAAAATAGTTCTGCATTCATGTAATTTAAGAAAGAAAAATTTAAATCAGTATATAATAATAATATAATATTGACACACTTTTAACACAAATTATCTTACCCCAAATTAGGCATATATAGCCTGTGTTATGGGTTGCAAGACAACGATATATTTAACACAATATACTTACTTAAACATACATAAATACATATAAACATCCATGACTCGGAAACAAACATCTATATTCGTCATATAAATGCTTGCACCTACCGGGATTCGAACCTTATATGTTATGTGTATGTATACTATATGTATAAACAGTAAGTCACGCTGCACGTTGCAAAATTTTTCCAATTTAACTCCATTCAACATTTAGTATTAGTTAACACAGTTCGCAAATTTTAGGCCCACTTACCTACTTACGATATTGAAGGCTACAACTACTTACTAAACATTAACGCTGAATAAATAGACACGAAAAGCTTTTCAAAAGCTACTTTCAGTGATGAAAATGACCTTGTAAGCTTTTTAACATTTTGTTTCTTACCTCAGTTTGTCTTCTGACTTGACAGGAGGGATTAAAGATTAAATATCTCGAAAGCTTTCATCGTGGTAGGGTGCTCTACATAAAATACATCGAAAAAGACAATCGTACAAAGCGATACTACGAAAAGGAAAAGATTTATACTCCACTGATCTAAGCAACGGCCGATTGTTTTAAGTTAATAAATGAATACCGAACATACTTAATTTAGCCATAAATACTGTTACAATAACAAAAAAAACAAAATATTACATTTGAATTTTGTTATGGTTTTTTATTGAGTTTTATCGTTTTGGCGCCAATACATTGTACAATATTTTATAAAATATTAAAATGGAGTGGGATGATAAAGAGAACCGAATTGCTGTGATTGCATTATACAAAGTAGGTATGGAGCCAATGCAATTTAAAACTCTCCATACGCTTGGTATTAGTGAAATATTTGTGTGTGTTTTACCAGGCTATTAAGAGGTACAATTAAACCTCCTCTGTTTGTGACAGAAAAAGATCTGACCGTCCAAGTAGTGTTCGTTTCGAAGAAGTTGTTAGAAGAAAACATGTCCGAAAGCAAAAAAAAATATCTGGGGGAGATGAAGAAAGCATCTAGAACCATGTCGCGTTTTTAAAAGATGACATAGGACTTGCAGGCTATAAGAGACGTACAGGTCATTTCTTAACCGATAATTTAAAAAAGAAAAGGGTGGTAAAATCAAAACAACTACTGAAGCGTGAACAAACAAATTGACCGTATTTATGCTCAAAGCTCTAAGGAAGCTTCCCAATTAGTCGACATAGTGCAACGAGGGCACTACCCGACTTCAGTGATGGTTTGGTGGGGTATTAGCTAAGAAGGAGAGACTGAGCCATACTTATGTGAAAAAGGTATCAAAAAATTGGCACAAGTGTATCAAGATACCATTCTTGAAAAGGTAGTGAAGCCCCTTAACAACACCGTGTTCCATAACAGAATGGTCCTTCCAGCATGACTCGGCGCAAGTTCATAAAGTTCGGTCTACGCAGTCTTGGTTGGAAACGAACATTTCGGACTTCATCAGAGCTGAAGACTGGCCGTCGTCAAGTCCCGATCTTAATCCGCCAGATTATGATTTATAGTCAGAGTACGGCTTTCTCTGAACGCCATGATAATTTGGAGTCCCTAAAACAATTAGTACGATTAGCAGTGAAGAATATTCCTATAGAAAGAGTGCGTGCTTCTATTGACAAGTCGCCTCAATGTTTAAAGGAATGTATTGTATCCAGTAGAGACCACTTCGAATAACCTTTTTTTTTAAAGTAATAAGTGTTATTTGGAATAAAAAAATTTTGAAAATCACCAAAAATCAAAATTAAAAAAAGCAAAACAGAAAAACACGAGAGACACTAAATCTTGGTTCAAAACAAAAATTAAACCCAGATTTGACTTAGGTAATGGTTTATCCAAAATCAATTTTTATGTACAGATTTTCCGGGAATTCCCTCGATATCCAAAGATGAAATTAATATTATTTTTACAAAGATTTTTTTACAAATCAGAAAAATATTGAGAAGCAAACTATTGTAGTAAGTAATTAATCAAAGGTTGTATAATGAAGTTTAAACTTTACTGTTTGAGGAAAATGTGCTCCACTATCGTTACCTCTCCGATCACGTCTTCATACTGTTTGTATTTGGTGAGGATATTTCTGGAGAACCTGCGATTATTATATTAGAAGTCTTGACATGGGGATCAGCTTAGCGAAACTCTCTAAGAAAAAAGCAATTCACTCGATTGTATGAAACGTGCAGTCCTTAATAGATTGACAGATGGCGGCTATAATCTTGTAAAAAACGAAGATAGCCGAAATACACTAGGTTTTAAGCAACTGTTCGCTTTCAAATTTAACCAGATTATACTTCGTCGCCCCCAGTTCACCGTATGCAGTCTCGTCCAACTATTTCGGTAATTCTAATTAGTACGGATAAGATTGACATAACGGTAAACGCACTTACCCAAACAGTGCAGTCCGTTCTCCATGACAACGAACGTTTGGTTAAGGTTAACAACCATAAACTCCCGCTTGACGTCATGAATCTCATTAGAGCCAAGGACGCAGCTCTCAGAAGAGCTGCCAAATACCCAACGCACAACTATAGGACGCGCGCTAACATCCTTCAGCGCCAAGTTAGGTTACGTCTCTCCGAACTGAGAATTTCAATTGAGATTCACTCATGGAGAACATTTCCCCTCACATCAGAATTACAAAGTGGCGAAAGCCCTTCGTACTGTCCCAATACTTTACACTCCGCCTTTGATATGCCCCGACGGCAGTATAGCCTTAGAGGACGGGGATAAAGTGGAATGTTTTGCTGAAAACATTGCTTCACAATGCTCACCCAGCGCTTCTTCTTACGAACTAAGTAGCGTCGGTGGAGGATGAGGTCAGCCCTCTGAACTCAATGCCTCTCACCGACGATCCCATTCGAACTACTGCAGAGGAGGTTACATCAATCATCCGTGGATTTAAACCTCGCAAAGCTCCAGGAGCCGACGGTATTTCCAACTGCTCAGCCTCGCCCAAGTGCGCTCAAACACTTCCCCGAACAGGTGATCCTCTTGTCCTCCTCTTCAACGTCTGCCTCGACCACTGCTTCTTTCCAACCGCTTGGAAAGAAGCCAAAGTTATAGGGATTCCTCAACCAGGAAAACCCCTCAATATCCCCTCCAACCATCGCCCCATCAGCCTCCTCAAGGCTATAGGGAAAGTCTTTGAACTTGTCATTCTGATCCGTGTGAGAAAGCATCTCTTTCCAACGGACGGTCTTCCCTTAATAATACCCCAACAATTCGGCTTTCGTGCTCAACACTCTTGTCCCCAACAAGTCCACCGCATTGTAGAGTACATCTACTGCGGGTTCTATCCAAAGCACGATGGTCTTATGTACAAACTCCACTCTCTAGTCCTCCCGTCCCGAATAGTCCCCATAGTGGCCTCTTATCTCCACAACCGTACCTGTCAGTTCAGACACGAAGGTGTCCTCTCCTCCCCTCGCCTGCTCACGGCTGGGGCACTACAGGGCTCAGTGCTTTCACCGCTTCTATACATATCGTATACCAACAATATTCACATTCCTAGTAATGGAGTTCAACTCTCTCTCTCTTCCGACAATACCGCTCTGTACGTCCAGTCCCGTCAGATATCTTCAGTCCTCTCCAGGCTCCAACGCTCAGCTAATGAGCTAGGTGAATGGTTTAGCAAATGGCGTATTGAGTTCAACCCGGAGAAAAGCTCCGCAGTCTGTTTCGATATAAAGCGCAGACGCTTCTGCCAGGATCGACCCATTCATCTATTAGGCTCCCTCATATCCTTCAGGTCCACAGCCAAGTACTTGGGTGTGACCCTCGACTCCCAACTCACCTTTAGGCCTAACGTCCGGAAGGTGACAGGAACCGCCCGCTTCTATCCGTGCCGCCTGAGCAGTATGTTAGGTAGGCACAGCAAAATGTATTTTAGGAACAAGCGAAAACTCTTTAAGGTTTGCATTCGACCGGTTATGACTTACGCCGCTCCAGTTTTCGCTCATGCAAAACCCAACATCATAGATAAACTCCAAACAGTCCAATCTATTTTCTGCCGTAAGGCTGTCAATGCTCACTGGTGCGTCAGGAACGCAGATCTTCACCGGAACCTAGAGCGGCTTCTCCCCACCATCCAACAACACTTAAAGTGCTTGTCTGAAACTTTCTTTAAGTACTCAGACAAGCACCCCAATCCCCTGATTAAGGAGACAGCGGATTATATAGCCCCCTCTCCTTCACGTTATCAAGTCAGGAGGCCCAAAAACGCCCTCACCGATCCCCCTAACCAACTCTCGTCTGACCTGGATCGCCTCTTGGAATCCGGGGAAAATCAGACACATTTAGATTCAGCTCTAGTTTGTGATCATCCTTCTGATGTCACTAGTCCGAATTAGATAGCACCTTCTGTGCTATATCTCAGCGGATACTCCATAGGGAGTGCCACTTTCACCTATCTCTCCCCAAGAGAAGGTCGCCTACGATGAAGGCTTAGAGGGCTCCTGCCCAAAGGCAACCTCAGGTGGTGTTTAATGGGTAGGCACCTAGGTTTTACGTGAGTCCCACATAACCAACGCAGATTTAGGCTGCGTTGGTATGCATGAGCATTCACCACCTCCCTCCCGTCGTTATCCCCAAAGGTAGCCATTTCCCTTTGTTTGGGCGCATAAAAAAAGCGAAGGGCAGTTTCAATCGGCTATCGGTTGCAATTGGACGTCCCCGAGTGGAGTGCTACATAGTAAAGATTACTTGTTTCACTCGTGACCAAACTTGGAACATTACACCGACCATTGATTTTGTACCAAGGGTCATGCTCCTTTTGAATTAAACCATCACATCATCCTCAATATATCGTGGAATAAGATCCATTAAGAATTTAGTCGTTCATGAAACAAATGAAATGGAAGCATTCATTGCATTTTCATTCATCTGGAATACGTTAGGGTTATATGAAGGCAGCGCAGGACCTATCGTCGTGCAAATCTTTGTCCAGCAGTGGACGTATTCCGGCTGATGACGATGATGATTCATTGCAGTTTGAATGGAATTTGACAGCCTTATGTTGTACAAGACAATAATTAATAGGTATAAATAGTCATGGTGATGGGTCTCCCGTTAGAAGTTGACCAACACAATAATGGTGATAGAGGGGATAATCACTAAGTACGTATCATTTACTTTAACGAACACGATCCCAGGAAATATACAAACAAAAACTGTTACAAGATTTGAAGGAATGGATAAAAATTATTGTGTGTATTTAACTGTCACTAACGATTGAACACAAGCATTTTAATATTTACCAGTGGGAGGTTCCTTTGCGTAGCATTATTGTGTTTCGGTTTGAAGAGCGCCGTAGCTATTGAAATTACTGGGCAAATGAGACTTGACAACTTATGTCTCAAGGTGACGAGCGCAATTGTTGAGCCGCTCAGACTTTTTGGGTTTTAATAATAACAATAATCCTGAGCGGTACTGCATTGTAATGGGCGTATCAATTACCATCAATTCAACGTACTGCTCGTCTCGTCCCTGATTTTCATAAAAAAAAAATAGTTTGTGCCATACATACAATATAGATCAAGATATTTAATATTTAAATTCAAAAAAATCTTTATTCAGTGAAAAACTTTATAAGTTATTTAGTGCAAGTCAGGATGAAGTAATATCAATATAAGTCAATATCTTTATTATATTGAGTTACTAACTACCAATACTTATTTACACTTTTTGTTTTAGGTTAAATGTTACGTTTAAAATGTTCCATAGGGATAATCCGTCTCTGAGTATCGTATTTTTTCATAGATTACATTCTTGACATAACACTACTTCTCTCAGTACTTGAATTTTTACTGCACGTGAATCCCACAGGCATAGTTCATGACAAAGATACATCGACGTCGTTACCTTTGTGATGTAACTTGTATACGTTGGCCACGAGAATAAGACTCAATTTATAATAAATATTACGTTACAACTTGTTCTATGAATACTTTCTATTTATTAAAAATTTTCGCTTTTTAAAAGTAATATACGACTTTTTATTTTTAGGGTTCAGTAGTCAAATGGCAAAAATCGGAACCCTTATAGATTCGTCATGTCTGTCTGTCTGTCCGTCCGTATGTCACAGCCACTTTTTTCCGAAACTACAAGAACTTTACTGTTGAAACTTGGTAAGCAGATTGAGATGTATTCTGTGAACCGCATTAAGATTTTTATACAAAAATAGAAAAAAACAATAAGTTTTAGAGATTCCCCATTCTTATAAAATTTTTTTTATCAACTCTATACATGTGGGGTATTTATGGATAGGTCTACAAAATTGATATTGAGGTTCCTAATATCATTTTTCGAGAGACACTTCCAAAGTGGTAAAATGTGTGTGTTCCCCTTGAACTTCTAACGTACCATGCAAATTTCCTTCGAAACTTGGTTTGAACGAGTAGATTTTTTTTAATACGTCATATATCCTTACAACCAACTACAACAACTTTTATATTATGTTACTTGCTGCTACGGAACCCTTCATTGGCATCAGAAATTTGATATTTTATTATTTTTTCTACATCAATATTTCAATGAACAGAGTAGAAATTGTGAACTGAAATCTATAGAACATTAGAGTGCAATGTGCAATCTTTGTAAAGTTCCTTTATAATTAAACTTGCCTAAATTAATTAATAAAAGAACGATCAGTGAAAATGTTATGTAAATTGTTACCCAACCGATATACGACATGATTATACCAACCAATCTAAATGTGGAACTCGATTAAGAACTTTCCATAAAAAGCTACAAATACATTTTTTGAACACCCTAGCAAATACTTTAAAGTAAGAAACAGATTGCAAGTTGTTTAAATAAAAATCTTTATAGAAATACCAAACTCAAATATGCGAGTACTTTTAAGACAAGTTTTAAAGTAAACTAAACAATATTTTTACAACTTTTGGAATCTGGAAAAAAAATTAAAATAAAATGACTATATTTTCTACAAAGTAACAATTACATTTATTGTCTAATATAACTACAATAATATTGCTCAAATATTTATAACACCTAACATCAAAACAGAGAAATAAAAGTTTATGTCTTCTTTTAAAGAACATTATTTTGAAGTCAATCTTCTTATGCGACTTCCAATAAGGTTGCGTGAAACGTTTAACGCTACCTCCTACCATGGAGGGGGTATGAAAGAACTGTTGCGGTGAATGTTTAACGCTCCTGGGGAGGAGTTATGATTTTTTTTTGTTTTATTGAAGCAGTCATTGCAAGAAATATTGAAAAAATAGAACTCAAACATTTCGAATCTTACTTTAGTTATCATAATACCATTGTCAGTGTTATAGATTTGGATATTTCTCCACTCGAAAAATGATAATTAACCCTGGATCCCTACACTGTTTTGACCAGAATTAATTTGCTACATGGGGTGCTGGAGAACCCCAAAGATTAATGTAGTAGAACTTTTAAAAATAATAACAGGTTATAAAAATACCTTTTTTATTAGTACTATTCAAGAAATGAGATCACTAATCAACCTTAAACTCTAGCTATTCTAATTAATTTCAGCATTTTTGGCATACTTTGACTTAGTGCTCCATGCAAATTGGAATTTTGTACTTGTTACATTTGGTCCGGTCTTTATTTCTTGGACAAAAACTACAACGTCCCTGGGTGTGTTGTCAAATAGTTGGTCTTTGATCCTGTATGGGTTTTTTTAGGATTCCGGAAACCACTTCTCGTACATATCTCCTCAAAGTTGGCTTTTGCAGGCGTTTCTCCAAATGTTCGTTTATGAGCTCATAGCCCAATTCTTTTTAAAAGTACGGCGAAATTTTATGTCTGGCTTATTACTTGCCTTCGAACATATGCAAAGAACCCAGGAGTTTGTCCCCACACCATTTAAAAGCCCATAAAATATGCTCATACGCCAACGTCTTGTTCTTCGTCGGACAGAGTATTTGTTCGCCATTGCATCAAAAACATCTACACCTTCTTTGGTTTTATTATAATAATGTATTATTTCTGGTAGCTCAACTTCATTGCTTTTGTCTGGAGACTTGTGAAGAGTCGACAACATGATGACGACTTTTTTCTAGGTCGATTTATAACGTTTTCTTCATACTCTTCATCTTTGGATTCCCTAACCTATATGTTTTTTATCTCCTCTTCTCCTAATGCTCTTCCAGCAGCCATATACAAACAAATCAATCAATATATTAATTAAACAAAATCGAAAGTTGCCTGGAAGAGATCGCTCAGAGCTATAAGGGTGCACATTGTACATATCTTTGTTTGACTTGTCCACAATTGTTTAACTGTATAATCTGATGTGCAATAAATAATATTTGTATTGTATTGTATAAGACAAAAGCAATAACCGAGCACAATATTGTGTTAATAGCATTTATATATAATGGTAAGACTATTTCACGATTCAACATCAAATAAAACTACAAAACAATGCCTTAAGCATTATAAAAACTTAGTGTAAAACTATAAAATAAACTTACGATTTTCCTACACTGGGGTGATAGGGTACCTCACAACACACGTGCACACGTCCGCACGTGGTTGCCGCTTTACGGACCAATCAGGAGCAGGTGACTCTAGAGTTAAATACGCGGGAGCATAAACCCATCCATTGAAAATAAAAAAGTTATTTGAAAAACAAATACTGCTGGGGTGCTCCAGCACCCCTAGTAGTGTTCTAGGCTTAAAATATGCGATCAATTGTGAATTGTAAGCAATTTTAATAAAGTTTGTCTTAAAGAAACAATATGATTTCACTAAAAATCAATATGGGGTAGAACATCGATGAAAGTTGCTTACTGTATTAATGTTCTAATAAAGAGACAATATCCTCATACTAACTAATATTATAAAATGCAAATGCGAGTTTGTTTGTTACTGAAGGATTAAACAAATAAAATACTTGAAAATAGTCAATACTTGTTTTATTAAATTACTACAGAGACAAACAGGGCGGGATTTTATAGCGGGAAAATAATGACAGAACGTAGCGTAGTGACACTTGAGTTTTGACAGCTGGGTGACAGGGTGACGTGTTCTTTATTTCAATCAATTTATTCAACAATTACGCTTTCATGCCTAAACAACTTAACCTATCATCATGGTACTTTGTAAAATATGTATTTTCAGAGGTAAAAAGAACATAGGACACATCTAAAAAAAAATTTTTCTGCGTCTCAAAAGCCAATTCTGAGTATCTATTCGGGCATCCGATATATTAGGACAATTTCAATAAACATTTCTTAATTACGAGTTGAACGCCATCTAGCCTTGCAAATGCATTTAACAAAGCGAATAATATTATTATTATTCAAATGATTTGAGTTTTCTTTAGTGTTAATTCTGCCAACATTTGTCTTTAAACAAATCGACACGTGTTGCGCCTCTACACGAGGCATCCTCAGGACGTGTTGTCTCGCCAAAATCTGGCACGAGACTCAAATTTATTATTACTTATTTTATACTCCTGATTATAATATTTGCTAATCAATTGAGTATAGTGTTTATCAAGCTGTATTTAAAATTATATAATTATAAATAAATCAAGAAAAACAAATCAAAATTTAATTAAAGATTGTTATAGAAGTTTAACAGCGTGTTTATTAATTTTATTTAATGAACAGTTTAATTTGTATCCTATAAATAATGTTTTCTTTAGATCTCTTTTGTTATATTTATTTGAAAGAAGTTAAATAATTGATATTTAGAAAGTAAATTATGAAGTCTTATCACAATGATAATAAATAGAGAGTCTAATACTAATTATAATTATAAAGCCTTATTATTATGTTATAGCCTCAGAATTATTTGGGTTTTTCAAGAATCCTGAGTGGCATTGCATTGTAATGGGCAAGGCGTATCAGTTACAATAAACTGAACGTCCTGCTCGTCTGGTCCCTTATTTTCATAAAAATAAAATAAAATAGAGGCTATTATGCGGGGAAAACGGGTATTTAGATATTAAAACAAAACTACTGAAGAACAAATTAACAGGTAGGTTTTATGTAATATCTATTTAGCCATAAATTATTATTATAAGGAAATCAAATTACGTAGGAAGCAATAGCAAGCGGGAACTTCATGAATAAAATTATCATTTTGTGGAATTGATTCTGGAAATCAGTAATAACAATAATATTAACTTACATTATATCTTACTAAGATTCGCTATCTATAGTCGATTTTAGATTTATATATTATGTAGAGCATAATTTAACAAAGTAATTTAATAATTAATTGAAAATATAATATAAATGGAATAATGAATTTGTTACTTTTGATAATTTTACCTTGGATCATTTATACGCCTAGATAGACTATGACAGTTGTGAAAATGTCAAAATAAAATGAGTTCTGAACTAACTTCTATTTTGAGCAATACACGCACACAAATCGCGAGTTTAAGATAGGTCTTATTAAAATAGATGTATGTATGTAGTATGCTTGACAAGCCCTTCTTAGCTTGGCAATTTCTGGCCTATTTTTATCGGTTGTCCAACAGTAAAAGTCTCTATTTATTAGTCGTAATGGTCATAAATGGTCCTAATCATCTGCTGGTCCTATTCGGCATAACACAATATACACCATAGCTTGGTCCAAAATTGTATCTAATTTGTGATTATGTCGAATAAAGAAAGTTTATATATGTCTATCTAACCGTATAAATTATCTTAGCTTTTGACAGTAAGTTAAGTACTCCAAAATTTTCATTTGTAAATAGAAACTTCTTGAACTTACATAGCACAACGTAGCTCAGTAGAAAGCAATTTTGGCAGTACCATGTTGACATCGGTTTCTGTTAGTTGTGGAACACCACATAATTTATCTACAACGGACTCTTAGTTAACAAACATCATCATCATCAAGAGCCGGAAGACGTCCGCTGCTGGACAAAGGCCTACACCAAAGATTTCCACGACGATCAGTCCTGCGCTGCCCTCATCCAACGTATACCGGCGATCTTGACCACATCGTCGGTCCATCTTGTTGGGAGCCTACCAACACAGTGTTTTCCGGTACGTGGTCGCCATTCAAGGGATTTTACGGTCCCAATGGCCATCTATCCGTCGAACTATGTGCCCTGCCCACTGCCACTTCAGTTTCGCAATCAATTGGGCTATGTCGGTAACTTTGGTTCTTCTACGGATCTCCTCATTTCTGATTCGATCTCGCAGGGAAACTCCGAGCATAGGCCTCTCCATTGCCCTCTGAGCAATTTACTACAAATTTTCGTACTTTTCAGTAGTTTACAATTAATGCTGCAATAAGTTTAATCTCTGTAAATAGCACCCCGCTGACACAAAGTGAAATAAATAGTATTGTGTTGACATTGCATGCCGTCGAGTTACGGAGTGTACTCAGTTACGATACGGATTCTACAAATTAAAATCGCATTGATATTTTCCTGGTCTGTATAATTTAAATAGTTTTACTGCCTTTTGTTAACCTAAATAATAAATATAACCTAAGTTGTTGAAGTAAATTCGTATTACCGAGTTGTGTTCTCATTGTAGACACTTGCAAGATGACTAATGCCTAGCTGTTTTATAACTTCGCTTAAAAAAAGGTAACATTTGGAAGTGCGCTCGCACAGAACGCGAGAGGGCGCGGGTTCGAGTCCCGCATCGTTCATAAGATTTTGTTTTCAAATTTTATTTATGATATATAAATAATATTTGAAAACAAAATAACTTGTTATAGGTAACATATTAACAACAGTTATAGACAACGTTAAATATTTAATTACAGCTTTTCGTAATGCATAAAGAAAGCATATATTAATTATTGTATATATATGACGCTTTCTAACTCTCGGCCTACACTCTGTTCTTATGAGTAGTAAAAATATCAGCCAAACTTCGTGGCCAAGTATGGTTCAGGTCATTTACCGAATAACCAAATCAAATAAACATTTGTAGAAAAAATGTACTGAACAATTTAATAAAATGGAATGTAATAAAATGTTAGAATAAAAAATAGTCCAATCACGCTATATGGGATGCTTAGCCAAATTAAAAACAAGAATTTATAAGAATAATATAAAAAAGGCCATAAACAAGTAAAATAATACTTGAATAATTGTGTTTGAATATGTAAGTTATATTTTATATTATAATATTGATACACTTTTACACAAATTATCTTGCCCCAAACTAGACGTAGCCTATGGGTGGTAGCGTAGACGTGTACTATGGGTGCAAGACAACGATATATTTGATACAATATACATACTTAAACATAATATATAAATACATATTATAAACATCCATGAATCGGAAACAAACATCCATATTCATCATATAAATGTAAATGCACCTATCGGGATTCGAACCCGGGACCACTAGCTCAGTAAGCAGGGTCACTAACCACTGGATTATAGGAGTTCCTGAGAATAAGAAACAATTAGACAAGCAAATTCTTCTGTGACCTTCTAAAAATTTGTTACTCACCTTTGATGATTCGGTAATTTTTTTATTTAATTAAAAAAATATTTCTAGGGTAGGACCTGGTTTAAATTAAGCGGTATTCAGCTCAATACTTAGAAACATCTAATGTTTCCCACACATAAAATAACCTACAAAACATGTAAAATAGAACTTATGCTATACTTATGTATTTAGATTAATATCTGTAAAGGTCAAGATTCCAGTTTGGAGTTGTGAACATATTATCTAAATTGTTGAAGACAGTTAGTTAGATCTACTACCGCTCTTTAATCCATAAAAAAGTTCCATAGTAATATCAAGCTCGATATACTCAAGTCTCTCACTTCTAATCTTTACACCTTTACGTTCCGGGAAACTCTGATAGCGCGGTATGCCTCATATCGGCATGATTTTGCCGCTCGCGTAGCCTTCTGTCGATGCGTATTGTTTTATTTGTAGCAATAGATTGCTTATAATAAGAATGATTTGAGTGAACGTATCTTAAAGCGATTGAAACAAGCTATAAGACCATGCAAAATTAACCATCTTATAAACAAAATACGAGTCAAAACTTGCTGAGGGACTAGGGTGCCGTACGGCACAATCGGTTTTGGTGTATATGAAAAATCTAGTGCCCTGGGGCACTGCCGATTTCAGAAGGTTAAAAATAAGGACACTGACTTGTTATTGTAAAATAGTAGGGGTAAAAGTTCACCTGCTGACATTACGAATTGCAATTTGTTACTATATAGCCTTAAAATCCACATTACATTGTTCACCATCTCATTACACCTCAAATTGTGCTCCTTCAAGGGTCACATACAACTTTGCTGAGTAAAAGTATTCTATCTTGAAAAGAGAAGAGATGAGATTTTGTCAGAATTAATTTTCTTATTCTGAATGCCTTTTGCAAGTTGTAAATTTTCAATGCTCGCTGCGCCACGTTCCATCTGAGTTTGCTGGAAGGTTATTAACGAAATGTCTGTTTCCAGTAAATTAGATTAGTGAAGTAATTCCGCGCGGAGTTTCTTGTTACAATTTGCTAATTTTCATCGAGTTAAATCTATTAATATCAAGGAAACCCTAACTTGCAAAGATGAGAAATATTACTTTAGCGTAAAAAATTTAGTCTTTTGATTATTTTTTTACATCCTACCCACTGACAAATTACGTGCGATGGAATCTTTACATATAATGTAGGTTTTGAATTTTATCCTCCATTTTAGTCACGAACGCTAAAGAGATGGCCAAAAAATGTATTAAACATCCAAAATGAATACCAGTCATTTCGGGTTGACGATCATTCAGTATGTTCGTTCAGAGCTGTAGTCATCTTAAATAAAACATTCTTAAATGTATTTTATAATGGTTTTAGCGGTCTATGTCTGTGTCATAACAGGCACATAAAACCCTAAATGAGATCTTTAATCTCAGAGTGACGGGCCATAAATTAGAAATGGTTGTATTGCAACTAAACAAACTAAACATTTAATAACATGAATTTCCAATTGTAGTTAATTAACTTGATAGTCGCAAACACTAAACCCGAATAACAATAAGCAATTACTAACTTTATACGAAATATAATGCGCTCCAATACTAACTATAAATATTATTCTGTTTAGACACTATAGTGGAGTTAGTATTATATAATATTTTATCGGAATCATTATAGTATATAATATATATGATACAAGTGAGCTAAGCTACTAATTGTACGCGAGGCTGTGGGTTGCAGTAATTTAGCCGTGTGTCTAGTGAGCAAGTTGCTCACGAGTTACATTCGCACTTTTTAACAAACGCGAGGAAAAATCAAACTTGTTTATTATTTTATTGTTTATTACCAGTGGCAGGCTCCTTTGCACAGGATGCCGGCTAGATTATGGATTGGTACCGTTGTGGTCAACGGCGCCTATGTCTGCCGTGAAACAGTAATGTATAAACATTACTGTGTTTCGGTCTGGAGGCCGCCGTAGCTAGTGAAATTACTGGGCAAATGAGACTTAACATCTTATGCCTCAAGGTGACGAGCGCAATTGTCGTGGCGCTCAGAACCTTTAGGTGTTTCAAGAATCCTGAGTGGCACTGCATTTTTATTGGCAGGGCGTATCAATAACCATCAGCTGAACGTCCTGCTCGTCTCGTCCCTTATATTAATAAAAAAAACATTTTTTTTTGCATAAATCGTTCCATGACTGGCTTTCAGCAATAGTTCTAGATAGGTTAGTGTTGATGTTGAAAGTAATATGGAGCAATAGAATAATTATAAGACACCACAAGCAGCGCCCGTTCACGAGCATGACGCATGGCGGCATGGATCATATCATTACTTTACGTCGCGCTGTCGGTGTTTGTATTTGATAACAAAAGCAGACAAAATATTCAACTGTTTGTCGTCATCATCATCATCATCAGCTGGAAGAAGTCCACTGCTGCACTGAGGCCTCCCCCAAAGATTTCCACCTCGATCGGTCCTGCGCTGCCCTCATCCAATGTATTCTGGCGACCTTGACCAGGTCGTCGGTCTATGTTGTGGAGGACTTACTAACACTGCATCTTCCGGTACGTGGTTGACATTCGAGGAGTCGAGGACTTTACTGCCCCAAGGGCCATCTGTCCCTCGAACTATGTGCCCTGCGCACTGCCACTTCAGTTTCGCAATTATAACATAAAAAATATAATAACTTTGTTTCTCCTACGGATCTCCTCATTTTTGCTCAATCTAGCAGGGAAACTGTATAGTTCATACTAATTATAATTTTAATGTTACACACTGTTTTGCAAAACGACGGGCCCCAAGGTAAATAACCTGTGTCACTGGTATCTTCAGATTATTTTATAACTATAAGTAGCTTGTATCATCATAACACTTTTAATTAAAAAGCAAAAAATAGTTTCTGTCAATAAAAATAAAACCTTAAAGTATATTATCGAGTGTAAAGTGCCACTCTTGCTAAAATGATAGCTTGTATTTGTCCAGGCATGCTAACGATGCTGTTCTCAATATTTTCTTCTGGAACACGCGCCCACTGCGCAGAAATTACATTCCTTAGCTCCCTGATGTTTTGCGGAGCGGGCTGCAACGATCTTACTCTTCGTTTTAGAATATCCCAAATATGCTCTATGGGATTGAGGTTGGGACTTCAAGCTGGCCAATCAAAACGACGAATACTTACCTCTTGAATATACGCTTCCACATTGCCAAAACAAAAAATTAATAAGGACTTCTGATATGACCGGAGTGCATTTAAAGTGTCGTTTTCTATGAAGAATAACTACGTACAGTCTAATACATTAATTGCAGCCCAAAACATAACTGAGCCTCCACTATAAGGTTATTTCTTCAAAGCAAACTTCTGCGAAAAGTTCCCTTTGCCAGTACTCGCCAACGTCAGTCCTGACTTTAAACTGATATACTGGCTTCATTCGTGAATAATACTCTACCCCAGTCCTCTTGAGTCCACGTCACACAATTTCGAGCGAAACTAAGTCTTACAACTCTGTGCTCGCGCAGTAATTTGGAATAATCTTTTTTATGTACCTCAACACTTCATAAATGTGCCAATAATATTCTCAAATGATTAATACCTCTTTTGGTATTGTATTTTCTAAAGGGACTGAATTGCCATGTACTTTTCCCGGGGCGTAAAAAGAATAGGGGAGTCCCAGGCCCATGGGTGTCGTAAGAGGCGACTAAGGGCTTTTTAGAAGTGGGAGAGTCACGCTGCCGTCTTTTGACGTCAGCACAATCGGGCCAGGCTCATCCGGGTTAATTACCACACTCGCACAGAATACCGGCGTGAAGTAGCGGCCCAGTGCCGCTATGTTTCGCATAGGTTAGTGTCGAGGACCGGTGGCCATCCCCCCCCCCCTTCCACCCGAATATGACAGCGGTACTAAAAAAGATTTTAACCCCAGGAGGGTACCGGCTCTACCAGAGTTGGAGAATCCCTCCCCGGGCACTCTAGCCCGGGCTGCCCTTCGTATTCTGGGGAGGGCACAGAACCGCGCATGACCAAGGACAAACGTGGCAGTATCACCACGGCACCCCGCTCCACACTCAACGTGGGCTTTTGCAATATCAGGGGAATTCACTCCAATTTAAACGCCGTCCACCACCACCTTGAGACGGCGCAGCCGGCCTTGTGTTTCCTTACTGAGACGCAGATATCTCGACCTAGCGATACGTCATATTTAACGTACCCCGGGTACAAAATTGAGCACAATTTTTTGCCTCATGCCGGGGTATGTGTGTACGTTAAGCAGGATATCTGCTGTCGCCGTCTCGGCAATTTTGAGGGTAGAGACCTGTCCACTCTCTGGCTCCGCGTAGATTTAGAGGACCGCGTCCGCATCTATGCGTGTGTCTACAGGTCCCATAGTGGTAACGCAGAAACCGATCATCTCATGGGCTACGTTCAAGCGGCAATTGACGACGTACTTGCACAGATCCCCTCCGCTGAAATCGTAGTCTTGGGTGATTTCAACAGGCACAATGCCGAATGGCTTGGATCACGTACCACAGACTACGCAGGGCGATCTGTGCATAATTTTGCATTGGCGTATGGTCTGTCCCAATTGGTTGAGTCGCCAACGCGGCTCCCGGATGTGGATAGCCACATGCCGTCCTTATTAGATCTTCTGCTGACTACACATCCCGATGGTTACCAGGTCTTTGTCGACGCCCCTCTCGGAACGTCCGACCATTGCCTGATCAGGAGTGTAGTGCCTATCCGACGCCAACGTCGCAGACCACCAGCGACCCGCCGCGTTTGGCACTACAAGTCAGCAGATTGGGATAGGATGCGTTCCTTTTTTGCATCCTACCCTTGGGGCAGGGTTTGTTTCCCTTCGGATGATCCTAGTACCTGCGCCGTTGCAGTAGCCGATGTGATACTACAGGGTATGGATATTTTTATACCAAACTCTGTAGTACCCATCGGTGGCAGATCACAGCCCTGGTTCGATGCGTCTGTTAAAGCAGCATCTGACTGCAAAAAACAGGCGTATCGAACTTGGGTTGCGGCGCTGGGCACAAAGATCCGAACTGCACAGTTCTTAAGAGGAGATACAACCGTGCCTCCTCCTCTGATTTTTTAAGCGGCAAATCGCCCGTGCAAAGTCAAAACACGTCGTCAAAATCGGCGAGCAGCTTTCCAGTTACCCGACCGGAACACGCAAGTTCTGGTCGTTGTCGAATGCTGCTCTTGGTAACTTCAGCCAGCCGTCCATGCCGCTGTTGCACATGAGGAATGACACCCTGGCCCATACGGCAAAAGAGAAAGCCGATCTCTTGTGCACTCTTTTCGCCTCCAACTCGACTCTTGACGACAACGGAAAAACACCGCCGACCATCCCGCGGTGTCAGAGCTCTATGCCTGAAGTACAGTTCAGACAGAAAACTGTTAGGCGAGCTCTGTTTTCGTTGGACGTCAGGAAGTCGAGCGGTCTCGATGGCATTTCGCCAATCGTGCTTAGAACGTGTGCCCCTGAGTTGACGCCGGTGCTAACGCGTTTATTCCGGCACTCTTATTCTAAAGTCGTAGTCCCTGACTCATGGAAGTCAGCCCTTGTCCATCCGATCCAAAAAAAAGGAGACAGTTCGGATCCGGCAAACTACAGGCCAATTGCTATTACCTCCCTGCTCTCCAAAATCATGGAGAGCATAATTAGCCGTCAGCTCTTGGTATATCTAGAGGGTCAGCAGTTGATCAACGACCGACAATACGGGTTTCGCCATGGTCGGTCGGCAGGTGATCTTCTGGTATACCTAACACATAGATAGGCAGCGGCTATTGAAAGCAAGGGGGAAGGCCTGGCAGTTAGCCTGGATATAGCGAAGGCCTTTGATCGTGTATGGCACAAGGCGCTCCTCTCCAAACTTCCATCATTTGGGCTTCCCGAGAGCTTGTGCAAGTGGACCTCCAGCTTCCTCACTGGGCGCAGCATACAGGTCGTTGTCGACGGATATTGCTCGAACCGAAGCCCGTGAATGCTGGAGTGCCCCAAGGCTGTGTGCTGTCTCCCACGCTATTTTTTCTGCATATCAATGATATGTTGGACACCTCCAACATTCATTGCTATGCAGACGATAGCACTGGTGATGCCGTATACACTGGCCATGCAGGTCTCTCTCGGGAAATCGTCGACCAATGCCGGGAGAAACTTGTGTCTTCTATCGAGTCCACTCTTGAGAAGGTCGCGGAATGGGGAAAATTGAACCTTGTCCAATTTAACCCCCAGAAGACTCAAGTTTGCGCGTTTACCACAAAAAAAACCCCATTTGTCGTATCACCGCTCTTCGAGAACACTTTTCTTAAAGCCGCGCCTAGTATCGGAATATTGGGTCTCGAAATCTCGAGCGATTGCCAATTTCGTGGTCATCTGGAAGGCAAAGCCAAATTGGCTTCAAAGAAACTGGGCGTCATTAATAGAGCACGGCAATACTTCAAGCCGGCCCACATACTAGCGCTCTACGAAGCGCAGGTCCGGCCACACATGGAGTATTGCTGTCATCACTGGTCTGGCGCACCCCAGTATCAGCTCGATCCATTTGACCGCGTGCAACGCAGAGCAGCTCCAATTGTCGGGGACCCAGTGCTCTGTGAACGGCTGGATCACTTGGCGTTGCGTAGAGACGTCGCTTCATTGTGTGTCTTCTACCGCATTTATCACGGGGAGTGTTCCGAAGAGCTGTTTAACCTGATTCCTGCCGCCGAATTCCACCTTCGCACGACACGCCACAAGTTAGGATATCATCCTCACCATCTGGATGTGTGGCGGTCCTCCACAGTGCGGTTTTCTAGGAGCTTTCTTCCACGTACTACAAAGCTGTGGAATGAGCTTCCTTGTGCGGTGTTTCAGGGACGATACGACATGGGTACCTTCAAAAAAGCGCGTACACCTTCCTTAAAGGCCGGCAACGCTCCTGTGATTCCTCTGGTGTTGCAAGAGATTGTGGGCGGCGGTGATCACTTAACAACAGGTGACCCGTACGCTCGTTTGTCCTCCTATTCCATAAAAAAAAAAGGGTCGGAAAAAATTAAAACCACCCGCTTTTCTTGCAAATGAGTTTATTATGCTCATACTGTCTGCAAGCTTTACTGAAACTTGCATGAATTGTTAATTTCGTCTCTAGTAGCCTATTTTACTCCTCAAGCGTTTTAGCTTCGTAACTAGAAATTAATAATGCACAAACAAGCGACCATAATATTAAAGCTCAGACTTGGGTTGACAAGTCATGTAAATTTACGAGAATTAATTTTATGAAAATCTTTACTCAAAGTTATATGGGCATGATTGCACATTTTGTATTTATTAAAATAATATATTGAAGTATGTGGGGCATCTCGTTTACGTATAATCTCCAATCTCATGACAGTGTATGCATGTTTTAAGACTCCGGTTTAATTAGTATTAAATTTAATCATTCAGTCAATTATGAATTTCATGCCTTATTATCCAGAGGTAGATAAACTCTGTTTCATGGCAACAATTTTTTATATAACCGAAGGTTAAAATTAATTAGTTTAATGCATATACTTATTATAATCTTATTATATAAAATTCTCGTGTCACAATTTTAGTTACCTTACTCCTCCGAAACGGCTTTACTGATTTTTACCAAATTTTATATGCATATTCAGTAGGTCTGAGAATCGGCTACTATCTATTTTTCATACTCCTGAGTGATAAGGGTTGTTCACCCGTAACATTTTTTTAAATTTTTGGACATTTTTTTTTTAATTTTATTTTATTATGATTCAACATAAAAAAATACATACAACTTCAAATTTTCACCACCATCAACACCTATTTTTGTATCGCGATTTTAATATTGTTCTCTTCCATCCACAGATACGCAATAGAGTTGCAAGATGGCAATCGAATATAATGATTATTGTTGCACGATAAATTTTATTTACGATATATTTAGTATGTCTGAGAATCGGTCGTCATCTGTTTTTTATACCCCAAAGATTTTAACCATTGAATTTTTTTTATTACTTTATATGGCAATACAACGTTTGCTGGGTCAGCTAGTATTATATATTATAGTTAAATTAGATTATCGGACTGTAATATTTTTATGCCATTATTTACGAGAAAAAAATACTAGTCTTTTTTATGTTTTTACAACTCAAAAGAGAAATATAGATGAACTAATATCTATGGAACAAGTTTACATAAAAGTTTAGGTAAAAAAATACGTTCATTGATTGTTTAAGGTTTTTTTATTATTAAGAGTTTCAGTTAACGTATTAGCTAAGCTATCCAATGCGAAATACTGCCAATATTCTTGGTACACATCCTCGCAGTGTAATTTTTACTACAGGCGATCATTTATCATGTATTGCTAATATAGTTATTAACTTTTATTAAAATACATTTTATAGATCACTATGTTATATTATTTCAAGGTTCGTGTATTTGTATCGGAACGCCATAACTTCATTATATTATAATTTAATAATTTTAATACAATTTTATAGCTTTTTAAAGCTTGTACTGAGTACAAATTGCAAATGTCTTTTTAACTATAGATATATAAAATAATCATGTGAAATTAACATTGCAATCTTTTGACAGTATACTAACAAAATTCTAGTTAAAAATTCAAGATTAAGTGCATCGACGGTATTAGAATGGGTCATTATTATTGTTGCGTCAGACTGTTTCAGTGTTACCGTTTCTTGCGTACAAAGTACCGACACGCACGGGCGATCTAGTTCTCAACTATTATATACCAAATAAACTGAGTTTCTTAACAATTCTTTTGAATTTCGTAATTCATTTGTATTGAAAATTTTAAACCATAAAGTGGTGTAGTATGCACATCCATCCTGTTAACCTTGGGTTACTTACAGGGGCGTACTTCGGTTTTCTAGCAAGGTAGGCACTGTAGATCTAACGAGTCTTAATTGCGATTTAGTCCGACAGTACGACATAAGTTGTATGAAACGCTGCTTGCTTCGTATACGCAATCTGTGGACTTCCTACCGCTGATCTTATTATTTAGGTTCATAACCAGGTAGGCACTGCCTAATTGCCTATATGATATGCACGCCCCTGTTACCAAGTTGAGGTTAACCCTAACTTGTAGTAGTGCATTCTAATATTTCTTGTGTGCTTATACTTCGACCGTTTATTTTACTTTTGGCAGTACGTTACTTATCAATATGTTTTTGCCTACCGATTTCATCTCTTATAAAGTTTTACTCTACTTAAAACATTTATTTGCTAATTTTAAGTTATATTGCGTTTGACTATTTGTGTATTAGGTAAAATGAATCAGTAGGAATTAATAATCATTCTAAAGAAATTGAGAGAAATTTATTTAGTTTTCGTATATTGTTAACATTAATGTTAACATTTCTGTTCGTAAATAATAATAATATATTAGTTGATATTCATACAAACAATTTCTTCATTTTATTATATGTATTATTTTTAATTATTTGCTTCAAATCCTTGTCAAATTTGTAGGTAGAACTATATTTTGCATTTAAATTAATATCTTCCAATGAGAGTGGTGTATGCACCAGTAACTGGCATTTATACTAGATTATGTATTTAAGACCATAATTATTTTAATGTTTTGTAGGTAATGCTGTTGGTGTGTCAGTAAATAAATAAACATTATTATTAGTGTCAGCAATATTATAGTGATTAGTTGATGGACAATAACAAGCGTTACCAACGTCATGAACTGTCATAAGATAGCCCAATTAATAATCACATTTATTTAACTACTTACAGTGTTAGTAATGTTATTGTATATAAATATCACCTCACACTCACTCAAATATAATTAGAAATAGCTTTAATAGCATATAATATTCAGATCTTAAGATAACTTGATTGGCTCTTATTAGTTGGCACTACAGCAGTGCCAACTAACAGTTGGTAGCATCATCACGGTAAACGGTCGTGCCCTATATAAGCCAGAGCGCTAATTTCGACTAGGCATTACTTATTGTGAATTCTAAGGGGTAACGCTACCCAAATTGTATTGAGTTAGTTATTATTATAAATATAAGTGGAAACTGTATAATACAGATATTACAATTTTATTAAGTGCGTTAAAATTAGCAACCCCTTCTACATTAGTTCAATTCTGGACGCTGTGTTACTAGGGCTCATTAGAACTAGATAAATAGCCACTCTCCAAATAATAATACTAGTTGAAGTATTAACAGTTATTCCGGCTACAAAATGAAATCCGATTATTATAAGAATATTTCTTGGTTCGCTGAAATTGAAGTAACGAATAATAAATTCTGATTACACTCTCGCGTTTATGATCGTGATCCGATTTCTTAATATTCCACTGTTCAAAATAACTTTGAAATATTTCTGATTCGTGTTGAAGAACCCCTAATTACAATATTTAAATATGTTTGAGTATTTTGTATTAATCGCCTAAGTTATGTCAGAGTAATATTATGAATCATAAGTAGGTTTTATATAAAAACTTTTTGTTCCGAATGTTTAAGTTTAATTTATTTGTGTTTCATGCATCTCGTGTAAATTATTTATTTTATTTATGGGACAAAATATCCCAGCGGATACTCCATACGAAGTGTCGCTTACGCCTCTATCTCCCCAATAGAAGGTCACCTTTGATGAAGATAAAGGCACTTGCCCGAAGCCAACCTTAGGTGGTGTTTAGTGGGTAGGCACTTAGGTTTTACGTGAGTCCCATATAACCAGCACAGACTTAGGCTGCATTGGTATGCATGAGCATTCACCACCTCCCTCTCGTCGTATCCCGGAGGGCTACCCCCTTTCTCTTTGTCTGGGTGCAAAATGGGAAGAAATACAAGAAGGATAGTACTGCAAATCATTACTATTAGGCAGCGTGTATTTCAAAGCTGTGTCGACGGTAATAAGAGTCCTTAAAAAATGTAAGCATTGATTATATTATTTAATATTTTAATAAGTTTATAATACACGTAACAATGACAATTTTCCTTTTAGGTTTTGAGCAGGCCACCTAAAATTGTATGTATTGTATCTTTTAGGCTAACCAATTTTGATAATAATATGATCTAAGATGGGCTGGGAGGTTTTACTCAGTTCTTCTCCTAATGTCAAAGCGTTTACTAATGGTTGTTGTAATATGTTATGTTATTTTCACTCCCTATGATAAGTCAATATAAATTGTTTTCTATACTATTGGAGACGCAAGCCTGTGGTGCAACGGCAACATAAATTATTATAACCTATCTATCGAAGAACTGTTCTGGATAAATAAATTCAGCTACTTCATTATTTTTAACTTTTATTTATTTTTATTCATTAGTAAATCAATCAAATAAACTTACAGTTCGATTCGTTTGATTCCCAGTTACTTTTTATTTTGTTTACGTGCTCTTTAGCAGATTTGTAGGAACGCGAATTGTGTAACTGATAAATTGACATAAAATGCACGTGACACTTTCATCCATTGGTTCTGATATAGGCTAAGAGCTATTAATTTATATAAAGCTTCTTTGTCTATCAATATTTCTTTTTTACCCAATGAAAGATTACTTACTTACAGAGTACGTTGCATCGGGCGTTCATTTGATATACCTACAAATTTAATTCAAACTACATGTTGTAGCGGATGTGAATGTTTTTTTATAGAAGAGAAGAGAAGGCCAAACGAGCGTACGGGTCATCTAATGTTAAGTGATCACCGCCGCCGACATTCTCTTGCAACACCAGAGGAATTATAGGAGCGTTGCCGGCCTTTAAGGGTTACAGTTTATTCACCAGTAAATAGTGTAGGTCCCAGGTGTAGGTAGTGTAGGTAATAGTGTATGAGAAATAACATTGCACTGCATATTCATCTTATTGTGTTGATACCAGTGAACGCATATAAAACAGGGTTCACTGGTTGACACTGTCAAAATATACATGTCAAAATCTGCAGTGTGACAAGGATCTTTTGGCACGTGACAGTGCCACATTTTGACAGTCGATTCATAGTTGCAGGTAAGTGCTGTCATACTAAGGATTACTATATTGTGGACGATTAGCTGTAGAGAGATATTAAGATTAAATTTTTATTTATAATTATACTCTTTGCATCTGATCACTCCATTACATTTCTGAAATATTTAAATTACATTGCTTATCATATTTTTTTATTTGCAGATATCGCTTGTACCTCCATTTAACCCGGTGAGCATGAGGTGAAAAAAAGTTACATATAAAATGAGGCAGGGTATGACATACCCATACTTTGATGTATCATGATATAGAACTTATTATTTATCTCTTAATTTTGTTGATCTTATTTAGTCAAATAATGAATAATTTAATGGAATTCAGTAAAATAAGTTTTGAATCATGAAATATTTTTTAATTATTAATGTGTTTTTTACACTAAGTAGTTATAGGAACTAAAATTTTGAGGTTCACAAAAATCAATCAACTATAAGAAAAATATTATTTTTTGGATTGTAATTCAACATCAAAAATAAAAATATTTTTTTGTTATTAAGGATATATTTATAACTAAAAACTTTATTAGTAGTAATCTACAACCCGTTTATTACAAGGACTCGACCAACTGCTTGGAAAGTCTTAACAATATACAAAATATGAAGGGATCAAAGTCAGCAATATACTGGCACGTATTCTTTAAGTTTATTCTGGCTTTAAACGGCTATTATAATTGTTTATATATTCTGCACTATTATATTAATGATAGCTTACAAAAATAACAGATGACATAAATATATTTAACAGTCTCTTACACTATATATATTTAAGCTGAGTCAACAGTGTCCCGAACGTGTATCTTTACGGACAGTCCAACAGTACTTTGATGTTTGATATGGACATCAAAGTACTGTTGACATATGATTGGCGCATCCTAGCCAAGTTAAGAATTTATTTATAACTACTGAATATTTAACTTTTACCTTTATTTATGTTTGAAATGATTCTGGTTAACTAATGACATTGTGTACAAAATATTGCCCTTCCCGGGCCTTAAACCCACTCCCTCCTTATTTAATAGTTTCACTATTTAATAAAATGAATTGAAAATGTCTACTTACAGATGAAATATAATTCTATTTGATTTCTCCGCACGTATGGTAGGAAGCATTTTTGCAAGTGAGAACGACTGGCGTACACAATGGCGTAATTTTACGTCACTCGAACGGTTGACTCAGTGGAACAACGCTCGCACGGAACGCAAGAGTTCTCGGGTTCAAGTCGCGCATCGTTCCTTTTTTTTTTTTTTGTGTAATACTAAGTTATCTAACCATAATCTGGTAGTCTAGCAAATGTGGTATAATAATCGACTGGTAACTGGTACACCGCTTGTGCTAACTTAACGATAATTAAAAGTGCAATATCTACATTTAGCCTTTAAAATTAGTCACAATATTATAAACAGAAATAATTTCCACATTATTTCTAATAATAATATCCAATTATGGCTTCTTGTAAAGTCCCTCTTCAATTGGAATGTCGTTAAATTCTCAGTTGTTGAAAATACAAAATTGATCATAATTAATACCGAGCGACGCTAAGCCTTGGCACTCGAAATTGCTTTTGATATTAAATGTAAAACATTTTATTATTTTTTATATTTTAAATTACATTCTTAATAATATATGAACGACCCTTTTAATGCCAGTTGTTGTAATTTTAGTACTAAGACCTTTTTGGTAATAATATTATTTATAACGAGCCCGTTTTTAAGAGCGTTGTGGGATAGACGTGGAAAGATTGGATTCTTATTTATGTTTACAGTAGGTACAATATAAGTATTTCGCAGATATTGTATTCGCTGTTTTTTTTATAGATAAGGAGCATATGGGTCACCTCCACCTTTAAGGAAGGTGTACGCGCTTTTTTTGAAGGTACCCATGTTGTATCGTCCCGGAAACACAGCACAAGGAAGTTCATTCCACAGCTTTGTAGTACGTGGAAGAAAGCTCCCTGAAAACCGCACTGTGGAGGACCGTCACACATCCAGATGATGAGGATGATATCCTAATTTGTTGCGTGTCGTGCGAAGGTGGAATTCGGCGGTAGGAATCAGTTGAAACAGCTCTATTGAACTCTCCCCGTGTTTACTACACTTCCAACAAAACTGTTCGTCGTAGCGGTTTTTGTCGCGTCAAATTGTTATGGACAACAAAACTTATGGACGGACTCGGGTTCCGTACGAGTGCTCTTACTAACTGAGCCGGTTGGCTGGCCGGTCCGAGTGACGAATATCCAATAATTGGGGTTGAGCAGTTTATCAAGTGTAAAGTAGATCCTGTAGATGGAACCACAACCTGAGAACTTTGAAATTAAGGGACCACACGAGCAGGAAGTTCAGCTGATGGTAATTGATACGCTCTGCGCATTACAATGTAGTGCCGCTCAGGATTCTTGAAAAACCCCAAAAATTCTGTATGGCACTACAACTGCGCTCGTCACCTTGAGACATAAGATGTTAAGTCTCATTTGCCCAGTAATTTCACTAGCAACGACGCCCTTTAGACCAAAACACAATAATGCTTACACATTACTGCTTTACGGCAGAAATAGGCGCTGTTGTGGTACCCATAATCTAGCCGGCATCCTGTGCAAAGGAGCCCCCCACTGGTTGCTGTTAGTTGAAATAATGCATTAAAATCTACGCGGGGATGTCGCGGAGATCCACTTGTATCGAATAAGATTCATCAGTTTACCTCTAAAGTTAAATTTACATAGAATAAAATTTCATTTATAAAAATAAGAAGAGTTTTTGTTGTGAAAATTTTATTAATTAAAAAATGTATTTTATACGGATTACATATATGACATGATCGTGCCAGAAGTGTTAAAGAGGCTTTATTTTCAACAACAAAACTCTTCTCGATCTATTTAACAAAGATATAAGGCGTGTTTCTTAAACTTTCATTAATGAACGCTGTACCTTTAAATAAAATGATTCGTGAAATGAAATCGTGTTCCTACAGATTTTAATTAAAGTTGTTTTTTTTAATACACAACATGAGTTAAGTATTATATTATTATGTTTTGTGGTCACGTAATTCGCGATGTATTTTTTTTGTTACATTTCGACTCTGTTTCAAGTGCTGTGACGTATGCAGGTGGATGAAGCTTTGACCCAACACAATATATAGGCTTACCAGCAAAAATATATTTTATATTTCTTGTATTTTTTTGTGGAAGAGGAGGTCAACTGGTACGATCCATGTCCATACCGAATGGTTAGTGAACCTGCCTACTCAGCTTGAAGTCCCGAGTTCGAATCCCGACAGGTACATTTACGAGTATATGATGAATATGGATGTTTATTTTCGAGTAATGGATGTTTATATATTGTATTTATGTATGTTTATGTAAGTATGTGGCAGTGGGCAGGGCACATAGTTCGACGGACAGATGGCCGTTGGGGCAGTAAAGTCCTCTAATGACGACCACGTACCGAAAGACGCTGTGTTTGTAGGTCGGTCCATCTTGTGAGGGGCACAAGATGGACCGACGATCTGGTCATGATCGCCGGAATACGTTGAATGAGGGCAGCGCAGGACCGATCGTCGTGGAGATCTTTTGGGGGGGCCTTTGCCCAGCAGTGGACGTCTTCCGGCTGATGATGATGATGTAAGTATATTGTATTAAATATATCGTTGTCTCGCAACCCATAGGACAGGATTAGCCTGGTTTTGGGGCGATATAATTTGTGTATAAGTATGCCAGTATTATATTACATTATATTCTCCTTTGAAACATCACAAGAATCACAAAAGCGCTGCCAACCTAATAAAGCTCCTACTAAACGTACTTAACATGAATTCTAAAGCCGAACACACCTGTGTAACCTACTCTTCTTTTTTTCTTTTTCTTACACTCTGCTTTCAGAGTTTAGTGTTAGAGTTGGGCTGTCAGCATTTGAAGTGAGATTAAGCATTAAGCTTAGTCCTTAAGTCGTGGGCCTCAGCCTACGTCTTTACATCTTTACATCTCAATATAATAAGATCGTACTTAGACTTTGCTCAGACTTTACTTACGTAAAACTCAGCTGAATATAATTAAACGCGAGCTTGATGTTAGCATTGGACTATCTTAGCTTAAGGTTAGTATAATACTAGCTGTTAAATGAGTATAAAAACGAACTCAAAGATTTTGCTAAGCTTACACTCAGCTAAGTATTATGTAAGTCTACCAGTGAGAGGCTCCTTTGCGCAGGATACCGGCTAGATTATGGGTACCACAACGGCGCCTATTTCTGCCGTGAAGGAGTAATGTGTTAACATTACTGTGTTTCGGACTGAAAGGCGCCGTAGCTAGTGAAATTACTGGTCAAATGAGACATAACATCATATATCTCAAGGTGACGAGCGCAATTATAGTGCCACTCAGAATTTTTGGGTTTTTCAAGAATCCTGAGCGGCACTGCGCTGTAATGGGCAGGGCGTACCATCAGCCGAACATCCTGATCGTCTCGTCCCTTATTCTCATAAAAAAACGTCTGAGCAAAGTCTAAGTATGCCTTATTATCAGATCTTAGCCGTAGTTTCACAACCCGGCAGATAATTATACAAAGTTGCGGTGCGAGGAAACAAGATTCTTAGGAATCACGTAGTTGGAAATGCCAGACATCAACGTGGTACGTGTAAAATTTCACATTTGGACATAATGTCGAGTGGTGAACATCTCAGATCGAATAAAAATAGCTCGAATAAAGCTTGCTACTCTTTCTTTCTTTTTTAATAGTTTATATTGTTTCATCATCATGTTCGAGAATACGGCAGTGTTAAAAATTTCTCAATACTCATCCAATTTCATAAATGTTTATATAGGACGGGCCAAAAAGCGATGCTTATAATATTGTTTCCATTTGCTCCAGGCGGATACGCGTTTGCACTTTATATAAGTGTTTTTTTATTGGATAATACTGCGAATATGTTACAGAAACTTTTTACAAGACAAGGGCTTTATAAATACGAACGGGAAATTATATTCTTAAAAAAGGCACTCCGAAAATAAAATCTATGTCACCCTTGTTATTGTTTGGGTACAGACTTTAAAAGGCATAAAAGGCATTTATTTCCTCAAAATTGATTCCTATACAATTCTGTGTGATGTTATTTCTAATATATTAGATACAACTACTGCTTCGGAAACAAATGGCGCTCTGAGATACAAGAAACGGCGCAAGAATCTATCCCAGCATTCTTTTTTTGCGCTCTTATTAATCAAATATACAATACTGTAATGTCATTGCTATTGCAATAAAATAATCATTATCTAGTCCCAGGCTTTCCGATCACTTAGATATTCAGATGTGGAGTAGTAGGATTTATGACAGATACATTTACCCTTAAAGCTATTATGTATCTTATGAAGCCTTCTAGAATACATAGAAATACTATTCAATTGTGATAAATAGAAGTACAGACGTTGTCATATTAAATAATATAACCATTGCCTGGGCTCGTGTAGTGATGATTTATGTGTGTTTTTGGAGGTTAATTCATCTGACTCCTACATCACGCCCCATTATCAAATGCCATACTTATTACCTCAACGTACAGACAAACTTTGAACATAATTTGCTTTCACAGTGTTATCTGGTCTCAGTCTAATACGTGTATCTTCATTAAAAGCTACATAGCACTGTTTTGATCTCGTTTTAGGCAGAGGTTACTTTTTTTTAAGAATAAGAATAAGATATTAAATTAAATTTTTTACAATTAAATTTAAAAAGAAAAAATAACTTACTTACCATCTGGTTATCCGTAGGCCTGTCCTTCTACAAACGTCCACCGTTTTTTTTTTAAATTGCCATTTTTTTTTTGCATCATTTTTTATTATTGCGACAATAGTGATACACACTGCTGTGTAAAAATCAGCGGCGTATGAGAAACAGCCCGATTAGAAGATGGACATACGGATGGATTGAAGTTTTAAGGCCGGCGACGCTCCTGTGATTCATCTGGTGTTGCAAGAGAATGTGAGCGGCAGTGATCACTTAACACCAGGTGACCCGTACGCTCGTTTGTCCTCCTATTCCATAAAAAAAAAGTTTCCCGTCCCGTTTTGGTACGAAACGCTAAAATAGAGCCACAATTCATTATTAAACATAAATATATTACAATCAATTAAAAGTAAAGTACTTAAAGCAAAATATATGATTTATATTATGTTCATAATTAATTATTTGTGAGCATTAATTTTTGTAATTTTTAGTTATCATGCGTAGGTATGCTAATACATTGTTCGTTATGCTCTCTGAATGGTATTGCTTGCAGCGGCGTCGTGTGGCGGGTGGTTTACAACCCTCAAATATGTGCGAAGGGAACGATGGCTGGTCCAATCGTCAACTCGTGAAGGGGTGCTGCTTGTTATAGTTACTAAATCACTGTATTTGTTGGATTCAATTACTAATTGTGACAGTTATCATGACCATCATGTTCACGAAGCATCCTTACATGATCAAAGAGTTCAAGCTTTAAAGTTTGATGCATACAACATATATATACAGTTAATTATTTATTACTTTTAATGAAATAATTTATATTATTTAAACATGACTCGTATGCTGGATGCAGCACCTTACAAACAAATTTGTTATGTATATTATATTCATTGTAAAAAATACTATTTGATTGATAAGAGTGGTCGTTGAGTTTCTTATATGTTCTTCTCACGAGCTCAACTTTTTACGAATATAATATTATGGTAAATTCAGTCATGATCATCATCAGCCGGAAGACGTTCACTGCTGGACAAAGGCATCCCGCAAAGATTGCTACGACCATCGGTCCTGCGCTGCCCTTATCTAACCTGTTCCGGTGATCTTGACCAGACTAAATTCAGTAATTTAAAAGAAATATTTGTAGTGACGATTGAAAAGCACTTACCTTAAGCCTAATTGAATGAAGTTTATTTGACTTTGACTATACAATGACTTCATGAATCCACAATATGTTTTAAGTTCACAATTATTTCAAAGCTCATTAATTTATGCTTTGTATGAAACTTTCTATATTCGTATATTATGTTTCGTAGATGCCCGGTTTCTCTATGATTTATGGACGTGAAAAGGCTTGGAAAGCGATTTTCACTTTTCAAGTAATTTATTACCCAGTAGCTAAGTGTTTTCAAACTGAAAACACTGTCAAGACCTCGAACCTATCAATACCTGTCGATGCAAAAGATTCAATTAAAAGAGACGGAAATTCTTTTATTCGCTAAATGAAGGCGTAGTCAATGAAAATCAATTAAAAAGGCGTTTTTGAACCTTCAAGTACTACGATTTCTTGATTTCTTTAGTCATTTTCAAGAGGTTTAATAATTTTTATATTATTTTGTTGGAGGTTATAATTGGACTGATTTCCTTTATTGTGTTTTGAAAATACAATTAAGGAACGAAATATTTTGTGTTTGGCCTTTTAAACCATCTTGTATATTGTGAATCAAATATTCTTATTATTAAATGCAACAAAATTGAACGAATCAGTTTGAATAAGTGTCTCCTATCAGCAACGGGTCGCAGTTCGATTCAATTTGTTTAATATTTTCCATTAGTAGGAATGTTTCATCAATAATTAATTCTAACAAGGTAACAAATTCCTTTCACAAACAGCCGGATAACAGTTTTTTTTTATTAAAATAAGGGACGAGACGAGCAGGACGTTCAGCTGATGGTAACTGATAAGTCCTGCCCATTACAATGCAGTGCCGCTCAGGGTTCTTGAAAAACACAAAAAATTCTGGGCGGCACTACAACTGCGCTTGTCAGCTGGTGTTGTTTGTATATAAACTATATTGGTATTGCAACATTAAATTAAGTTAAATATTTATATTCAAGTACATTTGTACGTCATTGCTGAAATGGGTTTATATCTTTTAAATAGTCAATTAATTTTTTGACACTACCCCCGATTCATAAAACTGCTAATTTTGATAAGAATCGGCAACAAATGCTCTTTTAAAATCAGTATTATAATATGGTACAAATATCTGAACTTTTATCTTATCAGTAATAAAAAATACATTCACATAAATTTAGGGTCATACAATTAAACACGCATCATCTGGATAGTATAACCACATTATAATAATTGTTAATTTATCGTTTCAAATAAATCTGCACATAAATATAAATATGACATGAATCTGAGTTCTACAAATTTCTAGAAACATTTTGGTTGAATTTTCCTGTATTAAATTACATCTTAAATATCGTAACACAGTGTTGAAGTGGTACCAATCCGTAACTCGACATCTACCGGAACTAACAGCCTCGGAGCCATAAACGTTCCAACGCCTGACTTCTTATGATTTACGTCAATTTTATGTCTCGTTTCTCCGAGGATTTATAATAAATTCATTTTATAGAAATTTTATATACCTGAAACATGACGTCGAATTCCTTTATGAGACTCTAACACAGAGAGTTATATTATACATTTTTAGTATACGAAACTTAATACTCACATAATAAATACTATGGAAATTACTGAGCTCGCTCTATGCTAATTAGAAATTTCTGTAGATAAAATAAAAAGTTGATATATTGTGGCATTCCACAACATTCCATCGGAACTTTTTGCCTCACACAGGTCCTTTGTTGAATCACAGCTGGCTGTATTCCCGAACAGGTATTAAGAGATCTGCAAGTCAAGAGCATACTCCCACCTCAAAGGCTGGCTACACATCCCTTGACTTCTGGTATATCTGATATAAATGGGCTACTGGTTTTTTATCGTCTTATCACGCCACTTGTCCTATTGGTCCCCTCTTATATAAAAAATGTTCATGATTATGATGGAAAAGACATTAAAGCACTAAAAATGTCAATAATTCCAACAAACCACAAACATAAAACTAACAAACAAATATAACAACTATCAGGAGGCTCCTTTACATGGATGCCAGCTATATTATGGGTACCACAACGGCACTTGTTTCTGCCATGAAGCAGTAATGTGTAAGCATTATTGTGTTTCGATCTGAAGAATGCTAGCGTAGCTAGTGAATTTACTGGGCAAATGAGACTCGACAACTTATGTCTCAAGGTGAATAGCACAGCTTTACAGTACACAGGAATCACAGAATGCACTTGGTATCTTCTGTGATTTATCTAAGGCTTTTGATTGTGTTCAACATTCAACGCTGGTCAGGAAGCTATGCCACTATGGTATAAGAGGATCTGCACTCGATCTTCTGATCTCATATTTAAATAATAGGATTCAGAGGGTCGAGGTGAATGGCAGGAGATCTCCTGGGACTCCTCTCGGTATGGGGGTGCCACAAGAGTCTATTCTTGGACCCTTCCTCTTCCTAATTTATATAAATGATCTACCTTACCTTGTAGAAAAAAAACACAAGGTGGTATTGTTTGCGGATGACACTTCACTTATATTCAAAGTGAAACGAAGCCAAGTTTTATATGATGAAGTAAACAATGCTCTATCTGACAACTGGTTTAGCGCCAATAACTTATTGTTAAATAATCATAAAACCAAATATATTAAATTCACCGCGCCAAATGTCAAAAATGTAGATGCGAATATTTTATTAAATGGAGAGGTGGTAAAACCAGTGGAATCTGCTATATTTCTTGGCATTACTCTTGATTCCAAATTGCAGTGGGGCCCCCATATTGAAGGATTGGCGAATAGTCTTAGTTTCGATCATATGCGGTTAAGAAAATCAGACGGTTAACTGACATAGATACGGCGAGATTAGTATACTTTAGTTATTTTCATAGTATTATGTCCTATGGTATATTGTTATGGGGCAGTACGGCCGATATTAATACTATCTTTGTGCTGCAGAAAAGGGCTATTCGCGCGATTTATAACCTAGGTCCTAAAGAATCATTAAGAGAAAAATTTAAAGAAATAAACATATTGACTGTTGCTTCTCAATACATTTTTGATAATGTTTTGTATGTTCATAAGCACCTTGAGGAATTTTCTAGAAACTGTGACATTCATAATGTTAACACGAGGAACAAACATAAGCTTGTTATGCCTACTACTCGATTGGGTCGAGTTAGTAAGTCTTTTGTTGGGCGATGTATATGCTTCTACAATATGATCCCAGAAAATGTACAAAACAAATGTGTTACGAAATTTAAAAGAATTGTTAAAAAACGCTTGTGTGGGAAAGGTTATTATAGCATAAACGATTTTCTTAATGACACCACGGACTGGGATTAAAGCGAACACCCTCAGGCTCTTTAATTATAAATATTTATTGTACGATATTACATTGTAATCCATATTTTATATAAAAAAAAAAACTCTTTTGAATGGGTGGTAGATTTTGACGTTCAATAAGTGATTATAAATCCTATTTTGAATAAAAATATTTGAATTTGAATTTACACAATGCAGTGCCGCTCAGCATTATTCTGAGCGGCACTGCATTGTAAAGGGCAAGGCCTAACAATTACCATCAGCTGAACGTCTCGTCCCTTATTTTTATTTAAAAAAAAAAACTTAAAAACTTAAAGTTAATTTCCAAGGGACAACATTTATTTTATGCTGTACTAACTCCGCTTATACATTTACGACAGTTTTCTATTAGGTTACAATGTATATTGTGTACTTAACAATGTACAAACGGAATAGTAACTCCAGTACGAATGCATAATTAAATGGTGTCGGCGTAGCAAGTAAGCAATTTGGATACAAATGACCCTCATTGCGGGGTCATTACCATTAATAACTACTTGCTAAGCTTATTTGCACACTAGGATCAATGTGAAATTGCTGACTGCGTGGTTTGCGTTAATATAAATTTTGCCCAACTTTACAAATTGATGTTTTTGTCAAGACTCAGCTTAAAGTAAATATGCACCCCCCATCAGTAATAATACCTACATCAACAATAATTCGATAACGACTTTATCCTATTTCGAGTGCTGACAGTTTTCTATGGCCGAAAACTACAATCCACATTCCCAGCCCATTTGGAAGAAAGAAAGAAAAACATTTATTTAAACACACACACAAATAACAACTTAAAAATATAAAAACGTGTGGTGTTTAAGAAAGGAGCCTCTCAGCATGTGTTTCAACACGAGTGTTTTGCAACGCTGATCTTCTGTGACCCCCACGTGACACATGACTTCAAGGGCGACACCTCGCCTGAATTAAATTATTACTATACTTAACTAAACTTAGAGCACTACGTCACACTTCGCTTATGAGGTGTGCAAAAGTAATTAGATTCACGATGTCGATTTAATAATTGACGGGAATCTTTTATTCACTCCTTTGAAACTGTTATGATTGGTTATTACAATTTCAGAAGTTGACTTTCCGTAAAAAAATTCGTCATTCTTTGCTTAAATGTCATTATTTGTGATGGAGTCATTGGGTGGGTAATTCCCTTAGCTAATACATGGCGAGGAGAGTGATGGGTGATCCATTCGTCGTGCTCGTGAATAAGCGATGCTTGTATTCACTGGTTTACAACACATCCTTTTTCATGGTTCCTTACCCAAATGGCAAAAAACGGATCCCTTATAGATTCGTCATGTCTGTCGGTCTGTCCGTCCGTATGTGACAGCCTACAACATTTTTTCCGAAACTACAAGATCTATACTGTTGAAACTTGGTAAGTAGATGTATTCTTTAAACCGCATTAAGATTTTTATGCAAAAAAAGAAAATAATCGGCAAATTTTGGGGGCACTTACTTAAGAACTGAAACTCAAAATTATTTTTTCATAAAACCCATATGTACGACTAAACCCATTCTAATATAATTTTTTTCTTAACTAAATAGTTTGCGCGAGAGACACTTCCAAAGTCGTAAAATGTGTGTTATTTCCCCCTGAAACTTCTAAAATAAGAGAATAATAAAACTAAAAAATAATATATTATGAAGTACATTACATAATCATAAACCATAATATTATCAATAACTTAATTGAAAAAACTATTAATAAAACATCGATCAAAGTTACAACGAACTACAAGAACTTTTATATTCTGTTAATTGCTGCTTCATGGGCGAGTCCGACTCGCACTTGGCCTGTTTTTTTTAATAAAGTTTAACATCATGTATTTTACTTTACTTTCACATAACCTTTAGTGACAAGTCTCGGGCATTTCATAGAGTTGCTTGCTTGCTACCAAACGAAGAACTAAACCTCACTATCAATCCATGCAATACTGAGAACTTCTTAACGGAAAAATACTTTTGAATTACATTAATTACTTACTACATAAATATGAATGCAAACTAAACGACGATACGTTTATTTCTAGTTTCACAACAAAATTTGTTTAATACCTTTGCTTATCAAATCAAACTTCGGTACAATCATTACAGTTCAATAATAGTGAAATTTTACATTTCTGTATCAGAAAGGTTTAATCGTATCGCATTGGCTGCCAATGCCTTCGGGTGTTCTGTGATAAATTGTTACCGCAATACAGCAAACAACTTTATTTTCATGATTTTTATTTATCACCATTTAGCTTTACTTATAGGGATCGTAATATAATTTAATGGTAATTGCCTAAGCCGTGTAGAATGCATGAAAACTATTGTTGTTTACTTTTTTTTTTACAAAAGTCATTGTCACATCATTACATGAGTATCTGTTTTAACTATGGAACGTATTAGGCTTGAAAATATATTTGATTTACTTTAACATCATTTACTAATATTACAACCATCACATAATAATATGTTCTCATATAAATAAGAGTCAACACTTGTTTGTTCCCTTTCCATTGAGCAGTTTACCTGATTCTATAGAAATTGATTCAATTTCTTACTATCAATTATTTTATTAATGAGAGAAAATTTTAAAATATGCGAATGGACAATGAACTGAATTATAAATAGAATATATAATGAAAATAATAATCAGTCAAATAAAATGGCGGAATCCCAGGAATATTTTACTCTTTCTTCAATAAATAAGAATAAAAGAGAAAATCAAGACCCTGATAATGACCTGACCTGTATGAGTAAGTGTTTATATTCTGATGAATAATAATATCAAATTATAACATATTATCATTCTTTGTAAAATATATATAATATCACTTGATAAAATAATATTAATTATATTTATTATACATTATTAATATAGGCATTTTTTTATTTTAGGTGGAGAAAATGCCAGCTTTGCTCATAAGATGAAGTTATATCGCCAGCTTTTCCGAGAAAAAAATAGCAAAAAATCTAACAATGCTCCTAACTCTACAGTAATACGTGAGTGCTTAGTTTTTAACACGGCTTTATTTAATGTAATATATTAATGCGTCTGTTAATTATTCCTAAAGTTAATTATTATTAAGTTTTACTTCAATCGCGCGTAAAGATTACAACGCACACACGATTTCGGTTAAGTAGCTCTGCCCGTGAATTCATTATATATCGCCATTAGCTCTATATTATGCACGCTGTAATATACATTATTATTATTAATAATATACATTATTAATAATAGTTATAGGTATATAATATTATGTATGTGAATAAAGAAAATTTTAATATACGTAGTCCTGCAAAGAATCATTTATTTTTATTTTACGATGCAGACGACACCAGTTTTACTAAATTAGCACCACCAAGCTGACAGGAAGGCAATATATTCCGTGTTAGCTCCCGGGAAAACAGAGTGAAACCTTAATTACCTGCAACTTGTACTGCCTTTTATCCTTCCTTTCATGTTTTCTATGTTCTTTCCGACGACACGTTGTAATAAATGAATGAATGAATGAATTTCTCATTTATCTGAGACTCACAGAAAAGTATTCTGATAAACATATATTTAAGATGAACAACGACGAAATTTCTTTGATTACAATTAATTAACATCACAAACATTTAACAAAATAATATAATAATTATAAGAAACTTAATATTAGTATTAGTCAACGAAAATGCGAATTTGTAACTTAAGTGATTCTTTGATAGAATTTTTTAAAGTGCTAACCCTGAGTTCTGGGATTAATGACACACACACACAAAAAGCGTCCTCTCACGTTTCGTGCGAACACTCTTCCACTGAGCCAACCGTTCGAGTAACGTAAAGTTCATAAATCTTGATATGTTTTTGTTCAACTCTCAGGTTGTGGCGTCATGAGAGATTACGGGTTCGAGTCCCGCATCGTTCATAAATTTTGTTTTATATTTAAAATTAATTATGATCCTCATTAGCATGATCTCTCCTACTCAGTACGGTTTGCAAGGAAGTTTCTATCACGTCCTATTAGACTTTGAATTATATATCTTGAGCGGTGTATTTAGGCCGATACGACATAAATGTCCGGCAACGACCCTGTGATACCTCTGGTGTTACAAAAGGGTGTGATCACTTCTCTTATCAAGAGATGTGTATGCTCTTTTTTTCTCTGTTCTTTCTATTCTACACAGCAAATTCTTATTCCATGCCGATAAACCTTATGGCTTGGCAGCGATACCATAATGGAATTGCTTTTCGAGAACAAGCCATGCAGTCGAAATACTAACAAACACTTTATAGGAACTTAATGACAGATTTATAGAACCTCGGACGCATTTCGGGGACATTTCAATTCACAATTGTAATTTGGTTTATGTATATGATGCGCTTGATATAGAGCCGCAAACTTATTGTTTTAAATTCATTGATTTATTATGCTAGTGATTCATGTTAGATAAAAGATTTTTTCTTTCATAGCTGTTTTATAAAAAGTAAGAGGAGAGATATTTACATAGTTATGTGTAATATTAATATGATTGAGGGTTATCGATGTTGACAATAATAAGTATCTATTAAAGATGTCCTAATTCATAGATTTCGCGTTAATACTTTCATTCAAGTTAAGATGAGAGTTAAGAAGAATGGAATATAATGATTGGAAGCAGTATCATGGACGAGGCCGAGTTTTTGTGTGAATACGTGTAGATACTAATATCGGTATTTTCTTTTAGCGATAATATATATATATATATCTGTGATATAATCCTTTTTAACACAAATATCCTTCAGAAATTCATATTTTATTGCTGACCGCATTATTTTCCATTTTCAGGAAAGAAATCAACTATGGCTTCAGCCACCGCTTCTGCAATAGTATGAATTAATTAGCAGTAGCTTGGTGGTACTATTTTCTGTTTGCATTTCTTACGCAATCGATAGATCTCAACTAAATAATATTTGATATAGGGAAAATATAACCAAATGGCTTTCCCCCACTAGGCGTTATAATTCACAGTCACCATTCAAGTTAACAATTTCTTTGATTCTTGCCTAAAACTTGAGATGTAGACGATATATTTATTATAGATTATCTTTGGTTAACGCGAGTGTTATATTGAAATATAAAACACTTTTTATAGGATTAAAACGCGTGTAATTGTAGCTCTGTTTTTACATTAGCTTTTACGTAAAAGTTAAATTTTTATTATTATTTTAGCTAGCCCGACATTTCGCTACCTTTTTAGGGGGACAGCGTTTGACAGGCGTAGAGATAGTATTTGTCATAGTTGTCATTATGAAGTTTAACAACAAACGGTAACGGTAACAAATGGCGCCTTTATGCCATTACTTGAGTATATTATTTTAATTTAAACTTAATTTAAAAAAAATATATTGGTACATTTGTGTGTTATTGTTTAAAGATCTCTATGAAAGTACATGAATTAATAAAAAATAATACGTTGAAAATAACCGACTTCAAAAACTGAAAACTATCAAATAACTAAAAATTTAATTTAAAACACCTCTTATGCAAACCTTTACCTTTAATATAAATAAAATACTATTATTTGTATGTGCTACATATTGATAGCTTTGAAGTCGATGCCTTTTCGGTTAGTGAATTTTTATGGGACCAAATGGCATCTATTCCGCATCGAACTAAAGAAAAATTACGTAAATCGGTTCATCAATCTCAGTGTAGTCTGTGTACATACATAAAAAAAAACCGATCGAATTGAGAACCTCCTCCTTTTTGAAGTCGGTTAAAAAGAGAGCAATACGTTAAATTTCTTATAACGTTATCAATTTGTGTCTGTTATATTATCAACACTTCTCTCAGATTGAAATAACGGTATGAAAAGATTTACGATGTTAAACCTGCTTACAATTCATAAATCCCATTTATCAATTCCATTTTGCAATACAAAGGCAATATCGGAACGAATCGCCTTAACAAAAGTTCAAAGTAATTTTTGTTGTTTATTACATTTTAGAATTCCATTTATTTTTTCACAAAGATTGCGGAAATGCGGATTGTGCCGGTGTATTTACCAGTCTTAATTAAAAGCAAGGCACTCTATTAATGTTTCAAAATATTAAAAATTTATATTCATCAACCGCTTCATTACGTTTTACATTACAGTAAATAATATATTGACACTTGATAAAGATTCTCTAGCATTGCGTAGAGATGTGGGTTCTCTCTGCATCTTCTACCGCATTTATTACGGGGAGTGCTCAGAGGAGCTGTTCGGGTTGATTCCAGCGGCCGAATTCCACCATCGGACATTACGTGCAAAGTACCATCCGCATCACGTAGACGTCTGGCATTCCACAACCGCGCGTTTTGTTAGAAATTTCTTGCCTCGCACAGCCACTTTGTGGAATCAACTACCGGCAGCGGTCTTTCCGAACAGATACGACCTAGGGACCTTCAAGAAAAAAGCATACTCCCACCTTAAAGCCCGGCAACGCATTTTTGACACACCTGTTGTCCATGGGCTGGTGCCTCACCTCTCCCCATCCCGTGAGCCTCTAACCCGTTTGCCCCCTCTCATATAAAAAAAAAAGCAACACAGACAGAAATTTCGTTTAGTATGAAACTTGCAGTGTGATTTGACATAAGTTTGAAATAGTAATTATAATATTACAGCGACGAAGTATTATCTGGCTAAGTTTGAAAGCGAACAGTTGCTTAAAAGGTAGTTGGATTTCGGCTATCGCCGTTTTTACAAGATTATAGCCATCTTCTGTCAATCTATCAATGACAGCACGTTTCATATAATTGAGTGAATCGCTTTTTTTAGAGAGTTTCATTAGACTGGAACACGGGTTGTAATTCAATCACACATTAAGAATTCCTTGTTACGAAATAGTTGCATCCTAGAAACAGAATCGTTAACAATATGTAACTGACAAACATCTCATTCAATGGAATTAATGTGTGATGCAGGCTTAAATTTTACTTGAGTGTAAATTCCGCTTATATTTATCTTCGATCAATTTGACAGAGAACTCAAAAATAATTATGGATTACCGCAAAGTAACCGCCTGATAAAATAAATTTTGGCATTTCCTTTTGTTTTTTATGAGGAAAAAAACTTAATAACCGACTAAAATATATAAGTAATGTGTAACTACAAATACACTTGGAGATTTTCAAAAAATATTCCTCAGCAAATTGAAATAATCATATTTTTAAAACCAATCAATTTAAACGTTTAAAAAAAAATTTTTACAATCATCAGAAACAAACTTTAGATTTACAGATATATCTAAAAAATATAAAAATATTGAACACAATAATATGTGTTAAGAAATTGAATTGAGATGTTGCTCTTTCAAATCTAAACCATTCGTTATTTTTTAAAGTAATAACCCTCACTTCTCTTGAAAAATCTCAGGCCAGCCCAAACACAAATCATGTATTTCACTAAAGAACTAAGGTATTTAAAACAATATTACCTATCTAATATCGTGTGACATTATGTGTGTTAACCAGTTAACAATAAGGATAACTTATAAAAAAGAAAAAGTAACTCTTGAATAAATTATACTCACATTACTAATATTTATTATATACAAATCTTCACAATATGAACATCGCCTCATAACAAATTTTTTTTAACAGGTAATAAAAACGATTAAATAATATTATGTTCAAGACTTTAATCCTTGTAGAATTTTTCTGATTCATTAAATTTTATACTAGTCTGTGTAAAAGTATTATCCTGAATAGATAAACCTGTGTGTTTGGCAACGACAACATAATGAAATTGGTTTTTGGAAAGAAGTTTGCAGTAAAATAGAAATAAATATTTTAAAGAGAATTTAAAGACAGATTTATGGAACCGAGAAACACATTTTCAGAACATTTCAATGTAATCGAGGAGCAGCCTTGCTTTATTTAAATGATGCACTTGTTTTAGTGTTGATAACTTACTGTTATTGAATCGTGTGATGTACATGATTCATATTGATTTTTTTTTGCATTACAAAAATAAAATTGCGGGTAGACTGCTTGGTAGTTATTCCCGTCACATATGCTATTTTGCAACACCGTAGCTCTAGGTATATGTTTTTTTTTTGATGGAACAGGAGGACAAACGACAGTACGGGTCACCTGATGTTAAGTGATCACCGCCGTCCACATTCTCTTGCAACACCAGAGGAATCACAGGAACTTTTCCGGTCTTACGGAATGTGTTCGCGCTTTTTTTTAAAGTATCCATGTCTTATCGTCCCGGAAACACCGCACAAGGAAGCTCATTCCACAGCTTTGTAGTACGAGAGAGAAAGTTCCTTGAAAACCGCACAGTGGAGGACCGCCAGACATCCAGATGGTGGGGATGATATTCTAATTTGTGGCGTGTAGTGCGAAGGTGGAATCCAGCGGCAGGAACAGGTGAAACAGATCTTCGGATCAGTCCCCATGATAAATGCGGTAGAAGGCACACAATGAAGCTGTGCTGTGTGTGCTGCCCTGCAAGGGGCGTCACATATTGTCTACCCATTAATATACCTACCACCCTATTGTAAAATGTGACATGCAAAAAAATATTTTGATTTGATTTGATTTGAAGCGACGTCTCTACGCAACGCCAAGTAAATACTCATATGTACTTAAATTATCGCATTAATGTTACTTACTAGCTATATACTACATAACCTTACGCATAATGTAAAAATGGTGGTAGGTTATCCTTTTATTATAAATAATAGTAGCTTGCCAAAAATATTTATCTGTGCTTTACAGGATCCCTTTTTGCGCTAACGAGACTGTTTTAACTCCATAAAGAACATTCACCCATGTATTATCATATAATATTTATTTACATAAAGATTTTTATTTGCGATAAGAGTTAAAAAACATATTAAACCTTTTTTAGAAACAAATGAAATAAGTGAATACTTTGGTATAATAAATAATACTAGTTTTTTTTTATGAAAATAAGGGACGAGACGAGCAGGACGTTCAGCTGATGGTAATTGATACGCTCTGACCATTGCAATGCAGTGCCGCTCAGGAGACTTGCAAAACCCCAAAAATTCTGAGCGGCACTACAATTTCGCTCGTCACCTTGAGACATAAGATAATAAGTCTCATTTGCTATTGTACGCATTTCACTAGCTACGGCGTCCTTCAGACCGAAACACAGTAATGCTTACACATTACTGTTTTACGGCAGAAATAGGCACCGTTTTGGTACCTATAATTAGCCGGCATCCTATAGATCAAAAAATATCCTGCTTATAGGAAAATTGAAACTTGCAAAAAAACTACTCTTTAGTTAAGATCATTGTAAACGTAGCAAGCAAATCAGATAAAACTACCAAACCATAAGAATATTTTTACTACATCACAAATTGAATCTATTAAAAATTGCAGCATTCAGAAAATCTGAGCCGAAATATATGGCCAATAAAAACGAGTAAGTAACCAACATAATATTAAGCCCTCGATTTGGTGCGTCTTTTACATTCGTGCACGCCATCAAGCTATAATATTTAATTGAGACTTCATATCACCTACAGAGCATGATAATTTAACTTTTTTGTATTAACATTGTTGTCATGGCTGTTCTAGCGCACCCCAGTATCAGTTTGAACCATGTGACCGCGTGAAATTCTCGAATTGTCGGGGACCCAGTGCTCTGTGAACTTGGCGTTGAGTAGGGACGTCACTTCATTATGTGTCTTCTACCGCGTTTATCATGGGTAGTCTTCCAACTATGCACTCCATGCCATATATTTGGATATCATTCCTACCATCTCTAGATGTGTGTCGTTCCTCCACAGTGCGGTTTTCAACGAACATTCACGTACGACCAAGCTGTGGAATCAGCTTCCTTGTGCTGTGTTTCCAGAACAATATGGCACGGATACATTAGAAAAAAGTGCGAAAACTCTTTTAAAGGGCCAACAACACTCTTATGATTCCGCTCGTATTGCAGGAGAATGTGGTGGGTGGTGATAACTTAACAACAGTTACGCTCGTTTGTCCTCTCTTCCATTAAACAAAAAATATTTGGTTTAATTTTATATCAATTTATTGTATCAATTGTTAATATATTTATGTATGTATTAAGATTGGTTCTTGCGCACGGAATTACGTACAGTTTCTTTCGTCTTTACACGCGTCAATTCTGACCATATACGCTCCAGTGGGGCTGGATCACCAGTGGGAGGCTCTTTTGCACCGGATGCCGGCTAGATAATGGGAACCACAACGGCGCCTATTTCTGCCGTGAAGCAGTAATGTGTAAACATTATTGTGTTTTGGTCTGATGGGCGCCGTAGCTAGTGAATTACTGGGCAAATGAGACTTATCATCTTATGTCTCAAGGTGACGAGCGCAACTGTAGTGCCGCTCAAAGTTTTTGGATTTTTTAAGAATATTGGGCAGGGCGTATCAATAACCATCAGCTGAACGTCAAGCTATTCTCATCCTTTATTTTCATTTAAAAAAACCACGCAAAATCTTTGCTTCCTGTAATATATATCAGTACTTCGTAGGTACTAACGACCTAGAAAACTCTTACCCTAACTAAACCCTATACAGACTGAAGGGAAGGTGTGAGATTTTTTTGTTAATTTATATGTAAGATTTTTTTAAATTTCATATAATAAATAATTATAACGATAAACGATTATATAATAATTCTATATATAAACTAAAATATAAAATCATAAGAAATAAAAAGTATATACCTACATATTTACAATAAAAACTTAACTACACTTACTACGCGTGCGCCTCAAACACGAATGAATATCTTTACCGTCATCTGTAATATGATTATCGGTCTAGGTATAAATAAAGCGATAATTTCATAAACGCTGTTATTATTTATGATAGTTGTTTGCTCAATTTTCATATAAAATATGCATATTACAAGAAAAAAAAACCTTACACAAATAAAACTGAAAACAAAATTTTATGAACGATGCGGGACTCAAACCCGCGACCTCTTGCGTTCCGTGCAAGCGCTCTTTCCAACTCAGCCAACCGTTCGAGTGATGTATCGTTGATGAAATCTAGTATGCTTTTCTCAACTCTCAGGTTGTGGCTTCATCTACAGGACCTACTTAACAGTTCATAACCTGCTCAAACTCAATATTTGCATATTAGGAAATGGAATTGTTTAGATTTGCAAGAGTGACATCTCATGTCATCAAATAACAATTTGTATAGATAATTCCTTATATGGAACACTATAATACACTCAAGATTTGGCAACAGAAGTGTCTAATATGATAAGAACACAAAAGCAAAGTACCACAGTCCAACCAAAACATTATAAACGCTTTAGGAAGAACTTAGTCAGATTTATAGTTCTCACATACAGAACACTCGACAACAACTGTGTTTTAGAATTTAGTTCACTGACTTCACTATGATTTGTTGCAATATCTTAAGTGCTTCATAACAATAAGTGCACTAAATCGTAATGAATTGGTTATTTCAAGAAAGAAATATATTATAATATTTTGAACTTAAAATACAATGGAAATTAATAACTGTTTAATAGAATAACGTATCTCTTGCATTATAATAATAATAACTATATTTCCCAAACATTACAATAAGTTATAGTACAACAAGTTAAAAATATGTTTCTAAATTATATTATTAATTATTTACATACAATACAGGCAGCAAAAACAGCTGAACTAGTATAAACTGTGTTTCAGCTGTCAGTGACTTTTTGATATAATTACCTACATAGTCAAATTAAATTATCAAAATTAGATAAAATAAAATAAAAATACTGTCTTAATACAACAGTGAAATTAAAATTCAAATAAAATAAAACTATAACTTCTTAGAATGTGTGTGTATGTGTGTTATTATTAGTATTATGTTCTATATGTTACATCATTGCCTCTCAACACATGTTTTTAACTTAACAGGAAAAAATATAACCTATATAGGAATTCGCAATAAAAATAAATTTGCAATCAATAAGACGTAACCTTATTAAATTTTCATTAATGGACCCAAACAGATACGTTTCATAACATTCACCATAAAAGTGCTAATCCCAAACATAAAGGGGCTAAAATCAAAAAGGGTCTACTTAATATTGGATCATTAATATTTAAAGAGGTCAGACTAGATACTGTATTAAATGGTATCAACAGCTTAAATATTTGCATTACTTGAGAAGCTCTTTTGTAATGAAATATTTTTTTTTAAATAATTACTGTGAAAGGCTTATTCTCTTTATTTATATTTAAGACAAACTGTACTTCTTAGACATAAATATAACATAAATCATAATATAGGCTATATTTTATTTATAAAAAATTTACCGCTATATAATTTTCAACGAGTATTTCGTAACCGACGAGGGAATAATTAGAAAGCGAAGTGAAGAGCCTTAATAGATCTGAGCACTTTCTACCTGTGATACATAATGCCTTACTACACCTACGAAGAAATAAAAATAAATTATTGTGGTTTTTGCTAATAAATAACACATCTAACTTACAAAGAGCTAATTGAGTCTCTTCAAAGGTCCTCAAAAAACATTTGAAATGCTTTGACATTTGTTTAGAAATTGTTACAGACTAGTGCATTATTAAATAATTAAAAACCTTAGAATACAGAACAAACCTGTATTCTGAGCTAAAAACAAGTTACACGTTATTAGATTTTCATCAAAATTTCTGCCCGCCTATTATGTGAATAATAAATGACATTTTTCCCAGTTGTTACTTCAATACAATAACTTTCAGAGAAGGACGTGTATTATAAGCATTATTTTTACATGTCTGGAAAACAGAACATGAAATTACTTGGGATGGAATCCACATCGAATCCAGGCTTCTATCGTAAAAGTTTAATGTAACTGGTACAGTAACGGATTCACCTCTCCTCTGATTTCGCTTTTCGAGACGTGCCATCTTATGTCTCAAAGTTACGAGCGCAGTTGTAGTACCGGTCCGAATTTTCGGGTTTTTCAATAATCTTGAGCACACTGCATTGTAATGGGCAGGGCGTATCAATTACCATCAGCTGACTTACTAAAAATCCAATATAATTTTTTTACATTATTAGTGCTTCTAATACTTAATTAAACTTATATATATTATTTCAATTGTCGCTAGGCTGTAACTAGGCGGGGCCTGAATTTAAAGAAATTTTTATAAAATGGTCATAGAATTTGTTATTAAAGTGATAACCCTCACTTTTATTTATTTATTTATTTTATTCAAAAACAAACAGTCATTTATAACTATATTAGCTGAGAAACATTTAGTAAAATATAGACCTACAGTTTCCTAGATTTTTAAAAACTACATCATTAATTATTTTATATAATACAAATTCTTAATTATAGACATAAGTTTTGAAGAGTTACATACCATCTACATTATTAACCTACAATTTTTTTTTTTTTTTTTTTTTTTTTTTAATCTATTTTATAGTTTTATTTAAAGCAAACAATATTAACATAAGTATTGTAGAGTTTCCTACATTTTACAAACTACATTATTAATTATTTTATATAACACAAATACTTATTTATAGATATACATTTTGAGGAGTTACACACTACTTCAATTTTAATAGCTACTTAATTAATTATTTTATTTAAAGCAAACAATATTAACATAACTTTGAAGAGCAACATACCTACATTATAGACCTACCGTTTCTTACATTTGTAATACTACATCATTAATTAATTGATATAAAACAAATACGTACTTAATATAAACATCATTTTTGAAAACCATCATATCTATTTAAAATAACTTGATTACTTTTTATCAGAAAGATACTCCAAAGCAGATTCTTTCAAACTGCTTAGGGATTCACTAAATAAATCTATGTGTAATAACTTATCATTGTACAACCTGCAAGCACATCTTATGAATGCGTTTTCTGCGTAGTTTGTACGACTACGAGGTATTAGAAAAAGAGGCTTGCTCCGGCAAGTTCGTTCGCGACGTTGAGGTACTCTAAATGACAGTGAGTGCAATAATGGTGGGGAATCGATAATATTATTTATAATTTTAAAAATAATTGATATATCAGTACAATTTCGACGGCAACTTAATGAGCATATTTCATGCCTTTTCAGTGATGTGTCATAATCCATATATAAGTGACCTGTACGATAATCGAGAGCTCTTAAAAATTTTTTCTGGACCCTTTCTATTTTATTTGCATAGATATTAAAAAATGGATTCCAAACAGAACAAGCAAACTCGAGATGACTGCGAACATAACTATTAAACAGCACCTTGTACGTTAAAGCTCTCTTAAAGGGCTTTCCTACCCGAAGTATGAAACCTAATTGTTTAAAACCTTTATTTATAATGCTATCTATATGAGGTACAAAAGTGACTTTAGAATCCATAATTACACCTAGATCACGAATTTGATCAACGCGGGCTAGTTCTTTTTGAAAAAGTTTGTATTGAAATTGTATAGAACTTTTTCTTTCGTTGAACTCTTAAAATAACGATTAGGTAACATGATTTACAAAATATAATAAGTAAAAGAAGGAAAATAAGAAAATAATTATGTACTAGTCACTTTATCTTGTCTAAATCGAGATTCCTGTTTATCAACGTGACCTTCGACGTTTCTGTTTTTCTCACCAGTATTTTGCAATCTCGAACCCATACGTAAGCAATTTTCCCATCTTTCTTCAACTGGCGAGCGCGTTTGAGCATCAGCTTATTGGTCGGAGTTAGATGATCCCCCACGTATATGTTGTTAGCCGGGCCGTCGAGACCTAAAGAGGAAGTAACGAGTCCCCTACGCGCCCGTACGGCCGACAGGAGTTGGTCTTTATAAATGCGGCGAGTGAACTTAACAATGACTGCCGGAGTGTTGGACGTGTTGGTAGTATTTGCTTCATTACTGTTACCACTACCAGCTACATATCGACGCACCCGCTGTATGTAGTCAAAAGAATTTTCGTCCATTTTTAGTCCGACGACAGTAAACAGTTTTGATAAAATATTTAATAAGTTTTCCCCCTTTTTAAATGGCAATCCTGAAATTTCAATGTTGTTTAATCTAGAATATTGCTCTCGTGCGTCATTCTGTATTTGAAGAGTTGATATAGTGGTCCCCATTGTAACTAATTCGGACTGCAAGGTAGGTATTTCATCACACTTTTTCTCGAGCGAGGTTAATCTGTCTTCTATATCAGAAAAATGTATTTCCAATTCCGTAAACTTATTGTTAATAATTTGAATACCGTTCGTGCACGCTTGAATATCGGATTTGAGGTTATTTATGTCCAATTTCATTGAACTAAAATCCGATCGAAAATCTCGTAGTTCTTTTAGGACAGCTGCAATACCTTCTTGTGTCTCGTTTAAGGATCCAGGTGTAGTAGCTGGGTTGGGCATATTACGGCAGGTCAGACACTTCCATGCAGCCTTTTTGTCGGAATTCATGCGTCGGTAGCCAATTTCCGTTAGACCGGCACAGGCATAGTGAAGAGATCCACGACACACAGAACACAAAACTGCATCAGTTACATTTTCGTTGCACTTAATACAAATCATTTTATTTGATGTCGCTCACTTCTGGGATTAATTATACAAATTAAATTTGTAACCAACATATATGAACGATGCGGGACTCGAACCCGCGCCTCTCGGGTTCCGTCCGAGCGCTCTTACCAACTGAGCCAATCGTTGGAGTGACGTATAGATCGTTAGTCTTGGTATGTCTTGTTAAACTGTCAGGTTTTGGCTCCATCTACAGCATAATAATTAAGTCCTCATATAACGTTACAAATTATTTAATTCTTTAGCTATCAAGTGGTTAAACTTCGCATGAAAAGCATACATAATATGTTACTACAACACTTAACCGTGTCTCAATATATTTTATCGTAAATTTTTTGTATTGGTTGTTATTCATATAAATAATAAAATATGTTTTTTTCATGAAAATAAGGGACGAGACGAACAGGACGATCAGCGGGTGGTAATTGATACGACCTGCCCATTTCAACGCAGTGCCGCTAAGGATTCTTGTAATACCCAAAAATTCTGAGCGGCACTTCAATTGCGCTCGTCACATTGAGACATAAGATGTTAAGTCTCATTTGCCCAGTAATATCACTAGCTACGCCGTCGCTCAGACCAAAACAAAGTAATGCTTACACATTACTGCTTCATGGTAGAAAAAGGCACCGTTGGTATATTTAGTCGGCTGTATTGGGTCTTCGCTTCGAGCCCACAAATCATACCCTCCTGGGAATTGCTACATCCTGACGTTGGTCAACCGTGTATTATTCTCTTGTCCCAAACACCTTTTACTTAAATTATTAGTAACAACTTACTGAGCTAGTTGCCAGAAGGGCCGACGCGGCCGGTCTGACAACATTAAACTTACGTAATTATGTAAACAAAACTTCACTTCGCCCATGGTTTGTTTAGTCCCACTCGACTACACACTAATTATTTTGTAAAGTTAATATTTGATGCTGCCGTGATTTATTATTCCGTAATGTTACGGTTAATTGTTTTATGATTTATTGTCTTAGGGGAGTTGGACATGAGTTAATTAAATCTAAGGAATACATAATTAGGTTTGGAATTATAGAGGTCATATTGGTAGTTATTGGAGGTCAATCAATGCGTTTATTCCGTTTAGTTGGTACCCAACGGGTTTACTCTGTCAAAACCGCTATGACTTTACCCATACCTGGGATAAAATACCATTTACCTACTAGGGTGTAATCCATAGGGTGTAATCATGCTGGTTTTTTTTATGAAAATAAGGGATGAGACGAGCAGGACGTCAAGCTGATCGCAATTGATACGCCCTGCCCATAACAATGCAGTGCCGCACAGGATTGTTGAAAATCCCCAAAATTTCTGAGCGGCAGTACAACTACGCTTACACATTACCGCTTCACAGAAATAGGCACCATTGTGGTGCCCATAATCTAGCTGGCATCCTGTATAAATAAGCCTCCCACTGGGTAATGATATAGTGAGAGCTAAAATTAATATTTAAAAAAAACTGTCGAAGTCGTTAAAATTATTTTGGTGAAAGGTTTTACGCTTATTGTTTAAAGTCTGGCAAACAAACAACATCCATAAACTAAAGACTGCGCAGAAAAGAAGAATTTGTGAAGAATACACGACGACCTTTTTTTTATTATTTATTTATTAATCAAAAACAAATTTTACACGAAGGTTTCAAAGCAATAAAAAGCACTGAACACCAACAGAGTTAAATTAACAAAACCCGGTGTCGGATAGAATCCTGACAATGAAGCTGAACACCAAACCGTGTGTGCTGAATATTATACAAATATACGCGCCGACGGCACAAGCTCAAGATGAGGTAATTGACGACTTTTATGGGAAACTGGAGGAAACGCTGAATTCAATTCCTGGTCGGGAAATTAAAATGATCCTTGGTGACTGGAATGCCAAAGTCGGTAGTACACTTGCGGATGACCATATCAGAAGCACAGTTGTAAAATTTGGACTTGGCATTAGAAATGAACGGGGTGAAAAACTGATCGAGTTCTGTACAGACAGAAATCTCAGTATTATGAACACGTATTTTCAACATCATCCAAGATTTTTATACACATGGAGATCTCCAGGCGATAGGCACAGAAATCAAATCGACTATATCATTCTAGATACCCGCTGGAGATCCTCAGTTTCGAATGTTTCTCGCTCCGCTTAAAGGCGCCTAGACGCCAATCGCCAAAACCCAGAAGCCTGCATCCTTCTGAGCGACCTTTCTTCCGGGAGGCGTTAGAGGCCAAACTAAGGGATGACCCAGCGCATGAACACGCTAACGTCGATACTCAGTGGAAACATTTGAAAGGTCATATCAACGACACACTGGACCAGATCTCAAAGCGGAAAATGCCGGAGCGGAAGAGAGGATGCTGGATCTTCGATTGTTCATGGGAGCTCATTCAACGCAGGAAACATTTAAAAACCAGGAGTCTGCAAGATCATGAAGTAATGACCGAATACTCAGGGCTTAGCAGAGCTAGGCCAGTTGTCGCCGCGACAAGAACAACTTCATTGAGGGCATCTGCAGCGACATTGAGAAACATTCGAACAAGCTACAAACTGCAGACCTTTTCAGGAAGGTTAGAGTCCTTTCCAAGCAGTTCAAAGCTAAATCGTGGATTATCGAAGATGCCGACGGCACTGTACTACACGAGCTCGACCACATTGCTGAAAGATGGCATACCTACTGTGAGCAGTTATACACAGGTCCCCACTCAACGCCCGAAGTTACCCCGGTTTGGAGGGACCTAGCACTGGAGCCCATGATTCTTGGTTCCGAGATATCTAATGCTCTACAGTCTCTCGAGAATAGGAGTCAATCATTCGACTGTGTCAATTGGAGTTGCTTATGGAGGCTTCTGCAAGAGCTTGGTGTACCAAATCATCTCATCGCTTTGCTTCGCACCCTGTATGGCTTAAGCCAGGAAGTTGTAAGAGTTGATAAAACAACCTCGAAACTCTTTAAGTTTCATCAAGGAGTGTGCCAGGGATGCATTTTGTCGCCCATTCTCTTCAACGCCTATGGAGAGCACATTATGAGACGTACCTGCGAGAACTGGGAGGGAGGTATCACAATTGGTGGCGTGAAAATCACCAACTTGCGCTACGCCGATGACACTACTCTTCTTGCAGCAAATGAGTCAGAAATGGCTGCACTTCTTGAACGTATGGAGTGGATTAGTGGAGAGATGGGACTTCCCATAAAGAGGTCCAAGACCAAAGTCATAGTGGTGGATAGATCTGGGAAGTTGGAACTAACTGGTGCGCTGGGCCTAGAAATGGTGGATAACTTTATCTACCTGGGTTCCAACATAAGTAACGATGGTTCGTGCGAGAGGGAAGTACGCAGGAGAATTAGCATGGCTAAGAGCGCTATGTCTCACCTTGGAAAAATCTGGAGAGATCGCAACATTTCCGTAAAAACTAAGATCAAACTGGTACGGACCATAGTCTTCTCAATATTTTCGTACGGCGCTGAGACTTGGACACTGAAAGCTGCAGACCGCAAACGCATTGACGCCTTTGAGATGAGGTGCTGGAGAAAGATGCTCTGTATCCCCTGGACAGCATTTCGATCTAATCTCTTCATACTGCGTGAACTCAGGATCTCCTCGCGATTGTCTTCCGAATGTCTGCGCAGAGTTTTAGAATACTTTGGTCACATCGCAAGGAAGGACGATGGAAACCTTGAGAGGCTCATTGTGATCGGCAAAATAGATGGGAAGAGGACTCGTGGACGCAGTCCAACACGATGGTCCGATCAGATCCGCTCCGCCCTCGACTCTACGGTTCACAATGCCTTTCACACCGCCAGAGACAGGAATAGATGGAGAGCGATCATACGTGAGAAAGTGATACAGAGGGGTGGTCACGACCCTCAGTACTGAGGATTACGACGCAGGGAGGGAGGAATCCTAGAAGTGAGGGTTATAACTTTAAAAACATGACAAGTTGCTAATATTTGCAAGAGCGACATCTCAAGTCAATTTCCTAATATGCAAATACTGGGAATGAGCAGGTTATCAACTGTATAGTATAACCTGTAGAAACACATCCTGAGAGTTGAAAAATGCATACAAGATTTTATGACGATACGTCACTCGAATGGTTAGCCCAGTGGAAGAGCACTCGCACAGAACACGCGAGGTCGTGGGTTAGAGTCCCGCATCGTTCATAAAATGTGTGTTTTCAAACTGGGAATGAGCAGGTTATCAATTGTTGAGTAGATCCTGCAGACACACATCCTGAGAGTTGAAAAAAGCGTACAAGATTTTATGACGATACGTCACTCGAATGGTTAGCCCAGTGGAAGAGTCCCGCATCCTTCATAAAATGTTTGTTTTCAAATTTAATTTGTATATAATTTACTTACTACCCATACAACGGGCATGGTGTCCGCCTTTGCTATCATGGCTAATAAGATTATAATACCCCCAAGATACCGAAAAAGTGGCACCATAACAGAAAATTTAACTTCCTTTGCAACTGAAGTCAATTCAACAAACGGTTCATAATAGTCTGTAGGTCAAACAGAAGCAATCATTTCTGACGCCTTATCGTCAGTTGCTGATTGTTTTAGTGTTTCGAAGTTGTTAAATCCGTAAAAGCACGCGATGGTTACTACTTGCAAACGTAATTTACTTACATAAACGTGTTTGGTATTAGATTTAGAACGCTATGAACTACCGCCTACTTTAATTGTTAGACTATACTATATGCATAGTTATCACGATCGAAAATCTAGAGCTCTTTAATTACAACTTACAAATTTGCTTATCTTGACGTATATATCAAGTAGAACTGCTTCACCGGAACATTACATGTTAACATCTTTATATTATAAGAAGCGGAAGTAAAAATAGAAACATGATTAAAAGCGTTTTATGTGTAGGTAAATGTTTCGTAAAACAGGTTTTTTTGTGGAAAAGGAGGACAAATAAGCGTATGGATCACCTGGTGTTAAGTGATTACCGCCGCCCACATTCTCTTGCGACACCAGAGGAATTATAGGAGCGTTGCCCGCCTTTAAGGAATGTGTACGCACTTTTTTTGAAAGTACCTATGTCGTATCGTCCTGGAACCACCGCACAAGAAAGTTCATTCCACAGCTTTGTAGTACGTGAAAGAAAGCTCCTTGTTAACCGCATTGTGTAGGACCGCCACATATCCAGATGGTGGGGATGATATCCTAACTTGTAGCGTTTCGTGCGAAGTCGAAGTCGATGCAGTTATGAACTTCAGTCACCAGTAGAATCTAATGCACAACCGTTCACTATAAAACATTGCTGTAAATGAAAACAGCGATAAAAATCAAATGGTAAACAAAGCAATAAATGTTAAATAGTGAAGCTGAAACTTGGAAATATTCTAAGAGTTTCTATTGTGTGGATCCAAGAAGGATTTGTTCGTATAAAGTTCAAGTGTGGATTTAGCAAGTTATTTGCTGCGACGTTGAAATATGAAGGCAATTTCCAAAGGATTCTTGTAGAGTTTTCAGTCAATCCCTCGCGTTAGGCAAATCTGAATGAAACACGTATGATTAATTAAATAACCTTTATAAATATTCTTGAAGTAGGAAAATATTATAATGAGTTTTTAAAGTTTAATTAATTTGGTTTCCTTGTATGCTGTCAGAAAATGGTCCCCCATTTTCTGTCATCCAATAGTGATGGGTAATCATTATTGTTTTTTAGTTTGAAGGTAGCTGTAACTAATGAAATTGGATTAAATTACTAGCGTAATGAGACGACATCTTTTATCCCAAAATGAGAAGCACAATAATTGTGTTAACAATATTATGTTATATTTTATTTTAACGATGCCACAACCTGAGAGTTGAACAAAGCATACAATATTTTATAAGCGACTCGTCACTCGGATGGTTGGCTCAGTTGGAAACAGCGCTCGAACGGAACGAGAGAGGTCGCGGCTCCCGCATCGCTCATAAAATTTTATTTTCAGTATTATTTGTGTAATAATTGTGGTGCCGATCAGATTTTTTATGTTTAAAGAATCCTCAGTGGCACTGCATTGTAAAGCGCAGGGCGTAGCGCTTACCATCAAAGTCTAAGTAAAAGTTCTCTATTTGCAAGAAACTTTTACAGCTAAATTTGTTACAAATTTAAGATTACGCACATGTTTCGTCTTGACAGACATGCAAATATTCCAGTGGATTCAGTAATCAGGAGAAAGTCTTGCTCAATTCATCATTCTTAAAAGAGTATTTACTTGAAACTGAATATAATAATTGTTTTATTATTAAGTGGGTGTGAGTAACGGAATGCGTACATTAGCCATCAGATTTGAAGCATTACCATTATCTTTCTACCAAATTTTACTATTTTAATAATATCCTTAAGCCTCGAGATAGCTTTGTTAGATACGATGATATTCTCTTCCATAAAAAAGATTTGTGTTATCTGTAATTCAGAAACAATATGCAAGCCTGTTGACTCACCTGTCTGTTGCTTACGTAAGAATTTATTGACCGCAGAATTAATTTACTTGTTTGGAAACAAATACAGATACATCCTTCTACATAAAATAGAGATATAGTGAAATAGAAATAAGGACATAAGGAGTCATCCTTCATCATCGCTTTAAAAAGTTTCACTGAGTAAACCTCGTATTTAAAAATATCCACTTAAATTACACTTACACGCAAGAAACCAGTGCACGAAATTGAAGAACTTAAAAGTATTCATATAAATATAAAATAAATCTGATATAATGCAATTGTAGACCTGGTTACAATCTAAAAGATTTTTGGGGATTTCCAACTTAAACTGTTCATGCCAATATTTGTTTTATTCTGAATTTTTATTAGGATCTCGATCAACTGTATGAGTGGTTCCAAAACAACCTCCTAACAATTAACATCTCAAAAACATCGTATGTTATCTTTAAAGCCAGAAATAAGAGTGTTCCGTCTCATTCTCCACTTACCATAAATTGCATAGAACTGTAGCAGAAACAAGAAGTAGAAGAAGATGAAAAACATTGGCTTAAGAATAAACAGTAACTTGACTTGGAAATCTCAAGTAGAAGTATGGGGCAGCGCCACTTATTTAAGTTAAAGGAATTACAAGTAGTACAAAACAAACAAATTAAAACACTTTTCCATTATCCGTATCTAACACATACAGAGAAAGTTTATAAAGAAACTAAATTTATGAATATATTACAGTTATACACATACACAACCTGCATACTAATATGAAAATTAAAGACAAACAGATACATTCAGAATTAACATATACAGAATAGACGCAATAATAACCACTTCATACTACCAAAGACAAGGACTAATTATGGACTGAAACCCGGTGCTATAATGTACAATGGACTATCTTCGGATATCAAAGATGGAGGCACTTTTAATTTATTCAAGTTACGTTAAGCCAAATGTATTACAGATGACACTTCCTTTGTCTAGTGCACACACTTATATTTAGATTTATACCTATGTTTATCATATGGACGATTCATAGATTATTATTTATAAATATTATTCTCATGTAAGTGACAGTTTGTATGTTTTTAATCAGAATAAATGATCTTTAAACCTAATTTGTTAGTTTTTGAGGAACACGAAAACATATCTACATTATTAAACCATATAGTAGTACAGTTACTACAGTTTTCATTTGCAAGTACATGAAAATTGATAACTGATTTCGCAGACAAGGATATTGTTCCACGTAACAATGGATGCACTTACTGTAAGGCTCTTATCTCGTCGAGTGCGTCGTTTGAACCGACACTGTGAACAGACAAGCTGCTTGATACCATCGTATTGTTATCAGCACATCAATAAGTGATCTCAGAATGCATTCAACTGTTCAACAAAGCTATCGACAATACAGGATTGAATGCATCTAGAATACATAATTGAAGCTTTGACGTTGCTTGCTTATTTACTGCCGATATAATGATGTTTATATTTCAATCTATCTTTTAAAGGGTTTTCGATGTATTGGATGGTGATTTTTTCGTCAATACTCTCTTTCAATACCAAAAACATATACAGAAGGCTTATGAAGATACATAACTAAGTATATATTTTTTAATATCTTATCAAATCCCGAGGCTCTAAATACATTGTTTTCAAACATATAACTTATACAGTATATTAAGGGATCTGCAAGCTTACTCCCATCTGAAAGTATCCACGCATCCCTTAAATTCTTATATTTCTGATAATTGATATCAGGCTACTGGATTTTCATTTTATTATCAAGCCAATTGCAAAAGCAGTAATGTGTAAATATTACTGTGTTACGGTCTGAAGGGCGTCGTAGCTAGTGAAATTACTGGGCAAATGAGACTTTACATCTTATGTCTCAAGGAGACGAGCGCAATCTTGAAAAGCCGCTAGCTTTTTAAGAAACCCCAGCGGTACTGCATTGTAATGGGCAGGGCATATCAATTAACGTCAGCTGAACGTCCTGCTCTTCTAGTGTTGCTAATCAAAATGCACATTAGATCATGGACTGAAATAATCACAGATGTATAGCATTAAGAATCTAATGTAATATACTACTAAAACTATATTAGCCTGTTGAAAAGAATGTAAATAATAATGTATCAGTTAAAATAGAAGTACAAATTCGTAACAGGTTATCAATATTTGAATTAGTTGTTATTCGAACTCACTTACCTAATCGATATTATAATATTGAATTAAATAACAAAACACAATATAAATTACCTTTTCTAAAATAGAATTGTCATCATTTTAATATCATTTCCATTCCTTAAACTCTCCCAGGATGATAAGATAATCCCAACTTGAAGCATTCTCCCGTCCGGAATGTGACAGTATTTTAATATCATATAAAACGTGTTTCACGAAATTGACAAACGCGAAGTGAAATATATTCAGACATGACGTTGTTTGTTATGAGGATTATACTAGAAAATGAATTAATATAACTGAATTTTATCATGATTGTATTATACTCTTTTGCAAACCATAATGCTTTATTAAAAACACAAACAATTTCAAAATATAAATACAAAAGTAATAAACACTTGCTCCTACCATACTAATGTAAATAATAATAATAATACTACCATTTCATAACCTAATAGTATTACTCTTTTGACTTGTCTTAAAATAATATTTAGGAAAATATACCTGTAAAGAATTATATAAATAATTAAATAATATTATATTCCTTGGCTTATTGTTAATTTTTTTATTGTTGTCATATTTGCTACTTTGTCACCAAACATGTTTGAAGTTTACGAGTATGTCTAATATTATGTTTACTTTACTTCTAAATAATTAATGGAACATTTAGGTCCGTTTGAACTATATACTCTGTAATTATGCCTGAATATGACTGTTTGTTTCGTTAATTGAATAAATAAAAATAAAAATATATAAATAAAATTATCGAAATACAAGTGATGTACTTTTAAAGTAATAATTTCACATTGAATATTCTGTTAAAGTATGTGTTCTACAAACAAAACCGGATATAAAAACGTACTTTATAGAATTTGGGTGTGTTTGTATGTCCCGGATATACTGGCGAAACGCAAAAACTCAATCAGTGATAAAACTGACTTTTTTTTAAATAAATATCTAAATAATCTTTTGGAGCTGTGTTTATGAAATTTAATGCACATATTATTATGTTTCTTCCATATCTTAAATTTGACATATTATTTATATGAAAAAGTTTTGCAGTTCTGAGGGGATCAAAAGTGGCTTAAATTCTTCGTGTATTACGGTGCTGCTTTTTAGTTCTGTTAGCTTGAATTTGGCTTGACATGCTACCGGGTGTCTTAATACGGTATGAATTAAACTTTATTGATATGGCTAAAGAGATGAACAAGTACATTTGTCTATTCCAATTCAAAGATGATATAGTTAATTAGTTTGCAGGGTGAAGATAGGAGTGTTAATGTCTAATTCGTCAGCTTCTTGCGTGACTGCTTGCGATATGCTTAATAGCTGAGTAAGCTTTAAGCAAGCCTCAGATAAGGCGTCTCTAAGTGAATGTCGGCGCTCACAACAATCGTAATTACTTGAAACAATTTTTTTCTTCAAATTAACTTGATTGTTGTTGAAATTAAAATTTCTAAAGGGTTGTCTTCGGCAAACAATAATATTACCTGTATCAACAATTCTGAATAAGTAATACCTTACCTAATTCTCAATTCTTTATTCAAATATTGTGTAATAGGCATGTTGGAATGCTCAAAAATCGGTATCACTTATAAAAGTATAAGCAAATTAAAAAGTGTGGCCCGTCATCTTGATCTCATAATTTCTTTCGAGCTGAAGCTTTTATGAATCTCTTGCGGACAATCCGTCAGAATTATGGAAATCGCATAGAAAAGTTTTAAATTCACACTTCACAGCGATATGCGACTTAAGTCTTTCTTATTTATATTAAAAGTAAAAATAAGATATCTTGTAGACTAAATAATTTAGGAAAAAATAGCTGATCCAAAGTTTACTACCTGCGGCGTAAGATTTTTTTTTATAATGTTTGCAAAAAATGATTTCTCAAATTCAGATTTATTTATTTTATTTATTTATTCAATGAACAAAATTATCTTAATATATATAATAATAAAGACCTCTAAGGTTTATGTGCGAGCGGCAAGTTCGCATTACAATAATTGTTTTAATTACTTAAGACGTAATATAACATATAGTAGTATTATTAAAAATAAACATCATAGGTATTCCTGGTTATTTACTTCTAAATAGTATTTTTTTAGCTTTACTTTGAAATTTTTCTTTTTCTTCTTTCTTTTGCAGATAAATATCAATTAGATCATTAGGTAATGTATTTAATATCCTAATTCAAATTCAAATTCAAATACAATTTTTTTTTTTTATTAAATCGATTTGCTCCCTTCAGGGCATCAAGGCCGAAGCTCCTCGCAACCGCGGGGGGCCCGGTCAGTGTCACAGATGCCAGTTATACGGGCACGCGGCACGCAACTGTGAACACACCCCGAGGTGTGTGAAGTGCCTCGGCAAACATGGCACGCCGGAGTGCCCTCGACCAGCGCAATGCGCGGAGCCCCCGGCCTGCGTCTTGTGCGGGGAGAAGAGGCACCCCGCGAGCTATCGCGGGTGTCCCAAGGCACCCAAACACAAGCGTCACCCAGGGCGCCGCCAGCCGCAAGGCAGAGCAGAGAAGGTGGAGTTCACTCCGACCTTCAAACCTGCGCCGCCTCCGAAGGTAAACGCCTGGGCGAGGTCTCCTCCGGCTGCCAACGCTGCCACAGAGGCCACTCTCGCGGCCCCCGCGCCCCTCCGGCCACCGCTAGCGTCCCGCCCGGCGGCGTCGGTCCCGCGACCGAGGCCACCGGCGCCCGCGTCCGCGGCAACAGGTAACCAAGGCGGCAGCACCTTTGCCTTCATGTTCGAACTGTCAGAGCTGGCCCTGGCCCTGGCCAGCAGGCTCGATGCTGTCCGGGACGACCCGCCGTCGCTCCTGCAAGTTATGGCAGACAACGGCAAACTATTCCGTGCCCTCACCGATATAGGGCGAAAGTATAAAAATATTCGCGATGCCTAATTACGTAAGCGGACGGGTTAAACCACATACGCTCCGTATAGCGTATTTTAACGCCCAAGGCCTTAAGCCTCAACTAGACTTGGTGAAGGAGTTCGCTCACGAACATCAATTAGACCTATTCTTAGTGCAAGAGACATTTCTAAAACCACGTATACACGATCCGCGTATCGTTAATTATAACTTAGTCAGGAATGATCGCACCACCCGTATGGGCGGCACCCTCATTTATTTTAAAAGGTCTACACTGTATACCTATAGATACTCCGGTCCTCACTAACATCGAGGCCTCTGCCATCCGGGTCAGTATGGCGAATCACCAACAAAAAAGTATTATACACAGATATAGAAGCATTACTCGGCCACGGGGCTGCAGTCATAGTGGGTGGCGATCTTAACGCCAAACACTCCAGCTGGAACAGTAGAGCCACAAATAGAAACGGAATCTTATTAGATTCGCTGACAGACACGCTGAACTTTTCAGTAATAGCACCCGACGAACCAACACATTATCCGGATAACGTCGCGCACCGACCCGACATTCTAGACGTTGCGTTACTTAAGAACGTAACGCTCAATGTAAATTCAATCGAGGTTTTTCACGAATTAGAGTCAGACCACCGGCCCGTCGTCCTAAATCTAGGCCCACCGGTCAACTTTCAACCACCGACGAAAACAGTGATCGACTGGCAACGGCTGGAAAAGGATCTCGAGTCTATCAAGTCCGACGACCTTGACCTTATACCGGACGTCATCGACTCGGTCGACACGGCTCACAGTGCTATCTCTCATGTGACGTCACACATACAGAATAGGATCAAGGCCTGCTCCAGGCAGGTTCCGACGATGCAACCGCATCGCCTAAACCTGCCTCCAGAGGTCAGGAACTTACTCACACAGAAGCACAGAGCCACTAGACTTTACGATAGGTATCCGTCGGTCGAGAATAGGCGCCACCTCCGCTACCTACAGCGGGTGGTACGGGAACGTATCGCGGAACTCCGCGGCGAACGTTGGGACCGCTTGCTCGGCAACCTTAAGCCATTACATGTGGCTTTCTGGAAGCTGCCTCGCGCGTTCAAACAGGAGCCGCCCACTGTCATGCCTCCTTTGGACAGACCGGGACTGCAGCCGGCGCTCGATGACGATGAGAAGGCTGAATGTCTCGCCGATAGTCTCGAGAGTCAGTGCTCTCCAAATGCAGCAGCCGACCCGACACACGTTGACGAAGTTGATCGTGAAGTTGAACGTCGCTCCGCTCTGAGCCCTTCAGGCGATGTAATAAAACCCACCTCTTACGAAGAGGTGAAGCTAATCATTAAGGAGCTTCACTCCAAGAAGGCCCCGGGGCCCGACACTATAAACAATAGGGTTCTTAAAATCCTACCCTCGACTCTTATTACTTTATTGGTTACCATTTTTAATATTCTATTGTCTAATAGCGCGTTCCCCGAACAATGGAAAGATTCCATTGTTATCGGTATCCCAAAGCCCAATAAACCTAAAGCTAATCCGAGTAGCTATAGGCCTATTAGCTTAATTAACTCGATCGGGAAACTTTACGAAATATTAATTCTCGCGCGTCTTAATCATTACATCGCGGAGCTCAACCTGATACCCGACATACAGTTCGGATTCAGAACCGCTCACTCGTGTCCCCAGCAGGCTCACCGACTCACCGAGTACATTCTCGTACGGCGTCAACTTCACGCTACCACGGCAGCCGTGTTTTACGATGTCGCGAAGGCATTCGACAAGGTATGGCACAACGGCTTAGTATTCAAGCTGTATCAACTGGGAGTGCCAGACAGGCTTGAGCGCATCATAAGAGCCTACCTTACTGATCGCTCCTTCCGATATCGAGTAGAGGGCACCCTATCCTCACCCAGGCCCATCAGGTCTGGCGTGCCACAGGGTTCAGTCCTCTCTCCCACTCTTTTCTCGCTCTTCACGAGCGACATTCCCAAGTTTCCGAATGTCCAGCTCGCTCAGTACGCTGACGATACGGCACTCTACTTTGGCTCCGCTCTATTGAACCGCTCAACCTTGAGCAGGAACATTAAAGTGCTTCAAGCCGCCGTCGATGAACTAGGCAACTGGTTCAGAAAATGGCGGATTGAAGTGAACCCCACCAAGAGTGCAGCGGTACTCTTCGGTAACGCGAATAGCATCCGCGCTAAAAAACGACCGACCGACGTCATTAAATTGTATGAAACACCCATACCGTGGGTGAAGGATTACAAATACTTAGGAGTCATATTCAACAGCAATATGAGCTTCAAGAAACATATTGATACGGTATGCAATAGAGCCCGATTTGTCCTCAGTCGCCTTTATCCACTTGTGTGTGGGCGAAGCAAACTTCCGCTCAAACACAAAGTGACGCTGTACAAAACCATCGTACGGCCCATACTGTCATACGCAAGCGTCGTTTTCGCGCACACCCGACCGAGCTACTTACGTCGTTTGCAAGTAGTTCAAAATAAATTCACGAGCATAGCAACTGGAGCCCCGTGGTTCATCCGAAACGTTGACCTTCACCGCGACCTAGGCGCCAGGGCTGCTAACAGCACAGAGGAGGTTTTAGTCGGTATGGGGCGTCCGCTTACGCGGACACTCGAGTCCGACATATTACGCCCCAGAACGTAATAGTATTTCCTCCTCTCAAAAAAAAAAAATACAAATATTTTTATTCAAAATAGGATTTATAATCACTTATTGAACGTCAAAATCTACCACCCATTCAAAAGAGACTGCCTCAGACCTGAGAAGAATGGGCGCAAGAAACTCAGCGGGCTTTTTTTTATATAAAATATGTATTACAATGTAATATCGTACAATAAACATTAATAATTAAAGAGCCTGAGAGTGTTCGCTTTAATCCCAGTCCGTGGTGTCATTAAGAAAATCGTTTATGCTATAATAACCTTTCCCACACAAACGTTTTTTAACAATTCTTTTAAATTTCGTAACACATTTGTTTTGTACATTTTCTGGGATCATATTGTAGAAGCATATACATCGCCCAACAAAAGACTTACTAACTCGACCCAACCGAGTAGTAGGCATAACAAGTTTATGTTTGTTCCTCGTGTTAACATTATGAATGTCACAGTTTCTAGAAAATTCCTCAATGTGCATATGAACATACAAAACATTATCAAAAATGTATTGAGAAGCAACAGTCAAAATGTTTATTTCTTTAAATTTTTCTCTTAATGATTCTTTAGGACCTAGGTTATAAATCGCGCGAATAGCCCTCTTCTGCAGCACAAAGATAGTATTAATATCGGCCGCACTACCCCATAGCAATATACCATAGGACATAATACTATGAAAATAACTAAAGTATACTAATCTCGCCGTATCTATGTCAGTTAACCGTCTGATTTTCTTAACCGCATATGCTGCAGAACTAAGCCTATTCGCCAATCCTTCAATATGGGGGCCCCACTGCAATTTGGAATCAAGAGTAATGCCAAGAAATATAGCAGATTCCACTGGTTTTACCACCTCTCCATTTAATAAAATATTCGCATCTAAATTTTTGACATTTGGCGCGGTGAATTTAATATATTTGGTTTTATGATTATTTAACAATAAGTTATTGGCGCTAAACCAGTACACGATGTCAGATAGAGCATTGTTTACTTCGTCATATAAAACTTGGCTTCGTTTCACTTTGAATATAAATGAAGTGTCATCCGCAAACAATACCACCTTGTGTTTTTTTTCTAGAAGGTTAGGTAGATCATTTATATAAATTAGGAAGAGGAAGGGTCCAAGAATAGACCCTTGTGGTACCCCCATACCGAGAGGAGTCCCAGGAGATCTCCTGCCATTCACCTCGACCCTCTGAATCGTATTATTTAAATATGAGATCAGAAGATCGAGTGCAGATCCTCTTATACCATAGTGGCATAGCTTCTTGACCAGCGTTGAATGTTGAACACAATCAAAAGCCTTAGATAAATCACAGAAGATACCAAGTGCATTCTGTGATTCCTCCCAGGCCTCAAAAATATTCCTGATGAGTTCAACACCTGCATCCGTAGTCGAGCGTCCCCTAGTAAAGCCAAATTGTTTTATATGAAGTAACTTATAAGTGTTAAAGTGAGTAAGCATTTGGCTTAAAATAATTTTTTCAAAAATTTTACTAAGGGTCGGCAACACCGAAACAGGGCGATAGTTATTCGGGTCAGAAGTGAGTCCCGATTTAAATATTGGTGTAATTTTACTATACTTCAGAAGGTCAGGAAACACGCCATGTTCAATACAGCTATTAAAAACTAGTGCTAGATATGGTGCTATGACATCAATAACAGAACTTATTATTTTTACAGATATGCCCCATATATCAGCAGTTTTTTTCATTTCTAAGGATCCGAAAGTTTTAATTATTTCTGCTGGGCTAGCAACACTAAATTGGAAATTTTGTTTACATTCCTTAATATTTTCCAAAAGAAGTGACTCGGCAACACTGGTGGAGGAGACAAGGGTGCTTGAGATGGAAACTGGAATGTTAGAAAAAAAATTCTCAAAAGCAGAAGCTACTTCCTGCTTAGAGTGGATTTTTGTATTGTTTATTATTAGATTATATTCAAACTTGCAGTCTTTCGCTCTTCCAGATTCCCAGTTAATAACTTTCCAAGTCATTTTTATTTTATTTGAAGCATTTTTAATTATTTCTCTAATATGCATTGACTTAGCAATAGTACATACTTTCTTAAATAATTTTGAATAATTTTTCACATATACAAGGAAAGATGCATCATGATTACATGATGATCTCTTACTATATAGTTCATATAACCGTTGTCTGCTCCTATAAATACCAGCTGTTGCCCAGTTGTTAAGTGACAAGAGACCACCCGGGTTGACTGTCTTTGAAGTAAATATAGAAGCAAACTCTGTTTTAATTATTTTAAATAACTTACCATACATCTCATTTGGAGTACTGTTATAATTCAAATACAAGTTTGAGAGTTTTTCTGAAACATTGCCTCTATATTTCTCCATTCGCCTATTATTTACCGGAACAAACATAAACTTTTTAGTTGAAGTACATTTGTTCCCTTCAATATTAAAAGAGGCTAATTGACCAAAGTGGTCTGAGCTCAGTTTACTAATTATTGATTGAGAAATAGGTTTATAGGTTTATAAAGTGTTTTTCTATTAACTTTTTATAGTATTTATTTTTAATATAATTTATATACCTATTTGTTTTATTCCTATAAGAGTTATAAATTATTCTATTTTCCATTGTTTGATCCTTTTTCCATATCCTATATAATTTCTGTTTCTGTTTTGACATAAGTAAAGTTATCTATCCATTTACAATGTATGTTTCTATTATTTGTATTTACTACTTTTATCTGCCTACATTATTTATAAATACAATTTAACTTATCTTTAAGATCACAATAGATTTCATTAGGCATACGCTACGATAATACATCACACCAATTCGCTTGATGCAGTTCGTCCCTAAGCCGTGCTTCGTTATAGGTATATATAGAATATTTACTCGTCGGCTTTATTGTATTCGTATGATATTGACAAAATATCATAAAGTATGAGATAATCAAAAAACTTTTGAATATTAATCTCATCGCATCGTTCTATCTAGTTTCATTATGATTTAAAAATAGACTTTTTCGGTATTACAAATAAACTTGGTATAAACTTTATATCTGAGAATAAACCAAGTTTACAAATAGAAATTTTGCTTACGATTGGTTTATTCGGACGTTTTGTTTCCCGCGTTTATTTCCAAGTCCACTTGACAATCGGAAAACTTCGGAATTATCATTATATTGACAGTGTTGTCAGCGATATAGTCAATATTTTGCATATTCTTGGTTTAGTTTATTTTGTGCTTAATGAAGTTTTAGTTAAACACAAGCTAGACACTGTTTTGTAACAGTAGAAGATAAACTCCATTTTAGACGTCGTTATTGTTAGGTTACTGACGTAGTTATAGTTATGTAACTGTTTAACAAAACACATTTCCACACCATGTTTATATTAAAAGCCGTTTATACGTTTTTTCGTATAATATTATAATGCCGAGTCTACGCTGACGAAGTGGTAGGTAAAGCTAGTGCAAAATAAATGCATCAACGACTCGCAAACTAAACACTGAATACCCAAGAGCTTAGCAACTACGTACCGATGGAATTTCTAGCTGGTCTCAGCCACAATGTTTCCCGCTAACTTTAGCTAAGCTGACAAATAAATTTAACTTCCAGAACCATATCTTGCTCCCTAGCGAGCAACACTTTGTTTGATATGTATGAGAGGAGTTCTAAGCTATTCTGATAACGTCTTTTATATCCACAATAATTATTATTATAACATATAACAACAAAGTTGTAAAAGAACCGACGTCTACGAAAATTTTGCCACTAAAACAAGTAAGCGTCAAACGGGAACTCCTGAAAATCATTTCTGTGACCAATTGTCACAGGTAACCTGAGTAGCATCCCTTTTGACACACACTGCCACACAGCTGCTATATAATATCTTGGGAAAGTAATTTATTAATTCTTTGTAAATATGTTCTATTTAGATACAACACTTTTAACAACTTTATAATGTCAAAACATAACTCTTTTAACTTTGAATTATTTACATTGGGTTTTATTCAGTGTTATTTACTTCTTTAAGATTAATAAATAATAACATGAAAGCTTAATAATCCAATACGCTCAAGCAGGGGGCACAATAAGTAATTTTAATAAAATACCAAATAATTAGATATTCGTTTTCTGTGCAGCAGTCGCTTCAATTATTCATTTTTTTGTTGCTTAACTTATACATTAAACAAAAGATAGGATGATAATATATTCATCACAACAGAAATTGCGTCCGACTGAGTATCCAAATATGCTTGCATAATGAAAAACCGGCTTTACAAATATAATTTTTACCAACCATTTACGGCCATTCCCAATATTCAGTCTATCTCCAGTTGTGGCCTATTTGAGATAAAACATCGTAACTGTCGTTGACTCTTATGTCCCAATAAACTTATCGACGGTTACTCATCTTATCTGTACACGCTGTCTGTCAATGGAACGACGTATAGCTTACCAGGGAGAGAAGTTTGTATGGAAATCGCAACAGTGAACTGGCAATAAGTATGACTTATCGGGTATATTGAGACAGCTTCAGATTATTGACAGCTAATCACTGACAGTAGAAGGTAGTAATTTATCTCTATTTGTAGATAGTATTATGTTCAACATCTACCTTATCATCACATCTTCTGTAAAATCTTTTTTTCGCATTGTGAACATATAATGCGAAATTAAGAATAATAGCTGTAAAACTGTTGTACACAAACACAACAGACACGGTTGGAAGAATAAACATCCAACAACACAATTTACACTCTCACACACCATTAGCAAATATCACGAGTTAAAGGCGTGAAAGCAAATCTTTACGAGAAAAAACTACTTGTAATATGCGGATAATATTTGTGAATAGGTGAATAATAATGATACAATAAAAGTTTACCGGCTGAATGCGATGCAATCTCTATATTAAATCTTTTGCATGGCTTACCGTGTACCTCGAATGTAAGTTTTATATTATTTTATTCTTATATATAAGCAATTTGTTATGTTTTAAAATGATAATCCTCACTACTGGGATTAATTTCACAACTAAAAACAAAATTTTTGAACGATGTGGGACTCGAAACCACGTGAGTGCTGTAGATGAAGCCACAACATGAGAGTTAAACAAAGCATACATGATTTATCAACGATACGTCACTTGAACTGTTGGCTCAGTTGGAAGGGCGCCCGCACGGATCTCGTGAGGTCGCGGGTTTGACTCATCATTCATAAATTTTGTTCTCAAATTTTATTTGTGTTCATATGTATAATATTTATGCTATCTTAAACCAAGTCTCGCACTTCTAAAACACACTAGATAATCTGACGGATTTGGTATTACATGGATTTCACAACTTTTAACGGTAGAAGAACTGAGTTGGGACTTGATTTTTATCAAAAACATAACATGTAAAATTAAACATTTTTTTATTAATATTACTTTTTATAGGTAATCCAACTTTTCAAGTAATCAACCCTTTCAAGACTTATGACTCTCAAAAGTGCCTCGTAAATACACACTAGCTGCATAGGTAACTTTGTAATTTCATTTTTTATGAAAATAAGGGTCGAGACGAGCAGGACGTTCAGATTATGGTAATTGATACGCCCTGCCCATTAGTCAGGATTCTAGAAATACCCAAAAACTATAGAGCCGCAGTACAACTGCGCTCGTCATCTTGAGACAAGATGTCAAGACTCATTTGCCCCTTCGGACAGAAACACCGTAATGCTTAAATACCTGACACGTAAATAGGCGCCGTTGTGGTACCCATAATCTAGCCGGCATCTTATCTAAAGGAGCCTCTCACTAGTATGATATGTTATATTATATCTTATATTATAAATAAGATTACACAGTTATTTATGCAGTTGGTGTATCTGGAATTGCAAAATATTTTGGTTTTTTCTTGATTTATATGCTAATACCTAGAGATGCATTGTTTGGCGTTTCAGTGTCCACGGGAATAAGCCGGATGCATCACTTTTGGTGACAGTATATAAATAAAATTAAATATAATAAATACTCATGTTACAATAAAACCGCCTACTTTAACCTTCACAGATACTTTTGTTACTTGGCGCTACCTCCACGAGCGAGTGATATTACAGATATGCTGCGTATTTCCATTACACTCATAGAACCTGCTTCCACACGACTATATGGCGAGTTGCTGAATGAAAAAATAAACAGAAAAATATTTATTTCATTAACAAAAATGGTACAAACATAATAGTGGATGTGACCTTTTATGAAGTGAGGAACACCTGTGCCAGAACTCCACGCTCTTCCATATCAATTATAACTGTTCCAAAACTAGGGATCATAAATTGAGTCTATACTAGGTATTCCGTGTAGTTAAATAGCTCTTCCACTTCAACATAATTCACAGATTTCAACCAAGTGGTTATACTTTGCCTACATTCTAGTTTTTTAAGGATTTAAAGGGAGTAAAGTTTTGTGTCTTTTAAGAGCACCATAGAGGATTTTACCAGTGAGAGGCTCCGTTGCACAGGAAGCCGGCTAGATTATGGGTACCACAACGGCGCCTATTTCTGACGTGAAGTAGTAATGTGTAAACATTGTTTACAAACTGTGTTTCGGTCTGAAGGGCGCCGTAGCTAGTGAAATTACTGGACAAATGAGACTTAGCATCTTATGTCTCAAGGTGACAAGCGCAAATGAAGTGCCGCTCAGAATTTTTGTGTTTTTCAAGAATCCTGAGCGGCAGCGCATTGTAATGGGTAGGGCGTATCAATTACCATCAGATGAACGTCCTGCTCGCCTCATCCCTCTTTTTTATAAAAAAAATATATAGTTTTCTTACGGATAGTACGTCGCGGTCTTGGCTTTAAAACTGTCTTTGATGTGAGCAAAAGGATCGTTCAGAGGACCAGCATCTGCGAAGTACGCTCACAGCGGCTCATAGCACCTCACACTGAAGAACGCGGAATAGTTTTACTTGCAGATGAGACGTCACTTATATTCAGAATAAAACGGAAATACAATGGATAGCAAAATGATTAACAATACTATGTTAAGAGTAGTAAATTGGTTCACAAGTAATAAACTATTGTTAAACGACCAAAATAGTAAAAAACCAATTGTTAACTGACTTCAAAAAAGGAGGAGGTTCTCAATTTCTCGATATTTTTTTTATGTATGTTACCTCAGAAATTTCGACTGGGTGAACTAATTAATTAATCTCATTCTAATAATGATTATTGTTAATTTTGCGATATTTCATGCGAGAGCGAGGCCGTGGCGGAAGGATACCGACTCCAAAAATAACATTAATCTTGATTAGAATTAGATTAATTAATTAGATTGTATAAAAATACGCAATTATTTAAAATGTTTTGGAATAGTGTTTTCGAAGTCGGTTTTTTGTTTCGATTTCAACTACCAAATGTGCAACAAGAAGAGGTAAAGTTAGATTCTAAAAGTTCTTCGACTCGTTTTCTTGGCATTACCATAGATAGTAAATTATAGCGGTTGCCACATATCAGTAACATGTTAGCAAATAGATTAAGTTCTTCAGCTTTTGCCGATAAAAAACATCAGACAGTTGACTAATGTGAATACAGCTCGTTTGTGCCCTTTTTTGCGTACTTCCATAGCATTTTGTCATACGATTTCTTATTGTGGGGAAATGTTGCGGATGTTCATGGTATTTTTGTGCTGCAAAAAAGGGCTATTATAGAAATTTACAATATTCTTTAAAATATTCAATTTTTTTGGAGAGGAGGAAAATACATTAACGTATTAAAGACCCCGAAACAGGGCCCATATGTCGGGCAAGTCGGTGTCGGCTTACGCGGAAAACATCCTCTATGCTGTCAGCCTCGAAGGCTTTTGCAGCGACATAGGACGTGGGCCGTGGAGGCAGCAAAGACTATGCAACAACAGTCGTGGGGCATCTCCTAAGGAGACTCGAAGCTCGGACCGGCTGTGTTCTTGTGGGAAGGAGAAAAGATGATGAAGATGAAATAATGTGATGATGATGGTAAGAAGAACACACTCTCCGGCGAGTGCGGTGATGATTTGTGTAATGTATGTTCGTGTGTATGTATGTTTGTATGAATGTATGTAAGTTTGTAAATGTTTGTGTGCACATATGTTCGTGTTTGTGTTTGTTTGTGGTTGTGTATGTGGTATTCTTCAGTCCATCGGTCAGTCCGTGAAAATATTCATTAACGCAGTTCTTAATGCATATTTTTTTACAAATAAAAGTTAATAGGTTTCCATATTTTCACAGCGGAAAGCTAGATGTAAAAATAAATCGCAAAACGTGAACAGAATACGTTACGCTGTCATGTTTGTTCCGTTTGCAAATTTAAATTCAATATTTTTTTAAGCCAATTTACTGTAAAGCCTGTGCTAATAAAACTATATTCATTTTGTTAAATTTCTATATTAAGTTGGATGCATTTTATTAATTGGTCATGCTTAAAGCTGGAGTTAGACATGATTTATTGAGAAATTAAAGGTTTTTATGATAGTTTTATTAAGCCTAAACTATTTAAATTACACATTAGAAAGTGTTTAAATAATATCTATTGACGATTTGTTTATGTATAAAATATTAAAAGGCATAAAAGGCATTTATTTTCTCAAAATTGATTCCTTTAGAATTCTTTTTGATGTCATTTCTTATACTACTAGATACTACTACCGCTTCGGAAACAAATGGCAAAAAAAATTAACAATGAAGTCTAATTTCTCTTTTTCAATATAATATATTTATGTTGAAAGAGATTTGAATAAAAAAAGTAAGTTGAGTCCCTTATTTCCTAAAGGGTGGCACGATTTAATGGAATAAAGGGTAAATAATTAAAACTTTTATATTAATTCTAGCTGACCCGACAGACGTCATTCTGTAGTTAATAAATAAAATTCTGTTTTTTATGAATATGTCAATAATATTTCATATCATATTAGTATTATTGTTTGATTTCATAATTATTTTGTAGGATTTGCTTCCTGTTGTTATTGAATAATTGAAGATCAATTTAATTACATGCATTTATACATAAAACCTCAATCCACACCATTACCAGTTCTGATGCGAGAAAACAAAACGTTCTACCCTGATGACAGCTAAAACTGGTAAGCTTGTTAATCAAGACGCGAGCATAATATAATATAATTTCTATTGTCTTTATAAATAAATCCAGTGTTCTAATTTAACAAACATTGAACAGTGAACTCTTAAAGTAATGAACGGATTTTAATGGTGATTCATGGACTGCAGTTTAGTCTAACTTGAGAGATAGGACAGATTTTATTTCGATTTGGACCCAAAGTTATTTTTACTTCCGATATTTGTTTTGTATGGACATATTTTCCATGAGAGATTTTATTTACGCACGGCTTGACAGTTCTGCTTTGAAACGATTTCAATATAGCAACCATAGGAACAGAATTTGTGTTCGGTGCTATGAATAGAGAGCATATTTTACGAAATAATTCTTAATTCTATGAAATATTATTGACAAATTCATAAAAACAGTATTTTATTTATTATGTACTGAACAACGTCTGTCGGGTCAGCTAGTTCATTATAATAACACTTATTATTGCATCTCAATTATTGTCTCTTGCAATATATTGTCTTTCGCGTTGAGTTATATCGTGAAGCAGTAATATTGTGTAAACATTACTGGTCACGGTACACTGTATTTAGGTCTGAAGGGCGCTGTAGCTAGTAAAATTACTAGGCAAATGATACTTATCATCTTACGTCTCAAGTTGACGAACGCAATTGTAGTGCCACTCAGAATTTTTGGGATTTACAAGAATCCTGATCCCGGCACTGCATTGTTATGGGCAGGGCGTATCAATTACCATCAGCTTAAGAAGGCCGTGCTGGACCTTTATTTTCACAAAAAAAAAGAGATTTGGCAGAGTAAATGCAGAATAATTAAATTACAGCTGTGTAAAATAATGTAAAACCAATTAGTCGGCGGCACTTTTGTAACGAGAGAACAATACGGCCCATTCTGCTGCGGATGAAAGCCTATTGAAATTCTTATATTATCTGAAATTATTTCATTCACCGGTTCATTTTAAAATAACCACATGCTTTGTTATCTAAATGATGTCATCTGCAAATTGAAGATCACGTTCTACGAAACCTTAGTCGTAACATACCCCGTTTTATATATATAAAAAGACGATATTATATTTTTATTCTTTTAAAAAGACGATATTTAAAATTATGTTATCGTCACTCGAACAGAATATTATAATCTTTATATTGTTACTAGCTGACCCAGCAAAATTTGTATTGCCATATACTTAAAGTAATGGCCGATTCTCAGACTTACCTGATATGCACACAAAATTTCATACAAATCAGTTCAGCCGTTTTGGAGGAGTTTGGTAACAAACACCGGGACAAGATAATTTTATAAATTAGATGATATACTTCATAATACACTATGTATTCAAATATTGATATTCTTGATGACCATGAAAACTGACTTTTCATAAGCCAAAATTAAGTTTATACTTACAGCAAGGCAACTCGTAGTTATTTCACTAGTAAGCTTACTCAATAAATTAAGAGCAAAACAATGTATCTTTATCTTCCATCAATATAACTTCCCTAAATATATTTGAAACAGTACTTCTTTTCTCTGCAATTCTTTTCATTATGAATAAATATAGTACTTCTTTTGATGAGATTATTTTAACGACAATAATAATGGGAACAAAATAATTCCACGTGAGTGATTTCAACTTTTTATTTCGTTTTCCTTATTTGAATTTATGTTCCTTCGTACTAAACAGTCTTGTCAGATATTATCTCACAACTCTTAAGAAGCTTTGCTTACATTTATTTTACTCTCTGAAGACAATTTAACTTGTTTTATTTAGCAAGAGAAATCAATACTTCAATGTAATCAAAAAAGGGGACAAGTGCGAGTCGGACTTGCCCTTGAAGGGTTCCAGCAAGTAACAGAATATAAAAGTTCTTGTAGTTCATTGTAACTTTAATCGATGTTTTAATAATAGTGTATACTTTTTTAAATTAAGTTATTGATAATACGATTTATGACGTATTAAAAACATACTTACTAGATCTCGTTCAAAACAATTTTCGGAAGTTTGCAAGGTAATGTACATCATAATATATTTTTTTTAGTTTAATCATTCTCTTGTTTTAGAAGTTATGGGGGAGGGGGTTATACCCCACGTATGGGTTTAATAAAAAAAAAAATAGTTTCAGTTTTAAGTATGGGGTCCCCAAAATTTATTGTTTTTTTCTTTCTGTTTTTGTGTGAAAATCTTAATGCGGTTTACAGAATACATCTACTTTCCAAGTTTCAACGGTATAGTCCGTATTGTTTTTGAAAAAAGTGGCTGTTACGGACGGACAGACAGACACACAGATATGACGAATCTATAAGGGTTCCCTTTTTTCCATTTTGCTACGGAACTCTAAAAAGATTATTTAGTATTTAATACACCATAGCTGGTGTATCCAGTGTCCACGATTTCACGATTTTTCTTAAAAAAATATTACTCTTTATTACAGAGTCATTCATGTTTATCATCTTCATGTTTAGTCAACAGTACCCATCATAACCTCAAAAAAATGTAATTTCTCGCTCAACGGCACGAAGCCGGCGCTTGATTGCGGTATTTGTAATGTTAAATAAAGCAAATAAATATTAATAAAATACAATTTTATGCATTTAAATACATGAATTTGTATTTAAAATATAATTTTTAATCTAATAATTATAATTACTTATGTAACATTTTATCGTATTTTATAAATAATGGGCAAGATGGCGCTCAACCACAGTTGTCTTCTTTCTATAGCTTTCACTTGTATCGACTATCCTTGGTGACTGCCCAATTTTTCATTTATTAATAATGAAGTATTTTGTTATTTATTAAATAGCAATTCAACTCACATTCTGAAGCCCAACTCATGAATTTATGTAAACCACGTTCTAATTCTTTGATCTGGTACCAGTTGGTATGGAATGGCTTCATATAAGGCGCTCTATTCTGTTCATAATGCCTATTGAAATCTTCTACCGGCTATTCTTTTCTTATGAAAATAAGTGATGAGACGAGCAGGAAATGATGGTAATTGGTACGCCCTGCCCATTACAATGCAGTGCCACTTAAGATTTTTGAAAAAACCCAAAAATTCTGAGCGGCACTACAGCTGCACTCGTCACCTTTAGGCATAAGATGACAAGTCTCATTTTACCAGTAATTTCAGTAGCTATGGCGCCCTTCAGACTGAGACACAGTAATGCCTACACATTACTGCTTCACGGCAGAAATAGGCGCCGTTGTGGTACCCATAATCTAGCCGGCATCCTGTGCAAAGGATCCTCAGACTGGTATTTTAATGTCTATGAAATGAATACAATTCGTAAATACGACATTATACAAAAAAGAAATCAATTTTTAGTTCTTATACAGCTCAGGTTTATTCTTAAAATGCATACCTAAAAAAAATTTTTACAAAAATAAAGAACACAATATTAGTAATATATTTATAAAATGTGTGTGACCTTCTTAACAACTTCAATATACTTTAAAATCAACCGCTACTCATATTTTTAATCATAAACTTGATTATAAATATGATATAGAAAATTCCATCGAACCCTGTCAACTAGTAAGCGATGGCAATTATTCCATACTCAAGAGTACAAATACAAAAATATTTCAAGCATTTTTCTCAGTGATCGCCAATACGCTTTTCATTCTTAGTAGTCCGCAGGTGACCTTCTTGTATGTACAAGATTGCCGTATCTTTGGATAAATTTAAAGCTCAGAACAGGGTTTGGCACGATAGTCTGCTGGGCAATCTTCCAAGTTTTGAAATTCTTGACAGCATAATATGAACCTGGATATACGGATTCGGATCGATGAGGAAAGTCATATATTCTATAATGTAGCAACTTGCATATTATTGGGGCTAAGCAGGTTATCAACTGTAAAGTAGATCTTGTAGATGAAGACACAACCTCAGAGTTTTACAAGATATACCAAAATTTACGATCGATGCGTACAAATGCAAACAGTTGGCTCAGTTGGAAAGAGCGCTCAGACGAAGCCCATGAGCTCGCGATTTTGAGTTCCGCATCGTTTATAAATTTTGGTAACAAATTTAATTTGTGTAATTAATCCCAGAAGCGTAGGAAATCACTTTAAAATACAAATTGTAGTAGCATTTAAAATATTACTGAATAGGTACGTTGAAAATAGGAATTGGAATAGGAACCTTACGTTTCTTTGCATGTTGTTTATTAGGTGTTGCATCAAAAAATAAAAAGTGCATACTCAAAATAAAATAATTCAGCCAGAAACATCGTAACTGGCTGAATTCTTTTATTTTCAATTCAATTCTTAAAAAATTTGTAGTTTGTTCAAGTAAAAACGAGGTTACCGACCACGTTTTTCATATCATCGCAAAGGAAGCAATGGTTTAATCGGCATCACTTCTGATAAACTAATTTACTGCTGTTTGTCATCTTTATTCGATTACATAACACGGCTTCACAAACGATCTCAAGTATCTAGATAATGGAATGGAATTACGTTACGCATTTTGATGACACATGTATCATTGCGACATAATACTGACAAAGTGTTTATGATTCACTTCGTAGTTATAATAAACTTACATAATAATATCATTGATTTAATTACAGTTAATATGAGACATTTTGTTCGATGATGTTTTGCCATGTACCAGCGTTATCATGATGAAATACCACACACACTTTATATTGATTAATTCCGTTCACTTTCTCTCATCTTCTCATAGTGTAAAATTCCCTTCTTCGTTTGTGAAACATGACAAACCTTAACAAAAATAATACTACAAGACATAAGAAAGACACTGGGATCACATATCATCAGTAAGTATTTTGTATTTTATTAATTCCAATGTAAAATAACATGAAGCCTATATTACAACATTTTTGAAAGATGCTATTGAGAATCAAGATGCCACGCACACAAGTACTAATAGTTGCCGTAATAAAAAAGCTATTGTTCTTAGATAGTGTGGTATTTATAATTGGAGCGCAACGGAGTAATCCTTAATGTAAGGCTGTCAAAGAGACTTGAAATAGTTCTCGATGTTCAATATGTAGAAAATATATTTTTATTTTTTTTGCCTAAATTATATTCATTTCTTTTATAATTTTATGGAGGTACATGTAAGATATACAAAAAGCTACCTTTCACCCGGGTGAAAATATAACTCAATAGTCGGGTGTTCAGAAGCCCTCGTCTGAGCCTCATGCCTACAGATATTTACACGAATGAGCCTCTAACGTCGTCTATTAGAGACTAAACTATTAGAGAGGTCCAGTGTAAAGAGTAGAATATTTTAGTATTTGTAATATTTTATCAGTAAATTAAACTTAAGTCTAAGACCCTGTACACGTGAGATAAGAAGAAAGTGCCGCGAATAGGGCAGTCCTTTCCGTTGAAAACTTTCTTGTATAAGTCGAAATTATTCAAATTGACAGCGCTGTCGAATGTAATTATAATCTGTGGCGTCTAAAAGTTAAATTAAACGGATCATTATCAAGTCTCACAAGAATTGGCCCATCATTCACTATAACCCGCTGTATTGTGTGTCCCTTTATTTATTATTAATTAATAAATGATAAATGAGGTCGGACAAAGGAAAGTGGGAAAAGGATGTATTAGAGTGATACTCTAGAAATGGGAAAAGACAAAGAGGACGTCAAATTAAAAGATGGGAGGACGACTTACCAACAGGATGGAGAAGGTAATCTCGAGATAGAGATAAGTGGAAGAAACTGGGGTGGCCTATGTTGCAAGACAACCCGACCAATAAAGTGGTTGCTGAACATTAATATAATTTTATTAAATTTTAGTTATAGGTTTAAGAAAACATGTAGTATGTAAGTTAAAATGTATGGTCAGTGAATAAAGGCTTTTATTATTATTATTTACAATAAATTGATTCCGTTTTCCCAAATTAAAGTGACTCCGTATTATTATGAGAACTGAACCAAGACTGTGTCATTTATTTGGGTCATAATATATAGAAAAGTTATTCGAATACCCACTTCCAACGTGGTTTAGCGTTCAAAAAAAATGTTCGACAATAAGTTTCTAACGTGAACTTCTCTTATTTTTATAGTTGGCTATTCATTATTTTGATGGCAAACGATTTATATTACAATTATTATCTTATTTACTAAGAGCATTTGCTACGAGAAAAACAGCTTAAACCAAAATACAAAAAAAAACCTCGTTAGGTTAATCGTAACGTAGGTAAGACCTCCATTTTTATTCCAATACAATTTATATACATACTTATGTGACAGTCTTTGAAATAGTTTTTATTAATTGTCAAATATATCAACGTCACTCTAGCGAAACTCTCTAAGAATAAAAACGATTCACTCGATTGTATGAAACGTGAAGTCATTGATAGATTGACAGATGATCTTGTTGAAAATGGAAATTCTCTATGTTTTAAGCAACTGTTCGCTTTCAAACTTAGCCGGTTTATACTTCGTCGCCAATCGCCATACTGTAATTACTACTATTTCAAACTTATGTCAAATCTATGCTCGCTTCATAATTATCTAAATTTCAATTTTGTCACGCCGCCTCTTATTACGTATTACTTATCCTCTTTGATGAACGTACGATAATATTAGACTCAATGGCGTTTTAGTAATTACGAGGGTGGAATATAATTGAATATTGAAGGATTGCCTAATAGACTTATTTATGCAGCATAGGCAGTTAAAAGATAAGATAATTAACTGGCATAGATATGACGCGACTAGTTCAGTTTAGTTTCTTTCATAGTATTATGTCCTGTGGTATATTGCTATGGGGCAGTGCTGATAATAATAATACCATCTTTGCGCTGCAAAAGAAGGCTGTTCGCGCTATTTATAACCTAGGTTCTTTATAAAAAATATTTTATTAATTGAAAATTCGCACGGGTTCACAAATTTTGGTTATAAAATTAATTTAGTAAACACCACAGTATGTCTCAGGGTGACGGTCTCGATATGTTGTAATCCAAGGTACCAAGCTGTTTTCTGATGCTTTATGACTTATTGTAAGGTATAGGCAGATAGCGTTAAATGATTCATCCTTAAGGGAATTTTCAATTACTTCTTTTAGGAATAATCGGTTATAATCTAAAAAGCTTTTGCAGGATTTTTATAACTAAAGTTTGTTTATACCCTTTTATATGAAAATAAGGGACGACACGAGCAGGACGTTCAGCTGATGGTCATTGATACGCCCTGCCCATTACAATGGATTGCCATCCAGGATTCGTGAAAAAACCAAAAATTCTGAGTGGCACTACAATTGTGCTCGTCACCTTGAGTCATATGATGTTAAGTCTCATTTGTTTTCTCATTCTCACCCACTAATTTCACTAGCGGTGCCCTTTGGACCGAAACACACTAATCTTTACACTTTACTGATTCGCGGCAGAAATAGGCACCCTAACTTATATTTGTTAAATACAATAGATTTTTGTATATTTAGGTTACAATTCGTTCAAACACCGTTTAATTTAAGTATAAATAAAGCTTCAGTTAATCCAAATCACACAGCCGACTGACGCAAAAAAGCTTTTGTTTTTATTGAAAACCGTTTGTCATGCAGTATCCAATACAAATTTAATATATTAATCACCATTCGTTGGATCAGCGAATGAGTCGGACCTTTTGTAACTTACAATAATACAATTAATTTTAGAGGCAAATTATATTACCCGCGGTGATGGCAAGCGTCCTGGTGGAATGACGTTAGTGGCATGGGCACGGGGAAGGGCGCTGGTGTGGGACGCGACTAGCGTCAACACTCTGGCTCGTTCTTATGTCCAAGTTATGTCAGTTGGTGCTGGGGCTGCCGTAGACAGCAAGCATCGCAAATATGTCGGTCTCAGTGAGTCATACATCTTTGTGCCGTTTGGTGTCGAGATAATTGGCCCGTGGGGCTCAGAGGAGCGGATAATGTACAAAGTACTATCTTCGCGCCTCACCAAGGCTACTGGTAACCTCAGCGTTGGCAGCTATTTCGATCAACGGATCAGCCTAGCTATCCAACGCGGAAATGCTGCCAGCATTCTTGGTACGCTTCCACGTTTTAATTTTATGTAGTCAAGGTATTGTAAATATATATATATATTATAATATTTACAAATTCCATTGATTTAATTCAATACCTAAGAGCAGTTGTAGAAATTTGTAAACAAAACTTATCACTGGCATTGGATTCGGTATTTGCTGTATTCCCACCATGCTTGTCGTTCATGCTATCTTGGAGGTCGTGGTGCTGCTACGAATCTCACTTAGTTTTGGTCATGACAAACGAGAGTATTGACAAAATACAAGCTGTGGATTAGAATCCACAGGGCCACTTTTTAGTAAATACTCGTAAAAATTACGCTTAGAGACACTAAGACGAATCACCAGTGTGAGACTCCTTTGCACCAGATGCCGGCTAGATTACGGGTACCACAACGGCGCCAATTTTTCCCGTGAAGCAGTAATTTGAAAGCTACGTATTTCGGCTTGAAGAGCGTCGTAGCTAGTGAATTTACTGGGCGAATGAGAGTTGACAACTATGTCTCAAGATGACGAGCGCGGTTGTAGGGCCGCTCATAATTTTTTGGGTTTTTCAATAATCCTTAGCGACACTGCATTGAAATGGGCAGGACGTATCAATTACCATCAGCTGAAAGACCTGCTCGTCTCGTCCCTTATTTTCATAAAATAAATAAAAAAATAAAATAAACTCCTGGCCTAGAGAGCAAAGCAAGTTCACCGGTGTCATTAAATGATGAGTAAGTCTGAGCATTGGGTAGGATACATAAGCCGTCTTGGGGCAAATCGGTCCTTCAATAAATACCTTCGGAGAAAAAGGGGCGGACCACAGATTTGATAGAAAGATGACGTCAAGACAATGCAGGGATAAGCTGGATGGAAGTAACAAGACAAGAAATGGCACAATCTGAAAGAACACCACCAAACTGGTTGGTAAATATTGAGAGAGAGAGAAAGAAAGAGATATAAACAATGTAACATAAATGTTTATTACACGCTTTATTAACTTCACCTTTATGTACGTTTGTCTGTAACCGACTCATGTGGGTGCGATTTTGACCCACTTTTAAAGCGAGATTTCGTTCAAACTTCGTTGATTTATCGGGGACCGATGACAGTACATTAATTTGATAAAATTATTCAATTTTTCATTATGCAAAATAAGATGATTGTAAATTTATATAATTTTCATCTATCATCTATAAGGCAGGAATTGATGTTAGATTAAGACTTTAGATTTTAAAATAGTTTTTCGGTTAGTTAAATTAGTTTTTTTTACTACCATTTTTATTTTAAAATCATTAATGACCTTAATATAATATTATGTATACATATTAAAATAAACAAGTTTTTTGATATTTCACTAGTCCTTTTTACGTTTCTCTCCTAAAACGCAAACTGTAATTTATGATAATAGTAGCTATAGCATACGATTTCACGATTACCGCCTTTCTAGAGTTGACATTCTACACATTTTGTATTATTTTTGTGTTTTACCAATTTTTCTATTACTTTACATTGTTTACCGGGAGACTCCTTTGCACACGATGCCGGCTAGATTAAGGGTAGCAGTAGGTGAAGCAATAATGTAATAATATCGTTAAATTATATTTCTAAAATGCGTATACTTAGTCTGACCGTAAATACTGTAACAATTAAAAATCAATAAAATATTACATTTGAATTTGGAATCTGTAATTTTTTTATGATTCTTCATTGAGTTTTCTCGTATTGGCGATTGTACAATATTTTGCGATATTTAAATGGAATGGGGTGATAAAGAGAACCGAATCGCTGTGATTGCATTACACAAAGTAGGTATGGACACAAATGCATTTTTTTAAAACTCTCCATACGCTGGGTATTAGTAAAATGTTTGTGCACCTGGCTATTAATAGGTATAATGAGACCTCCTCGCGATACGCAAAGGGAGGTCACAGAAAAATTTTGTTTACGAATTAGAAATTGAGGAACATTTTAACAAACAAAATAACTGTATTTATGCTCAAAGCTCTAAGGAAGCTTCCCAATTAGTCAACAGAGTGCAACGTGGGCACTATCCAACTTCAGTGATGGTTTGGTGGGGTATTAGCTATGAAAGAGTGACTGAGCCATACTTTTGTGAAAAAGGTATCAAAACATCGGCACAAGTGTATCAAGATACCATTCTTGAGAAGGTAGTGAAGGCCCTTAATAACACTTTGTTCAATAACCAATAATGGTACTTCCAGAAAGACCCGGCGCGGGGTCATGAAGCCCGGTCTACGCAGTTTTGGTTGGAATCGAAGGTTTCAAACTTCATCATAGCTGAAATCTTGTCGTCGTCTAGTCCCGATCTTATCCCGCGTGATTATGATTTAGGGCCAGTTTTAGAGATTATGGATTACGCTATGATAATTTGAATTTCCAAAAACAATCCGTACGATTGGCAGTGAAGAATTTTCCCATGGAAAGAGTGCGTGCTTCTATTGATAACTGGCGCCAAAGTTAAAAAGACTGTATTGCAGCCAATGGAGACCACTTTGAATAAGTTTTTAGATTTTAAATTGTTTTATATTTATGTATTAAACTAACACACTGTAGAAGTAATAAATGTTATTTCCAATACAAAATTATTTTTTCTTTGTTGTAGTATTTGCGCCAAAACTAGGTATATTATTACAGGTTAGTTTTCCACTTTTAATTAAAACTCCCAACACACAATGCACGCTGCTAATGGAGAAACTGGAGTGTTTGCTGCTTAAGTATTTATACAAGGGGCTTATTAATAACCAGTGAGCCCTTGTATCTATGACTTCTGATGCATAAAACAAAGTTGTATTAACTGTACTGTGCATATGTAAATATTTATTTAAGCTTCTATTTTAGACTTAAGTAATTGAATTAATAATTGTTCTATGCAAACCAACTAGTACTTAGTAATACTACATACTATGAAAGTTTCAAGAAACTTCAACTGACCAAAGTTTAATTACTATAATCTTAGATTAAGGACAGGTCTCCGCTACGCTCCAACTAGATACCGCAGGCGTAGTCGCAAAGTACGGCAACTAATACTTCGCGCAAGTTGGCGTACTCGAGCCAGTCTCGAGCTGTGCATGTTCTACACTACTTTATCTAATTAAGTTTCCTTTATTTAATTAAGTTCAATTAATCTATTAATATATTTATTTTTTGTATATTCAAGAGAATGAGATTGAAGACATCACTATGTACTTAGATCAACCATGTACTTTGAGGACCCGGTTACTTATAGCACAGGTATTCATGACCCATTTCAAGCACTGGTCTTTTGCAATTAAAGCAATGTATAAATATCGATTTTAAGAAATTGAGAGAAATAATCAATATATTTCGAATTTTGAATTTTTTTGAATATTGTTACATCGAACATTGTTACAAGCTGAGTTTTTTTTTTATGGAATAGGAGGACAAATGAGCGTACGAGTCACCTGGTGTTAAGTGATCACCGCCGCTCACATTCTCTTGCAACACCAGAGGAATCACAAGAGCGTTGCCGGCTTTTAAGGAAGGTGTACATGTTTTTTTTGAAGGTACCCATGTCGTATCGTCCCGGAAACACCGCACAAGGAAGCTCATTCCACAGCGTTGTAGTACGCGGAAGAAAGCTCCTTGAAAACACTGTGGAGGACCGCCACACATCCAGATGGTGGGGATGATTTCCTAACTTGTGGCGTGTCGTGCGAAGGGAGAAAGGTATATAATATAATTACTTTTTCATCAAAATAAATTAAACGAATTATTATTTGAAAACATGCCATTATCAAACTTTACCTCTGGTGTTGCAAGAGAATGTGAGCGGCAGTGATCACAACAATAGGTGACCCATATGTTCGCTTGTCCTCCTCTTCTATAAAAAATATATTATAAACTTCTAAGAGAACCAATATTAAAACAAATACAATAATTATAAGTCGGCGTTATTATTTTGTCTACCTACCTATTGAAGTGGTTATTTTATATTTGAAACTCAAATAAGTACCAACATTCAGTTATGATAGTATTAATAGAACAATTTGTAACCTGTTAATATTAAATTGTTTTAGTTATATTTTTAATAATTGTAATATTATATAATCACATGCAAAATATTAGTGATATCAATTTATTATGAAGTTGGTAGTTTCGTAATATTAAGTTGGTAGTAGGGAACTGTTACGAATTTCTCTCAGCTATTGGGTACTTCTTGTTGTGGCTGTCGAAAGTGTCTCTTATAAATCATTTAGTGTTACTTTGTATATAGTTGTGAAATTATTGAATATATATTCTATTCTAGTGGTTCGTAAAAGTGTTTAGAACACAATATAGAAGCATGTGTATATATTTTTTTTAATAATTTAATATAAAAGTCTACGCACGTAAATGAAATAATATTAATAATATAACGAGACAATAAAGTTTGAAGACTATTAGAATCTAGTTAAAAGTTGCAATTTATTACCGGCACCCACCTTCTTTCATAAGATCGCTAATAAAACTTATAAGTGATATACAAGATCTCATTTGAAGTTGTAAGAAGTTTCTTCCGCTGGTTATAAACAAGAAAAACTTCTTGCTTTAAAATTATAAATTTCAATTTCATGTCACTGCTTTCAAAAGTAATTTAATCATATCTGAAGATAACAGTTATGAATTCTTTATGACATGCCTTTTGATGGGCTTAACTTTTCCGAACATTTATCATGGTAATGTATATTTTTTTAACACCATCAAAAAGTAGTGATTTCAAGGAACGAAAGGCCCACCGACTTTTTTGAAAAAGCTGATATTTTGATGGGAAAATGTTTGATCGAAAAATAGGGTTCTTTTTCAAGATTTAAGTCAAGATATGGTGAAAATACAGTGTATTTGGGATATTAAAAGGAAACTTTTCACCAAATTGCATGGAAAACAAATATTTTGCTAAAGATAAAAATAATAAACCAAAAACTTGGTTATTTGAATTTTTCAGATTAATTTTGAGGTTACGTGAACAAAGTGTGAAAACAAAAGTTTTAGATCTTTTTATTACCTAATTTGATATACAACTTTTATCCATACGACTTTCGCTGGAAATCGAGATAAACCGTTTTTTACGCTTAAACACCCCCACTTTTCCACTTTTCCACTTCCCAACCTCAGATCACCCGTAATTTATTTTTTCTTTAATTTTTTTCATAATACTTACTTTTAATAATCCTTTACAAAATTGCATAAAAGTGGGTTACAAAATTGCATCTTAAAGCGCACAGTACTTACTTAATTACTATGTACTTACATAGTAATTAAGATAGTTTAAGTAGGTAAGTATAGCTTATATAAATTAAAAGGGTTCCATCATTAGATCCAAACCATATGACCAGATGACCATAGAACTAGCGAGGAAGTACTCCTTTCAAAGAATACACAATTTTATCGCACAAATTCGATGGTATTAATTAGCTCAACAAGACTTAATAAAACTGGTTTTAAGTTTTTTTTTTATGGAAAAGGAGGACAAACGAGCCGCCCACATTCTCTTGCAACACTAGAGGAATCACAGGAACGTTGCCGGCCTTTAGGAAGGTGTACGCGCTTTTTTGAAGGTACCCATGTCGTATCGTCCTGGAAACACCGCACAAGGAAGTTTAATCTACAGCTTTGTAGTACGTGGAAGAAAGCTCCTTGAAAACCGTACTGTGGAGGACCGCCACCCATCCAGATGGTGGGGATGATATCCTAACTTGCGGCGTGTCGTACGACGGTGGAATTCAACGGCAGAAATCAGTTGAAACAGCTCTTCGGTGATAAATACGGTAGAAGACACACAATGAAGCGAAATGCAATACGTCTTACTTAAATTATTACCGAAGATTCGTTGTACTGTTTTATTTATCGAACGGGGTTTTCGGCAAATTGCTGTGCTAGGCGCTCTGTGTGCTATACAGTGTATCTGTTTTTAGTCGTTCTTGGACACGTTACAATATTATTATTGGCAGCGTGACAGAGTACAATGTCCACGGTAGGAAGTCATCAATCAAGCTTTGTAATTGACCACCGTAAGAAAAAAACAGTCACAAATATGAGGGCCTCAGTGAGTCTTTCATATTTGTGCTGTTTGGTGTCGAGTCCCCGTTGTTCATAATACTATCTACCAATGCATCCCAATAGAGAAGATGGAATCCCAAGCCCTGGCAGCTACCAGTGGGAGGCTTATTTGCACAGGGAGCCGGTTAGATTATGGGTAACTCCGCCTCCATATCCTTCCCTATATCAAAGGGTTGGTATGGTGCTGGTCCCAAGTCCGGATAAAGGAGGAGGGAATCCAAGCCAAGTTGTGAGACGTACCGTGACGAGGGCTGCGTGTCTGGGGGAGAGCTCAGACTTTAACGGTGTACCTCCGATACCTGGGCACCTCGGAGTGTTATTTTATGCCCTTTGGCCAGTAAGCGGGGCTCTGCTGGTTCGAGACCTTTATTTCCCTAGCTTCTCGTGGGAACAAAGTGGAGGAAAATAATATATTAAATTCTATTTTGTCTAACATAGGTGCAAACCTATCTATCTCGGAACCCGAGAGTGAGCGGCTAGACGCCTCCAAGGGAACCGAAAACTTACCTCAGGTCGAGAGGCCAATCCCAGGCGAGCTGGCAACCGTTAAGGAAACCACAACGCCTACGGAAACAGACTCGAAACTGAGAAATATAAAGACGAAGCCAAAGAAGCTGTCCGGTGCAGCCCGGAAAAGATTCAGAAAGCTTCTCCAAACGGATATGCCTGTAGAGGAAGCCAAGGCGTTAGCCAAAATGCCTTGGAATGACCTACAGAAAGCAGGTCACAACCCTCCACCACCTGAAGCGAAAGCTGAAAAACGTGGCAGGTCAGAGGAGATTTCTCCGAAAACCCAGCCGAAGAAGGTACCCAGGCTAGATGACACTCAGTCAACCTCGGGGAGACCTAGCTTCAAGGAGGTAACCGGGTCCTCACGTGTGGGCATTCGACATACCCATACTATGAGCTAGGACGAAATGCGGAAAGTGCGCCGCGCACTTCTTGCTTTGATCACCGGGGCTGAACAAGGTACCGGGCCGACATTTTTGGGCTTTGCCCACAAGCCTGGCTGGATTCTGGTGACTTGTGAAAATGATTTCAGCCGAGAGTGGCTTGTGGACAAAGTCAAGGATCTGAAGCCGTGGCCGGAGGCAGAGCTCTCATGCATGTCGGAGGAACAACTGCCCAAACCCTCCATAGCCACGACTTTTCTGCCGAACACTGAGGCTGACACAGTTGAAGAGGCACTGAAGCTGATCCGAGCGCAAAATGTGGGACTGAACACCGAACACTGGAAGGTGCTCCACGCGAGGGAGGACAAGGGAGGCCAAGTGGTCACTTTTTCCTTGGACGATCCCTCCGCGGAGACTCTGAAAGAGTCCGAGTGCAGAGCTGCCCTTGGTTTTAGAAAGATTAATTTTAAGATCAAGGGCGTCTCTGAGGGTTCCGCAGCAGCGAGTGGACAGCAACCCACCCAGACCAGCGGGCCTGTGCGTCCGGGAACATCCGGGATCTCAAGGACCCTGCAACGGCCGGCTGCCCCCACAACTACGTTCCGGGGCAAAGGGCCGATGTCGAGGAACGTCTTAGGTCCCCTCAGGGGAGGGAAGGATCAGAGTCGGGCTAATTCTGGCCGCGGGCGGAAACACCCATACCAGAAGACAGACCGACCTAAGCCTTCCACTTCCGGTGGGATCCAATGACGCACCGCAAAAATAGGGCGAGGATACTCCAGGCAAATCTCCACCACGCCAAAGCTGCTACTGCAGTAATGGAGAAATGCCTCGCGAGTAGTGAGATCCTCTTTGCCCTACTACAAGAGCCGTGGGTTAACACCGGCAAAATACTGGGACTGAGTTATCCTACAATACCAGCGGATCAAAACCCAGAGCTTGCATAGTCTTTAACAAGAACACTAATTTCTTACCTGTTACAGAGGTCTGCACCGACGACCTTGTTGCGGCGTATATCTGTTTCAAAGGTTGGGAAGGCACCAAGGTGATCGTCTGCTCGGCGTACCTTCCATATGAAGAAAGAGACCCGACAACAGAATTGGCGAGAGTGGTCGAGTATGCACGACGCAACAACGCCGAACTGATTGTCGGGGCCGACGTCATTGCGCACCACACAACTTGGGGAAGCAGCGACGTCAACCACAGAGGTAAGCAACTTCTTAATTTCTTAGACACTAACGGCCTACAGGTACTAAACAGAGGTAATAAGCCAACCTTCGTTACCTCAAACAGGCAGGAAGTTCTAGATATTACTTTCGCTACCGACAACATTGCCAGGCGAATATCAAACTGGCGAGTCAGTGATGAAATTTCGCTATCGGATCACCGACACATAGCATTTGACATCTTGGCTTGCCTCGAAAAACAAACATATACATTTAGGGATCCAAAGAAAACAAACTGGACTGTCTACAAAGAGAAACTCAGGAGTAATTTGGAGAATATCCCTAAGCGCATCAGAACCCTGGATGAGCTAGAGTTGGCAGTGAAAGTAACCACGGATGGCATCACTGACGCCTACGAGGCTAGCTGCCCTCTCTCCTTACAACACTCGAACAGGAAAGTGCCTTGGTGGAATTCAAACTTGAACAAACTAAGGAAGAAATCCAGAAGGCTGTTTAACAGGGCTAAAAAGACCCAAGAATGGGAAGAAGAAGCCCTAACAGAATACAACAGAGAAGTTAGGAAGACCAAACGAGCATCTTGGAAGAGGTTCTGCTAGGATTTATCTAAAACTCCCCAAGGATCCCGAATACACAAACTGCTCGCCAAGGACAAACCTAGCCAAATCGGCCTGCTTAAGAGACCAGATGGATCTTTTACAGCCGAAGAGGTAGAAAACGTAAGAGTACTGATGGCCCACCACTTTCCGGGGGCTACCCATCAACCATCTGTAGCAACGTCACACAACGGCCTCTTGACGAGGCAACTGTCATAGAGCGGCAAAGATAATCAGACCCCGGGATATAAGGTGCGCCATCAAGAATCTGAAACCCTACAAGTCAAGTGGTCTAGACAACATTTTTCCAGCGCTTCTTCAAAAAGGCTTGGATATTCTAGTACCGCTACTAGTCAAGATATACCGGGTAAGCTTTGCCTGGGGCTATCTTCCAGAACAATGGACCAGGGCTAAAGTACTATTTATACCTAAGGCAGGCAGAAAGCACTACTCCCTGCCAAGCTCCTTCAGACCCATAAGCCTTACCTCCTTTCTCCTGAAGGTTATTGAGAAAGTCTTGGAAAGACACATAAGAGAGGATGCTCTAAGCCTAAAGCCCATTCATAGTTCTCAACACGCCTACTGTAGAGGCAGGTCTACAGAAACGGCCCTTCTACAACTTGTGGATAGAGTCGAGAAGGCGTTACAAGACAAACAGATTGCACTCTGTGCGTTTCTAGACATTGAGGGCGCCTTTGACAATACCCCGACAGACACGCTAGTGAAGGGACTAATTAACAAAAAGGTAGACTCCACCACTGTCAAATGGGTAAGGTCAATGCTCTCAAATCGCAAATCTCTAATCTCCCTCCATGGGACATCACTGGAGCTATACACTACGCGAGGTTGCCCACAAGGTGGCGTTCTTTCGCCACTTCTATGGACACTAGCAGTAGACGAACTACTTAGTAAGCTGGCAGATCTCAGGATTGATGCACTAGGGTACGCAGACGACCTAGTTATTATCGTCAGAAGTTTCTGCCAAAGCCTACTAAGCTCTGTATTGCAAAAGGCGCTAAACACTATCTACACTACACAGTGGTGTACAGCCAACAAACTGTCAGTCAACGCAGGAAAGACTGTTATTGTGCCATTCACGAGGAAACGGACACTTAACAAACTGAAGTCTCCCACCTTGAACGGCTCTACATTAGAATTTTCAGCTGAGGTCAAGTATCTGGGAGTCACATTCGACCAGAAACTCACATGGAATTCTCACATCGACAAAGCCGTGAAAAAGGCTAAAACAACCTTGGGTGTATGTCGACGTCTGGTAGGGAGATATTGGGGAATGCGACCCAATATCCTCCTATGGCTATTCACAGCAATTGTGAGACCAACAATCACATACGCCTCCATTGTGTGGTGGAACAAAGCCAGCCAGAAAACAACTGCAGACAGACTAAATAGCCTGCAGAGGCTTGCCTGTATGTTGGTAACCGGGGCCATGACGTCTACTCCTGGTGCGGCCATTGAAGCAATGCTAAACCTACCGCCTCTTCCACTGTTCATACAGCAAGAGGCGAAGGCAAGCATGCTGAGGGCAATCGCCCAGGGGGGTTCATGTAACTGGATGTCGCAAACGCTTAGGACTTTAGAGGACACAGTTCTGCGAGACCACATATTAGACATGTTACCTGATCAGATGATTCCACAATTAATCTCTGTTAAACCCAATACGTGGAACTACCTTCCAGGGACGACTGGATGAACAACAAAGTCACGTGGAAGGACGGGAGCCTCATGTGGTTCACCGATGGGTCCAAAATGGAAAATGAAGTCGGCTGTGGGGTCTATGGAGAACGCCCCAGGTTTAAATCCAGCACAAACCTGGGAAGCTTTACCTCCATATTTCAAGCAGAGGTGTACGCCATCCTGGAATGCGCGGAAACCAATATCCAAAAAGGCTACTTCAATCATAACATATACATTCACTCTGATAGTCTGGCAGCATTGTTGGCTTTAGACGCTGACTTGACGTCGTCTAAGTTAGTCAATAATTGCGTTGAATGCCTGAATTCATTAGGCATGAAAAACAGAGTGATTCTCAGATGGGTCCCAGGGCATGCCGGAATCATAGGCAATGAAATGGCCGATGAGCTCGCAAGAGCTGGGGCTAAAGCAGTCCGATATGGTCCGGAACCCATTTGTGGACTGCCCAAGAGCGCCATCCGACACACCCTGAGTAACCAATGCAAACAAGTAGCACTTAAACGCTGGAACAACTCTTCAGGTTTAAACCACTCTAAAGCACTGATAAGGGCATTCAACAGTAGCTATGCGAATGAAGCCCTATCATTGAACAGGAAAAATCTATGCATACTCACTAGGATGCTAACCGGGCACTGTCGCCTAAACAAGCACCTCAGTGTGGTCGGCATCAAAATCGACAAAGCTTGCAGGTTCTGCCTTGAGGATGATGAAACACCTATTCATCTACTCTGCGTCTGCGGCCCACTAATGCATAAGCGTAACACAATCTTTGGTGACTACTTCGTGCCACCAGATGGTGTTTGCAACACTCGCGTCAAGGAACTACTGCGGTTCGTAAAGGCGGCAGGGCTTGACGATGAGCTTTAGTATGAGTGGCGAACACAATAGTCCAATTCTGGACGCGGTGTTACTAGGAATCTTTTAGGACCAGGAAATAGCCACCCTCTTCAAATAATAATAATAATAGATTATAGGTACCACAACGGCGCCTATGTCTGCTGTGAAGCAGTAATGTATAAACATTACTGTGTTTCAGTCTGAAGGGCGCAGTAGCTAGTGAAATTACTGGACAAATGAGACTTAACATCTTCTGTCTCAAGGTGACGAGCGCAATTGTAGTGTCGCTCAGAAATTTTAGGTTTTCAAGAATCTTGAGCGGCACTGCATTTTATTGGGTAGGGCGTATCAGCCACCATCAGCTGAACGTCCTGCTCGTCTCGTCTCTTATATGCATAAAAAAAGCTATTTGGCTAAGTCTTCAAAGTTACGTTTATATTTTTTATTGGCTAAAAAATAAATTTTTAACATATCAAGAATATTATTGTTTACTTTAATAACTACACGATTGCCCCATCTTGCTAAACACTCGCCTTTAAGTACATAGTTACATACGTACTACATAATACAAGCAATTTAAAATAATAGCAACGGTAATCGAAAAATCTTAAGAATTCGCAGTTTACAAAAGATCTTTTCATACTAATGGGTAATGTAAATCACCTTCGCCTACGTTTAGCGAATAAAAGAATTTTGTACTCTTTTAATTGCATATTTCACTTCGACAGGTATTGATAGTCTCCGCGTTTCACACTGTATACAGTTTTATTTTAAAACACTTACCTACTGAATAAAAACTTACTCACTTGTGAAGTCCAAATCACTTTCAAAGCCTTTTCAAGTCCATAAATCATAGAGAATGAGGCGTATACAAAACATACGAATATAGGAAGTTGTGAACGAAACATGAATTTACGATCTTTGAAATAATTACACGTTGTGTGTTTATTTCAGGATGAAACAAGTCATTTAATAGCTTTGTATAGCTAAAGATAATAGTGTTTTTTTCTTTCATAAAAGGAGAACGTTCACTATACTAATTTCTAAATTTGTCTGTTCCATTATTACTTTTTAAGAATTTGAGTAAGATGTTAAGTTATGAATAAGATTTATTCAAACAAAACAAATTTATATAACTTAATTTACAATATGATTACATTCAATTAAAAATATTATGGCACTCGCAGCATTTCCATGTTGGCTAGCTAGGCCGATCCGTTGACCCAAATAGCTGCCAGCGCTTGGGTTTGCCAGTAGCCCTATTGAGGCGAGAAGATTGTACATTCTTCGCGCCTATGCCACGGGCCAAGTGTTTCGACAACAAATGGCAGAAAGATGTAAGACTCACTGAGACCTCAAATATGTCATTTGCGACATTTGCTGTCTTCGGCAGTCGAAGCAACAGCCCCAGCACCAACTGACGTAAACTGGGACATGATAATATAACTTAAAATAAGTCTATTCAATATTATTACACAGATCTGCCTACCGATATTGGTGAAATTAATAAATAACTGATAACATATTGGAGTTGAAGCGAAGTTGATAGGCTATTTAAAATCGAATGATAATATTATAATGTCAGTATAATATCAATAATTAGTTGAGCTCAAATCAATAGAATGAAACATTTTTAATGGTATACAGATTAGGCTTCACTTATGTCAATCCCGTATTAATGCCGCGTCCGCGTCTCGAAGATAAGTATGCGTGGCAGAAGGTGCAAGATAGACACGGAAACATAAGGAAACTAAAACACTGTCTGATCATCATCATCAGCCGGAAGACGTCCAATGCTGGAGAAAGGCTTCTCAAAGATCTCCACTACGATTTGTCCTGCGCTGCCCTCATCCAACGTATTCCGGCGATCTTGACCAGATTATCGGTCTTGTGAGGCCTACCAACACGGCATCTTCTGATATGTGGTCGCCAGTTGAGGATTTTTTCTGCCCCACCGGCCATCCAACTTAAGTTTCGCAATCATTTGGGCTATGTCAGTGACATTGGTTCCCCTGCAGATCTCCTCATTTCTGATTCGATCTCGAAACTCCAAACATAGCCCTCTCCTTTGCCCTGCGACTCTTTTTCATCAGGTCTATAATTAGCGACCACGTCTGCGTGCTGTAAGTCATCACTGGCAACACACTCTGGTTGAAAAACTTAGTCTTCAGACACTGTAGTATTTGGGACGAGAAGATTTTACGAAGCTTTCTGAACTGTCTAATTCTAATTAATTATAAAATTAATTTTATCAGGGTTGACGTAGTTCTGAAGTATATGCAGACAAAGTTGAATGAGTTGTTGGATAACCTTGTGTTTATATAAAATTAAGTATATAAAATTAATTAAGAAATACAGACAGGTTCATATCGCAGTTCATTAGCACTAACTTTCCAAGCAATTGTTTACAGACAATAGCTCTTCAGCTCGCCCATATTTTAAGAAAGTTAATTAAAATTTATCCGTGCCTACCAAGCTCTCTTTGCAGATATTAATCTGTATAAATAAAAGAGAATGTATGTGTATGTTCAACTAAGGATTAAAACACCTCAGAAAGAGTAGACTCGACAACCCGCAGGTGGCCAGCGTGGCGTTTCAAGGCCAAATACCTTCCGTGATGATAAAATACACTAAAACAAGGCCCTGCTGCTCCCGACTACAGCAGCGGTCAGGGAACCAGCGGGACAGAGGGTGCTAAGAATCCCTGGGTTAAAAATGCCGGCTGCTTAAAAACTATTTACCTGACTACCTATAACGGTAGAACTCTCCTTACCGATGATCGCTACGAAGAACTTGTTGAAGTAGAACGGGTTGGTAAGTTGAAGCATTGGTCTCAGTGAAACGAGGCGAAGGGGTGAACAGCTGATAAAACTTGGTGGGTGTGGCATTATCAACACCTCACCTCATCACCTCATCGAATGTAGCCAATGACGTTTAATGTATAGAACGTCATTGAATGTGGAATTATTTTTTTCAAATGCAACCATTTTATTTAACATTATTAAAAATTTCATTTATTTGAAATTAAACACATAAAAATTAACTCATTTATTTAATTCGATTCAAATTTTGATTACATGCTGAAGACTCTGGCAAGAAATAAAAATTATTTTAATTATTCAATGGAAAATTATAGTAATAAAAGCTGTGTCTATTAGGAAAATGTAATTTTCAGTCTAATGAAACTTTATCATGACCATCATCTCGTTGAAAAACAAATTTAATCAATGTCTATATTATACACGGCGATGGTGATACAGATTGCAAACTTGACACGCAAATTGGCAATAAACTTGCAACTACGGAACTGAATTTCAACGCAACTTTATTTTTATCGAAGGAAGTCGTTAGACGCTATCTGAACCACCTTGAACGTATTAACATACATAATTACAGCTGTATTTAACAGTTGCACTGGCGCCAACTTTATTAATACAACTTTTCCAGTTGTGCTTTTCTGTTCCAAGTGAAACAGAACTATTTCGAAATAGAAAGTAAATATAAATTAGATCTACAGTTGTGATAAAATATTTTAAATTAAAATTGTCTGCAGCCTCGAACTTAAAGTTTGAATCAGTTTTGGATAAGACCTCCTCCAACTCTAGTCATCCTTATCTGCCCTACTATCAGATGTAGCATTTATTTCTTCATCTTTATGTGGGCCATTTTCGCTTCCTTCAATACGGCCTTATTTTAAACATTATAGTTTTAGATTATTACTCATTTCTCCTGATCGTTATGCCTAGTCAGTTTCCACTATTGCTTTCATATGGTCATAATAAGATCTTTCGTTTTTGTCTGTTTGTTTCATGTGTGTAGTATGCTAACCTGATTTCACAAGACGCAACCATATCGGGCATGGAAAACATATCGTGTAGTACAAAGGTATCAAATAGTTTTTGTTTCTTAGTCATTTTCATTTTTTACATTCATCATGTCACTCAGATTCCAGCATTGTTTCCACTCCCTGCGTCAATCTATTTCTGTTGTAGCTATATTATATATTATGTTCATATACATAGCAAGTGATTATAAATCTTATATCTAATCGAATATCAACATTTATATTATATTTTATAAGGCCAGCCTAGCAATGGCCTTTAATGACCGTGCACCGACGTTCACTTCGTCCATTCGTTCTTTCGCTTTAAAGAGACAACGTTAATATTCCAATTCCATTTCAATGCTATTTCAACAATTTAGTGTTGCTATATGACAGTATTAACACTGCCAGCTAACATAATTTTGAACATATATGATTCAATTGCAAATCAAATTCAAATAATTTTATTCAAAATAGGATTTAAAATCACTTATTGAACGTCAAAAATACCACCCATTCAAAAGAGACTGCCTCAGTAATTAACTATCATAATTAGAGAGAAAGAATTCCTTCAGCCAAAATGACATATAGATAGAAATTAAAACACTGTTTTAGATGTTCTTATGAAGCCACTTAGCAATAGGCTCTCAAAAATGTACCTCCAACTTCTGAGCAAGACCACAAGACACGGAATATGAAACAGCTTCGCTTAATTTATAACAATGGAAACGCCAGTCTACTAAACTTGTCTAGCCCTGATATGATACAGCCAGTTTTAAAGGCATGGCCTGCTCTAGGCGACACGCTGACAATGAGTGTCAAAAAAAATTCTCGGAGAGTTTCTTCTCTCTCAGAGTGCCATTTGTTTCCGAAGCGGTAGTAGTATCTAGTATATTAGTAATGACATCAAAAAGGTTTCTAAAGGAATCAATTTTGAGAAAATAAATGCCTTCTAAGTAATAAGCAGTAATGTGTAAAAATTATTGTTTCAGTCTGAAGGGCACCGTAGCTAGTGAAATTACTGGGCAAATGAGACTTAACATCTTATGTTTTAAGGTGACGAGGGCAATGCCCCTCAGAATATTTTGGTTTTTTAAGAATCCTAAGTGGCACTGCATTGTAATGGGCAAGACGTATCAGTTACCATCAACTGAACGTCCTGCTCGTCTCGTCTCTTATTTTCATTAAAAAAAGAGTTATACAAAAAAGCTTACATAGGATGGAATGTCTTAGAATCCACGACCTCTCTGGTTCCATCCGAGCGCACTTTCCAACTGAGTCAACCAATTTTACGACCCATGACTAAGACTACGATAAATGCATAAACTAATTTTACAAATAGAATACAGATACACAAATAAAATTTTAAAAACAAAATTTTATGAACGATGCGGGACACGAACCCACGAGCCCCGGCGTTCCGTGCCGGTGCTCTAACCAACTGAGCCAACCGTTCGTTATAAAATCTTGTATGCTTTGTTCAACTCTCAGGTTGTGGTTTCATCTACAGGATCTACTTTACAGTTGATAACCTGTTCATTTTCTGTTCATCGGTTTGATATTTTTAACATTTTCAGGTACGGTTTCAATGCACGAGGTAATTTTAAATTATTGTCATCATGCCTTCAATATATTGACTTGTCACTCGCGTTGCAAGACTTATCTGATTTTTCATCTTCATTAATTTATTAGAAGATATAAAAACGGGGTGTGCACCACACAACCCCCCCCATATAATAAGTTTTAAATTATGTATATATCTGTATAAATTTTGTTGTTGTGTTAATTAATTAAGCGTTTTGAATACACATGTATTAAAGTATCGCACCAAGTCCATATTTTAATTACTGTAATTGAAATGTAAATAAGTGTATAAGGATAGATTTGTCTGTCTTGTTAGTTAAACTTAGTATAGATAGGTTATTGAAAACGGCCGTAGGTGGAATAGTTAGAAGATGGCAAGCAGACAAAAATTAAAGAAATGTGTGTCTATGTATAATAATTCGTTGCTTGTCTTAATATATATAAATCTTGTGTCACAATGTTTGTCCTCAATGGACTCCTAAACTAATGAACGGATTTTAATGGTGATTACTTCATGGAGTGCAGTTTGGTCCAACTTGAGAGATAGGATAGTTTTTATTTCGATTTGGGACCCATAAATATTTTTATTTTCAATATTTGTTTTGTATGGACATATTTTCTATGAGAGAATTTAGTGACGCACGGCTTGACAGTTCCGCTGTGAAACAATTTCATTCTAACAACAGGGAGCATATTTACGAAATAATTTTTGATGGTTTGAAATATAAAACAGTTGTTTTTTTACTATCTACAGAACAACATCTGTCGGGGCAGCTAGTATTATATATAAATAAAATGAAAGGTCTTTATTTTAACATTACGTCATTATCAACATCTTATCAGCCGAAAGTCGTCCACTGGTAGACATAGGCCTCCCCCAAAGATCGCCACGACGATCTGTCCTGCGCTGCCCTCATCCAACCTATTCTAGCGAACTTGTACAGATCGTCGGCCTATCTTGTGTGGGGCTAACAATACTACGTCTTCGGGTACGTGGTCACCATTCGAGGACTTTTCTGCACCACCGGCCATCTGTTCGTCGAGCTATCTACCCTGCCCACTGCGACTTCAGTTTAGCAGTCATTTGGGCTACGTCGGTGAATTCGATTCTACTATGTATCTCCTCATTTCTGATTCGATCTCGCAGGCAAATTCTGAGTTTGGCCCTCTCCATTGTCACTGTCATTTTTTTATTTTAATATTACACACACTTCAATTTGTATATCATAGTAAGCACCACGTTTCTTTCGCTGTTTATCTTTTGAAGACCCATATAGCCGATTGGTTAGTGACCCTGACTACTAAGCTAGAGGTCCCAGGTTCGAATCCCGGTACAATAATTTATATGATGAATATGGATGATTGTTTCCGAGTCATGGACGTTTATATGTATTTATATATGTTTAAGTAAGTATATTGTATTAAATATATCGTTGTCTTGTACCCATAGTATAGGCTATGCCTAGTTTGGGGCAAGATAATTTGTGTAAAAGTTTGTCAATATTATTATTATTAGAGAGTGTAAACCAATTCAAATTCTTAAGTAATTTAATAAAATTATTCAAAATCATAAGCATCGAAACTCGTGTCGCCACAGTAGCTATTGTACGGTGTCTACAGCACAAAATTTCACAACAAAACCAACAGAGAAATTTGAAACAGCTGTTGTGAGTTGAGAACTGGCGACCATTATCCCTCCGAAAATCGTTTTATACTTTTGCAACAATGCCAACCCCCAATACTACTTATGTTTCGAAAAAATCTTTACATTAAAATGAGTAGTTAATGAGTCTTTGCAATATTTTTAATATGTATCATTCGTTCCATTTGGTTGACAGTCAGGTATATCTTCTATAATAAATAATATATAATGAAAATGGTCTTTGTTTGAGGCTCTTTCACGTCTAAACCACTGATCCTATCGACATAAAACTACCAACATTCGATGCGAAATTTATCCTAAATGGTTATTATTTTTCGAATTCCAACGTTTCTTCCTTTTAAAATTTGGGGCGAAACGGGCGGTAACGGCTAGTTAATTCTAAATTAAAGTTGTTTTTGTAGGTAGCAAGTTACCCTTAATAGTACTTTATTTATAAAAAGTATGTTTTTGTATGGACCAATTTTTATGAAATTTTGTGTGCCTTTAGGTCGATTTGGAATGATTTCGATTCATAATTGAAGTACTTGAAATGTTCGGACCAATTTTGATAATTTTTGTTGTATGATACAGTGAATTCGTTAGTGGTTCCGATTTTCAATTCAGTTTATTAGTAAACGCCTCCTGCACGTCTGGACCGTTTCGTTATTGTGTGTTATAGTGAATTCGAGACTTCCCAATTCACAATTTAGTCCACTGAAAATGTTTTTTTTTCAATTGTTTATATCATAAATATTTACATCACATAATATCGTTTGGTCGAATTGTCCATGCTTAGTAACTGTACATCTAATGACTTTTCATATTGTAATAACATTTTAAATAAAAAAAAATCATTCGGTTCATATTGTTTGCATAATTGAATGCTTCAGATCATAAGGTGGTTCTGCAACTTTGTTCTAAGAGAATTCATCAGATATTGTCACTTCAGTTATTGCAGTGCATATTATAGAAGTGTATACGATAATGAATAAATTTAATAATTAATGAACTTTTCTTTAGTCTTTAGAATTCATAATAGCCGTTAGTTTGAAATTTTATTAGCAAAAATTCACTGTATTTTTTGAACCTGTAAAACTGTAAAATGAATTAATCTCACCTGCCTTTGACTGAAAGATTTATGCTTTTTTAATTAATTTTGATGGAACTAATTAGAAAGTTGCTCATTGCTTAAAATGATGAAATCTTACCAGAATCCATTATGAAATTCCGTCTTTCTTAATTTAAGTTAAGAAATATAATTATACCTCAGCTACTAATAATATGATCAATAATTTATGATCAAAGCACGTAAATGTCATCAAATGCCGGCATTGTTCCTGTGATTCCTCTGGTGTTGCAAAAGAATGTGAGCGGCGGTGATAACTTAACACCATTTACCAGTGGGAGGCTCCTTTGCACAGGATGCCGGCTAGATAAGGGGTACCACAAAGGCATTGTTGTGTTTCGATCTGAAGGGCACCGTAGCTTGTGAAATTACTGGGAAAATGAGACTTAACATCTTATGTCTCAAGATGTCGAGCGCAGTTCTAGTGCCGCTCAGAATTTTTGGGGTTTTTCAAGAATCCTGAGCGGCATTGCACTGTAATGGGCAGGGCGTATCAATTACCATCAGCTCAACGTCCTGCTCGTTTTGTCCGTTATTTCCATAAAAAAATATACACCAGGTGTATGCTCGTTTAACCTCCTTTTCCATAAAAAAAAAGAAAAAAAAATATTTCAAAGTGAATTTTACTTGCTACTAACCCTTTACTTTCACGAATTAAAGAGTGACTTTTCAAAATTGCTGTGCCAAAGTAACCCAAATAGGTGTGAATAGAAAAGTCGTGAACGCGACAGAACACAATAAAATGAATAATGATTTGACGACAAGCAGGTAAAATGTTAAGGAGGAATTAGTGGAAAATGTGTGACGTCATTTATTTTAATAGCGGTACTATCATTACTACCTGTCAAGTATATCTATCTTAATGAAATAAACGAGCAATATAAAATATACCTACATATTATATAAATATATATATCTGAATCTGGGAAACAACTCCAACGATTTTATGAAATTTAGTATACAAGTAGTTCCGGGGGCGAGAAATCGATGTAGCTAGGTTTCAATAAAAAAATGTTCTTTTATCCGTGTTTTAATGAGTAACAGCTACAATAACAGTAGAATACAAAGGTCAATTTTGCTAAATACAAGACTGTAATAGCTCAGATGGGACATTAGGTGATCCAGAAAGCAGAAAACCCCGGTTCGAATCCACATGTCCTCGTCGTTTGTTTATTGTTTAAGTTTTGTACATTCTTAAAAATCAGGCTCGGTCGTCTGGATATTAATGAATGATCTTAATGAAATAAAGTTAAAAGAGTGATGGTTATTTTGGTTCAGAGAGTGTTACTTAATCATAGTAGTTGAAACCACTAATAATAATTGACTAATCATATTTAATAATTCACTAATATTAAATATGATTGCATTTACATTTATTCAAATTAAACATCATCCAATTTTAACTGACAGCAATTTTTAAATTTGTACTAAATTCAATAAATTTGCTCTTGGATTTCGTGAAACATTTGTTTTGGTACATTTTCACGGATTCCATTTTAAAAGCAAAACTAGTTTATGTTTGTTCGTAGCGCTTACATTATGATTATCATTGTTGGCTGGTATTTGTGATATGTATGTATTTAATGACGTAGGATAATAATCACGCTTAATTAATGTAATTAAGTAACTAAGCCACAAATGAGGACATCATCTCCACCACCTGGATGTGTGGCGGTCCTCCACAGTGCGGTTTTCAAGGTATTTTCTTCCACCTACTACAAAGCTGTGGAATGGTCTTCTTCGTGCGGTGTTTCCGGGACGATACGACATGGGTACTCACTCTCTTAACACCAGGTGACCCGCTACGCTTGTTTGTCCTCTTTTTCCATAAAAAAAAATTGTATATGTGTTTGACATTTACGATGCTACAGACAGGTCGGTAGGTCAGATTAGCGTATATTATGATACATTATGCGTCAGAATTGAAAATAAGATTGAGATATGAAACGGTTGAATTTTATCCATCCAAACTATCTCAATAGGTATTATGCGCGAATATCAATAATGGTTTATTTTATATCAATAAGGGACGAGACGAGCAGGACGTTCAGCTGATGGTAAATGATAAGCCCTGCCCATTACAATGTTGTGCCGCTCAGGATTCTTGAGAAACCCATAGAATCTGAGCGGCACTAAAATTGTGCTCATCACCTTCAGACATGATGTTTTGTCAGTAATTTCACTAGCTACCCCCGTCACCCCCGGGTGGCACCCGTCAGACCAAAACACAATAACGCTTACACATTACTGCTTCACGGCAGAAAAAGGCACCGTTGTGGTTTTCGTCATCTAGCCGGCATCCTGTGCAAAGTAGCCTCCCACTGGTAAACGAATGTGCCGTGCGTTATATGAGTCTCCTCAATCAATTGTATTTATTGAAAAACTTAAATTCCTAACTTTTATAACTAGTGAAATGCCGTTTATTTTATTATTTTCATCGAGCCGTAATACAGTTCAAAACAATTTCAACAACAGCACAGCACGGCTGTGACTCGATACTTTTGTGTAGAGTTGGATGGATCGGATCCAAACCACACCAATAATAGGTATTCTGGGCAAAGAGAATAGTGTTTCACAGCTATGTGGCTTGTATACCACAATGTTTTGGACTCTATTGATATAAGAATTATTGGAATCATTTTCTTTTTCAAGTATATTTGGTATGTCACCAAGTAATTAAGTAGTAGACATTCATGTGTATGTTATAGATTAAAATAGAGATACGAAATCAAAGAAGCACTCTATTCTATAATTTTCATAGCTTTAAATCGAATTTTCGGTTTAAAAGCTGTGTAAAAGGTTATCGATGATTTTCACCTTTCTCAATGCTGAAAAAGTAATTATAATTTACAATATATTCATAAACATGAGGTTGAGACATTTTTTATAAATTTTGCTTGAGATCTTTATTTTTATAGCCAGCGTATAATTATCTTCTATTTAAAAAAAATAATTAGTACAAGCAAGAGTTTCACCTGATTATGCCTCATAACTTAAATTCAGTGCAGTTAAGGATTCTTGATTGAATCCTAAATTCTGAGCGGCACCGCAATTACACTCGTCACTTTGAGACAAAGGATAATTGTTAAATCAAATCAAAAGCACTTCATTCATGTAGATCATGGAAATGACTCTTGTGAATGTCAAAAGATTTATTTTCTTTATACATTTACCACCACTTCGGAAAAGGTTGAGCTTTCATCTCGGCAAAAAAAGGCTTGTTGTGGTATCCACCTAGGGGACATCCTTGGAAACAAGCCTTCCACTGGTAAAAATAAAAGTGTGTGAAAGTAATATTCGCACGCGATTGAAGTAAAACTATATTATTTAAGCAAGTGAGATTTTATTTATTTTACAAAGAATGATTAATTCATTAGAAAATAAAAACTTTTTACAAGTCAAGTCATTGTTGGGTTTTTGTTATTCTCTTTTATTCTGATTTATTGATGAAAGAGTACAACTTTTCATTTAACATATAATTCGTTAATACCACTTGCACGTTTTAAAATTTTCACTCAATAAATAAAATAAGAAATTGAAGGTTAAATTATTAATTGGCACACATCGATCAATATGACGTTGTATTTTGTATTGTATTATATATTAACGAATATGGCTTTAAGCGCTTGAAAAAACCAATTTAAACGCAGTTTACAGTCTATTGGTGAAGCCACTTAAAAACTATTTAAAAAAAAATTCGTAGTTGTTTTGAGATTTCTCAAAATCTATTATTATTATCGGTCCAAATTGTATTCAAAATTTAAGTTTGGTCAAGAAGCGTCTATGTGGAGTGTTACAATAATATACCACAGATTGTAAATGGGGCGACCACCCTCAGGCTTTGTAACGATTACATTGTAACCATATTTTTATGAAAAAAAAATTAAGTCCACTCCTTAAGAAAAATAAAATTAAGTTCCTTGCGCCCGTTCTTCTCAGGTCTATGTCGTATTTCGCGCAATATTTAAATTTGAATATATTTAGAGCATAATATCTTTGTCCTTTTGCCAAATTCAGATTCGAACCTGCTACTGTCAATATACATTTACGCCTTGCTACGAAGCGGGCTTGGTAAAAAATTCTGTCAAGCTGTTTCATATGAATTCTAATTCTAATTATTAGTCTATTATTAATATTTCAGCCAGCATAGATCATTGGTTCGAGTAATAAATTCCAAAGGATAAAGCAAGAAATAAAATTTAAACTATGCACTTAATCACAGAACACATTAATCAGGAACAATTTCGCGAGGGTTTTGGCAAACAATACATGATTGTGCACTTTACCAAAGAGTCAATTGTTTTAGCAAACAACGCAACACAAATTATTGTAATAGAAGTTAAAGAAATCATTTAAACTGTCTTCGCAATCAAATATTTTTATCAGTGACAGTTTGATTTTAAAAAATTTACAATACTAACTTTTGATTTATATTTGATCATTAATTTTGATAAGAAAACAAACCCGGATGTGTTGCGACAAATGATCAGTGTGGTTCAAATCAAAAACGATATTACTTGCAAATTTTGCCGTGAGTCTGATTTAAGGCGTCTTCATCTTCTCTGCAATTGCGGCCCACTAATGCATAAGCGTAACACCATCCTTGGTGACTACACCTTGCTCCCAGGTGGTTTTTAATACTCACATCAAGTAGATACTGAGGTTCTTAAATGCGGAAAGGCTTGACGACGAGCTATAAGTATGAGTGGCGAACACAATCGTTCAATTTTGGACGCGGTGTTACAAGGACTAAATAGCGAACCTCTTCAAATAATAATAATAATATATCAATTGTAGTAAGTACAAGAAATTATGGGTATTTGTCCTAAAGAAGATGCTTGCTTTGTGCTTGTCACATTCAATTTTCTTTTACATAATTCATTACAATATTACATCAAAACAAATGAAACAAATAAATCAGCCGCAAAATTTAATCCAACACGTAAAGTTTGATAACTGTCCCTTAGGAACTATCCTAATCTGAATAGTAGAAATAGATGTTTGTATATCGGAGAGTAGCAAATAAGTTCAATGCACGCCAGAGATTTGTAAAAATAGCGATTTGTATTCATACAGCCTATAATTGAACAATAAAAAGCTTGTTGTGCATAAATTTCATGTTCATTTCGCACTTCCTTTGGGATTTTAACAGTCATAAACAAAATGCGCAGAACGCAATTCCTTTGAGATTTTACAGTTATAAGCACTGAGATCTGTACAATGCGAATGATCCAAGCATTGTAGGCGTTTAATAGGGATTCAAATTTTGGCATTAATACTTTTTTGATCTTAAAGTGGAATTGTGCAGATAGAACCCTTAGCTGAGAAAAAAATGGGATCATTTTCTTACCAACGTTTCTCGCTTGCTTCACTTTTGTTGGCCTGTTCTCATTTTGAAACGCCCATTCACAAGATTACTGTATTTTTTCGGGTTCCTAACAATAAATCCACGTTTCGTCTCCTATGGCAATGTCTTAAACAGCATTAGAATGTCCGTGGTTCTTCATTAGCATCTGTGAGCACCATTCCAAGCGAGTTCGCCTTTGCTCCGCTGTCAGTTCACGAGGGATCCAAAGACAAGAAAGTTTCCGAACTTTCAATTCTTAAAAAGTAAAATCCGTGTAAAATTTTCTGAATTTGGCTCATACCAATCTCCAATAGTCCTCGAATTGTCTCATAGGTAATCATGGTTTTCTTCAATTAGCCGCTTAACAATAGCCACATTATTTTCGTTGACGGCAGTTGAAGGTCGCCCTTCACGAAATTCATCATGTAAACAAACCCGACCTCTCCCAAACTCAGCAAACCATCGTCTCACGGTACTCAAGCAAGGTGCTTCTCTCCCAAAAGCATTATGAAGACGAGCAGCACAGTCTTGCGGAGAGAGAGAACTTTTAAAGTCATAAAAAATCATCACTGTAAAATCTTTTCGACTTAATTCCATTTTCGTTGCATACGTAGAACTTTGATGTGTGATAAAAACAATTGACAAATGATTTCCCGCCAATTGTTTTTTTTATTACTAAGACGTTTGAAACGTTTCAGAAAATATAACATTCGAAATTCAAATAGTTCCGATTAGCTATCAGTGCAAAACTTTTAGTGTGCCCCATGTATTAGTCTTGTAAAGATGTTCCAAATTTTTATTTATTTATTGAACTCAAAATTCTACTCTGCATAACAACTGCGTTAGTCATTTTAAAATATATGATTTTAATTCTCATTAGCCCAGTATTAGCTGGAATCATGTGCAAGGAAGCCTCCTTCATAGCTTGGGTAATAGTAATTAGGCTAAAAATCTTTTGTCTCAAGGTGACGTACGCAGTTATGATGCCACTCAGAATTCTTTTTTTTTTCAATAACCCTAAGCAGGCACTGCATTTAATGGCCAGAACGATTAACTAATACATGACCTGCTTTTTTAATATATAAAAGGGGGTGAATGGGCAAGAGGCAACCATGAACATCCGCAACAACGGGGACCAAAAAATGCGTTGCCGACCTTAAAGTGAGAGGTATGCTCTATACTTGAATGTACCTAAGTCGTATCGGTTCGGGAAATACGCAGTCGGTAATTGATTCCACAAAGTGGATTTGTGAGCCGAGAAATTTATTGCAAGCTTAAACGATAAATATCTACAACTACTTTGTCCAGGTTTATTTTTATATAAAAATGTATTATTTTTTAAAAATTTTAATATTATGGGGTTGAAATGATTATAACAGGACATTTACTCCAGCGGAATATTATGAGTCTACTACTTAACAACTTCTCATTTAGGTCAGTTTTGTATCTTGTTCCTCCGAGGATTTATAATAAATTTTACAATTAAAAGATAACCTTGGCCTTAGAGGTGCCCACGTCGGCATTTAATTTCGCCTGCATCTTCGGAGACCACAGGAAGTTTGGAGACATCAGTTCGTGACTCTGATCAAAGAGGTAAGAACCATCATTGCTAGTCAACAATAAAATAACAAAGTCACAGAAGATTATCTGCTGTAAGCACACAGAGACCAAGCGCATATGTGTCGAAATATATAAGACCCAGTTTTATTTACGACAGTATGACAAATATTTTTCCAAAACCGTAGTGCGAAACCCTCTGGATGATGAAGTAGAAGCTGCAGCCAAGAAAAGACGATACTGCACGTCTTGTACGAGTTAAAAAAGAATGTCAAAGATGACTTGCGCCAAAAGCAAGAAAACAGTTCTCGGCGAACACAAAAATTATGTTTGCTTTGAATTTCTTTAAGCCAAATAATTAGTATTGACTGATTATTTTTCATCAAAAGTTTAAAAAAGCATTTATGTTGTTTATAAGAAAAATGTAGTATTTTATTATGATATTTCCTTTATATACTAACTTAATATATAAACTTTTTTTTGATTACAGTTTAATGTTTTAAATATATACATAATTTCACTGAAAATATTATTACTTCATTAAACCCACATTAATGTAATCAGGTTAATAAATGCAATAGGTAGGTATTTTGTTTAAAAAAATCTCTATTATATTATGCTCCTCTGAAGCGTATAGTTACCTTTTATGTAATATAATAAGGTTTCAATAGTAATTAAAGTAATCAAATCTTTTTTAAGGTTATTTTATCGCAATTTCATAGAGCCGAGACACGACATTTAATTTTATGAGACAATTACAAAAGCCATGATGAACAATTGATGATTCCTCAAAAAGAAAATTAAATTTTGCCATTTACTTAATTTGTTACAAATATTTTGAAATTAATTTTTACAAAAAATGTAAAAAACAACAGTTTTTTTGATACAGATCTTTGATATAATCCAGTGAGCGCATTAGGTAATTTATACTTTGATTTATTTAAATTTAAATTTTGCGATTTTTAATTCAGTTTGAATAACATAAAACTCATCAATCAAAATATAAAAAGTGAGGCAAACAATCATAATTTACTTGAAGTATAAAATTATAATTGAAGAAGTACTTTATTTATAACAAAACAATGCTTATTATTAAACTATATTTACAATACTATATGCTAATTATTAAACTATGTATATTTACAAGCTATATGAAAGTATAATCATCACTACGAGTATACTAACAATACAAGGAGCAATTCAACGTTGGACAGCTAGGCTGATACGTTGACCGAAATAGCTGCTAGCGCTTGGATTTCCAGTAGCTCTTTTGAAGCACGTAGATAGCACTTTGTACATTTTTCCCGCTTACTTTGTACTTTTCTATGCGCCACGGGCAAAGTGTCTCGAAACCGAATGGCACAAAGTTTTGGGACTCACTGAGATCGACATATTTACGAAGTTTGCTGTCTTGGGCAGTAGAAGCAGCAGCCCCAGCACCAACTGAGGTAATTTGGACATGAGAAGAAGCCAGAGAGACGCAAGTCACGTCCCACACCAGCGCCCTACCTTCATTTGTCGAAAATATTTATGTTTATCGTTACATATTTGATCCTAGTTAAAAAAAATAAAAGAGTAACTTTTAAAAAAAATGTATAGTCTTGTAATAATAAAAATCATCTCAGGCACTGTAAACTTCTTGACAAAACAATGTTGATCCGCTACTTACGACTACTTACTACTACGACTTACTATGTCATCTAAATTAATTATATACATTGTTTAATAAACATAATAGCCAAATCAATACGTGTATTAAATAATTAATAATTGCAACGCCATTAATAATTCAGTTGATGTTTTCAATAAGCGAATATAGGTAATTATTAATTGTGTATCGAATTATTCAACTTCAATTTTCATGAGTAAAATTTCCAAGCGTTTCCCATTTTCTTTACTATAAAAACAAAAAAAAAATTTAACAAAAAAACAACCGACTTCAAAAACACTATTCCAAAATAATAGATAAGTCTATTGTTTTGGAATAGTGTTTTTGAAGTCCGTTGTTTTTTGATTATTTGATTTTTAGTAAATTTGAAGTACACTAACTAACAACTTGTCTTAATATGTGCAGATATACAAAAAATTTCAATGCAGCAATGAACGTAAGCGCTTAATTGAAGAGTTCCGTTACTATGCCATGGATTCCGTAATCAGAACCTAACCAACCTCTCATCAAACTATCTTTGAGGTATATCCTTTCCAGTCAAAAAAAAATCATCGAAATCGGTTGGCGCGATATTGAGTTATTCATAAATTTATCATCCAATTTGCTATTCGTATGTATAGCAAATTTAAGACTTTTATGATTTTTCTCAAGGATGCCATTGTCAGATCTGGACCAAATGGGACCACACAGGAAACACCAGCTTTCAAGTAAAAAAAGAATTATCAAAATTGGTTCACCCAGTCGAAAGTTTTGAGGTAACAAACATAAAAAAAAACGACGAATTGAGAACATCCTCCTTTTTTGAAGTCGGTTGAAAATTAAATTAAATAAAATCATTAATATATAATTCATCAATTAAAGCAATGATACTAACAAATGTTAAATGTACTTTTTACCATTTACTACCACTTCGGAAAAGGTTGGACTTTAATGGCAGCGTCGTGTGCCGGGTCGTCCTTCCCTCAAATATGTAGGAAGGGAACGATAGCTGGTCCATGCACTGTTCGTGAACGGGTGCTGCTTGTGGTTCCAGGTCAACCTGTCATTGTTAGTAAATCATCGTATTTATTGGAAGCGATTACTTATTATGACAGTAAATACGACCATCATGTTCACGAAGCATCCTTACACAGACAATAAATTAAACCTCTTAAGGTTGATGCATCGAATATAATATGATAATTTATAATTATACAATTTATTGTGTATTACTTTGTAATACTTGATATTTAAAACAATTTTAACTTTGAACATGTTCATAATATATTCATAACTTGGGTGCAGCAACTTACAAACTAATTTGTTTGAAAGAGTGACCCTTGAGTTTCTTGTTCTTATATTCTTCTCTCGAGCTTGTCTTTTTCCGAACATATGGCAGATTCGGTAAATTAGAAAAATATGTATTTTAGTGACGATTCAAAAACTAATAATAATGTACTGAAGTAAGTGAATATAAATAAAATAGTAATGCAGTTTAATAATGAAAGATTTATTTTAAAGTTAGAAGTTAGTCAAAGATCTAAAACTGGTTCTTGATCAAAAACACACTCAAAATTTCCTTACTTCTTCAGGCTGAGCTTGATTAAGGGTGAGAATAGCTGTATATATGTATGCTTATGTATGTATGCTCGAGGCGGAATCTTGGGGCAGATTTTCCCTTCTCTAAAATATCTCGAGTGAAGCAAAGGCTGTTGGTGGTAAATTTAAAGTAAAATATTTCATGAAAGTTTTTTAACATTTTTCCAAACTACCAGAACTATAATAATTTTATTATTATTTTGTTAAAATTTAACCGGCAATATAGATTTAAAAGTGTGGCAATGTGGAAATATTAAACCATTACATTGAAATTTATAATTAATATAATTTATTGACGTTAAACAATTAATTATTTTTGAATTTTTATGTAAGCACAAAAAACCGAATAGGTGACTGAATGTTATATAATATATAAATATATGTGGTACAGTTAATTGAATCATCTGACATGGACCAAACCTAATATAATATATTACTGAATATTCTATAAATTGAATATCGCCGTAGCTAGTGAAATTACTGGGCAAATGAGATACATTATTTAATGTAAGGTCAGCAAAGCTCATTTAACTATCAACACTAATGTTGTGGTGAGAACTAAAGAAAGAAACAAACTAACTAAAGAACAATGGTGACCATTATCGTAAATTGATCACAATCAAAATACATATTTTGCCCTTTGCGGTTTCGTTTCAGGCCCAAGGGTGTCGTAAGAGGCGATTTAGGGCATTTAATAACGGGAGGCTTCTTTGCACACGATGCCAGCTAGATTATGGGTACCACAACGGTGCATTTTTCAGCCGTGAAGAAGTAATGTGTTTCGGTCAGAAGGGCACCGTAGCTAGTGAAATTGTTGGGCAAATGAGACTTAAGTGACGAGCGCAATTATAGTGCTGCTTAGAATTTACGGATTTTCAAGAATCCTGAGCGCAATTGATTGTAATTTGCAGGGAGTATCAATTACCATCAGCTAAACATCCTGTTCGTCTCGTAACATAATATTCTCATCACATACATGTTCACTGACATTTGTAAAATATTTTTAGTTGACCACATATTTTCCGCTGAGAATTTCATATTATAACATTGAGATGTGTCGGAATAAATTTAATATTGAAGGAATTCCTCAACAGCTTCGCCTAACATCGGTTTCGTTTATTGAAAAATTTATTCAAAGTGTAGAATATTATGCAGCTTCATGCAAAAATTATATTGATACTAATAATTAAGAAACAATTTTGTCAGTATAATATGAGTATTACTTATTTTGGTATGTTTTCTGAGTCCTCTTTGGATTGCGGGTTAACTGAATCGGAAATTCCTTCCTTCTACGGGATTAGATCCCGTAGGAAGAAGGTGGAAGAAATGACCTAACCAGTTAGGTATAAAAGGCATTAATTTTCTCAAAATTGATTCCTTTAAAATTCTTTTCCATGACATTTATAATACTACTACCGCTCAAGAAACTCTTCCTTCTTTTTTTTTGCGCTCTTTTTAAAAAAAAAGTACAATAAAAAGTCATTTTTATTGCTATAAAATAATCATTATCTAGTCCTGGGCTGTCCAATCACTTAGATATTAATCTGTGGAGTTATATTTTCTATATTATTATTATAGATAATGCCTCAACAGTGTCTGTGACTTCAAAAGTATATACATTTACCCTTAAAGCTATTATGTGTCTTATGAAGCCTACTAGAATTAGTTACAAGCAATCCCTTGCTTCTAGTATTATAAAAATTAAAATCACTTTAAAGAGCAAAAAGGTGACGATTTTGTGAACGTTCGTCGCTTCATCGGAATTTAATTGTAACACAGTTAAATTTGTCACTTTTGATTATGTATATTTTTTGGGACTCTATTATTTTAAAATATTATGTATACCAGAGGGAGGCTCTTTTGCACAGGATGCCGGCCAGATGATGGGTACCATAACGGCGCTTATTTCTGCCGTGAAGCAGAAATGTGTAAGCATTATTGTGTTTCGGCCTGAAGGGCGCCGTACCTAGTGAAATTACTGGGCAAACGAGACTTAACATCTTATGTGTCAAGGAGGCGAGCGCAATTGTGGTGCCGATCAGAAATTTTGGGATTTTCAAGAATCCTGAGCGGTACTATATTGTAACGGGCAGGTCGTATCTATTACCACCTGAAAAACGTCATGTTCGTCTCGTCCCTTATGAAATAAAAAAAAGGCCAGACATAACTCGTCATCATTGTGATCATGTATTAGTCCACTGATCGTTCATATATCTCTCATAATGTACGTACTGAGGCAGCCCGGCTCTTCTCATTTAGCAGATTACGTATTACATCAATAATAGGCCAACGACCAAATTTAAATAATCGGTATCTTATTATTCTTAATTTTAAAATCTGTTGACACAAAATTCTTGGATGCGCCGCAACTCTTTGTTCTTTTTGTTGTAATTTTTTTTTATTTAGACACAAAAAAAGTATTTTACAATTTAACTTAAATTTTAATGCAAACATAAACCTATTTGGGCTTTACCGTGTACTACACTCGTCGCATGTTATAAGTAATTAATTAAGAGAAAACTAAAAATATACTAAACGACATAATATCAGTTGTAAGAACTAATAGCAATGTAACCTCAAAAATATTTTACAAATTATTTACATTAAACACTTTTTCTAATTTTTACAAACTTATTATATTAAATTACAAACAAACAAAGCTAGTTCTTACAGCATACTTATTTACAAGTACCCTTCTATTCATTTACGTTTGTGTATTATTGTTCTCTGTTAAGGGTAAGGTAGTTTTATTACGACATATACAGCATGTTTGTGTTTCATACTCACAGCATTCATCTATTTATAATATAATTTATAAGATAATATTTTTTAAATTTAACTTTTATATTTTTAATTGTTATCTCCTGTTTTAAAGATGTAGGAAGTTTATTCATTGGAATGGCATACTATAGTGTAGCATATCACTGTTATGGCAAACCATAGTGCAGACACTTCCTGTACAAAATTGAGAGATACACATAGACAACAGACACATTGGCATGATTGGCAAAGGCCAATTGTCTCTTGTGCCGTGACCAAAATTGTCACCGAGTCGAGTGCGAACAGAGTCGCACGCAATACACATTACATAATACACGCGCTAATAACAATGTATAGAACTACATTGGCTAATACAATTCTAATAACCGATAAACAAAATCAGTAAAATTGATGCTGACTGTGCTTAAAGATTTAAGATGGATAAATTAAAGAATATAATTTAGGGCATTGCTTTTATAGGCTATTTATATATTTATTGTATTAAAAAATCTTTGAGATAATTGCTTATAGTAGTAATAATCCAAATCATTTATGATCCCTTAAAATGGTCATTTAAAACGAAAATTGAAATATAGGCCACTTAATAAAATTTTCTATTTCACTAAATTGCCAGCAACGCTCCTATGATTCCTCTGATGTTGCAAGAGAATGTGGGCGGCGGTGATCACTTAACACCAGGTGACCCGTACGCTCTTTTATCCTCCTGTTTCCATAAAAAATAACATGGAGGCGCCGTGTTGAATTTTGATTACTCCTATGTTAGGGTAAAATACATCACAATCGGCCCACAGTATGTAGCAACATAAATCAATTTTAATTTATATAGTTATTTTGTAGGAACTTGAATCAACAAACACGTTTGGAAATGCCAATAAAAATAAAGAGTTCTAAATGAAAAATCTATTTGAATTTTGAGTGAAGAGCTCTTCTTATAACAAATAAGCGGCAATTCAAAGGTTGTATCGTTTTCAATTTGTATAATTATCACTTGTTAAAAGTTCCGGTTAAAGCACTTAAAATAAATAAAATAAAAACACAACAAAACAAAACAAAAGGTTCTAAATTAATATAATCTTCTTTATATAGTCATTTCACTAGCGGGGCTTTCTTACAAAATACCATATTAGCTGGAAAGACGCGTAGATATTTCACAGCAAACTCCTTGCAATAACGGTGACGTCACTATGATTTGTAGCGGCACTTGATCAACGGTTACCCACCGCGCTAATACTGTGCCTAAATGAGAAATACGAATGAAAAATAAGAACGCTTTACGAAAAATATGCTACACTTCCGAATTTACAACAAATTTTGTTGAGCAAAATTATAATTACCATGAAATCGATATCAAGTAAACGTTAACATTTTTTCTGATTTATTTCATTTATTCGGATAATATTATGTATACGATTTCATAAAAATTCAATTACACTGGCCTGCAAAAGTAAGTATCACACTTTTCAAATTAATTTTTTTTCTTAACTATAGGAGGTAGAGATTTATGTTTAAAAACGTTTTGTTGCAAATTTTATAGGCTTTAATTCTTAGAAACTAAAATTATACATTAGTAACATTTTTAACTTAAAAAAGATAAAACAATGAAACACTTTTAGTTTAAAGTAAAAAAATTCAACTAAAATGTATTACATGTTATTTAATTTTTAATAACTGGTATTGCCTCCTCGAGCTCTGATTACAGCTTCGAGCCGGTTTGGCATACTGAACACTAGGTTTCGGAGCCGATGTTGGGGAATATTCTCCCATTCTTCGACCAGGGCCTGCTTTAGTACCCTGAGGGTAGTAGGTGGTGGTCTGCGATTTCTGACTAGCCTCCCAAGCTCATCCCAGGCGTGTTCAATCGGGTTGAGATCAGGACTTCTTGATGGCCAAGCCATCACGCTGATACCGACCTCCTGAATATACTCTTGTACGATATGAGCCGTGTGTGGCCGGGCATTATCATGCATCAGCATCGATCCATCACCCATATTTGCTAAATACAGCCCTGCATACTCATTGAGAATCTCTTGAGCATATCTTTGCCCAGTTAGAGTGCCATTTTCTATGGCTACTAGCTCTGTGCGACCTTCTGAAGATATGCCAGCCCGTACATGTACACTGCCTCCATTGTATTGGACTCTTTCTGAGATGCAGGCTTGAAGGTATCGCTCACCAGGTCGCCTGTAAACACTTCGCCTTCCATCAGAAGTGTAAAGGGAGAATCGAGACTCATCTGCAAACAAAATTCTTGACCATTCTTCTTCATCCCACTGCATGTGTTCACGGGCGTATCGCAGTCTCGCTACTCGAAGCTGTCTCTCGAGTTTTGGGCCACTCGCTGGTCTTCGGGGTTTCAAATTTGCTTCAGCAAGTCTACTTCTCACTGTACTTACACTAATGTAGTCCCTCCGGGTCTGAAGTAGCTGTTGCTGGACTTCAACTGCATTTTGGTGGCGATTTCTTAACACAGTGGAAATAATATAACGATCTTCTCGGGCACTGGTACACCTGGGTCTGCTATTACAAGGTCTCCTCAGAAGTCTCTTCGTACCTTCGCTTTACCTTGTGGACCGTTCGTATCGTCACACCCACCATTCTTGCAGTGCGACGCATACTGATGCCTAGTTCCAGAAAAGCCATGATCCGAGCACATTCTTCAACTGAAAGAGGCATGATAAATAAATGTTATGTGCTTTTTAGCATAAATTTTTAAAAAAAGACCCATCGATCTTGAAAAAAATTTAAAACAGAAAGAAAAATGTGAATGGTATAATTGTAAATCGGAAACGTCCACTTTGAAAATGGAATGGTTTTGTTTTTGAAGTTTTTTTTCAGCCAATTCTTAAAAGAAGGTTACCGACTATAAAGTTTTTATGTACAAAATTAAATTCTCTTTGGAGTCCTTTTATTTCGAAAGTATATCTTGTGAACTTAAAACGTTATCCCAATTTTAAAAGTGTGATACTTACTTTTCAAGGCCAGTGTATTTTCAATTTTCATATCAATATCCCTTTATTAAACTTAATTCACATCGCAATCGCATTGATCGATGAGAAAAAAAATTTCCATACATTTTTCCATTTTGTCAATTTTTAATATCCATTGTAAGTAGCATTAACAGTGTAACCTCTACTTTGCCAGATTGGACTTAATAGCTTTACTTTATAGTTAGTATGAAAATATATACCATTGTTTTGAGGTTTGTTAAGTTAACATTATAGATTTAATTCGATTATACTCTGCGTAGGTAAGCCACAACCAATATCTTCAATTATGTGTTTCTGTGTACCATAATTAAGTCAAAAGCATTATATTTAAACTAAATTAAATTATCCGGTGAAATAATCGAAAATAACATAGGATACTTAATGAATGAAATTCAACGAACGTAGAACCATTAAATCACAATTAGGTATAATGCGGATTGCACGAGCTCGACCAAAGCTTACCGAGCCTCAAACCAGGGCTTATAGACTTACGCATTCCTCTTTTACTGTCTAATATTTCTGCTTTTCGTTGTATTATTAGACATCCCACAGTTATTAGTTATTTATGCAACTGTTGTGTAATAAGGGCACACACTCATGTGATACTATTATCACACAAATCCACATTCGTGTTTTACTACCTAATTATCAACAGTGGCATACAAGACTTTATGTACACCCATAATATGAATCCTCATCATCTAAAGGAGTGATGTAATGAAATTCAGTATAACTTTGCAACACTCGTTTGGGTGATATAATGGTTATTACGACTGGCTTTTTTAATGTTAGCAGTAAGATATCTGTTTCAGAATCTTTAATAGAGGATTTAAAGCATGGATGTAGATAAATTATATTAATAGCGCTATTATCGAATATTCTTTCTGAATACAAGAGTTTTCAACAGACAGTTAGCTGCTCTTCGCTGTTGTATTTCTGTGTTTACTATAGTCAATTAATACGTAATAATAATTATTGTTACAATTATTTGGTTTCCATTATGAGGTTTGCCTGTGAAGATAGTGGTTTATCGTGCTAATATTATATATTGAAAAAACATTATAAACAAAACATAATTATTATTATTTCTTATTTTAGTTATCAAAAACTCATTGCGTCCTATGTAGAAAAAATTTATATTATAGAATTAAATTAACGGCGGCCATCTTGGATTTCAAAATGATGCCAAATTCGTTCTCTGCACCCTCGAGAACCTCGGATTTGATATCCATATTGTTGAATACATAATTTTGCACGGCGGCCATCTTGGATTTCAAAAATGATCCCAAATCCGTTCTCTGCACCCTTGAGAACCTCGGATACGATATATATATTGTTGAAATCAAAATTCTGCACGGCGGCCATCTTGTATATCAAAAATTATTCCAAATTCGTTCTCTGGACCCTAGAAATCCTCGGGCGCCTCTATCGTCTCGTTTTTTCGTTTCATCGAGTTTCAAAAAACAACTATGTTAAAGAACTTCTTTACTTACACTTCAAAAATTGTTGCAATAATAATTAAATACGTGATGATTTTATTAAATTCTAAATTTATATTTTATTTCATCTTTATTTATGACATATAATCTAGAATTTCTTACAATTTACTCATTTAGGGAAATGTGTATTCACTTGCAACATTATTTGGCTGTCTGTGTGTATGATGGCGAGTGTAAGTACGTGACGCTCACGCACACATGAATTATAATGTTACTTCTATATTGACAGGAACTATGAATGAAACTATCGTTCTGAGCGTTATTATTCTATGCATAAATACATATAAACATCTATCGCTTGGAAACAAACATCCATATACATCATATAAATGTTTGCATATAAATTGATTGCGATTGTCAATGAAGTTTCACTTTCACACCAAGCACACACTCTTTTTAAATGACTTCAAAAAAGGAGGAGGCTCTCAATTTGTCGGTTTGTTTTTATGTTTGTTACATCAGAACTTTCGACTGGGTCAACCGATTTTGATCATTCTTTTTTTATTTGAAAGCTGGTGCTTTCCGAGTGGTCTCATTGCAATTGGTACAGATCTGACAATGGCATCCATGAGACAACCTTAAAGTCTTAAATTTGCTATTGCTAAGTATGTGCGCGACAAATTTACGAATAACTCAATATCATCGCGTGAACGAATTTAGATGATTCTTTTTGTATTGGAAAAGTAGTTTGGTGAAAGTTCTGTTATGTTCTGATTATGGGATCCATCACAAAAGTAAAGGAACTCTTCAATTCTTAGGAGCAAGTTAACGATACTTGGCCGAATCTTTTTTTATGTTATCCGGATATTTAAGTCACCTACCGTACCATCGTTATGGTCATACTCGAATATGATGATCAATGCACATCTTCAACCACGAGGGTGAGATGTGTCGCAGAATTTCTGTCTGTAAACAAATTGCAATGTGCTTAGGTTAATTGCTTTATATAAAAATACGTAATTATTTTTTCCTTTTTAGTGCATATTACATGTTTTGTTTTAGAATAGTGTTTTTGAAGTCGGTTGTTTTTTTTGTTAAATTTTATTTTTATTTTATTGAAGCGACCACTAGAGTCATCTTGAAACTAATGAATTATTATTTTAGAAGGTATTAATACAATGTTATAATTTAACTCGAAAATAAAAAGAAACAGCTTTTATAATCTTATTAGGAGCAACGCAGAGTTAACTCCAGCTTAAAACTTTCACCACAGCTACTTCTCTAGGCATATTATTTCATGTAGGTATGTGCAAGGGTCTTTCATTAGAAATTAATCGTCATAAAATCACTTCACTTGTCAACCCAAGCCTGTGTCTTCATATCACAGCGTCGCAAGTTTGTACATTATTAATTTCTATTTACGAAGTAGGAACGCTTGAGGTGTAAATAGGCTACCAGAGATGAAATTTAACAATTCACGCGAATTCCAGCGAGATTTGCAGAAACTATAAACAGAATATTATATTTAATTTATAATGAGCACTGTGCTATGAATGTGTTGTTAACGTATTATTAAATAATTGGACTGAAAGAGAGAATAAGTAATTAGGTAGACAATAATAATTTGGTACCTTCGTTTGATTTGTGATAATTATTGGGCATTTCATGCATTTTTTTTATGAAATTAAGGGACAAGACGAGCAGGCTGATGGTAATTGATTCGCCCTGCCCATTATTATGCATTAATGATTATTGAGAATCCCAAAAATTCTGAGCGGCACTACAACTGCGCTCGTCTGCTTGAGACATATGATGTCAAGTCTCATTTGCCCAGTAATTGCACTAGCTACGGCGTCCTTCAGACCGAAACACAGTAATGCTTACACATTACTACTTCACGGCAGAAATAGGTGGCCGTTGTGGTACCCATAATCAAGCCGGCATCCGGTGCAAAGGAGCCTCCCACTGGCAAAATTTAATACATACAATTTTTTTATCAAATTTGGATAATTTTTTTGAAGTTATAACCCTCACTTCTGGGAGTTCCTAATAACACAAATTAAATTTGAAAACAAAATTTATGAACGATGCGGGCCACTGCGAGGAATTTTTCTGCTGTCAAACAGAAATTTTCCAGCATTATTATGTGTCGGTTTTAAGCGATGCAGCTAGTGTATTAAGTATGTGAGAGCAAAATTTAAAGAAATAAACATCTTAACTGTTGCCTCTCAATATATTTTATACAATGTTATGTATGTACAAAAGCCACTGACCTGTATAAATACCACTGGACAGGCTGTTTCATATGTTTGACATCAAATATTTTTGCCTATTTCAAACGCCACTCGCGAGCGTCCAGAGAACGAATTTTGACGTATAAGTAATACAAATGGCTGCGAGTGGAGCGTACAATACTCTGAAGTATTATTATTGCATTTTAAATTAATTTCGGTCGTTTTCCGTGTTATTTATACTCCAGGAATCAACGTATTAAAGTACACAGTAAGATTTCCTATCGATGTTTGTTTAGCTGGGGTTGTCATCACTAGTCTTAGTACAGCAAACTCTCGCTATATGAGCATCAGCGCCAAAATGGCGAATATCAAACAGGCACAAAAGCATTTTCACAGCCGCCAGTCCAGTAGTAAATAGTAGAGGTCAGTGACATAAGCACATATGTAAATTTTCTAGAAACTGTCATAATTATGGTTTTGACACCAGGAAAAAACATAAGCTTAGTATGACTACGGCTAAGTCGAGTTTAGTAAGTCTTTAGTGGTTCAATGTATATGCTTTTACAACAAGGTCCCAAAAATATTCAAAAGATAATATTATATATTACGAAAATCAATAGAATTTTAAACAACGTTTATGAGTAAAGCTTACTATAACATAAATTATTTTCTTAATAATATACCGTTACAGTTTGGTGATTAAGCGACCGCCGTTAGAATATTTAAATTATAAATTGGATTGTATAGAAATTTTATTAAATAAAACCACTCCTCTCAGGTCTGAGGCATTATTTTCGAATTGTTGGTAGTTTTTGATAAAGCTGTATATTTTAGATAAAAATATTTTTATTTAAATTTGAATGAGACTTAGCATCTCAAAGTAACGAACATTATTGTGATGGCACCGAGCATTTCGGGCACAATCAAAAATTGCGCATGGCATAACATTGTAATGCGCTGAGGGTAACACTTACGTTTCTAATATTTAATATAAAATTCATTAAATTGGGAACCGCTAGTAGCAATTTTGTTATAAATTGGGCAAATGGCGAAGAGGCGTACGTAATATGAACTGAAAAAACAATTTTCCATAGACATCCGTAATAACAGATGTCAAGAAATCAATTGCCAGTCTTCAAGGTAAACTCTAAGCCTTAATGTTCCAAATTCCTATATATCCTTCGGGAATACCGCAACCGGAAGATATTTACAGTAGTACAAAAAAGTGTGGTGATAATATATTAGAAAATATAAAGATTTATTTATCAGCCATTAAGAACCGTACTAGGTAAAACAGAGTGAGCAAGAGTTGAATTAGACACATTCAAGCCAATTATAACATTTTTTTTTCTTGTTAGGACCTGATACAATTTTAGTAGACTTTGTTCCAACAGCTTATATTTAATTTTTTGGACCTCGTTCGTAGGTCATTTGTATTGATATTTTATGCAATAAACACACAAAAGTGCGTGAACCCTACTTAACCTGGCACGGGTTATAAGAGACACTAGAGGGGAGAGTACAGAAATTCAGCTATAGTTGTTACTTTTTGAGTTTCTGTCTTGACCCCTTTAGACAGTTCTACTCACCCCAAATATAAAGTAAAGTTAAATATTCTTTATTATACAACCAAAACCAAAACAACAGAAGTACGACAAAGATGTTTGCAAGTACCAGATGCAGCCTTATCGCTAAAATAACGATCTCTTCTAGGCAACCTTAGGAAAGAGAATATAATAAAAAATTATTGAGTAATATGGATTACAGAAAACGAAAGGACTGTACTAATTAAATATAGTAAATACACATAATACACATATGTATATGGATAAAAAAAATGAATAAGAGAAGGAAATACGACAGATAAGTGGAATTAAAAGTAAAAATAAATAAATAAACGCATCAAATTGAGAATAAATAAAATAGCTTCAATTTCGTTTTGAAAATAGATAGTGAATAAGACTGTTTGATAAACAACGGGAGAGAATAACCATAGGAGTATGACGGTAACAGTAAATGATTTAGCATTTTCATTCGTAGTTTATTTTGAAAACGGAAAAAAAGATTGTGTATCATATCGTTCTTTAAGATATAGAAGAGTAAAAGGGTTGAAAAGTATACAGTAAAGAAGAAGAAGTGAATATTCCTGCGAAGACGAATCGGGAGCCACTTGAGCTTATGGCGGTACTCGGAGACGTGGTCATACCTTCGTAGCTCAAATATAAGCCTTATACAAAGATTTTCAAGAAGCTCAAGTTTGTTCATTTGGTCGTGAGTTAGGTTAAGATTACAAGTATCAGCGTAAACGAGGATTGGTGGAAGAAGAGACTGAGACACCGCAACCTTAGTAGGCATAGGAAGATCATTACGCTATCTTCACCGACTGCACCAAATATCTTTCTGCTCAGCTCAGTCATTTGTGGTATCCAAGTTACAGATTTGTCAAAGGAAATGCCCTGATTGTTTACTTTGTCGCTGGTCTACTATCTAAGAGGCTACTTTTTTATTTTACATTATGGAATATGAACCCCATAACATATATTATTTTCGGTTGATATTTTAAAATGTGTGGGTTTTTCTTAAGCCTCTTCGAATTAGCAACCCGTAACTTAATTATCCAAAAACACATTATTCCTGCTATTAAACCAAAGTAAAAAAAAATAATCGGTGCTTTTTGGCGGTTAATTTTGACAGAGGTTTTTTTCGCAATTTTCGTGGCGTGTTTACTTCGTGTTGCTACCGCATAGAACAAAATATTAGCAAAATTAATAAAAAAAATGAGAAATCTGTTTTGATATTCCTGGTCACCCCGCAATGGTGGTATCAAGATATTAGTCGCCCTATGATCATGACGATTGCAACTACGTCAAGATCAGGGATACAATTATCCTTGGGATAGTTAAAAATACATAACTATATAAATACGAATGAGAAACTTTAGTTCAATACTTGTTGATGGAGTTATGGAAATCCAGTTGGAAGTAATTAGATATTTGAATTGGTAAGTTGAGGAGAAAAATCAGATTAGCTTTCGTATAAATCAGACCACCTCGAGATGTCTGGTTAATGTTGGCTTAACATGAATGTCCATTGATACGGATATTATAATATGATTTATTAAGTTTCTGTTGTGAAGAACCATAAGAAATATCGAAAAAATCTAAATCAACCTTCTTTTTAATATAACATTTATCAAAAGCTTTGTGCCCACGTTATGGTTGGCGAACACCTCCACTCATTATATATTTGAGGTAGAACTTCTTTAGTACTCTGGGAAATAAGCTTCAGAATGCGTTACGAGCGAAAGCTACCGTGACGCGAACGTAGATTTCTACATTTTTTCGTTATTTCAATTCGTTCTTGAACAATATACAATAATTACAATGCAATATTTATTTATAATATTTGGTTTTACTTCAGTCGTGTTGCCCTTTCAGATAACGTCAGAGAGTCGGTTTAGACTCTACTATAAGACTCACATTGATAAATTTTTCACTAATGTCGTCTGTTCCTTACCCCAGTCGGTATTTTTATTAGAAATTACTTATTAATACTTCGAGTACCTATAATTTTTTAAGAACTTGCTGAAATAAACGTAAAAATTACATTCAGAGGAATGCCAAGTTGAGATACTGAATAAAACATTAAACTCAAACCGCAAAGAGATGACATTTAATGAAGTTGTTCCACTGCCTAGAAATATTGAAAAGAGTGTACCAGTACAGTATCATATAAAATTGGAAAATATAGAACTGGACAACCTGCAGCACCTTCTGGAGACAGCTCAAGACATATCTGTGACAGAGGAACCACACTGGACCACCATGATGGCAACACCAAGTTGGACTACCCTTATCCTATATGGCTTGCTGATTGCTGTTGGAGTCACAAGGATCATTAGCTGGAGGAAGTCGCATGCAGCCAAGGACACCGCTGTACAACACAGTGAGGACACTGTGGGAAGCTGCCGGTTCAGCTTCCAGCTTAAGGAGGGAGGAGTTACGCAGGCCCAACACGGCTAAACCTGCATAGGTTGCCACCCCGTACCCCGACGTAGTGCTGATCGAGCACCCATTGTTTTTTACATTTCTTTAGTTTAATTATAATATTGTTTAATCAGTCTTGTTCCAATTTACCTGTCAGTAACATTAAATATTGTTAAATAAAGTGCTTTTTAAAAACTCAATTCCCGACGCCCGATACATAACTCACTTTTTGATTTATTTTTTTTATGGAAGAGGAGAATCAAAGAGCATATGTGTCACCTGATGGTCAGTTATCACCGCAGGCGATCTTAAAAAAAATCAGTTCAGTAATAGTTCAGTCATGTGTATTTCTACTAATACTTTTTTTTTATGGAAAAGGAGGACAAACGAGCGTACGGGTCACGTGATGTTAAGTGATCACCGCCGCCCACATTTTCTGGCAACACCAGAGGAATCACAGGAGCGTTGCCGGCCTTCAAGGAAGGTGTACGCGCTTTTTTTTAAGGTACCCATGTCGTATCGTCCCGGAAACACCGCACTAGGAAGTTCATTCCACAGCTTTGTAGAACGTGGAATAAAGCTCCTTGAAAACCGCACAGTGGAGGACACATCCAGATGGTGAGGATGATAAACTAACTTGTGGCGTGTCGTGCGAAGGTGGAATCGGCGGCAGGAATCAGGTGAAACAGCTCTTCGGAACACTTGGGCAGTGATAAATGCGGTAGAAGACACACAACGAAGCGATGTCTCTACGCAACGCCAAGTGATCCAGCTGTTCACAGAGCACTGGGTCCCCGACAATTCGAGCTGCTCTACGTTGCACGCGGTCAAATGGATCGAGCTGATACTGGGGTGCGCCAGACCAGAGATGACAGCAATACTCCATGTGTGGCCGGAACTGCGCTTTGTAGAGCGCTACAATGTGGGCCGCCGGCTTGAAGTATTGCCGTGCTCTATTAATGACGCACAGTTTCTTCAAAGCCAATTTGGCTTAGCCCTCCAGATGGCCATGAAATTGGCAATCACTCGAGATTTCGAGACCCAGAATTCCGATACAAGGCGAGGCTGTAAGGAAAGTGTTGTCGAAGAGCGGTGATACGACAAATAGGGTTTTCTTAGTGGTAAACGCGCATACTTTTTAACGCGCTACTAATATTTTCGAGATTTTTCGACAATTACTGAATTGTGTTCGGTAAATGTATAACAATCAGTAGAATAACGAATTATTATCTTAGTTTCATTTCTTTACATAATAATATATTGTTATTGAAATGATTTATAAAACGATGAAATTGTAAATGTTGATTTAAAAGAGTGGCAACGAGTTTCTTGCCACTTTTTCGCATAAAAGCTCAACGTTTTCCGAAGTGGTGGTAAATGTAAAACGAAAAGAAAACTTTTGAAATTCATAAGTGTAATTTCCTTGACCTACACAAGTAATGTTTTTTTTTATTTACACTGTAAACCAACAACGTAACAGTTCGTTAATCAATTACTTTAAATTCTTAGAAATGAATAAAAATTAATCGACTTAACTCGGTGAAAAGTAATAAATGAAAACAAAATCCATGAGAATCACTTCACTAATCTAAATTACTGGAAATAGACATTTCGTTAATAACCTTCCAGCAAATTTAGATAGAACGTGGCAAAGGGAACATTGAAACTTGCAAAAGCATCCAGATTAAGAAAATAAATTCTTTCTCATTTTAAGACACGATACTTTAACTTAACGAAGTTGAATGTGACCCTTGAAAGCACACAATACGTGGAGAGATGAGATGGTGAACAATGAAATGTGGGTTTTTAAGGCTATACGGTAACAAATTGCGTCTCGTAATGTCCGCTACTACTACTACCCCAACAGATGAGTTTTTACCCCTACTAACGTCAGGTATGTATTTTTAATTTTAGGTCGTGACGTGAAGGAAATCTTTACTTAGCTCAAGAGTTTTTTTTGGTTTTTTATTTGAACCCGGTAATCTCTGGACCTACTCGTCTCTAGCCAGATTTATGAAAAACAGTATAGGCTCATCTATCTAACATTAAGTTATCAGCTTCACGAAGCATCCTCACACAAACAATAATTTCACGCTCTAAAGGTCGATGCATCCAATAGACGGTAATTTATATGAAATATATAATACTTGCTGTCCAAGTCGGGTCACTTTCAATAACTGATAAATTCAAATTCAAATTCAAATATTTTTATTCAAAATAGGATGTGAAATCACTTATTGAAAGTCAAAAAACTACCACCCATTCCAAAATGAATGCCTCAAGCCTGAGAAAAATGGGCGCAACAAACTCAGCGGGCTTTTTTTTCCATCAAAAATATGTTTTACAATTAAAGTAACATTTACTAAGTAACATTGTACAATTAAACTTATTATTTAATATCCTGAGGGCGGTCGCTCCATTCCCAATCTGTGGTATCATTAAAAAAGTCATTTATGTTATAATAACCTTAACCACACAAACGCTTTTTAACAATTATTTTGAATAATGTAATACTTTTATCCTGGGATCCTGTTGTAAAAGCATATACATCGCCCCACAAAAGATTTATTAACTCGACTTAGTCGAGTAGTAGGCATTATAAGCTTATGTCTGTTCCTAGTGTTAACATTATGGTTATGACAGTTTCTGGCAAATTCACTTATGTGCCTATGAACATACATTACATTATCACGAATATATTTAGAAGCAACAGTCAAGATGTTAATTTCTTACAATTTTGCTCTCAATGATTCCTTAGGGTCTAGGTTATAAATAGCGCGAATAGCCCTCTTCTGCAGCACAAATATTGTATTAATATCGGCAGCGCTGCCCCACAGCAATATGCCATAGGACACAATACTATGGAAGTAACTTAAGTATACAAGTCGCGCCGTATCTATGTCAGTTAATTGTCTAATCTTTTTAACCGCGTATGCTGTAGAACTAAGTCTGTTCGCCAATTCTTCAATATTTTAATTATATATTCGCCCATTGTAATTTGGAATCCAGAGTAATGCCAAGAAATTTAGCAGATTCCACCGATTTTATCACCTCTCCGTTTAACAAAACACTTGCATCAACATTTTTGACATTTGGTACGGTAAATTTTATATATTTCGTTTTCTTGCTATGTTTAACAGGTTATTTGCGCTAAACCAGTACACGATGTCAGATAGAATATCGTTCACTTCGTCATACATAGATTGGTTTCTTTTCACTTTGAAAATCAGTGAAGTGTCGTCCGCAAACAATTACTACCTTATGTTTTTGCTCTATAAGATTAGGAAGATCATTTATATAGATAAGGAAGAGGAACGGTCCGAGAATAGACCCTTGTGGTACCCCTGGTGATATTATATCCTATTTCGAATAAAAATATTTGGATTTGAATTATATTGCAGCGGGGATCACTTCAGGATCAGGTTACTGTAAACTCGATTATCTACTCGATATCGATATTCTGTTAATAAGAGACGTTATTAATTTTGTTCAAGCAACAAAATTCATCAAATCGTGTTAAGAATAATTCAAAACCAATAAGGTTAGCATAATAACCAACTGTAAAATGTTACATTTTGATAAAATAATTGACAATACAAAAATAAAAACTAGAACTGAATCGACTTCAAGAATTTCTAGATCCAAAAGTAAGGATCAAGGTGGCTCATCCCCCTTCAAAGATCTGTTTGCAAGATTTAATCTAAGATACGGTCGCTGCTGTACCGGTCTCTTCACAAACTTCATGATAAACATTAGTGAAACATAACATGCACAGATATTTTAATTAAAGTACATATTGTTATATGTTCTACATGGAGTAAGTGGTGTTTAGATAATTTTAGGGTTATTTTATTTTTGTTATTTATTTATAAGAAGCTATTATTCAACAATTATTTATAAGAGAGAAGAATGTTGATCATTGTCATCTCACATCCGAAGAGAATAGAATAGAAATATATTTACTTACCTTATGGAGTGGCAATAACATAACATATTGTAACAACATTTGGTAAACGACAAAAAGCTACATCAGTTCGTAAAAGAGCTTTGACATTGCGTGAAAAACTGACAAGAAAATCCCAGCCCAAGCAAATTTGTTATTATTTGACATAAAAGATTTAAGTCAGATAATAACAAATTTGCTTAGCCTACTAAATATTATAATACTATTCAATTTGAGATGTCACACGCAAGACCACACAAGAACTATGCATTATTTTCTTCTATTATATAATCTATTAAGCCCTCTATACTATAATATTGTCAATTAATCGAACAATTTTAGGAATATTTCGAAATATAACTTATTATTTAAATTATTTCACTAATAATAAGAACGCCAATGATTTGCCAATATTTATTTATTCTAGTTAATAAATAAATTGATAAATCTCAAAATTTATTCTGTAAGCCAAATAATAATAATCCCGGTAGGTGCAATCATTTATATGATGAATATGGATGTTTTCTTCCGAGTCATGGATGTTTATTTATATTTATGTATGTTTAAGTAAGTATATTGAATTAAATATATCGTTGTCTTGTACCCATAGTTTCAGGGTATGCCTAGTTTGGGGCAAGATAATTTGTGTAAAAGTGTATATTATTATTTTTATATATGTATTTTAGTGCTCGACCGACGGTGAGCGCTGACTCGCTCGAGCGTAGCGCGTACCCGTACGCGCTGACCATGATGTGTCTAATGCTCAGCTGACAGCACTTGATTGCGCGTATACAATTGCGAAGCGAATATTTTTAACCTTCAATATGTGCGTACTATTTACGCAAACGAATAGGGAATATAAGAAGGAGAAGATATTATCATGTTTACCCAATTAATATGGAGCGTCAAATTGAAGGAAAAATTTATACAATATATTTGAATATGCCAGAACACGAATTTTTGATTACGAGATTGCGAACGTGCGTACACTCGGTCAGTCGGTCAGCGTCGCACTCAACACACTAATTTAGCCCCATAGCGCGTCAACGGACCGACGTACGATGGACCGACAATTCTCGTCAGCGTGAGGTAGCTGTACGCCCGTAGCAATTTATAAAAGCTGGACTGAACGCGATCATAATATGTTTTCATTGTTAAAGCTACTCTTAGCTTGGCCGACGCCAGCGCTGACCGTCGGTTGAGCACTAAATGAAACCTAAATATCATTGTGTAGATCGGCTAATTATAATACTATTATAACTCAACGCTGCTAGTAATGCTGTTTCAAGGTTTCACCGAAAATTTCCAATTCGTTGATTTTTGATAATTTTTACGTCCGGATAGAGACCCTTGCTGTTAGGCAACGCATGACAACAGGCAACGTTTATTTCTTAATCGGGCATGACAACTACGTCTTACACTCGTGATACATCAGTCATTTTGTTTTAGTGTCCGTGTGTTGCTGAAAAAAGAGGCTAACAGTTCTCCGCAATTTTTTTCGACGTGTTCACGGCTGCCACAGTCTATCTAGACGTACAAATTATCTAAGCTCCAGAATATTATATTCTTATAACATTGTATATTATTTATTTATTATTATATAATACAAATGGCTTCACTCACGCTCAATCGTGGTCGGTAACTAGACTAGTTTTGGAGCAATCGCAGGTTCTTTATCAGCGTTCATGAGTTCGCGATCGCGCCCATTCTAGCACTGTAACTTATCAGTACCTGGACTGATTGAACGTAAGTTAAGCTATTTTAATAACAAGTAAAATTCTCGAATGGCGACCACGTACGGGAAGATGCAGTGTTGGTAGGCCCCTTACAAGATGGACCGACGATCTGGTCAAGATCGCCCGACTACCTGGACCTTTTCCGGCAGATGATGATTATGATAAGGCATTTTACATAAAATAAATAGCTTTATGCGCTTATTCGCCTTATAAACTCAGTGTTAAATTTCACGTTCGTCAATAGTTCAAACGTCCAATAAAAGCGGTACAAAGTTTTTTCTTGTACGGCCAATATATTTATAGCAATCTGCTGCACGTACATAAACATTATAATTTAAACAGTAAAATAAGCGACAAACATAATTTGAACACTTGAAATAACTACAAGCTTATAGTGCCCCCTACTAGGCTCTGTAAAATAAACAATTATTTTGCATGCGATGGTATTAAATTTTACAATAAATTATCAAAAAGTGCATCTGAATTATCAATATAAAAATTTAAATCTTTTATTAAACGCAGACTTATGTCGAAGGCTTATTATACAGTATTGAAGATTACGTTCACGATATTACAATATGGAATTGAATAGTATTATAGTTGTTTTTTTTTAAGGATGGTATAGTTCAGCCTTGTATTTTTTTACTGGATTGCATTATTTAAAAAATATGTATATGTCTAAAGTTTTGTGTAAGTAATATGTATGTATCTAAATCGTATTTTTTGTGATTGACGTTGACGAGCAATCTTTTGATTTTATGTCAATAAAATATTTTTGACTTTTGACTTATTTTAATAATAGAATATAATAAGAAGAATAGATATGGCAATAAGATACTGTCTTATATAAATGTTTGTGGTTAAGTTGTTTCATTATTTCTATCTTCTCATTTCAGGGGAGAAGCAATAGACCCTCCGGTTGCTCTTCACGATATTGTAATATAAAATATGCAACATATTTTGAGGTTGTCCACATAAAATACCTTGCGGTTATAACGTTGACCTGTTTCCGTAGACAAGGTACAACCTTATTATATTTTATGAAGCTATTGTGTTTTAGAGTATGCTTTTTATGTTAATCTGGACCTTATTAATGCGAATAGTTGACATAAATCTAAAGGTGTATCAACTTACTAGTTGTAGTGAATTTATTCTGTGTCACAACTACTACAGCTTCAAACTACAACTAACTACAGCCTATTTATTATTAGTCTGTGGCAAATTATAACTGTAGTGAATTAAGAACAATATTTTAACTAAGAACCAACCAATACACAATAATAAATTGACGATACTTTATTAAACTATGCTTAACATATTTAATTTTATAATATATATGAAGGGACAAGGCCGGGATATGTCAGGATCTTCGTGGTTGTACGTTGTGGGCGTTGAACACGAAAGCAAGTAAAACACCATCACTTTTGTTACACTTCACATAACAGCTATATTACATAATAAGAATGTAGTGCTCCCGGCATGGGCGTGCGACACAACCGCATCGCACGATGTTCTACAAAATGCCAGTGTTTTATAATGTACGCACACGTAGTTTAATAAAACTTTTTTATTTCAAAAGAAATTTAAAATATGAAATGCCCCAGATAAGGTATAAATCTAAATATTTATGAAATAACGATTTTTTGTGTTAAAGATGTTAAAACAAAATTAAAAACACAAAAAAAGTAAAGGATATAACTTATTATTAGAGCGCATTTATCACCCTCACAATATATGTATAACAATATTATGTACGTAAAAAAACATTACTGAATTCAAGAAAGTTTTTAATTTGAATGAATTCAATTCGAGAAGAAATAATGAACAAATAAAATTGCAAAACAAAATTTTTGAACGATGCGGGACTCAAAGATGAAGCCACAATCTGAGAGTTGAACAAAACATATCAGGATTTATAAACGTTACGTCACTCGAACGGTTGGCTCAGTGGTAGAGCGCTCGCACGGAACGCGAGAGGTCAAGGTTTTGAGTTCATCGTTCATAAAGAACAATGGCGAACCTTCATACAAATTTTTGTTAACTTCTTTTTTAGCGTATTTGTATGAAAAATATGCAATAATGTAGAGCTTGTATTGCTGAGTTGATTGACGCTAAGAATAAGACTGTAGTAAGCCTAGAAAGAAATATATTCCACTTTGAAGTTTTTGAGGTTATGCCTGACATACACAGTTTTTTTGATGTATATATATATAATCTATAGAGTTTATAGAAGCCCCCGCAAAAATCATAGTCCTAGTCCACAGCAAAATATCGTTGATAAAATAATATCGGAATAAATTGGCAAGAAAATTCAACAATCACGAGAGCCGAGAGGATGCACTTCTGAGTCCGGAACATAGACATGTTATATATTAACTCTAGTCCGGAGGAATTCTAAGTCAGAAAATTAACACGAAAAATAACCAGAAAATTCACAAAAGAACACGCGCCAACTATGAACTAACAAACACGAATGACATGACAGTGACAAGTCATTAAGATAATATTTTTTTTTCTTGGTGGTATGCAGCATAGTGAGTAGTAGTTTATATGCGGTTGGCCATTTTTATTGTTATTTTGAAGGAATGGATCTTAGGAATGAATCTTATTATAATGGAAATGAAAGCAATAGTATGCAAGACAGTCAAAGTAATGTTTAAGTAAGTAACAGGATAGATATAATAACTCTACTTGGTCAAAAGACATAAGTCGAAGCCAAAATCGATAAATGCTGACATTTCAATTACAGACAAATGGCTACTGAACGTAGTGTTTAAATTCTCTTTGATAGCCATCAACTCATTCTTAATTAAAATACATTTGATACCCTTTTTTTAATTGATTTTTTTCCCTGACTTAATCAGGATTAAATAGAAGTCTGAAAAATCTTATGAATTTATAATATGTAAATTCGTAATAGTGACGTTTTAATACGCTAAATAATTAACTCAACAATTATTTCGACATTGTTATTTGTGTAATTAATCCCAGTGAGGATTATTGATAAAATAAAAATTGTTTAGATTTGAAAGAGCGAAGAACATCTCAAGTAAATTTTCTAATATGCAATTATTGGGGTTGAGCAGGTTACCAACTGTAAAGTAGATCCTGTAGAAGAAGCCACAACCTGAGAGTTGAACAAGACATCAAGATTTATACACGTTACGTCACTCTAAGAGCGCTTGCACGGAATGCGAGAAGTCGCGGGTTCGAGTTCCGCATCGTTCACAATTTTTGTTTATAAATTTAATTTGTGTATTGAGAAATTTTTGAAGAGGAGGACAATCAAGCGTTACACATCACCTAATATTGAGTGATCACCGCCAGCCATATTCTCTTGTAACGTCAGAGAAATCACAGGAGCGTCGCCAACCATTTAGAAATATGTACGCGTATTGCCAGGAACTTAATATTGAACCCACATAAAAATTCACAACAGTCTAGCATCTATAATAAGTAGATTATATTTTGTATTTTGTAGTACGTACATTATGCATTTAGTATTACTACTAGATGGCGCTAGTCGAACCAGTTCTGTTGTCCAACCTTAAGCTATCCCAAATATTATTTATTTGTCATTAGACTCACATTTTTGTGAGCTTTAATGAAGTGATTCTGAAATTGATGCCACTATTCTATTACGGATTATATCTTGCTGCTCGCTTATTTAAAAAGTTATTCTTTCATTTTAATTCGAATAACATTGGGTTAATTTTGAAATGAAAACACAAAACCGTAAACACATCAGTAATTAAATCTAGCGTGAAATAATTCTAAGAATCTGATTCAAATATTATCTTCTTCATTCATACCTACATACATAAGAAATATGTATGGAGTTATCAATACATAAGAAAATAACGCATTTATACTCATAGATCTTTCTAAAAACCGTGTTTGAAACACCAATATGTGTGTTCTACTTGTAAATGTAGTGTGTATATTATACACATATGCACACACTCATCTCTCCAACTAGTGTATAAGCAGTAGCATACTATAAAAATAGCATACAAAAAGGAAAATGATATTAAATTATTTAAATAGAAAAGACAGAAAATCTTTGCTGAAAATCATACAGTGCAAATGAGCTATCATCATTTATAAACAAAAAACTATTGAGTTTCAGTTCTAAGTATGGGGCCTCCAAAATATTTTGTTTTTTTTTCTATTTTTATGTGAAATAATAATGCTGTTCACGGAATACACCTACTTACCACGTTCCAACTATTATATATACTTCTTAAAGTTTTGGAAAAAAGTGGCTGTAAGATACACGGACAGACAGATAGACAAGACGAATCTTTAAGGGTTCTGTTTTTAGCCATTTGGCTCGGGAACCCTAATAAAGGAGCTTATAATCGCTGACTATAAGTCTGACTATCATTTGAATACCCGAACCTCCAATATCGCACTAAAGTTTTCGTGTTGATCTTTAAAAAAGCCAAAAATAGTCAACTTTATCTTCATCAGATATTCTGTTTGGTCACTCTTAATAATCATCCTGTTTTCGATTTGGCTGAGTCATCGTTTGACATGTTTGTGCGCCAACGCGTGAGTCCGGCTTATGTTGCTTTTATAGAACATTTTCTATAAGATTAATGACTTTACTGCAGCTAGTGTTACTTTATGATAGATTTTATTGATAAGTGTCAGTTTGATGTGTTAATAAGCGCTACCAACGTCATGAACAGCCATAAAGTATCCCAATTAATAATAACATTTATGTTACTACATGTTAATATTTAAAAACTATTTATTATAATTATCACTATGATAAGACCTAACTATAAAAGCATATAATATTTAGATCTTTAGTTAACTTGATTCGTGTAAGTTAGTTAGTTAGGCACTACAGCAGTGCCAACAAACAGTTGATAGCATCATCACGATAGACGTCGTGGCCTATAAGCCAGAGCACTAAGTTCGAGTGGGCACTTGACAAATAGCCAGGTTTTCGAAGTTTCCTGGATTTTTCCCCACAAACCTTAGGTATTAGTTTTAAGAATACTTAATAAAGTTTTGTCCCTCAACACGTAGATAGGGTTGTAGAGATAAGTTTTCTGAGACCTACATATATAAGACTTAATTGTTGATTGCTATAATAAGTAGATTATAATTAATTTTGTATATATATTTTATTAACAAAATATATAGAAATTTGAAAATTGAATTTTTTTTTCGAGTGGGCATAACTTATTGTGAATTCTAAGGGGTATCGCTGCCCAAATTATATTGAGACAGTTATTATTATAATTATTAGGGGAAACTGTGAAATACAGATACTTAAATTTTATTAAATGCGTTTAAATTACCAACCACTACTACATGCATATAAATTTTAACAAATGTAAAAACTTCTAAAACACCTTCATATACTTGTGTGCAAAAATTAAGAAACTATAACAAATTCGATGACAAAGAATTTTATGATAATAGTTTGACTTGGCTAAAATAATTATACCTAACGTAAGCGATTTAAAAGGCGAAAAATATTGATTCTGTTAAATATTACTAAAGTATGTGAAGAGTTTGTATAAATGCGCGAAGTTAATGAAATGGCTAAATCTTATCTTATATCTTTAAACGAGCAATTCTTGTATATATTTATTCTGAATATTGGAAACGATTTTAATGAAATTTAGTATACAGGTAGTTTCGGGGCGAGAAATCGATCTAGCTAGGTTTCAATTTTAAATACAAACGTTTTGACTTCCTTCTGTTAATTACAAAAGAAATCACAAAACCTATATACCTACCTGATACGTCCTGCCTAACTTTAAGCTTTTTATTACCAACATTAGGAGATGATAGATGATCTTGACGATTGGATAGACCAGTTAACCTGAACAGCGCTCATTCACAAGTATCGCTAATGGACCAACACGACTTACTTCACTGTATTTTATCTTTATAGTGCGAATAAAATGACATGCCCCACGATGCCGTTGGAAACAACAAATTTACAAAAAAAAATTTAAACATATAATATTTTTATGAAAATCTGGGACGAGACAAGCAGGACGTGCAGCTGATGGTAATTGATACGTTCTGCTCATGAAAAACACAAACATTCTGAGCCGCACTACAATTGCACTCGTCACCTTGAGACATAAGTTGTGAAGTCTCATTTGCCCAGTAATTTCACTAGAAACGGCGCCCTTCAGACCGAAACACAGAATTGCTCACTCATAGTAATGTGTGCACACATAGTAAGCTACAGCTTCACGGCAGATATCGTTGGGGTACCCATAATCTAGCCGGCTTCCGGTGCAAACGAGCCACCCACTGGTAAATTCAATTATATGCAATTCGTCACATATATTTACTCGTTAGTGTTAGAAATATTAAACCATTAGACTACTTTACTTTAATTCCACACACAATGTTGGTTCTATCTAATCTGCCTCCTGGCAACTTAACCTCCTCTTTGTTCAGTAAGTTGTCAATCGATTACTAGCGTGTTTAACACAAACGATCAGCAAGCCAGTTGATCTTCAACAGTTGACCAGTATGGTTGCCTTCTAATACCATATTCGTAGATTGCATACAATTATTAAGTGCAGAAATTGTAAATTCTAATAAAGTGCTTATTGTGAAGAAGACGTTTTAGTCTACGACCTAAAATTAGTTAACATTACATTTAAAACTATTCATAAAGGGAGTAAACCGTTGCTGGTAAAACACTTGTTCTTTCATTGTACAAATTCTTGATCATTGCATAATATGCTGTGCTAGACCTCACGTACAACAAATTTATCTTCCAATGCATTTACTGTCGTCTTTGTCCTACCTTTTATGAAGCGAGTTTCTTACACAACAATGTTTTAGATTAAATGTATCTTGTTTCTCGACTGTAAATTGCTGTGATAAATTTGTCCGTATTATGTTTTTAAACAATTCTTGTTATGTATCAAATCAAATCAAAATCACGTAAAATTAAAAATTAAGTTCTGGAAGGGCGCAGCAACATCCCTTCTAATATTATAAATGTGAATGTAAGTTGATGATTAGTAAGTAATTAACTATCCCCACAAGATGGACCGATGATGTGTTCAAGATCACTGGAATTCGTTGCACGAGGGCAGCGCAGGACCGATCGTCGAGGAAATCTTTGGGGAAGGCCTTTGTCCAGCTGTGGACGTCTTGCGGCTGATGATGTCGATGAATGTAAGTTTTATTTCTTACGCTTTCACGCCTAAACCACCAAACGGATTTAGATCAAATTTAGTACAGAGATAGACAAGAGCTTGGGAAAGGACATAGGCATATACCTTTTATCGCGTATAAAAGACTTGGCGGGGTTGACATAGGGGATGGAAATTTGTGTGAAAGTTCGTCATCATCGAAGATAACACCATGAAACTTTGTATTTACGGCCGTTACCAATATACTATCTACAGATAGAGATAAATTACTACCTTCTACTTTCAGTTGTAAATAATCTTAAGCTGTCCCAAATATACCCGATAAGTCATTATTACCCCCTTACGGCCGCTTTCAATAACCTATCTATCCTTAGTTTCACTTACTAGAGGTAGACAATAATCTTATATATCATTTTACGCTTACTTACATTTCAATAACCTATCGACATAAATCATTGGACTATAACTATATTGGACATAACTATGGATAGATAAGATCTTGTCATTTAACGGTGACAGCAATGTATCCGTAACTAGAGATACGTTATTGAAAACGGCCATAAGTCCGCGACAGTGAGATGTTAGATTATTTCCTCTTTCAAGAAAGTTATATAGAAATTACCGCTCATTTTATGAAACAATTTTTATGCAAGGAATTAAGATTAACAATTTGTTATTTTTTCCAGTGATAAACCTCACTTCTCGGAAAAAAAAATTATGATCGATGCGGGATTCGACCTTCCGCGCCACCTTTGCGATGATAAATCTTGTAAGACATACACGTTCAAGTCTGAAGCCACAACCTGAGAGTTGAAAAAGACATACAAGATTTATCAATGATACGTCAATTGAGCGGTTGGCTCAGTGGAAGAGCGCTCGCAAAAACGCGACAGGTCGTGTGTTCGAGTCCCGCATCGTTCATAAATATTGTTTTAAAATTTAATTTGTTTAATAAAGATTAAATGTTATTGATAAATGTTTGCTGTGTCGGTGAGCCTAGACTTCAGTACGAATTTCATAGAGATTTCAAAATGTATAAACTAATAAAACAGATATTATATAAAATTAATACTGTCGCTCAATTGTTGGGCCGTGTGAATAACGAGATTACCAAAACAGAGATAATAATCCGTTAAGGCGGCTTTATGTTTATAATATTACGTGGATTACACATTCTTTAATAAATAAAAATATAATAATATTGTATTCTTATATATAAATCGAAATGATATAAAAAATGCCAACGTGGTTATATGTATCGGAAAAAATATAATAGAATGTCTCGCAAACGTTTTCTAAGTTGCGTACCGAAACAATTCCAACTACATTAAGGAATTTCATTATTTTAACGTACGTACATACGAGTATAACTAATATATTTTATCAGTGGGTTTCCTTTGCGTAGGAGGCCGGCTAGATTATGGGTACCACGACGGCGCCTATTTCTGCCGTGAAGCAGTAATGTGTAAACATTATTGTACATCGGTCTGAAGGGCGCTGTAGCTACTGAAATTACTGGGCAAATGAGATTTACATCTTATGTCTCAATTGTAGTGCCGCTCAGAATTGAATTTTAGGGCTTTTCAAGAATTCTGAGTGGCATTGCATTGTAATGTATAGGGCGAATCAATTACCATTAGCTGAACGCCTTGCTCGTCTACTCTTGTATTTTCATAAAAGGAGTGATTGATCTGATTCCTGCCGCCTATTTACACCATAGCATGATGTGTAAGATGGATTTTTTTAAACTGCTTCGCTCCGAAAAATAAAGACGTCATCGTTAAAATAGACTTAGTCCATAAAAAAAAATACAAATAATTTATCAGCATTAATGAAACAAGCAATGATATGTTTCCAATGTTAATTTTATAACAATTACGTCATTATTAAAATTTATCATCAACATCTGAAATACCAGCCCATTTTACCTATAGTTGGTTACGATTAATCTATATTTCACGTTTACCATCCAAATTACGTTTTTGTTATTACCAGCTAGTTTACGTTTACGTTAACTGTAACGATGCGCGCTCGCAGCGTTCTGTCAATGCGTATTATTTTACGTGTATTAATAGATTGATTATAATTAGGATGATTTGAGTGAATGTACTAAAAGCTATGGATACAAGCCATAAGTCCATGTAAAATAAACCATCTAATAAACAAAATAAGGGTCAGACCTTAGTAAGGGAATAGTGTGCCGTACAGCACTTCCGATTTTGGTGTAATCTGAAAAATCTAGTGCACTTATATGACTTTTTCCGCTGATCCGCGCTCTGATAGGCCACAACGTTTTCAACTGTAGTTAGCATCGGAAAAGTGAGAAAAATTGTGACTGAAAATCCTCATTTGAATCTCACGAGTCTCATTCTAAGTAATCACGTGAACGTCCTGAATTTTCTCAAAAACTCTATCGCATAAGAGTCTCTGAGGACATCCCAGAACGAGCCAATTCCGACCCAACATTTATGAAACGCATTGCAAACAAGTTGTCAAGAAATCAGTTGAGTCAACTGAACCTAAATCGAAAAAACGACACCGAAAACACTTGGAATTCTCACTGAAAGGTCAAACGGTAAATAAATTATATTATTTGAGCGTAATGTGGCATTTAAGAAAGCATAATCGACGAAAAAGCTGGATTTATGGAAAGAAAATTCTTGGATTCAAGGTTATCATTGTGAACGAATTTTTTTCTATCTTGTCTTGTTTGATTAATTTAATCACCGCGGCTCATAAGCTTCACCAAAGCGTAACTGATCTTTTAAAGCGTTGGAATCAAAACGCGAAAACACATTGTTAATATTATCGGGAGAGGATTGAACTGTGATCAGAATCAAAGGTTAACCTATACCACCACCGACACTGCAAAATTAATTATCTAGATTATTTATAGATAGACTATGATAGCTGTGAAAATGTCGAAAAAATAGACTTTTGAATTAACCTCTATTTTGACCAATTCACGCGCACTAACACATATAGTGAGTGTAAAGCTTTGTTCAAACTGAGGTGAAGAACGCGCGGGACACGGGACGTTGTAGAGCAATTCGCTCTCCCGCTTAGCCTCTCAAACTGACACGACTTCCCGCGGGTCGTTTTTGGTTCTTCAGTGGAGAAACATCATGCATTGCGTGATCAAACAATCCCGCCGGGCGTCCTGCTCTTGTTTCGCTACAACTTGACCGACTACTCGCGTCAATTTGAACACGTCCAAACAAGCTAGCTGACACAATCGGCGCGAGCGACTTCCATTCCGCGTCCCGCGCGATGGTAGCCTCAGTTTGAACAGAGTTTAAGACGTAGCTTATCACGCACTACACTAATATTGATGCCCTGTTTTCATCGGTTGTCTAACAGCAAGAGAGAAAACCCAAATGATTTCATAAACAATACTAGACTTTGTAAATTGACTTGTCGACCATTAATAAATTGAACTTAATATTGTTAATACAGCTTTCTTTAATCAAATTATGTCTTTTAATTTAAAAAGTTAAGACTTAGCTTTATCTTTAGATCTAGACACACCACAGAACAATGTCAGTGGATATAAATAAAGCTTACTGTAGCAATTGTATTTTCTTGTCACGTTTTTCCGTCGTTTAAACTTACCCCCGACAAATGGCCTGGAACATAAGCACATTGTCCGTGTAATACAACCAATATATACATACATTTCACAGAGTATATTTGAATTGTTTCAAATAGAAAGGCTTACGAATATTTATAACGTTATGATAATCAACAATTTACAGACCTAATCAAATTTTATTGATATTATTTGTGTTAATTTTATGACGAAATGAAACTTAATGTAGAAAATTTAAAACACTACTTATGAAATGTTGTTAACATTTTTGTCAAATAATTATCATATTTTGCAAAAATTTGAGTCTAATTAGCCGAAACTCTAACATAGAATTCAATTGAGAATGGAAAGCGGTCACCAGTTAAGATTTAAATATTTTTCCAATGCGTTCCTGTTTGGTGTTGAGTGATACAAGTGCGGTTCTGAAAAAGAGATGGTCTGCAGCCCACGCTAATCCTACAGGAACTTTCTTGAGGTGCTAAAATGTGTGTCTACTCGCCGTTTGGTGACTGAATGTGTTACCGAGTACTTAGATGCGATGCGATTATTCCGTTAACCACAAATTGGCATTAGATTAGCCAATCAGATACCAATGCGTCTGTTGTCTATACGTATATCTCTATTTCTACAGGAACTATCTGCTCTACAGTTTGCCATAGCAAAAAATTAAAACAAAGAGAATAGACAATTGCGGTGCAACCATTATGTTTATTATGTTTATATTATATTCAAAATTATTGGGATGACCCTAAGCGGTGTATTGGGAACAGGGTTGGAAATATATCGTTTTATGGCCGTTTTCAATAACGTAGCTCTAGTTACGGATATATTGGTATCACCGTTTAATGACAAGATCTTATCTATCCATAGTTATGTCCAATATAGTTATAGTCCAATGCTTTATGTCGATAGGTATGTAGAAATGTAACTAAGCGTAAAATGATAGATTTGTCTACCTCTAGTAAGTTAAACTAAGGATCGATAGGTTATTGAAACGACCGTAAATCTGTGTGTCGTCAGTAAATATCATGCACTCGCCAATTTTCACACTTACTTTAGTTATATTAGAAAATAATATAATTATTATTGTTGTCCGAAGGTATATTAACAAAGCCGTAATATTATTACAATTTCATTAATGATGTCTCAAATTGAAGAGCCCAATTATTGTGATGCCACAAATAATTTTGGGTTCAATCAAGGATCTTCAGCGGTACTGCACTGTAGTGGGCACGACGTATCACATAGCTTTGGGTGAATATCTTGTTCACCTGGTCACATTTTCTCAGAAAACAGTTACCGTAAGTAATATACAAAACGTGTGTCCGCCATAAGTGTTCTAAATTAAATATTGTGTTGTTATTTCATTGACACAGGTTGCATTCAAACTCGTTCAAGTAACAATGAATCTCTTTGTTTCACTACCAGCTCTGTTATTCTATTGTTGTGCAAAACTTTCACGAGATTTCAACATTTCAGTTCATAAACATTACTGTTTATTAATGAGCTTTATTATTTTTGGTTAAGGCCAGAGGGGAGTTAATACTTAGTAATAGGGGTTTAAATAAAATTTCAACACATATTATTATTATTTATTTCACGGTAAGATGACAACATTTATCCATTCCGTTAAATCTTTTAGTCTCATGCATACAATAATTTACATATCATAAGCAGATTTGGTCATAGGCAGATCTCCTGTGCGCTCTTTTTGCCTCCAACTCGACTCTTGACGACAACGGAAAAACACCGCTGACCATCCCGCGGTGTCAGAGCTCTATGCCTGAAGTACAGTTCCGACAGAAAACTGTTAGGCGAGCTCTGTTTTCGTTGGACGTCAGGAAGTCGAGCGGGCCGGATGGCATTTCTCCAATCGTGCTTAGAACGTGTGCCCCTGAGTTGACGCCGGTGCTAACGCATTTATTCAGGCACTCTTATTCAAAAGGCGTAGTCCCTGACTCATGGAAGTAAGCCCTTGTCCATCCGATCCAAAAAAATTGGAGACAGTTCGGATCCAGCAAACTACAGGCCTATTGCTATTACCTCCCTGCTGTCCAAAATCATGGAGAGCATAATCAACCGCCAGCTCTTGGTATACCTAGAGGGTCATCAGATAATCAACGACCGACAGTACGGCTTTCGCCATGGTCGGTCGGACGATCATCTATCTTTTGGTATACCTAACACATAGATGAGCGACGGCTATTGAAAGCAAGGGGAAAGTCCTGGCAGTTAGCCTGAAAATAACGAAGGCCTTTGATCGTGTATGGCACAAGGCGCTCCTATCAAAACTTCCATCATTTGGGCTTCCCGAGAGCTTGTGCAAGTGGACCTCCAGCTTCTTCACTGGGCGTAGCATACAGGTCGTTGTCGACGGATATTGCTCGAACCCGAAGCCCGTGAATGCTGGAGTGCACGTGGGTGTATAGCACTACTGGCAATATTAAAATGTCTCACTCCCGGCAAAATTATGAGAGAAATATGTCGCGATATTGCTCTTTGTGAAATACAATAAACACGATATGTTGCAAAGTGTATGTAACAGTGCATTTATAACTACCGCGTTTATCACAGGGAGTGTTCCGAAGACCTGATTACTGCCGCCGAATACGACCTTCGCACGACACGCCACAAGTTAGGATATCATCCCCACCACCTGGATGTGTGGCGGTCCTCCACGGTGCGGTTTTCAAGGAGCTTTGTTCCACGTACCACAAAGCTGTGGAATGATCTTCCTTGTGCGGTGTTTCCGGGACGATACGACATGGGTACCTTCAAAAAAAGCACATACACCTTCCTTAAAGGCCGGCAATGCTCCTGTGATTCCACTGGTGTTGCAAGATATTGTGGGTGGCGTTCATCACTTAACACCAGCTGACCCGTACGCTCGTTTGTCCTCCTATTACATAAAAAAACAGTTTATAAAAAAACCTTGAAAATATTAGTTCATTAAACTTTAGCATTTAATCACACATCACTATTTTCGTCGCAAACTCATAGTCAAAGAAATATTCATATCGATATTCTGTTTTATTTTGTACCAGAATATTATATACTACTAATTTCTTTATCATTAACGCAATAAAAGTAAGAGCAAATGTTCATGTACATAAACCTTCGAAATTTTAAATTAAAATAAGTGAAATTTCTTGAGATTTGTCCAATGGATATAACACTGGGAAAAAAAGAATAGAATCATGGTCACTAGAGCTACTTCCATATCCAGCTTGAAGTTGCAAAATAGAAATCTGAGAAATAAAACAAAAATATCGTCGGAAGAAACTTTATAAGAGGGATCAAGAATACCATTTAAAGTAATTGAAAAAAAATTGTATAATATTTTTAAGAATATAGACGACCCCCTATAACCCAATCGTTAGTGACCCTACCTACTGAGCTAGAGGTCCCGCGTTCGAATCCCGGCAGTTAAAATCATCTATATGATGAATATTAATATCTGTTTCCGAGTTATAGATGTTTATATGGATTTATTTATGTTTAAGTAAGTATATTGTATTAAATATATCGTTATCGTGCACCTTTAGTACCTATGCCTAGTTTGGGGCAAGATAATTTGTGTTAGAGTATGTCAGTAGTTATATTATTATTATATAAAAATAGCTGATCATATACACGACCACATACTACGTGCATAACTTGAACAAAATTACTGAAAACTTTATATATATTCTGTATTTTTACTGCAATATAGTAACGGTAGATGTGTGAAGGCAATCCCTTTTCAACTATCCAAGCTATTCAATCCAACTAAAGCTTATTAAGTAAGATGACTTTTAACTCCGACACATCCATGCTCTTAAAAGCTTAGAAGCTGAGAATTTACCAAAATACGTTAAATTTTCTTGAGCAAAGTCAATGTAATGAAATTAATTTTATGTAAAATATCCGGCTGCTTGAAAAATTATAGTAAATTCAGTAACTAGTTATTCAAATTGAATTATTTATTACACCTTTGTGTAAATTACCACAAAATATTTTTTGTCTTTGATGTGATATGATATTAAATCTATTTAGAGTTGAGCGTTTCCGTTTCCGTAACGATTCTGCTATCCAATAATTATTCCATAACTCGAGAAAACATTAAAATAGTCATCTATATGATTTATAACTTCTGAATCGTCACAATAAATATTTGTTATAAATTACTGAATTTACCATATTACGTTTGTAAGAAAGTTGAGCTCGTGAGAAGAACATAATATAATAAACTCAACGGCCACTCTTTTCAATCAAATAGAGTAAGTATTTTACAATAGCTGAGTATATACATAACAAAGTAGTTTGTAAGGTGCTGAGTCTTGTTTAAATAATATTAATTATTTCATGAATAGTAATAAAGAATTAAATGCATAAATATGTATATAAATTATCGTATATTGGATGCATCCCTTTAGAGCTTCACCTCATTTCTTGTGTTAGGATGCTTCGTGAAAATGACGGTCGAATAAGTGAAGTCACATCCTATTTTGAATTAAAATATTTGAAATTGAATTTGTTTCAGAGTCAGTCACGATATTAGTACCCTTAACGAGAATGAATTTATTATAATTACGAACGAGTGCTCTGCACGGGTGTAATTTAGAAAAAGCGAGGTGAATAATTTGAATTTGAGTTGAAAAAACCCACTAATTTACTTTTAATGAGTACTATTAAAAGAATACGATCATATTAGTTATTTGATAAAGGATTAATACTGCAATATTAATAAATATTTAAACAGTAACTACCAGATAAACTGAATTAATTTATGTAATACAAGTTTATTATCTGTTCACATTAAAACCATGTTTGTTTATAATTAGAAAGTAATATGTGTAAAAAAAATATTATTATTATTTACTGGTAAGTTAAAAGAGTTTGCCCATTGATAATAAATATATTAATAAATAATAATAAAGAAATAATAAAGCTACCCTAAAGTCAACCGTAAAAGTGAGAATTTAGTTTAATGATTTTTGAAACTATAATTCTTTAGTCAACCATTTTTACATAATTCTGTTTTGTTATCCAATTCGTATTATGGGTTTGTCATTCTCGTTTAAATGTCATTATTCGTAGCGACAACGTAGGGCGGGTTTTCTTGTCTAAAATATATGCCAAGGAAACTATGGCTAGTCCGTAAGTCATGCTCGTGAACGGGCACCGCTTGTAGTGCCTGGTCTGCAACACTGCCAAATATTTTTATGTTGATAAAATAACATATTTTAAAGTAATTATTATTTCTTTTGATTTATAGTTTATAAATGAAATAAAAATCTTGATTTGTATAAAATACTCGCCTAATACCTTTACTCATTACCAATGTACGTGGATTGATCCATGTAACACACTCGTTACTATTTTGAATTTTTCTTTATGATTTAAATACTTTTTTTTTCAACCACAACAATAGAATCGAAACGTTGAATATTTTTTTCACCATCTTGTATATATTGTATGAATATAATATAATAATGCTGAAGGTTAATGAAATATTTAAAATAAGGCAATTTCTTGCCACTGCTTTTAACTTAAATGTCATTTATGATCTAAGCGAATAAATTATTTCTTGTTTGTTGTGAATTTCTTAACCTTTACTTTAAAATTGAAGTTTAAGCCTTTAGTTTCTTAAGGTTGACATAGCTAGTGAAACTACTGGGCAAATGAGACTAAACATCTTATGTCTCAAGGTGACGAGCGCAGTTGTAGTAACGCTCAGAATTTTTGGGGTTTTTCAATAATCCTGAGCGGAACTGCATTGTCATTTGCAGGGCGTATCAATTACCATCAGCTGAACGTCCTGCTCGTCTCGTCACTTATTTTCATAAAAAAAGGTTTATCGAGAAAACCCTATCAAAATCCGTTGCAGGATTTAGAAGGAGGACTGAATTTAAACGACATATTGATAATTAATGCAAGGAGCAGAAAAACAATAATATACAATATAGCTACATAGCAAGACTAGATCATGTACATTTACATAATATTTGATGTGATTGCTAAACGAATAGCTTGCGAAATTGCTTTCAAAGTAAGACTATTTCGATGGCAGACAATTTGGCACAGTATTTGTATTCTCAAGAAAAATAATGTCGAGCCTCGTACATCCGATAGGAACAGCATTCGAGGTCTGTCGTCACCGCTTTCGTTTGGGCTTGAGCCAATCGTTTATAAAATACCAAGTCTGTATCATAAGTTCTGTAACTATTAATAATGTCAGCTTGATGTGTTAAAAAGCGCTACCAACTTCATGAACTGTCATTCGATATCCCAACAAATAATTACATTTTATAAGTAATGTTAATATTTAAATACTTTTTAATATAATTATCACTATGATTAGAAATAACTACAATAGCATATAATATTAAGGTCTTTAGTTAACTTGATTCGTGTAACTTAGTTGGCACTACAGCAGTGCCAAATAACAGTTGGTAGCATCATCACGGTAGACGGTCGTGCCCTATATAAGCCAGAGCTCTAAGTTCAAGTGGAATGCCCCGCGACTGTTGTTGCGTAGTCTTTGCGCCCTCCACGGCCCACGTCTTATGTCGCTGTAAAAGCCATCAGGGCTAACAGCATAGAGGAGGTTTTTAGTCGGTAGGGGGTGTCCGCTTGCGCGGACACTCGAGTCCGACATATGGGCCCCGTTTCGGGGCCCAAATACGTAAATATATTTTCCTCCTCTCGAAAAAAACTTCGAGTGGGCATTACTTATTGTGAATTCTAAGTGGTAACGCTGTCCAAATTGTGATTATTAATGGAACCTGTAAAATACAGATATTTCAATTTTATTATGTGCGTTTAAATTACCAAACCCTTCTACAATAAGTTTATTTTTATAAAAGAGGTGGCAAATATACAAGAGTTGGGAAGTGGTGAGGTAACCGCCCATGGAACTCCACAATACTAGGGGTTAAAAGATACGATGTTGTCCGTCTTATGCGCTAAGCTTGGAGTAGAGTACTAAGTCCCTAAGTCGTATCATTTCTGGAAATAAATACGAGTAGTTATTCCAATTTAAATATTATTATTCAAAATATCAAATGACTTATTGAAAGTCAAAAACTATCACAAATTCGAATAAGTATGCCTCAGACCTAAGAAGAACTGACGCAAGAAATTTACTTTTATTTTCATAAAAAATTCGTTAATATTATGTTATATCCTACGATAAAATTTATTATTTAATAGCCGAAGGGTGGTGGGGTACGCTCCATTCCTAATAAGTGGTATCATTAAGAAAGTCATTAATGTTATAGTAAACCTTTATGAAACAAACGTTTTTAACAATTCTTTTGTATTTCGTAATACCTACATTTGTTTTGAACATTTTCTGGGATCTTGTTGTAAAAGCGTTTACGCTGATGTTTACATCACCCCACAAAAGAATTACTATCTTGACTAAGCGGGATAGTAGCATAATAAGTTTATGCTTGTTCTTGGTAATGACAGTTTCTAGCAAATTCACTTAGGTACCTATGTACATGCTTAACAATATCAATAATATATTGAGAGGCAACAGTTAAATTGCTTTTTTCAAAATTTTTCTCTCAATGATTCTTTAGAGGGCTATTTGCGCTATTTATAATCTTACCTAAGTTATAAACCCTTCTCCAGCGCAATTAGTATCAGAATTAAATTTTCTCAATAGTAATGAATAAATCGCACTAAGATAAAATATGTAAACATAATAATATGAAAATATGAACTCTCATTACACATTTTCACAACTGAAACCAATATAAATCTATGTTATAATAAAGAGTTAAATTATAATACATTAAAAGGCCAATAATCTTCGCTAGTTCTATAACACGAGTTACTGTTCCGCAGAATCAATTCCACAAAAAGATAATTTTATTCATAAACTTCCGCTGGTATCGTATTACTTTCTTCTCGATGATTTGATTCACTTATAAAACTTTACGACTAGCTATTAAATATTACAGACTCTAACATATTTTTTTTTATTTACGAATGTTACGTTTTTAAGGTCACAGAGAAAATGGACAATAAGCTGACTGGGCTGTAGGGGTCGTCACAATAATTAATGAAGTTTAACGAATGAGTTCAGTACTTAAAATTTCAAACAAGAACAAAATTATTTGGAAAATTGAAACGTATTTAACTATACAAGGGCTTTGACGTAAAATTGAACATACTAGGGATTTTGAGACCGCTACATGACTCTGCACTTAGTCGTAGGTCTGGACCTCGTGTTATTAATGTAACATGATTACCCTCTTCGACTTGGGTGTATTATTTATAAATGTGTCCTTTACTTTAGACATTCAGAGTACAATTTCCTGGCAGAATTTAATTACTAAGATGGCTTCTTATCATGTTTATGCGTGTATTCGCCTGTTCAGAGATTTTTAGAATAAACGGGTGGAGGTATTCAGTTGTAAAATTCAGAAAATATATAATATCTAGTTATAAAGATACTCCCATTGAAATATAAAAAAGATTCGAAACGTCAACTTAACTTCCAAATAGTATTAATGACAAAAAAAGATTTTGTCCTTCCTAATTCTTCAGTTCCACACTTTCAGTATGTGAGTTAGACTCACGCTTTTCTTTTCTTATATAGAATGAATTAAACTTTAAACTTTTGACAAAAAATTACCAATAACAAACATATTATTGTTTCGAGAAAAAAAAATTATCTATAACCCTTCGCATTTTAGGCTAGATAATAATAAAAACTATGACTACTATGTTTGCAGTCATATACTGATAAGTGTGAGATTTAAAATATAATGTAAAAGCGACGGTGGCTCTATAGGGAGAAGATTTGTCTTTCGCCACGGAGCCCTCAGCAGGCTTGTCACACTCCCCGTGTAGGTATCGAAATCGTAAGTATGCGCGGCGGCCTCTACAGAGAGGCTATCGAGTAAGGACTCACGAGCGAGCAGTGACGCACGTGCTAGATTCGTTCGTCACCTCCGACCAATCATTTAAAAATGGAAAACATAAAAAAAACATAGCATATTAAAGACACTGAAAAAATCTAATCTAAAGTAATTATTATTTTTTTAATGCAATTACCATTCATGTCAGCTACCTATTTATTTCCTAGGTAGGTTTGACAATGTGGTGGTATTCCAATGCAAACATTAATTTCGAACATTGAATTTAGATTACGATTACATACCTATTTAGATTATAAAAAATTGAGTTATTTTTGTAATTTGACCTTACCAAGGTAGTTTTAGGTAAAGAACAACCCTAATGTCGTCAGAAGAGGTAAGAGTCACGCGATAGAAAGAGAGGCAAATTCTAGGTGATTAAAATGTAGGTTAATAGCGCTATGCGACCTGAATTACATCTTGTTGTATGAACGCAAGAAACCCTATTTCTTTAATTGATTATGCGGAGTGAAACTTCTGTACATATTACATATTCGTTTCCCCCAGTTCGAACAACGCTCACCACGTACGTACGTGTGTTTTTTTTTAATGGAAAAGGAGGACAAACGAGCATACGGGTCATCTGTGATCATCGCCGCCCACATTCTCTTGCAACACCACCGCACAAGGAAGTTCATTCCACAGCTGTGTTGTACGTGGAAGAAAGCTCCTTGAAAACCGCACTGTGGAGGACCGCCACACTTCCAGATGGTAGGGATGATATCCTAACTTGAATTCGGTGGCAGGAATCAGGTGAAACAGCTCTTCGGAACACTCGCCATGATAAATGCAGTAGAGGACAAACATTAAAGCGATGACAGCCGTTCACAGAGCACTGGGTCTCCGACAATTCGAGCTGCTCTACATTGCACGTGGTCAAATGGATGACACGGATGCCACGCGCCAACCCAGAGATGACAGCAATACTCCATGTGTGGCTGGACCTGCGCTTTGTAGAGCGCTAGAATGTGGGCCGGCTTGAAGCTCTATTAATGACGCCCCGCTTCTTCGAAGCCAATTTGGCTATGCTCTCCACATGGCCGCGGAATTGACAATCGCTCAAGGCGAGGCGCGGCTAGGCTGTAAGGAAAGTGTTGTCGAAGAGTGGTGATACGACAAATGGGGTTTGTTTAGTGTTAAACGCGCAACTTGAGTCTTCTGGAGGTTAAATTGGACAAGGTTCAATTTTCCCCATTCCGCGACCTTCTCAAGAGAGGACTCGATAGAAGACACAAGTTTCTCCCGGCACTGGTCGACGATTTCCCTAGAGATACCTGCAAGGCCTGTGTATACGGCATCACCCGTGCTGTCGTCTGCATAGCAATGTATGTTAGAAGTATCCAACATATCATTGATATGCAGAAGAAACAGTGCGAGAGATAGCACACAGCCTTGGGGCACACCAACGTTTACGGGCTTCGGGTTTGAGCAATAACCGTCGACATCGACCTGCATGCTGCGCTCAGTGAGGAATCTGGAGGTCCACTTGCATAAGCTCTCGGGAAGCCCAAATAATGGAAGTTTTGAGAGGAGCGCCTTGTGCCATAGACGATCAAAGGCCTTCGCTATATCCAGGCTAACTGCCAGGCCTTCCCCCTTATCTGTTAGGTATACCAGAAGATTACCTGCCGACCGACCATGGCAAACGCCGTATTGCCGGTCGTTGATAGTGACCCTCTAGGTATACCAAGAGCTGGCGGTTAATTATGCTCTCCATGATTTTGGAGAGAAGGGAGGTAATAGCTATAAGCCTGTAGTTTGCCAAATCCGAACTGTCTCCTTTTTTTTGGATCGGATGGACAAGGGCTGACTTCCATAAGTCAGGGACTACGCCTTTTGTATATGAGTGCCGGAATAAACGCGTTGTCGTGTTTAAAGAGTGTGAGCCGTTATATATTAACATACCATCAGGTATCTATATAATGAACTGTTCATGAAAATTTAACCTTTTCAGTGATTTGTTCGTGAAGTTCATTCCTTAAAACAACGAACAACAAAGGTTTGCAACATTAATTAATATTTATCTGTCATGAATTTAACAACTATTTTGATTTTATAAAGCATAACATACATTATACTATGGAATAATTCTGCAATTACTTTACAACAACGACTAAAAGACCAATATTGAAATATTTTAGGTAAGAATGCATATTATTTAACTGAAATATCTTTTCCTCTTTGCTAAGAGTGCTTTATTCTACGCTGCATCGTTACTGTATTGTTCAAACAACAATACCTGCTCATAGATTATGGCGTTTATCTTGTCAACAACTACGTTTTAACTGAAGCATGACGAGAGACAACCTCGTGCATTATAATAGCAACATGAATGGCTTTAATGGAAATCAATAATAAACTGCAATTGTACACTCACCACACAAATAATCACTGCACAACAGTGTTGAAATAACCATTTGTCAGGTTTTTTTGGTTATGTGGGACTCACGTTAAACCTAAGTTTAGTGGGTAGGCACCCACTAAACACCACCTGAGGTTAGCTTTGGGCAAATGCCCGTTAAGCAGGCGTATTGTTAGGTCACTTCTGGATCTTCCGCGTAGGCCCTCACAGGCCTCGGGGTAACTGTTCGGGGCAATGGCCTCTCTCAGTGATGTCATCGCTGCTTGCAACTATAGGTATCCTGCTGCAGTGCGATCGAGCCCGCGTCAGTGGTTAGCTTGCACCCGCCGCTCAGCGAGTTCGGGCCCGCCGGTAGTGTACCGGTGAGCGCCCATCAGTCAGGAAAGGAAGCAGTCGTGTCCTTGGAGGTGTTCAAGCTCTCAAGGCTCTCCATGCGCAGATCTCTGGAGTCACCTGATTCCACACGAATCGTGGTACTTTGGAGATGGTGCGGAGCGTCAGCAACTGCTGCGCTCGCAGTGACTTGCGACTCGTCTCGCTTTTCAGCGTAAACCAAGCGATGGCTGCGTAGGTGAGTCACGTACGAACGCACGCCTTGTATACGCACAGCTTCATACGGAGAGGCAGTTGGGACGCCAAAAATACTTGGAACATCTTTATTCTAAACTTAAGATTCCTTTCTTAAAAAAACTTTTCAGTAATAAATCCTATACTGCAGTGAATAAGAATTCATAGTCTTTGAATCTCTATTAAGTCTTTAAGCTTCTGGCCTGGAACGGACTGGGCATCAACATCAACGGTGAATACATCACTCATCAACGATTCGCAGACGATATCGTTATCATGGCAGAGACGAGAGAATATGGAGGATGCCCAAATATTTCGAAACCAGTACCTCAAATTGCAGCCATATTAACGGCGAACCTGTGCGCTGTGGGAATATCTTGATGTATCGAACAAGTAATACTAGTTTGCCTCACCATTTCTCAAGAATCGTGACGAACTCTTTACTATCCCTTTAAATGATCTCATGATCTTTCCCACCATACAACTCGCTTAAAACTTGTCGCTACTAAGAGGTTGGAGATTGGGGTCTCTTTCAGGCTATAATCTTGTTTCTGGGTCGTAATAGTGAAGCGACATTTCATCCATGATTATAAATCGAGCTTAAATATATTCGTGATTTTTTTGTAAAACTTCCAAATAACTCGAGAAATGTTCAGTCTCATATTATGTTTTTCGCATCGATAAATATTCTGGGAACCCTGCTCGTGGTAACTTTTTTCATCCCAAAGAGTAAGTGGATCTTCAGCAATGAAATATTTTTTTCACATTTTTAAGGATTTTGTCGGTCGGTTTATCTTTGATGGGTTACGCGAGCGTAGGTCTACTTTAGTGAATGTTCTTCCAAATTTAAAATTGGCTCACCAACGTGCAACTGTTGAATACGGTGAAGCATTTGCTCCTACTTACAATTACACCTACTAACAACAAGATACATGATTGATAACAAGAGGGAAATTCTCATATTTTTCTTCTTATCACTCGAATTTTGCCTTTTACCCGATACTGTACCAGCCCGTATTTGTGGTTCTAAAGAGTTTGCACCTCATTCTCACTATAAATATAGAACGCCCTTAGTATGTGTGAATTCCGAACTCAGATCGTTGAGATGAAATTGTAATAATATTAAACATAATTATTAGAGCTTTACTATCCACTGAAGTTACACAGGTATTTTGGGTAAAAAAATTGTTTATTTTTTCAACTCGGAGTAATTCCCGGATGGTCACGTGGGGTTCGGAAATTTCAATCACTTTGCTTGCAGCAAAAAGCGTTTTTGCTGCGAGTTTTCACTTAGCAATAGCGCCCTTTTCGTGTTGGAGAGATGAAAATAATATCTATTAAATTATTGTAAAAATAAAATGAAGTATCTGTTTGTTATTTAAAAATAATATGAAACTATGTAATTTCATTATAAAACAATAGTGTGAAAACTACAAAATATTGCATTCAGAATGTAAGAAAAATGTAAGTGTAAAAGGTTTGTTTACTTTCTTTGAGGGATATAGCGGAGCTTTGGCTTATCGCTTGCGGCCAGGCGGACACATAATATGAACCGGCCTCTTGGATCTATGTGGAATATAAATTATGAGCACACATTTCCTTTTCACAAATTGTTTGAGGAAAAATGAATTTTATCTTACGAACTTATTGACAACATATTAATTTTAAGAAAACATCTTTATAATATTAATAAAAAATTATTCTTATGAGTAAATTGCATGTAATTATTATTTATATTCTCATTTTGTTTATATATAAAGAAAACATTTATGAACATACTACATTTTACTACTAGCAATTGCAGAAAATTGTATTTAGCAAATCTTCTGGAGCAGGTGGTAAAATTGTCATGATAGGCTCCAGAAAATCTTTTCGCATTGCCCAACCCCTTACATGGAGTTCCAAATCATGCCCTAACCAAGTTTGAACTTGATAATATACACGTTTGAAATGTTGATGTTATGTTTGACGGTTATCAGTACTATTGAATAGATATAGATTTAATGCATGAAGAAAATGATAATATAGTTATATAGTATATATAATATATATATATATATATATATATAATAGTTAATAAAAATTGACAAATATTTATAATCATTAATTTATCAATGGTTCATGAACTATATATGGCGTGTTTTCGACTGGAGGCACCGGTTGACCTGAAGTGATGCTGTGACCGCGCTCTCTCCGCCCTCTTTCTCGAAAACGGTTCACCGTATAAAATTTTTTTTTTCACAAAATTTGTAGAGAATGTTGTATTCTACAATATTGATAATAAAAACAAAAAGCAAAAAACCCATAGGAAATGAGATATTTACAAAAAAAAGCGCAAAAAACAGATTTTTGTAACCTTTGACCTTGAAATTTAATAGTTGCGTACACCCTACCATATGTAGGTTTTGAGACAACTTTTAGGGTGTCAATATACAAGTATTTAGAGACTTACAGCTGGGTATCTCGAATTCCGAGATGAACTTACTATAATGACTGGACTATTGTATATTTAAAGAAAATTAACATCTAGGTGGATATTAATTTTATATATTATTTACATAATAAATAATAATAATAAATTGTTTATTTCTTTAACAAAAACTACTTAAAAACTAGGGGCAGGTGTCTCCCGTTAAGCTTATCGCCTGTGTTGGGAGTCACCGCTCTTTAACCTTTATTAATAACAAACAAAATTATATTATACTTAAGAGCTATTTATACATGTAAAAGTTAACTAATAAAAATATAACTTTATCCTTTTTTTACAACACGCAAAATTACACAAATGAAATAATATGTACTTTAAAACTATTTATGAAAGTTCTACCATTATACTTTACGTTACTACTATTTATAAAATAGACATGATCAGAGAAGGGGGAAATAAGGGAAATGTATGTTTAGTGTGTGTGCGTGTGTGTGTATATATACTTATCAGCAACTGTTCTACCCAGTCATTGAAATTGGGTTCTAGCCAGTTAGATGTAAGTTTTTTTTTCATTTTTCAATACTCGGAAAGTAATGTTGTTTAGATGTGATTGTTGGGTGGAAAATGCTGCTTCCCTCCATAGAGAGGGAAAAACTCAAACAAATTACTTTCCACCTAAGAGCCGGATGAACTGCTGTCAGCTGTAAAGAGTTTTATGTAAAAAAACTAATTTAAAAAAAATCTGCGGCCATGTGACTTTCTAAACAGCCAGTGTGAACTTAGCGCGAACTTCTTTGAGCGATAAGCCGCAACAATTACGCGGTGAGTTCCATATTTAAAATTTAAAAAGTCGACGTAAATTGTCCTAATTTGACAATTCATTTATATAGGTATTACTAATATTATTATATATTATCAATTAATAGTTTAGATAAACAACTAGTTTTAATTTTTCTTGTACTGGAAATGAAAAGTATAGTGTTCAACACGGGTAAAAGAATCAATTCCTACTCGTACTATAGCCGCCCTTGCTGCGCTCGGGATTCTAAATACCTCGGGAATTGATTCTTTCGACTCTAGGTTAACAATCTAGTATACATTCATGTATGTTTTTTGAATAGATCTGTAATTCTTTATTTATTAAATAATATAATTTCGCAGAGCGCTTATTGAACTGTCTTCAATGTGTCGTCTTGACTTAGGAACTAGTGCCACAGTGTCTTTTCTTCTTTTTTTGCACGATTTTAGGGTCATAAGGGTTTTATACATATAAGAATTAATAATTAATAACACTATTTTTTATAAAAATAATGAAGTAAAACTTAAGCAATCTAATAAAATAAATTACATATAGTAAATATCTTTAAGAACGTACGTAGCTACGTTACCTCTCTGTATGGGCAAACTAATCCTTTGTCAGAGGTACGTACCAGATCTTGGGTCACCTTTCAAATCGGTAAGACGGATAACTCTGTTATATGAATAGCCGAGTGGTCAGCGATCCTACCTACTAAGCTAGAGGTCCCGGGTTCAAATCCCGGTAGGTGCAAGCATTTATATGATGAATATTGATGTTTGTTTCCGAGTCATGGATGTTTATATGTATTTATGTATGTTTATGTGTGTATATATAATATGTATTTATGTATATCTAAGTAAGTATATTGTATTAAATATATCGTTGTCTTGTACCCATAGTACAGGCTATATGCTTAATTTGGGGCAAGATAATTTGTGTAAAGGTGTGTCAATACTATTATTATTATATCATATGTTTTTGTGCCGATGAACCCCAAGGAGCCATCATCTCCACCCCAAAGGGAACAAATATGTACCCATTACCGAATGGTGCATATTTCCTCCGCTTTAGATTTTTGGGAGTGTCCGCCACTGCACCTGCCACCCTAGATGTTCAATATGAGAGGGGGCTAGCGCGTCCACACCAGTGGCTTTCCACGACTCCAAAGAATCAACGTCATGCCATCAGGACTCTACATCTAGGTTAAGCTATAGGAATTTGTGGCCTGTTTCATATACTCGTCGAGCATTCGTCAGTCACTCTTGAAGACCCAGTTTTAATGAACAGGCTTAACGAAAACATTAATACGTTATTAAAATTCTATCCGTAAATGAAGGCTTGACATTATATTATTTTGTTTGCAGTAAAAAGTTGAGTATTAACAGTTTTATTTAAAACTGGTCAAAACTAAGATTTGTCATTTAAATCTTAAGGTATATTATAATCATTCAAAAATACATATTTTTATAATTACATTCAATTTAAATATTTTGTTCTGATTAATTTGTTAAATTACTTTGTATCAAAACAGCAATACTGCTTTCACAGAGCTTACATAATATAGCCAACCTCTTAAGTAGATTGAGTTGCTTCGAGCCACGAAATTCAATTTCATATTGAAAGTCATTCATCTTTGCCATTTCTTCAAAATATCTTTTGAAAGTATTACATCACTTTATCCAGATTGGTTGAAAATTTAACTTATTTGACAGTTGCAATATTAGTAATTTGATATTGAATTGAAACAGTTTATATTTTGCGAAGTGATAAATAACTTATTTGATTAATTATTTCAATACTCATTGTATGTATCAATATTTTTAAATTCACTTTAAAATAAATGATAAGCTAAGAAAAGTTTTGCGATTTATAAATAAGTAATTAGCATATCCTATTTTGAATACTAAGGGGCTGTTTCACAATATCCAAGTAAAGTTACGAATAGGCTACTTGCTACTTATCTATCGAATAAAGACATAATTTACTTTTCATAATGTATTTGTTATCTAAAAGGTGTATGTGCTAAATATATATTTTATGTTTATGTTCTAATTCCTTTTTATGCCAGTTTCTCACATATTCTGGTAATTTATTATAAATTCATCCAAAAAGTGCAAAGTAGCTATTGAAATTAGTGGGCAAATGAGACATAACATCTTATGTCTCAAGGTGACGAGCGCAGTTTTAGAGCGCAGAATTACCATCAGCTGAACGTCCTGCTCGTCTTTCCCTTATTGTCATAAAAAAGGACTTATTCACCGACATTCGTTATAAATATACCCAATAAAGAATTCATCAAGCTCTCAATCGGTAACTCAAAAAAATTACGTGATAAAGATGATCTCCATTATTGTCCAAATGTCTTGAGTTTTCTTTAGTGTTAATTCCACCAATATTTGTCTTTAGACAATTCGACACGTGTTTCGCCTCTACACGAGGCATCCTCAGGAGATGTTGACTCGCGAAACTCTGGCACGAGACTAAAGAACTCTACACTAAAGAAAACTCAAAACATTTGGATAATTATGGATTTCCGCAAAGTAACGCCTACTTCAATAAATTTTCAAATAGAATAATGTTAAATCGCGATACAAATTTGAAGTTGGATGTCACTGAATCATAATAAAATAAAAATAAAAAAATTGCCAAAAAAAAATAAAAACAACAATTAAGGGGTGGGTGAACCTTATTCATTTAGGGTATGGAAAATAGATGTTGACCGATTCAGACCAGACCTATCCGACATACACACACATTTTCAAATAAATTGGTTTAGCCGCTTCGGAGGAGTTTGGTAACAAGCACCGAGACACGAGAATTGTATATATAAGACTAGATGACCCGACAGACTTTGTTCTGTACATATAATAATAAAATACTATTTTTTTTTTATGAATATGTCCTTGTTGTTATAGTGAAATTGTTTCACAGCAGAACTATCAAACGGTGCGTCAATAAATTCTCACAGAAAATATGTTCATACAAAACAAATATTGAAAATAAAAATAATTATGGGTATAATCCCAAATCGAAATAAAAACTATCCTATCTCTCAAGTTGGACTAAACTGCACTCCATGAAGTTATCCCCATTAAAATCCGTTCATTATTTAGGAGTTCATCGCGGACAAACAACGTGTCACGTAATTTATATTATATATTAAGATATACACTGCGCTGCTGTCGAATTTTTTCCAAGTTAAGAGGCAAACAGTGATTGACATACCAGTCTACAGTAACTGTCCTTCCATCTGGTCAAAGCTTCCTTACGCCTAAATGTTCGTGTAATATTTTTTGAACTTGACTCATACCAATGCCTAGGCTTGCCGGTATTTGCTTTTTTTGGATTGAAATTAGTAAACTGTTTTTATGCAAGATGTATTTTTAATCATAACTTATTTAACAAGAGTGTCGTAATCTTCGTGTAGCTTCCTTTACGGTGAAGGGCAAAGAGAAAAAACAAATTCTATAAAGTATGCATTGTTTATACTCTGACAAAGACTAAAGGAATGACATAGATTAAACAGTATGCGTACAGAGATTTTATAGACATATTTTAACAGATAGGTCACTCTCTTATCTTCCTATATCATTCGTTGCACAGCACTGATGTTATCTTCAGCAGTCGCTGTTAAAAGACGTTCCTCACGCGGATCATCATTGAGATTGCTACGTCCATTCATAAACTCGTAAAACCAATTGTAAATAGTGGTACGAGATGGGGCTTCATTAAGAAATGCTAATCGTAGCCTATCATAGCTGTGTTGTTGAGTAGGCCCACAATGAAAGTCATAATAAATCATTGACCGAAAATTTTCTCGCGTTAGGTTCATTTTCACTTGTAACTTGTTTTAGATTTGCCGCCAATTCACAAAAACAAATGATAAATAAATGTAATATACTACATTAGGTTACCAAAGAGTTCTAAAATTGAAATTCAAAAAAGGTATTCATTAGCAATATTTCTAACTGGCCAGTTCTAAACATTTCCAGTGCTACCCACGTATACCCATATTGGAAAAGAGAGCCTTCTCTACGCATTATGAGTTGTCTATTTGAAAACTAGCGCCATCTAGATATTGGCCCCAAAAATAACTAAATATAACATCGAAATTATAAAATTCACTTTTAATGTTGTGACACAATTAAATAACTAACTCTACTTTTTAATGTAGATATTGCAAATTTTTACCATGTTAAAATTGCGCATAGAGTTAGTTATTTAATTTTGCCACATAATAGAACATAAAGATTAGATTTAGCAGTGTAAATATGCAAAATGGAACACGAGAGCTACATACATGCGTAAACGCTAGATGTAGCCGTCATTTTATGACCAGTGGTCAGTGACACAAATAAAGAAAAGTTGAAAGGTTTCAAAGCGAGTGACAGCTGACAAAGCTTTCATTTTTGGGCCAACTAACAGATGGCACTACAGTCTTCTGAAAACGTCCCATCCCTGCAGTTGGTCTTGTTACGACGAATTGAACGGACGTGTTTTTTGTTTAAATAAATTTACAAGAATCAATAATATCTTTGCTTTATTTCTGAGTTGTAAGTATAATAGACAGTCTCGTGGTAGAATTTGGCGAGTCAATATTATCTCCTGAGGATACCTCGTCAAACACATCGAATTTCGGTTTGATTATTGTCGGCACTTCTATCAACTTTTAAATGTAAAATATAGCCATAGTGGCGTAACTACAGTAGTTGGACATAATATGGTATAACAATATTATGATGCATTCTATAATACTGAAGAACATTTTTTCGTTCTATCATCAATAGTTTCCGCAGCGCACGCGATGGCAGATTTTTAAGACAAATTTTTTCACATCTTGTGTTGTATTATGGAATTTTTATTAAGGATCCCTATTTAAAAATAATGTAATGACCTATGTCACTCAGTGAAGATGCAACTTTCCAAACGTGAAAGAATTATTGAAATTGGTCCAGTAGTTTTTGTCTGAAAACATTACAAACACACATACAAAAACACAAATGTATAAATTGCTTTAAAGGTAAATAAAGATCTAAACAATATCGTGACAAATGAAAAGGATTTCATCAATTGATAGAGATGTACTAAATTGAAATGTCAGATACAGAACTCTTGTTCTTGAACGTTTAGAAGTATATAAGTCTATTATTTATACAGCCTTTTTTATCTAACATATCCGCTTTTCTAAATTGTTACCTCATAATATAATCTTTTCGATAAATAGTGACTTTCATAATTGTTACACTAGAAATAAGGTATTGCTTGTAGTAATAATTCTAGTAGGCTTCATAAGATATATAAAAGCTTTAAGGGTGTATACGCTTTTATAATAAAGTGCCAGCCACTGTTCAGGCATTATTAATGATGCGGGACTCGAACCCGTGAACTCTCGCGTTCCGTGCGAGCGATCTTACCACTGAGCCGATCGTTTGAGTAACGTATCGGTGATAAATCTTGTATATCTTGTTCAACTCTCAGGTTTGGCTTCATCTAGAGAATCTTCTTTACAGTTGATAAACTACTCAATATTTGCAAATTAGGAAATTGACTTACGATGTCGCTCTTTCAAATCTAATCATTAAAAACTTTTCAGTCCAACTAATGTTTAAATTCTATCGCAAATATAATATTTGAGCGTCACCTTTAAAATGGATCTATTCTCTATCTTAGGGCGCATATTTTGTTAATCAATTGAACTTTATTTTGTGGCTATATATTTATAAGGAAGGAAAAACATTATTGTATAATTGAAGTGTCTCTAATTATTAAAAGTTCTTAAAATATGTTATAACAGTACGGAAGACTTCTTACCATCTGATGCGACAATAGAAAACTTTATGAAGTATCAAATTACACTCATAAATATCTTATGATATCCAAGAAAGAGAAAAGAAGCGTTTAGTAATATCCGCTGAGTTCTAGCGAAGATACTTTCTAGCGTCGTTAAGTGCCAAGCAACGTTCCCTGCAACGAATTGAAAAGCAATGAACCGCGGAATTCAATTCTGTATTGAAAGTCGTTCAACTTTCCCGCTTTTTCACGATCATCTGAATCCCTTACTTCCAATATCCAGCTTATAAGTTACAATCTTCCTTTTTTAAACACGAAACGTGTTAGGGGTGATCAAATATGATTCTGAATGTATGTATTGTATCTTGTCTGTATATCCTGTCCTGTGTCATGGGTCTTTCAATGACACAAATGAAAACCTCTATAATTTTATTCATAAAGATTATTTATATTTTTTAACTGTTTTACTTCATTGCCGTGTCAAGCATTTCTTCACGGGGGGGGGGGGGGGACTTAGCTGTTAGCAGCTACTTCCACTCGATGCTTGACTTATTTGGGATCTTTCCCTCTCTTGGGTGCGTAGCACTTCAGTTGCATAGCCGTTTGTAGCATCCCAAGCTTCTTTGATTCCAGCAGTATGATTATAATATTTTCTGGCTGAATCCTGGTTGTGCTTTTTATCGCCTCTTCCCATTTACTTCGGGCAGCTTCAAATGGTAGACAGACAAAGAATACGTGCTCCGCGTTTTCATTGGTCCCAGTGCACGTAGGGCATTCCAGAGAGTCGTCATGCTTAAGCCGGTACAGGTATTCGCGAAAGCAACCATGTCCAAAAAGCATTTGTGTGAGGTAGTACCCAACTTCTCCGTGTTTGTGGTTTAACCATACTTCTACTTTTGGTATGAGCCGATGAGTCCATCTCCCTTTACTTGAGGCGTCCCAGTGTGCCTGCCAATGACCCAGGCTCCCTTTTCTTTCCTTACACCTCAGTTCGGTTGGAGTCAGGTGGGAGCTATCTCTTGTGAGGTCCTCGGAGACAGTTCGGAACGCACTTCCTACCCGCAATGCACTTAGTCTGTACACAGATGTCTGTACGAGATTCTTGATTAGTAAGTGCATTTGACCAGATAGGAGCGCCATACATCAGCACTGATGTAGCTACTGAGGTCAGCAAGAGTGGCCTTTTCTGTTTTGGTCCTCTGACATTTGGCATTAGTCGTGACAGATTGGCCACCACTGCTGTTGACTTTGCTGTTATGCTTTCAACATGTTTCTTGAAACTAAGACGGGCGTCAATCAGTACTCCAAGATACCTAATAAAAAATGTTTGTGTGTGTGTGTTTGTGTGTGTGTGTGTGTTTGTGTGTGTGTGTGTGTGTGTGTTTGTGTGTTTGTGAACTACTCTAAATTTAACCTTCCTTTAAATTTTTATTAACACTCCTTTTAAAGCAGCCTTTACTGTTATTAAAAAGTTCAGTACTGTTGAATTGCTTATTATAGCAGCATAGAGTGCGACAGATTACCGAATTTTCATAATAATTCGTGTGACTCAGCGGGACTTGGAATAGAGACGTGTGTCTAGTGCGAACTGACGGCACTCGTAATTGTATGTACTGAACTACAGTTAGCTCTGTACTGTCGATCCTACCATGAACTATGTTATGAAGGAAAGAGAGATCCAGAACCTTGCGCCTGTCCTCAAGCGTCATCATATTATGAAACCTGGGTAGTCCACATAATTGTGTTGTGCGCGATGGTTGATGTGTTTTAAAAATTTTGCTTGTATGTTTTCAATTTCTTGGACATGTGTTATGTATGTATCGTGGGTTCCATATATTGCTGCAATATTCAAGAATACTTCTTACGTAAGCATAATATAGTATTTTAATACATTTTATGTCTAAGAAAGGTTTACTGACGCGCAGAATAAATCCCAAATTTTTGTATGTCCTGGTGACTATTTCTGACAGGTGTTCATTGAATGTCATTTTAGTGTCCATTAAAACTCCTATGTCATGGATTGGTTAATTTGCTGAATGATCGTGGTATCTATAATATAATTGAAGATGATGGTGCTTTTCTTTCTGGTGAAAGTAATAAACTTGCATTTACTTACATTAATTTTTATTTTATTAGTCTTATAGTAATTGTTCAAATTATTAAGGTCAGTTTGGAGTTGGTCAGTTAATAGACAGTCAGTTGGATTATTAATACGTAAAATAGATTTTTGTGTCGTCTGCGTACATGAGAAATTGCGTATTGAAAGCATTTTCCTACATCATATAAGTATGCGGCATATAACAAAGGTGAGAGCGCTGAGCCTTGTGGTACGCCGGAAGGGTTGTCTGTGTAGTCAGAACGACGCTCACCTATTACTACTGCCTGGCAGCGATTGCGCAGGTAAGATTCAGTCCATCTCAAGAGATCACCGCAAATACCTAGGTCCTGTAACTTTCGTAGCAGGATGGTGTGGTCTAGTCGGTCGAAGGTTTTCTCAAAGTCCGTGTAGATCACGTCTACCTGCGAGCCACCATCCATACCCTGCAATATGTCGTTAGTGAAGATGGCTAGGTTAGTGTTAGTGGATCTTTTATAAATCCATGTTGTTGTGCAGGTATATTGCAATACAACGTTCGATAAAAATATTGATTATTATATATTAGCTATTTTTTCCATGAGTTTACTAAGTGTATTAAGTATTGAGATCGGGCGATAGTTCTCAATGGATTTCTTCGTGCCCTTTTTGTGAATAGGGAATATATGGGCTGATTTCCAAATTTTCGGGAAGTACACTTCACGAAAACATCGGTTGAACAGACATGAAATAGGCTGCGCAATACACTTCGCACACTTGGCGTAAAATAACGCTGGTATTCCATCACTACCGGCTCCTTTAGTAGTATCAATGTTTTTGAGTACTTCCATTATAAAATTTTCATTCGTATGAATAGTGTGTAGTGGATCGTGAGCAACAATATTTCCATGCAAGGATTGATCGTTATAATAATAATAATAATAATAATAAATTTTTTATTTGCGAAAAAACTGCCACCAAATTTTTTACAAGTACAATAGATATGACAATTAACATTTTATAAAGAAAAGAAAAATAACAATACAAATGTTTAAAAAACAATAAAGAAAGAGATATTAATGCTTTAAAACTAACTATGTAGAATGATAACAAACCAGGCAGCAGCGCGATTCGCAAAAAGGAAAGTTCTCAGCAAACGTTAGGACGTATTTTCCTAACACTGATATTATGAACTTCCTATATTTTTTTTTTTTCCGTGAAAGCTATTTTGGCAGTAATGAGTGAAACAAATAATTATAATATTTAAATATTTATCGTATCCTCTATCTAATAAACAAAGCTCAGAATTTAATAAATTTATAAATCTGAAAAGAAAATATTTATATCAAGTAGTGATGCGTATACACGCATTTACGTACATCCCCACTAGCTAGACAAGTATATAATAAATATATATATAAAAAAATGCATGAGTAATTTAATATTATATAGATAAAATATATCCATTATGATACCCATCCTCACTACAGTCGATGTATTTAATTTAGTTTTTGCTCTTGCAATAATAGCTTTTTGTAGTTATTCTTAAAAGATTCCTTTGAGTGCAAATTTCGAAGTGGTGGTGGCAGGTTATTCCAACACTTAGTGGCTGCGTAGCGAAAGCTACCACGAAATGCGGTTGTGTGGAAGATGGGTATATTTAAAGAATCGTGCGAAGCGCGGGTCTTATGTGGAATGTTAGCATCACTTCTCCATTTTAACTTTTTAAATAGATAAATAGGGATTTCGTTCTTTATTATACCGAATAGTAAGGTAGCAAAGTGCAATTTCATACGACTTCCCATTTTTAATAATGACTCTCTATTTAAATAAGGGGTAACGTGGTCGCGCCGCGGAATGGAGAAACAATATCTTGCACAAGCGTTTTGAACACGTTGTATGAGACGTTTAGTACGCTCCAATAAGCGTGGACCTATGGCTGCATCCATATAATTAAATTTGGAAAGAATCAAAGATTCACAGAGGAGTACACGTAGGTCTTTTTTTATTGAGTTTCTGATTCGGTATAGTACTTTCAGTCTATAAAAGCAACTACGAACAATCTGAAGTATATATTTTTCGAAACGTAAGTTTTCGTCTACGAGCAAGCCAAGATTTCGGACTTCGGTTACCCTCTCTATTTGTTCATTATTAATTTTAATGTTGGGTTTACCAGTTACTACTTTTTTAACTTGATGCCGAGTACCTATAACCATATATTTCGTTTTTTTCGAATTTAATAGCAATCCATTGGATTTCGACCAGTCAAAGATCCGATTAAGGTCTGAGGTAATTGTATTGAAGGCTTCCTTATCATACGGCTTGAAAGACAGGTAAATTTGTATGTCATCAGCAAACATATGAAATTTAAAATATTTGATATGTTGAACCACGTCCGCTGTGTACAGAGTAAATAATAAGGGACCTAGGATAGACCCCTGAGGTACCCCTTTTTTAATTGGGAGAGGCCGCGAAGTGGTCACATTTCCGTCATGGTTAGTAATTTCAACGAATTGATGTCTGTCACGTAAGTAGCTCGAAAACCACCGCAAAGTTCTTTCTTCTACGCCGTAGAATCGCAATTTAGCTAAGAGAAGATCAAAATTAATGGAATCGAATGCTTTGGAAAAATCTAATAGAACCATAACAGTAGCTTCCCCTTTATCTTGTGAAGAAAGTATATCGTCTATTACATTTATTAAGGCTGTAGTTGTGCTGTGTTGTTTCCTAAAACCTGACTGTAATGTAGGTAGAATATTGTTTTTTTCTAAATAGGTCAGAAGTTGACTATGTACAATCTTCTCCAAAATTTTGGAAGCACAAGGCAAAATACTAATGGGTCGTAATTCGTTAATTTCGAGCGGGTCGTTTTTTTTGGGGATAGGCCTTACTAGTGCATTACGCCAAATATCCGGAAATATATCTGAAGCAATTGATTTATTAATTAGTTTGGTAAGTGGACTTAGTGTATAAGGAAGAGATAACAACAGCATATTCAGTGAGACTCCATCGGGACCAATTGCGTTTGACTGCAATTTTCGAAAGGTATTTGCAACTTCAACCTCTGTTACAGGTTGAATAGTAAAAGAATAAGATCCGAATCTGTTCATATTGAATGAATCTATGTATGTTAGATGAACTATTAAAATTCCTATTGAAAAAATTGTTAAATTCGGGGCATATCTCCTTCTCCGAGTAAAGTTCATCATTTGCATCGAACATCAGCATCGTACTACTGCTTCCCGGTGGAAAAAATCCTGTGCAATAAAGTCATCCACTGGTAATGAAAAGATGGATACTAAGATGTTGATATTCTGTAGGAGTACATTCCTGACATTGCAACAAGCGGCAGCATGTGCGTCGTTCTAGCTTAATTACATATTCAGCTTCGTCACATTGATATTGTAGTATTGACAGTGACAGGTGGACAGGGTGAAGTTGTCTATAAAAGGCGATGTCTCCCTAGCGTCGACACCTCCCACAAGTACACAGCCGGTACGAGGTTCGAGTCTCCTTAGGAGACACCCCGCGACTGATGTTGCGTAGTCTTTGCGGCCTCTCCGGCACACGTCCTATATCGCTGTAAAAGCCTTCAGGGCTGACAGCATAGAGGAGGTTTTTAGTTGGTAGGGGGGGGGGGGCGAGTCCAACATATGGGCCCCGTTTCGGGGTCTTCAATACGTAAATGTATTTTCCTCCTCGAAAAAACCCCGTTTGTCGTATCACCGCTCTTCGACAACACTTCCCTTAAAGCCTCGCCTAGTATCGGAATACTGGGTCTCGATATCTCGAGCGATTGCCAATTCCGTGACCATCTGGAGGGCAAAGCCAAATTGGCTTCGAAGAAGCTGGGCATCATTAATAGAGCACGGCAATACTTCAAGCCGGCCCACATTCTAGCGCTCTACAAAGCGCAGGTCCGTCCACACATGGAGTATTGCTGTAATCTCTGGTCTGGCGCACCCCAGTATCATCGATCCATTTAATCGCGTGCAATGCAAAGCAGCTCGTATTGTCGGGGACCCAGTGCTTTGTGAACGGCTGGATCACTTGGCGTTGCGTAGAGACGTCGCTTCATTGTGTGTTTTCTACCGCATTTATCACGGGGAGTGTTCAGAAGAGCTGTTTAACCTAATTCCTGCCGCCGAATTCCACCTTCGTACGACACGCCACAAGTTAGGATATCATCCCCACCATCTGGATGTGTGGCGGTCCTCCATAGTGCGGTTTTCAAGCAGCTTTCTTCCATGTACTACAAAGCTGTGGAATGAGCTTCCTTGTGCGGAGTTTCCGGGACGATACGACATGGGTACCTTCAAAATAAGCGCGTACACCTTCCTTAAAGACCGGCAACGCTCTTGTGATTCCTCTGGTGTTGCAAGAGAATGTGGGCGGCGTACATCACTTAACACCAGATGACCCGTACGCTAGTTTCCGTCCTCCTATTCCATAAAAATTGTTAAGGCTGGGTTGCATTTACTAACTTTAGCAATAACAAACAAGTTAAAGTACTGGTTAAGCAAAAAGTGTGATGCACCATTTGACAATTTCAACCGTCTAATCTTCGCTTAAGCTTCTATTTAAGTTTAAAATAAATATTCGATATTGACTTGATATTCAAAATTTTAACATTAACATTAACTATGCCAAGGAATACAATGGTACAACACATTTCGCAGTCTATGTTAAAGTCAGCGTAATTGTTAACGTTAAGTTTGACTGGACGTTAACTATAACAGCTAATAGGATGCAACCAGCCTAAGTGATTTATGTTATTTTGAAAATTATTTTGATTTTCGTAAAATATTTGTTTATGTACATTTTCTGCGGTCATGTTGTGAAAGCATATACATCACTTCACAAAAGACTTACTAAGTGGTCCTAGCCAAGTAGTAGGCATAATAAGATACAATTATTACTTTATAGCAGTACCGTTCCAGTCAATCGTTGAGTTTCATTACATCAGTCAGCAAACAGAATCATTTATTCCAGTGGTATTATTTTATCGATTAAATATTTCCAGTGGAATTTATTCCTCAATTATTACAATAAATCTGAATGAATCGTGAAAGATTATCAAATATTTTATTGTAAATTTTTTAAATCAACTGTTTTAACTTACCTACCTGTTGTATCAAATAAATACGTACAGAAGAAAATCATTATGTTATGTGGAGTTTCTTAAGTACCTAGATACACATAAAAGCAATATTTCAGAGGTGATACATCACATCTAGCTAATAGCTTCCATCACTTGTTAGTGACGGTGCAAGATGACGTATTTATGTCGACCAAAGATTACTTTAATTAGTTGAGTAATGTATTTATATAATACTGGCGGACCCGACAGACGTTTGTCCTGTATTCACCTCTTAAAATTGAAAATCGGTCCAGCCGTTAGGAGGAGTTCACGCACATACACATGGGAAGGAGAATTATATATGGATATATTATATGATTCTCAAATTCACTGAAACACACAAAAAAATCATCAAAATCAGTCCAGCCGTTTAGGAAGTAGTTCAATTGTGAATCTAAACCATCCTCGAATCCACTTGAACACACACAAAAAATTTATTCAAATCGGTCTAGCTGTTCAGGAGGAGTTCACTGTCAACACTAATGTAGCCCAGTGGTAAGTGACCCTGTCAACTGAGCTAGAAGTTCCGGGATCGAACCGGCAAATGTGCAAACATTTTTAATGTGATTAATGTAGATGTTTATTTCTGAGTGATGAATGTTTATATTATGTATTTACGTGTGGTTTAATTATTTATGTTTCACGAATATTGTAATAACTTTTGTAATTATATATGTTCAATATAATAAGAATGATAATATTGACGCACTTCTATACAAATTGTCTTGCCCCAAATTAGACATAGCCTTTGCTATGGGTTGCAAGACAACGAAGTATTTAATACGATATACTTACTTAAATACATATAAATAAACATAAACATCCATGACTCGGAAACAAAAATCGAAATTCATCATATAAATGTTTCCACCTACCGGGACTCGAACCCGTGACCTCTAGTAGGTAGGGTCGCTAGCCACTCGGTAATGTTTAAGAAGGTATGTATACCGTATTAACGATAATTTGTGTAGAAATGTGTCTGTATGATAAAAAATACGTACATAAGCCTATGAAAAGCATTCCACTAATAAGATTAAGTCAACTATTAATATATAAAATACAAGAATGACAGGTATATTCAAAAGTGCTATAGTTATTTTTTTCCAATTTTACAATATTTACAGATAGGCTAAGCCCAGCCCACATTATCCTGTTTAGATATGAGATAAAAAATCACCCCAACAGCTCAAATAACTGATTATTAATTTACTTAGTCACTAAATGGACTACCAACAACGCTTTTCATTATAACTAAGAATAATAATAGATTATATAAACGAAAAAATTTCTCATTGTGCAAAACTTTAATTGTATAATACAGAATGCAACTCTCATTGGTTGTTCAGAAACAATAGCTCTTTGAGTCTCAGTTTAGATGAGGACTGCTACCTCGGGGTATACTGATTTATAAACCAATCCTAACTTGTCCACTTGATTGTAGTTCTATAGTTATGGGTTCCTGTTACACTTTAAATTGCTGACATTAGAACTGACGGCTGTAGACATTACTAATAGAGATATCATGTCTTTTTTATGAAAATCAGGGACGAGACAAGCAGGACCTGCAGCTGATGGTAATTGATGCGCCCTGCGCATTACAATGCAGTGCCGCTCAAGATTATTGAAAAACCCAAAAATTCTGAGAGGCACCACAACTGGGCTCGTCACGTTGAGACAAAAGATTTTAAGTCTCATATGCCCAGTAATCCCACTAGCTACGGCGCCCTTCAGACCGTAACACAGCAAAGCTTACACATTACTGCCTCACGGAAGAAATAGGCGCCGTTGTGGTACCCATAATCTAGTCGGCATCCGGTGCAAAGGAGCCTTCCACTGGTAAAGGTGTCTACATATTAGACAAACAAACTAGTTATTTAATATTTGATTCGTATTAAACATCCGATTAACATTACAAATTAAGGATCAAGTATACATAGTTCCTTAAATAAATAACAACATCAAGTTAAATATTTTTTTGTGTATTTTATTTCATAGCAAGGAGGTACCACCGAAATCGGAACTTGTCAAGTAGCTTCCCTAATAGGAAATATTAAAATGAAGGCGGTAAACCACTTCTAGCAAACTCTACGATATACCAAGTTTGATATTCATTAATCGGTGATTCAGTTCCTAAAATGCGATCAAGGGAGGTGATGGCTGGTCCATGCGTCAAGCTCGTAAACGGGCTCTACTTAAGGTGGCTGATTTGATTTGATTAAATCTAGTCCTTGTTATCCAATTAGAATAACATTATAATTGTATATAAAATATATTATTTGTGCCAAATGCGTAGTTATAATTATACATCTAGGACAATGTTTGGAATATACAAATTAAATTTGTTTCAAAATTTATGGATTTTGCGGGGCTCGAAACCGTGCCTCCCGGATTCCGTCCGAGCGCTCTTACCAACTGAGCCAAATGTCTGAGTGACGCATCGACCGTAAATCTTGGAATGTTTGTTCAACTCTCAGTTTGTGCAAAATGTTTGGTAGCAGTCAATAACGTTCTTAAACTGTATAGAACATAATTGATAGCAGTGATGGAAATTCAGACACATTCTAACTGAATATACATTTTTTTTCTGATCGGGCTTTATTTTATATTTTAATAGCAACGATTACGCAATTGGTTTATTCTTTTTGTTGCGTATCATATTAATTTTTATTTTTTGCTTATTTTGTAACTTTTATATTGGTAATTTTTTCTTTCTTCATTCTTCGATGTTGTATTTTCTATGTATAAGTTATTTGGGTAGGTTTTCAGTTTTAAGTATGTGTTATCCTGTAAGTATCCAATATCCATCCTCTCGCTGTAGCACTCGCTGTAGCTCTCGCTACAGCATACGCTGGGCGGTGTCCATTTTCCCATCATTCGTGATTGTTTTCTTAATTATATATTTTCACAAATATTACTTAACTTTAAGCGATATTATTATGTTTTAGTTTTAGGTGTTAGTAATACTTTATAAATTAATTTGTGATGTGAAATAAAAATATTATATATTTATCTAAATAAATTGAGGTGACGTAAACATGGGGTGTGGTGTAGGGCTAGCACGCGTAGAATTCCAGGCGTCAGTTTATTTTGAACAAGTTCCTGTATTTATTTACACGTCATATACACTTAATATTACAATATAACTAACTTATAAATTTATTATATGTCACCTAACCTAATTAAAATTTGACACGCTTGTGATAATATAGTCCGGGAGTTTATTAAAAACCCGAGGGCTCATAGCGTGTATTGTGAGGCGATGCGCGTGCCACAGCTGGCACTGGCTCATGTCGCCTCTTTTTTTATACCGGTGTAAGTGAGCCCGGGCGTAAAAATCTATCTGTAGTATAGTAGTAGTAGGCTTGGTATTGTTGGTATGTTTAATGACACGAAGAAAGGTCTTACGCATTGGTCTGACGGTATACAAGCTAGTATTTTTTTTTATAAAAATAAGGGACGAGACGAGCAAGACGTTCAGTTGATGGTAATTGATGCGCCCTGCCCATTACAATGCAGTGCCGCTCGGGATTCTTGTAAAACCCCAAAAATTCTGAGCGGGACTACAACTGCGCTTATGCGGCATTAGATGTTAAGTCTCACTTGGCCAGTAATTTCACTAGCTACGGCGCCCTTCAGACCGAAATAAAGTAATGCTTACACATTACTGCTTCACTTCTTCACTTGTGGTACCTTTAATCTAGCCAGCATCGTGTGCAAAGGAACCTCCCACTGGTAAAAAGTATATAGGTAAAGTATATAAAAAGTAGTATGCGAACGGCTTAACTTTGTAGCCAACTTGGATTTATTCCAGTTAATATCAGTCTGAATTTCCATCACTGCTATTTCAATCATTGTGTGGATTATTACTGATAAAGACTCTCAAAATGGCAAGATTATTGCTCTAAAACAAAAGCCAAAATACACCTAATAATTATATTTAATTACTGCGCAGGCACTCGTCACGGTTAAATTAAAATGACATACAATAGAATTTAAACAATAGGGTTTTAAATAACCACCTTACAATACAGCTATTGAACAATGGACGCAAGAATTTCATATTTGTCACCGTTTCCCTCCATAGACATGGAATATAAATGAATTTCAGTGACGGCAATCCTTAGAGACTATTGTTTCAAACAATACATTTTACCTGTGGAATTATATACTGGACAAAAGAGTGCAATTTCATATCGAAGTTGTGAGTAAACCGATATTTTTTGTACACACTTAGATAATATTCACTCGGAAAGTGCTTGCAAAATACCTACTTACTACTACTTTTTTCTCTTGCCCACAAAATAATTTATAACTATAGTGTATGTTAATTTACCTCATTCTCGCAAGTTCTTTAAACAATAAGGTGGTAAAATGAAATGTAAAAATGAAAAAAATATTTAAATATGTCTTATGATTTACCTGGGTACGCTGCCGTGGCACGCTACACTCGTGACGTGCATTGTGATTAATAGTCTAAATTTGTCTTCGGGGCTTACTAATGAACATGGGCCGATTCGGATCCAGCACACGCCAGATCCAGCCATGGCACACATTGATATGTATTATGCTTTTATCTTAAGACTTCATGGTACCTGATTACTGAAATAAAGTCTGCTTTGTTCAATCTGTTTTATATCATGGTCATCCTACTGGTAGAAAATATAGCAATTCAATGAGTTATCAATTTGCCCAAGGCATATTTCTTAACAGTGAGCTTGTTTTAGAGTTTGTAAACGAACGACGCCGTTTGTAAAACGCCAAATTATGCGATTTGCCTGCGACATTTACAAACTATATCATTAAGTTTAAACTATTCAGCCTTATTAATATAATCTTAACAATAAGCTTACCAGTAGGAGGCTCCTTTGCGCGGGATGCCGGCTAGATTATGGGTACCACAACGGCACCTATTTCTGCCGTGAAGCAGTAATGTGTTTTGGTCTTAAGGGCGCCGTATCTAGTGAACTTACTGGGCAAATGAGACCTAGCATCTTATGTCTCAAGTTGACGAGCGCAAGTGTAGTGCCGCTCAGAATTTTAGGTTTTTCAAGAATCCTGAGCGGCACTGCATTGTAATGCACAAGGCGTATCAGTAACCATCAGCTGAACGTCTTGATCGTCTCGTCCCTTATTTTCATAAACAAAAAATAAACATCCGATCACGTAAATTTCTCTAAAAATAAAGGTCATCCTAGTGTAATCAAATTAGAAGGTATACAGGGCATGTGTAAATTAATTGAATGATTTAAATTAACTTGTTTCACCCAAGGGCGTGTGAAACTTTGCTCCTAAACTTGTCTAATATTGTATATGAAACATCAAACAACACTTCGTCCGTAATATAACCAACCCTGCTTTAGCTTGAATGAATTTTGCCCTTGCATTAGTTAAGCCTTGTTTTATTATATTTATAAGATATTTATGTAGAACGTAGCTCGATGGATCATATTATAGATTATATGTGTGCGATTTAGTAATATAGCACATAAAATAATTGATTTTTATATGAAAATTAGGGAAGAGACGAGCAGGACGTTCAGCTGATGGTATTGGTACGCCCTGCCCATTACAATGCAGTGCCACTCAGGATTATTAAAAAATCCAAAAATTCTGTGCGGCTCTACATTTGCGCTCGTCACCATGAGACATAAGGTGTTAATTCTCATTTGCCCAGTAATTACACTAGCTACGGCGCCTTTGTGACCGAAATACAATAATGCTTACACATTCCTGCTTCACGGCAGAAATAAGCGCCGTTGTGGTACCCATAATCTAGGCATCCTGTACAAAGAAGCCTCCCACTGGTTAGCATTGAATCTGATGTTGGAATCTCGTAAAAATAAAACATATTATCAAAAGATGAATATTTTGATCACATCTTAAAAATGATCAATTTGGAAATGATTTAAAAGTTTTTAATTTCTGTCTGCATGTCAGGTATGTTTGAGTAAATTATTTCATTGTTAGGACCTGTGGTTAGGACGTACTCAAATAGATAGCTGATGTTACAGTTTAAGGGTTTCACGTTCAAGTAGCATCCTTGACAATATTTGTCAAAAATTTGTCAAACTCCCCTTACATTTTTCATTACTTAAGCATTAATTATATACAATGTTATCTAATGATGAGTAATTTAGTTATAAGCACAAATGTTTATTAGTAACTAAAATCATGTATCAATTAAAACAATAGGGAAGGATTTCACATGTATGTAGACCGTAGCTACTTAATGGTAAAAATGTCACATCTGTAAAGTCTTTTTCAATAAGACATATTTTACTGAAATTTTGAGACAACTTTCTGAGACAAAGTTGTTGCACCAAAATAGGTAACCAATTTACAAACTTTGCAAATTAGTCTGTAACTCCGACTGGGTTACTCGCTCACCTTCATAATAATAGCATAGTTCGTTAACTCGTGATTTAGAAATTGCTTCAACAACAAAGCCTCCTTCTACTTAAAATCTAAGTGAAGATTTTTTACAACTTTGTAAAGGTTCAAGAAAAAATTTAATTAACTTTGTTAATTATATCGCGATTCATTTTTGCCTCTTTGTTCCTATTACATGAAAAGGAGTTTTATGTGAACGCGTGATTTCTATTTAATAACTTATAATGCAATTATACATTTAATGAAGAAACGATTACCGAAATATATTTACTGAAATCATTTGCGAGTTAATGAATAACACGCTTATTAATAAAGTATAACATGAAAACAAAATTTTACGTACGATGCGGGATTCAAACGCGCGACTTCTCGTGTTCCATGCGAGCGCAATTCCAATTGTGTCAACCGTACGAGAGATGTATCGTTGATAAAATCTTGTATGCTTTGTTCAACTCTCAGGTTGTGTTCTCTACAGGATCTACTGTACAGTTGATAACTGCTTAACCCCAATATTTGCATATTTGGAAAATTACTTGAGATGTCGCTCCTGCAAATCTAAACAATTTTTAATGTTTTTAAGGTTAAATAACACTGTTAAGTTTAGCACTTTATTTATTCAACACTTAATTTTTACCTCTTTATTTATTTGACACTGGTAAATAACACTATTAATTTTTACCTCTATTTATTTGACACTGTAAAATAACATGGTTAATGACACTGTTAAATAACACGGTTAGATAACACTGTTAAATAACACTGTTAGATAACATGGTTAATAACACTGTTAGATAACATGGTTAATAACACTGTTAAATAACACCTTTAATTTTTACCTCTATTTGTCGTTATATTAGCAGTAGATGCTTTGAAAAAAAATAAATTTAAGCTATTGCATAGCTATAATCGCGGGCTTTGAGCGTGGAGACCGAATCCAGAAATTCCGTAACGAAAATAACCTAACACCCCCCCTAGATGTATATAGATATTTTGCCAAGGACATTACAGTTGCCGTGGAACAGCGGTTATCACGTATGCTTTTTGAGCAGAAGGTCCAGGTTCGAGCCCGGGGTACGTCTTGATTTTTTTTAATTTTTATTATTTTTTTTATCACTTTTTTTAATTTTTATTATTATGATAAGCATTTTTATTTAGTTTCACCTGTCCCGTTGTCTGTCTGTAATCAAATATTGCAAGTTAAATTTTACTAACTTCCCGTTTGCTTTTTTTTAAATTAATTTTATCAAAAATAACCTCAATATTATTACTTTTTTATTTACATTCTTGTTTTTGAAATATTAATAATATGATAATGTGTCAGTCGACAGTTGTGGTTCATTCAATGGGAAACGAGTGCCATCTTGTGTTAAAATATATAACTACGATAAATAAATTTACCAGTTTCTTTACACGTTTTTGGATCACTTAGTGTATCCAAAAAAAAGAAGAATGGCCGAAAATACTTGGTGCAAATGGTTCTTAATTTCCACTAATTTTGGCTGGCAATTTCAACATCAACTTTGCTGAATAAAAATCAGAGCGGTTGACAACTTTTCTTTCGAAAATATTGAATTTGAAATGACTCCACAACAAAATATGGGACCACCATTGACGCGGTATTTTCCAGATATTTAGATATCAAGTCTGAAACTAATGTTTCTTATTTCAGTTACCAAAAACCTATAGTTTAAATGATGAATATTCTTGAATAACCTACATATTTTGAACAATATTAACTTCTCATTTATTTAATAAAAGAAAAAAAATTGTTTTCTTATCGGTCACCACGCCCAAAAAGTGTAACTTGAATTAATATCAAATAAAAAAAAAAACAAAGGAAAAAAATACTGCATAAATAAAATAAATAAATAATTATAATTGCATAAGTTGATAAAAAATGCTATGGAATAGCTTTACCGCGGCAGTCCCCGAGTGCGACTCCTCTTTTTTGTAACACACACACACACAGCGGCTACATCGCGAGGGGAGTCAGGGTAGTTTTCTGTTACCTTATAACGTTGAGATCTGATGAAAACTCGATATTTGCAATACAGAATAATAACCATTACTTTTCGATTATTGAAAAACTTCGATTTTTTTGGCGGGCAGTTGAAAAATGATTTTTCTAAAAAAAAATCTGGGTTTACCGGTAGCGTTAATTGAGCACTTATTAGTAACTCTTTTCAATTTCACCAATACCGATTTTAAAGTCATCTTTCAGCTCTATGATTGCTCGTATCGTTAACTCAGCGGTTATCTATACTTAAAAACTGAAGCTTTTTTTTTTGAAAAATCTGTTTGCTTTTGAGCACTAAATTATTAACTGATGTGCCTCTCGCTTCAACTGTATCATAACGCGGTCACGAATGGTACACTGCTAGCTTAATGAAAAGTTAGCAGTGTTCTCATTTTTAGTCCCCCTATCACAGCACCAAATATCTGTTATCAGCACTAAATTAGCACTAACTGAGCACTAAATTTTGAGATATAAAACGAGACATTCTGCCGACTTGACCTTTCTAGTCACGATGGTATACTGGTAGCTTAATGAAAAGTTAGCAGTGTTCTCATTTTTAGTTACCCTATCACAGCACCAAATATCTGTTATCAGCACTAAATTAGCACTAAATGAGCACTAAATTTTGAGATATATTACGAGTGATTCTGCCAACTTGACCTTTCTAGCTTTACAGACGTCTTTTTTTAATGAAAATAAGGGACGAGATTCTTGAAAACCATTCATTCGTCATTTTGAGACATATGCTGTTAAGTCTCATTTGCCCAGTAATTTCACTAGCTACGGCGCCCTTCAGACCGAAACACAATAATGCTTACACATTACTGCTTCACGGCAGAAATAGGCGCCTTTGTGGTGTCCAAAGTCTATCCGACGAATATTAAAATTAAAAAAATATATAAGCCAATAAACACTAAAAATATATAACTAGCCCACTGGTACGAATGGACTAAAATGAGAAAGGTATACTTTTTCAGACAGGAAGGCGGAAATATGAGTAATAATCGTAAAATGACTTCGTAATTTTTCACGGAACCCTACAATATAATATGTATGTATTTACATTTTTTAATTCGATCTAAGCTACTCCAAGAACCTCGGCTAGTCTAGCTATAAGTGACGGCCATATTGGATTTAAGCAATGAGCCCAAATTAGTTCTGCGCTATTCAAAACACCAAGTAAATGATTTTCGTTCCTTCCATCGTTCTTCCGCTGTCATTCGTTATATGTGGACCCGTTCTAAGGTCGCATCACCTTTCCTCGAGAACATTAAAGCGACATCTCAAGTCAAATTCCAGAGACGTCGCGGGTATTCCCAGAAGTATTTTAAAAGTGTTATTAACCATGTTATTTAACAGTTTCAAATAAATAGAGGTAAAAATTAAAAGTGTTATTTAACAGTGTTATTAACCATGTTATTTAACAGTTATATTTAACAGTGTAATTTAACCATGTTATTTAACAGTGTTATTAACCATGTTATTTTACAGTGTCAAATAAATAGAGGTAAAAATTAAAGGTGTTATTTAACAGTGTTATTAACCATGTTATTTTAAAGTGTTATTAACCATGTTATTTTAAAGTGTTATTATCCATGTTATTTAACAGTGTTATTAACCATGTTATTTAACAGTGTTATTAATCATGTTATTATACAGTGTTATTTAACAGTGTTAAATAACATGGTTAATAACACTGTTAAATAACATGGTTAATTTGGGGCGCTTAGCAGAAACCTCCAAGTGTGGGCGGGGGCGTCGCTCCGTAAAGAAGTGTTACCCACAATCTGAATGGAGCGACACTCACCACCCCGGTGCGTCCTGGTAACATTGGTCAGTGATTGATAGTTATTGTGCTGCGATTTTCACTAATCGCTGTGCAATGGCTGTCTTTTGCTGGCTGATGGCTAATATCTGCTCTACTCTTCCGGCGGTTAGTGGATGCCAACCGGAAGATTTTATAGCGTCCACCTGTGTCTAGGCCTGCGCAGTCGATCGCCGTACGCGGGGATGACGGAATCCTGGGGAGTTGAACGGGACAGGGGTCGGGGTTCAGTTACCCCTGTAACGCAATACGCTCCCTTTGGCCCTGATTTCACGCTAAACGGTAGCCCCGTGAGTAGCCGCCACGTGGGTAATGGTCTCGTGTCCCTGCAACGGCAGGGCCACAGGCGAGGTTCGGCTGGGATCGGTGTCCGGCCATGCTGACGGGGCAAGAATGGGTGGAGGACCTGGTGGAACGGATCGATCCACCAGCCACTCATCTCGAACTCCTGATGTCGCGCATGTGCATCACCCAGTGGGGCCTATACTCCCGACGCAGCCCTGATGGTCAAGTTGATCATCCCCACTCCCCTCTGGTTGGCCCACATCAGTCATAAGGCAGCACACCAAGGAGCTACATAATAAATACTGGACGGAGATGAGTGGATGCAGACAAGCAAAAGAGGCTCTACCATGCATAGATCAGAGGCTCTCTCGTAAGCTGGTTAAACACACACGATCAAGATTACGTAAGATAACTCATGTAATAACGGGTCACGGCCCCTTTAGCAAACATCTGTTTAATATAGGTATCACTGACAGTCCCCTGTGCAGGGCTTGCATGGAGACAGAAGAAACGGCCACACACCTCATCCTGGAGTGCTGCGGTGTGGCCACATACCGGGCCAAACACCTGGGGTCACCGAGGACTCTCCCCGAGGTCATGGGTGACATCAGAGGTTTGAGTAACTTCCTTGAGGAGTTGGGATGGCAAGATTAGCAACCCAACCCTATGACGTAAAATAGGCGCACAGCAGTCGTCGAGTTGCGGAAAGTAGCCCGTGAATACCTATACCTATACCTATACCTAGTGCTAATTTAGTGCTGATAACAGATATTTGGTGCTGTGATAGGGGGACTAAAAATGAGAACACTGCTAACTTTTCATTAAGCTAGCAGTGTACCATTCGTGACCGCGTTATGATACAGTTGGAGCGAGAGGCACATCAGCTAATAATTTAGTGCTCAAAAGCAAACAGATTTTTCAAAAAAAAAAAGTTTCAGTTTTTAAGTATAGATAACCACTGAGTTAACGATACGAGCAATCATAGAGCTGAAAGATGACTTTAAAATCGGTATTGGTGAAATTGAAAAGAGTTACTAATTAGTGCTCAATTAATGCTACCGGTAAACCCAGAATTTTTTTTAGAAAAATCATTTTTCAACTGCTCGCTAAAAAAATCGAAGGTTTTCAATAATCGAAAAGTAATGGTTATTATTCTGTATTGCAAATATCGAGTTTTCATCAGATCTCAACCTTATAAGGTAACAGAAAACTACCCTAACTCCCCTCGCGATGTAGCCGCTGTGTGTGTGTGTGTTAAAAAAAAAGAAGAGTTGCACTCGGAGACTCGGGGTTGCATTAGTTTCAGACTTGATATCTAAATATCTGGAAAATACCGCGTCAATGGTGGTCCCATATTTTGTTGTGGAGTCATTTCAAATTCAATATTTTCGAAAGAAAAGTTGTCAACCGCTCTGATTTTTATTCAGCAAAGTTGATGTTGAAATTGCCAGCCAAAATTAGTGGAAATTAAGAACCATTTGCACCAAGTATTTTCGGCCCTTTTTCTTTCTTTTTGGATACACTAAGTGATCCAAAAAAGTGTAAAGAAACTGGTAAAGTTATTTATCGTAGTTATATATTTTAACACAAGATGGCACTCGTTTCCCATTGAATGAACCACAACTGTCGACTGACACATTATCATATTATTAATATTTCAAAAACAAGAATGTAAATAAAAAAGTAATAATATTGAGGTTATTTTTGATAAAATTAATTTAAAAAAAAAGCAAACGGGAAGTTAGTAAAATTTATCTTGCAATATTTGATTACAGACAGTCATCGGGACAGGTGAAACTAAATAAAAATGCTTATCATAGTAATAAAAATTAAAAAAAGTGATAAAAAAAATAATAAAATTAAAAAAAATCAAGACGTACCCCGGGCTCGAACCTGGGACCTTCTGCTCAAAAAGCATACGTGATAACCGCTGTTCCACGGCAACTGTAATGTCCGTGGCAAAATATCTATATACATCTAGGGGGAGTGTTAGGTTATTTTCGTTACGGAATTTCTGGATTCGGTCTCCACGCTCAAAGCCCGCGATTATAGCTATGCAATAGCTTAAATTTTTTTTTTCAAAGCATCTACTGCTAATATAACGACGCCAGAAATCTTAAGAGTGAGAAGAAAACTATAGAACGGAAACTAATGGAATTAATGACGTCACCATTTAGTGTTCTATTAGTGCTGTCAGTACAGCAAAAGATTTTTGAATATTTTTTTTTTCAAATCAACTACTGCTAGTATAACGATGCTAGCAGCCTTAAGAGCTAGAGAGAGACTTTAAAACGGAAATTAATGAAATTGAAAGTCATTATTTAATGCTAAATTAGTGCTGTCGTTGAAGTAAGGGAGTTTTTAACAATATTTTTTTAGTTGATTTGAAAAAAATTTTAATTTTCAGAAATCCTTTGCTATACTGGTACTTTTTTATTTACATTCTTGTTTTTGAAATATTAATAATATGAAAATGTGTCAGTCGACAGTTGTGGTTCATTCAATGGGAAACGAGTGCCATCTTGTGTTAAAATATATAACTACGATAAATAAATTTACCAGTTTCTTTACACTTTTTTGGATCACTTAGTGTATCCAAAAAAAAAGAAGAAGAGCCGAAAATACTTGGTGCAAATGGTTCTAAATTTCCTCTAATTTTGGCTGGCGATTTCAACATCAACTTCGCTGAATAAAAATCAGAGCGGTTGACAACTTTTCTTTCGAAAATATTGAATTTGAAATGAATCCACAACAAAATATGGGACCACCATTGACGCGGTATTTTCCAGATATTTAGATATCAAGTCTGAAACTAATGTTTCTTATTTCAGTTACCATAAACCTATAGTTTAAATGATAAATATTCTTGAATAACCTACATGTATTGTAAGATAATAATAATAATATCCGGACGACCGAGCCTTGCTCGGATTTTTAGGATTGTACAAAACTTGAACAAAAAAAAAATTGTACATCTGGATTCGAACCGGGGTCTTCTGCTTTCCGGATCACCCAATGAGCTATTATAGTCTTGTATCTAGTAGCGAAATTTACGTTTGTATTGTAATGTTATTGTAGCTGTTTCTCATTAAAACACGGATAAAACTACATTTTTTTTAATTGAAACCTAGCTAGATCTATTTCTCGCCCCCGTAACTACCTCTATACTAAATTTTATTAAAATCGTTGGAGCCGTTTCCGAGATTCAGAATATATATATATATATATATATATACAAGAATTGCTCGTTTAAAGATTTAAGATTTTGAACAATATTAACTTCTCATTTATTTAATAAAAGAAAAAAAATTGTTTTCTTATCGGTCACCACGCTCAAAAAGTGTAAATTGAACTAATATCAAATAAAAAAAATACTGCATAAATAAAATAAATAAATAATTATAATTGCATAAGTTGATAAAAAATGCTATGCAATAGCTTTACTGCGGCAGTCCCCGAGTGCAACTCCTCTTTTTTTTTAACACACATACACAGCGGCTACATCTCGATATTTGCAATACAGAATAATAACCATTACTTTTCAATTATTGAAAACCTTCGATTTTTTTAGCGGGCAGTTGAAAATTGGTTTTTCTAAAAAAAAATCTGGGTTTACCGGTAGCATTAATTGAGCACTAATTAGTAATTTTTTTTTTCAATTTCACCAATACCGATTTTAAAGTCATCTTTCAGCTCTAGCTGAAACTTTATGAATATACGAGCAATCATAGATGATTGCTCGTATCGTTAACTCAGCAGTTATCTATAATTAAAAACGGATTTTTTTTTTGAAAAATCTGTTTGCTTCTACAGGCAGCACTCATTGAGCACTAAATTATTAACTGATGTGCCTCTCGCACCAACTGTATCATAAAGCGGTCACGAATGGTACACTGCTAGCTTAATGAAAAGTTAGCAGTGTTCTCATTTTTAGTCCCCTTATCACAGCACCAAATATCTGTTATCAGCACTAAATTAGCACTAAATGAGCACTAAATTTTGAGATATAAAACGAGACATTCTGCCGACTTGACCTTTCTAGCCACTATAGTACACTGCTAGCTTAATGAAAAGTTAGCAGTGTTCTCATTTTTAGTTCCCCTATCACAGCACCAAATATATGTTATCAGCACTAAATTAGCACTAAATGAGCACTAAATTTTGAGATATATTACGAGTGATTCTGCCGACTTGACCTTTCTAGCTTTACAGACGTAAAAAAAGTAACATTTTGTTAGTATAATAAAAATCTGGTATATTATAATATACCAGATTTTTATCTCTCTCAATTCTCTATCAGTCTCACTGTTTACTTATTTAGAATTATTCGAGAGCTCTTGTGTGTGATTACGTCACAAACAATGGAAAAAGTAAGTATTTCTTTTATAATGTCAGACCCTTATCATGGCATCGTGACGTGAACAATGTGAGTCAGATGGTCATTTACTTAGAGATATTAATGTGCTGCTTAAAAAATAATTCACCCGTATGTGTTTTACATTTCGATGTAATTAACGTGAGGACATCTGAAGTTTAAGGCCGTGTGTCCACCGCAACCGGGACGTCACCGAGAGCGAAATTATTTCTTGCCGAGATCAAGTTGACATGACGGTGATCGTTTGTCCACTGCGACGATCTCGGTGGTTTAGTCAGCATCAAAGAGCATGTAAGCACTACGTAATAAGAGGCGGGACTGCCTAAGTAAAAATTGAAATTTAGTTTAGTATGAAACGTGCAGTGATTTGGCTTAAGTTTGAAATAGTAATTACAATATTATGTTGACGAAGTATAATCTGGCTAACTTTGAAAGCGAACAGTTGCAAGACAGTTGCTTAAAACGTAGTGGATAGATTTTCTACGAGATTACTGCCGTCATCTGTCAATCTATCATTGACTGTACGTTTCATACAATAGAGCAATTCGTTTTTTTCTTAGAGAGTTTCGCTAGGCTGTTCAGAATGCTGTAGTTTTTGTGCGTAGTGGTAGTAGAAATAAAATAAACCAAGGAATTGCTGCGTTTAACTTACTTGTATGTATATGTAGATGGACACGTTAAAACGTTTTTTTGTATTGCCGCTACTTTGGCCCGTCATAATCTCGGGCCGAGTTCTAGCGTCAGCGCCGTACTAACCCGCCGTCATCTCATCTCTTTTTCATATCATATCATCTCTTTTTCAGTGATGTCTTGGTGACGGAGGCGCTGGACAAACGGTCTTAAGTTCTCTTGAATGTATAAGTGTGCTATTATACATATATTTATTAGAGGAGGTCTTGTTGGACCTATTTAAAGCCCGGTACACAAACATTTTACTAATACCAAGCGTATGGAGAATTTTGAAATTGAATTTGGCTCCATACCTACTTCGTCTAATGCAATCACGGCGATTCGGTTCTCTTTATCACCCCACATTATTTTAATATAGCGAAATATTGTACAATGTATTGGCGCTAAGATGAGAAAACTCAATGAACACAACAAATTCCAAATTCAAATGTAATATTTTGTTTATTTTTAATTGTAACAATATTTATGACGTATATCTTGTTTGTATTCGTAATATGTCTTAATTTTTTTGAGATGTGCTCAAACTTTTTCATTGCTTGAGGATAAGAATAAACGCATTTGCCTTTAATGGACTTCTTGTAGAATGAATATCTTAAGGACGCCTTTTAATTATACAAAATTGAGCAAAATATAAAACAATTTGTTACATTTCGTTTTATTAACACAATTCATCTTAGGAAGTAACGTTATTCATAATGATTCTCAATTATTGAAACTAGAAGCATCACGCGCACTTTGTTTCGCATACTAATTGTCAAACTAGGAACTATTGGCAGCTTATTTATACTTACTTTAGTTTAGTATGGTTTTAGTCAGTTACCATTCTATTCTAGATTATTATTGAATTAATTTTATTTTCAATACTTATTATCTACTGTAACATTTATGGTGTCAAACATCTTTTGAGTTATTAAATTTTCAGAATTAACATGGATGTTATAGTATTGTGTCCTATGGTATATTGCTATGGGGCAATGCTGCCGATACCAATACCATATTTGTGCTGCAGAAGAGGGCTATTCGCGCTATTTATAACCTTGGTTCTAAAGAATCATCGAGGGCAAAATTTAAAGAAATGAACATCTTGACTGTTGCCTCTCAATATATTCTTGAGTAGTTTTTGACTTTCAATAAATGATATAATATCCAATTTTGAATAAAAATATTTGAATTTGAATTTAAATGTCTTGTCTTTGAAGCTAGAATGAATAGCAATTTGTATCACCTGTAAATATTAATCGTCTTTATAATGTGGTATAAACAAATATTATGAGATTCTAGTTATATACTTTATCATGACTGAACTTCAAATGTGAACGATGATCGTTCGTTTTATAAAGGCATCGCTCTCTCATTCAAACAAATTCAGATTAATATTTTCCGTCGTTATTCTGACTCCTCTATTGCTCCATCGGTTGCAGTTATTTTCATTTTAACTTCCACAACGTTGTGAAAATGTTTCGCTGCTAGTATATTATTATCACGTGGTCGAAATGAATGATAATCATGATATTCCGCTATACATTACGAAATTTGAATAATAGTTATTTATTATTGTGTAATATGGGGTATTAAAACATGAATGTGGGCTTAGATAATAGCATCAGATGAGTGTTTTCATACCTAATTATCAACAGTTTCATGCAAGATGTATACCATAACATCATCCAAACGAGTGTTGTAATGAAATTCAGTACAACATAACAACATTCGTTTGGATGATGTAATGGTTATTAGGATAATGGGTGTTTTAATGTTGGCAATAAGCTAACTGTTTTAGAATCTTTAATAGAGGATTTGAAGCATGGTTGTAGATAAACTTAATTTCGACATGGATTTCAATTCTGTTACAGACGCACCCTTACCAATTCCAAATATTCAAACCTTTCACCATCATCGTTATTTTGCTTGAGATTGTTGGTTGTTATGATTATTTTTCTACTCCTCTTTACTTTTTATTTGTCATTTCAAACAGCCATAATCAAAGAGGATGTAAATACTACGTAATAAGAGGCCGAATTGCCTTAGTAAAAAATTGAAATTTACTTTAGTATTAAACGTGCAGTTCTTTGACATTCGTTTGAAATAGTAGTAATTACAGTATGGCGATTGGCGATGAAGTATAATCTGGTTAAGTTTGAAAGCGAGAAAGCGGACAGTTGCTTAAAACGTAGTGGATTTCGGCTATCTCCGTTTTTTACAAGATTGTAGCCGTCATCTGTCAATCTATGAATGACTGCACGTTTCATACAATCGAGCAAATCGCTTTTTTCTAAGAGAGTTTCGTTAGGCTGAATAAAAGTACATACATGATTGAGTCTTTGCAAAATTCACTATATGGCCTAAAAAAGTATTGTTTACCGTACTACAATGTCAATTGAAAAGCAGAGTTGTTTGGTGCCACAGAGAACTTAAAGTAGGTTAAGTATAGTAGGTTCATACAAATAATATGCGTAGGTATGGTAATACGTAGTACATGGATGGTCTATGCGTCAACTAGTGAACGGGAGCTGCTTTTGGTGCCAGGTAGACCTGTTTTACTATACATATATATTGTCAATGTTGGATGCAATTGCGGACATTAGCCAATCTAGCAAATAAATTTCATAATCATTTTATGATTATTTTCTTCTTATAATACCTATATAGTTTGGTATTTTAAAATTTCTTTCTTTATACTATTGTCAAGCATATTGAGGTTACCTGTGCTCTATCGTACTCTATGAGGCTTTAAACACGCCTCTGTGCTCGATAAATCGACTGTGAAATAGTTGGGTTTTCGAGTCAACATACCACCCATAGACACCCACGATCAATCTTTATAGTAGCAATAATAGGGTATATTTACCCTATATTTCACGTCTTCAGATCCCCAAGATCATGTCGTTTGAAACAATGTTGAATACTTGAAATCCTCGACTAATGGTCTAAATAAATCATCTACCATTACTCTTGTACTCCGTTTAACTTCACATTTTTTGTATAGATATAATATTATAAGAATTATAATAAATATGATATATGATAGTAATAGTAATAAAATCCTTTATTTCAACCAACGAAGGGTTATAATGTGTTAGTACCTAACAAAGCAACCTAAAACCTATCATCACGGGCAAGATACACAAAACTATAATAGAATAGTCGGGGACCCAGTGCTCTGTGAACGGCATTTTGCGTGCCGTAAAGACGTCGCTTCATTGTGCGTCCTCTACCGCATTTATCACGGGGAGTGTTCCGAAGAGCTGTTTAACGCAGGAAACAGGTAGGACTTCCATAGTAGCATTAATAAATTAATTGTTTTGTTATCTATAAATACAAACAAACAGTATATTTCAAATTGGGTATATTTTATTCCAAAGACCAAAAATATCTATGGCACAAAAATGCTAAGTAGTATAGATATACCTAATATTTTAAGCATTTTGCCAGATCTGTGAAATTTATATGAAATGAATGGAAAATATACAGAGTTATAAAAAAAAACATTTATAGAACAACCATATTTATGTGAAGACTCATGAAAATATTAATATACAATTATTTAATATTTATAATTATAGTAATGTAACGCTGAAATCGCGAGCGACAACTTCCCAGAAATTTTATTGCATGCTTTGTTTTGAACAATAAATGAAAAAAAAAATAACTCGTTAGATCCCATAACAATATTTTAAGTTTTTGTCTGAGTGATAGTTTTCGCTAATGTCAAAAGCGACATAACGTGCGAGAGAAATAAATAATATTATTAGAATTCGGCTACTAATCTCGTTTAAGGCGCTATAGTCCTAAAAAGTAACATTTTAAAAAATCTACTAAAATACTACTACAAATACTACGGTTCCAATTTTTTGACATGTTTATCTTCATTTCTTTATCTAAATTATCGCTGTTTCGAAAACACGATTACGAAAAAAATCTCGATATATTATTTTTTGAAAAAAAGTCTTTTTTATTTGAATTGTTTATATTATCATAAAACTATGATAGTTATAAACACAAAACTTATTTTATTCGATAGTTTATTAGTATTTATAAGTTTTCACTGTGGGATTTATCAATACGCTTTGTGAATTATTTTATATTATTTTTTTTCGTAATAAACCAAACGCTACGCCTTGGTTGCATGCTCGCTCAAGCCAGCAGTACGCCCGTGACCACTGTCAAGGAAGTTACTGTATTCGTGTCTCTCGTGCTCACATCACGTAAGATTTTAGCAAACAAGTACAAAGCGGGAATCATAGTAAAAAAATAATGATTTTGCGACAGCGTATTTGTTGAAATATATAGGTAGATGTAAGTCGGAAAGTACTAAAATAAAATTTACGTAATATTATTTTGAATATTATGCCACGTGGGATTTTTGTATATATGTACTTTAGGGAAGAAAGATAAATCCAAGATGACCGCCGCACAAAATTATGATTTCAGCAATATGGATATCGTGTCCGAGGTTCTCGGGGGTGCAGAGAACGATTTTGGGATCATTTTTGAAATCCAAGATGGCTGCCGCACAAAATTATGATTTCAGCAATATGGATATCGTGTCCGAGGTTCTCGAGGGTGCAGAGAACGATTGTGTGATCATATTTGAAATCCAAGATGGCAGCCGCACAAAATAATGATTTCAGCAATATGGATATCATGTCCGAGGTTCTCGAGGGTGCAGAGAACGATTGTGTGATCATATTTGAAATCCAAGATGGCAGCCGCACAAAATAATGATTTCAGCAATATGGATATCATGTCCGAGGTTCTCGAGGGTGCAGAGAACGATTGTGTGATCATATTTGAAATCCAAGATGGCAGCCGCACAAAATTATGATTTCAGCAATATGGATATCGTGTCCGAGGTTCTCGAGGGTGCAGAGAACGATTGTGTGATCATATTTGAAATCCAAGATGGCAGCCGCACAAAATTATGATTTCAGCAATATGGATATCGTGTCCGAGGTTCTCGAGGGTGCAGATAACGATTTGTGATCATTTTTGAAATCCAAGATGGCCGCCGCACAAAATTATGATTTCAGCAATATGGATATCGTGTCCGAGGTTATCGACGGTGCAGAGAACGATTGTGTGATCATATTTGAAATCCAAGAGGGACGCCGCACGAAATTATGATTTCCGCAATATGGATATCGTGTCGGAAGTTCTCGAGGGTGCAGATAACGATTTGTGATCATTTTTGAAATCCAAGATGGCCGCCGCACGAAATTATGATTTCCGCAATATGGATATCGTGTCCGAGGTTCTCGAGGGTGCAGATAACGATTTGTGATCATTTTTGAAATCCAAGATGGCCGCCGCACAAAATTATGATTTCAGCAATATGGGTATCGTGTCCGAGGTTCTCGAGGGTGCAGAGAACGATTGTGTGATCATATTGAAATCCAAGATGGCCGCCGCACAAAATTATGATTTCCGCAATATGGATATCGTGTCCGAGGTTCTCGAGGGTGCAGATAACGATTTTGTGATCATTTTTGAAATCCAAGATGGCCGCCGCACAAAATTATGATTTCAGCAATATGGATATCGTGTCCGAGGTTATCGAGGGTGCAGAGAACGATTGTGTGATCATATTTGAAATCCAAGATGGCCGCCGCACAAAATTATTATTTCAGCAATATGGATATCATGTCCGAGGTTCTCGGGGGTGCAAAGAACGATTTTGGGATCATTTTTGAAATCCAAGATGGCCGCCGCACAAAATTATGATTTCAGCAATATTGATATCGTGTCCGAGTTTCTCGAGGGTGTAGAGAACGAATTTGGGATCATTTATGAAATCCAAGTTGGCCGCTGCGTAAAAATATGATTTCAACAATATGGGTATCGTGTCCGAGGTTCTCGAGGGTGCAGAGAACGATTGTGTGATCATATTTGAAATCCAAGATGGCAGCCACACAAAATAATGATTTCAGCAATATGGATATCGTGTCCGAGGTTCTCGAGGGTGCAAAGAACGATTGTGTGATCATATTTGAAATCCAAGATGGCAGCCGCATAAAATAATGATTTCAGCAATATGGATATCATGTCCGAGGTTCTCGAGGGTACAGAGAATGATTGTGTGATCATATTTGAAATCCAAGATGGCAGCCACACAAAATTATGATTTCAGCAATATGGATATCGTGTCCGAGGTTCTCGAGGGTGCAGAGAACGATTGTGTGATCATATTTGAAATCCAAGATGGCAGCCGCACAAAATTATGATTTCAGCAATATGGATATCGTGTCCGAGGTTCTCGAGGGTGCAGATAACGATTTGTGATCATTTTTGAAATCCAAGATGGTGCCGCACAAAATTATGATTTCAGCAAAATGGATATCGTGTCCGAGGTTCTCGAGGGTGCTGAGAACGATTGTGTGATCATATTTGAAATCGAAGATGGCCGCCGCACGAAATTATGATTTCCGCAATATGGAGATCGTGTCCGAGGTTCTCTAGGGTGCAGATAACGATTTGTGATCATTTTTGAAATCCAAGATGGCCGCCGCACAAAATTATGAATTCAGCAATATGGATATGTGTCCGAGGTTCTCGAGGGTGCAGATAACGATTTGTGATCATTTTTGAAATCCAAGATGGCCGCCGCACAAAATTATGATTTCAGCAATATGGATATCGTGTCCGAGGTTCTCGAGGGTGCAGAGAACGATTGTGTGATCATATTGAAATCCAAGATAGCCGCCGTACAAAATTATGATTTCCGCAATATGGATATCGTGTCGGAGGTTCTCGAGGGTGCAGAGAACGATTTTGTGATCATTTTTGAAATCCAAGATGGCCGCCGCACAAAATTATGATTTCAGCAATATGGATATCGTGTCCGAGGTTCTCGAGGGTGCAGAGAACGATTGTGTGATCATATTTGAAATCCAAGATGGCCGCCGCACAAAATTATTATTTCAGCAATATGGATATCGTGTCCGAGGTTCTCGAGGGTGCAGAGAACGATTTTGGGATCATTTTTGAAATCCAAGATGGCTGCCACACAAAATTATGATTTCAGCAATATGGATATCGTGTCCGAGGTTGTTGAGGGTGCAGATAACGATTTTGTGATCATTTTTGAAATCCAAGTTGGCCGTCGCACAAAATTATGATTTCAGCAATATGGTTATCGTGTTCGAGTTTCCAAGTTGGCCGCTGCGTAAAAATATGATTTCAACAATATGGGTATCGTGTCCGAGGTTCTCGAGGGTGCAGATAACGATTTGTGATCATTTTTGAAATCCAAGATGGCCGCCGCACAAAATTATGATTTCAGCAAAATGGATATCGTGTCCGAGGTTCTCGAGGGTGCAGAGAACGATTGTGTGATCATATTTGAAATCCAAGATGGCCGCCGCACGAAATTATGATTTCCGCAATATGGATATCGTGTCCGAGGTTCTCGAGGGTGCAGATAACGATTTGTGATCATTTTTGAAATCCAAGATGGCCGCCGCACAAAATTATGATTTCAGCAATATGGATATCGTGTCCGAGGTTCTCGAGGGTGCAGGGAACGATTGTGTGATCATATTGAAATCCTAGATAGCCGCCGTACAAAATTATGATTTCCGCAATATGGATATCGTGTCGGAGGTTCTCGAGGGTGCAGAGAACGATTTTGTGATCATTTTTGAAATCCAAGATGGCCGCCGCACAAAATTATGATTTCAGCAATATGGATATCGTGTCCGAGGTTATCGAGGGTGCAGAGAACGATTGTGTGATCATATTTGAAATCCAAGATGGCCGCCGCACAAAATTATTATTTCAGCAATATGGATATGTGTCCGAGGTTCTCGAGGGTGCAGAGAACGATTGTGTGATCATATTTGAAATCCAACATGGCCGCCGCACGAAATTATGATTTCCGCAATATGGATATCGTGTCCGAGGTTCTCGAGGGTGCAGATAACGATTTGTGATCATTTTTGAAATCCAAGATGGCCGCCGCACAAAATTATGATTTCAGCAATATGGATATCGTGTCCGAGGTTCTCGAGGGTGCAGAGAACGATTGTGTGATCATATTGAAATCCAAGATAGCCGCCGTACAAAATTATGATTTCCGCAATATGGATATCGTGTCGGAGGTTCTCGAGGGTGCAGAGAACGATTTTGTGATCATTTTTGAAATCCAAGATGGCCGCCGCACAAAATTATGATTTCAGCAATATGGATATCGTGTCCGAGGTTATCGAGGGTGCAGAGAACGATTGTGTGATCATATTTGAAATCCAAGATGGCCGCCGCACAAAATTATTATTTCAGCAATATGGATATGTGTCCGAGGTTCTCGAGGGTGCAGAGAACGATTGTGTGATCATATTTGAAATCCAACATGGCCGCCGCACGAAATTATGATTTCCGCAATATGGATATCGTGTCCGAGGTTCTCGAGGGTGCAGATAACGATTTGTGATCATTTTTGAAATCCAAGATGGCCGCCGCACAAAATTATGATTTCAGCAATATGGATATCGTGTCCGAGGTTCTCGAGGGTGCAGAGAACGATTGTGTGATCATATTGAAATCCAAGATGGCCGCCGTACAAAATTATGATTTCCGCAATATGGATATCGTGTCGGAGGTTCTCGAGGGTGCTGAGAACGATTTTGTGATCATTTTTGAAATCCAAGATGGCCGCCGCACAAAATTATGATTTCAGCAATATGGATATCGTGTCCGAGGTTATCGAGGGTGCAGAGAACGATTGTGTGATCATATTTGAAATCCAAGATGGCCGCCGCACAAAATTATTATTTCAGCAATATGGATATCGTGTCCGAGGTTCTCGAGGATGCAGAGAACGATTTTGGGATCATTTTTGAAATCCAAGATGGCTGCCACACAAAATTATGATTTCAGCAATATGGATATCGTGTCCGAGGTTGTTGAGGGTGCAGATAACGATTTTGTGATCATTTTTGAAATCCAAGATGGCCGTCGCACAAAATTATGATTTCAGCAATATGGTTATCGTGTTCGAGTTTCGCAAGGGTGTACAGAACGAATTTGGGATCATTTATGAAATCCTAGTTGGCCGCTGCGTAAAAATATGATTTCAACAATATGGGTATCGTGTCCGAGGTTCTCGAGGGTGCAGAGAACGATTGTGTGATCATATTTGAAATCCAAGATGGCAGCCGCACAAAATAATGATTTCAGCAATATGGATATCGTGTCCGAGGTTCTCGAGGGTGCAGAGAACGATTGTGTGATCATATTGAAATCCAAGATGGCCGCCGTACAAAATTATGATTTCCGCAATATGGATATCGTGTCGGAGGTTCTCGAGGGTGCTGAGAACGATTTTGTGATCATTTTTGAAATCCAAGATGGCCGCCGCACAAAATTATGATTTCAGCAATATGGATATCGTGTCCGAGGTTATCGAGGGTGCAGAGAACGATTGTGTGATCATATTTGAAATCCAAGATGGCCGCCGCACAAAATTATTATTTCAGCAATATGGATATCGTGTCCGAGGTTCTCGAGGGTGCAGAGAACGATTTTGGGATCATTTTTGAAATCCAAGATGGCTGCCACACAAAATTATGATTTCAGCAATATGGATATCGTGTCCGAGGTTGTTGAGGGTGCAGATAACGATTTTGTGATCATTTTTGAAATCCAAGATGGCCGTCGCACAAAATTATGATTTCAGCAATATGGTTATCGTGTTCGAGTTTCGCAAGGGTGTAGAGAACGAATTTGGGATCATTTATGAAATCCTAGTTGGCCGCTGCGTAAAAATATGATTTCAACAATATGGGTATCGTGTCCGAGGTTCTCGAGGGTGCAGAGAACGATTGTGTGATCATATTGAAATCCAAGATAGCCGCCGTACAAAATTATGATTTCCGCAATATGGATATCGTGTCGGAGGTTCTCGAGGGTGCAGAGAACGATTTTGTGATCATTTTTGAAATCCAAGATGGCCGCCGCACAAAATTATGATTTCAGCAATATGGATATCGTGTCCGAGGTTATCGAGGGTGCAGAGAACGATTGTGTGATCATATTTGAAATCCAAGATGGCCGCCGCACAAAATTATTATTTCAGCAATATGGATATCGTGTCCGAGGTTCTCGAGGGTGCAGAGAACGATTTTGGGATCATTTTTGAAATCCAAGATGGCTGCCACACAAAATTATGATTTCAGCAATATGGATATCGTGTCCGAGGTTGTTGAGGGTGCAGATAACGATTTTGTGATCATTTTTGAAATCCAAGTTGGCCGTCGCACAAAATTATGATTTCAGCAATATGGTTATCGTGTTCGAGTTTCCAAGTTGGCCGCTGCGTAAAAATATGATTTCAACAATATGGGTATCGTGTCCAAGGTTCTCGAGGGTGCAGATAACGATTTGTGATCATTTTTGAAATCCAAGATGGCCGCTGCACAAAATTATGATTTCAGCAAAATGGATATCGTGTCCGAGGTTCTCGAGGGTGCAGAGAACGATTGTGTGATCATATTTGAAATCCAAGATGGCCGCCGCACGAAATTATGATTTCCGCAATATGGATATCGTGTCCGAGGTTCTCGAGGGTGCAGATAACGATTTGTGATCATTTTTGAAATCCAAGATGGCCGCCGCACAAAATTATGATTTCAGCAATATGGATATCGTGTCCGAGGTTCTCGAGGGTGCAGAGAACGATTGTGTGATCATATTGAAATCCAAGATAGCTGCCGTACAAAATTATGATTTCCGCAATATGGATATCGTGTCGGAGGTTCTCGAGGGTGCAGAGAACGATTTTGTGATCATTTTTGAAATCCAAGATGGCCGCCGCACAAAATTATGATTTCAGCAATATGGATATCGTGTCCGAGGTTATCGAGGGTGCAGAGAACGATTGTGTGATCATATTTGAAATCCAAGATGGCCGCCGCACAAAATTATTATTTCAGCAATATGGATATGTGTCCGAGGTTCTCGAGGGTGCAGAGAACGATTGTGTGATCATATTTGAAATCCAACATGGCCGCCGCACGAAATTATGATTTCCGCAATATGGATATCGTGTCCGAGGTTCTCGAGGGTGCAGATAACGATTTGTGATCATTTTTGAAATCCAAGATGGCCGCCGCACAAAATTATGATTTCAGCAATATGGATATCGTGTCCGAGGTTCTCGAGGGTGCAGAGAACGATTGTGTGATCATATTGAAATCCAAGATAGCCGCCGTACAAAATTATGATTTCCGCAATATGGATATCGTGTCGGAGGTTCTCGAGGGTGCAGAGAACGATTTTGTGATCATTTTTGAAATCCAAGATGGCCGCCGCACAAAATTATGATTTCAGCAATATGGATATCGTGTCCGAGGTTATCGAGGGTGCAGAGAACGATTGTGTGATCATATTTGAAATCCAAGATGGCCGCCGCACAAAATTATTATTTCAGCAATATGGATATGTGTCCGAGGTTCTCGAGGGTGCAGAGAACGATTGTGTGATCATATTTGAAATCCAACATGGCCGCCGCACGAAATTATGATTTCCGCAATATGGATATCGTGTCCGAGGTTCTCGAGGGTGCAGATAACGATTTGTGATCATTTTTGAAATCCAAGATGGCCGCCGCACAAAATTATGATTTCAGCAATATGGATATCGTGTCCGAGGTTCTCGAGGGTGCAGAGAACGATTGTGTGATCATATTGAAATCCAAGATGGCCGCCGTACAAAATTATGATTTCCGCAATATGGATATCGTGTCGGAGGTTCTCGAGGGTGCTGAGAACGATTTTGTGATCATTTTTGAAATCCAAGATGGCCGCCGCACAAAATTATGATTTCAGCAATATGGATATCGTGTCCGAGGTTATCGAGGGTGCAGAGAACGATTGTGTGATCATATTTGAAATCCAAGATGGCCGCCGCACAAAATTATTATTTCAGCAATATGGATATCGTGTCCGAGGTTCTCGAGGGTGCAGAGAACGATTTTGGGATCATTTTTGAAATCCAAGATGGCTGCCACACAAAATTATGATTTCAGCAATATGGATATCGTGTCCGAGGTTGTTGAGGGTGCAGATAACGATTTTGTGATCATTTTTGAAATCCAAGATGGCCGTCGCACAAAATTATGATTTCAGCAATATGGTTATCGTGTTCGAGTTTCGCAAGGGTGTACAGAACGAATTTGGGATCATTTATGAAATCCTAGTTGGCCGCTGCGTAAAAATATGATTTCAACAATATGGGTATCGTGTCCGAGGTTCTCGAGGGTGCAAGGAACGATTGTGTGATCATATTTGAAATCCAAGATGGCAGCCGCACAAAATAATGATTTCAGCAATATGGATATCGTGTCCGAGGTTCTCGAGGGTGCAGAGAACGATTGTGTGATCATATTGAAATCCAAGATGGCCGCCGTACAAAATTATGATTTCCGCAATATGGATATCGTGTCGGAGGTTCTCGAGGGTGCTGAGAACGATTTTGTGATCATTTTTGAAATCCAAGATGGCCGCCGCACAAAATTATGATTTCAGCAATATGGATATCGTGTCCGAGGTTATCGAGGGTGCAGAGAACGATTGTGTGATCATATTTGAAATCCAAGATGGCCGCCGCACAAAATTATTATTTCAGCAATATGGATATCGTGTCCGAGGTTCTCGAGGGTGCAGAGAACGATTTTGGGATCATTTTTGAAATCCAAGATGGCTGCCACACAAAATTATGATTTCAGCAATATGGATATCGTGTCCGAGGTTGTTGAGGGTGCAGATAACGATTTTGTGATCATTTTTGAAATCCAAGATGGCCGTCGCACAAAATTATGATTTCAGCAATATGGTTATCGTGTTCGAGTTTCGCAAGGGTGTAGAGAACGAATTTGGGATCATTTATGAAATCCTAGTTGGCCGCTGCGTAAAAATATGATTTCAACAATATGGGTATCGTGTCCGAGGTTCTCGAGGGTGCAGAGAACGATTGTGTGATCATATTTGAAATCCAAGATGGCAGCCGCACAAAATAATGATTTCAGCAATATGGATATCGTGTCCGAGGTTCTCGAGGGTGCAGATAACGATTGTGTGATCATATTTGAAATCCAAGATGGCACCCGCATAAAATAATGATTTCAGCAATATGGATATCATGTCCGAGGTTCTCGAGGGTACAGAGAACTATTGTGTGATCATATTTGAAATCCAAGATGGCAGCCACACAAAATTATGATTTCAGAAATATGGATATCGTGTCCGAGGTTTTCGAGGGTGCAGAGAACGATTTTGGGATCATTTTTGAAATCCAAGATGGCCGCCGCACAAAATTATTATTTCAGCAATATGGATATCGTGTCCGAGGTTCTCGGGGGTGCAGAGAACGATTTTGGGATCTTTTTTGAAATCCAAGATGGCTGCCGCACAAAATTATGATTTCAGCAATATGGATATCGTGTCCGAGGTTCTTGAGGGTGCAGATAACGATTTTGTGATCATTTTTGAAATCCAAGATGGCCGTCGCACAAAATTATGATTTCAGCAATATGGATATCGTGTCCGAGGTTATCGAGGGTGCAGAGAACGATTGTGTGATCATATTTGAAATCCAAGATGGCCGCCGCACAAAATTATTATTTCAGCAATATGGATATCGTGTCCGAGGTTCTCGGGGGTGCAGAGAACGATTTTGGGATCATTTTTGAAATCCAAGATGGCTGCCGCACAAAATTATGATTTCAGCAATATGGATATCGTGTCCGAGGTTCTTGAGGGTGCAGATAACGATTTTGTGATCATTTTTTAAATCCAAGATGGCCGTCGCACAAAATTATGATTTCAGCAATATGGATATCGTGTCCGAGTTTCTCGAGGGTGTAGAGAACGAATTTGGGATCATTTATGAAATCCAAGTTGGCCGCTGCGTAAAAATATTATTTCAACAATATGGGTATCGTGTCCGAGGTTTTCGAGGGTGCAGAGAACGATTTTGTGATCATTTTTGAAATCCAAGATGGCCGCCGCACAAAATTATGATTTCAGCAATATGGATATCGTGTCCGAGGTTATCGAGGGTGCAGAGAACGATTTTGGGATCATTTTTGAAATCCAAGATGGCAGCCACACAAAATTATGATTTCAGCAATATGGATATCGTGTCCGAGGTTGTTGAGGGTGCAGATAACGATTTTGTGATCATTTTTGAAATCCAAGATGGCCTTCGCACAAAATTATGATTTCAGCAATATGGTTATCGTGTTCGAGTTTCGCAAGGGTGCAGAGAACGATTGTGTGATCATATTTGGAATCCAACATGGCCGCCGCACGAAATTATGATTTCCGCAATATGGATATCGTGTCCGAGGTTCTCGAGGGTGCAGATAACGATTTGTGATCATTTTTGAAATCCAAGATGGCCGCCGCACAAAATTATGATTTCAGCAATATGGATATCGTGTCCGAGGTTATCGAGGGTGCAGAGAACGATTGTGTGATCATATTGAAATCCAAGATGGCCGCCGTACAAAATTATGATTTCCGCAATATGGATATCGTGTCGGAGGTTCTCGAGGGTGCTGAGAACGATTTTGTGATCATTTTTGAAATCCAAGATGGCCGCCGCACAAAATTATGATTTCAGCAATATGGATATCGTGTCCGAGGTTATCGAGGGTGCAGAGAACGATTGTGTGATCATATTTGAAATCCAAGATGGCCGCCGCACAAAATTATTATTTCAGCAATATGGATATCGTGTCCGAGGTTCTCGAGGGTGCAGAGAACGATTTTGGGATCATTTATGAAATCCTAGTTCGCCGCTGCGTAAAAATATGATTTCAACAATATGGGTATCGTGTCCGAGGTTCTCGAGGGTGCAGAGAACGATTGTGTGATCATATTTGAAATCCAAGATGGCAGCCGCACAAAATAATGATTTCAGCAATATGGATATCGTGTCCGAGGTTCTCGAGGGTGCAGAGAACGATTGTGTGATCATATTGAAATCCAAGATGGCCGCCGTACAAAATTATGATTTCCGCAATATGGATATCGTGTCGGAGGTTCTCGAGGGTGCTGAGAACGATTTTGTGATCATTTTTGAAATCCAAGATGGCCGCCGCACAAAATTATGATTTCAGCAATATGGATATCGTGTCCGAGGTTATCGAGGGTGCAGAGAACGATTGTGTGATCATATTTGAAATCCAAGATGGCCGCCGCACAAAATTATTATTTCAGCAATATGGATATCGTGTCCGAGGTTCTCGAGGGTGCAGAGAACGATTTTGGGATCATTTTTGAAATCCAAGATGGCTGCCACACAAAATTATGATTTCAGCAATATGGATATCGTGTCCGAGGTTGTTGAGGGTGCAGATAACGATTTTGTGATCATTTTTGAAATCCAAGATGGCCGTCGCACAAAATTATGATTTCAGCAATATGGTTATCGTGTTCGAGTTTCGCAAGGGTGTAGAGAACGAATTTGGGATCATTTATGAAATCCTAGTTGGCCGCTGCGTAAAAATATGATTTCAACAATATGGGTATCGTGTCCGAGGTTCTCGAGGGTGCAGAGAACGATTGTGTGATCATATTTGAAATCCAAGATGGCAGCCGCACAAAATAATGATTTCAGCAATATGGATATCGTGTCCGAGGTTCTCGAGGGTGCAGATAACGATTGTGTGATCATATTTGAAATCCAAGATGGCACCCGCATAAAATAATGATTTCAGCAATATGGATATCATGTCCGAGGTTCTCGAGGGTACAGAGAACTATTGTGTGATCATATTTGAAATCCAAGATGGCAGCCACACAAAATTATGATTTCAGAAATATGGATATCGTGTCCGAGGTTTTCGAGGGTGCAGAGAACGATTTTGTGATCATTTTTGAAATCCAAGATGGCCGCCGCACAAAATTATTATTCCAGCAATATGGATATCGTGTCCGAGGTTCTCGGGGGTGCAGAGAACGATTTTGGGATCTTTTTTGAAATCCAAGATGGCTGCCGCACAAAATTATGATTTCAGCAATATGGATATCGTGTCCGAGGTTCTTGAGGGTGCAGATAACGATTTTGTGATCATTTTTGAAATCCAAGATGGCCGTCGCACAAAATTATGATTTCAGCAATATGGATATCGTGTCCGAGGTTATCGAGGGTGCAGAGAACGATTGTGTGATCATATTTGAAATCCAAGATGGCCGCCGCACAAAATTATTATTTCAGCAATATGGATATCGTGTCCGAGGTTCTCGGGGGTGCAGAGAACGATTTTGGGATCATTTTTGAAATCCAAGATGGCTGCCGCACAAAATTATGATTTCAGCAATATGGATATCGTGTCCGAGGTTCTTGAGGGTGCAGATAACGATTTTGTGATCATTTTTTAAATCCAAGATGGCCGTCGCACAAAATTATGATTTCAGCAATATGGATATCGTGTCCGAGTTTCTCGAGGGTGTAGAGAACGAATTTGGGATCATTTATGAAATCCAAGTTGGCCGCTGCGTAAAAATATTATTTCAACAATATGGGTATCGTGTCCGAGGTTTTCGAGGGTGCAGAGAACGATTTTGTGATCATTTTTGAAATCCAAGATGGCCGCCGCACAAAATTATGATTTCAGCAATATGGATATCGTGTCCGAGGTTATCGAGGGTGCAGAGAACGATTTTGGGATCATTTTTGAAATCCAAGATGGCAGCCACACAAAATTATGATTTCAGCAATATGGATATCGTGTCCGAGGTTGTTGAGGGTGCAGATAACGATTTTGTGATCATTTTTGAAATCCAAGATGGCCTTCGCACAAAATTATGATTTCAGCAATATGGTTATCGTGTTCGAGTTTCGCAAGGGTGTAGAGAACGAATTTGGGATCACTTATGAAATATAATTTGGCCGCTACGTAAAAATATGATTTCAACAATATGGGTATCGTGTCCCAGGTTCTCGAGGGTGCAGAGAACGATTGTGTGATCATATTTGAAATCCAAGATGGCAGCCGCACAAAATAATGATTTCAGCAATATGGATATCGTGTCCGAGGTTCTCGAGGGTGCAGAGAACGATTGTGTGATCATATTTGAAATCCAAGATGGCAGCCGCATAAAATAATGATTTCAGCAATATGGATATCATGTCAGAGGTTCTCGAGGGTACAGAGAACGATTGTGTGATCATATTTGAAATCCAAGATGGCAGCCACACAAAATTATGATTTCAGAAATATGGATATCGTGTCCGAGGTTGTTGAGGGTGCAGATAACGATTTTGTGATCATTTTTGAAATCCAAGATGGCCTTCGCACAAAATTATGATTTCAGCAATATGGTTATCGTGTTCGAGTTTCGCAAGGGTGCAGAGAACGATTGTGTGATCATATTTGGAATCCAACATGGCCGCCGCACGAAATTATGATTTCCGCAATATGGATATCGTGTCCGAGGTTCTCGAGGGTGCAGATAACGATTTGTGATCATTTTTGAAATCCAAGATGGCCGCCGCACAAAATTATGATTTCAGCAATATGGATATCGTGTCCGAGGTTCTCGAGGGTGCAGAGAACGATTGTGTGATCATATTGAAATCCAAGATGGCCGCCGTACAAAATTATGATTTCCGCAATATGGATATCGTGTCGGAGGTTCTCGAGGGTGCTGAGAACGATTTTGTGATCATTTTTGAAATCCAAGATGGCCGCCGCACAAAATTATGATTTCAGCAATATGGATATCGTGTCCGAGGTTATCGAGGGTGCAGAGAACGATTGTGTGATCATATTTGAAATCCAAGATGGCCGCCGCACAAAATTATTATTTCAGCAATATGGATATCGTGTCCGAGGTTCTCGAGGGTGCAGAGAACGATTTTGGGATCATTTTTGAAATCCAAGATGGCTGCCACACAAAATTATGATTTCAGCAATATGGATATCGTGTCCGAGGTTGTTGAGGGTGCAGATAACGATTTTGTGATCATTTTTGAAATCCAAGATGGCCGTCGCACAAAATTATGATTTCAGCAATATGGTTATCGTGTTCGAGTTTCGCAAGGGTGTACAGAACGAATTTGGGATCATTTATGAAATCCTAGTTGGCCGCTGCGTAAAAATATGATTTCAACAATATGGGTATCGTGTCCGAGGTTCTCGAGGGTGCAGAGAACGATTGTGTGATCATATTTGAAATCCAAGATGGCAGCCGCACAAAATAATGATTTCAGCAATATGGATATCGTGTCCGAGGTTCTCGAGGGTGCAGAGAACGATTGTGTGATCATATTGAAATCCAAGATGGCCGCCGTACAAAATTATGATTTCCGCAATATGGATATCGTGTCGGAGGTTCTCGAGGGTGCTGAGAACGATTTTGTGATCATTTTTGAAATCCAAGATGGCCGCCGCACAAAATTATGATTTCAGCAATATGGATATCGTGTCCGAGGTTATCGAGGGTGCAGAGAACGATTGTGTGATCATATTTGAAATCCAAGATGGCCGCCGCACAAAATTATTATTTCAGCAATATGGATATCGTGTCCGAGGTTCTCGAGGGTGCAGAGAACGATTTTGGGATCATTTTTGAAATCCAAGATGGCTGCCACACAAAATTATGATTTCAGCAATATGGATATCGTGTCCGAGGTTGTTGAGGGTGCAGATAACGATTTTGTGATCATTTTTGAAATCCAAGATGGCCGTCGCACAAAATTATGATTTCAGCAATATGGTTATCGTGTTCGAGTTTCGCAAGGGTGTAGAGAACGAATTTGGGATCATTTATGAAATCCTAGTTGGCCGCTGCGTAAAAATATGATTTCAACAATATGGGTATCGTGTCCGAGGTTCTCGAGGGTGCAGAGAACGATTGTGTGATCATATTTGAAATCCAAGATGGCAGCCGCACAAAATAATGATTTCAGCAATATGGATATCGTGTCCGAGGTTCTCGAGGGTGCAGATAACGATTGTGTGATCATATTTGAAATCCAAGATGGCACCCGCATAAAATAATGATTTCAGCAATATGGATATCATGTCCGAGGTTCTCGAGGGTACAGAGAACTATTGTGTGATCATATTTGAAATCCAAGATGGCAGCCACACAAAATTATGATTTCAGAAATATGGATATCGTGTCCGAGGTTTTCGAGGGTGCAGAGAACGATTTTGTGATCATTTTTGAAATCCAAGATGGCCGCCGCACAAAATTATTATTCCAGCAATATGGATATCGTGTCCGAGGTTCTCGGGGGTGCAGAGAACGATTTTGGGATCTTTTTTGAAATCCAAGATGGCTGCCGCACAAAATTATGATTTCAGCAATATGGATATCGTGTCCGAGGTTCTTGAGGGTGCAGATAACGATTTTGTGATCATTTTTGAAATCCAAGATGGCCGTCGCACAAAATTTTGATTTCAGCAATATGGATATCGTGTCCGAGGTTATCGAGGGTGCAGAGAACGATTGTGTGATCATATTTGAAATCCAAGATGGCCGCCGCACAAAATTATTATTTCAGCAATATGGATATCGTGTCCGAGGTTCTCGGGGGTGCAGAGAACGATTTTGGGATCATTTTTGAAATCCAAGATGGCTGCCGCACAAAATTATGATTTCAGCAATATGGATATCGTGTCCGAGGTTCTTGAGGGTGCAGATAACGATTTTGTGATCATTTTTTAAATCCAAGATGGCCGTCGCACAAAATTATGATTTCAGCAATATGGATATCGTGTCCGAGTTTCTCGAGGGTGTAGAGAACGAATTTGGGATCATTTATGAAATCCAAGTTGGCCGCTGCGTAAAAATATTATTTCAACAATATGGGTATCGTGTCCGAGGTTTTCGAGGGTGCAGAGAACGATTTTGTGATCATTTTTGAAATCCAAGATGGCCGCCGCACAAAATTATGATTTCAGCAATATGGATATCGTGTCCGAGGTTATCGAGGGTGCAGAGAACGATTTTGGGATCATTTTTGAAATCCAAGATGGCAGCCACACAAAATTATGATTTCAGCAATATGGATATCGTGTCCGAGGTTGTTGAGGGTGCAGATAACGATTTTGTGATCATTTTTGAAATCCAAGATGGCCTTCGCACAAAATTATGATTTCAGCAATATGGTTATCGTGTTCGAGTTTCGCAAGGGTGTAGAGAACGAATTTGGGATCATTTATGAAATATAATTTGGCCGCTACGTAAAAATATGATTTCAACAATATGGGTATCGTGTCCCAGGTTCTCGAGGGTGCAGAGAACGATTGTGTGATCATATTTGAAATCCAAGATGGCAGCCGCACAAAATAATGATTTCAGCAATATGGATATCGTGTCCGAGGTTCTCGAGGGTGCAGAGAACGATTGTGTGATCATATTTGAAATCCAAGATGGCAGCCGCATAAAATAATGATTTCAGCAATATGGATATCATGTCAGAGGTTCTCGAGGGTACAGAGAACGATTGTGTGATCATATTTGAAATCCAAGATGGCAGCCACACAAAATTATGATTTCAGAAATATGGATATCGTGTCCGAGGTTTTCGAGGGTGCAGAGAACGATTTTGTGATCATTTTTGAAATCCAAGATGGCCGCCGCACAAAATTATTATTTCAGCAATATGGATATCGTGTCCGAGGTTCTCGGGGGTGCAGAGAACGATTTTGGGATCATTTTTGAAATCCAAGATGGCTGCCGCACAAAATTATGATTTCAGCAATATGGATATCGTGTCCGAGGTTCTTGAGGGTGCAGATAACGATTTTGTGATCATTTTTGAAATCCAAGATGGCCGCCGCACAAAATTATGATTTCAGCAATATGGATATCGTGTCCGAGGTTATCGAGGGTGCAGAGAACGATTGTGTGATCATATTTGAAATCCAAGATGGCCGCCGCACAAAATTATTATTTCAGCAATATGGATATCGTGTCCGAGGTTCTAGAGGGTGCAGAGAACGATTTTGGGATCATTTATGAAAACCAAGATGGCTGCCACACAAAATTATGATTTCAGCAATATGGATATCGTGTCCGAGGTTGTTGAGGGTGCAGATAACGATTGTGTGATCATATTTGAAATCCAAGATGGCCGCCGCACAAAATTATTATTTCAGCAATATGGATATCGTGTCCGAGGTTCTCGGGGGTGCAGAGAATGATTTTGGGATCATTTTTGAAATCCAAGATGGCTGCCGCACAAAATTATGATTTCAGCAACATAGATATCGTGTCCGAGGTTCTTGAGGGTGCAGATAACGATTTGTGATCATTTTTGAAATCCAAGATGGCCGCCGCACAAAATTATGATTTCAGCAATATGGATATCGTGTCCGAGGTTGTTGAGGGTGCAGATAACGATTTTGTGATCATTTTTGAAATCCAAGATGGCCGTCGCACAAAATTATGATTTCAGCAATATGGTTATCGTGTTCGAGTTTCGCAAGGGTGTAGAGAACGAATTTGGGATCATTTATGAAATCCTAGTTGGCCGCTGCGTAAAAATATGATTTCAGAAATATGGATATCGTGTCCGAGGTTTTCGAGGGTGCAGAGAACGATTGTGTGATCATATTTGAAATCCAAGATGGCAGCCGCATAAAATAATGATTTCAGCAATATGGATATCATGTCAGAGGTTCTCGAGGGTACAGAGAACGATTGTGTGATCATATTTGAAATCCAAGATGATGATATGATATTGATGAATTCAGCAATATGGATATCGTGTCCGAGGTTCTTGAGGGTGCAGATAACGATTTTGTGATCATTTTTGAAATCCAAGATGGCCGTCGCACAAAATTATGATTTCAGCAATATGGATATCGTGTCCGAGGTTATCGAGGGTGCAGAGAACGATTGTGTGATCATATTTGAAATCCAAGATGGCCGCCGCACAAAATTATTATTTCAGCAATATGGATATCGTGTCCGAGGTTCTCGGGGGTGCAGAGAACGATTTTGGGATCATTTTTGAAATCCAAGATGGCTGCCGCACAAAATTATGATTTCAGCAATATGGATATCGTGTCCGAGGTTCTTGAGGGTGCAGATAACGATTTTGTGATCATTTTTGAAATCCAAGATGGCCGTCGCACAAAATTATGATTTCAGCAATATGGATATCGTGTCCGAGTTTCTCGAGGGTGTAGAGAACGAATTTGGGATCATTTATGAAATCCAAGTTGGCCGCTGCGTAAAAATATTATTTCAACAATATGGGTATCGTGTCCGAGGTTTTCGAGGGTGCAGAGAACGATTTTGTGATCATTTTTGAAATCCAAGATGGCCGCCGCACAAAATTATGATTTCAGCAATATGGATATCGTGTCCGAGGTTCTTGAGGGTGCAGATAACGATTTTGTGATCATTTTTTAAATCCAAGATGGCCGTCGCACAAAATTATGATTTCAGCAATATGGATATCGTGTCCGAGGTTATCGAGGGTGCAGAGAACGATTTTGTGATCATTTTTGAAATCCAAGATGGCCGTCGCACAAAATTATGATTTCAGCAATATGGATATCGTGTCCGAGGTTATCGAGGGTGCAGAGAACGATTGTGTGATCATATTTGAAATCCAAGATGGCCGCCGCACAAAATTATTATTTCAGCAATATGGATATCGTGTCCGAGGTTCTCGGGGGTGCAGAGAACGATTTTGGGATCATTTTTGAAATCCAAGATGGCTGCCGCACAAAATTATGATTTCAGCAATATGGATATCGTGTCCGAGGTTCTTGAGGGTGCAGATAACGATTTTGTGATCATTTTTTAAATCCAAGATGGCCGTCGCACAAAATTATGATTTCAGCAATATGGATATCGTGTCCGAGTTTCTCGAGGGTGTAGAGAACGAATTTGGGATCATTTATGAAATCCAAGTTTGCCGCTGCGTAAAAATATTATTTCAACAATATGGGTATCGTGTCCGAGGTTTTCGAGGGTGCAGAGAACGATTTTGTGATCATTTTTGAAATCCAAGATGGCCGCCGCACAAAATTATGATTTCAGCAATATGGATATCGTGTCCGAGGTTATCGAGGGTGCAGAGAACGATTTTGGGATCATTTTTGAAATCCAAGATGGCAGCCACACAAAATTATGATTTCAGCAATATGGATATCGTGTCCGAGGTTGTTGAGGGTGCAGATAACGATTTTGTGATCATTTTTGAAATCCAAGATGGCCTTCGCACAAAATTATGATTTCAGCAATATGGTTATCGTGTTCGAGTTTCGCAAGGGTGTAGAGAACGAATTTGGGATCATTTATGAAATATAATTTGGCCGCTACGTAAAAATATGATTTCAACAATATGGGTATCGTGTCCCAGGTTCTCGAGGGTGCAGAGAACGATTGTGTGATCATATTTGAAATCCAAGATGGCAGCCGCACAAAATAATGATTTCAGCAATATGGATATCGTGTCCGAGGTTCTCGAGGGTGCAGAGAACGATTGTGTGATCATATTTGAAATCCAAGATGGCAGCCGCATAAAATAATGATTTCAGCAATATGGATATCATGTCAGAGGTTCTCGAGGGTACAGAGAACGATTGTGTGATCATATTTGAAATCCAAGATGGCAGCCACACAAAATTATGATTTCAGAAATATGGATATCGTGTCCGAGGTTTTCGAGGGTGCAGAGAACGATTTTGTGATCATTTTTGAAATCCAAGATGGCCGCCGCACAAAATTATTATTTCAGCAATATGGATATCGTGTCCGAGGTTCTCGGGGGTGCAGAGAACGATTTTGGGATCATTTTTGAAATCCAAGATGGCTGCCGCACAAAATTATGATTTCAGCAATATGGATATCGTGTCCGAGGTTCTTGAGGGTGCAGATAACGATTTTGTGATCATTTTTGAAATCCAAGATGGCCGTCGCACAAAATTATGATTTCAGCAATATGGATATCGTGTCCGAGGTTCTCGAGGGTGCAGAGAACGATTGTGTGATCATATTTGAAATCCAAGATGGCCGCCGCACAAAATTATTATTTCAGCAATATGGATATCGTGTCCGAGGTTCTAGAGGGTGCAGAGAACGATTTTGGGATCATTTATGAAAACCAAGATGGCTGCCACACAAAATTATGATTTCAGCAATATGGATATCGTGTCCGAGGTTGTTGAGGGTGCAGATAACGATTGTGTGATCATATTTGAAATCCAAGATGGCCGCCGCACAAAATTATTATTTCAGCAATATGGATATCGTGTCCGAGGTTCTCGGGGGTGCAGAGAATGATTTTGGGATCATTTTTGAAATCCAAGATGGCTGCCGCACAAAATTATGATTTCAGCAACATAGATATCGTGTCCGAGGTTCTTGAGGGTGCAGATAACGATTTGTGATCATTTTTGAAATCCAAGATGGCCGCCGCACAAAATTATGATTTCAGCAATATGGATATCGTGTCCGAGGTTGTTGAGGGTGCAGATAACGATTTTGTGATCATTTTTGAAATCCAAGATGGCCGTCGCACAAAATTATGATTTCAGCAATATGGTTATCGTGTTCGAGTTTCGCAAGGGTGTAGAGAACGAATTTGGGATCATTTATGAAATCCTAGTTGGCCGCTGCGTAAAAATATGATTTCAGAAATATGGATATCGTGTCCGAGGTTCTCGGGGGTGCAGAGAACGATTTTGGGATCATTTTTGAAATCCAAGATGGCTGCCGCACAAAATTATGATTTCAGCAATATGGATATCGTGTCCGAGGTTCTTGAGGGTGCAGATAACGATTTTGTGATCATATTTGAAATCCAAGATGATGATATGATATTGATGAATTCAGCAATATGGATATCGTGTCCGAGGTTCTTGAGGGTGCAGATAACGATTTTGTGATCATTTTTGAAATCCAAGATGGCCGTCGCACAAAATTATGATTTCAGCAATATGGATATCGTGTCCGAGGTTATCGAGGGTGCAGAGAACGATTGTGTGATCATATTTGAAATCCAAGATGGCCGCCGCACAAAATTATTATTTCAGCAATATGGATATCGTGTCCGAGGTTCTCGGGGGTGCAGAGAACGATTTTGGGATCATTTTTGAAATCCAAGATGGCTGCCGCACAAAATTATGATTTCAGCAATATGGATATCGTGTCCGAGGTTCTTGAGGGTGCAGATAACGATTTTGTGATCATTTTTGAAATCCAAGATGGCCGTCGCACAAAATTATGATTTCAGCAATATGGATATCGTGTCCGAGTTTCTCGAGGGTGTAGAGAACGAATTTGGGATCATTTATGAAATCCAAGTTGGCCGCTGCGTAAAAATATTATTTCAACAATATGGGTATCGTGTCCGAGGTTTTCGAGGGTGCAGAGAACGATTTTGTGATCATTTTTGAAATCCAAGATGGCCGCCGCACAAAATTATGATTTCAGCAATATGGATATCGTGTCCGAGGTTATCGAGGGTGCAGAGAACGATTGTGTGATCATATTTGAAATCCAAGATGGCCGCCGCACAAAATTATTATTTCAGCAATATGGATATCGTGTCCGAGGTTCTCGGGGGTGCAGAGAATGATTTTGGGATCATTTTTGAAATCCAAGATGGCTGCCGCACAAAATTATGATTTCAGCAACATGGATATCGTGTCCGAGGTTCTTGAGGGTGCAGATAACGATTTGTGATCATTTTTGAAATCCAAGATGGCCGCCGCACAAAATTATGATTTCAGCAATATGGATATCGTGTCCGAGGTTGTTGAGGGTGCAGATAACGATTTTGTGATCATTTTTGAAATCCAAGATGGCCGTCGCACAAAATTATGATTTCAGCAATATGGTTATCGTGTTCGAGTTTCGCAAGGGTGTAGAGAACGAATTTGGGATCATTTATGAAATCCTAGTTGGCCGCTGCGTAAAAATATGATTTCAACAATATGGGTATCGTGTCCGAGGTTCTCGGGGGTGCAGAGAACGATTTTGGGATCATTTTTGAAATCCAAGATGGCTGCCGCACAAAATTATGATTTCAGCAATATGGATATCGTGTCCGAGGTTCTTGAGGGTGCAGATAACGATTTTGTGATCATTTTTGAAATCCAAGATGGCCGTCGCACAAAATTATGATTTCAGCAATATGGATATCGTGTCCGAGGTTATCGAGGGTGCAGAGAACGATTGTGTGATCATATTTGAAATCCAAGATGGCCGCCGCACAAAAATATTATTTCAGCAATATGGATATCGTGTCCGAGGTTGTTGAGGGTGCAGATAACGATTTTGTGATCATTTTTGAAATCCAAGATGGCCGTCGCACAAAATTATGATTTCAGCAATATGGTTATCGTGTTCGAGTTTCGCAAGGGTGTAGTGAACGAATTTGGGATCATTTATGAAATCCAAGTTGGCCGCTGCGTAAAAATATTATTTCAACAATATGGATATCGTGTCCGAGGTTCTCGGGGGTGCAGAGAACGATTTTGGGATCATTTTTGAAATCCAAGATGGCTGCCGCACAAAATTATGATTTCAGCAATATGGATATCGTGTCCGAGTTTCTTGAGGGTGCAGATAACGATTTTGTGATCATTTTTGAAATCCAAGATGGCCGCCGCACAAAATTATTATTTCAGCAATATGGATATCGTGTCCGAGGTTCTCGGGGGTGCAGAGAATGATTTTGGGATCATTTTTGAAATCCAAGATGGCTGCCGCACAAAATTATGATTTCAGCAACATGGATATCGTGTCCGAGGTTCTTGAGGGTGCAGATAACGATTTTGTGATCATTTTTGAAATCCAAGATGGCCGCCGCACAAAATTATGATTTCAGCAATATGGATATCGTGTCCGAGTTTCTGAAGGGTGTAGAGAACGAATTTGGGATCATTTATGAAATCCAAGTTGGCCGCTGCGTAAAAATATGATTTCAACAATATGGGTATCGTGTCCGAGGTTCTCGAGGGTGCAGAGAACGATTGTGTGATCATATTTGAAATCCAAGATGGCAGCCACACAAAATAATTATTTCAGCAAAATGGATATCGTGTCCGAGGTTCTCGAGGGTGCAGAGAACGATTGTGTGATCATAATTGAAATCCAAGATGGCAGCCGCATAAAATAATGATTTCAGCAATATGGATATCATGTCCGAGGTTCTCGAGGGTACAGAGAACGATTGTGTGATCATATTTGAAATCCAAGATCGCAGCCACACAAAATTATGATTTTAGCAATATGGATATCGTGTCCGAGGTTCTCGAGGGTGCAGAGAACGATTGTGTGATCATATTTGAAATCCAAGATGTCAGCCGCACAAAATTATGATTTCAGCGATATGGATATCGTGTCCGAGGTTCTCGAGGGTGCAGATAACGATTTGTGATCATTTTTGAAATCCAAGATGGTGCCGCACAAAATTATGATTTCAGCAATATGGATATCGTGTCCGAGGTTATCGAGGGTGCAGAGAACGATTGTGTGATCATATTTGAAATCGAAGATGGCCGCCGCACAAAATTATGATTTCAGCAATATGGTTATCGTGTTCGAGTTTCGCAAGGGTGTAGAGAACGAATTTGGGATCATTTATGAAATCCTAGTTGGCCGCAGCGTAAAAATATGATTTCAACAATATGGGTATCGTGTCCGAGGTTCTCGAGGGTGCAGAGAACGATTGTGTGATCATATTTGAAATCCAAGATGGCCGTCGCACAAAATTATGATTTCAGCAATATGGATATCGTGTCCGAGGTTATCGAGGGTGCAGAGAACGATTGTGTGATCATATTTGAAATCCAAGATGGCCGCCGCACAAAATTATTATTTCAGCAATATGGATATCGTGTCCGAGGTTCTCGGGGGTGCAGAGAACGATTTTGGGATCATTTTTGAAATCCAAGATGGCTGCCGCACAAAATTATGATTTCAGCAATATGGATATCGTGTCCGAGGTTCTTGAGGGTGCAGATAACGATTTTGTGATCATTTTTGAAATCCAAGATGGCCGTCGCACAAAATTATGATTTCAGCAATATGGATATCGTGTCCGAGGTTCTCGAGGGTGCAGAGAACGATTTTAGGAATCATTTTTGAAATCCAAGATGGCTGCCACACAAAATTATGATTTCAGCAATATGGATATCGTGTCCGAGGTTGTTGAGGGTGCAGATAACGATTTTGTGATCATTTTTGAAATCCAAGATGGCCGTCGCACAAAATTATGATTTCAGCAATATGGTTATCGTGTTCGAGTTTCGCAAGGGTGTAGAGAACGAATTTGGGATCATTTATGAAATCCTAGTTGGCCGCTGCGTAAAAATATGATTTCAACAATATGGGTATCGTGTCCGAGGTTCTCGAGGGTGCAGATAACGATTTTGTGATCATTTTTGAAATCCAAGATGGCCGTCGCACAAAATTATGATTTCAGCAATATGGTTATCGTGTTCGAGTTTCGCAAGGGTGTAGAGAACGAATTTGGGATCATTTATGAAATCCTAGTTGGCCGCTGCGTAAAAATATGATTTCAACAATATGGGTATCGTGTCCGAGGTTCTCGAGGGTGCAGAGAACGATTGTGTGATCATATTTGAAATCCAAGATGGCAGCCGCACAAAATAATGATTTCAGCAATATGGATATCGTGTCCGAGGTTCTCGAGGGTGCAGAGAACGATTGTGTGATCATATTTGAAATCTAAGATGGCACCCGCATAAAATAATGATTTCAGCAATATGGATATCATGTCCGAGGTTCTCGAGGGTACAGAGAACTATTGTGTGATCATATTTGAAATCCAAGATGGCAGCCACACAAAATTATGATTTCAGAAATATGGATATCGTGTCCGAGGTTTTCGAGGGTGCAGAGAACGATTTTGGTATCATTTTTGAAATACAAGATGGCCGCCGCACAAAATTATTATTTCAGCAATATGGATATCGTGTCCGAGATTCTCGAGAGTGCAGAGAATGATTTTGGGATCATTTTTGAAATCCAAGATGGCTGCCGCACAAAATTATGATTTCAGCAATATGGATATCGTGTCCGAGGTTCTTGAGGGTGCAGATAACGATTTTGTGATCATTTTTGAAATCCAAGATGGCCGTCGCACAAAATTATGATTTCAGCAATATGGATATCGTGTCCGAGGTTATCGAGGGTGCAGAGAACGATTGTGTGATCATATTTGAAATCCAAGATGGCCGCCGCACAAAATTATTATTTCAGCAATATGGATATCGTGTCCGAGGTTCTCGGGGGTGCAGAGAACGATTTTGGGATCATTTTTGAAATCCAAGATGGCTGCCGCACAAAATTATGATTTCAGCAATATGGATATCGTGTCCGAGGTTCTTGAGGGTGCAGATAACGATTTTGTGATCATTTTTGAAATCCAAGATGGCCGTCGCACAAAATTATGATTTCAGCAATATGGATATCGTGTCCGAGTTTCTCGAGGGTGTAGAGAACGAATTTGGGATCATTTATGAAATCAAAGTTGGCCGCTGCGTAAAAATATTATTTCAACAATATGGGTATCGTGTCCGAGGTTTTCGAGGGTGCAGAGAACGATTTTGTGATCATTTTTGAAATCCAAGATGGCCGCCGCACAAAATTATGATTTCAGCAATATGGATATCGTGTCCGAGGTTATCGAGGGTGCAGAGAACGATTTTGGGATCATTTTTGAAATCCAAGATGGCAGCCACACAAAATTATGATTTCAGCAATATGGATATCGTGTCCGAGGTTGTTGAGGGTGCAGATAACGATTTTGTGATCATTTTTGAAATCCAAGATGGCCGTCGCACAAAATTATGATTTCAGCAATATGGTTATCGTGTTCGAGTTTCGCAAGGGTGTAGAGAACGAATTTGGGATCATTTATGAAATATAATTTGGCCGCTACGTAAAAATATGATTTCAACAATATGGGTATCGTGTCCCAGGTTCTCGAGGGTGCAGAGAACGATTGTGTGATCATATTTGAAATCCAAGATGGCAGCCACACAAAATTATGATTTCAGAAATATGGATATCGTGTCCGAGGTTTTCGAGGGTGCAGAGAACGATTTTGTGATCATTTTTGAAATCCAAGATGGCCGCCGCACAAAATTATTATTTCAGCAATATGGATATCGTGTCCGAGGTTCTCGGGGGTGCAGAGAACGATTTTGGGATCATTTTTGAAATCCAAGATGGCTGCCGCACAAAATTATGATTTCAGCAATATGGATATCGTGTCCGAGGTTCTTGAGGGTGCAGATAACGATTTTGTGATCATTTTTGAAATCCAAGATGGCCGTCGCACAAAATTATGATTTCAGCAATATGGATATCGTGTCCGAGGTTATCGAGGGTGCAGAGAACGATTGTGTGATCATATTTGAAATCCAAGATGGCCGCCGCACAAAATTATTATTTCAGCAATATGGATATCGTGTCCGAGGTTCTAGAGGGTGCAGAGAACGATTTTGGGATCATTTATGAAAACCAAGATGGCTGCCACACAAAATTATGATTTCAGCAATATGGATATCGTGTCCGAGGTTGTTGAGGGTGCAGATAACGATTGTGTGATCATTTTTGAAATCCAAGATGGCCGCCGCACAAAATTATTATTTCAGCAATATGGATATCGTGTCCGAGGTTCTCGGGGGTGCAGAGAATGATTTTGGGATCATTTTTGAAATCCAAGATGGCTGCCGCACAAAATTATGATTTCAGCAACATAGATATCGTGTCCGAGGTTCTTGAGGGTGCAGATAACGATTTGTGATCATTTTTGAAATCCAAGATGGCCGCCGCACAAAATTATGATTTCAGCAATATGGATATCGTGTCCGAGGTTGTTGAGGGTGCAGATAACGATTTTGTGATCATTTTTGAAATCCAAGATGGCCGTCGCACAAAATTATGATTTCAGCAATATGGTTATCGTGTTCGAGTTTCGCAAGGGTGTAGAGAACGAATTTGGGATCATTTATGAAATCCTAGTTGGCCGCTGCGTAAAAATATGATTTCAGAAATATGGATATCGTGTCCGAGGTTTTCGAGGGTGCAGAGAACGATTGTGTGATCATATTTGAAATCCAAGATGGCAGCCGCATAAAATAATGATTTCAGCAATATGGATATCATGTCAGAGGTTCTCGAGGGTACAGAGAACGATTGTGTGATCATATTTGAAATCCAAGATGATGATATGATATTGATGAATTCAGCAATATGGATATCGTGTCCGAGGTTCTTGAGGGTGCAGATAACGATTTTGTGATCATTTTTGAAATCCAAGATGGCCGTCGCACAAAATTATGATTTCAGCAATATGGATATCGTGTCCGAGGTTATCGAGGGTGCAGAGAACGATTGTGTGATCATATTTGAAATCCAAGATGGCCGCCGCACAAAATTATTATTTCAGCAATATGGATATCGTGTCCGAGGTTCTCGGGGGTGCAGAGAACGATTTTGGGATCATTTTTGAAATCCAAGATGGCTGCCGCACAAAATTATGATTTCAGCAATATGGATATCGTGTCCGAGGTTCTTGAGGGTGCAGATAACGATTTTGTGATCATTTTTGAAATCCAAGATGGCCGTCGCACAAAATTATGATTTCAGCAATATGGATATCGTGTCCGAGTTTCTCGAGGGTGTAGAGAACGAATTTGGGATCATTTATGAAATCCAAGTTGGCCGCTGCGTAAAAATATTATTTCAACAATATGGGTATCGTGTCCGAGGTTTTCGAGGGTGCAGAGAACGATTTTGTGATCATTTTTGAAATCCAAGATGGCCGCCGCACAAAATTATGATTTCAGCAATATGGATATCGTGTCCGAGGTTATCGAGGGTGCAGAGAACGATTGTGTGATCATATTTGAAATCCAAGATGGCCGCCGCACAAAATTATTATTTCAGCAATATGGATATCGTGTCCGAGGTTCTCGGGGGTGCAGAGAATGATTTTGGGATCATTTTTGAAATCCAAGATGGCTGCCGCACAAAATTATGATTTCAGCAACATGGATATCGTGTCCGAGGTTCTTGAGGGTGCAGATAACGATTTGTGATCATTTTTGAAATCCAAGATGGCCGCCGCACAAAATTATGATTTCAGCAATATGGATATCGTGTCCGAGGTTGTTGAGGGTGCAGATAACGATTTTGTGATCATTTTTGAAATCCAAGATGGCCGTCGCACAAAATTATGATTTCAGCAATATGGTTATCGTGTTCGAGTTTCGCAAGGGTGTAGAGAACGAATTTGGGATCATTTATGAAATCCTAGTTGGCCGCTGCGTAAAAATATGATTTCAACAATATGGGTATCGTGTCCGAGGTTCTCGGGGGTGCAGAGAACGATTTTGGGATCATTTTTGAAATCCAAGATGGCTGCCGCACAAAATTATGATTTCAGCAATATGGATATCGTGTCCGAGGTTCTTGAGGGTGCAGATAACGATTTTGTGATCATTTTTGAAATCCAAGATGGCCGTCGCACAAAATTATGATTTCAGCAATATGGATATCGTGTCCGAGGTTATCGAGGGTGCAGAGAACGATTGTGTGATCATATTTGAAATCCAAGATGGCCGCCGCACAAAAATATTATTTCAGCAATATGGATATCGTGTCCGAGGTTGTTGAGGGTGCAGATAACGATTTTGTGATCATTTTTGAAATCCAAGATGGCCGTCGCACAAAATTATGATTTCAGCAATATGGTTATCGTGTTCGAGTTTCGCAAGGGTGTAGTGAACGAATTTGGGATCATTTATGAAATCCAAGTTGGCCGCTGCGTAAAAATATTATTTCAACAATATGGATATCGTGTCCGAGGTTCTCGGGGGTGCAGAGAACGATTTTGGGATCATTTTTGAAATCCAAGATGGCTGCCGCACAAAATTATGATTTCAGCAATATGGATATCGTGTCCGAGTTTCTTGAGGGTGCAGATAACGATTTTGTGATCATTTTTGAAATCCAAGATGGCCGCCGCACAAAATTATTATTTCAGCAATATGGATATCGTGTCCGAGGTTCTCGGGGGTGCAGAGAATGATTTTGGGATCATTTTTGAAATCCAAGATGGCTGCCGCACAAAATTATGATTTCAGCAACATGGATATCGTGTCCGAGGTTCTTGAGGGTGCAGATAACGATTTTGTGATCATTTTTGAAATCCAAGATGGCCGCCGCACAAAATTATGATTTCAGCAATATGGATATCGTGTCCGAGTTTCTGAAGGGTGTAGAGAACGAATTTGGGATCATTTATGAAATCCAAGTTGGCCGCTGCGTAAAAATATGATTTCAACAATATGGGTATCGTGTCCGAGGTTCTCGAGGGTGCAGAGAACGATTGTGTGATCATATTTGAAATCCAAGATGGCAGCCACACAAAATAATTATTTCAGCAAAATGGATATCGTGTCCGAGGTTCTCGAGGGTGCAGAGAACGATTGTGTGATCATAATTGAAATCCAAGATGGCAGCCGCATAAAATAATGATTTCAGCAATATGGATATCATGTCCGAGGTTCTCGAGGGTACAGAGAACGATTGTGTGATCATATTTGAAATCCAAGATCGCAGCCACACAAAATTATGATTTTAGCAATATGGATATCGTGTCCGAGGTTCTCGAGGGTGCAGAGAACGATTGTGTGATCATATTTGAAATCCAAGATGGCAGCCGCACAAAATTATGATTTCAGCGATATGGATATCGTGTCCGAGGTTCTCGAGGGTGCAGATAACGATTTGTGATCATTTTTGAAATCCAAGATGGTGCCGCACAAAATTATGATTTCAGCAATATGGATATCGTGTCCGAGGTTATCGAGGGTGCAGAGAACGATTGTGTGATCATATTTGAAATCCAAGATGGCCGCCGCACAAAATTATGATTTCAGCAATATGGTTATCGTGTTCGAGTTTCGCAAGGGTGTAGAGAACGAATTTGGGATCATTTATGAAATCCTAGTTGGCCGCAGCGTAAAAATATGATTTCAACAATATGGGTATCGTGTCCGAGGTTCTCGAGGGTGCAGAGAACGATTGTGTGATCATATTTGAAATCCAAGATGGCCGTCGCACAAAATTATGATTTCAGCAATATGGATATCGTGTCCGAGGTTATCGAGGGTGCAGAGAACGATTGTGTGATCATATTTGAAATCCAAGATGGCCGCCGCACAAAATTATTATTTCAGCAATATGGATATCGTGTCCGAGGTTCTCGGGGGTGCAGAGAACGATTTTGGGATCATTTTTGAAATCCAAGATGGCTGCCGCACAAAATTATGATTTCAGCAATATGGATATCGTGTCCGAGGTTCTTGAGGGTGCAGATAACGATTTTGTGATCATTTTTGAAATCCAAGATGGCCGTCGCACAAAATTATGATTTCAGCAATATGGATATCGTGTCCGAGGTTCTCGAGGGTGCAGAGAACGATTTTAGGAATCATTTTTGAAATCCAAGATGGCTGCCACACAAAATTATGATTTCAGCAATATGGATATCGTGTCCGAGGTTGTTGAGGGTGCAGATAACGATTTTGTGATCATTTTTGAAATCCAAGATGGCCGTCGCACAAAATTATGATTTCAGCAATATGGTTATCGTGTTCGAGTTTCGCAAGGGTGTAGAGAACGAATTTGGGATCATTTATGAAATCCTAGTTGGCCGCTGCGTAAAAATATGATTTCAACAATATGGGTATCGTGTCCGAGGTTCTCGAGGGTGCAGATAACGATTTTGTGATCATTTTTGAAATCCAAGATGGCCGTCGCACAAAATTATGATTTCAGCAAAATGGTTATCGTGTTCGAGTTTCGCAAGGGTGTAGAGAACGAATTTGGGATCATTTATGAAATCCTAGTTGGCCGCTGCGTAAAAATATGATTTCAACAATATGGGTATCGTGTCCGAGGTTCTCGAGGGTGCAGAGAACGATTGTGTGATCATATTTGAAATCCAAGATGGCAGCCGCACAAAATAATGATTTCAGCAATATGGATATCGTGTCCGAGGTTCTCGAGGGTGCAGAGAACGATTGTGTGATCATATTTGAAATCTAAGATGGCACCCGCATAAAATAATGATTTCAGCAATATGGATATCATGTCCGAGGTTCTCGAGGGTACAGAGAACTATTGTGTGATCATATTTGAAATCCAAGATGGCAGCCACACAAAATTATGATTTCAGAAATATGGATATCGTGTCCGAGGTTTTCGAGGGTGCAGAGAACGATTTTGTGATCATTTTTGAAATACAAGATGGCCGCCGCACAAAATAATTATTTCAGCAATATGGATATCGTGTCCGAGGTTCTCGGGGGTGCAGAGAACGATTTTGGGATCTTTTTTGAAATCCAAGATGGCTGCCGCACAAAATTATGATTTCAGCAATATGGATATCGTGTCCGAGGTTCTTGAGGGTGCAGATAACGATTTTGTGATCATTTTTGAAATCCAAGATGGCCGTCGCACAAAATTATGATTTCAGCAATATGGATATCGTGTCCGAGGTTATCGAGGGTGCAGAGAACGATTGTGTGATCATATTTGAAATCCAAGATGGCCGCCGCACAAAATTATTATTTCAGCAATATGGATATCGTGTCCGAGGTTCTCGGGGGTGCAGAGAACGATTTTGGGATCATTTTTGAAATCCAAGATGGCTGCCGCACAAAATTATGATTTCAGCAATATGGATATCGTGTCCGAGGTTCTTGAGGGTGCAGATAACGATTTTGTGATCATTTTTGAAATCCAAGATGGCCGTCGCACAAAATTATGATTTCAGCAATATGGATATCGTGTCCGAGTTTCTCGAGGGTGTAGAGAACGAATTTGGGATCATTTATGAAATCAAAGTTGGCCGCTGCGTAAAAATATTATTTCAACAATATGGGTATCGTGTCCGAGGTTGTTGAGGGTGCAGATAACGATTTTGTGATCATTTTTGAAATCCAAGATGGCCGTCGCACAAAATTATGATTTCAGCAATATGGTTATCGTGTTCGAGTTTCGCAAGGGTGTAGAGAACGAATTTGGGATCATTTATGAAATATAATTTGGCCGCTACGTAAAAATATGATTTCAACAATATGGGTATCGTGTCCCAGGTTCTCGAGGGTGCAGAGAACGATTGTGTGATCATATTTGAAATCCAAGATGGCAGCCGCACAAAATAATGATTTCAGCAATATGGATATCGTGTCCGAGGTTCTCGAGGGTGCAGAGAACGATTGTGTGATCATATTTGAAATCCAAGATGGCAGCCGCATAAAATAATGATTTCAGCAATATGGATATCATGTCAGAGGTTCTCGAGGGTACAGAGAACGATTGTGTGATCATATTTGAAATCCAAGATAGCAGCCACACAAAATTATGATTTCAGAAATATGGATATCGTGTCCGAGGTTTTCGAGGGTGCAGAGAACGATTTTGTGATCATTTTTGAAATCCAAGATGGCCGCCGCACAAAATTATTATTTCAGCAATATGGATATCGTGTCCGAGGTTCTCGGGGGTGCAGAGAACGATTTTGGGATCATTTTTGAAATCCAAGATGGCTGCCGCACAAAATTATGATTTCAGCAATATGGATATCGTGTCCGAGGTTCTTGAGGGTGCAGATAACGATTTTGTGATCATTTTTGAAATCCAAGATGGCCGTCGCACAAAATTATGATTTCAGCAATATGGATATCGTGTCCGAGGTTATCGAGGGTGCAGAGAACGATTGTGTGATCATATTTGAAATCCAAGATGGCCGCCGCACAAAAATATTATTTCAGCAATATGGATATCGTGTCCGAGGTTCTAGAGGGTGCAGAGAACGATTTTGGGATCATTTTTGAAATCCAAGATGGCTGCCACACAAAATTATGATTTCAGCAATATGGATATCGTGTCCGAGGTTGTTGAGGGTGCAGATAACGATTTTGTGATCATTTTTGAAATCCAAGATCGCAGCCACACAAAATTATGATTTTAGCAATATGGATATCGTGTCCGAGGTTCTCGAGGGTGCAGAGAACGATTGTGTGATCATATTTGAAATCCAAGATGGCAGCCGCACAAAATTATGATTTCAGCGATATGGATATCGTGTCCGAGGTTCTCGAGGGTGCAGATAACGATTTGTGATCATTTTTGAAATCCAAGATGGTGCCGCACAAAATTATGATTTCAGCAATATGGATATCGTGTCCGAGGTTATCGAGGGTGCAGAGAACGATTGTGTGATCATATTTGAAATCCAAGATGGCCGCCGCACAAAATTATGATTTCAGCAATATGGTTATCGTGTTCGAGTTTCGCAAGGGTGTAGAGAACGAATTTGGGATCATTTATGAAATCCTAGTTGGCCGCTGCGTAAAAATATGATTTCAACAATATGGGTATCGTGTCCGAGGTTCTCGAGGGTGCAGAGAACGATTGTGTGATCATATTTGAAATCCAAGATGGCAGCCGCACAAAATAATGATTTCAGCAATATAGGATATCGTGTCCGAGGTTCTCGAGGGTGCAGAGAACGATTTTGGGATCATTTTTGAAATCCAAGATGGCTGCCACACAAAATTATGATTTCAGCAATATGGATATCGTGTCCGAGGTTGTTGAGGGTGCAGATAACGATTTTGTGATCATTTTTGAAATCCAAGATGGCCGTCGCACAAAATTATGATTTCAGCAATATGGTTATCGTGTTCGAGTTTCGCAAGGGTGTAGAGAACGAATTTGGGATCATTTATGAAATCCTAGTTGGCCGCTGCGTAAAAATATGATTTCAACAATATGGGTATCGTGTCCGAGGTTCTCGAGGGTGCAGAGAACGATTGTGTGATCATATTTGAAATCCAAGATGGCAGCCGCACAAAATAATGATTTCAGCAATATGGATATCGTGTCCGAGGTTCTCGAGGGTGCAGAGAACGATTGTGTGATCATATTTGAAATCTAAGATGGCACCCGCATAAAATAATGATTTCAGCAATATGGATATCATGTCCGAGGTTCTCGAGGGTACAGAGAACTATTGTGTGATCATATTTGAAATCCAAGATGGCAGTCACACAAAATTATGATTTCAGAAATATGGATATCGTGTCCGAGGTTTTCGAGGGTGCAGAGAACGATTTTGTGATCATTTTTGAAATCCAAGATGGCCGCCGCACAAAATAATTATTTCAGCAATATGGATATCGTGTCCGAGGTTCTCGGGGGTGCAGAGAACGATTTTGGGATCTTTTTTGAAATCCAAGATGGCTGCCGCACAAAATTATGATTTCAGCAATATGGATATCGTGTCCGAGGTTCTTGAGGGTGCAGATAACGATTTTGTGATCATTTTTGAAATCCAAGATGGCCGTCGCACAAAATTATGATTTCAGCAATATGGATATCGTGTCCGAGGTTATCGAGGGTGCAGAGAACGATTGTGTGATCATATTTGAAATCCAAGATGGCCGCCGCACAAAATTATTATTTCAGCAATATGGATATCGTGTCCGAGGTTCTCGGGGGTGCAGAGAACGATTTTGTGATCATTTTTGAAATCCATGATGGCTGCCGCACAAAATTATGATTTCAGCAATATGGATATCGTGTCCGAGGTTCTTGAGGGTGCAGATAACGATTTTGTGATCATTTTTGAAATCCAAGATGGCTGTCGCACAAAATTATGATTTCAGCAATATGGATATCGTGTCCGAGTTTCTCGAGGGTGTAGAGAACGAATTTGGGATCATTTATGAAATCCAAGTTGGCCGCTGCGTAAAAATATTATTTCAACAATATGGGTATCGTGTCCGAGGTTTTCGAGGGTGCAGAGAACGATTTTGTGATCATTTTTGAAATCCAAGATGGCCGCCGCACAAAATTATGATTTCAGCAATATGGATATCGTGTCCGAGGTTATCGAGGGTGCAGAGAACGATTTTGGGATCATTTTTGAAATCCAAGATGGCAGCCACACAAAATTATGATTTCAGCAATATGGATATCGTGTCCGAGGTTGTTGAGGGTGCAGATAACGATTTTGTGATCATTTTTGAAATCCAAGATGGCCGTCGCACAAAATTATGATTTCAGCAATATGTTTATCGTGTTCGAGTTTCGCAAGGGTGTAGAGAACGAATTTGGGATCATTTATGAAATATAATTTGGCCGCTACGTAAAAATATGATTTCAACAATATGGGTATCGTGTCCCAGGTTCTCGAGGGTGCAGAGAACGATTGTGTGATCATATTTGAAATCCAAGATGGCAGCCGCACAAAATAATGATTTCAGCAATATGGATATCGTGTCCGAGGTTCTCGAGGGTGCAGAGAACGATTGTGTGATCATATTTGAAATTCAAGATGGCAGCCGCATAAAATAATGATTTCAGCAATATGGATATCATGTCAGAGGTTCTCGAGGGTACAGAGAACGATTGTGTGATCATATTTGAAATCCAAGATAGCAGCCACACAAAATTATGATTTCAGAAATATGGATATCGTGTCCGAGGTTTTCGAGGGTGCAGAGAACGATTTTGTGATCATTTTTGAAATCCAAGATGGCCGCCGCACAAAATTATTATTTCAGCAATATGGATATCGTGTCCGAGGTTCTCGGGGGTGCAGAGAACGATTTTGGGATCATTTTTGAAATCCAAGATGGCTGCCGCACAAAATTATGATTTCAGCAATATGGATATCGTGTCCGAGGTTCTTGAGGGTGCAGATAACGATTTTGTGATCATTTTTGAAATCCAAGATGGCCGTCGCACAAAATTATGATTTCAGCAATATGGATATCGTGTCCGAGGTTATCGAGGGTGCAGAGAACGATTGTGTGATCATATTTGAAATCCAAGATGGCCGCCGCACAAAATTATTATTTCAGCAATATGGATATCGTGTCCGAGGTTCTAGAGGGTGCAGAGAACGATTTTGGGATCATTTTTGAAATCCAAGATGGCTGCCACACAAAATTATGATTTCAGCAATATGGATATCGTGTCCGAGGTTGTTCAGGGTGCAGATAACGATTTTGTGATCATTTTTGAAATCCAAGATGGCCGTCGCACAAAATTATGATTTCAGCTATACGGTTATCGTGTTCGAGTTTCGCAAGGGTGTAGAGAACGAATTTGGGATCATTTATGAAATCCAAGTTGGCCGCTGCGTAAAAATATGATTTCAACAATATGGGTATCGTGTCCGAGGTTCTCGAGGGTGCAGAGAACGATTGTGTGATCATATTTGAAATCCAAGATGGCCGCCGCACAAAATTATGATTTCAGCAATATGGATATCGTGTCCGAGGTTTTCGAGGGTGCAGAGAACGATTTTGTGATCATTTTTGAAATCCAAGATGGCCGCCGCACAAAATAATTATTTCAGCAATATGGATATCGTGTCCGAGGTTCTCGGGGGTGCAGAGAACGATTTTGGGATCTTTTTTGAAATCCAAGATGGCTGCCGCACAAAATTATGATTTCAGCAATATGGATATCGTGTCCGAGGTTCTTGAGGGTGCAGATAACGATTTTGTGATCATTTTTGAAATCCAAGATGGCCGTCGCACAAAATTATGATTTCAGCAATATGGATATCGTGTCCGAGGTTATCGAGGGTGCAGAGAACGATTGTGTGATCATATTTGAAATCCAAGATGGCCGCCGCACAAAATTATTATTTCAGCAATATGGATATCGTGTCCGAGGTTCTCGGGGGTGCAGAGAACGATTTTGGGATCATTTTTGAAATCCAAGATGGCCGTCGCACAAAATTATGATTTCAGCAATATGGTTATCGTGTTCGAGTTTCGCAAGGGTGTAGAGAACGAATTTGGGATCATTTATGAAATCCAAGATGGCAGCCGCACAAAATAATGATTTCAGCAATATGGATATCGTGTCCGAGGTTCTCGAGGGTGCAGAGAACGATTGTGTGATCATATTTGAAATCCAAGATGGCACCCGCATAAAATAATGATTTCAGCAATATGGATATCATGTCCGAGGTTCTCGAGGGTACAGAGAACTATTGTGTGATCATATTTGAAATCCAAGATGGCAGCCACACAAAATTATGATTTCAGCAACATGGATATCGTGTCCGAGGTTCTTGAGGGTGCAGATAACGATTTGTGATCATTTTTGAAATCCAAGATGGCCGCCGCACAAAATTATGATTTCAGCAATATGGATATCGTGTCCGAGTTTCTCGAGGGTGTAGAGAACGAATTTGGGATCATTTATGAAATCCAAGTTGGCCGCTGCGTAAAAATATGATTTCAACAATATGGGTATCGTGTCCGAGGTTCTCGAGGGTGCAGAGAACGATTGTGTGATCATATTTGAAATCCAAGATGGCAGCCACACAAAATAATTATTTCAGCAAAATGGATATCGTGTCCGAGGTTCTCGAGGGTGCAGAGAACGATTGTGTGATCATATTTGAAATCCAAGATGGCAGCCGCATAAAATAATGATTTCAGCAATATGGATATCATGTCCGAGGTTCTCGAGGGTACAGAGAACGATTATGTGATCATATTTGAAATCCAAGATCGCAGCCACACAAAATTATGATTTTAGCAATATGGATATCGTGTCCGAGGTTCTCGAGGGTGCAGAGAACGATTGTGTGATCATATTTGAAATCCAAGATGGCAGCCGCACAAAATTATGATTTCAGCGATATGGATATCGTGTCCGAGGTTCTCGAGGGTGCAGATAACGATTTGTGATCATTTTTGAAATCCAAGATGGTGCCGCACAAAATTATGATTTCAGCAATATGGATATCGTGTCCGAGGTTATCGAGGGTGCAGAGAACGATTGTGTGATCATATTTGAAATCCAAGATGGCCGCCGCACAAAATTATGATTTCAGCAATATGGTTATCGTGTTCGAGTTTCGCAAGGGTGTAGAGAACGAATTTGGGATCATTTATGAAATCCTAGTTGGCCGCTGCGTAAAAATATGATTTCAACAATATGGGTATCGTGTCCGAGGTTCTCGAGGGTGCAGAGAACGATTGTGTGATCATATTTGAAATCCAAGATGGCAGCCGCACAAAATAATGATTTCAGCAATATGGATATCGTGTCCGAGGTTCTCGAGGGTGCAGAGAACGATTTTGGGATCATTTTTGAAATCCAAGATGGCTGCCACACAAAATTATGATTTCAGCAATATGGATATCGTGTCCGAGGTTGTTGAGGGTGCAGATAACGATTTTGTGATCATTTTTGAAATCCAAGATGGCCGTCGCACAAAATTATGGTTTCAGCAATATGGTTATCGTGTTCGAGTTTCGCAAGGGTGTAGAGAACGAATTTGGGATCATTTATGAAATCCTCGTTGGCCGCTGCGTAAAAATATGATTTCAACAATATGGGTATCGTGTCCGAGGTTCTCGAGGGTGCAGAGAACGATTGTGTGATCATATTTGAAATCCAAGATGGCAGCCGCACAAAATAATGATTTCAGCAATATGGATATCGTGTCCGAGGTTCTCGAGGGTGCAGAGAACGATTGTGTGATCATATTTGAAATCTAAGATGGCACCCGCATAAAATAATGATTTCAGCAATATGGATATCATGTCCGAGGTTCTCGAGGGTACAGAGAACTATTCTGTGATCATATTTGAAATCCAAGATGGCAGCCACACAAAATTATGATTTCAGAAATATGGATATCGTGTCCGAGGTTTTCGAGGGTGCAGAGAACGATTTTGTGATCATTTTTGAAATCCAAGATGGCCGCCGCACAAAATAATTATTTCAGCAATATGGATATCGTGTCCGAGGTTCTCGGGGGTGCAGAGAACGATTTTGGGATCTTTTTTGAAATCCAAGATGGCTGCCGCACAAAATTATGATTTCAGCAATATGGATATCGTGTCCGAGGTTCTTGAGGGTGCAGATAACGATTTTGTGATCATTTTTGAAATCCAAGAAGGCCGTCGCACAAAATTATGATTTCAGCAATATGGATATCGTGTCCGAGGTTATCGAGGGTGCAGAGAACGATTGTGTGATCATATTTGAAATCCAAGATGGCCGCCGCACAAAATTATTATTTCAGCAATATGGATATCGTGTCCGAGGTTCTCGGGGGTGCAGAGAACGATTTTGGGATCATTTTTGAAATCCAAGATGGCTGCCGCACAAAATTATGATTTCAGCAATATGGATATCGTGTCCGAGGTTCTTGAGGGTGCAGATAACGATTTTGTGATCATTTTTGAAATCCAAGATGGCTGTCGCACAAAATTATGATTTCAGCAATATGGATATCGTGTCCGAGTTTCTCGAGGGTGTAGAGAACGAATTTGGGATCATTTATGAAATCCAAGTTGGCCGCTGCGTAAAAATATTATTTCAACAATATGGGTATCGTGTCCGAGGTTTTCGAGGGTGCAGAGAACGATTTTGTGATCATTTTTGAAATCCAAGATGGCCGCCGCACAAAACTATGATTTCAGCAATATGGATATCGTGTCCGAGGTTATCGAGGGTGCAGAGAACGATTTTGGGATCATTTTTGAAATCCAAGATGGCAGCCACACAAAATTATGATTTCAGCAATATGGATATCGTGTCCGAGGTTGTTGAGGGTGCAGATAACGATTTTGTGATCATTTTTGAAATCCAAGATGGCCGTCGCACAAAATTATGATTTCAGCAATATGGTTATCGTGTTCGAGTTTCGCAAGGGTGTAGAGAACGAATTTGGGATCATTTATGAAATATAATTTGGCCGCTACGTAAAAATATGATTTCAACAATATGGGTATCGTGTCCCAGGTTCTCGAGGGTGCAGAGAACGATTGTGTGATCATATTTGAAATCCAAGATGGCAGCCGCACAAAATAATGATTTCAGCAATATGGATATCGTGTCCGAGGTTCTCGAGGGTGCAGAGAACGATTGTGTGATCATATTTGAAATCCAAGATGGCAGCCGCATAAAATAATGATTTCAGCAATATGGATATCATGTCAGAGGTTCTCGAGGGTACAGAGAACGATTGTGTGATCATATTTGAAATCCAAGATAGCAGCCACACAAAATTATGATTTCAGAAATATGGATATCGTGTCCGAGGTTTTCGAGGGTGCAGAGAACGATTTTGTGATCATTTTTGAAATCCAAGATGGCCGCCGCACAAAATTATTATTTCAGCAATATGGATATCGTGTCCGAGGTTCTCGGGGGTGCAGAGAACGATTTTGGGATCATTTTTGAAATCCAAGATGGCTGCCGCACAAAATTATGATTTCAGCAATATGGATATCGTGTCCGAGGTTCTTGAGGGTGCAGATAACGATTTTGTGATCATTTTTGAAATCCAAGATGGCCGTCGCACTAAATTATGATTTCAGCAATATGGATATCGTGTCCGAGGTTATCGAGGGTGCAGAGAACGATTGTGTGATCATATTTGAAATCCAAGATGGCCGCCGCACAAAATTATTATTTCAACAATATGGGTATCGTGTCCGAGGTTCTCGAGGGTGCAGAGAACGATTGTGTGATCATATTTGAAATCCAAGATGGCCGCCGCACAAAATTATGATTTCAGCAATATGGATATCGTGTCCGAGGTTATCGAGGGTGCAGAGAACGATTTTGGGATCATTTTTGAAATCCAAGATGGCAGCCACACAAAATTATGATTTCAGCAATATGGATATCGTGTCCGAGGTTGTTGAGGGTGCAGATAACGATTTTGTGATCATTTTTGAAATCCAAGATGGCCGTCGCACAAAATTATGATTTCAGCAATATGTTTATCGTGTTCGAGTTTCGCAAGGGTGTAGAGAACGAATTTGGGATCATTTATGAAATATAATTTGGCCGCTACGTAAAAATATGATTTCAACAATATGGGTATCGTGTCCCAGGTTCTCGAGGGTGCAGAGAACGATTGTGTGATCATATTTGAAATCCAAGATGGCAGCCGCACAAAATAATGATTTCAGCAATATGGATATCGTGTCCGAGGTTCTCGAGGGTGCAGAGAACGATTGTGTGATCATATTTGAAATCCAAGATGGCAGCCGCATAAAATAATGATTTCAGCAATATGGATATCATGTCAGAGGTTCTCGAGGGTACAGAGAACGATTGTGTGATCATATTTGAAATCCAAGATAGCAGCCACACAAAATTATGATTTCAGAAATATGGATATCGTGTCCGAGGTTTTCGAGGGTGCAGAGAACGATTTTGTGATCATTTTTGAAATCCAAGATGGCCGCCGCACAAAATTATTATTTCAGCAATATGGATATCGTGTCCGAGGTTCTCGGGGGTGCAGAGAACGATTTTGGGATCATTTTTGAAATCCAAGATGGCTGCCGCACAAAATTATGATTTCAGCAATATGGATATCGTGTCCGAGGTTCTTGAGGGTGCAGATAACGATTTTGTGATCATTTTTGAAATCCAAGATGGCCGCCGCACAAAATTATGATTTCAGCAATATGGATATCGTGTCCGAGGTTATCGAGGGTGCAGAGAACGATTGTGTGATCATATTTGAAATCCAAGATGGCCGCCGCACAAAATTATTATTTCAGCAATATGGATATCGTGTCCGAGGTTCTAGAGGGTGCAGAGAACGATTTTGGGATCATTTTTGAAATCCAAGATGGCTGCCACACAAAATTATGATTTCAGCAATATGGATATCGTGTCCGAGGTTGTTGAGGGTGCAGATAACGATTTTGTGATCATTTTTGAAATCCAAGATGGCTGTCGCACAAAATTATGATTTCAGCAATATGGTTATCGTGTTCGAGTTTCGCAAGGGTGTAGAGAACGAATTTGGGATCATTTATGAAATCCAAGTTGGCCGCTGCGTAAAAATATGATTTCAACAATATGGGTATCGTGTCCGAGGTTCTCGAGGGTGCAGAGAACGATTGTGTGATCATATTTGAAATCCAAGATGGCCGCCGCACAAAATTATGATTTCAGCAATATGGATATCGTGTCCGAGGTTTTCGAGGGTGCAGAGAACGATTTTGTGATCATTTTTGAAATCCAAGATGGCCGCCGCACAAAATAATTATTTCAGCAATATGGATATCTTGTCCGAGGTTCTCGGGGGTGCAGAGATTGATTTTGGGATCTTTTTTGAAATCCAAGATGGCTGCCGCACAAAATTATGATTTCAGCAATATGGATATCGTGTCCGAGGTTCTTGAGGGTGCAGATAACGATTTTGTGATCATTTTTGAAATCCAAGATGGCCGTCGCACAAAATTATGATTTCAGCAATATGGATATCGTGTCCGAGGTTATCGAGGGTGCAGAGAACGATTGTGTGATCATATTTGAAATCCAAGATGGCCGCCGCACAAAATTATTATTTCAGCAATATGGATATCGTGTCCGAGGTTCTCGGGGGTGCAGAGAACGATTTTGGGATCATTTTTGAAATCCAAGATGGCTGCCGCACAAAATTATGATTTCAGCAATATGGATATCGTGTCCGAGGTTCTTGAGGGTGCAGATAACGATTTTGTGATCATTTTTGAAATCCAAGATGGCTGTCGCACAAAATTATGATTTCAGCAATATGGATATCGTGTCCGAGTTTCTCGAGGGTGTAGAGAACGAATTTGGGATCATTTATGAAATCCAAGTTGGCCGCTGCGTAAAAATATTATTTCAACAATATGGGTATCGTGTCCGAGGTTTTCGAGGGTGCAGAGAACGATTTTGTGATCATTTTTGAAATCCAAGATGGCCGCCGCACAAAATTATGATTTCAGCAATATGGATATCGTGTCCGAGGTTATCGAGGGTGCAGAGAACGATTTTGGGATCATTTTTGAAATCCAAGATGGCAGCCACACAAAATTATGATTTCAGCAATATGGATATCGTGTCCGAGGTTGTTGAGGGTGCAGATAACGATTTTGTGATCATTTTTGAAATCCAAGATGGCCGTCGCACAAAATTATGATTTCAGCAATATGGTTATCGTGTTCGAGTTTCGCAAGGGTGTAGAGAACGAATTTGGGATCATTTATGAAATATAATTTGGCCGCTACGTAAAAATATGATTTCAACAATATGGGTATCGTGTCCCAGGTTCTCGAGGGTGTAGAGAACGATTGTGTGATCATATTTGAAATCCAAGATGGCAGCCGCACAAAATAATGATTTCAGCAATATGGATATCGTGTCCGAGGTTCTCGAGGGTGCAGAGAACGATTGTGTGATCATATTTGAAATCCAAGATGGCAGCCGCATAAAATAATGATTTCAGCAATATGGATATCATGTCAGAGGTTCTCGAGGGTACAGAGAACGATTGTGTGATCATATTTGAAATCCAAGATAGCAGCTACACAAAATTATGATTTCAGAAATATGGATATCGTGTCCGAGGTTTTCGAGGGTGCAGAGAACGATTTTGTGATCATTTTTGAAATCCAAGATGGCCGCCGCACAAAATTATTATTTCAGCAATATGGATATCGTGTCCGAGGTTCTCGGGGGTGCAGAGAACGATTTTGGGATCATTTTTGAAATCCAAGATGGCTGCCGCACAAAATTATGATTTCAGCAATATGGATATCGTGTCCGAGGTTCTTGAGGGTGCAGATAACGATTTTGTGATCATTTTTGAAATCCAAGATGGCCGTCGCACAAAATTATGATTTCAGCAATATGGATATCGTGTCCGAGGTTATCGAGGGTGCAGAGAACGATTGTGTGATCATATTTGAAATCCAAGATGGCCGCCGCACAAAATTATTATTTCAGCAATATGGATATCGTGTCCGAGGTTCTCGGGGGTGCAGAGAACGATTTTGGGATCATTTTTGAAATCCAAGATGGCTGCCACACAAAATTATGATTTCAGCAATATGGATATCGTGTCCGAGGTTGTTGAGGGTGCAGATAACGATTTTGTGATCATTTTTGAAATCCAAGATGGCCGTCGCACAAAATTATGATTTCAGCAATATGGTTATCGTGTTCGAGTTTCGCAAGGGTGTAGAGAACGAATTTGGGATCATTTATGAAATCCAAGTTGGCCGCTGCGTAAAAATATGATTTCAACAATATGGGTATCGTGTCCGAGGTTCTCGAGGGTGCAGAGAACGATTGTGTGATCATATTTGAAATCCAAGATGGCCGCCGCACAAAATTATGATTTCAGCAATATGGATATCGTGTCCGAGGTTATCGAGGGTGCAGAGAACGATTTTGGGATCATTTTTGAAATCCAAGATGGCAGCCACACAAAATTATGATTTCAGCAATATGGATATCGTGTCCGAGGTTGTTGAGGGTGCAGATAACGATTTTGTGATCATTTTTGAAATCCAAGATGGCCGTCGCACAAAATTATGATTTCAGCAATATGGTTATCGTGTTCGAGTTTCGCAAGGGTGTAGAGAACGAATTTGGGATCATTTATGAAATATAATTTGGCCGCTACGTAAAAATATGATTTCAACAATATGGGTATCGTGTCCCAGGTTCTCGAGGGTGCAGAGAACGATTGTGTGATCATATTTGAAATCCAAGATGGCAGCCGCACAAAATAATGATTTCAGCAATATGGATATCGTGTCCGAGGTTCTCGAGGGTGCAGAGAACGATTGTGTGATCATATTTGAAATCCAAGATGGCAGCCGCATAAAATAATGATTTCAGCAATATGGATATCATGTCAGAGGTTCTCGAGGGTACAGAGAACGATTGTGTGATCATATTTCAAATCCAAGATAGCAGCCACACAAAATTATGATTTCAGAAATATGGATATCGTGTCCGAGGTTTTCGAGGGTGCAGAGAACGATTTTGTGATCATATTTGAAATCCAAGATGGCAGCCGCACAAAATAATGATTTCAGCAATATGGATATCGTGTCCGAGGTTCTCGAGGGTGCAGAGAACGATTTTGGGATCATTTTTGAAATCCAAGATGGCTGCCACACAAAATTATGATTTCAGCAATATGGATATCGTGTCCGAGGTTGTTGAGGGTGCAGATAACGATTTTGTGATCATTTTTGAAATCCAAGATGGCCGTCGCACAAAATTATGATTTCAGAAATATGGATATCGTGTCCGAGGTTTTCGAGGGTGCAGAGAACGATTTTGTGATCATTTTTGAAATCCAAGATGGCCGCCGCACAAAATAATTATTTCAGCAATATGGATATCGTGTCCGAGGTTCTCGGGGGTGCAGAGAACGATTTTGGGATCTTTTTTGAAATCCAAGATGGCTGCCGCACAAAATTATGATTTCAGCAATATGGATATCGTGTCCGAGGTTCTTGAGGGTGCAGATAACGATTTTGTGATCATTTTTGAAATCCAAGATGGCCGTCGCACAAAATTATGATTTCAGCAATATGGTTATCGTGTTCGAGTTTCGCAAGGGTGTAGAGAACGAATTTGGGATCATTTATGAAATCCAAGTTGGCCGCTGCGTAAAAATATGATTTCAACAATATGGGTATCGTGTCCGAGGTTCTCGAGGGTGCAGAGAACGATTGTGTGATCATATTTGAAATCCAAGATGGCCGCCGCACAAAAGTATGATTTCAGCAATATGGATATCGTGTCCGAGGTTTTCGAGGGTGCAGAGAACGATTTTGTGATCATTTTTGAAATCCAAGATGGCCGCCGCACAAAATAATTATTTCAGCAATATGGATATCTTGTCCGAGGTTCTCGGGGGTGCAGAGAACGATTTTGGGATCTTTTTTGAAATCCAAGATGGCTGCCGCACAAAATTATGATTTCAGCAATATGGATATCGTGTCCGAGGTTCTTGAGGGTGCAGATAACGATTTTGTGATCATTTTTGAAATCCAAGATGGCCGTCGCACAAAATTATGATTTCAGCAATATGGATATCGTGTCCGAGGTTCTCGGGGGTGCAGAGAACGATTTTGGGATCTTTTTTGAAATCCAAGATGGCTGCCGCACAAAATTATGATTTCAGCAATATGGATATCGTGTCCGAGGTTCTTGAGGGTGCAGATAACGATTTTGTGATCATTTTTGAAATCCAAGATGGCCGTCGCACAAAATTATGATTTCAGCAATATGGATATCGTGTCCGAGGTTATCGAGGGTGCAGAGAACGATTGTGTGATCATATTTGAAATCCAAGATGGCCGCCGCACAAAATTATTATTTCAGCAATATGGATATCGTGTCCGAGGTTCTCGGGGGTGCAGAGAACGATTTTGGGATCATTTTTGAAATCCAAGATGGCTGCCGCACAAAATTATGTATTCAGCAATATGGATATCGTGTCCGAGGTTCTTGAGGGTGCAGATAACGATTTTGTGATCATTTTTGAAATCCAAGATGGCCGTCGCACAAAATTATGATTTCAGCAATATGGATATCGTGTCCGAGTGTCTCGAGGGTGTAGAGAACGAATTTGGGATCATTTATGAAATCCAAGTTGGCCGCTGCGTAAAAATATTATTTCAACAATATGGGTATCGTGTCAGAGGTTTTCGAGGGTGCAGAGAACGATTTTGTGATCATTTTTGAAATCCAAGATGGCCGCCGCACAAAACTATGATTTCAGCAATATGGATATCGTGTCCGAGGTTATCGAGGGTGCAGAGAACGATTTTGGGATCATTTTTGAAATCCAAGATGGCAGCCACACAAAATTATGATTTCAGCAATATGGATATCGTGTCCGAGGTTGTTGAGGGTGCAGATAACGATTTTGTGATCATTTTTGAAATCCAAGATGGCCGTCGCACAAAATTATGATTTCAGCAATATGGTTATCGTGTTCGAGTTTCGCAAGGGTGTAGAGAACGAATTTGGGATCATTTATGAAATCCAATTTGGCCGCTGCGTAAAAATATGATTTCAACAATATGGGTATCGTGTCCGAGGTTCTCGAGGGTGCAGAGAACGATTGTGTGATCATATTTGAAATCCAAGATGGCAGCCGCACAAAATAATGATTTCAGCAATATGGATATCGTGTCCGAGGTTCTCGAGGGTGCAGAGAACGATTGTGTGATCATATTTGAAATCCAAGATGGCAGCCGCATAAAATAATGATTTCAGCAATATGGATATCATGTCAGAGGTTCTCGAGGGTACAGAGAACGATTGTGTGATCATATTTGAAATCCAAGATGGCAGCCACACAAAATTATGATTTCAGAAATATGGATATCGTGTCCGAGGTTTTCGAGGGTGCAGAGAACGATTTTGTGATCATTTTTGAAATCCAAGATGGCCGTCGCACAAAATTATGATTTCAGCAATATGGATATCGTGTCCGAGGTTATCGAGGGTGCAGAGAACGATTTTGGGATCATTTTTGAAATCCAAGATGGCAGCCACACAAAATTATGATTTCAGCAATATGGATATCGTGTCCGAGGTTGTTGAGGGTGCAGATAACGATTTTGTGATCATTTTTGAAATCCAAGATGGCCGTCGCACAAAATTATGATTTCAGCAATATGGTTATCGTGTTCGAGTTTCGCAAGGGTGTAGAGAACGAATTTGGGATCATTTATGAAATATAATTTGGCCGCTACGTAAAAATATGATTTCAACAATATGGGTATCGTGTCCAAGGTTCTCGAGGGTGCAGAGAACGATTGTGTGATCATATTTGAAATCCAAGATGGCAGCCGCACAAAATAATGATTTCAGCAATATGGATATCGTGTCCGAGGTTCTCGAGGGTGCAGAGAACGATTGTGTGATCATATTTGAAATCCAAGATGGCAGCCGCATAAAATAATGATTTCAGCAATATGGATATCATGTCAGAGGTTCTCGAGGGTACAGAGAACGATTGTGTGATCATATTTGAAATCCAAGATAGCAGCTACACAAAATTATGATTTCAGAAATATGGATATCGTGTCCGAGGTTTTCGAGGGTGCAGAGAACGATTTTGTGATCATTTTTGAAATCCAAGATGGCCGCCGCACAAAATTATTATTTCAGCAATATGGATATCGTGTCCGAGTGTCTCGAGGGTGTAGAGAACGAATTTGGGATCATTTTTGAAATCCAAGATGGCTGCCGCACAAAATTATGATTTCAGCAATATGGATATCGTGTCCGAGGTTCTTGAGGGTGCAGATAACGATTTTGTGATCATTTTTGAAATCCAAGATGGCCGTCACACAAAATTATGATTTCAGCAATATGGATATCGTGTCCGAGGTTATCGAGGGTGCAGAGAACGATTGTGTGATCATATTTGAAATCCAAGATGGCCGCCGCACAAAATTATTATTTCAGCAATATGGATATCGTGTCCGAGGTTCTAGAGGGTGCAGAGAACGATTTTGGGATCATTTTTGAAATCCAAGATGGCTGCCACACAAAATTATGATTTCAGCAATATGGATATCGTGTCCGAGGTTGTTGAGGGTGCAGATAACGATTTTGTGATCATTTTTGAAATCCAAGATGGCCGTCGCACAAAATTATGATTTCAGCAATATGGTTATCGTGTTCGAGTTTCGCAAGGGTGTAGAGAACGAATTTGGGATCATTTATGAAATCCAAGTTGGCCGCTGCGTAAAAATATGATTTCAACAATATGGGTATCGTGTCCGAGGTTCTCGAGGGTGCAGAGAACGATTGTGTGATCATATTTGAAATCCAAGATGGCCGCCGCACAAAATTATGATTTCAGCAATATGGATATCGTGTCCGAGGTTATCGAGGGTGCAGAGAACGATTTTGGGATCATTTTTGAAATCCAAGATGGCAGCCACACAAAATTATGATTTCAGCAATATGGATATCGTGTCCGAGGTTGTTGAGGGTGCAGATAACGATTTTGTGATCATTTTTGAAATCCAAGATGGCCGTCGCACAAAATTATGATTTCAGCAATATGGTTATCGTGTTCGAGTTTCGCAAGGGTGTAGAGAACGAATTTGGGATCATTTATGAAATATAATTTGGCCGCTACGTAAAAATATGATTTCAACAATATGGGTATCGTGTCCCAGGTTCTCGAGGGTGCAGAGAACGATTGTGTGATCATATTTGAAATCCAAGATGGCAGCCGCACAAAATAATGATTTCAGCAATATGGATATCGTGTCCGAGGTTCTCGAGGGTGCAGAGAACGATTGTGTGATCATATTTGAAATCCAAGATGGCAGCCGCATAAAATAATGATTTCAGCAATATGGATATCATGTCAGAGGTTCTCGAGGGTACAGAGAACGATTGTGTGATCATATTTGAAATCCAAGATAGCAGCCACACAAAATTATGATTTCAGAAATATGGATATCGTGTCCGAGGTTTTCGAGGGTGCAGAGAACGATTTTGTGATCATTTTTGAAATCCAAGATGGCCGCCGCACAAAATTATTATTTCAGCAATATGGATATCGTGTCCGAGGTTCTCGGGGGTGCAGAGAACGATTTTGGGATCTTTTTTGAAATCCAAGATGGCTGCCGCACAAAATTATGATTTCAGCAATATGGATATCGTGTCCGAGGTTCTTGAGGGTGCAGATAACGATTTTGTGATCATTTTTGAAATCCAAGATGGCCGTCGCACAAAATTATGATTTCAGCAATATGGATATCGTGTCCGAGGTTATCGAGGGTGCAGAGAACGATTGTGTGATCATATTTGAAATCCAAGATGGCCGCCGCACAAAATTATTATTTCAGCAATATGGATATCGTGTCCGAGGTTCTCGGGGGTGCAGAGAACGATTTTGGGATCATTTTTGAAATCCAAGATGGCTGCCGCACAAAATTATGTATTCAGCAATATGGATATCGTGTCCGAGGTTCTTGAGGGTGCAGATAACGATTTTGTGATCATTTTTGAAATCCAAGATGGCCGTCGCACAAAATTATGATTTCAGCAATATGGATATCGTGTCCGAGTGTCTCGAGGGTGTAGAGAACGAATTTGGGATCATTTATGAAATCCAAGTTGGCCGCTGCGTAAAAATATTATTTCAACAATATGGGTATCGTGTCAGAGGTTTTCGAGGGTGCAGAGAACGATTTTGTGATCATTTTTGAAATCCAAGATGGCCGCCGCACAAAACTATGATTTCAGCAATATGGATATCGTGTCCGAGGTTATCGAGGGTGCAGAGAACGATTTTGGGATCATTTTTGAAATCCAAGATGGCAGCCACACAAAATTATGATTTCAGCAATATGGATATCGTGTCCGAGGTTATCGAGGGTGCAGATAACGATTTTGTGATCATTTTTGAAATCCAAGATGGCCGTCGCACAAAATTATGATTTCAGCAATATGGTTATCGTGTTCGAGTTTCGCAAGGGTGTAGAGAACGAATTTGGGATCATTTATGAAATCCAATTTGGCCGCTGCGTAAAAATATGATTTCAACAATATGGGTATCGTGTCCGAGGTTCTCGAGGGTGCAGAGAACGATTGTGTGATCATATTTGAAATCCAAGATGGCAGCCGCACAAAATAATGATTTCAGCAATATGGATATCGTGTCCGAGGTTCTCGAGGGTGCAGAGAACGATTGTGTGATCATATTTGAAATCCAAGATGGCAGCCGCATAAAATAATGATTTCAGCAATATGGATATCATGTCAGAGGTTCTCGAGGGTACAGAGAACGATTGTGTGATCATATTTGAAATCCAAGATGGCAGCCACACAAAATTATGATTTCAGAAATATGGATATCGTGTCCGAGGTTTTCGAGGGTGCAGAGAACGATTTTGTGATCATTTTTGAAATCCAAGATGGCCGTCGCACAAAATTATGATTTCAGCAATATGGATATCGTGTCCGAGGTTATCGAGGGTGCAGAGAACGATTTTGGGATCATTTTTGAAATCCAAGATGGCAGCCACACAAAATTATGATTTCAGCAATATGGATATCGTGTCCGAGGTTGTTGAGGGTGCAGATAACGATTTTGTGATCATTTTTGAAATCCAAGATGGCCGTCGCACAAAATTATGATTTCAGCAATATGGTTATCGTGTTCGAGTTTCGCAAGGGTGTAGAGAACGAATTTGGGATCATTTATGAAATATAATTTGGCCGCTACGTAAAAATATGATTTCAACAATATGGGTATCGTGTCCAAGGTTCTCGAGGGTGCAGAGAACGATTGTGTGATCATATTTGAAATCCAAGATGGCAGCCGCACAAAATAATGATTTCAGCAATATGGATATCGTGTCCGAGGTTCTCGAGGGTGCAGAGAACGATTGTGTGATCATATTTGAAATCCAAGATGGCAGCCGCATAAAATAATGATTTCAGCAATATGGATATCATGTCAGAGGTTCTCGAGGGTACAGAGAACGATTGTGTGATCATATTTGAAATCCAAGATAGCAGCTACACAAAATTATGATTTCAGAAATATGGATATCGTGTCCGAGGTTTTCGAGGGTGCAGAGAACGATTTTGTGATCATTTTTGAAATCCAAGATGGCCGCCGCACAAAATTATTATTTCAGCAATATGGATATCGTGTCCGAGTGTCTCGAGGGTGTAGAGAACGAATTTGGGATCATTTTTGAAATCCAAGATGGCTGCCGCACAAAATTATGATTTCAGCAATATGGATATCGTGTCCGAGGTTATCGAGGGTGCAGAGAACGATTGTGTGATCATATTTGAAATCCAAGATGGCCGCCGCACAAAATTATTATTTCAGCAATATGGATATCGTGTCCGAGGTTCTAGAGGGTGCAGAGAACGATTTTGGGATCATTTTTGAAATCCAAGATGGCTGCCACACAAAATTATGATTTCAGCAATATGGATATCGTGTCCGAGGTTGTTGAGGGTGCAGATAACGATTTTGTGATCATTTTTGAAATCCAAGATGGCCGTCGCACAAAATTATGATTTCAGCAATATGGTTATCGTGTTCGAGTTTCGCAAGGGTGTAGAGAACGAATTTGGGATCATTTATGAAATCCAAGTTGGCCGCTGCGTAAAAATATGATTTCAACAATATGGGTATCGTGTCCGAGGTTCTCGAGGGTGCAGAGAACGATTGTGTGATCATATTTGAAATCCAAGATGGCCGCCGCACAAAATTATGATTTCAGCAATATGGATATCGTGTCCGAGGTTATCGAGGGTGCAGAGAACGATTTTGTGATCATTTTTGAAATCCAAGATGGCAGCCACACAAAATTATGATTTCAGCAATATGGATATCGTGTCCGAGGTTGTTGAGGGTGCAGATAACGATTTTGTGATCATTTTTGAAATCCAAGATGGCCGTCGCACAAAATTATGATTTCAGCAATATGGTTATCGTGTCCGAGTTTCGCAAGGGTGTAGAGAACGAATTTGGGATCATTTATGAAATATAATTTGGCCGCTACGTAAAAATATGATTTCAACAATATGGGTATCGTGTCCCAGGTTCTCGAGGGTGCAGAGAACGATTGTGTGATCATATTTGAAATCCAAGATGGCAGCCGCACAAAATAATGATTTCAGCAATATGGATATCGTGTCCGAGGTTCTCGAGGGTGCAGAGAACGATTGTGTGATCATATTTGAAATCCAAGATGGCAGCCGCATAAAATAATGATTTCAGCAATATGGATATCATGTCAGAGGTTCTCGAGGGTACAGAGAACGATTGTGTGATCATATTTGAAATCCAAGATAGCAGCCACACAAAATTATGATTTCAGAAATATGGATATCGTGTCCGAGGTTTTCGAGGGTGCAGAGAACGATTTTGTGATCATTTTTGAAATCCAAGATGGCCGCCGCACAAAATTATTATTTCAGCAATATGGATATCGTGTCCGAGGTTCTCGGGGGTGCAGAGAACGATTTTGGGATCATTTTTGAAATCCAAGATGGCTGCCGCACAAAATTATGATTTCAGCAATATGGATATCGTGTCCGAGGTTCTTGAGGGTGCAGATAACGATTTTGTGATCATTTTTGAAATCCAAGATGGCCGTCGCACAAAATTATGATTTCAGCAATATGGATATCGTGTCCGAGGTTATCGAGGGTGCAGAGAACGATTGTGTGATCATATTTGCAATCCAAGATGGCCGCCGCACAAAATTATTATTTCAGCAATATGGATATCGTGTCCGAGGTTCTAGAGGGTGCAGAGAACGATTTTGGGATCATTTTTGAAATCCAAGATGGCTGCCACACAAAATTATGATTTCAGCAATATGGATATCGTGTCCGAGGTTGTTGAGGGTGCAGATAACGATTTTGTGATCATTTTTGAAATCCAAGATGGCCGTCGCACAAAATTATGATTTCAGCAATATGGTTATCGTGTTCGAGTTTCGCAAGGGTGTAGAGAACGAATTTGGGATCATTTATGAAATCCAAGTTGGCCGCTGCGTAAAAATATGATTTCAACAATATGGGTATCGTGTCCGAGGTTCTCGAGGGTGCAGAGAACGATTGTGTGATCATATTTGAAATCCAAGATGGCCGCCGCACAAAATTATGATTTCAGCAATATGGATATCGTGTCCGAGGTTTTCGAGGGTGCAGAGAACGATTTTGTGATCATTTTTGAAATCCAAGATGGCCGCCGCACAAAATAATTATTTCAGCAATATGGATATCTTGTCCGAGGTTCTCGGGGGTGCAGAGAACGATTTTGGGATCTTTTTTGAAATCCAAGATGGCTGCCGCACAAAATTATGATTTCAGCAATATGGATATCGTGTCCGAGGTTCTTGAGGGTGCAGATAACGATTTTGTGATCATTTTTGAAATCCAAGATGGCCGTCGCACAAAATTATGATTTCAGCAATATGGATATCGTGTCCGAGGTTATCGAGGGTGCAGAGAACGATTGTGTGATCATATTTGAAATCCAAGATGGCCGCCGCACAAAATTATTATTTCAGCAATATGGATATCGTGTCCGAGGTTCTCGGGGGTGCAGAGAACGATTTTGGGATCATTTTTGAAATCCAAGATGGCCGTCGCACAAAATTATGATTTCAGCAATATGGTTATCGTGTTCGAGTTTCGCAAGGGTGTAGAGAACGAATTTGGGATCATTTATGAAATCCTAGTTGGCCGCTGCGTAAAAATATGATTTCAACAATATGGGTATCGTGTCCGAGGTTCTCGAGGGTGCAGAGAACGATTGTGTGATCATATTTGAAATCCAAGATGGCAGCCGCACAAAATAATGATTTCAGCAATATGGATATCGTGTCCGAGGTTCTCGAGGGTGCAGAGAACGATTGTGTGATCATATTTGAAATCCAAGATGGCACCCGCATAAAATAATGATTTCAGCAATATGGATATCATGTCCGAGGTTCTCGAGGGTACAGAGAACTATTGTGTGATCATATTTGAAATCCAAGATGGCAGCCACACAAAATTATGATTTCAGAAATATGGATATCGTGTCCGAGGTTTTCGAGGGTGCAGAGAACGATTTTGTGATCATTTTTGAAATCCAAGATGGCCGCCGCACAAAATTATTATTTCAGCAATATGGATATCGTGTCCGAGGTTCTCGGGGGTGCAGAGAACGATTTTGGGATCATTTTTGAAATCCAAGATGGCTGCCGCACAAAATTATGATTTCAGCAATATGGATATCGTGTCCGAGGTTCTTGAGGGTGCAGATAACGATTTTGTGATCATTTTTGAAATCCAAGATGGCCGTCGCACAAAATTATGATTTCAGCAATATGGATATCGTGTCCGAGGTTATCGAGGGTGCAGAGAACGATTGTGTGATCATATTTGAAATCCAAGATGGCCGCCGCACAAAATTATAATTTCAGCAATATGGATATCGTGTCCGAGGTTCTAGAGGGTGCAGAGAACGATTTTGGGATCATTTTTGAAATCCAAGATGGCTGCCACACAAAATTATGATTTCAGCAATATGGATATCGTGTCCGAGGTTGTTGAGGGTGCAGATAACGATTTTAAGATCATTTTTGAAATCCAAGATGGCCGTCGCACAAAATTATGATTTCAGCAATATGGTTATCGTGTTCGAGTTTCGCAAGGGTGTAGAGAACGAATTTGGGATCATTTATGAAATCCAAGTTGGCCGCTGCGTAAAAATATGATTTCAACAATATGGGTATCGTGTCCGAGGTTCTCGAGGGTGCAGAGAACGATTGTGTGATCATATTTGAAATCCAAGATGGCCGCCGCACAAAATTATGATTTCAGCAATATGGATATCGTGTCCGAGGTTTTCGAGGGTGCAGAGAACGATTTTGTGATCATTTTTGAAATCCAAGATGGCCGCCGCACAAAATAATTATTTCAGCAATATGGATATCTTGTCCGAGGTTCTCGGGGGTGCAGAGAACGATTTTGGGATCTTTTTTGAAATCCAAGATGGCTGCCGCACAAAATTATGATTTCAGCAATATGGATATCGTGTCCGAGGTTCTTGAGGGTGCAGATAACGATTTTGTGATCATTTTTGAAATCCAAGATGGCCGTCGCACAAAATTATGATTTCAGCAATATGGATATCGTGTCCGAGGTTATCGAGGGTGCAGAGAACGATTGTGTGATCATATTTGAAATCCAAGATGGCCGCCGCACAAAATTATTATTTCAGCAATATGGATATCGTGTCCGAGGTTCTCGGGGGTGCAGAGAACGATTTTGGGATCATTTTTGAAATCCAAGATGGCCGTCGCACAAAATTATGATTTCAGCAATATGGTTATCGTGTTCGAGTTTCGCAAGGGTGTAGAGAACGAATTTGGGATCATTTATGAAATCCTAGTTGGCCGCTGCGTAAAAATATGATTTCAACAATATGGGTATCGTGTCCGAGGTTCTCGAGGGTGCAGAGAACGATTGTGTGATCATATTTGAAATCCAAGATGGCAGCCGCACAAAATAATGATTTCAGCAATATGGATATCGTGTCCGAGGTTCTCGAGGGTGCAGAGAACGATTGTGTGATCATATTTGAAATCCAAGATGGCACCCGCATAAAATAATGATTTCAGCAATATGGATATCATGTCCGAGGTTCTCGAGGGTACAGAGAACTATTGTGTGATCATATTTGAAATCCAAGATGGCAGCCACACAAAATTATGATTTCAGAAATATGGATATCGTGTCCGAGGTTTTCGAGGGTGCAGAGAACGATTTTGTGATCATTTTTGAAATCCAAGATGGCCGCCGCACAAAATAATTATTTCAGCAATATGGATATCTTGTCCGAGGTTCTCGGGGGTGCAGAGAACGATTTTGGGATCTTTTTTGAAATCCAAGATGGCTGCCGCACAAAATTATGATTTCAGCAATATGGATATCGTGTCCGAGGTTCTTGAGGGTGCAGATAACGATTTTGTGATCATTTTTGAAATCCAAGATGGCCGTCGCACAAAATTATGATTTCAGCTATATGGATATCGTGTCCGAGGTTATCGAGGGTGCAGAGAACGATTGTGTGATCATATTTGAAATCCAAGATGGCCGCCGCACAAAATTATTATTTCAGCAATATGGATATCGTGTCCGAGGTTCTCGGGGGTGCAGAGAACGATTTTGGGATCATTTTTGAAATCCAAGATGGCTGCCGCACAAAATTATGATTTCAGCAATATGGATATCGTGTCCGAGGTTCTTGAGGGTGCAGATAACGATTTTGTGATCATTTTTGAAATCCAAGATGGCCGTCGCACAAAATTATGATTTCAGCAATATGGATATCGTGTCCGAGTGTCTCGAGGGTGTAGAGAACGAATTTGGGATCATTTATGAAATCCAAGTTGGCCGCTGCGTAAAAATATTATTTCAACAATATGGGTATCGTGTCAGAGGTTTTCGAGGGTGCAGAGAACGATTTTGTGATCATTTTTGAAATCCAAGATGGCCGCCGCACAAAATTATGATTTCAGCAATATGGATATCGTGTCCGAGGTTATCGAGGGTGCAGAGAACGATTTTGGGATCATTTTTGAAATCCAAGATGGCAGCCACATAAAATTATGATTTCAGCAATATGGATATCGTGTCCGAGGTTCTCGAGGGTGCAGAGAACGATTGTGTGATCATATTTGAAATCCAAGATGGCAGCCGCACAAAATAATGATTTCAGCAATATGGATATCGTGTCCGAGGTTCTCGAGGGTGCAGAGAACGATTTTGGGATCATTTTTGAAATCCAAGATGGCTGCCACACAAAATTATGATTTCAGCAATATGGATATCGTGTCCGAGGTTGTTGAGGGTGCAGATAACGATTTTGTGATCATTTTTGAAATCCAAGATGGCCGTCGCACAAAATTATGATTTCAGAAATATGGATATCGTGTCCGAGGTTTTCGAGGGTGCAGAGAACGATTTTGTGATCATTTTTGAAATCCAAGATGGCCGCCGCACTAAATAATTATTTCAGCAATATGGATATCGTGTCCGAGGTTCTCGGGGGTGCAGAGAACGATTTTGGGATCTTTTTTGAAATCCAAGATGGCTGCAACACAAAATTATGATTTCAGCAATATGGATATCGTGTCCGAGGTTCTTGAGGGTGCAGATAACGATTTTGAGATCATTTTTGAAATCCAAGATGGCCGTCGCACAAAATTATGATTTCAGCAATATGGATATCGTGTCCGAGGTTCTCGAGGGTGCAGAGAACGATTTTGGGATCATTTTTGAAATCCAAGACGGCTGCCACACAAAATTATGATTTCAGCAATATGGATATCGTGTCCGAGGTTGTTGAGGGTGCAGATAACGATTTTGTGATCATTTTTGAAATCCAAGATGGCCGTCGCACAAAATTATGATTTCAGAAATATGGATATCGTGTCCGAGGTTTTCGAGGGTGCAGAGAACGATTTTGTGATCATTTTTGAAATCCAAGATGGCCGCCGCACAAAATAATTATTTCAGCAATATGGATATCGTGTCCGAGGTTCTCGGGGGTGCAGAGAACGATTTTGGGATCTTTTTTGAAATCCAAGATGGCTGCCGCACAAAATTATGATTTCAGCAATATGGATATCGTGTCCGAGGTTCTTGAGGGTGCAGAGAACGATTGTGTGATCATATTTGAAATCCAAGATGGCAGCCGCACAAAATAATGATTTCAGCAATATGGATATCGTGTCCGAGGTTCTCGAGGGTGCAGAGAACGATTTTGGGATCATTTTTGAAATCCAAGATGGCTGCCACACAAAATTATGATTTCAGCAATATGGATATCGTGTCCGAGGTTGTTGAGGGTGCAGATAACGATTTTGTGATCATTTTTGAAATCCAAGATGGCCGTCGCACAAAATTATGATTTCAGAAATATGGATATCGTGTCCGAGGTTTTCGAGGGTGCAGAGAACGATTTTGTGATCATTTTTGAAATCCAAGATGGCCGCCGCACAAAATAATTATTTCAGCAATATGGATATCGTGTCCGAGGTTCTCGGGGGTGCAGAGAACGATTTTGGGATCTTTTTTGAAATCCAAGATGGCTGCCGCACAAAATTATGATTTCAGCAATATGGATATCGTGTCCGAGGTTCTTGAGGGTGCAGATAACGATTTTGTGATCATTTTTGAAATCCAAGATGGCCGTCGCACAAAATTATGATTTCAGCAATATGGATATCGTGTCCGAGGTTATCGAGGGTGCAGAGAACGATTGTGTGATCATATTTGAAATCCAAGATGGCCGCCGCACAAAATTATTATTTCAGCAATATGGATATCGTGTCCGAGGTTGTTGAGGGTGCAGATAACGATTTTGTGATCATTTTTGAAATCCAAGATGGCCGTCGCACAAAATTATGATTTCAGAAATATGGATATCGTGTCCGAGGTTTTCGAGGGTGCAGAGAACGATTTTGTGATCATTTTTGAAATTCAAGATGGCCGCCGCACAAAATAATTATTTCAGCAATATGGATATCGTGTCCGAGGTTCTCGGGGGTGCAGAGAACGATTTTGGGATCTTTTTTGAAATCCAAGATGGCTGCCGCACAAAATTATGATTTCAGCAATATGGATATCGTGTCCGAGGTTCTTGAGGGTGCAGATAACGATTTTGTGATCATTTTTGTAATCCAAGATGGCCGTCGCACAAAATTATGATTTCAGCAATATGGATATCGTGTCCGAGGTTATCGAGGGTGCAGAGAACGATTGTGTGATCATATTTGAAATCCAAGATGGCCGCCGCACAAAATTATTATTTCAGCAATATGGATATCGTGTCCGAGGTTCTCGGGGGTGCAGAGAACGATTTTGGGATCATTTTTGAAATCCAAGATGGCTGCCGCACAAAATTATGATTTCAGCAATATGGATATCGTGTCCGAGGTTCTTGAGGGTGCAGATAACGATTTTGTGATCATTTTTGAAATCCAAGATGGCCGTCGCACAAAATTATGATTTCAGCAATATGGATATCGTGTCCGAGTGTCTCGAGGGTGTAGAGAACGAATTTGGGATCATTTATGAAATCCAAGTTGGCCGCTGCGTAAAAATATTATTTCAACAATATGGGTATCGTGTCAGAGGTTTTCGAGGGTGCAGAGAACGATTTTGTGATCATTTTTGAAATCCAAGATGGCCGCCGCACAAAACTATGATTTCAGCAATATGGATATCGTGTCCGAGGTTATCGAGGGTGCAGAGAACGATTTTGGGATCATTTTTGAAATCCAAGATGGCAGCCACACAAAATTATGATTTCAGCAATATGGATATCGTGTCCGAGGTTGTTGAGGGTGCAGATAACGATTTTGTGATCATTTTTGAAATCCAAGATGGCCGTCGCACAAAATTATGATTTCAGCAATATGGTTATCGTGTTCGAGTTTCGCAAGGGTGTAGAGAACGAATTTGGGATCATTTATGAAATCCAATTTGGCCGCTGCGTAAAAATATGATTTCAACAATATGGGTATCGTGTCCGAGGTTCTCGAGGGTGCAGAGAACGATTGTGTGATCATATTTGAAATCCAAGATGGCAGCCGCACAAAATAATGATTTCAGCAATATGGATATCGTGTCCGAGGTTTTCGAGGGTGCAGAGAACGATTTTGTGATCATTTTTGAAATCCAAGATGGCCGCCGCACAAAATTATTATTTCAGCAATATGGATATCGTGTCCGAGGTTCTCGGGGGTGCAGAGAACGATTTTGGGATCATTTTTGAAATCCAAGATGGCTGCCGCACAAAATTATGATTTCAGCAATATGGATATCGTGTCCGAGGTTCTTGAGGGTGCAGATAACGATTTTGTGATCATTTTTGAAATCCAAGATGGCCGTCGCACAAAATTATGATTTCAGCAATATGGATATCGTGTCCGAGGTTATCGAGGGTGCAGAGAACGATTGTGTGATCATATTTGAAATCCAAGATGGCCGCCGCACAAAATTATTATTTCAGCAATATGGATATCGTGTCCGAGGTTCTCGAGGGTGCAGAGAACGATTTTGGGATCATTTTTGAAATCCAAGATGGCTGCCACACAAAATTATGATTTCAGCAATATGGATATCGTGTCCGAGGTTGTTGAGGGTGCAGATAACGATTTTGTGATCATTTTTGAAATCCAAGATGGCCGTCGCACAAAATTATGATTTCAGCAATATGGTTATCGTGTTCGAGTTTCGCAAGGGTGTAGAGAACGAATTTGGGATCATTTATGAAATCCAAGTTGGCCGCTGCGTAAAAATATGATTTCAACAATATGGGTATCGTGTCCGAGGTTCTCGAGGGTGCAGAGAACGATTGTGTGATCATATTTGAAATCCAAGATGGCAGCCGCACAAAATTATGATTTCAGCAATATGGATATCGTGTCCGAGGTTCTCGAGGGTGCAGAGAACGATTGTGTGATCATATTTGAAATCCAAGATGGCACCCGCATAAAATAGTGATTTCAGCAATATGGATATCATGTCCGAGGTTCTCGAGGGTACAGAGAACTATTGTGTGATCATATTTGAAATCCAAGATGGCAGCCACACAAAATTATGATTTCAGAAATATGGATATCGTGTCCGAGGTTTTCGAGGGTGCAGAGAACGATTTTGTGATCATTTTTGAAATCCAAGATGGCCGCCGCACAAAATTATTATTTCAGCAATATGGATATCGTGTCCGAGGTTCTCGGGGGTGCAGAGAACGATTTTGGGATCATTTTTGAAATCCAAGATGGCTGCCGCACAAAATTATGATTTCAGCAATATGGATATCGTGTCCGAGGTTCTTGAGGGTGCAGATAACGATTTTGTGATCATTTTTGAAATCCAAGATGGCTGTCGCACAAAATTATGATTTCAGCAATATGGATATCGTGTCCGAGGTTATCGAGGGTGCAGAGAACGATTGTGTGATCATATTTGAAATCCAAGATGGCCGCCGCACAAAATTATTATTTCAGCAATATGGATATCGTGTCCGAGGTTCTCGAGGGTGCAGAGAACGATTTTGGGATCATTTTTGAAATCCAAGATGGCTGCCACACAAAATTATGATTTCAGCAATATGGATATCGTGTCCGAGGTTATCGAGGGTGCAGAGAACGATTGTGTGATCATTTTTGAAATCCAAGATGGCCGTCGCACAAAATTATGATTTCAGCAATATGGATATCGTGTCCGAGTTTCTCGAGGGTGTAGAGAACGAATTTGGGATCATTTATGAAATCCAAGTTGGCCGCTGCGTAAAAATATTATTTCAACAATATGGGTATCGTGTCCGAGGTTTTCGAGGGTGCAGAGAACGATTTTGTGATCATTTTTGAAATCCAAGATGGCCGCCGCACAAAATTATGATTTCAGCAATATGGATATCGTGTCCGAGGTCATCGAGGGTGCAGAGAACGATTGTGTGATCATATTTGAAATCCAAGATGGCCGCCGCACAAAATTATTATTTCAGCAATATGGATATCGTGTCCGAGGTTCTCGAGGGTGCAGAGAACGATTTTGGGATCATTTTTGAAATCCAAGATGGCTGCCGCACAAAATTATGATTTCAGCAACATGGATATCGTGTCCGAGGTTCTCGGGGGTGCAGAGAACGATTTTGGGATCATTTTTGAAATCCAAGATGGCTGCCGCACAAAATTATGATTTCAGCAATATGGATATCGTGTCCGAGGTTCTTGAGGGTGCAGATAACGATTTTGTGATCATTTTTGAAATCCAAGATGGCCGTCGCACAAAATTATGATTTCAGCAATATGGATATCGTGTCCGAGTTTCTCTAGGGTGTAGAGAACGAATTTGGGATCATTTATGAAATCCAAGTTGGCCGCTACGTAAAAATATTATTTCAACAATATGGGTATCGTGTCCGAGGTTTTCGAGGGTGCAGAGAACGATTTTGTGATCATATTTGAAATCCAAGATGGCAGCCGCACAAAATAATGATTTCAGCAATATGGATATCGTGTCCGAGGTTCTCGAGGGTGCAGAGAACGATTGTGTGATCATATTTGAAATCCAAGATGGCAGCCGCATAAAATAATGATTTCAGCAATATGGATATCATGTTCGAGGTTCTCGAGGGTACAGAGAACGATTGTGTGATCATATTTGAAATCCAAGATGGCAGCCACACAAAATTATGATTTCAGAAATATGGATATCGTGTCCGAGGTTTTCGAGGGTGCAGAGAACGATTTTGTGATCATTTTTGAAATCCAAGATGGCGGCCGCACAAAATTATGATTTCAGCAATATGGATATCGTGTCCGAGGTTATCGAGGGTGCAGAGAACGATTGTGTGATCATATTTGAAATCCAAGATGGCCGCCGCAAAAAATAATTATTTCAGCAATATGGATATCGTGTCCGAGGTTCTCGGGGGTGCAGAGAACGATTTTGGGATCATTTTTGAAATCCAAGATGGCTGCCGCACAAAATTATGTTTTCAGCAATATGGATATCGTGTCCGAGGTTCTTGAGGGTGCAGATAACGATTTTGTGATCATTTTTGAAATCCAAGATGGCCGTCGCACAAAATTATGATTTCAGCAATATGGATATCGTGTCCGAGTTTCTCGAGGGTGTAGAGAACGAATTTGGGATCATTTATGAAATCCAAGTTGGCCGCTGCGTAAAAATATTATTTCAACAATATGGGTATCGTGTCCGAGGTTTTCGAGGGTGCAGAGAACGATTTTGTGATCATATTTGAAATCCAAGATGGCAGCCGCATAAAATAATGATTTCAGCAATATGGATATCATGTCCGAGGTTCTCGAGGGTACAGAGAACGATTGTGTGATCATATTTGAAATCCAAGATGGCAGCCACACAAAATTATGATTTCAGCAATATGGATATCGTGTCCGAGGTTCTCGAGGGTGCAGAGAACGATTGTGTGATCATATTTGAAATCCAAGATGGCAGCCGCACAAAATTATGATTTCAGCAATATGGATATCGTGTCCGAGGTTCTCGAGGGTGCAGATAACGATTTGTGATCATTTTTGAAATCCAAGATGGTGCCGCACAAAATTATGATTTCAGCAAAATGGATATCGTGTCCGAGGTTCTCGAGGGTGCTGAGAACGATTGTGTGATCATATTTGAAATCGAAGATGGCCGCCGCACGAAATTATGATTTCCGCAATATGGAGATCGTGTCCGAGGTTCTCTAGGGTGCAGATAACGATTTGTGATCATTTTTGAAATCCAAGATGGCCGCCGCACAAAATTATGATTTCAGCAATATGGATATGTGTCCGAGGTTCTCGAGGGTGCAGAGAACGATTGTGTGATCATATTTGAAATCCAACATGGCCGCCGCACAAAATTATGATTTCAGGAATATGGATATCGTGTCCGAGGTTCTCGAGGGTGCAGAGAACGATAACGTGATCATATTTGAAATCCAAGATGGCAGCCGCACAAAATTATGATTTCAGCAATATGGATATCGTGTCCGAGGTTCTCGAGGGTGCAGATAACGATTTGTGATCATTTTTGAAATCCAAGATGGCCGCCGCACAAAATTATGATTTCAGCAATATGGATATCGTGTCCGAGGTTCTCGAGGGTGCAGAGAACGATTGTGTGATCATATTGAAATCCAGAATGGCCGCCGCACAAAATTATGATTTCCGCAATATGGATATCGTGTCCGAGGTTATCGAGGGTGCAGATAACGATTTTGTGATCATTTTTGAAATCCAAGATGGCCGCCGCACAAAATTATGATTTCAGCAATATGGATATCGTGTCCGAGGTTATCGAGGGTGCAGAGAACGATTGTGTGATCATATTTGAAATCCAAGATGGCCGCCGCATAAAATTATTATTTCAGCAATATGGATATCATGTCCGAGGTTCTCGGGGGTGCAAAGAACGATTTTGGGATCATTTTTGAAATCCAAGATGGCTGCCGCACAAAATTATGATTTCAGCAATATGGATATCGTGTCCGAGGTTCTTGAGGGTACAGATAACGATTTGTGATCATTTTTGAAATCCAAGATGGTGCCGCACAAAATTATGATTTCAGCAAAATGGATATCGTGTCCGAGGTTCTCGAGGGTGCAGAGAACGATTGTGTGATCATTTTTGAAATCCAAGATGGCCGCCGCACGAAATTATGATTTCCGCAATATGGATATCGTGTCCGAGGTTCTCGAGGGTGCAGATAACGATTTGTGATCATTTTTGAAATCCAACATGGCCGCCGCACGAAATTATGATTTCAGCAATATGTTTATCGTGTTCGAGTTTCGCAAGGGTGTAGAGAACGAATTTGGGATCATTTATGAAATTCTAGTTGGCCGCTGCGTAAAAATATGATTTCAACAATATGGGTATCGTGTCCGAGGTTCTCGAGGGTGCAGAGAACGATTGTGTGATCATATTGAAATCCAAGATGGCCGCCGCACAAAATTATGATTTCCGCAATATGGATATCGTGTCCGAGGTTCTCGAGGGTGCAGATAACGATTTTGTGATCATTTTTGAAATCCAAGATGGCCGCCGCACATAATTATGATTTCAGCAATATGGATATCGTGTCCGAGGTTCTTGAGGGTGCAGATAACGATTTGTGATCATTTTTGAAATCCAAGATGGTGCCGCACAAAATTATGATTTCAGCAAAATGGATATCGTGTCCGAGGTTCTTGAGGGTGCAGATAACGATTTGTGATCATTTTTGAAATCCAAGATGGCCGCCGCACAACATTATGATTTCAGCAATATTGATATCGTGTCCGAGTTTCTCGAGGGTGTAGAGAACGAATTTGGGATCATTTATGAAATCCAAGTTGGCCGCTGCGTAAAAATATGATTTCAACAATATGGGTATCGTGTCCGAGGTTCTCGAGGGTGCAGAGAACGATTGTGTGATCATATTTGAAATCCAAGATGGCAGCCACACAAAATAATGATTTCAGCAATATGGATATCGTGTCCGAGGTTCTCGAGGGTGCAGAGAACGATTGTGTGATCATATTTGAAATCCAAGATGGCAGCCGCATAAAATAATGATTTCAGCAATATGGATATCATGTCCGAGGTTCTCGAGGGTACAGAGAACGATTGTGTGATCATATTTGAAATCCAAGATGGCAGCCACACAAAATTATGATTTCAGCAATATGGATATCGTGTCCGAGGTTCTCGAGGGTGCAGAGAACGATTGTGTGATCATATTTGAAATCCAAGATGGCAGCCACACAAAATTATGATTTCAGCAATATGGATATCGTGTCCGAGGTTCTCGAGGGTGCAGATAACGATTTGTGATCATTTTTGAAATCCAAGATGGTGCCGCACAAAATTATGATTTCAGCAAAATGGATATCGTGTCCGAGGTTCTCGAGGGTGCTGAGAACGATAGTGTGATCATATTTGAAATCGAAGATGGCCGCCGCACGAAATTATGATTTCCGCAATATGGAGATCGTGTCCGAGGTTCTCTAGGGTGCAGATAACGATTTGTGATCATTTTTGAAATCCAAGATGGCCGCCGCACAAAATTATGATTTCAGCAATATGGATATGTGTCCGAGGTTCTCGAGGGTGCAGAGAACGATTGTGTGATCATATTTGAAATCCAACATGGCCGCCGCACAAAATTATGATTTCCGCAATATGGATATCGTGTCCGAGGTTCTCGAGGGTGCAGATAACGATTTGTGATCATTTTTGAAATCCAAGATGGCCGCCGCACAAAATTATGATTTCAGCAAAATGGATATCGTGTCCGAGGTTCTCGAGGGTGCAGAGAACGATTTCATATTTGAAATCCAAGATGGCCGCCGCACGAAATTATGATTTCCGCAATATGGATATCGTGTCCGAGGTTCTCGAGGGTGCAGATAACGATTTGTGATCATTTTTGAAATCCAAGATGGCCGCCGCACAAAATTATGATTTCAGCAATATGGATATCGTGTCCGAGGTTCTCGAGGGTGCAGAGAACGATTGTGTGATCAAATTGAAATCCAAGATAGCCACCGTACAAAATTATGATTTCCGCAATATGGATATCGTGTCGGAGGTTCTCGAGGGTGCAGAGAACGATTTTGTGATCATTTTTGAAATCCAAGATGGCCGCCGCACAAAATTATGATTTCAGCAATATGGATATCGTGTCCGAGGTTATCGAGGGTGCAGAGAACGATTGTGTGATCATATTTGAAATCCAAGATGGCCGCCGCACAAAATTATTATTTCAGCAATATGGATATCGTGTCCGAGGTTCTCGAGGGTGCAGAGAACGATTGTGTGATCATATTTGAAATCCAAGATGGCAGCCGCATAAAATAATGATTTCAGCAATATGGATATCATGTCCGAGGTTCTCGAGGGTACAGAGAACGATTGTGTGATCATATTTGAAATCCAAGATGGCAGCCACACAAAATTATGATTTCAGCAATATGGATATCGTGTCCGAGGTTCTCGAGGGTGCAGAGAACGATTGTGTGATCATATTTGAAATTCAAGATGGCAGCCGCACAAAATTATGATTTCAGCAATATGGATATCGTGTCCGAGGTTCTCGAGGGTGCAGATAACGATTTGTGATCATTTTTGAAATCCAAGATGGTGCCGCACAAAATTATGATTTCAGCAAAATGGATATCGTGTCCGAGGTTCTCGAGGGTGCTGAGAACGATTGTGTAATCATATTTGAAATCGAAGATGGCCGCCGCACGAAATTATGATTTCCGCAATATGGAGATCGTGTCCGAGGTTCTCGAGGGTGCTGAGAACGATTGTGTAATCATATTTGAAATCGAAGATGGCCGCCGCACGAAATTATGATTTCCGCAATATGGAGATCGTGTCCGAGGTTCTCTAGGGTGCAGATAACGATTTGTGATCATTTTTGAAATCCAAGATGGCCGCCGCACAAAATTATGATTTCAGCAATATGGATATGTGTCCGAGGTTCTCGAGGGTGCAGAGAACGATTGTGTGATCATATTTGAAATCCAACATGGCCGCCGCACGAAATTATGATTTCAGCAATATGTTTATCGTGTTCGAGTTTCGCAAGGGTGTAGAGAACGAATTTGGGATCATTTATGAAATTCTAGTTGGCCGCTGCGTAAAAATATGATTTCAACAATATGGGTATCGTGTCCGAGGTTCTCGAGGGTGCAGAGAACGATTGTGTGATCATATTTGAAATCCAAGATGGCAGCCGCACAAAATAATGATTTCAGCAATATGGATATCGTGTCCGAGGTTCTCGAGGGTGCAGAGAACGATTGTGTGATCATATTTGAAATCCAAGATGGCACCCGCATAAAATAATGATTTCAGCAATATGGATATCATGTCCGAGGTTCTCGAGGGTACAGAGAACTATTGTGTGATCATATTTGAAATCCAAGATGGCAGCCACACAAAATTATGATTTCAGAAATATGGATATCGTGTCCGAGGTTTTCGAGGGTGCAGAGAACGATTTTGTGATCATTTTTGAAATCCAAGATGGCCGCCGCACAAAATTATTATTTCAGCAATATGGATATCGTGTCCGAGGTTCTCGGGGGTGCAGAGAACGATTTTGGGATCTTTTTTGAAATCCAAGATGGCTGCCGCACAAAATTATGATTTCTGCAATATGGATATCGTGTCCGAGGTTCTTGAGGGTGCAGATAACGATTTTGTGATCATTTTTGAAATCCAAGATGGCCGTCACACAAAATTATGATTTCAGCAATATGGTTATCGTGTTCGAGTTTCGCAAGGGTGTAGAGAACGAATTTGGGATCATTTATGAAATCCAAGTTGGCCGCTGCGTAAAAATATGATTTCAACAATATGGGTATCGTGTCCGAGGTTCTCGAGGGTGCAGAGAACGATTGTGTGATCATATTTGAAATCCAAGATGGCAGCCGCACAAAATAATGATTTCAGCAATATGGATATCGTGTCCGAGGTTCTCGAGGGTGCAGAGAACGATTGTGTGATCATATTTGAAATCCAAGATGGCACCCGCATAAAATAATGATTTCAGCAATATGGATATCATGTCCGAGGTTCTCGAGGGTACAGAGAACGATTGTGTGATCATATTTGAAATCCAAGATGGCAGCCACACAAAATTATGATTTCAGCAATATGGATATCGTGTCCGAGGTTCTTGAGGGTGCAGATAACGATTTTGTGATCATTTTTGAAATCCAAGATGGCCGTCGCACAAAATTATGATTTCAGCAATATGGATATCGTGTCCGAGAAAATCGAGGGTGCAGAGAACGATTGTGTGATCATATTTGAAATCCAAGATGGCCGCCGCACAAAATTATTATTTCAGCAATATGGATATCGTGTCCGAGGTTCTCGGGGGTGCAGAGAACGCTTTTGGGATCATTTTTGAAATCCAAGATGGCTGCCGCACAAAATTATGATTTCAGCAATATGGATATCGTGTCCGATGTTCTTGAGGGTGCAGATAACGATTTTGTGATCATTTTTGAAATCCAAGATGGCCGCCGCACAAAATTATGATTTCAGGAATATGGATATCGTGTCCGAGGTTATCGAGGGTGCAGAGAACGATTTTGGGATCATTTTTGAAATCCAAGATGGCAGCCACACAAAATTATGATTTCAGCAATATGGAATCGTGTCCGAGGTTGTTGAGGGTGCAGATAACGATTTTGTGATCATTTTTGAAATCCAAGATGGCCGTCGCACAAAATTATGATTTCAGCAATATGGTTATCGTGTTCGAGTTTCGCAAGGGTGTAGAGAACGAATTTGGGATCATTTATGAAATCCAATTTGGCCGCTGCGTAAAAATATGATTTCAACAATATGGGTATCGTGTCCGAGGTTCTCGAGGGTGCAGAGAACGATTGTGTGATCATATTTGAAATCCAAGATGGCAGCCGCACAAAATAATGATTTCAGCAATATGGATATCGTGTCCGAGGTTCTCGAGGGTGCAGAGAACGATTGTGTGATCATATTTGAAATCCAAGATGGCAGCCGCATAAAATAATGATTTCAGCAATATGGATATCATGTCCGAGGTTCTCGAGGGTACAGAGAACGATTGTGTGATCATATTTGAAATCCAAGATGGCAGCCACACAAAATTATGATTTCAGAAATATGGATATCGTGTCCGAGGTTTTCGAGGGTGCAGAGAACGATTTTGTGATCATTTTTGAAATCCAAGATGGCCGTCGCACAAAATTATTATTTCAGCAATATGGATATCGTGTCCGAGGTTATCGAGGGTGCAGAGAACGATTGTGTGATCATATTTGAAATCCAAGATGGCCGCCGCACAAAATTATTATTTCAGCAATATGGATATCGTGTCCGAGGTTCTCGAGGGTGCAGAGAACGATTTTGGGATCATTTTTGAAATCCAAGATGGCTGCCACACAAAATTATGATTTCAGCAATATGGATATCGTGTCCGAGGTTGTTGAGGGTGCAGATAACGATTTTGTGATCATTTTTGAAATCCAAGATGGCCGTCGCACAAAATTATGATTTCAGCAATATGGTTATCGTGTTCGAGTTTCGCAAGGGTGTAGAGAACGAATTTGGGATCATTTATGAAATCCAAGTTGGCCGCTGCGTAAAAATATGATTTCAACAATATGGGTATCGTGTCCGAGGTTCTCGAGGGTGCAAAGAACGATTGTGTGATCATATTTGAAATCCAAGATGGCAGCCGCACAAAATAATGATTTCAGCAATATGGATATCGTGTCCGAGGTTCTCGAGGGTGCAGAGAACGATTGTGTGATCATATTTGAAATCCAAGATGGCACCCGCATAAAATAATGATTTCAGCAATATGGATATCGTGTCCGAGGTTCTTGAGGGTGCAGATAACGATTTTGTGATCATTTTTGAAATCCAAGATGGCCGTCGCACAAAATTATGATTTCAGCAATATGGATATCGTGTCCGAGAAAATCGAGGGTGCAGAGAACGATTGTGTGATCATATTTGAAATCCAAGATGGCCGCCGCACAAAATTATTATTTCAGCAATATGGATATCGTGTCCGAGGTTCTCGGGGGTGCAGAGAACGCTTTTGGGATCATTTTTGAAATCCAAGATGGCTGCCGCACAAAATTATGATTTCAGCAATATGGATATCGTGTCCGAGGTTCTTGAGGGTGCAGATAACGATTTTGTGATCATTTTTGAAATCCAAGATGGCCGTCGCACAAAATTATGATTTCAGCAATATGGATATCGTGTCCAAGTTTCTCGAGGGTGTAGAGAACGAATTTGGGATCATTTATGAAATCCAAGTTGGCCGCTGCGTAAAAATATTATTTCAACAATATGGGTATCGTGTCCGAGGTTTTCGAGGGTGCAGAGAACGATTTTGTGATCATTTTTGAAATCCAAGATGGCCGCCGCACAAAATTATGATTTCAGCAATATGGATATCGTGTCCGAGGTTATCGAGGGTGCAGAGAACGATTGTGTGATCATATTTGAAATCCAAGATGGCCGCCGCACAAAATTATTATTTCAGCAATATGGATATCGTGTCCGAGGTTCTCGAGGGTGCAGATAACGATTTGTGATCATTTTTGAAATCCAAGATGGTGCCGCACAAAATTATGATTTCAGCAAAATGGAAATCGTGTCCGAGGTTCTCGAGGGTGCAGAGAACGATTGTGTGATCATATTTGAAATCCAAGATGGCCGCCGCACGAAATTATGATTTCAGCAATATGGATATCGTGTCCAAGTTTCTCGAGGGTGTAGAGAACGAATTTGGGATCATTTATGAAATCCAAGTTGGCCGCTGCGTAAAAATATTATTTCAACAATATGGGTATCGAGTCCGAGGTTTTCGAGGGTGCAGAGAACGATTTTGTGATCATTTTTGAAATCCAAGATGGCCGCCGCACAAAATTATGATTTCAGCAATATGGATATCGTGTCCGAGGTTATCGAGGGTGCAGAGAACGATTGTGTGATCATATTTGAAATCCAAGATGGCCGCCGCACAAAATTATGATTTCAGCAAAATGGATATCGTGTCCGAGGTTCTCGAGGGTGCAGAGAACGATTGTGTGATCATATTTGAAATCCAAGATGGCCGCCGCACGAAATTATGATTTCCGCAATATGGATATCGTGTCCGAGGTTCTCGAGGGTGCAGATAACGATTTGTGATCATTTTTGAAATCCAAGATGGCCGCCGCACAAAATTATGATTTCAGCAATATGGATATCGTGTCCGAGGTTCTCGAGGGTGCAGAGAACGATTGTGTGATCATATTGAAATCCAGAATGGCCGCCGCACAAAATTATGATTTCCGCAATATGGATATCGTGTCCGAGGTTATCGAGGGTGCAGAGAACGATTGTGTGATCATATTTGAAATCCAAGATGGCCGCCGCACAAAATTATTATTTCAGCAATATGGATATCGTGTCCGAGGTTCTCGAGGGTGCAGATAACGATTTTGGGATCATTTTTGAAATCCAAGATGGCTGCCGCACAAAATTATGATTTCAGCAACATGGATATCGTGTCCGAGGTTCTTGAGGGTGCAGATAACGATTTGTGATCATTTTTGAAATCCAAGATGGCCGCCGCACAAAATTATGATTTCAGCAAGATGGATATCGTGTCCGAGTTTCTCGAGGGTGTAGAGAACGAATTTGGGATCATTTATGAAATCCAAGTTGGCCGCTGCGTAAAAATATGATTTCAACAATATGGGTATCGTGTCCGAGGTTCTCGAGGGTGCAGAGAACGATTGTGTGATCATATTTGAAATCCAAGATGGCAGCCACACAAAATAATTATTTCAGCAAAATGGATATCGTGTCCGAGGTTCTCGAGAGTGCAGAGAACGATTGTGTGATCATATTTGAAATCCAAGATGGCAGCCGCATAAAATAATGATTTCAGCAATATGGATATCATGTCCGAGGTTCTCGAGGGTACAGAGAATGATTGTGTGATCATATTTGAAATCCAAGATCGCAGCCACACAAAATTATGATTTCAGCAATATGCATATCGTGTCCGAGGTTCTCGAGGGTGCAGAGAACGATTGTGTGATCATATTTGAAATCCAAGATGGCAGCCGCACAAAATTATGATTTCAGCAATATGGATATCGTGTCCGAGGTTCTCGAGGGTGCAGATAACGATTTGTGATCATTTTTGAAATCCAAGATGGTGCCGCACAAAATTATGATTTCAGCAAAATGGATATCGTGTCCGAGGTTCTCGAGGGTGCTGAGAACGATTTGTGATCATTTTTGAAATCCAAGATGGTGCTTCACAAAATTATGATTTCAGCAAAATGGATATCGTGTCCGAGGTTCTCGAGGGTGCTGAGAACGATTGTGTGATCATATTTGAAATCCAAGATGGCAGCCGCACAAAACAATGATTTCAGCAATATGGATATCATGTGCGAGGTTCTCGAGTGTACAGAGAACGATTGTGTGATCATATTTGAAATCCAAGATGGCAGCCACACAAAATTATGATTTCAGAAATATGGATATCGTGTCCGAGGTTTTCGAGGGTGCAGAGAACGATTTTGTGATCATTTTTGAAATCCAAGATGGCCGCCGCACAAAATTATGATTTCAGCAATATGGATATCGTGTCCGAGGTTCTCGAGGGTGCAGATAACGATTTGTGATCATTTTTGAAATCCAAGATGGCCGCCGCACAAAATTATGATTTCAGCAATATGGATATCGTGTCCGAGGTTCTCGAGGGTGCAGAGAACGATTGTGTGATCATATTGAAATCCAGAATGGCCGCCGCACAAAATTATGATTTCCGCAATATGGATATCGTGTCCGAGGTTATCGAGGGTGCAGATAACGATTTTGTGATCATTTTTGAAATCCAAGATGGCCGCCGCACAAAATTATGATTTCAGCAATATGGATATCGTGTCCGAGGTTATCGAGGGTGCAGAGAACGATTGTGTGATCATATTTGAAATCCAAGATGGCCGCCGCACAAAATTATTATTTCAGCAATATGGATATCATGTCCGAGTTTCTCGGGGGTGCAAAGAACGATTTTGGGATCATTTTTGAAATCCAAGATGGCTGCCGCACAAAATTATGATTTCAGCAATATAGATATCGTGTCCGAGGTTCTTGAGGGTGCAGATAACGATTTGTGATCATTTTTGAAATCCAAGATGGTGCCGCACAAAATTATGATTTCAGCAAAATGGATATCGTGTCCGAGGTTCTCGAGGGTGCAGAGAACGATTGTGTGATCATATTTGAAATCCAAGATGGCCGCCGCACGAAATTATGATTTCCGCAATATGGATATCGTGTCCGAGGTTCTCGAGGGTGCAGATAACGATTTGTGATCATTTTTGAAATCCAAGATGGCCGCCGCACAAAATTATGATTTCAGCAATATGGATATCGTGTCCGAGGTTCTCGAGGGTGCAGATAACGATTTGTGATCATTTTTGAAATCCAAGATGGCCGCCGCACAAAATTATTATTTCAGCAATATGGACATCGTGTCCGAGGTTCTCGGGGGTGCAGAGAACGATTTTGGGATCATTTTTGAAATCCAAGATGGCTGCCACACAAAATTATAATTTCAGCAATATGGATATCGTGTTCGAGGTTGTTGAGGGTGCAGATAACGATTTTGTGATCATTTTTGAAATCCAAGATGGCCGTCGCACAAAATTATGATTTCAGCAATATGGTTATCGTGTTCGAGTTTCGCAAGGGTGTAGAGAACGAATTTGGGATCATTTATGAAATCCAAGTTGGCCGCTGCGTAAAAATATGATTTCAACAATATGGGTATCGTGTCCGAGGTTCTCGAGGGTGCAGAGAACGATTGTGTGATCATATTTGAAATCCAAGATGGCAGCCGCACAAAATAATGATTTCAGCAATATGGATATCGTGTCCGAGGTTCTCGAGGGTGCAGAGAACGATTGTGTGATCATATTTGAAATCCAAGATGGCAGCCGCATAAAATAATGATTTCAGCAATATGGATATCATGTCCGAGGTTCTCGAGGGCACAGAGAACGATTGTGTGATCATATTTGAAATCCAAGATGGCAGCCACACAAAATTGTGATTTCAGAAATATGGATATCGTGTCCGAGGTTTTCGAGGGTGCAGAGAACGATTTTGTGATCATTTTTGAAATCCAAGATGGCCGCCGCACAAAATTATGATTTCAGCAATATGGATATCGTGTCTGAGGTTACGAGGGTGCAGAGAACTATTGTGTGATCATATTTGAAATCCAAGATGGCCGCCGCACAAAATTATTATTTCAGCAATATGGATATCGTGTCCGAGGTTCTCGGGGGTGCAGAGAACGATTTTGGGATCATTTTTGAAATCCAAGATGGCTGCCGCACAAAATTATGATTTCAGCAATATGGATATCATGTCCGAAGTTCTTGAGGGTGCAGATAACGATTTTGTGATCATTTTTGAAATCCAAGATGGTGCCGCACAAAATTATGATTTCAGCAATATGGATATCGTGTCCGAGGTTCTCGAGGGTGCAGAGAACGATTGTGTGATCATATTTGAAATCCAACATGGCCGCCGCACGAAATTATGATTTCCGCAATATGGATATCGTGTCCGAGGTTCTCGAGGGTGCAGATAACGATTTGTGATCATTTTTGAAATCCAAGATGGCCGCCGCACAAAATTATGATTTCAGCAATATGGATATCGTGTCCGAGGTTCTCGAGGGTGCAGATAACGATTTGTGATCATTTTTGAAATCCAAGATGGCCGCCGCACAAAATTATTATTTCAGCAATATGGACATCGTGTCCGAGGTTCTCGGGGGTGCAGAGAACGATTTTGGGATCATTTTTGAAATCCAAGATGGCTGCCACACAAAATTATAGTTTCAGCAATATGGATATCGTGTCCGAGGTTGTTGAAGGTGCAGATAACGATTTTGTGATCATTTTTGAAATCCAAGTTGGCCGCCGCACAAAATTATGATTTCAGCAATATGGATATCCTGTCTGAGGTTACGAGGGTGCAGAGAACTATTGTGTGATCATATTTGAAATCCAAGATGGCCGCCGCACAAAATTATTATTTCAGCAATATGGATATCGTGTCCGAGGTTCTCGGGGGTGCAGAGAACGATTTTGGGATCATTTTTGAAATCCAAGATGGCTGCCGCACAAAATTATGATTTCAGCAATATGGATATCGTGTCCGAGGTTCTTGAGGGTGCAGATAACGATTTTTTGATCATTTTTGAAATCCAAGATGGCCGTTGCACAAAATTATGATTTCAGCAATATGGATATCGTGTCCGAGTTTCTTGAGGGTGTAGAGAACGAATTTGGGATCATTTATGAAATCCAAGTTGGCCGCTGCGTAGAAATATTATTTCAACAATATGGGTATCGTGTCCGAGGTTCTCGAGGGTGCAAAGAACGATTGTGTGATCATATTTGAAATCCAAGATGGCAGCCGCATAAAAAAATGATTTCAGCAATATGGATATCATGTCTGAGGTTCTCGAGGGTACAGAGAACGATTTTGTGATCATATTTGAAATCCAAGATGGCAGCCACACAAAATTATGATTTCAGCAATATGGATATCCTGTCCGAGGTTCTCGAGGGTGCAGAGAACGATTGTGTGATCATATTTGAAATCCAAGATGGCAGCCGCACAAAATTATTTTTTCAGCAATATGGATATCGTGTCCGAGGTTCTCGAGGGTGCAGATAACGATTTGTGATCATTTTTGAAATCCAAGATGGTGCCGCACAAAATTATGATTTCAGCAAAATGGAAATCGTGTCCGAGGTTCTCGAGGGTGCAGAGAACGATTGTGTGATCATATTTGAAATCCAAGATGGCCGCCGCACGAAATTATGATTTCCGCAATATGGATATCGTGTCCGAGGTTCTCGAGGGTGCAGATAACGATTTGTGATCATTTTTGAAATCCAAGATGGCCGCCGCACAAAATTATGATTTCAGCAATATGGATATCGTGTCCGAGGTTCTCGAGGGTGCAGAGAACGATTGTGTGATCATATTTGAAATCCAAGATGGCCGCCGCACGAAATTATGATTTCCGCAATATGGATATCATGTCTGAGGTTCTCGAGGGTACAGAGAACGATTGTGTGATCATATTGAAATCCAGAATGGCCGCCGCACAAAATTATGATTTCCGCAATATGGATATCGTGTCCGAGGTTATCGAGGGTGCAGATAACGATTTTGTGATCATTTTTGAAATCCAAGATGGCCGCCGCACAAAATTATGATTTCAGCAATATGGATATCGTGTCCGAGGTTATCGAGGGTGCAGAGAACGATTGTGTGATCATATTTGAAATCCAAGATGGCCGCCGCACAAAATTATTATTTCAGCAATATGGATATCATGTCCGAGTTTCTCGGGGGTGCAAAGAACGATTTTGGGATCATTTTTGAAATCCAAGATGGCTGCCGCACAAAATTATGATTTCAGCAATATAGATATCGTGTCCGAGGTTCTTGAGGGTGCAGATAACGATTTGTGATCATTTTTGAAATCCAAGATGGTGCCGCACAAAATTATGATTTCAGCAAAATGGATATCGTGTCCGAGGTTCTCGAGGGTGCAGAGAACGATTGTGTGATCATATTTGAAATCCAAGATGGCCGCCGCACGAAATTATGATTTCCGCAATATGGATATCGTGTCCGAGGTTCTCGAGGGTGCAGATAACGATTTGTGATCATTTTTGAAATCCAAGATGGCCGCCGCACAAAATTATGATTTCAGCAATATGGATATCGTGTCCGAGGTTCTCGAGGGTGCAGATAACGATTTGTGATCATTTTTGAAATCCAAGATGGCCGCTGCACAAAATTATTATTTCAGCAATATGGACATCGTGTCCGAGGTTCTCGGGGGTGCAGAGAACGATTTTGGGATCATTTTTGAAATCCAAGATGGCTGCCACACAAAATTATAATTTCAGCAATATGGATATCGTGTTCGACGTTGTTGAGGGTGCAGATAACGATTTTGTGATCATTTTTGAAATCCAAGATGGCCGTCGCACAAAATTATGATTTCAGCAATATGGTTATCGTGTTCGAGTTTCGCAAGGGTGTAGAGAACGAATTTGGGATCATTTATGAAATCCAAGTTGGCCGCTGCGTAAAAATATGATTTCAACAATATGGGTATCGTGTCCGAGGTTCTCGAGGGTGCAGAGAACGATTGTGTGATCATATTTGAAATCCAAGATGGCAGCCGCACAAAATAATGATTTCAGCAATATGGATATCGTGTCCGAGGTTCTCGAGGGTGCAGAGAACGATTGTGTGATCATATTTGAAATCCAAGATGGCAGCCGCATAAAATAATGATTTCAGCAATATGGATATCATGTCCGAGGTTCTCGAGGGCACAGAGAACGATTGTGTGATCATATTTGAAATCCAAGATGGCAGCCACACAAAATTGTGATTTCAGAAATATGGATATCGTGTCCGAGGTTTTCGAGGGTGCAGAGAACGATTTTGTGATCATTTTTGAAATCCAAGATGGCCGCCGCACAAAATTATGATTTCAGCAATATGGATATCGTGTCTGAGGTTACGAGGGTGCAGAGAACTATTGTGTGATCATATTTGAAATCCAAGATGGCCGCCGCACAAAATTATTATTTCAGCAATATGGATATCGTGTCCGAGGTTCTCGGGGGTGCAGAGAACGATTTTGGGATCATTTTTGAAATACAAGATGGCTGCCGCACAAAATTATGATTTCAGCAATATGGATATCATGTCCGAAGTTCTTGAGGGTGCAGATAACGATTTTGTGATCATTTTTGAAATCCAAGATGGTGCCGCACAAAATTATGATTTCAGCAATATGGATATCGTGTCCGAGGTTCTCGAGGGTGCAGAGAACGATTGTGTGATCATATTTGAAATCCAACATGGCCGCCGCACGAAATTATGATTTCCGCAATATGGATATCGTGTCCGAGGTTCTCGAGGGTGCAGATAACGATTTGTGATCATTTTTGAAATCCAAGATGGCCGCCGCACAAAATTATGATTTCAGCAATATGGATATCGTGTCCGAGGTTCTCGAGGGTGCAGATAACGATTTGTGATCATTTTTGAAATCCAAGATGGCCGCCGCACAAAATTATTATTTCAGCAATATGGACATCGTGTCCGAGGTTCTCGGGGGTGCAGAGAACGATTTTGGGATCATTTTTGAAATCCAAGATGGCTGCCACACAAAATTATAATTTCAGCAATATGGATATCGTGTCCGAGGTTGTTGAGGGTGCAGATAACGATTTTGTGATCATTTTTGAAATCCAAGATGGCCGTCGCACAAAATTATGATTTCAGCAATATGGTTATCGTGTTCGAGTTTCGCAAGGGTGTAGAGAACGAATTTGGGATCATTTATGAAATCCAAGTTGGCCGCCGCACAAAATTATGATTTCAGCAATATGGATATCGTGTCTGAGGTTACGAGGGTGCAGAGAACTATTGTGTGATCATATTTGAAATCCAAGATGGCCGCCGCACAAAATTATTATTTCAGCAATATGGATATCGTGTCCGAGGTTCTCGGGGGTGCAGAGAACGATTTTGGGATCATTTTTGAAATCCAAGATGGCTGCCGCACAAAATTATGATTTCAGCAATATGGATATCGTGTCCGAGGTTCTTGAGGGTGCAGATAACGATTTTTTGATCATTTTTGAAATCCAAGATGGCCGTTGCACAAAATTATGATTTCAGCAATATGGATATCGTGTCCGAGTTTCTTGAGGGTGTAGAGAACGAATTTGGGATCATTTATGAAATCCAAGTTGGCCGCTGCGTAGAAATATTATTTCAACAATATGGGTATCGTGTCCGAGGTTCTCGAGGGTGCAAAGAACGATTGTGTGATCATATTTGAAATCCAAGATGGCAGCCGCATAAAAAAATTATTTCAGCAATATGGATATCATGTCTGAGGTTCTCGAGGGTACAGAGAACGATTGTGTGATCATATTTGAAATCCAAGATGGCAGCCACACAAAATTATGATTTCAGCAATATGGATATCCTGTCCGAGGTTCTCGAGGGTGCAGAGAACGATTGTGTGATCATATTTGAAATCCAAGATGGCAGCCGCACAAAATTATTTTTTCAGCAATATGGATATCGTGTCCGTGGTTCTCGAGGGTGCAGATAACGATTTGTGATCATTTTTGAAATCCAAGATGGTGCCGCACAAAATTATGATTTCAGCAAAATGGAAATCGTGTCCGAGGTTCTCGAGGGTGCAGAGAACGATTGTGTGATCATATTTGAAATCCAAGATGGCCGCCGCACGAAATTATGATTTCCGCAATATGGATATCGTGTCCGAGGTTCTCGAGGGTGCAGATAACGATTTGTGATCATTTTTGAAATCCAAGATGGCCGCCGCACAAAATTATGATTTCAGCAATATGGATATCGTGTCCGAGGTTCTCGAGGGTGCAGAGAACGATTGTGTGATCATATTTGAAATCCAAGATCGCCGCCGCACGAAATTATGATTTCCGCAATATGGATATCATGTCTGAGGTTCTCGAGGGTACAGAGAACGATTGTGTGATCATATTGAAATCCAGAATGGCCGCCGCACAAAATTATGATTTCCGCAATATGGATATCGTGTCCGAGGTTATCGAGGGTGCAGATAACGATTTTGTGATCATTTTTGAAATCCAAGATGGCCGCCGCACAAAATTATGATTTCAGCAATATGGATATCGTGTCCGAGGTTATCGAGGGTGCAGAGAACGATTGTGTGATCATATTTGAAATCCAAGATGGCCGCCGCACAAAATTATTATTTCAGCAATATGGATATCATGTCCGAGTTTCTCGGGGGTGCAAAGAACGATTTTGGGATCATTTTTGAAATCCAAGATGGCTGCCGCACAAAATTATGATTTCAGCAATATAGATATCGTGTCCGAGGTTCTTGAGGGTGCAGATAACGATTTGTGATCATTTTTGAAATCCAAGATGGTGCCGCACAAAATTATGATTTCAGCAAAATGGATATCGTGTCCGAGGTTCTCGAGGGTGCAGAGAACGATTGTGTGATCATGTTTGAAATCCAAGATGGCCGCCGCACGAAATTATGATTTCCGCAATATGGATATCGTGTCCGAGGTTCTCGAGGGTGCAGATAACGATTTGTGATCATTTTTGAAATCCAAGATGGCCGCCGCACAAAATTATGATTTCAGCAATATGGATATCGTGTCCGAGGTTCTCGAGGGTGCAGATAACGATTTGTGATCATTTTTGAAATCCAAGATGGCCGCCGCACAAAATTATTATTTCAGCAATATGGACATCGTGTCCGAGGTTCTCGGGGGTGCAGAGAACGATTTTGGGATCATTTTTGAAATCCAAGATGGCTGCCACACAAAATTATAATTTCAGCAATATGGATATCGTGTTCGAGGTTGTTGAGGGTGCAGATAACGATTTTGTGATCATTTTTGAAATCCAAGATGGCCGTCGCACAAAATTATGATTTCAGCAATATGGTTATCGTGTTCGAGTTTCGCAAGGGTGTAGAGAACGATTGTGTGATCATATTTGAAATCCAAGATGGCAACCGCACGAAATTATGATTTCCGCAATATGGATATCGTGTCGGAGGTTCTCGAGGGTGCAGATAACGATTTGTGATTATTTTTGAAATCCAAGATGGCCGCCGCACGAAATTATGATTTCCGCAATATGGATATCGTGTCCGAGGTTCTCGAGGGTGCAGATAACGATTTGTGATCATTTTTGAAATCCAAGATGGCCGCCGCACAAAATTATGATTTCAGGAATATGGATATGGTGTCCGAGGTTCTCGAGGGTGCAGAGAACGATTGTGTGATCATTTTTGAAATCCAAGATGGCCGCCGCACAAAATTATGATTCCAGCAATATGGATATCGTGTCCGAGGTTCTCGAGGGTGCAGAGAACGATTGTGTGATCATATTTGAAATCCAAGATGGCAACCGCACGAAATTATGATTTCCGCAATATGGACATCGTGTCGGAGGTTCTGGAGGGTGCAGATAACGATTTGTGATCATTTTTGTAATCCAAGATGGCCGCCGCACGAAATTATGTTTTCCGCAATATGAATATCGTGTCCGAGGTTCTTGAGGGTGCAGATAACGATTTGTGATCATTTTTGAAATCCAAGATGGCTGCCGCACAAAATTATTATTTCATCAATATGGATATCGTGTACGAGGTTCTCGGGGGTGCAGAGAACGATTTTGGGATCATTTTTGAAATCCAAGATGGCTGCCGCACAAAATTATGATTTCAGCAATATGGATATCGTGTCCGAGGTTCTCGAGGGTGCAGATAACGATTTGTGATCATTTTTGTAATCCAAGATGGCCGCCGCACGAAATTATGTTTTCCGCAATATGAATATCGTGTCCGAGGTTCTCGAGGGTGCAGAGAACGATTGTGTGATCATATCTGAAATCCAAGATGGCAACCGCACGAAATTATGATTTCCGGAATATGGACATCGTGACGGAGGTTCTCGAGGGTGCAGATAACGATTTGTGATCATTTTTGAAATCCAAGATGGCCGCCGCACGAAATTATGATTTGCGCAATATGGATATCGTGTCCGAGGTTCTCGAGGGTGCAGATAACGATTGTGTGATCATATTTGAAATCCAAGATGGCCGCCGCACGAAATTATGATTTCCGCAATATGGATATCGTGTCCGAGGTTCTCGAGGGTGCAGATAACGATTTGTGATCATTTTTGAAATCCAAGATGGCTGCCGCACAAAATTATGATTTCAGCAATATGGATATCGTGTCCGAGGTTCTTGAGGGTGCAGATAACGATTTTGTGATCATTTTTGAAATCCAAGATGGCCGCCGCACAAAATTATGATTTCAGCAATATGGATATCGTGTCCGAGGTTCTCGAGGGTGCAGAGAACGATTGTGTGATCATATTTGAATTCCAAGATGGCCGCCGCACAAAATTATGATTTCAGCAATATGGATATCGTGTCCGAGGTTCTCGAGGGTGCAGAGAACGTTTGTGTGATCATATTTGAAATCCAAGATGGCAACCGCACGAAATTATGATTTCCGCAATATGGATATCGTGTCGGAGGTTCTCGAGGGTGCAGATAACGATTTGTGATCATTTTTTAAATCCAAGATGGCCGCCGCACGAAATTATGATTTCCGCAATATGGACATCGTGTCCGAGGTTCTCGAGGGTGCAGAGAACGATTGTGTGATCATTTTTGAAATCCAAGATGGCCGCCGTACAAAATTATGATTTCCGCAATATGGATATCGTGTCCGAGGTTCTCGAGGGTGCAGAGAACGATTGTGTGATCATATTTGAAATCCAAGATGGCAACCGCACGAAATTATGATTTCCGCAATATGGACATCGGGTCGGAGGTTCTTGAGGGTGCAGATAACGATTTGTGATCATTTTTGAAATCCAAGATGGCCGCCACACGAAATTATGTTTTCCGCAATATGGATATCGTGTCCGAGGTTCTCGAGGGTGCAGATAACGATTTGTGATCATTTTTGAAATCCAAGATGGCCGCCGCACAAAATTATGATTTCAGGAATATGGATATCGTGTCCGAGGTTCTCGAGGGTGCAGATAACGATTTGTGATCATTTTTGAAATCCAAGATGGCAGCCGCATAAAATAATGATTTCAGCAATATGGATATCATGTCCGAGGTTCTCGAGGGTACAGAGAACGATTGTGTGATCATATTTGAAATCCAAGATGGCAGCCGCATAAAATAATGATTTCAGCAATATGGATATCATGTCCGAGGTTCTCGAGGGTACAGAGAACGATTGTGTGATCATTTTTGAAATCCAAGATGGCCGCCGCACAAAATTATGATTTCAGCAATATGGATATCATGTCCGAGGTTATCGAGGGTGCAGAGAACGATTGTGTGATCATATTTGTAATCCAAGATGGCCGCCGCACAAAATTATTATTTCAGCAATATGGATATCGTGTCCGAGGTTCTCGGGGGTGCAGAGAACGATTTTGGGATCATTTTTGAAATCCAAGATGGCTGCCGCACAAAATTATGATTTCAGCAATATGGATATCGTGTCCGAGGTTTTTGAGGGTGCAGATAACGATTTTGTGATCATTTTTGAAATCCAAGATGGCCGTCGCACAAAATTATGATTTCAGCAATATGGATATCGTGTCCGAGTTTCTCGAGAGTGTAGAGAACGAATTTGGGATCATTTATGAAATCCAAGTTGGCCGCTGCGTAAAAATATTATGTCAACAATATGGGTATCGTGTCCGAGGTTCTCGAGGGTGCAAAGAACGATTGTGTGATCATATTTGAAATCCAAGATGGCAGCCGCACAAAATAATGATTTCAGCAATATGGATATCGTGTCCGAGGTTCTCGAGGGTGCAGAGAACGATTGTGTGATCATATTTGAAATCCAAGATGGCAGCCGCATAAAATAATGATTTCAGCAATATGGATATCATGTCTGAGGTTCTCGAGGGTACAGAGAACGATTGTGTGATCATATTTGAAATCCAAGATGGCAGCCACACAAAATTATGATTTCAGCAATATGGATATCGTGTCCGAGGTTCTCGAGGGTGCAGAGAACGATTGTGTGATCATATTTGAAATCCAAGATGGCAGCCGCACAAAATTATGATTTCAGCAATATGGATATCGTGTCCGAGGTTCTCGAGGGTGCAGATAACGATTTGTGATCATTTTTGAAATCCAAGATGGTGCCGCACAAAATTATAATTTCAGCAAAATGGATATCGTGTCCGAGGTTCTCGAGGGTGCAGATAACGATTTGTGATCATTTTTGAAATCCAAGATGGCCGCCGCACAAAATTATGATTTCAGGAATATGGATATCGTGTCCGAGGTTCTCGAGGGTGCAGATAACGATTTGTGATCATTTTTGAAATCCAAGATGGCAGCCGCATAAAATAATGATTTCAGCAATATGGATATCATGTCCGAGGTTTTACGAGGGTACAGAGAACGATTGTGTGATCATATTTGAAATCCAAGATGGCAGCCACACAAAATTATGATTTCAGAAATATGGATATCGTGTCCGAGGTTTTCGAGGGTGCAGAGAACGATTGTGTGATCATTTTTGAAATCCAAGATGGCCGCCACACTTAATTATGATTTCAGCAATATGGAGTACCTCGGAAACGATATCCATATTGCTGAAATCATAAGTTTGTGCGGCGGCCATCTTGGATTTCAAAAATGATTCCAAATTCATTCTCTGCACCCTCGAGAACCTTGGATACGATACCCATATTGTTGAAATCATATTTTTACGCAGCGGCCAACTTGGATTTCAAAAATGATCCAAATTCGTTCTCTTCACCCTCGAGAACCTCGGATACGATACCCATATTGTTGAAATAATAATTTTGCGCGGCGGCCATTCTGGAATTCAAAAATGATCCCAAATTCGTTCTCTGCACCCTCGAGAACCTCGGATACGATACCCATATTGTTGAAATCATAATTTTGCGCGCCGGCCATCTTGGATTTAAAAAATGATCCCAAATTAGTTCTCTGCACCTTCGAGAATCTCGGATACGATATCGATACTGTTGAAATCATATTTGTGCGCGTAATATAACATTTCTCTCATACGTCGATAAAAAAGATTTACTTCAAAAATGCATAAAAAATATTATCACAGTAATTCCGTACTCTAGCACAACTGTAAGTTTTAAAAAATATTACGCGGTCCTTCTGGGGCGGCGTTCGTTGACCCGCGTCGCTCGGTTCATTCTCAGCCATGCCCGACGCGCGTGTCCGTGCGTACCTATCGAATCTAACGTTCGCGCAATTTTTACCTAAAGTGTTGGGAAAACCTTGCCTTAAATGAAAGTAATAACACGAAACGGACTGTCTAGATATTATTTGAGTAGGGCATAAAGTGATGAAAGGTTTCTTAAACGGCATCGTTAATCGCTTAAAACAACAGAAAGTTCAGCTTGTTATTATTACGACAAATACCGCATTATTAAGCAATATAGCATGGTTAAGACGGCATTTATATTGCTTTCCAGAACATAAGCTTGCGCTTTTTTACCATAAAAATTTGTTTTGTTTTGTTGCAACCAGACAAAGGGAAAGGGCTACCCTCCGCGATAACGATGGGTGGGAGGTGGTGAATGCTCATGCATACCAACGCAGCCTAAGTCTGCGTTGGTGATGTGGGACTCGCATACCTAACCTCATTGTCCTACCCACTAAACCCCACCTGAGGTTGGCTTTGGTCTAGTGCCCGCTAAGCCTTCATCGAAGGCGAACTTCTATTGGGGAGAGAGAGACACATGCGCAAGCGGCATTCCCTATGGAGTATCTGTTTGTACATACAACCGATTATAAAAATAACGAAAACTTTGTAATCAAGACAAGAAAATAAATTAATTTCAGATAAAAACATTTCCAATAAATAAAGTAGAAAAAATTGGTGTTAGGAGTTTTTAAAACCTGGACATAATGGCATAACATTTTGAAAATGCTAGATTTCTAAAGCTAGATTTGAATCAGGCCATTTTAGAGTTTCAATTATTTATCTATAAGAAAATCAGATTCAAAGTCAAAATTAACAGAGGTTTTTCCAAGTTCAAGTATAGAAATTAAGGTTTTTATTTTAGAATTTGTATAATTCCTAATAATCTAAAAACGTCCAATTTTTGTTTTAGTTTCCGGTGAGCTAATATTACACAATGAACATTAAATAGCACAATGACAAACTGTTTCCCAAGCAAGCGTTTATCCGAGTGTCGGTTCCATTCTGATTTTCTATTTTTTGCGTTAGCAGTTTCCCAAATAATTCAATTTTCAATAACTCTATCGGCTTATTCTTGAGAATCCAACAAATAGTATGATATCTATATATATAAAAGGAAGTCGTGTTAGTTACACTTTTTATAACTCAAGAACGGCTAGACCAATTTTTATGTTGTTTGTTTTTTTGGATTTCTCTTAGTCCGGAATAGGATAATAAGTAATAAAATATCGAAAAAATCACGAAAAAATATTATTATAAAAAATAATTATTTTCTGATACATTTTGTATGGATTGACATTTTGATGACATCTCGAGAATGGAAAGAATACAAAGAAGTTTTTTGTTAGTTTCACGCTACATGAGTAATAAAATACAACTGACAGTGCACGTCATGTTATTCAAGTTGACTGGTTGGTGTGTTTGTTTCGAGTGTGCGAGTGATTATTAGCTTATTGTGCCGATATTATCATTAACAATGTTACGACTAAGACGATCAAATTATTCTTGACAAAGACGTAATGCAACTAGGATTCGAAACACTGCGAATGATAGGACTGAAGCAAAGAACCACGTTAGTATGGATCGACGTCGTGGTATGAATCACAAGAGCAAAGCGTAGCAGCCCGTAAAACGGATCGGCTGGCAATACGAAATCGTCCAGTAAAACCTCAGAGATCAACAACTTATAGACTTAGATAATTTTCGACGCACAAGAAGAAATTTATGAATTTTTGCGTTTTGATACGATTGCAGCACTTATACTGTACTGTAGTACTGCTTGCATACTAGCTTTCACATTGGGCCGATGGACTTTGTTTGCGAGTATTCTGCGGAGAAACGCAAGAATTGTGCTGCCATTTTCTAGAAAACACTCAAAAATACAATGTTTGTTTCCCAATGACCTCATTTGGGAACACATCTAAGAATGAGGATTTAATCCGACATTGAAGGTATTTATTTATTTATATACACACAATACAGTAGAAGAATAACATACCTACTATACTTATTCCTATGTATCGTGTATGCTAATTCTAAAAAAAGTGTTTATAAATCAGTAATACGGGTTTTGCTTTTGATATTGTAGATATAAGAACAGATGATTCACCATCGTATTCACCACAGCTTACATTTTTACAATTATACTACATGGGCAACATGGACAAATAACTTGATCGATGTCAAGAGACCAATGCAGCAATGATAATAGCAATTCTTCAGATCTGCAGCAACAACTTAATGAACATTTTACATGTTGAGTTAGCCCGCAAATCTTTAATTTCCGATCCGTCTCGCATTCGCACTGACCATTCAAACCTTAAGGCCAATCCTTGAAAGTTTGTGGTCTGAATCAAGACAATCCATCCCATGTTCAATCTATATATAAATAAGAGATTTCCACGTATATAGTCACTCATCACGATATCTCTGGAACCACTAGAGCTAAACCCTTGGTAGGAATATTCTTTTCACCGAGTAGAGGTCAGCTAAGAACGGATTTTCCAAAATTCCATCCGCAAGTGTCGGGTCAGCTAGTAAATAAAATAATATTATTGTAAAGATTTAAAATTTGTTATAAATTCGATCGAATTATTGAGGCCATCAGAAAAATTAAGTTCAAATGCTTTTATTTTTCAAAGTCAAAAAACAGCACTTCTTCGTCCTTCACTCCCCTCACTTTCTTACGCGAGCTAGACGAGACCAACTAGAACACACCCAGAATAACAAAAATACAAGATTTTTCTAGTATTACTTAAAAATTTACATGAAAAATGTGAAATAAAATCACTTATCATAAAAATCTTTATTATTTATTAAATAATTCATTATCTATGATCATCATTTCATTGTATTTATGATTTAACTCATGCTTGTGCATATTTATTGTTTAATGTAACTGAACCGAGCAGAGCGTATATTATATATGACGTCAGACGAGCGACACAGCACCTCACGCTAATGCCAAAGTTTTCCAATTTAACTTCATTTAACATTAAGAATTACACTACGAGTACAAGTGCACTAGCTTCTACTTCGGCCAGTGAACGCCTATAATATGCGTTCACTGATTTAGGCACACTTACATAGAGACAGTATATTAAATTGGGTACGAATTGAATTAGCAATTACTAAACATTAATTGCCAACGAATATACACGTTAGAGTGAGTACATTAAAAAAAGTAACAAAAAATCTTCTTCTCAATTGGTCAATCTTGTCAGCGTAATCGTGGCCGCTAAGATGATGCGATAGTAGTCGTCGTTGGTCTCCTTAGTGTTGGGTCGCACTGCCTCCCCCGCGATGCCTCTCCACTTCTGGCAGTTTGTAGCATTGCGGGATCACTCCACCACAGTTTTCTGGGTCTAGATTAGATCCGTCCATCGCATGGGTGATTATTCACACAGGTCGTCCCAATTTTTTCGCTCCACTTGGCCCTTCACTACCAACCGCTCAATCGATCCTTAATATCAGGAGATGTGGCCAAACAATTTCAGAATTTGTAGTAGCATAGTCAACGATAGCCTTTCTTTTATCTTCAGTTCTTACAGGATGGCATTGTGAGTTCGGAAAGCCGTTGGTTGGTGTCTTAAATTTCGAGTACCGAAAATACCTTTAATATGAAAACTATCAACAACGGCTAGTCTTAGGTCCTGTGAGTCACGGAAATGCTTTATTCAGATGGTCATTGAGAAACATCGATCGGCGTCATTTAGGGGTATCTTTCGTTACTCGGCATCCAAATGTTGGACTAACATCCTGACCTCACTGGAAATTTAAACAGTCTATCATTATTTTAAATGTAATAACGACAATTTATTTTACAAGAGCAAAGAGCACAAGAAAGTTTGGCTCAAGATATGAGTGTATTATAGGTTAGGTTCAGGTTTGGTCTAAATAAATAAGTGAATTGATTAGCATCCGAACTAAGTAGTTATTTGTAATCATAGTCATTTTTATACATAGGCAGGTATTTTCTGTCTGGTGTTAGGTGTTTCTATTTCATTTGACTTTGTTTTAAATTGTAATAATGTTCTATTTTTAAATTCAAAGTTGTACCTTTCACATAATAATATATCAAGTTTAATGTAAGAGTTACGTAATTGTTCTTTGTAAATTGTTAGTGACTAAAATCCTATAAATGCTCATAATTATTTTGACAGTAGACAGATAGTTGACGCTTGAGTCGTACCAGAGAGCGAGTACCTTGTGCTTACGCTTTTTTCACAAAAAAAAATTGTTTATTTATAGCGTATAAATGTTGGGACAGTTACAAACATGGTCGCAATGGCTCAAGCGGAAGATAAGCGCTGAGCATGCATAATATGTGTGTCAGCATACGCCGAGCTTGAGCTTATTTGCGGCTAACGTACCCAGTCTTTGTAATATATATGTTATGTTTTATTTATAATTTAATTTAATGATTGTTTTATATTTAGTGATTTTTAGCAGCAAATAAAATATTTCATTATTATTCAATATAACCCGGTTTCTTTTCACTTTGAATATACCTTATGTTGTTTTTCTATAAGTTTAGGAAGATCATTTATATAGATATGGAAGAGGAACGGTCCAAGAATAGACCCTTGTGGTACCCAAATACTAACATAAGATCGAGCGCAGTTCCTTTTATGCCATGGTAACATTGCTTCCTGGCCAGCGCTGAATGCTGAACACAATCAAAGGCCTTAAATAAATCACAAAAGATACCAAGTGCATTCTGTGATTCCTCTCATCAATAATATCAATCAAAAATATTCTTAATCAGTTCAACACCTGCAACCGTTGTTGAACGTCCTCTGGTAAAGCTAAATTGTTTCTGAAATACTTGAACATAAGCCTCCATAATTTTTTATAAAAGTTACCAGCAACATACGCATTTTCACTTTTATTTAACTATATAAATATATTTTAAAACTATTGTAATATAATGTAATATGTTATACCCAATTATTATATCTCAAAAATGCGATATCTGAATATTTCGCGCATATTGAACAAGAAACAAAAAATATATGTCCGGGATTTTTAAAGTAAACGGCCATTACAGAAAACCGCATTTCGCGCCAAACCTAAAGTTCTCTGGCCTTATTAAGTGAGCAATAAATTATAAATATGTAGCAGCCAGTAGGGTGTTGGAGCGAAACTTCCGCGCTGTGAACTTTTATGAGTCTCACCGTGTTACGACACGCGGGGGAGTCAGTGGCTTAACTGAACGACTAGTTATAGATAAATGTAGATTTTACTTTCTCAGTCATACAATCACTTTGGCAGAAGATATTTTTTGTGGACTATATTTATAATAATAATTTATGTTCTTATAATTATATCTGACTGTATTGTATGAACATTTGAGTGGGCCATAGTAGCCAAAATAAAGAATTCTAATTCAAAAAATAAATATTATCAACTATTTATAAACCTACATTATACAAAAAACACAATTACAGCAATCCAGTTAGCAACGAAAGTAATACTGACTATCGTCTACAATCCGCTTTGTGATTGATGCAAGACTTTGTTTAATTATTTTACTCATTATTTTGTAAGCAGTACTGCGTGTATGACTGCCTATTTTATATTTTATCTCTATTGACTCGTGCTGATCTTCACCTGACTTATGGTAAGTGTGCTATGATCGGCACTACAATTGCGCTCATAATATGTTAAGTCTTATTGGCCCAGTTATTTCACTAGCTGGTCTCTGAAATGGAAACACAATAATGTTTGCAAGGTATTTCATATTAGAAAAGGACTTTGCTTTGGTGGTTTGGTAGACACTCAATCATTTTCTCAAGTATATTTCAAGACATGAATTCATCGAGAAATATATATTACGTGTATAAATATTTTACATAATTTCTCAGTCGTAGCACCAATTAAAAATAATAAATAAATAACACTTAGCTAGTTTCGTAAGTTTGACGTACGTGTCTGGTACCGTCCTCTAGTGAACATATTTTTACTGTGTAGGTACGGTACGTGTTTGACGTCCTTATGCGAGTTGGGGCCGATTTTTCAATATTGAGATAAACCAACAGACAACTATCGAGAGAATAAAATTAACTTACTGTTTATCTAACGATCAAGAGATTTGAATTTTTTATCGCTTTTTATCCAAAGAATAGTTGTCTGTGGTATTTTCGAAGGAGTTGAAACACATAATATGTGCGAGCGAGATGGACGTACATATCATTTAACGCAAAAGACAGAGAAAGGATGTTTGTTTGACATTAGACGTTTATCGCAAAAATAATTATCAATAAACCTCGAATTCACTTGAATGTTCAGTTTGTAAAATATTTAATATGCATTTTGGTGGTTCTTAGTGCTTAAAATGAACGAAAAAAAAACATGACCGTGCTAAAACCTTCGAAAATCCGAAGTGAGCCACTTGACCGAGCTAGTAATAGCTGTCATACCGTTGAGTTTAAAAAAAAATAAAAAACTGACTCCGTGAAAGATAATAACTGCTGTACCTGTTGAAATTATTCTTATGTGAGTGCCATCCAACGCGGCAATGAATGTTGGAAAACGTGGTATTATATAAAATCTCTCTTGTATGGACAGGATGTCTTCTCGAGTTCTAGGTACTTAAATGAATAAAACTTGTTCGCATTGATGCAATGGCGCCTGTCTCCCTCTTTACGATTTTGCAAAGTGTGGAGAGTTATGTATTAACCCAAAATATCCAACTGCCATATAAAAACTACCAGTTGCATAAAAACATAAGGTTAGTAGTTGATGCCAATACATAATGATTCCTGAAACAATGGGTAAGGTATAGGTACAAAAAAAAAAAACATTTTATTCTTAAATGTTGTTCTACATAGGAAATTCGATTGAAGCTCTCCTGTTAGGAACCACATTACACGATTAGTAAACTATCATGTATGAACTAAAAAAGAAGAGAAGTAAGAACTTCTATAACCTACCTAGATAGATATTAAGCACAGAATACTTTTGATATTAAACCATGGCGTACCGAGTAAGTCAATCGAAAGTGAGTAATCCAAGTGAGTAAACAGAAGCAATTAGAAATACGCACGCCTCATCCGATTTCTGGTTTGAGGAAGTGCTATTTCCCTTTTAACTTAATAAAATAAAGTCGAATAAGGTAGGTTGAACAGGAAGATTCAAACTCTCTATACAAATAATGTATGTAGGTATGTATCATTAAAAATACTACAAACTTTTGCTTTTCATATTTAATTTTATTCTCAATCAATGAGAGTCAGTAAGCAACAGTATCTTTTTTTAGATGAAATCTCCTGCAGCACTCATTATCATCCCAGATAATGTCGTGGTCTGGTCACTCTCTCACAACTCTGGTTATTCTGTCCGGAGAGTTCACAAAGTAGATTTTTTCGTCAATTGTCTCGAAAATATCCATTGATTATATTGGACACGAGAATTTTATATATTAGAAGTAACTAGAACATATTTTGCAAAGCAAAGGTATCCTTTTAGATAAATCCGTACCTGTTAGATACCTGCCTTTTAAATTACATGATGAAGTAATATTCTTCCAATTTCAGGAACGTTCGCAAAAATTAAAGGTAATTTATGTCCCAAAGTACACAGACGGGTCCCGTTCAAGCTTTATTAAACAAACAAAGTAATGAATTGGCGATCCCTCGTAAACAAGCATGCGGAAATTTGAAACTTTAATATTTACTCTGAGGCAATAACGAAACAGTAAAGGTTTCCGTATAGCAAGAAAAGCATATACAAAAGCGATATATGTCGGTCGTAAAAGCTACTACTATAAATATGTAAGCAGTTAGTAATTCAGTAAATATATGTAACTATAGTAAAATTTAAAGTTTCCCTGAGATATCAAATCAGGAGATCCGCAGGTGAACCAAAGTCACTGACATAGCACAAATAATTGTGAAACTGAAGTGGCAGTGGGCAGGGCACATAGTTCGACGGACAGATGGCCGTTGGGGCAGTAAAGTCCTCAAATGGCGACCAGGAACCGAAAGACGCAGTGTTGGTAGGCTCCCCACAAGATGGACCGACGATCTGGTCGAGATCGCCGGAATACGTTGGATGAGGGCAGCGCAGGACCGATCGTCGTGGAAATCATTGGGGGAGGCCTTTGTCCAGCAGTGGACGTCTTCCGGCTGATATGGATGATGATGATGGTAAAATTCGTTTAACTAGGTTAGATCATTTGTTACGTACCCCAGAGGTATATTGATTTACCACCAAAGTATTCAGATAATATTGAACTTTACCCAAGAGTATTTGAAGTTGATTTCTGGAAGAACTAAATGGGTACCTTCGTATAACTCCCGCGGAAAGTAGAGATAAGACGAGCAAGATGTTAACCTGATGGTGAGTGATACGCCCTGCCTTTTACAATACAGTGCCGATCAGGCTATTTGATTGAACCCAAGATCCGAGCTGGAAGTTAAGCTAATGGTAATTAATACGCCCTGTCCATAACAATACAGTGCCGCGACGATTCTTGATAAATGACAAAAATTCTGAGTGGCACTACAATTGCGCTGGTCACCTTGAGACATAAGATGTAAAGTCTCATTTGCCCAGTATTTTTACTACGCCGCTCTGAGTTTTTGGGTCTTTCAAGAATCCTGAGCGGCACTGCATTGTAATGGGCAGGGCATATCAATTATTAACATCAGCTGAACCTCCTGCTCGTCTCGTCCCTTATTTTCATAAAAAAAAGGGTCCAGTAGAGCTTGGCATGGCCGTTTTGAGCTTGCTTCGGAGCATACTTATAATATGGACTTCAAAATATGTTATGGTTAATATACAATGTCAAAGTCCCATAATTTATTCAAAAGTACATCATTTTACCCTAATGGAAGCATAAAAGATTTTCCTGCAGCATACGTGGGTCTTGTATGTGTACACAAGAATGGCTTTGTATATTGAATATTAGCGGTTCATTGATTTTCAATTTGTATGAAGCATACAGCGGTGGAGTGGTACAACTAAGGCTCAAATATGTAAAGTCCGGCTACAGCTAGCGGTACAAAAAAATAAACAAAATATCACATTTGAATTTGGAATCTGTCATATTTATATGATTTTTCATCTATTGGCCCCAATATGAGTTTTCTCATTTTGGGGCCAATAGATGGTACAATATTTTGCGATATTAAAATTGAGTGGGGTGACAAAGAGAACCGAATCGCTGTGATTGTATTACACAAAGTAGGCATGGAGCCAAATACAATTTTTAAAATTCTCGATACACTTGGTATTAGCCTAATTTGGAGCCTCAAAGACATTCCGTACGATTTGCAGTGAATAATTTTCCCATGGAATGAGTGCGTGCTTATATTGATAACTCGCCTTAATGTTTAAAGGACTGTATTTCAGATAATGGAGACTCTTATATTTATGTAATAAACTAACACACTGACGAACTCAAGAGTAGATATATAACAGTTAAGGGCTAAATTCGAAGGGCAATTCTAGATTTGGCTATTCAAACAGCGGTCTGACGTTTTTACGTTTACGTTTACCAACACCACCACCTTACGTTTTACAACAAAAGCGTGTTTCGGCATTTGGCTTACAAATTTATTTACAGAGTGGCTACCTATCTTACCGTAATCATAAAAAAATATTTTAATATTAAACTAAATAACTGAAATTTTGAAATTATCAAACAAATAAATTATTTATACATTTAGAAAACAAAATTTTAATCAACCTTACGTGGGCGCTATTCACCTACGAGTTTATAAACTAACAATGTGTGTCTTAAGATGGAACTCTAGCTCCACATACATTTCAATAAATTATTTGTCATATAAAAGCTTTCGTGGTAATGTTATCCTTAATGTGTTGCGGAAGATGAACTACACAGAAACACCACATTGCAGGCGAATAAGTTTTCCAATCTAACTTTGTTCCCATAAAGAACTGCTTCCTGCTTGCTTGGTTTCAGCTGTAGTTTGTTAGTTAAGAAATCTACTGTTTTTAATGATCTTAGGTGACGGAACGACAGTTTTTCCCAACTGATATTAATATAAATGATATTATGTCAATAACAGAGATAATATGAACTCAGGCGTATCACAGCACAAATCAAAATATTAAGCCGATGCCATTTGATGCGATCAAAATCAAATCAAACCAAATCAAAATCACTTTATTTGTGTAGGTCACGGAAATGACATTTATGAATGTCAAAAAAATATTTTTCTTATTGAATCTACCGCTACTTCGTATAGGGTTGAGCTAATGAGAAGAAGTAGCAAGTAACTCATTGCCACTCTTTTATATCATGATTTACATTTTCTTCGATTTACAAATCATTTCAATTACAATATAATATAATACTCAAAGTGATGCAACAATCATCGATGCAATGATCAAATTCGCCTATTATAAAGTGCGTGTAATTAATCCTTTTACAAAACTTCCAGCGCTGTTTAAGATAGCACACAAAATAGTTTTGCTATCTTCAATATACATAGCACCTGGGTATTTTATTGTACAAAGTGAAGCTTAGCATATCGGTTCATTTTTATTTCGTTACGTCCTATTTCTATTTAGTTTTACAGTTAATTTTTTATATGTTAGGTTGTTTGTGAATTTTAAAATATGCTATTTATGATTCTTTTTCTAATCGACAGACCTAGAAATCATGTTCAATGAACTCGCAATAGCAAGTCAAAAGGTCGGACTGTCATTGAACACAAAGAAGACTAAAGTTTTGACTAACGGAGTACCCCGAAACATAATTGTAGCAAATAAAACAATAGAATATGTTAAAGAATACGTTTACTTAGGACAAGTAATGTCATTTGAAAATAATACAGAGAAGGAAACACACCGACGGAAAACTTTAACCTAGAGAAAGCATTGGCGGTTAAAAGAAATAATGAAAAATAATACAATAAATATAAATATTAAAAAGAGACTTTTTGAAGTAGCAGTACTACCGTGTCTTACATATGGTTGGCAGACGTGGTCATTAAGGCAAGAGGACGAAAAGAAAATTTGTGTATGTCAGCGAAACATGGAAAGGAGTAGTTAAGGTTGTCCGATAAAATTAGTAATAATATAATAATAATAATAATATTGACACACTTTTTACACAAATTATCTTGCCCCAAGTTAAGCATATATAGCCTGTGTTATGGGTTACAAGACAATGACATATTTAATACAATATACTTACTTAAACATACATATAAACATCTATAACTCGGAAACAAACATCCATATTTATCATATAAATGCTTGCACCTACCGGGATTCGAACCCGGGACCTCTATCTAGCTTGGTAGGTAGGATCGCTAACCACTCGGCTATACAGTAAAAAATCCGACAAAAATAGTTGATGCACAGAAAAGAATAAGGCTACTTAAATGGCACTGGGCAGAACATATTTTTAGGATGGAAAATAATAGATGGACGAAGTACTTTGTAGTCATAAGAGAGAACCACGAGAGGAAAAAAGGGAGACCACGTAAGAGATGGAGAGACATCTTCAACAACAGATGGCTCCCATTGGATGCGGACGGCACGAGAAATAGATGTTTGGAAGGATTTAGGAGTGGCCTACACTACACAAGCGACTACTACTTTTAAATATTAATAAAATTACAGCTACCTATTAAATTTATTAAAAATCATATGTGTTTATAGTTCAAACTAAAGTAAGATGTAAAATATTGTTGTAGTAGAAAAATAAAGGCTATTTTTATTTTTTTATTATATTTTATTTATTTATAATTATTTTGGTTTGGATTATTATTATCTTTCTATAATATCAGGTGTGTTTAAATTTTGTGAAACTTTTAAAACATCTTTGACAGATTTATTACGTACATCAATTATTCTAATTACCAATGCATAGCGTCTTGAACTCGCGAATTTTTTACCGAGAGTAATTAATTATATAAAGGGCATAATATTAGCATTATCCTTAATTATTTCTTTACATTTTCTGATATTCATAGCGTTTATTTGTTCATTGTGTTTCTGGTGATCATTACAGGTCTACCTACCTGAATATTTATTGTATGTTGTCCACCGGAACCGTACATTTGTCACCGGGCGGGCGGTCACTCTTCCAGTTTCCTCACAGATGGTGATACTATTAACCTCCGTGCATGGTAATAGCGTACAATTTATATCAAGATAACTGATCTTCTACATGGGTATATGGAGCTTATGAATAATTTTGAGAACGAAAGATCTTGAATACTAAAAGAATAGCTAAATAGTGAAATCACTACACCCAGTGTAATATTTATTTATGAGAAGAAGTTATAAGACGATCAGAAAATATTTATAATTTATAAGTAAATAAAACATCAGTGGCGCAATAGGTAGAAATTTTGACTCTCACCACCGAGCTCCCGGTTCAATCCTAGCCTGTTCGATTTTCGAAATCATATGTGCGTTCAATTTCAATGCTTTATAGGGTGTGCAACGCTCTTGTGATTCCTCTAGTGTTACAAGTGACTATGGGTTGCGGTGATCACTTACCATTAGGTAACCTCGTCTTCTATAAAAAAGTACACCTGAAAGAAAATGATATTCCTTTCGTAAGTTATGCTAAAGCGCCCTTTGAATCGAAATCACTTACTTACATAAGTTCCTGTATCCCCTCGCTGGGGCAGAGGGCGTCTCCAGTGCATATCCATCGTAATCGGTCCTCAGGATCTCTCCTAATTTCACTCCAGGTCTTTTTGTTGTAATTCGCTTCGTCAGTGACAGTCCGCCGCCATGTTTGCAATACATTTTTCCATTACTATGCAGCGCCGCTCAGGATTCTTGAAAAACCCAAAAATTCTGAACGGCACTACAATTCCGCTCGTCACCTTAAGACATAAGATGTTTAGACTCATTTGCCCAGTAATTTCACTAGCTACGGCTCCCTTCAGACCGAAACACAGTTATGTTAACGCTTTACAGCAGAAATGGTCGCCATTGTGGTACACAAAATCTAGCCGGCATCCTGTGCAAAGGAGCCTCCCACTGGCGTGGCCTATATAGCTCCCATCTTTTGCTTATAATACCTACCTTCCACTAATAAATAAAACATTTATTCCATAATTTCATTCCATAGAACAAACATAAACTTGTTATGCCTACTACTCGGCTAAGTCAAGTTAGTCTTTTGTGGGACGATGTATATGCTTTTACAATAAGATCTCAGAAAATGTTCAAAACAAAAGTGTAACGATATTCAAAAGAATTGTTAAGGAACGTTCGTGTGGTAAAGGTTACTATAACATAAATGACTTTCTTAATGATTCCACAGATTGGGAATGGAACGAGCGCCCCCAGGCTATTAAATAATACGAGTAAGTTTAATTGTTCAATACATCTCTGCAAAAATATTTTTTTTGTTGAAAAATAAAGCCCGCTGAGTTTATTGCGCCCATTCTACTCAGGTCTGAGGCATTCTTTTTGGAATAGGTGGTAGTTTTTGACTTTCAATAATTGATGTCATATCCTATTTTGAATAAAAATATTTGAATTTGAATATTAAACCCTACAATATACAGTTAGTGGCAAAATGCATAAATTTCAAATTGGGAGGTGAAATATATAATTGCAAATATATATGTCGCAAATCCAGCTTCACATCAAACTCTGTTCGTATCTCTGGATGGTCGCTTCCCAGTCGAGTATCTTCCACTTAACCGCACACTAAAGAGATGTTCAAAACATCGGCGATTAAGTCATTTTCGACCGGCTTGAATATTGCGTTGCGTATAGAAGTGGAGTTTGTCTGCATATTCTGCTTCAAATCTCAGTGAAGTTGTTCAGGTTTTTAATACCAGCAACAGATTTTTACAATCACTGCGCGAAAAACCAAAACTTATTTATGTGTAATACTAGGGGACTTAATGAGCACAAACTTAAGAAATATATTAAGGCTTCTTTGACAAAGGAGGCCTACTATATTGTTGACAGTGACAGGTGGACGGGTTGAAGATGTATATAAAAGGCTATATCTCCCTGGCTTCAACACACTTCGGATGCAACCGTTGACGATTTAGGGCGTTACTCTGCCCGATTACTCATAGAATATTAGTCATTGTGTTATTTGAAATTTATACTTAGAAGCTTAGCAAATTGTTCTATTTAATTTTACAGTTAGTTATTTAAATTTGTTATAAAAACCCTTTTTGATCTTATTTCCTAGAATATGTTGTAGATTATAATATTATAGATGATAATGATGTATGTTTCTTGTCTGGTTCTGCGCAGGTTATCAAAAATTTTACAATATTATATTAAGTAGGCTTAGTTGTTGTATGTTTTGGAAGTCACTCCTGTTATTGTCACTCCCTCTCGTAAATAAATATATCTCTATTTCTTGTGTTACAACCGCGCTTTATACTAAGTTTTTGACATGTATAGCCATTTTCGGGAATAACTTAGGGACCTTTATTTTTAAAGCATACCCCATCTCAAAGGCCAGCAATGTATGTCTTGACCTTTGGTATTATTATTAAGTTTTATTTTGTTTAGGGCTTGGCTTATATTAAAGGTTTGCATAAGAGGTATATTAAATTGAATATTTATTAAGTTATTTTATACTATTCTTAGTTTTTGTAGTGGTTTTTTCTAAACGTATTTTTTTTTATATCATAATAAAATTTTACAAATATATATATATATATATTCAACTATAATATAACACTCGCAGATAATATCTATAAACATAAACGTGACATGTTTTGAAAAAAATATCTACCAATAATTATGGAGTACTGATTCTTTGAAACCGTCTCGTCGTGGGGTAGGCTGATTTAGTTAAAATTTCACTGTTCAATTGTTTAAAACAGCTTATAAAGTAGCTAACAATATACCACCACATAAGCAGATTAAATTTAATTTTACACATATCAATTTCAAAACTGGTAATATAATATAATCTAGCCTCACCGCCGTAGTTGGTATTTCGCAATATATTGCAGCTTGCGCGACTAATAAAATGACAAATAGGGGATACAGGTACACCGTGCTGATTCAAAGAAAAGATTATTTCGTAACAGAACCTTTTGTTTCCGTTCTTTATGGCAAGCAATAAAAGCCAGAATACGTCTTAGTTTTACTACGCTGAGATTTATAATAACCTCCTTTATTTTATACAAGTCATAATATATTTATTTACTATTTATTTATTTAAGCAAACTTTACTGCATTTCTATTTTACAGATTACCACTTTAAACTACAAACATATTGTATAGGCTAAATTAAAATGAAATAATAACGCAAATAATAATAATATTCTATAGATTGTTTAAAATATATTTTTTAATTCTATAAAAAAAGAAGAAGAAGTCCTTAATAATATGTGCTTGTGATACATAATTATTAGTGTTCTGAGTAGGTATGTGAGTAGTGTGTAGTGTTCAGTCTAATAAGTCTTGGGCCACGAGCGCAATCACTGAGTTAATAAATTTATTACGGCTGGGGATAAAAGGGGGAAATCTTTTAATTGATTTTCGTATAAGTTTACTATCATATGCAGAACAGAATATCTGCCATAATTAATACGCGGCTGGCCAACGTCGAATAGGCGTCTACTACATGTATGTGCTATACTAGCCCACACTCCGATCCGTTTTATCAGGAGCGAACAATCTATTACAGAGCTAGCCACATCTTTTAATAATTTTACCAGTGCTCCTTTGCACAGGATTGACACTATTTCTGCTGTGAAGCAGTAATGTGTAAGCATTATTGTGTTTCGGTCAGAAGGGTGCTGTAGCTAGTGAAATTACTGAGCAAACGAGACTTAACATCATATGTCTCAACGAGACGAGCGCAATTCTAGTGCCACTCAGAATTTATAGATTTTTCAAGAATCATGAGTGGCACTGCATTGTCATGGGCAGGGCGAGTCAATGTCAAAAATGTCTACCACTTTCCGTCTATCTTCAAACGTACTACAATGTACTATTACATTTCTATATGTATTAATTATTACATAATGTTTGTTATATAATAATTTAATGTATCAAACAAGCCACACGGTTTGTATTTGTTAAAACAATATTAACACACATAACATTAATTCAAACTGCGCACATTTTCATTTTCAATAACAGGCATCAAGAATCGACACAATTACTATTCTATGAATAAATACACGGAGATTGTACTTTCCTATAATCATAGTATATCTGAGACAAACAGAGACAGTATTACGAATTTAATCTCGCAGAAATGTGGTGCAGCTGATATTGTCGTAACACGGCTTGTGTTTACAACGAACGGCTGGAGCGAGTATCGAGGAAAAATTTAAAACATTTGGAGGGTTGTCTCTACTCGACATTTATGTATGGTTCATCTTAGCTAATAATTTAATTAAAGAAATTGGACGCAACTTATAGATAATAAGCAACGTCTGTTTAGTTTGAACGTATTTTGGCCAACTTTATATTTCTAGCAGACATCTTAGACAAATTTGACCTGACGCTAATACTTAAATGCTTCATATTATTTGAAGTTTATGAGGGCAGCGTAGGACCGATCGTCGTGGAAATCTTTGGGGGAGGCCTTCGTCTAACTGTGAACGTCTTCCAGCTGATGATGATATTGTGACGTTTAACTCATATGTCTAAAGTCATTGCCATTGCCATACGATAAGCCAGTCAAAATTTTGATGTGTTTTCTGGAAGATTGACACATTGGTTTATTAGTTTTGCCAACAGTCTCATAGTTTATTTTTATCACTCTCGTGCTAGAATTCGTTGAGTAAAAATCACCAGAGGATGCCATGTGTAGAGTGAAACACTTGTCAAATTTGTTACAATCATATCCTAGCGGAATTAACACTTAAGAAAACTCATAATATTTGGATTATTCAGACTCATTACTTATATTGTTATAATTAATAATATTTAATGATATGCTAGTTGTTTTTAAGTTAATCATTTGGTATGACATAACTCAGGGGATTACGTTCTGAGCATGATGGCAGAAATACTTCCGTCCAAGGTAAAAAGAACTCGCCGAATAGTTTTCTGTCTTAAAAAGATACAACTGGATGGTTTGTCGTATCCTATAATTATCATTATGCGGCGAGTTCGAGGCAAAAATTATACCCAGAAGATTTCTTTGTTGAGTTACTGTATAGGTAATGGGGATTGGAAGGATTATGAAGACAGGAGCACACGTTTTGCACACGATGGTAGAAAAACTTCATAACGTCCAAAGAAAAAAGGAACTCACCGAGTTTTCTGTCTGAAATGTACTTCAGGCGTAAGGATTAGACAGCGCGGGATGATTTGCCGTGTTTGTATTGTAAATTTGAGATTGGTGTGTGTCTTCAGGTGGATTCGAAAATGGTTTAGATTCACATTTAAACTACCTCCTAAACGGCTGGACTGATTTTGATGACTTTTTTGTTTGTTTCAGTGAATTTGAGATTGGTTTAGATTCTCAATTCCACCCATATAATATAATTCTCCTGCTCATGTGTATGTTAGTGAACTGCTCCTAACGGCTGGACCGATTTTTCAAATTTAAAACATGTGTACAGGACAACGTCTGTTGGGTCCACAAGTAAAAATATATAATCAGGAATGATGCGAAAATGGACATCGCTCAGCGTATGCTGTAGCAAATGCTACAGCGCTGCTTTTCAGCGTAGCCCATTAATTCTGCGCAAGGTTCTAACTTCATTGCATATTAAACAGGAAACTTAAAAATCTTTAAATTCTGTGGAAATATAAGGACAGGTCTTGCAACACTCAGTTCCGTGCCAAAAGTTCTCTAACGAAACCTAATGACTCTCGTGCCTTATTACGTGAACAATAAATTATAATTTTATAGTATCTAGTACGATGGTAAAGAGAAACTTTCGTTCTGTAAGCCTTTATGAGACTCGCCTTATAAGACACACGGGGGAGGTATTGGCTTTTGAAAAGTCTAGTCATAGAGAAATGGAGATTTTGCTCATAATCGTGCAATTATTCGGTAGAGAACGTATTTCTTCGTGAATTACTTTCCTGACATCTCACTACTTACTTCTGTGCTCGAATTTTTATCACACGTACTTCCCACAGGTACAGTTCACGACATCGTCTTTTCCCTTTGTAATGCTTATAACTTGTACGTGAGGCACAAGAACAAGAATAGGATACATTGTAACTTGATGTTGTATTGTAGATAATTTGTTTCAGTAGCTTGGAAGACTCATTGAACAGTTTTATTTATTGTTTGAAATAAACCATTTTACACGCTTTTCATTAGCTTCACCTGTATGTTTGTAACCGACACATTTTGGCGCTATTTTGACCCACTTTAAACGGCGAGATTTTGTTCAAACTTCGTAAATTTATCGAGGACTGATGACAATACATTAATTTGATAAAATTATTCAATTTTTCCAAGATTTTGTTTATTTGTATAATTTTCGTCTATCGTCTGACAGGAATTGAGGTTAATTTAAATTTTCAACCATTATCTTAAACCGATTTTTCTAATATTAGGAAATTTTCGAATACCAAAGAGAACTTTTAATTCAACAATGCAAATTAAGTACAAGTTTAAAAATTAAAAATTTTAAGTTTTATTTCAAATCGGTGTCCGTTAAGGCTGAAGATGTTGGTGGTTACTTTTTCTCACTAATAACAAAAAAAAACATTGAATTCAGTAGATCGTTGACTTATTGTGTTTTGTTTTTGTTTTATAAGACTATTTATTAAAAATAAATAGTCTTATAAAAACATGACAATAATAAATGTAAAACAGAAAGAACGATTTCTAATATTTTAATTTATTTGAGAAATGTCACCAAATATGCTATAGTACCCTAATATAGAATACCTTAATTTCTCCAAAACTTATAAGTGTGAAATGCAACACACACCGCGATGAGTATAAGTGGTTGACTTGAAACGAAAAACCTGGTATGAAGAAAAATGGCAGAAGCTATAAAATTCGTCCACAAAAAAAATTGGATATTTGAAAGCAGCACAGCAATTTTAAATGAAGAACAAGTGAAATAAATTATTACTTTATTGACTTGATTGATTAAACTGAGTCCTTTACATATTTCAAATTAGATACTGTTAACCCAGATTTATGAAATTATGTATTTATTATTGGATTGTATTTTTCAAGGCAGTTTAGCCTCATCATAATTTATAACAGATTTGGTTTTTTTAGGTGCATTAGCCTTTTGTTTTTTTTTATGTATCAGTAACAGTCATATTATATCAATCGAATACAAAGTCTATGAATGTTGTTGGCTTGTCCGGTGATGTTATTTAAAAAATTAAGAACACTGTAATAAATGTTAAAATACGGTAAAAACATTATTTAAGTTATTTATTTAGATTCACCAGTGGTAATTACAATATTACATTTATAATTATGCTAAGTTACAAGTGTCTTAAGGTATGCCACATGCTAAATTATGTGTGAAATAGTTAAATAAACTGAGTATTAGTTATAAAACAACCATTCTATGTTGAAAAGAAATGAGTAAATTAACAAAATCAACCAAACAAGTCAAGATAATCAAACCAAACAACATAAAAAATACTTATTAATTATTTATATAAAAATATAGTAACACATACCAAGATTCACTATCAAATATTTGTCCAGTACAATTTAAATCACTTAACTAGCTGACCCGGCAAACGTTATTTTGCCATATAAATTATTTTTGGAGATAGACCTTTTCTTGGACAATGCAACATTACTTTATTTTTCTAAAATAAAAGACTTTTTCTAAAATAAACGTAGCCTAAGTTACTCCTCATTACATCAGCTACCTGTCAATAAAAGTCCCGTCAAAATCGGTCCAACCATTTCAAATTTATTTTGGTTATATATATTCATATACATGTAGTAAAAAACGGTTATTTCAATATTACAAAGAGACACTCCAATTTTATTTATATGTATAGATCATGTGAGCTTACTTCGAAACTATTAATTATTTCCTGAATGAGATAATTTATTATATTTGGCCTAGTTATAGTAAGCTCTCGTTATATTTTACGAGCCTCCGTGTACTCGAGGGTATCGTTATGAGCGGTACTCTGATATTCGTGGTCCTTATTACATACAAGCTACAACACGTTTCTGTGTTGATATTTATTTTGCCACGTTTACACTAGTGACCTTCATAAACGTCTGGTGTACAAATAAGTTTGGTTGGTAAATGAGGTTTAATTGAATAAATAATGTAAGATAAATAAAAATGAAAAGAGCTTTATTACTCTTATATACATATTTTTTCATACAACAAACACAATTATATTATTTTATTGTGATTATATCATAAAATGTTGTTATAAAAATTTGCTGCTTACTAATATTTAATGATAATTAAAAAAACTGCCTTAAAAGTAGTAATTTTATGAGTAATTTTTCTTTGTCGGCTCGCCATACAAAGTAATTGGATGGACCGACCAAAACATGGTCAAAAAAGTTGAAAATTAACTAAATAACTACCTAAATTAACCATTACAATGGGCGCTAATGTTAGTATATTCATAACTTTTACGTTGCTTCTGGTGTTTATTTGTGTAACCAAATTATTGAATGTTGACAATTTCTTTAAGACAGATGTCAATGTATTACCATCATTAATTACTATAGATCTGTATTCAAACAAAATCACCAGGATGATTAAAAAATATCGACACACATAATATTAAAGAAAAAAATGGGTGTTATTTTCTAAAATTTATAGCTTGAGAGACTAACTAATTGCCAAGGCCTATTCGTTATTAAGGTTTGGCACTCAACTCAACAACCGGGGACCTTTCATAAAAAAAAGGGTTGTGTGGTTTTATGAAACCACTGGAAAAGTTTCTTTTTTTCACATTATAGACATTTAACTAAAATTATTGGAATAGTATTTACATTAAACACTAACGAAAAAAACAAAATAGCGTGGAGCACTGGCACAAATGAGTAATAGTCTATACACTACACGGTCAGCTGCTCCGAACTATAGGCGCCGCCAAACCGTCACGCGACATGCAACACTGAGACGAAAAAGTTTGAGACGATGTAAAAATAGTTTCACTTTAATAATATTAAGCTCAAACATACAACAAAACGTAACAATGTCACCATTGTAGCCAACATAATGTAGATATATAAATATCTAACAAAAAAATAACCCTATGAGAACTGCCAATAATTGTTTTGGTATATAAAAAAACGTAATACTCTATTCGATGAGAATTTCTTAACGAAAATAATGATGACAACATTATGATTCCACGCGACCGACAAGAATGTTTTATTTCGCTTTTCCTTATTTGAATTTATTTACACAGATTTATTGAACAAATTATAATACAAGCTTACAACGAAAATATGCCGACACACTTTCAGGAAGCTTTTCTTATACAACAGTTCTTATCGAAGTGAAAACTTCTTTAGCATCGTTGTGATTTGAAAGTCGATGAAACGAAAAAGCGACATTAAAAAAAGACGAGACACAATAAATTCATAATTTAATGTGGGAGAAAATGAAATAAGTTAGTGTTTATACAGTGTTTTGGAACCAGGCGATCATAGTTCAAGAAGAGATTGTCTTATCTATGACGCGAGTAGTACGTAGACACAAAGAGAATATAAATATCGTAGCGGTAATAGAAATGTGAAAGACATACTATTACCGCTACGATATTTATAAACTATGAATTATTTGAAACCATGCATCATCCTAGCAACATGTACCAGGACTTCATAATATGCAATTTAGAGGTTCATGCACGATGCAGGGTTTCACAACTATACTTTTTGCGCACGCAAACTTTTTTACTATATTATAGGACTGGGTCACTTTTTTTTCTCAAGAAACCTTAACTCACGGGCTCTGAGCCGACTTCTGTTACACTGCGATTCCAGATTACAGATTCATTAGGTTACTAGTTCTTTTTTAAGGAACAGGAGGGTCAATTAATGTAAAATGATATGATATAAGAAGTTAATTATAGAAAGAAGTAACAACTTTCTTCCGGCACTCGTCGACCATGGTCCAGTACTGTGATCTTTATATTATATATTGGAGCAATCCAACATCATTTATCTGTGGAAAAAGCATTGTAGGAGATGGCAGACAGTCGTGGGGAGTTCTACGTTTTATGTTGTTATATATTAGTTTATTTATTTACTTAATAGTTTTTTTCGGTTCAAATATATACAACGAAGAACTATGTAACTATCAGAACTTTGATAACTATCATAATAACATTATTGTGTTTCAGTCTGAAGGACACCGTAGCTAGTGAAATTACTGGGCTAATGAGACTCATCATCTTATGTCTCTAGGTGACGAACGCAATTGTAGTGCCGCTCACAATTTTTGAGGTTTTTAAGAATCCTGCGCAACATTGCATTGTTACGGGCAGGGCCTATTAATTACCATCAGCTGAACGTCCTGCTTGTCTCGTCCCTTATTTTTATAAAAAAAATCTTAAGTATAACTTTAACTTTCTTTCTTAATTCAATCAATTATCTTAACGAGGCTTAGGTTAAAGTTGGCATATTGTGTTATTGTGTATCAATATTACTATAACATAAATGACTTTCTTAATGATACCACAGATTGGAAATGGAGCGACATCGCAGGCTATTAAATAATAAGTTTTATTGTACGATATTGCATTGTAATCACTTTCTTTATGAAAAATAAGCCCGCTGAGTTTCTAGCGCCTGTTTTTCTCTGGTCACTGAGACATACTTTTTCGAATGGGTGGTAGCTTTTGACTTTGAATATCGTATCCTATTTTGAATAAAAATATTCGAAATTAATTTGATGAAACGGCGACATCTTTTTTTGTTGTTATTACGTTTGGAGTCGAAAGCGAATATTCATTCCGATTCATATATTCTATACGTCATAGGAATACACACGTGCACGACGAGTGGAAAAGATGTGTAAGACGACGTTTGATTGTATTTTGTATCAAATTTAATACGCCATCACATTCTAACACTTGAATTACAACCTGAAAAAAAAATTATTATTATATTAAATTGAAGCACCAGCTTTCAAATAAAAAAAGAATTATCAAAATCGGTTTACCAGTTGAAAGTTCTAAGCTAACAATCATAAAAAAAACATACCGGCGAATTGAGAACCTACTCCTTTTTTGAAGTCGGTTAAAAATAGCTCTGACATTAAGGTTCGTGAGTTCTATCCCAACGAGAAGACGCGATGGATAAACGGCCTTAGAGTGACGAGCTAACGTCGTCGTGATCAAAGTCGTATCAAATAAGGTGATGCTTTAGACCATTTTGATTACAAATACTACTGAATTTGCTAAAATAATATAAGTATGAAGCCCTAAAATAAAGTATTAGTCACCTATTATATAACATAGATCCAAGTGATCACCATCACATTTCACTCACACCTCATAGTTGTACAAGCAAGATATATTAACATCATTACTACTTGTATATGAAATCTTTACAGTTTAATATTTTAGTTATGAAATATTGCAATATGCCTCAGATGCAAGAAGTTTGATCATACGCGGAGTGCAAACTCGGCGAACGAGGTGTTATTAGACGCATGTTTCATTCATAAGGAAATGTGGCTGCAAGCGAGCTTCGCGAATATTTCACAGTCGGTTTATCGAGCGCAGAGGCGTGCTTAAAGCCTCATAGAGTACGAGCACAGGTGGCTCGAATATCGTTGCCAATACTATAGAGACGTGATCGGAAACCAGAACCGCTATTGGTAGCTAGCGATTTCCTCTTCAAATAATGAAATTTTGAAATATCAGACTCCGTTCTATGTTATTATAGAACATGATTTTCCATATTTATTTGTTAGGTGGGAGAGTGGGTGTTACCTTTGAACTCTTTATAATATTTTCACTGGATGCAGGAAAATAATGGGATGTGTGGGTTAGATCTTCTCCTTTCAGAAGGACTACTGCGCTTTCACAGACTTGGAGAAGGATTATGGTACGGTTCAAATGGTAAAATATTAAAAAATCCAAATTGATAATATGAAAGATAAAATAATAAAATTAACGATTTTGGATTATGGATTTGTATCGTCTTGCTGAGATAATTATTATAATCGATATGAGTGTTTTTTTTTTTTATTTTAATCATTGTAAAAATATTTGTGTTTGATAAAATTATCGATTGTTTTATATTGTAAGATAGATCAGAATTTCTACCAAACTGAAAATGGACCAAATTGTGTCGAGCCAATTGTTTCAAGCAACCGGTCCCTGGTTTTTGGAACATGAAAGAATGTTCCAATTCTTCCCAAGATAGAATTTTATTTTATTTTAGAATATCGCAAGATTGATCATCAGTATTTTCAACGAGCAAGTATCTGAACTGGGTAATGAAAACCAATAAATGCGTAACCGGCCTTGAAACTGTGATAAACTATTAGATCAAAGGTCTTTCAGTCATTTGGCTTGGATTCCCAAGCTGACTGCACCAGCTGATGAAAATTTTGTATTTAATTTTTTTCAAAGTTAAATTAACCTGACACGTGGTTGAATGGTGTCGAACTTACCATGACATGAGCCCCATAAACGTTTGTTAATAACTTTAAACATATGATAAGAATATGATCTGAAACAAATTTACTCAAATTTTGATATTCTTAAGAGAATACTATACTCCGGTTATTGAACGACCGACGATTATTACTATCGAGGGGTCGGTCGAAATAATAGAATATAATTATTTTAAGTATTAATTTTCTGCGAAGTATTTTTACATTATGGTAGAAACTATAATGAAACACTCGGTGGAGCAATAGAGGAGTCAGCGACTGATAATATTCTGTAGTTGTTAGAACGGGGAGCGTTGATTTTGTATTATAATCTTATATTTTTTAACAAAAATTTTTTTTTTATAAAAAAATACTTATGAATTATATAATATATGGCGTTGCTGTTACTTTTTGCTTATTTAAGAAACAGCTTAGTAAATACATAACTTCTACTCCAACAGAATTATTATAATTAGAGGTCGAAATACAACATTTCTTACAATAATTTCATAACTTTTAATATATGTTTAACATAAGTTTTTTTTTCTTTGAGGGACGCCTTTGTCCAGCAGTGGACGTCTTGATGCTGAAATAATGATGATGATGATCAATATTGTTTTATTAGCCGATAGAATAGAAAAATGACTTCTTTAAATATTAAGTATTGAATTCTATCATCTGCCATCTAAAATGAAGCTCTTGATATAATACAATGATCGATTTAATTTATTATTTTGTAATACAGTTACAGTAATCTATGTTTTAGCATTCTGCACTTCCTCTCTCTGAATTTTTACAATGATAATAGTAACATTATATTCTTAAAATAGAATCTAAAGTTTTTAAATATTACGTAAAAACATTAGGATACACAGTTAATTAAAATAGACATTATATTAATTAATTTATGTGACCTGTATGTGCATAAATTGCTTATTACTTATAAGCATAATGAATTGTGAATTACTTTCGCAATAAACACATCAATATCTCAGAGTTAGTGACCTCCTGACTCACATTGTACATGTCACGTTGTCATGATAAGGGTCTGACGTTATTAAAGAAACTCCCATTTTTTCCATTATTTGTGACTATCTCATGTAGTTGATTTTGTGATACTACAAGAGCCCTTGGCTAATTTAAACTAAATAGGATATTTGCAAAGACAATGTTTGTTCGTTATTAGTTTGGCTAATCAATTAAAACTGCAGCCTCTAGAAAGCCTCAATTTTATATATTGAAAAATATGATAATACTTTTGTATATTTAATTATAATTTACGAATAATAATTATTATACTTGTGCTATCCCCTACGCTGTTTCTTCTGCATATCAATGATATGCTACAAATCAGCAATATTCATTGCTATGCAGACGACAGCACGGGGTATGCTTCCTACACCGGCCGTGCCAACATGTCCCGGGATAGCGTCGACGAGAACCGGAACAAACTTATGTCTGAAATCGAGACTATGCTTTGCAAAGTCTCGGAATGGGGCCGACAAAATTTAGTCCAATTCAACCCCAAGAAGACACAAGTTTGTGCGTTCACCACTAAAAAGTCTCCCTTTGTCGTATCCCTTCGATTCGAGATCACTCCTCTAACTGCCACAGCCTGTATTGGCATACTTGGCGGCGATATATCGAGCGACGTTCAGTTCTGTGGTCACTTGGAAGAGAAGGCCAAACTGGCCTCTAAAAAGCTTGGTGTACTCAGTAAGGCGAGACAATACTTCACTAAAAGCCACCACCTGCAACTTTATAAGGCGCAAATTTGGCCTCACATGGAGTACTGTTCTCACCTCTGGGCGGGTGCTCCCCAGTACCAGTTTCTTCCATTTGACCGCATACAACGAAGAGCGGCTCGAATCATCGACGATCAAGTCATCTCCGGTCGGCTTGATTCTCTAGCATTGCGTAGAGATGTGGGTTCTCTCTGCATCTTCTACCGGATTTATCACGGGAAGTGCTCAGAGGAGCTGTTCGGGTTGATTCCAGCGGCCGAATTCCACCATCGGACATTACGTGCAAAGTACCATCCGCATCACGTAGACGTCTGGCATTCCACAACCGCGCGTTTTCTTCGAAATTTCTTGCCTCGCGCAGCCACTTTTATCTAGAATCAACTACCAGCAGCGGTCTTCCCGAACAGATACGACTTAGGGACCATCAAGAAAAGAGCATACTCCCACCTTAAAGGCCGGCAACGCATTTCTTGACACACCTGTTGTTGCGGATGTCCATGGGCGGTTGCCTCACCTCTCCCCATCCCGTGAGCCTCTTGCCCGTTTGCCCCCTCTCATATAAAAAAAAGTAATAAAAAAAAATACTTGTATATTTTAATTTATCAACCATTTTGTATTTTTATATTTTTAATGCTTGTTGCAGTTTGTGTCAAATAAGTATCTCTACTAAATATAGCACATCTTTACAGTCTGTATAAATTTAGCATGCAATTCATTTTTCTATACATAAACGTCATTTAAATTCAGAGGTCCTTTTGAAATTACGTAGTGAATCTTATAATATTACGAATAAATATCCGGACGACCGAGCCTTGCTTGGATTCTTAAGAAAAAAAGAACTAGAACAAGAAAAAAACTAATAGGACATCTGGAACCGGGGTCTTCTGCTTTCCGGATCACCCAACCCAATCCCATCTGAGCTATTATAGTCTTGTATATAGTGGCGAAATTTACCTTTGTATTCTAATGTTATTGTGGCTGTTTCTCATTAAAACAAGGATAAAACTATATATATATTTTTTAAATTGAAACCGAGCTAGATCGATTAATCGCTTCCGAAATCCCATGTATACTAAATTTTATGAAAATCGTTGGAACTGTTTCCGAGATTCAGATTATATATATTTACGAGTATATACAAGAATTGTTCGCTTAAAGTTATAAGACATAGAACAATAAATCAGTTGCGTTTCGTATTATTAACCTCGGCTTAATGAGGTTATCACTTATGTCGTGCGGTGTTAAGCACATATCGTTTTTGAGGTGAAAATTTTTTTAGGCGCGTGGGCCTTTTTTGAGGTTGGAAAAAACCATTAAAATAGCGACACTGTAGCCGTAACCGACACCTCTGTATACTAGGTGTGTCTTATCATAAATACTGTGAAACAAAGCAAATAACATAAGCTATTGCAAATAACATTTATTACTTTTACTTTTTTTTTAGTGTGTTAGTTTAATATATAAATATACAACAATTAATAATATAAAAAGCTTATTCAATGTGGTCTCCATTATCTGCAATACAGTCCTTTAAACGTTGAGGCCAGTTATCAAAAGAAACACGCATTCTTTCTATGGGAAAATTCTTGACTGCCAATCGTACGGATTGTTTTAGGGACTCCAAACTATCATGTCGTTTAGAGCACGCCGGACTCTCTAAAACTGACCATAAATCATAATCCATCGGATTAAGATTGGGACTAGACGACGGCCAGTCTTCAGCTCTGATGAAATCCGAAACGTTCGTTTCCAACCAAGACTGCGTAGACCGAGCTTGACCCAGCGCCGAGTCTTGCTGGAAGGAGGAAGGATTTACCACCCTATTCTTTTAAAATTATCAGTTAAGACATGACCGGTAAGTCTCTAATAGGCTTTATTTTGGCTCTTATTTCGTTTGTTTTTAATATTATGATTAAGACTAAGTATAAGTATGCACTTATTTTATTATGTATGTACGTACACATACATATACATTTTAGAGTTGACATTTTTTGAGATGGAATAAAAACTGTTGAACTCATGACACTGGTACGCAGTAATATAGTTACCAAATACACATTATTAAAAAGTATTTCCTGCACAGCAAAATATTTCCTGGTGATTCAAAAAATATGCATGTAATTGTTAAAGTTTTCACTTCGTCGGGTCGGTATATTGGTTCCCAGAGTTCCACGGTTTTTTTTAAATGAAGCTCTTATCATTTTGGCTCTAATGATAATATGAACAAATAGCATTAAAAAATTATATATCACGTTTAATTTCGTTTTCTCTTGTCATAGGACTGTCTTATTTTTTTAAACCTTCATAGCAACAATTACAAAGGGAGTTGGAAAGTTCCAAGTCGTCTCCCAGACTTTTTTTATAAGAATGAATTTTCAAATTGAACTCTCCCTGAGCCATTTCAGTTCAAGAAATTAATAACTTACAAAATTTAAACTTCTGTAATTGTATTATATTGCGAGTAGCAAACGAGGAAGTGTCTAGAAATCTTATATATAATATTCACTTGTCCCGGTGTTTGTTACCCAACTCCTCCGAAACGGCCGAACCGATTTGTATGAAATTTGAAAAACCCCTAAATATTTATTATTTTTATTCTGATTCAGCATTGAAAAATACATACAACTTCAAATTTTCGCCCTTCTACGATCTGGTTGTAGATCGTTTTTGTATCGCTATTTTTATATTATTCTTTTCCATCCACAAATCCGCTATAGGGTTGCAAGATGGCATTCGAATACAACAATTGTAATACGATATATTTGGTAGATCTGAGAATCGATTGCATCTATTTATTATACCTCAAAAATTTTAATTGTTGATTTTTTTGAATTACTTTATATGGCAATACAAAGTTTGCTGGGTCAGCTAGTATTACTATAGAAAGCTTTTAAACAGTGATTGATAAACTAGCAGATTGTAGTTTATATTAAGTTACAACATTAAGTAAAATTGCGTGAAGGATAATTGTTTCAATATAAGCATGTTGTTTAGGGTTCCGTAGCCAAATGGCTAAAAACGGCACCCTTATGGATGTGGTCATGATTGTCTGTCTGTCTGTCGGTCGGTCCGTATGTCACAGCCACTATTTTCCGAAACTTTAAGAACTATACTGTTGATACTTGGTAAGATGTATTCGATGAAGATGCCGGCTAGATTATGAGTACCACAACGGCGCCTATTTCTGCTGTGAAGCAGTAACGTGTAAGCATTACTGTGTTTCGGTCTGAAGGGCGCCGTAGCTAGTGATATTACTGGGCAAATGAGACTTAACATCTTATGTCTCAAGGTGACGAGCGCAGTTGTAGTGCCGCTCAGAATTTTTGTGGTTTTTCAAGAATCCTGAACAGCACTGCATTGTAATGGGCAGGGCGTGTTAATTACCATCTGCTGAACTTCCTGCTCCTCTCATAACTTATATTCATAAAAAAAAACATACATCAAGTAATCCATTCAGCTATGTCCGATAACATAATAACACTTAAAACTAATTCATGTGCAAAATTTATGCGAGCTAAAGCTAGATTGGATACGGACAAAGTTTTGTTTGATGTTTCATATTACACAATATTAGACAACTTTCGGGGCAAAGTTAGTGTCGGCTCTAGGGTGAAGCATGTTAGTGTAAATCATTTAATTAGTATACACCTAGTTCAGATCAGATTCAAGCGTAGCATGAAAATTCTTCAGATAATGGTCTGGAAAACTACAAACATTATTCCAGCAAGGACTTGCAAAGTTGAGAATTTCAATCCACCGATACATGTTATAAGCCGGATAATTAACAGCCTGAGAGCGGTCGCTTCATTCACAATCTGTGGTGTCATTAAAAAAATCATTAATTATGATATATAAACGTTTACCACACAATTATTTTGAATTTCGTAATACATTTGTTTTGAACATTTTCTGGGATCTTGTTGTACAAGCATATACATCGCCTACAAAAGATTTACTAACTCGACTTAGCCGAGTAGTAGGCATTATAAGTTTATGTCTCTTCCTGGTGTTAACATTATGGTTATGACAGTTTCTAGCATATTCACTATGCCTTTGTACATATATGAATACATAATATTATTAAGAATATATTGAGAAACAACAGTCAAGATGGTATATTTTTTAAATTTTGCTCTCAATGATTCTGTAGGACCTAGGTAATAAATAGCGCGAATAGCCGTCTTCTGCAGCACAAAGATTGTATTAATAGCGACAGCGTTGCCCCGTAGCAATATACCATAGGACATAATACTATGGAAATAACTTGAAGCAGTAATGTGTAAATATTATTGTGTTTCGGTCTGAAAGGCGCTGTAGCTAGTGAAATTACTGGGCAAACGAGGCTTAACATCTTATGTCTCAAGGAGCCGAGCGTATTTGTGGTGCCGAGCAGAATATTTGGGATTTTCAAGAATCCTGAGCGATACTACATTGTACTGGGCAGGGCGTATCAATTACCATCAGATGAACTTACTGCTCGTCTCGTCCCTTATTGTCATTAAAAAAACAAATTATAATCTTCGTTCACCATATATTATTTATTAATATCTTATCATTATATTTCAATATATTTTTAAAATGATTGAATTATTTGAATGTGATTGTGTTATTATATTCAGTAAGGAAACGTTGAGATTATGCAAGGAGAAGTAATCCTTTATTAACAATCATTTGCTGAGCTGTTGTAATAAATACGTCATGTAGGCATATTTACGTTACCAGGGAAGAATCCAATTACGATAACGCTGTACCTCGCATGAAAATGTCGCATTTATGGTAAAATATTAATGTATTTCAATTTGGAACATCTACGGACCTCCATAAATTTAAGTTACGCCTGGATCTAGTAAGACGACTAAATGTTATTTGAATTGAATGTTATTATTTGTGTATTCCATGATCTAAGTCTATACATTTTATTTAATTTTCTTTTATTTTTCATTTCATATTATTGACTTTATTTATTTACATCGGCTTAACTCACGCTTTATCGGTGTTGGTTTCAGACCATTCGGGGGTCCTTCATCAGGGCGAGTGTATTTGTGGGTTCACGATAGCCTCCCATCCCATACTTCTTACCTACATATTTTTAATATGGCTAAAGTTGCCAGTGCAAAATTTCGTACTTTCCGAAAATTGTGATAAATTGTTTAATATTTAGCATACTTGTCAGAATTCAAAATTCAATATTTAAGCTGGATTAGTGACACCACGTCAGCGCTGACCGTCGGTCGAATGTAGCGCGTACCCGTACGCCCTGACCATGCTATCTAGCACTAAATGCTCAGCTGACAGCAATCCTACAGCTAATTGCAGCAAGGTGTGACATGTCCAATGTAACTTCTATAATATGTGCGTACTACCTACTTTTTTTTTGGTGTTAAGTAATCACCGCCGCCCACATTTTCTTGCAACACCAGAGGAATCACAAGAGCGTTGCCGGCCTTTAAGGAAGGTGTACGCGCTTTTTTGAAGGTACCCATGTCGTATCGTCCCGGAAACACCGCACAAGGAAACTCATTCCACAGCTTTGTAGTACGTGGAAGAAAGCTCCTCCGCACTGTGGAGGACCGCCACACATCCAGATGGTGGGGATGATATCCTAACTTGTGGCGTGTCGTGCGAAGGTGGAATATATATATATATATATCTTAATATATATAAAGTTCGTGTCACAATCTTTGTCCTCAATGGACTCCTAAACTAATGAACGGATTTTAATGGTGATTACTTCATGGAGTGCAGTTTGGTCCAACTTGAGAGAAAGGGTAGTTTTTATTTCGATTTGGGACCCATAAATATTTTTATTTTCAATATTTGTTTTATATGGACATATTTTCTATGAGAGAATTTAGTGACGCACGGTTTGACAGTTCCGCTGTGAAACAGTTTAATTCTAACAACAGGGAAACAGCATATTTACGAAATAATTTTTGATGTTTTGAAATATAAAACAGTTATTTTTTTACTATCTACAGAACAACGTCTGTCGGAGCAGCTACTATATATATAAATCCAGTGTCCTGATGTTCGTTAACAGTGAACTGCTAAACTAATGAACAGATTTTAATGGGCATTACTCCATGGAGTGTAGTTTAGTTTAACTTGAGAGATAGGATAGGAGTTTTATTTCGATTTGGGACCCATAATAATTTTATTTCCAACATTTGTTTTGTATCATATTTTCTATGAGAGACTTTATTGACGCACAGTTTTACAGTTCTGCTGTGAAACAATTTCACTATAACAACAGGGAGCATATTTTACGAAATAATATTTGATGTTATGAAATATTAATGACAAATTCATTAATTTTGTGTTAATTTATTATGTACAGAACAACGTCTGTCGGGTCAGCTAGTATATATATATAATACTTACGCAAAATATTACAGAATAAAAGACGTAGAAGATATCTTGTTAACCCAATTGTTATAGAGCGTCTAATTGAAGGAGAAATTTTTACAATATATTCGAAATTGCAGGAAAACGTTAGTTTTTTAACGATTTTTTATTACGATGTTACGCACGCGTGTATGGTCAGTTGCTCAGTCAGCGTTGCACTGAACGCACTTATGATAAATAAGTCATAGTGCGTCCAACATACGCCGGACCGACGAGCTCGGCCGACGATTCTCGTTAGCACGACGAAGCTGTACGCGTGTAGTAATTCTTCAGCGCAGGATGGTATGCGTTCATATGTTTTCATTGTTATAGCTACGCTTGACCGACGTTTGTACTCACCATCGGTCAAGCACTAAATTCAGCCTTACATTCAATTGTATATAACTGGGAAGACGGTATGAAACTTTTGACAAATTTACATAGTAGTACATCAATATGTCAACCTAACGTCTGTGTCGTTCGTGGTCTTTGATATAACAATTGACGACACACATCACTAGCGACGCTGACACATTAATAGCAACAATGTTTAAGCCGCGATGATAGAAAATTAAAATCTTAGAATTCAATCTGTTTAAATACAAAAATGTATTATGATTAAGTAAAAGCGAGTACACCTTCCTTAAAGGCTGGCAACGCTCCTGTGATTCCTCTGGTGTTGCAAGAGAATGTAGACGGCGGTGATCACTTAACACCAGGTGACTCTGGTGTTAAGTGGTAATTTGTACTCCTTTTCCATAAATAAATGATCGTATTAGCCCTTTATACGCATGTGTCTGTGGACTAACTTAACTATTTATATAAGTATTTGTTTTTATGATTTTTACGTTTTATTTAATCTATCCTCTATTTTCATAAATCTAACTAGCTGACCTGGCAAACATTGTTTTGCCATATAAATCATATATTTCAACCTTCCTAGAGCTTCAACGAATCTATTACAAAAGATTTCATTGAGATCGGTCGAATAGTTTAGGAGTGATTAGGGAACATACAAACATACATTCTCTTTTATATTAAATCTAATTGTTATGGTTAAAATCTTATAAATTAACATTTTTTTTTCATAAATAATACTTGATTTAACGTATCACATGTTCAATAAACTTTTGTTTATCTTACAGTTTTCGATCAGTCTTCTCTCCTCATTGTGCACTCGCATTCTTATAAATCCAAGTCTCAGAAACTTAATCAACTTCAAAAAAGAAGAAGCTATATTTCGAATTAGCGGAGAGATAAAAGAGTGAACCCTCCATCCATAGTGGTAGGTGACAACCCAATTACAATAATTTTGGACAGCCATATACACTCCTACATTTATTTACACACAATTGTACATTAGTTTTGATTGCGTATTAGCTTTGCTTCCAAAAATTATAATTCTACATAATCATCCATGAAAACCACGATATAAATTATCCTCGTATATTGCGAAAAATAACAAAGACATATTTGAAGATGTAATAGATAGAAGATAAACAAACACCGGGTTAACTTCGATATGATAAATCCTGTGGAAAGCGATTTGCGTTCGTTATTTCTGGAGCTTTGTGATCGTACTTTCTGAATTATGATCTACGATTTAATACTTCTATATAATATCTAAAAAATGTATCCAGTGGTACCGGGAACATAATAATAGAAACAATCATTCATTTTAATGAAGAGTAAATGCAGATATAGGCATTGCCATGAAAATACATGATATAAAGAATTGTGAACCTAATCAAACTCAATTGCTATTTTATTTTCGAGATAACGATCGCACTGTATTAAAAACTGGACTTATGTCTAAAAAGATGTTTCTTTGACAAGGTGCGGAAGGCCATAACATTAAACATACAATATTTTCCCCTCTTTTACTTTTTACGGTTTGATTTCTACCATGAAGTGCTTTGTACTCTTCCTGGTTTTCAATAAATTCAGAATTTTATTTTTATGCTATGACATATATATACTTAACGAAATTTAAGTTAAATTAGACAGGCAAATATTATTAAAATTATTTTGAATTTATTTCAGAATATCTCTTTTGTTATTGTAATATTTCAAAGCTGATGGCAATTACTGGTTGGCTGTGAATACTACTATGCCACGCACACGAATAGAAGGCTTAGATTAAGGATTCGTCTCCGCTGCGCTCCTACTAGATATAGAGCAGGCGTAGTCTCAAAGTGCGGCAACTAATACTACGCCCAAGTGAGCCTACTCGAGGCAGTCTCCAACAATGACGTGTGATGATGACATGCCACAACTGCCAAAACTTTGTAAAAATAATACTACAAGAAATAATAAAAAAACTTGGATCACATACTATCAGTAAGCATTTTGCATTTTATTTATTTCAATGTAGAATAACGCGAAACGTATATTACAAAATTTGAAAGATGCCACGCACACATGCATCCAATAGTTGCCGTAATAAAAATATATTTTTCTTAGGTAGTGCGGCTTAGTTTATGTATTTACTAATCAGCACCAGCAGAGTGAGACAAGTTTCAATGCATCCAGCACTGCTCCCCCGAATCAGTCAGGATATTTTTTTTACCTGACTGTAGCAGGCACCAATATTAATATTGTTGTGTTACTTCATTACACGGCTCCTATTTCATTGTTAATTCGTTTAGAGTTCTCTTAGTTTATCGAATATATATATAGACACTGCGGGATATTTATTTTACTTTTCTACTAATTTATACATTTTTGCTTTGTTCTACTATCTATTACTTTTCTCTTAACAATGAGACCCCATGTTTTTTTATGACAGTATGGGAGGAGTAGAGGAGGACGTTCAGCTGATGGTAATTGATACGCCCTGCCCATTGCAATGCAGTGCCGCTCAGGATACTTGAAAAACCCAAAAAGTCTGAGCGGCACTACAATTGCGCTCGTCACCTTGAGACATAAGATGTTAATACTTATTTGCCCAGTAATTTCACTAGCTACGGCGTCCTTCAGACTGAAACACAGTAATGCTTACACATTACTGCTTCACAGCAGAAATAAGCGCCGTTGTGGTACCTATAATCTAGCCGGTATCCTGTGCAAATGTGCCTTCCACTAGTAAAATGTATAATAGATAAGTAATTATATTGATATTGATTCCTACAAACATTCTTCTATATACTTATACATGTGCTCATAGCTTTATTAGACAATTTTACTTCCTATATACTTTATTAGTCTAATGAGTTAGGTATAGGTATTTGGGCTTTTAATAAAATCGGTCAATACAGAAACTGAAGCACAAAGAATTTTTCTCAGCCTAGTAATAACAATAATAAAAAATATGATTACTTGTTGAAAAGATAAAAAGATAATATCGATGATCGATATTCAGATACAGAACCCTTGAGTGATAGAAAAATGTCAGTTGAAGAACTGAAAGATCCACGTTGAATTTACATGGTAAGTAGGTCTTTAGTGAACGTCTCTATTTTGTTTAAGTTTGCTCTATCGATATAACAGAGTCATTATAAGGAAATATGAATTTTTACGGTAAATTCAATATTGTTATGACCACAGCTTTAGCTTAAATTTAAACATTTCATGGCGATATAATAATAAACCTGACCGGATGAAACGGACCTGATGAGGCTGGGAGAGTCATCATCACCTCACCACCGTACGTAGATGGCCAGCGATACAGTACAGATAGTTTTGTAATAACATAATCTTTAAATTATTACTAATTATGTTAAATAATGACTGTGATTTGCACTCATACTATTTGTAGATAACACGCAGCAACTACAATAATTATAGAAAATATGTTTTGATACATATTTGCCAATAGTAACTTAGTCTCAGTGAGAGGCTCCTTTGCACAGGATGCTGACTAGATTATGGGTACCACAAAGGTGCCTATTTCTGCTGTGAAGCAGTAATGTGTAAACATTAGTATATTTTGATCTGAAGGGCTAGTAAAATTAGTGGGCAAATGAGACTTAACATCTTATGTCTCAAGGTGACGAGCGCAATTGTAGTGCCGCTCAGAATTTTTGGGGTTTTCGTGAATTCGGACGGCACTACATTGTAATGAGCACGGCGTATCAATTACCATCAGCTGATCATCCTGCTCGTCCCGTTCCATAAAAAAAGTCTGAAGATTCCCTTAAGTAATTTTGTTTGTACGAACAAAATTAATTTGCTTCATGTATCCCATAGCAACTATCGTATACGGAATACGTTTCGTATTTTGAAAAAGAACGTTATTGCTAAACGGCAAATTTGAATCAAGGTATTCAGATGTTCGTGGAAAAGATCTGAACGACTTTCAATATGGAATTGAATTCTGCGGTTCATTGACTTTCAATTCGTTGCAGGGAACGTTGCTTGACACTTATCAACTCTAGAAAGTATCTTTTCTAGAACTCAACGGATATTACTCTGAAACTTTCTCTTATCTTTTGTGTCATAATATATTTATATTACTAATTCGAGACCTAAGTACATTTTCTGTTGTTGCATTAGATAATTGCATTGCATTACAAATTTGAAAACAAAATTTATGAACGATATGGAGCTACAACCTAAGAGTTGAACAAGACATACAAGATTTATCAACGATATGTCACTCGAACGGTTGGCTCAGTGGAAAGAGCGCTCGCACGGAACGGGAGAGGTCGCGGGTTCGAGTTCCGCATCGTTCATAAATTTTGATTTCAATTTTAATTTGTATAATTAAAACTAGAATTGAGGGTTATCACTTAAAAAAAACATTACTTCTTATAATATCAAGTTTGTAAGTATCTTGTAAAAATTCTTTGTAAGAATATCAGTGATAATTTTTAGTTACTACACATTACTGCTTCACCGCAGAAATAGGCGCCGTTGTGGTACCAACATATGCCAGCCTACTACTACAATGCTACAAGGTATCATACAAGGTAATGCATCAGTACATCACAGCCAAATGCTTTTATAAAATTGTCACTCTGTTTTCACACACAACAAAACTACAATTTAATGAATGTCAACCTCATTTAGAGATAGTAAATACACGAACAAATTTTGGTTTGTTAATAGTTACGCGGTCCTCCTATAACAGTAATGGGCCTCGTGTTGTCCACAATACCCAGCTGTATATAAATTACACTCGCTATAATAATTTAATCTAGTGGCTATCAGATTATTTTATATAATAAGTGTTTAAGTATAATAGTGTTTAAGTTTAATCAAGTTACATGTGCTGGTTACAATTTACTTGTATCATATATGAGCGATAATATTTTTTAGTCGAGTTGGTTGATTTTGATCCCCGCTAGATAGACTGCAGCAATTTTTGTATAAGAGATTCTTTTAAATCACAATAATTATAAACATTCATTAACCAAGCCGTAATAAAATAACATAGTTCATGAATCCCATTTAGTAACTACCTCGAAATGAATAAATCAAAATTGATTGATTATGATATTTTAAGTGGATTTGGTCGATTGTCACATCTAAAAGATGTTGAAACTATTAACCAGTTTTTTAGAATAGAAGACCGTCTATGTGGGTACGACAGCGCCTTTTTCGGTGACCAAGTTCAATTTATCTTTGGCAGAATTTAAGTTTTTTATTATGCGCATTATTGAGGAATCATCTTTGATTGATTATAGTAATGATTTAATAATAGCACTCTTCAAATTCTGAGCACCACCGCCATTTTGCTCTTAAGTTTGAGGCATAAGATGATATCTCAGTAGCCTCAGCGTCCTTCAATTTAAAACACAAAATAGTGCTTGCACACGACAACTTGGTGACCGAAAAAGGCGCTGTCGTACCCACATAGACGGTCTTCTATTCTAAAAAACTGGTTAATAGTTTCAACATCTTTTAGATGTGACAATCGACCAAATCCACTTAAAATATCATAATCAATCAATTTTGATTTATTCATTTCGAGGTAGTTACTAAATGGGAATCATGAACTATGTTATTTTATTACGGCTTGGTTAATGAATGTTTATAATTATTGTGATTTAAAAGAATCTCTTATACAAAAATTGCTGCAGTCTATCTAGCGGGGATCAAAATCAACCAACTCGACTAAAAAATATTATCGCTCATATACGCAGCACATGTAACTTGATTAAACTTAAACACTATTATACTTAAACACTTATTATATAAAATAATCTGATAGCCACTAGATTAAATTATTATAGCGAGTGTAATTTATATACAGCTGGGTATTGTGGACAACACGAGGCCCATTACTGTTATAGGAGGACCTCGTATCTATTAACAAACCAAAATTTGTTCGTGTATTTACTATCTCTAAATGAGGTTGACATTCATTAAATTGTAGTTTTGTTGTGTGTGAAAACAGAGTGACAATTTTATAAAAGCATATGGCTGTGATGTACTGATGCATTACCTTATATGATACCTTGTAGCATTGTAGTAGTAGGCTGGCATATGTTGGTACCACAACGGCGCCTATTTCTGCGGTGAAGCAGTAATGTGTAATAACTAAAAATTATCACTGATATTCTTACAAAGAATTTTTACAAGATACTTACAAACTTGATATTATAAGAAATAATGTTTTTTTTTAAGTGATAACCCTCAATTCTAGTTTTAATTATACAAATTAACATTGAAATCAAAATTTATGAACGATGCGGATCTCCCGTTCCGTGCGAGCGCTCTTTCCACTGAGCCAACCGTTCGAGTGACGTATCGTTGATAAATCTTGTATGTCTTGTTCAACTCTTAGGTTGCTTGTAGCTCCATATCGTTCATAAATTTTGTTTTCAAATTTGTAATGCAATGCAATTATCTAATGCAACAACAGAAAATGTACTTAGGTCTCGAATTAGTAATATAAATATATTATGACACAAAAGATAAGAGAAAGTTTCAGAGTAATATCCGTTGAGTTCTAGAAAAGATACTTTCTAGAGTTGATAAGCGTCAAGCAACGTTCCCTGCAACGAATTGAAAAGCAATGAACCGCAGAATTCAATTCCATATTGAAAGTCCTTCAGATCTCCCGCCTTTTCCACGATCATCTGAATACCTTGATTCAAATTTGCCGTTTAGCAATTACGTTCTTTTTCAAAATACGAAACGTATTCCGTATACGATAGTTGCTATGGGATACTTGAAGCAAATTAATTTTGTTCCTACAAACAAAATTACTTGATAAGATGTAAGTTTTTATTTTAGCTGACACTAAGGGAATCTTTAGACTTTTTTTATGGAACGGGACGAGCAGGATGATCAGCTGATGGTAATTGATACGCCGTACCCATTACAATGTAGTGCCGTCCGAATTCACGAAAACCCCAAAAATTCTGAGCGGAACTACAATTGCGCTCGTCACTTTGAGACATAAGATGTTAAGTCTCATTTGCCCACTAATTTAACTAGCTACGGTGCCCTTCAGATCATAGCAGAAATAGGCACCGTTGTGGTACCTATAATCTAGCCATAGCCCATAATCTAGCTAGCCTAGGTCCATGTTCACAGAAGTCTCATAAGGTTAACAATACTAAGAAAATATTTTATAAAATAGATAGATCACAATATACAACCTTCACAATAATTCAGCTTATCGTAGTTAATTTAAATAAATACCTTTTTAATACGTTGTTTTTAGATTTTGTGCATTCTTTACCAATGGAAGGCACCTTTACACAGGATGCCGGCTAGATTATGGGTACCACAACGGCGCCTATGTCTGCCGTGAAGCAGTAATGTGTTAACATTGTTGTGTTTCGGTCTGTAGGACGCCGTAGGTAGTGAAATTACTGGGCAAATAAGACTTAACATCTTAAGTCTCAAGGTGACGAGCGCAATTGTAGTGCCGCTCAGAATTTTTGGGGTTTTTCAAAAATTCTGAACCGCATTGCATTGTAATGGGCAAAGCGTATCAATTACTATCAACTGAATGTCCTGCTCATCTCGTCCCTTATTTTCATAAAAAAATACTTGTTTTTGTTTTCTGAGTCTTATGCAAGGAATATTTTTTTATTATTATATCGCCATGAAATGTTTAAATTTAAGCTAAAACTGTGGTCATAACAATATTGAATTCACAGTAAAAATTCATATTTCCTTATAATGACTCTGTTATATCGATAGAGCAAACTTAAACAGAATAGAAACGTTCACTAAAGACCTACTTACCATGTAAATTCAACGTCGATCTTTCAGTTCTTCAACTGACATTCTTCTATCGCTCAAGGGTTCTGTGTAGTAAGTACAACTAGTCGTAAAAGAAACAATTTCTGAGATGTACACCGGCTCTTTTTAAAGTTTAATTCGTAAGAGCATCGAGTAGCATGATTTCTTAACCTGAAATTGTTGGTATGTTAAAACTGCAATTGGTAATCCGATGGTATGGAAAAAAAGAATTGACATCCCTAATTTTTTAAAACTTCCCTGTAAATAACATTTCTTGTTCTTCTTTCGGGTTGAAGAAAAATTTGGTGAACTGACTCTGGAGCACGCCACAAAGAACTGGCCATGCAAGAAACTATCATTTCTGAGATCTATACAGACTAGTTTCAAAGTTTGGCACTATGCTTTGTTAATTGTCATCACATAGCATAGTTTAACCGGAAATTGCAGACGTTTCAATTCAAAGTGGTTATCCGATGGAATCAAGGGAATCCTAGGGATAAAGACTGTTTCCCCTTGGTTGATGCCAGTAAAAATGGTGGCTTCGATCATGTGTTTATGTAAGGTCTTGACCTGAAGTCTGGTTCCATTGCAAAGTTTTAAAGGGTTTAGTTTGCGCACTAAAATAATTGGAGCGCCAACTTTGAGGTGGCAAAAGAGTGTGAAGGAACTCTATAGGATAATGCACAGCATCATCAACCTCCAATACACTAAAGATTCATATTTTATTTGAACTAGGTAAAAAATTATAAATACTGTTGGCTGAGTCGTTTCTTGGAGAAAGAATAGCTCCTTCTCTCAGCCATGCAGGGCAATTTACTCCAGATTGAATAATATGGGGGTAGATTCTGTCCGTTAAGCTACTCAGATCCCTCACAACATGACCAAGATTACTGGAAATGTTTATTTTACATCCCTCCTCCAAAATATTTCCCTCACCAATATCTAGCAAATTGGAGAACTACTCCGCCTTTGAATCATGTTGAAGAAAGACACCCATATTTAATTTTTAAGGACAAAATATAAACTCTAGGCTATAGAACTGATGACTTAAGGCAAGCCTTCACTTAAAATCATTTCATTTCATTTCGTTTCGTTTCGTTTCGTTTCGTTTCGTTTCGTTTCGTTTCGTTTCGTTTCGTTTCGTTTCGTTTCGTTTCGTTTCGTTTCGTTTCGTTTCGTTTCGTTTCGTTTCGTTTCGTTTCGTTTCGTTTCGTTTCGTTTCATTTCATTTCATTTCATTTCATTTCATTTCATCTCATCTGCACGTGTCCCTCGTGAGCAACAGGCAACGTCTGTCTGAAGTCACCAGCCAATAGTACCGTGACTCCGCCCATAAGTCGGTTACCATTCCTTATATCTTGGAGTTCGATTTAGAGCTTCAATGCCTTTCTTATGGGCTATAGTTCACTCATCCCATACAATAATTTTGGGTTCTCAAAGCACGTGTTCAGGTTCAAAGGTAATTTGAAATCAGAATGAGCCGTCTTGACTTCATCAAGCAATCCCTCTTCTAAGTAAGTATAACAATTTTTTTTATTTAATAATTTTATCATCAAAAGGCGTAGGTGTCATGGTACTTTAATTATATAGGAACTTCATAAGACTTTCATTCAACATTTCAAACCCAATTTCATCCCTTTAGGAGAGTTTTCCTATAATATTTTCTTAGCTGATACCTACTCCATCAAAAGACCTACCAAACTTGAAATTTAAGAATAATTAAAACTTTCTCATACAAAATGTCATTCTCTTTTTAACCACCCTTAACCTTCACAAAATAACGTATAGGTACAGATTTTCATTATTTATAGCGAGTAACTTAAATTACGAACTTTATGTCTCAAACTTCAACAAAATAGGACTTTCATACAACCTTCCAACCCCCATTTCATCCGATTTTTTTTATTTAAAGCTAATAATCTAAATTGCTCCCTATGAAGAACCTACATTTCAAATTTCTAGTTGTAATAACCATAGTTACAACTTTTATAAACAAACTTCACCCCCCTATTTAACCACCCTTTAAAGGGTATTGCTCAAAATAACATACAGATTACTTTTATTTAAAGCTAATAACCTATATGTAAATTTTCACGACTTTAACTTCAAAAACATAGGGCTGTCATTCAACCCTTTCATTTCATTCGACCCTTTCACCCTATAAAAAAAAATATAATTAATATGTAATTATTTAGTATTTTAAATTTATATGTAAATGGTTGGTGCTGATTAGTTGAAATTTCATTCAAGATAAATATGTGAACTTTACTTATTACAACGGTGAGTACAAATCTGTGTACCTTTGATGTGTTTGATATAAGCGAATATTCATTGGTCCATACAATTTAGCGCCGGATAAACCGGGTTGTACTAAGCTATGTTTTTTATGGAAAGATACGTGTTATGGTGTATGGGTGTTAGTGTTTGTTAATGATTGAAGACCATTTTACTGCTACGTACTCTGCTACGTAGAATAGCCCACCACCGTGCCGTAGTTTGTAGGACATCTCACGTAGCAAAGCAGCCATATGCTCGCCCCTGTTTTGATGTTTCTCAAGAGTGATAGTTTTATTGAAAACTTAAAAAAGTTTAATAAATATATAGTATTAAGTATGAATCATATTTTAGTCAGTTTACTATTAATCATGTATTAAGTTGAATTTCGTGTTTTAAAGTTTTTTTTTATGAAAATAAGGGACAAGACGAGCAGGACGTTCAGCTGATGGTAATTGATACACCCTACCCATTACAATGCAGGGCTGCTCCTGATGATTGAAAAACTTAAAAATATGAGCAGCACAACAACTGCGCTCGTCACCTTGAGCCATAGAATGTCAAGTCTCATTTGTCCAGTAATTTCACCAGCTACGGCGTCCTTCAGACCGAAATACAGAAATGCTTAAGTTTAGTTCAACATAGTAGTGAATTTAAGATTGTGGTGACGGTTTCAGATGTATGACTTTGTTGAATGATTGGCTTAAGTCCAACCAATGTCGGTGCAGACAGACCTCGAATACTGTTCTTATCATAATAAGTGCGAGGCATGACGTTATTTTCTTGAGAATACAAATGTCGTGCCAAATTGTCTGCCATCGAAGTAGTCCAATTTAAAAAGCAATTTTGCAAGCTATTGGTTCACCGATTACAGCAAGTTATATGTATTTTATATAAATTCGAAATATGTATTTTAGATAATTTATTAATATTTTTAACCGACTTCAAAAAAAGGAAGAGGTTCTGAATTCGTCGGTTTTTTTTATGTTTGAGGTATCAAAACTTTCGACTGGGTGAACCGATTTTGAAAATTCTTTTTTATTTGAAAGCTGGTGATTCCCAAGTAGTCCCATTGTAATTTGGTCCAGATCTGACAGTTGAATCCATGAGAAAACCATAAAAGTCTTAAATTTTGCTATACATACGTATAGCAAAGTGGATGCTAAATTTACGATTAACTCAATAACGCGCCAACCGATTTCGACGATTATTTTTTTATTGGAAAGCATATACTTCAAAAATACTTTGGTGAGAGTTTGTTTAGGTTCTGATTACGAAATCCATGACAAAGTAACGGAACACTGTCTGTAACCAAATTGCAAAGTATTTACGTTCATTGCTGCATTGAAAGATTTAGTATATTTACACATATTTAAATAAATTGTTAGTTAGTGTACTTTAAATTCACTAAAAATCATAAAATTAAAAAAAAAACAACCGCCTTCAGAAACACTATTCCACAACAATAGATACAATGTGCACTAAGAAGTATAAAAATAATTACATATTTTTATACAATCTAATTAATTAATCTTATTCTACTATAGCTACGATCATTGTAATTTTTGGAGTCGTTGTCATCCAAGGTAGGTTTGTTACAACATACATATTAATAGGTGAGATGTGCTAGAGTCGTGAGGAGGCGAGAGGCGAGAGCGGGTTGCAGCGGAAGGACACCGATTCCAAAAATAACAATAATCGTAACTAGAATTACATTAATTAATTAGCTTGTATAAAAATACGCAATTATTTTTGTACTTTTTAGTGCACATTATATAAATATTGTTTTAGAATAGTGTTTTTGAAGGCGGTTGTTTTTTTGTTAAGTTATTTTTTGGTCGCTAACCATGGGCCTTATGGGGATGCTAATTGTCGCTCAGAGAGCAATCGAGAGGGCTACGCTCGGAGTTTCCCTGCGAGGTTGAATCAGAAATGAGGAGATCCGCAGGAGAACCAAAGTCACCAACATAGCCCAAATGATTGCGAAATTGAAGTGGCAGTGGGCAGGGCACATAGTTCGACGGATAGATCTCCGGTACCGGAAGACGCAGTGTTGGTAGACAAGACCTAGTGTTCGTTGACAAGATGGACCGATTATCTGGTCAAGATCGCCGGAATACGTTGGATGAGGGCAGCGCAGGACCGGACGTCGTGGAGATCTTTTGGGGGAGGCCATTGTTGGAGTGGACGTCTTCCGGTTGATGATGATGATTGATATTTTTGATTTTATCCTCCATCCATATTATTATAAAAACTCATTCAACTTCATTTAATAAACCACCAATTTAAGTTATATGCGTATAATAAAGTATATTTATACTACATAGTAATATTATCTTGCCCATGTAATTTATTTGCCTTTTGGGCGTGGCGGTATACACGTCCATTAACCCGGCCCCTGGGAGAGTAGAGCCACCTTCTCTACTCTTCACTTGGGCAAGTCCTGTCTGGCGCGTCCATGTCGCGGGGGTGGGCATCTTACACTTCAGCAAGCCGGAGTGTGTAGATGGCGGAGTTCAGCAGGGACCCAGTACTGCGGGGTATAACGCAGAACCCGTGCCCAGGGTTACGGGTGAAGACCTCAACGGTGGTGAATGCGGAGACAACAGTTGTCGGTACGGACTAACCAGCGGAGGAGGCAAGCTACAGGGGCGTAGAACCTGGATCCTGATGGAGGGCAGCGGTAACCATCAGTACCGAAGTGAAGCGAAAGAACCATATGTTCTGAACCGGTTCACTCTTGGATTAGTATAGCCACTGAGGCTATAGTACCGCGATGTAGAAAGTAACGGGAACTTACTACATTATTTATCCCATGAGAGTTGCAATGATGAGTATGTTTAAAGACAGAGTAAGACCGCCTGGCAACCCGCGTAGCGACCGGCGCCCTGAGTTTTCCGGGGCTGAGGGTGTGAAATGGGTTACCGGCCATCAGGATGCAGGCAACCAGGCATCCTATGGAAAAAATGCTACTGGAAGAAGAAGAAAGAATATTAATTTAAGAAACGATCTTCGCATAGGTACATGGAACGTTCGAGGGCTTCTTGAAGATGGAACATGGATATTCTGGAACAAGAACTTGAGCGATGCAAACTCACTATCACGGGAATCAGTGAGACACATTGGAAAGGTAGCGGCCACTTTGACTCCGAGAAACATACCATCTATTTCTCCGGCAACGATAAAAGTAGCTTTTCGGGTGTGGCTATTGCGATCCCTAAATTATGTAAAATCTCGGTGCTTGGATATCACCCAATTAATGATAGAATTATTTCCATTAAACTTAGCGCATCACCGACCCCACTCAACATAATTCAAGTCTATGCTCCTACAAGTTCTGCCAAAGATGAAGAAGTAGAAGACTTCTATTGTCAACTGGAGTCTTCAATAGCTAAGATCCCCAAAAGAGAGCTATTAATCATCATTGGGGACTTTAACGCCAAGGTGGGAAACACCACAATGAATACGGGCATACGACATATTGTTGGGAACTATGGCCATGGTGTTCGTAACACAAGGGGTGAACGACTCATAGAGTTTGCAGCCGATAACAACATGGCCATAGCAAACACGATGTTCAAACACCATCCTAGCCTAACTACGCCTATATACCTGGACCTCCCCTGTTGGCAAACACCGCAATCAGATAGATTAGATATTAGTGAGAACCAGATGGAAAAGTTCAATTGCCAATACACATACCTTTCCCGGTGCTGATTGTCATTCCGACCATCAACTGCTCATTGGGAAGCTGCGATTGAAATTGCAAAGAGCAAGACAAATTAAAATGGCTAGAAGAATGGAGGTGAACGATCGAAAGTCACTAACCACCTCGATACAGAACAGACATGCCGCATGGAGAGCAGGTATCGGAAACAATGACTCTAACTACTTGTGGATCTCGGCAAAAACATATATTGTGGAGGCGATTGCTGAGTCACAACCGAAAACAGTCTTACCAAAACGACAACATTGGATGACGGAAGAAACCTGGCATTTGATTGAAGAGCGCCGAAAACTTAAAGCCAGTGGTGCTAGCATTACGAAGCTAAATGCCAAGTAAGCTATCATACAAGCTGCTTGCCGACGTGACCGCAATAACCATCTGAGTAAGATATGTCATGAACTGGAACAGCACTCCGACAAATATCAAACCAAAGATCTGCATGATAAGGTGCGATACATAACACGCCAATTTAAACCTAAGACGTGGGCTGTTGAGGACTCCGCTGGGAATACGGTTACGGAGATAAAGGATATCGTGAATGTGTGAAAGGAATATTGTCAATCATTATTTTCCAATAATTTGGTACTAAGCTTCACATGTTCTCCCCACAACATACTTGTCCGTGAACCCGACATCATGCGGGATGAAGTACGAGCAGCAATTACACACCTCAAATGCAATAAAGCCATAGGTTGTGATGAGATCCCAATAGAAGTCCTCAAAGCGATGGGAGAAGCTGGAGTTGATATTTTATATACCATCTGCTGTAAAATATGGGAGACTGGAATATGGCCTGACGATTGGTCAAAATCCATTTTCATTCCACTGCACAAAAAAGGGTCCACCAAGAAATGCATCAACTACCGACTCATATCCTTGATATCTCATGCAAGTAAGGTGATGCTCCACATAATTAATACAAGGCTGTTGGCCTACCTCTCAAGGCAGATTGCACCCGAGCAAGCCGGATTTGTTAAGGGAAGAGGCACTCGGGAACAAATTCTTATACTGCGTCAGATTATTGAGAAGGCCAGAGAATTCAATACAACCCTTTACATCTGCTTTGTGGACTTTCGCAAAGCATTTGACACGGTCATATGGACACACCTTTGGAAGATACTTGCGGAAATGGGTGTACCATCCCATTTAATAGTTCTATTGAGGAGGTTGTATGAGCACGGTACTGCAGCGGTACGAGTGGATGATACCCTTTCAAGCGAATTCAAGACTGAGGCTGGTGTACGACAAGGATGCATCTTATCGCCATTACTCTTTAACATCTACACAGAGTATATTATGCGCATTGTCTTGGAAGATTGGAACAAAGGAATATCTGTTGCGAGACGCGTGATAAATAACCTCAGATACGCTGATGATACTACCCTTCTCGCACAGACTAGAGAAGATATGGAAAATTTTCTAAACCGTCTAGAAAGTACCAGTCTCCAATTCGGACTTATTATTAACCGAGACAAGACGAAGGTGATGATAGTAGACCGGGCCGAACAAATTGGAACCAACGTACCCTATATAGCCAACTGTGAAGTGGTTCAGACCTATATTTATCTTGGTTCTACTATATCAAGTACTGGAGGATGTGGCGACGAGATCAGACGACGGTGCGCCATCACGAGGTCTGCAGTGGAACAACTGGGAAAGATTTGGAGGGACAGGAGGGTTACCAAGAAGACTAAAGTCAGATTGATGAAATGCCTTGTGTTTCCAATCTTTCTCTATGGAGCCGAAACTTGGTCTCTGAGACTGCAGGACCGCTGTAAAATCGATGCATTAGAGATGTGGTGCTGGAGACACCTCCTAAAGATCCCGTGGACGGCATTTCGCACCAATGTATCCATCCTCAAAGAGCTTCGTATTAAAGACAGACTATCGTCAATTGTGCAACTAAGAATACTGAAGTTCTTTGGTCACGTCTCTAGAAATGAGAACTCGATGGAGAGACTGGTAGTTCAGGGCCAGGTGGAAGGCAAGAGAGCACGCGGTCGATCGCCAACCCGCTGGATAGACGCCATCACAAAGGCTACTGAGTCCACCATAGTCCAGTGTACTCGCAACGCCTCTAACCGTCAGAAATGGAAGCACATCGCCAGGAGATCTACCCTCAGAAAGGATGTTGACCCACCGAACACTCCACCATGTACCTCGTCAGCGCAACCACGACCACTCTGACAAGAGTGTCCGACTAAGAAGATGTAATTTATAAAAAGAAATATTTAATACGAAATTGGCTAAGCTGAGCAAAAACATGGCACGGCCGTACCAACCTTTTCTTGAAGTAGTTCAGGCCATTTTTCAGGCTTTAGTTAGGCTTGAATTTAAATTTCAGTAAATTTGAATCAGTAGTTAGTAGAATTACGTTTATAATAATAAGTCAAAATTTCTTTATTTTGTCATTCACTGACTTACCGATCATCTAAAGTTTGTTGCTTCTAGCAGACAAAGAAGCTTCAAGTTTAGAATAGTATTAGTAATTTGTGTACAAAACAAAAAAAAAAACAATTATTTTGCAATTTCAGTCCAGTTTTCTAGATACTTTAACTGCATAACTTACTTTGTTATTCCTTATATTATGTATCAGATTACAAAGTAATTTATACAGTTGGTGTTTGTGTTGCAAGTTTACGTGGTACTTTCAAGAGTCACATCTAACTAATGTCGACTTTGGAAGTATTAAGGCGCGAAGTTCTCAATTTGTGAATTCAATGGCCTTTTTACCGTCCAGATTTATGAAAAATTTTAACATCAAAGCCACCGAGAAAAACCCATACAGACAATGATGGGCTTGGAGAAAAACTGTAGCTGAAACTCAATAAGTACTACTAGAAAAGAAAAAGAGAAAGTCTACTTGTACGTTACTCGTACACTGGAGTACTTATTTAAAATGATAAAACCGAATAAATTGTAGAAACGGTTTAATTTACGTGCTCGTTAATTACAATCGAAGCTTGATATAAAGAATGATGCGAGCAACTTCCATTACGTGTATATAAAATCAATGTGACAGATCCAACTACAACATTGTGGGTAATGTTAGAAAAATATTGATGCGTTGTGAAGTACCGCCGTGCATGTTTTTTCTCTCTCTCGTTTTTTGTCTCCGAATTTTAACTCTCGACGAGTTCCTCCGCGGCTAGTAAGGGGCAGAGTCGTGTGAAGGGCCTCCGGTAACATCCATGGGTAGTTTGAACGTCAGCTACACGGCTTACACCATCAGGGCCAGGAAAGAGTTTGATGATGCGGCCCATACGCCAGCATAGTGGTGGCAGGTTGTCATCCTTTAGCAGTACTAGATCACCAACGTTCAGGGAAGAGTCATTAGTCCTCCATTTTGATCTTTGGTGGAGTTCGGACAAATACTCCTTCTGCCATCTACGCCAAAAATGCGGCCAGATTTGTTCTATCTGCTGGTATCGCTTGAATTGAGAGGCCTTGCAATCTTCTAAGCTCGGTGAAGGTAGAGCAGTCAGCGGCCGTCCAAGCAGGAAGTGCCCTGGGGTAAGGAAAAGAAGGTCATTGGGGTCGGTGGACATAGGATAAAGTGGGCGACTATTTAAAACGGCCTCTACTTGTGCAAACAATGTGGATAATTCCTCGAAAGTTAAATGTGTGTTTTTTTTTATGATAATAAGGGACGAGACGAGCAGGACGTTCAGCTGATGGTAATTGATACGCCCTGTCCATTACAATGCAGTGCCGCTTCTTTCTTAAAATTCTGAGTGGAACCACAATTGCGCTCGTCACCTTGAGACATAAGGTGTTAAGTCTCATTTGCCCAGTAATTTCACTAGCTACGGCACCCTTCAGACCGAAACACAGTAATGCTTACACATTACTGCTTCACGGCAGAAATAGGCGCCGTTGTGGTACCCATAATCTAGCCAGCATCCTGTGCAAAGGAGCCTCCCACTGGTGTTGCCCATCACACGTCTTATGTGAAATTTTGCCGACTTGACCCCGGCCTCCCAAATGCCACCAAAGTGGGGAGCGTACGAAGGAGTGAAGACAAACTTAATTTCTTCTTAATTGGAAAAATCTAGAATTGACTTGCGATTAAGTTTTAAGAAGTTATTTATTTCCTTAGCTGCTCCTACGAAGTTGCGACCATTATCGCTAAATATTTCTGGAGGTCTACCCCGGCGAGATATGAATCTACGTAAAGTAAGGATGAAGGAGTCCTTCGAGAGATCACTGACAGCCTCCAAATGGATACATTTGTATCTTAAGCAAATAAAAATACACAAATAGCATTTAGTAGTCTTACCTCCGCGCCCTTTCTTATTTAAGACAAGCAAAGGTCCAGCAAAATCTATTCCTACACTACGAAATGGAAAATCCACCGTAACGCGCTGTGATGGTAAATTCCCCATTAAGGGTGATAAGGTCTTACCCTGTGTCTTTTTACACAAAATGCAGTTATGAACAGTTTTCCTGGCGAGGTGCCGACCATTAATAGGCCACACATACTGTCTAATGCAAGCAAGAAGGAGCTGTGGTCCAGCATGTAATTGGTGAATGTGTTCCCTTTCAAATATTAATTTAGTGAGATGATGAGAGGATTGTAGCAAAATAGGATGTTTACTTTGATAAGGTACATCTGAAGCGGTCAGACGACCCCCCACGCGAATTAAATTATCTGCATTCATGAAAGGTGTGAGTGAAATAATGTTAGACCTTATACTAATGGACTTCCCTTTAGAAAGTAGGACATATTCAAGCGGAAAAGATTGCTTCTGTGCCTTACGGCATAAAAGATGAAATGAAGATTGCATTTTCTGGAGGCTAAGAGCTCCAGAACGTCTAAGTGATTTAGGGTTCTGTAAATTATAAAAATATCTTAATATATATGCGTAATCACGTTTAATTTTATATAAACTACTATATTTATCAAATGGAATTATATTGTCAGATGAATTGTTTTCGATTTTAGCTATATTTAATTTTATTTCAGGAATTTCACAATCATCAATTTCAGAATGAGGTAATGTGGGCCAATAGATATCTTCCTTATATAAAAAATCAGGCCCTGACCACCATATTTTATGGTTCTTTAACTCTTCTGGGTAGACACCGCGTGAAACCAGATCAGCTGGGTTGTCATAGGTAGGTACATAGCGCCAACTAGAAAGATTTGTTTGTTCTAGTATTTCTGCTACTCTATTAGCTACGAAAGTTTTTAATTTTCTAGAGGTTGTACGTAACCAAGTAAGTTGGAACGACGACGCTGGAATCACACCAAAACAACTGACGGGTTATCGGGAACCGAAGAGAGTCGACGACTGCCTTGTAGAGACGAGCGGCCAGCAATGCCGCACATAGTTCTAGGCGGGGTATGGTGCAAGCTTTGATAGGGGCCACCTTTGATTTTGAACATAAAAGTGTTACATGTTTTCTACCTGCGCCATCAATGGACCTAACATAGACACAGGCACCATATGCCTTTTGAGAGGCATCGCAGAAAGTATGCAACTCCGTCACAACAGGTGAGTGGCAAAGAACCAGTCTTGGTATCTTAATAAGAGATAGATTAAATAAGTCACTAGAAAATTTACGCCAAGACTTTTCTATTTCTTTAGAAACATATTCATCCCATCCGACCATATCAAGCCAAAGTTGCTGCATTATTAATTTAGGTATTATAATACAGGGGCTCACCAAACCAAGCGGGTCGAAGACTTTAAATGATGACGATAAAATATAGCGTTTAGTAATTTTGCCATTGGCTGGAGGAACTTCAAACGAATAATGTAAACAATCTGTCCTAGAATTCCATCCTAAACCAAGAGCATTTGAAGATTCACTAATGATCAGATCAGAATCTGTAGAGTTTTCACAGCAAGCCTTAAGAACAGAAAGTGAATTTGATTTGTATTTTCGCAAATTAAAGCAGCCTGTTTTTAATGCATCTGACACAGCTCGTTGTATATATTTGAGTTCGTTTTCGGAATTGCTGCCTGTAATTAAGTCGTCTTCATAAAAATTGCGCTGTATTATTGTTTTAATAAGCGGATCCTCGCAGTCCTCTCCAAGCTGCCAGAGGCATCTCGTGCTCAAATAGCTGGCACTTGCGAAACGAATTCTAAGGGGTTGATGCTCTTCTTCTCTCCATACTATTTTTTGAAGATTCCGATCGGAATTTTCCAATTCCACTTGACGGAATAACTTCTCAACGTCGCCCGCCAGGATATACTTGTAAAACCGAGCTCGAATTAATATGGAGAAAAGTGAGTCCTGAATTTGAGGCCCCGTCATTTGTATGTCGTTGACACTGAGACCAGAGGTAGTGCGAGCCGATGCATCAAAAACCACTCTAATTTTTGTGGTCTCGCTGTCTTCCTTGAAAACTTCATGATGAGGTAAGAAGTAGCATAAGCTTAGTTTTAAATTATTAAATAAAATTTCAGAGAGATGACCTAACTCCCCATATTGTCTAATGAACTGCACATATTGCGATTTAATATCGGGCTGCCTTCTGAACCTGCGTTCTAAATTATAAAACCTTTTTTTAGCTTGATTGAAGGAGTCGCCCAGACAATCAGGTGAGTCAATAAGAGGTAATTTAACTGAAAATCTGCCATTCTCTAGGCGGCAAGTGTGCTTCAAAAAATGATCTTCACATGCTTGCTCGCCTTCGCTTAAATGTGATTTTGATGGGATTTCTTCCAATTCCCAGAATCTACTTATGTGTTCCATGTTGTCAATATGACAAGCATTTGCAAGTATATTATTAGATTTAATTTTACCTATGTCTTGTTTATGCCGCAGGGGACCCCCAATCAACCATCCCAACTTTGAATTATGTAATTTAGGAAGGTTGGGTCCTAATGACCGCTGCTCACAACCTATTAAATCCCAAAACAAATCTGAGCCTATGAGTACATCTATAGAAGAAGGCCGATAGAAACTGGGATCAGCTAAGGTAATATTATCAGGAAAATTAAATAACTTAATATTTATGAACATTTGTGGTACTGCACTCGTTAGTTCATTCATTATTAAAAAGTTTGAAGTAATACTAAATGATAAAATTTTCGATTTTAATTGGGCAATGCAATATTCAGATACTGTGCCTGAGTCATTGTTGCCAAAACCAATTATTTTTGTAGCGTTAATAGGATTAGCCTTTAAAGACAACCTTTGTTTCAGGTTCAAGCTTATAAAAGAAGATTGGCTCCCACAGTCAAGTAGAGCCCGAACTGTTTCAGATTGATTAGTGTTAGGATTACAACTTTGATCAAGGCGGTAGATAAAAGAGCTTGGTTAGTACCTTGATTGCTACAATTGGCTAGCGTCTCAGTGGAACTATTGGGGTTTTTTAAAGGAACGGCTTCGTTAGTAGGAAGATGCAATATCGTATTGTGTCTCTTGTTACATTCACGACAACGTCCTAAGCGACATTTGAACGCAGACTGACTAGACCTTAAGCAATTAAGACACAATTTTAATTTAGTTGCTTCAGTAATACGCTCGTTTATGCTCTTTGCCTTAAAAGAAGGGCAGTCGTATATCCTATGGTCTGCAGAATTACAACACGGGCAGAGATATGATGAGGACGCTTGAGGTTGTGTATGATTGTTGCTGTTTCTAATATACGCGTATGATTTAGAAAGGTTATGTTTCTGTTTGTTAGAAGTAATCTCCTGACACTGCTTAATATGAGTATGCTTGGAGGTGTCTTCTGTCTTATTAGGATTTAAAGACTCTAGTGCACGATTATTTAAAAATTTAAAGAAGTCCTTTAGACTAGGTGTGTCAGTAGTCAACGCGTTACGATGTTCTTCCCATTTCCCAAAAGTATTATTATCCAATTTGGAAGCTACTAAATGGATTATTATTACGTCCCAGTGTTCTGTAGTTTGTCCTAAGTTGGAAAGAGTTCGCAGATTTTTTGTTATATGGTCGACCAGGAAGCGTAGTGATTTCTCAGACTCCTTGGGTATAGAATTAATATTAAACAGTGCACTTAAATGGTGACTAATCAATAACCGTTTATTGTCGTAACGCTCAAGTAACAGGTTCCAAGCTTCCTTGTAATTATCAGAAGATACCTCTAGGTTTGATACAATTCGAGCTGCTTTACCATCTTAATACGAAAGTAAGTAGTGGAATTTATTTATTGAGCTAATTCTATTATTCTCATGAATTAATGATCTAAATGTATCGCGAAATTCCATCCAGCGAAAGTAAGATCCGTTGAACTTAGCCACTTGCATTAAAGGTAGCTTGAAACCCATCTCGTTGTGATCAAAAGCGCACTGACTTGCATTTTGACAACTACTTGAATCCTGAATTCCCTCATCCCGACTATGCAACTGTAATAATTCCTGGGCTGTTACAATATTGCTAATAAATTCTCCTTCAATGTTCTCACGCTCTTCAAGTTCGTTCTCTAACTGACCAGAATTAAAAATTTCTATTTGACTTTGAAGGTCGTCAAATTTCGTAGATAAAGTTTCGAATTTGCTTAGTTTAAGCGTAAGTTCTGCTCTTCGTGCAGCAGTAAATATTTCCAACGTAGATAATCTTTCTAAATAATTCTTAAATTTAGTAACTTGACCCTTAACTGAACTACGTCTAACATTTAATTCGGTCTCATTTCCTAAACCCATTTTAATAGTACTTAAATTAGATTTTGGACGTCACGTAATAGAAAAAAAATGTTGTTTGTATAAAACTCCACGAACAAGAAATTAAGTTATGTTTTAAATTCAAAATTATTAAATTACAAAATAAACCAAACAAAAGTTACGCTCACTCCCCTCGTTAGTGGTACTTGCTGCAGAGGAGACCGAAGCTGTTGGCTGCGATGCACCTGCCACCTGCTACCACCTCACTCCACGATGTCGAGGTAGTACCGGAAAGCTAGCGACGCACGGGCAAGCCTGGAATGTTCGGCGAGATAATCACTAAACGAAATCAACGAATAAGGATACGGCAGTCTTACTTTAATAATACACTTAGCGAAGGAGATATTTTATTATAACTAATATATTTATTTAATTAACTACCTACGCAACATGAAGTTTATTGAATGAAAATTAGTTCAATATTCAATTAAACTGCTTTGAATTCGTAAATAATTGTAATTTACTATTGGGAGCTTTAAGAAAAACTGTTTTAAAAAACGATAACTATCACACAAACGTATGTAAATAACAAATAAAATTGTATAATGCAATAGTAAAAAGTTTGACCTTTGAACTTATAGGTTAACAACCAACAACCACAAGCGAAAACAATTCAAAAAATGGATTAAGAGGATAGGATGTAGATGTGATTTAATAGAATGGAAAGGAAAGGCACTTAGCTTGGTGAATCCTGCTGCGCTGCGGCGTGACGTTGCAAATCTCATCAATGTCCGGCGATGCTAGAGTCCTTCTATGCTATTCCCGTTGTATATTCCGAAGGCTGGTTGTGGCGTGGTGCTGACCGACTGATGGCTGCGGTGCTGTGCTGGCCAACTTCAGCTAGACTTTGAAACTGTGTAATAATTTCGGATCTCGATTCACTATTCCGGTCCGTTTGGTACGTGTCCTGTCACGGTCGCTAATTATGTACGTTACTCGTACACTGGAGTACTTATTTAAAATGATAATACCGAATAAATTGTAGAAACGGTTTAATGTAAGTACTCGTTAATTACAATTGAAGCTTGATAGAAAGAATGATGCGAGCAACCTCCATTACGTGTATATAAAATTAATGTGACACATCCAACTACAACATTGTGGGCAATGTTAGAAAAATATTGACGTGTTGTGAAGTACAGCCGTGCATGTTTTTAGACGCCTGAACACTACTGACAAAAATGCCCTTATGCAACCAATTTCGGTGATCTGACCTTGAACATGAAATTATCCGTACTTATTGCCCCATGGGTTTTCAAAGCGCGATTCTAATAAAATGTCTTCCTAAAATATTTCTTATAAACCTAAAAAATAATGTTTATAAGTTCGTAAAGCAAGTTTCAGATAATATGCAGTCCTGATAGTTTTAAAAGGACAGGGGACTTAAGTTGAAAGGAATGCAACTTGATAAAACAAATAAAATACATTGTGACCACATACGAAGTTACATTAACGGCATGGCAAGCAGGCAGGTGTCAGCAAGCTATAAAATGCGGAAAATTTTAACAATTTAACGAAACTACGTTTTGTCCATATGCCATTTATTGTACAAGCTTTTCCAATGTTTGAAGTTTATATAATTTAAACGTTAATAAAATATAATGAAGAGAAATTAGTCGCCTCATTAACGTGGGCTACTCTCATTCATTTTCAACACTTTTTGTCTGTGGCTTTGGTTATCCAGTGCGATCCTAGTCATTGAATAAATTAAATTATCCGAAAAATTTGAGAAAAATCCTATCTCTGACGTCCTCGCAAGCATGTACCAACTCGTGGGAGTTCGAAGGTATCTTCTTTTCTAGTCCGATGGTAAAAATTGGTAGAATTACGCTTAGGACGATGCAGATCTGATAATATTATTTAATTAAGCATGACACAAACATTAATACGACAAAACTTGTTGAAGAGTTCAACATTATTTTCAAAATACCTTTCGAATTTGTTTAAATATACTTAACGTATATGGTCAGTAAAGTGCGTATACAGAGCTTAATATTTATATATAAACATCAAGTAGCCCATAATGTTAACCAATCAATTTCAAAAGACAAAAGCTTTAATATATTCAAAAGACACCCACAGAAATATTATAACTAGAGCAATTTACATATCTAACATAAATTGATAAGCGACTGCAGTATCGCTGTCTATCTATCTATGTCTATCTTATATGAAATAGATTTCATCATCGTCATCATTACAGCCGGAAGATTTCCACTGCTGGAAAAAGGCCTCCGCCAAAGACGGCCATGACGGTCATGTTAGTGACTTTGGTTCTCCTACCTTCTCATTTCTGTTCCGATCTTGCTGCATCCAAGCATAGCCCAGTCTATTGCTATCTTTACCAAAATTGTACCTGTCCAACTAGATTATTATTCCAAGGTAGAGGTAAGTACTCGTTTAATTCGTTTAATTTAATTAATTTCGAGAGGACAGTTCCCAACTGTTCCGGGAGTAGGTGTAGGTCTTATCCACGTTCATTTTGAGACCTATTCCTTGGGAAGCTGTATTGAGGCCATTGAGCATAAGGCCCACGTTTTCCATGGTCTCAGCCATGATTACGATATCCTCTGCGAATTAAAATAATAAAAATAAATGCTAACAACAAATAAACTACAAGTTCCTACATCCCTTATATTACATAGGCAGTGCGACATTAATCTAATCTTATATGATTTAATTACATTAACAAACCTAACGAGTTCACTGTCGGAATTCATGATTTGCATTCAAAAGAATTACGAAACCGTTACACAGACTCAGTTGTACCCAGCGGGCGTCACCATTCATTAATATTAATTATTCTTGCAACACCCTCCAGTCGTTGTCCTCTCTTGCATAATTTGAAATTCGCACCACTGTTAATTACGATAGCTTGGCTTGAAATTTGTTTCCTTGTCTTCATTTTGCTATAAGGCATGCTTCAAACACACAAATTTAAATTATTTCCATCAAAATAAAAGTGTTTTTTCTAACGCATCGAACCAGGACTGTGATCTGCCACCGATTTGGTACTACAGAGCTTGGTGTAAAAATATCCATGCCCTGTAGTATCACATCGGCTACTGCAACGACGCAGGTACTAGGATCATCCCAAAGGAAACAAACCTTGCCCCGAGGGTGTAATGCAAAAAAGGAACGCATCCTATCCCAATCTGCTGAATCAATTTACTGTAGCGCCAAATGCAGCGGGTAGCTGGTGGTTTGCGACGTGGGCGTTGGATAAGAACTACACCCCTGACTAACATTCAACGTTCCTAAAGGGGCGTCGTCAGAGACCTAGTAACTATCAGGATGTGTAGTCAGCAGAAGATTTAATAAGGACGGTATGTGGCTATCCACATCCGGGAGACTGGTGACTCAACCAACTGGGACAAACCATACGTCAATGCAAAATTATGCACAGATCACCCTACGTTGTCCGGTCCTCGACACTAATTTATGCAAAACATATCGGCTCTAGGCCGCTACTTCACGCCGGTATTCTGTGCTGGTGTGGTAATTAACCCGGACGATTCATGCCCGATTGTGCTGACGTCATAAGACGGCGACGTGACTCCCCCACTTCTAAAAATCCCTTGGTCACCTCTTCCGATACCCTCGAGCCTGGGACTCCTCTATTCTTTTTGTGCCCCTGGGAAGCACAGGGAAAATGTAAGATATTGTATGTTTCGTAAAATAGTACATTGTTCACCAATGAAAATGTTGTTTAGTCGAACGTAGGGTGTGTACTCGTATACTCAATTCACCCGATAGGAATCGTACTTTCTCCCGCCTGATTTATAGTACTATTTATAGTGCTTTACACGGCGACTGCGAGGAAGGAAAAACAAAATTTTTCACAAAAACGTAATAAATAGTAAAATCCAAAAATAATCCTAAAATAATGGGTGCATAAGATATTTTTTGTATGTAGCTTAATAGGTTTGAATTGGATTTTCATAGTTAGCAGTTTCTGCCCAGTTGTCACATCAAAAAGACGGTAGGTACTTATCAAGGAGGTGTAGCATAAAACATTTAACTAACCTTCCAAACCATTTATTCTGTAAACTGACTCCAAATTTTGTTGTGCCAACATTAACACAGTAGCCGAAATAGGTATCAATAGAAAAGTCACGAACGGCGGAACACAATAAAATGAGTAATGATTTATCGACGAGCAGGTGAAATGTTGTGAAGGAATTTGTAGAAATGTGTAGCGTCATATATTTTAATGGCGGTGAGTAAAACAAGCTACAAGACGGATCATTATTTCTATTATTAATTAAAGTGGGTCTAGCGCATTAAACAAGGAAAACTAAGACCTAATTTCTGGGCCATAAAGAAACATAAATGTTGATTGTTATTGGTAATTTATGTTAAATAATTATCAAGCAGAAGAATCAACAGACTAAGAGCAAAATTCGTTCTGGCAGATATTGTGACAGAAAATATGTTAAATATTTTGTGGTTGTCCGCATCAAAGTACCTTGTGGTTATAACGCTGACCTGTTTCCGTAGGTTACAATCTTATTATATTTTATGAACCTATTGTATTCACTCTTCTATATTCGCCGTATAAAATCTTTATTGTTATGTATCTCAGAAATACTTTGTTTTTGATTGATGAATCTAGCCTTTATTTTGAATAAACATTTGTCCATAATTAATTAAATTGCAAAAAATTTTTATTTGAAATTAAGGGCTTGTGTAATCTTCTAAGTGGCAATTTACTTTTATGACGTAGTAATTTAATTCAATTTAAAGATGCGGTCGTAAATTATAGCAGCATCTGCTATTTTTTCGATAAGATCTCATTTTAATAGAAATAACACAAATTGGTGTGGGTCAGTAGGCTTGACAGCGGATATCGAGTCAGTGAAAGATTCCGACAGTCGGTTCTATAAACTGATGAATCATTTGTATATGAATGTTGCTGTTGAAAAATCAATAATAATTATTAGATCGATATGTAAATAATTCTTTAAGGAATTATAAAAGAAAATAATCCATAATTTGCATATACTTATACAAATATATAAAATATGATGGCTAATTATTACTGTTGTGTTACTTATATAACAAGATAAATATAGAAAATTAATTGAAGTAGGCGTTACTTTGCGGAAATCCATAATTATCCAAATGTTTTGAGTTTTCTTTAGTGTTAATTCCGCCATTATTTGTCTTCAAGCAATTCGACACATGTTTCGTCTCTACCCGAGGCATCCTTAGATATTGACTCGCCAAATTCTGGCACCAGAATCAGCCTCACGTGTCGAATTGTTTGAAGACTGGCGAATTCACTCTAAAGAAAACTCAAAACATTTGGTACATAAACATAGTTATAATATGTTTTATGAATCTTTTTCAAAAATATAAGTAACTAAGATTAATTCATAAGCAAAATTATTACAATTCATTTCAAAATTAAACCCAAAACTGCTAAGGAATTAAAGACAAAGTTGCTGCAGCTACCAACATTTATTCTGTATTTATATTTAAGTAGGTAAAGATTTGAAAAATAGAATACTTAGTGATGCGTAGGAAAAGTCGCAATGCTGTAATAAAGAGCCTTTACTTAAGGGGGTTATAACTCTACATGCGACATTTATCCGGACAGTAGATTCAGTTAAACAAAATAAACAGGCTTTGGTGTAAATTTCCCTAGAGCTTTTATATTCCTTTCGCAAAATGCAGGTAAAAGCACCAGTAAAAAATAAACAACTTGACAAACATTATATTTTGGATCATGTATACGTGCACGTAAATATTTAGAGAAATTTAATATTAACCTGGACAAAATATATGAAATGGCAGAAAATTATCGCAGTTTTTTGACGAATTAATTAACCAACCAAAAATTTCTAAATTTGAATTTGCAAAAATACCACAGAATAAAGACGACAAACATATAAACATATTATATTATTATAGAAATTATGTTTTTGGAATTTTTTTGTTTGTACCTGTTTTAGTAAAATATTTCTTAATCCACGAAGAGGAAGAATTGGAGTGTAACCATGGATTCATCTATGTTCTCTTACTGTTACAATGTTATACTAGTGCAGGGTTCATTCAGGCTCATCCTGACTTACGGTGTATTGGAAAAAAAATATTTGTTTTGTTTAACTCATTACTTGTTTTAGTATTTCTATGACAAAATTGCGAGACAGTTGCAAAAATTTGTTTGAAACGTTCCTTGATCTGATTAGTGAACAGCCTTTTATCAGAAGAAGCAGTAGAAGGAATAGTCGTAAATACTTCTTCGGAACACTTTTATTTTATTTTCTTTCTCATAATTTCAATTTTCATTTTAAAAAAATTCCTTGATCGTGATAGAACAGAAATAATCTTTACTTATACTTCAGCAGACATTTGTATTTTATCACTTTGTTTTGTGCTTAGATAAATTATACGCCTAGATAGAGTCTCTTGTTGTTAGACAACCGATAAAAACAGGCCAGAAATATTAATATATGACAAGCTATGTCTTACACTCGCGATTTGTATGACACTTTGTGTTAATGTACGTGAATTGCTCAAAATAGAGGCTAGTTCGAAAGTCTATATTTTTCGACTTTTCACAGGTTTAATGTATCTAGACGTATAAATGATCTAAGGTTTTTTGTTAGAAATTTTATTTGAATTTTTAAAAATAATACTTTTGTATTTTAGGATATTTTTTTTTTATGAAAATAAAGGACGAGATGAGCATGACGTTCCGCTGATGGTAATTGATACGCCCAGTCCATGACAATGCAGTGCCGTTCAGGATTCTTGAAAAACCCCAAAAATTCTGAGCGGCACTACAACTGCGCTCGTCACCTTGAGACATAACATGTTAAGTTTCATTTGCCCAGTAATTTCAGTAGCTATGGCGCCCTTCAGACCCAAACAGAGTAATGCTTACACATTACTGCTTCACGGCAGAAATAGGCACCGTTGTGGTACCCATAATCTAGCCGGCATCCTGTGCAAAGGAGCCTCCCACTGGTAAATATAATAGAGATATGGTTCAGATATGCACACGCGCCTTGCAACTTGTTTCGTATATTGATAACCTTTATATAATTATATAATAAGTCATAAGATTAATTACTTTCATTACAAAACAAAATCAGAATTAAATTTTGTAAAATTCCAACTAATTCGCTCCACAGTAATAGAAATAACTTAGGGATCTTTTGTCATAGTCTGACTATTTATGTGAACATAGTATAGCTTATCTCACTGTGATTGTCTTTTAAATGCAATTTCTTTAATTAAGGCCGCTATATTGATTAATAACCGATGTGCTGTAATAAACTTCACTGAAAATCCTTCGTACCACACATAAAGTAGGCTTTCAAAGTTTATTCCCTTTGTGGTCAGCTGTGCTGAAATCAGTGGGAAACAATGTAGCTACTAAGCTTTAGGATTTACGTACTCAGTTTATAGCTTTGTTAGTTGTTGGTGTAGTTTTGGAAATTAAATGTTTTTTCAATTTAGTTGTACTTCCTATTATTATAATATCAAAAAATGTTTAATTTTATTTTTGGTTCAATTTGAAAAATAGGTGCTAGCGACAACTAGTTCTCAGCCTGGGGAGATTTAAAATAATTTATTAAATAAACAAAGATAGATAATATACTCGTATATTAAAAATATTGATAACTTCTCCAATAAAATTTACAAATTACTGATTTCAGAACAAATACCGAGCCATTATGTTGAGCATCAGTTATTTTGCTGGCAAACGTGAGGAATATGTTATATGTATAGGGCTTCCGGGGCGTCTCAAGCACAGGGATACCTGAGATAGCACGAATGCCAAACATGATGGGGATACGCCAAATGCAGCTTTGCACAAACCCAAATCAAACATTACAATATAACTCTACGTATATGCTGCTGAACGCTATCGAATTTAATATTTGTATAACTTCACGCACAACTTACTATGTAATCCAACAAACATAATTTTATTTTATTTAGTTTAGAAAAAATGATCCTAGAAACCTTAATATTAATTTAATATGAATCAATAGATACCCCACCCCACAAAAATGGGTTTGATGAAAAAAAATTTTGAGTTTCATTTCTAATTTTATTTTTATATAAGAGGGGGAAAACTGGCAAGAGGCTCACGGGATGGGGAGACGTGAGGCAACCGCCCATGGACACCCGCAACATCAGGTGTCAAGAGATGCGTTGCCGGCCTTAAGGTGGGAATATGATCTTTTCTTGAAGGTCCCTAAGTCGTATCGGTTCGGGAAAACTTCAGCCGGTAATTAAATCCACAAAGTGGCTGTGCAAGGCAAGAAATTTCTTGCAAAACGCGCAGTTGTGGAATGCTAGACGTCAACGTGATGTGGGTGGTACTTTGCACGTAATGTCCGGTGGTGGGATTCGGCCGCTGGAATCAACCCGTACAGCTTCTCTGAGCACACCCCGTAATAAATGGGGTATAAGATGCAGAGAGAACCCACATCTCTACGCAACGACAAAAAATCAAGCCGATCGGAGATAAATTTACGTCGATGATTCAAGCCGCTCTTCGTTGTATGCTGTCAACTACTAACTACTACTAACGGAACTAAATGAATTACGTACTTACGTTCTAGCCGGGATCCTGTGCGAAGGAGCCTCCTACTGGTGGCTACTCAAGAGCGTTTGTCGGTGTATATTTTACATATTAAAAATATTATATTATTTTTCTTACTTCTAATTTAATTATAAGTGATTTTAAATATATAATAATAAAAAATAAATTTAATGAATATCTATATTTTATGAATATATCGCGCTCCCTCAGGAACACGTAAGTATTTCGAGATACTAAGTAGCGTAGTCTCTGACAAATTATCACAAGTTGGTGATGATAATGTAATGCTTGAATGCGTAACAAAATAATATTTGCATTTATACCAAGATGCATATATAAGAAGTGGGTGGCTCCTTTGCACCGGACGCCGGCTATATTATGGGTACCTCAAAGGCGTCTATTTCTGCGGTGAAGTAGTAATGTGTAAGAATTATTATGTTTTATTCTGAAGGGCGCGTAGCTAGTGCAATTACTGGGCAAATGAGACTTAACATTATGTCTCAAGGTGACGACACAGTTGTAGTGCCGCTTAGAATTTATGGGTTTTTCAATAATCTTGTGCGGTACTGCATTGGAATGGGCAGGGCGTATCAATTACCATCAGCTGAACGTCTTGCTCGTCTCATTCCTTATTTTCATAAAAACCATTAGGGTTAGCAATGCTGTACATACTTCTAGTTAGATATATGAGTATGTGAGAATAAATTTTGTAATGTTTCCTTTTTAACTGATACCTAATTTAATTTAAAGCGCATGTACTCGTAGGTCAATTTTACTAACAATTTCCAACCACATTACCTTCATGGATTTGCTCAGTCAATGTAATTTTATTCATCTAACTTGCATGTTTTACGGCCTAACAAACTCTCACCAAACTACCTTTGAAGTATTGAGTTATCCGTAAATTTGACGCATACACACTTATAGCAAATTTAAGACTAAGATCTGCACTAATTATAATGGGAGCACACGGGAAGCACCAGCTTTCAAATAAAAAAAGAATTATCAAAATTGGTTTTCAGTCCAGTCCAGTCGAAAGTTCTGAAGTGACAAACATAAGAAAACCAACGAAATGAGAATCTCCTCCTTTCTTGAAGAGGAATTAACAGGACTTAACAGGAATTATAAACAAATTTCAATCAAAATTGAGTTGCGTCTATTCAGGCGGGCTTAATAATTTCAGTCCCCACTTAACTTTAAACATTCTTTAATTTTTTAGTTATCTCGTTATTAAACTAATCATTGAATGTACCACATCAGATTCTAATCTTTGGAGTAAGATTATTCAGAATCCATCTTGAAACTGCTTTTTGCCACGTCCATCTTAATTTCCAAATCCATACGGCATAAAAAATGCTTGTCACACAAATACAAATGTAATTAAATTATACTATAATTGGTAATTCAAAATCCTAACGCAGGTAACGGTTTCAAATAAAAATCTCCGATTGCCATTCAAGGATTGCAATTTTGTGTGACTTTAACAAATTTTATACATTATTGCTTGGTACCATTGCACCTTTATGGTAATCTATTTAATATTAGTTGCACTTGCTGTGAAATATTGCCATATCACTGCTCTTCGACAACACTTCCTTTAAATGCATCGCCTAGTATCTGAATACTGGTTCTCGAAATCTCGAACGATTGTCAATTCGAGCGGTTACCTTCAAAAAAAGCGCGTAAACTTTTCTGACTGACAAAGGCTGACAAACGCTCCAGTGGTTCCTCAAGAGTTGCAAGACAATGTGAGCGTCGGAGATCAGGTGACATTAAGAAGATAATGCCAACTTTCAACGGCACCATGTTATTGAATAATTTTCAGAATATTCTAGAAAGTTTTACAACAACATTCGGAAAAGTGTGCAATCCCAAATGCTATCCGATTCGACCCTTTCATGATTTATGAAAATAAACAAGACTTACCTTGTTGATATAGTATACATAAAGAATATGTGAATCGATAACTATTTAAAAAAAGCATTCAGTTATCTTACTATTAAAACGTTTGATGGACATACATAGCGTTGAATTGATTAGTCATAATTAAAACACCTAAAAGGCATAAAAGGCATTTATTTTCTCAAAATTGATTCCTTTAGAATTCTTTTTGATGTCATTTCTTATACTACTAGATACTACTACCGCTTCGGAAACAAATAGCGCTCTGAGAGAGAAGAAGCGGCGGAAGAAACTCTCCCAGCATTCCTTTTTTTTGCGCTATTTCAATAAAAATATACAATATTGTACAGTCATTTCTATCGCTATAAAATAATCACAATCTCGTCCCAGGCTGTCTGATCATTTAGATATTCAGCAGTGGAGTAATAGGATTTACGACAGAGCCATTTTTTTATAAAACATTTAAATTTATTTATAGATAATGCCTGAACAGTGGCTGGGACTTTATTGTAGAAGTGTATACATTTACCCTTAAAGCTATTATGTATCTTATGAAGCCTACTAGAATTAGTTACAAGCAATCCCTTATTTCTAGTGTTATAATAATGAAAATCACTATTAAGCAAAAAGGTGACGATTTTTGTGAACATATATTAAATTTTCATAAATGTACTTACAATGAACAGTCATAATATTTATTTCTTTAAATTTTTCTTTGAGAGACTGCTGATATATAGCACGAACTTTGCAGTGCAAACACTATATCAACGTCAGCATGACCCCATAGTAATATACCGAACGTCATGTTGCTGTGAAAATAACTAAAGTACACTAATCTAGCGGTCACAACATTCGTGTACTCTCTAATCTTTCTAACTGCATATGCTGCAGAGCTGAGTCTGTCTGCTAGATGGGCAATATGTGGACTCCACTGAAGCTTTTTATCTAATGTGATACCCAAGAAGACCTCAGTGTCCACAAGTTCAAATCTCTGGTCATTTATAAGTACGTTGGTTTGTACCTCCGCTGTGTTTGGTGTAATGAACCGTAAACACTTTGTTTTTTTACTGGTTAAGTGCAGATTATTCGTCTCAAACCAACGTTTGAGAGTGCGTTGTTTACCTCGTCATCAATATCCGCACATCGCTTCACTTTAAAAATAAGTGAAGTATAATCAGCAAACAATACAATCTCAGGGCTATCATCTACCACAAATGGTAGATCGTTAATATATATAAGAAACAAGAAAGGACCGAGAATAGAACCCTGTGGAACACCTATTCCCACAGGTTTACCTGAAGACCGTGTGCCATTTATATCGACAATCTGAACTCTTTCGCTTAAATATGAGTTTAACAGATTTAGAGCTCTATATTCTTGAGTACAGTAGCTGCATAATCCACACACACCATAAATCAATAAAGGTATTCTGTGAGCATTTTATAAGCGATTATAAATAAATAAACATGAATATATCCATACGTATATATATATATGTAGTATAGGAATTAATTGGATAGGATACTCAATGTTTATTAAGATGTTATAATTAAGGAATCACGGGGCGGTTAATTTAAAGTGAGTATATTTATTAGAAAAAATTGACAGAGTTAAGGGACAGAGGTCTGTCGTACATCGAAGTTAAGTAGGAACTGCCCGCTTGAGTCCCATACAATTATATCTTACTTACTACCTTCTCTTCTCTTTCACGAAGTATGACTGATGCGGGGGTGAGAACCCCCGCATCAGTTCATACTTCGTTCTTACACTCTCAGTACTTATTATGTACATTTTTGCCACGAGACAAAACTATACTTACGTTCCCACGCTTTCTAAAATATCTTCACTAAACATCTGTTATTTGGGAATTTTCCTCAATCCCTTAATTTACAACCTTTTGAAATACTTACTGCTAAGTATAAAGGTGCAATAAAACAATAAAATAGAAAACATAAATCTAAAAATGACCATTCCACATGTATATACACAATAACTTTTAAGAATCTGAAACCGAGTCCCCGGCAACAGGATCACCCCGCCTACACAAGCAGCGCCCGTTCACCAGCATGATGAATGAGCCAGCCATCGCCTCCCTAAACCATATTTTAGGGAAGGGGACGACCCGTCCCATGTCGCTGCCACAAGCAGTGACATTTAAGCGAGCATGATGAAACCTGTTACGAGTACTCAGCAAACAACAATAAAATAATCCTGATACATCCATATAATCCTACATATCATGCAATACTCACCAAATACCTCTACTTACAATTTGACAATTCTGCTTAAACTTGTAATTAATATTATATTTTTACTTACAATAATCAAAAGCTCAATCCTTTAGGGTAATATAATCAAAATCACCTTATTCAGGCAGGTCAAAGAAATTACTTTTCTTTTTATATCCACCTCCTTTGAGGGTTGAGCTTTAATAAGAAGTGGCAAGAAACTCTTTGTAGCAATCACTCACAAATCATTTCAGTTACAATATATGTAAAGTGATGCGGTAATAATACTCAAATTACAAATACTCAAAAAAAATGTAAATTAATACGTAAAAAACAAGAGATATTGAGTACATTCACGGCCGACTACTACTGTATCAACAATAATACCAGGCCATGGTACAGTAGATGCATCAATTTACACACACCGTAAATAAATAAAGGTATTTAGCGACTATTTTATTAGCAATTATAAAAAATATTTTTTTTTTATTTTAAAACCATGAGGTAGAGTTTCCGGCTACAGGATCATCCTGCCACCGCAAGCAGCGCCCGTTCACAAGCATGACGCATGGGCCAGCCATCGCCTCCCTCGACCATATTTTAGGGAAGGGAACGACCCGTCCCACGTCGCCGCCACAAGCAGTGACATTTAAGCGAGCATGATGAAAACCGTCACAGGAACTAAACCAAATAACAAAAAACGAAAATGTTCATCTAAAATATATTCAACAACACTCACTAAACACCTCTACTTATAATTTGACCATTTTGCTTTTAGTATATATATATTATCAATTTTTCAAAAATTATTCATAATTATAATAGTAATTATATTTAATTAAGGGTAACTAAAGCTCAAATCTTTTAGAGCAATTCATACCCATGCTTTCTTATCATCTAAATAATCCTTTAAATTGTAATATGATTTTTCTATAAGTTTATGTTTAATATAGGCTTTGAACTTGTTGAGGGACATTTCCATTATGTTCTCAGGAAGCTTATTATAAAATCTAACACAATTACCGATGAATGACTTGTCGAGTTTACTAAGCCTAGAAGTGGGTATTAACAGTTTATTTTTGTTTCTAGTATTAATATTATGTTTTTCATATACCTTTTGAAATTTATTGCCATTTTTATGAACATACACTAAATTTTCATATATATATTGGTTAGAAACAGTCATAATTTTAAAGTCTCTCTTGGTCCCATTGATATCCACCTTTTGTATTCTACAATTTAAATAGGATGTCATCAAGTCCAATGCTTTATTTTTAATACCGTAATGGTGAAGTTTTCTAACTAATGTTTCGTGTTCAACACAATCGAACGCCTTGGGTAAGTCACAAAAGACGCCAAGTGCATCACGAGACTCCTCCCAGGCTTCAAATATATTATGTATCAAGTCAATACCAGCATCGGTAGTTGAACGACCCTGGGTGAAACCAAATTGTTTGTTTTTTTTTTTATTAGTTTGTCTTAACAGAACTAATTAATGTCTCAATGTTTGGCCATAAAAATGGCGATTTCGATAACTAAAGATGATATAACCAATTTTACAAGTTTTCAAGTATTGAAAGACATTTCAAGTATTGCTGCTAGACAACCGATGAAAATAGGCCAAGTTTATTAATTGAATGTGCGTGACAAGCTCCGTCTTACTTGCGATTTTTGTGTCACTTTGTGTAAGTGTTCGTGCATTCCTCAAAATAGAGGTTAACTGTCAACCTGTTTTAAAAGCTGTCACCGAAACTCTGCAAGGGCAAGTGAGACAAGGCTATTTTCAAATTTAATTGCATAAATTACAGGTTGGAATAGAGAAATATAAAATGTAAGGAGATATTCTCACACTCATTGATAAATAAATTCTTCTACCAAAAATGTAAACTTGGAATCACAAAAATATCAAGGAATAAGGCCCCGATAATTCATACGTCTAGATCGACATATGACAGCTGTAAGCTGTGAACACGTAGAAGCTGTGAATACATATCGTGAGTGTAAGACGTAGCTTGTCACGCACCCTAAAGTAATAAGCCTGACCTGTTGTCATGCGTTGACTAACAGTAAGAGTCTTTATCTAGACGTATAAATTATCTTATATATAAGTTTATATTATGGTTTATCGTATACCAAACCGCTACGGATGTTTGATAGAAAAATGATAACCATTCTGAAGTACTCAAAGTCTGACGATTTAGTGAAAAAAAAAAATAATAAATAAATAAGATGGCGCAATATACAGTTATGTTATTGAAGTTATACTTCTTTAGGCGCGTTATGAAAAAAATATGAGAGTGAAATTATAAGATGCGCGCGCATCACCATAACACAAAAGTAACAGGGTGAAGTTGGTTCCTAAAATTTTCTGACGTATGCGACATTCGGTATTTTTTTTTTTGGTTTCTTCATCCATTATTAGGGACAGCCAAAAGGTATTCAGTAATTCGTTATTTAATCATTATTTCTCAAAGTCATCTTTGCATGACTTTTACTAAATTGTTCTTTCAACAAACGTAGAACAGCAGGAGCAGGTGCTCTAAATCATACGATGGTACGATCCTTTCTTGAATTTGTGGTATACAATTATATTCTACAGTTCCTTTTCAACTGACTATAAGAGGAATTGGATTGACGTTGCCCTGTACACACCTCTTAAATTTGAAAAATCGGTCAAGCCGTTATGAGGAGTTCACTAACATACACATGAGCAGGAGAATTATATTTCATGGACGGAATTGAGAATGTAAACCAATCTCAAATTCACTGAAACACAGAAGAAAAACAACAAAATTGGTCCAGCTGTTTAGAAGGTAGTTCAATTGTGAATTCAAGCCATTCTTTAATCCACCTGAAGACACAGAAAGTTTCATTAAAATTGGTCCAGCCGTTTAAGAGTAGTTCAGTTACAACAGACACATAAAAGAAATATATAATATATTAAGATATGATTCTTATAATATTAATTATGTTTGTGTTAAGTGTTCTCAGGTCTGGAAAGTCTGGAAACTTATAAGCAAACCTACTGTACCGCTGAACAAGCAATATGTTGTATAAACTGTACGTTGCTAATAAAATGACTAAGAGGGGTTTCAGTTCCATGCGGGCTGCTGATTTAACGCGGGCTTTATTTCGTACCCTACCTTTTATTTCTCTAGTTTTATTACAAGTGATAAAATTTTCACAAAAAAAACAACCGACTTCTAAAACACTATTCCAAAATAGATATAATATACCCTAAAAAGTATGAAGTTTATTGCGTATTTTTATACAATCTTATTAATTAATCTAACTCTAGTTAAGATTATTATTAGTTTTGGAATCAATATTGTTACAATATTGACCACACGGGAAGCACCAGCATTCAAATAAAAAAATAATTATCAAAATCAGTTCACCCAGTCAAAAGTTTTGAGGTAACAAACGAATTGAGAACCTCCTCCTTTTTTGAAGTCGGTTAAAAATAATTGAAAATAACAATATGTTGCTCAGCACTGAGATTCGCACTAATATAATATAATAATGACCTAAATCTTTACTTTGGTTTGCATAATCTTTATCATTTAATCCCTATGATATCCTTTTTTTTCTCTTTTCAGTGTTTCGCTCACTGCTGAGGATCATGACTCATATTCAGTCGGTAAACGAGCTGTCTCCGTGAGTTTCATTTTTTCGCTTGGTGGTGTGTGGCACTTATGGCGATTTTCAAGCTTTCGGAAATTTGATACAACAACCATTAGGATTCGAATTTTATCTGTATTTTAATCAAATTCAAATGCTGTCGACCCATGAGCCACAGAAAATACGAAGAAGAATTCATCAAAGACCAAGAGCTGATACTTTTTGGTATTTATATTGATAAAGGGCTTCTGTTTCCGCAATTAGACTGCTAAGTTGGGTCCATTTTGCGTGCGGTGTTGGCCAGTCATTCCAACCACCCCAGCTCCTTCCAGAAGTCCAAAACATTCCTGAGGTGTTCCCAGACTTCCTGGAGCGACCGTTGGTTGGCCACCCCAGCCATTCCAGGATTACATGAGTCACCATTTCATCCTCGGCTACTCAGCCCCTGCACTTAGGACTGTCCGTTACGCCTATTGTAAATAGGTGCTTGTTTAGTGATGTGTGACCCGTTAGAGTGTCGACCAAGATTCGGATGTCATGTCTTTTTAGGCTTATAAGTCGACATATCAGTTTGGACGGAGCCGGAGACATTTGTCCATCGGGTTTTGTATAGGTTGTTGGTGAGAGAGCGTATGCATGAGCGCATTTGTCTAAAAAATGCCCACAAATTACAACCCCGTGGTGAAATTGAATCACTTAAAATCTCCCCTAAAAGAACAATGTAGTAATTATTTATTAAGGTTCTTAATATTGACTTACTAGGAAAACAGTATTAATCGAATTCATATCATAATTAACAGTATCGAGTTTATTGACATTCAATAAGATGGTTGTAATATGTTATATTATGTTCGCAATGTTTAGCTAATTTGGTATGCAATATACGTCAGTATTGACTCAGTAAAATTGAATGGGGTTGTATTCAGATTGGAAATAAACAAACATATTAAGGCTTTCTAGTTATTGCGATGTATCCGGGCCAAATAGAGACGATACAACGAATTTAATCTTGAAGAAATAAAGTTATAGTATAGCTGGTTTTATATGATGTTGTTAGAGCGTCTGTCTCGGTTGAATATCGAGGAAATATTGAAAACAATCAAGGGATCGTATGGAAGTAGGTCGTTGAATGAACTGTTTGGAGCTCAGTTCATTACAGTACAGTTTATTTTAGTTAATGTACAAGTTACAAAATGCATGATGACTCAATGCGCTGGTTGAAAGCTTGAGTAATGCCTATAGTGTAATTCCAAACGTAACTGAAGACATAATACTAATCTATATATAGCACCATGTACAGGAGGTAAGGTACTTGAAGTTCACGGCCAAAAAAGCGCGAGGGTGTTTTTTTTTATGAGTACCGCTCAGGATTCTTGAAAAACCCAAAAATTCTGAGCGACACTACGATGGCGCTCGTCTCCTTGAGACATAAGATTTTAAGTCTCATTTGCCCGGTAATTTCACTAGCTATGGTGCCCTTCACACCGAAACACAATAATGCTTACACATTACTGCTTCACGGCAGAAATAGGCGCGCCGTTGTGGTACCCATAATCTAGCCGGCATCCTGTGTAAGGTGTCTCCCACTGGAGAATAAAGGTTAATAGATATAGAAATTCTTTGGTGATTTTGGTGATTTTTCTTGGCCTAGCCAGTAGACATTCATTGATTGATGAGTAGAACACATAGTATCATGTGAAATGTTGACAGTAGATGCTATAATATCTTCGTTTTGATCTGCAACATTTGAGGGTTTTTATTATAATTTAAGGAGAGCAATTACTTGGTCAGTTACTGCAGATTAAACGAATATACAGGTACATACCATAGACCTGAACGAGTTCTCCCGATTTAAAGTTTGTCATGGAAAGTGATGAGACATCTTGTCATATCTTAAGCGCTCCACACTAGATTAATTTCCAAGGTAATTGTTTAAATCCTTGACACCTTGGAATTACATCCCCAAGACTAACTGGGTCATAGAAGTTTGCATACAATAGACCCAATGAAGGTAGCAGGTCCACGGGGATATCCCTTCTCTAAGCCCATATAACAAAAAATGGGAAGTGTTTGTGAACTAGCAACATAAATATTATTTTATAACAAAGGAAAAAATCAGTCCCAATACAATAAGGTTAGTTCCGCACTAGGTACTGCTCTGCTCAGTATGTCTGACACAAAAAGGATATCGTGTGGAAATCCCGTTATTTGAGGGCACAGAAAATCACGTTATAATCCATATCGTGTTATTTTACTTTACATTGGTTGATATCTGATAAAAATTACATTACTTATAAAAATAGTAATAAGTTTATAATCGTGACCAGTCCGCTACAACAAAACAAATATTTAAATTAATGCCTAAAAGACATTGATAATTAAGAAAAATTAATACTTCATTGAATGTTTTAATAATAGGGACAATTAAAGCAATTTCAACATCAAAAATAAGAAAAACAACTGTAATATATTAAATATTTAATATATATTATTTTTAATATTTAAATTTATTAAATATAAATAATTCGTTGTTTCTTATTTATATAAAATTTAATATTAATTATCAATTTCCAATAGCATCAGGTAAATATATAATATACGAGATGATGCCCGCGACTTCCTCCGCGTAGATAAAGGGTTTTTAAAAATAGTGATCAAATTCGGAATTGAAGATTATCTCGTGTACTTACTCTAGTTCCGCTTTCCGTTTTCGCTCCCGTTCCCAACATCAAATGAATGTTATTTCGAAGAAGATTGCTATGGCAAACTAAAGCTACTATTGGTATAATTCTATAATTCTGAAATTCACCTCAATGAGGTGAATTTCAGTGGAACAGCGGATGTTTCCGGGATAAAATGTAGCCTATGTCCTTTTGCAAGCTCTAGTCTATTTTTTTTTATGAAAATGAGGGACAAGTCGAGCAGGAGGTTCAGCTGATGTAATTGATAGGCCCTGCTCATTACAATGCAGTGCCGCTCAGGAATCTTGAAAAACCCCAAAAATTCTGAGCGGCACTATAACTGCGCTCGTCACCATGCTAAGTCTCATTTGCCCAGTAATTTCACTAGCTACGGCACCGTTCAGGCCGAAACACATTACTGCTTCACAGCAGAAATAGGCGCCGTTGTGGTACCCATAATCTAGCCGGCATCGTGTGCAAAGGAGCCTCCCACTGATAAAGTAATAGTACTTAACTTAACTTAACTTAACGGATAGGATACAAACAAACTTACATTCACATTTATAATATTAGAGGAACGTAAGAAAGTAATCACATTAGAAGTGTCACCACAATAGCTAAGATCCGACAATCATGAAATAAGTGAGATTAGGAAACCACTCAATATAATTAAACCCATATCTTACTTAACATCAACCCACATTCAAGTGGTTTAAATACGAGATCTGAAAGTCTGTCCTGATTTGTTCAGTGTGGTTAAGTATTCACAAAGCGCAAGTAATTTCCTGAAGCCTCCATCGGGTGGGTGTTGAGGGTTGACTGAAAAACGAGAATCAGATCATTCGCTAATTGCAGCAATCAGTTTAATGTAGTCACTAAGAACGAATCCTTTGGATTGAGGTCGCATTTCTAAGTTTACACTTCTACAGTGAGGGTTAAAGATGTATTCAATTTCATTGAATATTACTAGTACTTTTGTAATTTGAATTTATTACTTTCAATTATTACGATTAAAGATTATATTATTTAAGCTTTGCTTACATTTCATTTACTTAATTATTTCAATTTAATCCTAACTAATATTGTAAATGCAAATTTGAGTTTTTTTTTGTTAAAAGCAATAAAATGTCATTTACTCAAAATTAATACCTATAATTCTAAAGAAAAAAATAAAATTGCCTATTTGATGTTATTCCAACGCTACCAGCGCTTTGGAAACAAATGGCGCTATGAGATAGAAGAAGCGGCGTAAGAAACTCTCCCAGCATTTTATTTTGGTGCTCTTTTTAATAAAATATACATTTTTTTAGTGACATTATTATTGTTTTAAAATAGTCTTGTCCCAGGCTGTCCCATCACTTAGATATTCAGCTGTGGAGTAGTATAATTTACGACAGAGCCATTTTTTAATCAAACATTTAAATTTATTTATAGATAATTCCTGAACAGTGGCTGTGACTTTATTATAAAAGTGTATACATTTAGCCTTAAATCTATTATGTGTCTTATGACATATCTATAACATCTTATGCCTCAAGGTGACGAGCGCAATTGTAGTGCGGCTCAGAATTCCCCACTTGACCGAAATATTTTACTTGATATATATTTCTTATAGAAAAGGATGACAAACGCGCCTACGGGTTACCTGATGTGCAGTGATCACCGCCGCCCACATTCTCTTGTAACGACAGCGGAATTACATTAACGAGATTTTATGTAAGTGAATTTACGTTTAAAAGTAGGTAGGATCGCGTGACTCTGTCCATTCAACAACGTCGATACACTAAACAATCAACAACTGACGATAAGGCGTCGAAAATTATTTCCTTTCTTTGATTTATTGTGCATTTAAAATATTATGAATGCAAAATTTATTTTCTTTTGAGGTTGAAGTGATTGCAAATGGAAATAAATCACTGATGGTGGTTGATGATTGCTACATACAAATATCAATAATACATATTTCTTCCAATCAACTTAAAACTCATCACGGAGATTTCTAAAAATAGGCAAAAAATCATCTTGGATATGTAGATATAGATTGTTAACATGCCTACGAGATTTACACAACAAAAGTTAACCTCAGTTGTTTACCTCTATTTACAGCCACTTTGTTTGTCCTCCGAGTGTCTTTAACACGGTGCATTATACTTGGTTCCCGCATTTAAGACCTGTTTGTCATCGATCAGATAATATATGTTCCTGCTTTCCTGTCACTTGCAAGCGCTCAAAATGCTTATGTATCGGTACTAATTCAATTTGTATCAAAATTTATGGGTGATTCGGGACTCTAACCCGCGATCTCGGGTTTTGTCCGAGCGCTCATACCAACCGTCCGAGTGACGTATCGATCGTAAATCTTGATAAGTCTTGTTCAACTCTCAGGTTGTTGCGTCATATACAGGATCTACTTTTCAAGTTATAACCTGCTCAACCGCAATCATTGCATATAAAGAAATTCAGTTGTTAATTTAGAATATTTTTTATTCAAATGTAGAATATTTTTTATTCAAATCTAGAATTTTTTTAAAAATACTAGGCAAACCTAAAAACGATTGAGACTTGTGATTGTTTGTCACAGATCTTTTTGTATTTTAAGAACGAGTGGCTGCCCTCGACTTAGCCTGTGTGAATTTTGTGAACATGGGACATACCGACTATTAAATCAGATTTCACTTACACTTTCATTTGTTATTTGTTTTTTGTGGACCCCTACTTATTTATTATTGAGACAAAAAAAAGATTATTATCTAAAAAGTATTTCTAAATCATACGTGTTGTAATAATATTTGTTCAATCAATTTGGTTCGAACTTTAAGCGAAAAGAAAACGATACTTTACCATGAAAATATTAACAACCTACATTCTAATCTATTCCAAAAAATATGGGTTATAAGAAAACAAATTCTACATAAATTGTTAGTATTACAGAAATAACACAGATACCTAGCTAAAATAATTGACACATGCTTAATTATTAATTTATAATAATTAGTTTAACATATCTTTATATATTAGATAACTGTAAAAGAAAAGTTGAACTTTTAAAGCAACAACTCGTAGCTCTTCTATAACAACCCTTATTCTTAGAAACGCGTATCAAATATAAATTGAAATAAACATCAAAAACTTACGTTTACTTACACTAAGTTACTAAATCAATCAATACTTGTAGTTTACACCACAACTAAGCGTTAATCGAAGCACAAAATTAAAAGTGTAAGACACGAGTGTCAAAGCTCAAGAAAATACATAAATCCGTAAGAGTTTACATACAAATAGCGAGAATACAATAAAATAGCGATATTAAATGTGTTCAGTGACCAAAATACTGCAATTTTTTCTTATAAATGATTTATAATAAACCTTACCAACCAACATAAGAGAAAATCGTCAAACAATATTAAATGGGATTCTACAGTTCATTGGTTTTCAATGTGTGAGAGAGTGCTTTCACCAAATAAAATAGATGTGACGAAACTTTTACTGAATTAACCAATGAAATATATTAAATTATACGTTTTTTATGTATCAAGAAATATTATTAATTTTTTAATCGTTTATGTGTTACATTATAATTTAAACAAAATAGTACTCAGACTTCTTAATATGCGTTTTATTATTCGATAAGATCAAATCTTTGACTTAACCATTACTCTACCACATAATTAATAAATAATAAATTACATTTAATTAATTGAATGCTTATTAAATATCTTATACTGATATAATATTCAAACTTAGCTATGAAAAATTACTTGAAGGTTTTATCTTTAATTGTAAAATCAACATTTACAGTTGTAATTAGAAAGACCACAAGAATATACGGTGCGATAATTGAAAAGTTCTTATTTTCTTTATCAACTCTCTTAATTAAACAACGAATACAAAAGCATAATGCAAGTGCAGGTTACCAATGGGGAGACTGAAGTACTTGATATTCAAATGCCAGGGGATTAATAACCCCTTCTTTATTATGCTATCGTACAAATGATATCTGGTATAGTAAACGAAGAGGGAAAGAACAACTTAAACTATAATATGTGGTGATTATCTTTTCCTGAGCGTATGGAGGATTTATACATGGCAATAAAGAGAGAAAAAAGAAAAGAAAATCGTACATTTAAAAATATTATCCTGAGTTAAGTATGAGTTTGATGCAACATGTTCAGACACGCTGGCCCCTTCCCATCTACAAAGAACTAACAACAGAGCTGGTGCGGCTAAATACAGGGGTCTACGCTCCGAATATGACGCAGTCGAGACTCTTGGTCCATGGGGTCCTAGCGCTTTAACGCCTTTTAAGGAAATAGCAAAAATGTTAGTTGACATCACAGGAGACTGAAGAGCTGGCAGCTACCTCGGACAAAGAATTAGTCTAGCTATTCCAAGGGGGAACGCTGCCAGTATTTTCGTAACCTTGGCTAAAGGGACTCCTTTTAATAATATACTTTAGATATTATATTATAATTTTAAGGTTTTTAGTTTTAGGTTCATTGTTCCAGTATTTATTTTTTTTTTATTTTTGTATAAATAAATGCATTTCAGTCAAGTTGGAGTTATTAATATAGGAAAATGTAAAGAATGTAAATAAGAATAATGACGATGGTGAGATGCGTGATGGTATGACGTAGATTCCCTAGGTCTTGAGAGTCTTCTTGCATCAGATGAAACTCATGTGGACACGCTAGTTTCCACTTGTATACTCAACGCAACTTAACTTGAAAGCACGTCTTACGGTTCACGGCGAGGCCGAAGAGTTTAATAAGATTAATAAAAACAGAGTGAAATATGTCGTATTACCAAGAGATCCATTTCACAAGAGAGGAATATCACAATAAAATCTAGGTATATTATATATAAAACTAACGAAAAATACTTTCGTATTTAAAGTTATTAAACTTCATTTCAAACTTCCAATCGCTTACTGTTTGCTTAAAGGACATGATTGATCAAAGTGGTCTAGCAATATTACATGTTGCAAAATGAAAATAAAAAGGCATTTATTTACTCAAAACTGATTCCTTTAGAATTATTTTTGATGTCATTTCTAATATACTACACACTACTACCGCTTCGGGAACAAATAGCGCTCTGAGAGAAGAAGAGGAGCAAGAAACTCTCCCAGCATTCTTTTCTTGCGCTCTTTTTAATAAAAATATACAATATTGTACTGTCATTGGTATTGCTATAAAAATAATCATAATCTAGTCCCAGGCTGTCCGATAACTTAGATATTCAGATGTGGAGTAGTACCTAGGTTTTACGACGAGCCATTTTTTAATAAAACATTGAATTTTTTTTATAGATAATGCCTGAATAGTGCTATTATAACGAAAATTACTATTAAGAGAAAAAGGTGACGATTTTTGTGAACGTTTATTGAATTTTCATATTTTAAATTTAAATTTTTCTTTGAGCGACTGTCTATAAACAAGCTGATATATAGCACAAATAATATAGAAATTATGTTCAGATTTATTTGAATATTATTTAAAAAGAAAAGAGTAAATCAACTCGTACGTAACGTAGAAAAAAGATTCACAAAAATAAATTAAACTAATAAATGGCCAAATAATTGTCATTACGTTTTGCAATGTATTTAAGGCTGGGGACCGAGCCAACGGCCTTGAGGAATGGAGCGGAGCTAGGTTACCTCTCTCACACAAGATCACCATAGATTTAATTCAGAATAAGAATAATTTTTAATTTATTACAAACATAATACAATTTTATTTATAAAAATAACAAAACTATGTCATGTTAAATAGTATTGCTACAATAAATAACTTTTCATACAATTTTTATCTAGATTGAATTATTAACATCTGTTAAAAAATGCTCCAAAAGTAAAAGTTAGGTGTTATTTATTAAAGATGGAAATGTAAAGAAAAAATGAATTTTCTTGTCATATTCAGTAAATATATTTATTTTTTGTAAAAATAAAAGCTTTATACAAACATTTGAGAGATGGTTTCAATCATGCTCTATTTTGGCGATTTCTTGGGATAGCGGCCTTAATTGATATTTTATGGTTCTGTAACTATAAGGGGAATAATAAAAATATATATAGCATTTGATCTTGCCACTTCTTTTCATGAGCTCAATCATTTTCGAAGTGGCGGTATACATAAAAAGAAAAGAAATCTTTTGACATTTAAGTGTCATTGCTTTGACCTACACGAATAATGATTTTGATTTGATAATAATTATTTTGTTGCGTTTATTACCTTATAACAAGCGCACTGGTTGCCTGATTCAAGAAAAAAATAAGGTTGTCAACCATAAATTAATCATCTATCCACTATGACATACTTTCAACATTATTCCCCTTTGCAACAGCGACTTATTTAATTCATCTGTATAAAGCTATTCTGTATCCCTGGCATCCCAAGTTGGAAACTTGAAATTAATACTGTATGATTGTAGATCGTATCGAGTTTCAGTTAATATAATATGTAACATCCAGTCGTATACTGAGCTAATTTAGAACTGGTGGTGTGATATTATAGTAAACAATACCAATCATCAAAATGTCTATGTGATAAATTATTTACAACAAACACTACTAAATGTAGATTGTAAGTTAACAACAAAATATTATACTTAAAAGCTTGCTGAATGAGTTTTGAGGTAAATACAAAACCTTGAGCTGAATCTCAATAATGCTAGGTTGAGTACTGCACTTAAGTGATGAAATAGCGCATTCATTGTTTTAAAATCTTAAAATTACGATTCTTATAATATAACTGAACTACGACTGTTAATATAAATACTGTGGACTGTATTAAATAATGTTCATTTATGATCTACACAATTTGTTATTTTAAAGTGATATCCCTCACTTCAGAGATAAATTATACAAATTATATTTGAAACCAAAATTTATGAACGATGCGGTACTCGAAGTTCGAGTTCCGTCCGTGCGCTCTTACTAAGTGAGCCAACCGTTTGAGTCACTCATTTAATGTGAATCTAGGTATGTCTTGTTCTCTCAGGTTGTGGCTTCATCTACAAGATTTACTCAACTGATAACCTTCTCAGCCCCAATAATTGCATATTAAGAAATTAATTGGAAACGTCGCTATTTCACATCTAAATAATTTGTTATTTTTCAAAATTTTTTATTTCACTTCTAGGATTAATTATACAAATCAAATTTGTAACCAACATTTATGAACGATGCGGGACTCGAATCCGCACCTCTCGGGTTCCGTTCGTGCGCTCTTACAAACTGAGCCAACCTTTCGTGTGACGCATGGTTCGTAAATCTCTTCTTCGTGGTTGTTGTATTGTAAATTTATGAACGAGCGTTCGAACGGAAACCGAGAGGCGCGGGTTTGATTCCCGCATCGTACAAAAATGTTGGCAATAAAAAACTTGCATTCATTAATGGTACAAATACGGACGAGTAAAAAAGAAGCACTCGGCGCCGTGATATTAGCAAGTGAAGCACCGTTATGCTAGTGTGCGTGATACTAATTACATATTTTTTTCTCCCTTAAATAATCATATATGACACTTACGAACAAATACTTATACAGTATAATTTTTACACTTTTTGTAGTTTAGTAGTGTAGCCGTGCACAACGCACAGCGGCATTTTTAAAATATTTTATTGAGACGCAAACTGATCTGTCACAGACGATGACAATTCTCATAATGGGCGCCTGTCGGCCTGTAGTAGTGTAAGTGTGCGCGTGGGGCTATGTATTTACACGTTAATCGGCTTATTTTGGTGCTACACTGTTATGTAAGATAACACGGAGTCCTTATTTTTTTACTAGTCCGTGGGTAGAAATAACGAAATATTAAGCTAAGAACAGATACTATAAGGTGCACCTACATGTAATATAAAATCAACACTGAGAAGGTTTGCAAAACTCCGAGGTGTCTAACATACACGTTGTAATTTGTTAGATATATTGTGGTGTTTTTCACACTCTAAATGAAGTCTCCAAGCATAAAGCATTATAAATATGTAAAATACTAAATAGGGAAGCTACAGGCATAAAAGCAATGAACGCATATTGTTTAAATACGTTCACTGCATAAAAGGCACTTATTTTCTAAAATATTGATTACTTTAGATTTCTTTTTAATGACATTTCTAGTATACTAATAAATGTGATGGCACTCTGAGAGAGGAGAAGCGGTGCAAGAAAGTCTCCCGGCATTCTTTTTATTGCGTTTTTTTAAATAAAATAGACAATATCGTACTGTCACTGATATTGCTAAAAAATAATCATAATCTAGTCCCAGGCTGTCCGATCACTTAGAATACAGGAGTAGTACTGAGACTATTCTGTGGAGTAGACAGACTTCCGACAGAGCATTTTTTTATAAAACATTTAAACTTATTTAAAGATAACGCCTGGCTGGGACTTTATTATAAATGTGTTTATTAATTATTTATCCTTAAAGCTATTTATTATACATCTGATAAAGCTTTTATAGTCTTATTAGAGTAAAGAGCTTGATCCAAAAATATTATTATAACCTTACACATAATTGATAAGCTTTCTAATGGCTTTTGATCCAGAAAAAAAAATCTGTGCCTAAGACTAGACGACAAAAGTAGAAGCTTCCTTTAAATACAACTATTTATTTTACTCTATAATGATAAATTTACTAATTTTATATTTCTTTAAAATAAAACAAATAAGGGATAAGACTAAGGGAGGCTTGAAAATATAAACCTTTAATTTAAGCTTTATTGTTTAGCCAGAGTGTTGATATTTAAATGTCCTACTAGATTTTTAATCTTATTATTAATATTATAAATGTGAAAGTTTGTATGTCTGGATGTATGTTTGAACTTCTTTAACGCAAACACTACTGAATGGATTTTGATGAAACTTTGCAATAATATAGCTTACACACCAGAATAATATATAGGCTATAATTTATAAAAATATTGTGTAAATTATCTATACATTTAAATAAAATTGGAGTGTCTGTTTGTAATATTGAAATAACCTTTTATGTATGAATATATATACGATACATACACCAAAAAAACATTTTTTATAATTTTTGTCTGTCTGTCTGTTTGTTCCGGCTAATCCGGCGACTTTTATTGACAGGTAGCTGATGTAATAAGGAGTAACTTAGGCTACGTTTATTTTAGAAAAATAAAGCAATGTCGAAGAAACGGTTTAACTCTAAAAATAATTTATATGGCGAAACAACGTTTGCCGGGTCAGCTAGTTATTGAAATATATTGCTTTCAAGAACCAAATTTTACAGCGTATGAACTATACCATTATTATGAATATTACTGATCGAGTTTAAAAGTTCCGTTTACAAAGGGAAAACCTCATTTTAAGAAGCAAATAGCACTTACCGTAGCTAGTGAGATTACTGGGCAAATGACACTTAACATCGTATGTCTGAGGTGACGAGTGCAATTGTAGTGCCGCTCAGAATTTTTGGGTTTTTCTAGAATCCTGAGCGGTACTGCATTGTAATGGGCAGGGTGTATCAATTACCATCAGTTGAACGTCCTGCTCATCTCGTCCCTTAATTTCATAAAAAAATAATTATTAATACATAATCAATTATATATAGCTGTCTATCTCTATTAATATTTTTTTATTTAAGAGGGGGCAAACGGGCAAGAGGTACACATGATGGGAAGTGGCAAGACAGCAAGGCAGCCAGTTATGGAAATCCGCAAGAATAGGCGTCAAGAGATGCGTTGCCGGCTTTTAAAATTCTTTTCTTGAAGGTCCCTAAATCATATCGTTTCAGGAAAACAGCAGCGGTAATTGATTCTAGAAAGTAGGTGTGCGAGGCAAGACATTTCTTTTAAAACGCGCGGTTATGGAATGCCAAACATCAAGTCGACGTGGGTGGTATTTAGCATTTTGACGTAATGTCCGGTGATGGTATTCGGCCACTGGTATCATACCGCTCAGAGGAGCTGACTCTGAGCACTCCCCGCGATAAATGCAATAGAAGAAGATAGAAGATGCATAAAGAAACCAAAATTGAAACTGTCTCTTCTTTAATTTGCTATAACTAGTTATAGTCAACTTAAAATGATATCATACGGAATATTTATAAAACCATAATTCATTTTATTCACACCTTTACCCCTTATATAAGTGACTTTTGAAAAATTGTGACACCCAATTCAACAGAGAGACCGCAATAAGTGTGAATAGACAAGTCACAGAAATTGAGCGAACACAATAAAATGAATAATGATTGGACCAAGAGCAGGTAAAATGTGGTAGACGCTTTCTGTAGAAAATGTGTAATGACATTTATTGAAATATATTGTACTGAAAAGCTCTTTGACTATACTTCTGGTAGTACCTCACGAGATATCAAATAATGCGTCACTTAATTTCAGGGTCAGTGAATCAGTTACCTGAATGAAATAAAATCTTTGAATAAACTGGTCGTTATCAACAGAGTGATATTATGCTTCAATGTGGCCTACAAAAAACTAATTTAAAGTAGTTATTTTAAAAGAAAAAATAATATCATAGGTATGGTGGTAGAGATGAATAAGCAGATACTTATCTTTCCTCTTATCTCCTCCTCCCCATATAAAACAGCTTAAGTACGTATAAAATGTGCACACAAAATTAAACAAAAACAAATATGATATACTAAATCACTTGAATCTTGAGTTCCGTGTCATAATTAAAATTGAATTGATGTACCAATTGTGTATTATTTTATTTTAATGAACCACATTCATTAACAAACTCTTATCTCTTTGCAATTTATAATGATGTTTTTAAAATCAGTGTCATCGAACGAGGTGAAAAGCATTTTGTTGTGAAAATAATGACTCTTGTGAATCACTGCTGACGCTATCTCGTCAACCAGATTTTTCGTTTTAAATATTTTTATCTACTTTCTATTTTCGTTATAACAGTTCTCTTTATATTCTATCATACTTTGTTATATTTTTATATTAACTTTTTAACATATTTTATTTTGAATTATTGTGAATTTTATGAAGTTAACACACAGCCACTTTTTAATGTAACATAGTACGCCTTGAAATTAGATGCTAAAAATCTTTATAGTACAGTGAAAAGTAATCACTAAATTCTGTTTTAGGCACAAAGTTCGACGGAGAGACTGCCAGTGGGATAAAAAAATCTTCGAATGGCGACCACGTACCGGAAGATGCAGGTCTGGTCAAGATCTCTGGAATACGTTGTATGAGGGCAGCGCAGGGCCGTGTCGTGGAGATCTTCGGGGGAGGCCTTTGTCCAGCAGTGAACGTCTTCCGGCTGACGGTGATGATAATGATGATGATATTCTATTTGTACGGTATTCCTTTTTACACAACACGTGTAGATAAAATTAAATTTCAAAATTTTATTTGTGTTAAAAGTATCACATACGTTGTTGATAAATATCAAATAACTGTAAATATTTTTAAGATATTGATCTAATGAATAATAATTGTAGTGTTTAAGTATTTTTTTTTGTATTTTTCTCATTGAGGCTAGCTCACGTGTGTCTTATTTTAATTAGTCCTTTATCAATTGAATTTTATAACTTCATTTAATAATTTTATCGACAGTTTGGTACTGGCTGTCACAGTGGATTATATTTGAAGTTATTTTTCTTTTGCTAATAAAATAAATATACCATTTAACTCTAAATAATTTTATTAAGAAGTCCATAAAAGTTCATAATATTATATTCAATTATTTAAAGTCCGTAGTAATCGTTTCTATGGAAAAAATTTTCTCAAAACTACAAAGTATATATTGAAGTTAAAACTTTATAAGTTATACTGTTAGTTAAAGGATTCTAATAAATTATGCCTGGCTCTGAGAGTACAGTATTATGTTCCTTCATTACTTATAAATTTTTCACTGTTGGACGTCTTAAATGGCCTCTTGGAACGCATTCATCATCTTCAGAGCTTGTAAATCGTTATACCTTAAAGCCTATATTTAATTTTAGAAAAAAATTGTCTTTACTGCGAAAACCTTCCTTTTTTTATTTATTTTTTTATTGGTAATCAACAGCGTTACAGTAAACGATAATAAACAATAATATATAACATAATTCTTAGGCCATTATAGATCATCATCATTCTTGCAAAAGTTTTTCAAAAATTCTGGGCAAGTGTTTACATACCAATCTGTTATAACTGTCTTTTGGTTTTTAAGTGTTACTTTAGCTTAATGTACTAATTTGCCAAAAAAGTAACCTTAAGTAACATTTTCTCACCAATCTTTCAATATTTCCTAATGTTCATTGGCAAAACTTCAGAAATCTTCAAAACAATATACCCAGGTCGCCATACCGGTGACAATATTAAATACAGTTAATGAGTTACCTCCGTTTTATTTTATTATTTTATAACAAACATTCTACATGCAGTCGTTTTCGATTCCGGTTAACCATTAAATAATACGGTATCCATCAAGTTCAAAGCTTCCCAACCTTCACTATATCGTCTAGGTAACCTATCTATACTTTTAAATATCTTTGCATAGGACCCTAAAAATATTATTTTAAAAATAAAATACAACGTTATAATGTGAAAAACCATCCTAATATTTAAATTAGTACATGTTGCTTAGACTTTTCTGATGTGTGTATATGTTTTAAAACAGTATTGTTATCAAGGAGTAATTACCACCAACCTCCAAATGTTGTAGGGAATTGGTTAAAGCAAGTTCCTTGTAGCAAACTGTTTTTAGATGTTGATAATACTACGGTATTTGATTGAAAATAATAGTATTAAAAAAAGGTGTGCAATTCACACATGGTAGAAGTGAAACCATCAAAAATTTTGGCTTCAAGATAATGAAACAGAAGTTTGATAATTATTTTACATTTTATTCGTAAATATTACATAGCTTTATTCAGACTCAGAGCTTAAATTATCGATAAATAATACAAGAGGCTTATGGTAACTAAAGTATGAAATAAATACTGTGGTCTCAATATCGTACCTCGAGAAGAACAAAAGCATAAGTGTAAAAAGTGTGTTTTACAGGAGACCGAAAAAACTATTTAAATTGGTGTATCTTTTTATTTAGTAATCCGTCGAATACGCTTTTTTTATTGAAAAATTGTATCAAAAAATCTTCTTTTCACTAATTATACAAGCTATCAGTAAAAGTATTAACTTAATTAGTAATTATCTATTTTCTAAATTACGCTACTCTTCATAAGACTAGTTTTTTTCTAAAGAAAAGTGAATGAATATATACGTCAAGTTATTTGCCAATTACTTCTCCATGTATTTTGCCAAGCACTTCGCCGAGTACTGCGCCAAGTACTTTACAAGTACCGAGTACTACGCCAAGCACTTCACCGAGTTTTTCGTATTTCTTATTGTTATTGACAAGTACTTCGACAGCTTCTTCGACAAGTACTTCAACATTGTTATTGTTATCGTTATATATTACGCGCAAGTGCAAGTGCAAGTGAAGGTGACAACGGTGTGATGACACCGATGGGTAACAACAGTAACAAAAGTGACAATAGTGGAAGCAGTGACAGCAGTGACAACAGTTACAGCAGTGACAACAGTGACAACAGTGACAACAGTGACAACAGTGACAACAGTGACAACAGTGACAACAGTGACAACAGTGACAACAGTGACAACAGTGACAACAGTGACAACAGTGAACTCGATACCTTATGATTATCATCAGCTGACAATCCTTTTAAACCCACAATAGTGACCTTCTTTGGGTAAATAACTAAATTAAATGCAATGAAATCTGCAACGACAACGGTCCTGCACTCCAATTGTATTCGAACATAACTCGGATTCCTTACGAACAATTCATAAGTATGCAAGCTTACTCGAATAAAACATTTTTATTTTTTGGGGAACAAGGCCGTAATCTAGGGAACAATAATTTTGAACAAGGTAAAGTGTTGTTATAATGTTAACTTAAACTACAACTAATAAAATTTTGCGACAAAAAAATCTTTCAAAGGTTTACTTAAATTAATAAAAACATTTCTTCAGGCATAAAAAGGTGTCAAACTATTTACGTGGATATTAGCAATTTTTTTCTGTGTAATCCATAAAACTACTTTTTTAGTCAATATAATGTTGTCAAACGTAAAAATACACAAATAACAAATTATTACACTACTCGCTTACTTCTTGTAAGAACACTCTGAAAAAAATTCAGCTAACGTAATTTGAGTTGCTCTTTACTATGGCGTAAAAATCATCAAATCGACATAAGACTTATGCTTTTGTTCTTCTCAAGGTAGGATATGGTCAATATATCTTTGATATACTGCATCAATTACTGCTTTTGATCTTGTTGTTGATGCAGTGCCAGTGACTGTTAAACATTTTCAAATAAAATTTGGCGTCCAAAAACTCAAAGCAATTGCTGTATCCGATGCAAAGCTCTAAACTGCTTATGAAGTCCTGGTACATGTTCAATTTAAGTTTGATTTAATTTAATTTCTTTAGTTTAATTTTAATTTTATTTAAATACTTGCCACGACATAAGCATCGCTGATGCGCTACAGTGGCGGGGGAGCCCCAACATCACCCTGAACACGTTATTGTATTGTATTCGGTGAGCACGTGTATAATGTAAGAATATTTTTTTTTAATTCATGAGCGGGGTTTTCAAGTACTATCAATATCTTATTAAGTATGTAGTAAAAATTATTCAAATGTTCCTCTCTGCTATGACAAGCAAAACTAAATAAACTAAACGTAGAAAATTTGTTCCTATATATTAATGTTCTTATATTTTATTTTACTATATAATACATAACCCGAATATTGAATATATAACAATATTTCGTATTCCTATTGAATATTAATAACGTATCAAATATTCGCATCACATACATCTTTCCGCTGACAATTGTAGAATAATTTTTGTTGACCACATATTTTACGCTAACGTTTCCATACAACATTCCGATACCGCGGAATAAATTTTATATTTATGGATTCTCCAATAGCTTCACCCAATATCGTGTTTATTGATTCAAAATTTATTTTAAACATATAATACAAATATTTGGTCGCTGTTTCCGATATTTATATATTGATTAAGGCTTACCAACTAAATACATAATTTAACATTTACGAATGAGATAAACATTAATAAGAGTTACTATTTACATAATTTAATAAATTTAAAGGTACTATGCACAACGTTACTAAACTATAGTTAAACGCTAAAAAATTTTTAACAAAAAACAACCGACATCAATAACACTATTCCAAAACACTAGATATAAAGTGCACTAAAAAGTATAAATATAATTGCGATATTTTATACAATCTAGTAAATTAATCTTATTCTAGTTACGATTATTGTTATTTTTGGAATCTGTGTCCTTCCGCCGCGACCCGCTCTCGCCTCTCGCCTCCTCACGACTCAAGCACATCTCACCTATAACTATGTATGTAGTAACAAACCTATCTCGGATGACACTGACTCCAAAAATTACAATAATCGTAACTAGAATTAGATTAATTAATTAGATTGTATTAAAATTCGCAATTATTTTTATACTTTTTAGTGCACATTATATCTATTGTTTTGGAATAGTGTTCTTGAAGTCGGTTGTTATTTTGTTAATTTTTTTTATGTTTTATGAGTTTTAGTGAATTTGAAGTACACTAACTAACAATTTGTCTAAATATGTGTAGACATACTAAATTTTTCAATGCAGTAATGAACGTAAGTGTTTGCAAATTGATTACAAACAGTTAGAAATTCTGCCACAGATCGCACCCTTACTGTAAATCGTTAAGGTTTTTGATCCCCATATTCGACTACGACAATTACTTGACCATAACTATGTTATGGTAGATGATTTAAATATCCGGATAGCATAAAAAAGATTCGGCCGAGTATCGTAAATTTGCTCCTAAGAATTGAAGAGTTCCGTTACTTTGTCATGGATTCCGTAATCAGAACCTAACCAAACTCTCACCAAACTATCTTTGAAGTATTCCTTTCCAATAAAAAAAGAATCATCGAAATCGGTTGGCGCGATATTGAGTTATTCCTAAATTTATCATCCACGTTTAATACGTACAGAATAGAAAATTTAAGATTTTTATGGTTTTCTCATGGATGCCAACGTCAGATCTGGACCAAATTACAATGGGACCACACGAGAAGCACCAGCTTTCAAATAAAAAGTATTATCAAAATCGGTTCAACCAGTCGAAAGTTTTGAGTTAATAAACAAAAAAAAAGAACAGACCGACGAATTGAGAACCTCCTCCTTTTTGAAGTTGGTTAAAAAATAAAAGTAATAAATTTAATACTAATTACCTACTTACTAATCTATATTTAAGCTTTTTAATGACAATTTTAGAGTTAAAATTTGAAAAAATATCGATATTATGATCTAACATAAATATTTTACTATAGCTTACACATATGAACAGAGTTTAATCCGTAGTAATTTTTATACAATGGTATAAATATTGGGGAATAAGTACCAATTCGACAATTAAATGCTCGTACACAAATGCCAATATTTTGAAGTATATCTGGACAGTCTATAAGATTGTTTATGAGTTTGTAAAGAAAAATAAACTGGGCCGCCTTTCTATGCATTTCCAGGGAATAAATTTCTAGTTTAATTAGCCTTTTTTGGTATATTATAACATATATGCAAGGCTAGACTAATTTTTAAAAATAAAATAATAAAATTCCAGCAAAAAAAAATTGCGTATGAAAAACTTAGTATAAATAATATATTAACAAATTCCTTAAAACTATGTAGAATCATCATTTGTATTCCATATAATAGCAACATATTTTATCTATCTAAGCATAGTAAGTAGAATTTGAAAATGTGGTTCAAATAAGCCACTACTGTCGCCGTGTGGTGTTTAAATGGATTTCACTTTGTTCTCGAACAATGCTACTATAATCTTTTGTTCCATGAACAATACTTTTGCACTGAAATTAAAAATATGTACAAGAGAAAATTACGCTCTGAGAAATAATTTGCGTAACACTTTGGTTTAGTGTGAAATGACATAAGCAGTCAATAAGGAGACGGTGTAGTATAATTTTGTTACGTTATAACTTTTGATACACTTTAAGGACGCGTTCTCAAAACCGAGAGGTATCGAATCGCACCACTACACTGACACCGCTCAAACACATACACGTACTTAAAGTTAATTGCGGGAATCAAATGAATTTGATACTTTAGCAAGTATGAATTTTGTTTTTTTTAATACCTATGCATTTTTGATAATTGGTTGATCTATTCGTTCAGTAGTTAGATATCGTATCCAAGGTTCTCGAGAGTGCAGAGAACGAATTCGGGATCATTTTTTAAATCCAAATTCAAATCAAAAAATAAAATTTAAGTTTATGAATGAATTCTAATTTTGACGCTGTAAATGACACCCATGAAGAAATGTTTGTAGATTTCATAGGCGCTATCATGGATTTCGATTATGACCCGACCATGAAACGGTATGAATAAAATGGTACGTGGTCGCCATTCGAGGACTTTCCTGCCCCAACTGCCATCTGTCCGTCGAACTATGTGCCCTGCCCAGTGCCACTTCAGTTTCGCAATCATTTGGACTATGTCGGTGACTCTGGTTCTCCTACGGATCTCCTCATTTCTGATTCGATCTCGCAGGGAAACTCCGACCATAGCCCTGTCCATTGCTCTCTGAGCGACAATGAGCTTTCGTATAAGGCAGTTTTTTATTCTCACAGTTCACTGTGCAGTAACTGGAAGAGATAAGAAAACAACTGCAAATAATGCAACAAAGGCAGTAATCATGATAAGCGTTGTAAATGAAAAATAAAATAAATATAAAACCAACAAACCCATTTCCGGTCATAGTAAACTAATTAAACAGCGAACCCAAAAGAACCAAGATATTTATACAAGCAATCAAAACACCTTTTATGTCATGTCCATCAAAACTATTCTAAAAGTTGAATCATAAAGTGCAGTGATGTAAAGAATGGATTCAATCTCTCACTAGATGAAAAATAATACAATGCTACATTCTGAACAATTCATTTAACAAAGACAGTCGTCTATGGAGATTGAAATCGAGAATAGATAATGAAGATTCAAAATTTATTTTGTAAAAGACTACAGCTAAAATACTAAATGTAGGTATTGCTACAGAATAATATATAACATACAAGTTCGCGCTACTCATTTCAACTGGAATTTTTTGTCTTCTTTCTGTAGGTATCTGTTTAATGATAAAATAAAATTTAAATTACTCTCAGAAATCTCTCTCTAAGGTATCATTTAAATATATAATGTAAATAAATCACTTATGCTGGAAAACCTGTTTTTACCTATTAAAATTTAGTCAATTTGAAATAGTAGTTGGTTTGAAACTCGGTTGTGTAGATAATATAGGGTACTTTGTATTCTATAATATTTCCGAACTTTAATCATTAAAATCATCAAAATAGCTGTAAATGTGTGTTTTAATATAAATGAGCTAAATTAATCATTTTTAGCTAGATTGAACATGATTATGTATAATAATATATTCTAAGCAATAAACGAACCACTAGTAAACCTTAAAATAGTGTTTACTAAACATAATAACTTGTTTTGTGTTATATTAATTGTTATGAAATGATGCCTACATAAAAATGTCTTAATATAATTACTTAAATAAATTTATTTATAAAGTTTGGTCTTAGATTAACTAAGGGTATAACTAGTAAGCAGTTAGCCTACGAGTTGTTCTGTATCAGTGAATATCTTTGATGACGTCATACAATTTTATAAACTATTAAGAATCGAACACCGAGCCCAATTAATTGCTTTGACGATCTCACCAACCCACATCTTTTGATGTAAGTATCGGTGAAATTTACAAACAGAAACATAAACATCAGTTAGTACTATTCTGGCGATTGCTAGCTGATTTGTAAAAAAGTGTATCACCTTTAGTCGAATTCTTAACTTAAGGCAAAACTTCTACCGCATTTATGTAGGGAGTGTTCCGAAGAGCTGATTAACCTGATTCCTGCCGCCGAATTCCACCTTCGTACGACACACCACAAGTAAGGATATCATCCCCACCATCTGGATGTGTGGCGGTTTTCAAGGAGCTTTCTTCCACGTACAACAAAGCTGTGGAATGAACTTCCTTGGGTGGTGTTTCCGGGACGATAGGACATGGGTACCTTCAAAAAAGCGCGTTCCTTAAAGGCCGGCAACGCTCTTGTGCTTCCTCTGGTGTTGCAAGAGAATGTGGGCGGCGGTGATAACTTAACACCAGGTGACCCGTACGTTTGTCCTCCTATTCCATAAAAATAAAAAATAAATAAAATAAAAACTTAAATTTTCTATACTTTGCTTCAATTTGTGTTCATAAAGTGATTTTCACTGAAATCGTGTTGAAATTAAGACACGAAAATGGCAAGACACTTGCGGAGGACTCAATGAATAAAATTATCATTCTTTAGAAATCTTAAGAACAGTAAAACATTTTGATTATGGCCGCCTAAGATGACAACCATATTGCTATCCTCGGCACGTTTTGTATGATAATAAAAATTGAAGCTGACTGTAAATTATGTAATTATTTTTCTGAGAGTTGAACAAGATATACAAGATTTATCAGTGATCCATCACTAAAATGGTTGGCTCAGTGAAAAGAGCGCTCGCGCAGAACGCGAGAGGTCGCAGGTTCAAGACCCGCATCGTTACTAAATTTTGTTTTCAAATTTAATGTGTGTAATTAATCTCAGAAGAGAGGGTTCTAACTTTAAAAAAAGTGACATTTTGTTTAAAGATGTACCGCATAAATCGTTTAATTATGGGCAAAGGCGCGCAAGTTTTTTGCATGCGTCAAATGTTAGTGTGCTTCAAAATTATAATTTTAGTGATCAAATGCATATATTTTATAATAAATTATTGTAATATATGATTAATTCGATAATAGTTAATGTTTTTTTTGTTAATTAGGGACTCATTTATTTATTCCTAAAATGTAAATAGATTTTCAGCGGCATAAAATCTTTACAAAATTGTATTACCCGGTCAAATTGAAAATGTTGTGTTTTCTCACATATAATTTGTAGTTGGGTGTTAACTTTGTAGGGATAATTATATTACGCACTAGTGGATAAGTAAACGCTTTACGTGTTTAAAGACCTCCTTTTGAAAATGCAGGACACGAAGAAAATACTATTTGAATTAATAGGTACGCTCTCAGATTTATAAATAGAAGATATCATACATATTATCTCTCAATCATTAACGATGAAAATTAGATTAAAATCTTTGTGATGCTTATTCTGCAAGTAATGAGCAACGCAGCATTATGGTGGCATTAGTTTCAGATTCATTTAGTTTTTCTGGAGAGTTATCGCACTTTGCTGCTTGACACGGAATGACCCGGAAGCGATGCTGCAAATCGGAAGATTTGCCGGTTATTTGGCCATGGTGCTGAATTCTGAATTATCTACCTCCCTGCATTAAGCGTATACAAGTAGTAAATAATATCGTTATAAGTACAGAAAGGGTTTTCAGTTATGGTGTTAGAAATCTAACACTGAACTTAAAAGCGATAGTGTCAGATATTAACAAAGGTATGCATAAGTTTCACAAGCCATGGGTAAGGCCAGAGTAAGGTTTTGTGCCGAAGTCGTACCATATGCATTGTGCCTAATTATGATTATATGGTTCTACGTCCTTTGAATTATATTACATTATGTAAATATGCAGTGTGCTAAATAATACATATGACTATTCTAGCACACAAGCCACAGGTGAGCGTGAAAATTGAACCAAGAGTTGCCTACAAAAATACACACTTTTTGTAGGTATTCTTGTAGTTTCTATTTCTTCTGCGATGATAAAATATTTTACGAAAGCAGGAAGGTCTTCTTATGAGCACCAAGCGCCTAAGATTATAACCAAGTCGTTACACGGTCGATATTAAAAATTAAAAAGTAAATGTCTTCGCAAATTTAACAAAACTTATTAGTGAATTATATTTGGAAAAAAAACTAATATCAATTATTTATCAGCATGAAGAAAGTAAATATAAAATAAATCAAGTATCTTATGTGATCTATTGATTATTTAATATACTAATTAAACTCATAATATAATTATAATATAACAATATTGACACACTCTTACACAAATTATCTTGCTCCAAACTAGGCATAGCCTGTACTATGGGTGCAAGACAACGATATATTTAATACAATACACATACTTAAACATACATAAATACAAATAAACATCCAAGACTCGGAAACAAATATTCATATTCATCATAATATAAATGATTGCATAAGTGGTAAGCCAGGATTCGAACCCGGGACCTCTAGCTCAGTATGCAGGTTCACTAACCACTGGGCTATGGGGGTCGTCATAAATCAATTAATTACAGTAATTTATGAAAGAAACTTTAATAGAGCGCGGCAAAGTGACCATTGTCGATTTACAACTTACAAATGGTATTGAATGAGACCCGAAAATGAGAGAATGAGAATGAGAAAATTAATTCTGAGAAAATGCCGGCTCATTGTTTTTACGACACAATACTTTTTCTCAACAAAATTGAATGTAATGTCTTAAACGGAGCATGATTCGTGGATAAATGGGATGAACAATAAAATGTGAATTTTTAGAACTACAGTAACGAATTTCGTCACGTGATCTCCGTGATGAGTTTGAAAACCCTAAAACAAGATTTGTCTTGTAGGGTTTTCAAACCAAAAAATCACAATTTGTTTTTATTTCTTATGAAATCTTTATATATTATTGTTTCAAGAGAAGAATGTATGCTGCGTTGGTAAAATGTGAAAAAGAGCACGTACGTAGGTCACACTAAAAGTTTTGCGTAACTTAAAAAAAACAACATGTTATAACCAAAATATTATGTTTATTGCATTTCAAGATAGCCTCCATTACATTTTAAACATTTTTTCATGTGATGGAACCATTTTTTAAAACAGGAGGACCACAGATTTAAAGGCATGTTTTCTACGCGCTGACGCTATCATTGCCTCTTCAGAATTGGTAAAAGTGAAACCCCTCATCAAATCTTTGATTTTGGGGAAAATATAGAAATCACAGGGTGATAGGTTGGGGCTATGTGCAGAATTTGTGATGAGTTGTACTTTTTAGGAAGCTAAAAATTACTTAATTTTGTTGGCGTGTGTGAAGAAGCGTTGCCATGTTGTAGGAGAACGTGGCTTTTTAGTCGTCTTTCGCGAACTTTTTTTTACACCCTGGGTAAACAAATGGTAGGATTCCACTCGGGATTAACACTCCTTTGATCTTCCAGTGGAATTGTGCAGATGGGACCCGTAGCTGATAAAAAAAAATGTGACTATTTTTTTACCAAAGTTTCTCGCCTGCCTCACTTTTGTTGGCCTGTTCTCATTTTCAAACCCCCATTCTTAAGATTGCTGTTTTTTTCGGGTTCAAAACAATAAATCCACGTTTCGACTCCTATGATAATGTCATAAACAGCATTAGAATGTCATTATGTTCATTAGCATCTGTGAGCACCATTTCACTCGAGCCCGCTTCTGCTCCGCTGTCAGTTCATGAGGGATCCAACGACAACAAAGTCCGAACTTTCAATTCTTTGTGTGAAATACCAATCCCCAATAGCCCTCAAATTGTCTCATAGATAATCCGCGGGCTTTCTTCAAGTTGCCGCTTAACAGTAGCCACATTATTTTCGTTGACGGCAGTTGTAGGCCGCCCATCACGAAATTCGTCATGTAAGGAATCTTGACCTCTCTCAAATTCAGCAAACCATCGCCTCATGATGCTCAAGCAAGGTGCTTCTCTTCCAAAATGATTTATATTACTAAGAAGGTTGCAACGTTTCAAAAAATATAACATTCGAAATTCAAATAGTTTCGATTAGCTAAGAGTGCAAAACGTTTAGTGCGCCATTTATATACATATACATACATTTTAAATTTTTTTATACTGTGGTAATACTTGTACTGAACTCGATTAAAATCAAGTACAAAGTAAAACAAGTGAACAACGCGCCGAACCAGTGAACTAGCCTGCAACTTAATCAATAAATATCCGGTGCAAAGATATTATGAAGAGCTTAAAGTCATCAGTACAAAGCCGGCAACGCAAATTCTCAAACACCTGAGGAAGATCATTAATAACTAAGAGAAAAAGAAGAGGCCTCCGTATCAAACCCCGACAAATCCCGGAATGCATCTGATAGGGAATGGACTCGAACTAAGTTAGACATATGATTAAAGGTCTTGCAACTAGTCCGTGATTCGTTGCTGTGTTTTTGCAACAACATATTGCTGACCCTATCAAACATTTTAGCGAGGTCAAAGTAGAGCATGTTCTCTTGAGAGTTATGATCTTGTCTGCTAGAGATAAAATAAACTTGTGACAGCAGGTTAGTGTTTCAAAACCTCTCGGCAGAAACAACGTCCGCCAACGCTAATATTTACTTTCAATTATGCCTTTTAAAGCAAAGACAAACTGAAATAGAAAGGAACTCTGTAAGTTTCGACTTATAAGAGCGTTTTGGTACTGAAGTTGTTTAGCGCGATGATAAATAATATAATGTCGGTGATACTTTCTCGAGCTCACATATTCAGCCACATCGATTTCTATCACTCAGATTCTCATCTTCATTTGCTTGAGATTGAGAGATATTATGATTAATAATTTTATCTGCACCCATGCTTTAAATCCTCTATTAAAGATTCTTTGAACAGTTAGCTTATTGCCAATATTAAAACACCCAATGTTCTAATAACCATTACATCATCCAAACGAGTCTTGTAATGAAGTTCAGTACAACAATATATCATCCATTTTCATAATAACACTCCTTTGGATGATATTATGGTTCCTAGGGCTGGCTTTTTTAATGTTAGCAGTAAGCTAACTGTTTTAGGATCTTTTATAGTGGATTCATATTATGCGTGTAGATTAAGTCTTGTAAGCATCAGTTGATAATTAGGTATTAAAACACTCATGTGATAAACCCAAATTCGTGTTTAAATACCCCTTATTACACAACAGTTGCATAAATAACTAATGTAGCATTCATATACCGGCTAGATTATGGGTACCACAACGGCGCCTATTTCTGCCGTGAAGCAGTAATGTGTAAACATTACTGTGCTTTGGTCTGAAGGGCACCGTAGCTAGTGAAATAACTGGCCAAATGAGACTTGACATCTTATGTCTCAAGGCGACGAGCCGAGAGAGAATTCTGAGCGGCACTGCATTGTAATGGGTAGGGCGTATCAATTACCATTAGCTGAACGTCCTTCTCGTCTCGTCCCTTATTATCATAAAAAAATATTAAAAGTACGTGAAAATTTAACAACAACAGCGGCCATTTTTGACATTTGACTGAAATACTTTAGTTATCATATATTTGGTCAGCTGTAAGAAAATACTTGAACATTACCATAACCAATGCTGGCGTCACTTAAGTCTGCAACCTTAGATTAAGGATTGGTCGCTGCGCTCCAACTAATACCGAACTACCCCAGAACAATACCTTTTTTATCACGGCAACTATTAGATGCTTGTGTGCGTGGCATCTTGGCATATTTTTGTAACATACGCTTCGTGTTATTTTACATTGAAAGTAATCAAATACAAAATACTTACTGATGATATGTGATCCCAGTGTCTTTCTTATTTGTTGTAGGATTATTCTTACAAAGTTTTACTACGCAGCATGTTAGTTTCAATTATAAGCAAAGCTTAACAGAACATGCTGCACGTCAACGTCACACATTGTTCGAGACTGGTATTTCAATGGTGTAAGAGTCTCAATTGATCTGAAAGGAGACTTGTACAAAATAAACAAAAGCTATTATAACATTTTAAGCTTTTGCCATGTGAATCTCTCGAGTGCTTGAAATTAAAATAATTTTCAATGGAGTGTATACGGCTAGCCCTTATTTATAGAAAGGAGCACAAACAAGCGTATGGGATCATCGCCGTCCATTGCCTGTTGCAACTCCAGAGGAATCACATGTATATTTTTGCGGGTGGACACGCTTTTATTGATAGTATACGCACCTAGACTATGTTATAAAACATACGTGATTAGTTAATAAAAAATATTTTTTATAATAATTTTAATTAATTATAAAATAACACAGAGCATAATATAATGACTCGAGTCCACGAAAATTACAATTAAAATAATGTTGTATAAGTTGTACATATTTTAATAATTATTCTAAAAGCCAATACAGCGGTCTGCGCGTCCAGTATAATAATAACAGGGTACTTTTGCGCCTGCAACGATCCTGTAATGCATCGGGGATGTTTGCCCATGTGCGGATGGATTGGTTTTACACAATAATGCGAAAACTTCTCGTCCATAAGGTGTGGGACATTTGAAACAGTATTTTGAATTCATTCGCATCATTTCATTATCATTTCATTTTACCCCGTAATTAAAATTAATTAAAAAATTAATTTAATTAATTATTAATTAATTAAATTAATTTACTCACATTAACTGTCAAACCCATGTTTGACACTTAATTCACGACAAGAGCTAGACAGATGATCAGGACAACACAAAGAGCCATGGAGCAAAGCATATTGAAAATAAGGGAAATACACAAACGTAGAAGTGAAAAAATTAGACAAAAACCAAGGTAACTGATGCCCTCATGCAAGCCCTTAAATTAAAATGACAATGGGGTGGTTACGTAAGTTGCTATAAATACAGCAGATAGATTCTTAGAACAACGCAGTGAAAGGATCTTTAGGGAAACGATGAGTATGCAGATCAAAAAGAAGGTGGGCTGGTGAAGTAATAGAAATAGCCGGGAAAGACTGGCAAATAATGGGTATAGACAGAGACGCGTTGAACATGTTGGAGGAGGTATTCACCCGAGGAGAGGTTCATATTATCCAAAAATAGCACATACAAATAAGTAACACGTACTAACATAAAGATATTAAGAAAAATATTAACTAACACTAAATAGCATCATCTGAAATGTACATATAATAAGGATGTGAAATAAAAAGGCTTTATTATTATTATTATTATTAACTGACAAGCAAGTATACTTACAAGTTTATACTATGTTATGAATAAAGTAAAAAAATATGTATTTTGTATTATTAACCTCGCCATGACACTCGGTATTATGAACACACCTTGTTTACTTAATATACACATTGTCTTGCCTTGAAACACACATTTTTATTTTACCAAGTCGACGACACCAACGTGTTCTAAATTAGCACTTGAGGGCGCTGACAGAAAAGCAATATATTGCTTGTTAGCTCCCGGGAAAAAGAATAAAACCTTAATTACCTGCGACCTGTGCCGTTCATTTTGTTCTTCGTGTTATTAATTTTGTTACGGTGACAAGTTGAGTATTTTTTATCAAAATTTATCTTGAAAAATAGTAGAAACATTTTTGTTTTATGAGCAAAATTAATAACATAATATTGTGATTTTATGTGTAGAAAAATACTGGTTTGCGCCAGAAAATCTTTTTATTTGTAAATCCAACGAAAAACTTTTTGAAATTTAAAACGACAAAAAAATTATCATAATAATGTAACTTTATTGTAGACACAGAGATCTATAGTACAACAAAATATAATATAAATAAAGCTGCTAAGAAATGTATACAAAATCAAAATAAAAAATTTTATTTAATTTTCTGTCACTCTAAAATTATAATATTAAGTTATTTATTATTATAAATATAACTAGCTATGAATACCCGCTTCGCTGGGTCATTTTTAATTGTATACTTATTTGTTAATGTTAATAATCTATCACTACTTACTTCACAATTTTTTCACATAAAAGACACATTTTCTTTTTTCTTATTAATTTATTGATCTTACTTATTTTTACATTAAAATCTTACGACTAAGTAGACATTAATATCTTATATCATCTAACATTAACTGATATCCTAATCATTTTTATTGAAATACATTCTTATATACTACATTTACAGTTTTGCATTCTGTAAATATATAATAAATTTTCTTTCTGTCCTACGCGTGAAAAAGCTGAATAGAGTTGACCATGTGAAAAACAGGATTCTTTTAAATAAACTCCACAAAATCGGAACGTCTGACCTTGCGCCTTATTGATAGTCATACTATAAGCTAATCGTACAGGAAATTGTAACCGTTTAAAATAGAATGGTAAATCATTCGAAATTATTGGAATTCTTGGTATAAAAACCAAGTTTCCTTTTTCTTTGCCAGTGAGAACTTCTGCCTCAATGATGTTGTTCAAAATTTGTTTTACGCATAATCTTGTACCATTGCACAATTTTGGCGTATTAAGATTTCGCATTAATATGACTGGTGATCCAATTTTTAGCTTTAATTCATGAGAAGGCATACCAGGTGGGTTTAATGAATTTAAAAATTCCGTTGGAAAGTTTAAACTTTCATCTTGATTCATCATTGTATCTATTGATTTATAGATTTTTTCCTCTCCCGGTATCATTTCCTGTATTTTTTCATTTATTCGTTTTACTGCATCATTTTTTGTAACCAAAATTGTTCGCTCAGACAACCATGTTTTATTTAAATAATTTTGTTGTATGGATGGATAAATTTTGTCAATAAGGTGTTCTTCGGTGTCTACCACATGACATATCTGTTCAGTTAAAATTATTTTACCAGACTGTGGATCTAGTGGGTAGGTGCCATTCCCAATTTTCAAAAGATTGTCGGCAAACTCTTGTGCTTTTGGATCTCCAGTAATTAACGCTCGCATATTTTCTGTCAGTGATAACTTTTCAACATTGTTCCAAAAAATTGATCGCTTTAAACATGCATCTATTTCGTCAGCTGGTGTTGATTTTGGAATAACTGGTAACGTTTGTCTAAAATCCCCTGATAGTAGCAATAAAGCATCTCCCATTAGTTTTGTATTTTTCCGAAGATCCTGTAATGTTCTATCCAGCGCTTCCAGTGATTTTCGATGAGCCATCGTGCACTCATCCCATATTATAAGTTTGCATCTTATTAAAATTTGGCCACGTACAGAAAATTTTGTGATATTACAGACTGGGAATTCTTGTTCAGCTACATTTAATGGCAAATTTAGTGCAGAATGTGCCGTTTTTCCACCTTCCATTAATGTCGCGGCAATTCCAGAGGATGCCAATGCTAATGCTATTTCATTTTTCACCCGAATTGTAGCTAGGACCATATTAATGAGGAAAGTTTTTCCAGTACCTCCGGGTGCATCTAAAAAGATTATTCCTCCTGCATTCGCCTCAATACGATTTATTATTGTGTTATATACTATTCGTTGTGTTCGTGTTAATTTTGGTTCATTTTCTTCAATGAAACGTTGCAATTCATCTTTATTATAATTAAGTTCTTTTGATAATTCAGAATTAGTCACGCTTAATTCGTTTCTTTTAGTCTCCTAAACTTGCACTCCGAGAGTAAATAAAGTTTGATTACATATTGCGAAATATGCTTCACGATACGTTTCGCAAATGTAACCATCTACTGTTCGAAGATCTTCAAAAGAAGTTGGTACTACGTACTTCATGAAGTAGTAGACGTAAATAGAAACATTCAGCATTCTTTGGATGTACCGTATATACTCGACCAATAGCTTTATCTTTAAAGACACCTTTAAATCCTTCAACCGAAACTCCTTTCTTTCGTCGATTAAATACTTTTCGCGATGAGTCCCATGTGTAATAACTGGGAACATCTCCATAAAGAAGAGTTCTAGCAAACAGATCACTTCGACACAATTCGAAAAATGCAGTTAACGTAGTATTAACAGGTTGGTTTGCAACTTTTTGTGCTGTTTGATTAGTAAAATATACCCGTTGCCCATTCTCAAGGTGAACTGCTAAGTGAAAAACAGCTGGATCCCTGCCATGAATCGGAAACCCCAATATACGCCAAGCTGCCTCATTACTATTTATATATCGTCCCATTTGATATCTTAAAATTTCATCATATCTATTTTCATTTGTAATTTCAAAGACAGCCATATCACTTCCTTTGTTAATATAGTTACACACATATTTAATTGACTGAACTGAACTGCAATATTCTACATTTATATGTGCATTAAACATTTTCGATAATAACGGATTATAAGGGACAACCCATCGATTATCAATTTCGATTTCTTCACCCCGTACTCTAATTTTTGCTGTAAATCCTCCTTCACTCGGTGGTCGACGTCGGTATTGCGGATATCCATCATCTCCCGTTTGCGTCTCACTCAAAAATGATCTTGGATATCGTTTTGAGCATTTATTATCTTTTATACAGGGTGATTGCATATTAAGTGCCCCGCAAGGTCCATGTATCATTTGTTTCACGATTATTTTATATAGAACAGGATCTTCAACCGGATTTGGGAATTCTGCTTTAATAACGTCATCGATTTGATTTGAGTGAATTTTTTCTTTCAGCCAAATTGAATTGTGTGAGTGTGGCAACCCTCTCTTTTGCCACTCAATGGAGAACATCCAGCTATTAACATTTCCGAAAATACAACTCTTCACAATTGCATTAATGAATTTTACTTGTTTCTGTTTAAACCCGCGCGCAATTAAATCATGTCTGTCATGTGACTTTTGTCCAAATTGTAACTCATTTTTAATTTCCTTCCATGACGAATTGCACGTAAACGTTATGAATAAGTCAGGACGACCATATTTTCTCACATACGCCATTGCGTCTTGTGCATATTGAAGCATATGCCTAGGGCTACCAATGAATGTAGAAGGCAAAATTACTAATCGTCCCAAATTTTCAACATCCCCATCATTGACTACCGCATCTCGTAAGTGAATATATTCATCCGTTCGTAATTTATTTTGATTTAGACGAATAAATAACAATCTTTCTGCTTCTATTTTTGCTTGCATATCAACAATAAACTGTAAAAACAATTTCCGACAATTGAGTATATGATTGTATTTATTCACTCTCTCCATTATCCGATATGCGTAAAATTCCTTGGAAGAAACTGTTTTGTTTGTAGGGCTATTTGTTTGTGGATCAACATGCTGAATATTAAAATGGTAACCGTCTTCACCATGACAAAATATTAGTGGATACTGTAAGGCGTCATACATGTAATGAGTTTCAGCGATGCGTTCCAACTTATTACTTCTTCGTTGTACCACAATATCCCTATAACTACTTTCATTGTCCACCATAACTACGGCTATTTCATTTACTTGAGGTGCATTAAATCGTCTTTCGTGTTCGCCAATTGGCTTTTTATCTGCCCGAATTATTATTTTATAATTATCCGAAACCATTTTTTCCATTGCAGTCTTAAATATCTTTATCAACTCATTATTTTCATGTAGAAAGCGCTGTAAATGAAGAATTATATCTCGACGCAATTCTGTAAAATTTGAAAGATTTTGATCCAGTTCGTCTTCTTCATTTCCTACAAAGTAAATTTGTAAAAACTTCGGAGTATTATTTGGGAGTGACAATAATGATCCAATTTTATGATATACTTGTCCCTGTATTTTAAATACTGGATTAAATCCTTTTTCTTCAATTACTGCAGTTGCTCCAAATGAAATCATTTGAAAGCATGCATTGTAATTTCTAATTTGTTGTAAGAATTCTTTAGAATTTTGTGTTTCTCCTTTCATGTATTCTAGAAATTCCGGTGGCAGTGATTTTAACTCTGGTAATTTAATTTTGCCACTTGAATAGCATATACTTTGCGTTTCTCCTTTGAATTTTTTAGCTTCACAAAATTTGCATACTTCATTCATTCTTCCGATCACTATACTTGAATGTTCAAAATAATTTCTAGTAGGATTATAATGAAACGCCTCTTGTTCAAGACTGTATTTTTCCCGACGTTTTTGACGAACAGAATAAACAGTTGTTTTAGAAACTTGAGCCTCCATTTGTTCATTTAGTCGAAGATCATGCATTCTTATTGCATTTTGTATTCTTCTATCATCTGCCTGTTCATTTGTCTTTCTTTTTCTTTGCAATCTTTTTCTGATTCGGTCCGTTTCTTTAGAATCATTAAGCTGCTCTTCAGTCTGATTATTTCGACTTTGATGATAATTTTCTCGAAGTAATGTGAGACGTTGTTCTCTTTCGTCTGTAGTTTCATTTCTCCGTGACATTTTTGCCTTTTCGATACAATTCGAGAACGTGAGAATACGCATTTACGTTTCGGCATCGTTAGTAATATTTTATTTCTCCGTGACATTTTTTGTCTTTTCGATACAATTCGAGAACGTGAGAATACGCATTTACGTTTCGGCATCGTTAGTAATATTTTAATTTTTTTTTTCACCTTTTTCACACTGCACTAAAATAAAAAAAACTAAAAAAAAAAAGAAACAATATTGTGTATTACACTGCACGTTAAAACTTTTGATTCTTCACTTTAAAAAACACTATACGCTGTTATTAATGAATATTAAAAAGTCATTTGAAAGCATGCATTGTAATTTCTAATTTGTTGTAAGAATTCTTTAGAATTTTGTGTTTCTCCTTTCATATATTCTAGAAATTCCGGTGGCAGTGATTTTAACTCTGGTAATTTAATTTTGCCACTTGAACAGCATATACTTTGCGTTTCTCCTTTGAATTGTTTAGCTTCACAAAATTTGCATACTTCATTCATTCTTCCGATCACTATACTTGAATGTTCAAAATAATTTCTAGTAGGATTATAATGAAACGCCTCTTGTTCAAGACTGTATTTTTCCCGACGTTTTTGACGAACAGAATATACAGTTGTTTTAGAAACTTGAGCCTCCATTTGTTCATTTAGTCGAAGATCACGCATTCTTATTGCATTTTGTATTCTTCTATCATCTGCCTGTTCATTTGTCTTTCTTTTTCTTTGCAATCTTTTTCTGATTCGGTCCGTTTCTTTAGAATCATTAAGCTGCTCTTCAGTCTGATTATTTCGACTTTGATGATAATTTTCTCGAAGTAATGTGAGACGTTGTTCTCTTTCGTCTGTAGTTTCATTTCTCCGTGACATTTTTTGCCTTTTCGATACAATTCGAGAACGTGAGAATACGCATTTACGTTTCGGCATCGTTAGTAATATTTTAATTTTTTTTTCACCTTTTTCACACTGCACTAAAATAAAAAAACTAAAAAAAAAAAGAAACAATATTGTGTATTACACTGCACGTTAAAACTTTTGATTCTTCACTTTAAAAAACACTATACGCTGTTATTTATGATTATTTAATTTTTAATATTTATTTTTTCGTTATACAATTCTTATAAAAAATCGACTGAAGCACGGGTTTGACATTTCGGCTTATATAGTCGCAAAAATTATCCCCACTACCGACCAAATTTTCCGGATTGTTCTAATAATTTCGACTTTTAAGTATCTCAAGAAATTTTAAAAGTTTCTAGAACGATCCAGCATATTTCTAATCTATCAAAAAGTTGAGATACATTTTGGAGCTTTCTAGATCATTGGAGGAATTTCCAGAACATTCTATATTGTTCAGAAAATTAGCATACAATCTAGATCAATCTAGTAATATATAGAACATTCTTAATCGTTCAAAACCGTGGCATATAAATTATTTCTAAAACATTCTGGAATATTCTAGATAATTCTAGAAATTTCTAGGTGATTCTAGAATTTTTTCGAACATTTCAAATATATTTGATCAATCAGAGCCTTGGAATACATTCCAAAGATATCCAAATTATTCTTGGATGTTCTAGATTATTCGATAAATTTCTAGATCATTCTAGAATTTTCTAAATCATTTTTATTCAATCAGAATCTAAACGTAGATTTTAGAACTCTTTATATAATTCTAGAATTTTCCAGATCATTCTAGACATTTCTGGATCATTCTAGAATTTTCTAGAACATTCTCATTCGATTAGAATCTAAATGTAGATTTTAGAACTTCCCAGATCATTTTAGAATTTTCTAGAACATTCTTATTTAATCAGAATCTAAACGTAGATTTTAGAACTTCCTACATCATTCCAGAATTTCCCAGATCATTCTAAACATTTCTGGATCATTCTAGAATTTTCTAGAACATTCTCATTCGATCAGAATCTAAACGTCGATTTTAGAACTTCCCATATCATTTTAGAACTTCCCATATAATTTTGGAATTTTCTAGATCATTCTAGAATTTTCTAGATCATTCTAGAATTTTCTAGAACATTTTCGATCGATCAGAACATTGGTATACACATTAAAGCTTTCTAGAACATTCCAGAAATTTCCTGAACAATCCAGACCATTTTAGATCAATAATAGTCACATTTTCAAAGTTAACATCTTTCAACCCCCGTATCTTTTACACCCTTATAATTATCGACTTGCAACCACCATAGTGCACAATGGGAACCTTGTACCTATTGCCACATACAAACACTTTTGGTCTGCGATGCGTAGTTTTGGCTGCAAGGTGAAATATAGGGACACACACCTCCAATTTTATATATATAATAGATAGATTATGAAGTATTAAGGCCTTAAGCAATAAGTTTTTCACACATAAGTACGCCGTGGCTATCTTAACTTAATTTATTAGGCAACTATATTAAATAATAAGTTACATTGTGAACATATAGTTAAAAATGTTATGCAGAAAGTTAAAGAGTTTTGATAGTAAATTTGTTTATTTAGCCCCAGAAACAGAGTGACTGGTTTTAGATTAGATTGGTGCTGACTTGTACAAATTTCATTATTGCAAAATAATTTCGTGTTTAGTATTGTCATTACCTTCCTTCTGACAGGAATGGAATAAGCTCTAGGGAAATCAATTCCATAGCTTATTTATTTTGTACACCTGAATCAACTGTTCAGATAAATGTCACAGCTAGATTTACAACACCCTTAAGAAAAAGCTCTTTGATATCGCATAGCGGTTGCGTATGTATACTACTCTACTGATGAAGTCTTTTTATACATTTTTTATTGCTTACCTTGTATCGGAAACATTAACGTGATTTCATCCATTTCAAGAGGACCGATTTCAAAGTCTTACTAGTCTTATCGGTTCGGTAAAACTGCACCTGGTGTTTGATTCTGCAGAGTGGCTGTGTAAGGCATGAAGTTGCTCGCTAGAAGATAAAATGATGAGGCTGGAATTTCGCATGTTGTCGTGACGTTCAGTTCTGTAGCTTTTATCAACTTGAACAACTCCACTAGAGCACTCCCCGTGATATATGCGGTAGAAGATGTAGAGAAAAATGACTCTATGCAAACCCAAGGAATAAAGCTCATCGGAGATGACTTGATCGTCGATGACTCAAGCCGCTATTCATTGTATGTCATAAAAAGGAAATTTATTTATTACATCGAATATAGTATACATTATAGGTTATAAATATATAGCAGTGTCTTTTATTTGTCTTTTTTTAATAAGTATGCAATAACTTATGGGTACCACAACGGCGCCTATTTCTGCCGTGAAGCAGTAATGTGTAAGCATTACTGTGTTTCGGCCTAAAGGGCGCCGTAGCTAGTGAAATTACTGGGAAAATGAGACTTGACAACTTATGTCTTATGGTGACGAGTCCTAAACACTGTATGAAGATGGTACTGGGTAGCGTCTGACTCGATGTGAGGCCGAATTTGTGCCTTACACGGTGGCTTGAAATAAAGTACTGTCTCGCCTTATTGAGTACATGAAGCTTCTTAGAGACCTATTTGGCATTCTCTTCCAATTGGCGGAACTGAACATGGCTTTATATATCAAAGGCCAGTATGCCGATACAATTATGGCAGTTAGAGGAGTGATCTAAAATCAATGAAATACAACAAAGAAAGGCTTAGTGGTAGATGCACAAACTAAATAATAAGCTTCTTAGGGTTAAACTGGACTAAGTTTTGCCGGCCTGATTCTGAGACACACCCATAAACAATGATGTATATGTAACTGAATGGCTGTATGTTACAGTGGAGAAAGAAATCAGCAGCTCACTTTTTTATTCTATATTTACATCTTCATCGTTTTACAAATAATTTCAATAACACTAAATATAAACTGATAATATAAACATACTGAAACATCAATACTCGATGTCTTACTCGAAAGAGTAAAAAATAGTGGAAAGAATAAATGTAAGTTAATAGGTAAAACAGAATATTATTGAATAAAGTAGGTACATCAATCCACAGACACCGTAATTAAATAAATTATATTTATATTCCTAAATCCATGTTCATAACAAATCATGTCTGACATCCAATATAAGATAAAACTATTAATTATCACTGATAATAGCTCTAACACATTCATTTATGTTGAATACTGATCTAAATCGTTGACCACAATGTGAATCCGTTATCAAATACATTTACATACCTACATATATATTACTGATAGATTAATGTAATCATACTAACAGCTCTGTTTGTTAACAGGAGCATTAACATTAACAAAAGTTTGTGAAAATAGATTATTATAGTGTCAATTGTATACGTAACTACGATGTATTGTTAGCAGTAATTAAACTAACGATTAATTCTTGTTGATCGTATAAATTGGAAATATAATTGTATTAAACATGTCAATTATGGTCAAACTTCACCCGAAAAGCCTACGGTACCATTAGGGTGCAGTATAATGATGCATATCGCATCCTAATGAGATTGTCTAGGTACTGTAGTGCGTCCAGCATGTTTGCAGAAGACGGCATCAATGATTTCTTGGCAATTATTAGATTACGGATAGCATCCTCTTGGTCGTGTATACGCTCCTTTAGCAACAAAATTATTTCTACTTTCTTTAAGTATTTGAACAATCCCATTTTTTTAATATTGGTTAAATGTACATCATAATAACAACTATAAATAGCTGTAGATATCAAATGTATTCAATTTCAAATTAATATCTTAATATTCATAAATAATTGTAATTATTAATGATTTTGTCACGATGCAAGTTAAGGGTTAAATATTCTATATCTAGTAACAATTCTATATCCAGACAACAAAGAAATCAGATTCTGAACTCGATTTCAACTAATGACAATTCACTGAATGAAAGTGTGATAAAATATGTATTGGTATGTATAGGTAGATAATGTGTGTTAACAAAATGTGCTAATACGAGTCTCTCTATGGACTAGATGTCCAGCTTTAATGAATGTGGCCAATAAATACAGCACGAGGTTCTAAGGCTCTAAATGTTGTTGCATCCAATTAACGATAATGTATTTACACATTTTATTTTTATAACTAGTTATGAAATATTCAAAATTTAATACACTTTTAACTGTGTTTCGATCTGAATGGCGCCGTAGCTAGTGATTTTACTGCGCAAATGAGAATTAACATCTTGTCTCCAGGTGACGTGCGTAGTTTAAGAACTTATTTATTTAGGTTAAATAAAAAAGGCTTATAATTTTTGTTTTTCTGTATTTTAAATGGTTGAATTTAATTGTAAAAATGTCAGAATCTCAAATTATAATCCATTAGTAATTGCAACATTCAGGAAATCTGAGCCGAAAATATATGGCCAATAAAAACTTACTGTAAGCCTCTTAATATTAAGCCCTCGATTTGGGGCGTCTTTTCAATTCGTGCACGCCATCACGCATTATATCTAATTGAGATTTAATGGTCCTACGACGCCTGGAAGTTGAAATTCAAGGCAGATATAATATGCTAAGAATTATGTATTTCTTATAGAATATGAGGCTTTATATGAGTTTGTAGGTAGAATGTTGGGAAATGGTTTATAATATAATATAATTATGTCGTAGTCCGTAAAATTTTCTCTTCCCAAATACCACAGTGTCTGAAGACGAAGATTTTCCACCAGTGTGTGTTGCCAGTGTCACTTATGGTAAGCAGACGTAGTCGCTAACTGTGGGCCTTATGAGAAAGCAAAGAAATGGATGCTCAGAGGACAATCAGAGATGAGGAGATCCAGATGATTGCGAATCTGAAGTGGTAGTGTGCAGGGCACATAGTTCGACGGCCGTTGGGGCAGTAATGTTCTCAAATGGCAACCACGTACCGGAAGACGCAGTGTTGGTAGGCCCCCCACAAGATGGACCGACGATCTGGTCAAGATCGCTGTTATACGAAGCCCTGCCTACTTCAATATATAATTTTACGAAACATAAATCGCCGGTCGTCGGATCGTCGTTGAAATTATTGGGGGAGGCCTTTGTGCAGCAGTGGACGTCCTCCGGCTGATGATGATGATGATGAACGTCGTAGTCAAGAACGTCAAGCCAAAAAGCGAGCGAAGATGATTCGGTATTCGTCTACGCTCGGGTGTAATCGGCGTGCGGTTCGAGTGCGATCGAGACTCTTTCGAGCGAGGCGGTTGTGTCTCACGCGCAAGCCGGGAGCACCACATCTACGAGTGAAACGTTTCTTGTTAATTATTATACCGTGTGTTTGTATGACTGACTTTTATCGCCCACAACAATGGACACCCACTAACATCATGACCCTGTGACCAGCCTAGTCCCGTCAAATAAATAATAATCCCTCTTACAACACCAGAGGAATCATTAAAGCGTTGACATTTTTACCAGTAGAAGGCTCCTTTTCACAGGACGCCGGCTAGATTATTGGTACCACAACGGCGACTATTTCTGCCGTGAAGCAGTAATGTGTAAGCATTATTGTGTTTCGGTCAGAAGAGCGCCGTAGCTAGTGAAATTACTGAGCAAATGAGACTTAACATCATATGTCTCATCACATGAGTCTAGTGTAATTATTGTAGTGCCGCTCAGAAGTTTTGGGTTTTTGAAGAATCCTGAGTGGCACTACAAAATAGTGGGCAGGGCGTATCAAATACCATGAGTTGAACTCCTGCTCGTCTCGTCCCTTATTGTCATAAAAAATTAAGGTGCCTGGGTCATAATCACCATAGCTTTAAGTGCATTCTATTGTTTAGTTATCTTTAAACAATTGTTTTTAAGAACTCAATGTGTGAGCGCTACTAATCCAAATGTTGAGAAGGATACGATTTATAAATTCAGTTTCTGTAACTAATTCTTATTAAAAGGAATGTGTTTCCTTTGATTCAACAAATTATTTAATAATAATAATACTAATACACTTTTACACAAACTATCTTGCCCAAAACTAGGCAAGGCCTGTACTATGGGTACAAGACAACGATATACTTAATACAATATACTTAATTAAACATACATAAATACATATAAACATCCATGACTCGGAAACAAACATTCATATTCATTTAAGGGTGCACTGCTAGTGCCATTCACAAAGTTAACGTCTGTGAAGTGTGAATTGGATTTTTCATTCTCACATTGTTTTTTACCAGAGTGCTGACATTAAAATAAACTTGAGTGTTGTAACAATAGGCAGCTTCTTAGGAATTCATTTCATATGAGCTACATATTCAAGTCAATGTTTTTTCTTAATTCTCGTGAAACATTTACCTTTAACTACTTATATCAACTATTGCATTGCAGCAAAAGTATATTTTTTTATGAAAATAAGAACGAGATGAGCAGGACGTTCAGCTGATGGTATTTGATACGCCCTGCCCATTACAAAGCGGTATCGCTCAAGATTATTGAAAAACTCAAAAATTCTTAACGGCCCTACGATTGCGCTCGTCACCTTGAGAAATAAGATGTCAAGTCTCATTTTCCCATTTATTTCAGTAGCTACGGCGCCCTTCACACCGAAACAGTAATGCTTACACCTTACTGCTTCATAGCAGAAGTAGGCGCCGTTAGGTACCCATAATCTAGCCGGCATCCGGTGCAAAGGAGCCTCCCATTGGTAAACAATAGGTGTAGCAAGATAAACACACAAGAGCAAGGCGACTTACTTCAATGGAACACTATAAACGCCTTGAGAACTTTGATTTATAGTTCTCTCATACAGTTTAATTGAACAACTAGTGTGTTTTAGAATTAACTTCACTGATTTCACTGTGATCCAATATCTCAATTGCAAAGTTACAAAAAGTACAAAGAATAACGGTGCGTGGATAGTTTTTAATAAATTAATTTAATTGAATTCAAGGTATATAAACAAAATATTATGATTCTAAGATACTGTTTAAACATTAAACTTAGCCAAAATTTTCCTGATCCTCATTAGCACAAATTTATATAATATATCGAGCCTTGCTCGGATTTTTAAGAATGTACAAAACTTGAACAAAAAACAAAACTACAAGGACATCCAAATTCGAAACTGAGCTGTAACAGTCTTATATATAGTGGCAAAATTTACCTTTGTATTCTAATGTTATTGTAGCTGTTTTACATTACAACAGTGATAAAACTACATTTTTTAAAATTGAAGCCTAGCTAGATCGATTTATCACCCCCGAAATCCCCTGTTTTCTAAATTTTATGAAAATCGTTGGAGCGGTTTCCGAGATTCAGATTATATATATAAAATAATTGCTCGTTGAAAGATATAAGATAATTAGCTGTCATAAAATGAGCCGTAATATTCTAAAATAAAAAGCACTGAATTTAATATCAGGGAGTATAATTTTAAATATTAACAAACTTTTGCAACCACGGATACAACTTACGCCACTAGAACTTGTATATCAAGAGCCACTCCAAAGGAAACATTATTTTACACGAACCTGGAAATCTGTGTGGTGAATTACTTGGGATAAAATCCGCATCGGATCCAGGCTACTATGTGAAAGTTTAATGAAACTGCTACAGTAACGTAGTCACCACTGCCTGTATTTCAATTTCAGCCCACTTATAAACATGTTAGGTCATGCAATAAGAATTGATTACGTATTCCACTCGCGTCCTTATGAGGGTCCAATTACTTACACACCTATTAGAGAACCGTTATTATAACTGCTTCTATAACTGGATAGTAATAGATTGCTTTATCGGTACATATTGTATTTGAAATCTATATATTGTACAAGCTGACCCGACAGACGTTGTTCTGTTATTAATAAAATAAATACTGTTTTATAGGAATTTGCCAATAATATTTCAAAACATCAAGAATTATTTCGTAAAAAATGCTCGCTGTTGTTATAATGAAATTGTTTCACAGTGGAACCGTCAAACCGTGCATCACTAAATTCACTCATAGAAAATATGTCCATACAAAACAAATATTGAAAATAAAAATAATTATAGGTCACAAATCGAAATAAAAACTATCCTATCTCTAAAGTTGAACCAAACTGCATTCCATGAAGTAATACCCATTAAAATCCGTTCATTAGTTTAGTAGTCCATCGCGGACAAACAACGTGACACGTTTTTATATGGTCTTTTTTGAAGCTCTTTCAAGCCTAAACCACTGATTGTATCGACATGAATCTACCATTCGATGCAAAATTTATCTTAGATGGCTTATGGCTACTAATTTTTTTGTTGTATTAATTGTAATAAGATGAATAATTTAATTAATTTTCTTTAAAAAATTCTCCCAGAGAAGCAGTCGGGAACGATAGAGTATGTATCGTATTGTAACGAGCGTTGCTTAGTAAAATTAAAAATAATACTATTTACTTCGATTTTGTTGAAATTTGATATAATTATTATCTTCAGCACTTTTATTTTAAGACGTGAAGAACCAATAAAATGTACAAATCTTGTATCAAATAAAACACCATTTTACGGATTCAAACGCGTGTAATTGTAACCTTATTCTTACATTAGTTTTGTGTAAAATATACATTTTTATTATTATTTTAGTTAACACGACGTTTCGTTAACTTTCCAGATCACGTTTTCAGGGGGAACTGAACAGGAGCAACAAGGGGGGGGGGGGGTATTTAAATATGTAATACTCGCGTTAATGAAAGAAAAGATATAAATATAGGCAGATGCTCTTGCGTCCACTAGCGTTTTTTGGCTGTCGATTCCGCTACCTGCGCTTGAACGGACGAGACGTGTTTGCGCGCTGGTTTTTGTGGAACTTATTATCGCAATTCCGAGTGTTATTAATTACACGCGCCCCTTTGGCGCGCTTTTTAACGGTTTCGAAGCAGTTGATTAATTAGTGTGTTGTACTCTGTGTCGCAGGACATGAAGAGGGGCTGCCCTAGCCCCGGTGAGCAACCCGCGGCGAAGGTGATCGCCGAGATGGATATGGACAGCCCGGCCTCGCCGCCGGAGCAGGAGTCCGGCCAGCGGCTGCACGGCGGCCTGCCGGACTGGATCGCCGTGTCGCGGCGGCGTGCGGCCAAGCCGCGCCCGGATAACGGACGCCCCAAGCCGTTGGTGACGGCCAACGTATTTAAGCCGCTCCCGGTACAGGAGACACCGGGAGCCAAGGTAACGGCCAAGCCCTCACAGGCGAGGCCGACTCCAATTATTATCTCCAAGGAGAACTTTGATTTTGAAAGGTGCCGAGCGGCGCTTCTCGCCGCGGGCATTAAAAATTTTAATTTCAATATCCAGCCACATATGGCACAGCTGTCCTGCAAGACTAAGGCCGATAAAGAATCGGCCCTTGCAGCGCTCAAAAGTGTGGAACGTTTGCAGTTCCACACATACACTGACAAGGACGACAGAGCTCACATCTCTGTCGTCCAAGGTCTGTACTACAGCTCCGCAGAGGAGCTAGGTAGTGCACTCCTGGAACTGGGGTTCAAACCCACCAAAGTGGTCGCCTTCAAGGGCGATGCACTGGTACCAAGGTACCAAGTGACGCTCCCGAAGAGCACTGATATCGGTGCCTTCAGGAAAATTAAATATATTTGTCACCAATCGGTGCGAATTTATAAATATAAATCCAATAATAAATACGGCACCATGTGTTCCAGGTGCCAGACATTCGGACATGCAGAACGGAACTGCAACCGGGCCGCCCGCTGCGTCAAGTGCACGGGAGCCCACCTCACAGCGGAGTGCGACCGGAAGGAGGAGGCTCCAGTCCGGTGCTGCAACTGCGGCGAAGAGCACGCGGCCTCGTACCGCCAGTGCCCCGCCGTTGCGGCCGTCAAGGAGCGCCAGGAGGGCTTCCAGACCCGCCAAAGCGCACCACCCCAGCCCCGCCTGTTCAAATCGAACATGGCGAACGGCCGCGGGTGGAACTCAGTAATGACAGGGAACGCCCCGTCACCGTCAGGCCTTCAGCCACCCACAACGCGGTCCACTGCCGGACCACCGCCCCTCACGGGCACCCAATCCGGAAGACAAATCTTCCCAGGCCTTAGGCCCACTGGCCCTATGCCAGGTGGCTTTAAAAGAGTCGAGACAGACTCAGCCCCTTTTAAAACAACCGAAGAGCCAGACTCTGAGGAAATGTCAACCCATGAAATTATAAAATTAATTAAAATCGCAGGTCAGCTGAAGCCTCTGCTCCGCCGCAGCATGAGCTACGAGGAGCAAATCATCACAGTATTTGAGTTCCTGAGCATCCATGGATGAAGAGACGACCCCTCCCCCGACTGGCACTGCTCGTCCTCTACGAGTAGCGTCGCTTAACATAAACGGTATTGTGAGTAGGAAAAGAGAACTCATACATTTCCTAGGTACACACAACATCGACATTACACTCATACAAGAAACACACCTCGTTCCCACACGACGTTTTTGAATTCCCGGTTACACCTGCTACAGACGTGACGGACAGACAGACAACCGCGCCCGAGGTGGCGTCGCAATTTTTGTCAAGTCAAATATATCGCATCATTCACATCCACCGGTGGAGCATGATATATGCGATATAATTGCAATTAGATTAGAGTCTCACCGCGGACAGACACCCATCACAATAGTTAACTTTTATTGCCCTAAGCAAGACAGTAGAATCACGACAGCCATCGCAAAAGCTCTCTCTCTCGGCAACACCGTCATCTGTTCCGGAGATTTTAACGCCCGCCATAGACTCTAGGATTGCAATCGAGCAAATTCCAATAGATCGCGACTTTTTTGACCACTTTGCAGGTCACGAATATAATATTTTAATTCCGGACAAAGCGACCCACCTCCCCTCCAACCCTAGGCTAAATTACAACTCACCATTGCCAAAAATATCACAAACGTTACAGACCCACTGACTTATGACGTTATCTCGGACCATTGTCCCATTATTTTCGAAATTAATAGCCTCATCCCGCGCATCTCGCGACCTATCTTTAAATACGGCAATGCTAAATGGGACACTTATAAAAAACATATTAACGAAGCCCTCCCCTCCCCCGGCTCCTTAAAATTACACCGACCCGAATTAGTGGACAACGCCATATAAACACTGCCTGACGCTATAATCAAAGCCCGTAACGCGGACATCCCGACGTTCACACCGAAACAAACAAACAAACTTCCACACGACATAACAAGACTTATCAAACTAAAAAACCAATACCGACATCACGCACAGAGACTTCATACGCGTCGGTTTAACACGATTATTAATTCACTTCAAAACCAAATATCTTTTAAAATAAAATCTCTCACTTCCAACGAATGGAACAAAAAGCTCGAATCGCTTGACACCCGCGACAATTCCCTCTGGCAGTTCGCGAGACGCCTTAAAAACGTACACACCCCTCTACCCTGCTTCAGCACCCCCTCGGGCCCCGCCCGGTCGGACGCTGAAAAGGCCGAGGCCCTAGGTACACACTTTGAGCGACAGCATAGACTCACCGTGGATCTGAGCGACCCCGACACCGAACGCGAAATGTCGCGGTCTCTAGACCACCTTTACAAAATAAACGGACCGACCGCACCTACCCCAGTTGTACCTCGCGAAGTCAAATTAATTTTAAAAACCTGTAAACCGCGAAAAGCCCCCGGGCACGACGACATACAGAACATACTTCTAAAACACCCCCCTTCAAAAGCAATAACTAAGGTGAGTTAATATATTTAATGCGTGCCTTCGTCTTACCTATTTTCCCTCGTCCTGGAAAATAGCAGTAATCACCGCGATACACAAACCGGGAAAAGATCCCACCTCCCCCGCGAACTACAGACCAATTAGTTTACTTTGCACACAAAGTAAAATATTAGAAATTTTAATTAATAATAGAACAAACTCACTTATAGAATCAAACCTACCTGAGGAACAATTCGGTTTCCGAAGGTCACACGCGACTACTCACCAACTGGCGCGCGTAGTCGAACATATAACACACCAATTTAACTTGAGACACCAGACTGGTATGGTTCTACTCGACCTTGAGAAAGTCTTCGATACCGTCTGGCATGATGCCTTAGTTTACAAATTATTCGAAGCACAAGTCCCCTTTGAATATTGTAGAATAATAAAATCATTCCTTACGAATAGATTTCTTAGAGTTAGAGTCAAAAATAGTTTATCCCCCCCACATCCAGTAGTAGCAGGTGTTCCACAGGGCTCCATCATCTCACCGAGGGCATTTTTACTCTATATGAGAGACATCCCAAAACCTCCGAACACGGTCCTCGCCCTGTACGCTGATGACACAGCTTATCTGTGCAGCAGTAAGAACATCAAATCTATAGTCTCCCACCTTAATACAGCCCTACATTGTGTAAGCAACTACTTCTCTAAGTGGAAGCTTAAAATTAATGACACAAAGACCGAGGCGGTTCTTTTCTCATACAAAACTTCCCGTAAACTCAATATCTCTTTAAAGCCACATATTAATAACCACCCGGTCGAATGGCAGTCACAGGCTAAATACCTAGGGCTTATCCTCGACCGGAAACTTTCCTTCACGCCTCATATTAATTACGCCCGCTCTAAGGCACTTACTGCCTTGAGCCTGTTGAGACCCATTTTCTATAGGAATTCCACTCTCTCAACTAGTAACAAGCGTCTGCTATACCAGTCCTACATACGCCCGGTCATGACATACGCAAGTCCGGTATGGATTAACACAAATCAAAACAATTATCGTAAACTACAAACTGTGCAAAATAGATCCCTTAAAACCATCTACCGGACCCACCCGCGTACAAATCTTAAACGACTTCATGTAAAGAAAAACATCCCAACATTAGAACAACACATACAAGAGATATCTCATAGCTTCTACAGAGGGCTACGCCGACTGAAGGACGGAATAAACCCCGCCCTCCGGTTGACTTGTAGTCGTAAGTCACTCACAGAGTACTGCCTCAGCATAAAACGTTATAAACATGCATTACCACATCACAACTGGTTAGAGCTCACAGAACACTAGCGTATACACACACACACACACTCATGCACACAGAGTTAACCAATATATTGTAAATTGGTTTAGTTATAAGAATTAAATAACGGCGAAAACTGGCCTCCTATTCCCTCTCCTTCCTTCCCTTTCCCAAGATCCCCCCCCCCTCCCCACACCCCTCTTATATTTATATATTATATATGTATGTATACATATCTATGTATTTATTCACCTTAGTTTTTAATTTAGTTTTTTAAGTTCTAGTCATTAGTCTTAAGTTAGGTTAAGTGATAGGTTACGATTAATATTACGTTATTCAATAGCAACTAGCCAGGTTTTCCCACTTTCCTGGATTCCCCCCCATAAGTTTTCTGATACCTACATATATAAAGCTTATTTGTAAATTGCTTTAATAAGTAGATTTAAGTAATTTTGTATATATATTTTAATACCAAATATAGAAATTTTGAATTTTTTTTTTTAATGAAAGAAAATACTACGTTGTATCAATTTCAGCCAAACTCATCTCTTTGTATCGTTTTAATAAGAAAAATCGATTCAGAATTAATAAAGAAAGTAAAACTGATAAAGAATGAAAAATGCAGTAGAGACCGATATCACATATTTCACAAAGGTTGAATCACTGCATGACTTTATAAGGAATTTATAATGGCGACCAACTCTCGGTGTGTGGTGAATGTTGGAAGTACTCCCGGACAAATTGAAAATCAATGAACCGCGGAATTCAATTTGATATTGAAAGCCATCTTTCACTGTACCATGTAAGGCGCTAGAGAGCCTTGCACGATATCTTTGACTTCCTTTCAGATATAAAACTGAATACACACGTTTAAAAGGCATTACAAGATATTATTTGCTCTAATGCAGTTTAAAATATGAAATATATTTTCTTTTCATAGCTAAGTAGATGATTTATGTTTAACTATAAGTTCCTCTGATCTGAAAAATTAATCAGTTAATCAATGCTTTGGTGTAAGCAAACATGTAGGTATGTATTTTTTTTTGTTTGAGACGTAAACGGGCAAGAATCAAGAACGTGGTGGAAAGAGAATCCAACTCAATCAGACACCCATGGACATATTTTACAATACCAGAGGTATTGTAATAATTTTATATTGCTGCTGATCAAGCCAACCCCAAAAAACATATATGCACTTTAAATTTACTCTTGTTCACCTTTTTTTGTTATTGGCGAGTCAACAGCTCCTGAAGATTCCTCGTGTATACTAGAGATGAATTATAAATAGATGCATATTATGTAAGCAGTTATGAATTTAAATATAGGTCCAATTTAAAATGATTTTCTGTATTATTCCATTAAGGAGACTCAAGTATTGTTAAAGGAAGATAACTATATTATTCAATACTATATTTTTACGATTTAAGTTTTTACTAACCAAGTGTTCACAGTATATGCAATAAATTCGACATATACACTTTTGTGTGTGCCAAATTCGCTTCTAGCTTGTCCAGTAAGCCCGTTCTAAAAACTAAAATAATTAAGCGCCTTGTGGTCAGTCGCTTCCACCACTACATTTATTCTCTCCTTACTTGTGCTTTAGCTCACCATTAAACGGTATAGAGCCAAATGATTGTATTATTATTATTTTATAAAAATCAAATAGGTTGTTTATACCGCAAACAAGAAGTTAACTGCTTGTTTGCAGACTTTGATTCTATTATAATTTCAAAGGAAAACAGCACTTCTTAACAACAAAATAAGGCAAGAAATCAAATAAAGTCCTGTGCATTTTGCAGTCGTTGTGCAATATGAACCGGTTATGTCATGTTACGTTTCTCGAATTGGTACATGGACCTGTGAAACGCTAACCGCCTTAATACAAAAAACTATATAGGTACGGGTTTAAACCAGAACTAAATAAACCAGCTTTGTAACGGTCCTAAAATTAGTACCGGGTTAAAATCGTGTCATTATTACAAAACGTAGACCTACTATGGACCAACTAGTACCAGGGATAGTCATGGGCTTAAAAAATATGCACAGATTAAAAATAAAATAACCATAAACAAAGATTGAAAGAGTGAACGACAGTTCACTGTTTCAGAACACTTATTAAGTTCCGATTCATTTAACGATAATATTTTATTTAAAAACCAAAATAGCAAAAATTTACCTTGTACTTATGATTAAATACCATATTTCACCTATAATTTTATTAAATATAGATTATTTATTTAAAATAGTGTACAGATTCATTTAAAGAATTTTGCTGGCGTCCTTTTGACGTGGCGACCTTTTAAACCGACTCGTAAACGTATAAAGGAATAATAATGTCGAGCGCGGATTATAAGCATTCAAGTTCCTACATTGAAAATCAATGTTTGGAGAGTTAGGTAGACCTACCTGTCAAAACTGGAGTTTTGAATCTTCAGTATATTATCCTCAACTTTATTTAACGTCCTACATAATATTATATTGTAACATTTATGATATTATACTACTTATGTATTAATTGATTTAATATCTTATTATTTAAGGAAATTTTAAGTCAACTTATTACCGAGTCGGCACATATTAGGTATTGAATGATAGAGTGATAATAATTAATGAGGTAAATCAAGAGTCTAGTATCATAGCTAACAAAAATAATTTGGAAATTATCAATCAAGTGGATTTCTGGAGACCCTTTTGTATAAAACACAAAATATTTCAGCAAACCTTCACTGCATATGGCAATATATTTTTAATAATGACCCAAATTCTATCAAAAATAAAGAGAAACCTACCGTACTAAGCTACTTTAAATATGTTAATTATTTGACCAATGTTTAATACTTCCAGCTTAACGCACTTAAATTTGCTTATTAATTTTTGGTGCTGGGGCTTTGGTGCTGCTTCAACTGCCGAATACAAATATTTTTATTTTATTTTATTTTTATTTTATTTTCATAGGGTGGCTAACAGCCGTCAATACAAAAACATATATCTACATGTTTATATATAGGCCAATTAAAAGCCTCCACAAATAGGTATTAAATAGTATTTTTTTTTCCACGTTTTTACAAATGCTTAAACTAATTAAAGGCATTACTATGTACTAGTTAACTACGCTTTTTTGCAATTTAAATTGACTTAAAGTATACATATATTATGTTGTCATTGTATTACTTTTCTGTGACTTGCAAATAATCTTGTATAATATGTTTCTTAACACTACCTAAACTGGAACAAAAAAGATCTATTTTGGATGATTTTAGTTTGTTAAAATTATACGAAGTACGTGGTATAAAGGAGTGTGATCTATAGTTTGTGCGCATGAGTGGAATATGGAGGAGATTCTTTTTTCTAGAATGTTGGTACGGTATATTGAGGTTTATTTTAGATAACAAGGTTGGACTGTCAATCTTACCCTGAGCAATTTTCATAATAGTCGTAATATCAGCCATGGATCTACGGAGTGTTAATGGTAGGAGATGAAATCGAGTACACCGAGTCTTGTAATCTGTTTTGGGAATTCTGAACCTATAATTTAAAAATCTCGTAAATTTTTTCTGTATTTGTTCAATTCTTTTACTATGTATCATATATACCGGATTCCAGATTTGACTAGCATACTCTAAATGACTACGAACATAAGCGCAAAAAATAATTTTTAATGTTTTCATTCTCTTGAAGCAGTTCGCTGAACGTATTATAAACCCAAGTGCTTGTGATGCCTTATTTGCAATATTGTCGATGTGACATTCGTAAGTTAGCTTGCAGTCAAGAGCTACACCTAAATCTGTGACACAATCGACCCGCAATAGAAATTGATTATTTATAGTATAATTAAATTTGATGATTAGCTTTTTACGGGAAAAACTTATAAAAAGACATTTAGGTATATTAAGCCAAAGCTTATTATTACTACAATATGTTGCTAGTCTATTGAGATCTTCCTGAAGGAGATCAACGTCATAGATATCGTTGATAGGCCGAAATATCTTCATGTCGTCAGCGAAAAGTAAATAATTAGAATGATGAAAGCATGTATCGATGTCATTTATGAAACAGATAAATAATAAAGGACCTAGGAGTGAGCCCTGAGGAACTCCAGAAGGTATCGTGATCCATGAGGAGGTGTAGCCATTTAAAACAACTGCCTGAGTTCTGTTTTTTACGTACGAACTTAACCATCTAAATAAGTTACCCCTAATACCAAGACCAGCAAGTTTCTGAAGAAGGATTCTATGATCTATGCGGTCGAAAGCTTTGGTGTAATCTGTATACACAACGTCAATTTGTTGACCACCGTCCATGCAATCAGTTAAGAAGTCAGTGAAAACAAGTAAATTAGTAACCGTTGATCTTCCTTTTATAAAACCATGCTGTTGTTGGTTTAACACATTTTTAAGGCTAGGGTAAAGTTGACTATAAATGATGCGCTCAAACACTTTGGCAAGAAGACATAATTTTGAAATCGGTCGATAGTTTTCCACTTTGTCTTTCTGACCTTTTTTATGTATAGGTGATATGAATGCCGCCTAAAATCAAATATCGCAAATGTGTCTCAGCGAGTCTCAAGACTCATGGCCTGGAGGGCCCAGAAGTACAAAGTACTATCCCCGCGCCTCATCAGGGCTACTGGTCATCCAACGAGCTACTTCAGCTAATGCATTAGTCTAGCTATCTAACGAAAAACTGCTGCCAGTATTCTTGTTACACTTCCTCGCAGTAATGTTTTTACTCGTTGTATTATATTAAGTATTGTACATATAGTTTCAGGTATTACTTAGTTTTGAATAAAATTTAATAAAATAATCTAATGCTTAATATTAGTGTTAAATTCTACAAACTAATTAGTGTATAGTCGAGTAGTCCGGACAAAAACCATAGGCGAAGTGAAGTTTGATGTTGTGTTTACAAAATTAGGCAAGTTTAAGGTCGTCAGACCACCCGCGTCAGCCTCGTTGGCAACTAGCTCAGTAACTAGTTAAATTAAGCTACTGTTTTACTTTGTTCTTCAAGCAAATTAATTAAATAAAAGGTGTTTGGGACATGAGAAGTTATTTTACTGCTAATGGATTGTCCCAGTAACGAAGTGAGAAGAATTATGTTTAATTATAGCACAGAGTAGGGATACATATATTATATAAAAATACGATAATATATATTCTGATATTGTTGCTTCTTTCTTTCTAACTCATATCTAAATATAACGAGTCTAGCTAGCTAGTTAATATTGCTACTTAAAAACTTATAAGTATATTTATTTAATTGAAATCAAATTAATAATAATAATAAAACATGTTCGCTATTTGACATATTTTTTTCGAGGTATCATAGGTAGGTAGGTATATCACAATAATATAACATAAATTTAATTGTAAAAAAATTGCGAAAATATACAACCCACGCTTCTCAATTCACAGGAATAATATACAATGTGACTGGTGAAACAGTAAAAATCATGAAACTAACGAGTGTACTAATTCTGTAATAAAATAATTTACTTAATTTTTGAACATAGTTCACTATAACTAATAAACGAACTTAGTTATTGTTAGTCAAGCGCAAGCGCCAACAGATTCACATATTCACCTCCCTGCTTCCTACTTCCAATCACTGCGATTATAGTCCGACAACTATGCGCGCGACCGTCCCACGGGGTGACAGACGGTGGCGGGGACGAGGTACTAAAGATGTCAGCGGGTAGCTGGTACTGGGTTACGGCAGTATTACGCGTTGACTGTGAGTTGACGTAAAGAATTACTTAACTTTCGGTTGAGATTACTAAGTAGTCAATAAATATATTTTTGAAAATGTGATTTTTTTTTCTTCCTCATACATGATCATCATATATCACGTCTTGAGTTAATTAGAGTTTTTTTTTATGAAAATAAGGGACGAGACGATCAGGACGTTCAGCTGATGGTAATTAAAACGCTCTACCCATTACAATGCAGTACCGCTAAGGATTCTTGTGAAACCCAAAAATTCTGAGCAGCTCTACAATTGCGCTCGTCACCTTGAGCCATTCGATGTTAGGTCTCATTCGCCTAGTAATTTCACTAGCTAAGGCGCCCTTCAGACCGAAACACAGTAATGCTTAAGCATTACTGCTTCACGGCAGACATAGGCGCCGTTTTGGTACCCATAATCTAGCCGGCATCCGGTGCAAAGGTTCCACTGAAAAAGAGAAGAAAAAGAAAAAAAAAAGAGTCTCAACAGTCATGATGTATAGACGGTCTCCTTGCGGTATAAACAAACTTATACTATAAAATAATAAAACATTCGCTTGGCTCTTAGCCCGTTTAATGGCGAGCTAAAGCACGAGTTAGGAGAGAATAAATGTAGTGGTGGAAGCGACTCACACACAGCTTAATTATTTTAGTTTTTAGAACCGGCTTACTGGACTAAAACTAGAAGAGAATTTTGAACACACAAAAGTGTATATTATTATGTTGAATTTATTGTGTATTATGTGAATGCTTGGTTAGTAAAAACTTAAATTGAGTATATTTATGAAAAATGTAAAAATTAAAGAATACTTGAGCTCAGTGAAATAATAAATTAATCATTATAAATTGTACCAATATTTAAATTCAAATAATAACTAATTACTTAATATGTAGCATCTATTTATTATTCACTAGCTGACCTGGCAAACGTTGTTTTGCCATATAAATTATATATGTAAACATTCATTGAGCTTCAACGAATCTATTTCAAAAGATTTCATTGAGATCGGTCGAAGAGTTTAGGAGTTATTAGGGAACATACAAACATACATTCTCTTTTATATATTACTTACTGACCTGAAAATTGTAAGTTGTATGTATTTTTTAATGCTGACTCATAATCAAATCAAATTTTAAAAAAAATGTCAAAAAAATAAAAAAAAATAAAAATTGGCGTGGACCATCCTTAACATTTAGGAGGATGAAAAATAGATTTTGGCCGTTTGTCAGACCTACCCAATATGCAATCAAAATTTCATGAGAATCGGTCAAGCCGTTTCGAAGGAGTTTAACTACAAACACCGCGACATGAGAATTTTATATATTAGATATAGATTTATAATTTTAACTATTGAACTCTCAACATAGTTTCGGTTGAAGTAAAATTAAGTCAAGTTACAGGAACAAAAATATGGTTATCAATTACCATTTAACTACAACCACAAACTAAAGACAATTATTATCTGAATACTCAATCCATGGTATTTTATTAGGGGATGTTCGGAAACAAGTGTATATCAATTATTTTTGTGTTTACCAGTGGGAGGCTCCTTTGCACAGGATGCCGGCTAGATTATGGGTATAACAACGACGCCTATTTCTCCCGTGACACAGTAATGTGCAAGCACTGTGTTTCAGTCCGAAGACCGCCGCAGCTAGTGAAATTACTGGGCAAATGAGATTTAACATCTTATGTATCAAGTTGACGAGCACAAATTGTAGTGCTGCTGAGAGTTTTTGGGTTTTTCAAGAATCATTAGCGGCACTGCATTGTGAATACTATGAACATTACTTTTTAAGTAAAACTTTATTAGCAGACATATGGATCTTTTTTTTTATGGAATAGGAGGACAAACGAGCGTACGGGTCACCTGGTGTTAAGTGATCACCGCCGCCCACATTCTCTTGCAACACCAGAGGAATCACAAGAGCGTTGCCGGCCTTTAAGGAAGGTGTACGCGCTTTTTTTGAAGGCACCCATGTCGTATTGTCCCGGAAACACCGCACAAGGAAGCTCATTCCATAGCTTTGTAGTACGAGGGAGAAAGCTCCTTGAAAACCGCCGCAACTGTGGAGGACCGCCACACATCCAGATGGTGGGGATGAAATCCTAACTTGTGGCGTGTCGTGCGAAGGTGGAATTCGGCGGCAGGAATCAGGTTAAACAGCTCTTCGGAACACTCCCCGTGATAAATGCGGTAGAAGACACACAATGATGCGACGTCTCTACGCAACGCCAAGAGATCCAGCCGTTCACAGAGCACTGAGTCCCAGACAATTCGAGCTGCTCTACGCTGCACGCGGTCAAATGGATCGAGCAGATACTGGGGTGCGCCAGACCAGAGATGACAGCAATACTCCATCTGTGGCCGGACCTGTGCTTTGTAGAGCGCTAGAATGTGGGCTTGAAGTATTGCCGTGCTCTATTGATGACGCCCAGCTTCTTCGAAGCCAATTTGGCTTAGCCCTCCAGATGGCCACGGAATTGGCAATCGCTCGAGATTTCGAGACCCAGTATTCCAATACTAGACGCGGCTTTAAGAGAAGTGTTCTCGAAGAGCGGTGATACGACAAATGGGGTTTTTTTAGTGGTAAACGCGCAAACTTGAGTCTTCTGGGGGTTAAATTGGACAAGGTTCAATTTACCCCATTCCGCGACCTTCTCGAGAGAGGACTCGATAGAAGACACAAGTTTCTCCCGGCACTGGTCGACGATTTCCCGAGAGAGACCTGCATGGACCGTGTATACGGCATCACCAGTGCTGTCGTCCGCATAGCAACGTATGTTGGAGGTGTCCAACATATCATTGATATGCAAAAGAAACAGCGTAGGAGAGAGCACACAGCCTTGGGGCACTCCAGCATTCACGGGCTTCGGGTTCGAGCAATATCCGTCGACAACGACCTGTATGCTACGCCCAGTGAGGAAGCTGGAGGTCCACTTGCACAAGCTCTCGGGAAGCCCAAATGATGGAAGTTTTGAGAGGAGCGCCTTGTGCCATACACGATCAAAGGCCTTCGCTATATCCAGGCTAACTGCCAGGCCTTCTCCCTTGCTTTCAATAGCCGCCCCCCATCTATGTGTTAGGTATACCAGAAGATCACCTGCCGACCGTCCATGGCGAAAGCCGTATTGTCGGTCGTTGATCAACTGGTGACTCTCTAGGTATACTAAAAGATGGCGGCTAATTATGCTCTCCATGATTTGAGAGAGCAGGGAGGTGATAGCAATAGGCCTGTAGTTCGCCGGATCCGAACTGTCTCCTTTTTTTTGGATCGAATGGACAAGGGCTGACTTCCATGAGTCATGGACTACGCCTTTGGAATAAGAGTGGCGGAATGAACGCGTTAGCACCGGCGTCAACTCAGGGGCACACGTTCTAAGCACGATTGGAGAAATGCCATCCGGCCCGCTCGACTTCCTGACATCCAACGAAAACAGAGCTCGCCTTACAGTTTTCTGTCTGAACTGTACTTCAGGCATAGAGCTCTGACACCGCGGGATGGTCGGCGGTGTTTTTCCGTTGTCGTCAAGTGTCGGGTTGGAGGCGAAAAGAGCGCACAGGAGCTCGGCTTTCTCTTTTGCCGTATGGGCCAGGGTGTCATTCCTCATGTGCAATGGCGGCATGGACGGCTGGTTGAAGTTACCAAGAGCAGCTTTCGACGACGACCAGAACTTGCGTGTTTCGGTCGGGTAACTGGAAAGCTGCTCGCCGATTTTGACGACGTGCTTAGACTTCGCACGGGCGATTTGCCGCTTAAAAATTCTGGAGGCACGGTTATATTTCCTCTTAAGAACTTTGCAGTTCGGATCCTTTGTGCCCAGCGCCGCAACCCAAGTTCGATACGCCTGTTTTTTGCAGTCAGATGCTGCTTTAACTGACGCATCGAACCAGGGCTGTGATCTGCCACCGATCGGTACTACAGAGCCTGGTATAAAAATATCCATGCCCTGCAGTATCACATCGGCTACTGCAACGGCGCAGGCACTAGGATCATCCGAAGGGAAACAAACCTTGCCCAAAGGGTAGGATGCAAAAAAGGAACGCATCCTATCCCAATCTGCTGACTTGTAGTGCCAAACGCGGCGGGTCGCTGGTGGTCTGCTACGTTGGCATCGGATAGGCACTACACTCCTGACCAGGCAATGGTCTTATAAGGACGGCATGTGGCTATCCACATCCGGGAGCCGCGTTGGCGACTCAACCAATTGGGACAGACCATACGCCAATGCAAAATTATGCACAGATCGCCCTGCGTAGTCTGTGGTACGTGATCCAAACCATTCGGCATTGTGCTCGTTGAAATCACCCAAGACTACGATTTCAGCGGAGGGGATCTGTGCAAGCACGTCGTCAATTGCCACTTGAACGCAGCCCATGAGATGATCGGTTTCTGCGTTACCACTATGGGACATGTAGACACACGCATAGATACGGACGCGGTCCTCTAAATCTACGCGGAGCCAGAGAGTAGACAGGTCCCTACCCTCAAAATTGCCGAGACGGCGACAGCAGATATCCTCCCTAACGTACACACATACCCCGGCATGAGGCAAAAAATTGTGCTCAATTTTGTATCCGGGGTACGTTTAATATGACGTATCGCTAGGTCGAGATATCTGCGTCTCCGTAAGGAAACACAAGGCCGGCTGCGCCGTCTCAAGGTGGTGGTGGAAGGCGTTTAAATTGGAGTGAATTCCCCTGATATTGCAAAAGTCCACGTTAAGCGTGGAGCAGGGTGCCATGGTGTTTCTGCCTCGTTTGTCCTTGGTCATGCGTGGTTCTGTGCCCACCCCAGAATACGAAGGGCAGCCCGAGCGAGAGTGCTCGGGGAGGGATTCTCCGGCTCTGGTAGAGCCGGTACCCTCCTGGGGTAATATCTCTTTATGGACCGCTCTCATATTTTATTGGGGGGAGGGGGTGGGGGTAAGGGATGGCCTCCAGTCCTCGACACTAACCTATGCGAAACAAAGCGGCACTATGCCGCTACTTCACGCCGGTATTCTGTGCGAGTGTGGTAATTAACCCGGATGAGTCTGGCCCGATTGTGCTGACGTCATAAGACGGCAGCGTGACTCTCCCACTTCTAAAAAATAACATATAAAAACCAATAAAAAGGATCTGATCCGACATAAATGTTTTATTATTATTCTCTTTATTATATATAATTTCATGTTATTTTCTACATTAATATATACAACATATTTATAAAAAACAATATTACAAATAAAATTAAAACTATCATTACGTGGAAGCGTACCAAGAATACTGGCAGCATTACCCCGTTGGATAGCAAGGCTGATCCGTTGACCGAAATAGCTGCCAGCGCTTGGGTTTCCAGTAGCCTTATTGAGGCGCGAAGATAGTATTTTGAACATTCTCCGCGCCTCAGGGCCCCACGGGCCAAGTGTCTCGACACCAAACGGCACAAAGATGTATGACTCACTGAGACCAACATATTTGCGACGCTTGCTGTCTTCGGCAGTCGAAGCAGCAGCACCAGCACCAACTGACGTAACATGGACATGAGAAGGAGCCAGAGTGTCGACGCATGTAGCGTCCCACACCAGCGCCCTTCCCCGTGCCCAAGCCACCAGCGTCATTCCATCAGGACGCTTGCCATCGCGGCGGGTAATACCATTTGGCTCTAAAACAGCTGGTATATTAATAGCGGCAAATGCCCTGCGGATGACTTCATTAATGCTGGCGTGACGACTGATACGGCCTGCCGATTTTAGGCAGGATAACCCGTGGCGTCCAAGAGCATCTACCTGAACGCCACATCTACATGGATGTGGTTCATTCAGTTTTATACCTAGTCGGAGTGATACGCATATTGACAATGTCATATTGTCAAGTAGCGTTCCAATCGGCGCAGAAGGCAAGGCTTGTAACCAAAAGCCCGACTCATTTTGTGTCACGGCCAAAAGACGAGCACGCTCTGCTATGTCAGTAGATGAGATCAATAGATCATCAAAGGCTGACTTACAAAGAAGTGCGTCCCATGCTTTTTGACACTTTAAATCGTCTGGAAAATTTTGAATGTTTGCAATATTTAGCCAAGCATTGTTAGCTTCGTTCAAATACACAATCTCTGAGTTACCTGGTACATGATTTACAATTCTAGTAACCAAAGGCTGCGCACTATGAACTGAAGATAGAAATGCTGGTAAGGCAACGCCCGAAACTTTGCGAGTACCCAAACCACCAAACCGTATCGGTAAAGAGGCTTGAGACCATGCACGATCTGTAAACGCGCAATTCAAAACGGTTTCTAAAATATTTTTAAGTGAAATATCAATCACATCAAGCAAATTTGGAAATTTCCATAACGGGCTAGACCTTAAGAGGTTCGTAAATTTTGGAACAAATAAACAAGACCGAATAATAGTTAAGGCCATATGAGAATTAATTTTTAATAATCTGTCCGAAACATTATTAAATTTTTTAATGTGATCGTTTAAGATCGTTGGAATTGAAACAGGAAATAATGGAGCTCCAAGAAGGTCAAGTGAATTCTTATCCAAAACTTTAATATTGGGGGCCAGAACATTAAATTTATTGGTAATATCAACCCGGTCTGAAATTTGGAAATTTTCGCCGATAAAAAGCTCGCATTTTGAAAAATTTAACTCAAGGCCGATTGAGCTAAAACTTTCTATTACAACTTTCAAATCATCTAAAACAGAGTCCACTTCACCACCCAAAGTACCATCATCCAAGTACCAAACATTAAATTTTGATTTTAGTTTTGTTATGGCGGAATGAATGGCAAGGCTAAATATTGCTGGACCAAGAGGGTCGCCTTGCTGACAGCCAACAGAAGACCAAATATTATGATTTTTGAATAATAATTTGGATGGTTTACTATAACATTGCCAAATATAATGATATATTGAAGGAATTGAATTTTTAATTTAATTTTTTTTTTCCACGTAATGATAGTTTTAATTTTATGTAGTCGTAGTATTGTAAATATAGTTATAAGATTTGTTTTGATTAAATATATATTAAATTCAAAATCATATTCAAATTCATATTACAAATATGAATATAAAAAATAGAGTCATTATACAGCTCAAGATTATGCAGGTTTTTGGCACTTAGAAACCCGCGTCCTCCACATTTCCGTGGGATGTATAATCTCATCAAAAATGAGCGTGGATGGTGCATCCGGTATGACGTCAGTAGTTTACGGACCTTTCTATCTAGGGCGTCAAGCTCGGTCTGAGTCTACTTTAGAATGCCGAAAGTGTATATTTATAGGGGCATTACCCAGCTGTTGAAAGCACGTACCTTGTTTCCACCAGATAGGAGACTTTTTAAAACTTTAGTTATTCGGCTAAAGAAACGTACCGTCACCAGCTGTTTAATTTCCCTATCTAAAAATCCGAGGCATTCTGATATACCAAGGTATTTATAGGTTTCAGTCGCACTAAGTGATTTGAGAAATAATAACTCTGAGAGTTGTATAATATGTTAACTATTTACAACCCGGCCTCTGAGAACATGTATGGTCGCATATTTATCCACACCGAATTCCATTCCGATGTCATGACTAAACGTTTGCGTGACATTTAATAACGATATCAAGTCCTGTTTATTCCGTGCATATAACTTTAGATCATCCATATATTATAAGAGGTGAGAAATTGTTTCTCCTCGCTTACGAAACTGAAACCCTAACCTAGTATTCCTTAGTAGAACACCTAAGGGATTCAGAGTTAGGCAAAACCACAAAGGACTTAGACTATCACCCTGATAGATACCTCGCTCAATCTTTATAGGTTCCGAAATGTTAAGATTCCCCGCCGCATCATGGAGACTTATTGCTGTGGTCCACTGCCTCATACATGAGCCAAGAAAGGCAGATAGAACATTATCAACTTTGTACAGTTCCAGTACTGGTCTCAACCACGTATGAGGCACCGAATCATAGGCCTTCTTATAATCAATCCAAGCGACGACGAACCTGTTGGTTAACAGCCATGTCAATGAGGAGGAGCTCCTTTGTTACAACCAACTTTACATCCATTTAGAGCAGGGTCTAAAATTTTATATTCACAAAAATGTTTATTTAATTTTGATGTCAATATGGATGTAAGGAGCTTATAGATTGTGGGTAAGCATGTTATTGGTCGAAAGTTTCTAGGTTCCATAGCACTACCCGATTTATGGAGGAGAAAGGTGATACCTGTAGTCATAAAAGAAGGGAGAGATTCCGATTTAATGGCTCCCTGATATTGTTTAGCTAAGCACCCGTGTGAAGACCGCAACTATTTCAACCAAAAATTTTGTAATCCATCTGGCCCTGGGCTTTTCCAGTTGTGGATTAAACTAATTGCGTTTGTGACATCAAGAGGGCTAATAACAACAGGCGCCATAGGTTGCAAATGTTTACACGAGCGGTCACCGGTATTCATCCATTCATTGTCAGTGTGGGTGATGGGCACCGACCAAATATTTTTCCAAAAAGAATACATCTCATCCATATTTGGCAGGTGAACATCAGTACCACCGGGTGCGTTGTCTTCCCAACTTCTGTATACCTTTCTTTGGTCACTTCCGAAGGTGCGATTCTGATGATATCTGTCTCCGCTTTTTTATAGCGGTGGATCCTGTTCGCCCACGCGAAACCTTCTGCTTTAGATAGTCAATTCGTCCCGTGACACAGGTACTATAATCTTTAGGTTTTATATTTATTCCAGCAAAGGCTTGTGTCACAAAACGCATGACTCTTGGGCGGGTACTACCCGATCTAAAACAGATTAGTTTGACTATCTTGGTTCTATCAGCATTGATTCGTTGTTCGATGCTTTTTTGCCAATGAGGTGTTTCACCAGCGACCCGTGCCCCCCCTATCAGAATCTGGAAACCTGACATGAACAACCCGGCATGCTGCAATGGCTGCACAGTAAAGGATCGAATGTCTATCACCAAGGTCTTGGTTAGATTGTAAATAAGTATCAAGTATACGATCCAGAGCCATAACTAACGATATGTTACGATTATGCGTAGGAAAACTGGGAAGTCGCGGTTTCCCAGAAGCTGGTATTTTTCTGAACTGAACTCGTGAATCGAATCTTCCAAAGCCCTCCTCAATTGCTCATTATCATGGGTACTTACAGTTACAGTCTCGACGTCCACCACGACTGAACTACAATCTGTAGGTGACATCAGATTAGTTTGTGAGTTCGCTTGATCGTTAGGTGGTCGAGATTTATCAGTGGTAGGTGTAGAGACTGTCACCTCAGAGCGTAGTCGATCAAGCGTAGCATACTCCAACACGTTGTTGCGTTTAATAAACCGCACTTGATCAGACAGTCATTGTGTCTTAACGGTCATTCCTGGTTCAAGGATCTGAAACAGAGAAAGCATTCGGGAACGATACGTAGTGAGGTTTGTTTCTCTTTCTGTCGCCCCATAGTACGCTTGCATGACATTTTCGTTGATAATATTCGTCCATCTCATGCGGCGCACTGCACCACCGACGGCGGGAGCCGGATGCAGGACAGGGCGTCCCACTGACCCCAGGCGCGGCAGCGGTGGCCTCCCTCGGCGCGGCGCAGGTGCTCGGCGTGGCACTGGAGGCAGCAGCTCGTCATCACTTCACACCCATCGTTCTCCGGGGGGTTGGCGTACACCTCCTCAGACGACGCGGATTCATTTGGTGAAACGAGCTGCGGTGGTGGGCGTGCCTGCTTTGTATTTCTCCTTGTTAACATAAACTATATGACTGGTTCACTGGTCACATATTTTCTTCCTTTTTGTCTATATTTAAATTTATGCAGTTTTCAATCTTGGTTTACTTTCATGGGTGTTCCTTATTATAATACAGTACTTTTTGATATAATTTTGATATAATTCCAATAAAAATAAGTAAAAAAATATATTTTCTAATTTTGATGGAAAAAATCGTGACAGTTCACTTCAATAGCCAAGGAGGTATTCTTAAAATTATTATTATTGTAGTGGACAGGGCGTATCAATTACCATCAGCTGAACGTCCTGCTCGTCTCGTACCTTATTTTCATAAAAAAAATGTGTCGCACCATACACAATCAGCGCAAGAAATCGATAGACGCGGGGAACGAAAGTGAGGATCATAGCAAAATGGCGTTTTATGCCACGTTGTCAGCTAAAAATTTAAATAAGTTTCAATTTTCCGAACATAGCCTTGACCGAATTTACAATAATGAACCTCAATTTTTTTGAAGCTATACTTCGTAAGGCGCGATATAAAAAAATGATCAGAGTGAAATTTTAAGATGCATGCGCATCACTGTAACACAAAAGTTTAAGTTGGTTCCTCAAATTTTCTGACGCTTGCGTCATTCGTTATTTTTTTTTGGTTTATTCGTCAATTATTAGCACAGGCAAAAGGTTCAAGCCCCATACAGCCGTATTCATTATTTAATAATTAACTGTCAAAGGTATCTTTGCAAGGTTTTTACGAAATTGTTCTTTCTAAAAACGTAGAATAGCACGAGGAATAAATCATTTTAATGATTTTTGCTTCGTTAGGCCAAAAAAGTATAACTTTTTGCGTAAATCATCTATACTAATATTATAAAGCTGCAGTGTTTGTTTGTTTGTTTGAACGCGCTAATCTCTGGTACTACTGGTCCGATTTGAATGATTCTTTCAGTGTTGGGTAGTCCATTTATCGAGGAAGGCTATAGGCTATGTTTTTTTCAAAATTAGGAATCCGTTATAAAATTGCTATTTTGTAACACAAGGTGTAAAATCGAAAACCTATTTTTGCGTGCGCTGCAAAAACTATTGACTATAGAACAAAATGATGTACAGGCTATAATATAGGCAATATTTTATTACTTATAAAACTATCGCGTGATTTATACTTTATATGGCAAAACAACGTTTGCCGGGTCAGCTAGTTATTCATAAAGTGTATGCATACATAAGTTTATACACACACACTTTTTTTTCCATAAAAATTGAATTGAGTCTTGGCTTGATCCTATTTTAAAACATCAAAATATAACATTTTACCTTAATTTTTCATTAGCTAAAAACGTTGTGACAGCAGAATACAATATGGAGTATTGTTTTACTCTTGGTAGGTATTGGCTCACATATCTTGTTAAGGTAGTTTAATTAAACATTTGATAAATCCAGCATGTGTGCTTACGTGATGAATGTTGCATGAAATTTGGACCATTTTCATATAAATTCCATCCTCCCTTGACACGCATTGGAGCGAGATGGAATGCCTACGATATGCCTTTGACTAAACAGACAAAAGCATCCTCGTCTGAATATGTACCATATTAAACAATATTATTATGTTTTGTAATCATTTCTATTTTGGGAATTGTTTTTCATATAAATATCATGATTCGTCATCGATTAAGATTATGCATTTGGAAGAACTGGTTATTAGACCTGGACACAATGAATGGAGGATTTTAAATTTTTCGATATTTTAACTTCATTACAAACATCATATTAATGGTTTTGGTCCTCATGCGATTTGCTACTTAAAGAACCTGAAGGTACGGTTGTATTTTCTCTTTAGAGATTGATGTAAAAAGTAACTCATCCTGGCTGATGAGAACTGACAATGCCACTTGAATTATTTTTTTCTTGATTTGAAAATATGATGACAACTACTGACTTTACCAAACGACTTGGGTCACCAGTGTTGGAGCTATCTCACTCCTGACCAGGCAATGGTTCGACTTTTCAGAGAGCCGTTGACAGAGACCTATCAGGCGTAAGTATTGGGATGTGTAGCCAGCAGAAGTTCTAGTTGGTGACTCAACCAATTGGGACAGACCATAGGCCGATGCAATATCATGCACAGCTGGCCCTGCGTAGTCGGTGGTGCGTGACCCAAGCCGTGCGTGAGCCATTCGGCATTATGCCCGTTGAAGTCTGCCAAGACAACGATTTCAGCAGAGGAGATATGTACAAGTACGTCGTCATTTGCCTTTTGAATGAGGCACATGAGGTGATCTGTATCTGCGTTACCACTATGGGACTTTTAGAAACACGCGTAGATGTGGACGCGGTCGCGCAGCTAGAGAGTAGACAGTCCCTTACCCTCAAAATTGCCGAGACGGTGCAGCAGATGTTATCTTCACTAACGAACACACATACACCCCGGCATTAGACAAAAAACTATACAATATTTTTTTCCCAGGGTATTTTAATAATGCTGTAAGGCTCGGACGAAATATCTGCGTCTCTGTAAGGAAAAAAAATTGTCAGCTGCCATGTCTCAAGGTGATGGTGGACGGCATTTTAATTGAAGTGGATTTCCCTAATACAACCAAATCCACCGAACGTCCACATTAAGCGTGCAGTGGGGTGTGGTGTTGATACCTCGTTTGACCTCGGACATACGCGGCTCGGTGTCTTCCCCAGAATAAGATAGGCTTCCCAAACTAGAATGCTCGGGGAGGGTTTCTCCGACTATCGCAGAGCCGGTACTTACCTGGGGTAAAATTTCTTTAAGGATCGCTGACATATTCTGGTGGAGGGACGAGGGGGATGGGCCTAGTGCCCTCAGTATTAACCTATGAAGAACATAGCGGCACAAGGCGCTAGTTCACGCCGGTTTTCTGTACTATTTCTATAAATTTTTCATCTCAACCCTAAATGTTGAAGTGTACTGAATCTGAAATTTAGAAAAAAAAAATACTTTGTCGCACCATATAGCGTAGATACTGACAATCAAATAGATTTTTATCGTGTACCGACAAAAATACGATAGCATGAATATAAAATAAAAAACTAACAGTGTTCTTAGCAGTCCCCTTTGCCTCCCTACGTATTCATATTAACGAGTACAATACAATGAAGATAAGTTAACATTAACAAAGAGCATTATCAAACTGGCTTTATCGTACAGATATGATTCGCCGTACACAAAATATCACAAGACTTAAATTGAGAACAATACGTACCACTGAAGTTTACAGCGGGATTCTGTGGAACAAATAGGGGTCCCACGATAAGGCACTCAGTTTATATTCAAGTACTCCCATTGTTGTAGAACAAAGGATTCGGCTTCTTTTCAAAATGTGTTTTGTATAAAATGACTAACAAGCTTTTGAGATTGAATGGCTCTAGTGAACATTGACTATGGAATATGTTTCATATACTTCTATCGCAGTGTTAACTGTATTAAATTTTCATTAAATAAATAAACAAACTCACTGTCTGCATTTTTACACTTTATTATAAATAACATTTTCACTCATGTTCAAAAAAAGGTTTTCAATTCATCCACGTGTTTTTACTTAAGTAACGGTAAAAAATTTATTCCTATATTTTTGCCGTGAAGCAGTAATGTGTAAGCTTTATTGTGTATCGGCCTGAAGGGTGCTTTAGTAAAATTTCTGGGCAAATGTGACTTAACTTCATATGTCTCGTGCTCTGTGCCGCTCAGAATTTTTGAATATACCATCAGCCAAACGTCCTGCTCGTCTTGTCCCTTATTTCATAAAAAAAAAGTTACCCAGTAAAAACTATGGCGCGAGTGAGTGTACCAATATTACTGGCAGCATTTCAGAGCTATATAGCTAGGCTTATCCAATGGCGAAAATACCTGCCAGCGCTTGTGTTTCTATAAGCCCTACTGATAATTTAAAAAGTACTATCTATGCGAGAATGCTTGTACATTCTCCACGCCTCCTGGACCCACGAGCTAAGTAACCATATAAGTAATGTAAGAGTCATAAGTCACTAAGACACACTTATTTCTGACGTTTGGTGCCTTCAGCAATTGAAGCAGCAGCCTCAGCACCAACTGAAATAGCTTGGACATGAGAAGAAGCCAGATGTTCCACGCAAATTGCGTCCCACACTTAATTGTAGATTTATTAATAACGTTTTGTTAAATTTTTATTTTCAGTCAGATTTTTTTAAGCGACGGATGATGAACAGGAAAATTACAAACATGACATTTTTTGGCAATGGTATAGTTAAATTATTTTAAGTAATTAAGCTTTTTTATTTTATATTATTTTTGAGCCTTTAAATTGGTAAAGGGTTATTTGTAGAACTGTTGTTATTTTATTTTCTATGTCTGTTGCTTGACGCTTGGAGATTTCAAATCTGGGCTAAAAGACAAATAATATAGTACAATCACATTAATTACCAGTGACAATCAAATCCACATCATTTAAAATACACACAGTATTTAGGTACAAAACAACTAATACAATAAATGTTAAATAGCGTCTCTGAAACTTGGAAATATTCTAAGAGTTTCTATTGTGTGCATCCAAGAAGGATTTGTTCGTATAAAGTTCAAGTGTGGGTTTAGCAAGTTATTTGCTCCGACGTTGAAATATGAAGGCAATTTCCAAGGGATTCTTGTTGAGTTTTCATTTCAGTCAATCCCTCGCGTTAGGCAAATCTGAATGTAACACGTATGATTAATTAAGATAGTAGTTGAAGTTATAGTAATGATTAACTAATATTTTTATTAAATACTGTACAAACAAGCATACGGAGTATAATTACGATGGTAGATGATTTTGTAGCAAAGAATTTACATGCAGAAATCTCTTGCAGCATTTCGATCTATTGATATCATACTTAAATAATAAACACGTTTTTATATGAAAATAAGGAACAAGACGAACAGGACGTTCAGCTGATGGTAATTGATACGCCCTGCTCATTACAGTGCAGTGCTGCTCAGGATTTTTGAAAAACTCTAAAAATTCTGAGCGGCACTACAACTGCGCTCGTCACCTTGTTAAGTCTCATTTGCCCAGTAATTTCACTAGCTACGGCGCCCTTCAAGTTAATAATAGGTAGGTAATGATGATCCAACAATTTTTTTCTAAATACTGTACACGGAGTACTTGATGGTAGTTCATTTCGAAGCGAAGAATTCGCCTGCAGAAATCAGCTCAATAATCTCTTTGGGCATGGCTATCTCTTGATTTCAGAATTAATTAATAAGTTCAGAAAGTCAATTTGTATGGTAGGATTGGCAGAATGTCTCCTTTTTCCCCCCAGTATGTATGTCGCCTTCCTCCAGAACTCAAAGTTCTGAGGGACATCACAATAATTGCTCTCGTCGCTTTAAGACATGACATATTAGGTTCATTAGGCCAGTAATTTCGTTAGTTGCGGCGTGAAAATCAATAATGGTTGCATGCTACTGCTTTGCGGTAGAAAAAGGCACCACAATGTGCTAGAGGTGCCCACCAAGCCAGTATCTTGTGCTAACAAGCTCCGCCTGGTTGTATTTTATTTATGGAAGAAGACAAACAATCGCACAATAATTATACTAAGTTATTATTTATAACAAGGGATATTAATCAGTTTGTTCCATGTAACCACTCAACCGTTTCAAAAATGAGCAAAAATTAAATAAAACAAAACAAAAGTGTGTTATCAAGGCTATTGTTTCAACGTTTAGGTTAAAATATATACTCACCAAAGTGTGGGAAGGACCATCCAGCACTAAATCTTCATAGGTGTCCACTTAAACTAGGACAAAGGTTAATGGTTTTCCACTGTCAGTGTCAATTTCAATATATTATGTCAATTTCAATAGATTTTGTCAATTCTCAATTACTACCAACAATTTCAATACGTATCTGAACCAATTTATATTGATTCAAAATGCAACAATAAAAAAAATCTTTATTCACTGTTAAACTTTATAAGTTATTTAGTGCAAGTCAGGATGAAGTACAAATGTTACAATAGCATTCAAATGAGTATAACAATATTCATTAACAAAATTTAGAAACATTAATCCCAACTATCTTTATCATTCAAATAATCTTTCAACTTATAAAAAGCCTTAGCTGTTAATTTATTTTTTACGATACATTTAATTTTTTTAATTTGTAATATTTTAATATCATTTGGGAGTTTATTATAAAATATAACACAGTTGATTATTGGCAAAAAATTTTAAAGATCAAAAGGATCAGGTTTTTTAATATATATCAATTAACTTCTAATCAGTCCAAAAGATGTCGTGTATCTATGTTTTGATCAAGGTTGCAATTATCCTAACATATAAAAGTGTTTAGACAATAATTATGATATGTGTATCTATTGGAAAATTTTCTTATAAACTAAATCAATGTAGTAGTTAAAAAAAAGAGAATGATAAAATTTTAGTATCCATAGAATTCATCTGTATGTATTAAAATATTTTTTTTCAATTAAATCACAATAACTTATCTTAATTATATACATTCAATTGTCATTCGGTTAGTAATATTGAATGAATATGAATATGAGTATTTCAAATTATTTGCTTACGGTTCGATAAATCACAGCTTGAAGTTATTTAGAAACTTTCTTAAGATATGTGTCAACTTGCAAGCTTTTCAAAAAGTTTTTAAACTTTTTAACTGTAGATAAGGCACATACACACTAATTTATGTGTAATCATCGCAGGATATAACTTATTGTGACCAGAATGAGGGTTCTTTCCACACGAGATATGATGCTGGCTAGATGCAACATTGGCGTCCTTTCCTGCCGTGAACCAATAATATTTAAACAATATTATGTTATTGTTGCGCAGACGTGGTTGCTAACTATGGGCCTTATGAGAAAGCTTATGTTCACTCAGAGGGCAATGGAGAGGGCTATGCTCGAAGTTTCGCTGCGAGATCGAATCAGAAATGAGGAGATCCGTAGGAGAACCGTAGTCACTGACATAGCCTAAATGATGGCGAAACTGAAATGGCAATGGGCAGGGCACATAGTTTGATGGACAGAGGGCCGTTGGAGCAGTAAAGTCCTTGAATGGCGACCACGTACCGGAAGACGTAGTGTTGGTATGCCCCCCACAAGATGGAGCGACGATCTGGTTAAGATCGTCGGAATGCGTTGGATGAGGGCAGCGCCGAGTGTCATGGAAATCTTTGGGGGAGGCCTTTGCCCAGCAGTAGACGTCTTCCGGCTGATGATGATGATTGTGTTTCAGGAAAGACGCTGAAAGCTAGTAAGATATAATGGCCCATTGAAACTTACAATCTTATGTCACAAAGTGACTGAAGCTCAAAGTGAATTTTAGGTATCATCAAGAACCCTCAGCGCCACTACATTATCTGCCACTGCATATCACTTACATCGTGTTCATTACATCACCTTTTTTATAGAAAAAAAAAAAAATGTATTCTCTAAAAACAAAAAAATACTAGATCTCGTATCAAGTTAAGAATTAAACGTTAATCACGGCAGCATTTTATTAATCTGGCTTTATTTATGTTCATGTAAACAAATTAAATTGAAACAGGAACATTCAATAGCTAATGAATAATTAATAGTCTACCGCCCACTCCCCGTCTGTACTGCAATTAAGCTTGCTACTCGTCACTAGAGCAAGCTATGGTTTCTCAAAGGCTAAAAGCCCCTAGTTAAACAGGGTTAATGACTGGGCTTGAGATAACATCTATTGAACAGCGTTACATATAATTAAAGTTCCCAAATCAAAATGTTGTTGAGAATGTTCTGTAGGGATGAAATATTCAAAGACGTGTCACTGTATTTTGTAGCTATTAGTAAATACGTAAGTATCCATCCATACTATGTGCTATTGGTATAAATTATTTATTTTACAATCCCCGGGCACCATTATAGTCTCTAAGCGTCATTTAATTCCTATCATATGAAAATAACTATAATCGCCTACATACAATGTGTTCCTAAAATATAGTAGAAATAAAAAAAGAAAATATTATACTATTCAGTTGGGTACCTTACATTATTAAAGTGGTAGGTACTATCAAATTATAAATATACGTTTTTCTTACAAAGCGTTGAGCCGTATTATGCTGCTCGTAGGCACATGCTAGCTGTGATAAAATACGAATACGAAAAATATCAGAAATTAAAATAATAAGTAGATACTTACTGGGAATAAAAACAGTTTTAATTGAAATGTGCCTACTTTAATATTTTAATTACCTACATATATTCAAAAAGTGTGTTATATAAATGTATGAAAGTTATGTATTTCATATTGACGAAAATATCAGAAAGAAAAGTATCCAGTAGTCAATATTATAAGTAAACAGGATTTTTATCCCACATTTAAAAGAAGAGCTGAGCCATAACTATTTTATTATCAAATCAAAATAATATAACAGACCTACAAACCACATAATAATAGCTGTGATAAAATACTAGTTGTTACTAAATACTCCTATCAGTAACCAGTAACAGCTGTTACTCAAATAACAGTCGATACTAAATGCTCTAGTACCTTGAGTAACAGTTTCTCGCTTGTCACTGTGATTTTTTATATCTTGTCTCAGTGACAACCGGTGATATTTTAATACCTGTTACTTATACCTGTGACGATAAATACGTCCCATCCCTAATTAGTATCCATCCATACTCTGTGGTAATGTGGTATAATAAATATGAACAAAGCTGTCTTGGAGTTGTATAATAATATCTTACAATACTGTTTTATACAGAAAAATTTTACATAGATTATAAAAATAAGGAAAAGCGAGATAAAAAGTTAGAGTTACTCGCGTGGAATTATTTTGTTCCCATTATTATTGTCGTTAAAATAATCACACCTAAAGAAGTATTATATTTACTCATAATGAAAAGAATCGCAGAAAAAGTACTGTTTCAATTATATTTAGGGAAGATACATTCATGGGAGATAAAGATACCTAGGTAACACTGAAAATGTTTAGAAAATGAAAAACGGCTTAATGTAGAAAGTTGCAAATACTTTTATTGATTTTCAAAGTAATCTCCGTTCCTCTCTACACATCGTCGCATTCGATGGAACCACTGAGAAAAGCAGTGAGCCTATTCTTCCTTATGGGTATCTTGTATGGCATTTCCGTACGCTTTCACCGCATCTTCAGGGCTCGTAAAGCGAATACCTCGAATTTTATCTTTAGCATCGTGGGAATAAATAAAAGTCGCAGGGCGCCATGTCAGGACTGTATGGCTGATGACTCATTATCTCGACACCTGCCATAGTCAAATATTCAACAGTCCGTTGTGCAGAGTGCGCTAAAGCATTGTAGTGGTGAAGGAGGATCCTGTTTCGAGGGCGCTGCTGTCGATTTTTTCCAAGACCATAGGCAAACAGCGATTGACATACCAGTCTGCAGTAACTGTCCATCCATCGTACGAACGACCGAAACGAGCGTACGGGTCACCTTTTGTTAAGTGATCGCCCACAATCTCTTGCAACACCAGAGGAGTCACAGGAGCGTTGCCGGCCTTTAAGGAAGGTGTACGCGCTTCTTTTTTTCCTGACGCCTAAATTAATTTTTTTGAACTTGACTCATACCAATGTCTAGGCTGTCTCGTATCTGCTGATAGGTCACTCTCTTATCTTCCTCTATCATGCGTCGCACATTACTGATGTTATCTTCAGTAGTCGCTGTTAAGGGACGTCCCTCACGCGGATCAACATTGAGATTGCTACGTCCACGCGGTTAATTCATTTGGAAATAGTGACACGAGATGGGGCTTCATTAAGAAATGCTAATTGCAGGCTATCATAGCTTTGTTGTCGAGTAAGCCCACAACGAAAGCCATAATAAATCATTGACCGAAAATCTCGCGTTAGGATCATTTTCACGTGTAACAAGAGTTTTAGATTTGCCGCCAATTCACAAAATCAAATGACAAATGAATACTACATTACCAAAGAGTTCTAAAATTGAAATTCAAAAAAAGTTTTCATCAGCAATGTTTCTAACTGGCCAGTTCTAAACATTTTCAGTGTTACCCACGTACTTTGTTTTGGTCTTAATTTATTAAGCTAGCTTCTAGTGACATAGCTACAGGTTGCCTTTCTGAAGGGCTAAACTTAATTTTAGCCTTATGAAAAGGTCAGTTTTCATCACCGAGAACAAAACATATTTTGTTCGATTAACTAGTTACCCTAAATTTAAACAACAAAACGGAGTAGGTATATACAAGGAGGATTTATTGAGAGAAAAGTTTAGTGAAATTAATATTATGACCGTACACTGCCAGTACATATACGAGAACCTCCTGTACGCCCATAAACATATTAGCCAATTTAAAAAGAATAGTGATTGAAATTGAAGTGAAACTCGCAATTCCATCTACTAGGCTCCGTAAAATTGCTAAATCTTTAAAAGTGGATTGTGTTATATTTTACAATCAACTCCTAAATGATATTAAAATATTTCCAATTAAGAAATTTAAATGTATCGTAAAAAATAAATTAACATCTAAGGCCTATTATAATGTGACAGATTTTTTGAATGATAAAGATAGTTTAAGTTGGGATTTATGTTTCTAAATTTCTAGTTATTGAAAATTGTTATACTCATTTTAATGCTATTTATAGGTTTCCGTAGCCAAATTGCAAAAAACGGAACCCTTATGGATTCGTCATGTCTGTCTATCTGTCCGTCCGTATGTCACAGCCACTTTTTCCGAAACTATAAGAAGTATTGGTAATGGCAGATACTAGTGATAGCAGTGAAGTTGATTGTTTGTCCTTGAATTCCTCAAGCAGCCAAAGCTCCGCTGATGAAAGCTACTACAGCATCTCACCTACCTTCTCTCTTCGTAGTGAACTTGAGAAAGCTTTTATAGATTGTTAATAATTTCAATGTTTTACATATAAATGCTCAGAGTGTGCCTTCTAGCTACACTGATATGCTTGCTTCATTTGATCGTAATAATATTCATGCAATTCTAGTGTCTGAGAGCTGGCTCAAACCTTGTCTTCCTTCCACTTCCTACTCCTTACCGGGATTTCAGCTTGTCCGCAATGACCGAACCGGCCGAGTCGGCGGCGGTGTTGCAACATATATTCGTGAACGATTCTCATATTCTATAATAAGTGTATCTCCTCAGCCACCCCCCGGTGACTCTGCGGAACATCTTGTATTTGAAGTCAGCATATCACACTCCAAAGTACTATTGGGTGTGTTTTACAGTCCTTCGTTAGGCGTTGATTATTTTAGTTCATTTGAATCCATTCTTGACTGTCTTACTCCACTATACGAGCATGTGATCATAATGGGAGATTTCAATACCTGCATGTGCAAAGTTAATCATCGCAGCAGAAAGCTCCAATCAATAATTGACTCCTTCAACTTGCAGTTACTTCCTTTAATGCCTACTCATAACCTACCTAATTGTGAATCATCGTAACTTGATCTAATAATTGTATCAAAAAATAACCTTGTACATAAGCATGGTCAGTTCACCTCAGTGCCTTTTTCATATCACGATCTGGTATTCTTGTCATATAAAGTTCGTTTACCTAAATTAAAACCTCAAACAGTCTGGCTACGTAACTTCAACAATCTTAACATGGATCGTCTCAACTATGATGCTAGCAATATCGATTGGACTGTAGTATATAATACTGACTCAATTGATACCAAAATCAGTTTTTTCAACTCTCTAATTTAACAGCTTTATGACATGCATGCGCCTCTTAGACCTGTTAAAAAGAAACATCTCCCCGCTCCTTGGCTCACAGATGAAATTAGAACATTAATAAATGCAAAAACTCGGGCATTAACAAAGTACAAAATTAGCAATTCTAGTTCCGATCGAGTTAAATATAAAAGTATCCGAAACCGATGCAACAGAATATGAAGGGATGCTCAACAACGTCACATATTTAAATCAGTCGATAATCCCGATCCTGCTAAAGTTTGGAAATTTTTAAGATCACTTGGTGTTGGGAAACAGCAACAAACAGTTCTTCCTGCTTCACTTAACGTCGATTCTCTTAATAGGCACTTTTCAAGGTCTCCTGTTCTTGATCACAATACAAAGCAAACTAGACTAAATACTCTCTCTAATTTCATGAAACAAGCTCCTGAACCTTTCTCTTTCGTACCTTTTACTGAAAGTGATGTCAGGAATAACTTACTATCTATTTCCTCAAGAGCCATAGGAAGCGACTGTGTAGGACGAAACATGATTATTCCAATTATTGACATTCTTCTTCCTATAATAACCCACATCCTTAATTTTTCGGTTAAATCTAATACTTTCCCAGAAACATGGAAAGAAGCTCACTTAATTCCTTTACCAAAAATTTCAAACCCTCTGACTTTTCGCGACTATCGCCCAATATCTATACTTCCTTTCCTTTCTAAATTACTGGAACGGTTAGTTTATAAACAACTTAGTTATTTCCTTAATAAATACTGTCTTCTAAGCCCCGTGCAGTCAGGTTTTCGTCCTGGACACAGCACCGAGACCGCTTTGGTCAAAATTACGGACGATATTCGTCTCGCTATGGATAACCAACAGCTTACTATCTTAACCTCACTTGATTTTAGTAACGCATTTGGTTCTGTCGATTTCGACATCTTAGTGAAATCATTATCTTCTTTAAATTTATCAGCAGATGCCGAGAGTTGGTTCCATAGCTATTTAATAGGGCGACGACAGCGTATTAAAGTTGCGGATATACAATCATCCTGGGTTCATGTTTCTGCCGGTGTTCCACAGGGAGGTGTCCTTTCTCCCTTGCTTTTTTCAATATTTATAAACTCCATCACTAGCAATCTAAATTCTTCTTTCCACTTATATGCTGATGATGTTAAAATTTATAGGCACTCCACATTATCTGATTTACAATCTACAGTTCATAGTCTTAATAAGGATCTCGCTACCATATGTGAGTGGTGTAAAAATTATGGTGTAATGATAAATCCAGGAAAAACGCAGGCAATTATCATAGGCAGGCAACATCTGATCTCTAAAATTGACTGGGATGTACTACCTAGACCTCGTGTCAATGATGTTTTAATCCCTTTTAGTAGTAATGACAAAAATCTAGGCTTACATATAGATTCAAATTTTTCTTGGCAGACGCAACTGAATGAATTAAGTAAAAAAGTTTTCTCCGCACATGGATCCCTGCGCCGGTTACGTAATCTTCTCCCAGTACCTAGTAAAATATGTCTTTCGCAGACTTGCCTGCTCTCCATTCTTGATTATGCAGACATTTGCTATCCCGACCTTACCGAGGTTCAGCTGGATAAAATCGAACGCCTACAAAATTTATGTATTCGCTTCATTTTTAACCTACGTAAATACGATCATGTCTCCTCCTACCGAAAAAAACTCAACTGGCTTCCTATACGTCTACGTCGCAATGCCCACATTCTACACCTTCTTTACTCCATAATTTTTCACCAAAACACTCCTCTTTACCTTAAAGACAGATTTGAGCTACTAGGGTCTCAGCATGAGCTTTCGTTGCGCTCTGCTGCGAAACAAATACTAAATGTTCCTTTCCATAAATCTGATAGCTATCACTCTTCTTTCACTATTAATGCCATCACTCTTTGGAATCAACTGCCGCTTACTATCCGTCAAGCACAATCATTAGCATCCTTTAAAAATCAACTAAAAAAACATTATCTGTCCTCTATTTGATAGAATCTATCTGGATTTATCCACCAACATAATTCAACAATTCTGAAATGTTAATTATTGTTCCTACTTTTTACATATTTTACTTTCTTAAAAATTTATCTATATTTTAGTATAGTATATATTACGTGTGTATTTTTGACACTTCTTACCCTTTTAATGTACTGCCTTTCTCTTTTATTGTATTACAAATGGTTGCCTGGAAGAGATCACTATATAGTGATAAGGCCGCCATTTGCACCATATCATGTAATTATGTATGTTAGTAATTAAGTTATATTTTGTTAATGTGGTGTCAAAAAAGTGTAATAAATAAATAAATAAAATATTCTGTTGCAACTTGGTAGTAGATGTATTCTGTGAACCACAATAATATTTTCACACAAAAATAGAAAAAAAAAAGAAATAAATATTGAAAAAACTGAAATTGTTTTTCATCAAACCCATACGTGTGTACCCAAAATTGGTTTGTACGAGATCCTTAAATCGTAAACCGCAATATATCTTTCATTCAATCAACTCAAATATAAAAAAAAAACATTTAATTAAATAAACATAAGAACTTTTATATAATAATAATAAGAATATTTTTATTAAAAGGTATGCACCCAGTTAAAATTACAGTAATACATGTATAAAGTAAAATCATATTATAAAAAAAATTAAAATACTATTCTGTATTCAGGTCTATTTATTTCCTATTAGCCTCCTGGTGCACTGAACACCAATGCTTGTGAATTGACCAAACCAGACACCCGGCCAGCGTAATCAGGATCTCATTCTTAAGTTACTTGCTGCTACGGAACCTTTCATAGGCGAGTCCGACTCGCCCTTGGCCGCTTTATTTAAGTAACTTTGGTACTTCATCCTGACTTGCACTAAATAACTGATAAAGTTTTACACAGAATAAAGTTTTTTGAATTCGAAGGCTTCATCGAACATGATCATCATCATGCAGTTGATATCATTTAGAAAGCCTCGCGTTTGACAATATGATAATTTCAATGGGCTTTCATGCGTAGCAGAATGGGCCGTATTGTTCTCTTGTTACAAAAGTACCGCCGACTAATTGGTTTTACATTATTTTACTCAGCTGTAATTTAATTATTCTGCATTGACTCTGCCAACTCGTCCAAATTGACAATGTTCTCGTATTGAACAAAATTCACGGCCATTCATTTATTTACCTTCACTCTATTTAATTTGTTTTGCATTTAACATTGTTTATTAAGCTTATTATTTCAAAAATCAGTTCCTTTAGACTGTCGACCAAATTGAAGCGTGCCATCTCTGTTTGAGATTAATGTGTTTTTACTAATAAAATTTGATGATTTTACAAAACTGTTCGAGTTAAGTCTTGGAAGTATTTATATTATTATATATCAGAAAAATATATAAAATAGAACAAACAATTAAAACAAACATAAACCTTAAAACATCCGTACAATCAAAACAATCGTTTTGATTGTTAGGATTAATTTTATGACGTTATTGTAAATAATATGACGTCATAAAATTAAAACTATTACTACTGGGAAGCGTACCAATAATACTGACAGCATTACCGCGTTGGATATCTAGATTAATCCGTTCACCGAAATAGCTGCCAGTGCTATGTTTTCCAGTAGCCTTATTGAGGCGCGAAGATAGTACTTTGTACATTCTCCGTGCTTCTGGGCTCCACGGGCCAAGTAATAATTAATGTTAAAATTAAATATTATACTTAAAAGTAATGATAAAATATTTTCCAGGGACAACGTTTGGTTCGTCACAGTAACACAAGCTCTCACATGGATAACAGAACCGAAACCGGTGAAATTGTTGAACAACAATTATGAACCTTGGCGGTGTGACAAAAAGGATCTTCCAGCCACACCCTGTAATTTGCCCAATAAGTGTGCGTTGTCATTCAAACATCCGGAGTCTTGCTTCGATTGCCCGAATCAGTAAGTTTTTTTTTTTATGAAAATTAGGGACAAGACGAGCAGGACGTTCAGCTGATGGTAATTGATACGCCCTGCCCATTTCAATGCAGTGCCGCTCAGGATTCTTGAAACCCCCAAAAATTCTGAGCGGCACTACAACTGCGCTCGTCACCTTGAGACAAGATGTTAAGTCACATTTGCCTAGTAATTTCACTAGCTACGGCGCCCTTCAGACCGAAACACAGTAATGCTTACATATTACTGCTTCACGGCAGAAATAGGCGCCGTTGTGGTACCCATAATCTAGCCGGCATCCTGTGCAAAGGAGCCTCCCACTGGTTTTTATTCAGTTATAAATGTTGCATAAGGTGACCCAAAGGCAGTGCCAGAATAGGTGCTCCAACTGGGTTCCACAGAACAAATAAAAACTTCCTTAGTGTGGGAATCAATGACGCCAACTCACACATTTGCAAATTAAAGTGAAGGTATTTGAAATCCAATAAAACAATGAGAAAATGAGCTACGAATTATAAATGCGACTTATAGTTGTTCAAAATTAAGTCTTATATCAACTCGTGAATAAGTATTCAAAAGTATATCAAATGTCAAAATCAATACTTAATATATTTTTCCAACTACCAATACCAATCCAGTTCAAGCACTAAGTAAGTAAGGCCTCACAACCCCGGATATTCTGCAAAAAAATCTATATTTTCATTGAAGGCTCTCATATTTTTGAAATAGGTGTAACATTGATATGCAACTGTAATCTATTTCTCAAGCAGTAAACAATTAATTTGTCTTTTTAACGCTAAAAATTAATCTAGTATTTTCATTGATAAATGGGAGTGTTACACATTCAAATTAAACACTTTTAAAGGATTCATCTGCAGCCCCCCTGAAAGCAAGATCTGCAAAGTTCTTGAAAAGTTGTGTTAACTAAAATAAAAATGTAACATTTACGCAAAAGTCGAATGCAAAAACACAGTTACAATTACACGTGTTTTAATTCTTTTAAAGGGTTTTATTAAAAAATTAATCTACTACCTATAAGCAGATCTAAACACTTTGAAATAGATGTCATATTCGTATTCATTTACTATGTATTATTTTTTGAGGTGTATTTAAAAGAGTTTTGAAAGTCATAAAAAGAGTCCAAAATGAGAATTTATTTAAATAAAATATTATTATTATAACGAGTGAACGATACTAAGCCTGTTTCAACAATATGAACGCAAAGGTTAAAGGGCAAAGTATTGAATAATAATAAAAAAAATTGAAATTTATTTAAAAATATTTCTGAAAGTAATAAACAAAGTTCAAAATGAGAATTTGTTGTAAAGTTATTTGTCAATGTTCTTACAGAGCAACGAATTATGAAGATTAAAAACCGTGGAAATAATTATTTGTGAAATAATATACTATTTTGATTTTGCTGTAAATTAAGATTTTAGTAATTATTACAATGGCTTACTTATTTATAAATTTTAATCAATACTATCTCTGCTTTGATACAAATTGTTCGAATAAATAAATTATTAAAATTGCTATGAAGAAGTGCTAATTTGTCTGACATTGGATATTATTTTTTTAACAGTGTATAGAACTATATACCTAGAGAATATTTAATTAGGGATTAATATTATGATAATTATTGTTCTCAGGTATCCATGGTTGGGTGACAGCGGTGGAACTGGAATACCCGGGAAAGACAACTACATCCCCGAAAACCTCAAACGAAAATAATTTTAAATATTGTGTATGACATTAGATGATTAACCGATTACAGACAGAAAAAATAATTAAAATCTGGCAACAATTGAATAATGCCACATATAAGAAGTGTAAGGGTGCGTACAAATTACGCGCGCCAGCCGCTCGAGCGTTTTACCCCAGTTGACGTTCATTTGCCGCGCGTGCCAATATTTTGATATAAATTTAGTAGAACGCGACTATCGCGCGTAACATCAATCCATCTTTGAACAGCCCACCGTGACTGGACAGACCAGTCCATTCTTGTAATAAAAAATACCATAACTTCAATACTTCTGGCACCTGGAGTCTCTTATACTAGCCTGCAATATCTTTTTCGAGTTTCTTAAATAGTCAATTTCATTGTTAATTGTCCATTTTTACTTATTCGCCGCGCGAGCCAATCCACCAAAACTAATAGTCCCAATTGCAAGCGAGCGAACGACAGGAGCTCCTTTGATGCTGTCTCAAAAGCTATTTTCGATGGTTTGCCGCTCGAAATTAGTACGCACCTTAATGTAACATTAGCAGCGGTGGTAGTCTACCATCACTCTTGGTAGGAATGACGATGAGTAAGTAGTTTCCACTCTAATTTATAGGTTTCGAATTCATTCGTTTAATTAACAACTTTTCCAGTAGTAAGGTTACTTATAACAAAAAAGTAGCCAAAACCAATTTAAGTATTTCATCTCGCACGGTGACTATGACTAATCACTTACCTACTTGATGAAGAATGCTTAAAATATTATACAATTTTTTCACTCGGATAGAAAACCGCCACGCGTTTGACCATTGATATGTATATATGATATGATATGATATGCATATATTATTTATTTATTTATAAATAAATAATATATGCATATCATATAAATAATATATGTACAGATTTGCTTTCACGCCTTTCTGTATCTCGTGATATTTGCTAATGGTGTGTGAAAATCTAAATTGGGTTGTTGGATTTTATCCTCTATTCTTCCGAATATATTTTTGTGTTGTAGAAAACAATTTATATTTATAACTATTTATTTCACCTGTTTATTTTTTTTAATAGGTACACAACAGATTTACAACGAATACATAACTTACAAGAAAACTATCAACTAAAATTTACTGAATACAAGATATGCTGCAACTCGACTACGAGGGTGTGTATACAGCATGTTTAGCCGAAATATTAAATAAATATTATAAAACTACGTTTAAGAAACCGACTTCAAAACCTAAAAAGTATAATATAACTTAATAAATATTGAATTGAATACACCTCTTATAATAAATTAACTTTAATATTAATAAATGATAAAGTTCTCTACTGACGAATAATAAAGTTATTAGTCGTAGTTAAATATCTTATTTTTCTTTTCACATAAATTAGAAAAAAACATCAAACTTCAAATTACTGTTAAGTGTTAATTTGAATCCCTCGTGAAACTTTTCGATGCTCTTTCTAATGATAATTCTGACGGATTGTCCTCAAGCGAATCATAAAAGCTTCAACTCCAAAGAAATAATGAGATCAAGATGACGCGCCTAACTTTTTAATTCTCCTATACTTTTACAATTTACGTCGAAATTTGAACAGACCTACTTATTTTATATGTATATAACTAACTGACCCGGCAAACGTTGTTTTGCTATATAAATTATTTTAAGTGTTCGACTGTTTTCTCTCCGACGCACGAACTTTACAAATCCGACTACCACGTGTAGAAGGGGTTGGCAATTTAAACGCACTTAAGATAGAAAATCTGTATCTTACTATTTCCACTAATAATAATTATTTTAATATATAACTCAATACAATTTGGGCAGCGTTACCCCTTACAATTCACAATAATTAATGTTCTCTCGAACTGAGCGCTCTGGCTCATATAGGGCACGACCGTCACAGTGATGATGCTACCAAATGTTAGTTGTTTCTAAAATTATAGTTAAACGAGTAATTATATAAAACAATACTAATACAGTAAGTAGTTAAATAAATATTATAATTAATTGAGATGTCGAATCTAATCAATCATATATCGTGAACTTAAAAATGTCAAATAATGTCAAAAATGTCAAATGTCTTATGACAGTTCATGACGTTGGTAGCGCTAACATCAAAATGACTATATATGACACTCACAACAAATGTGCCTTTCGATTGGTAACAGACACCAGTGGGAGGCACCTTTGCACTGGATACCGGGTAGATTATGAGAACAACGACGCCTATTTCTGCCGTGAAGCAGTAATGTATAAAAATTACTGTGTTTCGGTCAGAAGGGCACCGTAGCTGGTGAAATTACTGGGCAAATGAGACTTAACACCTTATGTCTCAAGGTGACCAGCGCAGTTGTGGTGCCGCTCAGAGTTTTTGGGGTTTTCAAAAATCCTGAGCAGCACTGCATTGTAATGGGCAGGGCGTATCAATCAGCTGAACGTTCGGCTCGTCTCGTCCCTAATTTTCAGTAGATCCAGAGATAGAGACCACTCCTGTGATTTCTATGGTGTTACAAGAAAAGATGGGTAGCGGTGATCATTTAACACCAGGTGGCCCGCTTATATGCCTCAATTTTTTTCCTAATTTTAATAAAATCCATTCAGTAGATATTGCGTAAAGAAGTATCAAACATACACACACAGTCACAAACTTTCGCATAAAATAAATATTGTGTAGGATACTTGCTTGACAGTATTTAATACACACGCTTTAATTATTAATTGTAAGTATTTTCGTATTGTAATATTTTACAAATACATGCCAATTTATTGCACTAGTTAGAGGTTGTTGCTGATTTTTACACGCTTTTTATTAGCTTCACCTGTATGTATGTTTGTTTGTAACCGACTGATTTGGGAGCGATTTTGACCCACTTTAAACGGCCAGATTTCGTTCAAACTTCGCATTATCGAGGACCGATGACAAAACATTTATTTGATAAAATAATTCCATTTTTCAATTTGCAAAATAAGATTTTAATTAAATTTATATAATTTCCATCAATCGTCTATAAGACAGGAATTGATGTTAATTTTAAATTTCTACAACATTTTTCCATTCTTTAGTTCAGTTTTCTATAAATATTTTTTAGAGATCTTTATAGAAGATTTTTTTTACAACTACTATTTATTATTAAAGACTTCGATTTGAAAACTATAGATGCATCGAATTCTAGTTAAAATAATTTACTTTTGTTACACGGACACATATTAAATTTAGCAAAGGCCACTATGAGTATCATAATGTCTTGTCTGTTCAGGTTATTTCAACGTAATATAGCTATATTTTAATATTAATAATGTGTGTTTACATCGTTGTGTATACAGTTTTTTTGCTGCCTGCATACAACTCTTCAGAAATCTTTTAACAAAAATTAAAATATCCAATAGCATATTAAGGAAAATTATGTACCTCTATTTTGAGCAATGCACACTAACATAAAGTGCGGAATGGCGTGCGAAATCGCGAGTGTAAGACGTAGTTTGTCACGCGCACTAAATTAATAAACCTGGCCTGTTTTCATCATTTGTCTAGCAGCAAGGGGCTCTATCTAGATGTATAAATTATCTAAGTAATAATTATTTAAGATTGTTGTGAGCACCGACATTCACTTAGAGACACCTTATCTGAGGGCTGCTTAAAGCTTACTCGACTATTAAGCTATAAATCGCAAGCATTCACGCAACAAGCTGATAAATTAACGGTTAACACTCCTATCTTCAAACTGCAATCTAATTAACTAGCTCGTCGTTTGAATAATATAAGAGACCAATGTGATAAGTCATCTATTTATTCAAATTAATGTATCTGTTACTGCATTTGCATGCGCAGCATCATAATTTGGAAAGGACTAATTAATTTTCTAATGTTTTCCTCCAAACAAACAATGTGATGACTGAATAATATATTATTTCGCTTTGAATTTATCAATTCCGTGAAACACGTTTTATATGATATTAAAATCTGTCAGATTTCCGGACGAGAGAATGTGTTCGAAATGGGATTATCTAATCATCCTGGGATGTAATGGAAATGGTAATAAAATCATGACAATGCAATTTTAGAAAAGGTACTGATATATTATATTTTGTTTTGATGTTTTGATAAAATGCTCTACGAGCGTTCGAAAAAAAAAAATAAAATTAGATAATAATGTATAAATGTTATAAATAAATACATTTTAAGGAATAAATTAATATATTTTTTTAGACTGTATGATACAGTTGTAAAATTAAATTTTTTTTTAAATAAATATAAATAACGAGAGGAGCATGACCTTCAGTTGATGGTAATTGATACACCCTACCCATTACAATGTAGTGCCGCTCAGGATTCTTGAAAAACCCAAAAATTCTGAGCTCGTCACTTTAAGACATAAGATTTTAAGTCTCATTTGCCCAGTAATTTCACTAGCTACGGCGCCCTTCAGACCGAAACACAGTGTTGTTTACACATTACTGCTTCACGCTGGAAATTGGCAAAGGAGCCTCCCACTTGTATTGTATGTATCTGCGATAATTTCACCCCTTTTTGATTGCAGCACTGGATATATGTCAGTTACGTGTTTGAAAACCTAATAATTACATTTCAAAAAGAACATTCTTATCTTCCTTTATATATTTTTTAAACAGAGTACTGACGGCGGTAATGACCAACCATACCACAAAAATCCTTTCAAAGATATATTAAGATATAAACATCATTATATCGGCAGTAAATAATAATAATAATAATATTGACACACTCTTACACAAATTATCTTGCACCAAACTAGGCATAGCCTGTACTATGGGTACAATACAAATATATTTAATTGAATACAATATACTTACTATTTTCGCGCCTCAATAAGGAAATCCAAGCGCTGGCAGCTATTTCGGTCAACGGATCAGCCATGCTATCCAACGCGGTATTGGTGCCAGTATTCTTGGTACGCTTACACGTAATGATAGTTTTAATTTTATGAAGTAATAGTATTGTAAATATAGTTATAAGTTTTGTTTTATTCAGGAAAACAAATTTAATCTTAATGTATTCTTCCTTAAACATACATAAATGCATATAAACTTTGCATAACTCGGTCACTAGCCACTGGGCTATAGGGGTCGTCATAAATAAATAAGTAAGCAACGTCATAGATTCAATTCAAGTTGCATTTCATCCTGTATTGTCGATAGCTTTGTTGAACAAGTGAATGCATTTTGAGATCAGTTATTGATGTGCTGATAATAATACGATAGTATCAAGCAGCTCGTCTGCTCTCAGTGTCGGTTCTAACGACGCACTCGACGAGATAAGAGCCTTGCAGTAAGTGCATCCAATGTTACGTGGAACAATATCCTCGCAGGCAATCTCAGTTAACTTTAAAGTAATCGCAAATGGAAACTGTAGTAATTCTATGGTGATACTTTTTGAAACATATTCAAACAAAACAAATCATGATACTATAATTACATTAAATTAAAACTATTATTACGGGGAAGCGTACTAAGAATACTGGCAGCATTTCCGTTGGATAGCTAGGCTGATGCGTAAGTCGGTAGGTAGGCCGTAATAGCAGCCAGCGCTTGGGTTTCCAGTAGCCTTATTGAGGCGCGAAGATAGTACTTTGTACAATCTCCGCGCCTCTGTACTCAAGCATTAGAATCGAGACATATTGATCGAAGATAAGACGCCGCTTTGTTACCAGACTAACCCACATCCTGTGCAATGAAGCCACATTTATTTAATTAAAAACCCATTTCAATATTTTCGTGCTTCAAGAATACTTACAAAGTTTATTTAATTAATCATACGTGTTACATTCAGATTTGCCTAACGCGAGGGATTGACTGAAAACTCAACAAGAATTCCTTGGAAATTGCCTTCATATTTCAACGTCGGAGCAAATAACTTGCTAAACCCACACTTGAACTTTATACGAACAAATCCTTCTTAGATGCACAAAATAGAAACTTTTAGAATATTTCCAAGTTTCAGCTTCACTATTTCACATTTATTGTTTTGTTTACTATTTCATTGGAGGCGTTATGTTTTAGCATTTCAACATTGTTTTAAAGCTAAAATTTTTGAATTAGATTCATGCTGACTGAAGCTCATACCTGTTCGATTTACAAAACATACACCTACAAATAAAATATTCCAAAGAATCATGCTACTATTTTCTGCCTGGAACAAAATGACTTAAGACATAAATAATAAGTTAAGACAGACGGACCCATAAGTTGGGACTGAATTTAAATTCACATATTTTTATTCAAAATAGGATTCAAAATCTCCTATTGAAAGTCAACAACTACCACCCATTCAAAAAAGACTGCCTCAGACCTGAGAAGAACGGGCGCACGAGACTCAGTGGGCTATTTTTTTATAAAAATAAGTTGACTAAATAAATTGACCAACTTGGTATTATTTGGAACTCACTAGTAGAGTTATGGTTAAGGTAGAAGTTATGTTTTTTTGGTGGCATTGTATTCTAATTATTGTATTCTAAATCTGATACCAAACACGTTTATGTAAGTAAATTACGTTTGAAAGTAGTGACCATCGCATGTTTCTACGGATTTAACAACTTCGAAACACTAAAACAATCAGCGACTGACGATAAGTCGTCAGAATTGATTGCTTCTGTTTGACCTACAGACTATTATGAAACATTTGTTGAATTGACGTCAGTTGCAAAGGAAGTTAGCTTTCAGTTATGGTGGAAATGGCAAAGGCATAACACTATGTTAAGTGTATGGGTTGTTAGTAAATTGCATCTATTACGAAAGTGTTCCCAGCTGTAGCATCAAGCAACCCTTGAAATGTAGCTGGGAGATGACTTTCATGTTCGCTTGTTCTCCTGCAGTCCAAAAAGGTGGCGTGTGTTCTTGGATTGACGGCATATAGCGCAGACATACGTTTTATTTAATAAATATATGTATGCTACTATATCTGTTCTAGACTTGAGGTAACTCATATGAATCACAGGCAATCATCATTTTGAATTTGAATTCTTCTAATAGTCTTCACTTCTGCGCTGTAATTTAAATATATGAAGGAGGTTTGATAGCCGGTTGAAATAAAAGTTTGTAAAATAGCAATGAGTTGTTTAAAATAATTTACGAATAATCTAATTAATCTTCTCATAAAAATTGATACAAGGAAAAATCTAATATTTAAATTAATTAATAATAATAAATTAATTAAATATGAGTCTCATTTAAAATTATCTCCACTGAGCTTAATACAATCCTGAGGCCAGTTAAAATCAATCAATTTAAACAGTCACAGACAATAAATCATTCAGCCGATTAAGATTAGTCCTACATGTCGCCAGTTTAGCTCTGATGAAGTTATAAGTGATTGCTTCCAACTATTGTGTGGATCGGTGACCCAATGCTGAATTTTAGACGTAATTTATTTTTCATTATAACTATCAGAACACCTCGTGCTTATTTATGCTTTGTTCAACTATCAGGTTGTGGCTTCATCTACAGGATCTACTTTACAGTTGATAACCTGCTCAACCCCAATATATGCATATAAGGAAATTGATATGAGATGTCGCTCTTGTAAATCAACTGTAACAAAAACTAACTAACTGTAAAACAATTAATAATGTTTTTGAATGATAATTCTTACTTCTTGGATTAATACACAAATAAAATTTGAAAACAAAATTTTATTTATGTTTGTATTTGTTTGGTTATGACTATCATAATTGTGAGCTTCTAATATTCGCAAGAATTTAATTTGAACTCCGAGTGTAGCTTGGCTTGCTATGCTGGCGATCCGATTCCTGTTTCTTTCTGCTCAATAATATTAAATTAATTTGAAAATAAACTAGCACCTTGATTTATTTGCATACCAAATTGTTTATTTTAAATTGTACGTGTGGTTGAGTTTTCTCAGCATATTATTTACTTCTGTTCTGCTCTTCTTGGGACTATTTTAATTTCTGTAATAGCTGAGAATTATAGTAAGAATAACTTTATTTTTTTTATTAATGGTACCTTAATAGTGGAGGATTAGTGAGCGTATTTATAGATGGATTTTTACACCAATAATTGGATAAAAGGAGAGCTTCAAACATAGCCTGTGACTACACTAGATAAAAAAAAGTTCGTAAGAGTCGAATCGGAAATAATTTTAACTATCAAAAAAAAACCAAATTTAATTTTAAAATCATACTTGTTTAAATCATTAAAGAAGTATTTAAATATTTATGAATTAAAGTGAATTGTTAAGGTGGCAGTTTTGAAGGCAGGCAGAGACGCAACCGAGGGACTCATTACACCCGAGTACGTGAATCGCACTTGATACATAGTGGTTTGAAAAGGAAAGGAAAAAAGTAGGACTGTCTACTAAAAGAAATGAGATACCATCAAAAATATAACTTGTAAGTTCTTCTACCGTAAAAAGCTGTGAGATCCATGTAATACCAAGTCTGTCAATTTATTCAGTTCCATGTATGTATGGCCAAGCCAATCTTTGTATTTAGGTTAGATCTCTAGTAGCTTTGGTAGAATGAACCTTATGGGTACGCCTACGTTGAACTTCAATAACGATGACTTCAGCTTCTTCAATTTCAAACGTTACAATATGTATTCTTTACATTTACTTAACTCATGTAAAACACTTATACTAACCACTAAATGATTTATTACAACAGAGTCCGACACTTTCGACTACCCCAACAAGAAGCACCCAATAGCTGAGAGCAATCCGTAACAGTTACCCTACTAGCAATCTTAATGATACGAAACTACCAACTTCATAATGAAGTGACATCAATAAGATTTTGCATGTGATTAAATAATGTTACAATTACTAAAAATATAATAAATTAAACAATATAATATTAACAAGTTACAAATTATTCTATTAATATTATCATAACAGAATGTTGGTACTAATTGGAATGTCAAATAACCATAACAATATGAACAAAATTCGATTCAAAGATACATACAAAATATGACAAATGAAAACTAACTTTACGTGAGAGAACACACGGGAATCTGCTAGCGAACATAGTGTAATTCATTTTATGAACCGCGTATGAATGAATAATTCAAAAATGAACGCCTTTTATATACCTATATTGATTTTATATGCGAAAGAAAGTCGAAGATATCACATAGAGCTCTCTAGCGCCTTACGAGGTACCGTGACAGATGGCTTTCAATATCAAATTGAATTCCGCGGTTCATTGATTTTCAATTTGTCCGGGAGTACTTCCACCATTCACCATACACCGAGAGTTGGTCGCCATTATAAATCACTTGAAATTCCTTATAAATTCATGCCGTGATTCAACCTTTGTGATCTATGTTTTTAAAATATTGAATATCGTTTCTTACTATTTTCATTTCATTTTCGTTCTTAATAAGTGGAAGTTCAAACCCCTCAATTTCTTATGACTAGGTATTATAGTTAGCTAGTGGTTTAATATTCAAAATACTTAGCTCCGATTTCACCACTGATACTTCAAACTGATTTTACTACACTCAGTTTAACGTAAACCAGTTCAAATGCCAGTCTTAATTACGATATAAGAACTTTATTTCTCAGAAGAATATTACAATATCTATATATCGATTATTTTTCTTGTTTAAATATAAATATTAATAAAGTAAGTAAAGTGGAGAAAAACCAGTAAAGACACACTAGATGAAACCCTTAAAAAGAGTTTAAACGTATTGGTGAATTCGGTTAATCGATAATAAACACTAAGCGATTTCACCAATACCTTTTGCGTGTGTTGACGTAAAATGAGTTTACATGTCATAAACAATAGAATTTATCAAATACCTGTCGAAACTGTCATCGAGAAGTATAAACAAAATCAAAATTGATAAATGTTTTTATTTCAATAACGACAGTGACAGCTCTTGAACGCGATAAAATATGTTGAACAGCCAAAATTCAGCGGTCACCATTTAATTGTGTTAAGGCTATAACTGCGTTTAGTTTGTGTTGGTGAAATCCCAAGTGAAACTGTAAGCTTGCTTACAGGCGTAAGCTAAGTTCAAAGTTTTTAACCACGTTCTACTTCAGTGGTGAAATCGGCCAAGTGTGACTGACTGCTTACAATTTATCAGTCAAAATATATGAATACTTTTACAGAAAAAAAAACAATTTCCCTTTCTATTGTGGTGTATTGCCGCTAGATATTTCCATCTCTCTCGCATGATTTGTTTGTTTATATGCTAGTATATTGTAATTCTATGGTGTAAACTGTATTATTTTTTTGTAAACAAATAAATGGTACATTATTATGGGGCATTGCGGCCGATATTAATACCATCTTTGTGTTGCAGAAGAGAGCTATTCGCACTATTTATAACCTAGGTCCTAAAGAATCATTAAAGGAAAAATTTAAAGAAATATACATTTTGACTGTTGTTTCTCAATATATTCTTGATAATGTTCTATATGTTAATAAGCACACTGAGGAATTTGCTATTTAAATTGTGACCATCATAATGTTAACACGAGGAACAAACATAAACTTGTTATGCTTACTACTCGTTAAGTCGAGCTAGTAAGTCTTTTATTGGGCAATATTATATGCTTCTACAATATGTTCCCAGTTATGAATCCATGTTACGAAATTTAAAACAATTGTTAAAAAACGTTTGTATAGGAAAGGTTACTAAAACATAACCGATTTTCTTAATGACACCACAGACTGGGAATGAAGTGAACACCCTCAGGCTCTTTAATTATAAATGTTTATTGTACGATATTAGATTGTAATCCATATTTTTATGTAAAAAAAAAACCTGCTGAGTTCCTTGCACCCATTCTCCATAGGTCTGAGGTAGCCTATTTTGAATGGGTGGTAGTTTTTAAAAATATTTGAATTTGAAAACCCAAGTAAAAATTCGTAATAATAAGCTATTATAATGTAGATACAAATACAGTTGTTATGGCAATACTCTGATAAGTGTGTAAGTAATTGGACCCTCAAGAGAACGCGAGTGAAACACCTGATCAATTGTTATTGCATGAACTTCCTCCTCCTTCAAATGTTTATAAGTAACTGTAGCTGTAACATTAAACTTTTACGAAATCAGCCTGGATCTGATGTGGATTCCATCCCAAGTAATTGCACGCTACAGATTTCCAGACAGATGTAAAAATAATATTGATCTATAACCATGCTTTAAATCCTCTATTAAAGTTAAAATTAAATATTAATATTAAAATTAAGTTTAAATTTTTAGACTAAAACACGGAATGTCTTATAACCATTACATCATTCTTACGAGTGTTGTAATGAAATTCAGTCCAACATCATATTATCCGTTTTCATAATTACACTTCTTTGAATGATGTTATGGTTACTAGGACTAGCTTTGTTAATGTTAGCAGTAAGGTAACTGTTTCAGAATCTTTTATATTATGGATGTAGATAAAGTCTTGTATGGAACTGTTGATAATTTGGTATCAACAGTTCACTCTCACAACAGTTAACAGCAACACTCATGTGATACTATTATCACACTCGGCTTCGCCTCATGTTATAAGCCCACATTCGTGTTTTAATACCCCTTATTACACAACAGTTGCATTAATAACTATTATAATACACATCATTCTGCGAAAGTGATTGTATTGATTTGAAAACTGGGCCAAAATTACGTCATTTATTTCGCATAAATAGGCGGGCAGAAAAGTTGTATGAAAATGCATTTCAAACGTGGTTTAGGGAACAGAAGAAATGTATGAAAATCTAACGTGTTCTGTTTGTTGTTTAGTTTTCTATTTTATTTAAAGGAAAACGTACTTGTTAGTTACAATTTCTAAATAAACTATGTGAAAGCCTTTGAAACTGTTTCAAAAGACTGTAAAAGAGACTCAATTATCTCTCTTAATTTGTGTAATTAATTAGCTAAAATCATAATAATTTCTTATTATTTTCCTCGTAGGAATAGTAAATCACTATGTATCACTGGGGAGTAAGTGTGATTCCATTATTTAGATGTGTTAAAGCCCTCAGCTTCGCTAACAAACTGCATCCTAGTACAACATTGGTGAACAATGTACTAATCATTCGAATTATGGAAGAGTCTTTTATTTATTTTTTATGACAGTAAGAGACGAGACGAGCAGGATGTAATGCTGATGGTAATTGATACGCCCTGCCCATTACAATGCAGTGTCGCTCGGGATTCTTGAAAAACCCAATAATTCTGAGCGGCACTACAACTGCGCTCGCTACCTTGAGACATAAGATGTTAAGTCTCGTTTGCCTAGTAATTTCACTAGCTACGGCGCCCTTCAGTACGAACAAAATAATGCTTACACATTACTGCTTCACGGCAGAAAAAGGCGTCACTGTGGTACTCATAATCTAGCCGGCATCCTGTGCTAAGGAGCCTCCTACTGGTCTCAGGCTGAGATCTATAGAGCGTACTTAGACTTTGCTCAGACTTAACTTATGTAAAACTTAGCTGAGTGTAAACTTAGCATAATCTATGTTTTTTTACTGTCATTTGACATCTGAAATTATGCTGAGCTTAAGCTAAGACTGTCCAATGAAAAAGTTAAGTTCGTGTTTTATCACATTTAGCTAAGTTTTAAGTTTATTACAGTTTAGTCTTGGTTGCGAAATACTCCTTTAAATTTACATAGACTTTGAATTTTTATAAATTACAGCCCAGATTACAATATTTAAAAGTATGTATTATATTGCTTAGAAGTAGAGATTTTCTAAAAAAATATTACATAGAATAATCCTAAAGATTATTAATTACCAAGAGTATTATTAAATAACTAGCTGATGCCCGCGACATCAAATTGCAGTTCATACCAAATTGTATCGAAATTATTATTTATTTATTTATATAAACTATTAATCATTTGTCCAGCCATTTGTGCATAAAGAAGAAACAAACTGTTACTCATAAACTTTCACCATTATAATATTAATGTGATAAGCAATTATATTATACAGTATTTAATGGGTATATTGGATGGTATATTATATGGATATTTGTAACTCCTACAATTTATCTCGCAGATTGCAGATTTATTCCTACATACTGACACTTATCGTATTATTTTGGATATTTCAAACTACAGCTTTATAAATTATAGCCTATGTGTTATTCTGATGTATAAGCTTTATTCTTGTAAAGTTTCTTTAAAATCTATTCGGTAGTTTTGAGTTAAAGAGCAACAAACATACATCCATACATTCTTAAAAGCTTTTGCATTTATAATGTTAGTAGGATTAATGAGTTTCTTAAGTTATGCTAATATTAGTTATCCATTAACAAGAAGGCGCGATAAGTCACCTTTCATGTTTGTGTTAAGCACTTTTACGGTGTTATGATGTTATATATAATATTTGACTCCATAAATTATAATTTTATAATTGTACGCCTTAATAGGTAATATTTTTTCCTTTTCATCATCATCCGGAAGACGTCTGCTGGACAAAGGCCTCCCCCAAAGATCTCCACGACGACCGGTCCAGCGATGACCTCGTCCAACGTATTCCGGCGGTCTTGACCAGATCGTAGGTCCATCTTGTGGGGGGCCTACCGACACTGCGTCTTCCGGTACGTGGTCGGCATTTAAGGACTTTTCTGAATGACTTTTTTATGACTTTTCTTCCTTTTAATTTAAAACAATTAAATTGACAAGAATGTTGTTGTATTTGTACAACATAATACAAGAGATACTTTACGTTATTAAATACTTGAATCAAAGTTTACTGTTACTATAGTTATCATTTTTCTTTTTTCAAAACAACCAATTCGTTACGAGTTAGTGCACTTATTGCTATGAAGCACTTAAGATATTGCAACAAATCACAGTGAAGTCACTGAACTAAATTCTTAAACACAGTTGTTCTAGTATTCTGAATGTGAGAGCTATAAATCTGACTAAGTTCATCTTAAAGCGTTTATAATGTTTGGTTGGACTGCATTGCTTTGCTTTTGTGCGCTAATCGTGTTAGAAACTTCTGGTGCCTAATCGTGAATAGCGAAATATACTCTATATTTCTCTATACAACGAGTTATTTATCTCATATTATGCATTTTTGGGAAGACAATTGAGTAAATAATTTACATTACTGCTACTACATAACTCATGATCATAATATCATCAGTCAGAAGACGTCCACTGCTGGACATAGGTCTCCCCAAAAGATCTCCTCGACGATCGGTCCTGCGCTGCCCTCATCCACTCTGTTCAGCGATGTTGATCGGATCGTCGGTCCATCTTGTGTGGAGACTACCAACATTGCCTCTTCTGGTACGTGGTCACCATTCGAGGAATTTACTGACCCAACGGCCGTCTGTCCGTCGAGCTATGCGTTCTGTCCACTGCCACTTCAGTTTTGCAACCATCTAGGTTATGTCAGTGACTTTGGTTCTCCTACGGATCTCCTCATTCATTCATTTCTGATTCGACCTCGCAGGGAAAGCCCGCGACCACTAGCTTCCTGATAACATCCATAGTCAACGACCACGTCTGCCTTTTGTTTGTCATCATTGGCAACACACACTGGTTAAAAACCTTCATCTTTAGACACTGATGGTCAATGATCATAATTATAGCTATACAAAAAATGCTTTGAAGTTAAATTTTCAACATCGAAGGACCATTTAATCTCAATTAGATAAAATACGCCCCAAATGGAGGGCTTAATATTATAAGGGTTACTTACTCGTATTTATTGGTATTATACTTTCAGCTCAGGTTTTCTGAACGTTGCAATTATTAATGAATAAATCTCGTTATTTGTTCTGTACATTTAAATACCTGAGTAAGATTGTATTAGCGATGAGATTTGTTTTGATTGCTTTTTTTGATGTTTTTTTTTCGGAATTTGTGATTTTCTTGAAAGCATTTCTTTATTTCGATATGCAATGTTTAGATTTGTTATTGGTTACTAAGTGTTGTGAATTTGTACATTTATACAAATCTGCTATTCAGGTACTTGTTGTATTATGAAACCAGATCATAATTTTTTTATTTATATACTTTTGGATGGTTATAGTTGCCATTAAAGCTGTTAAATTACAATACGACCTTGCTAGAGCAGCATTTAGGTCACAAAACTCTAGCTACTAATTCGATTTATTTGTCTAAATTTTGGCAAAAATAATATGTCTTAGATAATTAATACGTCTAGACAGAGTCTCTTGCTAGACAACCGATGAAAACAGGCCTGGAATATAAGTTTCATTCAGCGTCTGGTAGTATTTTTTTTAATGAAAATTAGGGACGAGACGAGCAGACCGTTCAGCTGATGGTAATTGATACGCCCTGCCCATTATATTGCATTGCCGCCAGTCTCATTTGCCCAGTAATTGCATTAGCTACGGCACTGCTTACACATTACTGCTTCACGGCAGAAATAGGCGCCGTTGCGGTACCCATAATCTAGCCGGCATCCTGTGCAAAGGAGCCTCCCACTGCGATAGTCGAAGCATGCTGTGGTGTTGCAAAACGCAGCTTTGATCATTTATACGTCTAGATAGAATGTGGCAGCTGTGAAATCGTCGAAAAAGTTGAGGTTGACAGTTAGCCTCTATTATGAGAAATGCACGCACACAAACACAAAGTGACATACAAACTGCGGGTGTAAGACGTAGCTTGTCAATCATACTAAAGTAAAAAACCTGGTCTGTTTCCATCAGTTGTCTAGCAGCAAGAGGTTCTATCTATTTATTTATTTATTTATTTATTGGTAATCAACAGCGTTACAGTAAACGTTAATAAACAATAATATATAACATAATTCTTAAGGCCATTATAGATTACTCATATTGACAATATTATTTTACAACAGTTTTACAACAAGATATATTACAGAACAACTGCCTCTTGTGTTTCTTATTTACTGTGTGTATGTTTGTGTGTGGGTGTGAAAGCGTATGTGTGTGGGTGTGAAAGGGTATGTGTGTGGTTAGTAGATAACAATATGTATATATTTTAAACAAATGAGTATGGCACTGCTTTAGACTGGTGTAATTTAATAATTTCACGCTTCAATTTATCCTTTTCTAACATGAAGATATCTAGATTATCATAGTCATTATTGTAATTATGTTGAATCCTGCAAATAATCGAGTTTTTATAATAGTTCGTTTTGGTACGTGGTGCAACCAGGAGTTTCGTATGACGTGTTCTATATTGTGGTACATTAAACGATAGGGCACTTAATAATTCAGAACAGTTTGTATTGCCTGACAATAAAGAATGTAGAAACATTACATCTTGTTGGTTTCGGCGGAGTTCCAGTGGGTCTATATTAAAAAATCTACATGCTTCATCGTATGACGTGTAGGGATGATATGCTAGACGTATAAATTATCTAAGATGGGCAGCTGTAATTACTTACACCCATTCTAACTACGAACACTAAAATCCGCAAGAGAAAGGGACTAACTGACATAGGAAAAACCATAGCCTCTAGGAAGTGGAATTGGGCGGGCCATATTTGCTGTAGGTCCGATGGACAAGATGGACGGAAGATTTGGTTCGGCTGGGAAGGACTGGATGCTTGGCTGGAAAACTCAGGACGGCACAAAATGGTCTAAAATGGAACAGACCTTTACTCAGTATTGGGTAGATCAAGGTTGAAGATGAAGAAGGAAGAAGTATTCTAACTACAACTTTATCTTTCTAATAATAAAAATTCAATGTGAATCCTGTACATTCAACGTTTCAGTTACAATAAATTGGCAACACTATATCGAGTGCAACATGTAAATAAAGCAAGGCTGCTCCTCGATTGTATATTGAAATGTTCTCAAAATGTGTTTCTCGGTTCTATAAATATGTCTTTAAATTCTCTTTAAAGTATTTCTTCCTATATTACCGCATGACCTCTTCCCAAAAACCAATTTCATTATGTTTTCGTTGCCAAACACTAAGGTATAAATTTTGCACAGCTTAGAATAAAATTTACGGCCTTACAAAAAAACTTGATATTAAATTATATATGAGAATAAACCAAGAATATGGCTAATCTTTTCCTCTTTCGTGGCGGTTCACGCGAGTTGTGGGGTGATTCTCCCCAGTCGTTGTTGTGTGAAGCTTCACTGTATCTACACACGAAACATGTTTATTATCTTCTAACAAAGGCGTCAATGTTCTTATTTTAAATCTATGGCGATCGTAGCATTTCTACTATAGAAATCAAAATATTATGTTCTTAGAGATACGGAATAGGAGCGGTGGACGTCAAAGAACATGTAAATATGGTGTATGCGGAAAATCTATTTCATTGATAAGTCTTACTAAACTGCTGTTATTTTCGCACCAGTGGGATCCTTTGCATAGGATGCCGGCTAGATTATGGGTACCACAACGGCGCCTATTTCTGGCGCGAAGCATTAATGTGTAAACATTACTGTGTTTCGGTCTGAAAGAGAGCCGTAGCTAATAAAATTACTGGGCAAATGAGACTTAACATATTATGTCTCAAGGTGACGAGCGCAATTGTAGTGCCACTCAGATTTTTGGGCTTTTCAATAATCCTGAGCGGCACTGCATTGTAATGGGCAGGGCGTATCAATTACCATCCGCAGAACGTCCTGCTCGTCTCGTTCCGTATTTTCATAAAAAAAAGATTATGTATAAACTTGTAGAAAAATCTCTTACGTTGTACCATTTATATCTGGCTTGTTATGATGACATTAAAATGGTACATTTAAAAAAGAAACAATTTAATAAAGTTTCCATCGCCGCATTGATAATAACTTTTTGTATTCCAATTTTGTCATCTTTGATTTGTATTAATGCCTTAAGGCTTAATCTATTATTATTTATTATTGTTGACAATGATAACCCCGAATCATATTATTAAGATTAATATTACAAACACATATAAATTTGTGATTCTCTCCTTTTATAAAGAAGGCATGAAACAAAAAACTTATGTCTAACAGAAATCAAGTCTATAAGAAACCAAAGACTCGAAAACAATAAGTTTGCAGCTCTATATCAATTGCATCATATACATAAAGCAAGGTTGCACCAAACTACAATCGTGAATAGAAATGTCCCCAAAATGTATCCGAGGTCCTATAAATCTGTCTTTAAGTTCCTCTAAAGTGTTTGTTAGTATTTCGACTGCATGTTTTGTTCTCGAAAAGCAATTTCATTATGGTATCGAAGCCAAGTCTTGAGATTTATCTGCTTGGAGTATAAACTTGTAGTGCAGATTTTTATGGAAGACAAACGTACGTACGATTCTTTTATTAGGAAGTGATAACCGTCGACCACAGTCTCTTACAACACCAGGAGGGATACAGGAGCGCTACCGGCATTTTAGGTAGTTGTAAAAGCTTTTTTTGAATGTATATATGTCGTGTCGTAGAATAAATACTGTAGGGACGTTCATTCCTAAAGTTAGTAGTGGAAAGATCCTTGAAAATCGTATTAAGGCGGTACTTCACACATCCATGATGAGAATGATAAATAAGTTTGCGATATGTGGTGTGAAGTTAGGCGCAAAGGATTAGGTAAAACATTTATTCGGAATACTCCCGTGATGGACGGTGATGGCGATGGAGCCATTCACAGAACGCTAGATTCCCGACTATTAAAATTAAAATTAAATCACATTCATTGTTCTCAAAGCAATAAAAATACAGAATAACATACATACTACATATAACAAATTAAAATGAAACAAAGGGTACCGGCTCAGGTTACGGCATATTTACATTCACTGTAAATACTGTATATATTACAGCTTGGAGTAATATGTAATACTCCAAGCAGCGCTTCAGCTGCCGCACGTCCCTGAAGTATTATTAGGGAACTATTAGGGTCCACGTTCACCAAATATAAATCATCAATAAAATTTAAAACAATTAAACTTACAAATGCGCTCAAGCGGAAGATCGGCGCTGGACATACATGTACATACTGTGTCAGCAGCATATTTGTGGCTGATGTTTGATCTCGTTTTATTTTATTATATTTATGTTTCATTTATATTTTAAGTTTTATTCTATTTTGTACTAAATAATTAGCTGCAAATAAAATATTTTATTATTATTATAAATGTTGTAATTATTATAACAAATACTGAGTTTCATATAATTATGTATTTAAATCTATCATATAACATATCTAGAATATATCACACTCTATACTCGTAAGTATCCATCCCTACTCTGTGCTATAAGTCTTGTTTGTATGTAAGTTGTGTGTGTGTGTGTGTGTATATAATATAAAAATTAAAAAAAAAGTGTTTTTGTTTCAAATCTTATAAATAGTGTTAGAGCTGCTCTGAAATGCAGCTGATACTATGGTGCCCCAAATCAGAAATGAGAACAATATTACATATATTACCGGATGTGCGTCTTATAGAATATATTATGCTAGGATGTAGTATCACGATTAATTAGCCCAAGTTTTTTCTCAGCCAATTTGGCTTTACTATACTCAGAACCAGGGAAATGGCAAACGCTTGAGATTTCGAGACGCGGTATTCTCCTCTAATTTTGATTGACCAAAACTAATAATGTCCTTTGGCGTTCCGTGTGATCGCGCTTTCACTGAGCCAACCGTTAGAGTGACGTCACGTTCATAAATCTTGATATGTCTTGTTCAACTCGCAGGTTGTGGCTTTAATTGTGTAATTAATTCCAGAAAATGAGTGTTATCACTTTAAAAAATAATAAATTGTTAATATTATGTCCAATCAAAGAAATTTCATAGTACATCATCATAGAGTTTTATTTCATTTAAAAAATCATTATCAAGTAATTTTTCTGGGTATTTCATATAAATAAGAAATGAAATTCGTACATTATAACGGGTTCTCGGATAGAAAATAAAACCATGGAGGAAAAGATATACGGCAGTACAAGTCGCAGGTAATTAAGGTTTCACTCTGTTTTCCCGGGAGCTAACAAGGAAAATATTACTTTGCTGTCAGCTTGGTGGTGCTAATTTAGTAAAGCTGGTGTCGGCAACGTTGTAAAATGAAAGTAAGTGTTTCGTTGCACGTCGTGTATATTAAAAATATTTATTTTTATATGCTTCAAATGGATTCGGATTGCTTATTTTTAAGAAGGAAGGCTCCTTTGCACAGGATGCCGGCTTAATTATGGGTACCACAACGGCGCCTATTTCTACCGTGAATCAGTAATGTGTAAGAATTTCTCAGTTTCGGTCTGACGGGCGCCGTAGCTATTGAATTTACTGGGCAATGGGCAGGGCATATCAATTACCATCAGCTGCACGTCCTGCTCGTTTCGTTCCTTATTTTCACTGAAAAAAAGCCTCAAGGAAGGTCTCATCATCAGCTCAGAATAGATTTTTGATTAAAGCTTACAGAATACAAAATGACTGTTATTAAATCACAGACATTCTTCCATGTAATATGAACAGTTTTTTATCATATCTTAAAAAAATTAATTGTAGCTAAAGGTTATTTTAGTATCGGTAAATGTAGCCTAATTTTTGAATTTGTAATTGCTTGCAGTGATATAGTGTTTGCTCTGCAGAAGAGAGCTGTTCGTGCTATATATCAGCTTATAGACAGTCTCTCAAAGAAAAATTTAAAGAAATAAATAACATAACTGTTCATTGAAAGTACATTTATAAAAAAATATTATACGTCGACAAAAATCGTCACCTTTTTGCTCTTGAAAGTGATTTTCATTGTTATAATATATAATATCTTTTTCAGAAAAATCAATATGGGTATCATTTTCGAGGTTTCCGGAGTTTCAATTCCGTATATGATATAATGATACTTATTTCTGCCTTATTCGTAACTAACTGATCCCAGCGGCTTTGCTCCCGCAAAAAAGTTAGTTTTGGAAGAAGCGGACAGTATTCATTATTTTTTTCAAATTTCGGTTGTTATATATGTTAGCGCAATTCAAAATACTAAATAAACATCGTCAAGCCACACTCCCGTCAAACATTGCCCCTTCTATTATTATTTTTTCAACAAACAGTGAAAGTCAAAATTAATTCAGACGTTCCGGAGATTACCTCGGACAAACAGACAGCCAAATAATTAAAAAAAAAAGTCGATTGTGTGGTTTTATGAAACCAAGGTAAAGGTGAAACTTTTTTTCATATTATAGACATTTAACTAAAAATTTTTGGAATAATATTTACATTAAACATTGGCAAAAACAAACAAAATACCGTTGAGCACTGGCACAAATGAGTAATAGTCTATACACTACACGGTCAGCTGCTGCGAACTATAGGCGCCGCCCGACCGTCACGCGACATGCAACACCTCGAAGAAAAAGTTTGAGACGATGTAATAAATGTTTCACTTTAATTTTCATCGCTAGATGGCGCTTGTTATATTTCAAATAGCGCCCAATCGCGGTTTCTTCCAAATATGAACAGGTTCAATTTGTTAACAATTTAATTTTAATAAATATTATTTATCATTCTAGTACCCTACACACATTCAACCAACAGATAGAAATAAGGAACAAAGTAAAAAATAAAAGAAAATGTGACAACCCTGACAGAATATGTCAGATGGGAGGCGGCATTTCATAAAACATCAAAGGTGTTGTCCCACTGTAAGTATTTACGCTGTGATTATATTATGTGTGTGTTAACGTTAGTTAACATCCGCTTTAGTCTTGGAAAAGTCTTTCGTAATTTACTGCACTCGTAGTAGTATTTCATATTATGTTATTTGGGGTACCTTCTGCTCATCAAACCAATCGAATCAAATTAAAATCACTTTATTTCTTAATTATACTTATGAATGTCAAAAATAAACATATTTTTTCTTATTGAATCTACCGCTACTTCGTAAAGGGTCGAGCTAACGAGAAGAAGAAGAGCTCGTTTATATCAAGATTTAAATTTTCATCAATTTACAAATCATATCAATTACAATTTAGTATGTAAAGTGATGAAACAAACAAACATACTCAAATATCTTACTTTTAATTATGATTGTAATTGTAAGGTACAGTCTAGTTATAACAACGGTGTGTATATTTACTACGGTGGTCATTAAACTTCTGAACTGTTTAAGTAAAACAGCAACTTAAATTAACGATTGGTCCCCGTTGCGGTCCTACTAGACACCGCAGGCGTAGTCGCGTTGACGCCCCACATGCTCTGTTAAACTTTGCTAATAATTCAAACTAAAATGCCGGGTTGCTTATTAAAACTTTGTACAAGAAACAAGAAAGACACTGGGTATGAGATCCCAGTAGTATTCCATTCCATCAGTAAGTAATTTGTATTTTATGAATTTCAATGTAAATAACACGAAGTTTATAAGGTACACAATTTGAAAAATGATTTGAGTGTCAAGATGCCACGCACACAAGCATCTAATAGTTGTCGTAATAAGAAAGCTATTGTTCTTAGGTAGTGCGGTATCTAGTTGGAGCGCAGCGGAGATAAATCCTTTATTTAAGAACAGCAATTATATTTATTTTTCTTATCAGGAAAGATAATTTTAATTGATTTATCCTAGGATCTCATAGGAATTATATTATAATACTTTTATCAATTTATAGCAAAATAAGCATCACAGAGTGTCCCAATATTTTTCTCTATAAAATTGTAAAAATATTTCAATTCTCTCTGCATGAATACATTACGATGTTATTCATACAGTATTTTGTTTCAACTCTATTAGCTATTGCAATTGTGAGCTATTGACTGTGTGAATATAACTGAAAATTGAATATTTGAAAAGTTAATTTGAGCCCCAATAAAGTTCACGGTACAGGAAAAACATGTATGTTCATTGCGATAACGTAGTTATAAAAAGTGAATTATATAAACGCGATACATGATTTTATATAAAAATATTTAAAATTCCTCGAAAAAGCATATTACACAATAAAGTACTCAGGCGAATAATGATAGCATTAATAATTATTTTTTCATAGTATATTATAAGTTATTGATTTATATTCAATGTTTAAAAGTTCATTTTAGTTGTTATTTAGTTTTTATTGTTATTACTTTTAGTTCCGATAAGGTTTTTTTTATTAAATTATAAGATAAAATAGCATAGCTATATATTGTATGAATGTATTAAGAACAATTGTTGAGTTTATTGTTTGTGTTCTCAACATTAGCAGCTTTACAAATCGGTGGAAGTATATAAAAGTGGCAATTTAAAAGACATTTTAGAAAACATCTTGAAAAAAACATATGAAATTAATTCAATGACGCAGCAACAATATATTTAAATAAAGTACTTTTAAAGGTTTAAAACGCGTATTAACACTTACATTAAACATTTATATTTTATTTATTTAACCCGATGTGTCGTGAATTTTGCAGGAGCACATTTTTAGGGGGACTGATATATTATATTTTTATACACAAAAAGGGAAACCAATCCATTATTACTGTAAAACAATTTTCACTAGAAAAATATTAAAGCTTTACAAATTGAATGTTTTAAAAGCAGCGTTTTAACTGAGAAATCTTAATATTTGAAGATGCACAAAAGATCTTTTCACACGACTTTCATTTGCCATGCCTTTGTTCGGCGAATAAAAGAATTTTCCGGCTCTTTTAATTGAATCTATTGCTTCGACAGGTATTGATAGGCTCGGGTTCTCGAAGTGTATACAGTTTTATTTTAAAAACACTTAGCTACTGGGTAATAAATTACTTGAAATCTGAAAAGCGCTTTCGAAGGCTTTTCACGTCCATAAATCATAGAGTATAAGTCGTGTTCTTTTTATATTTACCACCACTTCGGATAGGGTTGAGCTTTAATGAGAACAAGTGGCAAGAAACTCATTGCCGCTGTATTAAATCACTAAATTATGACACTTTTATAGCTTCATCTTTTTACAAAACATTTCAGTTACAATATATGTAAAGTGATGCAACAAAATACTCAAACATCAAACATTGAATGCCTTACACGAGTAAGTCAATAAAAGTAAATGTAAATTAATACGTAAAAGCCAGAGTTATTATTAAGAACAGTAGATGCATCGATCCACAGTTGCAGTGTCGCTCAGAATTTTTGGGTCTTTCAATCCGGAGGTGCACTGCATTGTAATGGGCAGGTCGTATCAATTACCATCAGCTGAATATCCTGCCCGTCTCATCCCTTATTTTCATAAAAAAAAATCGCATTAGCTTTTACACAAAATATCTCAACTGTGGCGTAGATTTGATTTCAGAGTGCCGCTTTCATAAATTTTAATTTCCCGTTAGTATTCATAAAGCTCCCGTCTTGTAAAAAGATTCTGTAACATATTCGTAGTATTATCCAATAAAAAAACACTTATATAAAGTGCAAACGCGAATCCGCCTGGAGCAAATGGAAACAATATTATAAGCACCGCTTTTTCATTTCGTCCTATATAAACATTTATGAAATTGGATAAGTATTGAGAAAAATTTAACACTGCCGAATTTTCAAATATAATGATGAAATAATATAAGCGACAATAATATAATATATAGATACCACGGACTGGGAATGGATCAATCACCCTCAGGCTATTTAATTATGAATTTTCTTGTACGATATTACATTTTTTTTCTATATAAGAGGAGGCAAACGGGCAAGAGGCTCACGGGATGGGGAGAGGTGAGGCAACCGCCCATCCGCAACAACAGGTGTCAGGAGATGCGTTGCCGGCCTTTAAGGTGGGAGTGCTCTTTTCTTGAAGATCCCTAAGTCGTATCGGTTTGTGAAAACAGCAGCCGGTAATTGATTCCACAAAGTGGCTGTGCGAGTCAAGAAATTTCTTGAAAAACGCGCGGTTGTGGAATTCCAGATGACATCTGGGGACGTGATGCGGGTGTTACTTTCCATTTTGACGTAAAGTCCTGTGGTGGAATTCAGCCGCTGGAATCTTCCCGAATAGCTCTTCTGAGCACTCCCCGTGATAAATACGGTAGGAGATGCAGAGAGAACCCACATTTCTACGCAATGCCAAAGAGTCAAGCTGATCGGGGATGTCTCGATACTACATATATTGTAACAAAATAAAAAAAAGCCCGCTGACTTTCTTGCGCTCGTTGCGCTCCTCTGAGGTCGGAGGCACACTATTTCGAATGGATGGTCGTTATTAAACGTTGAAAGTGTGAGTTTAAGTCCTATTTTGAATAAAGATATTTGAATTTTATAAAACCATTAACTCTCACCACAGTGCAACCGTTATTTACGTTTATAATCCGCTTTATTAACGGCCGTTTTCAATAACCTTTCTATCCTTATTTTAACTTACTAGAGGTGGACAAATCTATCCTTTTACGCTTACTTGCATTTCAATAACCTATCGTCTAACACCTAACCTATATTGGACATAACTATGGATAGATAATATCCTGTCATTAAACGGTGATAGCAATTTATCCGTAACTAGAGATACGTTATTGAAAACGGCCGTAAATCAGCAACGTTCTTGTGAGTTGTCCGTGAGTGTCACGGTGACATTTTTATCATCAGTTGGGCTACCTACAACTTTTAATTAGCGATTCTTGTGAACAGGCTATAGCCAGCGGCCTTACTGCCTCGTCTTTAGTATTTTCATTTTCAGTATTTTGTTTTACAAAAAAGTCAAATAAACTATTCTCATCTCATCTCTCATCAAATCCATTTTCCTTTTCTGCATGTTTTCACAATTTTTAAAAGTTTCTTATGATAAGTATAACTGTCGTAATAAATATGAAAGCTGGTAGGGCTAATTACAATGAACTTTTAAAAATATACAATTAACTTTCACTAAGCCAAAGATGTCACTTGATAGACTGTCACCTTAAAAAAATGTGTGAATGAACTTACTTCTCGAGCTTTTGCCATTCAATGTTCCTGCCAGGTATTGACGCACGCACATAACTTTCAACCTACCGACTCCTAGAACCAATATTGGGTTTCGCGCGTCTCACAGATTGTGTTCTTCATTGGATTCTCACATTAATGTCGACCTGTTTTTGAACTCCTCTACTGCGTCATTTAAAAATAAGTTAAAAACAACAATTACTGTCCTTAACGCGTGCAATAACTGTTCAACGTCAATTTCGTAGGTGTCGTTCTGCAGGAATATCTCAAATTATAAGTAAGTAGCATGTAAGTTTCAGTTTGGTGAAAAGAAAGAACAAATAAAGTTGATTATAAAACCATAAACACTAATAAACAAAACCAATAGTATTCCTTGAAAATCCTCGTTTATTCCAAAATATAACTGTTTTTCAACCTTTGTCGAAAGAAAGCTCTGTGTAAAATAAAATAAAATAATTTTCACTTATTATAATAGATTGTTTCACTAGCTTTCAGATAAATTCACTGAAATCACCATACCTATAAGCATTCTTAAATCTTATTCTCATCAAATAAGCGATTTTGAACAATTAGAGAGTCCGTAACACAAAAGGTTAAGCCCTGTATCTTTATTCATTATTATATGCACTAGTATGTCTGTCCTTGTCTTGATTTATATAATATTGTGTTTACTCATCTTAACGTTATGTTGTCATGTCTGTATATTTGTGTTATTTAGTGTTACCAGTGAAACTATTCTAGGGTACATACTAGGATATATCTAATATTGTAATTTTTATATTTTATTTTACTTAATTTTTTGCTTAAGTGACGTATCTGTTTCCTTAACAAATAAATAAATAAATAAGAGGTACAATTGCTGTATCTCACACTTTTATGTACAGGACGTACACTGCCCGAGGTTGGCTGTCAGCTCAGTTCACTTCGTCCTCTTTTGTGCCAAGTTAACAACAGTATTTTTATATGTCGTTTTGTCAAATTATCAAGGCGCTATATTCAGTGAACGCATTGTTTTTCATTTGTACAGTGGCTATCTTTCTTTCTTACTTTACCCATATTAAGCTGATATTAAGGAATGTATCTTAAGCTATATTATCAAAATATTTCTATGAAATCTAAACGGACAACATTGAGTTTTGTGTAGCCACAGAAGGTACAAGGTCGCATCGGTGTAAAGCTTCATAACAAAAACAAAGAGTGTAATTTGAAACAGCTGTTGTGAGTTAGGAACTGGTAGCCATTTGACTCTCCGAAAATCGTTTTATACTTTTGTGATAGAAACAACTCAAATAGTACAAACTTAATCATTTTTTACTTTTAATATCAAGTAGGGTTTTGTATTGAAAGAAAGAGTAATATTATATTATATTCTAAGTTGAGAATGGAAAATATACAAAAAAAAGTTACATGACTAGAATTATTCGAAGAAGATAATATAGCATTATTCAGGCTGTGTTTTATATGAAAACAATCAATACAATATGTTTTGTTCTTGAATTTTTTTCCGTTTACATTTTTTGGCGATCACTGCACTTATATAATCAAGATAAGAAGTGGTATAAGATGGGTATCTGGGGTTACCACTTGGGAATACTAAATAATAGATATAATATTCTCTTTCTTCAAACAAAACAAATCTTATAATACTGTATTTACAATACTACAATTACATTGTACGTGCAAGTGTACCTAGAATACTGCCAGCATTTCCACGTTGGAGAGCTAGGCTGATCCGTTGACCGAAATAGCTACCAGCTCTTGAGTTGCCAGTAGCCAATTCAGAAGAATGTATTTTAATTAATACTTGTAATATTAATTATTAGTTTTTTATGGTTTCTATCGAACAGAGCACCTGTACTTATTAGCATTCCGTAGACTTTATTAAAAAATAATGAAAATATGTACTGAATATCATATTTATATATCTCATGAATTTAATTGTAATGGAAATAAATAACTAACATTTTTTTTGTGCCAATGTCCAATAATTTGTATGTAAATACAGGAATAATATTATTATTATAAGCATCTAAGACAGGAGAGATTTTTGTATTTATTTCTTTTATACTTTCAACTTTGTTGCTTTGTTAGTTTGAAATTGTTTTAAGCGACCAAATTGCTACGACCATTATAATATATAACAAATATTGTATGTTCTGAATACATAACTACTGTATATATATATATAAATAAACTTTCTAACGTCTAAACCATAACGCTCTTCAAAACAGGCTCGTTATAAATAATAAAACTTTATTTATCACTTTAAAAAATAGCAAATTGTTTTGATTGTTCATTTAATTGAATTATTTTATTAGTTCGGTTAGTACAAGTGTTGTAGCAATTACCAGTCGATTATTACTAGACTACCAAATTATGGTCAGATTACCAGACTCCTAATTTCCTATGACAACATTTAACAAACAAGTTTTTAAAAATGAGACTGTAGCGCTCATCAATAGGTTTAGTTTCGTAGGCTACTCATTTAAAATGATAAGCTCCACGTCTTAGATTAAGAATTTGTCTCCGCTGTGCTACAACTGCGCCCAATTGGGCGTATTCCAGCCAAACTAGAACAATGCGTTACGTTGACGTGCCACTTGTTCTGTTAAACTTTGCTAGTAATTGAAACTAAAATGCCGGATTGCGTAGTAAAACTTTGTAAAAATAATACTAACAGAAATTGTTTGTATGTTTATGTGCATGATGTGTTCACCTGTAATTGCAGGAACTCGATTTTTGAAATTAATGTTATAATCTTATGAATTGTCTTGTGTATTCGGTGTTGGTGGACCTTGAATAAATAAATAAATAAGAAAAACACTGGAATCACATATTATCAGTAAGTACTTTGTATTTTTTTAATTTCAATGTAAAAAAAATAACACTAAGCGTATGTTAGTAGATGCCATTGTGTGTTAAGGTGGCACGCACACAAGCATCTAATAGTTAATAAGCCGTAATAATAAAGTTATTGTTATTAGGTAGTGAGGTATCTAGTTATAATTTTATAGGTCTGAAGAATGGAACTATCGATACAATAGTTAAAAAGTCAGTAGTAACAAGTTAATTCTTGCCGTGACTAGGTTGCGCTAAAGCCCATATCAAACATCAAATTACTGTTGGACTGTCCGTAAAGATCGTTCGCGACACTGTTGACTCAGCTTGAATGTATATAGCCTAAGAGATTGTAAAATATATTATATACATCTGTGTTTTTGGTAAGCTATAATTAATACAATACTTTTCTTTTTGGAAGGAATTTCTTTTCAAGCTTACGGTTGGGGTTAACTGATACATATGGTCACGCTTTGCTCTCTCGCGGTAAAATTATCACATGTTTTCTGAGTAGCCTAATGACTAACTAAATAACGAGAGCGGAGAGAGGTAGAAAGAGAGAAAAATACTTTAACTTGTTATTTAATAACATATACAATAAAAATAGCCTTATTAAACAAGAACCTTGAAGAAATCGTGCCAGTGTATTGCTGACCGGGATTCCTCAACTGAACACGTTTTGTTTACTTTCATGATAAGGCGAGTCATTTGGTCGTGTAGAATAGTAATAGGGTATATGTTCCTGCCTTTCAAGAAATGGGTTGTAGGTATTTCAAATATGAAAGTGATGTTTTTGGTTAATAATTAGCAAATTTTGTAATATATCTCTGATAACAAAAAAATAAGTCCCAGTCACTGTTCAGGCATAATCTATAAACAAATTTAAATGTTTTATGAAAAAATGGCTGTGTAGTAAATCCTACTACACCACAGTTGAGTTTCAAAGTGATCGGATGGCCTGGGACTAGATTATGATTATTTTTTAGAAATAACAATGATAGTAAAATATTGTATATTTTATTTAAAAGAGCTCAAAAAAGAATGCTGGGAGAGTTTCTTGCGCTTCTTAATATAAACTTCAAATTACAAATTACATTCATTCTTTAAATTACAGTACTCTGACTAACACTAATGTAATATAAACTTCAATAACATACCTATATGCTGTTGTATACTGACAGTGTCACTTTCTCAAGAAGCTTAGAGCAAGTCAACAATGCAATACTATCTGTGCTTAACATATGATCGCCTGGTACGTATAAGACCAATATGCTGAGTAAGTCGATGCAATTTCTCTTTCTCTCACATATACAGAATGAGAGAGATAGCGACTAAAGCTTTTTCACTAAGTACTCTTTTTGTAAGTGAACACCTTGTCACTACAACACATTATTGTTCGAATTAAATTTGTAGGTAGACCTACAAATTATATCCAATGAAAGCCCGATGTCAATCTTGCAAAAGGCAGGCAAAGAAGCTTTATAATACATTATAGCATTTTCTTTGATTAATGCAAGTGTTACACATTTAAATAAACCACTTTTATAGGATTGAAACGCGTGTAATTGTTTCTGTATTTCTACATAAGATTTAGAAACGAGATCTGGAAAGGTCTTAAAACGTCGGGTTGACTAAAATAATAATAAATATGTAACTTTTACGCAAAAATCTTATGTTAAGAAACAGTTACAATTACACGTGTTTTAATCCTTTAAAAGTGTTTTATTTAAGCTTTATAAAGCTTATTTAAATGTCAACAGCTCTTAGCCTATTTCAGAACCAATGAATGAAAGTGTCACGTGCATTTCATGTCAATTTATCAGTTACACCGTTCGCGTTCCTACAAATCTGCTAGAGAGCACGTAAATAAAATATAAGGGAATAAGTAACTGGAAATCAAACGAATCGTACTGTAACTTGTAAGTGTAATTGATGGATTAAACAAATTTATCAAACTATAAAATAAATAAAAGTGATTAACAGATTAAGTAACTGTAGTTACTTCTGTCTATAAAAGTTGTCTGTAAGTCACTTAGGTGACGGTTAGTTTTTATTTTTACGCAAGGCAGGACAAACGAGCGTATGGGTCACCTGATGTTCAGTGATTTCCGCCACCCATATTATCTTGCAAAACCAGATGAATTACAGTAACACTGTCGGCCTTTTAGAACACTTTTATTGAAAGAAGAAACAACGCACAAGGAAGCTCATTACACAGATTGGTTGAACATGGAGAAAACCTATCCCAGCGGATACTCCATAGGGAGTGCCGCTTGCACCTCTCTCTCCCCAAGAGACGGTCGCCTTCGATGAAGGCTTACAGGGCACTTGCCTAAATCCAACCTCAGGTGGTGCTTAGTGGGTAGGCTAGGTACCTAGGTTTTATGTGAGTCCCACATAACCAACGCAGACTAAGGTTGCGTTGGTATGCATGAGCATTCCCCACCTCCCTCCCGTCGTTATCCCGGAGGGTAGCCCTTTCCCTTTGATTGGGCGCAAAATAAAATGGAACAAACATGAAAACAGCACTGTAGCAGAACGCCATACCTCCAGACATATATCCTTGGTTATAATATCTTATATCAGCGTAGGCTGTCTCTCTCACCAGGGCAATTCCAAGTCCCTGACAATTTGAGCTGCTCTGCGTTGCACGTGGTCAAATGGATCAAGCTCCATGTGTGGCCGGACCTGCGCTTTGTAGAGCGCTAGAATGTGGGCTGGCTTGAAGTATTGCCGTCCTCTATTAATATTAATTGTTCATAAGTTAAATTGGACAAGGTTCAATTTACCCCATTCCGCGACCTTCTCAAGTTTCTCCCGGCACTGGTCGGCGATTTCCCGAGAGAGACCTGCATGGCTAGTGTTTACGGCATCACCAGTGCTGTCGTCTGCATAGCAATGTATGTTGGAGGTGTCCAACATATCATTGATATGCATAAGAAACAGCGTGGGAGATAGCACATAGCCTTGGGGCAGTCCAGCGTTCACGGGCTTCGGGTTGGAATAATAATCGTTGACAACGACCTGTATGCTGCGCCCAGTGAGGAAGCTGGAGGTCCACTTGCATAAGCTCTTGGAAAGCTCAAATCATGGAAGTTTTGAGAGGAGCGCCTTGTGCCATACTCTCTCATACATAATTACTCTCTGCAATACCGATTCTAGCTCTTAATAAAAGAGAATGCGTCTTTTTGTATGTTCAACTACAATTTGAGAACCGATATCTCAATTGTAATGATACTTTGCACACATCTAAAGGATGACATGATCACTCCGACGGACATAGTTCGTTAGGGTCGGACAGGTGGCAGTGATTTTTATATTATGAACCATAGGTTGAATTTTCGATTTTTCAATAGCAGATATAATAAATTAACAATTTTAAAGGTCATTGGGTCATTTCTCTCTGCTATTTAAATAAAAAGACTTAAAACATTATATATTAAAAAATCGGCATAAAAAGTAAAATTGACCTTCTAGTCTGTATAAAGTCATTAAGTATAATTTGCCCAGTAATTTCACTAGCTACAGAGTAGTGCTTACACATTACTACTTCACGGCAGATATAGACGCCGTTGTTGTACCCATAGTCTAGCGGGCATCCACTGCAAAAGAGCCTCCCACTGGTTAATTTAGTCTCCACATCCTCGTGCCCAAGCCACCAGAGTCATTCCGTCATGCTATGAAAATATCTGAAGTACACTAAGCTAGCGGTCGCAACATTCGTGTACTCTCTAATCTTTCTAACGTAATTTAATAAGTGATTTCATAATATCCTACATATTTTGAATAAAATTATTTGATGTTGAATTTATAATTTCGTTAATTTATTTAATTATGTTTTATTTAAACACGATTAAAGTATTAGGTGCAGCATCTTACTAACTAATTTGTTATATATGTTACAGCCATTGTAAAATACTCTCTTTGAATGAAAGGAGTCGCCATCGAGTTTCTTGCATGTTCTTCTCACGAGCTCTACTTTTTCCGGACATAATTTGGTGGATTATATAATTTAAAGAAATATTTATAGTGACGATTCAAAAGCGGTTAGTCTAAGCCTTATTAAATAAAGTTACTTTATTTGTCTTTGACATTGAATTTGAATGCGAATCCTTTGTTATTTCTACCCAACGTATAAGAATACGTTTAAATAATACTGAAATTGTTAATTAAATCAAACTGTAACGTCAAAGACTAAGGGCGGATACACATAGGTTTACTATTATTACCCTTTGAAATAATATATTATTCGTACCATCCGGGTGAGTATGTTGTTGGATATTATTAAAGACAAATCATAAATAAAGGTAAACTATAAATAATTTAAAGTTTCAACAAAATATTATATCATTATCAATGATGGTTGAAATTCTAACTATATTACTTTGTATGTAATAAAAATCAAAAGAAAATAAGGGACGAGACGAGCAGGTCGTTCTTATTGTAATTGTTGCCCTGCCCATTACAATGCAGTGCCGCTCAAGATTATTGAAAAATCCAAAAATTCTGAGCGGAACTACAACTGCGCTCGTCACCTTGAGACATAAGATGTCAAGTCCCATTTGCCCAGTAATTTCACTAGCTACGGCGCCCTTCGCACCGAAACTCAATGATGTTTACACATTACTGCTTCACGGCAGAAATAGGAGCCGTTGCCTTCCACTGGTAAAATAAATTAGCTTGTTAGAATAAATGAAATATTTATACATAATATTGTGTAAAAATATTAGTTACTATCAGACTATACAAATATATATTAACTAATATCATAAACTAATAATTATATGATGTTCTAGTGTATACACGCCATTATAAATATCTCTCATAAGTTTCTACAATGTTATAATAATTTAGTTCGCTATTTCAAATTGCTCTCGATAATTGTGTTTAACTTTTGTTAAAAGGTTTCATTTAATGCAATTCAGGTTCCATATTAGATTATCATTATTACCATTTTTGTAGCGTATGATTTATATTTCATAATTAATAACCCCACTTATACGACACATTTTACGAATGAATATGTGAGCTATTGTATTTTATTAAAATTTATTTCGAGCCTTAAGGGCTCTGGTCATAGTCGGCTATAAAAATCATATCATTGTCGTATCTAAATTCTTAGAATAATAAGTTTTCGTATAACATAAATATAATCAGAGTATAATATATAACAAATAGATGACCCAGAAATGTTGATACTTCGTCCGCAATTAACGGTTATACTGAAACAATCTAACAATACTGTAACCTTTACCACACAAACGTTAAAATAAGCATATTCACTTGACATAACTCTTTTAACCTTTGATTATTAAAAAGTTGCAGTGGAACAGCTATTTTCTTCATCTAGCTCGTAACTGGTGGCATGAAATTCATAATAAGCTTAACTTTAAAAGTAATTCAATCGGAGTCTTAAAAGATTAATACACAAATAAAATTTGTAACCAAAACTTATGGACGATGCGGGACTCGAACCCGCAACTCTCGGGTTCAGTCTGAGCCAACAAATTGTTGAGATTTCATTTGAGATCTTAAATAATTTAAGAGCCACAACCCTCAGGTTGTGAAAAATTAACTCTCAAGTTGAACAAGATATACCAAGATTTATATTCCACGTATCGAACGGTTGGCTCAGGTGTTAAGAGCGAGTCTATTATCGTTCATAAATTTTAGTTACAAATTTAATTTGTATAATTAATCCCAGAAGTGGGGGATATCACGTAAACAAGAAGCAGTTCAATATATAATTTTAGAAAACATAAATTGTCCAGTTGCCATACAACTTGAAGCAAAGATTTTAATGAAAAATTAACTCTCGTAAAATCACTTGACTTGTCAACCCAAGTCTGAGCTTTAATATCACAACCACGGTCGCTTGTTTGTGCATTATTAATTTCTAGTTACGAAGTTGAAACGCTTGAGTAGAATAATAGGCTACTAGAGATGAAATTTAACAATTCATACAAGTCCCAGTGAAGTTTGCACACACTACAAGCAGAATGTTACATTAAATTTATAATCAGAACTGCGTTACAAGATTAGTATGAACTATATATATATTTGAATATCTTGATTGCTAGACGATTATTTATTGATTTTTAACATGTTTTTGTTTTACAAATTTAATTTTTACCAACATTTTTGGACGTTCGTTCCGTCCAAGTGCTTTTTCCAACTGAACCAACCGACAGTGACACATCAACCGTAAATTTAAAATATGTAAACACGTTCTATCAATACTTTCTTTATTCCTGTTCGTGGCTTCGTCGTTCGTACGAATTATTCTAGCATTTGTTTTATTATAATAGCATGCAACACTTTTAATAATTATTATAGACATTTAGACATCAGCTGCTATCGAACATTTGCTAATATAATTAAAGAATATCTTAAACATTCTTAAAATATGTCCAACCAATAAATTTGATTATTTTTGTATCATTTGTATTTTTGTGTACTTTTTTCGCCTTATGTTTATTGTATATCAAATCGTTATATTTTGTATTATATTCACTCCTACTTTGTTTATATTTAAGTGGAAACTTTATTGCAATCACAGAGTACATTATAGAATTGTGTGTAATATAAATAATGTGTTCCAATAAGTACATAACTTAAGCTGTTCGTTTTGCAATAAATAAATATAATAAAAAAATCTTGGTATGTCTTGTTCAACTTTCAGGTTGTGGCTCCATCTACAGGATCTACTTTACAGTTGATAACCTGCTCAACCCCAATATTTGCATATTAGGGAATTGACTTGAGATGTCGCTCTTTCGAGTATAAACAATTTGTTGAAATGTCACTTATCCATATCTATACAGTTTTTTTTTATGGAATAGGGTGTTAAACGAGCGTACGGGTCACCTATTGTTAAGTGATCACCGCCGCCCACAATCTCTTGCAACACCAGAGGAATCACAGGAGCGTTGCCGGCTTTAAAGGAAGGTGTACGCGCTTTTTTTGAAGGTACCCATGTCGTATCGTCCCGGAAACACCGCACAAGGAAGTTCATTTCACAGCTTTGTAGTACGTGGAAGAAAGCTCCTTGTAAACCGCACTGTGGAGCACCGCCAAACATCCAGATGGTGGGGATGAAATCCTAACTTGTGGCGTGTCGTGCGAAGGTAGAATTCGGCGGCAGGAATCAGGTTAAACAGCTCTTCGGAACACTCCCCGTGATAAATGCGGTGGGAGACACACAATGAAGCGACGTCTCTACGCAACGCCAAGTGATCTCAGAACTTGCGTGTTCAGGTTGGCTAACTGGAAAGCTGCTCGCTGATTTCGACGACGTGTTTTGACTTTGCACGGGCGATTTGTCGCTTAAAAAACTGGAGGCACGGTTGTATTTCCTCTTAAGAACTGTGCAGTTCGGATCCTTTGTGCCCAGCGCCGCAACCCAAATTCGATACGCCTGTTTTTTGCAGACAGATGCTGCCTTAACTGACGCATCGAACCAAGGCTGTGATCTGCCACCGATCGGTACTACAGAGCTTGGTATGAAAATATCCATGCCCTGTAGTATCACATCGGCTACTTTTTTTTTTTTTAATTTATTTAATCATAAATATATGCACAGTTGGTACTTAAATTTTACATCTCGCCAAACTGCAACGGCGCAGGCACTAGGATCATCCGAAGGGAAACAAACCGTGCCCCAAGGGTAGGATACAAAAAAGGAACGCATCCTATCCCAATCTGCTGACTTGTAGTGCCAAACGCGGCGGTTCGCTGGTGGTCTGCGACGTGGGCGTCGGATAGGTACTACACTCCTGACCAGGCAATGGTCGGGGCGTCGTTCCGAGAGGGGCGTCGACAAAGACCTGGTAACCATCGGGATGTGTAGTCAGCAGAAGATCTAATAAGGACGGCATGTGGCTATCCACATCCGGGAGCCGCGTTGGCGACTCAACCAATAGGGCTTTCCCTATACGCTAATGCAAAATTATGCACAGATTGCGCTGCGTAGTCTGTGGTACGTGATCCAAGCCATTCGGCATTGTGCCCGTTGAAATCACCCAAGACTATGAATAGGAATGGCCACCGGTCCTCGACACTAACCTATGCGAAACATAGCGGCACTAGGCCGCTACTTCACGCTGCTATTCTGTGCGAGTGTGGTAATTAACCCGGACGAGTCTGGCCCGATTGTGCTGACTTCAAAAGACGGCATTGTGACTCTCCCACTTCTAAAAAGCCCTTAGTCGCCTCTTACGACACCCATGGGCCTGGGACTTCCCTATTCTTTTTATGCCCCGGGAAAGTACAGTTTGTTATTTTTTAGTAATATCCCTCATTTCTGGGATTAAATGTAAAAATTTTATATGTGCCAAAAATTATGGGCGATATGGGGCTCGATTCTGCGCCCCTCGGTTTCCGTCCAAGCGGTCTTACCAAGCCGAGTGACGCATCGCCCGTAAATCCTGACCGTATGTCTTGTTCACCTGTCAGGTTGTATGTTAGCATCTATGTAAGTAATGGAACCTTTGAAAATGATTTTCACCCACTTTAAAATTTTCGATTGAATTGAAAGTTGGACTGATCACAATACCATAATTTAAACAATCTGTTGCACTTTTATTAGCCTGGTATGTATGTCTTTTTGTATGTAACGGAATATTTAAACGTGATTTTCATCCCCTTTAAAACCTCAGATTAATTCGAAACTTTATTATTAGACAATTTATATACTCCATCCCATTTTTTATATCAGAATCTTATTATTATTTTATGTTCGATAGGTTGTATCTTTGTGCCAAAGACTATGGCGCGTGCTATTTCTTTTAATACTTAGAAACTAAAATGCCGGGTTGAGTAGTAAAGTGTGTAAAAAATAATACTGCAAGAAATAAGAAAAACATTGGGATCACATATCATCAGTAATAATTTTGTATTTTATTAATTTCCATGTTAAATAACACGAAGCATATGTTACAAAATTTTAAAGATGCCATTTTAGTGCCAATATCATTATGCACACAAGCATCTAATAGTTGCCGTAATAAATATGCTAATGTTCTTAGGTAGTGCGGCATCTAGTTGGAGCGCAGCGGAGACCAATACTTAATCTAATTTAAAAAACAATAAAATGACAAGTTTCAACGTTAAAGTAGTGTTCCTCATCTTTCCAAGCTGGGTTTTCCTTAATATTAATATGTATACTTAACTCGATGAAAATTAGCAAATTAACAGGAAACTCCGCGCGGAATTATTTCACTAATCTAATTTACTGGAAACAGACATTTCGTTAATAACCTTCCCGCAAACTCAGATGGAACGTGGCGCAGCGACCATTGAAAATTTACAACTTGCAAAAGGCATTCAGAAAAAGAAAATTAATTCTGACGAAATCTCATCTCATCCTATTTCAAGATAGAATACTTTTACTCAACAAAGTTGAATGTGACCCTTGAAGGAGCACAATTTATGGTGTAATGAGATGGTGAACAATGAAATGTGGATTTTTAAGGCTATATAGTAACAAATTACAATTGGTAATGTCCGTGAGTCAAAGTAAGTCAGTGTTTTAATTTTTACGCAAATATGAGAAGTGAAAAACAGGAGACTTGAGTATGTCGGACTTGAAAATCCGTCTATTTTGTGGTTTTTATTTGGATGAAGTTTGTTGCTTGTAAGCTAAATAATTTTACTATAGGTATTTTTAATTAAAATTTGTGCAGGGCCATATATATCGATCTTTTCAGTATTGATATTAAATAAAACCACAGAATCAATTTATTATGTGAATCATATATATTCATGCGATAAAATCAAATAACAAACTGTGATGCATTGAAAAATAAACTAAACAGTCGAATAGACTTGACCTTTTTCTTGGTCCAATAGTATGAAACAAGGTGATTCGCCCTTTTTCAACGGTTTTTAGCAAGATTGAATATGACAACCTTGAGCTTTATAGATATTCTTTCAAATACTACGCTAATATATACATATTAAAGAATAAGTTTTATATATTTTGTAGGTTATTTTATCCGTGGAAAACATTATTTAAACTCTTATTTTTCCTTAATAGCATTTATAGTCCAGTTTAGCTGGACTACAAAAAAGTTAAACATGTGTTAACACTGGTCTTAATAAGGTTCTGTTACATAACTGTGTCTTTCTGTTGTTTAGCGTTCAACAATCTTTAGACATTGCTTATACTTAAACACTTATTTGAATAGTCAGCAGTGACGTACAGAATACACTAGACAATAATTTAATAATTTAACAACGCGGGAATTTTTGAGACCAGCCAGGCCATAGCCTAGGTACACATACAGCCAAGGTACAACAGGTTCTCCTACACAACCTAACATGCAGAACTTTGAAATCTGAATTGACGATGCAAAGGAATATGTAGGTGCCAACATTATATTCCTTGTCAATTCAATTTGCTAATTGTGTTTACATGAAAATCAAATTGTGTCTATATAGTAATTAGCTCTTAATACTTGTTATTTAGTAAGATTAATTTCTTGTCTGAATGAGACTTCTACAAAAGAATAATATGGTATTATTGAGTAAACTAGTAATAGACAGTAAGCACAAAAAATATGTGTGTGTGTACTATGAGACTTATGTATGCACGCAAGAAGTTATACTTCTTTGGCCTAACAAAGCAAAAATCAATTTTTATTGAAGTAGGCTTTACTTTGCGGAAATCCATAATTATACAAATGATTTGAGTTTTCTTTAGTGTTAATTCCGCCAATATTGGACTGACTGGACCAGTATCGTGCCAGATTTTAGCGAGACAACACGTCCTGAGGATGCCACGTTAAGAGGCGAAACACGTGTCGAATTGTTTAAAGACAAATATTGGCAGAATTAACACTAAAGAAACCTCAAATCATTTGTGTAAGCAAAAATCCTTTAAATTGTTTATTCCTCGTGGTATTCTACGTTTGAAGAAATAACAATATTGTAAAAATCTTGCAACGATGGCTTTGAAAATTAAATATTAAATAACCAATACGGCTACGGGATTAAACTCTTTGCCTATCCCAATAAAGAACAAAGAAACCAAAAAAAATGTTAGGAACCAATTTCACCCTGTTACTTTTGTTTTACAGTGATGCGCGCGCATCTTAAAATTTCACTCCCATAATTTTTTCATAACGTGCCTAAAGAAATATAATTTTACAAAAACTTTCACATTAATTACAATAATCTGAGTAATGAGAAAGCCTTGCCTGACAGAATGAGTTGTCACTGTTAATTTGCACACAATTATTCATCGCTGTGAAAGAGAAATAATAAGAGCGCCGTCGGGAGTCTATTTAATTCACTAATTAGCTTTGTGAGTTTAGATCTCGTTGTACTATTGAATATTCTATGACGTGGCTTCGTTGGAGCGCTTTGATGAGCATATTTTTTTTGTTATCATTCTGCTGGGCTATTAACATGCTATAGTTAATCTTCCCACAACCATCAATCCAATTCCACAACCATAAATTTATCCATCCAAAAAAAGATAATACCTATAAAATAAAACTAGTTTAAATATTTGAATAAAACAATAATATTTATTAAAAGAAATCATTTATACCTCGTGGCCATTCTACTCGTGTGTTTCCAAGTCGATAAAAGAAAAGTTCGTGGTTCCATACTCAGGACGGAAGAAATGATATCCTAAAGCTAGCAAAGGATGTGAACTACTGAAGCGTTCGCCGCGGCCATCTCAGACTTAGTCTGAGCTTAGTTTTACGTAAGTGAAGTCTGAGTACGCTCTATACATCTCAGCATTGGACTTACAAGCTTCTTTGTAACATTTTCCCATCAAAATATAATTTTGTTTTAATGAAAAGAAGGGACGAGACCAGCAGGATGTTCAGCTGATGGTGATTGATACGCCATGCCCATTACAATTCAGTGCCGCTCAGGATTCTTGAAAAACCCCAAAAAGTATAAGCGGCTCTACAACTGCGCTCGGCACTTTGAGGCATAAGGTGTTAAGTCTCATGTGCATAGTAATTTCAAGAGCTTATGGGTACCACAACGGCGCCTATTTGAAGGGCGTAAGGGTCATAATTTAGCCGGCATCCTGTGCAAAGGATCGATATTTATCGCATAGCTGTAATCTAGCGAAAAAATTTCCTTCAATAAATCTTCCTAAAATACAGGGAGACTGCAGTATTTCCACCTTAACTCACTTAAGACCCGTAGAGCATTGGTCGACATTATGTTCCTCTTTAAATTACTACATAATATTATTGATTCTCCTCATCTTATACGAAACTAAACCTTGCTGTTTCAAAAAGTCACCCGAGAGCGTGTAAGAAATATAATCCTTTTCTCTGTAACTACAAATTATTCTATAAATATTATTCTGAATGTTGGTACTAATTATTGGAATGCCAAATATCCATAACAAATGTATGGGTGTATTTTAACGTACACGTGACAAATTAGAAGTAAATTTTTTCTACTTTCTATACCTTTAATCACAAAAGCCTTATTAAACGTATTTTTCAGATAAAAGCTAAATATTTCATTTTATAGTAGGTATGTATATTGATATTGTTAAAGTAACTCCATTTTTGTGTTAATTATACCCATAAGGTGCATTTTAATATCGACTAACGACTTCTTGCGATATCCTTACGTTGCGTTGAGTTTCACTATTGTACTTTAGATTATCGCTGAATTGCGTGCGTAAAAATTTAATCGATACCTCATTTTGAATGAACAGGTTAAAATAATGAGAGCGAATCATAAATTCTAAGTGAAGGAAAAATTGTTGTTTTGAATTCTGTTATTTGGTGAGTTTTGTTCGATTTTACTTTTGTTATCTATATAAAGTAGCGTGATATTTATCATTGATTGAATGACGTCATTCACAAATTAAAACAGAAAGCGTTATTAACACATAATCACCAATATAATATATTATTTCTATTCATTGGAATTATTATAATCAAATAAAATAAAATTTTCCAATTGCATGACAATTTAACTAAAACTACTTGTAATTCTTACTTTAAGGCTAAGTGAAGAAGTCAGTGTCATCCAAGGTAGGTTTGTAACTATATACATAGTTATAGGTGAGATGTGCTTGAGTCGCACGCGCGACGTGAGGAGGCAAGTGGCGAGAGCGGGGCCGCGGCGGAAGGTCACCGATTCCAAAAAATAACAAAAATCGTTACTAGAATTAGATTTATTAATTAGATTGTATAAAAATACGCTATTTTAACTATTATTATAACTATTTAGTGCATATTATATCTATTATTTTGGAAAAGTGTTATTGAAGTCGGTTGTTTTTTTGTTATTTTATTTGATTACTAGCTGACCCGGCAAACGTTGTTTTGCTATATAAAGTATAATTCACGCGATAGTTTTATAAGTAATAAAATATTGCCTATATTATAGCCTGTACAACATTTTGTTCTATTGTCAATAGTTTTTGCAGCGCACGCAAAAATAGGTTTTCGATTTTACAACTTGTGTTACAAAATAACAATTTTATTACGGATCCCTAATTTTGAAAAAAAAAACATAGCCTTCCTCGATAAATGGACTACCCAACACTGAAAGAATCATTCAAATCGGACCAGTAGTACCAGAGATTAGCGCGTTCAAACAAACAAACACTGCAGCTTTATATATTAATTAGTAAATTAGTAATAATTAGTAATTAGTATTAATTAGTATTAGTATAAATAATGATTCCAATGAGTAGAAATAAAATATTATATTGGTGATGATGTTTTGAATAACACTTTGTGTTTAAGTTTGTGAATGACGTTGATAAAATAGGTGTTTTCTACGATAACTAATAATATAACTGTATTGGACATTTTAACTATAGATAGATAAGATCTTGTCATTAAACGTTGATAGCAATATATCCGTAACTAGAGATACATTATTTGAAACGGCCGTTATACGTGTACGTCTAGATAGATAGATAAACTATGACAGCTGTGAAAACGTTGAGTATAGAGTTAACCTCTATTTTGAGTAATTCACGCACACTAACACAAAGTGTCATATAAATAGCCTAAAGTATTAAGCCTGGCCTGTTTTTATCGGTTGTGTAACAGCAAGACACTCTATCTAGATGCATTAATTATCTAAATGTCCAATAATAACAATCAAACTCATATTCGCATTTATCAATATTAAAACCACAACCTGAGAGTTGAACAAAGCATACAAGATTTTATAAACGATACGTCACTCGAACGGTTGGCTCGAGTCCCGCATCGTTCATAAAATTTTAAATTTTCAGTTTTATTTGTGTAATTAATCCCAGAAGTGAGGGTCACTTTAATAACATAACAAATTGTTTAGATTTACAAGAGCGACATCTCAAGTCAATTTCCAAATATTCAAATATTGGGGTTGAGCAGGTTATCAACTGTAAAGTAGATCCTGTAGATGAATCCACAACCTGAGAGTGAAACAAAGCATACAAGGTTTTATAAACGATACGTCACTCTAACGGTTGGCTCAGATGAAAAGACCGCTCGCACGGAACGCGAGAGGTAGCGGTTCGCGTCCCGCATCGTTCATAAAATTTTGTTTTCAGTTTTGTGTAATATATATTTGGATTATGATATTTTCTCTTCATAAGAACAGTAAGCAAATTTATTGGATGTTTAGAAACAATAGCTCTCTGAGTCTCAGTTTAAATGAGGACTGTTACCTCGGGGCATTCTGCTTTATAAACCAATGCTGACTTGTCTCCTCGGCTGTACTACTTCAGTTATTACTTCCTATTACACTTCATAATGCTGATATTAGTTCTGACGGCTGTAGTAAGTGGTCAAGCTACTAAGAACAAAATTGCATCTTACATACATAGATATATATACAGTTATAACTTATAACTATAGTAGAGACCAATACGGAGCTCCTCTGCAAAGGATGACTGTTTCTGCCGTGAAGCAGTAATGTGTAAGCATAACTGTGTTTTGTACTGAAGGGCGCCGTAGCTAGTGAAATTACTGGGCAAATGAGACTTAACATATTTTGTCTCAAGGTGACGAGCGCAGTTGTAGTGCCGCTCCGAATCTTTGGGTTTTTCAATTTTTCTGAGCGGCACTGCATTGTAATGGTCACGGCGTATCAATTACCATTACCCGGATATCCTGCTCCTCTCATCCCTTATTTTCATAAAAAAAATCCTTACACAAACAATGAATTCAAGGTCTAAAGGTTGATGCATCCAATATACGATAATTTATATTTATACAGGTTATTCTTTATAACTTTTTATAAAATGTTTGATATTTAAAACGCTTTTAACCAAGAACACTATTCATATATTGGATGCAGCACCATACAAACTATTTTGTTATGAATATTTGCCATTGTAAAATACTCTAATTGATTAAACAAAGTGGCCATTGAGTTTTGAAGAATAAACAATATATATTTATTCACACAAAACAAATCTTATAACTATATTTGCAATACTATGATTACATAAAATTAAAACTATCACTACGGGGAAGCCTACCAAGAATGCTGGCAGCATTCCCACGATGGATAGATAGGCTGATCCGTTGACCGAAATAGCTGCCGGCGCGCGCTTGGGTTTCCAGTAGCCCTATTAAGGCGAAAAGATCGTACTTTGTACATTGTCCGTGCCTCTGGGCTCCACGTGTCAAGTGTCTCGACACCAAACGGCACAAAGATGTAAAACTCATTGACAGACATATTTGCGACGCATACTGTCTTCAGCAGACAAAGCAGCAGCCCGTGGACCAACTGACGTAACCTGGATATGGGAAGGAGCTAGAGTGTCGACGCAAGTCGCGTCCCACACCAGCGACCTTCCCCGTGCCCTAGTCACCAGAGTCATTCCGTCAGGACATCCACCACCGCGGCGGGTAATAGCATTTGGCTCTAAAACAGCTGGTATGTTAAGAGCGGCAAATGCCCTGCAGATGACTTCAATAATGCTGGCATGACGATTGATACGGCCTCCCGATTTTGGGCTGGATAGCCCGCGATGCCCAAGACCATCTACCTGAACGCCATATCTTCATTGTTGTGGTTCATACAGTTTTATACCATCTGGAGTGATTGACAATGACGCATTGTCAATATGCCAATGTTATATTGTCAAGTAGCATTCCAATCGTTGCAGAAGGCAACGCTTGTAAACAAAAGCCCGAATCATTTTGTGTCACGGCCAAAAATATCAATCACATCAAGTAAATTTGGAAAACTCCATAACGGGCTAGACCTTAAGAGGGATGTTTTTGGAACAAATAAACATGACCGAATAATAGTTAAGGCCATATGAGAATTAATCTTAAATAATCTGTCAGAAACGTTATTAAATTTTTTAATGTGATCATCTAAGATCGTTGGAATTGAAACAGGAAATAATGGAACTCTAAGAAGGTGAAGTGCATCCTTATTCAAAACCGTAATATCGGGGGCCAGAACATTAAATTTATTGGTAATATCAACCCGGTCTGAAATTTGGAAATTTTTGCAAGTAAAAAGTTTTCATTTCGAAAAATTTAACGCAAGACATATTGAGCTAAAACTTTCTATTACAACTTTCAAATCATCTAAAACAGAGTAAGAATAAACTGTATAAAATAAAAATTATCGAATTATCGTATATTGGATGCATCAACCTTAAGACCTTGAATACATTGTTTGTGTAAGGTTTTTTTTATGAAAATAAGGGGCGAGACGAGGAGGACGTTCAGGTGATGGTAATTGATACGTCCTGCCCATTACAATGCAGTACCGATCAGATCTTTAAACTGCGTTCGTCACCTTGAGACAAGATGTTGCGTCTAATTTGCTCAATCATTTCACTAACTGGGACCAAAACACGATAATGCTTACACATTAGTCTTTCACGAAAGAAATAGGCGCCGTTGTGGTAACCACAACCTAGCCGGCATCCTGTGCAAAGGAGCCTCCCACTCCCACTGTCATTATCAGTAATTTCATCCAACAAATACAATGGTGAATTAACTGAAACAAGTCGAGCACCACTAGCAGCACCCATTTTTAGTTAGATAAGTTTCTAAAACAGAAAATGATTCTCAGATACATGACGTAGATAATTTATACAACACAGGAATTTATGTAGAATATTTGTAAAGGCAGTCGAGTGTGTAATTATAACAGTTGGTTTGTTTGCGAGATTATTATTCCACTTTAATGTTTCGCTTTCCCTGTTGACTATGAGTTTGTCTCATATTCATAGGTACTTTTAATTTCATGCTTTATAAACTTGACTTTATCGTTCGTTTTGAATGAGTTTTTCTGTAATTTTATGTTATGTTTTATAGTTTAATAATATACCAAATTATTACTATGAAGCATGTTTATTATTTAAGCTTTGTTAAAACAAAGAACATAATATAAGGTTCATTGAGTTTATTGCGCCCATTCTTCTCAGGTCTGAGGCATTCGTTTTGGAATGGGTGGTAGTTTTTGCCTTTCAATACACTTATTGGAAGGCAAAAACTACTTTTATTATTTAAATTAGTCGAGTTTTTTTGGAATACACCAAACTATTTTGTGTAGAGAGCCTACTAGAGAGGAGTGTTTGCTTTTTATATCCAAGGTATTTTTATTCATATTATATCCTTTGTAATTCTTGTCCATTAATGGTAAGATTGGGCGGTTAAGTTTAGGGATTTTTTTTTGCACTTATAATCATACATGATGTTTTGGAGGTATTGATAGTTAAATGGTTATATTTGAACCACTTATGCAGTATTTTTCAGTTATCTTATGCATTTCTCATGAGGTTTTCAAAGATTTTTCCGAAGTAAAATAGACATATCTCGTCCATAAAGATTAAGATGACCCTGCCAATAGGAATAATAAAGGCACAAGAAAGGATCCCTGGCTTTCGGCGCATCCAGCTTCTTGAAATTGCCTTGACCAGCTCCAATTTTAAGAATCTGATACTGATTTTTTAAGTCTTGGGTCTAGGATTATGTGTGCTGTTTCTATTATAACTATGTCTTCCAGTTTTTCTAGCAGGAAGGTATGACGGACTATATCAAAAGCCTTTTTGAGATCAATAAAGACTCCTATTACCACTAGCCTCTGGTCTATTTTGGTTCTTATTGTGGTCTTTATTTTTTTTTAATTTATCTCGATTATGTAGTAGTATAATTAATTTTTCCATTACTTTTTAGTGTGTTGATTGAACAGAAACATTTATATAAAGGTCGCAATTTTGGTTTACGTTTGATAGCTATGTTGGTAGGAGCTATGTACCTATTTGAAAATGGTTATTGTAAATAGGTTTTATTTTTTTACGTAGTGAAATACTTTAATTGTAAGGTCATATTTTTATATCGTCTTTCTTGCCTTTAAGTAGAAAAGTCCTGGCTGGATTGTTGTGAAGGTTTTTTTTTTAAGTATGTTGAAGGATAGAAAATAAAATATTTTCTAAATACCCCAAGTAGTGGGAACTTGTACGAGTGCTTAAATTAAATCAAACCCACATTATGTTCTACTCACACGGATGTGACGCCGGGGCGTTCCGCTAGTGTTATTATAATATTATAGTCTTTCACCTTGTAGTTAAGTGACCATAATTGATCAAACTAAGGTTCTTATGTAATCAGTGCCACTGAACTGATTTGGTGAACGGAAGGTATCCTAAATATGTTCCTATATAATATCAAAATGTTTAAGATATAAAAAAAATAACACTTTAAACGAAGAAAAGCCTGCTCTCTATAATTTGAAGCTTGAAGTAAAAACAATGTCTAATATCTCATTAGTAGGTATTATTTTATATCGAATACAAACATAGGTGTTGCCGTAGTAATTTTTGATTTAGAACCAACTTCCATATTTGTAGAAATTAAATGATTTATTCAGTTACACTTCATTATTTACTTTTTACTTTTTTTAAATGACACCTTGCAATCCGATGTTTACTTAAAAGTATTGGGGAAGGTGTTCTAAAAATATAAGTTGTAGCTCTTAAAGAAAATATAATCGGGTTCTGAATTCAAAAAATATTTCTGTAGGTATAATCTGACACACCAAGTGTTATCTGTTGGATGGTAATTTACATAATATTCAAACTGTACGTTCTTCTATTATCTTATTGTTGTTGAGGCAAGTATAGTTAATAGAATTTTATACACATAATTCTACTATATTCATTGACGCTTACATTGAAAATAATATGAAAATAATATCAATTTTCAGATGGTTGATTGTTTGACTTAATCTTTTATTTTTTAGTCAATATTATGGAATAAAATAATATGTCATATTACTTTAGAAAAGTGAGAGAAATGTCCTAACTAGAAACTTGCAATTTCTCTAATGGAAAAAATAGAAACAAAGTATTCATACAGTAAGTTATAACGTAGATATAAATTGTGTCTTATTCTCGTGGCCCACGTACAAGATATTAGCATCACAGAGCGTAACGACGTCGATGTGTCTTTGTCATGAACTATGCCTGTGGGATTCACGTGTAATAAAAATTCAAGTACTGACTAAGAAAAGTATTGTCATGTCATGAATGTAATTCACAAAGAAATACGTTAAAAAATATAGGCGGATTATCCCAAGAGGAACCCCGGGCACATGTCTAAGGGCGCGAGGTTATGAATGGCATGGAATTTTTTAAACGTGGAAAAAAGCATAAGACTTTATGTGAAATTAAGTATATATAAGTAATAGTACTCACACAATATCAAAGATTTTGAACTCCATAGAGTTGTATAGCAAAGTACTGAAGTGCTTGTTATAAATCTTGGTGTATAGAAAGCTGGAGCTCCAGACTTAAACTAATTATCACTATATATCATTATATATCAAATCATTGACGTACTATAAACAACTAAACTCTCAATTGCCTATTTAAAAGTTCGTTAAAAAGGTCCGAGTGGCGTTGTATACACTTATACATTAACTTATCAGTGGAGTACGAATCGTTTACTTTACATGGTATTCCTTTGTACGATTGTCTTTTTCGATGTTATTTATGTTGCGCACCCTACCACGATGAAAGCTTTCGAGATATTTAATCTTTAATCCCTCCTGTGAAATCAGAAGACAAACTGAGGTAAGAAACCAAATGATAAAAAGCTTACAAGGTATTCACTTTCATCACTGAAAGCAGCTTCTGAAAAGCTTTTCGTGTCTATTCGTTCAGCGTTAATGTTTAGTAAGTAGTGGTAGCTTTTTTTATCGTAAATAGGTTAGTGTGCCCAAAATTTGCGAAATATTAAATGGAGTTAAATTGGAGCACTTTTAACACCTGTAGCGTGATTAAGGGATATAATTCACCCTACAGTCGCATTCACAGACAGATCAATATAATGCTTATATTACCTGGAATGGAGGAATCCACGATAATATTGTAACACACACAAACACAGATATGCATATTGATTGAAAGAAAAAATTATTAAAATATAGACTATACTACCAACGCTATAAAAAAATATTCAAATTGAAGAATTTGAAGTATTCATAATTAATCATATCTAATAATTTTCATAATACGTACGTAATTATATAATCAAGTCGCGTATTACGCAATCACGTTCCTCATACACTACAATTTATAATTTTCTAATTTGTCGGTATTAATTTTGTTATGATTACGAAAGTTCAAGAATTTTTTATTTATTTCGGATCAATATAAGTTATCAATACCCTCACTAAACACCGATGAGCTATGGCAATAGAAATGTATATATATATAAATATATTTACCATAGGGAGTGACAATAACATAATATATTGCAACAACACTTGGTAAATGTCATGAAGCTACATCAGTTACACTTTGACATGGGGAGAAGAACTGACAAAAAACTCCCAGTCCATCTTTCAAATCATATTTCAACTTAGCCTATTATTTAATATAATATTTATTTTAACACTATTACATATTGATGTAGGATGTTCTGTTGTGATGTTGATTATTATTATAATGATGAAAAATCTGAGTTACGTAAAAAATCATTTATTTTTCTGGCAATACTTTAGAGCGACACAGAACAACAGAAACAACAGAACTATTATTAACAACAAAAGTCAAAACTTGACAATGAAAACTTCAAAAACAAAGCTGTGATAAGTAAAGTGAAACATTAAAATATCTCGACATGTACCTAACGGTAATGAAACTGCAAACCGTACTGGCGCAATAGGACGTGCGCGAGGGGGTGAAAGGGGAACTGGAGGGGGCTTCACGTTCCAGCGAGGTCCAGGGTACCAGTGGGAGGCACCTTTGCAGAGGATGCCGGCTTGATTATGGGTACCACAACGGCGCCTATTTCTGCCGTGAAGCAGTTATGTATAAGCATACTCCGCACACCGGGCGGAGTTACCGTCTAATTAGCCAAGTTTGTAAATTGTTACCTATTTGGTATAACAAGTGTCTCTAAGAAGTCGTCAAGAAAACTGTTTACCCTGTAGCCTTTGACTTGGACATGTTTAAAATGTTTATATAAATTTAAAACACTCGTAAATATTTAAAGCACGATACGCATCTATATTTTGCATTTATTACTGAATTACTTAATATTAAAATTTAAAAATACAAATTAAATAGTATTATTTTTTTATGAAAATACGAGATCAGACGAGCAGGACTTTCAGCTGATGGTAATTGATACGCCCTGCCTATTACAATGCTGTGCCGCCCAGGATCAAGAATCCTAAAAAAATGTGAGCGGCACTACAATTGCGCTCGTTACCTTGAGACATAAGATGTTTAGTCTCATTAATTGCACTAGCTACGGCGCCCTTCAGACCGAAACACAGTAATGCTTACACATTACTGCTTCACGGCAGAAATACATAATCTAGCTGGCATCCTGTGCAAAGGAGCCTCCCACTGGTTCTAAAGTACAAACTGTAAACAGGCAACTGGGGTTAATTAATTATCCAAATTTGGTGCTATTTGTTGCCTCGGAGTTGGTATTTTATTTTTATATTCGCGTTAGTTAAATGATTTACGGCATCCATATAATAACAATCTTTATCTAACTTATATTAATAAAAAAAAAATTTGCGTGTAATCTATACGTACGATTGCAGTAAAAGTGACTAGTAATTAACTTTAGGAATAATTAACAGACACAAAAATATATTATTAAAGTCTTGTAACCAACTAAGTACTAACGTACTCGTCTTGCTGAAGAGCTAGGAGCATTGTTACTTTTTTTTGCAATTTCTTTCTCTCGGAAACGCTGACGATATAACCTGAGCAAAGTTGGCATTTCATTCTCTACTTTGAATAAAAAAAAACTTTATAATTATATTATTTTAACAAGTGAGATTTGTATTTATTTCACAAGGAATGATATACTTAGAGTTATATTGATATTATTATAAATTAACACTTACACTTTTTACAGGTCAAGTCATAATCTGGTTCTTGATTTTCTCATTTATTCTTATTTAAAAGAGAGAGAGATAAAGAGTTGAATGTTCCTGGGATTTCACCATTTGATTTAACCGATTATTATTTTCATTTAATATTCTATTTATAAATTCATTAAACGTTTGCATGTGTTAAAATTTTCACCCATTAAATTAAATAATTGAAAATAAGAGATAAAAGGTTAGTTTATTAAGTACCACATATCAATATAAGGTTTATATTGAATATTAACGAATATAGTTATATGGGCTCGAACCTTTTGCCTGTCCTCATAATGGACGAAGAAACCAAAAACCGTATGGTACAGAAACAAACATTTGATAGTAACAAAGTATCCATATATCAAAAATACAAACTGTTTTATGGCATATTATGGAATATATACATCCTCTTTATGCAAAAGAGGTAATGCTGGATATAATGGGGATAATGCTAGATATACTTGAATAAATTCATAAGCAGGGCACTATGAAACAGTTTCTACCATAAAGGAAATTATATTATTGTGCTTTCACGCGGACTCTATCAAATAAAGATATTTCATATGAAGTCAATGTCACTCACATTGCTGATAAAGATCAAAGTGATATATTTTGTAACTTGCATTATTCTGTGTTAGCTTTGGCTTTGTTGTTTAATGTTACTTTATAATAGTAATATTTATTTATATTTATGTAGACTATATCAACCATCATTCATTCACTATAATAATTAAAAAATACTTGTAGTGACAACAGCTACCAGTCTGTCAAAACAAATTAAAATAGGAAACAGACAGAGATATTTATGAATATAGTATAGTATGCTCTATCTGACATCGTGTACTGGTTTAGCGCCAATAACTTATTGTTAAATAATCATAGAACCAAATATATTAAATTCACCGCGCCAAATGTCAAAAATGTAGATGCGAATATTTTATTAAATGGAGAGGTGGTAAAACCAGTGGAATCTGCTATATTTCTTGGCATTACTCTTGATTCCAAATTGCAGTGGGGCCCCCATATTGAAGGATTGGCGAATAGGCTTAGTTCTGCAGCATATGCGGTTAAGAAAATCAGACGGTTAACTGACATAGATACGGCGAGATTAGTATACTTTAGTTATTTTCATAGTATTATGTCCTATGGTATATTGTTATGGGGCAGTGCGGCCGATATTAATACTATCTTTGTGCTGCAGAAGAGGGCTATTCGCGCGATTTATAACCTAGGTCCTAAAGAAACATTAAGATAAAGATTTAAAGAAATAAACATTTTGACTGTTGCTTCTCAATACATTTTTGATAATGTTTTGTATGTTCATAAGCACATTGAGGAATTTTCTAGAAACTGTGACATTCATAATGTTAACACGAGGAACAAACATAAACTTGTTATGCCTACTACTCGGTTGGGTCGAGTTAGTAAGTCTTTTGTTGGGCGATGTATATGCTTCTACAATATGATCCCAGAAAATGTACAAAACAAATGTGTTACGAAATTTAAAAGAATTGTTAAAAAACGTTTGTGTGGGAAAGGTTATTAATTAATGACACCACGGACTGGGATTAAAGCGAACACCCTCAGGCTCTTTAAATACTAATGTTTATGGTACGATATTACATTGTAATCCATATTTTATATAAAAAAAAGCCCTCTTCGTTTCTTGCGCCCATTCTTCTCAGGTCTGAGGCAGTCTCTTTTGAATGGGTGGTAGATTTTGACGTTCAATAATTGATTATAAATCCTATTTTGAATAAAAATATTTGAATTTGAATTTGAATTTGAATTGATATTTCTGTCACTAATAGGTAGATTATTATCTCCTACGACTTTGAAATGTACAGTCTGCAGTTAGGGATTATTCATTTATAACTGTAGTTCGTTGCGAAAACTTAATGCGCAGGCGTGAAAAAAAAAACAATTTTCCTAGCGGATTTTGATTTCGCTTCTCAATAGGCAAAAATACACTCGTATGATCAATGTATGTATGATATAATATATCCAATAGTAAATAATAAGAAGATTGATCTAATGTAACTTATCTGTGGCTCTTATTTGTCAATATCAAGTGACAGTGACAGTGACAGCACATTTTGCTGATAACCCGCCTGTTTCGTTTCTGTTACTTTTTATGAACAATTTAGAAGAGAGCCTTTTTATGTTGGAGTAAATTGTATATTGTACGTTGCCATTTGTGTGATATTCACTTTATTCATACTGATCAATTGTTTTATATATATAATGATATTGATGATGGCTTGCCTAAGATTCAATGCTTAATTTAAATGAGAAATATGGGTATGGTGCTTTTTGATTACAATCACTTTACCGATGTAGTACGCAGACCAACACAAATACACAATATACATTAATTTTCACCAATAAATTAGGTAAGTAGTAATGTAAGATTATATTCGTTTACCTATTTAGTTAATTCATATAAGAATTATGTGTATCTACATTAATAATTGAAATAGAGGAAGAGAGGTGTCAATACAAGCAGTAATTACCGGAGGACACTAGCCCAAATTATATTAATGTTTGTTTTAAATAATGTAAGTACATATATATTTCGATTTGATTTTGATTTGAAGTTGTAAGTAGGGAAAAACTTCATAATATATTATAATTAATCAATCATAGTAAAGAAAAATATACTTTAAAAATTATAAGAACTATCAAATATTTAAGACGTCTGAAAAATTTAAAGTCAGGTGCCAAACAGAATCAGATTATTATCAAAAATTTTCTTACGAAACGCAACGATCTTATACCTTAAGAAAAGTGTACAATAAATTATCTTTAGATTTATAGCAACCGGTAGAGTGTGGGAGCAAAACTTCCGCAATGTGAACTTGTAAGAGGGTCGTCGTATACGACACACGAGGGAGGCAGTGGCTTTTGAAACGACCAGTGAAAGAGATATGCAGATTTTGCTTACACAGTCAAAGGTAGAGAATGTATTTCTTCGTAGATCACGTTCCTGACATTACATTTCGTGTATCTGTACCTGAATTTTTACCACGCGTAATTCCCACGGGCATTCTTGGTGACAAGGATACATCGGTGTCCTTTGTAATGCTTATACGAAGAGTTTGACATTAAGTCTTAAATATTTTATATTTTCTATTTAGTTTCTGCCGTTTTTACTATAATTATAATAATTATTCGCTCGATGAACAGACGTTATGGCCACAATAATTAATGTCTTATAACAATATTTATTTTAATTAAGTTAAATACTTTTTTATGAGCATAAGGGTCAAGATGAGCAGGACGTTCAGCTGATGGTAATTGATACGCCCTGCCCATTATAATGCAGTACCGCTCAGGATTCTTGAAATACCCAAAAATTCTAAGTGGTACTACAACTGCGCTCGTTAGCCTGAGACACAAGATGTCAAGTCTCATTTGCCCAGCAATTTCACTAGCTACGGCGCCCTTCGGATCGAAACGCAGTAATGCTTACATATTAATGCTTTACGGCAGAAATAGGCGCCATTTTGGTACCCATAATCTAGCCGGCATCCTGTGCAAAGAAGCCTCCCATTGGTAAACTTATATCATGGCAGGTCCTTCGAAGATTAGCAAGTGTCAAACATGACCTACCTTCTTATAAACCTAATACTAAAATTCTTGCAATTTTAAAGTATAGCTAGATGACGATATAATATATGTATAAGCAAGCAAGTAAATTAATTCGTTTAAAACTAATAAACTACTATGACAATATTTAAAACAAGTTAACATATCATCCCCACCATCTGGATGTGTGGCGGTCCTCCACAATGCGGTTTTCAAGGAGCTTTCTTCCACGTACTAAAAAGCTGTGGAATGAGCTTCCTGGTGCGGTGTTTCCGGGACGATACGACACGGGTACCTTCAAAAAAAGCGCGTACACCTTCCTTAAACGCCGGCAATGCTCTTGTGATTCCTCTGGTGTTGCAAGAGAATGTGGGCGGCGGTGATCACTAAGCTTCAGGTGAGCCGTACGCTCATTTGTCCTCCTATTCCATAAAAAAAAACTTTTATAATATTTACACTAAATCGACGCAATAACAAATTAACTTCAAATGCTAATATGTAACGGGGCAATCCTTTTGAAAATAAATAATGTTACGCATAGCAATTAATTGTCAAAAACAGATTGATAAACGTAAAATTTATATAAAATTTATTCAACGTAAGATTATTACCTAGTCAATTTTTACAGTTATCACAAAACAGAAAGTATTTATTAAACAATAGAAAGAAATTACTCTCGAAACTTTAAGGTTATATAAATATAAGAAATTATTCTTCAGATTTTTTTAAACTAAAGTCCTAATTACTTCTCTATTTACTTTCAATATGACATTAATCAAGATAGCTCCGCACCGAGATTAGTGATAGTGAAGCCCTTTGAGTTAGCAATACCCATTCATACCATCGAAAATCTAAAATGTGCGCTTGATAAAATCTCTCATATCCATTTCCACGTTGAGAACCGAACAAGTTGTTTAGATAGCTGAGATTGTAGCTGTACTCAAATCTGACTTGCATGTTTACTGTGTGTATATCTCTTGAATATTTTGCAATTCACATATTAAAAACTGTTTTAAGGCAATTTATGCTCTAACACTAAGTAGTATAAGATATTATTTTGCTAGCTACAAATAGACGGGGCTTACAATGGATATTCTGTCATAACTGAGTTATTTCAGGCACACGCCACAACTACAATTTAAAATATAAAAATTCAGCATATTTTTTGGACTGTAAGCTAATCTAATCTCTCGGTTATTTCCTGATACAATAATTCGTTGATTTTGCATTTGAACGTGAATTAATCGGCTTTTGAAAGTCAATGGTGTATTAATTTATTCGTTAATGTAATATATTTTCAGTGTGCGTATATTGATGCATTTCCTATATTAAACTAACTACTCGTATGGTATCTTGTTCATTAAACTTGTTAAATCCAATGTTGTAATAATAATAATTGAATATACTTCTAATTTTTTTATTTTGTGATTGAAAAAACTAATAAATCCGCTGAACCCGAGTGAATGAACTAGAAAACGCCTGTGTGTCCCAGCAGTGGACTGATACAACCTGATTAAGATGGCGATGATGATGACTGAAAGAATTGATAACTGAAGAATTGATTGCGAAACTGAAGTGGCAGTGGGCAGGGCACAAAGTTCAATAAAATTATGTCCGTTGAACTATGTGCCATATGGCCGTTGAGGCAGTAAAGTCCTCGAATGGCGACCACGTACCGGAAGACACAGTGTTAGTAGGCCCCCTACAAGATGGACCGACGATCTAGTCAAGATCGCCGGAATACGTTGGATGAGGGTAGCGCAGGGCCGATCATCGTGGAAATCTTTGAAGGAGGCCTTTGACCAGCAGTTAACGTCTTCAGGCTGATGTAGAAGAAGAAGATGATGATAACTGGAATTAATGATAAACGTAATAATATTATTTTACTATTAATACCAGTAATAAAAGGGTAGGACTATAAACATAAATTTCAGTAGGTTATAATAAATAAATCACAAAAAACTAATAACTCTTCAAAATTGTAACTACAAACTGGGTGAGTACGAAGCAACTCTCTATGAGAACAAAGTTAAATTGTAAAACTTGTCCGTGTGCAATATGTTATTACGTTATTACTGTATAGTTCGTCTGGCGCAATACATTAAGGAAAACATTAAAACGAACGTTATATCACGACTCAGTTAATTCTTTAAATATTTACTTTTATACTTTATATGCCTTTATTGTAAGTTTTTTTTTACTTGAATGACCACAAAAATATAGTGACCGTTCCATTTAAACTGATCTTCGCAGTAAAATAAATACGTTGTTTATATTTAAACAATTTGTTATGTTTTTCAAGTGATAACCCTCACTTGTAGGATTAATACACTAATAAAATTTGAAAAAAAAAAATTCTACGAACGATGCGGAACTCAAACGACCTCTCGCGTTCGGTGCGCGTGCTCTTCCAACTGAGCTAACGGTTCGAGTGACGTATCATCACAAAATATTGTATGCATTTTTCAACTCTCAGGTGTGTAATAATCCTAGAAGTGAAGGTTATCACTTTAAAAACAATAAATTGCTTAGATTTGAATGAGCGACATCTGAAGTCAATTTTCTCACATGCAAAACTGGGGTTGAGCAGGTTATCAACTGAAAAGTAGATCCTGTAGATGAAGCCACAACCTGAGTCAAAAGTCAAAGAGCGAACAATAAGTCAACGCCCAATTTATTTTATCGTCAATTCATAATGATTTATCAGGACACACATTACAAACATTAGAATGTTTAAAAACTTTCCTCGAAACGCCCTCAGGTGCTGGTCGGAATCAAACCGTATAGCTCTATCACACTTTTGGAGATTAAATTTGTTATGTTGCCTCTATTTGGTTCAGATGAACAAAATTCAGTGTGATTACAGCGCATCAAATGAAATACCATGCACATATTGACACTGTGCACACAAATTTACATTTGTTTATTTGACATCTATGTGCAACAAGTTGCAAATTCTGTTATTTGAATTAAAACAGTTTCGCTTCTCATTTAATATGATATTATACTCGTAACCTTATTGCAACAGTCTAATACTATAGCTTAAATGATTTTCTTAATGATACCACAGACTGGGAATGAAGCGAACTCCCTCAGGAACCCATATTTAAAAAAAATCCGCTTAGTTTCTCGCGACCTCTCTTCTCAGGTCTGAGGCAGTCTATTTTGAAAGGGTGGTAGTTTTTGACGATCAAAAAGTGATTTCGAATCCTATTTTGAATACAAATACTTGAATTTGAATTAAAATTTTGATAGGATAGGATAGGATAAAACTAATAATAGAAAGAAACCTTAGAATAGACTATATTTTAATTTGTTATTGAAGAAGCTGCCTTGAAACGTTTTGAGAATATACATACCTTATTTAGTAATATTATTTAAGTAACTCATGGACGAAAGAGAAACTGATTTTCAAATTGATAACTGTCTAGTAACTTTTAGCGACATCGAGTCTGGCTAACGAAAGTTGGCGGTGGAATTATTTACAAACATCTGACATGGATAATACAACGTCAAGGATAATTAGATAAATATTATCGCCATTGTTAAGTATGACTATTCAGTTTTGATAATTTATTCAAGTATCATTGTCTTTTTACCTAAAGTTTTTGATTGATTTTTATTTTACGCATATTTAGTTGAATTAACATACGTTCATCAGTCATTGTCTTCACACGCATGCAATATATTTATAAATTTATGAAAAAAAAAACTTTTAATGTGACATGTCAACGTCAATATCCTACTTCATTGCTAGTCGGGACGTGAGCGCTCACTACACTCACAATGATACAATCTCCGAATAGTCTTTACCAGTGGGAGGCTCCTTTACACAGGATACCGGCTATATTATGGGTACCACAACAGCGCCTATTACTGTCGTGAAGCAGTAATGTGTAAGCATTATTGTGTTTCGCTGTGAAGGGTGCCGTAGCTAGTGAAATTACTGGGCAAATGAGACTTAACATCTTATGTCTCGAGGTGATTAGTGCTATTGTATTACCGCTCAGAATTTTTGTTGGTTTGAAAAATCCTGTACTGCACGGCACTGCATTCAAATTCAAATATTTTTATTCAAAATAGGATGTGACATCACTCATTGAAAGTCAAAAAACTACCACCCATTCCAAAATGAATGCCTCAGGCCTGAGAAGAACGGGCGCAACACACTCAGCGGGCTTTTTGTTTTCATCCAAAAATATGTTTACAAAGTAACATTGTACAATTAAACTGATTATTTAATAGCCTGAAGGTGGTCGCTCCATTCCCAATTTGTGGTATCATTAAGAAAGTCATTTATGTTATAGTAACCTTTACCACACAAAGTTTTTTTACAATTCTTGTAAATAACGTCATACTTTAATTGTAATGGGCAGGGCGTATCAAATACCATCAACTGAACGTCTTGCTCGTCTCGTCCCTTAGTTTCATAAACAAAAAGTAAGAAATTAGTCGATACCAACATCGACGAATCGTGCGTAAAATTAATGTAAAAATAATTTCTCACGAAAGTTTTATTAATTTATACAAAGATAAAATATAAGATAACATGCGTTTTATCGTCTTAATTACGTTAATTCGTTACTTATAGATTTTGTCTAATATTGTACTAATTGAATCAGAATCAATTTTTTTGAAGAACTGAAAATTGGAATGTCATTTTTCGGCCCGAGAACCCATCGAGCACTAGATTCTTATGAAAATCGGAAAACAAAGAAATCGCATTTACAACTTTCGATAAAATAAATTTGGTAGTTTAATATGTAATAAACATTAATATTATTATTCTTAGGAATTATAAACTCCAACTTTGATAATCAGAAAATCGAAATGCACATTAAAATATTCGCAGTGTTTGGATGTTGCCAAAATAACACGTATTAACTTCGTTTCGTTATTTTCAGTATTACCAGCAGCAGAATGAATACTTCATTAGCCAGACTCTAATTTACTACACACTTGTGACAAATAATAGATTTGATAACAATTACTCCATGAATATGTATAAGTGATCTTAATGTCTTAATATATTATATAAAATGCTAATGTTCGTACGTGTGTCCACGGTTTTCTCAATCATCCGCAACTTAGATCAAATTCCCGTTGGGATGTCAAATACCCCTCAATCCCCTGGTGTGCATAAGAGAGTTTGGTCGGGATGGGTGGTTGTGGGTGGCAAAAATGTGAAATTATATACTGTATCTGTCCTTCTCTAACTAATGTAAGCTTCTGTAAACTTCTGAAAATGTCGGGGATGATCTAGATAGTTCCAGAATGTGTGCAACTGATGTAAACAATCTAGAAAGTTTTGTTAAAATCGATTCGAGATTTTCTAGGACGTTCTAAAATGTTCGAAAATCGACATATTTGGGACGTTTGCTGTCTTCGGCAGTCGAAGCAGCAGCCGCAGCACCAACTGACGTAACTTGGACATGAGAAGGAGCCAAAGTGACGTCCCACATCAGCGAAATTCTCCATTATTATTACTTTGATCAGTTAACAATGTTCAAAGGCAGTATTTTTTTCCATTCATTCATAATCTATTTTCAGCTGACCCATAAAAGCTCATAACACGATATTTGTAAGATTTTGTCTAATTGACCAGTCTGTAAAAGGCATTGAACAAAAATGCAAACTTACCATAAACCACACCCAAAATAATAACAATTATTATTATTTAATGTGAATATTCGTCGACCGAATTGGGGGCGTTTTGAGAAAAGTAAAGGTCCGAAGCACTCGCATTCGGAGAGCATGTATGAATTTAGGGAAAAGAGTAGCGAATGTAGAGCGCGTGAGGTTTGTAAGGACAGAAGCAAGTGACATGCTAGTATCTCTGCCTACCCCGACGGGAAAAGGCGTGACTATGTGTGTGTGTGTGTGTAATATTAAATTCTGTGTTTGTAGAGAGTATTTGTGTGTCAGTGCATATGGAAGTTAATAAAATAATCATTTACGTGTGTTTATATTAGTATATCATGCGTAATTTTGTCCTTTTAGTCAAATAATAAGCATCAATCAGAATTAATAATCAACCCCATGCAGATAGTATTTTCAGGTTATCACAGTGTATGTGAGCCAAATAGAGACGCTATTGCAAATTTAGTCTCACAGTAATGTATTTGCAGCTGGAATTGTAGCAACATGGTTTATCTTCAATATGCCAACCAACGCTGCCGATATAAATACAATATTTTTGCTGCAGAAGAAGGCTATTCGCGCTATTTATAACCTAGGTCCTAAAGAATGATTGAGAACAAAATTCAAAGAAATTAATATCTTGTCTGTTGTTTCTCAATATATTATTTAAAATATAATGTATATTCATAGGCACATAAGTGAATTTACTAGAAACTGTCATAAACTGACATAAACTTATAATGCCTACAACTCGGCTAAGTCCAGTTAGTTTGTTTTTTTTTGAGGCGATGCATATGCTTTTACAACAAGATCCCAGAAAATGTTCAAAACAAAAGTATTACGTTATTCAAAAGAATTGTTAAAAAAAACGTTGGTGTGGTAAAGGTTACTGTAACATAAATTACTTTCTTAATGATACCGCAGATTGATAATGGATCGACCGCCCTCAGGCTATTAAAGAATAAGTTTAATTGTACAATGTTACTTTGTAAACACACTTTTTTGATGAAAAAAAAATCCCGCTGAGTTTATTGCGCCCATTCTTCTCAGGTCTGAGGCGTTCGTTTTGGAATGGGTGGTAGTTTGTGACTTTCAATAAGTGATGACACATCCTAATTTGAATAAAAATATTTGAATTTGAGAGATTGGGACAAGTATCAAGAAAAAAATTGTAAAATTTGGAGGGCGTGCAAACAGCCGTCGTTCGATGGATTTAAATGTTCAGTTGACTCGATATCAATTTGAATAAGAGGTTTGTGTACTCAATCATAGGCTAACTTAATCAAGGCTTAAATTAATCACAATAATTTCAAATCTAGGTAGTCATACCAATGGTGCATTGAATCATATCAATAAAAATAAAATTAAATAACATTTTTTAAGAATTGTTGGAAATATGGATAGATAGATAACACGAAAATTGTTTTGAAGAAGTAAAGTTATGGTCGCGCGATAAAGCTGTTTTTAGTTACAACGTGTATCATCTAAGTAACTGTAACAATCCTATCCAGTAATATCAGTATATATTTCATCATTTCAGTCAAACTGAAATGATGCGTATTGTGTAGAACCAGACATATCCATTTGTAAATGGGATTCATGACGTTGAGAAACGAATGACACCCAAGGGAAATTCATGCACCTAGTCAATAAATTACATTTAGTGGTATTATACCTACTGTACTATATGTGATTATATTATAATCTTAAAGCATACTACAGATAGACCGAGGTCTTGCAAAAAAAAACAGAATGAGTTGCCTCTTATAATGATATGACCCTAGAGTAGAATAAGGAACACAGTAACACCTGTGGCATAAAAAGAGATACAAGGTATAAAAGTCATTTATTTTCTCAAAATTGGTTCCTGTAGAATACTTTTTGATGTTATTTCTAATATACTAAGATACTACTACCGCTTCGGAAACAAATGGCGCTCTGAGTGAGAAGAACCTGCGCAAGAAACTCTCCCAGCATTCTTTTTTGGCTGGCCCTATGTCACTTTTGCCACTTCCCTACGAATTACAAATACACTCCAAATATCTACACAATGCCCGGTGGGCAAACCATATAAAGTGCAGACAGTCGAAAGAAGCAGTATGTTAGCACAATCACCCGGACTGACACAATGACAGGAAATTAGAATTATGGTGGCCACCCGAAGAAGAGGATGATGTTTCGTTAAGGTCGAGACGGTCACTCTTTAAATCCTGTAATGAACAGATGTGGCTGACGAATTGACAAAAATCGTCAGAAAATACGAGGTTTGCGTACATTCCAGGAAGTTCTGAACTTCTGGAAGGAGCTGAGCAGACCCCTTCCCGTACTATACCAAAGCCCATCTACCCGGTATCCTGTGCAAAGGTTATTACGCTAAGGTTATTGCTATGCTTTGACGCTTTAACAATACGCTTTTAGGGGTAGGTACGGGATGCCTATTTTACCCCGAACTTTATGTCTGGCCCACAGTCGTCGGTCGTTGTATGTGGACAAGCTCTGACAATATAAGAATCTATTATATCATATATATCATCAAATATATATCAATATATATCATCATCATCCCCACCATCTGGATGTGTGGCGGTCCTCCACAGTGCGGTTTTCAAGGAGCTTTCTGCCACGTACTACAAAGCTGTGGAATGAACTTCCTTGTGCGGTGTTTCCGGGATGATACGACATAGGTACCGTCAAAAAAAGCGCGTCCACCTTCCTTAAAGGCCGGCAACGCTCCTGTGATTCCTCTGGTGTTGCAAGAGATTGTGGGCGGCGGTGATCACTTAACAACAGGTGACCCGTACGCTATTTGTCCTCCTATTCCATAAAAAAAAATTATATAGTAGTAGGGATTATGGGAGGTAGTTCAACCCAATTCTAACTTACAAGGAAATACCGTATAAAAGGTATTGTGAAATCGTTTAGATGTTTCTCAATAATAATAAAAAAATATTTATAATATAACTAGCTAACCCGACAGACGATGTTCGGTACATAATAAATAAAATACTGTTTTTTAAATGTTTTTGTCAATAATATTTCATAACATCAACTTACAATCAAGAATTACTTCGCTCCCTGACCCCTGTTGTTATAATGAAATTGTTTCACAGCAGAACTGTCAAACCGTGTGTCAATAAATTTTCTCGTAGCAAATATGTCAATAAAAAACAAATATTGGAAATAAAAATAATTATTGCTCTCATATGGGAAAAAAATCTACCCACCCTCAAGTTGGACTAAACTGCACTCCATGAAGTTATCCCCATTAAAATCCGTTCATTAGTCTAGAAGTTATATATAAAGATAAACATTGAAATACATCCAAACCAACCTGAACAATATGAAACCGTAATTATTTCTGATCCCATCTCTTATATGTCGTCATTATCTTAATTAATTGTGTAACATTTACTCATATTTATTGCTTTCATTGTACATTGCGGTTGTGGCTAACATTAATGGCAACCTACTACTTTTTACTGTGCTCAGTCGAAAATCTTACACGACCGCACATTTGTCTCTACCTCAAGTTGTCTCACATATTATATGTTGCGTAAGCCACAGAGCACGTATATAGCACTTAATATGTGTTAATTATATAGTATATTTCTAGTGAATGCTATTTTTTTATGAAAATAAGGGATGAGACGAGCAGACCGTTCTGCTGATGGTAATTGACACGCCCTGCCCATTACAATGTAGTGCCGCTCAGGATTCTTGAAAAACCCTAAAAATTCTGAGCGACACTAGAACGGCGTCTCTTATTTTCATAAAAAAAATATTCATTAATTAATTAATCTTATAATTTTCTTCAATCATTCTCATAACTGTTACTATTACTTGTATAAGGACTTAACTGTTTTTCATTTATTTCTATTCATGGTTATATATTTTTACAAATGCATTTAAAAACGTCGATACCATGGCAGAATTGTCAGTTTCAAGTAATAACACCCGCACGTGTATCGTAATGTACCATTCTATAATTTAAATCCTTTTCCTACACTAAAATTCTACGCACATAATACTTAATATCCGGACGACCGAGCCTTGCTCGGATTTTTAAGAATGTACAAAACTTGAACGAAAACACTAATAGGACATCTGGATTCGAACCGGGGTCTTCTGCTTTCCGGATCACCCAATGATCCCATCCGAGCTATTATAGTCTTGTATATAGTGGAGAAATTTACCTTTATATTCTAATGTTATTGTAGCTGTTTCTCATTAAATCAGGGATAAAACTAGATTTTTTTAAATTGAAACCTAGCTAGATCGATTTATTGCCCCCGAAATCCCGTGTATACTAATACAAGAATTGCTCATTTAAAGATATAAGATTTATACGATATATTGCACATTTAAACAATTTGTTGTTAAGCCCATTTATCTACGCATTAATTTGTCACATCAGTGACTTTTAGTAGCCGAATAATGATAATTGCATGAGCAACGTGCCAATGTTTCACCAAAATAGCCCATACATCTAACTTTGTACTTTTATCATAATACAGAAATTTAATTGCATTAACGTTTAATTTTTTTTTTGTATTCGTTCCATATAAGTTCTTCAAAAGGAAGTAAGGGTTTTGCCAAGTATAATCATACATAAAAAAATATCGATCGAATTAATAACCTCCTCCTTTTTGAAATCGGTTAAAATGGAGTTAAATAGAAAAAGCAGAGCCTAGAAAAGAAACAATCAACTACATCATGCAAACGTTTAGTCCTACCGGGATTCGAACAGGGGACCTTTGAGTGGGTTTTTTGGTGAAGAGTGATAGAGGTAATCTATGTGCAAATCAGAGAGACTTATTAAATGAGCACTTTTAAAACATACAACTTCTTTTGTTTTAAAATGGTAGTAGTGATAATTTTAAGCTTAGATAATTTATGCGTCTAGACTGTGACAGCTGTGAACATGTCAAAATAATAGCAGAAAACTGTTAACCTCTATTTTCAGCAAAGGACGTACACTGAAACAACGTGACATACATATCGCGAGTGTAAGACGTAGCTTGTCATGCACACTAAAGTTATAAACGGGGTATGAGGCTCTATCGAGACGTATAAATTATCTATGGTCTTTTATTGATTCAGACCAATGCTTTATTTATTAACATCTCTATCACTGGCTGGTGTAGATGCGCTTCGCTTCAACAAATGCATAATTATATACAAAATTTAAACTATTTTTTGTTTATAACAGAAATTCGTAGAGGTTCAATCATTACAATTATATTTTTATATAATTTTGTTAAAAACCTATTTGTTGGTGGTCTATCAGACAACCGATGAGAACAGGCCAGGTTTATAACTTTAGTGTGCGTGACACGTCGACGCGAGCTTCGTCTTACGGTGAGATCTATAAACCGTACTTAGACTTTGCTCAGACTTTAGATACGTAAAACTTAGGTGAGTGTAATAAAAAGCGAACTTGACTTTTGCATTGGGCTATCTTAGTTCAAACTCAGCATCATTTCAGATGTAAAATGAATATAAATACGGAATCAAAAATATGATAAGCGTACACACAGCTAAGTTTTACGTAAGTAAAGTCTGAGCAAAGTCTAAGTATGCTCTATAGATCTCAAAATTACACTCCTGATTTGTATGTCACGTTGTGTTAGTGTACTTTGCTCAAAATAGAGGTTAACTGACAACCTCTATCTATCTATCATCCTCAAAATCTGGGTGTGTGGCGGTCCTCCACAGTGCGGTATTCAAGGAGCTTTCTTCCACGTACTACAAAGCTGTTGAATGAGCTTCCTTGTGCGGTGTTTACGACATGGGTACCTTCAAAAAAAGCGCGTACACCTTCCATAAAGGCTGGCAACACTCCTGTGATTCCTTTCGTGTTGCAAGCGATTGAGGTCGGCGGTGATCACTTAACAACAGGTGACCCGTACGATCGTTTGTCCTCCTAATCCATAAAAAAACTCAATTTTAACGACGTTTTCACAGCTGTCACGGTTCACCTAGACAATAAATGATCTAAGTAAAAAAACCTACATACAACGCCCAATTTCATAAAAAATAATAAAACATTGTGGTATCTATTAAGATGTCCATCCCTCAAATTATTAACATGATGAAGTTACATTCTTGTAATTTCAGGAACGTTCGCCAATATTAAACGTAATGTATATCCTAAAGTACACAGGCGGGCCCGTTCAAGCGTTAATAAGCAAATAACGTAATGAATTGGCGATCCTTCGTAAACAAGTGTGTAGTAGAAATGAAAATTGAAACAATAATCGAAGTAAAAACGAAACAGTTACCTACTGAAAACAAATTAAACGATGCTACCAACTACCAATTTTAAATTATAAATTTTGTAAACTTACAAAATTTATAATTTAAAATTCACCATTCTTGAACTATATCTTATAGCAGCTCATGACGATGGTTAACACATTGCTGACATTATAAATATTATTTTTTTTCAACTACCACGACTACGATTTCGTAAATTTAAGCGATTATTTTTTGTCCTTCTAAACCTATCTATCGATACCTCAGAACCAAAGAGTCATTCAGAAATGGGTTCCAAAAGAAAACAGCTCGAGTTGTTACTGAATGAAACGAAAATATTCTAGATTCATGTAGAAATATTGGAAGTAACAACTAAACTACATTCACTTATTGACTTGTTTCTGTGTGGTAATGGTGGGTTATCATTTATGGAACAATTTCTCATACTTACTGAATTTCAGACTTGTTACACTTTGAAACTGAGGTATTGATATGTATACTGTGCTTAGAATTAGCAGTTTTTTTTGTGTATAAGAATTAGACTTAATCACCAAAAAAATATGTTAAAGCATTTATTTTTCAAATATTTTACTATGAAACTATACTAATGAATGTCCTTGTAAATATATTTTCTGGTTATTTCTGCTGCACTAAAATATTATTTTTTATGTAACTGTTATGCATAGGACATGATTGTCATTAGATACAAATAATAATTTCTATGTACGAATCTATATTCGTTGGTAGTATCATAACGGTAGACGGTCGTGCCCTATATGAGCTAGAGCGCTTCGTACTATGCCCTAATTGTCAGTGATTATTATAATTCTACAATGACATTCTATACATATGGACATATCATTCGCAGTCTAATAACGGATCCGCAAAAGTGTGCTTAAATACAATGTAAGCACAATTTTCTCCTTTGTCGTGTGTCAAATGTGTGTCAATCAACAAGCCTAAGTGTGCTATAAAAAGTGCTTAAATAATACATTAAAGACTCAAAAAAAAGATGGCGTGACTTATCATCGGTAAGGTTATTTTATTAATATAAGATTGATATGCAAAAAGCGGAAGTAATTTAATAAAACGAATATTTCTTCATTAAATATGGTACAATATTATTGACAAGCCTCAGACAAGACCCGCTTGTCAGAATGGGACAGATGAAAGGACACAGTCAGTAATGAAAACAATAGAGTCCCTCTTTTTAAACGACTTCAAAAAAAGGAGGAGGTTCTCAAATCGTCGGTATGCTTTGTATGTTTGTTACTTCAGAACTGTTGACTGGGTGAACCGATTTTGTTAATTGATATTATAATGTTATAAAATTTTCTCGACAAATAGCAGATACTTTTATTCAATGAAGATGAAAATTCGCAATAAACTCTTGTTATGAAAGTAAGTATAATGCCTATCTACTAGGAGTATTATTTAAACCAACTCATTAAGGCTCTCTTTGTATCAAACGAATTTTTTTTATGTAAGGAAGAACCGACTGGCACGACGAAATGAGAAATAAGCAATGGAGCTGTAATTAACACGGAAATTAGAGACGTATAATTACCTTGTGACAAAATTTTATTTAAATAAGACAATTTCATCCCTTCTTTCCCTTCTAATAGATGTTGAAGATACTTTTAGCATTAATAACCAGAATATTATTCCTAATTCAAGCCATTTGAGGTCTCGGATCAAACATCAAGGTAATGGTGTATTTGAAGTTGTTAGGGATTCATTGACAATTGGTAGATACAACCTCCCCGCTTTCTGAATTTTTTTCTGTGTTTAACTTTATTATTAAAATCGCTTCAAGTGGCATAAGCTATTCAGCAGTTCATAGCAATCGAAAGCATTTTTATGATTATTCTGGTGCTTCGGGTAAATATGCTGTCAGCTATCAAAGTCAAAGTCATGTCAAAGTCAAATAAACTTTATTCAAAAAGGCTTAAACTAAGCGCTTTTTAATCGTCACTACAAATATTTCTTTTAAATTACTGAATACCATACGTTCGGGAAAAGTTGACCTCGCGAGACGAACACACAGGGAACTCACCGGCCACTCTTTTCAATTATTACGACATTAATTGATGCGGGGAGTGCATTGTTGTGTATTATGATGGTGTTTTATAAACAAATTCAATAAATCAGTTTAATATAAGATCACATAATTATGTATGTGACCACAACAAAGTAGTTTCAGTAAAACTCTTAAATATCTAAAGCCAAATAGCTTATTCAAAGGAGCATCATATTACCCTAATATATTTATAAAATATTTTCCTGCATCATACGTCCTGCTTGTACACAAAGAATGGCTTTGCATATTGAATAGGATTCAGCGGTTCATTGATTTTCAATTTGTTCGAAGCGCACATTGCTGGGATGGCAGGATGGCACCACTGATACTAAAATAGGCAAATAAATCTGTGTACGATCTAGAACGACGAAGTACTTACCCGCCTACACTAAATAGCATGCAATATATTATAATAGAAATAATAAGTCAATTACATGCTGTTTAAAATATATCACAAATGTCTTTATAACTGTTGATGGCATGTTAATCGAATAAGGAGCTTTTCGTCTCCTGCAAGTTGATTGATTCGAGTGAGTTTTCATTGCAGACTGATTGAAACATAGTTCTTCTCTTGCAGCAGTCAACCGAAATGATATGACTGTGTTAATCCACATGTTATTCAGAAAAAAGCACAAAAAGTTATGCTATGATATTTGTATTTGACGTTAGATAGTAGGATTGTTAGTTATTCTCAATTAACTTTCTATGTTTAAGAATGAAAGTAAAAATATGAATTCACAAAAAGGGGCATAGTCAGTAAGATGCAGCTATATCAATGAAGTTATCATGCATTGCAATCGAAAACATTTAGTGATTTCGAAAATCTATTTGATTCTTCTGCTGCTGATTCGAGTAAATATACTGTCGGCTATCAAAGTCAAAGTCAAATAAACTTTATTCAAATAGGCTTAAGCTACGAGCTTTTGTATCGACACTACAAATATTTCTTTTAAATTACTGAATTAACCATATGTACGTCAAAAGTTGAGCTTGTGAGAAGAACATGTAATAAACTCAACGCTCTTCTCTTTTCAATCAAATAGAGCAGTTTACAATGGCTATAATATACATAATAAATTAGTTTGTAAGGTGCTGCATCCAATATAAGTCGTGTTTAAATTATATAAATTATTTCTTAAAAAAAAAAATTAACTGTTCAAATATTAGTTATCGTATATTGGATGCATCAACCTTTAGAGCTTGAACTCATTGTTTGTGTAAGGATGCTTCGTGAACATGATGGTCGTGATTACTGTCACAATTAGTAATATTTATAAACTGTTACAGGTCGACCTGGCACCACAAGCAGCACCCGTTATTACCCTATATTTCCCCGACTATTTGTAGTCATTATATTGAACAGTCGTTACATGTACCGTTGGATCGCTAACCGAGCAGATTATTGATGCATCGGAAAACGAACAGGATGTCTCGCAAATACTATCTATTCCCTTTCCATACTAATTTCAACGCAGCCTCTGTTGAATAATGAATACATGGCATTTACGTCTCTCTGCCATATTTTTAATGCTATTTTATTTAAGACTAGTTAGCTGCTTTGACTTTATCCGGGTACTATTTGATAGGATGTAGTTTTTTTTTATGGAAAAGGAGGACAAACGAGCGTACCTACTTAGTAGGGTCACCTGGGTGTTAAGTGATCACCGCCGCCCACATCCTCTCGTAAACCAGAGGAATCACAGAAGTGTTACCGGCTTTAAGAAAAGTGTATGCGTTTTTTTTTAAGCTTCCCATGTCGTATCGTCCCGGAAACACCGCACTAGGAAGCTCATTTAACAGCTTTGTAGTACGTGGAAAAAAGCTCCTTGAAAACCGCACTGTGGAGGACCGCCACACCTCCAGATGGTGAGGATGATATTGTTGTGGCAAAGGTGGGATTCGGCGTCAGGAATCAGGTGGAACAGCTCTTCGGAACACTCCCCGTGATAGATGCGGTAGAAGACACACAATGAAGCAATTAATGAAGGTGGGTATGGTAGGTTTTTATACCTGAATATCTGACACTTGACGGACGCCTACTGTGAACCCACTTTGTGTGAAAACGGTGCGCGTTTCTAGTGCTTTGATATAAATAGTACAGCCGAAGAGATTTTACATACTCTATGTTTAAATATAAGTAAAATTTATGTGTGTATTTTAATGTATCTTTTTGCTTGGTTCTTTGTCTGTCATTTGTTATATCCTAGGATACCCCCTAGCTAGATAGCTTTAGTTCAATATTCAATGAATGACTGAATACGCAACATATTTCACCATTGCGTAGAATACTACGTGTACTAGTGCTAAATATAGCACTATCTAAATTTGATTGAGGAGGTCTTTTCCAATCGGCACGCCGAACTAAGAGACATTTTATAGCTGTTTACTAGTAGTTGCCCGTTGCATTTTCAACTAAAGGCTTTATCTCAATAAAATGTTTAAATGTTTAATAACCATGATAGTTGTTATAATGAAACATGAAGGACAAGCCTGTCAGCCATAAAGCTGACATAGCGATATCCCATTCTGCAGGGACGGACGTCAAGAAAGGGAAGATATTAGTAAGATTAGTAGGAAGCTCAACATTCTTGGTTTTTCAAATATTAATTGTTTTTTTAGTTCGTAATTAGACGACTTTTATATTATTATTTAATTTGATTGAGGATTAATCATCGTTAATCTGGTCTGGATATTAATGACCAAATATAAATTTGTTGAAAGACTATTATTAAGACATTTTTTCACATAAAACTGAACTGTGGTTACTGGCAATAACCCAATAACGTACCGAAGTGATGTTCTCTTCAATAATTCCAACAAGATTCTTATCGACATAAGATACGACTACGGGCTACGGTTCTCATCTCCAGTTGCGAAAAGAATATTTAAAGTTAATGTTTCATTTTATCACATGCTATCTTTGACTGTTAAAATGAAAAAGAATGTGACGGTATTAAATATTAAGGATAGTTATACAGACGCCAGTGGATTAGTCAACTCTCCAATTTAAGCGAAACTATCGTAAATTGTAAAAGTGCACAACAATTTATTTTTTTATTTTTTATCATATTTATGGTAAGTTTGTTACAGATTGTTATAATCGATTTGAATGGACATATTATATCTACTTGAATTTATGTTTTACTTACACTTATTAATCTTGGAAACTTTTGAATAACATACTACCAATTTGAGATTCAATAAAAAAAAACTATATTTAAGGCAAAAAATGTAAAGGTTATATAAAAAACAAACAAGTTACAAATAATATAAATAAATGTTAGAATATTATTCGAGGAAAAGATATAGTAAGCTATGTCAGATATTTAATATTGAGATTGGATCGCGGTCGGACGGTAAACTTTCATCGTGCTCACAAACATTAGCCGCATATTACTAAAACATATTATATTATGTGTAGAGTCTCACTATTACACGAAGTAGTTTTATCTCGTACAGACTTGTTTTCGCAACAATCCTTGTGATAGTGGCTTAAAGCACGTGAAAATTTTAATTTATATTGCAGTTACAAAGATGACTCTAAAGTCATCTAAATGTTCCTCCTCTCCTGATAGCGGTAATGTCAGCAGCAAGTTTTTAATGATTACATTGGATTTAAATGTTTTGATTTGAAAGAGCGACATCTCTAGTCAATTTCCTAATATGCAATATTGGGGTTGAGTAGGTTTTTAACTGCAAAGTAGATCCTGTAGATGGAGCCACAACCTGAGAGTTGAACAAGACATGCGTAGATTTGGCATCGTTCATAAGTTTTGGTTACAAATTTAATTTGGAAAATTAACCCCAGTAGTGAGGGATATCACTTTAAAACCAGAAATTGTTTATTAAAAAAAAGTACAGAGAGTATGGATTTTTGCTCAAAATATGGCAAAATTCGGCGTGATTCTAGTGTGCATTAGTCGGAAGCGAAAATTGTGTGAATATTGCAAAATTTACCTTTCTATACAACTTCAAAGGGTTCTCGTGTGGAAATGGATATGAGAGATTTTATCAAGCAGTTCATTTTGGAGTTTCATTCATTACTGTGTACGAGATAGTACGAATGGGTACTGCGTGCTCAAAGGCTTTATCGGAGGCGACAATCTCAGCGCTACCTATCCCGTGTAATAACGTTTTACACGGGATAGGATGGAGGTTAAACTAATTAATAGTTACTTCGATAATTTATTGAACTAATGATTGTTAAATTTGAAAATATTTTTCTGTAGATGTTTTTGGATAATTAATACAATTACGTAACGTAATATAATTACTATAAAATTTAGTACTTAGAAATTTATTTCTGTTTAAGCCTCACTGTTTCTATCAAATGATGTGTTACATGTATCAGAATTGTACCTAGCATAACTTAACATAAATGTTTAATTTAAGTAATGTTGAAGATCCAAATCCCTACTAATATTATAAATGTGACTGTCAGTTTGATTGTTATGCTTTTGAGCCGGAGCTACTGAACCGATATTGTTAAAATTTAGTACAGCTTGGAAAAGGCATAGGCTACATTTTATCCCGGAGAAATCCATGTCTCCAACGGAATTTGTGAAAAACTGAAAATCATGTCGATGAGCTATAACTTTACCAATAGTAGATTTAGTTTGCCAGAACAATTTTCTTCGAAATAAGATTCATATAATTTTAGTATCGTTGGGATATAGTTGGGAACGGAAGTGAAACTGGAAACCGGAACTGGAATAGGACATAAGATAATCTTCAATTCCGAACTTGCTTATTATTTTTAAAAACCCTTCATCTACGCGGACGAAGTTGCGAGCATCATCTAGTAAATAAATAACAATGATTGATTATGCGCTAAAAAGTATGTCTATCTTCTAAATTTTCGGACTTTAAGTCAAAAGATGTTGTAACCAATTATTGTAATGACAAACAACAAAAATGTTCGTATTGTTTTCTTAATCGATAATTAGCGGTTGCTCCATTCCCTATGTGTGGTATCATTAAGAAAGTCATTTATGTTTGAGTAAGCTGTACCAAACAAACATTTTTTTTCTTTTAGCCCCCATCTGCAGCCAAAATATTGTATTATTCATATACATATTATTATATACCATAGGACATAATTCTATGGAAATTACTAAAGTAAACTAGTCGCACCGTATCTACGTCGATTAATTGTCGAATATGTTTAACCGCAACCTTATAGAACCGCATAACCTTAACAAAATAGTATAAATTATGAGTATAATTGTCATATAATAAATAATAATAATAGAAAAACAATAAAGTTCTTAAAACTAATTATAATAATTTTAAGTATTATTTGTCTTAACTTAATTTAAATACAAGCAAGCATTGAAAAAAGAGCCTCATCTAATACCTGACAATATCCCACAAAAAGGCATAAGAAAATAAATTTAGGGTTTCATTTCTGTAACAGACAACTATAACAAATAAATTTGATATCAAGGTGACAATTTTCCCATCTTTCGCAGTGACCGCTTTGGAACAAATTTATAGGTGCTTGACTATTCTATTCTCCATTTTTATTCAATTTCTGATTTAGAATTCCTTAGTGTGACAATCTACTCTATTGTCTGGCCCTTAGGTGCAGAGATCATAGATTACCGAAATTTGTAGTATTTCCTGTATCCAAGAATACTAGGATGCCGCAGTCGCTCGTCGTACTGCTTCGCTGAGGCGTATATTTGAGCGAAGCGAGGTAAACTAAGTCTGTGTATAAAAAATAAAACAAAATGAATCCAAACAAAAATAATAAAAATAATCTTATGGAATTTGGCGCCATATTTAAACATGAGGAATTAGCGCCTTATTTGGTCAAATGAGAAACTTGTGCTGATTTGCCAATTCAATAACTAAGAACCTGGCAGTCGAATCACTCTGGATTTTTGCCTGAAAGTACATCTGGTCATACTTAATATTATAAGAAAATCAGGCAAATGTGAGAAATTTTGTATCTAATATTGCACATGAGAAAGTTATGCTTATTCATCATAATAATTGAATCAAGTCGAAATTCTAAATTCTGTCTCGACCTTAACCTAGAAACCTTCGAAATCTTTCTATGAGTTCAAAAATTTTAAAATTGCTTCAGTAATGGTCGAGAAACAATTTCACACAGAAATCAATTGGAGTCATCCGGTGGGAGCTTCCCTCAGCTTCGCTTCGCTCAATAGCTATTGTGTAAATAGTCACATAGTATTCGAAAAATAAAGGAATAGCTGAATAAGAAGCGCTGATAGATGTCTGAGTCATATTTTTATGACCATAAGGGACGTGACGAGCAGGCCGTTCAGCTGATGGTAATTGATACGACCTGCCTATTACAATGCAATTCCACTCAGGATTTCTGAAATATTTTGTGAAACAATAGCAATGCTTGCTTTTTTTATTTAGAAGAACGTCCTTAGCAAAGTTTTAATATTTCCAGGATTTTCTAGGACTTGGGAGAGTAGCGTTTAAATGAACTTTTACGAACAACAATGACACCACAAACTTTTGTCCTACCGAACAATACACTCCACCGGTGAAATTAAAAACTGTAAACAATAGTGAGGAAATTTACATTACAGTTTCATAACAGTGTCGGCTGTTCGGAAATCTGAGAGTTTTCTCTATAATGAATAATTACATTAATTCTTTACAGTAGTATATTTAATATAATTTTAAGAGTATGGGTATAATACTCTAATAAATAAAATAAAATCAATGCAATTTTACGTCTATTTTAGATATTTTCTGAAGTATTGATTTTATATTGTTGCTTTTTATTTTTAGATTATGTTAATAGATAATAACATATTTATGCGATATTTTTTCAGCGCAAACGTGGTTATTTTATGTATTGTGGGATTTATCGAAGTTTACCTGACAAGTTTACTGACTGACTTTATTGTCAGTACGTAGGTTTTCTATTCTTAGAAGTTGGACTCCAATAGGCTAAGTCCGAACCATGCTTATTAATCCCCAGTGACCTATTCATGATATATTGAAGAATCATCTGTATAACCTGCAAATAAAAGTGGAAGCTGCAAAATTATCTCAACATATGAAAAAGCTGAAAGACTTGTAACGCAGAATCGTAGTTAGCACTTTAACACTTAGGCAGTCGTAGCGATAGTACAGAGGATGTTTAGTCAAAAAATATACATTTTTGAGCATAGGTACATAATTTTATACCCAATAAAAAGAAATAGTATAGAAAAACATAGACATAGCAAATAGTATAGAAAAAAAGAAAGAGGAAAAAGATGGTTGGAGTATCATGGAGCGAATTCCGACCAGATCTCTAAATACTCCAGGAACTAGGTATCAAACAGGGTTTAACTGCCTCAGTGCAGTCTCACATACTCGCCTTCTATGGACAAGTATCAAGATGGGGCAGCCAGTCCATAGGACGTCTTCTCATCCAGGGTATAGTGGAAGGTATTAGACCGCCTCACCCATGCGATGGACCGATCAAAATGAATCTGATGTGGTCGGTCCCGTGCATGAGTGTACTTAAATGACTCCTAATAGACAATAATTAATATGGTGACAAATTTTAAGGTGCTGAGAAATATTTGACCGAGGAGAAGAAGATATCCTGGACTAGCCCACAATAATAATACTTTACAACTTCAGAAAAGAATTCCTTTTATTGTACTGGCCGTATAAATGATTTCTACAAAAATATAACGAGATTATAATAAATCTGTACGTTGTTTAACTGACAAAAGTATTGTTGTATTCTCTTATTTTATTGCTTCCCATTAAATAAAAAGGTGCATGGTAAGATTTTACAAAATAAGTATCGCCTATTTATCATTTTTCTCGCATCTGTATTACCTAGGATAATATTTTCTACTTTTTGTCTTAGCAGATCATTTGTCGAGGTCAGAACCTCGACAAATATATCGGCTATAATAGTTCTGTCAGAAAAATAAATACTCTTTGTACTTTGTATAATAATATTTATGAGCTTTATAACACACCCCTTTATATTATTCAGGAATACAGAAAAAATAAATCGTAGTTTATTTATTAATAATGATATCCAAGTGATGCTTGTTTTGCACACCGTAACAATGCGACGATGTGACGTCATCTACGCGAGGACCCGAGGTGTCTATCTGCTCATAATATTTAAAAGTGAAAAGGCATTCATTTCATGTTTATTTAAACAATCTACAGAAAATTCTGCAATGTTATATGTCTTGTATAAATTAAACTGAAGAAAAACAAATAAATTATTAAAAAATTACGTTATTTATTGTAAGTTTCATTCAAATCTAATCCACATGGTCTATGCTGTGACAGGCTGATGCAATACTGATGTTTTCCTGTCAGTACATCCGGGGTGGGTCGCTAATATATTACTATAAAGATAACGATATAGTTATTTTTTTATTTGGAATGGAAAACGACATTGCCGGGTCATAACTTACTTTTTATACAGATTTTTATCATCTACCACATTGTCTTTTAACCACTCTCTTACAGCAATATAAGTTTGCCATTTCTCTTAGAATACAACTTAAATAAATAAAATCAACCATTATATTACATTTATATAATTCAATCTTAATATAAATACTTAATTTGAAATAATGTACTAATAATATCATTAGAACTGTTTTGCTGATATAAGAGAGCCGACAACTTGGCAAGAGTTCTCCATTATTAAGAACCGTAGCGCGTGCTCGTACCTTACATTAGACAAGAATCTTGTTGGAATTATTGAAGAGGACATCGAAGGTATAGACAGTTGGGTTAGAGCCAATGACAAATGTTTAATTTGCTATTAGAAAATAATGCGAAATGTTCTGTTCAGTAGCCGTTTTCTGAATAATCTTTAAAATCTAATTTTAAAGTTATTGTAGAGCTTACTAAAATTTTGTATTCAACATCATCATATTATGTTGGGTGTTTCAACTAAACAATTAATAACCAACTGGTAAGTGTGCTTTAATTATTTAATATTACATTGTATAAATAAATATGCCATAAAATATTATTGTTGCTGGTAGTGTTAATATTATATTTATATTCAACCTCGCTCGTCTCGTCAATCTATTACATAATAAATTCCACAGTGACACAGCGCATTCGTAGACAATAACTAGCAAGGCATACTTGTGTGAGTAACTACACACACAAGTGTTTTGATTTTAGTCTAGAAAAGCTAAGAATCAAAGCACTACTCACAATTAATGTTCAAAAATTTGCTGAAAGTTGAAAGACACATTTTGTAGTGATGCTTTCTAATCTCTTACACTGTATTAGGATGATTCAATAAGTTTTGAACTTGTTGAGAGAAATTTTTATTTTATTTGAATAACTTATAGTGTGATAGTATTTTCTTTGATTAATGCGAGTATATTAATACCAAAAACAAAAAGAAAATATAAATGCTCCATAGGCTTAGTAGAATCGAGAAATCATTTATAGACAGTGATTATACATTTAAATAAAACACTTATAAAGGATTAAAACGAAATCTGGAAAGTTCTTGAAACGTCGGGTAAGCTAAAATAAAAAATGTCACTTTTACGCAAAAACCTAGAGTAAAAACAAAGTTACAATTACACGCGTTTAAATACTTATTAGAGTTTTATTTAAACTCAGAGTATGAATAAAATTAATAGTTTGTTTTCATGAAGGTTATTGTGAAATGTAATATCACTGCCTATAAATGATTTCTCGATTCTACTAAGCCTATGGAGCATTTACATTTTCTTTTTGTTTTTGGTATTAATATACTCTTTTACATGACGTTTAATTAAGTTTATTAAGAATTTAACAGTGGCTGAAACAGTGTCAGTAATGTAAGTTTAAATATTTTACAAATACTTTAGTATATTATCGAATTTTGGATAAATTGTGGTCTAAATGAAAATCAGAACGCATAAATGAACAAAAACATATTATATTATCACCAATATACTAAACATACGTATTAAATAGTCGGTAAACATAAAAGAAACCGAGCAGGCGGCTTCTGAGCAATAGAAGTAGGTACCAAATCTGTCATCCTTGACATTGACAAATAGGTGCCAAAGGAAAAGATCCGATAACAAAGACCACGAATTGTAGATTTAATAATGAGATTAAAGCAAAGTGTTATAAATTATCAAATCAAAAATTACACGTATGTTTATTTGAGATTTCACTTATCACCACATCGGAAAATTTAAGTTTCATGAAAACATGTTTAGAAAACAGGCTTGAAGTAATGTTTTTTTATGAATATAAGGGACGTGATGAGCAGGACGTTCAGTTGATGTTAATTGATACGCCCTGCCCATAACAATGCAGTGCCGCTCAGGATTCTTGAAAATCACAAAAATTCTGAGCGGCAATACAATTGCGCTCGTCACCTTGAGACATAAGATGTAAAGTCTCATTTGCCCAGTAATTTCACTACCTACGGCACCCGTCAGACCGAAACACAGTAATGCTTACACATTACTGATTCACGGCAGCAATAGGCGCCTTTGCGATACCCATAAATAGCATCCTGTGCAAAGAAGCCACTGAATAATTATCAACCTAGTCATATTATTTTTCAAATAGCATCAGTCTATGCTGGGAAGATACTGATATCTTGAAACTAAAAACGGTTTAATATTTTTGTTCGAAGGCACAGCCCTATCAATTAAGCCATACAATTATGCTCGGGCTTTTCTAGCGGGCTACGGCGAATATTCGTAGCCTCGGCATTCGTCACAACGCGGTGTGTGTTCCATCGATTGCACATCGCGGCACTGTTGGTAAATGGGTGCGGGTCATCAAAAGGGTTTTGCCGTGACAACATTTGCCTTTGTGGCTACACTACGCCGCTATATATAATAATTCACCGCTGTTGCGCGGTAGGCGATCTAGTTGCGTAGTTGTAGCCAAGACATTCGCGTTAACTCGCAGACGAGGTTTTTGGCACGACAGCGTGACACGAAATATCGCCCGACCATTATCGTGTTTCGTCTTGGGGCTACATTAAGCCCCAGCATGAATGATAAAGTTTTACCCAGTGCTTCAGATTTAACCTTCACTTAATCCTGAGTGGCATTGCTTGGTAATTGGCAGGGCATATCAATTACCATCAGCTGAACGTCCTGCTCGTCTCGACCCTTATTTTCATAAAAAAAACTCAAGGTTTGTAAAGAATATTTTGCAGCTTCCATAAGATGTCTGCGTATATTTTCATCTGAAATAACAAGGCTGACTGCGTCCTATCAAGATGTTGATGGATTGTGATAAGGTTAGTCTGAAGTCTTTGCCCTGTACTCTCCTCGAAACACAGTAACGCTTACACATTACTGCTTCACGACAGAAAAAGGTGCTGTTGTGGTACCCATAATCTAGCCGGCATCCTGTGCAAAGGAGCCTCCCTCTGGTTTTATCAATAAAATCAATCAACTATCTGTCAATAAATCAATAAAATGGTTTTTTTAAAGAATATCACTTGAATTTCAAAAATTCTTGATTACCGATAAATAGTTTGCCTAAAATAATCATTATTACTCTTCTCGGCAACTAATCAATACTAACAATATCAATTAGCCATTAAGTAAATATAAGGAAGTAATAATATTAGGAGTGTCACCACAGTCACGAAGCTCTGCCAATCAAGTAGACAATAAATAAGATTAGCAATCCACTCACCATTATTAATGAACAATCTGACTAAAACGTAAGTAATCAAAACAGGAAACCTGCAAACATTTTGTCCTGGGTTGTTCAATTTTATTAAATCTCGTGAAATTCGCTTCGACTTGCGCAGTACAAGTGATTTACTGAAGGAGTCTGGGAGTTAGTGTATTTAAAATACGAGAATTACATCATTCAGTTATCCTGTCAATTACTTGAATGAAGTCGTGAAGAATGACTTCATTGTTAGAGTCAGCGCATTTTTGTTCAAACATCCATACCTGATTCAATTTTTTTTTATGGAAAAGGAGGACAAAGTAGCATAAGGGTAATCACAAAAACTTGTGTGATGTGATTACCGCCGCCCACATTCTATTGCAACTCCAACTTCCAGAGGAATTACAGGAGCGTTGCCGGCCTTTAAGGAAGGAGTGCGCGCTTTTTTTGAAGGCACCCGTGTCGTGTCCCGGAAACACCGCACAAGGAAGCTCATTGCACAGATTTGTAGTACGTGGAAGAAAGTTCCATGAAAACCGCACTGTGGAGAACCACCACTCATCCAGATGGTGGGGATGATATCCTAATTTGTGGCGTGTTACGCGAAGGTGGGATTTGGCGGAAATAATCTGGGCGTCATAAACAGATTTATGACGCCCAGCTTCTTTGAGGCCAATTTGGCTTTGCCCTCCAAATGACCACGGAATTGGCAATCTCTCGAGATTTCGAGCCCCAGTATTCCGATAGTAGGCGAGGCTGGTATTTTTTGGGCTGGGATTTTTTTTAGTTGTAAACGCGTGAACTTGAGTCTTCTGGTGGTTAAATTGGACAAGGATCAATTTACCCCATTCGGTGACCTTCATAAGATAGAACTCGATAGAAGACACAAGTTTCTCCCGGCACTGGTCGACGATTTCCCGAGAGAGACCTGCATGGCCCGTGTATACGGCATCACCAGTGTTGGCGTCTACATAACAATGTATGTTGAAGGTGTCCAACATTTGTTTATTTATTAAATACAATGTAATATTACATACAGATTAAATCTAAAGGATAATTAAATCTAACATATCATTGATATGCAAAAGAAACAGTGTCGGAGATAGCACACAGCCTTGGGGCACTCCAGCGTTCACGGGCTTCGGGTTCGAGCAAAAACCATAGACAACGACTTGTACGCTGCGCCCAGTGAAGAAGCTGGAGGGCCACTTACATAAGATCTCGGGAAGCCCAAATGAACAATGTTTTGAGGGAAGCGCCTTGTGCCATACACTATCAAAGGCCTTCGCTATATCCAGGCTCACTGCCAGGCCTTTGCTTTTGATTGCCGCCACCCGTCTCTGTGCTACGTACACCAGAAGATCCCCTGCCGACTGAGCATGGCGAAAGCCGTAGCCGGAAGTACAGACTATTGAACTATTTAAAATATCACAATCACTACTTTAATCGATTTACTCAATAATCCCTAAAATAGTAATTGCTTACATCAGCATAATTGTTTCCTTTTTAACTCAGTAATAGGTTAAATTACAAACAAAGACTAAAAATAAAAAATATCATGAGTGTATTTTGTTGCGATTTCATAACAAAGACAAGAGTAAGGAGTCGACAGAAATTATTTATCATAAAAATTTCAAATTTTATTTCACCTGCCATCGTAATACTACCCGGGACCCTCGCACTTGTATTACTGAAATATGTCAGGAGCTCTTAGAAAGCCTACATTGCTATAATGTATCTCTTGAACTTCACACAATAGTCATCGCGATTGTATGCGAACTATAAAACGAAATGAGGTATTTTAGCATGTATCATACATAAGGAAATGTGGCTTCGACCGAATTTTTCGAATATTTCACAGTCGGTTTATCGAACACAGAGGCGTGTTTAAAGCCTCATAGAGTATGAGCACAGGTGGTTCCAATATTCTCGCCAATAGTACGGAGACGTGATCGGAAACCACAATGCTATTGGCAACTCGCGACTACTTCTTCAAATTATGAAAATATATCAAACAACCTTCTATCGTATTATAAACTGGAATTTTTCTATGATGACTACAAATAGTCAACGGTAAGAAAAAGAAATTTTATTAACTTAAATTTAGTTTTGAAATTTTTAATTATTACAAGAGACCGCCCGCGACTCTGCTTGGATTAGTTCTGTTTGCGTGTCATAGTCTAATAATTGAATAGAATTTTGTTCTGGGGACAGTGCCCCCGCCAAGTCAAGTAAAAATAAGCGGTACTTGACGGTGATTAATGCGAGTGTTACACATTTAAATAAAACACTTTTAAAAGATTAAAACGCGTGTAATTGTAACTGAGATCTGGAAAGGTCTTGAAACGTCGGGTTAACTAAAATACAAATGTAACTTTTACGCAAACATCTAATATAAAACCGTTACAATTACACGCGTTTTAATCCTTTAAAAGTGTTTTATTTAAATTAGTCGAAGTTTCTTAATTTTGTCCTCACTGACTGACCGATCATCAAAACTCAATGGCTCTTCTAGCAGATATAGAAGCTATAAATTTAGAATACAATTAGTGTTTAGTGTATAAATAAAGGAAAAAGTAAAATATTTTGTAATTTCAGTCCAGCTTTCTAGATACTTTGTTATCCAATGTATGATACTTAGCAAATGTTATTTATTTTGTATATCGATGGTGATGGTGTTTATCACAATTTATGGATCAATATTTTGATCACATATACTGACAGAACAGAGCGTGCTCGTCATTTGGCCATGGCAAATAATGAGTCGGGCTTTTAGTTAAAAGCTTTGCCTTCTGTGCCGATTGCAACACTAGTTGACAATATGACATTAATTTATTAACTCCGGCTAGGCATAAAACTTAATGAACCACATCAATGTACTACGTGGCGTTCAGGTATGCAGATGCTCTTGGGCGTCACGGGTTATCCTGCCTAAAATCGGCAGGCCGTATCAGTCAGCATTAATGAAGTCATCCGTAGGGCATTTGCTGCTCCTAATATACAAGCTGTTTAATAGCAAAATAGTATTTACCCGCCGCGATGGCAAGCGTCCTGATGGAAAGACGTTGGTGAATTGGGCACGGGAAAAGACGCTGGTTTCCTATGCGACTTGCGTTGACACTCTGGCTCCTTCTCAATCCCATGTTACGTCAGTTGGTGCTGGGGCTGCTGTTTCGACTGCCGAAGACAGCAAAAGTCGCAAAATATCGGTCTTAGTCAGCCATACATCTATATGCCGTTTGGTGTCGAGACACTTGGCCCGTGGAGCCCAGAGTCGCGGAGAATGTACAAAGTACTATCTTCGCGCCTCAATAAGGCTACTGGAAACCCAAGCGCTGTCAGCTATTTCGGTCAACAGATCAGCCTAGCTAACCAAAGCGGAAAAGCTGCCAGTATTCTTGGTATGCTTCCCGTAATGATAGTTTTAATTTAATATAATAATAGTATTGTAAATATACTTATAAGATTTGTTTTGTTTGAATACAATTGTATTAGATTAGAGGAGAGATTAGAGGTAGATTAAAAAATTGTGATTGTATTTAGTTATAATAAACAAATTGATTTACAATTTAAACAAACCTTCAACCACGTTGTAGCGTGGCTGGTTTATTTATATAACACGAATAATAATATCTAGTTTTGTATGCTTAATATTATGTATTGACTGTAGTCTCAGGGGATTAGACGCTATCCGACAAATGACTAGTAATAGATTGTTTGCCAAATCTATTCATAATTCTACAAAATATTTCGTCAACTAAAATATATGGTAATAAAATTTAGTATAGGAAGTATTTTCAATGATTAGATTATATAAAATTACTGGCTGTGAATACCAGCTTCGCCGGGTCTTGTTTAATTGTACAGTTATTTGTTAATGTTATAATAATCTATCATAACTTACCTCACAATATTTCATATAAAATATTTCTAGATCATTCTAAAATGTTCTAGAACAATCCAAATTATTTTAGATAGATAATAATCACACATTTTTAGAAATCACATGTTTCAACCCCCGTATCTTCTACACCCTTATATCTACTTGCAAACACGGTAGTAAACGATTGTACCTATTGCAACATGCAAACACTATGCGTTTGCGACGTGCAATTTTAGCTGCAAGGTGAAATAAAGTGATACACACTGCTATTTATATAAATATCTACAGATAATTTTCATAATTTTAACCTTAGATTAAGGTTTGGTCTGCGCTGCGCTCCAACTAGATACTTACAAGCCCAAATGGGCGTACTCGAGCTAGTCTCGAACAATGTCACACGTTGACGTGCTACTTGTTCTGTTAATCTTTAGTAATCTTTGAAACTAAAATGCCAGGTTGCGTAGTAAAACTTTGTAAAAAATTTGAATTTGAATTTGAACTACAAGAAATAAGGAAGACACTGGGATCACATAATTATCATCAGTAAGTATTTTGTATTTTATTAATTTCAATGTAAAATAACACGAAGCGTATGTTACAAAATTTGAAAGATTTCATTGAGTGTCAAGATACCACGCACACAAGCACCTATTAGTTGCCGCAATAAAGAAGCTATCGTTCTTAGGTAGTGCGGTATCTAGTCGTAGCACAGCGGAGACCAATCCTTAATCTAAGGTTTTAACAGTGATAGTTACAAGCATTTAAGTGACCGTTATTATATTTTGCATTAATCACACAAAATGAAATCTTACAAGTATATTATATATTTTTAAACTTTTATCTTCGCGGAACTTTATCTTTGTAATTTTTATGACGGATACTTTCGTTATATATTTTATTTATTTGGTGCTGATATTTCGATCCAATTGCATGAATCGTGGTCACGGCGGAACTGTGGAGGCGGCGAGAAACTCTTGACACATTGACACTTGACACTAATAGTACATCAATCTGTCCACGTGGCGTCTAATTTGTTTCGGTCTTTGATTCCCTAATTCAGGACACAAAATACTGACGACGTCTATATTTTGAGTCTTTTTGATGTAATTGTACTGCAGATTGACACCTCGGTGTTCCGCGCATACTTGCGCTGGTCTAAAACCATCCTTTCTACGAAAATTGCGAATTAGAGGACAAAGAAAGGTTAAATACCTTTGGTACCTCACACCATAGGTACCTCGCTTCACCATCAGTAATAATTGAATTATTTTTTATGGCTACAATGGCCCACTTAAATGTTAAACAATACCAGTCAGATAATATAAATAATTATACATAAATTATTCAAAGAATAAAATTTTACATTATAACTACTACTTGGAAAGTATTATGAGTAAAAAAAAATTTTTTTGCTATGAAATTCCACTTTTATTTACATTCTGTTATCACTTTTATTCAAACCGTATATTTTAAACTTTACTTAAACACCTGCGAAATTGAAAAATACAATTAAATATTTTATTAAGAACGTTTTTAATATTTCATTTAGTAATTTCATCTCAGCAGCCTCAGGGTCTTTTTATTTCCAAACTTTCAAAGCAATTACGGATTGAGAATTCAAGTTTCAAGTCGTCTCTGAAACTTTCATTTACAAGAATGAATTTTCAAATTGGAACTCTTCCCTTAGCCTTTTCAGTTCTAGAAATTAATAACTATTAACATTGTTAAGTTCCGTCCAAAATATAATATCATCTTATTTTTTGAGAATTATTTGAAAAATGAAATTTATAATGAAACTCAACCATTTCCCATTCAATTATGAATACAAAACGTATTTCAAATTTAATTGTTAACGTTGATAAAACACAGCAGTAGAAACACAGAGTGGATTACACAGAACTATCCTGAACATTAACATCATTTCCATCAGTTCGTGATAATTATTCAATAAAGCATGTCATTTGTCAACGCCGCCCGTCCAAATGTCATCACAGTCTTATGAGTTATGGCGCCGTGTTCCACCAATCAGTCGGAGTCACTAACTTTTTACCTGTCTGTCGTTACATCATTATTCATTCTATTGTGTGATGTCTGTTTACAACTGGTTTTTCATATTGACTTTCGTATACTTTTTATCTTTGTGGGATGCCTTTGTACAGCAGTGGACGTCTTCAGTGTAGAGATTACGACATCAGTGCAGTGATTCCATCAAATCACAATTTTTCAATAATTGCTATCAACTTACGGCCCTTCCCAATATTCAGTCAATCGCTTACTTGAGATAAAAATCGTAACTATCGTTGACTTTTCTGTCCCAATAAACTTATCGACGGTAACTCACCTTATCAGTGCACGCTGTCTGTCAATGGGACGACGTATAGCTTACCAGCGATATAAAATTTGTATGGAAATTTCAATTCACGCGTCCCAATATAAGGCGATAAGAATGACTTATCGGGTATGTTGGGACAGCTTCAGATTATTGACAGCTAATTATTAACAGTAGAAGGTAGTAATTTATCTCTATCTGTAGATAGTATATTGGGAACGGCCGTTAGATTGCTAGTTGATTTGGATGCAGTGGCGTAGCGTGCCTTTGCGGGGTATCAAGTTTGTTTGGGGGCCCTAATAAAGTGTAAAGATTTCTCACAAAAGAAAAAAAATATTTTAATATAATTAAATAAATATTTATTCATCATAATTATCTATCTGTCACTTTTTCCAAAATTTTTACAAGCAATTCAAATTAAATATACACTCTCCTTGCCTTTTTTTCGGCAAATGGATTTATTTAATCATTTATAGCTGATGATGACTTTAATTTTTCCAAAGTTTCTACCTCTATGAAAAATAGTGAATCTCGACGACCTATTCTTAAGAATGTACAAAACTTAAACCAAAATAAAACTAATAGGACATCTGGATTCGAACCGGGGTCTTCTGCTTTCCGGATTACACAATGTCCCCTAAGTTATTATAGTCTTGTATGTAGCCGCAAAATTTACCTTTGTATTCTAATGTTATCGTAGCTGTTTCCCATTAAAACACGGATAAAACTACATTTTTTTAAATTGAAACCTAGCTTGATCGATTTATCGCCCCTGAAATACCCTGTATACTATATTTTATGAAAATCGTTGGAGCCGAGATTCAGATTATATGTATACACAAGAATTACTCGTTTAAAGATATAAGATAAGATAATAAATATTCTGTACATGGTCTTCCTAGTAGTCTAAGCTTCGTGTTACCAACAACACAATAGAAGATTCAGTTCAGCAGGATGTACCGCGAGATAATATACTGTGAAGATAAGAGATAAATATTATCACATTACAGCTTCAAGCTTGAAAATCGTGTCTCTTACAACTGGCAAGTGGAATAAATCGCGATTGTCAGCGCATTCTTTTCGCGGCAAAGTAATTCTTTTTTACCTTTATTCTTGTACAATGTTAACAATTTGTTGTTGTTGTTTCGTTGGATGAAGCATTCCAACGAAAACGTATTAATTCTGCTAAATTATTAAAACCATTAATGTGTGAGTATTCATCAAAATCAAGAGAAGTATTAAATAAAGACCCAAAACAAAATAAGACGATAGACCGGGAACTTACGCGAGCTATAATAAGCATTTTAGTGTTTCCTGAATCAATTCCATAAAACGATAATTTTATTCATAGAGTTTCCGTTAGTATCGTATTGCTTACTTTGTTCGTGATTTGATTTGCTTATAATAATATATCACTGGCTTATTCCGAAAATTACACTTAACCTCTTTATTTATTCAGAGTCAAAGTTAAATGATCTTTATTCAATTAGGCTTAATGTAAGCGCTTTTGAATCTTCACTATCAATATATTTTCTATTAAATTACTGGATCTACCATATTATGTGCCAAAAAAGTAGTTCTGAGAAGAACATACAAGAAACTCTACGGCCACGATTGAGTAATAAGAAAGAAGCCTCCTGGCATAAGCATTCTTTATATGCTTAAAAGGAGGTTCTTGCCACTATTAGTTATGGAGAATTTATTAAAACCAATAAATAATTTTTATTTTATTTATTTATTATTTATACATAAGTTTATAAGATTTTATTTTAGTATTAATATCTCGTTACGTTAAATAAGTTTTGTTTTATTTAATAATATATTTAGCATGACGTCACAAAATGGCCCAACGGAAGACCAGCGTTGGTTTTCCAACCAGTAAACATGCCGATTTGTGACAATTTTTATAATTTATATAGTAGAAATATTTCTATTCTCTTTAAGATTTTCACAATATTTCATATATTTACTAAATTCACAAAGATTATTATTTTAATTATCAATAACCACGATCATCGCAAAAGTGATGAAATAGATAGTTATGTTTGTTAAATAGCATCCATTTCAAAATAAGTACAGAAAAGTTTTTAAATTAAAGTTCTTTGATGTAGTAAATGTACGTAGACCAAGTGGTAACTTAGCTAACTTTACATATAAACTTCTTGGGCATTCGTCTAAACTTTAGAAGGCACCTGAATGTTATTTCTGTGAGCTTCGGTACTTGTAATGAAGATAACCAGCTGGTTATATTAGTAGTATAGTTATTGAAATATGCCAACGAGCTGATTCTCTTCTTACTCATTTTAAAATGTAAGATTTGCAATTGATTGTAAGTGATATGCCCTCTCTACTATGGATGGCTTACTTTATACATATCAGATGGGTTAATTGAAAAAGTATAATCTTAATAATAAAAAAAGTATAATATTATTTATCTTTAAGTACTGGAAGACGCAATGTTGGTAGGCACAAGATGGACCGACGATCTGGTTAAGATCGCCAGAACACGTTGAATGAGGGCGGCGCAGGACCGAACGTGGTGGAAATCTTCGGGGGAGGCCTTTGTCCAACAGTGGACGTCTTTCAGCTGATGATGATGGTGATGATGATGATGAATCTTTAGGTTTGGTTTTTCCAATACGCTTGTATCCACGCTAGCTGCTTAACAAGGATTTTTATTTCATTGAGATTGTGGTCTAATAAACTCAAATAAAATTTACAGAAAAGCATAATAATATTAGTATATGTTTTTAAAACGCTAATTTTGTATAAGCTAGAAGATTTATTTGATAAGGTAGCGTACATGAGCTGCATTAATCTGTTTTCATGAAATAGCTACATAATGTTAATTAATAATCTTTATGAAGTCTTTATGAAAATTTAAAAAAATATGATAGTCCAAATCAAATCAAGATATTTTATTGCAGGTCACATTTTTACAAAAGGGTTATTATTTATTTTTTTATCCATTAGATGGGTAGACTATATGTGACACCCTGTAATGGCACAGCAATGTTTTATATAAAATAAATAAGTTTTATACATAAGAAGAAAGATATTAAATATACAGATAATACGACTATTATTATTAGTATAACTATTTATTTCTATGTTATTACTAATTCTCACACTTATTGTAATTAAAAAATTCGGGTAAATCGTAGAAGCATTTTGAAACTAATAAATTTTTAAGAACTCTTTTAAATAGAGAATAGGCTTCTCTTTATTTTTAATTTCGTTTGAGATGTGATTATAACTTTTTATTTCCATGTGGTGAGAGCTCGATGACACTAGTGATATGCTTGTTTGGGGTATTTTTAATTTGATTAATCCTATTGTCTGTTCATTTGTCTCTTCTGGCACGAGACTCAATAACGATACGTATTTTTTACAATTTTGTACAATGAAATCATGTTCTACAAATGGTCTTGCAAACAGTCTCAAATATAAGTAGCTAGTTAAAATTCTATCTTGCATGTGCTTAACATATTGCAAACTACAAAATTTTCAAATGAAATTACTGTTGCAATTTACACGCTACTTAACTATACCACTACAGTTCAAATTGTTTTAATTTTCTATTGGAACGAGCACAGAACCCGCTGTGGAAGAAATTACGCGGTTGAATTTTAAGTGCCTTTCTGGTATAAATTTAAAAAGGTGAGCTGGTGTTTAGTGCTCACGAAAAACAAAATAATAATATATAACTATAGAATAATACTCAATTTGAGACTATGATGATTTACCAGGCTCCTTTGCACCGGATGTCGGCTAGATTATGGGTACTACAACGGCGCCCATTTCTGCCGTGAAGCAGTAATGTGTAAACATAACTGTGTTTCGGTCATAAGGGCATCGTAGCTAACGAAATTACTGGGCAAATAAGACTTGACATCTTATGTCTCAAGGTGACGAGCGCAGTTGTAATTCCGCTAAGAATTTTTGGGTTATTCAATAATCTTGAGCGGCACTGTATTGTAATGGGCAGGGTTGTCAATCGATTACCAATAGCTGAACGTCGTGCTCGTCCAGTCCCTTATTTTCATAAAAAAATGATGATTCAAGAATTATAAATTAAATTAGTAAGATTAAAAAAATAATCTAATAAAATGTTTAAAAAATCATATAAAACTTTGAGATCTTTAAAAAACTTTTCAAAATTATTATATATATAGCAAAAAAAGAAAAATAATATTATGATCCCGGTCGATATATTATATAAAGTAGAAATAGAAGTAAATAAAAGAAGAATAAAGGATCACCATCATCATCATCATACTTTTATAATATTCCTATCTCTATCTAAAGAAGTGAATAAAGAAGTTAATTTATTTCCAAATTACCGTTAGATAATGGTTTGGGTCAAATAAAATAGGGATCAGTTGATACCAAATAAATTCATTATTTGAATAAATAAACATTCTTATTTCGTTTCAGTTTATGCTAGCCAAAGAGAATTTAAACAATACGTTCAATGCTAGCAATGTCATGCTGTCAGTTTAAACATACTTCATTGAAAACAGAAACCAAGAGTTCTTATTTACTGAAGTAGTTCGTAATCCGAGTAGGGTAGTTGGACTTGGATCTTGAAATGGGTGTCATATTTGTTATTGATACTCCCGAAAATCTCGAAAACGATACTCAATTTGATTTTATTGTAAAAGTCAGATCCGCCATTTTGGATCTCAAAATAGATGTCATAATCGTTATAATATAATATAACACTCACGAAAACAATAATTGCCCCGTCTGGACATGTTCGTGGGATGACTGCAGGGAAGAGTTTCTTAAGACTGGGGTAGAAGTGAAACTTCGACGGACAAAGCTTAAAAACACATATTTCAAAGTTTCCCGTCAATATTTCAACGAAAATTTTAAATAAATATTTCCAAGAAAAACATTCAATTAAATGTTGTTTAAAAATATTACATAACAGTCGTCATGTGTCTACATGTAATAATATTATAATATTGCATTATACACTGTATAGCTATCATACATATACTATACATAAAAATCTCACGCTTTTTACTTTTTTACGCTATGGAACGCCCCATAAGGAACTTCGTTCCAAAACTCCTTTTTTAAAGTCGGTTAGAAAAATAACGACACCATTATTGCTTCAATGGAGTGTACGCACACGACGTAGGTAAGTATTTTATCAACAAGGCTTAGTACATAGCTAAGCTTTGGCTTATCGCTTGCGGCCAGGCGGGCCCTTCATATGAACTGGACTATTGACTCTGTATGGAATATAAATCTTAAGTAATCATCTCCTTTCTACGCATTTCGCGAGGCTTCGATATATTGAATTAACCGATAAGATCCAAAGTATCGTTACCAACGTTTTTAGGGTTGCAGATAATGAATTTTGGTTTATTTTTTAGCTATAAAACGGTAGCCATGCAAAGCTCTTAACCAAATATATGATATCTAAACTAGTCGTCATATAAAATTATCACGACCACTTTATGGATATTTCTTCCAAAGTTCTTGGCGTGGCCAGCCACGTTATTATAAAATATTAAATTTTAATTTTATATGCTTTATATTCAATTGTCTTAGTCTTCCATACGTCCGAGTGAAAAATGCAACCGTTATAGGATAATTCTTGTGTCTGCCTGTCTGCGTCTCTAATTCGATGATGTCATCAAATACAAGGCCAATTGTAACAGCGACCTATTGAATTTGTATTTGCACAGACCGATGTTGACATCAAGTATCAAAACTATGAAAAAATAGTATATATCGTACCTAGGGAGAAAAGTAGGTCATTCTCACCCGCGGAATATTGAAACCAGAGCCGAAGGCGAGTGTAACAATCGTGTGTGGCAATGTCCTACTTATCTCACGTGGTGCTTATACGATTTATATCCCACCTAGATGACAAGCTCGCTTTTAGTCCCTGGTACGAGAGACAAGAGTCGTCTTGCCGGGAGAGAATCGGCCACTTTTCTCCCTCGTACCAGGGACTAAAAGTGAACTTTTCATCGATGTGAGACAAATTATTGTTAACTGATGTAGCTTCATGATGTTTATCAAGTGTTGTTGCAATATAATATGTAGGTTTTACATACGTTGCTATCCAAGCTCCGGATGGGCATTAAAACTTTTCATATTATGTTGAACATATAAAAAAAGTGAGTTCACGACGAGAATCATTACTCAAGTGAACGTGGCTTGAGTATTTTGCATCTTTAACTCACTGACACACTCCTACTTCATTTACTTCTTACATTTCCGAGGAGACTCAAGTTTTAATAACAGCTCTTGCTAACTTGGTAAATAGTACGACATAAAGATTTTTATTGACAAAATTTTATAAATTATGCGGGACTCGGAACGGTTGGCTCATTTGGAAAGAGCGTTGCGCGGAAGGTGAGAGGTCACGGGTTCGAGTGCCGCATCGTTCATAAAATTTTGTTTTCAGTTACATTTGTGTAATTACTCCCAGAAGTGAGGGTTATCACTTTAAAACTTAACAAATTGTTTAGATTAGCAAGAGCGACATCTCAAGTGAATTTCCTAATATATTATTAATAGCTAATATTGGGGTTGGTTATCAACTGTAAAGATCCTGTAGATGAGACGCCACAACCTGAGAGTTGAACAAAGCATACAAGATTTTATAAACGATACGTCACTCGAACGGTTGGCTCAGTTGGAAAGTGGGCTCGCACGGAACGCGAGAAGTCGCGGGTTCTAGTCCCGCAACATTCATAAAATTTTGTTTTCAGTTTTATTTGTGTAATAATGTATTTACATGCTCTGATTCCAAATTATTATTTCCATTTAATTCTTCAATTAACAATGATATTTTTTTTTAAAACATTTTTAATCACAAAATATAAGTTTTGATAAAATATTGTGATACGGATGATAAATAACATAAAAGAGTTAAATTATGATTTATTTGTGAATAAATTTGGATAGCTTTTATGTATTTCATAAAAGTATTTAGTTTGTTGACTATAATATATACATTTCTGCTATCGAATTGGAAGTAAAATCTTAGGTGTATAATTTGAAGTCGTTATATTAAGGCTGGGTTGCACATTAGCTATTATTGTGAACGATTAAGTCAAATTTAACGTTAACAGTATCGCTGACCTTAACATAGACTGCACCATCGCGTTCCTTTGCATAGTTAAGGTTAAATGGTTAAATGTGAAGTCAGTATCGTATAATTATAGTATATTAATAATAATTATAGTATATATAATTTGTTATATTTTAAACTTTTGATAGGTCGCTATTTAGCTATTTAACATTAACAATAGCTTTTTACACGCGGAGATTGGACGGTTACGGTTAACGTATAACATATACATGTGTCCTATAATGTCTAGCATATAATATATACATATAAATAAGCTTGAGAGTTCGAAAATGTATACCTAGGTAACACTGAAAATGTTTAGAAAATGAAAAACGGCATAATGTAGAAAGTTGCCAATACTTTTATTGTTTTTGAAGTAATCTCCGTTCCTCTCTACACATCGTTGCATTCGATGGAGTTACTCAGAAAATCCGTGAACCCATTCTTCCTTAAGGGTCTCTTCTACGGCATTTTCGTACGCTTTCACCTATTGCTTTGTTGTTGAGTAAGCCTACAACGAAAGTCATAATAAATCATTAACCAAACATTTTCTCGAGTTAGGTTCATTTTCACGTGTAACAAGAGTTTTAGATTTGCCGCCAATTCACAAAAACAAGTGACAAATGAATGCAATAATTTACATTAAGTTACCAAAGAGTTCGAAAATTGAAATTCAAAAAAAGTTTTCACTAGCAATGTTTCTAACTGGCCAGTTCTAAACATTTTCAGTGTTACCCACGTATAACTTCATTTAAACTTTATACATCTAAGCAAAATAAAGTCTCATTTAAGTCTAATTGGATTGCATACAATAAAACATGAACAATTATATTTAACTTTTAATAAATAGATATAGTAATTTTAACGAAACGAGTAATTCACGGAATAATCTTTTGATGTAAAGAGATTTAGATTGAATCGAGAAAGCTATTATTGTAACCGAAACTATCAAGAAGTTTATGTTTGAATGAATCAAAATTAGTAATAAACTCATTTATATACCTTCAGTATCAGAATACCCTGAAGTTTTGGAGTTAAAGTAAAAAATTTGTGAAAACAATAAACAGCTATTACCAAATTATGCAGATTTTGTCAAAATATTTGGAGATTAAATAATTTCTGTAATACTATATAATAAAGGCTTCTAATTAATTGCTGAGAGCTTCGTATCTCAGACTCGGTAAAAGCAGAAGTCAGCTTTATAAACCATATTTCTCTGAGTTATGTCAATTTTTTTCCAGATTGTATTGGATGAAATATCTCCTTACAATCAAATCTTAAGTTGGAAACGACGTAATGTTATAATTCACGATCTAGTGACGAACAATGAGTTCATTTCGACTTCGTTTTTTGTTAAATTTTCATACAAACCATATATCAATCATGTGGATTGATCAACCACAACCAAGCTGTCGTGTGCGAGTCCGACGAGCCTTTTTAATGTACTTATTTGCTCAGAACCGGGCAGTGAAATTAAAGCCCTTTTAAAACGAAAGGCGGTGAACTCATGCCTAATGTGCACGTATCCCTACAAATATATCAATTGTTTATTTGTTACGCATTTACGCCTAAACCACTAAACCGATTTTGATGAAATTACAGAGATAGACAAGAGCTTGACAAAGGACAAAGGCTACCTTTTATCGCTAATAAATTCGTTTTTATAAAAGTTCGTCAGTATCAAAGATAGCACTAAAAAAACATTTGTATTAAGGCACTTGATAATAAATAAATAAATATTTGTTCTAGCAATTTTAATATTGAGACATGTGTGAGGATGAAAAAGGGGGATGCAAGTTGCATAGTAAGTAGTTTATAAAAATGTATTAACCACAGCAGTTTATATATGTATTATCTGCAAAGTGAGTATGTTAAAAAATAAAAAATGCTGCAAAAGTCGCGAAGTCGCGAGTATTGACGGAATGAACACTCAAGAAAACTCAAAACATTTGGAAAATTTCAGATTGTTTGAAATACTTTTAAAAATTATAGAATATAGACAAAACAAAATCTAACTCTTAATAAACTCCTTATATAATTCATCACTGATCACGGAAATCACTGAAAATTAAAAGCGATGATAAAAAGCACATTAAAGATTATCCATACTCCATTCAAAGTTACAACTTGTATGATTGATCGTATATATCATACAAATATACACCAAACAATAGGATGTTTGATAAAATTCGATTGCAGTTTGTTTACAACACGTACATAATAAGCCGTGAAACGTAAAACGGAATGCTTTCTAACTAACTCGGTGAACTACGAACTCTAATTCAGTGTGAATGTAGTTATCCTTAAAGTTTAATTCTACCGTCTAATCGATTTAAATAAACAACTAAGTAAGCCTTTCAGTATTGTTTTTATGACAATAAGGGATGACTAGATGACGTTCAGCTGATGGTAATTGTTAATTGTAAACCCAAAAAATTTTGAGCGGCACTGCATTGTAATGGGCAGGGCGTTCATATAATAAAAGATTCCTACGGTTTTATCACCTCTCCGTTGAACAAACCACTTGCATCTTTGCAATACACTTAGAATCCAGAATTCTCATAGGGTATTTCTTGTGTCTGCCTGTTTGCCCGTCTGTCAAGGTTTCATAATATATGGAAATATAGGTCGCCCAGTAAAAACGAAATCCCATTTTTCTTCCGATCCATTAACATTAGCATGCATTTCATTCTCTACCTTTCATTTGAGATAATAACGTATAAGTAATGTTTTCCATTTACCTATGTTTTACATCTGAAAACAATATGTGTATGTAGTAATTTCGCTACGATAAGACGAAAGAAGATTCTTGTTTCACTTTAATAAAAGGAAATCAATTTAGCTTCAGAAGAAACGTGGGTTTATTGAAGCAAACAAGCTACCTAACAAACATTAGTCATACTCTCTTAATGTCATCTTTTTCTCTTATGAAAATAACGTTCAGCTGATGGTAATTGATACGCCCTGCTCATTACAATGCAGTGCCGCTCAGGATTACTTAAAAACCTAAAAATGCTGAGCGGCACTAAATCTGCGGTCGTCACCTTGAGACATAAGATGTCAAGTCTCATTTGCCCAGCAATTTAAATAGCTGCGGCGCCCTTCAGACCAAAACAAAATAAGACTTACATATTTCTGCTTCATTGCCGAAAAAGGCGCCATTGTGGTACCCATAATCTAGCCGGCATCCGGTGCAAAGGAGCCTCCCACTAGTAAATACTAGATTATGTTGCTTGTTGCTGATTTGATAGTTAATTAAAAAAATTACGTATTAAAACGATCATTGTTAAATTTATAAAGTGTCGAAAAACTACAATTGTCACCTTTAAATTTTAAAGTTTTAACCGGCATTAATTTGTAAAAAGTCCAGTTTCATCAGCATTAAATATCTCATCATCAAAAAATTGTCTTCGTAAATTTGGCCACACATATATCAACCAGTTTTTGTTGAATTTTGATCAACAGACGAAGATTCACCGACAATTTTTCCCGCCACAATGTTATGTCGAACTTTAAAACGACTGATCCAGCTTCAAGAACAATTGAAGTCGAGAATACCAAAACGCGCGGCATAACCATTTGCCTTTTCCTGTAGCATAGGGCCGCTGACAGGTATTCCTTTGTTTCTCATGTTTTTAAACCACTGAATTAATGCTTGATCAACATTTTCTTGTCGTGATTTTCGAAGCCTCTTCGGTTTCAAAACATTTGAATTGAACGACTGCTTAATGCGGTTCTAGTTTTTAAAAATCATTGAAATTCGTCGAATGACCCACGCCAAATTCCTTTGCGAGACATGAGTTAGATTCTCCATTTTCTCATCTGCATATTATTGCACCTTTCTCCTCAATTGTAAATGCTTTTCCGTCGTTGAGATGAAATTTTTTTCACAGTAACAAACGAAAATCAACGTGTGACCTTCAAGCGTCAATTACCCACTGAGATTCAAAACAAAAACGAGTCACGTGCCGAACGTCGTCGGGAATCAACGAACATTACCGAAGGTGTACAGAATCATGTCGGTCATTATAACCGGACATAATTTATTAAAAATGGGTCATAATAAGCGACATGTCAATGTAAGGGAAGTCATTATATCCGACTATTTATAAAGAATTTCATATGAAAACCAAACTTCGTAGTATAGTTACGTCATAATAACCGGTTGGTCAATATAGGCGGAGTCATAATAAACGGATTCTACTGTAATCCATACTGCAAACTCTTCTTTTAGGCAGAGTTTTCTTTCGTAGACTTTGAACATTACTGCCACGAAATAAGGTGTGAATTTGAATGAATATTTTCATGTTATCAGTATTATTTAATGTATACGTATATACAACACCGCTCGTACATTTTTGACGACCTTTTACTAGGTGATTGGGAGTCTAGTTAGTTTACTACACAAACTATAACAATGGCTTCTTTACCTAAAGCTGTACTTAGTACTTATCTAGTATAAGGTCGTGTTATAAAAATAGCTCAGTTTTTCCTATATAATATATAGGTATGTAATTGTAATTAATATTTAAATTAATATTCTTTCATTGTCAAACCTTCATTAGTTGTAGATAGTAATGTATACGTTGGAACACCACAACATAGTCAAACCTACTCAGTATATAGGTAATAAATAGGTAGCTATCATGAATGGTATCTTCTTTATAATAATAATCACTTTAAATTAGATTGTTTCAGCATCTTTAGGACGCTTAAAAAAACTAAAATTTGGTTCTCAATGACCTTTAATATGCATTGCTTTTTTTTATGTTTCTCCATTTTTAAAATATCGGTTGAAGTATGGTGATAACAAGGCTCGCACGTGCGTCACTGCTCTCTCCTGAGTCCCTACTGGCTGGCCTACTGTGCAGAGGCCGCCGCACGTACTTATGATTTCGATACCTACGTGGGGAGTGAAAGAAGCCTGCAGAAATCGGGGTTTATGGGACTTACGCTCTTATTGCCAAATATTTTCGATTGAGTAATGGATATCCCACAGCCTTACAATTTTTTTTTTATTTTTTTTTATTTGGGACACAAAACAATTACACACTAGATGATTATTTTAGAGGAAGAAATAACATAAGTAGTACTAAGTGCATAACCAACGACAATGTCCACGGGTTACTATATAAGTGTTAGATAACAATTAAGAAAAGTAGTTATTACAAACAGATGTTGCTTACAATATTATTATGATGTTACATATAAGTCTCCAGTGAGACTATTTATAGAATATTTAATTTCATAACAATGAGATTTAAGTTTAAATTTAATTAAATAACATTAATTTAGTTGATGCTGTTTCAATGTGCTATTAATTGCTGGTTTGAATTGAAGTTCCAATATACCTAATATGTCAATATCTGAAAAGATTTCATTGTAATAGGCGTTGCAGAGGCGCGCGTTTGCCGGAGTAGGTTCGAATTGGGCTAATTGCAAAAAGGGGACGCTTTCGTACACTGCGCTGACATACAACTCTTGGGACCTGGAAGTTTAGATTGTGTACTAAATGACAATATTATGAGTATTATAACTAAAGAATCTCCTGTGTCACGTTATTATCGGACATTTATCTGGAGTTTCATCATCGTGATACGGTTCTTTTTATTTATAATTGAAGAGTTTATTTTATAATTAAATTGTTCGTTAATTATAGATATTTTACAAGACTGTGCAAAAAATTTAAGAAACTCACTAATAAATGTTGAACAGATAAGGTTGCAAGCTTAGATAAATTTATACGTCCAGATAAAATGTGGCAGCTGTACAATCTTCGAAAAAAATAGGAGGTAACTGTTAACCTCTGTTTTCAGCAAAGTACGAACACTAAAACAAAGTCGTCATGCGTTGCCTAACAGCAAGATCGCTGGAATACGTTGGATGAGGGCAGCGCAGGTACAATCGTCATGGCGATCTTTGGGGGAAGCCTTTATCCAGCAGTAGACATCATCCAGCTGAAATGATGACGATCTATATATGCAAGTAATCTTAACATATATATTTCTTTTGTGCGTCTGTTGTAAGTGAACTCCTCCTAAACGGCTGGACTGATTTTAATGAAACTTGCTGTGTGTCTTCAGGTGGATTTGAGAATGGTTAAGATTCACAATTGAACTACCTCCTAAACGGCTGGACCGAGTTTGATGATTTTTTTTGTGTTCCAGTGAATTTGAGATTGGTGTGTGTCTTCAGGTGGATTCGAGAATGGTTTAGATTCACAATTGAACTACCTCTTAAGCGGCTGGACCGATTTTGATGATTTTTTGTGTGTTCCAGTGAATTTGAGATTGGTTTAGATTCTCAGTTCCGTCCATATAATATGATCTATGTTAGGGAACTCCTTCTAATGGCTGGACCGATTTTTCAAATTTAAGACGTGTGTACAGGACAACGTCTGTCGGGTCCACTAGTCATATACACATATTTATTTCATTTACGTATTCCAACGAAAGAGATCCACAAGGTTCATGAAGGGTTTACATGCATTGAGTGCAAATAACTTACAACCCGTAAGCTCCACATAAGATAGAGTTTTCATGATATAATAAAATCTCAATGCATCCTCACATCATGAAATAATCTGTAGTCAGCTCCAATTTTTATTATCTTACAAAACGTGCCGAGGATAGCAATACGGGTCTGGTCTTAGGCGGCCGTAACAAAAACGTTTTACTGTTCTTAAGATTTCTAAAGAATGTTAATTTTATTCATAGAGTCCTCCACAACTGTCTTGCCATTATCGTGTCTTAATTTAAACAAGATTCAGTAAGAATCACTTTATTTACAAAAATTTAAGCAAATGAAAGTCATGCGTCAAGAACTCGAATAAGGTGATACGCTTGTTTACAAATCACATGGAAATATCCAAAAAGGTTGCATGAAACGTTTGACGCTACCATGGAGGGGTATGAAGGAATTGTTGCGTTAAACGGTTAACGGTCCTGGTGATGTTTTTTTTTGGAAAAGGAGGACAAACGAGTGAACGGGGCAACTCTCCTTAAGTAATAACCGCCCACCACATTCTCTTGTAACACCAGAGGAATCACAGGAGCGTTGCCAGCCTTTCAGGAAGCTGTATGCGCATTTTTGAAGGTAAGATAGGTATGATCCTAGTGCCTGCGCCGTCGCAGTAGCGGATGTGATACTACAGGCTATGGATATTTTTATACCAAGCTCTGTAGAACCGATCGATGAGATCACAGCCCTGGTTTGATGCGTCAGCTAAAGCAGCATCTGACTGCAAAATACAGGCGTATCGAACTTGGGTTGCAGCGCTGGGCTCAAAGGATCCGAACTGCAAAGTTCTGAAGAGGGAATGTAACCGTGCCTCCAGATTTTTAAGCGGCAAATCGCCCGTGCGAAATCGAAGCACATCGTCGAAATTTTTGCCTCCAACTCGACTCTTGACGACAACGGCAAAACACCGTCGACCATCCCGCGGTGTCAGAGCTCTATGCCTGAAGCACAGTTCAGACAGAAAACTGTTAGGCGGGCTCTGTTTTCGTTGGACGTCAGGAAATCGAGCGGGCCGGATGGCATTTCTCCAATCGTGGTTAGAACGTGTACCCCTGAGTTAACGCCGCTCACGCATTTATTTCTACACTCATATACAAAAGGCGTAGTCCCTGACTCATGGAATGAGTGTGCATCCGATCCAAAAAAAAAGGAGACAGTTCGGATCCGGTAAACTACAAGCTTATAGCTATTACCTCCCTGCTCTTCAAAATCATGGAGAGCATTATTAACCGCAAGATCTTGGTATTTGCTCTGGAAGGTCTTATGACACAAGGCACTTCTCGCAAAAATTCCATCATTTGGGCTTCCTGAGAGCGTATGCAAGTGGACCTCCAGCTTCCTCACTAGGCGCAGCTTTCAGCTTGTAATCGACGGTCATTGCTCGAATCCCAAGCCCGTGAACTCTGGAATACCCAAAGGCTGTGTGCTATCTCCCACACTGTATCTTCTGCATATCAATGATATGTTGGACACCTCCAGCATATATTGCTACGCAGACGATAGAAAGGGCGATGAAATATACACGGGCCATGCAGGTCTCTCTCGGGTAACTTGTGTCTTCGTGTCGGGAAAATTTAACCCCAGAAGACTCAATTTTGCGCGCTTACTACTAAAAAAATCCAATTTGTCGTATCACCGCTGTTCGACAACACTTCCCTTACAGACTCGCCTAGTATCGGAAATCTGGGTCTCGATATCTCGAGCGATTGCTAATTTTGCGGCCATCTGGAGAGCAAAGCCAAATTGTCTTCGAAGAAATTGGTCGTAATAAATAGAGCTCAGCAATACTTCAAGCCGGCCCACATTCTAACGCTGTATAAAGCGCAGGTCCGGCCACATATGGAGTATTGTTTTCATCTCTGGTCTGGCGCAGCGCAGTATCAGCTCGATCCATTTGACCGCATGCAACGCAGACCAGTTCGAATTGTCGGGGACCCGGGGCTCTGTGAACGGCTGGATCACTTGGCATTGCGAAGAGAAATCGATTCATTGTGTGTCCTATTCCGCATCTATCATGGGGAGTGTTCCGAAGAGCTGTTTCACCTGATTCCTGCCGCCGAATTCCACGTGTGCACGACACGCCAATAGTTAGGATATCATCCCCACCATCTGGATGTGTAGCAGTCCTTCACAGTGCGGTTTTCAAAGAGCTTTCTTCCACGTACTACAAAGCTGTGGAATGAACTTCCTTGTGCGGTGTTTCCAAGATGATACGACATGGGTACTTTCAAAAAAAGCGCATACACCTTCCTTCAAGGCCGGCAACGCTCCTGTGATTCCTCTGGTGTTGCAAGAGAATGTGGGCGGCGGTGATCTCTCGCTCGTATATACGATACGCTCGTTTGTCCTCCTTTTCCATAAAAAAAGGTCATATTGTCCCGGAAACATCTCACAAGGAAGCTCATTCCACAACTTTATCGTGGTGGTGATATCCTAATACATAAATGTTATATAAGACGCAAAGCGCTGGATAGGCTACACACTCCGGAGGGACCCCAACCATATACCGAGGCCAGCCTTAGACTGGAACCCTCAAGGAAAACGCAAACGTGGCCGTCCAAAGCAAACCTGGAAGTGGACTGTCATTGACGAAGCGAAAGACATTGGAAAGACCTGGAGTGAAATTAAGAGAGATGCTTAGGACCGATAGCGATGGAGATGCACTGTGGATGCCCCCTGCCCCAGCTAGAGGATAAAGGAATTTAAGTCAAGTACGTCAAGACGCAAATGGCGCAAAGGAGTATCAAAGTATGCTTTAGTTTGTAAATTTTACCGATTGGTTGTTGCATCAAAAGTCAGGTAATATCGTCACATACAAATTCAAATGGGCCTTATGAGAAAGCTCATGGTCGCTCAGAGGGCAATGGAGAGGGCTATACTCGGCGTTTCCCTGCTAGATCGAATCAGAAATGAGGAGATCCGTTGGAGAACCAAAGTCACCGACTTAACCCAAATGATTGCGAAAGTGAAAACTTTGACTGGCGACCACGTACCGGAAGGCGCAGTGTTTGTAGGCCCCCCACAAGATGGACCGACGATCTGGTCAAGATCGCCAGAATACGTTGAATGAGGGCAGCGCAGGACCGATCGTCGTGGAAATCTTTAGGGGAGGCCTTTGTCCAGCAGTGGATGTCTTCCGGCTGATGATGATGATGATACAAATAAGTGGGATTTATGTTTATTTTTTAATAACTACTATACATAACTATTTTAAATCGTATTACGTCATCAACGTCATTTATTATCTGAAATATTTGCGGGCTTCTTGCGATTAAAGAGATAAATAAAATTAATTATGTCAAGACATTTATATAGGAAATAATTAAATTTTATTAAAATATATGGATTACTAGAGTGTACAAAATTTTTATTTAAATGATAGCTTACGTTATAAACAATTTTTTATAATGTTCAGTCTATGATATAAGATAAATAATTTGGAACAGTATTAAAGACACACAATTTATCATGATCATTATGATAAATAATATTTGTAATTTTTATATTACATATTGTCCTATTTCTATATATTTATAATATAAAATATTTTATCTATATTGTATCTACAAATTGAATTTTAAGCCAACTATGAAATCAACTGCTTGCTAAATTTGAAAAAAAATTTAAATTGTGAAATTGGTAAAAATTAAAATTGTGGTAAATTTTCATATTCTATCCAGTAACATTTATATGATGGATATAAAAAGCTACTCTCTGAGATATTTTCAACTATATATTTAAAGCTAAACAGATGCCTACCTATAGATTTTTTATGACAATAAGGGACGAGACAGTACGTTCAGCTGATGATAATTGTTACGCCCTGCCCGTTACTGCTCATGATGCGAACTCAGGATTCTTGAAAAACCAAAAAATTCTGAGCGGCACTACAGTTGCATTCGTCCCCTTGAGATATAAAATGTTAAGTCTCGTTTGCCAAGTAATTTCACTAGCTACGGCGCCTTTCTGACCGAAACACAATAATGCTTACACATTAATGATTCACGGCAGAAATAGGCGCCGTTGTGGAACACATAATCTACCCGGTATCCTGTGCAAAGGAGCCTCCCACTAGAAAAGTAGAGTCATTAGATTCAAACAGCTTATATTTTATTTTATGTGAAGTCTAACATTACGAATAATTGAATCTTCATTATCAATACTCAAATCTCCATAGACGACTGTCTTTGCTGAATAAATTGTTCTGAATGTAGCATTGCATTATTTTTCATCTAGTAAGAGATTGAATGCATTCTTTACATCACTGCACTTTATACTTACTGATTCAACTTTTAGAATGGTTTTGAACAATGGACATGACTTACAACGGATTGGATTGCTTAGGCTATGAATAAAATTGCTTTTTTTAATTCAAATATAAATTAATTTACTTTTTGATTTTATATTTGTTTATTTTCAGTCACTTCGCTTTTTATAATTACTGCAATTTTTATAATTACTGTTCAATAGATTTTCCAATTGCTGCGTAATAAACTATTAATTGTGTACTGGAGTATAGGAGATTTTTTTTTATATGAGAGGGGGCAAACGGGCAAGAGGCTTACGGGATGGGGAGAGGTGAGGCAACCGCCCATGGACATCCGCAACAACAGGTGTGTCAAGAAATGCGTTGCCGGCCTTTAAAGTGGGAGTATGCTTTTTTCTTGAAGGTCCCTAAGTCGTATCTGTTCGGGAAGACCGCTGCCGGTAGTTGATTCAACAAAGTGGCTGTGCGAGGCAAGAAATTTCGAACAAAACGCGCGGTTGTGGAATGCCAGACGTCTACGTGATGCGGATGGTACTTTGCACGTAATGTCCGATGGTGGAATTCGGCCCCTGGAATCAACCCGAACAGCTCCTCTGAGCAGTCCCCGTGATAAATGCGGTAGAAGATGCAGAGAGAACCCACATATCTACGCAATGCTAGAGAATCAAGCCGATCGGAGATGACTTGATCGTCGATGATTCGAGCCGCTCTTCGTTGTATGCGGTCAAATGGAAGAAGCTGGTACTGGGGAGCACCCGCCCAGAGGTGAGAACAGTACTCCATGTGAGGCTGAATTTGCGCCTTATAAAGTTGCGAATGCTACGAGTATCTTGGACACAACGCCGCACAAACGTCTCGATACTTGAAGAGCTCAAGGTGAAAGAAAGGCTTTCATCTATAGTCAGAGACCGTATCCTCAGATACTTCGGACATATCACGCGACGTGGAGCTCATGCCATAGAGAGACTTGTTGTTCAGGGAAGGGTCAACGGCAGTAGGTCAAGAGGACGCTCCCCTATGCGCTGGACAGACCAGATCAAAACCCTAACCAATACTCCCCTCAACACATGTGCCAGAGAAGCAACAGCCAGGGATAACTGGCGTAGAATCGTTCGTCGTTCGACGTGACCAAGACTGCTTTGTCAAGAGTAATCCGACGAAGAAGAAAAGTTGCAGGTGGTGGCTTTTAGTGAAGTACTGTCTCGCCTTACTAAGTACACCAAGCTTTTTAGAGGCCAGTTTGGCCTTCTCTTCCAAGTGACCACGGAACTGAACGTCGCTCGATATATCGACGCCAAGTATGCCAATACAGGCTGTGGCAGTTAGAGGAGTGATCTCGAATCGAGGGGATACGACAAAGGGATACTTTTTAGTGGTGAACGCACAAACTTGTGTCTTCTTGGAGTTGAATTGGACTAAATTTTGTCGGCCCCATTCCGAGACTTTGCAAAGCATAGTCTCGATTTCAGACTTAAGTTTGTTCCGGTTCTCGTCGACGCTATCCCGGGACATGTTGGCACGGCCGGTCTAGGAAGCATACCCTGTGTTGTCGTCTGCATAGCAATTAATATTGCTGATTTGCAGCATATCATTGATATACAGAAGAAACAGCGTAGGGATAGCACACAGCCTTGCGGGACACCAGCGTTTATATAGACACCGCTGAGTTTCTTGCGCCCATTCTTCTCAGGTCTGAGGCAGTCTCTTTTGAATGGGTGGTAGGTTTGACGTTTAATAAGTGATTATAAATCCTATTTTGAATAAAAATATTTGAATTTGAATTTGAATTTATGGGTTTTAAGTCGTAGCATGCACCGTTGATAACAACCTTGATGCTCCGATCAGCCAAAAAGCTAGTGACCCATAAAGGCATAAAAGGCATTTATTTTCTCAAAATTGATTCCTTTAGAATTGTTTTTGATGTCATTTCTTATGCTACTAGATACTACTACCGCTTCGGAAACAAATGGCGCTCTGAGAGAGAAGAAGCGGCGCAAGAAACTCTTCCAGCATTCCTTTTTTTTGCGCTCTTTTCAATAAAAATATACAATATTGTACAGTCATTTCTATTGCTATAAAATAATCACAATCTAGTCCCAGGCTGTCCGATCATTCTGATATTCAGCAGTGGAGTAATAGGATTTACGACAGAGCCATTTTTTTATAAAACATTTAAATTTATTGATAGATAATGCCTGAACAGTGGCTGGAACTTTATTGTAGAAGTGTATACATTTACCCTTAAAGCTATTATGTATCTTATGAAGCCTACTAGAATTAGTTACAAGCAATCCCTTATTTCTAGTGTTATAATAATGAAAATCACTATTAAGAGCAAAAAGGTTTGTGAACATATATTAAATTTTCATAAATGTACTGACAATGAAGTCATAATATTTATTTCTTTAAATTTTTCTTTGAGAGACTGTCTATAACCAAGCTGATATATAGCACGAACAGCTCTCTTTTGCAGTGCAAACACTATATCAATGTCAGCAGCATGACCCCATAGTAATATACCGTACGTCATGAAGCTGTGAAAATAACTAAAGTACACTAATCTAGCGGTCGCAACATTCGTGTACTCTCTAATCTTTCTAACTGCATATGCCGCAGAGCTGAGTCTATCTGCTAGATGGATAATATGTGCACCCCACTGAAGCTTTTTATCTAACGTGATACCCAAGAAGACCGTAGTGTCCACAAGTTCCAATCTCTGGTCATTTATAAGTACGTTGGTTTGTACCTCCGCTTTGTTTGGTGTAATGAACCGTAAACACTTTGTTTTTTTACTGTTTAAGTGCAGATTATTCGTCTCAAACCAACGCACTATCTTTGAGAGTGCATTGCTTACCTCTTCATCAATATCCGCACGTCGCTTCACTTTAAAAATAAGTGAAGTATCATCAGCAAACAATACAATCTCATGGCTCTCATCTATCACAAACGATAGATCGTATATATATATAAGGAACAAGAAAGGACCGAGAATAGAACCCTGTGGAACACCTATTCCCACAGGTTTACTCGAAGACCGTTTGCCATTGACATCGACTATCTGAACTCTTTCGCTTAAATATGATTTTAACAGATTTAGGGCTCTATTTCTCACTCCATAATGTTTTAGTTTTAGGAGTAAAGTTTCATGGTGGACGCAGTCAAATGTTTTGACAAATCACAAAAAATGCCCAATGCATCCTGTGACTCTTCCCAGGCGTCAAAGATGTGCTCAATGAGTCTAGAACCCGCATTAATTGTTGATAAGTCCCTAGTGAAACCAAACTGATTTTTGTTGCATTTTTAGCTGTTGAAGCAAAAGTTTTTCAAAAATTTTACTAAAAACAGGCAGCACTGAAATAGGTCTGAAAACAGGGTCAAAAGAACTGCCCGATTTAAACAAAGGTATAACTTTGCTGTATTTCATGAGGTCAGGGAACACACCCTCATCTATGCATTCATTAAATATTATTGCTAATTCAGGTGCTACAATGTTAAGTATGTATTTTAAAATATTAGTTGAATGGCCCCATAGGTCTTTTGCTTTTTTAGGTTAATTAATTTGAAGATTTTTATTATATCGCTACCTGTAACATACTTAAATTTCAAATCAGTGGAAGATACTAGTACGTGTAATTTAAACATATCATATGCTGCTTTTGGCGAAGAGTTAAGTTCTTTGGTCGTGACAATCGGGATTTCGGAGAAGTATTTATCAAATTCATTTGCAATTTCTATTTCTGAATTTATAACGCGATTATTAATATTTAAACAGATAGAGGTGTTACGGCAATTCGATCTACCAGTTTTATTGTTAATTACACTCCAAGTCGCTTTTTCTTTATTATTACTGTTTTTAATTTTATCTGCAATGAAACGTGTTTTTGCTTCATGACAAACTACTTTAAGGAGCTTGGAGTATTTTTTTACATATATTTTAAATTCTTCACTATTATTGTAATGTTTCTCATAATAAAGGTCATATAAGCGTTTACGACTTTTGTGGATACCCATTGTTGCCCAATCATTAAAACAATGTTTGTTGTTTACTGTCACCGTTACTGGAGTAAAAATCCTGTCAAATTCCTCACAGAAGGAATTGAAGACTAAGTTATAGTGAAAATTAGAAGTTTCACAACAGTGTAAAAATTGTATCGTATTTACCAAATTATTTCTAAACCTCTCAAGATGGCTACCCGTAACTGGTATAATCGTCACCTTTTTTGGTCTTACATTGTCCAATCTTGTATTTACTTTTATAAGTTGCCCACTATGGTCGGACTGAAGATTATTAATTATGAGTTTACTAGTAATAGTAACATCTGTAAAAATATTATCTAAACAGGTTGCTGTTGTAGAAGTGATTCTAGTAGGTTCCCAAAATACATTGAACAAATTAAAACTTTGAAATAAATTTTTAAGGCTAGTACAATTGGCCGAAGGTTCAAGCAACTTTATATTAAAATCTCCACACACTATAATTGACTTGCTGGTTTTGCTAAATTTTGATAGTACCTCCTCCATTCTATGTTAGAATTGTTCATATGATGCAGTAGGGGGGCGATATACACTTACAATAATAAATTACTCTAGTTCTATACAAGCTATCTCAAGTTGTTCTGTAGAGAGATTAACAATATCTCTTCTATTTTTACATTTTAATCTATTATTAATAATAATTAGGGAACCTCCAGGTATTGCCCTACTTCTACAAAACGAACTGACTACTTTATGTTTTCTAAAACTAAACTCAATCTAATTCCTTACTTGAGATACCTTGTATATTCTGGTGAACAATATTTATGAGCTTTATATTATGATTATCTATAGCAGTAACATTTATATTTGGTAAATGTTGCCTAATTCGTATGATATTGCAAGAGTTGTCCTCCCTTGTCAAATAACTTAATTTAAATTAATTGAAGAAAAATCTTCATTGTTATATTTTTGTACATTAGTACTAATACATTCCCCAATAGAGGCTTGTATGTCGATTATTTTACAATTTTGCCCAATAGACGCATGTTTATTAAATAATACTACAGAGGAAGTAGTTTGTTGACTAAGACTATAAGCAACTAAAGTAGCCAGCTGTCGCTTAACTCTAAATGGTAGGTATAGGTTACCATTGGTTATTTTCAGTTTATAATTAATGAATTTATTTGTGTCAAATAAAATTAAATTTTCATTGTTGTGGAATGTCGCATTATACAAAGTTGTATTTAATTTAAATATTTTTCTATTTTGCCTGTGTGTCACATCCGAGGAGTATGGAAATGTACACATCATCACTTTAGATTTTGTGTTATTGGAAATATTGATTAATTCTTCTATATTTTTAATTAGGTCCTTATTTCTAATATTATGAGAGTTAATAACTTTCATAATATTAGAAATATAATATTACAAACATTATACCTATGATCGTTTTTTCTTTTAGATTTATTTTTGGTATGGAATTTATGAGGTTATTGAAAGTTATATTGGGTTTACATACACTGGCCTTCAAAAGTAAGTATCACACGTTTAAAATTGGGATAACGTTTCAAGTTCACAAGATATACTTTCGAAATAAAAAGGACTCCAAAGAGAATTTAATTTTGTACATAAAAACTTTATAGTCGTAACCTTCTTTTAAGAATTGGCTGAAAAAAAACTTCAAAAACAAAACCATTCCTTTTTCAAAGTGGACGTTTCCGAATTACAATTTTACCATTCACATTTTTCTTTATGTTTTAAATTTTTTTCAAGATCGATGGGTCTTGTTTTAAAAATTTATGCTAAAAAGCACATAACATTTATTTATCATGCCTCTTTCAGTTGAAGAATGTGCTAGGATCATGGCTTTTCTGGAACTAAGCATTAGTATGCGTCGCACTGCAAGAATGGTGGGAATGACGGTACGAACGGTCCAGAAGGTAAAGCGAAGGTACGAAGAGACTGGACACCATCTGAGGAAACCTTGTAATGGCAGAGCCAGGTGTACCAGTGCCCGAGAAGATCGTTATATTATTTCCACTGTGTTAAGAAATCGCCACCAAAATGCAGTTGAAGTCCAGCAACAGCTTCTTCAGACCCGGAGGGACTACATTAGTGACAGTACAGTGAGAAGAAGACTTGCTGAAGCAAATTTGAAACCCCGAAGACCAGCGAGTGGCCCAAACCTCGAGAGACAGCATCGAGTAGCGAGACTGCGATACGCCCGTGAACACATGCAGTGGTATGAAGAAGAATGGTCAAGAATTTTGTTTGCAGATGAGTCTCGATTCTCCCTCTACACTTCTTATGGAAGGCGAAGTGTTTACAGGTGACCTGGTGAGCGATACGGTGGAGGCAGTGTACATGTATGGGCTGGCATATCTTCAGAAGGTCGCACAGAGCTAGTTGCCATAGAAAATGGCACCCTCACTGGGCAAAGATATGCTCAAGAGATTCTCAATGAGTATGCAGGGCCGTATTTAGCAAGTATGGGTGATGGATCGATGCTGATGCATGATAATGCCCGGCCACACACGGCTCATATCATACAAGAGTATATTCAGGAGGTCGGTATCAGCGTGATGGCTTGGCCATCAAGAAGTCCTGATCTCAACCCGGTTGAACATGCCTGGGATGAGCTTGGGAGGCTAGTCAGAAATCGCAGACCACCACCTACTAGCCTCAGGGCACTAAAGCAGGCCCTAGTAGAAGAATGGGAGAATATTGCCCAACATCGGCTCTGAAACCTAGTGTTCAGTATGCCATACCGGCTCGAAGCTGTAATCAGAGCTCGAGGAGGCAATACCAGTTATTAAAAATTATATAACATGTAAAACATTTTAGTTGAATTTTTTAGACTAAAGTAAAAATGTCTATTTACATTGTTTTATCTTTTTTAAGTTAAAAATGATACTAATGTATAATTTTAGTTTCTAAGAATTAAAGCCTATAAAATTTGCAACAAAACGTTTTTAATCTTAAATCTCTATCTTCTATAGTTAAGAAAAAAAATTAATTTGAAAAGTGTGATACTTACTTTTGCAGGCCAGTGTATATTTATCACCTCAAAATTCTTTGCAACTGCATTATTTAATAAAGGTCCAAACCCTTGGCCAATTTTGTCTGAAAATAATATAAACTTACTTGATGCACTTGTATCCATACTTTGACTAGTTTTTAATGGGGATACACTTAGGTCTTGATAATTTTCTAATGAATGTTTATTAGTTGTGCTGGAGCAGTGGCACATATTATTATTATTATTTGCATTTTTCCCGTTTGCACAACTTCTCGGGAAGCCCATAGGATGGCAGTTTCGCGCGCTAAGATAAGCGCTTTATGCCACACCCGATCAAAGGCCTTCGCTATGTCCAAATTCACCGCCAACGCCTCTCCCTTCGACTCAACCGCTTGCGCCCATTTATGGGTGAGGTACCCAAGAAGATGACCAGCTGAGCGACCCTGACGGAAACTGTACTGGCAGTCGCTGATCAGCTGGTGCCCTTCTAGGTATCCCAAGAGCTGGCGGTTGATGATCGACTCCATTACTTTGGAGAAAATGGAGTTAATGGCAATGGATAGGTTTAAGGGAATTAAATTATCAAATGACATCATCTGATATGTTGAAACCCGTTAAATATTTTTTATTGTAAAAGATAATCGTTCCAATAGATATGATTAAATTATATAAAAAAATTGACTCCGTCTCCTTATTGACTGCTTATGTCATTTAGGTTATCTAAAGTGTTACGGAAATTATGAGTCTAAGCATTATTATCTCTAGTATGCAATTTTAATATGAGTGTAAATGTATTGTTCATTGAACAAAAGTTTTATAGTAGCATTGTTCGAGAACAAAATGGCGTCCATTTAAACACCACACGGCGACAGTAGTCGCTTATATAAACCTTATTTTCAAATTATACTTACTTTATGCTTAATAGTGAGAAAGGCGTATATAAGGAGGAATGAAAATGATGATCGACGAAATATTTTTATAATCAGTCAAAATCGGGTCATGCATTATAATAAAAAATATTATACAGGAACATTCTGCTATTTTTTGATAACCTCAAGCAATAAAACAAGTTATACTTAAATAAGTCCTGATACAGTTTAGTTATTATAACATTTGATTTGCTCTCCTCAAATACGTGATGAACCCGAATGAATGATGGTAAACGGATTCATAGAATAATTAAAGTTTATGATGTATAAGATAGTCAAGACTGTAGAAATTTAATTTTAAAAGATTTGCAAGAATATTACTAATGCCTTATTTTGGCAAAAATAATTTTAACCTTAGGTACCTACTATTGCATTTTTTATGAAAAAAAGGGCAAACAGTATGTGTGGTATGTGAGCACGGCGACCCTCACTCTCTTTTGACCGGGTGACAATAAGGGAGTTGCTGACATTATAAAGCATCGAATAATAAAAATAAAAATAGAAAGAATAATTTTAACAAATACTTCACATGAAACAATTTTGTTTTACGAAGAGTTGTTCAACAATAGACGCAGGGGTTGAACTGATTAAAAGTGTATTCGTTGCTTGGAAGGACGGCGAGTTTGGCGTCGCATAGGGTTCAATTCTCAGCCCGTTTTTTGTTTCTAGTATATATCAATGACTTACGCATCTTTATAAAGGACAATCATAATATTGTATTGTTAGTGGATGATACTTCTCTGATATTTAAAATTTTTAAAAACTTTGACATAATTAAAGATGCAAGGTTGTTCATTAGTTTAATCTGAATTTTGTACTACTTAATGATAAGAAAACGAAAGTTATTAAATTTTCTAGTAAAATTAAAAAGAGTGGACACGAATTTACAACTCAATGGAGCTAAAGTGGACCTCGTGGAGATGATTGAATTCATAGGTATTAGGTTAGACTCAAAACTGCAATGGAGCCCGCAAATACAAAAAATAACATCAAAATTAAGTTCAGCAGCATATGCGAATGTATAAGAACGTATTAAGTATTAGAGAAGTATTAGACGACTTACTGATATGGAAATGGCTAGAAAACCTTATTTCTAATATCTTAATGTCTGTCCATCTTTATCTTACAAGAGAGGGCTGTAAGAGCTATATAGAAACTTGACCCCCGAGTATCCCTAAGAGAGAAATGCAATGAAAATGGAAATGAAACTGTCACATCACAATATGTATATGAGAACCTTTTATATGTTCACGAATATATTGTCAACCTCTGTAACGGAAGCGATAAACATATTATAAGCACCAGACAAAAACATAATCCTGTGTTGCACATGACTCACTTCCACAAAATTAGTTATTCTATTATGGGACAACGTATAACATAAATGTAAATGTGAATCGCAAATCGCATTCGATATTTAAAAAAAATACCTAGGTAACTTGTTTGCCCTGTACTTTCCCCGGGGCGTAAGAAGAATAGGGGAGTACCAGGCCCATGGGTGTCGTAAGAGGCAACTAAGGGCTTTTTAGAAGTGGGAGAGTCACGCTGCCATCTTATGACGTCAGCACAATCGGGCCAGACTCGTCCGGGTTAATTACCACACTCGCACAGAATACCGACGTGAAGTAGCGGCCTAGTGCCGCTATGTTTCGCATAGGTTAGTGTCGAGGACCGGTGGCCATCCCTTACCCCCCCCCCCCCCCCAACGAAATATGAGAGCGGTCCATAAAGAGATATTAGCCTAGGAGGGTACCGGCTCTACCAGAGCCGGAGAATCCCTCCCCGAGCACTCTCGCTTGGGCTGCCCTTCGTATTATGGGGTGGGCACAGAACCGCGCATGACCGAGGACAAACGAGGCAGAAACACCACGGCACCCCGCTCCACGCTCAACGTGGACTTTTGCAATATCAGGGGAATTCACTCCAATTTAAACGCCGTCCACCACCACCTTGAGACGGCGCAGCCGGCCTTGTGTTTCCTTACGGAGACGTAGATATCTCGACCTAGCGATACGTCATATTTAACGTACCCCGGGTACAAAATTGAGCACAATTTTTTGCCTCATACCCCGGTATGTGTGTACGTTAGGGAGGATATCTGCTGTCGCCGTCTCGGCAATTTTGAGGGTAGGGACCTGTCTACTCTCTGGCTCCGCGTAGATTTAGAGGACCGCGTCCGTATCTATGCGTGTGTCTACAGGTCCCATAGTGGTAACGCAGAAACCGATCATCTCATGGGCTGCGTTCAAGCGGCAATTGACGACGTGCTTGCACAGATCCCCTCCGCTGAAATCGTAGTCTTGGGTAATTTCAACGGGCACAATGCCGAATGGCTTGGATCACGTACCACAGACTACGCAGGGCGATCTGTGCATAATTTTGCATTGGCGTATGGTCTGTCCCAATTGGTTGAGTCGCCAACGCGGCTCCCGGATGTGGATAGCCACATGCCGTCCTTATTAGATCTTCTGCTGACTACACATCCCGATGGTTACCAGGTCTTTGTCGACGCCCCACTCGGACCGTCCGTTCATTGCCTGGTCAGGAGTGTAGTGCCTATCCGACGCCAACGTCGCAGACCACCAGCGACCCGCCGCGTTTGGCACTACAAGTCAGCAGATTGGGATAGGATGCGTTCCTTTTTTGCATCCTACCCTTGGGGCAAGGTTTGTTTCCCTTCGGATGATCCTAGTGCCTGCGCAACACGCGTTTAACCTGATTCCTGCCGCCGAATTCCACCTTCGCACGACACGCCACAAGTCAGGATTTCATTCCCACCATCTGGATGTGTGGCGGTCCTCAACAGTGCGGTTTTCAAGGAGCTTTCTCCCTCGTACTACAAAGCTATGGAATGAGCTTCCTTGTGCGGTGTTTCCGGGACAATACGACATGGGTACCTTCAAAAAAAGCGCGTACACCTTCCTTAAAGGCCGGCAACGCTCTTGTGATTCCTCTGGTGTTGCAATAGAATGTGGGAGGCGGTGATCAATTAACACCAGGTGACCCGTAAGCTCGTTTGTCCTCCTATTCCATAAAAAAAAAAATAACACTGAAAATGTTAAATTAAAACGAAGTAATCTCCGTTTTTCTCTACACATCGTCGCATTCGATGGAGCCCCTGAGAAAAGAGAGCCGCTTCCGCTTTCACCGCATCTTCAGGGCGTACTTCATAAAGCGAATATCTCGAATTTTATCTTTAGTTCTTGGGAATAAATAAAAGATGACTAATTATCACGACACCTGCCATAGTCAAATATTCAACAGTCCGTTTTGCGGAGTGCGCTGAAGCATTGTCGTGGTGAAGGAGGATCCTGCTTCGAGGGCGCTGCTGTCGAATTTTTTCCAAGACAACAGGCAAACAGCGATTGACATACCAGTCCTTCCATCTTCTAGCACAAGTGTCGCGAAATGACCTTACCGACCAAAGAATGAGGCAATCATCTTTTTTCCTTGACTTCTTCCTTTCTTAATCTTAGTTGGCCGATCCTGTGACTGCACCAATCGGGATTCGACACCGGGACCTCTAGCTTAGTAGGTCTTACCTCTTAGTAACCACGCGGCTACATATGGCATCAAAAAAAAATATCGTTATTGTTCCAATTAGGCAACAGTCAAGCAAGCATTTTAACAAAACAGCTTCTAAAGATAATAATATCAACTCTCATTTCCTCTATAATGCTTCGAGACCAAGCGTTGGAGTTAAATGAGTATTAATGAAATGCTTAGCACAGTTACGAAACCATTCAGAAGCAGCAGTATCGGAAATTAAAAGCTTTTTACGATGTTATTCTATATTCAAACAAACGATATTTTTTTTATAATACGTGGGTAACACTGAAAATGTTTAGAACTGGTCAGTTAGAAACATTGCTAATGAAAACTTTTTTTGAATTTCAATTTTAGAACTCTTTGGTAACTTAATGCCTTACCTTGCATTCATTTGTCATGACATTATCGCTGTGGGCTTACTCAACAGACTGATATGTGAGTCGCTGTTTGCCATTTGTCTTGGAAAAAATTCGATAGCAGAGCCCTCGAAGCAGGATCCTCCTTCACCATGACATTGCTTCAGCACACTCCGCAAAACGAACTGTTGAATATTTGACTATGGCAGGTGTCAAGATAATAAGTCATCCGCCATACAGTCCTGACCTGGCCCCCTGAAACTTTTATTTATTCCCAAGAACTAAAGATAAAATTCAAAGTATTCGGCTTTACGAGCCCAGAAGATGAAGCGTACGAAAATGCCATTGAAGACACCTAAGGAAGAATGGGCCAACTGCTTTTCTCAGTGGTTCCATCGAATGCGACGATGTGTAGAGAGGAATGTGTTTCAGTGTTACCTAGGTATTTATAATTTCTCTCTATCTCTTCCTATATTGTTCAGTTCTTGTTATGTTTCCTTGTAATAATAAATAAATAAATATATTGTATCCATATTATAATATTGTTATTATTCTGTTTGTCATATTTGTTAACAACTTTCAATACGTATTATCACGCCATGCGTTTTGCCACCGTCATCATTCTTTATATTACCTCTAACTCGACTTATAGTAATACCATAAAATGCAAGAATTTCTTCTCTTTTTATTTGTTGTTTTATTCCCTTGTATAAATCCTCAGCAAATTATATTCAAATAAGCTATTCCTTTCCTTATCGTTTACTACACCAGATATCATTTGTACAATACCACATAATGAAAGGGATTATTAATAAGCCCCTGGCATCTGCATCTGAGCATCAAGCAGTTCCGCCTCCCCATTGGTAACGTGTACTTGCATTATGCTCTGTTGTATAGTATTACATTTTAAGAGCTTACTTGTATTTTTTCTAAGTGTAGATTAGCTAAGTGTAGATTTTTCCAAATAAAGATATACCATAAATTTCATGACTAGTTTTGAATATTTAATATTTCAGTAAAAAATATTTGTCAATACTTAATTTAATAATTTTTATAAATATTTAATCAATAAAGCAATAAATTAATTAAGAATAATTTATGTGGAAGAGTAGCGTTTTAGTCAGATTTTTCATTTAATTGAAAAATAAAACGCATATTATGAAATTTTGTTTAAATTTTTCCTGAAACAATAATGCATAATATAAAAAATATTTAAATACTAATACATTTCTAGATCTATTAACAATATGTATGTAATCTTTATATTTCATTGGTTTATTCAGTAAAAGTTTTGTCACATCTGGTTTATTTGGTGAAAGCACTCCCTCACAAATTGAAAACCAATTAACTATAGAATCCAATTTGATATTGAATGACGCTTTTATCTTTTGTTGGTTTATAAGGTCGGAGCTCTTTGTAATAAATCAGTTTAATTTTTACGATTTTTTTGCATTTAACGCAGATCTTTGGTTGTTATTGATATTTAATATCGCTATTATTTTGTATTTATATTTACTTATCGTATCATCGATAGTTTGTATTATTTCTAAGGATTTATACCTTTTCTTTGAGATCCGTGTGCTACAACTCGGTGTTACTAGAGAATGTGGGCGGCGGTGATCACTTAGCACCAGATGACCCGTACGCTCGTTTGTCCTGCATTTCCATTAAGCAAAAATAGTTGAAAAAAAGTAAAAAATAAGCCTTGGTTGAAAAGATAGGATTGAAATTTCTGTATTTTTGATGACAGATGAAAAAATTATATAAATTAACAAAAATTATATTTTGAAAATTGAAAAATAGAATAATTTTATCAAATTAATGTATTGTCATCGGTCCTCGGTAAATCTACTAAGTTTGAACGAAATCTGGCCCTTTAAAAAGGCATAAAAGGCATTTATTTTCTCAAAATTGATTCCTTTAGAATTCTTTTTGATGTCATTTCTAATATACTAGATACTACTACCGCTTCGGAAACAAATGGCGCTTTGAGAGAGAAGAAGCGGCGCAAGAAACTCTCCCAGCATTCTTTTTTTGTGTTCTTTTCAATAAATACAGGCTGTCCGATCACTTATATATTCAGCTGTGCAGTAATAGGATTTACGACAGAGCCATTTTTTAATAAAACATTTAAATTTATTATATAGATAATGCCTGAACAGTGGCTGGGACTTTATTGTAGAAGTGTATACATAAAGTGGGTCAAAATCGCACCCAAATGTGTCGGTTACAAACAAACATTATCTATGTTAAGGCGTGGTGAAGCTAATATAAAGCGTGTAAAAATAGATGAGTTTTGTTTATAGTTATGGCGAAGCAGACTTTGATAGGAAACTGCACTCTCTTGAATTTTAATGGGTAATTTGATAGTGTTAGAGTAATCCTAGGAATAAATACAGATCCTTCTGAGAAATACAGTTTGTATATCCGTCAGTACAGTTTGTCTTGATTACGATATAAATTTTTCATTTGTAATCTGGTGCAACAATTTACATAATCTTGGATTATGCGCGGCAATATAATTTAAATTTAAATTGCAAACGCACTTTTTATGCTTTTCATACTTCCACTTAAAAGATCAAATGGGCTATCACAATGATACATATTGCACAGTTTGGTGACGCGTGGTATGTAGCTGTTTATTCTATTGAGAATGACTGGTAGATACGTAAAGTAAATCATGCTTTCTTAATGTTCCATTTGGAGTTCGTAACGCAATCATGCTGAGGAGTTCAGGACAATCCACCACACTTTGAGCTATTTTTACAAGAAACCTACTATCAGTCGAGTCTCTTCTAAGCTGTAGTGGTAACAGATGAAATTTCTGACAGCGCTGAGGTTATTCAACCATGAGGATGATAATGAGGTGTTGTAGTTAGCTGTAAAGTTTTGGTACAAGCCCACTCAACTAAATTTTAATTTCAAAACTTGCGTTAGTAAGTAGTTATAAAGGTATAAATGTTATTTTAATCGTAATCATTTAGGTTTAAGTATGAAATTGTCAGTTTGGCGTACTGGCTATTAGAGATTAACGGCCATTTTCAATAACCTATCTATCCTTAGTTTAACTTACTAGAGGTAGACAAATCGATCCTTTTACGCTTACTTACATTTCAATAACCTATTGACATAAAGGATTGTACTATATTTATTTTAGACATAACTATGTATAGATAAGATCTTGTCATTAAATGGTGACAGCAATGTATCCGTAACTAGAGATACGTAATTGAAAAAGGCCGTAAAATGATACCTCGCGATGCGCAATATCGCAGCTAGATAGCCCCGACTCGTCAATCAGTTTTAAGTCTTAGGTAGTTTATACGTCTAGATTCTCAGCAAACGCCAGCACACTAACGGCCGATCCCAATATACTATCTACAGATAGAGATAAATTATTACCTTCTACTGTCAGTAATTAGCTATCAATAATCTGAAGCCCTCCCAATATAATAATAAGTCAATCTTTTCGCCTTATATTGGGAGGTATGAATTGCACTTTCCATACAAACTTCTATCACTGGTAAGCTATACGTCCTCCCATTGACAGGTAGCGTGTACGGATAAGATAAGTTACCGTCGATAAGTTCATTGGGACAGAAATAGTTACGATTTTTATAGGTAGGCCACAACCGGAGATAGACTGAATATTGGGAAGGGCCGTAAATCATAGTGGTTGGCGTATCGCGAGTGTAAGACGTAGCTATCACGCACACACATTAGACATTTGATTATTGTTGTTGCATCACTTTACATACATTGTACTGGCAATGAGTTTCTTGTCGCTTCTTCTCATTAAAGCTCAACCTTTTGCGAAGTGGCGATAATGAAAGAAGAAAAGAAAACTTGACATTCATAAGTGTGTTTCCTTGACCAGCGTGATTTTGATTTGATTTGATGAGCGCTGTAGTATTCCTAAGTGCAAATAATTGTATTATTAAATTACAAACATAAGGTACGATGACATCATTTCATTTGCCATTACATTAACATCAAAAGAAAAAAATAATAATAATTTAAATACTCAATAGATCAAATAGAAGAAATATTTTTGACGACGAATCCTCAATTTCTGATTGTTTAGTCGACGTTGTTGAATGCACAAAGTCACACGAAACTTCCAACTCTTAAACGTAAATTACATAAATATTATGATAACTATAAGAATTATGCTGTTTATACCACGATGGATGAGTTTAGCAATGGGTTTAGAGTTGTTATTAATAATTTATTAATCATTACTTAAGTAAAAAATGTACTATTTAAATTAAATATAAGGAGATTAAAAAACCCCTTAACAAGGCCAGATATATATCAGCCCCAAGGTTGCCGCCCGATATTCCCGACTTGCTGCAAAAACAAATATTCATCATATAAATGTTTGCACCTACTGGGCTTCGAACCCGGGACCTCTAGCTTAGTAGGTAGTCGCTAACCACTCGGCTATAACGTCAATGGGTAATGTTATGTGATGGCGAATTAAACAAAGAAACTCATATTGCCATTTTGTAATATTAGTAAGGATTCTATTAAAATGCATAGCCTCAAATAATATTCCTTAAGATACACAAATAAAATTTGAAAACAAAATTTTATGAACGATTTGGGGCTCGAACCCAAGAACTCTGGCGTTCCGTGCCAGTGCTCTCCCAACTGAGCTAACCGTTCGAGTGACGTATCGTCTTAAAATCTTATATGCTTTGTTCAACTCTCAGGTTGTGGCTTACTATATCATTAAGATCAAAAAAATTACAGTAATAAAATGTAAATATAAATTACAAAACTACTAGAGACTAGAATTCAATGAAAATGAATGCTTACTGTGAAGTGTGAATTAATAGAAATAAGAAAGGCGACCTCAATCTAAAGGATTTGTTGTTAGTTACTGACTACTCTAAAGTGATTGCTGCAATTAGCGAATGATGTGATTCTTGTTTTTCAGTAATCCCTCTACACCCGCTTGATGGGAGCTTCAGGAAATTACTTGCACATTGTGAACTATACCGAACAAATCAGGACAAATTGTTTCGGATTTCGTATTTTGTCAACTTAAATAGCTGAGTTTACTTTTTTTTATGAAAATAAGGGCGAGACAAGCAGGACGTACAACTAATGGTAATTGATACGCATTGCCCATTACAATGCAGTGCCGCTCAAGATTATTGAAAAACCCAAAAATTCTAAGCGGCACACAACTGCGCTCGTTACCTTGAGACATATTATGATGTCAAGTCACATTTCGCCAGTAATTTTACTAGCTACGGCGCCCTTCACACTGAAACACTATAAAAGACAATAAAGCTTACACATTACTGCTACGGCCGAAATAGGCACCGTTGTGCCACCCATAATCTAGCCGGCATCCTGTGCAAAGGAGCATCCCACTGGTAGGTACAGAGGGACTTTTCGTGAAGTTGTTGTTAAAATACTGTTACAAGGACTTTCTCGAGTTAGAACTTCGAGGCGTTTTAAACAAGCTGAAGCATGATTTCAGGCCGTTCCAACAGAGGCTATAACACATAGAATAGAAAATTGGAAATAACACATATCCAAATGTTTTCAGTATTCTTTAGTGTTAATTCCGCCAATATTTGTCTTTAAACAATTCGACACGTCATTCGCCTCTACAAGAGGCATCCTCAGGACATGTTGACTCGTCAAAATCTGGCACGAGAGTAAAGAAAACTCAAAACACTTGGATTATTATGGATTTCCGCAAAGTAACGCCTACTTTAATAATTTTATTTTAAATTCTTATGTTTATAAATTTATATATTTTTAGTTGAAGAATTAACTTTACATTACATCTATGTATGTGGGAATATTTCCTTAAATTTTATCACACTTCCACTTGCAGGGTTTCGCTTTCCTTTGAACATTATTTTACTAAATTAATAGAGAATACAAGTGAAAGTATCTCGAGAGTGTCACAATTATGAAGACTCAACTTTGGTTCAATCACCATTAGCTTCTTTCTGTGACAAGACGTCTAGTAGGTAAGTAATAACGAAAAATATTAAAACGATGCCTTATTACAACAATATTACATGCAAAGATTATAATAGTACTCAGAATGTATTATATGGTGGTGTATCGTTTCATTAGTACGATTCAAACTTTAATAGAAAGTATAATATGTTGGAGCCAATCAACTAATTTCATGTTCATAAACCTCATCCATTTTCTCTCTCTTTCCCGAAAGCGCATATATATCCGCTTCATTTCACTTGGGACTGAAGATACGCGAATTTACGCGATTGGTTGATTGAGCCGCTCATTCAAAGCCCATCGCCAGTTACCTTCCGGCCACCGATATATACGCAGGTGCATTCATGAATCGCATGAAACTCTCGCCGACCGCACCGCAAATCAACTCACCACCGACCATGTGGTTAAATTCGCTGCATCATCGCATTTAATAGTGATACTATGAAATTATAGTAGTAGTGATTCGACTAATACATAGGTACCTATTGTGAAGTGTGAACAGTTCCCGGACAGGAGACGATTGTGACTTCATATGCGCATGAGCATAGGTGTTGCAGATAGTATATCTGCAACACCTATGAATTCCAGGTTAGTGCACTTGCTCCTTTAGTCAATTATTTGTTCACACCTTAACTCATCCCGCAAACTACAGTCCACAAGTCATTGATCCAGGTTAACCATCACTGTTTAACACATTAAAAAAATAAACTAATCACTCAATAATACAATAAGGTTTATATTTATAACTTTGATGCACACTGAAATCGACCTTTTATCCATACTTCAAAGTCCATATCAATTAGTTCCTAGACTTTCATTGTACATAGAAATATCCATAATAGACCATCCAGGCCAGAACTTCATATTAGCCGAAATTGTTATGATTTACCTCAAACGTAGTGTTAATAATTATTTCTTTTCAGACAATCTATCTTTATATATTAATTCATCTGTATCTGCCGGACATTCATGGGCGCTGATAAGGAAAAATAATGAGAGAAGTTATCTGGATCGATCCTTGATTAGCTTGTTATTGTCACAAGTTAATAAGAAAGGGAGTAATTGCATGCGATAAGACTTTTATGTTTCATCACATCGTGATAATAACAAGACTTGTCTTTATCTTGTCTAACTCTAGAGATTTGTTTGCGAAACGTTTGCTTTTACAAACATCTTTATTGTATATAGTGATACTGTATATTATAATAGATACTATATGATATGAGATACAGATGTAGTCCTCACTAAGTGCTTTCGTTTGGCAACTTCAACCATCATGTTAATTAGTGTTTTTAAGAAGGGTTTTATTCTTAGTCTGAACAATTACTAAACTCAGTAATAAATTTTAATGTTTAAGAAAAATGTATTTTATATAATAGTTAATTTTAAATCAATTGTAATAGTTATTTATGCAACTGTTACGTAATAAGGGGTATTAAAACACGAATGTGGATTTGATAATAGTATTACATGAGTGTTTTAATACCTAATTATCAACAGTTGCGTACAAGACTTTATCGACACCCAGAATATGACTCCTCTAAAAGATTCTGGAACAGTTAGCTTACTGCTAACATTAAAACACCAGTCCTAGTAGTAACCTAATATCATTAATTACTGATTATATACAAATAAACTAAGTATTAATGAAACAATTATTTATTTTAGTAGTAATTTACATTTTGTATAGTGCAATAATTAAAACTCACTCGTTTAAAATGAATCGCTCCTTTTTTGTAAACAAAACAATAAAAATATTGAAGAAAAATGGCGGGGTTTCGAATAACCTACTTTTTTTACGGCGCGCGACGCGGACGTTCTGGTAGTGTGGAACGCGCGTAAACGAAAATGTTCTTTTTTTGAAATTCATACAGATACCACGCATCGAGCAATAAGAATGTGGCTGTCTGTTGACACTCTTTGCGCATGAAGGGATCGAAAAAAATACAAAGGAGTGTTGTTATGAAATTCAGTACAACATTACAACACTTGTTTGGATGATGTAATGATTATTAGAACATTGGGTGTTTTAATGTTGGCATTAAACTAACTGTTTCAGAATCTTTAATAGAGAATTTAAAGCATGGGTGTAGATAAAGTAAATTATTATGGGTTTGTATTATTACTAAAAAATCTTATAATATAATGGAATGTATTGAAAATTAGTAATAGAAACGTGTGTGTGTGTGAAGCTATCGAAATTAAAAAACATCCACAGAATTTGAATAGGGAGGATGAACACCATAATGAAGCTGCGCTCGAAGCATTGGCCCAAAAAAGATCAATCGTCCCTAATAGAGCTGGAAAAGCCATGTGCTCGGAAATAATTCTAATCAAATACCGTGATAAACCCTAGACAGGAACACCTAACGAATAATTATGTGGATACAGGAACTAAGAGCAAGACAGTAGGGCACTTCCTTTATGATTTTGGACAAAATAATGTGGTATTATCTTCATTATTTAGTGAATGATAATATTGGGCTAATATGCGGTTTTTTATTTATATAAATGTAAATACAAGCAAAATATTAAGAACATTCTGATCCGCAAGTTGATGACATCTTACTCATTATAGTACAAGTTATTGCCGTACGCAGAGACTAATAACATCATGATATCGCCATCTATGATGAGACTCTTGAGGAAGACAGAGAGAGAGTAGTTGTGTGTGTTGAGCTGAATGTTCACTACAACAATAACGTGATTGTGAATGTTATTACTGTAGACTGTGTTTCGATGTAAAATGTTAATGAACTAGTACTGCAGGGATTCTTTGGTTGGCAAATACGATTTTTTTTTATTTTGTAAATAATAACTTCTTTAACCAAGTTTAGCACTATTTGCTGAGGGAAAATCTTGCACGCGATAAATATTTATATATATACTAGCTGACCCAGCAAACGTTGTATTGCCATATAAAGTACCTAATAAAAAAAAATTGGGTTGTAAAAAGTAGATGCAACCGATTCTCAGACCTACCAAATTTATCGTACTACAATTATTGTAAATATTGATCCATTGCCATCTTGCAACCCTATAACGGATTTTTGGATGGAACAGAATAATATAAAAATCGCGATACAAAACAGGGGTTTTTTTTTTTTTTTTCGGAATAGGAGGACAAATGAGCGTACGGGTCACCTGTTGTTAAGTGATCACCGCCGCCCATGCTCTCTTGCAACACCAGAGGAATCACAGGAGCGTTGCCGGCCTTTAAGGAAGCTGTACGCGCTTTTTTTGAAGGTACCCATGTCGTATCGTCCCGGAAACACCGCACAAGGAAGTTCATTCCACAGCTTTGTAGTACGTGGAAGAAAGCTCCTTGTAAACCGCACTGTGGAGGACCGCCACACATCCAGATGGTGAGGATGATATCCTAACTTGTGGCGTGTCGTGCGAAGGTGGAATTCGGCGGCAGGAATTAGGTAAAACAGCTCTTCGGAACACTCCCCGTGATAAATGCGGTAGAAGACACACAATGAAGCGACGTCTCTACGCAACGCCAAGTGATCCAGCCGTTCACAGAGTACTGGGTCCCCGACAATTCGCGCTGCTCTGCGTTGCACGCGGTCAAATGGATCGAGCTGATACTGGGGTGCGCCAGACCAGAGATGACAGTAATAATCCATGTGTGGCCGGACCTGCGCTTTGTACAGCGCTAGAATGTGGGCCGGCTTGAAGTATTGCCGTGCTCTATTAATGACGCCCAGTTTCTTTGAAGCCAATTTGGCTTTGCCCTCCAGATGGCCACGGAATTGGCAATCGCTCGAGACCCAGTATTACGATACTAGGCGAGGCTTTTAGGGAAGTGTTGTCGAGGAGCGGTGATGCGACAAATGGGGTTTTTTTAGTGGTAAACGCGCAAACTTGAGTCTTCTGGGGGTTAAATTGGACAAGGTTCAATTTACCCCATTCCGCGACCTTCTCAAGAGAGGACTCGATAGAAGACACAAGTTTCTCCCGGCACTGGTCGACGATTTCCCGAGAGAGACGTGCATGGCCTGTGTATACGGCATCACCAGTGCTGTCATCTGCATAGCAATGAATGTTGGAGGTGTCCAACATATCATTGATATGCAGAAGAAACAGCGTAGGAGATAGCACACAGCCTTGGGGCACTCCAGCATTCACGGGCTTCGGGTTCGAGCAATGTCCGTCGACAACGACCTGAATGCTGCGCCCAGTGAGGAAGCTGGAGGTCCACTTGCACAAGCTCTCGGGAAGCCCAAATGATGGAAGTTTAGAGAGAAGGGCCTTATGCCATACACGATCAAAGGCCTTCGCTATATCCAGGCTAACTGCCAGGCCTTCCCCCTTGCTTTCAATAGCCGCAGCCCATCTATGTGTTAGGTATACCAGAAGATCACCTGCCGACCGACCATGGCGAAAACCGTATTGTCGGTCGTTGATCAACTGGTGACCCTCTAGGTATACCAAGAGCTGACGGCTAATTATGCTCTCCATGATTTTGGAGAGCAGGGAGGTAATAGCAATAGGCCTGTAGTTTGCCGGATCCGAACTGTCTCCTTTTTTGATCGTAGATGGTTGAAACTTAGATTAGATGATTAGATGAGACTTAGATAGTAGCCGATTCTCAGACCTACTGATATGCATACAAAATTTGGTAAAAATCAGTAAAGCCGTTTCGGAGGATTAAGGCAACTAACATTGTGGCACGAGAATTTTATATATATATATATATATATATATATATATACACATAGTTAGACACTTTTGGGATGGGTGAAATCTCGTGAGTTCGCGTCACCTAAATGCTTTTAGCAGTATATCTGTAGCTATACAGCTGACGTATTGTGCAACAATAGTGCTGTATATGTCGCAGGTATATTAGTAGTATATATAATTACAATGTCAATGAAACCAGACCGTTAAATTGTATGAAATGAAGCCGATTGACAATCTATCGTTAAATTATAATATCACTAGTGTTAAATTGTAATATCACGGCTTTGACACCTGTGACATATATATATTTTAAGTGAAATTGAATGGAGTTAGTGAAAAGTTCAATGTATACATACTGTTCATTGTTGAAATAATAAATAATAATTTAATTGTTTTTAAACATTATGAAATTTCAAAATTTAAAATTGTCAATTTTTTTATGTGAGAGAAGAACAAATGAGATACATACCAGTCACCTGGTGTATATTATGATCACTGCTCATACTCTCTGATAACACCACAGAATCACAATAGCGTTGCCGAACTTACAATGCGTCGAATAAACGGACGTATGAATAATTCGAAAACCGAAATACGTTGGTTCGTCGTGGGTGAGAATAGAACAAGGGCTCCGTGGTACCATTCGATTCGAGATTCAACCATTTTACCGATGGCACCAATGATTGTTTTGTCATGTAACCTGTAAATATTTTTAAATTAAAGCTTTCAGAATCGTAAAATTTTTATTTCGCGTTTTAGTTAATGTTGCCAATAATTGTCATTTGTCGTTTAAATATAATTTTAACATCATGAAAATGGAACACGCTTTTATTAGGTGTTTGAGTATTCAAACTAATAATGAGGATATATTTTCTCTATAATAATTCTATAAAGTATTAATGAAAAACAAAATTGAAACAGGTCCGGCCACACATGGAGTATTGCTGTCATCTCTGGTCTGGCGCACCCCAGTATCAGCTCGATCCATTTGACCGCGGGCAACGCAGAGCAGCTCAAATTTTCGGTGACCCAGTGCTCTGTGAACGGCTGGATCAGTTGGCGTTGCGTAGAGACGTCGATTCATTGTGTGTCTTCTACCGCATTTATCACGGGGAGTGTTCCGAAGAGCTATTAAACCTGATTCCTGCTGCTGAATTCCACCTTCGCACGACACGCCTCAAGTTAGGATATCATCCCCACCATCTGGATGTGTGGCGGTCCTCCACAGTGCGGTTTTCAAGGAGCTTTCTTACACGTACTACAAAGCTGTGGAATGAGCTTCCTTCCACAGCTGTGTTGTTTCCGGGACGATACGACATGGGTACCTTCAAAAAAAGTGCGTAAACCTTCCTTAAAGTCCGGCAACGCTCCTGTGATTCCTCTGGTATTGCAAGAGATTGTGGGCGGCGGTGATCACTTAACAACAGGTGACACTTACGCTCGTTTGTCCTCCTATTCCATAAAAAAAAAAACGGGCAAAACAGGTTTCGCTATGTTCCGCTTGTAACTTTAAATTCGCTGTGTTCTATTTGTATTTTCATTTTTGTTAAATTATACAAAGATATATTTAATTACTTGTTGGCATTCTAAAAGAGAATCAGAGACTAAGGGCATTGCATTAGAGATGAATTCCTCATAAGGCCCTCAATAACCCAAGAAAACAGCTTATATACATGGCTCAGAAGTGATATCGGCTCTTCAATAGCAGGTTATATACCTCTATGCCATACTTGCGTGGCATTTCCGCCATGGCCGATGGAAATACCCTCGAGGATGACGGAATTGAAAAGCTTCTGGATTATTTTAAGCATAGGGAGTAGTGGGTATCGTAAGAGGCGACTAAGGGATACATAGAATGGAGGATGGGATGCAGCATCCTTCCGAAATGCAGGCACTATACCTCTATGCCATACTTGCGTGGCATTTCCGCCATGGCCGAGGGAAATACCCTCGAGGATGACGGAATTGAAAAGCTTCTGGAGGATTTTAAGCATAGGGAGTAGTGGGTATCGTAAGAGGCGACTAAGGGATACATAGAATGGAGGATGGGATGCAGCATCCTTCCGAGATAGCACCACCATCAACAGCGATCGCCAACCCGCCTGCCAAGGTTGGTTATTATGGTAAAACCCCCCAAAGACATAACAAACAGACCATTGGGTCCCCGACAATTCGAGCAGCTCTGCATTGTTGTGGTCAAATGGTTCGAGCCACAGACATGGATTCAAAAAAGATACCGCGAGTGTATGTACTTCGCGTGTCAAAAAGAGGTGCAATGATCTTCTTTTGACGCTTTTATTTTATTTTTTATTATGATTTATAATACATTGCCGATTTTAGTAATACGGAATAGCGACTATTGATGTACTGAAAACGTCAACGAATGATGAGGTGAGTGGCTAAACGTTAGGCTCGATGCACTGGCATTTTTAACGACGTCACAGTAGGTACAAAAAAGGGCACACTTGATTTTCATACAAACGGAAGGATTTGCGTTATCTACTTGGATCTATGTCTGTGGTTCGAGCTTATACCGCGGTGCGCCATACCAGAGATGACAGCTATACACCATGTGTGGCCGGACCTGCGCTTTGTAGAGCGCCAGAATGAGGGCCGGCTTGAAGTAACTCCGTGCTCTATTTATAACGCCTAGCTTCTTCGAAGCCAATTTGGTTTGATGACCACGGAATTGGCAATCACTCGAGATTTCGAGACCCAGAATTCCAATACAAGGTGAGGCTTTAAGGGAAATGTTGTTGAAGACTGGTGTTTTTTATAATTTTTAATCCGCCTAGAAATTTCTTAATGCTATGTTCATAACTGACTAATTACTGCAACAAAATCATAAAAAAGTCAACGCAAAAGAAATAATGATATCAAGATGATTCGCCGCGATAATTTTAACGACTTTCGCCCTTAAAAGTTGTGAAGCTCCCTGGACATACATTAATTAATAAATTAAGCTTTTACAAGTTAATAATTTGTTGATGACAAAAATATTTTTTAATGAAATCGATAGTCGTATTTAATTGAAGGAATGGCGGGTGGGTGTATTTTTTCCGATTTCTAACAAATGAATAATCAACCTATTATGATTTATGTTTACTCCCGAGTCAGAAGCAACATTACTAATGGCAGTAATTTAAGGGAATACAATTTTCTTAAAATCTCCACAATCTAATTGTTTTGGCTTTACACCTCTCTTTCATATTACAGCAAGATTTATAATGTAGCGCTGTACTATTTTTCTTCTCATGTAAAAATATAAATATTATACTGATAAACATAAACTAAATTGAAAATGTTGATTTCTAGAACTAACTACATCAAAAACTACAAAGCTATAAACTAAATACCTAAATTCTAGAGCTTAGCTACATTGTTTCTCAGTAATTTCAGCACAGTTGATCACAAAGGCAATAAACATTTGAATCCTACTTTATGCGTGATAACTGAAAATCCTCTCAGTGAAGTTTATTGCAGACCGTCGGTTAATCAGTATATCATTAGTATGAAACAAATGCGCGTTCGTGTCTCAGTACGAGTTGAGTACAATTTAAAAACTGTGATTTTTTCTATATGGAGTGCATGTCTCAAAAGGTAATAACTCTGTAACGCCGGTCGATGGAACCGTAGCATGGTAGTCGTATCATCCTCGATGAAACTAGGATTGACACGGAAGATAAGCTGCTTGAAGAGCTGCGGTAGTTGAGTAGAGCCGGGAATAAAATCTCAGTTTGAAGATCAGAGGGAGGAATATTAACTACTTGCATATAAATTTATTTCAGTGGAATATGATTTGCATGAAATGAAATAGTTTATGAAGGTAGTTTTGGAAAAAGTTCACATAGTTGATTTATTAGAATCTGAAGTTAAATGTTCCGTAGAAAGGAAGGAACGTCTCGATACTACTGATACTGCTCTAAGTAGTGAACAGAGTCAAGAAAATAAAGAACAATCTCATCTACATAAAGAGCCAGTGCTATCTTTTGTAAACGCCGTTAGAAAGAATGCGTTTGAATAAAATAAACTGTATGGCCATGAAACAAGCGGGTGAACGAAAGAGAAACAGAAACAACTGTAAATAGTTGCCTGGTCTTAGTTCTAAGTACGTTATCGGATCACCACGCACATACCTACGGGTTGGAACTTCTATAAAGCTGACTTTTTTACATTATATTCAGCGATTGCTTGAAGCATCAGCTGCTCAGTTTAGGGAAAATGTAAAAAATCATGGTAGCTCATGCGCACGAACACTATGAGCAGCGGGCTCAAAATGAGCTCTCAAGGAACCCATTGTCGTTCTGGAATTGCACTAAGTTGAAAAGAGATTCTAGACGTCTGCAAAAAAATTAAGAGATGGGATTTTGCTAAGTACTGAGCAATGCTTCGTACGGTTCGTGGTTTTACTAACATGAAGGCTGTCGTTGCCTGCATGAGCCATCTGGGCTCCTCATGAAACTAAATATTGTCTAATGTTGGAGAGGGCACATAACAAGTTAGTTAGGTACTTGTATGTGATGCTATATGGGGTACATGAATATTATCCTGTACCCAACATTATTTGTTATAGGGGTGGTAGGATATAACGAGCTGAGGGTAAGGAGGGAACTTGCGCTCGTTATAATATATATTTTCAAGATACTAAGAGCGAAGGTTTGCAATGCAAGATATATTGGCACAGGTTGGTTTGTGTGCCCCGGACAGACACGTGGAGCGGACACGCAGGTCTCCGCTGTTGGCCGTACCATACGTGCTTACCAACTTGCTCATGAAGGCACCGCTGACGCGCGCACTCCGCACCTTTAACCTCATAGCCGAAATGATAGATATTTTTTGTTCCTCTCTGAGTGAGCTTACAGGGATAGCAATGTGGATGATAAGTTACACATAAGATAGCTGTTAAGTAGTAGTTTAATACTTAGCGTTGTAAATAATTTATTTTTCAGTTAATTATTAAAAGGTATACGGTAGACTAAGGTACACTCTCGCATTAGGACTTCCGTGTAAGGACATTTTACATTGTGGTATAATAATAAATAATAATTGAATGATCTTAATTTAAATGAAATATACAATATCAATTTATGTAAGATAAGAAATGTATGTTTACATAAATAATCTGATTAATATATTTTGCGACAAAACTAAGTAATATAATAATTTGGGTATCAATCTATGAAAGAAAATGTTAGGCATGTGTGTTGGTTCAGAAAAATTCGAAGCTTAATATGGATACATTTTTTATTAACGCAAGAATATATTTAGGACCAAACATGTCACCGTAGAACCAATATCTGCTGACAGATCAAGGATCATTTGGAACACAAATGTCAAAAATCTATCCTGATATTTCACCAAATAATCCATCTATGAGAGGACGTCTTGGGTACTTTTTGTTTGATTTTTGTATGAATATACTATATGCATTTGGAAATTGTAATTGAAATATCGAAATGCATATTCAGAACATGTTGACCAAGGACAAGATTGAATTCTTAATAATCTCTTATAATAAATTTAATATTGATAGCGCCCGTTACAGAGGTAGGTTGAATGAATGAATTTAAGAACTTTTTATAAATTTTCAATTTTATGGCATCCATCCAGTCCCTTCTAATATATTTTTTACATTTATTGTATGCATTGCTGCAAGTAAGTTTTTTTTAATTTTCTAAATTTTTTGTTAATTTATTAAACTTGTGTTTAGTTTATCGTAAGGTGATATTTGGTCAGGAAAGGTTTCTATTTCATAACATTTTAAGCTCTTTGTTCTTAACATTTTACAAGTAGGTATAATTTCATTAATTAAATTGTTCTTTCACAAATTAATAAGTTATTGTTGGATTGAATTTATTGAAGCTAGGGAGAAATTATCATAGGTAAAGTACTTCTAACAAACGTAAAATAAAATACGTTTCATGGGATCCTCGTTAGAAACCGAATCGAAATCAATAACTTCGTGTCACTATATATACCCCTATAGCCCAGTGGTAAGTGACCCTGCCTACTGAGCTAGAGGTCCCGGGTTCGAGTCCCGGTAGGAACTAATATTTATATGTTGAATATAATTGTTTGTTTCCGAGTCATGGATTTTTATAAATATTTATGTATGTTTAAGTAAGTATATTGTATTAAATATATCACTGTCTTGTACCTATAGTAGAAGTGTATGCCTAGTTCGGGGCAAGATAATTTGTGTAAAAGTGTGTCAATATTTATTTATTTGTTTATTTGTCTTATATAAACTGCAACATTTGAATAAAGCAAGTCGGAACCATTTCCCGATTGTACATTGAAAAGTTCACAATTGCATGTCCACTATAAACGTATAAGTTCTTCTTAAAGCGTATTTCGATTGCACGACTTGTTCTGGAAAATAATTTTATTATATTTTCGTTGGCAAATATTTTAGGATTTTAAATTGTAATAAAATTATATTTTTTTTGTACTGCAGTCATATTTGAATTGTATCATAAATTTTAATTAAGACCAACCATATTAATATTATGATTGCAAAAGTAACGGCTTGTGACTATTACACTGTTTAATCTCTATACAGATATTCCTTAACTTATAGTTAATATATTTTTTTAAATACCAAATAATATATGCTATGCGTTTTAACTTTATTTTTTATTCTAAAATTACTATTGCAAATAAAAGTACAATACATACTTATACGCACTTTCAAAGATTGTCCAAATATTATTATTTTTTATACTGATGCTTTACCTGAACTTTTCTCAAATAATGAAAAGAGCGCTTTAATACTGCATTGCGACTTTACTTCGCATCCCTTATGATTCTCTTTCTCCAGTCTTATGAAGTCTATGACTGCTTATTTACAAAATATTATACAGATTAAGTGTTGGTGATGAGAGGTAGAGTAAATTTCTCTTAAATCACTTAGAAGTTTATTACACTATATATAAGTATCTATTTTCTTTTTGTCCATGCTGCCATTTGTATCTGGGGGGGTTAGGCCTACGGAAACCCCGCATAGCGGACAAAACACAGCACACAGCGGCAAAGCCGCCATATCTCGCCGTTTTCAAGTGGGTTAGTGGTATTTCTCATATGTTAGTCGCTATATACACCTACACTGCACAGGAGCTCTCCAATATTAAATCAATCACTATTTAAATACGTTCTTTTTCGGTTTGTTTTATACATTTATCCAATTCTATTAAATATATCCTGTAACTGTTTTGTGAAATAAATGTTTTTCTTTCTTTCTTTTAGAATGTTAGCAGCCTCTTAAAACAGCTGCAGTCTTCCAAGAGCGATGCTGGATGATAATCCATACACGTTGTTCATCCACGTTGTTGCAACTGCACTCCTAAAGCAGGCTTTTATTCTGTGCTGGCATATTTTCTATATATATGGTATAGAGGTAAACAGGTATATTTTGTGCTAAATTACTAATGTACAAATGTATAAAAGAAGTCAGGGCTATTTTCAGTTCAAAAACAAAGTATTTCTGAGATACATAACAATAAAGATATTATACGGACAACGTAGAAGAGTAGACTCACAAACAAAATGGCTTCATTAAATATAATAAGATTACTACGGAAACAGGTCAGCGTTATAACTACAAGGTACTTTGATGCGGACAACCATAAAATATTTTGCATAATATATAATACAATATCTGCAAAACCTAGGCTTGATATTGTGAATATAAGACAGGATTATAGTAACATATTACTTTAAAATGTGGATATGGATATCATTTTCATTAACATGTATACTATGAACAGTGAATTTATTGACGATGCACGATTACTGTCATTTTTATCCGACCTGCATTAGTATAAATATATTATAATAATAAATTTATCAGATAATTTATAACTAATAAAATTCCTACAATATTACTTAAAAAAAACCCAAAAATAATATTTACTAGTTTGTTAAATTAAGAAAGAATCTCTTCTGATGTGCAATCTTATGACTGACAGTTCTGAAACGACTGGAGAGACTTAAATTTGAGAGGAATACAACTTGATAAAACAAATAAAACATTATGACCACTTACGAAGTTATATTAACGGTGGGACAAGTAGACAGGTGACAGCAAGTTATAAAATTCGATAAAAACTATAAAAAGTTTTAGTTTTGACGAAACGAAAAAAATGGACACATCCATTTTCGCATGGCTCTTAAGAATTATTAAGCTTTACTGTGTATATTTTATTTATGATGAAGATATCTCGGTGCTATTTAAGTCTTTTTCTAAATTTCTATTTCATGAAATAAAACAAATTCAGTAAGCAGCTCTCAGGTTGTGGCCAGGTTATCAACTGTAAAGTGGATCCTGTAGATGAAGCCACAACCTGAGAATTGAAAAAAGAATAATATAAGATTTTATCAACATTACTCACTGGCTCAGTTGGAAAGAGCGCTTGCACGGAACTCGAGAGGTCGCGGGATCGAATCCCGCACTGTTCATAATAAATAGTTTTCAGTTTTATTTGTTTAATTAATCCCAGAGGGCTATCACTTCAAAAACATAACAAATTGTAATTATGTATCATTAAATTACCACAACCAACGAAACGAGTTCATTGTCGACATTTGTGTTTTGCAATCAAAAGAAGTACGATATCATTACACAGACTCAGATGTACCCAGCGGGCGTCACCATTCATTAATATTAATTGTTCTTCCAACACCCTCCGGTCACTGACTTCTTTAGCATAATTTGAAATTCGCAGTTTTAGCTTTATTATCTTCATTCGCAAAATAATAATATAGTCATGTTTCAAATACCTAAATCCTCAATTTGGTTTTGGTTATTTGGATACACAGATGTTGCTCTTAACGATTATATGAACACATCCGCTTCGACCAACCAAAAAATTTGGCAAAAGAGAAAAAAATTTTTCCAAGTATGGTACATACCTACATGAAGCCATTGAAATAAAAAAAACATGAAAATATTAAAAAAGAACACGGGATAAAATTATCTAGCACCTGTGTTCTAATAATGTCCAAATAAAAACCCAAAACTACACATACCAAAAAAGCAGAGTAAATTTAACAAAAACTATCTACCAACCAAAGCAAATACCACCTCCGAGGCAACAAATGGCGGTAAACTTCACAATGACTACTATGACAAATACTATTCTCAACTTTTGTAAAATGTTATTGGCAAAAAGTAAACGCTATTGCCAAAAGAAGAAAAAAAAAAAAAAACTTTTGTAAGGCGCAGTCACACTGAATACGTGCTCTGTAAAAGTCACGAATAGTCGGGATAAAAAAAATTATAATAAAAATGTAACTTGTACGCAAAAAGGTCCGGCCACACATGGAGTATTGCTGTCATCTCTGGTCTGGCGCACCCCAGTATCAGCTCGATCCATTTGACCGCGTGCAACGCAGAGCAGCTCGAATTGTCGGGGACCCAGTGCTCTGTGAACGGCTGGATCACTTCGCGTTGCGTAGAGACGTCGCTTCATTGTGTGTCTTCTACCGCATTTATCACGGGGAGTGTTCCGAAGAGCTGTTCTACCTGATTCCTGCCGCCGAATTCCACCTTCGCACGACACGCCACAAGTTAGGATATCATCCCCACCATCTGGATGTGTGGCGGTCCTCCACAGTGCGGTTTACAAGGAGCTTTCTTCCACGTACTACAAAGCTGCGGAATGAACTTCCTTGTGCGGTGTTTCCGGGACGATACGACATGGGTACCTTCAAAAAAAGTGCGTACACCTTCCTTAAAGGCCAGCAACGCTCCTGTGATTCCTCTGGTGTTGCAAGAGATTGTGGGCGGGGGCGATCACTTAACAACAGGTGACCCGTACGCTCGTTTGTCCTCCTATTCCATACAAAAAAACATACGAATGTAAAAGTACAGTAACAATAACACGCGTTTTAATCCTTTGAAAAGTGTTTTATTTAAATGTGTAACACTCTCTTTAATCAAAGAAGTTATTATTCTTGTTTCTTAAATCCTAAGCATTACTCTTTTCTAACATTGAGATCAATGTAATCCAGCTGTTCTCCTACCCCTATTTTTATAAGTCGTCGAAACGCGTTTGTCCGCTACAAAATTATCAAACCATCACGTTTTGTTCGTTGAAGTTGTCTATTGAGGTACTTTCGGTACACGAGCATCAAATAATTTTGTTGCGACAACATTCGCAGCTTCATATATGATTCACGTCGGTGGCGTGGTAGGCGATCTACTATTGACTGCGTAGATGTAGCCAAGAACATCGCGTTAACCCGTAGACAATGACGTTCTATATACATAATATTGACATATCATTTAGCAATATAACGGAACGGCAAAAGTGTGCTTAAAGACAATGTAGGCACTCTTCTCTGCTTAGTCATGTGTCAACTGTGGATCAATCAACAAGCCTAAGTGTGCTATAAAAAAGTGCTTAAAAATACGTTAACGACCCAAAAAAAATGGTGTGACTTATCAACGGTAAGTTAATTTTATTCATAAAAGATTGATTCGCAAAAAGCGTAAATAAATACTTCCTCGAGTACAACGAATATTTTTTCAATAAATATGGTTCAATTATTGACAAGTCCCAAGACAAGACCCACATGTGAATGGGACAGATGAAAAGACGCGAACAGCACACAGTCAGAAATGAAAACTATAGAGTCGCTCTTTTTTTAAAGGCCCATTGAACAATTATTAGCAATATTGTATTTTGTGTAAAATGAACACAACGTTCCATATATCTTATAACCTGACAAAATTAAATATCATAATTTCACAGATAGACGTACGTTTTGGACAATTTCATAGAACTTTGAATAATAAAATTAACACGATACATGCGAGCCGACGGCAACAAAATTTAAATTAATGTTACATGTTTCAGTCAAAATTTATGGTTATTAACCAGACAATGATAATATGATATTAATTGGACATCTCTACTAAAGAGTTGTTAGTTAGCGTAGGTATATAATTACTAGGTCTATTTTAATAAATAATGAAAAAGAAAATCGCAAACTAGTTAACTAAAACTTGTTGACAACTTTTTTTGAATTATTATAATATGTAAGATTAAGGATTGGTCTCTGCTGCGCTCCAACAAGATACCGCAGGCGTAGTCGCAAAGTACGGCAACTAATACAACGCCCAATTAGTGGGCGTACTCGAGCCAGTCTCGAACAATGTGTAACCTTGACGTACCTCATGTTCTGTTAAACTTTGCTAATAATTAAAACTAAAATGGCGAGTTCCGTAGTAAAACTTTGTAAAATTAATACTACAAGAAATAAGAAAGACACTGGGATCACATATCAACCGTAAGTATTTTGCAGGGCTTGATGAAGCTATAAGCATGAGTGACGAACACAATAGTTAAATTCTGCACGCGGTGAAATGACACTTATGCATGTCAAAACAAGTATTTTCCATTATTGATTTTACCGCCACTTCGTAAAGGGTTGAGCTAATAGGAAGAAATGGCAAGGAACTCATTGCCACTCTATTAAATCAACATTTACACCTTCATCGTTTTACAAATTATTACAATTACAAGATAATATGTAATATTTTCCTGTTAAATGTTTTCAAGAGGGTTGTTTTCTAACCTCTATTGTTATTGTTATCTACAGAGAGTATTGTTCAGACAACAATACCTGCTCACAGGTTATGGCTCTTACCTTGTCAACAACATTGATTGTATTGCTGCACGGAGAGTAGCTACTGGCTTCATTATAATAGAAATGATTTAATATTGGCACGATATTGGAGTAACACTCTCAGTTTTTAATGATAAGAAGTGATAAAATGAGAAAAAGAGCTGTGTCACCTGATTCCTGCCGCCGAATTCCACCTTCATGTAATTATTAAGGTATACCCGCGTTTTTCAAATTTTATTTGTGTATACTCGCGTCTTTTTATTATTATTTATTTTATTAAGGTTAGATCGCCTGGTACCAAAACACAGTATAGTGCTTCTTATCTCATCTTTTCCCACGTTCAATCTTATGAATTTATGTGTCTGTCTCACTTGTCTCGCTTCTTCGTTTCATTGACTTTCAAATCACAACGATGGTAAGGAAGTTTTCACTTCAAAAAGTCACGGGCCCAAGGGTGTTGTAAGAGGCTTCCTTACATGTAACTAATGAACGTAGCTAATGAAATTACTTACCAAATAAGACTAAACATTTTATGTCTCACGTTGACGAGCGCTGCCTCAAAGTGACGAGCGCAATTGTAATTCCGCTCAGAATTTTTGGGTATTCAAGAATCTTGAACGGCACTGCATCTTAATGGGCAAGGTATCAATTACCATAAGACGACCGTCCTGTTCGTCTTCTCCCTTATTGTAATTTAAAAAAAGTTACATTACTCAGTACTTCAATTCACTTACCTACAAATAAAATTCCAAAGAGAGCATAAAAACATTTGTTCATGGCAGGGGATCAAGACGTAAAAAGAAAAACGCGGCCATAATTTATATATTATGTTATGGCGTTTCGCACCTTGCAATAGAAACTAACCTTTTCAGACATAAATCTGGAACCGTTGTAACACAGTGTATTTATTTGCTTGATTTGGCCCTCAATTCTTTATATTATTGTGTGTTTTCATGGCTATTGCCAAGTATATAGTATTCTGTAAGTTAATTAACTCTTCATTTAATTTAATGTTGTAATCATTTTTGTGAATATTATGTTACCGCTATCACTGGACATATTTAATCAAGTGAGTAAGTGATGCAATGAATCTAATGGTTAGTAGATTTATAATAAACAATAAATCACTAAATAGAAAATATTCACTTTATTTAATAAATAATATTGGTATAAGTATTTTTTCATGTTAAATTTGTTACGGATAAAATAATTAATAATATGGTTAAAAAATATGCTCAATTGCACAATCACACATATTAACATTATTTTCTTATAATTTCCTTAATTGTATTATTTTTCAACTCTATTTATAATTTTAGTTTACTTCAACTGTTAGGGCGCCTTTTCACTAGGTCGCAAGCGGTGCGACAATCGCGCGTCTCTTTTTTGTATAGCGAACAGCAGCGCGGCAGTCGCGTGCGATCAGTCTCTTTCGAGTCAATGTTGCAAGCGCACGTTTAGCATAGTGACCGAAACAATAGACACAGAACAATTTATCATCGAAATTCGTTGTAATGAAAAGGCATCAGTTACTGTCGCGCGGTTGCCTCGCTGTACTTGCCACTAGTGAAAATTTTTATGTACTATTTGTTTTGAATGCTTAGTCATAGTAACATAACGTAATATTATATTGTATATTTATGTAAAATTCTCAAATAAGTGATTTTATGTTAAATCTTAGTAGAATAAAAGTCTTTAAACTGAAATAAATACATGAACATATATATTTCAGATAATATAAAAGATAATTTAAGTCTTAGATTCAGAAAGTACGATCACTAAGCTCCAGAAATCACGAACACAAATCGCTTTTCACAGAATTTATCACATCGAAGTTAACCCGGTGTTTATTTATCTTCTATCTATTCTATCTTCAAATAGGTATGTCTTTGTTATTCTTCGCAATATACCAGGATAATTTTTATCATTGCTTACATTGATGATTTCATAGAATAAGATTTTTTTAAAGTAAAACAAATAAACAAATGTAAGGGTTGAAAAGTGCATGTTGTAATCCGGTGTTATATTCGAATATTTCCGATGCCTGCAATACACTAGTATATTAGCTGCCAAAAGTTATTGTTATTAGGTTGTCAATCTTATAATGTTAACAATAAGATGCTGGGTTTCATCATATTAGCTGTTATAGTTTAGATTCTCAAATTTAGCATAGACTGCGGAATGTGACACCATCGTATCCCTTTAACTATGCCAGTAAAAGTTAAAAAGGTAAATATCAAGTCAATGTGGAAAATTACATTTTTGTTAATGAAAATAAGGGACGAGACGTGCAGTACGTTCAGCTGATGGTAATTGATATACCTTGCCCATTACAATGCAATGAAGGATTCTTGAAAAGCCTCAAATATTCTGAGCGCCTCTACAATTATTGCGCTCGTCACATTGAGACATAAGATGCTAAGTCTCGTTAGTCCAGTAACTTCACTAGCTACGGTGCCCTTCAAACCAAAACACAGTACAGCTTACACATAAGTACTTCACGGCAGAAATAGGCGCCGGCTCTCAGCTACTTTGAAGTATGGCTTCCTTTTATATTGAAAGACAACGTACGGAGAGTAGGTTGTGATTGAAAATTTAAGAGTAAACAAAAGTCTATTGAAACCATGTGATTTGTTGGATTAGAGGCTATTTAATGTAATAAATGTACTATCATTCGATTTTTACTATGACATTTAGATTTATAAAACACAGAGGATAGATTAAAATATTTAAGGTTAAAATCAACTATACTATTGTTTTTGTATAAGAACAATAAGTCAGTGTAGGAACATAAAACAACAGCTAAATATCAGATTTTAATTAAGTATAATATCCTGAGTACCTGTTGTAATAATGACAAGACTGTAGTCTGCCGATCAACTTCATAAAAAAAAAACAAATTATCACAAATTTTGCATAACACCAATTTTTTGCTGGGTATTCAAATTATAAAGCGTGTGAGATATAACGAATAGAGTTACATCCTTGAATTCACAAATAATAATAACATTTAATTCAAATAACATTTAGTCGTCTTACTAGATCCAGGCGTAACTTAAATTTATGGAGGTCCGTAGATGTTCCAAATTGAAATACATTAATATTTTACCATAAATGCGACATTTTCATGCGAGGTACAGCGTTATCGTAATTGGATTCTTCCCTGGTAACGTAAATATGCCTACATGACGTATTTATTACAACAGCTCAGTAAATGACTGTTAATAAAGGATTACTTCTCCTTGCATAATCTCAACGTTTTTTTGCCAATTATAATCACACCATGACATTTGGAAACATATTGGAAGTCCATTAAAATAAAAGGATAAAAATATAATAAAATAGCATATTATAGGAAACTTTGTTTATAATTTACTAACTATGGTATACGAAAGTGGTGTGCCCTGCCCACTGCCACTTCAGTTTCGCATGCACAAATGATTGCGATACTGAAGTGGTAGTGGGCAGAGCACATAGTTCGACGGACAAATAGCCGGTGGGGCAGAAAAGTCCTCGAATGGCGACCACGTACCGGAAGACGCAGTGTTGGTAAGCCCCCGACAAGATGGACCGACGATCTGGTCAAGATCGCCGGAATACGTTGAATGAGAGCTGCACAGGACCGATCGTCGTGGAGATCTTTGGGAGAGGCCTTTGTCCAGCAGTGGATGTTCCTCCGGCTGATTATGATGATGGTATACGAAATATTTTAAAACAATTGATTCCATATTATTTCTATTCATTATAAGGTACAATAATTCGATGATTCTAGCCGCTCTTGTATGCGGTCAAATTGAAGAAGCTGGTATTGGGGAGCGCCCCTTCTGAGGTGAGTAATCTATCGGAGGCCGAGTTTGCGCCTTATATAGTAAGGCACAAACTCGGTGGGTACAGGCGGTGGCTTACTGATTACACCAAGCATTTTTGAGGTGGGTACAGGCGGTGGCTTACTGATTACACCAAGCATTTTTGAGGCCAATTTAACATTCTCTTCCACGTGAATTATACTCTTTAATGTACTTATTTGCTTCTCACTTATGAATGTTATTCGCGCCTATAAGAAGTAGCATTCAACTTGTAACGCAACTTTTTTCTATATTATTTTGTATGTATTAGTGTATACTTTGATGGTACAGCTGCACGCAGACGTGATTTTTATAATTTTATATACAATTTTTATAATATTATTCGCTATAATATATAATATAGTCGCTATATTCAACACATTAACATAATTATTATTATAGTATGATACTATAATACAGTATTTGTTGATAAATTTGAATTGAAACAGCGTCCAATCTAATTTAATAAGGACTTAGATGCGTCGTTTCCTTTGTCTGTTTTTTATTGTTAATTTATTTTAGAATATATTATTTTAATATATATTTCCGATGTCACTTTAAATCCTTTAAGATTGGAGCATACTCTCATATTAAAGGCCCGCACTAAACTCGACAAAAAGAAAAAAAGATTTATCAAACACCTTAATAAAGAATTCCAGAATTTTATTCTTCGCTTATAAGTTATTTTTGAGGTTCTGCATTGAATCTAGAGTTTCCTAAGGAGGAATACTCGCAGATCAGTCTTGATTCGTGGCTTGTCGTCGTCGCAGCAGAGCGAATAAACACAGCAATCAGGAAAGCTTACACGATATAGTCGGGAACTAGATTGATATCACACGCGAGTTTTCACAATATATAGAGCGGTCGCGTGGCACACAAAGGCCATAAAAAATAGATAAAGAATCAATCACGGCAAATGGACAACTGGCAGACAACAGACAGAATAGCTGTCTTACTGTTTTGGCGCGCGAGTCGATTATTCGCACGTATTCAGTGCGCATGCGCGACAGCTAGCGCAATCTAGATCTTTCATGCGTAACTAAATACAATTTCAAGATAGCAGAAGGCCCAACGCATGAGATGCCGTCATAATTTATCCACACAAATCAAACATTAATATTTTAGTGAACTATACAACAAGCTACTTCGCCACAATCATTTTAAACAAAACAATGGCATTAATGTACCATCAATATAAGACAAAAGACTTTTATTGGTATTAGAAAATAAATCCCTTTCCCGTCACTGTAATCAACGGAATTGAACATTAACACCTCTCGATACAGAGTAGTAAATTACAAAAAAAACTAGTTATCAATTACTGTACAAAAGCTTTCTTGATAGTAGTGTATGTAAGTACCAGTGGGAGGCTCCTTTGCACAGGATGCCAGCTAGATTATGGGTACCACAACGTCGCCTATTTCTGCCGTGATGCACTAATGTGTAAGCATTACTGTGTTTCGGTCCGAAGGGCGCGGTAGCTAGTGAAATTACTGGGCAAATGAGACTTAACATGTAGTGCCACTCAGATTTTTTGGGGTTTTTCAAAAATCCTGAGCAGCAACCTAGCCCATTAGGGGAATCAATTACCATCAGCTGAACGTCCTGCTCGACTCATCCCTTATTTTCATAAAAAATGTATAAAAATACTCAAGGCTCTTCGAGTTCCTCACAATATGATAATATTATAACAGAAGTTTTCGTGTTGAAAGTTATTAATTTCTAGAACTGAAACGGTCAAGGGAGAGTTCCAACATGAAAATTCATTCTTGTAAATGAAACTCTGAGAGACGACTTGAAACTTTGCTACTCCTTTTGTAATTGCATTGAAAGTTTGGAAATGAAAATCTGAGGTATCTGTAATGAGCTTACGAACTCCTACCTGATATAATAGTATAAATTTGTTCCTTCTGGTTTAAATAATATAATTAACACGCACGAGCGCTTAGGTGCCTACTTAACATTTTCAAATGCATGAAGAATTACGGTCATAACCTTCACAAGACAAGACAAGATTTGAAACAAAAATTATGTGCTCAATCACCAACACCAAATACCACATGGCGTAAGTGGTAACTTCATCAAAGCGAAGTTAATAATACGAAATACAACTTATTTATAGTTCTATATTTATAAGTTACACATTATATTATATGATTAAAATTCTTTATAAATTACTCTGATTATAAATTTAATTCCTGACAATCACGCCAACTTAGTTGATTAGAGTAAATTTTACCCTTCAAAAATTATGAATTGAATAACAGTGACAGTAAGGGACGAGACGAGCACGACGTTCAACTGATGGTAATCGATACGCCCTGCCCATTACAATGCAGTGCCGCTCAGAATTCTTGAAAAGGCCAAAAATTCCGAGAAGCACTACCATTGCGCTCGTCACCTTGAGACATAAGATGTTAAGTGATTTGCTCATACGCACGGAACGCGGAGGTCGCGGGTCCAAGTCCCGCATCGTTCATAAATTTTGATTTCAAATATAATTTGTGTAATTAATCTATAAATTACTTAATATAAATTTATAAATAAAAATAACAAATTATTTAATATTTATACAATTGAGGGATTTTGACACTCAGGATTTAACTGAAAAAAAAAATCTTATTTGGCAATATATAGTCTTCCTATTTAGTATAAATTAGCCAAGAGTCCTTATAGTATCACAAAATCAACCACTAGGGACAGTTACAAATAATGGAAAAAATGAGAGTTTCTTTAATAACGTTAGACCCTTATCATGACAACGTGTCATGTACAATGTGAGTCAGGAGGTCACTTACTCTGAGATATTGATGTGTTTGTTGCTAAAGTAATTCATGAGATGAAAACGATTGAACATTTGTTTGCATTAATAATTAAAGACTTTTATGTCACTAAAATGCATTAATGTAGTATTCCAATTAATTTCTCCTCAATTAATACTCCCAATTAATTTTAATAAAAAAAATTGTTAAATCATTAAATTTAGTGTTAATATCTAATTAATTAAGTAAAATACATTCATAGAATCTTACGTTATAAAATAATCAACAATGTTATTGTGTAATAAGTTTATTTTTATATAACTTTAGTTTTGTGCATCTCCCGTGATACGTCAGCAAAATGATGACCCGAGGAAACAAAGCCCGCCAAACCCAGGAACAGCTCCAGCAAACACTTGTGGAGCTAAAAAAGTACAAGGGTCAGTACGAACAGCTACTAAAAGAAAGGGATGACAACGAAATTGAGGTTATAGACATTATAAATAGAAATAAAAATTTAAAAACTGATCTATGTCAATTGCACATGGAAAACTCAAAGTTAATAGAGGAAAATAAAAACTTGCTAGCAATGGTCAATGAGTTTGAGCAGTATAGAAGTGAATATGAGGAAACCTTAGATCTGGTAGTGAAACTAAAATCCCAGCTATATGAGGCTGAAGATGTTATAAGATCCTTTAAAACAGCAGATCAAAGTTTAAAGACCTCTCAAACCCAGTGCCTATTCAATGAGTTGGTTGGATGTGCCCGAGAAGTTGGTGTGGACTCTGTGGCCTTCCACCCGGCTCTTTTAAGCAAAAACAAATCAAAGAAATATGCAAGATTATGTAAATTTATTAAAAAAAACAATAACATTGTTAACAAAAAATACATCACATGTGCTAAATTTTCCAAACTATACAGGGAAAGAAATCAACTTAAAATACAAGCTAAAGAACTCTGTATAGATTTGGAAAGTATCAAAAAAGACTATAGGGAAAGTGTGAGCTCTCTTCAGGCTGAGTTACTAGCCTTACATCAAAATCTGGATCATGTCTCAAAACAATATGAGATTTCACAGAAAGACATAGCCAATCACATCACGGCTATGGATGGATTAATTGAATGAAGTAACTATAATGCAGAGCGTTTTGACTCAATTTCTAAAATGTATAGCAATTGTAATTGTCACTTTTCCACAGGCCCTTCAGGCAAAGAAAGTAACAGTAAAGCAATTGCTCAATCTGTCAGGGCTCCCACTACTCCTGTTATTAAAAATCAACTCTCACAAACAATTTCTTCACATAAGAAACATATTAAGATTTATAGAGATGACCTAGGAAGAAATATGGGGTTGATTTTGCATAAAATTAGTAACGGGCAGTTAGTTTCAAATATTTGTATGCCAGGGGCAAGTTACTATCAAATTATAAAAAGAATTCTTAGTGATGCTCACTGCTCTAATACCTCTATTATTGTTATGATTGGGAGAAGAGGGAATTTAAATAAAAATGTTCTACAAAAATTATACAATGAGTTAAATAGTTTAAAAATAGAAAATCTTATAATATTCACACTGCCATTCATACAGGATTTGCCACAGGAAAACAAAGCAAGAGACAATTTGAATAATATGTTAACCATATTGTCTCATTCAAATTATGTGACATATAATGGTAATTTATTATGTAGTAACATACACATAATTGACATTAATAATATAATTAATCATAAATGTAAAATGTTGACATTTGATATCAAATTTTTATAAAAGACAGATAGCTAAATCGCTATCCTTTTATTTATTTTATAACTCAGCCAATTATTTGGCAACCCGGTCCCCTGCTTCTATTGAGCAGGTTAGTAAGTCGATTAGCACTGCTTCTATTGAGCAGTGTAATAGCTTGTTGGACTCTGCTCCTATTGAGCAAAGTAATTATTTGATTAACACTGCTTCTATTGAGCAGTCTTATAGTTAAGTTTCTGGTTTGGAATAGGTTCCAAATTATTTAAATTAGTCAGTAAGACAATAGGGGACTCCTCTAGCAATATAAATACACAATGTACAAGTAATAGTAAACATAATAATTGTAAAGTTATAAACCTGATGCACCAAAATATGCAAGGATTGTTAGGTAAAGAACTGGAACTGGAGTTACTAATGAACCATGAAAATATTGATATCTTATGTCTTACTGAACACTGGCTTAGAAAATATGAGCTCATTTTTAACTCCAGTGGTCATCAGGTGGCAAGTGTGTTTAGCAGAGAAAAGGCAACACGTGGCGGCTCTCTTATACTTATAAGTAAATCATTTAAATTCAAAGACCGTAATGATATTGTGGGCCTCTCTGTTGAATGTACCATTGAAATAGCCTGTGTCTGCACAGAGACTTCCGTGAGCACTTGAGTGTGCCATTGTTGTAAGTATATACAGACCCCCCCATGCATATGAGTTATTTGAGAGTGTATTGGAGGAGGTTCTATCAAAATTATCAGAATCTAAGAAATATATTATGATTTGTGGTGACTTTAATATTAACTTATTAGAAAAATCCACCACAAGTATTAGATTCAAATCATTGTTTAAATCATATAATTTATCAAATATTTTCTTAGAACCTACTAGAGTAACCAGCACCTCTAAAAGCTGTATTGATAATATTTTTACTAATTATAAACCTATTTCTCAATCAATAATTAGTAAACTGAGCTCAGACCACTTTGGTCAATTAGCCTCTTTTAATATTGAAGGGAACAAATGTACTTCAACTAAAAAGTTTATGTTTGTTCCGGTAAACAATAGGCGAATGGAGAAATATAGAGGCAATGTTACAGAAAAACTCTCAAACTTGTATTTGAATTATAACAGTACTCCAAATGAGATGTATGGTAAGTTATTTAAAATAATTAAAACAGAGTTTGCTTCTATATTTACTTCAAAGACAGTCAACTCGGGTGGTCTCTTGTCATTTAACAACTGGGCAACAGCTGGTATTCATAGGAGCAGACAACGGTTATACGAACTATATAGTGAGAGATCATCATGTAATCATGATGCATCTTTCCTTGTATATGTGAAAAATTAATCAAAATTATTTAAGAAAGTATGTACTATTGCTAAGTCAATGCATATTAGAGAAATAATTAAAAATGCTTCAAATAAAATAAAAATGACTTGGAAAGTTATTAACTGGGAATCTGGAAGAGCGAAAGACTGCAAGATTGAATATAATCTAATAATAAACAATACAAAAATCCACTCTGAGCAGAAAGTAGCTTCTGCTTTTGAGAAATTACTACTCAATGCGACTGTATTTTTAAATGTTTTGATGATTCTTTATAACTTCCCGCTAAAAAAATTGAATAATTGTAAAAATTCGCGAAATTATTAATTACTTTTACCCCACTTTTCGAAAATCGAGTTTTCATCAGATTTCGACGTTTTAAAGTCCTACGAAGTTTCTCTGAACTCTCCGGTTCCGCTCGAGTGACACATTACATCTTTCACGTTGTGCTTACTTATCTAGCTTTCATCTTACTGACTTTCTCGACTCTTCTTCACTTTCATAAATTTTTTTTGAAATAGATCTTGTCTGTCGGCGTACAGGAGACACTTAACAATGACATCATTCATTTATAGTCCACATTCTCACAGTCAGCCTCTCTACAACCACAGTGAATATAAAATCAATCAGTGTGCGTACCAGTTATCCCAACGCAATTCCTATAATAAATTGACTGTAGAGCTTGAATCAGTATTTCGTGTACACCACATCCAAAGCCAATGTCGTACACATACATTTATACACACCTTTTCAGTCTATAGTCCAAATCTGTGAAAGCGGAATAGACCTAGTTTTAAGGAGAAGACCTGATCCGCCCATTCCATTATTTTCTGCTTCCCGAAAACAAAAGATAACAAAAGAAAATATAATATGAAAATATTAACAACCAATCTCCTACCTAACAAATAGACATAGATAATTATGTTCTATAATAATATAGAAGGGAGTTTTATATTTCAAAATTTCATTATTTGAAGAGGAATTCGCTCACTACCAATAGCGGTTCTGGTTTCCGATCACTTCTCTATAGTAAATTGGCAACGATATTCAAGCCACCTGTGCTCGTACTCTATGAGGCTTTAAACACGCCTCTGTGTTCGATAAACCGACTGTGAAATATTCGCGAAGCTCGCTCGCAGCTACATTTCCTTATGAATGAAACATGCCATAACGCCTTATTCGCCGGGTTTGCACTCCGCGTATGATCAAACTTCGTGCATCCGAGGCATATTGCAAAATTTTATAACTGACGTATTATACTGTAAAGATTTCATATAAAAGTAGTAAAAATTTTAACAAAAAAACAAACGACTTCATAAAAACAATTTCAAAACAATAGATATAATATGCACTAAAAAGTATAAAATTATTACGTATTTTTATGCTAATTGTAGTTAAGATTATTGTCATTTTAGGAATCGGTGTCCCGCCGCGACCCGCTCTCGCCCCTCGCCTCCTCACAACTCACCTATACCTATGAATATAGTTACAATTGTACCTATCTTGGATGACACCGACTCCAAAAATTTACAATAATCGTAACTAGAATTAGATTAATTAATTAGATTGTATAAAAATACGTAATTATTTTTATACCATAGATCTATTGAGATTGGTAGATCGCGCTGTTATTATTAATAATAAATAAAATAAAAACATAAAACAGTCAAGTAGAATCTGTAGATTAAGACAAAACTTGAGTCAGAGCTCTCTGAGAGCTGTCCGAGACACTAGAGGAGCCGTGACTATAATTTTACATAATTTTTGTGAGAACCTTCACGGCAGGGCCGCTTAAATACCTATAACTTCTCAGTGACATGTCGTAACAAACACCTAAAATTTTTCCAATTCTTGAATTTCATACTTTATTTGTCATTTGTCGTATCGCTCCTCGAAATCTCGAGCGATTGCCAATTCCGTGGTCTTCTGGAGGGGAAAGCCAAATGTCTTCGAAGAAGCTGGGCGTTATAAATAGAGCACGGCAATACTTCAAGCCGGCCCATATTCTAGCAGGTCCAGCCACTTACAGAGCATTGCTATCATCTCTGGTCTGGCGCACCCCAGTATCAGCTCAATCCATTTGACCGCGTGCAACGCAGAGCAGCTCGAATTGTTGGGGACTATAATAGAGCATATTGTCTCCTTTTACATAAAAAAATAAATAATATATAATTTATGTGTACGTTGTATTCAAATCAAATACGTATATTGCTCCCAATATGTAGTATAGTTAAATTAGTAATACTTATTCTTAAAATGTTAAACTTCAATTGGGGAATGTACATAACCTGCAGCCATAAGCATGCGTCTAACATAACAATACATTACTGCATTGCAGATAATTAATTTTGTAGTGTTGAAGGTTTCGTCTTGTATATCTAAGATAAGGACAAACATGATGCAATTTGTTTAAAGAAGATTTTAAATTGTAAGAATTTTAATACAATTTTTAAAATAATTACTATTGGGCTAAAATATTGGGCGTTTAAATAAATATAATAATACTATATCTTCGCATTTCTGTGAAGGTTTTTCATTTCATTTCCAAAATATACAATAATATAGTAATATTATTGTATATTTTGGGTGTATTATTTCATTTGGAATAGTTCATACCGTCATAATACACAAGACTAATAATTATCCCTCTGTGTTTAACCGTTCGTCCCTTATTTTCATTAAAAAAATGTGATATTTAACCTTTTTTATTATTGTCAGTTCTACATTATTTTTATTTTAAATAGAAACTTTAATGGGTTATGTATTATAAAGTCGACAAAATCTATTGGTTTCGAAACGATAAATAAATCAAATTAATCTATGAATCTCCCAAGAACCGTCTATATAGCAAGTTACAATGAATCCTATCTTTGTTCTTGTGCTTCACGTACAAGTTATAAGCATTACAAAGCGAGAAGACGGTGTCGTGAACTGTACCTGTGGGAAGTACGCGTGATAAAAATTGGAGCACAGAAGTAAGTAGTGAGATGTCAGGAAAGTAATTCACGAAGAAATACGTTCTCTACCGAAGAATTGCACGATTGTGAGCAAAATCTCCATTTCTCTAGGACTAGACTTTTCAAAAGCCAATAACTCCCCCGTGTGTCGTATAAGGCGAGCCTCATAAAAGTTTACAGAGCGAAAGTTTCTCTCTACCGCCGAACTACATACTATAAAATTATAATTTATTGCTCACGTAATAAGGCACGAAAGTCGTTAGGTTTCGTTAGAAAACTTTTGGCACGGAACTGAGTGTTGTAAGACCGTTCTTACTTTAAATTTCCACAACATTTAAAAAAAATTTATTGAATAAGGCGTTACTTTGCGGAAATCCATAATTATACAAATTATTTAAGTTTTCTTTAGTGTTAAGTCAGTCTCGGTCTCGTGCCAGATTTTGGCGAGACAACACGTCCTGAGGATGCCTCGTGTAGAGGCGAAACACGTGTCGAATTGGTTTAAAGACAAATATTGGCGGAATTAACACTAAAGAAAACTTAAATAATTTGTACAACATTTAAAGATTTTTAAGTTTCCTGTTTAATATGCGATGAAGTTGGAATGTTGCGTAGAATTTTTCTGTTTAAAATGAACTACCAATTCATTCTTTTGGTCAAGTAAATTGTATTATTGACAAAACCTATCAAATAAATTACTTTTGTGAAAGAAACATTTTAATTTGCATGTGGCCCGACAGACGGATAGCTAAGTCTTGTTTATAGTGTTCCCGTTGGATACTGTTCGGGTTCCAAAATCTAAAGAGGAATATATATTTTATATAATTGCTCATTAATAACTTAGAGTAGAAAAAAAAATAACTGTACTAAATATACTAAGCCCATCATTTTAAATATTAATAAATATCTTCAATCCCTACTAATATTATAAATGTGAATGTAAGTTTGTTTGTTACGTAATCACTGCTAAAGCAATGAAACAATTTTGAAAAAATTTTGTACAGAGATAAACAAGAACTTGGAAAAGCAAAAAGGCTAACTTTTATCGTGAATAAGGGGATTGGAGGGTATGAAATAGGGAGTGGAAAATTTTAAGGTTCATCATTATCAGAGATGATTGTTTTTCCAACGGGCCACTTTATACATATATAGTAATAAACCCTAAAATCTCAGCAAAAGATGTGAAAACAAAAAAACGTAGTTTATAAAAATGTATTAACCACAACAGTTTGCAGGTATATTATTTACAAAGTAAGTATCTTTTAAAAAATGAAAAAATGCTGCGCACAGTAACCATTCCACGTGGAGGAAGCCGCGGGTAAAAGCTAGTTCTAAATAAATTAGCTAAAAGCAACATTATAAATAATCAAATGTTCAATTGTGTGTGTATTATACACTTGTATGAATACGACTCAGTTCAATATTGGTAACTGAATCAATACTGATACGTACTACGTACTACATGAGAGAAATATTGCAAACGTAATTTACACAGATTACGTGTGTATTGAACATCAATACACGTGATGTTGCTGATAATGTTATTTGAATTAATACAGTTTTGCTACGCACTCAATTTGGTATTCAAATTTTGAAATGATAGTGTAATTTCGAATACTGTACAAACGAGATTGTGAATTGGCTTGATTATTTCATAAGAAGAAAATATTTAAGTAAGCTAGAGCCACCAGCGAATTTAGTGGATATCGCCTACTATGCAAAAAAAAGAATGCTGGGAGAGTTTCTTGCGCCGCTTCTTCTCTCTCAGAGCGCCATTTGTTTCCGAAGCGGATAAGAAATGACATCAAAAAGAATTCTAAAGGAATCAATTTTGAGAAAATATGCCTTTATAAAAATGCCTTTTATGCCTTTATGTATCGGAAGTGCCTATCTAAGAAATCATATTCAAATAAAAATGATTTTATTCAAAATCATATTAAGAATCCCTTGACGTCATAAAACTACTATCACCCATTCGAAATAGTATGCCACAGACCTTAGAAGAAAGGGCGCAAGAAACTCAGCGGGCCTTTTATTCCAAATTAGTTACAATATTTATGTAGTATCAAACAATATAACCGTATCCTTAGATTGGATTGGTCTCCGCTGCGCTGAAACTATATACCGCATTACCTAAGAACAATAGCTTTTTTATTACGGCAACTATTAGATGCTTATGTGCGTGGCATCTTGACACTCAATGGAATTTTTAAAATTTTGTAATATAGGCGTATTGTTATTTTATATTGAAATTAATAAAATACAAAATACTGATGATATGTGATCCCAGTGTCTTTCTTATTTCTTGTAGTATTATTTTTTTAAATTGTACTACGCAACCCGACATTTTAGTTTCAATTATTAGCAAAGTTTAACAGAACATGTGGCACGTCGACGTCACACATTGTTCGAGACTGGCTCGAGTACGCCCACTTGCCCAAGTGGTATATTAGTTGCCGCACTTTGCGACTACGCCTGCAGTATCTAGTTGGAAGCGCAGCGGAGACAAATCTTTAATCTAAGGTGGTATCATCTAGAAAATCATTTATGGTATAGTAACCTTTACCACACAAACATATATTGACAATTATTTTGAATTTGGTAACACATTTGTTTTGTACATTTTCTGGGATCATATTGTGCATAATGTATCGCCCAATTATTATCATATTTATGTAGCTCACAAGAATGACACTTATGAAAGTAAAAAAAAAAAATAATTCAATTTACTGCCACTTCGTAAAGGGTTTAGATAATGAGAAGAAGCGGCAAGAAATTGCGATTATATAAAAAAAATATTATAACTTTAAAGAATCTCAAGCAGAGTTTGTTGTTACAGGATTCACGAGCATGACGCATCAGCTCCCTCGAACATATTTCGGGGAAGGGAACGACCCGTCCCACGTCACCGCCACAAGCAGTGACATTTAAGCGAGCACGATCCTATCACGAGAATTCAACCAAATAACAATAAAAAAAGATTGTTCATCTTTATTTTTATTAATGCACCATCGAAATTTTTTTCAACTTTTTTATATCTTAAATTACAAGGTCGATGCCATTTGTTAGTTCGAGTATAAAGGGTAGAATCACTATCTTACCCACAAAAAAAACAGAGTTTCATAGTACGTATGAACAAATTGTTAGTTGTTTTAAAAATAATAAATTTCAATAAAAAAAATCCTGCTGTGATTTATTAGAATTTAAGATGCGGAGGTCTAATCCAAAGCTGTGTCTTAATATTTATTAATTTATTTATTGCTCCAACAGGGTGAACACCAATACAATTCCTTAATAACTAACACAGATCTAACTATTTAAGTGACACCCCAATTATAGATGCAAATCGAGAACAATTAACAAAGCAATATATATTTAAAAAAAATAGTATATCAAAATATAATACATTAATTGTCCCACGTCAGCGTGGCAATTTTACTGATAACCTGATCTATACGCCTGAAGTACAGTTCCGACAAAAACCCGTTCGGCGTCTTGTTCCTTGGACGTTTTTCCCCCAATTTGCTCAGAACGTGTACTCCAGAGTTAAGTCAGTTCCAGTCGTTCTTTTTTTTATGAAATTAAGGGACGAGACAAGCAGAACGTTCAGCTGATGGTAATTGTTACGCCCTGCCCATTACAATGCAGTGCCACTCAGGATTCTTGTAAAACCCCAAAATTCTTAGTGGCACTACAATTGCGCTAGTCACCTTGAGACATAAGATGTTAAGTCTCCTTTTCCCAGTAATTTCACTAGATACGGCGCCCTTCCGACCGAATCACAGAAATGCTTACACATTACTGCTTCACGGCAGGAATAGGCACCGATACTTGAAATAAAGTTTATTATCATTATTATTATTTAGACTTAAATAAATAAAGTTAAATATTTCACTACGTAACTATAAAACTATTAGAATCAAAAGAAATTTTGACTAAAGAGTCTGCTCAAATCAAACTTACAATATTAATTATTTTTATCTAGAGTCCAACTTGTTTTATTACATTATTAGCTAAGATGAACGATACATAAATGTAAAGTAAGTGTGTCATTCACCACGTAACATACCACACATCAAAAAATTACAATCTCCGATTGTTTTCATTAATTTTTCCTCGAAACTCGCACCAGCCACTCGTAAACACAAGCCGTGTTGCTACGATATCAGCTGTACCACATTTCTGCGAGATTAACTTCGTAATACCGTCTCTGTTTGACGCAGATATCCTATGATTATAGAAAGGAGAAATCCAATATTATGTTTATTTATATCAGATTATGGCTTAATTTAGTGTAACTGAATCAATAGTGATGCTCAAAATGTACGATGTTTGAATTAATTAAGGCGCGGAGTGACTAGGATTGTAAAACGGCATAAAAGGCCTTTCTTTTCTCAAAATTGGTTCCTTAAGAATTCTTTTTGATGTCATTTCTAATATACTAGATACTACTACCGCTTCGGAAACAAATGGCGCTTTGAGAGAGAAGAAGCGGCGCAAGAAATTCTACCAGCATTCTTTTTTTGCGTTCTTTTCAATAAATACAGGCTGTCCGATCACTTAGATATTCAGCTGTGTAGCAATATTTGTGTTGATCAAAGTTAGCTAAGCTGTAAATGGGCATTTATTTTACTGGTTTTCTTTTTTTTATTCAGAATTTACATATTAAATTGAATAATTGTTCGGTTTTAGTTCTAATTCTATTAAATTCTTTAAAAATTAATGTTTTCGTCGCTGAAAATTCAGAGATTTTCACAACACTCGTTTGGATGATGTGATGGTTACTAGGACTGTCTTTTTTAATGTTAGCAGTAAGCTAACTGTTTCAGAATCTTTTATTTAGGATTCATATTATGGTTGTAGATAAAGTATTATATTGAACTGTTGATAATTAGGTATTAAAAGACCCACATTCCTGTTTTAATACCCCTTATAAAACAACAGTTACATAAATAACCATTACCGATCATTTTATTTTTTTTTTACACAAAATTGTATTCATATTGGATGTAGTCTTACATGTAGAGGATAGATTAATCTATATCTATTTGTATAAAAATGGATGTTAGTTTATGTTTCACATAGTTTCAATTTATCATCGTTCACTAAGCAACAACAACCAATCACTAAGCTAATTTTAGCATGTATATTATGTTTTTTTTTACGAAAATAAAGGACGAGACGAGCAGAACGCTTCAGCTGAAGGAAATTGATACGCCCTGCCCATTACAGTGCATTGCCGCTCAGTATTCTTGAAAAACTGTGGGGTTCTTAATAAGATTAGATGTTAAGTCTCATTTGCCCAATAATTTCACTAGCTATGGCGCCCTTCAGAACGAAATACAGTAACGCTTACACATAACGGCTACCCGGCAGAAATAGGCACCGTTGTGGTACTCATATTTAAGCCGGCATCTTGTGCAAAGGAGCCTCTCACTGGTTGTATCTTTTGTGGAGTAAGTTTTCTGTCTGTGTTTTGCATCTCCCTACCAGGTAGCGCTCTAGCACATTAGTTTCTGCACCCTTTTTACCAATCACCTTGAGAATTGGCATGTTTCTGTATATTTAATGGACGATTCGTTTTTGTAACAAATTCTGTCGCAAATCTCCAAAGGGTGATGCTGCAGTATAACAACTGCTATATCTGTTAACCAATCCTCATAATAATGATAAGTCAATCTGTCGCCCTAACCACCGGCGGAATTGTCGTGAACCAACGCCGGCGGGACTCTATTTTTTTATTTATATTTGTAATATTGTTTTTTTAATAAATATGTTATGTATAGAATGTAGAAAATAAGATGAAATTATAATAAAGATAATAATAATAATAAACTTTATTTCACTAAACAGAGGTTCACAACACTTAAATATATATGTACTACGTCTTAAAAATTAACTTATCTTAAATAAAATGCAATGTTGAATTGAAACTCTGATACCCATGATAAGATCTAGCTTGTGTTATGGGTACCATTGTTCGCGATAATCAATTTATATTGAGATAATAATAATTATAAAAATAAGAGCACGCATACATTTATAGTAACTAAGAACATTTTACAATGATTCAAAATATATTTAGAATATTCCTATGATGTAATCAGTACTCATTATTTTATTTTATTTTATTTATAAGTTTCATGAACGTATGGATCCTGCAATAGTGAATGTATGTATTTGTTTTATTAATAATTGACAATACAACATCTGCTAGGTTTAGCTAGTTTTTATATAAGCTGATTGCTACTGGCAAGCTATAAACATGACTTGTATAAAGTATATTATTATAGTAGATGATTATAAATCTCAACGTAGTACAACTGAGACGTATTCTGCTTTTTATTGCTTGCCATAAAGAACAGAAACGAAAGGTTCTGTTACGAAATAAGCTTTTCTTTGAATCAGCACGGCGTACCTGTATCCCCTATTTGTCATTTTATTAGTCGCGCACGCTGCAATATTCCGAAATATCAACTTTGGTGTTGAACAGTGAAATACAGGTATATCTTGTATCCATTTTTGAACTGGCTAAGTATGAAATATAACTGTAAGCCTGCCTCTGTCCTGGTCTTTTGTAAACTGTTTTAAGTTTACTCACTTTTTCAGAATAGAACAGTGAAATAATAACTTAACAAAACTGAGTAACAAAAAAGATATAATATGATACCCCAAAACAAAGAGTTTCAATGAATCAGTACATCATAATTGTTAAGATATAACATTTTTAAACAACATGTCAAGTTTGTTTTTAGTAGATATTAGCTGCGAGTGCACATTCCATAACCAAAATCAATAAATACTTGCAAAATATTATACTTAATATCCCTATCAAAATATAAACTATAACCATTATAAGGCCGTATTTTTTTAACAGAAAGGCGTATCATTTACTATGAGGTATATTTTGTTAGTCTCATTACATACATTTATTCACGGTCTTTCGGCCTCAAATTTATTTTTCAGCTTCATATACCTTTTTACAAGATCAGTCATCTTGAAATAAATTGTACGCTATAACCATGAACGAAGGTTAACAGCATCACCATCTGTGAGGAAACTGGAAGGGTGACCGCCCGCCCAGTGACTAATGTACGGTCGGGTAGATTAAATACAATAAATACTTAAGGTAGACCTGTAATGTTCACCAGAATGAATGATGATAATAATAATAAAAATTACCAATAATTCGCAATAAACAAATAATAGCTATTTAAATGAAAAATATTTAAAAACAAAATTTTATGAACGATGTGCGACTCAAACCTGCGACTTCTCGCGATCCGTGCGTGCGCTCTTACCAACTGAGCCAACCATTCGAGTGATAAATTTAATTAATTTTATCCCAGAAGTAAGGGTTATCACTTTGACACATAACAAACTGTTTAGATTTGCTAGAGCGACATCTCAAGTCAACTTCCTAATATGCAAATATTGGGGTTGAGCCTTACAACTGTAAGGTAGATCCTGTAGAGGAAGCTACAATGTCAGAGAAGGTCTGGCACGGAATGTGGACTTCAGTTATGGCCGTTTACTTTAAAAATCCAGTATAAATATTTTTATGTTTCTTGTACAATATACACCTAATATACAAAGTCAAAATCAAATAAACTTTGTTCAAATTGGCTTAAATTAAGCGCTTTTGATTGGTTATTATAAATATTTAATATGAATTATTGAAACTACCATTTTATATTCGGAAAAAGTAGAGCTCGTGAGAAACATACAAGAAAGTTAACGGCCACTCTTTTAAATTAAATAGATTATTATACATTCGCTGCCTGCACAGAATTCGTTCTGTCAAAATAAATAGTAAAAATTTAAATTTAAAATGGTTAACCTAATTTCGAATGATCCCGATATTTATATTTCAACAATAAATGACGATAACATACAAAAGTAAGTTTCGTAGTCTGCAATACTTTAAAAACTTGATGACACCGCCGACATGCAACCGCAATGTCCCTATGCATGCTGAGTCTGTATTATCTTGGAAAATATTCATAGCAATTACATACAGCAATAGACCAAAATGGTATACATTAAATGAACAATGTATTTAAGGTACTTAATCGGATGAGGATTAAGGAGGAAGGAGAAGAAGAAACCTCTAAAAATATCAGTGTTTTTCTACTATATTATGCATGTTGCAATCATTAAACTGTATAAATATAAATTTTCGTAAATTGGATGGATCTTTGCAGCTTGAATTCAATGTTTGTGTAAGAATGCTTGGTGAACACGGTGGTCTTGATTACTGTCATGATTAGTAATCTCATTATAACAACATATATAATGATTTATTAATAATGACAGGTCGACCTGGCACAACAAGTAGCACACGGTCCGAGTCCAGCCATCGCCCCTGTCACACATATTTGAGGGAAGGAACCGAGCTGGTACACGACGCAGCCGCAAGCATTGCCATTCAGATTTTATGTTCAAGAAATAAATTTCGGTACATTATAATATTGCATTACCACAAGTGTTTGGATTTAATTATGTTGATGCTATTGTTCTTTTTGTTATTTGTTTTTCTTAAAATATTGACACACTTTTCACAACTTATTTTATCCCAAACTAGGCATAGCTTGTAGGTACTATGACTATAAGAGTCATGTCATAAGTTACATGAGATTCCCGAAAGCGTCGAGAAATAAGTCTCATTATGCTGAGGATGTGTGTTTAATTATGATGTTTACAGTTGTACTTTGTAACGAATAATTGTTTTTTATGCTGGCACAAGTGTAGTGCAGAACGCGTGATGCCTTGCACAATACAGCGAGGCTCTAGAATGGGAGACCACTGGTAAATATCCCTTGGCTATGAGTCTGGGTGTCGGTGACATAGTTGGTAAGATCTTTACATTTACTAGACAGGGATGGGGCATTTGGCCAGGTTGGACTGAACGAGAAGATAACGGAACATGACACGATGTTAAACTACATAGTGTTTACAAAACGTATTACTTTTTTTAAAATATGTTTTTATATTTTATTTGTAATGGATCCAATGGTGTGCGACTGGTTCGGAGTGCTACAAAGTGGTAACTGCATTTGCTGCTTAACCTGACGTAATGCGTAGCGTCTACAGAGGAGGCGTGGAGCATCGTGAGATTCCATCGGGGATCTGCTCTTAACGCTGCGGTGTAGTACTGCAGGATGACACCTGTACAGGCCTTTTTACGTGGTGTGCTGATAGACGCGCATACTTTGGTATGCTCTGCTATATTCTGGTGGTTTTTTCACGGCAACGTGTACAATGAAAAATATAAATTTTGTTACGATAGAGGAGCATAGTGCTCATATGAAATTTAATAACTTAAAGGGAAGACAAGATTATTTTGTTGAAGGGTGTGGTTGCATCCATGATACTCATGATCTCTGCGAGCTTGACATTCATCGTGGTTGATTGCAATGAAAGCAGCCATTCAACGTGGGCAACATAGCCGAAAATCGGACTTTCAGTCTCATGATGCAGTTGCGTTGCAGTTAGGGGAAGCTTTGGCCGTGGGTGCAACTGAACGTATGGTGTGCTAATTTATAATCCGTCGGGCACTTCATTCTGGTGACAGTTGACCGTATCAGCGGAAAACGAATCACCTACTCACCGAGATCCTGTTGCATAACCAACCGAGTCCATTCCATCAACCTTACGGGAAGGGTTGTCACTGAAGAGACACTATGACTCATAATATATATTATATATGTATATATTGTGTGTATATTTTTGCTCACTTTCTTAGCCTTTTAATAAGTAAGTAAGGTTTAATAAGTACTTTTAATAAGTAGGTAAGGTAAGTACATATATAGGTAAGCTATAGCGAACTTGTTGTGTAGTTCGCTATAGCGAAGTACATAATTTGGCATGTTGATACTTTATATTGCCGGTCAAGACCTTAGATACTTTTCCCGGAATATAATTTTTACGGATCCCGGAAAATTAAAGAGATCCCGTGGGACAGTTTAAAACCTCTACTTACTTATATAGTGTACAAGACAAATTATGCACATTATTTAATAAAATTTGGCATGTGTTGCCGGTCAACACTTTAAATACTTTTCACCCAGAAAATTAAAGAGTTCCCGTGGGATAACTAATTAGTAAAGTAACTTATATTGCTTGATAAACAATAACTTATGCACATATTTAAAAAAAATTGGCATTGTGATAATTAAATTGCCGGTCAACATCTTGGATAACTTTCATCCTGGAAAACTAACGAGTCGGAAAAATAAAATAATATAGTTTCTTATAGAGCTTAGTACAACACAACTTATGCACCTAATTTATTAAAATTTGCCAATTTGATACCTGATATTGCCGGTAAAGCAATGTATTAGTATTATTAAATTTAAAAATCCCATAAAAGCGACGGGTTCCCGCGAGAAAGTAAAAAATTACAAAAATATAGCCCAGCATAGCGTCATTCATATTAAATCAATTGTGTGTGACGGACATCATTTCAACCTGAGGCAAAAAGTGAAAACGACGGGTCATTTAGCTCAGACATCGATACATACTAAACTTAATCTTACAACCCTAGAAAATCTCAGCATTACCTTGTGGCTTTCCAAAGAAGTATCTACTCGTATTATAAATATGTCATTTGTATGAATTTATGGAAGTCTTGATGTGTGGACCTGTTAAAATCTCAGCCCTACCTTCTGGCTTTCTAAAGAAGTATCTACTAATATTATAAATACGAAAGTATATAAGAATGTATGCATGTCTGGATGTATGAAAATGTGAAAATCTCAACCCTTCCTTCTGGCTTTCCGAAAAGGAATCTGCTAATTTTATAAATACGAAAGTTTGTAAGAATGTATGGATGTCTGGATGTATGGACCTGTAAAAATCTCAGCTCTACCTTCTGGCTTTCGAAAGAAGTATCCACTAATATTATAAATACAATGATGATGTATGTTTGTCGCTCTTTTACACGATATCTACTAAATGGATTTTATTGAAACTACACGAAATTTACAATAACATAGCTTACATATCAGAATCATACTTACATAATAGATATGTAAAGTATATAATCTCTGTCTATATTATTTGAACAAATATTTGAATAGTCATGACGATGACGGTAAACAACCGACTGCGCGATATTGTGGTGCGGTCCGGTGGCAGGCGGTGGGACGGGCTTCCGGGCGACCGGACGGCTGCGGGTTATTAATTTTAAACGCCTGCAGTTCCTCTTAATTATCATTTTAAATGACTATCAACAAATCGCAGGGTCAAACCCTAAAAGAAGCAGGCATACATTTGCGCATGCCATGTTTTTCCTAAGGCCAACTCTACGTGCTTGCTCAGGCATTTTTAAATCACAAAATCTGCATGTGTGTGCTGACTGAAATAAATCATTTAACATAATTTAGGAGGACATAGGAATATATTGCAGTTGCTACCTCTAACTTTTGCACATTACTATCAATCATCATATACATTCATCCGACCTATTTATCCTTACAAACTATAGCGTTTATATAATATAATACCTCTTGATGAAATCATCATACAAATTCTTAGATCAAATTAACATACTCGTACATTACACAATATAGATTTTCGAACTTATATCTGGAGAACGGCTCGACTGATTTTCATGATTTTTAATTTGTTAGATTTGCCTCCATTCCGAATCGCAGAATAATAAAAAATCATTCATTCATTTCAAAAAATCATTATCACTTTTTTTATATATAATCTTTTTTTATGGAAAAGGAGGACTAAAGAGCGTACCTGGTGTTAAAGGCATAAAAGGCATTTATTTTCTCAAAATTGATTCCTTTAGAATTCTTTTTGACATCATTTCTAATAACTACTAGACACTAATTCCGCTTCGGAAACAAATGGCGCTCTGAGAGAGAAGAAGCGGCGCAAGAAACCCTCCCAGCATTCTTTTTTTGCGCTCTTTTCAATAAAAATATACAGTTAAGTGATCACCGCGGCCCAGAGAATGTTCTCTTGCAACACCAGAGGAATCACAAGAGCATTTCCGGCCTCTATCTCTGGATCTACTAACTGATTTTTAAAATTATGTTACGAATAGAAATTCGAATTTTTGTGAGTGTTCTTATAAAATATATATTAAACTATATATTAACCCACAAAAGTAATACTTTTTCATATAAGTTATATTTGTAAAATACGTCGGAGAAAAACCCGTCGAACCCTAAAAATAAATTATATGGCAAAACAACGTTTGCCGGGTCAGCTAGTAAATAATAAATAAATAAATTACTCATTCGTATTTGGAATACGCATTCTCTTTAATTATATGTTTTTAAGTGAGTGTGCCGGAATAGAAGCTAGTGCACTGTGTAGAGATATTCTTAATGTTGAATGAAGTTAAATTGGAAAACTTTACCAGTAGAGTGATGTGCTGTGTCGCTCATATGACGTCATACATAATATACGCTCTGCTCGGTTCAATTGCATTATACAAGAAATATGTGCATCCATGTGTTTAAATTATGTATAATTTTATTCGTCTAGATAATGACACGTATAGATGAGAATCCTCAATAACCTCTATTTTTAGCAACGCAACTAGAATAAGATAATTTAATTAGATTATATAAGAAAACGCAATTAATTTTTAACTTTTAGTGCATATCACATTAGATGTCGGTGGTTCTTTTGTTAGTTTTTTGATTTTTAGTGAATCTGAAGTACATCAACTTGTAATATTTGCATATTTTTAAACTTTTGTTATTGAATGTACATGATATAAAATCTATTCACTTTTGTAAGTGATTGTACTTTTGAAGGATCATTATGATAACGACTATGAGAAATCATTAGTAATTATCAATAACCACTAAAGTAAGTGAAGTCCATTTTATTGTTTGTTTAGATTGTTTTACTAGCTAAATGATGTTTACATTATATTGAGTTATAAGGTCCTCCGCCCGGCCGTATAGGCAGTTCCTCATGGTAGTTCCTCACAATTCCTCATAGTTCTTCATAGCTCATAGTTCCTCGAGTAGCGCTCGATACGCTCTAGTAGCTGAAGTTCCTTTAATAAGTTACTGCAAGTTAGTGTAAGAGTTGTGAGTAAGTGCATTTTATTACATTTTAATAAACTCTTATTTCGCCGCATTTCTGAAGTTGTCATTTCAAGACCCCTTTGACCACCCGCACATTACAAACTAATAATTTTTCTTAATATTTGCATTACAGTAAGCGCATTCCAATTTGATTACAGACAGTAATTCTGCCACAGATCGCACCTTTACTGTAACGGCCCGGCCGTTCCCAATATGCAGTCTTTCTCTTACTTGAGATAAAAATCGTAACTATCGTTGACTTTTCTGTCCCAATAAGCTTCAAAGATAACTCACCTTATGCATACACGCTGTCTGTCAATGGGATGACGTATAGCTTACCAGCGATGGAAGTTTGTATGAAAATTGCAATTCACGCATCCGAATATAGGGCGAAAAGAATGACTTATCGGGTATATTGGGACAGCTACAGATTATTGACAGCTAATTACTGACAGTAGAAGGTATATATTTATCTCTATCTGTAGATAGTATATTATGAACGGCCGTAAGTCAGTTTAGGAGTTCCATTGATCATAATATTCGATTACGACAATTACTTGACCATAACGACGTTACGATAGGTGACTCAAATAACCGGATACCATAAAAAAGATTCCGCCGAGTACCGTTAATTTACTCCTAAGAATTGAAGAGTTCCGTTACTTTGTCATGGATCCCATAGTCAGAACCAAACCAAATACTCACGAAACTACCGTTGAAGTATATTCGTACCAAAAAAAAGAAGATCATCGAAATCGGTTAGCGCGATATGAGTTATGCGTCCATTTGTCGCGCACATACTTGTAGCAAATATAAGACTTATATAGTGTCCTCATGGATGCTATTGTCAGATCTGGACCAAATTACAATGGTACCACACGGGAAGCACCAGCTTTCAAAGAAAATTCGAAATCGATTCGAAAGTGCTCAGATAACAAACATTTTTGTTCTGTGCATCATTTATAAACCAACTTTATCAGCTGTATCTTTACTCTTCCTACAGGCTCTGTTTATTTTGATATCAGATAGCCCCTACTTAATTTTGTGTTTTCTTAAGATATAACATGATATCGTATTATTAACTTAATATTACCTTTTTGATTTTTAGGTTTTTTTGACGTTCACTTTTTGTCGTATTTCTCAGTATTTCGGTTAGAGCATAATCTATCTAAATATACCGTTATAACCATCATATACACCACTCTTCGAGGTGGGCCTAGTCGTCGAAAAAAATGTCTCCTTTCTGTAGTTTCATACCTACGCGAAATTAATTAACCCATAATAACTAACAATACTTTTTGATATAATACATTCAGATAGCACATATAATATGAATAGCTATTCTGCTTAGCATTAAAATGGTGCTAAATCTAATTAGCGCTACGTCGTAAAACAAAATGGTTTTGTAATTGCTTTCTTAATTGAAATACTTCAACTGTAGACAATTTGGCAAAGCACTTGTATTTCTGTGGCAGAAATAAATGAATGAATAAAATCCTTTTGTTTTGCATTGACGATAGAAGAAGTGACATACATGGTATAATAACTGTCTGAAGTCAATTGTGATTTGTCTTTTGATTTTATTCGTTAGGCTTGGAACAAGTCTCGATTATTAATTGAATGATTGATTAAAGTTTATAAAAGGTTGTAAAAGCTAAAACCGCTATTTGATTGCCAGACATTGACACATGATGATTTTGTCTATTGACGAATTGTGCAAGAATAATGGCTGATAGACCGTTAGTCGAAGAATTTCGAGTTATCCCGATACTCAACGTTGTTTCAAACGTCATGATCTTTGGGGATTGAAAACGTGGAATGTAGGGCTTTTTGATTGTTGGTGCTGAAGTACGGATGAAATAAATTTGATCGTGGTAATATTATATTATGTTAACTCTAAAACCTATCACTTATAAAGAAATTCGGTTGTAAGCGAACTTTGTAAATATTTTACAGTCAGTTTATCGAGCACACAGGCTTGTTAAAGGCCTCATTGAGACGAGCGCAGGTGGCCTCAATATCCTTGACAGTAGTATGGAGACGCGATCGGAAACCAGAATGCCTATTGACATCTTTCGATTTCAAAATATAAACTAAAATTCGAACTAAACTTCTACCTCAACATCCGCCTGTGTGCCTCTTTGGATGAAGTCGTCCTCCAACTGTGACCATTGTCCTCAGTCACTAGCCAATGTTGACCATTTACTACTTGCTTTGGCCGTTATTTCAAGTCTTTATTTTAAGTCTTGTTAATTACCACTTTAGTTTTCTGATGGTTACCATTACATCTTTTGTTTTAGTTTGCTTCTATATTGTTGCCAATCGAATTCTGTCAGATAACTTTATCTACATCATACTTCTTTTCTTTTAACGCATCAATAGTGTGTTTTCGATTTATTGTCATAATATAATTAAGACAGTATAATGCGGAACATCATAGCTTCTATTACCCCTTGACAAATATAACTACAAAGAGTTCCTCAAAATATTCACTGGATAACACATAATAAAATGGTAAAGTGATTTAATACTAAGAATAACGACATTTTTTTCATACAAATTTAAATGACACACCCAGTGTAGAAACTCTTCATATTCGTAGATCAGGCTGAATCTGAGAAATAATGGAAACCCATATTGAAAAAAACGTCAAGTATAGAAGAATACCATAACCATCATTCATTTTGTGATCGCGTGATAAAAATATACTAGCTGCGAAATATTTTCACATCGTTGTGGAAGTTAAAATGAAAATAACTTCACCCGGTGGAGTAATAGAGGAGTCAGAGTGACGATGGATAATATTCGTCTGAATTTGTTGGAATCATGTTGGAGTGATCATTTTATAAACCGAACGAAATTATCTTTCACATTTGAAGTTTAGTTATGATGAATAATATATTTCTAGTCTCTCATCATCTTGCTTATAACATATTATGAAGACAAACAAGAATAATGTTTGCCGTTTGCAACTCTTATTAACACCCCCGCATCAGGTTGACGTCTGGCATTCAACAACCGCGCGTTTTGAAAGAAATTTATTGCTTCGTACTACCACTTTGTGGAACCAATAACCGGCTGCAGTTGTCCCGAACAGATACGACTTAGGTAGCTTCACGAAAAAAGCACCCCAGTTGACACCTGTTGTTGCGGATGTCCATGGGCGGTTGCCTCATTTCTCCCCATCCCGTGAGCCTCTTGCCCGTTTGCCCCCTCTTATATAAAAAAAAACCACTGGCTTTTCAATGAGTATTGGAGAGGCCATTCGATAAGGCATGCGGCAATGTATTTATTGTAATGTTTGTTTATTGTATTCTAAACTTCCTCTTCAATCACTCTATATATTAAAAAAAAACCGCATCAATATCCGTTGCGTAGTTTTAAAGATTTGAGCATACATAGGGATATAGGGACAGAGAAAGAAACTTTTTTTATACTATGTAGTGATTATAATTATAGAACGTCATTGAGTACAATATATAAATAACTAAAAATAAGCTGCCAACAGTTCCTAGTTTGTCAAATATACGACAGAAAGAGAGCGTCTTACTTTTTAATAATGGTAATAATTACAACTTATTATACTTACTAGCCCAGAGGTCCGTAATTTGACCTAAATCACAAGTTTGAATTAATGTAAGTCTTTATTTGTCAATAATTACACCTCTATGCAGTGTTGGCAGGATCCCCCCATAAGATGGAGCGACGATTTGGTCAAGATCGCCGGAATACGTTGGATGAGGGCAGCGCAGGACCGATCGTCGTTGCAATTTTTGGGAGAGGCCTTTGTGCATCAGTGGACGTTTTCCGGCTGATGATGTTGATGATGATGATACCTCTCTAATATATTTAATATTATGTGTGTCATTTAAACAGTTGTATGTGCTTTATTTGAAATTATAAGGCATTTTATATAAAAAAATAGCTTTAAGCAATTCTTCTCCATATAAACGTCAACTGTATATATTTATATGCATTAAAATGTATAAAAATAATTGCGTATTTTTATACAATCTAATTAATTAATCTTATTCTATTTACGTATATTGTAATTTTTGGAGTCGGTGTCATCCAAGATAGTTTTGTAACTACATACATAGTTATAGGTGAGATGTGCTTGAGTCGTGAGGAGGCGAGAGGCGAGAGCGGGTCGCGGCGGAAGGACACCGATTCCAAAAATAACAATAAACGTGACTAGAATTAGATTAATTAATTAGATTGTATGTAAATACGCAATTATTTTTATACTTTTTAGTGCATATTATATCTATTATTTTGGAATAGTCTTTTTGAAGTCGGTTGTTTTTTTGTTAATTTTTTTTTTATCCTCAAGCATTGAAAACTTTTGGGCATATCTCAGTGAAGATCAAGATATAATACCAATAAAGACAAAATAATATATAAAACACACTAATTCATATCTTGAGTATGGAATCGAATTTAAAACGCAGGATTTCCTCACTTTAAATACATCGAAATGTGAAACCGATACTCATAAATTATTTTTTCGATCGATACATCAGTAACTGTAAATACGTGACCTTCTGACTCACATTGTCCACGTCACGACGTCATGATAAGGGTCTGACATTATAAAAGGAATATCCACTTTTTCCATTATTTGCGACAAAATCATACATAACAGCTCTCAAATTAAGTTTTATTACATTTATTATTATACAGATATTTATATTGTACAGATATATTAACATGGGCGGTTTTACCAGGCTCTCTACCGACCTGATTTGGTGAAGTCCTTGGAGAAACTGAAGAATATGCCTGTGAAATTGCTGATGAAGTTATCAAGACAAATAACCACCGGAAATACATAATGAAGGATAGCACAGTAGACATATGTCGAGCGTGCCCTCGTCCTGGCGAGTCTATCAGATATATTGCTTCCGGTTGTTCTCGTCTTGTCAGTGCAAAGTATTTGCATAGTCATAACCAAGTAGCACGGATTATCCATCAGCAACTTGCTTTTCAATACAATCTTGTGCATTTTGAAGTCGTATTATAAGTATACTCCGGAGCCAGTTCTGGCAAACAGAAGTGCCAAGCTCTAGTGGGACTGATCTATCTTTACGGAAAGAACTATGATTGCTATTAAGCCTGATATTGTTTTGGTAGATCGGTTAGAGCGTCGGACATTTATTGTTGATATCACCGTTCCGTGTGATGATAGCCTTGTGAAAGCTGAAATAGACAAATTGTCTAAGTACCTAGACCTAGTACACGTGGCCTGACTGTGGGATGTTGATTCAACAATAATTGTCTCCATAGTCGTTTCCGTGAATGGTCTTATAGCAAAGAGCCTCGACCATCCTCTCAAAAGTCTCTCGTTTAATAACTGGATTAAGGTTCAGTTACAAAAAACAGCTATTTTGGGAACGGCACGTATCGTGCGGAAGTTCCTCAGTAGCCTAGCGCAACTCTCTGAGAAAAAAGTGATTCACTCGATTCTATGAAACGTGCAGTCATTAATAGATTAACAGAAGACGGCTATAATCTTGTAAAAAACAGAGATAGCCGAAATCCACCACGTTTTAAACAACTGTTCGCTTTCAAACTTAACCGGATTATACTTCGTCGCCAACCGCCATACTGTAATTACTACTATTTCATAATTATGTCAAAATACTGCACGTTTCACACTAAAGTAAATTTCAATTTTTACTCAGGCACTCCCGCTTCTTATTGCGTCGAATTTACATCCTCTTTGTTCCTCAAACTGTCGCCTTAACCACCGGCGGATTATCGTGAACCAACGCCGGCGGAACTCTTTTTTATATTAATAATCGCGTTGCGTGCGAGTGCTCTTCCAACAGAGCTAAGCGTTCGAGTGACGTATCGTCACAAAAAATCTTGTATGCTATGTTCAATTCTCAGGTTGTGGCTTCATCATTCGTGTTCCGCATCGTTCATAAATTTTGTTTTCAAATTTTATTTGTGTATTGATCCTAGAAGTGAGGGTTAAAAAAATAACAAATTGTTTAGACACACTTTTAAACAAACTATCTTGCCCAAAACTAGGCATAGCCTATACTATGTGTACAAGACAACGATATTATATGTAATACGATATATATACAGAAATACATACATTGTTTCTAATAATTTTATTTCAAATTTGTTTCCGAGAGTTTGTACTGCAAGGAAGGTGCTTTTCATGTAATAGAGAACAAATAGGAAATAATTAATCACTTTAACTAACAAATTGAATGAAAATGTTCTTGTACCTTAACAAAGTAGTATAATAATAATAATTTCTTTATTTATATAGAATGCAGGTACTAGTATGGACTTAATATAAAATATATTCTCAATCCCAATACATTCTGCCTGTTCGCATACAAAATTGGAGGAGAAACTTAAAGCTAATTTTAAACTAGGTACTAACATAAATTTAAGAATCAGATCACAAAAGTTTTTAATTAATTTTAAAAATTTAAATCTGAAATAAGGAGAGTTGCAATTCATCATTTAGGAAATCGGTAACAGAGTTATAACACTTTTTTAATAACAGCAAAGACAGGAGTTGTTTAAATTTCCTTAAATTAAATAAAGTAATAAGTCTTGCATTGTTAAAGCAATTTCTATATCACAAGTTAACGAACTATGTCGTTATTGAAGGTGAAGGAGTGCCCGTTTGGAGTTACAGACTAATTAGCCAAGTTTAAATATTTGTAACCTATTTTTATTTTTATATTCAGGGTTGGTTATATTACGGACGAAGTGTTGTTTGATGTTTCATATACAATATAAGACAAGTTTAGGAACAAAGTTTCACACGCCCTTGATTAGATGTAAGATTCGCTATTAAGATGAATAATTTAAATATTGTGTCAAGGTTAATTCCCACTCTATATTTTTTGCATGCCTATCAAATTATACAAACAATATGTAATATTTTTTAAAGGATAACCCTCACATCTGAGATTAATAGATGTTGATGAAGCCACAGCCTGAGTGTTGAACAAAGACGTATCAAGATTTATGAACTATACGTCACTCGAATAGTTGGCTCAGTGGAAGAGTGCTCGCGCGGAACGCGAGACGTCGCGGGTTCGAGTTCCGCATCATTCATAAATTTTGTTTTGTAAAATTAATTTAATCTTGAATGTCGGGGTATAATATTTACATAATATATAAGTTAATTATTTATATCCAGATGGTATGGATGATATGTAAGAGTGTGGCATGGGTTGCGCCGAATGAATTCCAATTCAACGTGAGGCATCAGATCAAACAGTTCTTCGAAAAACTACCTGGAATAAAATTGAAACAAGATACACAATGAACCAATGTCTTTACACAGCGCCAAGTATCAAGTTAATTTTTTACGTATTTTTTATATAATACAAGCGCCGTTTAAATGTAACACGCGAGTCAGCGAGAAACTTCTATCTCAACAGAGGAAATCTACCTTGTAACAATTTCCGGATATCCGGAGCATATCAGCTGAGTATCGTTAATTTGCTCCTAAGAGTTGAAGAGTTTTATTACTTTTCCATGGATACCACTATCAGAATCTAACCAACCTCTTATTAAAACTACCCTTAAAGTATATTTTCAATAAAAAAGAATCATAGAAATCGGTAGGCGTGATATTGAGTTATTCGTGCTTTTATCGCGCACATACAAAAAGCAAATTTTAGACTTGTATGATTTTATCATGGATGGCACTGTCAAAACTGGACCTTTAAAAAGGGACCACACGCAAGCACCAGCTTTTAAATAAAAAAAGATTCATCAAAATCGGTTCACTTAGTCGCAAGTTCTGAGGTACAGGAACATAAAAAAACAAAATACAATCTCTAATTGAGAACCTTTTTTGAAGGATAGAAAAGCGGTACGATGGTTCTATGTATGCACAAATTCAAATTCAAATATTTTTATTCAAAATAGGATGTGACATGACTTATTGAAAGTCAAAAACTAGCACCCATTCCAAAATGAATGCCTCAGACCTGAGAAGAACAGGCGCAAAAAACTTAGCGGGCTTTTTCATTTCATCGAAATAATATGTTTACAAAGTTATATTGTACAATTAAACTTATTATTTAATAGCCTGAGGGTGGCCACTCCATTCCCAATCTGTGGTATCATTAAGAAAGTCATTTATGTTATAGTAACCTTTACCACACAAACGTTTTTTAACAAATCTTTTGAATAACGTAATACTTTTGTTTTGAACATTTTCTGGAATCTTGTTATAAAAGCATATACATCGCCCCACAAAAGACTTACTAACTCGACTTAGCCGAGTAGTAGGCATTATAAGCTTATGTCTGTTCCTGGTGTTCACATTACAACATTACACAATCCGAGTTCAAAAAATAAGCGACCACCGGTGTACTCGCAGCTTCGATATCAATTTGTACTCTTTTGTCCAGAATGTAATTCTACAGGTAAAATGTATTGTTTGAAACCATAGTCTCTAAGGATTGCCGTCACTGAAATTCATTTATATTCCATGCCTGTGGAGGGAAACGGTGACAAATATGAAATTCTTGCGTCCATTGATCAATAGCTGTATTGTAAGGTGGTTATTTAAAACCCTATTGTTTAAGTTCTATTGTATGGGGTTTTTATTTAACCGTGAATAGTGCATAGAATAAAATTCAAATATTAAATGTTTATTTTTTATTCGGAACCCCCTTGATTTATAGCAATTATTTTTGATCACTTTATTTTAAGTAATAGGATTATGTTGTAAGGATTTAGCACAAATGGATCCTAAGCGCCAGCATGTTTAGAACTTTGATTTACTTCATTAATTAAGACTGCCTTAAATTATTTTAAATACACGTTTGACACAAATATTATATTTCAAATGCTTTATTATTTTTTTATAACTGGCTAACTAGAATCAAATCTCAAATTAGTGGCATGAAACTCAATGAAAAAACTTTAAATCAATTTATGGCTTCATCACTTTAGAAGTTATTAAAATTTGAAAGTATGTGAAGTGATGAAAAACAAACTCTCAAGCAACACCAAAGTAGACTAATAAGGTAAAAAACATGTGAATTTTAATATAAAACTATTAGAGTTATTGAATATTGTAGATGGACACATACATTGTACATAACTGAAGGCATTATGGGAGCATTATATCCACGTTATGTAAATATCATATATTACTTTTAAAATAAACTAGAGTTCCTGATGGCAGGATTATCCAGCCACAACAAGTAGGTCCCGTTCACGAGCATGACGCATGGACCAGCCATCACATTCCTCTACCAGCCCTTAACCATATTTAGGAACTAAATCTCCGATCCGTGAATGACAAACATTGATTATCGTGGGTGCGCTAGAAGTGCTTTTTCTCTTTTATAAATATTTGCTATTTGGCAAATATCGTATTATAGGTATCGACCAACTTGCTTTGATTTGATTGCTTGAGTGAAAATTTGTGTATTAAGTCTGTTTAATAAATTGGATAAAATGTTAAATTTATTCCTACAGATTTTTTGTGGTAAATGATTTTGTTCTCAGCGTTTTATTTGATATGATAGGTAAGATACATGCACAGAGTATCCTAGAACACGCCAAAATACCATTGAATAAAAAATCTAATTAAACTAAGATTAAAATGTATAATACACATTTACGATACATTCTGAATTATTGTAATTGACTAATTGAGGAATAAGTGCCACTGACAATGTGAAATAAATACGAATAAATACCATTGGAATAAATTATTCTGTTTACCGAGTGATATTATGAACTCAATTATTGATCGGATTGAAATACAAAGAGTATTTTACGATATTAATACCAGTTTTGTTATAAAGTAATTGTATCACAGAGTTATATTTACGTTTACTTTGAATTACTGGTCATTGAATCCAAAGAAGATGTAAATACTACGTAATAAGAGTCGGTTCTGCATCAGTAATAATTAAAATTTAGTTTAGTATGAAACATGCAGTCATTTTATATAAGTTTGAAATAGTAGTAATAACAGTATGGTGATTGGTGACGAAGTATAATCCGGCTAAGTTTGAAAGCGGACAGTTGCTTAAATCGTAGTGGATATCGGCTATCTTCGTTTTTACAAGATTATAGCCGTAATCTGTCAATCTATCAATGACTGCACGTTTCATATAATCGAGTGAATCGCTTTTCTTAGAAAGTTTTTCTAGACTGATCTTGTCATTTATCTTATAACTAGCTGACCCCACAGACCAAGTTCTGTTCATAGAAAATAAAATTAAGTATTTGACAATAATGTAGTCTAAAGACATCGGAAATGTGTAACCAAAGTTAATGAGTTATAAATGAAACAAAAATGTATTTCTGAATGATTTTACAATATATAGTAATAAAATGATAAGGATTAATATCGTATTTGTGTAAACAGCTTTTATATTAGCGCTTTATATTTGCAATTTTTTTGATGTATTAAAATGGATATAGTATGTTGTTATCTTTAAAAGATAGATATATGCCATCGCGAACTTTTCTATAGATATATTATAAACATATGTAGATATATGATACACAAGTCCACCATACATTATTTTCTTATATCTCAAAGGGTTCAGACAGCTATTCGTTGAAAGCTCCCAGATGGCTTATTTTATTCGACAACCCCAATAAAACTATCGTTAATGTATACAAATATATATACAAAAACTTAACAAATTATATACTTGAACCTTCCTCGAGAACCACGCTATCCAGTGAAAATAAAATTATAATCGGTGCAGTAGTTTTTGAGAATGACAACAGACAGGACTTTGTCTTATAATTTGTAGTGATTACCAGTGTGAGGCTTCTTTTAAAGGATATTTTCTATCATAAATCTGTAGTGCAGCATTATTATGTTTCAAAATGACGAGCGCAATTGCGATTCGGTTCAGAATTTCGGGTTCACACACGATTAAGTCAAAAAAATATCAAGATGCATCAATTCACACATACCGTAAATAAATAAAGTCATTATCCGAGCCTTTTATTAACTATATATAAAAATATCTTTAATATAAAAAAATAAAAGAAATAAAATTAAACATGCAGCAGACCTCCGGTTAACAGGACCACCCAGCAAGTAGCACCTGTTTACGAGCATGACACATGAAGTAGCTATCACCTCCCTCGATTTGAATTATCCAGAATTTAATCCTGGCACCGAAGGTGAAAATTAATGTAACACTCAACACAACAACATTGCAACAACAACAATTCATTATAAACACAGATATTCTATGGTAGTGGTAAGCTCCACGTTGTACAGAACACAAAAGATGATCCTATTCAGCGGGATGCACTGAAATATTACTCTGTGAAGATAACTAAGAAATATTATCTCATTACAACTAACACTTCAAGCTTGAATATCATGTCTCTTTGAGATCGTAAGTGGAATAGATCGTGATTGTCAGCGCATTATTTACGCTGACAAACCTTTACTTTTTTATATTTCATTATCCAGTACGCTGTCTCCTGAAATACAATTATTTTGCATTTTTTAAATGAAAATACATGCAGGACGTTCAGCTGATGGTAATTGATAAGCCCTTCCCATTACAATACAGTGCCGCTCAGGATTCTTGAAAAACCCAAAAATTCCCAGCGGCATTACGATTGCGCTCGTCACCTTGAGACATAAGATATTAAGTCTCATTTGCCCAGTTATTTCACTAGCTGCGGCGCCCTTTAGACCGATAAACAGTAATGTTTACACATTACTGCTTCACGGCAGAAATCGGCGTCGTTTTGGTACCCTAATCTGGCTGGCATCCTGTGCAAAGGAGCCTCCCACTGTTAAACTGTTGCATGGTGATGTATGTATAATGTTATTTTATTGTAAATATTTTTATGTTGTAAAGTGTGAGTATTTACACGAAATAGAAATGGCTGTAGAAATAATGAAGACTTATATTCTTCTAAACGTTCAAGTACAAAAGTTCTGTATCTAACATTTCGATTTAGTACTTGGTCCATCGTTTAATGAAATCCTTTTTCAACGGTCAAGATATTGTTTTATATCTTTATTTGACAGAAAAAACAATGTACTTTTGTGCTGAAAGTACCAACTAAGCTTGCAATCATTTAAATGAGCCTATGCGTTTGGTCCGTAGATTGCAATATTTTGAATGCGATTTAGGGTTTGTTCATTTGTTTGTTACACCTTAACGCCTTAACTTTTTAGCCAATCTTCATGCACATGCAAAAAAAAGAGTTTTCACAAAAGCGCGACATTAATTTTATATTGGGTGATAATGAATATATGATGAATATCGGTGAAAGAGTTACGGAAAGTAGAGAATCATTACCGACGTTTTCTAAATTTTGTAAAACGGTTTTGGGATCCAGACTAACATCATAATTATCACTGTAACAATATGGACATCGTTTTGAAGGTTTTCAGAGGTAAGGTACTCAATTGGAATTTGAGATATTATGTTTTTAAATACAAGATGGCTGTAGAGCAAACAACTGATTTCAACAATATCTATATCTTATCCAAGGTTCCAGAGTACTAAAAAAAATGATGTGGTGTCGTGGGACACCAGTTAGGAACGAAGTTCCTTCGGCTAATGTAGAATCGACACAAATTGCAAAAAAAATCGTGCTCAATTAGGTATTATATACACTACTCGCTTGTGTATGCGACTGTCGCGCCTGCGCACGTCTTATTTAACGGTTTTATTTCACGCACTTTTCCACGCACTTTGATCCACGGATTTTTTCTTACGGTTTTACTATCACATTTTTTTCAGTTCGGTCGCGCAGCAAAATCCCTATCCCCTCCAAGCCTGCCGTAAGGAACTTCGTTCCAATAAAAATTTGGGATCAATCTTGAAATCAACGATAGCCACCACGCAAAAACATGAGCATCGTTGACAAGGTTCTCAATAGTAGACAACGAATTAGGGATAACGTTTGAAAGACAAGATAGTTGCCACGCAAAAATATGATTCCAACAATATGGATATTATATCTAGGTTTCTTTGGGTAGTATAGTACAAATTCAATACCATTTTTAATTGACATCGAATAGAGCGCAAGATCATGAGTATAACAAGTTATACGGATACTTAGTATTGATATTGAGATAATTTATGTGTCGATGCCATATATCATATCGTCGACTGTATTAAATTTAATTATATTATTATATCGAGGCATACACCTAAACCCATCAAATAACTCAAATATTACTTCGTTTACATACTTCATCCTTCATCTTACTGTCAAATACAACATTCATTTAATTACTCTATTGCACTTCAACTACTTGCACACGACACTCAAGACGAGTAACTATAATTGTAATCCTGTTAAGACACACGAAAAATACATCTTAATCATCACTGACATCACTGTATCAATCTTTCTTTTGTTCATCGCGAACATATGAAAACCAAGATGGCCGCCATATAAAATTATTATTCCTACAGTATGGATATCGTTTCCAAGGTTCGTTCAGTGGCAGAGATAGAGTTATACATATGTTTAAGGGTTCCATGCGTCCGAGTGAAACAAAATTCCAAAACCATTATAGGATCTGATATGACCTGTTTGTCCGTCTAATGTATGGCTAATATTCACAGATGTTAATGGAATTTGTAATCAATATTTATGGACGATGCGAGACTGAACATGCGCCTATCGGGTTCCGTCCGAGCGCTCTTACCAACTGAGCCCACCGTTAGTGGTAAGAGGCAGTTGGAGTCCAGCATCGACCATAAATTTTGATTACGACTTTAATTTGTATAATTAATCCAAGGAGTTAGAGATATTACTTTAAAATAACAAATCGTTTAGAGATTAATTAACTCTCAGAGCATGTTCTGATTTTTCAAACAGATTTTTATTTATTATTAAAATTAATAGAATAAAATCGACGCCAAACCAAAAATATAAATTAATTTACCAAAGATCATAATTAATCTAAACATTTCATGAAAATGAACGGAATATTCATGAATATAATATGATCCATTCAGTGTGAATTCAATGAATAGCATCTATCACTAAAATGTAACTATGAAATAACATATTATTTAAATCAATCCTAGACTGAAATAAAATTCGTTACTAAAATTTATGTTTATATTTATATAAAAAAATACTAATATTGAGTTCAGTGAGCTAGGTATGAATATAAAATTATTGCGACTTGCTATAAAACTTGCATATCAGTCCCCGGCACTAAAAGTAAGGTTTATCTCAGGTCTAACGTATCGTATATGGGCTTTTTGATGTGGGAGAGTCAAACTGCCCACATACAGCAATAAGCCACATCAAAACTTGACTGGAAAATCAGCGCCCACTACTTCTTCACTCGCTCCATCCAAAATGTGACAACGATAAACGAGAGATGAGAAACATTTTCATAACAATTGTTAAAGTATTATGGTGATACAATCTACTTACGAGTATAATAATAAAATAATCTGAAGAAGCCACTGAAACAGGTTTATTTGCTATATATCTTATGTTATATTATATCTTATTATATTATATTTTATATTATATAAACTAAAGCGGTATATATACAAATAAAATGGAACGTACTTGTATGAATCATCGTGTCTTAATATTATATAAATTTTCATCAAATTAAATTGCTGTCAATAACTCCTTAAGATAAAATATTAAGTTTCCTCAAACAACTTGTGAAAAGGAAATGTGTGTTCATAATTCATATTGTACAAAGATCCAAGAGGCCGGTTCATATTATGTGTCCGCCTGGCCGCAAGCGATAAGCCAAAGCTCCGCTATATCACTCAAAGAAAGTAAACAAACCTTTTACACTTACATTTTTCTCACATTTTGAATGCAGTATTTAACAGTTTTCTCGATATTATTTGATAATATATTTTATTGTTAATTAAATAAGATATTTTATAGAATAATCATATTTGATCACTGACACGTAATTTAAAATATTGTGATTCACGACTATAACGAAACACAGTATATTTATAGTTATTTATTACATATGAATACGCAACAGAATACTGTATTCAGATGCAACGAAGTTAATATTTTAATTAAAATGAATTGTAAAAATAAAAAATGTTAAGATTATGTGGGTAGAGATAGAGAATGCTCGGACAAATTCTGTATTGTATTAACGCAGGTATCAGTTATAGCATCCGCGTTAATAAATCGGCCTCGAGTTTTAGTCTACAACACTTTCACGGTACATAAATTTTAATAAAAAAAAAATTCTCATGGCATCTATGCTTTTAAAACTCTAAATAACTTCGATCTGTGCTCGCTACGTTGTCAGCTAGGATTAAAAGTAATATTTAATTTACACCATAATTCATGGACGATGCGATACTCGAACCCACGCCTCTTGGGTTTCATCCGAGCGCTCTTACCAACTGAGTCAACCGTCCCTATGATGCATTGACAGTAAATCTTTCTATTTGTGGTTTAATATTTAATCCGAGAAGTGAGGATATAATAATAAATAACAGTGCTAAAACAGCGACTATTGACTGAGTATTATCTCTTTTGTTATTCAATTACAAAACTATAATTAATTAAAACTATTGAAAGATTCTTCTCTTTGGTAAATATTTCAGATTACATATCAATCATAATTTTTTCTCAGCTAGCTGACCCGACAGACGCTGTTCTATCCATAGATAATAAAATAGAATTCGGGAATTATGTAGTGTAAAGTATAATGTAGTACAATTTAATAAAGTATTAAAATTTGTTGAGCCAAGTTTCTGTAAAACCAATCTAGGACGTGATTCACCTGTGGTACGCATTTCTCGTCGCTATAATGACTATACAAAGAAAAGTCCAAATATCTACATTAATTTTGATAGTCTTAACAACTTTAAATTAAAGCTTATGTGTGACCTATCTACAGCCTCAGAATGAAATACCTAGATAGTCTTATATAATAAATTGATTGAAATACTGCATTCACAGATTTGTAATTAATATAAATAGCTCGTAATTTACTAATTTTAATTAATTTTTTTTTTCTTCTGATTTCTCCTTACTAATAATTTTTGTAACACAAAGCATGCTGTGATTACCTTTAATTGTAGGAAAAGTTAAATTTTATAAGTAAATGCAATGTAATTATTAAAACTGTAACGACTATTTCTTATGTTGGTGATCCATTATTTTTATTACAGTATGCTATCCTTAAGAGATAGATATAATATTATACCTTCACGGACTTTTTTGTAGACCTATATAAGATACACAATTCCATCATTCAATATTTTTTTGTATCTCAAAGGGTTTAGTCAGCATTTTCATTGAAAGTCCCAGATGGCAAATCTTTTTCCGACACCTTCAACAAACTTAACAAATTTTGTACTTAAGCCTTCCTCGAGAGCCACGCTATCCATTGGTGAAAGTAGTATGAAAATCAGTGCAGTAGATTTTTTAGTTTATCGCGAACAGACAGACGCGGCGGAGGACTTTGTTTTTTGTATTTTTTTATTCAATGAAAATACTGGATGAGACGAGCAGGACGTTCAGCTGATGATAATTGATACACCCTACCCATTACAATGCAGTTCCGCTCAGGTTTCTTGAAAAGCTCAAAAATTCTGAGTGGCATTACAACTGCGCTCGTCACCTTGAGATATAAGGTTAGGTCTCATTTGCCCAGTAATTTCACTAGCTACGGCGCCCATCAGACCGAAACACAGTAAAGTTTAAACATTACTAATAGGCTAATATTTACGAAATAGGCGCCGTTGTGGTACCCATAATATAGCCGGCATCCTGTGCAAATGAGCCTCCCACTGGTAAAATTTGTTTTATAATAAGTAGTGATATTATCAGCTGTTGTAGGAATCATCAACTGGAGTATCCTGAGTAAATTGTTCCAATTGAATTCATTCCTATTACTATTATAATGCACGTGGTTGTCTCTCGTCATGCTTCAGTTGAAACGTAGTTGTTGACAATATAAAAGCCATAATCTATGAGCAGGTATTGTTGTTTGAACAATACAGTAACGATGCAGCGTAGAATAAAGCTCTCTAAGCAAAGAGGAAAAGATATTTCAGTTACATAAAATACATTCTTACCTAAAATATTTCAATATTGTCCTTTAATCGACGTCATACAAGCTATGACGTCAATTATAAGTTTGTTTATGAAGTCACTACATTTTATAAAACAATGTCCTCCGTCGCGTCTGTCTGTGTGTATGTTCGCGATAAACTTAAACCCCCCTATTCATAATGGTCCTGTTAGACGGAATATTAAAAACGAACTTTTAAAAAAGAAATTTATTTAGAACTAGAAAATATTATTGAAATGTATGAGTGGCTCAGGATTCGGAAGGAGACTGACTGCCTTTATATTTAATTAAGTGACGCCTTGGTCTTAAAGTGCTGACGCTAATGTTATGTCTGCATTAAAGCATACATATGTGCATATATAACAACCCCCCCTTTAAAAGGAAACTTATCGGAAATAATAAAGATAAGTCTTCAGAATATTTTAACCAACTCTAAGTTGCGGTGGAGGTGGTGATGATTGAAACTCAATATCTATTTCTTCAAAATCCTTAGCCTTTACAAAATATTTTGAAAGTAGGATACATAATTTCTTACATATAAAAACTACGATAAAACATACAACTAGAAATAGTGAAATTATACTTATAACAGAATTATTTGAATTATCACTAAAGGTATCAACAGGATTTGCAATATATAGGTCATCACTGATATCTTTTATGTTAAATTTAAGATCTTTTAACTGATGTAGGTTAATATTACTAATTTCAGAAAAGTTAATTTTGGACATATTGAAGCGGTTAAGATTACAACATTTATCAGATATTATATTATAAGTAGGTTTTATGAGTGGAATATTAATTTCTGGATTGGATACCTTATTAAATTTAATATTCTTAAAATAAGCTGTACAATTATATGGAATGGTAAGTTTTCCTGTTCCTGAAATGGTTGTTTCAAATAATACATCCTGATTACATTCTATTGTTATTTTATTTAAATTTGATTCTACAAATATCCAATCAGCATTATTGAGTTTATGCCAAATATCTATATCACCATGTATAAATTTAGTTTGGCAGGTATTTGGAATACTGGATACAGCTTTTGTCATAATTTCTATTTCACAAGACGGATTACCAGGAACAGAGAATATGTTAGTTATTTGACATATGTGGGAGAAATAACTTTACACTCATTAAAATCCTTTAAATATGTAAATGTAGACTTATCAGTATTTATTGCCAGATATCGTTCTGTAGGTATAATGCAAACATATGAATAAGATGAATTAACTTCATGCTGAATAGGTAATGGAACAGTATCATAAACATTATAATCTAAGGCATTAACTAATGGAATCTTAACAATAAAAATCAGTTTACCATTATAATAATATGAAATTAAATCTGCTACATTTATCAAAACATGAATATTACTTAAATCTAAATTAATAGGTAAGTCCCTATACTTACGTATATTTTTATAGACATTTAATAAATCGTTATATAATTGCTTGGGTGTTAAGACAGATGGATGTAAAGTATTGCTTTTTATGAATAAAATAGAATTCAATAAGTCTTCAATTTTAAACGCAAGAGTAAACAAATGTGATTGAAGACAATTTAAAATGTTTATTAGTTTTAATTTGAAACTATCTATAGTAACTAAATTCGATATATTTCTCACATTTGTAGATAAATTATTAATGGCATCATTGAGTTTAAATTGATTCTCCAATATTTCATTGACAGATTGGTTAATATTAGAAATAGCAGATTTCGAAACTAGAATAGTTTTCTTTATCGAATTCTCTAACCGTTTATCATTATCATACAATGTTTCTATTGCTCTATTGTAATTTATCGCATCGTCTTCATCAAGGGTGCCAAATATATGCTTAAAAACTACACCGACGCCAGAGAACCATGCAGATCTTTTGGGTCTCTCGCTAGAGATGATATGAGATATGGAATTATAGTCACGAAGTATATCATTATAGAGTGAATCCAAGGGTTGCATTATATTTTGACAGACGGAAATATCTATCTCTATACTTTCCTGACACTGTAATTTAACAATGTTTAAAACATCCTGGGTGTACTTAATATTTTGATCAAAAGAAGTAACATCTATCGGAATAACTATATGAAGATAATCGTCTATGAGCTTCAGAGTGCCCACTGGGTCGAAGAGCAAGCCAGGACCTTCCTTGATGTATTTAATATACTCATTCTCGCTAGCGGCTATGGCGCAGTATGTATTAACCATTCTGTAATGACAAAACTAAACTAAACTATCATGCTTATGTAAATAAACCTATAACTTTGTATATGATAAAAATATAATATAGTAAAATATAGCTGTATAAAATGAAATAAGTATTAATAAACTTAACTTAATAATTAATAAAAGAAGAATTAGTTACGTATCCGCGTTGTATGCAGGTTTTGCTTCATCATAATGATGTTTTACATATCTTCGGTTTATAAGAAGAGATAAGGTGTTATTGCCATGTATTTTGACGATCTTATATGGACCTTTCCATATAGGAGATAGCGCCTTCCGAAGTCTTACATGATTTTTAATATAGACATATTCACCGACTTTATACTGTACTGGACGAGTATGTTTATCATAATAATGTTTTGACTTTTCTTTTGAAGAGTTAATATTTTGTATGGCCTTTTCTCTAGACAGTTTAAGGCGATGGTGAAGCATCTTAATATATTCTGGGTATGTGACGTCAGATCGTAAATCAAAAACGGAATCGGGAATGTAGGGCTTGTGCCCGAAAATAAGTTCAAAAGGCGTAAATTGGGTAGTTGTATGGACGGTGCTATTATATGTCAGCATGGCAGTAAATACATATTTATGCCAATTAGTTTGGTTTTCGTTAATATAAGATTTTAAGTATTCTTTTAAAGTGGAATGACTTCTCTCCAGAGCACCTTGCGTCTGAGGGTGATAGGGAGATGACCAAATCTGCTTGATTTTTAAAAATTCACAAGTTTTCTTAAAAAGTTCGGCTGTAAAGTTTGTTCCTTGATCTGTTAAAATTGACTTAGGTATTCCAAATAAAGATATGAAATGAACGAGACATTCACATGATTCTTCAGCCGTAGCATTAGATATTGGGTAAGCTATAGAAAATTTTGTCAAGTCATCTTGTAAAGTAAGAATATATTTTAATTTATAAATTCCAGCTTCAGGCAAAGGTCCCACGATATCGAGACTTATTCTATCGAAAGGTCTAGAAGATGTTGTTGTGATTTGCATAGGTGATTTATTAATTTTTCTTAAGGCTTTATTGGTTTGGCAAAACTTGCAATTTTTTACATAGTTTTCTATGTCTGATCTCATATTTTTCCAAAAATAACGTTCTTTTACGCGATTAAACATTCTGTTTGACCCTAAATGGCCCGCTATTGGTATATCGTGGTTCTCCTTCAAGATTTTTGTAATTTCTGTAGGCACGGGATATATTATACTATTGTGATGGATATTGACTGTTATATTTGTACCATCAAAAAGATACATGAGCATACTATATATTTTTACAAATGAATGTTGTTCAAATGAATTCCTAAAGTTGGAAATAGCTATCTCATTGATTGTGCCGGTAAGTAGAATATTGTCTCTAGCAGATTTTAATGCTTTAAATATATCAGGGTAGGTACAAGTATCAAAGAAATAAACTTTAGTAAATAGGAAATAGTAAATTTTGCCATTGATTTCAGATATTTTAAACGAATGCAGTTCACGTTCTCCTTCTACAACATTGACATTCTCCGAGGCAGAGATTAAGTCAGAAAGGTAAGGATTCGACTCATCAAAATCTATTGATACTGGAAGAAGAATTACATTTGCAGAACTCTTAAGAAGGCTCTCGTTGTGCTCTTTTATATATGTATTAAAAATCTTGTTTTTATCTTTAATAGATTTTAAATAATTGGAATAATCTTCACTAATATTTGTTTGATTTTCAGCTATCCGGCTAGTGACGCTAGTTGATGGACTAGCGGATACAGGTAAGTTTTCAGGTAAAGATTGAAGGAGATCGGTGTCATTAGGAATATGTGAAGGTAAGTTTTCAGGATTTTGGTTACTAGTAGAAGGTTGTGGATCAGAATAAGTTTCATGAGGTGAAATGTCTGACGTAAAGAATGGAATCGCAGAGGGCGATAAATTTAAAGGACTCAAATTAGCTGGGTCAAAATCTGTTGATAATAGATCTTCAAGGTTTTGATCTGGCAAACTAGGGATAGATAGATGGGGTGAATTTGGTCTTTGATCTCTGACTTCATCTTCAGTATTATCTGTTGGATCTTTAGAAATTAATGGATTTATTGGGTATCGTGACAATGCATCTGCGTTAGTGTTTATTTTACCCTTTTTATATTCAATCTCGTAGTCAAATTCTTCAAGTTTGAGCCTCCATCTAACGAGCTTGGAGCCCGGGTCTTTGCAATTAAAGAGCCACTTGAGTGGACGGTGATCTGTTATAATTATGAATCGTCTACCATAAAGGTAGGGACGGAAAACTTTAGTACCATAAATGATCGCTAGACATTCTTTTTCAGTGACGCTGTAATTGCATTCAGCCTTATTTAATGTTCTTGAAGAAAATGCAATGGGGCGATCTTTGCCAATGGATCCTTGTGAGAGTATAGCAGATATCGCGAAATTTGAAGCGTCACATGTAAGTAAAAAGGGTTTAGTGAAATCAGGATAAGCTAGAACAGGTGCGGAAATAAGAGAATTTTTTAATTTATTAAAAGATAATTCTTGTTCATTATTCCATAGAAATGGGACGTCCTTTTTAAGGAGATTGGTTAAAGGTTTAGCTAGTTTTGACATATCAGGAATGAACCTGCGATAGTAGGAAACTAATCCAAGGAAGGACTTTATGTCTTTAGGGCACTGGGGTGTAGGAAAGTCTGCAACAGCTTTTATTTTCTCTGGGTTCGGTTTTACCCCGTCATCGGTAATGATATGTCCAAGGTAGGAAACTTCCTTGCGGAGAAATTCGCACTTCTCAGGTTGCAACTTTAACCCGTAGGTGCGGAGCCTGTCAAATACATTAGAGAGGTTGTTTATGTGCTGATCAAGATCGAAGGAGTAGATTACAATGTCATCCAAGTAGACGAAGCATTGTATACCTTGTAACCCAGATAGCGCGGAATTCATAAGTCTTTGAAATGTTGCAGGTGCATTTTTTAGTCCAAAGGGCATTCTAGTGAATTCAAAATGACCTTGTAGAACTGAGAAGGCTGTTTTGGGTGCATCCTGGGGCGACATTTTAATTTGATGGAACCCCGACGCGAGATCAAGAGTACTGAAATATTTACATTTGCCCAACTGGTCTAATATATCCGATATGTTTGGGATAGGATAAGAATCGCCGATTGTGATATCATTTAGTTTGCGGTAGTCGATTACTACCCGCCACTTCTTTATTCCGGATGCATCCATCTTTTTTGGGACGACCCAGATTGGAGATGACCAAGGGGATGTTGAAGGTTTAATAATTCCTTCTTCTAACATTTTGTTAATTTGTGATTGAACCTCACCTTTGTGAATGTCAGGGAATCGATAGGATTTTGTATGTATAGGGATTGAGGAGGACGTTTTAATTTCATGCTGAATACCTTCTGTAAAAGTTAACTTATCACTAGGCAAATGAAATATATCAGAGAATGTGGAACATAAATTAAACAGAGCGTCTCTTTCTTCGCAATTTAAATGGGATACTCTCAAAAGATCTAAAACTTTATCAGTTCTATCTGAAATATTTTGATCATTAATATTCGAATAAAATATAGAGTTATTTTCATTGTACTCTAAAGGATTAATTATTAATTTGAGGTCTGAATTTATCTCTATTTGATTTTCGGATGTATTAACCACGGATATATTAATTCTAGAATTAGGTTTTACTTTAACAATACAGTTAGCGATTAATAGAGAATCCATCATATGTTGATCTAGAATGAGACCTTCTTTGATTTCGGGATTATGTACTGAGCATTCTATTACCGTTTCGGTTCTAGGCGCAATTGTATAAATGGGGTTATTAAATTTTAAATTGAATTTTACGTCATCAATACTAAGTTCCTTCAAAGTATAATCTATTTTACTTTTATGTAAAGAAAGGAAATCATTTCCGATAATACCGTCGTATGGAAAGTCGAAATTAGGTATGAGGTGGAAATCATGTTCTATTGAATTAATTTCGATAGATATACAACCTAACGAATTGATTGGATTGTCGGTATTTCCTAAGCCCCTGAATGTTATAATGTTTTTATTCACCTCGGGCATATTTTCTATTATATGTATTTTAATAAGACTGATTGTAGCTCCACTGTCGACCAGGAGTCGAAAGGGTTCTGAGGAGAGAGATGTTTGGATTTCAATATAAGGTAAGTAATTTTTTAATGGATTTGTGTTAACGTTGTAAGATTTTAATACTTTTTCTTCTTTTTTAGGTATTGGATTTAGAGGATTTGACTTCAGGCTTCCGTTTTGGGGCTGGTTACTCTGTCGTATAGCCTTGAGAGTTAGGCTTCCGTTTTGGGGCTGGTTACCCTGTCGTGTAGCCTTCAGCGTTAGGTTTCCGTTTTGGGGCTGGTTACCCTGTCGTGTAGCCTTGAGGGTTAGGCTTCCGTTTTGGGGCTGGTTACCCTGTCGTGTAGCCTTGAGCGTTAGGCTTCCGTTTTGGGGCTGGTTACCCTGTCGTGTAGCCTTGAAAGTGGGAATGGTGTCGACATAATTTTTGGATTTCAGATTTTTATTGCAGGGCTTCGCGTGACACCTTCGCGAGCCCACTACGCGTTTAAATGGGTAAGCTGTTGGTCATTATTATCATTAGAGCATAGTTGTCGTGGCTCTGAGTTATCATTATTTAAGTTTTCATTTATGACAAAATTAACATTATCTGCTCTGGGTCTGGTTGGTTGTAGTCTGTTGTTATTAAATTGTCGTCTAAAACAATTTTCTATTGAATGACCTTGTTTTTTACAATAGCGACAGAATGGGCTTCTGTTCTCAAACTGCCTTGTGGTTTGAAATTTTTGGGTATTATTATGTGTAGGACCCCTAAATGGCTGTTGGGGTTTAGGAATTAATCGGTGCAATGATAATTGCTGAGAACTTCTTTTATGAAATAAATTTAAAATTTTCTCTTCTGAGACTGCTAGGTTAATTGCTTCATTAAGATTTAGTGGATCTTTACAACGAACTAAATTTGAAATTTCGGGTTTAAGACCCAATAAAAAGGTATGGAGAGCTAGGTCTTCCATGGCTGCCATTCGACCGGTTAACTCTGATTTCTTCTTATTCGATATAGTTACTTCTGTTAAAAGTTTTGAAAGACATGTCTCTACGCGTAAAGAAAATTGTGACACTGATTCTGTATTATTTTGTTGACATTCCTGCAATTCAAGTAAAAGGTGTGCATAATGCTTTCTTTCTCCAAATTGTGTTTTGAGAAAATCGCTAAGTTGATCCCAATTGTCGAATTCCTTAATAGAGCAAGCTAATTCCGCTTTGCCCTCAAGTTGAGAAAGTATGAATTTAAATAAAATCGATTTCTGAGAATCCGGTGCTAGTCCAATAGCATTATTGCAATTATTAATAAAAGAATTTAATTTTTCGCGTGTCCCATCAAAAGGACTAATGAATTTGAATAAAGTGCTAATTTGTAACTCATTTTTTTCATGTTTAATTTGAGATTCTTTAACCGACATGTTTAATTAAATAAAATATTCACTTATAAAATTTAAAATGTACTACGGTGTGATAGACGGCCACCCAGATTGTTTATAAATTCGATGCGATAAGCTACTCGACAAAATGTTCTCGGAACCTAAGATGATGTAATTAAATTAGAATGTAGATGACAATAACGCTCTTTAGTATAATATTTATGCAATAACTTTGGATAAAGTATTGTTAGACCTCACACCTTGCACTTTCACTGTAGTTTTAGAAATATGTCTATTTAATATCTCAGTTATTATGGGTTTTGCACTTTCACACTTGAAATATTTAAAATTTGAAGACTTACAGGACCACGGCGATATTCACGGCGAATTCAAATCGAGTCATAATTGGCTCAATTTATGGTAAATTGTTAGGTACCAGGGGACTCGGCGTTGATGAAGAGAAGAAGATTCAGCGATGTTGGAGAGTACCACGTAGATAGTTATTTCTTTCCGGTATAGCAGGTCGAAGCTTGTTAGCAGTTCACAACCATTGGATTCAGGCGGTCACTAAGATTTGTATAGTACTCTGGATTAGTACTATTTTGTTAACCACTTATTAAAACCAACCAACACAGATATTATTTTCACTTTTACACTTTTTGGTATCACTATAACTTTTCACTTGAGACGTTTACCGCGGATTTATAAAATTTTAAATCCCACCGCTGCCACCATTTGTTAGACGGAATATTAAAAACGAACTTTTAAAAAAGAAATTTATTTAGAACTAGAAAATATTATTGAAATGTATGAGTGGCTCAGGATTCGGAAGGAGACTGACTGCCTTTATATTTAATTAAGTGACGCCTTGGTCTTAAAGTGCTGACGCTAATGTTATGTCTGCATTAAAGCATACATATGTGCATATATAACAGTCCGCAAACTTTAAACAGCCGCTAAGGAGTGTTTTTTCTCATTCTGACTTAGGTCAATAGATGAAGACAGAGTGAGAATTAGCAATGCTTTAAGTTAGCAGACTATTATTAATAAGGGGGAAAATCTATAGGCACTAGCGTGGTTCTCGAGGAAGGTTTAAGTTTATAATTTGTTAAGTTTTTCAATACATTTTTGTATAAATTGATGATGTTTGTTGATAATATTGAATTAAAATTGCAAATTTAAAAATTCCAATATTGACAATCAAATGATGTATGCTGATATATTGGCAAATTGTGCTGTACATCTATCAATTGTTAACAACTATGTTACCATCATTCATACAAATAAATCATTTCATTTCAAAGAAACCAATAAATTGACTGGTTCTAAACTTGTCCTAATTTTGTATTTACAGAAAAAACTTCTTCACGAAAAATCTGAAAAAGTTGAATTGTCACGAATAAGACAGTATATTGTCTTAATTAAAGTAACAGTTTTTTTTTGTCGGAATACAAAAAATAAATACTCTACTATTGCGTAAAGTAAAGGACATGTTATTTATAAATAATACACCGAGCTCGAAGAGGGGAATCATGTTACATTAATAATACAAGGTCCAAGCCTACGTCTAAGTGCAGAGTCATGTAGCGGTCTCAAAATCCCTAGTATGTCCAATTTTACGTCGCAACTCTTGTTCAGTGAAAACATTACAAAGTTTTCATTTTGACTGTTGCTTCTCTATATATTTTCGATAGTGTTCTATATGTTCATAAGCACATTGAGGAATTTGCTAGGTACTGTGAAATTCATATTGTTAACACGAGCAACAAACATAAACTTGTTATGCCTACTACTCGGTTAACGGCCGTTCCCAATATTCAGTCTATCTCTTACTTGAAATAAAAATCGTAACTATCGTTGTCTTTTCTGTCCCAATAAACTTATCGACGGTAACTTACCTCACACGTACACGCTGTCTATCAATGGGACCAAGTATAGCTTACCCCTATAGAAGTTTGTTTGGAAATTGCAATTCACGCATGCCTATATAAGGCGATAAGAATGACTTATCGGGTATAATGGAACAGCTTCAGATTATTGACAGCTGACAGTAGAAGGTAGTAATTTATCTCTATCTGTAGATAGTATATTGGGAACGGCCGTAAGTCGAGTTAGTAAGTCTATTATTGGGCGATGTATATGCTTCTACAATATGATCCCAGAAAATGTACAAAACAAAGTTGTTACGAAATTTAGAAGAATTGTTAAAAAACCTTTGTGTGGGAAAGGTTACTACAGCATAAACTATTTTCTTAATAACACCACAGACTGGGAATGAAGCGAACACCCTCAGGCTCTTTAATTATATATGTTTTTTGTTCGATATCACATTGTAATCCATGGCTATATAATTGCGCTCGTTTCCTTGAGACATAAGATGTTAAGTCTCATTTGTCCAGTAATTTCACTAGCTACGGTGCCCTTCAGACCGAAACACAATAATTACTGCTTCACGGCAGCAGTAGGCGCCGGTGTGGTACCTATAATCTAGCCGACACCCTGTGCAAAGGAGCCTCCCACTGGTAACAGCTAGTGTAATTGAACTGGCTTATATTTTCCATTGATCCTTCGCCTTCAATATAGTGCATGCAAAACGTCAACTTTTCAATGAGCAGATGACCAGTCTGAAATGTATCAATTCAAACAATATATAACTTAGCATACCGAGCTACGACTCCAAAGTAAACAAACTACACTTTTAAAACTTACGATGGATTCAGAGATCGATAATTAAGCATTTTGTTAAACTCTCAGTATATTTTTCATTTTCTCTGTGCTGTGACAAAATTACAAAACCATAAATGAACAAAATGTTATATAAGATCCAATAATATAAATATAATCTAGTCGTAAATTATTATTATTGAATCAAATCACGAATGTAGTAAGCGATACGATACTAGCGGTAACTTCATGAATAAAATTATCATTGTGTGGAATTGATTTTGCGAAATAGTAAAATACTAGTATTATTACTTGAGAAGATTATCGGACTTTTGTTATTATAAGAGACCACCACAACACAAGCCTCAACCTGAGAGTTGAACAAAGCATAAAAGATTTTATGACGATACGCCCCTCGAACGTTTAGCTCAGTTGGCAGAGCACTGGCAGGGAACGCCAGAGGTCGCGTCATAAAATGTTGTTTTTCAAATTTTATTTGTGTATTAATCCTAGAAGTAAGGGTTATCACTTTAAAAACATAACTATTTATAAGAGAATTTTATAATATTTTCCGTTATGAAAATCTTCATTTAGATTAATTAATATTTTCATGAAAACTGATTCTTTTAGATTTATTCTTGATGTGATTTTATTACTACCACCAATTCAGAAATAACGAAAAATATCTGTAAATATAACTGTCAAAATTTACTTTTCATTTTATTACGTTATACGTATTTTTTTCCCAACCCCAATGTTTGAGATTCCTGCATGTTTACCAACTCATATATTATGAAAAAAGTTATCATTACATATTATGTAAGAAAGTCCTCGGCCACGTATGTCTGTCTATCTGTTCGCGATCAACTCAAAAACTACTGCACCGATTATCATACTGTTTTTACCAATGGATAGCGTTGGTTGTTGAGGAAGGTTTTAGTTTGTAAGTTGTTTAGTTTTTGTCTACATTTGTGTATACATTAACGATATTTGTTGGAGAAGTCGGAAAAAAATAAACCCTCTGGGAGCTTTCAACGAAAACGCTGTCCAAACGATTTGTGCACCTTATATAGGTCTGCAGAAAATTCCGCGTGAGCATATGTCTATATTTTAAGGATAAATAATTAAATCCATTTTAATTCTTTACAAAATTAGCAATTATAAAGCGGTACTGTAAAAACTGTTTAAACAAATGCGATATTAATCCTTATCGTTTTATAACTACATATTATAAAAACATTCATAAATACGTTTTTTTAAATTTTTAACTCATTGTTTTTTAATGTATATTTCCCATCGCCTCAGACAACATCGATCCAAAATACTTACATCATTATTTTTTTCTATTGACAGAACAACGTCTGTCGGGTCGGCTACTATTATTATAAGTTACATGCCTTTGGCGCAATTGGCTCAAGCCCAATCGAACGGTGGCGACAGACCTCGTATCTGTTCCTATCGGATGTACGAGGCTCGACATAATTTTTCTTGAGAAAAAAAATACATTGCCAAATTGTCTGCCATCGAAACAGTCTTAATTAGTAAGCAATTTCACAAACTACTCGGTTAGCTATAACTTTAAAATTAAATATTATGTAAATGTGCAACTTAGGTTTTCATTATTGTTTTCTTTGCTTCGTTTATTTGGTATAAATTTAAAAAAATATTTTGTTAATAAGTTATTCTTCAATATAGAAATAATGGATACGGTTAGTAAAGTATATTATTTACGCCTAATTTTTAAACTAAAAATGACAGAAAATGTTGACAATGTGAATAATGTTTTCAAATAAAACCAAATGTATTTTCTTTACCAATATTAAAATTAACGAAGAAATAATACAATGTGTTGACTCAACTGTCAAAGTCAAAGTTAAAGTCAAATAAACTTTAATCATTTAGGCTTATACTAAGTGGCTTTCATCATTCGTGCTACAATCATTTCTTTTAATTACTGAATTTACCATATGTTCGTAAAAAGTTGAGTTCGTGAGAAGAACATACAAGAAACTGAACCACTTTTTTCAATCAAATAGAGTATTTTACAATGGCTGTAATATATATAACAAATTAGTTTGTAATGTGCTGTATCCAATATATGAGCCGTGTTTAAAAAATATAAATAATTTGATAGAACTTGCTGAGTTTCTTGCTGGTTCTTCTCGGAAATAGGCCTCCTGGTAGTCTCTTGAAATTTGTATTATTCCATGATATCGTAATATAAACAATAATTCCTTGTTCAAACAATATGGGTTTAAACTTTATTTCAACATCCTTAGGAAACTCTGTTTACTAGTAACTCCCTTCTGGCCTTTACCATAAATAATAAAGCTCATTAATAAACAGTAATAAAGCTATGCTTATGAACTGAAATGTTGAAATCACGTGAAAGTTTTGCACAACAATAGAATAATAGAGCTGGTAGTGAAACAAAGAGATTCATTGTTACTTGAACGAGTTTGAATGCAACCTGTGTTAATGAAATAACAACGTAAAATTAAATTTAGAACACTTATGGCCGGCTGACAAATATTTTGTATATTAATTACGGTAACAGTGTTTTTAATGAGGTAATTAGACGCAGTAAACAAGATGTGTGTGTTGTGTCAGAACAGCACCACTCCATCTTCTCCCGCGGGTGTTGTAAAAGGCGACTAAGGGATACAAACACCGGAGCATGAGCAGCAGCATCCTTTCGAGAAACACCAATATCCACTGAGATCGCCAACCTGCCTGCGAAGCGTGGTGATCATGGCAACCCCCCCCCCCCCTAACCCCCCCCAAAAACATAACAGACACTGTAAGGCTCCGGCCCCCAGGTTGGATGAGGGCAGCGCAGAACCGATCATAATGGCGATCTTTGGGGAGGCCTTTGTCCAGCAGTGGATGTCTTTAAGCTGAAATGATGAACAACATGTTTTGCTGATGGCAAGTGTCTGTAGCCCACAATGATGCAGTGCTGCAGGATTCTCGATTAAACCCAAAACTCTATGCGGCACCGCAGTTGCTCTTATCGGCGCCCTTTAAACCCAAGTACAATACTGCTTGCATATTCTCGACAGAAAAAAGGCGCCGCTGTTGTATCCACCTAGCTGGTATCCCATTCAGAGAAGTCTCCCAATTTCAAAAAAAAATGTTAAAGATATAAAAGAAAAAATATGGCTTGTTCTAACTTTGTTTTTGCAATGCAACTATATTATTTTAAACTAAAACTTTTATTACATCGTCTCAAACTTTTTCGTCTCTGTGTTGCATGTCGCGTGACGGTCGGGTGGCGCCTATAGTTCGCAGCAGCTGACCGTGTAGTGATAGACTATTACTCATTTGTGCCAGTGCTCCACTGGTTAGAGTAGGATAACAATTAATAATGGAAAGTAGTTTTTGTCTATTGGCAAAAAGGAAAGTTAAATCAGACTTATTTAAAAATATTATAAATGATAGTCTTTAGTTTTAATTTCGATGCGTTTCACAAAATCATTTCTACACGAATTTCTTCTCTGCACGGGATGTGAATAAATCGAAAGTAAGCAAAAAAATCCTTACTTCTTATAGCTTTCTATTCCAATAACACTGTCAAATTACTTTTGGATGAGACTTAAATATACATATTACACTCGCGCGATAAATATAAGCCATTCAAGGTTACGTTTGTAAATTATTGACGACTGCATCAATTGTTAAGGTTTCGACATTTCGATAAGAATAAAAAAAAGGATTGTGTGGTTTTATGAAACCATGGTAAAAGTGAATCTTTTTTTCACATTATAGACATATAACTAAAAATTTTTGGAATAATATTCCATTAAGGGTATAAAAATAGTTTTATCAATCTTAATTTTATACTTGAAAAATTGAAATAATAATGGGAAATAATAAAAACAAACAAAATAGCGTGGAGCACTGGCACTAATGAGTAATACTCTATACACTACATGGTCAGCTTCAGCGAACTATAGGCGCTGCCCGACCGTCACGCGACATGTAACACACAGACGAAAATGTTTGAGACGAGTTAATAAATGTTTCACTTTAAAAATGTTTCAATAAAATATCGCTTATATCGCTTTACGCCAAATACTAACAGAAGTGTATTTCATAAATATTTATACATATTTCAACTATAGCTTTAATTCTACATCATTGTTCTGTATTATTGAACAAAAACGTTTGTAAAGTATTATAAAATTATTGAACATTTATCATCGCGTAACTTTAACATTGTAATTATAATGTACTCACGATATATATTTTATGAATTTGGTGTCGATATTTCAGGCGGAACAGTTCCTCCGCGACCGTGACTCATGCAATTGGATCGAAATATCGGCACACAAATTAATAAAAAAAAAATCGTTACTACCCTTCATAATAATTACAATTGTAAAATTAAACAAAAATATTTACAATTATTAGTCATAAGTTACGTATTAAATATTTCTACATTATATGCTTGACTACACATATTTTTATTCCGACATCGAGAAAATCGAAATAATACAAAAAAATTTTATATAAATAAAAGATTTGAGTATTCAATTGTACTTTAAATAGTCAATAGTTGTCTTTTCATTAAATCATCACTTTTTTTAAACAATTCAAATATACTTTGTGAAATGTATATATTGGTTGTATTACACGGACAATGTACTTCTGTTTCCGGCCATTTGTCGGGCTAAGTTTAAACGACGGAAAAACGTGATAAGAAAATACAATTGTTACATTAAGCTTTATTTATATCAACTGACATTGTTTTATGTTGTTTCTAGATCTAAAGATAAAGTAAATCTTAAATTTCTAAATTAAAACACGAAATTTGTTTAAACAATGTTATTGCTTGTTTACATACTTGACGGACAGATAGCAGACGGGCAGTAAAGTCCTCAAATGGCGACCACGTACCGGAAGACGCAGTGTTGGTAGACCCCCCCACAAGAAGGACCAACGATCTGGTCAAGATCGCCGGAATACTTTCGATGAGGGCAGCGCAGGACCGCTTATCGTGGAAATCTTTGAGGGAGGCCCTTGTCCAGCAGTGGACGCCTTCCGGCTGATGATGATTGCTTATTTAAACCAATCCCTTAATTGAAACAAATATAATTGTCGTTTATATTATGTCAATTTGCTACATCTATAAAGTTGGTAAAATGAGTAGTAAAGAATATTATATCGTTATTAGCGTCGACGGTGTTATAAGTAGAACCGTTGACTCTCAGCACGTCCCGACAGTTACCACAAAGTAATTTTGGATTTTTATTTCGATCCTTCATATTTTACATTTGATTTGATTCCTCTGGAATATGGGCCCAGTGTTGATTTATTAACCATCAGGTTGATATCTTCCTATCTAGCTTATCTTAAATTTGTATTTAATTAATATCATCGCTTACTTAGATTGAGGATTTGGATGCGCCACAGTTATCTATTCTCTATACTAATAATTTTGTTATAGCAGACTATTGTGCAGAATATGGTCCTATACAAAAACATAGAGAGAAACTCATAGAAAACAGCCGCATTGTTTTGTGTAGTATTTGTCTAAGGCCAGTTGTCTCTTGCGCCGCTTAGTATCCAAAATTGTCCTCGAGTAATACAGTTTTGAACGCAATATCATAATAGTGATCAACCACCTAATCGCATCGCATCAAGTTCCGTGGGTAACGCAACTCATAAATCTTAGTACTAATACTAGCACCAGGAGTTCCTAGAGGCTTAGCGGGAGACCCCAGCTGCAGACCATCTCGCCTCGGAATCTCAGGTATGTCGGCCTATTGTTTAGCCATAACTGATTTGCAATTTAAATATCATATGTTATGTATACGCACGCGCTCATTGTCTCCGCTGCGCTCCAACTAGACACCGAAGGCGTAGTCGCAAAGTGCGGCAACTAATACTACGTTCAAGTGGGCATACTCGAACAATGCGTGACGTTGATGTGCAACTTGTTCTGTTAAACTTTAGTAATAATTGAAATTAAAATGTCAGGTTGCGCAGTAAAACTTTGTAAAAATAATACTACAAGTAATAAGAAAGACACTGGGATCACGTATCATCAGTGAGTACTTTGTATTTATTAATTTCAATGTAAAATAACACGAAGACAAAGTCTAAATATGGCAGATGTCACAAATGACACCATAATAAGCTTCGACTGCTATGTCTATACATTTCTGCGTTTATTCCAGTCACAGAAGACATAATATTATGTATGTCTACTGTGCTCCAGTTGTTTAAAATATTATTGGTCAATACGTAGCAATGTAAACACATCTTCATTAAGCTGCGTATTTTAAATTTAGAACCCGATTTGGACAGTGACATCAGTGGAGTAGCAGTTAGGTATTTTTTTAAGCCCAGATGAAAAAGAGGGTTGCTTTAACGTTTTACGTTAGTCAGTCTATCTCTATTTTCCGATCAAGTTCTGTTCAGAAGGAGGTTTTTTACATTTTAATCAGTAATCACACTCGTTTGTATGTTTATTTATTGGCTTGTGCTTGTATTCGTTATTTTTTTACGTTCTAAAGGGATTTGGATTTAATAAGTTAATGTAACGTCTAATGAGAGAAACTAACACTCAAGTATATTTTTATTTACACAAAATAATTAATAAAATAATTAGGGAAACTGGGACTAAAATGTTAAGATTTTAGACTTAGATATCTTTTCCAGGGTATCTTTCTGGTAAATGTAGTGTAAGCAGACATCAACATATTATATTTGTATGACAGCTTTTGTCAAATTATAAAAGTGGTTAAATTAAACTTTTGTGTGTGCGTGCGTCATTTGACCAAATATATTGATTTTGAAAAGAGATTTCATCATTTTTAATGTTAAAAAAGTTTAATCATACATAGTGAGCATGAATTTTTAAACGCAATCCTTCAGTGGTGTATTTTTCGACCAGATGACACTCAACTTATTTTGTTTGTAAATTTCTTAACACCTTTTGCTACCAACTGGCGCCAACTCTGTTTCATTATTTCGTCTACAGGAAAGCTGAAAAATATTAGTTTTTACATATTTGCAGTGTAAATTAGTATCAATATTCACTAACGATACTTCCGTGATAACGTGAAAATAGCCCTAGTATTCACGTTCTTGTAAGCCGTTCACATTACACAAAATACAATATTGCTAATCATTTTTAACTAAGCCTTTAAAAAAAGAGGGACTCTATAGTTTTCATTTCTGTGTCCTTTCATCTCTCCCATTCTGACAAGCGGGTCTTGTCTGCGGACTTGTCAATAATTGTATCATATTTAATGAAAAAATATTCTTTTTACGAAACTACTTAAGCTTTTTGCATAATATCAATCTTATATAAATAAAATAACCTTACTGATGATAAGTCACGCCATCTTTTTTGAGTCGCTATTGTATTATTTAAGCACTTTTTGTAGCACACTTAGGCTTGTTCATTGACACACAGTTGACACACGGCTAAGGAGAAAAGTGTGCTTACATTGTCTTTAGGCACACTTTTGCTGTTTCGTTATCAGACTGCTAATAATACGTCCATATTATGTACAATATAGTACGTCATTGGTTGCTGTTAAAAAAAACAATAATTGTTCTTAGGTAGTGCGGTATCTAGTTGGAGCGCAGCGGAGACCAATCCTTAATCTAAGTTTTGAAGGTTTATGTCAATAAGTAGTACTTGGTAATAATGATAACGTAATCGTGGAAAATAGTTTAATCTAAACAAGTCGTAGGTATCACAAACACCACACAAGTAAGCTCATTCTACAGTATGGTTGTACATCGCAGGAAGTTTCTTGAAAACCGCACTGAGGAGGAACGCCACACATCGAAAATGGTTGATATTCAAGTTTGTGTATTATCGTGCCAAGGTGGAGTTTGGAGACATGAATTAGGTGAAGTCTTACTTTTATATTATGTAGGTTGAAATAATGAAATATCTGAATGTAGGTCGCATTATGTCGGTATGCAACTCAGATAACGTTTGTGAGACATACTCTTGTGCCGGTGGATCCACCGTAATTATTTCTTTTCTTGTAATTTGGTTATGGCAATGAAAGCGCCGACAATTTCCTGTAGATAGGTTAAACTTATGACCGTTGTCTCTTGCGTCGCATATTAATAAAATAACCAAATTGTCACCGACCAATACAGTTCGCACGCAAAATATACGCATTAATATACGTTTAATATAATTAGCACATTCTTAAAAAGACTTCATCACTGATCAACGACCTACTGGTTAAGTTCTCGGTGTAACGCCAAGCACATAATATCTTTTCCTACACACGCCGAGAGGAAATAACACGCCCCTTAGCACCAGGAGTTCCTAGAGAATTAGCGGGAGCCCCCAGCTGCAGACCATCGCGCCTCGGAATGGGTTTGCCACTTGGTTGCTAACAGAGGGCCATATAATAACGATATTGATATTATTTCGATTTGAAAATACAATATTGTATTTTTGATATATAGCAATGTGAAATCCAAGTAATATTATAAACACAAAGCCTTCTTTACGGATTATCATCTCTATTTTGGTTATCTCGTTATAAACACGGCTCAACGACTGAACAACATTTTTAATAATACAAACACGGACTCGTAAAAAAAATAAGTACCCGTCTCACCTTACATAACAGTGTAGCACCAAAACAAGCCCATTAACATGTAAATACATAAGGCTCCACGCACACACTTACACTACTACCGATAGGCGGCCATTATGAGAATTGTCATCGTCTGTGACAGATCAGTTTGCGTCTCAACAAAATATTTTAAAAAGGCGGTCGTGCATTGTGAAAAAGTGTAAAAACAATAACATAAAAGTATTTGTGGATATATGATTATTTAAGGGAGATAAAATTGTGTAACTGGTATACCCCGTAACCGCACACACACTAGCATAAAGGTGCTTCACTTGCTAATATCACGGCGCGGAGTCCTTCTTTTTTACTAGTCCGTGAATGCAAAATGGCCGCTTTATTTCTTCATAAATTTTTAATTCTCCATGAATTTCATTCTGAAGTCCACGCCGACTAGATTGCAGATAAAAGCTAATGTAGCAAACTAATTTAATTTTAATTTTCTGCATAAAATTTGTTTTATAAATGAAGCGATAATTTCTATATTGCTAGAGAAAGCCATTTAATAATTCACTCTCGCTAATTGACCGGTTAGTAAGGGCTTAAAAAATATAACTCGTCTCCATAAATAAACTCACTTAAAGTTTATTATCTAAATTAAATAAAAGATACAAACTGATTTAAATCATTCCGTATTTTTTTACTAGGCCAGTTATTTGATGATTTATTGATATTTCTTTTTCGGTTTGAAGTCTATCATACTTTGTTCAATTAGGCTTAAACTAAGCGCTTTTGAATCATTCATCATACTATAATAAATGTTTCCTTTAATTTACTGAACCTACCATATATTCGGAAAAGGTAGAACTCATGAAAAGAACATACAAGAAACTCAACGGTAAGTCTCCTCAATAAATAGAGTATCTTACAATGTATGTACTATACGATACAAATTGTTTGTAAGGAGATGCATCTAAAATATGAATCGTGTTTAATGTTCATAGCGTTTTAAATATTAAATATTTCATAGTAAAGAATAAACTGTACAAATATAAATTATCCTGTATTGGTTGCATCACGGAACAAGCAAAGTTCGAGGGTTGGAGAGGATCTTGTTTAGTGTGATAAGATACTGCAATACATTATAAGCATTGTTTATGAAACTAGGAACAAATCTATCTCAACAATTTTCAGTCAAGACTCAAGAGACCAGCAGTGGGAGGCGTCTTTACACAGGATGCCGGCTAGATTACGGGTAAAACAACGGCGTCTATTTCTACCGTGAAGCAGTAATGTGTAAACATTACTGTGTTTCGGCCTGAAGGGCACCGTGGCTAGTGAATTTACTGGACAAATGAGACTTAACATCTTATGTCTCAAGGTGACGAGCGCAATTATTGTAGTAATACGTAATGTGCTACACTATCTGTAGTGAAGTCATTTGTCTTGATTTTTTACACGCTTTTTAATGCTTCATCTGTATGTATGTTTGATTGTAACCGACACATTTGGTGCGACTTAGACACACCTTAAACGTCCAGATTTCGTTCACACTTCGTAGATTTATCAAGGACCGGTGACAATACATTTATTCGATAAAATTTTTCAATTTTTCAATTTGCTAAATAAGATTTTTGTTAATTTATATAATTTTCATCTATTGTCGATAAGGCAGGAATTGATGTTAATTTTAAATTTCTACCATTATCTGTAACCGATTTATCTAATATTAGGAAATTTTCGAATACCAAAGATAATTTTGTGCTTTTTAGCATGTTTTTTAGTTTTTTAAACTATTATTTTTTAAAAGCAACACAAGCCGGGCTCACGCGTTGGCGCGCAAACACGTCAAACGATGACTCAGCAAATTGAAAACAGAGGAACAAACAGAATCTCTGATGAGAATACAGTTGACTATTTTTGGATTTTTTAAATATTGACACAAACAATTGTGAATGTCTATATGCATATTGTGTTTCATAATACATGATTTTTTGATATAGCCATAATTACAATTTTAAAATAATTTTAATTATTAACGTTGCCGCTGAAGTAATTCAATGTTACCTAGTTGATGTGCGTTTAAGAATGCATTATATTCTTTTTCTAATCTTGGTATGAATAAAAAAGATTCTATAAGTTATTGCACTCGAGATTCTTCAACAATTTAAATTAAAAAATTACAAAAAAAACGACTTAAAAACCAAAAAGTAAAAAATATTTTTTTAAAGATTATCAAGTTATTAACTTTCAATAAGTGATATCATCCTATTTTGAGTAAAACTATTGTTACATACGTCACTAGGTATCAGTTTCTATATTTTATAGTAGGTATTTCATAAACAAAAACACTAAAGATTCGTCACCGCATTCGTAGTCTTGCCACAGCTCATGTGGTTTATTTTGTAATTGCGTTCAAAAATATTTCTCACAGAAAAGAAATTCCAACATTATTATAAATCACCGATCGCAGATGTGGCGAACGTAATGCAAACCTCAGACTCAATCTATGCTTCGTGAAAGATTAAAAAACATAATACAATAGTATCTTAAGTGTTATACTTAAGAAAGAAATCGAATCAATTCACATCCATAGAATATTAAAATAGTAAAATTAGATTTAAAATCACAAAGCTAATTGGTGAATTAAATAGACTAAGAGCTTACAATCCTATTCGTATTTCGTTTTCACTGAGATGAATAATTGTGTGCAAATTAGCAGTGAGGACTTATTCTGTCAGTTGGGACTTTATCACAGTGTCGATTTTATTTCTTTCTTTTGTTAATCTAAGTCAAGGTAATTTAGTGTCTATTGTTAGCAACTTTATAATGTATTTCATTATCATAAGTTTTTGGGGTTCAAACGTGTTTTAAATTGCACAATTATTAATTTATATATAAGAGATTTCCTCCTCTTTATTGACTCATCACGATATTTCTGGAACCATAAGGCGTAGAGACTTGAAATTTGGTAGGGATATTCCTTTCGCCGAGTAGAGGAACTTAGAACTAGGCTTTTACGAAATTCCATGCACAAGTTTTTTTTCTATTATTGACAACGTCTTTCAGTTCAGCTAGTACAATATATTTCGATAGATTGACTACGGTATCTAGTTCTTTTTACTATTCATCTAATTATACTGTATTTGACATTATTGTTATATATCCCAAACTAGTTTAAAGGCCGTTCCCAATATACTATCTACAGATAGAGATAAATTACTACCTTCTACTGCCAGTAATTAGCTGTCAATAATCTGAAGCTGTCCCAATATAACCGATAAGTTATTCTTATCGCCTTATATTGGGACGCGTGAATTGCAATTTCCATACAAACTTGTATCGCTGGTAAGCTATACGTCGTCCCAATGACAGACAGCGTGCACGGGTAAGGTGAGTTACCGTCGATAAGTTTATTGGGACAGAAAAGTCAACGATAGTTACGCTTCTTAACTCAAGTAAAAGATAGACTGAATATTGGGCCGTAGGTCTTCAAAAGATTGATTGTGACGCGTTTTTAGAGTAAGATTTAACAAGCTATTCTAATGTAATGAACTTGCGGCCTGTATACGTAGGTACCTGAGATAAATAAAATGATCAAAGATGAGCATTAGCTTAGTAAGATTCTTCTACAGTTTTATACGAATAAGCTTGTGCAAAATTTTCATTTTCAAAAAGTCAGTCTGTATGTTCATGAATTTATTATAATCGATCTCACGGACTTGTCATTCGAATACCTACTAATTATAATAATAATATAACAATAAATCATTCTTTTATACTATACTACTTTATAGTTTAAAAAACTAAATTTGGAATTTTGATGGAGCCGAGTTCAAATAGCCGTATACCACGCATTACGCTGGCATTCTTAAAAAGATCGCGGAAACAAATAACAACGTGAGACTCGACTCGTTTTGACCGCGAAAACCGCGTAGGGGCCTCGTCGATGCGCATGTTTGTGTGGGTGTGTCATTTCGAACGTTTGTAGGTTTTTTTTTATGCAATAGCAGGACAAACGAGCGTATGGGTCACCTGTTGTTAAGTGATCACCGCCGCCGACAATCTCTTGCAAAACCAGAGGAATCACAGGAGCGTTGCCGGCCTTTAAGGAAGGTGTACGTGCTTTTTCTGAAGGTACCCATGTCTTGTCGTCCCGGAAACACCGCACAAGGAAGTTCATTACACAGCTTTGTAGTACGTGGAAGAAAGCTCTTTGAAAACCGCACTATGGAGGACCGCCACACATCCAGATGGTGGGGATGATATCCTAACTTGTGGCGTGTCGTGCGAGGGTGGAATTTGGCGGCAGGAATCAGCTTAAACAGCTCTTCGGACCACTCCCCGTGATAAATGCGGGAGAAGTCACACAATGAAGCGACGTTTCTACGCAACGCCAAGTGATCCAGCCGTTCACAGAGCACTGGGTCTCCGGCAATTCGAGCTGCTCTACGTTGCATGCGGTCAAATGGATCGAGCCGATACTGGGGTGCGCCAGACCAGAAATGACAGCAATACTCCTGGTGTGGCTGGACCAGCGCTTTGTAGAGCGCTAGAATGTGGGCCAGCTTGAAGTATTGCCGTGCTCTATCAATGACCAGTTTCTATGAAGCCAATTTGGCTTCTTGGATTGTAGGTAGTTTCCGTACTGGTACATATGTCTACTGTGCTATTACTATAGTTATGTTTCTTTATGGATTACATAAATTAAATTTGAAAACAAAGTTTGTGAACCACGTGGGACTCGAACCCGCGACCTCTAGCGTTCCATGCGAGCGCTCTTTCCATTAAGCCAACCGTTCGAGTGAGGTATCGTTGATAAATTTTGTATGTCTTGTTCAACTCTCAGGTGTTTATGTAATTTATGTAATTAATCCCAGAACTCACTGCTTCACGGTTATTTGCACTTTACACTTACACTTTTGTAAAATGAAATGGTTTAAAATTGGTTATAATAATTCATGACCTCAAAATAGCCCATCATCGTCATTCATTCAAATATTTTAAATAATAAGTTATTATTTTATTTTTTCGTTTCTTACTGACCTATACACGGGGTGGCCGAGAAGTTGACCTCCAAAGCTAACACTTGAATTTGGCTCATTTTATTGGCCAATGTTCTGGGAAGTTTTCAAAAATGGTTAGAAGCCATAGCCATAACCCATTTTTTTTTGATACCTTGAACATTTTCATGAATTTAGCTGGAGCAGTTATCTTGAACTTACGACTCAATTCTCTAAACTATTAATTGTTTATTGTGTGGTTATTGTAACTGTAGTTAGTAATTATCAACAATAAAATTAAATAAAAGTGTTCTAAAAAATTTGAAAAAGGTCCTAAGCCACAATTAGGTGAAAAAAGCGGATAAAAGGGGAAAGAAATTATTATCGTAGAACATACATAGGGGTGGTTCGGATACTCATCACCATGAGGCTTTCAAATTTACGTTTGGACGTCAATTTCTCGGCCATCCTGTATTATAATAATCAGTCGTGTATTTTTTAGACTGTGTTTTACTTGCTGTCGTGTTTAAACACCCACAACAACGGACAACCACGAAGATCCTGACCATGTAACCAGCCTTGCACCGTTATACATATCTATTTATTAAAATATCTATGAAAGTAATGTTTCACTAATGTTTATCATAAAGTTTGTGAAGAGACTGGTACAGTATGGAGCTGCAACCGTATCTTAGATTAAATCTTGCAAACAAATCTTTGAAGGGGGATGAACCACCTTGATCCTTACTTTTGGATCTAGAAAAATTTGAAGTCGATTCGCTTCTTGCTTTATATTTGTAATTCATCAAAGTGTAATTCTTAACACGATTTATAATGCCAGACACGCAAATAAAGCAGATCTACCTTAACATTTTAATTGTCCACAATATTTAAGTTAAGCTGAGAGGTTTAACCTTAATGATTGATAGTCTACAATCGTTTTCATTCTAGTATCATATTAATAATAACAATAATTAATAATTTAAAGGTTTATTTGGTTCAAAAATACAGAAATCTTATTACTCAGCATTAGTCAGCATTATGTTGGGAATTTTATTTCTCAACGCTACCAGCGTAGACACCGAGACACAGACTTCGAGAATTAAATATTTATATATTTATAATTCCCCAAGTCTACTGCTACTATAAACATTGGAAATGATAATAAAATAATATATAGATATACAAAAAGTAAAAATAAAAATTAAATCTGTTAGTAACTAATACACTTTTCTATCAATTTAAGGAAAATAATAGTAACTTAACATTAAATCATAATATCATAACATCGGTAAGTAATCGGCAAATATTTCTTATTAATAAAATAACAATAAGTTTGAATAAATAATAGAGAAGTCATAATGTTGACCTTTAAAACAAAATAAAATATATCCTTATGACATCAAAAAATAAATTATAAAACCCAATGATGGAAAAACATAAAACTAAATAACAACAAATCCCGTAAGTGCTTATCATTATCAACTTATATATATAAAATATAAATAACAGAGCAAGACAATATTATACAATAATAATTATTAAAATCCAACTAAAAAACCTGGTTTTCTCTGGACCTACCAGAAAGAAGCGAAAGCGAAGAATAAAAAAAAAACTCTTAAGCTTGATTTCATTTAGGCGGAGTTCCCAGATAAGCATGTCTTCATAGTAAATTAAATAAGTATAAGTGACCTTGGTAGGGGTAAAAACTCATCTGTTGGGGTAGTCGCGGACATTACGACTCGCAATTTGTTACCGTATAGCCTTAAAAATACACATTTTAGTGTTCTCCACGAATTGTGCGCCTTCAAGGGTCACATTCAAATTTGTTGAGTAACAGTGTCGTGTCTTTTAAGAGTATGAGATGAGATTTTGTCAGAATTACTTTTCTTAATCTGGAATTTGGATGCCTTTTTCAAGTTTTAATGTTTGCTGAAAGATTACTTACAAAATGACCGTTTCCATTAATTTATTTGTGAAGTGATTCTCGTGGATTTTGTTGCAATGTTTTAATTACAATCGAATCAAATTAATGAAATTAATATTGTATTGGTAGAACATATTTTCATCCGTTTCTCTTTCACTTGTGATTTGTAATTTTAAATGCAAAACATGATTTTAAAGTTATTCATGAACGAAATACTGTTATGTTGTTGGTTAAAAGCGTTTCAAAACACTTTTTTAACAAAACACGCTTATTTTTTATCATACATTGTAATATTTTTCACTAATTATTATTTTTTCCACTGGTTCTTTTATATTTACCGAATAAAATTACTGCCTCGAGAATATAGTAGAGATAGGCTACACTGAACTTTTAATGAGCTGTTACTGAACTGATTCTTAAAAGTGGTATTTAAATATATAGCCATATTGTTTTGCTGATTGATAATGATTTATCTGATACGACAATTTTAAGATTCAACACTATAACTTGTAAAAATAGTATGTAACAGAAAGTACGTTACACACTTTTAATTATATTACGTGACATGCAATACATGTAATATTTTTGAAATAAAAATCAAAATAAAAAATGTCAAACATTTCGTTCAGACTGGTTGCAAATTTGGTTAACATTGCGTAGGTATGCAATTATTGCGTCGTGTCGAATCCTACTCTTAGTTACATCGTATTCAATGTCTAAGCGATGATTGAACGAACGAAACATTATTCGATGTTATCAGTCCTAACCCTACTCTTACGGCGTTTCCCAATATACTATCTAGGGATAGAGATAAATTACTAACTTCTACTGTCAGTAATTAGCTGTCAATAATCTGAAGCTGTCCAAATATACCCGATAAGTCATTCTTATCGCCATAAAGTGGTACGCGTTAATTTCCATACAAACTTCTATCGCTGGTAAGCTATACGACGTCCAATTGACAGACAGCGTGTACGGATAAGGTGAGTTACCGTCGATAAGTTTATTGGGATAGATATTGGAACGGCCGTAAGTCTGTTGTACAGACAGTATCTGACATTCAAATTCCAGAATGTTACAGTATAAATCATATATTAATAATGTTTCACAATACTATCAAATAAGTAAATATCCATTATTAGTTTAGTATAACGTTAATATGTTTTTAGTATAAAGTTGTTTGTTGTTCGGGTTTAGTATTTGCGATTATCACGGTAATTAACGACAAATGGAAACAATGTTATTGCAGGATTGCACTGTTTCGTATTTGATTACAATTTATAACTAAATCCAATGAATGGTTTTGGATTACAGATGATCAGAGTTGCTTATAGTTCATGTTTTTTTTCCAATACTTAATACTTGCAATTCATGAATGCTATAATATTGGTAAACTTTATTTTTTTTGTTGCTTGAGCAATTATTCAAAAGTATATCTACGCTTATTGTAGTTTTTAGGCCTATTTGGTACTTATATAATTCTTTATTAATAATAAATACAATATTATATTCGTTTATCAATGTAGTAAAAATGTAGATGTAGACATAGATACAGCACGACTAGTTTACTTTATGTCCTATGTATTATGTCCTATGGTATATTGCTATAGGGCAACGCTGCCGATATTAATACAATATTAATTGTGCTGCTGAATGGGCTATTCCCACTATTTATATCCTAGGTCCTAAAGAATTATTGAGAGCAAAATTTAAATAAATTAACATCTTGACTGTTGCTTCTCAATATTTTATTATCTATAATGTAATGTATGTTCATAGGCACAAAAGTGAATTTGCTAGAAAATATTATAACCATAATGTTAACACCAGGTACAGACATAAACTAATAATGCCTACTACTCGAAGTCGAGTTAGTAACTTTCCTGTAGGGCGTTGTATATAGGGCATATTTAAGAAATGGGAACCCAACCCAAGATTCCTACACAAGCAATTTAAGTCAGCGTGACAAAGCCTGCAATGAAAACTAAATCACATTACTAGAAAGAGTGAATGAATGAATTGAAAGATTGAATATTGCTGAAATTTATATATTGAAAGCTCAAAACGCTTAGGACAATTCAAAACCAAGCTTTCTTATCATTTAAATAATCTCTTATACTATATAATTTAATAAGTTTTCGTTTATTACAATTTTGAACTTGACTTTTCACCTTTGTTTTCAGGAAGCTTATCATAAAATCGAATACCAGTGCCTATATATCGATCTTAAATTTTACTTAGCCTAGAAGCATAGTTTCTTGTACAAATTTTATGTCTGTGATATGTTTTCTTAATTTTTTTGAAATTGAAATTGAAAAAAAAAAAACTTATTTTCACATACTTATAATATATAGACTTCAACCCGCAACGAAAAATATAATATGTCTACATATTGTTTACACATAGTTTCTACAATAGACTGATTAAACGAAATCAACACTTGAAAATCAAACATTGAAAAGTTTGAGCATTCACGAATAAAATTTATTGGAAATCAAGGTAGGTTATTGTAATTCATTTTAATAGTCATCAATTGTACTTTATTATTTTTACCGCTATTGGGCTTTACATAGATATATATTTACCCAATAAAGAGAGATTCCATGACAATAATAAAACCGGAAATAGTTGCTTCAATAAAAACTTCTGTATTCTGAGAGGATATTTGGTAATAGTGCTATTATTATAATATTACTAATATTATCTAATATTGCAACAAAAAGCAGAAATATTAGACAATAAGAGAGGAATGCGTAAGTCTATAAGCCCCGGTTTGAGGCTCGGGTGAGCTTTGGTCCAGCCCGTGTCATCCGCATTATACTTAATTGTGATTTAATGGTTCTACGTTCGTTGAATTTCATTCATTAAGTATCCTATGTTATTTTCGATTATTTCACTGGAAATTTTTAATGAATATGAAAATGAATCCGTTTCTTTCGACATATAATATCAAAATATATATACAGAGACACGTTTGTAGACATTGGTTACAGCTTTACTTGCGCAAGGAACCGGACAGATATGTTATTAGATCGTTAGTGATCTTCTCTCCATCGAGCCTAGTGAGCAAGCGGTCCGAGGTTCGAGCCTCCTTCCGAGACGCCCTGCGCCTGTGAGCTACATTTTCCGTCTCAAAGGCCCCCGTCCGGCTTTGCTATAAAAGCCCTTACGGGGGTGTTTACACCTGAGTCTGACGTATGGGCCCCATTTCGGGGACCTCAATACGTAAATGTATTTTCCTCCTCTCCAAAAAAAAAACTTGCGCAAGTTATAATCGAATTAATAATATACTTTATATTACTTTAAAAAAACTTTATTGAATTGGGCTTAAACTAAGCACTTTTGAATCGTCATTAAAAATATTTGAGTAACTTGAATAACTGACTCTGTATGTTCGGAAAAAGTAGAGCTCGTGAGAAGAACATACAAGAAACTCAACAGCCACTCTTTGCAATCAAATAGAGTATTTTAAAAGGGCTGTAATATACATAACAAATTAGTCTGTAAGGTGCTGCATCTAAAATACGAGTCGTGTTTGAATTTAAGTATTTGTTGGATGTGATTACTAATTATGACAGTATCATGACCATCATGTTCACGAAGCTTCTTTACAAAAACAAAGAATTCAAGCTCTACTTTTTATGGAAGTAAGGGATGAGACAAGCAGGATGTTGTAATGCTAATTGATACGCCCTACCGATAACAATGCAGTGCCTCTCAGGATTCTTAAAAAGCCAAAAATTCTGAGCGGCACCACAATTGCGCTCGTCAACTTGGGATATAAGATGTTAAGTCTAATTTTCCCAGTAATTTCACTAGGTACAGCGCCATTCAGACCAAAACACAGTAATGTTTACACATTACTGCTTCACGGCAGAAATAGGCGCCGTTGTGGTTCCCATAATCTAGCCGGCTTCCTGTGCAAAGGAGCCTTCCACTGGTAATAGTTTGACGCATCCAATTTACGATATTTTTTTTTATAAAGTTTATTACTTTTAACGAAATATAAAAATTAAATATATAATACATGACGAGGAAAGAACCTCTGTATTGTTTATAAGAGGTGTGACGTCATTACTGTTGACATCGCAATTGCTATCTTGCTGAAGATCACTCATTGGTTCTTCTAAAGAAAACTACACGAGTAGGTATTTTATTACTTTCGTTCTCTTGCGTCACGGAGCTTTACTTGAAACTTTCTGTCACTAAGATAAGACTCCATCAGTATGTAGTAGGAGTGTGGAAGGTACATTTTAATTTTGCACAATAGTCCTTTATGCCAAACCCGATCGAAAGCTTGTTGTACGTCGAGAAAAGCAGCCGAACAGTATCCCTTTTTTCCAGACATTGTCTAATTGTACAATACACTCTGTGAACTTGTTCTATGGTGGAGTGATGTTTCCGGAATCCAAATTGATGGTCAGGTATTACATGACCCATATCTAGGCAAGGGGATAGTCGTGCCAGGATGATCCTTTCCCACAATTTTGTCAATACAGGAATCAGGCTAATAGGGCGATAAGACGAGACTTCGGTAGGCGGCTTACCACGCTTATGGTCATAACAATTTGTGATATTTTCCAGAGTGCAGGAACATGCGAGGTTCTCAATGTGGCATTGACAAGGATGGTCAAAAACGTAATGGAACTTCATTGGAACACTTCTTAGGAAGCTCTTTCAATAGCCTGGGGGTGATAAGATCAAATCCAGGTGCTTTATTAGGGTCCATTTTGGCTATTTCTCTAGTGACCTCTCTTGGTGTAGTAGGTCTCAAAGGCAGGCATAGTTGCAGGTCTTGTCTTAGGATTTGGTCTATTTCTGGATCTTCTGGACTATCCATATTGTTGGGTTGGAATACGTCGGCCAGGTATGTAGCAAAGGCCTGAGATTTTTCTTTATCAGATCGTGCCCATGTATTACCAGATCTTATAGGTGAAGAACTCTGTTGCGGCTGTAGGAGGTACTTTGTTGCCTTCCAGAGGTTGTGAGTCCCGTTTGAATAAGGAGACATTCTCGCAAATCTCTGAGTAAGCGATTCATTTACAGCGTCGTCCAGTAGTTATTTAAGTTCTTTAATAGCTCGATTTAGTCTGGTTTTGTCCTCAGGTTTATGAGTTGTCTGCTAAATTCTACGAAGGCGACGATTCGCAGCGATTTTTTCTTTCACTGCAAGAGGGACCGATGCCACTCGCGATGTGTCTTTTAGCTCAGGAGTACTAGACTAAGCCGCCACTTGAATAAGACTTGTTATATAGAGGCATGCGTCGTCTACTTCTTCCTTGGTTTTGAGCGGGACATTAAGGTTAAGGTTAGATTCAAGGAATTCCTGAAAAGATCGCCAGTCAGTTTTGTGATTGTGGAGGTAGTCGGTATGGATGTCACTGGGTATGGCCACTGGACTAACCGTAAGTAGGACAGGTGAGTGGTCGGAGTTACCGTCGAGGCTTGCCTTTATGATAGTGTTCTGTTCGCTGATACCCTTTGTGATAAAAAAGTCTAGGAGGTCAGGTATTCTGTTGCTGTCCGTGGGCTAATACGTAGGCTTTCCAGTTGCCATAGCTAAAAGGTGATTGGCATCGATACTCTTTTTTAGTTCCCGGCCTCTAGTGACTGTTAGTCTTGATCCCCAGTATGAATGCTTGGCATTCCAATCGCCACCAGCAATGAATCGGTTGCCCAATGACATAAAAAGTCAGTAAACATTTTCTCTGTTATTATGTGCCGCGGTGGACAGTATATCGCAGAGAGGTTAAGGGATCCAGAGCGATGTTCCACCCTTACATTTGTGGCTTGGAGATAGGGAGCCGTAGTAGAATCCAAGAGGCAGTGCTTTATGTTATTCTTGATAATTATTGAGGTGCCTGCATGGGCTCCACCATCAGGACGACAGGTGAAGTACACGGAAAATCCTGGAATACATATTCTGCTTCTTGGTGTTGTTTGTGATTCAGATATAAGACACACGTCAAGCTTGTTGGATTTTATGAACGTCTCTAGTTCATTTTTATTAGGGGTAAGGCCGTTGATGTTCCAAGTGGCAATATGTAAAGAAGTCATTTTGTTAGTTTGGAGACGAGAATACTAATTAGACTCACTAAAGAGCCAATTTGTTGAATTAGGAGGTTCATTTTCTCGCTTTGTTTAAGTAGAATATCTTCCAAGTTGTTGTAGGATTGTTGCTTTGATTGGGTATTCCTTCCATCAGTAACTTCAGCATAGGTGCGTTGGTGAATGGGTTTTTCATTTAATTGAGGTTTGGTCGAGGTGGAGGTTGGGTTGATTGGCAAAGCTGGGGTAGTTGAGGAGGGGTTGCGTGTTTCTCTTGGAGTTACGGTTTTATTTCTACGGGCGAGGATTTTTTTGTATATTTCACAGCCTTTGTAATTAGCTGGGTGGTCACATGAGCAGAGAGCGCATTTAGCCGGTGTGGTTCTATCTTTCTTTTTGCACTCCGAGGATGGATGATGATCGCCTTTTGTGACTTTCTCCACATTTGACACACCTATATGTCCTCATGCAGTTATTCTTCGAATGAGCGTAGCGCTGGCAACGTTGGCATTGAACAATACTTTTAGACTTACGAGGATCCTCTATCTTGACTTTTTGGTTAAATATATAGGTTATGGTCTTGACTGCAGGATTGTTAATACTGGGCTCAATGTTCACGAAAAATGTCGATGTGGGTTTATTGTCAGGCCCATATCGTGCATTGATGATTTCGCCTTTAATGTTATTGTTCGTACTCTCAATGGCTTATAATATCGCTTCATGGGGAGTACTGTGATTGGAGGTCTTTAATGACAATACGATAGCATTTGTTGTCCTTAGGGGTAAACGTATGCCCTATGAGACCGTTTGCTCTTATTACCGCTATGATTTTCTTGTACTCCTCAGCAGTGTTGACGAGTATGTGGAGTAGATTTTTGTTGATTAATTTGAATCTGAAACAGTCTTTGCTGCTGACGGTTTGAAGAAGCTTCGATAGCTCGGTAACATCCTCTATGCCATTGAGGACGCCAGGTTGAGGTTTGCTGGGCTTGTAACGTCTAAAGGCAAGGCGCTGAAACGGTTTTTCGGGATAGTACTTTATGCCTCTGGTGGAGAACTGCAGTATTTTTTCTTTTCTTACTGCTTCTTTTGTCCTTGATTGGTGATGGCACCCTTTGCCATGGTGGTGGGGCAGGGTGTTGAGGGATGTCTTCCAACAAGGTGGCTTCATGTGAGTTACTAGACGAATTTGGTTTCTCAGCATTATTAACCGTATGGTTGTCTTGTGGTAACCTGCGTAGATCGGAAAGGGATCCAAAGCGTTGTCTGTTAAATATGTCTGGCACGAGTCCTTCTTGCGTTAGCAGTTTGTGTTGAGGTTGAAGGTTTTTTGAGGGATTTGACTTAATTTTTGTTCCCACGAGAAGGGTCGAATTTTTGGTCGCCCACAGGGTAACGCCCATTCCTGTGAGAAGGCACTTTACAACGATATGGCCAGATACATCCAGGTTGGCGCTAGAGACTTATTATTATTACTTACTCAGGGAATTCATCCCTCAGCCATTCATCCTGTCGGCGCGTATCCCACCTTAGGATTGGGGTTATTTTTTATGGAGGTTATCTTCCTCTTGGCCCAGGCCATTAAGCCGAGGTCATCGTTCTTACGAGACATGACCGCAAATTTACGGTTAGTAAAAGTTATTTCCTTCCTCTACGGGAGCTGGCCGCTAGGCCTGCTTAGTAGGTTAGTTGACCGCCGCCTACGACTCGGCGTTAGTTGTTCTTTAGCACCACGCAGGGGACACGTGTAGGGTTGTGGTTAGGTAGTTCCTACGGACGCGAACAACTTTACCCCCCAATTTACAATAATTTCACATCACAATGTAATTAAAGGATAAATCATGAACTAATTTTAACTAAAATTAGTTAAACTGAATTATTCTCGTTTGTATAATAGGTGTGTTGTAGTATTTGCGCCGATATACAAAATATTTTTAACGTAACACGAATTATATATTGGATGTAGCCCCTTAAAAACTAATTTATTATGTATATTAATAGACATTGTAAAATACTTTATATTTTGATTGAAAAGAGTGGCCGTTGAGTTTCTTGTATGTGGTTGCGTCGCAATTGTCTGTTCTCTTTGTTGTAATTTTTTGTTATGACAAAAAAGTGCGAAATATTCCTGGGGATAATAGAGAGATAACTATGGACAACAGACGCATTAGTATCTGATTGGCTAATCTGATGCCAATTGACTCTTGCGCTGGTTTATTGTCGCTGAGCACCGGCACAGCATATTAATTAATAATTCATCAGCAACGGAATAATCGCAACGAGTCAAAGTACTCGGTGAAACGCATTTATTCACCAAACGCCGACCAGACACATACTTTAGCACCAGGAGTTGCTAGAGGATTAGCGGGAACTGCAGACTACCTCTACCTCGGAACCTCAGGCATGCCTGTCTATTGTTTCGCCATAACTAATAATATTCATTTTTAATATCAAATGTTATCTTATGCACGAGCTTATACGGTATGTTCTCCTCACAAACTCTACTTTTTCCTATGTTAGATTCAGTATTTTAAATAAATATATATAGTTGAGATTCAACAGCGCTTATTATAAGCTTCATTTAATAAAGCTTATTGTACTTTGTCTTTGATGAAGTATACGTCGAAACCACGTGTAAAATGTCAGGATATAAGTTGAGACACGCGTGTCATCCTAACTGTTCAGATAACTATTTCTTCTTTACTTATGTTTGCCTGGTATCTACTTGTTTCATGTTATAACGTGGAAAATTATTCACTTTGAAAAAGCAGATATTAATTAATTTTAGGTCAACAGCGCCTAAGTTGTTACGGTAAATTTATTGTTTATCTTTACTAATATTATAAAGCTGCAGTGTTTGTTTGTTTGTTTGTTAGAACGCGCTAATCTCTGGTACTACTGGTCCGATTTGAATGATTCTTTCAGTGTTGGATAGTCCATTTATCGAGGAAGGCTATGTTTTTTTTTCAAAATTAGGAATCCGTTATAAAATTGCTATTTTGTAACACAAGGTGTAAAATCGAAAACCTAGTTTTGCGAGCGCTGCAAAAACTATTGACAATAGAACAAAATGATGTACAGGCTATAATATAGGCAATATTTTATTACTTATAAAACTATCGCGTGAATTATACTTTATATGGCAAAACAACGTTTGCCGGGTCAGCTAGTTTAAAATAAGATTCAAGTCATTGCTTTAACTAATCGAACCCTAAAAGGAAAGGGTGAAAACTCTTGACTTGCAAACACGTGGAATGAAATAGGAAAATGGAAGTACATACCTGATACCACGTCCTGCTATCGCCGCCGTTAAGTCTTGTATTTTGGAGATTTGGCAGTCCTGAAAACTTTCACCACACTCACAGATATATATTTTTGTTCACAAAGTAGTATTTTGTTACTTTTAGCTTTAGCTGGGACTATTTTATGTTTCAACGCTCGACTGACATTACAGTTTTGAGACGTAGAAGCATGTTAACCAGGCGGCGCAACTGGTAGGTAGGAAAAGAAACAAAACTAGGATAGTTTGAAACTCCGTACAAGAAATTTATCAACGGGGACCAATTGATCACCATTAAAATACATATGGCTCTGTTGTAATATTACTCTTAGTATATCGTGAAATAAATTGAAATATTATCTTTATAATAATATGACATCCTTTACATATCAGAATTACTGTAATAAATCAGAAATAATTACAATAATTTCTTGTAGCTTATAACAATAATTTTGGTCAACAAAATTCGTTGTAAATTCGGAGGTGTAGCATATTTTTCGTAAAGCGTTCTTATTTTTCATTCGTATTTCTCATTTAGGCACAGTATTAGCGCGGTGAGTAACCGTTGATCAAGTGCCGCTACAAATCATAGTGACGTCACCGTTATTGCAAGGAGTTTGCTGTGAAATATCTACGCGTCTTTCCAGCTAATATGGTATTTTGTAAGTAAGCCTCTACAGTGAAATAATACTGTAATACCTCTTTCTTATCTCAATATATTATAACTATTTTATGAATATTATCATATTGTCTTGGATAGATCATTTTCCTTTTATTTTAAATGTTTTAAACTTTAAATATATCACTTTAACAGGAAATTTATTTAATGGTGATAGTAAAATAAACGTGTTATATATGGACAATGATACAAATTCTCGGTTCTTAATTCAAAATTCAAATAGATTTTTCATTTAGAAATAGTTATTGCTATTCCTATTTCCAAAAACATATCGGGAACATTCATTCGGTGTTTGTTGATTTGCCGTCGTTATTTGATAATGATTGATGATATTGGATATTATTTGTTAAGTTTGATAGATAAACCTATATTTTTTATTCTTCTCAGTTTACCATCCAATAATAAGTACGTAAGTATCCAATCATTTACCAGATGGTTTTATAATGGTATTATAAGAATTAATTGTTAATATATGTTAGTTTGTAATTGGCTTCATTTGTTGTTAGGTATCATTCAAACCGTGGCATGGATAACAATACGGCAATGTTCTTATATAGCCTCAATAAAAACGATTTACAATTCTAAAGTTTTCTAAAGAATCATAATTTTATTCAAAGAGTCCGCCGCAGCCATCTTGCTTTATTTGTGCCTCAATTTAAATTGGTATGAAAGTGAAGCTTTATTAAAATCAAATAGGCAATTTACGAAAATTTATTTAACTAGTTAACTATTTCACCAATGTGCATTAAGCTTAATTTGAAAAAGCGAAAGCATAACTTAAGCTTATTGGTCGCACCACTTCTTCAAGAGCGCTGTTAATTATGTTATTAGTATATTTGAAAATTTAACAAAATGACCGTGATCACTCCTTCGAGTCAACTCGTGCGTCGGTCTTCTTCGGCCGAAGCTATGATTGCTGGATTCGCGGTGGGGTAAGGAATGAGGGAGGGATAGGGAAGGTGTTGTGAACTATGGAAAGTTCTATAACATTTTTTCGCTTCCAAATGATTTGAGTTTTCTTTAGTGTTAATTCCGCCAATATTTGTCTTTAAACAATTCTACACGTGTTTCGCCTCTACACGAGGCATCCTCAGTCTCGTGCCAGATTTTGACGAGTCAACACGTCCTGAGGATGCATCGTGTAGAGGCGAAACACGTGTAGAATTGTTTAAAGACAAATATTGGCGGATAATTATGGATTTTCGCAAAGTAACGACTACTTGAATAAATTTTTCTTTTACATTTGTTCGCGTTTATTTCAATACCACTTATGATAATTAATAACAAATAAAAATGCTAGAACACAAACATTAAGCTTTAATGTCAATAGAGCAAGAGAAGTTAATATTTACACGATATCACGAGGTAAAAAGTCTGTTTTGTTTATTTATTATTGGTATTATTTTTAATTTTGGGTTATGTCTTAAATAACAAATAAATTCCTAATTCAAAAAAACAAAATTTCAAAGTTAAGAATTACTACGGTCTCGGAAATGTAAAGACAAGTAGAAGTGACAAAAAACACATTGCCTCTCTATTAAATCAATTTTTGTATAATGGTTATATTCGAATAAAAAGTTATTGTTGTGAGCACTTTGGTAAAATTATGTCAAACACCTTTTCAGAAAATATATAACCTTAAATTTTTCTAACAAGCTTTAATAAAAAGAGTTTATCAACGGTTTCTGAGTTTCTGAACTGAGATGGTTTCACTATATTATAGGGAAGATAAAATTTTCCCCCCCGATTCCGCCACGAACATAACCATGGCTATATTGGGCCTTAAACAAAGCTGTAAAAAACGTGAAAAATGATCGAATGTTATATAAAGTTAATAGAGATGACGAAGAGGTCAAAAACCATAAATTTTGTAGCGCCAAAAGAAGTAAGCTTTGAGTTTCAGGTCTACGCTAATGTATAATCTCTCAGAGTGGAACATATAGACAGGGCTTCAACTAAATCTTTTATCAAAATAAATCTTTGTTTTAAGAATATAATTTTTTTATGATTATACATTATAGAGCTCCGTCATGACTTCAGTACAATTTGTGTTCAGCCCAGCGAAACACTCTAAAAAAAGCGATTCACTCGATTGTATGAATCGTGCAGTCATTGATAAATTGACGGATGACGGCTATAATCTTGTAAAACATGGAGATAGCCAAAATACACTACTTTTTAAGCAACCGTTCGCTTTCAAACTTAGCTGGATTATACTTCGCTGCCAACCGGAATACTTCAATTACTACTATTTCAAACTTATGTTAAATAACTGCACGTTTCATACCACACAGTAGGGATGGATACATATGTTTCATACTTAACTAAATTTCAATTTTCACCTAAGCAGTTCTGCCTCTTATAACCTACGTAGTATTTACATCCTCTTTAGTTGTCAACCTAAAGTGTATTGTAGTAGTTGAAGTTCTTTCGTTTGAGATTAAATATTTTTGTTGCATTACTTTACGTAGATTGTACCTAAAATAATTCGACGACGAGGCTTTATATGTTGATTAAAAAGAGTGATATTGAGTTTGTTGTTACTTCTTCTCATTAAAGCTCAGAAGATCTTTTTCCGAAGTTGTGGTTAATGGAAATTATTATAACTTTTGCTATTCCTGAGTGCCATTTCTTTGATCTTAATGTTTAAAGTGTTGTAGTTTGTAATTTTTATTTGTAGTGGAGAAAATGGGCCATCAAAAATACCTATGCTTGGAAATATTACTCATGATAATTTTACTGATTGCGGTTTAATAATTCGATCCACAATTAATTATTACATTCGCTTGTTGAAAACATCACATGAATTATTAATAACGTTGGAAATATTTAATTAATATTAATATTGATTTGGGGGTTGTGTTTGTTTTACTTGATATATGATTTATATTTAGTTTGCAGCGCCTTTAGAAGTCTAAAGGACTAGGAAATAACGGATGAAATTAAGTGTGTCAAAAAAATATAGCGAGTGGGTGTACTTTTTCAATTTACTTTTCTTTTTGAGGAGTCATCAAATGAACCTGACTGATATTGTAACTGTCTTATAAAAATTCAACGTTCTGTCCCAGCTTCATAAAATTGCTATAAATTAAAATTATTATAAATTCTCGGAGTTGAGAAAAAGAGAGAGAGAGACAGAGACAAAACAGATATAACTCAGAAATAGTCAAGTGTTGGAGACTTCATGCTACGAGGGTGTTTGCTCGAGTTACAAATAGGTATCATTTCAACACCGCATTAGAATATTTAAGACAATTCATGGGGACATTCATTTACCAGTTTAGAACTTTGTATCATTTTTGAAAACCTATCCATAGATATCCTACACGTATGGATTTGGTGATAAAAAATTTTTGAGTATCAGTTCTGTTCTGTTATAAAATGTTAATGCAGTTCACAGAATACATCTACTTAAATCAAAATTTCAACAGTACAGTTCTTATAGTTTTGGAAAAAGTGGCTGTGACATACACGGACGGACAGACAGACATGAAGAATCTATAAGGGTTCCCTTTTTTGCCATTTGGCTACGGAACCTTAAAACAAATCTCATTTTAATCTCGATCAAATGCTTACTATTTGCCAGAGTTAGCATTGGACTTTTCTAAGTGCTTATTCAGTTTACAAAGTCATTGTGTTTGGTGCATGTTTATTTAAAACTGATAGTAGTAAATTCGTTTCATTTGTTTTGATTTATTGTTAGAGATTATGTGAAAGAAAATTGAATGGGACAAGGTTAAATTTGGCATTTGCTCGTATTGCAAGCATCTACTTAAGGACAAAAAATATTATAATAAATCTTATTATTTAGACGAATTTACGAGTTATTTAGCTAATTCCTGAGTACCTCTGTCTTCTCAAGCGCCGATGGAGCGCGATCCCAGCATCTGCGTGGCATTGCGCCATACCATCGACGACCGCCAGACATAAGAGGACCTAGTCTCCTAGGACACGACTGCTTCCTCGCCGCTGGCTGATGGGTGCTCACCCGTACACTACCGGCGGTCTTGACATCACTGGGCGGCGGGTGATTGGCTTGCAGCCAATCACGGACCTACAACCCTGCCGCAGTCCCCAGATTGCTCGCGCCACTACGCGGGCTCGATCGCACTACAGCAGGATACCACCCAGAACCCACCTGTAGTTGCAGGCGGCGATGACATCACTGAAAAGTTACCCTGAGGCCCGTGAGGCTGACGCGGGAGATCGAATGTCCGAATTTGGTTGTAAATTCAATCGTATGTTACCTAAACCGACAGAGTTATAGAGATGGATATTTACGTCTGAACATAACCTGAATAAATATTTTTCACCGCTATTTTTTTTACAGTAATAACAAAATATTCTTCCTACAAAATGAAATCCAAATTGGATTATTTTGAAACAAGGAATTCAAGAAACGAATAATAAATTTTGATTACATTTTCACGTTCATGATCGTGATTCGAATTTCAAATATTTCAACACTGTTCAAAAATTATGTTGAAATATTAAACACGCGGTTTTTACTTTTACGAGTACTTTATGGTATTTATTATGCAAGACTATAATTGTTAATAGATATATAGAAGTAAAATGTATTCTTTGATTGTTCCACACATGATATTATCTCAGTAATATGGCGTACGTAGTAAACAGATAACCCGAGTCCCTGGATGGTATTAATTACGATAGATAATCAGAAAGTTGTTACACAATTCAAATATTTTATGTAACCATTTATTTAGCCTATGACAATCTGCTACTATACTTGGAATAAGAAGCTGGATGAATATTTTTCAAAGAAAATCCAAAAAATAATTTCTCTGTATTCTAGAAATTCATAAAAGTAAAACTAAAGACGGATTAAAGTTGATAAAACAATAAGAAAATCTTGTGACCACTTATGAAGTTTTATTAACAACGGGACAAGCGGGCAGGTGACATCAACTTATAAATGTGACGGAGAGTTCAAAAAGATTAACGTAACTATTTTTAAACTTATAATATTATTATGGTATTTGAGAGAAATTGCTACACTGTTGAAAACCAGTTTTTATTTACCAGTGGAAGGCTCCTTTGCACAGGATTCCGACTAGATTATGGGTACCACAACGACGCCTATTTCTGCCGTGAAGCAGTAATGTGTAAGCATAACTGTGTTTCGGTCTGAAGGGCGCCGTAGCTAGTGAAATTACTGGGCAAATGAGACGAGCGCAATTTTGGTGCCGATCAGAATTTTTGGAATATTCAATAATCATAATCCCTTTCCTAATCCTTATTATCAAAAAAAAAATTGATTTTCACTGTAAAAAATACTATTTTAAATACTATTTCAAATACTTATACTATTTAAAATACTATTATTTCACTATAAAGGCGAATAAATAGCTCTTAACATCGTTATACATCTCATATATTATACAAAAGAGATTTCCACCTACGTATTGACCCATCACGATATTTCTGGAAACATATGACATAGAGACTTGAAATTTTGTAAAAATACTCCTTTCGCTAAGTAGAAGTCAGCTAAGAAGGAATTACGAAATTCCACGCGCAAGAGTTTTTTTATTATGAACAGAACAACATGTGTCGGGTCAGCTATTATACTAAATAAATCTTAACAAATATTATAAATGAATATGAATTTGTTTTCATCGTATATTTGTAATAGATGAACTCAAAAACCACTTAACTGATTTTAGAAACTCCAAAAAGACTACATTGTCAACTGTTGGCTGTTATATAATATATTTTTTTTTATGAAAATAAAGGACGAGACGAGCAAGACGTTCAGATGATGGTTATTGATTCGCTCTGCCCTTTACAATGCATTGCCGCGCAGGATTCTTGAAAAACCCAAAAATTCTAAGAGAAACTACAATTGCGCTCGTCACCTTGAGACATGAGATGTTAGGTCTCATTTGCCCAGTAATTTCACTAGCCACGACGCCTTCCAGACTGAAGCACAGTAATGTTTACACATTTCTGCTTCACGGCAAAAATAAACGCCGTTGTGGTACCCATAATCTAGCCGGCATCCTGTGCAAAAGAGCCTCACACTGGTAGAGAGATCCCTACTAAAATCTCACCGATGTTATATCAGCTATCAAAAATATGTCTCAACTATTTATAATTGTGAAGACTACACATGATATTAAAATAGGCTATAGTTATTACTAATATTGAAAATTGAAGCGTGTATCAGTAGTAATTATTGTATCTGACAGTTATATAAATAATTTTATCCATTTATGCACGAACATTTATGAATCTGGGCATAAATATTGATGTCAATTAATCAAAGTGTATCATCAAAGTAGACCTCTAACTTGGTGCTAATCGTGGATAAACAGGACATATGTTAAATCAGTCAGTACAGTTAAAGAAAGTGGCTCGAGCAAAATGCTAGATGTTCTTATATTCGATTTTAAGTACAGAAATATAGTTTTCATCGATGAAAAAATGTTCACAATTGAAGAGCACTACAATAGGTATAATGTGTGTGTAACTGTTCGCTGATAGCTCTAAAGAAGCTTCACAAGTCGACAGAGAAAAGAAAAGTACAACATAGTCATCATCCATTAGATCAAGTTGGGAATATGCTTTGTAAAAATGTACCCTTTACTTTCAGGCTAGACCTTGCACCTGGTCACAAAATGACATTCTTAATGATACCGCAGATTGGGAATGGAGCGACCTCTAATAATTGGTTTAATTCATTTCTTTAATAGCCCTCAGGCTATTAAATAAAAAGTTTAATTATACAATATTACTGTGTAACCATATTTTTTATGAAATAAAAAGAAGCCCGCTGAATTTTATGCACCCGGTCTTCTCAGGTCTGAAGCATAACTTTTGGAATGGGTGGTAGTTTTTGATTTTCTATAAGCGAATGCATCCTATTTTGAATAAAAATATTTGAATTTGAATTTGAATCCTTTAGTCCAGAGATGATGGTTAGTTTTAGAAGACATGGCCTGCTCTATATGACACGGTGACATCGATTCGCTTATGAAATATCTAATACAAGCGGAGTATTAATTTGCCACGGAAACAGTGCATAAGTCCATTGATTCGCGGCCACACAAATTAAAGGCCTGTAACCAAAGCCAAAGGTACTCATTTGATTGATTTATGAAGATTACATTACATCGTCCTCTTCGCGTCGTTTTCCTCATTACTGAGGGTCGTGCCTCCCCCGTTGCATCAGTTTCTCCCGTACGATTTCCCACCATCTGCTGCGATCCTTTGCTTCTTGAAGGGCATTGTGGAAGTTGATGTTCAGAGAAAATCGTATTTGGTCCGACCATCTCGTGGGACTGCGTCATTTGGGAAGTTTGCCATCTACCTTGCCTGTCACCATCAGCTGTTCAAGATTGTGTCCCTCTTTACAAGCAATATGTCCGAAGAATTCCAGCACCCTTCGAAGGCATATAGTGGAAATTCTAGTTTTGACACTAAGATCTCTCCGAATAGACACGTTGGTGCGAAAGGCGGTCCATGGAATTCCAGCACAACATTTCAAATTCGGTCTGTGTCGTCCTTTTTCAGTGTCCAGATCTCCGAACTGAATATGGAGAAAACTAGCGAAGACAAGGTGAAAGATAAAAAATTCAAGCGATTAAGGATAATATTATATTTTCTTATTGCAAATTCATTATATTTTATGATTTTCTTTAATTACTATTACAATAATTTTTGTGTTGCATTGTTTGCTTACAACATTCTCTCATTTGTATTGGTTAAATGCAGAATCATGTATTGTTTGCCAAGCCCTCGGGAAATGGCTACTGATAAATGGGTTCCGTGATTAAGTGCATAGTTGAAATTATGTTTCTCTGGAATATTTATTATTCGAACCAATGATCTATCTTTACTGTAATACAACTTACATAGGCAAGTTAACACATTAATTTAATTATTTTACCAAGCCCCTTCATAGATAGATGTTAGTTTTTTGACAGTAGCAGTTCATGGGTTCGAGTCTTGACTTAATTTGGCAATTAAGACAATATGCCTAAAATGTAACAAAAATCGAAATGTGTACTGGGGCACTTTCTGGAAACTGGGAAACTTCAACGGACAAAGTGTACAAATAAATATTTCAAAGTTTCCCTTTAATATTTTAATACAATATTTCAAAGAAATATTAAAAAAAAAATATTTTCAAAAGAAATAACCAATAAAATGTAGTCTAAAAAATATAAAAAAAAATTCCAAAAAAGTCATTCAATAATTTTTTCTTATCTTTTCAATATTAAAATTAATGTATTCTATCTCATTATCTCGTCGGCTGACTGCTATACCTGTAATAACCAAGCCAATTTATTTAGTCTTTAATTTTAAAAATTTAGTCTTAACTTAAGGGTCCTACTGCCTTAAGTTACATCTAATAGTGACCATAATATCAATATTGAAAATATTTTATGATTTAAGAAAATAGATTTACTTGGCTATCGCATGAAGACACAATGAGTCTCGCATAGTTCATAAATTTTGGTTTCAAATTTAATCTGTATAATTAATCCCAGAGAGAGATAACACTTTAAATTAATTTATTGTACACATAATATTATAATAATATATTGCTTAGTACAATGGCCAAGTAAATCTAGATACAAAATATCACTTTAAAAATTGTATATAATATAATCAATTAAATGATTGTGTGCATTGACACTCAATGGCATCTTTAAAATTTTGTAACATACGCTTCGTGTTATTTTCTATTGAAATTAATAAAATACTTACTGATGATATGTGATCCCAGTATCATTCTTATTACTTGTAGTATTATTTCTACCAAGTTTTTAGTTTCAATTATTAGCGAAGTTTAACAGATCCATTAATCCATAATCTAAGAATATAATATTTATTATTGATGTACATTGTATGCATCTTGAACGCTGTACTCCATTAATTTTAAATTTCCATCATTGCAACTTTAGAATCTTAATACAAAAATCTACTTAAGTAGAGCTACCAACAAAATGAGAATAAGTCCTATGAATATAATTGTAATAATTGATAAATCCCTCGTGCTTATACTTAGTCCTTATAGTAAATTATATTAATTAATCGTGGTTTTTATCTTTCGTCATTAAGGGTATAAGTACATTATTTTGTACGAGACGAACGTATTAAGCGTAATCCGTTTCACTCTCAGTACAAAATAATAGAGATATCTGCGAGCCTGCTGCAAATATTTTTTTCTTTTATTTATGTTTAATATAAATCAATCAAGTAGAAACATTTTCTAATAAAGAAACTTGAAACACATGGAAGACACTAATTTTAATTGACCTTAACTTCAAATAATGTTGAGTTTAGAAGTAAAACTGTAAAAGATATCACGCAAATATCAAATGATAATATTGTGTTTCGTATCGAACAACAATATTCTTGTCGTATTTCAACTCGTGCAATAATTTATTGCATAATATATTCAAAACTTACAAGCAGTTTTTTCCATTAAGTATTCCAATACCATATTGTGTGGTTCAAGTGTCTACTCCGACACTGCCTGGGCTAGCTGTACGCTAGAGGAAAATGAAAAGCATGGAAAAACGACAATAAAGTCTATACACAAATAAAATTTCTGCTCTAGAGCACCGGCACGGAACGCCGGAGGTCGTGGGTTCGAGTCCCGCATCGTTCATAAAATTTTGTTGTTTTTCAATTTTATTTGTGTATTAATCCTAGAAGTGAGGTTTTTGACTATAAAACATAACAAATAATAAAGTCTATATTAATAGCGGAACTCAGTTTTCAGATTCCTTATGCACATTTATAGTAGGAGAGCACAATTTTTTTTTTTTATGGAATAGGAGGACAAACGAGCGTACGGGTCACCTGGTGTTAAGTGATCACCGCTGCCCACATTCTCTTGCAACACCAGAGGAATCACAAGAGCGTTGCCGGCCTTTAAGGAAGGTGTACGCGCTTTTTTTGAAGGTACCCATGTCATATTGTCCCGGAAACACCGCACAAGGAAGCTTATTACATAGCTTTGTAGTACGAGGGAGAAAGCTCCTTGAAAACCGCACTGTGGAGGACCGCCAGATGGTGGGGATGAAATCCTAACTTGTGGCGTGTCGTGCGAAGGTGGAATTCATTATATTATGTTGTAATTTTATGTTTAAAGTTGAAAAAAAAATGCATATTGCCGCTAACAGATTTTGGAAAAAATTCAAAATATTTTTTAAACTTTTTTTTACGAAATTAAGGGACGAGACGAGCAGGACCTTCAGTTGATGGTATTTGATTTGCCTTGCCCATTACAATGCAGTACCGTTGAGGATTCTTGAAAAACACAAAAATTATGAGCGGCAATTCAACAGCACACCTCGAGACATAAGATGTTAAGTCTCATTTGCCCAGTAATTTCACTAGCTTATTTCACTTTAGGGGTTCATTTAGCCCCACTAACTACCAGCCAGGTCTGCAGCTCCAAGTCGGGGTATAATAGGAGAGTTATGGAATAAGTTTCCAGCTTGCCTCAAATACCTATCCAAAAATTGTTACCAGCTCTCGGACCATTAAATATGTCACCTTCATGGTGTCCGCTTACATTCAATAATATTTAATATTAGTTAATTATAAGTACTTGTGATTTAAACTTGATTTTAACGGTCGGCAGGTGATCTGCTGGTAAACCTAACACATAGATGGGCTGCTGGCAGTTAGCCTGGATATAGCGAAGGCCTTTGACCGTGTATGGCACAAGGCGCTCCTCCCAAACCTCCAACATTTGGGCTTCCCGAGAGCTTGTGCAAGTGGACCTTCAGCTTCCTCACTGGGCGCAGCATACAGGTCGTTGTCGACGGACATTGCTCGAACCCGAAGCCCGTGAATGCTGGAGTGCCCCAAGGCTGTGTGCTATCTCCTACGCTGTTTCTTCTGCATATCAATGATATGTTGGACACCTCCAACATTCATTGCTTTGCAGACGACAGCACTGGTGATGCCGTATACACGGGCCATGCAGGTCTCTCAGTTCGATTCAGGCAGGCAACGCGAGCACACGTGCCGCGTTATCTGTCCTCCTTCGAATATTTTTATTACCTGCGTTATCGCACAATCTGCTCAGGCCACCTGGGCTGCTATTGTTATCGCGCTCTATTGTTCGGGACTCTTTGAGTCCCGCACCTGTAACGTTCCTTCGCGGAACGTAGCTTAGTTATTATCTGTGTTAATTAGCCGGTTTTACGATCGTGTTAGTTAGCACCTGTGCTGTGTTTCGCGATTCTGCACGCTAATCGTGTGTATTTGTGAGTGTTGCAGTCCGTGCCGTGTGTGTCTTCTCCGCGGGGGCCTGCACAGCGTGCATCGGTGTCCCGGCCCAGCCAGTCTACATCCAGCAAAGCTAAGTCTTAGGCTTAATTATTATTATTAATTTCTTTTACTTTTTATATTTTATTATTATTAATAGTATTTTATTAATGTGCAAGTGTATAACTAAAGTATAGTTGTCCACTTTATTATTATATTCCCCCTCTGCCTGACTCGGGCAGCGGGGGCTGTCACCCGCTTAACCTAATTAATAACAACCATGGCTTCATCAATGGTTCCCGACGAGGGCTTCTTCAGCGCTCTCTTAGATAGATTATTTACGGAGAAGATCGCTCCGCTAATTAAGGAAACTATAGATGAGACAATGGATCCGGCTTTTAGAGTGAAATCCAAAAAATACAAATCGTCATCTGACATTTCGAGTTCCGACAGGGAATCCGAAATGGAGATAGGTAATGCGTCCGACGCAAGTTCCGTGGCCTCGGTCAAACCGAGAAAAGTGATCACCCGATCAGCCCGTCCGCCTGTCCTACAGGCGTACTTCGACGCGCAGGCGACCCCTAAGGTCCCCGCAGTCAGTACTGACCGCACGGAAGACCCTCAGGCTTCCAGTGCTACACCGGCCCAGCCGGAAACCGCTCTACCGTCGAGAGCGGAGAGTGTAGCGTCGGATGCTGACAGCTTCATCACCGTCAGTCGCAAGAAGAAGCGCGGTCGCGAATCCCCTTCTCTTGATGGCACACCCTCCAAGAAAGCCGCGGCCACGACTGGCCCCACTCCCGCGTCCGCGCCCGCGCCCGCTAAAGCCCGCGTACCGCCTCCGACCAAGCGCCCGCCTCCTATTTTTATAGGAGACCGAGGCCGCTGGCTAGCTATCAAAAATAGGATCCCGAAGACGCTCTCTTTCCAGGCGAGGGCGTACCAATCGCTCATCAAAGTAGAGACGAAAGAGGTAGCGGACCACCGCGCCTTGACATCTCTTCTTAGAGAGCTGAGTGTGGGTTTCCACACGTACGCCCTGCCTGAGGAGAAGCGTCTGAGGGTCGTTATTAGGAACGTCCCCAAAGAATTAGACGAGGCCGACATTTTATCGGACCTCAAAGAGCAGGGTTACCCTGCACATGAGGTGCACCGTATGCGCGGAACCACCAACAAACAACCATTTAACATGGTTCTCGTCATCCTCGACCTCACGCAAGAGGGAAAGGAAATTTTCAATATTAAATCGATTTGCTCCCTTCAGGGCATCCGTACCGAAGCTCCTCGCAACCGCGGGGGGCCCGGTCAGTGTCACAGATGCCAATTATACGGGCACTCGGCACGAAACTGCGAACACACCCCGAGGTGTGTGAAGTGCCTCGGGAAACACAGCACGCCAGAGTGCCCTCGACCAGCGCAATGCGCGGAGCCCCCGGCCTGCGTCTTGTGCGGGGAGAAGGGGCACCCCGCGAGCTATCGCGGGTGTCCCAAGGCACCCAAACACAGGCGTCACCCAGGGCGCCGCCAGCCGCAAGGCAGAGCAGAGAAGATGGAGTTCACTCCGACCTTCAAACCTGCGCCGCCCCCGAAGGTAAACGCCTGGGCTAGGTCTCCTACGGCTGCCAACGCTGCCACAGAGGCCACTCTCGCGGCCCCCGCGCCCCTCCGGCCACCGCTAGCGTCCCGCCCGGCGGCGTCGGTCCCGCGACCGAGGCCACCGGCGCCCGCGTCCGCGGCAACAGGTAACAAAGGCGGCAGCACCTTTGCCTTCATGTTCGAACTGTCACAGCTGTTCGACTTTGATGAAATCAAAGCCCTGGCCAGCAGGCTCGACGCTGTCCGGGACGACCCGCCGTCGCTCCTGCAAGTTATGGCAGACAACGGCAAAATATTCCGTGCCCTCACCGATATAGGGCTAAAGTATAAAAACATTCGCGATGCCTAATTACGTAAGCGGACGGGTTAAACCACATACGCTCCGTATAGCGTATTTTAACGCCCAAGGCCTTAAGCCTCAACTAGACTTGGTGAAGGAGTTCGCTCACGAACATCAATTAGACCTATTCTTAGTGCAAGAGACATTTCTAAAACCACGTATACGCGATCCGCGTATTGCTAATTATAACTTAGTCAGGAATGATCGCACCACCCGTATGGGCGGCACCCTCATTTATTTTAAAAGGTCTCTACACTGTATACCTATAGATCCTCCGGTCCTCACTAACATCGAGGCCTCTGCCATCCGAGTCAGTATGGCGAATCACCAGCCGATCACTGTTATTTCAGCTTATCTTTCGCCCAACAAACAAGTATTAGACACAGATATAGAAGCATTACTCGGCCACGGGGCCGCAGTCATAGTGGGCGGCGATCTTAACGCCAAACACTCCAGCTGGAACAGTAGAGCTACAAATAGAAACGGAATCTTATTAGATTCGCTGACAAACAAGCTGAACTTTTCAATAATAGCACCCGACGAACCAACACGTTATCCAGATAACGTCGCGCACCGACCCGACATTCTAGACGTTGCGTTACTTAAGAACGTAACGCTCAATGTAAATTCAATCGAGGTTTTTCACGAATTGCCTGTTATAATTTTTTTATGAATATAAGGGACGAGACGAGCAGGACGTTCAGCTTATGGGAATTAATATGCTCTGCCCATTACAATGCAGCGCCGCTCAAGATTATTGAAAAACTCTAAATTTCTGAGCGACACTACAACTGCGCCCGTCACCTTGAGACATAAGATCTCAAGTCTCATTTGCCCAGTAATTTCACTAGCTTCGACGCCCTTCAGATCGAAACACAGTAATGCTTACACATTACTGATTCACGGCAGAAATAGGCGCGCGCCGCCCATAATCTAGCTGGCATCCGGTGCAAAACAGCCTCGCACTGGTAAAAATTAGGATCGTTTTTTTTAATTTACAATATGGAATGTTAATAGGGACTTTCACATATTATAATGTTTATAAGTTTATTATAAACAATCTGCCTGCCGTCCTCTGATTTTTCCATTTAATCTTCGAAAGTATCGATCGTATACTTGTAGAACTCAAAAATATTTGAGTTTCGCGCCAATAAATTATAACATGTTGGCTAAGTCCGAATAAAAAACTAGGTCATCAGAAAAAAGACGAAGGTCATAGACATAACATCCAAAATCAAAAGATTCAAATGGCAATGGGCAGTTTCACATGTTTAATAGAATCTGACACAATAATACCATAGAATTATATTTCGCATCTGTGTGATAAACTTATCAAAATATGAAAAAAATATTGCTTAGTACTCTGGGATTGTCACTGGAAAACATTGCTGTAGATGGGAGTTCCTGTTCCAGTTCACTTGGCAGGGTTAATTTCTTACATGTACAAATATGGTGAAACAGCTGTGAGAGTCAATGATGCGACATCTGGAAAAGTGGTGGATGGTACGTCATGCATCCTATTCCCCATCCTCTGGCCGTAGATGATTGACAGGATGACATCTCGATAGGCGGGAATAAAATTAACATCCTTTGATATGCAGACGATACCACTCTAATCGCATCGTTTGAAGAAGTATTTTACGAACTCTTCAGACTAATATGAAAGCAGGTAGGCCTAAGAGTCAACAGATCGAAGACCAAAGTCTTAATAGTAGAAAGGACTGTACTCTATCTCAAACTGGTAATCTAAGTGACTTTAAATTTGTCTCGGAGTTTCTGTATCTCGGTTGAATACTGACCACTCAAGGAAGCTATGACAGATTCCAAGACGGACTCAAATGGCCAAGTCTAGTATATCTATTTTAGTCTTAAAATGTCTTTTAAAATCAAGAAACGGCTGGTGCAGCCTCTGATATTTTCCATCTTTCTTTACGGATCGGAATCATGGATAATTGGCTCTATGTAGAGGGAGAAGATTAATGCCTTTAAAATGTGGTATTAGCAAAGGATGATACGCATACCAGGGGGCTCATCAAACTTAGCCCCCCAAAAAAAAAAAATTTCTATTTTTGAATTTTCAATATCGCATATCGTTAGTTCGTAGTTTATTATTAATTGTTCGCTATAAATAATTTTTTGTTTTTTTGTTGTTAATTTAAAAACAATTAATTAAAAACATACCCTTTAGTTAGTCCCCGCCCCCTGTTAATGGGGGGAAACGCCTACTATTTGGTTCTGGCACTCGCCGGCCGCTGCCGCGGCACGCTACGCTCGGCTCGTGCGTTGTTTTAACTGTTTTAACATGTCCTAACCTAACCAATTTTAATGAATTGCAATTTTTTTTTAAATAAATAAATCGAGAACAAAAAAATGTTTATAGAGAACAATCAAGAACAAATGGCGAACTAACGATGTAATAAAAAAAAATTAAAAAAAAATCTGGGGGGCTAACTTTCTTGAGCTATACCAAGGACGGCCAAGGGATCCAAACTCGCGATTCTTCTAGAACTTTGCATTAAAACCAGACTTTCAAGAAAGTGCTACCAGCGAGCACTTCTGCGGGCAATGCACTACTTCAGAAGCATTGCCCGAAAGCAACTTGACAAATTGGACAAACTGATGGTGCTAGGCAAAGTGGAGCGAAAGCGATACCTACCCAGACGTACGACCTACCCAGTATTCGGAAGGAGTTACGAATCTTACTAGCCTCCAAGTAACCTCAGCCCTGAGGAAAGCCGAGAATAAGATGGAGTGGAGAGACCTGGTTAAAACCGTAACGCAAACACACCATCACACAGAGTGGACACTACTGTCAGCAATGAATTATATAACTGAGAAGAAATTGTCAAGCAAAAAAAGATCAGTTTTTGGAAATCATTAAAAAATATTCAACACGAAAATTCTTAATGACGTGAGAGCGTCAGCTGTGTCAAACAAGAGTCATTATTTTCAACACCAATTCCTTTTCAGCTCGTTCAATAGCAATGCTTTTGAAAACATCATTATAATTAACAAAGAGATAAAAGTATTCTTTAATGATAGTCGTTAATTTAATAAAATGATCCGCATTTGTTATGAAATCGTTTTAATCTCGACACGATAATAATGATTCAGCAGAATTTAATTAATATTTGTAAAAAAAAATATATTTGTTTTAAAAACATAATATTTAAAATTTCACAAGTGGAAATTCACAGGGTATACAATCTCATGTTCTGGTGTAGAATAAACTATAGAAGGAAGCAAAGTTAGCCACCATAAAGACGGTTTGATGATGCCACAGGGGCAAATAGATTTCGAGGCAGTAGATCAGTTAAATATTTATTTAAAATATATTATTTCAACTGTTAAAATATTTATTAGATACTTTTTAATTTTCACTCACTTGAAACAGAAACGCACAAGTAGAGAAGTTGTTAAGTTGGCGCCAGTGCAACTGTTAAATACAGCTGTAATTATGTATGTTAGTACGTTCGAGGCGGTTCAGATAGCGTCTAACGACTTCCTACGATAAAAATAAAGTTGCGTTGAAATTCAGTTCCGTAGTTGCAAGTTTATTGCCAAATTGCGTGTCAAGTTTGCAATCTGTATCACCATCGCCGTGTATAATATAGATATTGATTAAATTTTTTGATGGCCTAGATAAAGGTTGCTTAGACTATAAATAATAAAGAAATAAATAAATAACATTTTACGCATGCACTTTACGCTAACTTACATTGAAGGAAGCGGAATGTGCATCAGTACTTTCTTATTTTTTTTTATGAAAATAAGGGACGAGACAAGCATTACGTTCAGCTGATGGTAATTGATACGCTCTGCTCATAACAATGCAGCTCAGGATTCTTGAAAACCCCAAAAATTCTGAGCGGCACTACAATTGCGCTCGTCACCTTGAGACGTAAGGTGTTAAGACTCATTTGCCCAGTAATTTCACTAGCTATTATTTAAATACTGTCTAAGAATTACAAATTCATAATTTCATCTGGAGAGATCAAACCGCGGTTTGCATTTCATTAAATTTGTTCGTGAGTAATTAATGTATAATTTTTGTTTATATTCTCTACATATAAGATGTTGCTAATGAGCGGCACAGAAATGAAAATCAACTTCACATTTTATGAAGATAGACAGCTATTTATAACTGATGCGGTTAAGAGCTAATTAGCACTTATAATGAAGTCTTACCTATTTCCTTGAAGAAGAAAACTTTTAATTGGATGATTTTATTACTTTTTTCAACAGATGTTTATAATTTGAGTTGGTAATCTAAAAATATGATATTATGAAATTTCAAGGTTAATTAATGAATTTAACTTTTTCTATGGGGGAGGATTCTCTATTCATACAGGTCACCAAAATATAATAAGTGGTCACCGAGGTCTATACTCTTTTGTTACACATGAGTTATATATAATCACACAGGGGGATGCTCCTTTACACAGGATGCCGGCTAGATTATGGGTACCACAGCGTCGCCTATTTCTGCCGTGTAGCATTATTGTGTTTTGCTCTGAAGGGCGCCGTAGCTAGTGATATTACTGGGCAAAAGAGACTTAACATCTTATGTCTCAAGATGACTAGTACAACTGTAGTACAGCTCAGAATTTTTGGGTTTTTCGAGAATTCTGAGCGATACATCATTGTAATAGGCAGGGCATTACCATACCTGAACGTCCCGCTCGCCTCGGATAAGATATTAAGTTTCATTAATTTGACTAGCTACGGCGCCCTTCGGACCGAAACACAATAATACTTTCACATTACTGCTTCACGGCAGAAATAGGTACCCATAATCTAGGCGGCATCCTGTGCAAAGGAGCCTCCCACTGGTAAAATAACCATTAATCGACGAAAATTAACATTAATAAATTATATATTAACTTTTTATATTTATTTTATATTTTATGTAGTAACTCAGACTAAACAGTCAAAAATTTTTTTTCGTATTTTAAACACCATAATAAATACTGATATTCTTACGACACTGCACAGGTGTGGTCAACATAAACTCAAAATATAATAACGTAAAACATACAAACAAATTGAACTCTAAATATATAAATTCAAAATAAAACAAATAAACTTAACGCTTACTTAAAAAGTTGGTATCACCATTAATTTACTTTGGCCATTTTTTATATTTTATATGAGGCTTTCTTGTATAAATTTATTGTAGAAAAGTGAATTTGGCTTATATTTCTATCAGTTGTAAATTGAGTCAAAACTAAAAAGAAAGAAATAAAATATTTATTTGAATCAATAACATATTTAAAAATACAAAAAAATAATAATATGCAAACCATGGCTTTGAACCAAAAGGGCATCTGCTCAGCTTCTTTTTTAATGGAAAAAAACATGATGAGAAAAAGATGAGCAGGACGTTCACCTGATGGTAATTGATACGCCCTGCCCGTAACAATGCAGTGCCACTCAGGATTCTTAAAAAATCCAATAATTCTGAGCGGCACTTAAACTGCGTTTGTGACCTTGAGACATAAGATGTAAAGTCTCATTTGCGCAGCAATTACACTAGCTACGGCGAACTATAGACCGAAAAACAGTGATGCTTATATTATGCTGTATACACTTATATTGTGAAACTAGCCACAACACTGGTATTCTGCAGACGCCTATAGGTTTGTTGCTAGGCAAGTAGCTCATAGCTTAAAAATAAAATTAAATAAATTAAAATTAAACGTATCATGTCCATCAATAAACTCATTAAATGAATTAAGGTTCCTCTCATAAAACTTTGGGGACAAAAATGTAAGCGTCTATTCCAAAGATTCACGAAACCTATACAGGCAAAGTGAATGGCACTCACGCATCTTCAAATATAGTTAAATTACTAGCTGACCCGGCAAACGTTGTTTTGCCATATAAAGTATAATTCACGCGATAGTTTTATAAGTAATAAAATATTGCCTATATTATAGCCTGTACATCATTTTGTTCTATTGCCTTCCTCGATAAATGGACTACCCAACACTGAAAGAATCATTCAAATCGGACCAGTAGTACCAGAGATTAGCGCGTTCAAACAAACAAACAATCAAACACTGCAGCTTTATAATATTATATTATAATTATAGTATAGATGACAAATACTATCTTGACCCCAGTCCCCCTGAAAACGAGATCGGAAGGGTCTCAAAACGTAATAATAAAAATGTAACTTTTACGCAAATCGAATGTAAAAACTCAGTTACAATTACATGAGTTTTAATCCTTTAAAAAGTAAATTTATTGAAATAGGCGTTACTTTGCGGAAAAATGCGAATCAAAAGATTATTTTTATAGCGAGGTGTGTTGTCCCGGATGCGTCTTTAATTTTGGTGTAAAGATTTGGGTGTTTTCCAACTCTCTTTACAAACTTACATGTATCGAGTATATAAAATGTGCACGGTAATGTATACTTAGTTTTTGAAAATGAGGTTTGCAGCTTACTTTTTTTATACTATTTGCAAGCACATTAATACATACATACATTTCTGTTCGTGTGCATCTTCGCTGTTATACGAACTGTTGCGTTGCGAAGTTTAAAATTTACTTTAATAACATTTGAATGCAAAATCACCCTTCGTTTTACTTTGAATTTCATTCTTTCGTAAATCAAAATCATGCTCTTCGATTATTTTTAATGAAATAATCATCATCTCTGCATCACAAAACTGCCGTCATTAATTTACCATCTGATAACAAATGGAAAATAGCGTATTCTCACCAAAAAGACCGGTTCTGTTCGTGTAGTTTCTCTGGCTTGTTTGCAAGAACTTATGGGCACAGAGGATCACATACTAGATGAGCAGGTGGCCCCATAAATACAAATAGTTGTTTTCAATATTATAGTAATTAAACTTGAGTACATGAACTCTCTTGGAACTATATTTAGTACTACTAATTACTATGTGGTTCGCATACGTCAATCCAATTACTTATTATTGACATTGTTCATTTTTGGAAATATTTTATTGTAAATCTATTTTTGTATAATATTTATTTCAGAGTCACAATTAATTATATTTTGCTTTTAAAATATGTCAGTTCAGCTCAAAACGTCACACAATGGGGTCACTGAAAATCAGTGTTGTGTTCATTATGTATGTATGGACACAACTATAACTGAGCGGACTCCAGTTTTGGAAGACCAATGCCACATTAACTAGTTATTGCTTTTAAGTTAAGTATTAAGATTAAGCATATATTTTGTTTTCATTAACTTTATTGCGTGAACGTATCAGTTTTTCTTCAAAAATAAGTTCATTTTCATTTCATTTCAATTAGTCAATAGAATTTCAATAGAAGTTTAATAAATATTTACACATCCACAGTACAGTTAATACAATTAAGCTTTGTTTTATGCATCAGAAGTCATTCATACAAGGGCACTCACCGTAAGAGATTATTAATAAACCCCTCGTATAAATACTTAAGCACCAAACACTCCAGTCTCTCCGTTAGCAGTATGCATTCCGAGTTTATGTTGGGACTTTTAATTATTAATAGTGTAACTTTTCAAACTACTCTGTTATACTTATTTTAGAAATTCAGAAATATTTCATACGTGCTCTGTGAACGGCTGGATCACTTGGCGTTGCGTTGAGATGTCGATTAATTGTGTGCTTACGTGCGTATTTCACCTGATTCCTACCGCTGAATTCCACCTTCGCACTACACGCTACAAATTAGGATACCATCCCCAACATTTGGATGTGTGGTAGACCTCCGAAGTGTGGATTTCAAGGACCTTTCTTTCACGCACTACAAAGCTGTAGAATGAGCTTCCTAGTGCAATGTTTCCGGGACGATACGACGTATAAGTACACCTTCGTTAAAGGCCGGCATTGCTCCTGTAATCCACTGGGGTTGCAAGAGATTGTAGGTGGCGGTGATCACTTAAAACCAAGTGACACGTACGCTCGTTTGTCCTCCTTTTCCACAAATAATTAACTCTTACCACATTAAGTGAACTTAAATTACATTTAAAAGGTGCGACGTTACCACTGTTGACGTCACAATTGTCAACTTGCTGGTGACCACGAATGCGTCGAGTGTCGACTATAGCCTAGGTGTTATTCTGATGTGTAAGCTATATTATTGCAGTTTCATTAAAATCCATTCAGTAGTTTTTGCGTGAAGAAGTAACAAACATACACACACTCACAAAATTTCGCATTTATAATAATATTAGTAGGATATGTTTATTGTAAATTAAATGCTATTTATTGCAATTATAATATAGATTAAAAGTTATAAGGACCCAAAAAAATCCCGAAGGAGTTCAATCAGTAATGAAATGGCTTATCTTATAGTTGATTACTGTAAATTAGAACTGTATCGTATCGGGGTCAATTTATATGAAATAAAGAGACTATAACGGAATAGAAAATATCGTTGGAATAAATAAGAAAATAATCGTGGAATGTCAACCCTGGGAAAGCGGTGAACGTGAAATCGTATTACCATTAGAACTGACGCCTGCTGTTTCACATAACTTTATTTACGGGTCGTCTTAGATGCTACTATTATCATAAATTACGGTTTGCGATTTAGGAGAGGAGAGAAGAAAACAAAAAACTTCAAAAAACTTGATTATTAATTAAATTTGAGAGCTGACTCGGTGGTATCTTTATATGATAATATTATTTTGAACCGGGTTGTAATAATTTTAAATTTATTGGACACCAGTTCGAGAAAATAAATCAATCAAATTAAAATATCAAAATCTCTTTATTCGTCACGGAAATGACACTTATGAAAGTCAAAAATTTTTTTTTTAAATAATCTAATGAGAAGAAGTAGCAATAAACTCATTGCCACTCTCTTAAATCATGATTTACACTTCCATCGTTTTACAAATTATTTCAATTCCAATATAATATAATATATAAAGTGACGCAACAAACATATATTTGTCATTTTGTGAACGAACATTCCAATCACGCATGCTGATATAACGAAAGTTTACCCTGTGCTGCCTCGGGGCGTAAAAAGAATAGGGTAGTCCCAGGTCCAAGGGTGTCGTAAGAGGCGACTACGGGCTTTTTGAAAGTGGGAGAGTCACGCTGCTGTCTTATGACGTCAGCACAATCGGGCCAGACTCGTCCGGGTTACTTACCACACTCGCACAGAATACCGGCGTGAAGTAGCGGCCTAGTGCCGCTATGTTTCGCATAGGTTAGTGTCGAGGACCGGAGGCCATTCCCCCCCGGCCTTCCCCCCCCCCCCCCCAACAAAATATGAGAGCGGTCCTAAAAAATAAATTACCCCAGGAGGGTACCGGCTCTTGTAGAGCCGGAGAATCCCTCCCCGAGCATTCACGCTCGGGCTGCCCCTCGTATTCTGGGGAGGGCACAGTACCGCGTATGTCACAGGACAAACAGGGCAGCAACACCACGGCACCCCGCTCCACGCTTAATGTGGACTTTTGTAACATCCGGGGAATTCACTCCAACTTAAACGCCGTCCACCACCACCTTGAGACGGCGCAGCCGGCCTTGTGTTTCCTTACGGAGACGCAGATATCTCGACCTAGCGATACGTCATATTTAACGTACCCCGGGTACAAAATTGAGCATAATTTCATGCCTCATGCCGGGGTATGTGTGTACGTTAGGGAGGATATCTGCTGTCGCCGTCTCGGCAATTTTGAGGGTAGGGGCCTGTCTACTCTCTGGCTCCGCGTAGATTTAGAGGACCGCGTCCGCATCTATGCGTGTGTCTACAGGTCCCATAGTGGTAACGCAGAAACGGATCACCTCATGGGCTGCGTTCAAGCGGCATTTGATGACGTGCTTGCTCAGATCCCCTCCGCTGAAATCGTAGTCTTGGGTGATTTCAACGGCATGCCGAATGGCTTGGATCACGTACCACAGACTACGCAGGGCGATCTGTGCATAATTTTGCATTGGCGTATGGTCTGTCCCAATTGGTTGAGTCGCCGACGCGGCTCCCGGATGTGGATAGCCACATGCCGTCCTTATTAGATCTTCTGCTGACTACACATCCCGATGGTTACCAGGTCTCTGTCGACGCCCCTCTCGGAACGTCCGACCATTGCCTGGTCAGGAATGTAGTGCCTATCCGACGCCAACGTCGCAGACCACCAGCGACCCGCCGCGTTTGGCACTACAAGTCAGCAGATTGGGATAGGATACGTTCCTTTTTTGCATCCTACCCTTGGGGCAGGGTTTGTTTCCTTTCAGATGATCCTAGTGCCTGCGCCGTTGCAGTAGCCGATGTGATACTGCAGGGCATGGATATTTTTATACCAAGCTCTGTAGTACCGATCGGTGGCAGATCACAGCCCTGGTTCGATACGTCAGTTAAAGCAGCATCTGACTGCAAAAAACAGGCGTATCGAACTTGGGTTGCGGCGCTGGGCTCAAAGGATCCGAACTGCAAAGTTCTGAAGAGGAAATATAACCGTGCCTCCAGATTTTTTAAGCGGCAAATCGCCCGTGCGAAATCGAAGCATGTCGTCAAAATTGGCGAGCAGCTTTCCAGTTACCCGACCGGAACACGCAAGTTCTGGTCGTTGTCGAAAGCTGCTCTTGGTAACTTCAACCAGCCGTCCATGCCGCCGTTGCACATGAGGAATGACACCCTGGCCCATACGGCAAAAGAGAAAGCCGATCTCCTGTGCACTCTTTTTTCCTCCAACTCGACTCTTGACGACAACGGAAAAACACCGCCGACCATCCCGCGGTGTCAGAGCTCCATGCCTGAAGTACAGTTCCGACAGAAAACTGTAAGGCGAGCTCTGTTTTCGTTGGACGTCAGGAAGTCGAGCGGGCCGGATGGCATTTCTCCAATCGTGCTTAGAACGTGTGCCCCTGAGTTGACGCCGGTGCTAACGCGTTTATTCCGGCACTCTTATTCAAAAGGCGTAGTCCCTGATTCATGGAAGTCAGCCCTTGTCCATCCGATCCCAAAAAAAGGAGACAGTTCGGATCCGGCAAACTACAGGCCTATTGCTATTACCTCCCTACTCTCCAAAATTATGGAGAGCATAATTAACCGCCAGCTCTTGGTATACCTTGAGGGTCACCAGTTGATCAACGACCGGCAGTACGGCTTTCGCCATGGTCGGTCGACTGGCGATCTTCTGGTATACCTAACACACAGATGGGCGGCGGCTATTGAAAGCAAGGGGGAAGGCCTGGCAGTTGGTCTGGATATAGCGAAGGCCTTTGATCGTGTATGGCACAAGGCGCTCCTCGCAAAACTTCCATCATTTGGGCTTCCCGAGAGCTTATGCAAGTGGACCTCCAGCTTCCTCACTGGGCGCAGCATACAAGTCGTTATCGACGGTTATTGCTCGAATCCCAAGCCCGTGAACGCTGGAGTGCCCCAAGGCTGTGTGCTATCTCCCACGCTGTTTCTTCTGCATATCAATGATATGTTGGACACCGCCAACATGCATTGCTATGCAGACGACAGCACTGGTGATGCCGTATACACGGGCCATGCAGGTCTCTCTCGGGAAAACGTCGACCAGTGCCGGGTGAAACTACTCCGGTGAGAGTCCTCTCTCGAGAAGGTCGCGGAATGGGGTAAGTTGAACCTTGTCCAATTTAACCCCCAGAAGACTCAAGTTTGCGCGTTTACCACTAAAAAAACCCCATTTGCCGTATCACCGCTCTTCGAGAACACTTCCCTTAAAGCCTCGCCTAGTATCGGAATACTGGGTCTCGAAATCTCGAGCAATTGCCAATTCCGTGGCCATCTGGAGGGCAAAGCCAAACTGGCTTCAAAGAAACTGGGCGTCATAAATAGAGCACGGCAATACTTCCAGCCGGCCCACATTCTAACGCTCTACAAAGCGCAGGTCTGGCCTCACATGGAGTATTGCTGTCATCTCTGGTCTGGCGCACCCCAGTATCAGCTCGATCCATTTGACCGCGTGCAACGCAGAGCAGCTCGAATTGTCGGGGACCCAGTACTCTGTGAACGGCTGGATCACTTGGCGTTGCGTAGAGACGTCGCTTCATTGTGTGTCTTCTACCGCATTTATCACGGGGAGTGTTCCGAAGAGCTGTTCAACCTGATTCCTGCCGCCGAATTTCACCTTCGCACGACACGCCACAAGTTACGATATCATCCCCACCATCTGGATGTGTGGCGGTCCTCCACAGTGCGGTTTTCAAGGAGCTTTCTTCCTCGTACCACGAAGCTGTGGAATGAGCTTCCTTGTGCGGTGTTTCCGGGACGATACGACATGGGTACCTTCAAGAAAAGCGCGTACACCTTCCTTAAAGGCCGGCAACGCTCTTGTGATTCCTCTGGTGTTGCAGGAGAGTGTGGGCGGCGGTGATCACTTAACACCAGGTGACCCGTACGCTCGTTTGTCCTCCTATTCCATAAAAAAAAAAAAGTTTAGCTCCTTTGCACGAAATTATTTTGTCTAGACACTTTGTACATTGGAATTGTAATCATTTATCAGCGCTATGTTACAACTTAGTCGGTGTCGACTAAGCTTAATATTATGTGCGGCCATAGGTCATGGCAATTTTAACAGGCATATTTTTAATATAGGTGCCATAGACAGCCCCCTATGCAGAGGCTGCCTCACTTACAGTTCTCTTTTTTTTGTAATGTTCACGGACTACATTGCTGTGTTGGCTTCTGGCGGTCAATGTCGAAAGCTGATCCTACATATTGTTTGTTCCAAACAACTTGAAAGTATTTAATCAATAACTAAGTTTAAGAATTAAACTTTAAAAACAACTACGCTCTCACAGAGTTAGAGTTAGTAGTTTAACGAGTTGCTTAGCAAGCACTGCATTTTCCTTATCACGACTTGTGTATGTATTGTGAACACACTGCACTCTAATATTCACAAACACCTTCTTTTTTAAATATATTAATTGTATGCCAGACAAGATCAAGCGTAGGTACAAGTTGTATGTATGACTAAAGGTGATAATCTTTTGTAGTGTCTTTTATTATTGAATTTATTGTCTAGTGATTACCAATAATATTTACTTCGATATTGTCTCGTCAGTATAATCTTACTAGCTTTTTCGTCCGCATTGAATAGTTATTTTGAACAATTTTTTTTATCTTTTAGTATACTTTTCAAATAACACACTTACAAACTGCTCTATCCGTTCTTCTATGATACAGCGCATATTCCTTGTCATTGTGGACAGTCTCTTTAATAGTATTTCCCTGTGAAGTTTAATCTCCTATTTCATCCCCTCGTAGGTCAAAGTTTCAAAAATGCTCAAACAAATAAATTATTTCTTATCAAGTAACTCTTTTGAAGGATCTGTTCGGATGATTGTAGTGTTTTTTAAGTTCGCTTGTAGTTTTATATTTAGTTACCACCGCATTGACCCAAGCTTGATAGCAGTCCTGCTTTTAGCGAGAGGCCTTTTTGCAGGAGCAGTCGTACCAAAAATTTATTCGTTACAGCCCGCTGACCGACAAACTGACAGATGGATACTTAGTTAATTTTGTTTATTTTTTTTATTTTACTTGTGTTTGCTTATAGCGTGGTTGTGTTTCAACAATCTACATGATTGTTTTATGTTTATATGATAATTTGATATAAACTGAAGCAGAAATAAGATCTTTGTTCTTCGTTGTTAGTTTCGTCGTTTGTTTCATTAAAAATTAAATGTAAGGAGTTTACATTACCAAAATAAATCTCGAGAGAGAAAAGAGTTGACATAACCCAGAGAGAAATTTGGTTTACGAAACAGCTTTGACTGTATCAATGATGCTTTCAGTCAATTCTAAATTCAATAGAAAACTCTTATATTAAGTATTTGTCTCCGCTGCGCTCGAAAAAGATCCCGCACTACCTAAGAACAATAGCTTTTATATTGCTATTAGATGCTTGTGTGCGTGGCATTTTGATACTCAATGGCATCTTTCAAATTTTGTAACATACGCTTCGTGTTATTTTATATTGAAATTAATAAAATGCAATATACTTGCTGATGCTTGCTGTGATCCCAGTGTCTTTCTAATTTCTTGTAATATTATTTTTTCAAAGATTTACTACGCAACCCGTCATTTTTTCAATTATTAGCAAAGTTGAACAGAACATGTAGGCACGTCAACGTCACACATTGTTTGAGACTGCCTCGAGTACACTCACTTGAGCATAGTATTAGTTGCCACACTTTGCGACTACGCCTGCTGTATCTAGTTGGAGCGCAGCGGAGACCAATCTTTAATCTAAGAGAAAACTCTTATGCATTTAAATATTACTTTAATAATCATAATTGTTTAAACTCCAATTACACCTTGCAAATATGCAGGTAACTGTTATTGTTATCACAAGCGATAATTTACTTTAACTCCAAATCTTCAGAGAAATGTGATACTGACGGTATATAAATGAGTTTAATGCTCATTTATATTCATTGAAACATGAACTTCTTGACAGTTTCGGTTACAATAATAGCTTTCTCAATTCAATTTAAATCCCTTTACAATGAAAGAGTATTCCATTAAATACTCATATTATTGCCAATTGTATGAATATCACTATTTATTTATAGAGAATTATTATTGAAAATAAAAATATATGACGCATAAATTACAAATTTGTAAATTTTATTAATCATGTTTTATGCATTACTTACGATTCACTTAGAGTTAAATATCGTGCTTTAACGTGCTTAGATACATAGACTTGTCATAAATACTGAAAATATTGTAACTTTTACAGTGTGTTAGTTTTAAGCATAAATATAAAACAAATAAAAATATTAAGAGCTTATTTGAAGTGGTCTACATTAGCTGTAATACAGTCCTTTAAACGTTGAGGCCAGTTATCAATAGAAGCACGCACTCTTTCTATGGGAAAATTCTTCACTGCCAATCCTACGGATTGTTTTAGGGATTTCAAAATGATCATGGCGTATAGAGCATGCAGTACTCTCTAAAACTGACCATAAATCATAATCCAGCGGTTAATCCGCTGAATCGGGACTAGACGACGGCCAGTCGTTCCAAGACTTCGTAGACCCAGCTTTATAACACGACGCCGAGTATTGCTGGAGGGAACATTCTTGTTTATTGAACATAGGGTTGTTAAGGGGCTTCACTACCTTCTCAAGAATGGTGTATAGATTCATTTGTGCCGATCTTTTGATACCTTTTTCACAAAAGTATGGCTCAGTCACTCCTTCATAGCTAATACCCCACCAAACTATCACTGAAGTCAGATAGTGCCCACGATGCACTCTATCGACTGATTGGGAAGCTTCCTTAGAACTTTGAGCATAAATACGTTCATTTGTTTGTTAAAATATTGCTCAATTATAAACATTTGACATCCATAAAAAAAATCTGTGAATTTCTTTGCGTACCGCTTCAGTAGTTATTTCGATTTAACCACCCTATTTTTTTAAATTTATCAGTAGGCTGAAAGTCCTAAGTTATCTTTTAAAATACGCGACATGGTTCTAGGAGCTATATTCATTTCCTGAGATAAAATCGTTTGCTTTCGGACAGGATTTTTTCGAATTCTTCCCCTTACTGCTTCGACCACCTTTTTCATACGAACACTATGTGCAAGGCAAGAGCTTTTTCTGTCACAAAAAGGGGAGGTCTCATTGTACTCATACTAATACTGTGAAAACTATATCTTGCCTTATGCCAATCATTATTGTCCTATTGTATCCCTGTTTGGGGTGGAGCCCGCGTAACAATTATGTTCATTCTGAAAAGAGCTCAAAGATCTATCCTGAAGATAATGCTTTATAAACCTATCCAATACTCTACCAACCTACTTTACTCAGAATGCCAAGTTTTAACTTTACGGCAACTATATATTCTTCGGAGTATATTAAAAAAACATGCTACCCTACCCCTCAACGTGATTGTTCTTGGACGACGCCGCACCCAAATATGTCCCATAAGGGACATATTTGGGTGCGGCGTCATCCCCAATTTTATTATTAAAATGTAAGACGGCCTTTGCGAAACGTCAATATGATGTTCTCTCCTCTAAGCTATACAATAAGATTCATGGGAAGACTTTTATCTACACTCTAAGCAATTTAGAGGTAAAAAGAAAACCACCGCCTATCTTAAGCAAATATCATATTCAGAAACGGAAAGTCTACTGTATCCTACTCACTAAGAATTAAACACACACACACACACATTTAAATTCTATTTATTATTAATTATTTCATTGGTCATTGTCATTTGTCGAGGAATCACTGACCCCGAAGATACAGTTTTAACTAATTTCGGGGTTGGAGGTAACCCCTTTTAATATCACTGCAAAACCGTTTTACAATATTATTATTATTACAATTTACGATAAAAATATGTTAATAATTAGTATTATACAATAAATATTGTACATTTAGTAAATTTAGTTACGTGCAATGAGTGTAAGAGAAAGATGAAATAAAGTATTATTATTATAGTATTATTAGGTTTATTTTTGTACTTACATAATAGCTATTATTAAAAAAATATCTAGATGATAAAATTGTTTATTTTTAAAACTCAATCTTAAGTAAATCATATTCCTTAATACATTTCTAATTAACTTTTATTAAGTCTGAGGGCCTTTTGCTACTAAAACAAATATCAAAGTAATTTTACTTAGTTGTTTGATCTGTGAACTTTGCGGGGCAAATTTGTAGAATGTACACTCAAAGAGACGGTCCAAGGATGATTAAAGACGGGGCAATTTTCTAATTACTCATAGATAACTAAAGTTTCAATATTTCAACGGGACTCAAATAAAGTAAAATTAATTTAATTTACTATCTTGTAGTGAAGTTATTTGAATTATTTGAGAGCATTATAAACAATATTTTACTGTATATCTATAGAGTGGCAGTAATAAAATTAACACATAGTATTAATATCGAATAATCGTTTTTTAAAACGCAAGTCTTCTACTGTCTTATTAATAAATGCAATGAAAAGTTACTCCAAGTTTAAGGTTACTTCTAATTATCTTGTAAATCTGTGGTAGGGCTGCGAAGGTTTTTGAGACCGAATCTAGTATTTTTATATAATATAGTACCATTATGCGAAACTGAAGTGGCAGTGGGCAGGGCATATTGGTCGACGGACAGATGTCCGTTGGGGCAGTAATGTCCTCGAATGGCGACCATGTTCCGGTAGACGCAGTGTTGGTAGGCCCCCTACATCATCAATAAGATGGATCGACGATCTGGTCAAGAATGCCGGAATACGTTGGATGAGAGCAGCGCAAGACCGATCGTCGTGGAAAGCTTTGAGGCAGGCCTTTGTCCAGCAGTGGACATCTTCCGGCTGATGATGATGATAATATTTTTGGATTCAGCACCCAAAAAATACAGTAGACACGGAATGAATAAAAAAAATATTTCCATTAATATTATTTACTGCTTTGAGCTTTTATTGATTGCTTTTTATTTTTTATTCAACCCTTTATTGTTATCATAACTATCTTATATTAAGTTACAGTACACCATCAATAACACCAATACTGAATCTATTAATATACTTTGTTCACCACAGAAAATATGTGCTCTGTATGCTGATAAAATTATAGTATAGTATACCTGAAATAGTAGGATCCTATATTTCATAGTTACGGTAGGCAACCCTATTCTGTAGTAACAAACGTAAGATAAAGAAAAACAGTTTTAAATTTGGAATAACTTTACTTCGCGTTTATTAATGGCACGGGTAAAGTTCTTATCGTATTGTTTTTTAATGTTTATATAATATTGAATCCATACATTATTAATCTAAATAATATATCACCAGAGGCTACTTTGCACAGGATCCTATCTAGATTATGGGTACCACTACGGCGTCTATTTCTGACGTGAAGCAGTAATATGTAAACATTATTGTGTTTCGGTGTGAAGGGCGCCGTAGCTAGTGAAATTACTGGGCAAATGAGCCTTAACATCTTATGTCTCAAGGTGACGAGCGTAATTATAGAGCTGCTAGGAATTTTTGGGTTTTTCATGAATCCTGAGCGGCAGTTCATTATAATGGGCAGGGCGTATCAATTACCATCAGCTCATCGTCCTGCTCGTCTCGTCCCTTATTATCATAAATATATATATATATATATATATATATATAGTTGAGCAACATGAAGCGTGCGCGAATTTAACTAGTTTTATTATAAATGTAAAAAAAAAATATTTTCTTCAAAAAGTGGAGTTGCTAGCTAAATAACTCACTTTAAAAGCTCCTGTAAATAACAGAAACAAATGTACGATATTAACTTAGCGAACAAGTGTCATTTATAAAAGTTGAGCTCGTCAGAAATGTAAGTTGTTAAGTAAGAAAGTAAGTTAGACGCATAGTACTCATAACATACGCACTTGAGTAATGATGGTTGTTCCTTTTAGTTTTTTTGTTGTTTAGTCGCAATATTTATGTTTAAAAAATTTTTGAATGTTTAGTCTCTAAGTATTCGGAATGTTACTAATACTTTTTCAATTTTTCAAAGATGGATCTTCAAAGTCAATGTCAAATAAACTTTATTTAATTAGGCTTAAACTAAGCACTTTTGAATCGTCACTACAAATATTTCTTTTAAATTACTGAATTTATAAGATACATAATAGCTTTAAGTGTAAATGTATACACTTTTATAATAAAGTCCCAGCCACTGTTCAGGCATTATCTATAAATAAATTTAAATGTTTTATAAAAAAAATGGCTCTGTCGTAAATCCTATTACTCAACAGATCGGACAGCCTGGGACTAGATTATGATTATTTTATAGCGAAATGACTGTACAATATTGTATATTTTTATTGAAAAGAGCGCAAAAAAAGAATGCTGGGAGAGTTTCTTGCGCCGCTTTTTCTCTCTCAGAGAGCCATTTGTTTCCAAAGCGGTAGTAGTTAGTAGTATATTAGAAATGACATCAAAAAGAATTCTAAATTTTGAGAAAATAAATGCCTTTTATGCCTTTTTAATATACGTTTGTAATATACGTAACAAATAAGTTTGGAAGTTGCTGCATTCAATATATGAGTCTTGTTTAAATAATATATTATTTGATAAAAAGTAATATAAGGTTATAAAAGTATTTATTTATAAAGTAATAAAAGTATTATAATAAATTATTTCATAAAAAGTAATAGTGAATTAACTGTACAAATAAACATTATCGTCCTATCAGTGGAAGTTCTATCACCTTTACACAGGATGCCGGCTAGATTATGGGTACCACAACGGTGCCTATTTCTGCCGTGAAGTAGTTATGTATAAATATTACTGTGTTTCGGTTTAGTGAATGTCCTGCTCGCCTCGTCCCATAGTGCCATAAAAAAAGATGCATTAACCTTTAGAACTTGAATTCATTGTAAATGTAAGGATGCTTCATGAAAATGAAAGTCATGATTACTGTTATTACAATTAGTAATTGCATCCAACAAAAACAATTTATTATTAACTCTTACAAGTTGAGCTGGCACCACAAGCAGCACCCGGTCATCCTTCGTTTTTCCTTCTGCATCTTCAATTGAATCTTCAACTTCTTTCACTTCGGCCTGCATCATTGTGATTAACTATAACTCGAAAAGATATAACAATTAACGAAGACAAACGTAAACTTACTAAATAATATAATATATTTATTATGTAAGGAAACACTTTCACTGCACAGTAATGTAAAAATAGGCAAGATGCCAATTTTTGTGATTATGAATATGTTTACATATTATCTAATAAAAATATTCTTTTTTATGGAAAAGGAGGACAAACAAACGCACAGGTCAGCTGATGTTAAGTGATCACCGCTGCCCATCTCTTGGAACACCAGATGAGTCACAGGAGCGTTGCCGGCCTATAAGGAAGGTGTACGCGCTTTTTTTGAAACTGGAAACACCGCACAAGGACGCTCATTCCACAGATCCGTTGTACGTGGTAGAATGTTCCTTGAAAATCAAATAAAACGATATTTTTTGGAGGTGTTCGAAAAAAATAAGCGGTCTGGGAGCTTTCAACGAAAACGCTGACTGAGCCTTTTGAGATATAACAAATTATGTATAGTGGAAATGTGTATCTGATATATACCTCAGAAGACTGCGCAATGGCATATATCTATCTCTTAAAGATAGCATACTATATCCATTTTAATACTTTAAAACATTGGCTACTATAAGGCTGTATTATAAAAGCTGTTTACACAAATACTATATTAATATTTATCACTTTATTACTTGATATTATAAAATTATTCAGATATACGTATTTATTTAATTTTTAACGCATACGATAGCTTTGTATCAAGGTGATCAACATTATTCCCGAATACTTACATCAGTTCTTTTCTATTGACATAACAGCGTTTGTCGGGTCATCTAGTGTTTTACTAGGTTCTTATCAGTAAACTCAATGTATGGAGGCCTCGAGATACATGTAGAAAGGATATAATATAAATCATATATTATATATCCAGTTCACATTATTGCTCGCCTGGCCGCAAGCGATAAGCCAAAGCTTCGCAAAGAAAGAAAATAAACCTAGAACCTAGAACACATTGTGATCGTTTTATTCGTAAATAATATTTTTCTCCAGAGTTTTCTTAAAAACTTTAATTCTTTAACTTATTTGAGGCTCTTAATATTCCGAAATGTATTAAACGGCCATGAAATATATTTTAAATTAATCTATATATATAAAACAAAGTCGTGTTAGTTACACCGTTTATAACTCAAGAACGGCTAGACCAATTTTTCTGTTGTTATATATTTTGGATTTCTCTTAGTCCGGAATAGGATAATCAGTAATAAAATATAAAAAAAATAACGAAAAAATATTATTATATAAAAATTTATTTTCTGATACATTTTGTATAGATTGACATTTTGATGACATCTCGAGACTAGAAAGAATTCAATGAAGTTTTTTGTTAGTTTCACGCTACATGAGTAATAAAATACAACTGACAGTGCACGTCATGTTATTCAAGTTTACTGGTTGGTGTGTTTGTTCGAGTTTCTATTAGCTTATTGTGCCGATATTATCATTAACAATGTCGCGACCAAGGCGATCAAATTATTTCCGACAAAGACGTAATGCAACTAGAATTCAAAACATTGCGAATGAAAGGACTGAAGAAGAAGGAGAAATTGCAGGTTAAAAGAACCGCGTTAGTATGGATCGACTTTGTGCTGTTTTTTGTGATCGGCGCACAAGAAGAAATTTATGAAGTACTGATTTTAAATCGAGGAGCATTTCGATACGATTGCAGTACTTATTACTGTTTGAGAGTGGGAAACTACCGAATCACGACATTTTCTAGCAAACACTCTAACATACAATGTTTGTTTCCACATGACCCCATTTGGGGCAGACATTATCTGAGAACGAGGACATTCAAGGTATTTATTTATTTATATACATACACACAATACAGTAGAAGAGTAACATACCATTCTTATTCCTGTGTATTATGTATGCAAATTCTAAAAAAGTGTTTATAAATCAGTAATACGGACTTTGCTGATATTATAGATATAAGGACAGATTCACCATCGGATAGGATCATTGCAACCTCTCGAAGATGCACAGCATAAATTTTTACAATTATACTTTATGGGCAACATGGAGGAATAACTTGATCGATGTCAAGAGATCAATGCAGCAATGATAATAGAAATTCTTCAAGATCTGCAGCAACTACTTCATGAACATTTTGCATGTCGAGTTAGCCCGCAAATCTTTCCTTTCCGATCCGTCTCGCATTCGCCCTGGCCTTTAAAATCTTAAACCCAATCCTTGAAAGTTTGTAGTCTGAATCTAGAATCCATTTCCCATGTTCAATTAATTATAAGTGGCATGTTCACGGAATGGTAGACCAGTTTTTTAAAAAAGTTTATGATTATAAAAAGTCTGTTGCGGTAAATGTCGTCTATCACAAGGTGCTTCACTGAAGAGTGCAACCCAAGCACCAAAATACACAGCCAATAAAGAATCATAAACGAACCTGATTTTTTTATTTCCTTATATTTATTATTCTATTAAAATATTGAAATTAATTAAATCCAAAATCTGCTAGTTTTTTTTACCATAAGCTAAAAATCGAATACAATGGATACTGTATATAATCACTTAAAATCAATTATGTTACTCAGACTAATTACGTCTTTCTAAATGAATGAATTAAAATAAGAAAATAAAATAAACAAATATGTAATATTTATAATAATAAATAAATATATATACAATATATAAAACAATATAAACTTAATAAACAAAACAATGAAATAGGTAGGTTTTAAATTACAAAAATAACTCGCTGACTTTATTGTCATACAAGTCTTAAAGTATGTACTTAATTTATTTTTAAGAAGGTATATCAATACTATTTTGGAATATAAATATTATGGAGACATTCTTGAGTTCTTTTTGCAATGAAGTATGTTTCCACTAACAACAAGACATTGCTAGCATAAATTGAAACAAAATAAAATCGCGATTTCTTCAAATAATGGATTTATTCGGGGTCAACTGATCCCTGTTTTATTTGACCCAAAACCTTTATCTAACGGCAAATTGGAAGTAAATGTAGTTCCTTATTAACGTCTCTATCCTGGTTATATTTTCCTTTTCTTTTTATATAGCCAGTTTGCCATATTGGTAATTCATATTCAAACCTCTATTATTTTTTTCGTTGTGTATGATTTACTGAAAAAAAAACTGTCTATAGTACAATACAAATGTATGTATGTAAACTGAATATATACTATAATTAAAATATCATTAAATTGTGTTGAAAGCATAATATGAATATATTTTTAATAGTCCTAATAATTCATAAAATGTATTAACACAATTAATATAAAACATTAATATCTCAACGAATTTGGTAAAATACTATAAATTGAAATAATAGATATATCCAAATTGTATTGTGAGTTTCCAAGAACTTTATTGGGCGTAAAAGTAAGAGACACTACGAAATGCATCGTTAATTTAATTCATCACTGCTTGAAACAATACTAAGTCTCAATACACACAATTTCATTTATCCGTCTAAGGAGTTGTTATTGTTCTAACGAGATAAAAAAATTATGCAATATCTTGGCAAGAAAAACAAAGTAATAAAAAATAGCATAGTTTTTTAAACATAACATATTTTTTGATGAAAAAATAAGCCCGCTGAGTTTGTTGCGCCCGTTCTTCTCAGGACTGAGGCATTCATTTTGGAATGGGTGGTAGTTTATTTTTACTTTCAATAAGTGATGTCACATCCTATTTTGAATAAAAATATTTAAATTTGAATTTGAATTCCAAAATGATGCCAACTAAGATTAGTCGAGTTCAACCTAGATAGACCAAAGTGTTTGCTATCACTGTTAAAACGACTCTATACGATTTCTCTTCGGTAACTAATTGCCTCTATAATGTTCGGGATCAGTAAGATGAGACAACTAATAACTATATAACGCGCAAATTTGACCTCACGTGGTAGTATTCCTCATCCGTTCCGTTTTATGTTTTGGGTCACTTGATTTTTTGGCATGCTTAGAGGTATTGAGTCTCTCAGCATCATCTTTTTTATGAAAATAAGGGACAAGACGAACAGGACGTTCAGCTAATGGTAAGTGATACGCCCTAACAATTACAATGCAGTGCCGCAAGAATTCTTGAAAAACCCCAAAAATTCTGAGCGGCACTACAATTGCGCTCGTCACTCTACATCATCAGACATAAGATGTTAAGTTTCATTTGCCCAGTAATTTCACTAGCTACGGCGCCCTTTAGACCGAAACACAATAATGTTTACACATTACTGTTTCACGGCAGAAATAGGTGCCGTTGTGGTACCCATAATCTAGCCGGCTTCCTGTGCAAAGGAGTCTCCCACTAGTCGAAACTACCTCTTGACTTCTCGTACTGCAAATATGACGTATAAGAATATCTATATTTTCTTTTTGCATCAGATGAGTCATTTAATCGTTGGCTAAAAAAAAATATGTTACTTCTAATTCAATAATCATGGGCTCCATAAAAATGGACTAAAAGCTAGCATATTAAAAGTTCAAGGATAATATTGATAGCGTAAATACTAGTCAAATTTTGTTACTTAAGTTTCGTGTGATCTAAACAGCAGCTAAATTTTTTAAATTTAAACCGGAAAGGCACTTAAAAATCTCGTAATTTCTTCCACAGCGGGTTCTGTGCTCGTTCCAAGAGAAAATTAAAACAATGTGAATTGTAGTGGTATACTTAAACAGCGTGAAAAATGCAACAGCAATTTCGAAACGTACATAAAATTATTTGATGAAAACTTGGGAGTTTGCAATATGTTAAGCACATGCGATAAAAATTAAGCTACCCTCAAATAATAAGAGTTCTTCGTGACTTATTTTTACATTACACATTTGTAGGACATGATTTTGTTTTACAAAACTGTAACAAATATGGTGTCGTAATTGCAATTTGGATCTTTTATGAGGAGTGCTACGAACAGCTGTTTAACTTGATTTCTAAGGTTAAGTCGGTAAGTAGGTTATATGCAACTTGTTTATTTTTACAACCCTTCCGTCTAATGGAGACAGCTCTACTTCTACTGCTTTTGATTTATCAAAGATGTTTTGTTACAATTGGTTTAATGACACTGTATTAATCTTTCTAATAATCCAATTCCACGGTCATCTGAAGGGCAAAACCAAATTGTTTTCAAAGAAGCTGGGTGTCATTATAAGAGAACGGCAATACTTCGAGCCGGCCCACATTCTAGCTTCTAGCACTCTTCAAAGCGCAGGTCCGGCCACATATGGAATATTGCCGTCATCTCTGGTCTAGCGCACCCCAGTATCAGCTCGATGTTTTTGACCGCGTCCAACGCATAGCAGTTTGAACTGTCGGGGACACACTGCTCTCATCAGCTGGATCAATTGGCATTGCCTAGAGACGTTGATTCATTGTGGGTATTCTACAGCATTTATCGTGGGGGGTGTTCCGTAGAGCTGTTTCACCTGATTCCTGTCGCCGAATTCACAAGCCACAAACTAGGATACCATCCCCACTATCTGCATTTATGGTGGACCTCCGCAGTGCGGTTTTCAAGGAACTTTCTTCCAAGCACTACAAAGCTGTGTAATAAGCTTACTTGTGCGGTACACTTGCTTTTTGTTATGAAGAGCGCCGAAGTTAGCGAATAAAAATAAATTTATAGTAATCTTTTTACATATGCATTTTCATTAAATTACAATAAGTTTTAATATTCAGAAATAAGAAATGCCAAAACATTGACTTCTTTTAAAGCGAGCTTCCATAGACTCAATAATTATGAAACGTTTCAATAACATAAGTAGGTTGTATTATGTCTTATCTATTGCCTAACATTGTATTGCATTCTGTACCTACCAAAATCATTCTTGTTAAGTACCTACTTTAATTGTTAAAATGTTAATTTCTCATGTACGTGACAATTGGTCTTAATAAGAAAAAAGTTATTGAAACCTATTTTACAATCTTATATGTATTACTACGTTGAGATTATCAACGAATCGCCACACTAGTTGGAGACTGTATCGTGGGATCAAATAAAGTAATGATTAACATAAAACCATTTAATTTAGCAGTCATCATTTGGCATTTCTATGGAAATTTTTGAAAATACTAAGATAACGATACTTAGGATAACTTGATTAGAAAATAACCTTTTCATATTTGTTGAAAATAAATTAAATGAGTTATAGGATAATTTGTACATAATAAATAATTAAAATGAAATAATACCTTCTCTGTTAAAAATAAAACAATTTATACAGGTTGTACTCAAGTAAACGAATAAAGAAAATAGTTTTAATAATTTATTTATATTTATTTCGGTAACAAGTTAACAAATTTTGATGCGGTTTTCACAGATATGTTGCAGAAAGCTCTCCGTAGCATTTAATTGTGTTTAAAAATAAATCAGTTCAAAAACAAATAGTTGAGTTAATTGAAATAATACGCTTTAAATTGCACGGGTGAATTTACGATCTCTTGCTCGTCAATAATATCTGTATAGAATATATAAAAATATCTTCCTCCATTTACCTCTTACAGTAACGAAAAATTTAGCTGACATATCCAATGAAGTTCTATACTGTATATGGACAAATCACGTCGTATACGTCGAAACAAATAACATCATTAGGTTTGATTGCCATTTCTATACATTGCCGCATTTCTTCCAGTTGTTTTAAATATTCTTGGTCAATAAGCAGCAACGTAAAACATATATTTAGTTCAGGTTACGATTGTTGAATTTAGAACCCAATTCAGACAGTGACAGTTGACGCACGCTTATGGAGAAAAGTGTGCTTACATTATATTTAAGCACACTTATGCCGTTCCACTATCAGACTTCGAATGGTATGTCCAGCCTAGCGACACTCTATGATAAAATTGATTCACTCAGTTGTATAAAACGTGCAGTCATTGATACATTGACAGATGACGGATATAATCTCGTAAAAAATGGAGATTGACGAAATCCACTACATTTTAAGCAACTGCTTGCTTTCAAACTTAGCCGGATTATACATCGTCGCCAATCGCCATACTGTAATTCCTACTATTTCAAACTTATACCAAATCACTGCACGTTTCATACTAAACTAAAATTTCAATTTTTACTTAGGCAGTCCCGGCCTTTTATTACGTAGTATTTACATCCTCTTTTCAATCGACCTTACCAAGTGCAATATTTTTTTTTGTTTTTTTAGTCGAAAGCCACACAATCTTTAACACGTACAAGAAATACCAAATTATAGCTTTGAATTTATGTATGAAAAACTGTATGTAGTGTCGCTACATATATCTTATAAAAAATTAATGTTGGAACCAAGTAAATATTTATGGAAACAAATTTAATGTTATGGTAATGTAGGTTATGGTGTGCTGGCTCCTGTTTGCGGAATTCATTTATTAATAAAAACAATAAATAAATACAATTTTCTTGAATTTTAAATAATGCTAATAATAACGTACTTTGTTACTAATCCAAAAGTAAAATTCTTACACTTCCTTGTTAAATTGTAATAGTGTGGACAAAAACTTAACCAATTAATGCCTATTGAGAGTGTTGACGTGAACTGAGCTTACGTGTCATATGAATCAATACAAATACCAAACACCTGTCAAAACTGTCATCTATAAGTATGAACATAACGAAAATATTAAATGTCAGTATTTCTATAATGATAACGACAGTGACAGCTCTTGAACGCGATCAAATATGTTGGACGTCCAAAATTCGGCGATCAGTATTCAAACGCGTTTAGTTTATAACTGAGATTTAGGAGAAGCTTAGTCTTCCCAATTTTCTTATACGGTGCAGAACGTGGACGGACGCAAAATTGACGCACTAGAAATGTGATGCTGGCGGCGACTGCTGCGAATTCCTTGGACTGCGTTTCGGACCAATGTTTCGATATTGGAAGAACTCAACGTGAAGGAGAGATTATCGTCGACTGTGCGTGTACGAATCCTCAAGTACTTTGGGCACGTTACACGAAACTCCAAGGAACGACTCGTCGTCCAAGGACGAGTGGAAGGCAAGTGGTCACGAGGTCGGTCACCTACGCGTTGGACAGACCTGATAAAGGCTGCGACACAAACCACCATAGTCCAATATTCCCGTAACTCTGAATACGGTGGCAAGTGGAGGCGCATTGCGATTGCACTGCATTATCCACCATTGATAAGTCTTGTGTGTATCTACAGTCTCATCATGCAACCACGACCACTCTGTCTATAGCGAACGACTAACGAGAATGTTATAACTGCGTTTAATTTAGATGCTTGTGAGCGTAGCATCTTGAGACTCAATGTCATCTTTTAAATTTTGCTACATACGCTTCGTGCTTACATTGCTATTAATAAAACACAAAATACTCTCTGATGATATGTGATTCCAGTGTCTTTCTTATTTCTTGTAGTATTATTTTTACAAAGTTTTACTTCACAACCCGGCATTTTTGTTTCAATTATTAGCAAAGTTTAACAGAACATGTAGTACATAAACGTCACATATTGTTCGAGACTGGTTCAAATACGCCCGCTTGGGCGTAGTATCTAGTTATCGCACCTTGCGGTTTGCACCAAAGGTTCTACTTTTATAATACTCAAATATTTTACATTTAATTTTAGATAGATATAATATATTATGAAAAAATACGACTGTCCAGAAAACTAAACTCTAATTTCGTAATATCTGCAAAAGACCTGAACAATAATATGGACAATAAAAAGGATTTCATCAATCGACAGAAGAAATAAATCGACTTGTCAGCCACAGAGTTCTTGCTTGTTCTTGAACGTGAAAAAGATATAAAAACCCCTATTTTTTCTACGACCATTGAAATTTCATTTAATTCTCATTCATATTGAAATTGAATGCTACACATTCATAAGTTAAACTTTTCTATAATGTTATGTTTTTTTTTATTAAATTAAGGGATGAAACGAGCAGGACGTTCAGTTGATGGTAATTGCCAGGCCACTCAGGATTCTTGAAAAACACAAAAATACAATTGCGCTCGTCATCTTGAGTATGTTAAGTCTCATTTGCGCAGTAATTTCACTAGCTACGGCGTCCTTAAGGCTGAAACACAGTAATGCTTACACTTTTACTGCTTCACAGCAGAAATAGGCGCCGTTGTGGTACCCACATACTAGCCGATACATCCATAAACTAGCCGGCATCCTGTGCAAAATGATGGGATTCCCACTGGTGAATGTGTACATTCTTTATAAAAAAAAAAACTGTTTAGAGTATTAAGGCATATTGAATAATTAAATTTTTTCAACAATTATTGAAATAATTATTGAAATAATTATTGAAACATATTATAATACAATATAATAATAATTATAAAGGGAACATTTTTGTTTTTCTATAATTTTTTGATAAAACTTACCGTTTCCAAGGAAAATTACAATAAAAAATAAACTTTCGCGCTTTTTTCAGAAAATTTCCTTGAAATTAGCACTGTGGATAAAGGCCAATTGAAGGTGGTGCCATGGTGGATTGGACTGCAATAAAAGTTCTGCAGAATACCCCTTGTGAAAATGCGGTAGAAGACACAAAAGTAAACGAAATAAATTTTCAGAATAAGCTAGTCATAAATTACTATAAGTAAATCAAATCACAAAGAAAGTAAGCAGTACGATACTAGCAGGAACTCTACGAATAAAATTATTGTTTTATGGAATTGATTCCGGAAAACAATAAAATGTAAACTTATATTGTAACTTGTGTATATACCCGGTCTCTTGACGTGTTTTGTTTTGTTTTGGGTCTTTAATAAAAAAAAAATGTAAAATTTTATTGAAAATATTCTTCTAATGAATATAAGGAGTTTTTAGTAAGGTATATTTTCAATTTAGATGAGAAATTACTATTTGACGATACCTCTCTTATGTTCTTTGGGATTTTTATTATAGATATTTATGCACATACAAAAACAATTTTTCTGAAACAATGTAGTTCTATTTAATTCTAATACTATTGTAATACTAAATCCGCTAATTTTTGTTTTGAATACACACAATGCTCTGTTATATGTATAATTTAACAATCGTTAATAAATTACATGTTTTAAGTACGGGTCAGCAGCTTTCAAGGGGCCCTTTGTCCGCTGCAGCCTTCAAACCATTTTATGTTATAATGCAACTATCTGGATTTTTACTTTAAGCCGGTGAATGGACGGGAGACAGGAGACGGGCAGAGGCCCTTCTCCAGCGAGAAGATTTCTTTTATTGAGGATGCTGAAACCTGTTCCTCAAAAACTCATGATTTTAGTTAAAATATAATATTTTATTAATAAAAATAATCTTTATTTGCGAAAACTGCCACCAATTTTTTTACAAATACAATAGACATGAACAATTAACATTATATGAATAAAATAAAAAATAACAATACAAATGATAAAAAAACAATGAAAAAAGAGATATTAATGCTATAAAAACATGGAAGGATTACTTTAAAAACTTAGAATTATTATAACAAACGAGGCAGCAGTGCGATTCGCAAAAAGAAAAGTTATCAGCAAACGTTAGGATCGTGGCAGTAAGGTGTGAAAAAATTATTATAATATTTTAATATTTATCGTATCCAATATTAAACAAAATGTAATTTTTTAAATTCATTTATCCTCTTTTTCGAAATAAAAGTCTTTTTATTATTTCATTATTATTATTTAAAACAAAAACTAAGCATCAGTAGATATAAAGCACAGTGTTAAAGAAGTTAAAAGAACTACTTTGCAGCGAAAAGAATGCGCCGACAGTCGCGATTTATTCCACTTGCTAGTTGTAAGAGACACGATTTTCAAGCTTGAAGCTGTAATGTGATAATATTTCTCTCTTATCTTCACAGTATATTATCTCGCGGTACATCCTGCTGAACTGAATCTTCTATTGTGTTGATGGCAGGGGGAAGCTTAGACTACTAAGAAGACCATGTAGAGAATATATTTGTTATTAAAATGAATTGTTGTTGCTGCAAGTGTTAAAATGTGTTGAGTGTAACTTGCAATTAATATACCTTTATTTTAAGTTTTTTTTTAAAGAAACGGTGATTGAAGAGGTAAACCAGCAGTGCGTTGTTTTCATCGAATCTTGATCTATTATTAAAAATGCTGTGAGCCTTCTTGATTGTAAATTCGACACGTGTTTCGCCTCTAAACGAGGCATCTGTCTAATCTTCTGTCTCGAATATCTCGTGCCAGAATTTGGCGAGTCAACATCTCCTGAGGATGCCTCGTGTAGAGGCGAAACACGAGTCGATTTGATTGAAAACGAATCTTGGCAGAATTTACACTCAATAAGGCTCACAACATTTGAATAATTATGGATTTACGCAAAATAACGCCAAATTCAATAAAAAAATCTTGATCTCTCCAAGAAGGTTGTGTTCACAATCACACGAACCAAGCCATCGTTTCATTTACACTAAAACTAGGAGGGTAACTCGACAGTGACAGCTGTAAACACATCGAAAACATAGCGGTGAACTGTTAACCTCTATTTTTAGCAACCCCCGCACACTTTCACAATGTTGCATACATATCGCGAGTGTAAGACTTAGCTTGTCATGCACACTAAAATAATAACCTAGCCTCTTGTTATGCGTTGCCTAACAACAGCAAGAGGCCTATACGTATAAATTATCTACGCTCGTTACTAAGAACATAACAAAACAATATTATCTAAATGTTGCAAAATAAAGTCAATATGAAAAACCGTTGTAAACAGACATCACACAATAGAATGAATAATGATGTAACGACAGACAGGTAAAAAGTTAGTGACTCCCGACTGATTGGTGGAACACGACGCCATAACTCATAAGACTGTGATGACGTTTGGACGGGTGGCGTTGACAAATGACATCCTTTATTGAATAATTATTACGAACTGACAGAAATTATGTCAATATTCTGGAAAATCGTGTCGTGTACTCTGGAGTTATTAATGTTAACAAGTAAAGTTGATAGAAATATTGACACACTTTTACACAAATTATCCTGCCCCAAACTAGGCAATATACTTTCTGAAACATACATAAATACATATTAACATCCATGACACAAAAAAAAAACATCCATATCCATCATATAAATGATTACACCTACCGGGATTCGAACCCGGGACCCCTAGCATAGTAGTCAGGGTATATGACCCATATAACCATTCGGCTATATTATGGGTCGTCAATATTAAATTCTCTTGTTTCATTTACTTTATATTTTTATTTATTTGTGCATACCATTTTTTTAAAGTGAAACTTTTATTACATCGTCTCAAACTTTTTCGTCTGTGTGTTGCATGTCGCGTGACGGTCGGGGTGTATAGACTCATTTAGTTGGAGACATAGTCTACTTTTATTATTTCCAGTATCATTCCAATTTTCCAAGTATAAAATTAAGATTGATAAAGCGATTTTTATACCCTTAATGGAATATTTTCCAAAAATTTTTAGTCAAATGTTTATAATGTGAAAAAAGTTTCACTTATACCGTGGTTTCATAAAACCACAAAATCCTTTTTTTTAGAAATACCCATGTATTTGTATCTATTTTTTCAGGTCCTGGTATCCTGTTTTTAACGACTTCAAAAAAGGAGGAGGTTCTCAATTCGTCGGGTTTTGTTTTATGTTTGTTACCTCAAAACTTTCGACTGGGTGAACCGATTTTAATAATACTTTTTTAATTTGGAATCGTAACTAGAATAAGATTAATTAATTACATTGTATAAAAATACAATGACACACTAAAATGAAAATTAAAAAAACAGAACTATTTCAATTATTTTACATTTAAAAGTTTATCTCTCAGAAAAATCAATTTCCATCCATATTTTCAACGACTGTCTTACGATTTTTTTGATTAGGTCACGTGTACAGACGAAAGCTTACCATTTTGTACTCACAAATAAAATTTAAAAATATAATTTTATGAACGATGTGGGACTCGAACCCACGACCTCTGGCGTTCCATGCCATTGCTCTGCCAACAGAGCTAACCGTTCGAGTGACGTATCATCATAAAATCTTGTATGCTTTTTTCAACTCTCAGGTTGTGGCTTCATGTACAGGATCTACTTTTCAGTTGATAACCTTTTAAAATTTTATTTGTGTATTAATCATAGAAGTGAGTGTTATCACTTTAAAAACATAACAAATTTTATACCCATCCCAAGAAAAGTGCTCAAAGCCGATAAAGAAGTTTTTTGTTAATGAAATTCAAAAATTCAAACCTAGAACTCAATTAATATAGTACCTACAATTCGAACAGCTCTGCAATCATGAAAGCAAATCGCTTTGCACATAATATATCACACCGAAGTTAACTCACTATTTGTTCATCTTCTTTCCATTCAATCTTCAAACATATTGTCTTTGTTGTTCTTTGACATATACGAAGATTTTATTTAATGTACATTTGTTGGAGTAAACAAGAAAAAATTACACTAGTGCGAATATTATTAAAATATTTTTATTCAAAATAGTTTAAAATATCGCTTATTGCAAGTCAAAAACTACCACCCATTCGAGAAAGTATGCCTCAGACCTGAGAATAAGGGGCGCAAAAAACTCAGCGGGTTTCTTTTTTTTAGTAAAAATATGGATACAATTGTTATAATTTTATAAATCAAGTTTATGTTTAATATTTGTATTTAATTTATAATACTGTATTCGATGATTGTAATTGATTCATATGATTTAATTTATATTTGTAAGTTATTCGATTGGAAATGCCGTTCTGTTGGTAGTCTGTAGAGAACGAAAGGTACATAGTCGATTCTTTTTAGAAAGTGGGGGCATTCTGATCGAGCGTCTGGGCGGAGACAGTCTTTGAATATTAAGTTGTGCAATTGTTAGTAATTGTTTTAGAAGAAGCAAGAGTGATTAAAATATTTTATCTACACCCATGCTTCAAATTCTCCTTTTAAGATCCTCTGAAACAGTTAGCTTACTGCCAACCTTAAAACACCCAATATTCTGATAAACATTACATCATCCAATTGGATGATGTAATGAATTTCATAATGACACTCCTTTGTTTTTTTTTCGATCCCTTCATGCGCAAAGAGTTTCAACAGACAGCCACATTGTTATTGCTTGATGCGTGTCTATACTACGAGAACGTCGCGCGCCGTAAAAAAAAAAATGGTTATACGAATTCCCGCAATTTTTTCTTCGATATTTTTATTGTTTTGTATACAAAAAAATTGTGATTCAAGTTTAGATAGCACACCGCCAGATATTTTGCAAAATAAATAATTGTGATTCATATTATGGATGTAGATTAAGTCTTGTAAACCCACATTTGTGTTTCAATGCCCCTTATTACACAACAGTTGCATAAATAATTGTCACGAAGCAAGCAGTTTTATTATCATCACACAATGTCAATTCGTAATTTTTTTTATGTCTGCCGAGTACAGAGGAATGTGGAGTGCAATGGTGGTAGCTGAGGACATCAGACAGTGACTACTCGTAGTACCATATTTAATCCATTAACTGAAAAATACAAGAAATGGAAGATCCAAAACATGCCAACCTCAAACCGTTATATTATTTGATAACTATAAACAATAATTATTGGTTGACCTGGAGAACTCACCAACACTTAGACACGGGCAATAACTTAGTACATCTTTAACTCAGAATGCGTTGAATGTTAGGTCTAGGTATATTGCCTGCATAATTTCTAAGAGCGGATAAAAATGGATGTGATGGGTGAGGTCGAATTACTTGTACGTGTACGTCAATATTCTACGACAGAAACGGCGCACTAAAAGGGGATAAGGGTTAGTGTACCGAGCTTGTATGAAATGATGACGAATGGATTAAGACACTTGTAACAGTACACGCATTAACAAAAGGCTTTTTGAGGCATTGCTAACGTAAGAAAATGCATTTTCATATTAATAATTAAACCCTCATGTAATAAATTTAAGATTTTGTTGTGTTCGCGTTATTGTAGCTGTTTCTCAAACACGGATAAAACTACATTTTCAAAACCGAAACCTAGATAGATCGATTTCTCGCCCCTGAAACTTCATTCAGATTATATATAGATATACAAGAATTTCTCGTTTAAAGATATAAGACATATTTCAAGATGATTTATTTAATGTAACAGAAAATTTAAATAAAATGTATATACTCGTATTATCATGACAATATAATTCAATGCTCACAATAACATTCAATTTCATTGAACATTGAATCGTCTTACTCTATCACGACGTTACTGATATTTATGGACGTCTGCAGATGCCTTTCCAAATTGAAATAGGTACATTTACATTCTACAATAAATGCGAAACTTTCATATAAAGCTCAACGTTATTGTATTGGAATTCTTCCTAGGTAACGAAAATGTGCATATCGTATATTATGATAGAAGTGAGCTAAGTTGCTCATTATACAAGAGGCTGTGGGTGCAGCCCTAACCGTAGGCGAGGGCGTAAATCAGCTGACTGTCTAGTGGTCAAGTTGCTCATTATACAAGAGGCTGTGATAAAACTATAATTACCAATACTTGGGTATAGATTTAATTATAAGGTGCAGGTTATGATAAGATTCCATTAATTTTTCTGAAAAACACTTTAAAACAGAAACTGTCAGACACTTACAAAAAAACATATAAGCTTGTGTCTCTTAGCTTTGAGAGACTTACATTTAAATAACGAATTAATGAATGTCCATACAGATTTCAACAATATGTTATTTTTAAAGTGATATTCCTTTCTTTTGGAATTAATAATACAAAATTAATTCGTAACCAAAAGTTATGAACCATGCGGGACTTGAACCCACAACCTCTCGGGTTCCGTACGTGCGCCAACCGATCTTACCAACTGAGCCAACCGATCAAGTGACGCATGGATTGTAAATCTTTGTATGTCTTGTTCCACTCTCAGGTTGTGGCTCCATCTACAAGATCTACTTTCATACTCGGACGGAACCCGAGAGGTCACGGGTCCGAGTTCCGCATCATTCAAAATTTTGGTTACAAATTTAATTTGCATAAAGATTTAGGCACAAATGTGTGTATCCTTGAATGTTAAATATCATATAAATATACTCCATTATAATAATGTGATCTCAAAAACAATTCGTTGTGTAGAATAGCAACAGCTTACATTTAAGCAAAGCTTAAACATAATTGGAATAGCATAAATCATCACCTTGCAATATAGATATTGGACAATGGGTACAAGCATTTCATATTTGCTTTTGTTTTCTTTCACTGCCATAGAATATAAATTATTTTCAGTCACGGCAATTCTTAGTCTATTGTTTGAAACAATACATTTTATTTTTGTGAAATTAAAAACTGGGAACAAAAGAATTCAAATTCATATCAAAGCTGCGAGGAATATACCGATGGCCCATTCTAGAAGGTTAGACATAGCTTCGCAATGGACATGCAAAAACCCTATGCATCGTTTAAATTGAAATATTCTTGCTTTTGAAATTATTGTATTGCTTTTTTAATTAATTTCTATAAGTATTATCAAACGAAGAGAACATTTAAATTGATTTATCAACAGTATATTAAAGATTTTTCACATCACTTACCTGTAGGAGGATCCTTTGCACAGGATGCCGGCTAGATTATGGGTACCACAACGGTGCCTATATCTGCCGTGAAGCAGTAATGTTTAAGTATTATTGTGTTTTAGTCTGAAGTGCGTAAAATGAAATAACTGGATAAATGAGACCTAACATTTTATGTCCCAGGGTGATGAGCGCAATATATATTGTAGTGCTGCTCAGAATTTTTGGGTTTTTCAGAATTCTGACCAGCCCTGCAATCCAATGGGAAGGGCGTATCAATTACCATCAGCTGCACGTCCTGCTCGTCTCGTCTTTACTGTCATAAGAAACAATCATTATCTGATTATGTCTCATCATCTTACTCAAATTTAAAAATATTTTATTGATGTGAAAAAGTCACTCGATATTCATCATTCGAATTCACCTAAAAATGGTGCATGAACATACGCTCACTGTAAACGTTTGTGACATAAAATAAAAACAATCAATTTATATGTATATGACAAGTGTAAGTAAATGAATGACGCGATTAAAATTAACTGGTTTCTCCTTATTGTAAGCGCTAACATTGTACCACAAATACCACTTTGTCAGTAACATAACCAACACTCCTTTGGCCTGCATGAACTTGGCATATGAATTAGTTTAAAGTGTTCTAGTTTATTTACAACGTATCAAAATATTATATTGTAATAAGTGTATCTTAAACAAAACAATCGTTGCTGAATTGTTTGTCGTAGTATTTAACTAAATGTTGCCACAGCTTAAATGCATTCATTTTTGTTCTCTTGTTATAATAATATAATAATTATAATTTATTTCAGGCAAAACCAAGCCATATAAATTACAATTCATATAAAGAAAAATTTTTAAATGAATACTAATAATAAGTTCCAAAAAAGTTAAATTAAATGAATTACAAGTATTTATATGAAATTTGAGACTTACGGTACACAGACGTGGTCGCTAACTATGGGCCTTATGAGAAACCTAATGGTCGCTCAGAGAGCAATGTAGAGGGCTATGCTTGGAGTTTCCCTGCGAGATCGAATCAGAAATGAGGAGATCCGTAGGAGAACCAAAGTTACCGACAGAGTCCAAATGATTGCAAAACTGAAGTGGCATCGACTTAGTTCGACGGACAGATGGCCGTTGGGGGAGGTAAAGTCCTCGAATGGCGACCACGTAACGGAAGACGCAGTGCACGTACGCTGGTCTATATCACCGCAATACATTGCATGAGGGCAGCGGAGGACCGATCGTCGTGGATATCTTCGTGGGAGGCCTTTGTTCAGCAGTGGACGTCTTCCGGCTGATGATGATGATGATGTTATGAAATTTATTTAATCGATTACTCTTCTAAATCTTAATTTCAGCCGAATGTTTGTATATCGTAGTCGACAAATAAACCAGTTCTTCCTCTATTGAAGACTATGAAAGATTGGAGTGACACATTTTAATTCCCAACTCTAATAGGAACCATAGACATTATTAAAAAGTGTGGATCTTTCAAGACTTTACAGATATAATATCCTCATTTCAAATGAAAACTTTTTTCACGATTCTTGCATAACAAAATAACATAGTATTTACTCATAGTTCAAACTTACAAACAACCAAAAAAACTTAAGTGTTTGAAAATTTTCCATTTAATAATTGGTTTTTAATACGTCAATATTAATTTAATTCCTCAAATATTTTTCAAAATCATATTATCATGAAGGAACTAAACATGTTAAAAGTTATTAATTTCTAGAACTGAAAAGGCTAAGGCAAGAGTTCCAATTTGAAAATTCATTCTTGTAAATGAAAGTTTCAGAGACAACTTGAAATTTGACTTCTCAATCTGTAATTGCTTTGGGAGTTTACAAATGAAAAGACCCTGAGGCTGCTGAGATGAAATTACTGAGTTCAACGTGAATTATCAAAAACGTTCTTAGTAAAATATTTAATTGTATTTTTCAATTTTGAAAGAGTTTAAGTATACTTTGGTTAAAATATACTGGATAATAATTTGTTTACCCAAATAAAATCAGGAATGCTGAGCGATAGCAAAATAGCGGAAAAGTGTGGAATAAAACTTTTTTAATAACAGCAAGAAGAGAATAATTGAAATCGCCAACGGGAATATTCCAACTATTTTCATACAATTAATTTTGTTTGCCGATGTTTTATTGAATAATTTCAGTTCCCAGCGTACGTGCTACATAATGGTGCTATGAAGTTGATTCAAATATAATTATATCATTGTGGTTTATTTCATGACAATAAGGGACGAGATGAATAGTACGTTAAGCTGATAGTAATCGATACGCCCTGCCCATTACAATGCGGTGCCGGTCAGGATTCTTGTAAAACCCAAAAATTCTGAGTGACACTATAATTGCGCTCGTCTCCTTGAGACATAAGATGTTAAGGCTCATTTGGCCAGTAACTTCACTATCTACGGTGCCCGTCAGACCGAAACACAGTAATGTTTACACATTACTGTTTCACGGCAGAATTAGGCGCCGTTGTGGTACCCTAATCTAGCCGGAATCCTGTGCAAAGGAACCTCCCACTATTCTTAGGTAAACAGCAAATAAAGCAAAAAAAACACTACATTCATACTTAAAAAACAAACAGAAGGTGATCACGAAAATCGTGTCTCCATTCAAAATAATAACCAAAACTTTTACTGCTCATTCCAAATTAATCAAAGTGAAAATTGTGTCTATTTGTAATACTAAACTAGTTGTCACCGTCTAATCGACTTCAAAAGAAGTAGAAACTTAATATTAGTCTGTTTGGGTTATTATTTTTGTGTTACTACCTCACAACTTGGATCAATTTGGACTATTCTCATCTGAAAGGGATGATAAACAAAACGTTTTTTGAGTTATGGCATCTACAAATTAGGCACCTGTATGGAAATATAAATATATTTATTTACCATAGGGAGTGACAACAATATAACTTGATGCAACAACACTTGGTTAACGTCATGAAGCGAGATCAGTTCGTAAAGGGACTATGACATGTGGAGAAGAACTGATAAGAAACTCCCAGTGTGTCTTTTATATCATATTAAAACTTAGATGATTTAATATAATATTATACAATTTTAGGTGTCCTGCGCAGAACCAGACAAGAACCATGCATCATTATTATCCTCTACATACCTCACAACTTGGCCTGTACTTTCTCCGGGGCGTAAAAAGAATAGGGGAGTCCCAGGCCCATGGGTGTCGTAAGAGGCGACTAAGGGCTTTTTAGAAGTGGGAGAGTCACGCTGCCGTCTTATGACGTCAGCACAATCGGGCCAGACTCGTCCGGGTTAATTACCACACTCGCACAGAATACCGGCGTGAAGTAGCGGCCTAGTGCCGCTATGTTTCGCATAGGTTAGTGTCGAGGACCGGAGGCCATCCCTTCCCCCCCCCACACAAATTATGAGAGCGGTCCGTAAAAAGATATTACCCCAGGAGAGTACCAGCTCTACCAGAGCCGGAGAATCCCTCCCCGAGCACTCTCGCTCGGGCCGCCCTTCGTATTCTGAGGTGGGCACAGAACCGCGCATGACCGAGGTCAAACGAGGCAGTAACACCACGGCACCCCGCTCCACGCTCAACGTGGACTTTTGCAATATCAGGGGAATTCACTCCAATTTAATCGCCGTCCACCACCACCTTGAGACGGCGCAGCCGGCCTTGTGTTTCCTTACGGAGACGCAGATATCTCGACCTAGCGATACGTCATATTTAACGTACCCCGGGTACAAAATTGAGCACAACTTTTTGCCTCATGCCGGGGTATGTGTGTACGTTAGGGAGGATATCTGCTGTCGCCGTCTCGGCAACTTTGAGGGTAGGGACCTGTCTACTCTCTGGCTCCGCGTAGATTTAGACGACCGCGTCCGTATCTATGCGTGTGTCTACAGGTCCCATAGTGGTAACGCAGAAACCGATCATCTCATGGGCTGCGTTCAAGCTGCAATTGACGTCGTGCTTGCACAGATCCCCTCCGCTGAAATCGTGGTCTTGGGTGATTTCAACGGGCACAATGCCGAATGGCTTGGATCACGTACCACAGACTACGCAGGGCGATCTGTGCATAATTTTGCATTGGCGTATGGTCTGTCCCAATTGGTTGAGTCGCCAACGCGGCTCCCGGATGTGGATAGCCACATGCCGTCCTTATTAGATCTTCTGCTGACTACACATCCCGATGGTTACCAGGTCTTTGTCGACGCCCCTCTTGGAACGTCCGACCATTGCCTGGTCGCAGACCACCAGCGACCTGCCGCGTTTGGCACTACAAGTCAGCAGATTGGGATAGGATGCGTTCCTTTTTTGCATCCTACCCTTGGGGCAAGGTTTGTTTCTCTTCGGATGATCCTAGTGCCTGCGCCATTGCAGTAGGCGATGTGATACTGCAGGGCATGGATATTTTTATACCAAGCTCTGTAGTACCGATCGGTGGCAGATCACAGCCCTGGTTCGATGCGTCAGTTAAAGCAGCATCTGACTGCAAAAAACAGGCGTATCGAACTTGGGTTGCGGCGCTGGGCACAAAGGATCCGAACTGCAAAGTTCTTAAGAGGAAATATAACCGTGCCTCCAGATTTTTTAAGCGGCAAATCGCCCGTGCGAAGTCTAAGCACGTCGTCAAAATCGGCGAGCAGCTTTCCAGTTACCCGACCGGAACACGCAAGTTCTGGTCGTTGTCGAAAGCTGCTCTTGGTAACTTCAACCAGCCGTCCATGCCACCGTTGCACATGAGGAATGACACCCTGGCCCATACGGCAAAAGAGAAAGCCGAGCTCCTGTGCGCTCTTTTCGCCTCCAACTCGACTCTTGACGACAACGGAAAAACACCGCCGACCATCCCGCGGTGTCAGAGCTCTATGCCTGAAGTACAGTTCAGACAGAAAACTGTTAGGCGAGCTCTGTTTTCGTTGGACGTCGGGAAGTCGAGCGGGCCGGATGGCATTTCTCCAATCGTGCTTAGAACGTGTGCCCCTGAGTTGACGCCGGTGCTAACGCGTTTATTCCGGCACTCTTATTCCAAAGGCGTAGTCCCTGACTCATGGAAGTCAGCCCTTGTCCATCCGATCCAAAAAAAAGGAGACAGTTCGGATCCGGCGAACTACAGGCCTATTGCTATCACCTCCCTGCTCTCCAAAATCATGGAGAGCATAATTAGCCACCAGCTTTTAGTATACCTAGAGGGTCACCAGTTGATCAACGACCGACAGTACGGGTTTCGCCATGGACGGTCGGCAGGTGATCTTCTGGTATACCTAACAGATAGATGGGCGGCGGCTATTGAAAGCAAGGGGGAAGGCCTGGCAGTTAGCCTGGATATAGCCAAGGCCTTTGATCGTGTATGGCACAAGGCGCTCCTCTCAAAACTTCCATCATTTGGGCTTCCCGAGAGCTTGTGCAAGTGGACCTCCAGCTTCCTCACTGGGCGTAGCATACAGGTCGTTGTCGACGGATATTGCTCGAACCCGAAGCCCTTGAATGCTGGAGTGCCCCAAGGCTGTGTGCTATCTCCTACGTTGTTTCTTCTGCATATCAATGATATGTTGGACACCTCCAACATGCATTGCTATGCAGATGACAGCACTGGTGATGCCGTATACACGGGCCATGCAGGTCTCTCTCGGGAAATCGTCGACCAGTGCCGGGAGAAACTTGTGTCTTCTATCGAGTCCTCTCTCGAGAAGGTCGCGGAATGGGGTAAATTGAACCTTGTCCAATTTAACCCCCAGAAGACTCAAGTTTGCGCGTTTACCACTAAAAAAACCCCATTTGTCGTATCACCGCTCTTCGAGAACACTTCTCTTAAAGCCGCGCCTAGTATCGGAATACTGGGTCTCGAAATCTCGAGCGATTGCCAATTCCGTGGCCATCTGGAGGGCAAAGCCAAATTGGCTTCGAAGAAGCTGGGCGTCATCAATAGAGCACGGCAATACTTCAAGCCGGCCCACATTCTAGCGCTCTACAAAGCGCAGGTCCGGCCACACATGGAGTATTGCTGTCATCTCTGGTCTGGTGCACCCCAGTATCTGCTCGATCCATTTGACCGCGTGCAACGTAGAGCAGCTCGAATTGTCGGGGACTCAGTGCTCTGTGAACGGCTGGATCACTTGGCGTTGCGTAGAGACGTCGCTTCATTGTGTGTCTTCTACCGCATTTATCACGGGGAGTGTTCCGAAGAGCTGTTTAACCTGATTCCTGCCGCCGAATTTCACCATCGCACGACACGCCACAAGTTAGGATATCATCCCCACCATCTGGATGTGTGGCGGTCCTCCACAGTGCGGTTTTCAAGAAGCTTTCTCCCTCGTACTACAAAGCTGTGGAATGAGCTTCCTTGTGCGGTGTTTCGGGGACGATACGACATGGGTACCTTCAAAAAAAGCGCGTACACCTTCCTTAAAGGCCGGCAACGCTCTTGTGATTCCTCTGGTGTTGCAAGAGAATGTGGGCGGCGGTGATCACTTAACACCAGGTGACCCGTACGCTCGTTTGTCCTCCTATTCCATAAAAAAAAAAAAAAAAAAAAACATAATCTACTATACTATAGTACACCTACTTTGTTAAATAGAAAAGTATAAGTTGGTTAAGGAACTGACTGGAGTCGAAGATGTCTACAAATGGCCACTGGAAATTTTCAATGATGTGTGTGGCAGTGTGGCAACAAGATAGTTCAATCACCAAAACCAATTAAAAATCGTCATGAAGCCGATTGGAAGGTACCAGAATTCCTCGATAGAACACGTATTATAGGAGCGTTCGGTCTTCTTGAAATTGCCATGAAACACACTAAACACGTGTCTGTTTGTTCCACCTCGAGTGCCAGGAAAAACTTTGGCGAAACTTTTGCAGGGAGATAGCTTTTTGGCCTGAGGGATTCATTACTCAATAGGTAGTAGTTTTTAATTTTCGATAAGTGATTTTATATACACTATTTTGAATATCAATATTTGAATTCGAAAACATAACTTTCGCGGGTATAAATAAATATTTTAATAAAAAATTTCGTTACCACAAATAAATTGAGTAAATTTCTTTTTCTTACCGTAGTACCGTTTCGTACCGTAGTCTTCATCGAAATGTCGGTTTATAATAAGATAGAGGGTAGTTTAATATATATTCTTTATTTGAAGAAGAAATCGTGAGTTGCCAATACCGATTCAGGTTTCCGATCACGTCTCCGTACTATTGGCGAGGATATTGGAGCTACCTGTGCTCGTACTCTATGAGGCTTAAAACACGCCTCTATGTTCGATAAACCGACTGTGAAATATTCGTGAGGCTTGCTTGCACATTTCATTATGAATGATACATGCTTTAATGCTTCCTTCAGTTTTATAGTCGGCATACATTCGTGACGAAATGTGCTTCGTTCGTGTATTACAAAACTGAAACAATACTCTGTCCATTACAATGCTGCTCAGCTTTCTTGAAAAACCCAAAAATTATAATCAGCACTACAATTGCGCTCGCCACCTTGACAATTAAGTTGTTCAGTCTCTATGCTTCAACTCTGCTACAGATATTTTTATATCTAGTCTTGCCATAAATACTCAAACAAAAAAAAATCTGTTGAAAATAACATTTATTACATAAACAGTCTGTTAGTTTAATACATAAATATAAAACAATTAAAAATATAAAAAGCTTATTCGAAGTAGTCTTCATTGACCGCAATACAGTCCTTTAAACGTTAAGGTCAGTTATCAATAGAAGCACGCACTCTTTCCATGGGAAATTTCTTCAGTCCCAATCGTACTAATTGTTTTAGGGACTCCAAATTATCGTGGCGTTTAGAGCAAGCCGTACTGTCTTAAACTGACTATAAATCATAATCTATGATTAAGATCGAGATTAGACGACGGCCAGTCTTCAGCTCTGATTAAGTACGAAACGTTCGTTTCAAACCAAGACTGCGAAATCCGAGCTTTATGGACCGGCGCTGAGTCTTGCTGCTTTCCATTCTTGGTTATTGAACATGGTGTTGTTAAGGGTTTTCACTACCTTCTCAAGAATGGAATGATACGCTTGTGCTGTGGCGCCGCAGTGCCGATGTTTTGATACCTTTTTCACAAAGTATGGCTCAGTCACTTCTTCATAACTAATACACCACGGATAGTGCCCACGTTGCACTCTGTCGACTAAATGAGAAGTTTCCTTAGGGCTTTGAGCATAAATACAGGTCATTTTGTTTGTTAAAATGTTGCTTAGTGGTAAAAAATTCTCATCCGTTAACAAAATTTTTCTGTGACCTTCCTTTGCGTACCGCTTCAGTAGTTGTTTCGATTTTACCGCCCTATTCTTTTTTAAATTTGTTAAGATGTTTAGAAATGACCAGTACGTTTCATATAGGCTGCAAATCCTAAGCCGGCTTTCAAAATACTCGATGTGGTTCTAAGTGCTATCTTCATCTCCCTAAAAAAATATTTATTGCTTTGACAACCTTTTTCGTACGAACACTCGACGTGGACGGCCAGTTCTTTTTTTGTCAGGAACAGGGGAGGTCTCATTGTACCTATTAATAGCCCGGTACACAATCATATTACTAATACCAAGCGTATGGAGCATTTTAAAAATTTCATTTGGCTCCATACCTACTTTGTGTAAGGCAATTGTTAATATAAATTGTGTTCAACTTACGTTCACTGCAAATATCTATGAACTCAACAATAATCCGCGGAATTTCCCATTACTTACGAAGTAAACTGAGCATAATAGAATTTATATCACATATTTAATATCTCAGACGTGATAATAATATTATACTGTTTTTAATATTGAATATTGGGAATTTCAGATTTCATTCTATTTAACTATGAAAATATGCAGTTGAGTTTGATACATTAAAAACGTAAACGACCTTCCAAGTTTAAAAAAAAATTGTATATTACATGGGACATTTTACGGGATATGTAATGACAAAGTCATTACTCATAGTTATCCTAATTATGATTGCGATGATTTTCTGCGTGGTAAGACAGCGCGGCCAATAAAACCAAGCTCAAGATAATAATATTTGCGGAGAGATACTTAAAATTTTATAAATAAAATACATTCAATCACAGTAACCTTTATAAGTAAAAAAATAATAGAGATATGTAACTGTTATTAATTTATACATCGTATAGTATAGATGATCAACCGAATACCACTACAAGAAGGCAAGAAAGTTAGATGAATCTGGTAACTCTTGAATCAGGTTAAATTGTAAAACTATGAATAAATAATTACAATTTTCTAAATTTACTTTACCAGTGGGAACTTTACCTTTGCACAGGATGCCGACTAGATTATGGGTACCACCACCGCGCCTATTTCTGCCGTAAAGCAGTAAAGGACGAAGCTAGTGAAATTACTGGGCAAATGAGACTTAACATCTTATGTCACTAGGTGACGTGCGCAATTGTAGTGCCCGTCAGAATTTTTGGACTTTTCAAGAGTCCCGAGCGGCACTGCATTACAATGGGCATGGCGTATCGATTCCATCAACAGAACGTCCTACTCGTCTCGTCCCTTATTTTCATTAAGAAAAAAATCATATTTACTTTATTCTTACAACCAAAATTATAATTAATGTGAATCAGGAGTAGATATTTGAAATACAAAAGCGCTGACCCCAACAATGAAGTCATTCTTCACGACTTTATTAAAGTAATTGACATGATAACTGAATGATGTAATACTCGTTTTTTAAATACACAGACTCCTTCAGTAAATTACTTTTACTGCGCAAGCCGAAGCAAATTTCACGAGATTAAATAAAATTGAACATCCCAGGACAAAATGTTTAGGTTTCCTGTTTTGATTACTTAAGTTTTAGTCAGATTGTTTAATAATCATGTTGAGTGGATTGCTAATCTTATTTATCGTCCACTTGATTGGCAGAGCTTCGTGACTGTGGTGACACTCCTCCTAATGTTCTTACTTTCTTATATTTACTTAATGGCTATTTGATATTGTTAGTATTGATTTCTCACCGAGAAGAGTATGAATGATAATCTTATGTAAAGTGAGGGAAAAAAAATGTGGTATTCATACATTGCTAGAAATCATTTTAATGTTAATAATAAACTTTAATTATAATATTATACTTAATTTTTTTTCAGGTTTAATCTTTTTTTAAAACAGTAAGGGACTTGACGAGCAGTTCGGCTGATGGTAATTTATACGCCCTGCTCATTACAATGCCATGTCCGCTCAGGATTCTTGAAAAACCAAAAATTCTGAGCGGCATTACAATTGCGCTCGTCACCTTGAGACATAAGAAGTTAAGTCTCATTTGCCCAGTAATTTCACTAGCTATGGCGCCCTTCAGACCGAAACACAGTAATGCTTAAACATTACTGCTTCACGGCAGAAGGAGGCGCCGTTGTGGTACCCATAATCTAGCCGGAATCCTGTGCAAAGGAGCCTCCCACTATTCTTAGGTAAACATTAAATATAGCAAAATTAAAACATTTCATTTTCAAACGTATCATTCACACTTCCAAAAACAAACAGAAGGTGGTCACGAAAATCGTGTCTCCATTCAAAATAATAACAAACTGGTAAAAATCTCTCATTATGATAAAAAAAATGTTATTGAAAATTACAAAATTGTATAAGTACCACTCGCTAAAGTGTTAAGTTAATGCTTTAATGTATATTTTTGATATAATCAGTCACCACAGCGAAATGAGAAATAAGCAAAGGAGATGTAATTAAAATGGAAATTAGAGATGTCTCATTGCTTGTGACTCAAAGTTAATACAATTTATGTTGAGAATGATAATGGCTCATATTTTGATCAAATATATGAATTTAAACTCTAATTTGCAAACTAGGAATAATATTAAAAGTATTTATTATCCGAGTTTATTATGTAGAACTAACTAATTAAGTAAGTTAAGTTATTAATTTTTATCTACACCCATGATTTAAATCCTGTATTAGAGATTCTAAAAGAGTTAGCTTATTGCCAAAATTAAGACACCCAATGTCCTAGTAACCATTACATCATCCAAACGAGTATTTTAATGAAATTCAGTACAACATTATATCATGCGTTTTCATAATAACACTCCTTTGGATGATATTATGGTTACTAGGACTGGATTTTTTAATGTTAGCAGTAAGCTTACTGCTTCAGAATCTTTTATAGAGGATTCATATTATAGGTTTAGATAAAGTCTTGTATGCAACTGTTGATAATTAAGTATCAAAACACTCATGAGATACTATTATCACATTCGTGGTTTAATACCCCTTACACAACAGTTGCTTAAATAACTATTAAAATACATCTCGTTAAGTTTATTATCAAATCAATACAGTTATCATTAATCTTTGCAAATAATTAATTTTAATAGATTATTTAAGTTTTATTTTATAAATTTTTACATAAAGAGTGTTATTAATTATTAAATATATTTAAAAAATAAAAATTATAATAAAGAAAAAATATATAGGTATGTTAAAACTAAGGCATAATTATTGCCCTACCACTTGTAACTGTCTAATAGGTTCTATTTGTAAACAAAGAATGGCTTTATATTGAGCTTTTGGTGGTTCATTGATTTTGAAGTATGAAGCATAAATTCACTATTACGACTTTCACATTTAAAAATTTTTCGGTCATTAAATAAAATATTTTTTTTAATTTGTCCAGAAGTGACGGCTGATGGTGATGATGATGATGAAATAAAATAGTTGAGAATAAGAAATTGAAGGTAAGATTATTAATTAGCACATGTCAATATAATGTTGTTATTGAATTATAAAGAATTTTACAAGAATTAGAAAAAATTCTGAAAACTTTATAAATAATTATCTCTTAATTATACATTACTATTACAAAAATAATAAGTAATTAAAGTTAATTAAGCAAATTCACGAGGAGATTTTCAAATATTACTGACCAACCCGAAATAGTTTCATGTAACTATTCAAATTTAATGGTTCAAAAAGATTATTTAAAGATTTATAGAAAAAAATGTGAGTAATCGACTTGAGGGTAGTCGCGCCTAAGAACTTTTACTTCATGAATGGTTACTATAGTTCTGAACATTTGGCAGTATTTCCTAAAAGAAAATTAAACAGTTGTCATTGGCTCTAACCCAACTGTCTATACCTTCGATGTCCTCTTCAATAATTCCAACAACATTTTATATGACTTAAGGTACGAGTACGCGCTACGGTTCTTAAATAATGGAGAACGCAGAACTCTTGCCAAGTTGTCGACTCAGTAATGTCAGTTAAGCAATTTTGAAACTAATACGTTTTCAAATGACTATCTATGAAATAATTCAAACAATTAAGTCAAATTTACGTCAATATGATAAACCGTAAGAGCGCTTTCGCACTACGTCCGATCCGAATCCAATCTGTACCCGTGAAAATACGGTCCGGTGTAGTAGTAGAACTCGTAGATCGGATTCGGATAGGACTTAGTGCGAAAGCGCTCTGATGATTTATTTATTCATTTAAATGATATTATTTAAGTTACCTTTATGAAATAGATGTGTTTTACAGCATAAGAATGGAACACAGGACAATGTGGCGTGTGCGATAAAAATCTATGTATCATCTATCACGGGGAGTGTTTCGAAGGGCCGTTTGACCTACTTCCTCCCGACAATTTCCACCTTCATACGACACTCCACAAATAAGAATATCATCCCCACCACCTGGATATGTGGCGATCCTCCACTATGCGGTTTTAAGGAACTTCCTTCCACGTACAATCCAGCTATGGAATGAGCTCCCTTGTTCGGTGTTTCAGAAAATCTTCCAGCATTATTTTTTTGCGCTCCTTTCAATAAAATATACAATGAAATGAAATTAAATATTTATTAATTGCACATCACAAAATAAATAAATATAACAAAAATTGAGAATACATCACAAGCAATAGGCGGCCTTATCGCTTAAGAGCGATTTCTTCCAGACAACCTGTATTGAAATAGTTTTACAATATCTTACTATCATTGTCATAATCATGGGTATATAATCTTTACTATAGTAAGGAAATTTAAGTTCAATATTGAGAAATCTCTCAGATATCGGAACAGCCAACGCTGTTATGAAACTGTTATGTGAATTTACTCACCATTGTTTACAGTTTTTAATTTCACCGGTGGAGTGTATTGTTCAGTAGAACAAAAGTTTGTGGTGTCATTGTTGTTCGTAAAAGTTCATTTAAACGCTACTCTCCCAAGTCCTAGCAACTGTAGATAATATTAAATTTATACTCGGGATGGTCTTCTAAATACTTCCATACATTTATTACTAATTTAAATCCCGCAAACCGAAAATTTTCATGTAAGGACTATAATTTTTTTAGATTTAACTTGAAACATAAAAATTTTTAATTGAAGACGTAAAATAATGTCATCAATACCCACTGTGGGATTTATAGGTACGATATTTCACGCAATAGCTGGGGCAGAGGGCATCCACAGTGCATCTCCATAGCGATCGGTCCTGAGCATCTCTCTTATTTTCTCCCTCCTCACTCCTCGTCTTTCCAATTTCTTTCGCTTCGTCAATGACAATTCGCCAGGTTTGCTTTGGACGGCCACGTTCGCGTTCTCCTTGAGGGTTCGAGTCTAGGGCTTGCCTCGGTATATAGTTGGGATCCCTCCATGTGTGGCCTATCCAGCTCCATTTGCGGCGTTTTATCTGTTGGTCCATTGGAATTTCATGACAGCGTTGCCAAAGATGATCGTTCGAAATTTTGTTGGGCCATTGAATACCTGAGCATATTTCGAAGGCATCGGTTAACGACAACCTGAAGTTGATGAATGATGGGCTTGGTGACTTACACGTCTCACACCCATACATCAATACGGTCTTCACGTTGCACCGGAATATTTTGAGGTTAACTGTAGTAAATTATATTCATAGAAAAAAATTAAGCTTTATGAATCCCCAATGAATAGCCGCCCATCAACGCGTGACCTAACATAACTGTTAAGAAGCTTCTTTTGTTATGAATATAAAGTCTGCCATATGTACTGCTTCAATAATGAATTTTTTTTCATGTTTACTACTTTTACTTATATTTTTAGATATTTCTGGGCCTGTATATCAAAGATGAGCACCAAGCCTTAGATTTTGGTTTTTTTTTTGTTGCACCATGCCTAAAATTATTTGTAGAAAGATGAAGCTGTAAGTGATATAAAAAAATTGACAAAAACAAATTATTTTCTTTTTTATTTTTAGTGAATCTGAAGTACACTTAATAATAATTTGTCTAAATATATGTAGATCTACTAAATGCAATTCACCAATGAACGTAAGCGCATTAAATTGCAATGCGCTTACGCTTTTGATTACAGACACTTCCACAAAATTCTGTCACAGATCGCACCCTTACTGTATGTACTTCAGAAGTTCCATTGATCATCATATTCGATTATGAAAGTTACTTGACCATAACGACGTTACGGTAGGTGACTCAAATATCTGGATAACGTCAAAATATTCAGCCGAGTACCGATAATGTGCTCCTAAGAATTGAAGAGTAACGTTACTTTGTCATGGATGCCATAATTAGAACCTTATCAAACTCTCACCAAACTACTTTTGAAGTATATTCTTTCCAATAAAAAAGGAATTATCGAAATCAGTTTGCGCAATATTGAGTCATTCGTTTATTCGTCGCATACATACTTTAATATAAATTTAATACTTGTATAGTTTTCTCATGATACCAATGTCAGTTCTGGACCCAAATCCAATGGGATTACAAGGAAAGCACCAGCTTTCAAGTATCAAGAATCATTAATAACATAGCTTTCAAATAAATAAATAATCGGTTCACCCAGTCGAAAGTTCTGAGGTAACTAACATAAAAATAACATACCGACGAATTGAGGACCTCCTCCATTTTGAAGTCGGTTAATAATGGCAATGTTTTTCTTGCTACTTCTTCTAGTTACAGCTCAGACTTTTCCAAAGTGGCGGTAAATATAAAAAGAAAAGAAAACTTTTGACATTCATAAGTATCATTTCCTTGATCTACATGATAAAGTGATTTTGATTTGATTTGATTTTGATTTAAACTGTAATTAACAGCTTTGACAGCTGTTGAACTACCAACAGCACGATATATCGCTATAGTATCTGATAGATGAAGATAGGTACATCAGCTGTCGATAGTGATGTGTATTTGACATTTTAGAATGATACAAGTACTTAAAATTTTAATTGAAATAGAAATATAAATCAAGAAGTTTTTAATTTGTATTAATAATTTATTAATAGTAAGACTAGTTATTACTGTAGAAACTTGAATTTAAATAGACGGTCTGGCTCTAATGGATTCGTTCTTAGAAACTGCATTAAACTGATTGCTGCTGGTGTAATTTTAGTTTTCAGTAAACCCTTCACACCAGCCACGACCTGCTTCATTCAATAATTTAAGCTCCGTAGTTCAAAGCACATTTCTCAAGACGTAATAAAATCAACAACTCAGGACACATTGCTTATACTTTAGTATTTTCACATCAATTCTGAATATAAAGTTATGTTGTTGATTTTTAATTAAGAGAAGTATTAATACCAAACTTATTTATTACGTGATGTTCAGAGCTTCGGCATGCTTTGATACATCTCTTTATATTATTTCTTGCTAGTATTTAAATAATATATGATATTTAAGTTATTCTTTGTGTTGATTTTTTGGTTACTAATTGATATTAATAATATTATAATAATGTAACTCTGTGCTAAAACAATAATAATCGCGAAGATTATCATAATGATATTGAAATTTAAAGCTTATGCTGAAATAAACAGAATAGATTTAATTTATTTGTCATGGATAAATTTGAAAACTACTATACCAAAATTAAAAATACTCAAAATTACAATATCAATGAGTGACATGGACAGTATATTATTGGATTTAAATTGGAGATCCCTACAAAATTTGAAAGGCAAACTATCATAATATAAGATAAATACATGTTTACAGTATCTTTTTTATAAGAAATAAGGGACGAGACGAGCACGACGGTCAGCTGATGGTAATTGATATATCCTGCCCATTACAATGCAGTGCTACTCAGTATTCTCAAAAATCCTAAAAACTTAAGCGGCACTACAACTGCGCTTCTCACCTTGAGACATAAGATGTTGTATCATTTGCCCAGTATTTTCACTAGCCACGGCGCCCTTCAGACCGAAACACAATAATGCTTACACATTACTGTTTCTCAGCAGAAATAGGCGCCGTCTACTCTATACGCTATCTACTCATAACAGACAACATATTAAAGAGTAATTAAGGATTTTAGAAAATTTATAAGGTTTCACACAAACAATTTAAAACATAATTAAATAAAGAAAAAAATCCAATTCAATAGTGCCATTCCCTTGTTCATTAAATCTTCGCAAACGTGGTCGCATTTGACCTCGAATATTTTAATAACCTAATTAGAATAACAAATTTTATTAGCAATTCTGAAATTTAACATTAAATTTCTATGGATGTCCCAAACAAGATAGTCAAACCTTTCATGCATTGAGATTATCACAAAAAATAAAATTAGAAATCGGGGAAACACCAACGACCCCACTCGATATATGAATATTCAAGATGAAAAACGCCTTAAACTCGGTGCCATACCAGAAGAATATGCGGTTGTGGTGCACCTTGGTAACCCACAGTCTAGTTAGAAGATGCCCAGGAGATCAGCTTTCTCTTTCGTATCATGGGCCAGCGAGTCATCGTTCCTGTGCAGTGGTGGAATAGCAGGGAGGCAGAAATTTCCTTGGACAGCTTTGGCGAGATAAATTACACGTAATAATATATTCAAAATCTTCAAATCAATTAACCTAAAAATACAAAGGAGCTATAGGGTCGTTCGAGTTATATTGTTGAAAACATAATTGACATTATAGTACCTGAATTCGCAAAAGTATATAACGAATGCATAGATGAGGGTGTGTTCACTGACTTCATGAAATACGGTATAGTTATAACATTGCTTAAATGGGGCAGTTCTTTTGACCCTGCTAATTTCAGGTCCATTTCAGTGCTGCCCGTTTTTTGTAAAATTTTTGAATAAACTTTTGCTTCAGCAGCTACAAATGTATTTTGCATTGTAAATTATTGAATAATAATCAATTTGGTTTCACTAGGGGCTTATCAAAAATTACTGCAGGTACTAAACTCATTGAACACGTCTTTGAAGACTAGAATTCTTTGGAGTCTCCAAAGCATTTGACTGCGTCAAACCATAAAACTTTGCTCCTAAAACTAAAGCATTACGGAGTAAAAAATAGAGTCCAAAATCTGTTAAAATCATATTTAAGCAAAAGAGTTCAGAATGTCGATGTAAATGGCAAACGGTTTTCTCGTAAACCTGTAGGAATAGGTGTTCCGCAGGGTTCTGTTCTCTTTCCTTTCTTGTTTCTTATATATGCTAACGATTTACCGTTTGTGGTAGATGATAGCCATGAGATTGCTTTTTTTGGTGATTATACTTCATTTCTTTTTAAAGTGAAGTGACGTGATTGATGATGAGGTAAACAATGCACTCTCAAAAATAGTGCGTTAGTTAGAGACGAATTCAAATATTTTTATTCAAAATAGAATGTAAAATCACTTATTGAAAGCCAAAAAAAACTACCACCCATTCCAAAGTGAATGCCTCAGGCCTGAGAAGAATGGGCGCAACAAACTCAGCAGGCTTTTTTTTTTTCATCATAAATATGTTTTACAATTAAAGTAACATTTACAAAGTAACATTGTACAATTAAACTTATTATTTAATAGCCTGAGGGCGGTCGCTCCATTCCCAATCTGTGGTATCATTAAGAAAGTCATTTATATAATAGTAACCATTACCACACAAACGTTTTTGAACAATTCTTTTGAATAACGTAACACCTTTGTTTTGAACATTTTCTGGGATCTTGTTGTAAAAGCATATACATCGCCCCACAGAAGACTTACTAACTCGACTAAGCCGAGTAGTAGGCATCATCAGCTTATGTCTGTTCCTGGTGTTAACATTATGGTTATGACAGTTTCTGGCAAATTCACTTATGTGCCTATGAACATACATTACATTATCAAGAATATATTGAGAAGCAACAGTCAAGATGTTAATTTGAATTTTGCTCTCAATGATTCTCTAGGACCTAGGTTATAAATAGCGCGAATAGCCCTCTTCTGCAGCACAAATATTGTAATAATATCAGCAGCGTTGCCCCATAGCAATATACCATAGGACATAATACTATGGAAATAACTAAAGTATACTAGTCGCGCCGTATCTATGTCAGTTAATTGTCAAATTTTTTTAACCGCGTATGCTGCAGAACTAAGTCTGTTCGCCAATCCTTCAATATGGGGGCCCCATTGTAATTTGGAATCTAGAGTTATGCCAAGAAATATAGCAGATTCCACCGGTTCTATCACCTCTCCGTTTAACAAAACATTTGCATTTACATTTTTGACATTTGGTACGGTAAAATAAATGAATTTAGTTTTCTTGCTATTTAACAATAGGTTATTAGCGCTAAACCAGTACACGATGTCAGATAAAATATCGTTGACTTCGTATACATAGCTTGGTTTCTTTTCACTTTGAAAATCAGTGAAGTGTCGTCCGCAAACAATACTTCCTTATGTTTTTTCTCTATAAGATTAGAAAGATCATTTATATGCACAAAAAAATATAATAATAATCTGCATAAAAAAAGTAAAAACCAAAATGTTTACGTTTCATTACACCAAATACAGCGGATGTACAAACCAACGTACTTATAAATGACCAGATATTGGAACTTGTGGACACTACGGTTTTATTGGGTATCACGTTAGATAAAAAGCTTCAGTGGGCGCCAAATATTGCCCAACTAGCAGACAGACTCAGCTTTGCGGCATACAACGTTAGAAAGATTACGAATGTTACTACCTCTAGATTGGCGTACTTCAGTTATTCTCACAGCATCATGACGTACGGCTGTTCGTGCTATATATCAGCTTGGTTGGCTAGGCTCTCAAAGAAAAATTTAAAGAAATAAATATTATGACTGTTCATTGTCAGTACATTTATGAAAATTACATTTATATGTTCACAAAAATGGTAACCTTTTTGCTCTTAATAGTGGTTTTCATTATTTTAACATTAGAAATAAGGGATTGCTTGTAAATAATTCTAGTAGGCTTCATAAGATACATAATAGCTTTAAGGGTAAATGTAAAATATACTTTCATAATAAACTCCCAGCCCCTGTTTAGGCATTATCTATAAATAAATTTAAGTATTTTATAAAAAAATGGCTCTGGCGTAAATCCTCGGTACTACTCGACAGCTGAATATCTAAGTGATATGGCAGTCCTGGGACTAAATAAAGAATATTGTATAGCAATAGCAATGACAGTACAATATTGTATATTTTATTAAAAGGAGCGCAAAAAAGAATGCTGTGAGAGAGAGATTCTCTCGCTTCTTCTTCTCTCTCAGAGCGCCATTTGTTTCCGAAGTGGTCATAGTGTCTGGTATTTGAGAAATGACATCAAAAGGAAATTCTAAAGGAATCAATTTTCAGAAAATGAATGCCTTTTCATGCCTTTTAAAAATAATTTTCGCCAAACGTAGGCTATTACGATTTTATTTTTGAAGGGAAGCTTTTATATGGACGTTCGGCTTAGCGTCAGATTTAAGACCGTTACACGATATAATATGCACATATACAGAGTGGCAGCTGCCGCGCTCTCCCCAAAACGAAAACTATATTTTATTTTAAAACCGATGATTTTAGAATTCCAAGAGTATATAATACCCTAGTGCTATTTCTATTTCTTACGTAGGTTTGAAAGTAACTAATTATTATTAAGTAAAAATTTATTTTAACATTCCTACGAGATATATGATATACGAATGGTGGTTCGTTGCTGCGACGGAATTCCTTTGCGATATTATTAGTAAAATATCCGGACGACCGAGCCTTGCTCGCATTCTAAAGAATGTACAAAACTTGAACAAAATAAAATTAATACGACATCTTGATTCGAACCGGGGTCTTCTGCTTTCCGGATCACCCAATGTCCCATCTGAGCTATTATAGTCTTGTAAATAGTGGCAAAATTTACCTTTTGCATTCTAATGTTGTTGTAGCTGTTTCTCATTAAAATACGGATAAATCTACATTTTTTTAAAATTGAAACCAAGCTAGATCGATTTATCGCCCCCGAAATTCCCTTTATACAAAATTTTATGAAAATCGTTGGAGCCGTTCCTGAGATTCAGTTTATATATATTAATCTGAATCTGAAGAATGGCTTGTTTATAGATAGAAGATATGAATTATCCATCGGATACGTCCATGGTGGTTTCACCATGGTGTCACGACTCAGAAATCTATCAGCTCTATTACTCTCTTTTGCGAATGCTACAGTTTTTCAGAATGGTAAATTTATATTCTCGGATACAGAAAATACCACAAAACTTGGTTATTTATCATCTCTGCACCTAAGGGCCATGCAATAAAGTAGATTGTCATACTAAGGCTGAATCCTGAATCAGAAATTGAATAAAAAATGGGAGAATGGAATCGTCAAGCACCTATTTGCTCCCAAAGCGGTAATATTGCGAAAGTCGGAGAAATTGTCACCTCGCTAGCAACTTTATTTGTAATAGTTGTCTGCTCAAGAAATAAAACCCTAAAATTATTTTCTTTTGCCTCTTAGTTGGTTTTCGTGAAATGTTACAACTAAGGTTGTGTTTCAATATAGTTAAAAGTGCACTAATATTAAAGTAAAACTTTGTGACGTATAATATTCTGACAATATTCTTATATTATCTATTACCAAGCAGTACTAGGTATAGGTAATACCTATCATTTAAGAAGACAATATGACTTTAAATCTGAAAAATCACCGACAATATTATAATTTCAATACAACTTTTACTTAAATTTTGATAAATCAGGCATCAGAATCAGAAAACATTAACGGCCTTACAAATAAAATTGGCATAAAGTTACAACTCAGCATAAACCAAGAATACGTAAAATGTTTGCAAATAGACATTTTGCTTTCGAATGGTTTAGTCAGACGTATAACGTTTTCCGTATTTATTTGCAAGGCAGCTTGTCATTCGGTAAAATTCCGAATTATCATTGTATTAACAGTGTTGTCAACGATATTGTAAACATTTTGCATTTTCTTTGTTTATCATCAGTTATAACTTTATACCAGGTATATTTGTAAGGCCTTTCATGGTTAAGAAGCAGAATTACCTACGTCCCAATTGGTTTCAAAAAACTGCTATTGTAAAGCCGTTGACATACCATGACATGCCACAGCATGAGAATTGTGCGGGCACGCTAACGCCTTTTCATATAGAAATAATATCTAAGGCGGCAGGTGCAGCGGTAGAAACTGTCGAAAATCCATTGCGGAGGAAATATGCATGAGTCGCTGATGGATATATATTTATTCCCTTAGGAGTGGAGATGATTAGGGTTTAGGCCTAGGGTTCCATCGGCACAAAAACTCACAGCAGAGTTATTCATGCGCCGATTTGACAGTTGACCCTAGGTTCGGTACGTACCTCTGTCCGAGTTTAAGTTTGGCCATTAAGAGTGTTAACGTTGCCAGTTCATGAGCACCTTACCTGTCGTCTGCGATCGTTATAGTATTTACTATTTGTCATTATTTAAATACTTTGATCATTATTTAACCCGGCTAGCCAAATAATTTATTTTTTTGAATTGAGAACCTGCTCCTTTTTTGAAGTCGGTTAATAAAAGCATACAACATGTATCAACTTGTAATAAAATCTCTTTGGCTAAACTATTTGTATCTACCTGGTTTTATTTTTATAATTTCAAATGCAAGTATTTTAAGTCAGCTACTATTTACAAAGTTCCTGTTAACGTTAAGATATTCAAATGAGAAGCAATGAGAGGCGTATGCTACTGTCCGCCTCTGCGGAACTGCATTCATAGTCACCTTTACCCCGCATCCTCACCACACTCAACGCTGACCTGAACGCAAACCTGAACGTGTGTGACTTTTTTGCGGATGAACGGACGGGGATAGTGTCAGAATGCCTTTTTTTATGACAATAAGGGACGAGACGAGCAGGACGTTCAGCTGATGGTAATTGATGCGCCTGCCCATAACAATGCAGTGCCGCTTAGGATTCTTGAAATACCAAAAAATTTGAGCGGCACTACAAAAGCGCTCGTCACCTTGAGACATAAGATGTTAAGTCTCATTTGCCCAGTAATTTCACTAGCTACGGCGCCTTCAGACCAAACCACAGTAATGCTTACACATTACTGCTTCACGGCAGAATTAGGCGCGGTTGTGGTACCCATAATCTAGCCAGCATCCTGTGCAAAGGAGCCTCCCACTGGTCGATTCCTGAAGTACTGTGAGCGAGATGAATATCTGATGATATTAATAATGAATTGTCTTTAATAAATGTCATTGGTGTTAACCGTTTTAATAAAAGTAAGTAAATATATAGTGAGAAACATTACAGAACTGTTGTAGTAGGTATTATAGAACAGCGAAGAAAGAGAAAGGTTGTGAGGTTGACTAATTTGTACTACGCCAGAGTCAAACCAAAAAAGAACATGGTTAAAAACCACTAAAAGCCAGGACCATTTTCCACTTACAACCTATCAAATAGAACTCGAATGAAGTCGATGCAGCGAACTAGTATAAAACAAAATACCTTAAAAATATGGTAGGGAGACGTAAATGCCATGTATTCATTATTCAACAGAGGCTACATTAAAATTAGTATGCAACCGGAATAGATAGTATTTGGGAGAGATCCTGTACGTTTTCGGATGCATCAATAATCTGCTCGGTTAGCAATCCAACGGTACATGTGACGACTGTACAATATAATGACTACAAATAGTACTTCGAATTTTAAAAGGAAATTAATTTATGAAAGAACGTTGGAATTAAAAAAATTGTCATAAACCATCTAGAATAAATTTTGCATCGAATAGTGGTAGATTCATGTCGATACGATCAGTGGTTTAGGCGTTTGAGCCTCAAAGTCCATTTTCATGATATATACAGGGTGTCCCAAAGTTATGGGACATGACGGGAAAGTACCATAAATATTGAAGATAGGCTATTTTACTGAAAGAAGACTTTATGTTATTTTTAAAAGTTAGCAATTCTGCATTCATAGATTTTCTAAAAATTACTTGACTCGTCTTTCGACAACCTTTGTGATATATTTTCATCAGCATGCAACTGACTTATTATTTCTATTATAATAATATATTGTATGCTGTTTAGTATAGGCGGTTAAGTACTTTGTCGTTCTACATCGTACACAGATTTATTTGCTTATTTTAGTATCAGTTGTGCCATCCCAGCAATGTGAGCTTCGAATAAATTGAAAATCAATGAACCTCTGAATCCTATTCAAAATGCAAAGCCATTATTTGTGTACAAGCAGGACGTATGCTGCAGGAAAATATTTTATAAATATATCAGGGTAATATGATGCTCCTTTGAATAAGCTATTTGGCTTTATATACTTAGGAATTTTTCTGAAAATACTTTGGAACATATAAAGAGTGTAATCTGATATTAAATATATTTTTTTTAAATACTATCATCATAGCAATTTGAACCGCGCATGTAATAATGCCATAATATCAAATATACAAGTGCTTAGAAAGGCACACGATGCATCATCATCATCATAATTTCCGCCCGAAGACGTTCACTGCTGAACAAAGGCCACCCCCAAAGGTCTTAACGAAGATCGGTCCTGCGCTGCCCTCATCCAACCTTGACCAGATCATCGGTCCATCTTGTGGAGGGCCTACCAATACTGCGTCTTCCGGTATGTAGTCGCCATTTCAGGACTTTACTACCCCAACGGCTATCTTTCCGTCTAGCCTTGTGCCCTGCCCACTGCCACTTCAGTTTCGCCACAAACTGAGCTATGTCAGTGACTTTGGTTGTCCTACGAATCTTCTCATTTCTGATTCGATCTCGCACTTAAACTCCGAGCATAGCCATGTGCGACTATGAGCTTTCTCATAAGGCCCATAGTTAACGACCTCGTCTGCGTTCCGTATGTCATTGCTGGCAACACAAACTGGTTAACAAATCGACTTCTAGGTAGTAAGGGCATCACAAGTTGCATGCACATGTCAAGGAAAATAATATCCAAAGTAGATAGAATTATTAAGATTAATAGAATTTGTTAGCAATTTGCCGAACACCTTGTGTCATGTTTAAATCACTAGATTTAGCAAAACTACCCAAAAGTAATGAATGCAATCAAATGAGCATTGCTATTTACCAAGAGATTACCAAATTCAAGAATTTTAACTTTCTGAATGTGCAGGCACCAAATAATCAAAAGTGTGTACCTCGGTAGAGGTACATTGGAAAATGTAACCAGTGACGATGGATAAGTTCAACGGAGCAAAAAGCTCATGAAGAGGGTAGATTGATATCTGCAAGTAAGTTTTAACTACCCGCTAATTACTTCTGTCACACCAATGCCTTTACGTTTGAAACATCGGGAACCTCAATAGGCTCGAATAAGGGTTACTATTCTGGCTATTTATGCTAAAAATATCTTTAACATCCATTAGAAGGGAGAGTAAAGAATGTCTCTAATTTCCGTGTTAATTACAGCTTCTTTGCTTATTTCTCATTTCGCTGTTTGATTCAAAGAAAGCCTTGATGAGTTGCTTTAGACAATTGAAGATAGCTATTATATTTACTTTGAGAAAATTATGTTGATTTGCAATTTTTCTTTTCGTTGTAAAATGAGATCTGTTTGTTGAAAAAGGTTTTATACGTAGCATTTATATATAAAATGGGTCAGGCTGCAATCTCAGTAACGTCATAGTGGGTCCAGAAATAAACTTCAAAAATCAAAATTAAAAAGTTATGCAGGCAATATATGACAAGGTTTCTTACCTGTTCCAACGCTCGTCAATATATAAGTGTGACTCTAATAGATGTTCGGATTAGAAGCGCAATCCCCAATGGAACAAATAAGTTACTCTCCGTTATCGTATTATTGTTCGAGTATTTTCTAGAAAGTTAATAATAATGCGTAAAGACTGGTCAACGATCAATTTTGCATGTATGTTTTTTTAATGAAAATAAGGGAAGAGACGAGCACTACGTTCAGCTGTTGTTAATTGATACACCCTGCCCATTACAAGATGCGAAAACTATTAAATAGTGTAAAATGTTCACACTATTATTTAGTAATTAAGTTATTGTAACACTGTAAGTTTTCCAAATAAAATAAAATAAATAAAATAAAAAATTACAATGCAGTGCCGCTCAGGATTATTGTTAAACCCAAAAATTCTGAGCGGTACTACAACTGCGCTCGTCATCTTGATAGATAAGATGTTAAGCCTCATTTGCCCAGTAATTTCACTAGCTACGGCGCCCTTCAGACCGAAACACAGTAATGCTTACACAATCACGCTTCACGGCAAAAATAGGCGCCGAGTGTGTTGGAGTTCGTAGTGTTTCAGCTTCAATATAGGTTTCTGCAAGTGTTCAAAATTAGGAAAAGCTTGACCAGCAGATTATCAATGCCGGAATCATTAAGTTACAAAACTGTTGTGTCGTTTATTATGAACAGAAATTTCTTTTTTACACTACTGACTCCGAGCAATCATATCAACACCGATATATGACGTTATTTTAAATTGAATTATATTATATATACAAAATATCATATATTTGTATATATAATATAATAATACTAGCATGTTGGTAACGTGACCTTGAACGTGAGCGATAAGTGTTCCTAAAAAAAAATCTCTTCTAATTACCTTTATACAGCAACGTTGCGGCTTACCACCACACTTCACATATACAAAGGCTTCAGTTGACTTAACAACCATCTATTGAATTCCTTATATTCCTTTTAAAAATTTATGATTTTGTAGAGTAATGGAGAGTCCATTTTTATTTTTGGGTTAAAACTTCTTAAGGCTTACTGAGAACTTTAGCTTGGGGAATTGTTTTTAATGACAATAAGGGACGAGGCGAACAGGATTTTCAGCTGATGGTATTTGAACGCCCTAATCGAACAAAATTATTACTATTACCGTGCGGACCCTACCGAGTACTAGGCCGTAGCAATTAGAGCGTAGCGCCCACCACACCGTCCGAAGGTTAGGTCGTTCCAAATCCGACCATGTGTTTAGGCTATAAGAAAGCGTAATCAGTCAGATCAAAATTTACCAGAGTACCTTATTTATGCTCAGTTATAAAGGTTATTGTTTTGTGAATAAAGGACAATAAATAGATTATTTCGTATTACCAACCTCCCATTCGTGCAGTTTTCACATCTATCGAAAAGCCAAAATCATTCCGATCTAAGGCATACCGCGGCGCAAATAATATTATTGTTCGTTCTGTTGCATAAAATAATGCCTTTATGTGTATTTATATTATGCAGAGCACACTGTGAATAGACATGAATAATAATTTCAATGAACGAATGTAGTGCAGTTTAGAATGGCGATATATTAATGGTTACTGTGTCGTTCTTACCTCGATTCAGTGTAAATATTATTGTTTTAATTTTGCATTTCCGTACACTTGTTTACGAGGGCTAGCCAATTCATTACTTTATTTGTTTTATAAAGTTTGAACGGGCCCGCCTGTGTTCTTTGGGATATAAATTACGTTTAATATTGACGAACGTTCCTGAAATTGCAAGTATGTTTCTTCATCATGTTAATAAAACGGCAAGTTGTGTTTTTAGGATCGGACATCCTAACGGATATCGCGATGTAGTACATTTTTCCTGAGTTGTTTATGGGTTGATTTAGATTATCGCGTTACTTGATAACAGCTGCATGTATGTTTTAGCATTCTTTAGATGAGTATTAAAGCAGGTTACATGATATATTTATTTTAGTACATTTAAATCCCCATGCGAGAGACGTTGGAGCGTTGAATAATCTTAAAAAAACTCTTACTAGAGAACTATTTGAAAATAGTGTATTATATATACTATTGTGCATCTTATTTACTAAATATTTTCTATAAGCACAAATCTCTAGTTATTACTCAGCCACTGGAAGACGGCAAAGCGTCCGGGGATCACTTTTGAAGAAAATTAGGGCGAGACGAGCAGGACGTTCAGCAAATGGTAATTGATACGTGAAATTCTAAGCGGCACTACAATTACGCTCATCACCTTGAGACATAAGATGTAAAGTCGCATTTGTTCTGAAATTTGACTAGCTACGGCGCCCTCCAGTCCAAAACACAATAATGCTTACACACTATTGCTTCACGGCAGAAATAGGCGCCGTTGTGGTACCCATAAACTAGCCGGTATCCTGTGAAAAGAAGCCTCGCACTAGTGAAATCACTTATCAACAGTCAGCTTCACAAAGATACAGGCAAGTTATTTCAAATCCTAAACAGCCGTACAAATATACAAAAAACCGACAACAACAACCCAGCCAGATATATACCTAAACTCTTTAGTTACCTTTGCAACCCTCTATGAACTTTATTACACTGATTAGTCTCATCTGCAGGAAAACGCCCAAATCTGTCTCATCACCATTGTCATCAAATTAGCCTGAAGACGTCAAATTAAAAATATTTTGTTTCATAGGTAAATAATATTACACTTGTAATATGTAATTTTTTTATACAGCCCATGAGGAAGGAGGATTTCGTTAGGGAAGAACGAGCAAGAAACTCTAAGGTTGCTGTTTTTCAAAACAGATTAAGTATTATAAGTTCTTATTTTTAATTCCACTTACAAATCATTTCCATTACAATATATGCAAAGCGGTGCAACGAAAATACTCAAACGTCTAAAACTAAATGGCTTTCAAGAGTAAGTCAAAAAATAATTAAATTTATAATTAAAACCACATGAGTTATTGAGCACAGTAGATACATCAATCGACACATACCGTAATTAAATAAAGGTTTTATGCGAGCCTTTTATTGAATAATATATATAATAACTTTAATTTTACAATAATTAAATAAAAGAAATAAAATAAACATGAAGCAGACCTCCCGGTAACAAGATAACAAGTAGCGTCCGTTCACGAGCATGACGCATGGACCAGCCATTGCCTCCCTCGACCATATATTAGGAAAGGGAACGACCCGCCCTACGTCGCCCCCAGTCGCAGTGGCATCTTAGCGAGCATGACGATGCTTGTCACGAGAAATCTACCGAATAACAAAAGAATGTTCATCTACATACTACGCAATACTTACTAAATGCCTTTACTTACAATTTACCATTTTGTTTCTCTTTACATAAGTAACTCATAATTATCATTAAAAAAATAATAAGATTAATTAAAAAAATACACGTCCACTGCTGGACAAAGGTCTTCCCCGATGATCTGTCCTACGCTGCCCTCATCAAATCTATTCCGGCGATCTTGACCAGATCATCGGTCCATATAGTGGGGGATTTACGACACTAGGTCTTCGCGTACGTGTTTGCTATTCGAGAAGTTTACCGCCCTATCGGCCATCTGTCTGGGGAACTATGTGCCCTGCCCACTGCCACTTCAGTTTCACTATCTTTTAATTCAAATCTGTCTTACAGTATTATAATCAAACAATATTATAATCATCGTAAACAGCGACCGATTACTGATATCACATATCAAGCACATCGCACAAGCATTAATAATATAAAGTCTAATAAGACCTTCTTTTAAGGTCTAGGTCACATATTCAGGCCTCAATTTTATGTTTCATTAAAGCATACTTATCTAGTGTGTGTTGTTGTATCAGTAAAATTTCATAATTTCAATTCAATTTCAAATATTCTATATTACAGATAAGGTTAATTACAGACTTATTAGCTAGTATTTGTTACCAATTTAATAAATATAATAATAATTTTAACTTAAATATTTTTTAAAGGTGCCGAGACTCATTTTAAATTTATAAGAGGAAATTATTATATTAAAGTTACATAAAGTAACAAACAAAGTCAAGTAGATTTACATAATAAAAGCTTTAGTGGCAGTAATTCATTTAAAGTTATAATATAAAACGGCATAATCTCAAAAATAAAGCTTTTCTCTAACGTGATATAGGAGCAATCTTTTTTCTCCAACATAAAAAGGCCTCTGCAATAGCATAAAGTGTCCGTCACTGAGTAAAACAAACGAAACAGGCAGGAAATCAACAGCAGACGTTCTGTTGCTGTCACGTTTGACATTGACAAATAAATGCCGCCAAGATATAAAGTTTATACTATCAGGTTTTATTTGTAGAACTTGGCTCTACTACAGATCTTGTAATTAGGATTGTGTATTCAATTAGTAATAACCCTGTTACACTCCACCAATGGGAGGCTCAATCAACAAAATGTTTACTCATAAGGTTTCACTCCCGTAATTAAAAAAAACTTAAAATTTCTTTAGTACTTGTTCCCATTACATTTTCGCTGAGGAAATAAAAAGTAAAATTATTGAAGCTCTTCTGATTATGTCAGGTCTACTCAAAGATGAACAGAGCAGGACATGGAAAGCGAAAACAATAGGATAAGTAAAACCATTTGGCTCTAAAACAGCTCGTACGCTAAGAGCGGCAATTGCCCTGCGGGTGACTTCATTAATAGTGTTCGTGATGACTGATACGGCCTACCGATTTAAGGCAGGATAACCCGTGATGCCCAAGAGCACCTACCTGAACGTCACATCTACATTGATGTGGTTCATTCAGTTTTATACCTACCTAGCCGGAGTGATACGCATACTGACAATGTCATATTGTCAAGTAGCGTTCCAATTGGCGCAGAAGGAAAGGCTTGTAACCAAAAGCCCGACTCATTTTGTGTCAGGGCCAAAAGATGAACACGCTCTGTTCTGTCAGTAGATGAGATCAAAAGATCTTCAAAGGCTGACTTACAAAGAATTAGTGCGTCCCATGCTTTTTGACACCTTAAATCGTCTGGAAAATTTTGAATATTTGCAATAACTAGCCAAGCATTGTTAGCTTCGTTCAAATACGCAATCTCTGAGTTACCTGGTACATGATTTACAAATCAATAAATTATTATTAATTATCATCCCTTGCGTATTATAAGGTAATACTACGAACTTATTAATAACATATGCTAACTCGGCAAATTTTGTTTCGCCAAATAAATTAAGTACTGAATGTCATTGACTGAGTTATTTGTATTGCGAATAGATAGGTATTTCTAAGTCAAAAACATATAGGTTTCGGATAAGTTATCACTAACACACTTAAACTTATAACCTTCTCCGAAATACGCTGCATCTTAGGGTATAAGTACTATTCCGATCGGTTCAGTGGTTTTCGCAGTATGACCGACGGAAAAAACGGTTCACTATTTATTAGTATAGATTATTGTCTACTCATATGTGAGAAGTTATATTAGGGAAGAAATACAAATGAACGGAAAATATTTTTATCTTATTTTGTCACTTAAAAGCGTATTTGTATCATTAAAGTACAAATCTAGACATTTTATGGACTATTTTTGTGACACAATGGCAGGTCGCACGCGCAGTTATCATTATTGAGGTATTAAAAGTCACTGATGTGATAAATTTATAAATTGTATTAAAATTCGTATATAAATGGGCTTAACATTAAATTATTGAGAGTGAAATATATCGTTTAATATGTATTGTGTAGCATTTTAGTGTAAAAATAGAATTTAATTTAAAGAAACATAGATTATCTATTCAGCATACAAATTGTCATCAATATGTCACTTATCATCAGCATCAAGCCTGAAGACGTTCACTGTTAAACATACGCCTCTCCCAACAATATTAGCCATACAATTAAAAAAAACATTATTTTGTAAAACAAACTTGCAACGAGAGTCTACTGGTAAATTTTGTGTGTAAGAGTTCCGACTGAGCACAGTCAGTAAATACTAGTTTATAATGACTCTATTAATGTTTTGGTAAACATTAATGGCAATGTACAATGAAAGCAGTAAATATGAGTAAAAGTGACACCAATAACTTAAGATAATGACGACACATCCCTTTACCGAAATTAATACGGTTTGTTCGCGAGAGCCGGGAGCCATATTGTTTAATAGAATCCAATGCTTATAATTTGTCTTACTCTTAGAAATATTTCAATGCTATTTTTATTCTCAATGTTTGTGTAATAGTAACCGATTCAAATTCTTAATAATTAATTTACACTTGACTGATCTTTCACTCCTTCTTTTTTATTTATCCAAATAATAATTCTTTTGGAAGATTTGTATAGTTTTAGGTATCCTATCACAAGAGGCCTCGAAGAGTTGTTGAAGAGTCCTCGTCATTCCATACACATAAACATTTTAGGTGCGGAACTGATATTGTTATGGATATCAACGTTCAGCGATGTTAGCAACATAATGGTTTCTATTCGTCTTAATTTGCAAGTCTCATTTCGGTATTGAACAACTTTGATAGTTTAAGATTTCGTAAGATGCGTTTGTTGGTAAACAGGTTCAACTGCGTTAAACATGGGTTGCTGGTCAGACTGATTTTCGTAGCATGATACTGCTTTACTCAAAGGGCCCCCTATAAGATTAAAAGCTTACTTATACCGAGGCCTATTTTTCTACTGCCGTAATAAGCTCATAATTTTCCGTTTAAGGGGAACTTACTGGGTCACTGTGACATTAGTAACATCTTATGACTAAACACAACCATGGTTCTTCACAGATTTCGAGGTTTTCAAGTATCCTGTGTGGCAGTGCATTGTAGTGGACAGGACTTATCACTTATCTTCAAGTGATAAGAATAGAATAGAAACAGAATGGAATATACATAATTTTAATGGCAGCAAAAAAAAAACACACAACACCTTCATTAATTAAAATCTTTAAATACTAAATTAAATAAGATACCAAAAAATAATAAATATAAAAATTAAGATTATTTTTGCCTCGGACACCACTTTGTGGAATCAATTATCGGCTGTGGCTTTCCCGAACAGATGCGACTTAGGGACCTTCAAGAAAAAAGCATACCTTAAAGGCCGACAACGCATAAAAAAAGAATAACTGTACGGCGCGTGATTCCCTGCTAAAAGGAGCTGACTCATTATATTGTTGTGTTAGTTCAGAAGACACCAACACAACACTGGTTTTCAGCAGTCCCTCGTGACACTTTTAGTTGACAGATCGTGTATGTAGGATTCCCATTGTAATAATTTTTTTTAACAAAGGAAATGAATGAATTTCCTAAATGTATAGTGTTATAAAACATAATTATAATAATTAATACTTATAAATTGCACGTAAATAAATATAAGGTTTTATATAACTTTCTCCATTGTTTATTCATTTGCCAAACCTCAGAGTCATTGAATTATAGTTAAGCTTATAATCATACTATCGTAAACATTCCATGAAGTATTGATTGACTAGGTACACGAATTTCCCTTGAGTATCATTCGTATCCCAACGTCATGAATCCCATTTACAAATGGATACGTCTGGTTCTACACAATAGGCTCTTTTGTAACATCATTACAGTTTATTTCATCATTCGATGAACATTAATTGAAAAATAATTACAGTTACCTTACTGACAGAAGTATGCACAAAAACAGTATTGACACACGTCCATAGTTTTATTTCTTATCATCATCATATTAGCCGGGAGACGTTCACTGTTGGAAAAAGGCCTGTCCCATTGATCTCCATCACGATCGGCCCTGCTCTCATCGAACGTATTCATCTTGAATCTCAATCGTGACCAGATTAATATAGTGTGTGTATACCTTTATACACTTTCATATGCATACCCTCATCTCTCGAACTAGTATATAAGCTCTTTCAGATTATATAAGGGGCTTATTATTCTTTTCGGAATTAGCATTTGATACCCAAATCTCCAACATCGCAAATGCCCTCCTCACCTTCATTTCATATCTCATCCATACTTCTATAATTAATCCAACGTATTCTTCTTGAATGTCGATCTAGACCAAATTGTAGTGTGTGTATACCTTTATACACACACCTATGCATACACTCATCTCTCCAACTAGTATATAAGCTCTTACAGAGTGTATAAAGGGGCTTAGTATCCTTTTCAGATTTCCATTTGATTCACCAAGATTGCAAATGCTCACCCATACTTCTATAATTAATCAAATGCCTTGTAATTGATATTCTGAGAAATCTATCAGGACAGATGTTAATATATTGATCAAAATAAATAAATAAGTACAAATCACTACAATATGACCATATGTTACAAACACCTACCTGATTTATTTAGTCGATATCTAATAGGTGTCACACTAATATTATAAAATATCTTTGTACACGTCAGAGTGTTACAAGGCACCTATGATAAGCCACATTGCCAATTTCGATATGTAAATTTCCCCATAGCAATAACTTTACCGCTTTAGTAGTAAATCTATAATATTCGTGGGGCGAAGAAGAAAATTGAAACCACTTATTGAGTGGATACCTGATATCCTGAAACTTGTTTATAGTAACATATAAATTTATATTTACTTTATTAGATTTATCGAAGTTACGCTTAATTTTTTTATGAAAGAGGAGAACAAACGAGCGTGATTTTAAGTGATCACCGCCGCCCACATTATCAATTGCAACACCTGAGGAATCACAGGAGCAATGCCGACCTTTAAGAAAGTTTACGCGCTTTTTTTTAATTTCCTATGTTTTTTTATGAAAATAAGGGACGATACGAGCAGGACGTTCAGCTGATGGTAATTGATACGCCCTGCCCATTACAATACAGTGCCCCACTCAGGATTCTTGAAAAAAAAAAACAAAAATTCTGAGTGGCACTACAATTATTGCGCTCATCACCTTGAGACAAAAGATGTTAAGTCTTTTTTGCCCAGTAATTTCACTAGCTACGGCGCCCTTCAGACCGAAACACAATAATGCTTACACCTTACTGCTTCACCGGTAGAAATTGGCGCCGTTATGGTACCCATAATCTAGCCGGCATCCTGTGCAAAGGCGCCTCCCACTGGTAAACCATGTTTTTATGGTCATAGCTACAATAAAGGCACAGAAAGTATAAAAGTGTAGATCAGTAGACTGACTGAGTCGTAATATAACTTACGTTTTAATGTGTTGCGCCAGACGAACTATACAGTAATAACACATTGCACACGAACAAGTTTTACAATTTAACTTTGTTCTCATTGAGAATTGCTTCCTACTCACACAGCTCGGAGTTGCAGTTTCAAAAGTTATGCGTTTTTGTGACTTATTTACTGTACCTACACCTAGATACTCAAGTTTAGGTTTATTTAGTAACTTACATACTTCGTATTTTGTATTATGGGTATTAATGTAGCAAAAAATCATCACATCATTGGCTTTCAAAAGCCGAATAATTTACATTATAATGATAATATTATGATAACAATAAATTATAACTGTAAGTGCAACAGATGATTGTGTCAGCAAATAAGCGAATGATTAGCAGTCGAAAATTGTGGTGAATTATTTCTGCTATGTAACACCTTGATCAAATCAAAAATATTTTATTTCATAGGTAAATTACATAGATAAAATACACTTGAAATATGTTATTTTTTTATACAGTTCATTCGGAAAGCAGATTTTCTTAGAGAAGAACGAACAAGAAACTCTAAGTGTGCGTCCACACTGAATGCGCGGTGACGGGGGCCGGAGACGGGCGCGGCGAGTGGGGCGTGCGGTGGCCACAGTGGGCCGCAAGCTCTCGTAGCGGTTTGAAATATGTCAGGTGTTGCAAACTATGGGCGAGGATTTAGTATTTTTACTTGACTGTCCGATTCTGAGATGGGGGTGTTGAACATTAGAGATGGTGTACACGAAATAAATCAAAACAGAGAACAATGTGGTGATTTTTTTAATTTGTATGAAGAATTGAGGTTATACCCTAAAAATTACTGTTCTGTGGATGTTTACCAAAAATCACCACATTGTTCTCTGTTTTTATTTATTTCGTACACGAAATAAATAACTATCACTATCTCTAATGTTCAACACCCCCATCTCAGAATAGGACAGTGAAGTAAAAATACTAAATCCTCGCCCATAGTTTGCAACACCTGACATATTTCAAACTGCTACGAGAGCTCGCGGCCCACTGCGGCCACCGCACGCCTCGCTTGCCGCGCCGGCCTCGGGCCCGGCACCGCGCATTCAGTGTGGACGCACACTAAGTTTGCTCTTTTCAAAACATATTAGGTATTACAAGTTCTTATTTTCAATTTACAAATCATTTCAATTACAATATATGTAAAGTGATGCAACAAAAATACTCAAACGTCAAATACTAAATGCCTTATACCGGTAAGTTAAAAAAAAATTAAATTAATATGTAAAAATACAAGAGTTATTAAGCACCAATCCACACATCGACTCAATAACTATATAATATCCATTGTAATCATCTTCTATTTGTGGCTAACAACATAATACCTTGGTAACACTGAAAATGCTTTATTAATACTTTTATTGTTTTTCGAAGTAATCTCCGTTCCTCTCTATACATCGTCGCATTCGATTAAACCCCTGAGATAAGCAGTGGGCCCATTCTTCCTTAGGGGTCACTTCTATGGCATTTCCGTACGCTTTGCAGAAGATGCGGATTTTATCTTTAGTTCTTGGGAATAAATAAAAGTCACAGGGTGCCAGCTCAGGACTATATGGCGGATGACTCATTATCTCGACACCTGCCATAGTCAAATATTCTACAGTCCGTTTTGCAGAGTGCGCTGAAGCATTGTCGTGGTGAAAGAGGATCCTGCTTCAAGGGCGCTGTTGTCGAATTTTGTCCAAGACAACAGGCAAACAGCGATTGACATACCAGTTTGCAGTAAGTGTCCTTCCATCTTCTAGCACAACTATCGCGAAATGACCTTTCCGACCAAACAATCAGGCAATCGAGAGTACGAGACTGGTTCGAGTACACCCATTGTGGCGTAGTAAAAGTTGCCGCACTTTGGGACTATCTGCTACCCGACACAATAACCGCTGACTTTGCCGTCCTGTGTAAGTCAGCCTAACACAATTAATGTCATTATAAAAATATTATATTAATCTGCCTATGATTTTTCTGTATTATAAGATAAAATATAATTTCTGTCATGCTGTCAGTTCAGAGAACTGCAGAAACGACAGCAAATTATAATGTATTCAAGTTCATTGTAAAACTCTACGTATAAGCATTACAAAGGTTTAGGACACCGATGTATCCTTGACGAGATAAGTAGTGTGATGTCGGGAATGTAATCTACGAAGAAATACGTATTTTACCTTCAACTGTGAGAGCAAGATCTCCACTTCTCTTTCACTAGTCGTTTCAAAAGCCACTGTCTCCCCCGTGTGTCGTATACGGCGACCCTCACATAAGTTTACATTGAGCAACAACTTTCGCTCCCACACTCTACCGGTAAAGGTAATTTATTGTACACCTCATAAGGCACAAGATTGTTGGGTTTCGTGAGGAAAGTTTTGACATGAAACTAACTTCTGTGAGGCTGTTGACTTGACTGTTGATTTCTAAGTCGCCTTAAGTTTTTTCAAGTTTTCCTTTTAATATCATTGTGATTGATTCATAACATTATATTAAGCTGTTTTTACCAACTTACTACATCATTTTTTTTACGAAAATAAGGACGCGACGAGCAGGACGTTCAGCTGGTGGTAATTGATACTTAAAAAACCCAAAAATTCTGAGCGGTACTACAATTGCACTCGTTACCTTGAGACATAAAATATTAAGTCTCATTTCCCCAGTAATTTCACTAGCTACGGCGCCCTACAGCACGAAACACGTTATGTTTACACATTACTGCTTCAAGGCAGATAGGCGCCGTTGTGATACCTATACACTAGCCGCCATCCCGTGCAAAGGAGCCTCCCTCTCGTAAATTTGTTCGATAATGTTGTTGGAATTAAAAAGAAAGATACTCATGTTTCTCATTTAAATTAACCATTGAATTTTATTAATCAACATTTATTTATCATTATATTAATAAAACAATAATTAAACACAATAAATAAAGAATATATGACATAAATAGAAGCATCCAATAAACGAGCTACTTCAACATTAAAAAGCTCTCTACTTAATTGTTCGTAAAAAGTAAAAGACACGAAACACGCCGGCTATCAGCTACAGACGTACTGTCACTGTCACTCTTGACATTGACAAATAACAGCCACAGAATAGTATACAATATATCAATCAACTTATAATTGACTATTGTGAATATATTATGAAACATATTAAAAAAATATATTTAAAAAATATATTATCGAAACCTGATAGGAAAATTGTTTCTTTTCACGCTTGTACACTAAAAATTATAAACGAATATTCTTTATGTGGTAGTCAAAAAAATCAATTCCAAGTTTGCAATGAGCCACATTCGTAAATATTATATTCGTAATATAGAATAATCCCTGACCGACTGAATGTTATAGCGCCATTTTGTGAAATTGATTAGGATTTAATATAATACGTGATCACTGAAATCAAGCAAGCATGGGATCTGCTTAATGGTATGATGATGACTATTTTGTAACAGTCAAATAATTTTTTATATTGTAGTCTTGATCTAAAAGTGACAAATTGAAAAGGTGCTTTAGTGCGTGAACAAAGCTTACAAAATTTTATCAATGTTACGTCACACGAACGGTTGGCTCAGTTCGTAAGAGCGCTCGCACGGAACGCGAGAGGTCACGGGTTCGAGTCTCGCATCGTTAATAAAATTTTGTTTTCAAGTTTTATGTATGTAATTAATCCCATAAGAGAGTGTAATCACTTTAAAACATAAAAAAATGTTTAGATTTGCAAGAGCGACATCTCAAGTCAATTTGTTAATATTCAAATATTGGGGTTGAGCAGGTTACCAACTGTAAAGTGGATCCTGTAGATGAGCCACAACCTGAGAGTTGAACAAAGCGTACAAAATTTTCTCAACGATACGTGACTTGAACGGTTGGCTCAGTTGCTAAGAGCCCTCGCACGGAACGCGAGAGGTCGCGGGTTCGAGTCGCATCGTTTATAAAATGTTGTTTTTAAATTTTATTACTGTAATTAACGCTCTATAGATCTATTAGATTTTTATCTGTTTTTTTGTAGAGAATGAATCGGGGTTGATACAGTCTAACTACATAATATTACAAAGTAACATTAAACAACAAAAAAAATAAGGCAACTTGCAAATATCACTTTGATTTTTATCAGCAATGTGAGTGACATCGAATTCATATGATATATCTTTATTTGATAGAGGCCGCATGAAAGCACAATAATATAATTTCCTCCTTGGTAGATATTTCTGTCCGTTAGCGTATATTCAAATCTAGTATGTATTACGTCAGACAATGTAGACGGTAGTGCTGTATGGCTGTGAATCGTCACCAAGTACATCTCGTATCAACTCCATTTTATTCAGCATAACGCTTTTAGTTTTTTTTTATGAAAATAAGGGACGAGACGAGCAGGACCTTCAGCTGGTGGTAATTAATATGCCCTGCCTATTACAATGCAGTGCCGCTCAGGATTGTTGAAAAACCATTAAAAATCTAAGCGGCACTAAAATTGCACTTGTCTCCTTGAGGCATAAGATGTTAAGTCTCATTTGCACAGTAATTTCACTAGCTACGGCGCCCTTCTGACGGAAACACAATAATGTTTACACATTATTGTTTCACGGCAGAATTAGGCGCCGTTGTGGTACCCATAATCTAGCCGTCATCCTGTGCAAAGAAGCCTCCCACTGGTACATTACAAAGGATGGATACTTATATAATAGATGTAACACAGCAGTTACAAACTGCCATTTTAAAGGAGCCATTTAATTAGAACCGCATGATATGTAAAGAAAAGCGTAATAGTAATTTTTTACGAGACAATATGTTCTGACATGGTTGTTCGTATATACTAAGAAGATAAACGACCGTTTTATACGGTAAAATTTTTGTATATTCTATTAGATAAACTAAAATTATATTATTTAGTTAGACATAATATTTAGTATTGGAAACAACCAAGACCTTTTAGAATATATTGCTGGAATATTATAGACCATAATATTGTTTTTTATATAAAATTTTATTTGGATATGTCTAAGTTATTGGTGTGAACAATAACTAATGAGGATGACATTAATATCAATACGTTTACAGTTATAATTGTGATGATGGTCATTCAGACTTCTAAGCGACCTTTACGTATTTAGAATATTAAATATAGACTAAAATTTCAGCGAAGAGGATATTCTATGCAAGCTTGTCGGTAACTTGGCTTCGAAATGAGATTTTTTTTTCAAGATGAGAAAAATACATTTATTATTTATTACGACCCCAAACGGTCTAACCGCCTAAGGCTCGGTATCCACCAAAGCGTCTCAGTCTGTCTCAAGCTGTCTCAGGAGATGTACTCTGATAACCGATCAGATTTCGTTATTTAAACATCTCCTCTCGGCATAGCTTCGGTGCAAATGGATCAAGCGGACAGAAGAAGAGAATTTCTCATTTTCCCGCACTCGCGCGCCCCTTTCCTCGCACACTCGAACCGTTATTTGATTGACGAACCTGACTCAGACATAACTTGACTGATTTCGATCTCTCACAGCTAACATCTCCGCTATGTACAGCTTACATCTCCTCTCTGCTTTGGTGGAAAAAACCTGACAGCTTCGCGGCTAATCTCCTCTCGTCTCCTCTTAGTATTATAACTCAACTTGGATATATTTTTTTTTGAACTGACTCAATCCTAGTTATGTACTTTTTATAATAGGGGCACCAGACTACCGAAGACGTGCACTACTGGACGAAGGCCGCCCCCAAATATCTCCACGACGATCGGTCCTGCGCTGTCCTCTTTCAACGTATTCCGACCATCTTGACGTCGGTCCATCTCGTGGGCGGCCTACTAACACTGCCTCTTCCGGTACTATCGCGTCCGCACATTGACTCTGGTTTGATAGACCTATAATCTAGTACATATTTGATACACTAACGTAATGAGATGAGATGTATTATTATCTTCTAATTAAATAACGACACTTAAAACTAATCCTTGGTCAAATCATGCACGATCTAGAAGGGTTACGGATGAAGTGTTGTTTGATGTTTCATAATATATATTAGAGAAGTTTAGGCGCAAAGTTATCACCCGCCGTCGGGTGAAAGGAGTTAATTCAAATCACTTGATTAATCAACATTGACAAAATAAATTAATTTACAAGGTATACAGGTACCTTGTAACTTGATTTTTTTTAAGGAAAATAAAAGATGAGACGAGCAGGACATTCAGCTGACGGTAATTGATACGCCCTACCCATTACAATGCAGTGCCGCTCAGGATTCTTGTTAAACTCAAAAATTCTGAGCGTCACTACAATTGCGCTCGTCACCTTAGGACGTAAGATGTTAAGTCTCATTTGCTCAGTAATTTCACTAACTACGGTGCCCTTCACACCGAAACACAGCAATGTTTACACATTATTATTCCCAGCAGAAATAGGCGCCGTTGTGGTACCCATAATCTAGCCGGCTTCCTGTGCATAGGAGCCTCCCACTGGAAAATTATGATTGATATAATTTATGATGAATATACTCATAGCCATTATTTATATGATTATCTAGTTTTAGAATGTATGCACGCAGTAGTTAACGTGACAAATTAGGTAAATTAACAATATTCATCATAACAGTTATATTATATTAGATTTAGTATTTTTCGTAACACTTAGGCTTTTCCATAAACTCCTTCGCTAAAAATACTATACTCTTCTCTGCTGTGTAAAATAACCTAATACCTTGTGAAAGTAATTCAGATCCAAAAATGGCCAAAGTTAAGTGGGTATTTCTTTAAATTGTAATATTTGCACTGTTGTCCATATTCACCACAACTAGTGCCTGTTGCAAAGAGAAAATACCTCGTAGTGGCAGAGCAACCTGAAAAAGTGCTCCATATAGAGATTAGATGGAATGAAGGAATCGAGAAAGAATTTAAAATGGCAAACAAAATAAACAAAAGCCATTTCAAATAATATATAGATGGAGTCTGCAAAGTACCTGTGACATTACCCAACTGGTTTATTTGAACTTGAATTTTGAACGCAAAGATTTTTGTTGAAAGCAGGGTATACGAGTAAGTATACCAGATCTCTTAACACTGGCTTTCTGCGTAGCCGTATCTCCTGTGATTTTTTTATTTAAAATTTTATTTATTTTTCAATTCATACTTCAAGTCTTATGATAGCACAAAAGTTGATTGAGACATGAAATTTACTAATAAAACTAGCTGATACCCGCGACTTCGTCCGTGTACATACATACGTGCTTAACGTATAAGGTATCAACATGCCAAATTTTATTAAATTATGTGCGTAAGTACACAACAGTATACTACGCTATATAAGTAACTGTAGGTTTTTAACTGTCCCACGGGAACTCTTTAATTTACCGGGATAAAAATGATATAATATTATTTATTATCTGATATGTTGACGGGGGACGTAAGGGTAATAGAAAAAATCGGGACTTGTTTCTCTTCATACATCCCCCTTTCTCGATTTTGCTGATTACAGAAATTTGATCTCTATAGTTTTATTATAAGTAGATAGTTAATTTCTGAAAATAAAATATAACTAATTACTTTAACATTTACTAATTATTTAATTATATGGCATCATTTTCAATGTAAAAGTTTTCTGATGAATTTTATTTATGACACTTTTTATAATAAATAAATAAATAAAAATAGCCTTTATTGCAGCAACTACATTACATTTAAATATATTGCATAACTTAATTATTAAAAACTTTTCTTGCTGCGTGTCCCTCGACATAGGCCTCCTCTAAATTTTTCCAATTCGTTCTATCTCTGGCTAGACGAGTCCACATGCTTCCGACCAAGTTTCGGATGTCGTCCTCCCATCTTTTGGATTGCCTGCCTCTTTTTCTTTTTCCGTTTCTGGGGTACCAGTCCGTCACTTTTTTCGTCCATATTCCAGAATTGTCTCTGATCATATGGCCTGTCCATCGCCATTTTTGCTGTTTAATAATTTTGCTTACATTTTTAAATTTTATTTTTTCTTTTTATTTGACACTTTTTATACCAAACATTAAAATTTAAGTTACAATTTACAAACTTGGCTAATTAGACGGTACTCCGCCCGGGATGCGCGCTTACCATCAAAATAACGACGCAGTCCGTATACTTGTATTTTACAAATTAATTTTAACAACAAAGCTTTCTTCTATTTTAAAATTAACACAAAGACGCTCCGCTTCTTTCTTTATGTAAATAAAGTTGCTGTAAAGCAACATTTTAATTAACTTTGTAATAATTACGTCGTGAATATTTCTCATGGTTGCTTAGCGGGCAATGGAGAGGGCTATGCTCGGAGTTTCCCTACGAGATCGAATCAGAAATGAGGAGATCCGTAGGAGAACCAAGGACACTGACATAGCCCAAATGATTGCGAAACTGAAGTGGCAGTCGGCAGGGCACATAGCTCGGCGGACGGATGGACTTTGGGGCAGTAAGGTCCTCTAATGGCGACGACGTACCGGAAGGCGTAGTGTTGGTAGGACCGACGATCTGGTCAAGATTGCCGGAGTAGGTTGGATGAGGGTAGCGCAGGACCGATCGTCATGGCGAACTTTGGGGGAAGCCTTTGTCCAGCAGTGGACGTCTCTCGGCTGAAATGATGATGAATGATGAATATTTCTCATATCTTACTTTCTTCTGATATCTTCCTATTTTCAAATTCATTTAACACATTGCAATAAAATTTTAAATGAATACAAGAATATGTATACTTAAAATGTCACTTGCAAAGACAGTGACATCTGTTGAAATGAATTCGTTTTACCGAATGTTCTCTTTTTAAGAACTGACATTCAAATTCATCGCCACATGTTTTATGACTGTTTTTTAGAATCCAAAAACGTGGTAGTTAGTAATTTGCTACAGGAGCAGTATGCTGGCCATGTACCCAACTTAGGGGTTTCCACACCAAATTTAGGGGGGGAAAAAGTAGGATGGGATTTTTTTAGGGGTGTTATAGGGATTTTTATAACTTCAATTTTTTTTTTATTAAGCGAAATAAAGGTGTAATAGTATAGGTCCTGGGATAATCTAATCTGGAGAATTATATTCATTTTTATAGTGAATAAAATGAGATTATGATTTAAAAAAATCAGAATTTGCAGAAGATGATTTGTTATTTGAAGTATTAATTAAATAACTCTAAAAAATTATGTTTCTGAATGAAATTATTTATTGATTTTTTAAAATTAATGGTTCGTTTTATGATATTTTATTATTTTTATTGTATTATTTATTTACTACACATAGCAACTCATTTCATTGATCATCATCATTGTCATTACAGGAGACCTAATGCGACAGTGACAAACAAACAAGAATAATACATGCAAACAACAACCAAATTCATCTTAAATTATTCAAATAATAATAATAAAATTGCATTATATAATATATTATAAAACATATATTTCACTACAAATAAAACATTACATTATAAAATACAAATAACTTGAACATACAACTATTTACCATTACATACTACATATAACAATACCCTTGCGATTTCACTCTTTTTGTGGAGTTCTTTTAATGGCGAAGGGCTCTAGTTAATGGCGACTTTACCGACACATTTGTTTTCGCCATTGGAACGGATAGTTCTAGCGGATCGAGGCGCCTCCACACTCCAGTGCTCAGAGGAGCTGTTCGAGTTGATTCCAGCGACCGAATTCCCCAACCGTACATTACGTACAACGTACCACCCGCATCACGTTGACGTCTCGCATTTGCAAGAAATTTCTTGCCTCGCACAACCACTTTGTGGAATCAATTATTACCTGCTGCAGTTTTCCCGAACCGATACGACTTAGGGACCTTCAAGAAAAGAGCATACTCCCACCTTAAAGGCCGGTAACGCATCTCTTGGCACCTGATGTTGCGGATGTCCATTGGCGGTTGCCGCACCCGTCCCCCTCCCATGAGCCTCTTGCACGTTTATATATAGCCTCTCTTATATAAAAAAAACACGTACCGGTCCGGCACACAGAGACTCAAGCAGCACAGAACTCCCGGGTTGTGCTCCTTCCCGCGCAACAACTTCACCACATACAATTTATTAATTTGTACATTGTGTATTTATATTGCTAGAGGAGTCCCCTATTGTCTTATTAACTAGTTTAAATAATTTGGAACATATTCCAAACCAGAAACTAAACTATAAGACTGCACAATAGAAGCAGTGTTAATCAAATAATTACTTTGCCCAATAGGAGCAGAGCATACATTCATATATTTATTATGTAATTATCAAGATAATATTTTTTTAATTTCACTTTTATATTTTTAATTGTTATATCTTGTTTTAAAGATGTAGGAAGTTTATTTATTAGAAACCTTGTAATTTAGTTTATTTTTACCATATGTGATAATGTAGTGATCTGTACAGTTACATTATCGCCTATAGGTATTCTTTCATTTAAAAATCAATCCTGACAGATTTCCTAGACTATAATTTGTCACATTTTCTATATGATTCTTAATAATATAGAATAGATATAGATAATAATATATAATACTAATAAGCTTGTTTACAATTCGTGAATTTTTTACCAAACAAGGATTTTATACTTTGACTATATGAACTTATAATATTATGTTATGAAAACTTAAATTTCATTCATTCACATACTTTTGAGAATAATAAAATAAATAACAGCTTTATTAAAGTTATTTAGCAATTTTTATGTTGTTTAGTAAATGTTGTATCGTGTTATATATCTTATTAAATATTATGTTTTTAAATAGTATTACAAAAATTCAAGTATCCTAAAGATACATTTATTTTTTGTTACTATAGTGATTGGTATAATTTAATTTGTACTAAAAAATTATAACAAAGTGCAGCCCTAACAAAATACAAAAAAAAAACTTATACTAATTAATCGAAGTTGCGAGTTTCAAAAGCGATGTATAGTATACTTTTTCGGTTTCTTGAAAATATTCAAATGATTTGAGTCTTCTTTAGTGTCAATTCCGCCAATATTTGTCATTAAACAATTCGACACGTGTTTCGCCTCTACACGAGGCATCCTCGGGATATGTTGAGTCGCTAAAATCTGGCACGAGACTGAATTGTTTAAAGACAAATATTGGTGGAATTAACACTAAAGAAAACTCTATTCATTTGAATAATTATGGATTTCCGCAAAGTAACGCCTTCTTCAATAAATTTTCTTGAAAATAGTTCTACTTGTATATAATTTAAGAAAGAAATCAGTTAATCAGTATATATTATGTCGCCATACACAGTAAATCACGCTGCAGGTTGCAAAAGTTTTCCAATTTAACTCTTTTCAACATTTAGTATTAGTTAACACAGTTCGAAAATTTTAGGCCCACTTACCTACTTACAATATAAAAGGCTACAACTACTTACTAAACATTAACGCTGAATGAATAGACACGAAAATCTTTTCAGAAGCTGCTTTCAGTGATGAACGTGAATACCTTGTAAGCTTTTTATCATTTTGTTTCTTACCTCAGTTTGTCTTCTGACTTGACAGGAGGGATTAAAGATTAAATATCGCGAAAGCTTTCATCGTGGTAGGGTGCTCAACATAAATAACATCGAAAAGACAATCGTACAAAGCGACACTAAGAAAAGGAAAAGATTTATACTCCACTGATCTAAGCAACGAACGATTGTTTTAAGTTAATAAATGAATTCCGAATATACTTAGTTTAGACATAAATACTGTTACATTAAAAAATAAGCAAGGATTACATTTGGATTTAAAATCTGTCATTTTTATAAATTATGAGTGTTCATTGAGTTTTCTCATTTTGGCGCCAATACATTGTACAATATTTTGCGATATTAAAATGGAGTGGGGTGATAAAGAGAACCGAATTGCTGTGATTGCATTACACAAAGTAGGTATGGTGCCAAATGCAATTTTTAAAACTCTCCATACGCTTGGTATTAGTGAAATATTTGTGGGTGTATTACCGGGCTATTTAAAGGTACAATGAAACTCCCTCTGTTTGTGACAGAAAAAGATCTAACCGTCTAAGTTTTGTTCGTTTCGAAGAAGTTGTTAGAAGAAAACATGTCCGAAAGCAAAATATTTTATCTCGGGAGATGAAGATAGTAACTACAACAAGGTGGTAAAAACAAAACAACTACTGAAGCGTGAACAAATAAAATGACCGTATTTATGCTCAAAGCTCTAAGGAAGCTTCCCAATTAGTCGACTTAGTGCAACGAGGGCACTATCCGACTTCAGTGATGGTTTTGTGGGGTATTAGCTAAGAAGGAGAGACTGAGCCATACTTATGTGAAAAAGGTATCAAAACATCGGCACAAGTGTATCAAGGTACCATTCTTGAGAATGTAGTGAAGGCCCTTAATAACACTTTGTTCAATAACCAATAATGGTACTTCCAGTAAGACCCGGCGCGGGGTCATGAAGCCCGGTCTACGCAGTTTTGGTTGGAATCGAAGGTTTCAAGCTTCATCATAGCTGAAATCTTGTCGTCGTCTAGTCCCGATCTTAATCCGCCAGATTATGATTTATCAGAGTACGGCTTGCTCTGGACGCCATGATAATTTGGAGTCCCTAAACCAATTAGTACGATTAGCAATGAAGAATATTCCTATAGAAAGAGTGCGTGCTTCTATTGACAAGTCGCCTCAATGTTTAAAGGACTGTATTGTATCCATTGGAGACCACTTCGAATAACCTTTTTTTAAAAGTAATAAGTGTTATTTGCAATAGAAAATTTGCTTGAAAATCACCAAAAATCAAAATTAAAAAAAGCAAAACAGAAAAAAAAGAGACACTAATCTTGGTTCAAAACTAAAAATTAAACCCAAATTTGACTTAGGTAATGGTTTATCCAAAATCAATTTTTATGTACAGATTTTCCGGGGATTCTATCGATATCCAAAGATGAAATTAATATTATTTTTACAGAGATTTTTTTACAAATCAGAAAAATATTGAGAAGCAAACTATTGTAGTAAGTAATTAAACAAAAGTTGTATAATGAAGTTTAAATTTTATTGTTTGAGGAAAATTTGTTCCAATATCGTTAGCTCTCCGATCACGTCTTCATACTGTTTGTATTTGGTGAGGATATTTCTGGAGCACCTGTGATTATTATATTAGAAGTCTTGACATGGGGATCAGCTTAGCGAAACTCTCTAAGAAAAAAGCAATTCACTCGATTGTATGAAACGTGCAGTCCTTAATAGATTGACAGATGGCGGCTATAATCTTGTAAAATACGAAGATAGCCGAAATACACTACGTTATAAGCAACTTTTCGCTTTCAAACTTAATCAGATTATAATTCGTCGCCAATCACCATACTATAATTACTACCATTTCAAACCAATGTCAAATCACTGCACGTTTCATCATCATTTCAGCCGGAAGACGTCCACTGCTGGACAAAGGCCTCCCCCAAAGATCTCCACGACGATCGGTCCTGCGCTGCCCTCATCCAACCTACTCCGGCAATCTTGACCAGATCGTCGATCCATCTTGTGGGGGGCCTACCAACACTACGCCTTCCGGTACGTGGTCGCCATTCGAGGACCTTACTGCCCCAACGGCCATCTGTCCACCGAGCTGTGCCCTGCCCACTGCCACTTTAGTTTCGCAATCATTTCATACTAAACGTACGCATGTTTCATACTAAAATAAATTTCAACTTTTACTTCGGCATTCCCGCCTCTTATTACGTAGTATTTACATCCTCTTTGGTGGAGATTATTCAAATAATAGAATTACATCGAATTCGTGCGGCATTAAGTGAAACTTAGAATGTTCTTTTTAGTTAATTTTAAGTGATTATTTTTTATCGCCGTCATACCAAAATCTGGAGCTCAATATAAGGAACATGATCTAATCTGCCAAAACAATCACGCTTGTAAACTGCCGTATTTCATATTAAATCGTGCATTTGGGAGTTATAAAATGTAAACCAAAAATATAATATAAATGTTATTATAACATTAGCATTTAAAACTGCGATTTGTTGGATTGTCAGATTTTGTTACGTAACTTTTATGTTGTTATTACGTAACGTTTACCTTTAACTTTACCATCAGAAGAGCCTCAAGAATAAATTTTTCATAATTAGTATTAAATACAATCTATATTTGCTCAGTTATTTTCACGAAATATTTTAGCTAGTTGAATAACAGATTTTGAATAAAATTTAACTCACTAAACATTTCTGAATAATATTGAATTACAAAAATTCACCGATCTCAGTGCAATAGAAATTAGTGTCAGTCTCGTGCCAGAGTTTAGCGAATCAACATCTCCTGAAGATGCCTCGTGTAAAGGAGAAACAAGTCGAATTGCTTAAGAACAAATATTGGTGGAATTAATACTACAGAAAAATCAAAATACTTGGATAATTATGGATTTCCGTAAATAACGCCTACTTCAATAAATTTTCTTAAAGTGTAATTATCATCTTAAGATAATTACACTTTTTGACATTCATAAGTGTCATTTCCGTGACCTACATGATAAATTAATAAAGTGTTTTTGAATTTTGAATTTGAAGAAACCTCTCTTCCCACCTATTTCTAGTCTGAACTGAGTATGTGCTAACAATCATTGTCACTGTCATTAACCGTGTGACATTGAGTGCAATATAAGGAATGCACATTACAGATGGACGGAAGGGCATTCCTGTCTCGGCCACCGCGCCGAGTAGTCAACTTCAAGCGCCTGTGCTTACTCCGCTACGCCGCCAAGCTACGCTCAGTGCTATGCTACGTAGCTTTGCTTCGTGTGCTACAAGATATTTTACATCAAGTTCGACTGATTACCGCGAATCGTTCCAGCCCGCTGCTTGTTTTTCTGCCATTTTTTATGTAGTGAGTGAGTTGCGTGTCATCGCGGTTGAGCTGAAGGATACCGAACGGTGACAACTCACTCAGCTAACGTTGACCCGGTGCTTAGACCAGGAGGCCTGATAGAAACCGGACGACCCGATCCCATTGCATTTGGGCTTTCCCAAGGGTGACGGTTTGCGGCTATAACCAATAGGGATAGCCGCGTCCCTTCCGACCCCCAATGCTCCCTGCCCTCGGCGAGGAGGCTCTTCTACAATGGATTCGTCACAGGATCGTCATAGACTCTTTGCTAATTTCATAGAAACTCTAAAATCCCATAATTTCCCAATTGACGAGAGGCTTATCCTCTCGGCCATCCCGACCAGCGAGGTACTCGCTGCCTTCCCCGCCCGTCCGCTATTGAGCCCTTCGCTCACGATGTTGTTCCCGCGGATATGGAACTCACACACTCCGCCTCCTGAGGCTGCAAGCGGCCAGTCTAATCCTCCTCAAAGGACTCTGACAACAGAATCGTCACCAGCTCCACTATATACACCTCCCTTCACCCTTCTGGAGAACCTTTTCAACCGGTTCAATCCAGAAAGAAGCGCCAGTCCAAGCGCTCAGCAACCTCCACGGAGAACATACTCTCCGCCCCAGCCCCAGTCCCTCTAATGTCCCTTGACATTAGTTTGCCCCCGGGCTCTGTCCCCTCATCTATGAAACCGGCAACACGCTGCGTCTATCTTCATTCGAGATAAGGCAAATTGGACATATGTCGCCCAGCTCTGCGCCGGCATAAAGGTGACTTTCTTTGACGTCGGCAAGGCTTTTAACAAAGTCTGGCACGAAGGTCTAATATACAAACTCCACTCTCTAGGCCTCCCATCCCGATTAGTCCTCATAGTGGCTTCTGATCTCCACAACCGTACCTTTCGGTTCAGACACGAAGGTATCGTCTCCTCCGCTCGCATGCTCACGGCCGGGGTACCACAGGGCTCAGTGCTCTCTCCGCTTCTATACATATCGTATACCAACGATATTCCCATCCCTAGTAATGGAGATGAACTCTCTCTCTTCCGATAATACCGCTCTCTACGTCCAGTCCTGTCAGATATCTTCAGTCCTCTCCAGGCTCCAACGCTCAGCTAATGAGCTAGGTGACTGGTTTAGGAAATGAAGAAGTCATATACAATTAAAATAAGGGATCATTCCAATAATGTTCGTACGTCACTATTATATTTGGCTGTTAACATTAGAACTCTTTAATATTTTGTAAATTTCATTAATTATGGTCGTTATCTATCTAGTCACCATACGTGAAATGCTATATTAAATAAACATAATTTTATCACTGATAAGTTCCGGTTGTTATTTGTGGTTTTACAACATTATGATCATCTTTTCCACATGATACCTGTTATAAGTAACTGGTTGATTTGTTGTTGTGTTTTCAATATTATATGTAGCCATAAAATTCAAATTCAAATTCATATTCAAAAACACTTTATTCATGTAGGTCACGGACATGACATTTATGAATGTCAAAAAAACTGCTACTTTACTGCTACTTCGTAAAGGGTTGAGCTAATGAGAAGAAGTAGCAAGAAACTCATTGCCACTCTTTTAAGTCAAGATGTACATTTTAATTGTTTTACAAACCATTTCAATTACAAAATATGCAAAGTGACGCAACAAAAATACTCAAATGTCAAAAACTGAAAGGCTATCACAAGTAAGTCAAAAAAAAAAAAAAAAGGAAATTAATACTTATAAACACAAGAGTTATTGAGTATAGTAGATGCATCAATCCACACATACCGTAAATAAATAGAGGCATTATGTGAGCATTTCACAAAATAAAATATATAATAACTTTAACTTTAAAGGAAATAATAATAATAAAAAATACATCAAGTAGACCTCCTGGTAACAAGACCATTCAGCCACCACGAGTAGCACCCGTTCACGAGCATGACCAGCCATCGCCTCCCTAGAACATATTTTAGGGACGGGATCGACCCGCCTCACGTCGCCGCAACAAGAAGAAGCATTTAAGTGAACATGACGATACCTGTCACGAGAAATCTACCGAATAACAAAACAATTCAAGTTCATCTACATATTATGCAATACTTACTAAATGCCTCTACCTACAATTTTGTTTCAAATTACATCTCATGATAATTATTATTATTCTTATTAAAATTGATTAAAAACAGAAACAATATTAATATTTAAATTATATTATAACTATAATGACATTTATAAAACTAAGACAGACATGTAACAGCCCAGCAGCTCAGTAAAAATGGGAGGTATTAAGTCAATAAAAATAATTGATATAATCAATTCAAAACGAAACCAAATCAAAATCACTTTATTCATGTAGAACAAGGAAAAGATATTTATGAAGGTTTTCTTTTTTTTTTACATTTACTCCCATTTCGGAAAAGGTTGAGCTTTAATATGAAGTGTAAAGAAACTTATTGCTACTCTTTTAAATCAACAATTACAGCTATAAAACCATTTCACTTAAAATATATTATGTAAAGAGATCCTTCAAAAATAGTCAAACGTCAAATATTCAATGCCTTACATAAAAACACGAAGTAGAGCTATTCCTAGTTTAACAGTTTCTATCCTTATCTTACCTTTGTCACTACAGAATTACATGACATTGAGAAGTAATTTTAAATTGGAGTTAATTTACACTGCGTTTATTAGTAATACAGATAATGCATATCGTCAAGTTTATAAAGCATGAAATTAAGAGGACCTATGAATATGAGACAATCTCAGTTGTCAAGTACATTAAATCGAAACATTACTCTGGCAAACAAACAGACTGTAATAATTATACACTCATCTGCTTTTACAAATATTCGACATAAATTCCTGTACCGGTATAATTATTATCTACAATATCATATTTCTGAGAACCTTTGTCTGGGATAGATATAGATTTATGATTATGTTATATGATAAAAAAACTAGCTGGATTTACCTTTAATTATCTCACTGTTTGCAGTCAAGTCCTCAAATGGCAACCACGTACCGGAAGACGCAGTGTTGGTAACTCAGTAGTAAGATAGATAGATCGACACTTTATTGCACATCATACAGAATTAAAAACAAAAATTTATAAAAAAATGCGACCGCGAAAGACTGCGATGGGCGGTCTTATCGCTTGAAGCGATCTCTTCCAGACAACCCAAAAAGATACAGGATACACTATGTTATTATAAAAGGTTTTTTTTTTTATGGAATTGAAGGACAAACGCGCGTACGGGTCACCTGTTGTTAAGTGATCACCGCCGCCCACAATCTCTTGCAACACCAGAGGAATCACAGGATCGTTGCCGGCCTTTAAGGAAGGTGTACGCGCTTTTTTTGAAGTTACCCATGTCGTATCGTCCCTGAAACACCGCACAAGGAAGCTCATTCCACAGCTTTGTAGTACGTGGAAGAAAGCTCCTTGAAAACCGCACTGTGGAGGACCGCCACACATCCAGATGGTGAGGATGATATCCTAACTTGTGGCGTGTCGTGCGAAGGTGGAATTCGGCGGCAGGAATCAGGTTAAACAGCTCTTCGGAACACTCCCCGTGATAAATGCGGTAGACGACACACAATGAAGCGACGTCTCTACGCAACGCCAAGTGATCCAGCCGTTCACAGAGCACTGGGTCCCCGACAATTCGAGCTGCTCTGCGTTGCACGCGGTCAAATTGATCGAGCTGATACTGGGGTGCGCCAGACCAGAGATGACAGCAATACTCCATGTGTGCCTGGACCTGCGCTTTGTAGTGCGCTAGTATGTGGGCCGGCTTGAAGTATTGCCGTGCTCTATTAATGACGCCCAGTTTCTTTGAAGCCAATTTGGCTTTGCCTTCCAGATGACCACGAAATTGGCAATCGCTCGAGATTTTGAGACCCAGTATTCCGATACTAGGCGCGGCTTTAAGAGAAGTGTTCTCGAAGAGCGGTGATACGACAAATGGGGTTTTTTTAGTGGTAAACGCGCAAACTTGAGTCTTCTGGGGGTTAATATGGACAAGGTTCAATTTTCCCCATTCCGCGACCTTCTCAAGAGAGGACTCGATAGAAGACACAAGTTTCTCCCGGTACTGGTTGACGATTTCCCGAGAGAGACCTGCATGGCCAGTGTATACGGCATCACCAGTGCTATCGTCTGCAAAGCAATGAATGTTGGAGGTGTCCAACATATCATTGATATGCAGAAGAAACAGCGTGGGAGACAGCACACAGCCTTGGGGCACTCCAGCATTCACGGGCTTCGGGTTCGAGCAATATCCGTCGACAACGACCTGTATGCTGCGCCCAGTGAGGAAGCTGGAGGTCCATTTGCACAAGCTCTCGGGAAGCCCAAATGATGGAAGTTTGGAAAGGAGCGCCTTGTGCCATACACGATCAAAGGCCTTCGCTATATCCAGGCTAACTGCCAGGCCTTCCCGCTTGCTTTCAATAGCCGCTGCCCATCTATGTGTTAGGTATACCAGAAGATCACCTGCCGACCTACCATGGCGAAACCCGTATTGTCGGTCGTTGATCAACTGGTGACCCTCTAGATATACCAAGAGCTGACGGCTAATTATGCTCTCCATGATTTTGGAGAGCAGGGAGATAATCGCAATAGGCCTGTAGTTTGCCGGATCCGAACTGTCTCTTTTTTTTTGGATCGGATGGACAAGGGCTGACTTCCATGAGTCAGGGACTACGCCTTTAGAATAAGAGTGCCGGAATAAACGCGTTAGCACCGGCGTCAACTCAGGGGCACACGTTCTAAGCACGATTGGAGAAATACCATCCGGCCCGATCGACTTCCTGACGTCCAACGAAAACAGAGCTCGCCAAACAGTTTTCTGTCTGAACAGTACTTCAGGCATAGAGCTCTGACACCACGGGATGGTCGGCGGTGTTCTTCCGTTGTCGTCAAGAGTCGAGTTGGAGGCGAAAAGAGTGCACAAGAGATCGGCTTTCTCTTTTGCCATATGGGCCAGGGTGTCATTCCTCATGTGCAACGGCGGCATGGACGGCTGGTTGAAGTTACCAAGAGCAGCAGCTTTCGACAACGACCAGAACTTGCGTGTTCCGGTCGGGTAACTGGAAAGCTGCTCGCCGATTTTGACGACGTGTTTTGACTTTGCACGGGCGATTTGCCGCTTAAAAAATCTGGAGGCACGGTTGTATTTCCTCTTAAGAACTGTGCAGTTCGGATTTTTTTTTGCCCAGCGCCGCAACCCAAGTTCGATACGCCTGTTTTTTGCAGTCAGATGCTGCTTTAACAGACGCATCGAACCAGGGCTGTGATCTGCCACCAAGAGGGGCGTCGACAAAGACCTGGTAACCATCGGGATATGTAGTCAGCAAAAGATCCAATAAGGACGGCATGTGGCTATCCACATCCGGGAGCCGCGTTGGCGACTCAACCAATTGGGACAGACCATACGCCAATACAAAATTATGCACAGATTGCTTGGTAAAGGTCTCTTGAATTTAGCGTATGTAAACATTCCTTTATTTAATTTTAGTTAAATAATAATAACATTAATATTACATTCATTCTTATGTTTAATCAAAAAAATAAAACAAATAATAATACCTATATATTATAATAAAAATAAATAGAAAATAATATAAGTAAATAAATACAATAGCTTCAAATTGATAATATTCTCATCTCTTAAACATCTCTTGAAATGGTGTTTGGAAAGCATTAATGTGAAAGAATTTAAGTTTTGAGCACGCATAATATAGAGTGGTAAACTAGTCCACAAATTCACTGCAAATTCTCATAACATAAAATATTATGAGAATGACAGTGTAAGATGAGATTGTTGGATCTGATAGATTTAGTTAAGGTAAAACCATCTTTTAGATATGAAGGAGACAAATGTTGGAATAAAATATAGAACAGCATATGAAGGATATGCGGCATATGGTTTCGGCGAAAGTGGATTGGCAACCACTTGAACTTCATACAATAATCGGAAATGTGGTCTTATTAACGTAGACCAAATAAAAGCTTGAGTATTTCTTTGTAACTGTTCTTTCTTAAATTGTTGTACACACTCTTCCCACCAGCGACAGGATGCACATTAAATAAAATTTTATCTTTTTAACATCTAACCTTCACAATCCAATAAGTGCTCACGACGCTCGAGTAAATTCCTATTTAGAATCTTGGGTTCCCCTACCATTATATAAATTGACATTATTTTGTCAAATGCTTGTCACTCTGTCAGGTGATCCATCAGATAACTATGATATTTGCTACTAGATCCGTCCTATAATTTAAATGCCCTTACCTGCTATATAACACTATATATACATTGTGAAACGCAAATGATATCGATACTTAATAGATAAGTAGCAAGTAGCCTATTCGTAACTTTACTTAGACATTGGGAAACATCCTCTTAGCAATTCGGTTTGCTTAATTCGGTGAGAAGTAAGAATAAAAAATGGTTGCCAGATCTCCGTCAGCTGCTACTTCAGGGTTTCCAGTAACCTGTAAAAATAACAATAATATACTTACTATAATTGTTACTCATATACAGTCAACAGTCACCTGTTTTTTATTGACTGTTTACGATAATTTATGATTGTTACTTTATAAATGGTTATAGCAGACTTTGCCATGATTCATTTTATTACTTTCTTTACTAAATCTACTGTTAATTGTTCAGAAGAAGTACTGAATGTTCACTTTTAAATCATGAGTATTTTACAATAGCTGTAATATACATAATCGTTTGTAAGAAATATATGAATCATATTCCGAGCTAAAGATTGTTTTAAATTACAAATATTTCATAAATTGTAATCAAAAATAAGACAATTTATAAAATATATAATTTTTCTTCTACTGGATGCATCAAACTTCACTGAACACACTTGACTTAAAAAAGTGTGTGTGTCAGCTCCGACGCACGACTGGAGTTTACTGCTCAAGAACGATAGTCTTTGAACAAGTACTAAACAAAATCAAGTCTAATGGAGTCGGTTACAAACATGCATACAGCAGAAGCTAATAAAAGAGTATTAATTAAAAAAAAATATATAGATTTAAAAAAAATAATAATAGGTCAGGTTTAAAATTGTATATTTGGCGTGAAATGCGCTATATATACTCTCCATATTAAATTAAACATATAATCATGTACATAGCTCATATAAATTTGTATCAACTATATTGATAATTCAATTTTAAATAAATACAAAGCACACATGTTTATCTATACAATACCTGTCATATTAATGTATGAAATGTAACATATTTAGTACCCACGTGCTTATCAGATTTTCCGGCACTAGTATTTACACCACTTTCTTCCATAGTTTATAGAATTTCCACTTAACTTTATGAAAGTATAATAATAAATCAATTTCAATAATATAATAAAGCTTCAAAATACAAGAAAGTGAAAGGTGCGCGAGAAATGATGCGCACCAAAAACGTTACTATGACATTTTGATGAGCAGATTTTACTATCCATATTTTTCTCATACCGGGCGCCTTATATGGAAATCGATTCTTAAGGAGTAAACTCCAAAAACTTAACTTGTATTATTTGCAAAGTGAGTATATTAAAAATTACAAAATGCTGCCCAAAGTTACTATTACACGCGCAGGTAAAAAGCTAGTATAATATAAAGTAACGTAAAACCATTGACATACTTTTACACTAATTTACTTCACTCAATCTAGGCATATGCTAGGGGTGCAAGACAACGACATATTTAATACAATATTCTTACTTAAACATACATAAATGTTTATAAACATCCATGGCTCAGTAACAAACATCCTTAACCATCATAAAAAAATTTGCACTTACTGCGAGTCGATCCTGGAGAGCTCAGTAGGCAGGGTCACTATCCACTAGCCTGTATGGGTCAATTATGAAATATAATAAAAGAAAGGAATATAAAATACGATGCAATTTTGTTCTTAGTAGCTTGAGCACTTACTGTAGTCGTCAGAACTAATATAAGCAATATGAAGTGTAACAGGAAGTAATAACTGAAGTAGTACAGTCGAGGATACAAGTCAGCATTGGTTTATAAATCAGAATGGCCCGAGGTAACAGTCCTCATTTAAACTGAGACTCAGAGAGCTATTGTTTCTGAACATCGATGAAAGTTGCTTACTGTATTAATGTTCTAATAAAGAGAAAATATCCTCAAACTAACTAATATTATAAAATGCAAATGCGAGTTTGTTTGTTACTGAAGGATTAAACAAATAAAATGCTTGAAAATACTCAATACTTGTTTTATTAAATTACTACAGAGACAAACAGGGCGGGATTTTATAGCGGGAAAATAATGACAGAGCGTAGCGTAGTGACACTTCAGTTTTGACAGCTGGGTGACATGGTGACGTGTTCTTTATTTCAATCAATTCATTCAACAATCACGCTTTCACGCCTAAACTACTTAACCTATCATCATGGTACTTTGTACACATATTCAAATGATTTGAGTTTTCTTTAGTGTTAATTCCGCCAACATTTGTCTTTAAACAAATCGACACGTGTTTCGCCTCTACACGAGGCATCCTCAGGACGAGTTGTCTCGCCAAAATCTGGCACGAGACTCAAATTTACTATTATTTATTTTATACTCCTGAGTATAATATTTGCTAATCAATTGAGTATAGTGTTTATCAAGCTGTATTAAAATTATATAATTATAAATAAATGAAGAAAAATAAATCAAAATTTAATTAAAGATTGTTAAAGAAATTTAACAGCGTGTTTATTAATTTTATTTAATGAACAGTTTAATTATTATCCTATAAATAATGTTTTCTTTAGATCTCTTTTGTTATATTTATTTAAAAGAAGTTAAATAATTGTTATTGAGAAAGAAAATTATGAAGTCTTTTTACAATGATAATAAATAGAGAGTCTAATACTAATTATAATTATAAAGCCTTAGTTCTAGATATTGACAGGTTTTTTAAGTCTTATTTTAATGATACACTTATAACTTTATTTTATAAGTAAAACGCATAATTAGTAATATCTGAGTCTGCCAAAGATCAATGGCAAGAAGTATGCTGAACGTGAATCATCAGTTAGAGAACGGAATTCTTTAATAAAAAGATATTAGTGTAAATAAATTACTAACGTCACATACACAATACTTAAGAACAAATAGGACACACATTAATAGGAGCCGAGATATCGAGCAAAGCTGCAATAAGAGGTACCCTACAATCAAACCGGAGACGGGAGGATTATGTAAAAAAAAGTCACAGACAACTTATGATGGACAATAATTGTAATGATAAGAGGAGACTAGAAAAAGTTGAAAGAGATTGAGGATTGATTGAGATTCTAGATAATGGGTACCACAACCGCGCCTCTTTCTGCCGTGAAGCAGTAATGTGTAAACATTATTGTGTTTCAGTCTGATAGGCGCCGTACTGGGGAAATGAGACTTAACATTTTGTCTTAGGGTGACGAGCGCATTTGTAGTGCCACTCAGAATTATTTGGGTTTTTCAAGAATCCTGAGTGGCACTGCATTGTAATGGGCAAGGCGTATCAGTTACCATAAACTGAACGTCCTGCTCGTCCCATCCCATTATTATTAAAACAAAACTACTGAAGAACAAATTCACAGGGTTTATGTAACATCTATTTAGCCATAAATTATTATTATAAGGAAATCAAATTACATAGGAAGCAATAGCAAGCGGGAACTTCATGAATAAAATTATCATTTTGTGGAATTGATTCTGGAAATCAGTAATAACAATAATATTAACTTACATAATATTTTACTAAGATTCTCTATCTAAAGTGTATATGAGATTTATATATTATGTGGAGCAAAATTTACCAAAGTTATTTTAATTATTAATTTTTGAAAATAGAAAATAAGTGGAATAATGAATTTGTTACTTTTGATAATGTTACCTTGAATTATTTATACATCTAGATAGACTATCACAGCTGTGAAAATGTCAAAAAAAATGAATTTCGAACTAACCTCTATTTGAGCAATTCACGCACACAGTGCTATGCAAATAGCGACTATAAGACCTAGCTTGTCACATACACTTAACGAATATTTCTGGCCTGTTTATATCGGTTGTCTAACAGCAAAAGACTCTATCTATTAGTCCTAATGGTCATAAATGGTCGTGTGATACGTGGTCGCCATTCGAGGGACTTTACTGCCCCAACGGCCATCTGTCCGTCGAACTGTGTGCCCTGCCCACTGCCACTTCAGTTTTGCAATCAATTGGGCTATGTCGGTAACTTTGATTCTCCTACGGATCTCCACATTTCTGATTCGATCTCGCAGGGAAACTCCGAGCTTGAGCCACTCCATTGCCCTCTGAGCGACCATGAGCCTTCTCATAAGTAAACAATCATAAGAAATAAAAATTTACTACAAATTATCGTACTTTTCAGCATTATACAATTAATGCTGCAATAAGTTTAATCTCTGTAAATAGCACCCCGCTGACACAAAGTGATATAAATAGTATTGTGTTGACATTGCGTGCTGTCGAGTTACGGAGTGTACTGAGTTACGATACGGATTCTACAAATTAAATTCGAGTTGATATTTTCCTGGACTGTGTATCATTTAAATAGTTTTATGGTCTTTTGTTAACCTAAATAATTGACTACTCATTAGATGTCACCCGCAAATTGGTGACGTGAAATGTTCTCGTTGTAGACACTGCAACATACACTGCCAGCTGTTTTATAACTTCTTTTATCGGACAGTATAAAAGGTGACGTGGGATTGGTAGGTGTTATTACATTTTTGCTTTGTTGATTTTGTCGGTCATTTTAACATGTATCTTACATTTATCTGTTCATATGAATGCACAAAAAAGCATTAAGAAAGTATTGGCCTTAAGAGCTAGACTGCAAACTTGAATTCCTTTTTTTGCAAAATAAAAACAATAATATTTTAATTGGGTTGATTACTATGTCTATGCCTTACGGCCTAAAATTACAGTATTAAACACTAACACTATTGAATAGTAGTTAATAATAATTTTGATTTACGACAGTAATTTTAAATTTACGAAAATTTTTATACAGTTACTTTGATTTTCTTATAATATTATATTCCCAGTTTTTTCTTGTGTTTCACTTCCTTCTATAGTCTATGATTTTTTCTGCATATTTAAAATAATCAATACTAGTCCAAACATAAATTAGTTTGTAAATTTGACAATTATATTAATCGTGCCTTTCTTTATGTTATTTTACTTATTTTTTCTTTTAAGATTTTCGAAAACTTACAGCTAGGTACATATTTACATACACTTACATAAGTACAAGTTTTATTATTTATTAAAGGAAAGGGCTTATAATGATAACTTCTAATTTCGTCATCATCAGGTTTTACAGCACGAACTGTGAAAGTTTTAATGAATTCTGAGATGAGACGTAGCCGATGCCAGTAATTGTCCCCAAAGCTATGCAACTCAACTAAATACCTCGATCTTATTAGAAGAGAGATTTATTTAGAATTGAGATATTTTTCTAAACATAAAGAAATAATTTGTTCTGTTTTTAAAGTGGTAACCTATACTTCTGGGGGTTAACTTTTTTACACAAATAAAATTTGAAAACAAAATTTTATGAACGATGCGGGACTCAAACCCGCGAACTCTCGCGTTCCGTGCGTCGTTCAAAAGATTTTATTTTCAAATTTTATTTGTGTATTAAGAAATAAATTAACATTTATAAAATATTTTGTTATATAATAATTGAATAGTAATTTACGTAGTAGTTCATTAAAAAAATTATAATGCAACATGAGAGAGAGAAAAATTCGTGTGGATAGATTAGCAAAAGTGAAAATTTACAAACCTGCAAACAATGGCATTTTCATAAATTCCTAGTTCAAAAAGTTTTATTATATAAAATGAAATAAGCTTAGATTATGGATTGGCAATAGCTTTTTTATTACGGCAACTATGCTGCTAAGATGCTTGTGTGCATGGCATCTTGACAATCAATGGCATCTTTCAAATTTTGTAACATACGTGTTATTCTACACTGAATAAATAAAATACAAAATACTTACTGATGATTCACGATTTGACGCATGGACCAGCGATAGCATAATAAATATATAATTGTTCGCTCTTAAATACAGGAAAAATCAATCTGGGCATACATATTCATCGCAAACCCACATATTTTGCAAACATTTTTTATTACCTGCTTAACCTTTATGTAACTTTTCCACACCCCACTCAAGTAAACACAATTTAATAAAAGTTGTTTTTCTAGTTAGAAATATATTCGGCTCCTTCGATATATTTCAGTAAGTTTTAAGCTTTGCTTAAAACTTACTTAAATTAAAGCTTTACTTAAATTAACTCCATTCAAAATTGTGAAGCTCTTGTCGTTGTCCATTTATGAAAAAATTAATGCGCTTTAGATCAGTAAGTAATTAAATTTACAAGCGCGCAATACAGTTTCGAGAGATCACCGCCGCCCACATTGTCTTGCAACACCAGAGGAATCACAAGAGTGTTGCCGGCCTTTAAGGAAGGTGTACGCGCTTTTTTTTGAAGGTACCCATGTCGTATCATCCCGGAACAAACGTTCGCGACCTTCTCAAGAGAGGACTTGATAGAAGACACAAGTTTCTCCCGGAACTGGTTGACGATTTCCCGAGAGAGACCTGCATAGCAATTTATGTTGGCGGTGTCCATCATATCATTGAATTTGAATTAAATTACAGATAAAATTAAATTATGTCATATTTACAAATTAAAAGATTATTTTATTTCTATACATCATTAAAATATGATGTTTAATATATCAATAACTTGTTATAGGTAACAAATTAACAACAGTCATAGGCAACGTAAAATATTTAATTATAGCTTTTCCTAATGCGAATAAAGGAAGCAAATATTAATTATTGTATATCTCTGACTCCAACTCTCGGCCTACACTTTGTTATTGTGAGTAGTAAAATTATTAGCCAAACACACATTATTATAAAAGAAATTCGTGGTCAAATATGGTTCGGGTTGTTTACCGCATAGCCAAATCAAGATACATTTATTAAAAAATATCGCACTGTACTCTATGCTCGCTCAGTAAGTATCCGGCTATTAATATACAAATAACAAAATAAAAATATAGAATAAGAAAATGTAGTGACTTTATGAATTGTTTTCTGTTTATACCTATTTTATTTGGCCAACTCGGGGCAGTACGTACGCAGGCGGCTGTACTCAATAGAGCTCTCTTGTGCCTTAATTTGACTTGGATCTTAATTGATAAGATGTACTCTAAAGCTGAAGAGCTTAGATCAAACCGATAGCTGAAGGTTGCGATTAATTCATATCCTCTACTCATCCCAATAGCCTGGCAGAATCATAAAAAAAGATGCTTAACGAAGTCAAACGACGCCAGGTCATAGAATATTCTATAGTACAACGAGATCTAAACTCACAAAGCTAATTAGTGAATTAAATAGACTGCCGACGGCGCTCTTATTATTTCTCTTTCACTGCGATGAATAATTGTGTGCAAATTAACAGTGACAACTCATTCTGTCAGGCAAGGCTTTCTCATAGTGTCGTATTTTACTTCCATCCTTTGTGTGTTACTCAGATTATTGTAATTAAGATACACTATAATTGTAATGTTTCTAGTTTGTTACTAGTGTATTCAATTATCAATCACTAACTGTTTTGTAGATGTCTAATTCAGACAAGAAATTAATCTAACAAAATTACAAATGTAGAAATTGAGCTAATATTTACCATATAAGACTCAGTTTTGATGTCCGCGTAGAGTCAAGTAGCCAAGTAGACAAAAAAATATAAAAGTTACATCAAGATACTAGAATAATATGTGTTTAATATGTAGCTAATATTTTATATTGTGTAGCAATAGATTGCTTATAATTAGGATGATTTGAGTGAACGTATCTGAAAGCTATTGAAACAAGAAATTAACCATCTTATAAACAAAATACGGGTCAGAACTTGGTGAGGGACTTGGGTGCCGTACGGCACACTCGGCTTTGATGTATGTGAAAAATCTACTGCCGATTTGGGAAGGTTAAAATTATGGACTTACTTCTTTTGTTTTACTTTTGTTTGAAGTAAAACAAAAGTCATCGATGTCAAATCCAAAATTAGAAGACTCAAATGGAGATGGGCTGGGCACATGGTAAGAGGACATGACAAATGGAGTAAGAAAGTGACAAGATGGTATCCCAGGGAAGGGAAAAGGAAAAGAGGTAGACCCCGGAAAAGATGGGAGGACGATATCAGGGAAGTGGCAGGAATAACTTGGACTGTTCCACTCTGTAGTGGCTCAAGAAAGACACGAATGGAAACGGTTGGAGGAGGCCTTTTCCGATTGGCAAACAGATCCACAAAAAATAAAAAAAATACAAATATTAGAATAAGTTATTTTGTTTCTAATGTCTTATGTTTGAGTATTGTTAGTTATCTATGTTAGTTAAGATCTGAATAAAGGCTATATATATTATTATTAAAAGTAAGGACACTGACTTGTTAGGGTTAAATAGCAGGTAGGTTAAAGCTCATCAGGTGACATTACGAATTGCAATTTGTCACTATATAGCCTTAAAATCCACATTACATTATTCACCATCTCATTACACCACAAATTGTGCTCCTTCAAGGGTCACATACAACTTTGATGAGTAAAAATATATAGAATATTTTTACTCAAAAGAAAAAGGATGAGATGAGATTTTGTCACAATTAAATTTCTTATTCTAAATGCCTTTTGCAAGTTGTAAATTTTCAATGCTCGCTGCGCCACGTTCCATCTGAGTTTGCTGGAAGGTTATTAACGAAATGTCTGTTTCCAGTAAATTAGATTAGTGAAGTAATTACGCTCGGAGTTTCTTGTTACAATTTGCTAATTTTCATCGAGTTAAATCTATTAATATTAAGGAAACCCTAACTTCCAAAGATGAGAAATATTACTTTAGCGCAAAACTTTTTGGCTGTTGATTATTTTTTTTACATTCAACCCACTGAAAAATTACGTGCGATGAGATCTTTTCATAAAATGTAGGTTTTTTTAACTTTTTTTCACAATTTTAGTCTCGAACGCTAAAGAGATGGCCAAAAAATGTATTAAACTGAATACCAAATCCAAAATGAATACCAGTCATTTTGGGTCGACGATCATTCAGTATTTTCCTTCAGAGCTGTAGTCATCTTAAATAAAACATTTTAGATGTATTTTATAGTGGTTTTAGCGGTCTATGTCTGTGACATAGCAGGCAAATGAAACCCTACATGAGATCTTTAATCTCAGAGTGACGGTCCATAAATTAGAAATGGTTGTATTGCAACTAAACATTAAATAGCATGTAGTTGCAATAACAATGTTTTCAATTCTAGTTAATTAACTTGATAATCGCAAACACTAAACCCGAACAACAAGCAATTACTAACTTTATACGAAATAATATCCGCTCAAATACTAACTATCAATATCATTCTGTTTTGACAATGTAGTGGAGTAAGTTTTACATAATATTTTATCGGAATCATTGTAGTATATAATATATATCGACGTAGGAAAACGTATTTGCTGTAAGCCTCAAAAAATCGAAATTACGTTTTTTACATCATTTTTATCAGAAAAAAATACTGCATCGATTGATCTGGGTCTCATATTTTTACGACCAAAAAAATATCACTTACGCCGTCAATTTTTTGAACAATATTAGTGCTTTTTTGTCGTAAGTCTACTAAAAACGAGTATTTTTTATGAATTTGTTGCTTACGCCATTCTTGCAGTCAGTAAATTTTTCAAACAGAGGCTTACGCCATTTTAGCAGAATGATATTTTTTGATTGCCTACACTTACATCATTTTAGTGGTTCATCTACTAGACGGCAGAGATATTTACTACTTTTATCAGTATGAATTTTATAACTAAAAGTCAGTTACTACAAATAAACAGCATTTATTTTTCAAACAATTCAAAATAACACATTTTTGACGGAAATTAAATCGCAATTACGATAGACTTACAACGTTTTAACTAGAATAAATACTTATTAACGAATACTGTTACGCTATTGGTTGCAACCTGGCTCTCGCACGCGCGCCATGCCTACATCAAGTTACGGCCCGCATTCGGTCCACGCGCGTCATTTGAGACTGTTGTTGGTAATAAATATTTGGTTGTTTTATCGGTTTTATCATTTTAGTGTTATTTACTTGTGTGTTAATCAATCATTTCTATTAGAAGGTATGTATAACTTGTATTTTTATTTAATTATTAGTAATTTTAATACGTATTATTTTAGTATTTAATCAAAATTGATAATAATCATAGTTTAACTTGTAATATTGCTTGTTATAGAAAGTTTAATTATTAGGAATTGGTATTTGGTATAATTTAATGTATGAAAGAGAAACAAAAATACACAATGCTTTTGAAAATTTTCTTACTTAATTATATGGTCAGTCTTCATCTACAATGAAAGTTTACTGTCTAAGTAGCAGGTTCAAGGTCTAGAAAATAGGAAGAAGTACATATTGTAATTTTTCAATTAAAATATTTTTTGCAGGCGAGATGGCGAAACGAAGACAGTGGATAGATGAGCTTAAATCTAGAAATGATCACTTGGTAAAGAAAAAGCCAAAAATTCAGATTTTGAGTGAAATTGTTTACAAACCAGGTACACCAATCGAAACTTGCACACATACTGAGGGTGTGAGCGTCCCAATATTGTCATCTACACCAGATAGTAATAAAAGGTCATTTTATGAAAAACTAACTCCTACATTTCGTAGTCCAAACACTTATCTTCAAGCTACTAAAGAAATAATGAAGCAAATGACACCATGCAAAATAGACAATTGCGAATCATTTAATTACTCGCCATCACATTTTGATCTTTCATCCTATATGGTGACTCAATCATTAGATACAAATAGTGTAAATGATAATTTACCTAGCGCTGACAATGTGCCGGATTATTCAAAAGCGCATACACTGAGTGTCCTTCAAAGAACGCCAGATAATATTGACGATGTACCTGTGTGTAATGATTTATCTGATACTCACTATTACCGCGCTGTGAGTGTCCCCCGAAGCATGCCGTTTGATGCTGACACTGTACCTGTTAATACTTTACCTGATCTTAACCGCCGCCACGCTATGAGTGTCACCCGAAGCACGCCGTTTGATGCTGAAAATGTACCTGTTAATATTTTACCTGATCTTCACCGCCGCCGCGCTGTGAGCGTCCCCCGAAGCATGTCTTGTGATGCCGACCCTGTACATGTTAATACTTTACCTGATGTTCACCAACGCCGCGCCGTGAGCGTCCCCCGAAGTATACCGGTGGTTGCTAATGCTGCTAATGTTGATGTCTTACCCGATCCTCACTGCTGCGCTGTGAGTGTCCCCCGAAGCACGCCGTTTGATGCTGACACTGTACCTGTTAATACATTACCTGATCTTCCCTGCCACGCTGTGAGCATCCCCCGAAGCACGCCGTTGGATGCTGACACTGTTTTTGTTAATACTTTACCTGATCTGCAATGACACGCTGTGAGCATCCCCCGAAGCACGCCGTTGGATGCTGATACTGTATTTGTTAATACTTTACCTGATTCTCCAATACCTGGAACTAGCAACTCATATCTCCAACATCGGATCACGCCATTAAAAAACTCCTTATACAAACGATCTAACTCAATCTAAAAACAGTGTTAAAATTGAACAGTCACAACGTCGAAAATCAAAACGCAAATTAAATTTTAATAAATCTTACCTATATTTTGTAGATCACGAAGATTCCGCAGATAATATTTTAATAAACGAAGCATATCCATCTGAAGATTCTAACAGTTGGGATGAATCGGATGGTGAGTCTAGTGAAGCAGAAGAGATAACTAAAGTGAAAAAGAAGAAAAATAAGAAAAGACTGATGAAGAAAAATACAGAAAATGGATCTGAGACTATAAATATTGAAAAGAATAAAATAAAGAAACAAATTAAATTAAACAACTATAAAAATAAACTTAAGGGTGAAAGTTACGTAAACGTGAAAGGTAAAATCATAGAAGGAAAAAAAATTAAGGAAAATCCTTGTGTTGGAAAGGTATGCCAAAACAATTGTGCTAAAATCAGTGAAGAACGCCGTAGAGCTTTATTTACATATTTTTGGGAGCTTGAAAGCCAGCAAAGATGCAGAGATTGGATTGCTCAAGCGACAGTAAAAAGAAGTGTTAGACGCAGTAAGTTCGATTCGCCAGGTACTTCTAGACGCAGCGTGACATAAACTTATTACATAAATGAAGGTGAGTCGAGGAGACAAGTTTGTCAACAATTTTTAATTGCAACTCTTAACGTCTCACAAAGATTTATTCTATATACTGCCGAGAATTCTTCAGATGAAGGCTTTGCAAAACTTGACCAACGAGGCAAACACACTTCACATAATAAAACTCCTACAGAAGTTATTGAGTATGCCAAAGCTTTTATTTATTGCTTGCCTTTGTTGCCTTCTCACTATTGTAGAAAGGATAGCAAACGGTTATACTTACCCGAGGAATTTGAAAATATTACAAACTTGCACTCCATTTATGCTGAGAAGTGCAGAGAAGAAGATCAGAACCCTATGTCACTTAAAGTGTTTTCGGCATACTTTAAAAATAACATTAATATTGCATTCCACATACCCAAAAAAGACAAATGTGCCATTTGTTCTTGTAAATCATACGATATACTTACAGAAGAAGACACGGATAAGATAAACAGACACTTAAAATATTCCACCTAACTATGCAAAAGAATTTCTGGACTTAGAGCATAATAATAAGACAGTAGACCGCTTGCCAGATACTGATGAAGAGGATTGAAAATGTTTAATTTTGTGATTTTTTCTTTGTATCTTTATTTTATTGATTTCATTTTTAACCAACTTCAAAAAAGGAGGAGGTTCTCAATTCGTCGGAATCTTTTTTTTTTATATATGTTCCCCGATTACTTGATCTGCTTTTGATATATTGTCTATGTATACAACTAAAAAGTGAAAAATAAAAACACTACAAAGCATAAAATAACTTCTCTTTCGGAAGTCGAAAGGATGTTTCGAAAGTTAAAAGGGAATAAAAACCGAACCGACACCGACTTCTGAAAGTGAAGTTATTTTATGCTTTGTAGTGTTTTTTTGGAAGTCGGTTGTTTTTTTTTTGTTAAAAAGTTTTTTATTTCTTGACTAAACACCCAAGTATGTTTTTTATTAATAATTTTGTTGATTTCAACTTATACTGAGTACTAGTTTCTTTACTAAGTAAAATTCAACTTATAATTTGATTTTGTTGACTCATTAGTCATTACAATAATAAGGTTTGAGCAGTGTTTATTATAATTACGTTTTGAAAGTTTACATTAAATAAATACAGCTAACTTACTCCCTTTCATTCGTAAAACACTTTCCCACTCCATTCAGTTAAATCAATAACATCAATGCAAGATAATTCTTCACTATGGCTTACGTCTTTATAAATATACTTAAAAATACAAGTATGCCATTTACAACATTTTATAGCTCTAAACATAATATAAATATTTTGTTGCCATAGAAAATTCCCTAAGGTTACAGCGTTATATAAAGGGTGTTTTTTTTAAGCCCGATATAACACGAACAATGCTGGCCTCCAAGGCGTCAATTGTTGCTGGTTTATCAGCATAAACCAGTGACTTCACGTAGCCCCACAGGAAATAATCGACCTCCGGCCTCATTTTTGAAGAAATAAGGTCCGATGATGCCACCAGCGTGAAAACCGCACCAAACGGTGCATTTTTCTGGATGTAATGGAGTCTGTATGGTCTCTTGTGGATTGGTCTCACTCCATATGCGGCAATTTTGTTTATTAACAAACCCGTTAAGCCAAAAATGCGCCTCATCGCTGAACACAATTTTGCGATAAAACAACGGGTCAGTTGCCAACTGCTCTAGAGCCCAATCGGCGAAAGAACGACGCATATAATGGTCTCGTGGCTTCAATTCCTGCACCAGCTGGATCTTATACGGGTGTAGGCCGAGATCTTTGCGCAAAATTTTCCACGTAGTGGACGGACAGAGCCCCAATTGCTGCGACCGACGACGAATCGATAAATTTGGATCTTCTTCCACACTTTCGTTTACAGCGGCGATATTCTCTTCACTACGCACATTCCTTCGACGTGTTGGTGTTATTGCATCCTCTAGAGAGTATGTGGTACGAAATCTATCCACAGTTCGACGAATGGCTTGTTCAGATGGACGATTATGTACGCCATAAAAATGACGAAGTCATCTATAAGTTGCGCGAATCGACGACTGATTTTCAAAGTAAATTTGGATAATTTCGTAGCGTTGTTCAAGCGTGAGTCTATTCATGATGATTTGTCAGAGTATACTGAAACAAATAAAAAAAAATGTTTTATCAAAATTAAATTTTTTGTGTTACTTTTTACAATTTAAATTTCTATGTAGGTTAAAAAAACACCCTCTAGATCTGTAAAAAATAACTAGTTTGTTGTAAGCCACAAAAACACTGATAATAATTGAGTTAGAAGAATATTTTTATAGCCAACATATAACACGAGAAAAAATAAAAATATGTATTTAAAATCGTGTTGCTACGATGTATAGTTTTGAGTAACGATTTTTCTTCTAATTTCAAAAAAGTTTTTTGGCTCTGGTGAACATTTCATGTTTTGCGGCTTACAGCAAATACGTTTTCCTACGTCGATATGTTACTTGTGAGCTAAGCTACTCATTGTACTCAAGGCTGTGGGCAATAATTTAGTTATGTGTCTAGTTATGCAAGTTGCTCACGAATTTCATTCGCACTTTTCAACAAACTCGAGGAAAAATCAAACTTGTTTATTATTTTATTGTTTATTACTGGTTACTCCCACTGGTGGGAGGCTCCTTTGCACAGGATGCCGGCTAGATTATGGGTTGGTACCGTTGTGGTCAAAGGCGCCTATGTCTGCCGTGAAACAGTAATGTATAAACATTACTGTGTTGCGGTCTGAAGGCCGCCGTAGCAAGTGAAATTACTGGGCAAATGAGACTTAACATCATATGCCTCAAGGTGACGAGCGCAATTGTCGTCGCGCTCAGCACCTTTAGGTTTTTCAAGAATCTTGAGCGGCACTGCATTTTAATTGGCAAGGCGTATCAATTACCATCAGCTGAACGTCCTGCTCGTCTCGTCCCTTATTTTTATAAAAAAACATATGTATTGCATTGCATAAATCGTTCCATGAAAATATAAAAAATATGGGAAATGGTGCGCAATTTTTTTTTTTGCACGCGCCAAATGTTGGGTGATTGATTACAAAATATAGCCATACCGCCTACTTCAAAATTTTAATTTTAGTGGTAAAAATATATTTTATAATAAATTATTGCGATATATAAATAATTTGATAATAATAGTTATTTCGTCTTAATGTTTACCTTAAACTTTTAAGCTTTATTCTCAAAATGTAAATGGATTTTCAGCGGCTTAAAACCTATTTGTTGGTACAAAAAACTGAAATTCTCAGTTAAATCGACAATACTTCAAGCCGGCCCACATTCTAGCGCTGTACAAAGCACAGGTCCGGCCACACATGGAGTATTGCTGTCATCTCTGGTCTGGCGCACCCCAGTATCAGCTCCATCCATTTGACCGCGTGCAACGCAGAGCAGCTCGAATTGTCGGGGACCCAGTGCTCTGTGAACGGCTGGATCACTTGGCGTTGCGTAGAGACGTCGCTTCATTGTATGTCTTCTACCGCATTTATCACGGGGAGTGTTCCGAAGAGCTGTTTAACCTGATTCCTGCCGCCGAATTCCACCTTCGCACGACACGCCACAAGTTAGGATATCATCCCCACCATCTGGATGTGTGGCAGTCCTCCACAGTGCGGTTTTCAAGGAGCTATCCACGTACTACAAAGCTGTGGAATGAGCTTCCTTGTGCGGTGTTTCCGGGACGTTACGACATGGGTACCTTCAAAAGAAGCGCGTACACCTTCCTTAAAGGCCGGCAACGCTCCTGTGATTGCTCTGGAGTTGCAAGAGATTGTGGGTGGCGGTGATGAGATGTATAAGTATTCGTAAGTATCAATAATAGATTGGCTTTCATTAATAGTTCTAGACAGGTTAGTGTTGATGTTGAAAGGAATATAGAGAAATAGAATAATTTTAAGACATAAGACATCATTATAAGACACCACAAGCAGCGGCCGTTTACGAGCATGACATGGGACACACCAGTGGGAGGCTCCCTTACACAGCATGCCGGCTAGATTATGGGTACCACAACGGCCACTATTTCTGCGGTGAACCAGTAATGTGTACCTAATAATTACTGTGTTTAGGTCTGTAGGGCGCCGTAGCTAGTGAAATTACTGGGCAAATAAGACTTAACATCTTATGTGTCAAGGTAACGAGCTTAATTGTGGCGCCACTCAGAATATTAGGGTGTTTCAAGAATCCTGAGCAGCACTGCATTATAATAGGCAGGGCATATCAATTACCATCAGCTGAACATCCTGATCATCTCGTCCCTTATTAACATAAAAAAAACATGGATCATGTTATTACTTTACGTCGCGCTGTCGGGTATTAAGAAAAAACGTCTAGCTGTCAAAATATGCAGCTGTTTGTATAGATTTTGCAAAAGAGACGGCAAAGAACTTGTGTCACTGACATCTTCAGTTACTTTATAATTATAAGAAGCTTGTATCATAATAACACTTTTAATCAATAAACAAAAAGTATTTTCTGTCAATAAAAATAAAATCTATGAAGACTAACTCCGTACAGTCTAATACATTAATCGCTGCTGAAAAAATAACTGAGCCTCCACCTTAAGGTTATTTCTTCAATGCTAACTTCTGCAAAACGTTCCCTTTGCCCAGTACTCGCCGACGATAATACTATCCCCAAGTCGTCTTGAGTCCACATCGCACAATTTCGAGCGAAGGTAAGTCTAGCAACTCTGTGCTCGCAGAGTAAATTGGAATTAACTTTTTTATGCACCTCAACACTTCATAAATGTGCCAGTAATATTCTCAAATGATTAAAACCTCTTTTGGTATTGTATTTTCTAATGAGACGGAAAAAAATTAAACACTCCGCTTTTCTTGCACATGAGTTAATTATATGTATACTCATACTGTCTGCAAACTTAACCGAAACTTGCATAAATTGTTAAATTTCGTCTCTTGTAGCCTATTATACTCCTCAAGCGTTTTAACTTCGTAACTAGAAATTAATAATGCACAAACAAGCGACCATAATATTAAAACTAAGACTTGGGTTGACAAGTCAAGTAATTTTACGAGAATTAATTTTATGAAAATCTTTACTGAAAGTTATATGGACATGATCTCGTTTACGTATAATTTCCAAACTCATGACACGCATGTTTTAAGACTCTGGTTTAATTACTATTAAATTTAAACCTTCAGTCAATTATGTAGTAGTATCTAGTTTATTAGAAAAGACATCAATAAGAATTCTAAGCGAATCTATATTTAGAAAATAAATGCCTTTTATGCCATTTGTGAAATTTATGATTTACTATCCAGAGGTAGATGAACTTAGTTTCATGGCAACAAATTTTTATATAATCAATGGTTATTATTAAGTCATTAAAGTGAATATACTTATTATTATATTATATAATATTATATTTAAAATATATTACCACGCTATAATTTTTTTATGCCACTATAAACGAGAAAAATTTACTAGTCTTTTTTATATTTTTACAACTCAAAAGAGAAATACAGATGAACTAATGTCTATGCAACAAATTTATGTAAAAGTATTGATAAAAAAATACTTTCATTAATTGTTTAAGGTTTTTTTTATTTTTTAGAATTGCGGCCAACGTATCAGCTTAGCTATTCAACGCGGAAATGCTGCCAGTATTCTTGGTACACTTCCTCGCCAGTGATATTTTTTGCTACGAGCAATCATATCGTGAATTGCTAATATACTTATTAAATTCGTTATCTGGAATATAAAATACCTTTTTTATGTCACTATATGTTAATTCAAGGTTTGTGTGTTTGTATCGGAGCGCCTTACCTCCATTATAATAATTGAATAATTTTAATATAGTTTTAAAGCTTGTCGCTACTGAATACAAATTGCCAATATTGCTAATTATGTGAAATTAACAGTGCATTATTTTGACAGTATAATAACAAACTAGTAGTAAGAAATACAAGAGCATAGGTGATATAGGATAGGTCGTTTATTAATATTTCGATAGACTGTTTCAGTATTACCGTTTCTTGCGTACAAACGTACCGACAAGCACGACTGATCTAGTTCTTATCTATTACTAGTCGTTCCCACCCACTTCGCTGGGCTAATTTTAAAAGGAAATAAATTAAACAATAAAAAAATAAGTTGCTTTGTATATATCTATGATAAATTTCACATGGCATGGTGGTAGTTTCATGTCGATACGATCAGAGGTTTAGGCTTAAAAGTGCCTCAAACAAAGACTATTTTCATTATATATGTATATATAGAATTTACCAAATAAACTGAGTTTTTCAACAATTCCTTTGAATTGCGTAATTCATTTGTTTTGAAAATTTCAAATTATAAAACAGTGGTGTAATATGCACGTGGATCCTTGGGTTACCTAACTTGAGGTTGACCCTTACTTGTAGAAGTGCATTCTAATGTTTATTTATTGTGGTTTTACTTCGACCGTTTATTTTACTTTTGCCAGTTCGTTACTTATCAATATGTTTTTTCCCACCGATTTCATCTCTTATAAAGTTTTACTCTACTTAAAACATTTATTTGCTAATTTTAAGTTATATTGCGTTTGACAATTTGTATATTAGGTAAAATGAATCAGTAATAATTATGTCTATCAATCTATGTCAATCAGGATTCAAGTGATTCATTATAAAGAAATTGAGAGAAATTGATTTAATTTCCGTTTATAGTTAATATTAACGTTAACAGTAACGTTAACATTTCTGTTCGTAAATAATAATAATATGTTAGTTGATATTCATACAAACAATTTGTTATTTTTTTATATCTATTATTTTTAATAATTTGCTTTAAATCCTTGTCAAATTTGTAGGTCGAACTATATTTTGCATTTAAATTAATATCTTTCAATGAGAGTGGTGTATGCACCAGTAACTGGCATTTATACCAGATTATGTACCTTTAAGATCATAATTATTTTAATGTTTTGTATGTAATGCTGTTGGTGTGTCAGTAAATAAATAAACATTATTATTAATGTCAGCAATATTATAGTGATTAGTTGATGCACAATAACAAGCGTTACCAACGTCATGAACTGTCATAAAATATTCCAATTAATAATTACATTTATTTAACTACTTACAGTGTTAGTAATGTTATTGTATATAAATATCACCTCACACTCACTCAAATATAATTAGAAATAGCTTTAATAGCATATAATATTCAGATCTTAAGATAACTTGATTGGCACTTATTAGTTGGCACTACAGCAGTGCCAACTAACGGTAGCATCATCACGGTAGACGGTCGTGCCCTATATAAGCCAGAGCGCTAAGTTCGACTAGGCATTACTTATTGTGAATTCTAAAGGGTAACGCTACCCAAATTGTATTGAGTCAGTTATTATTATAAATATAAGTGGAAACTGTATAATACAGATATTACAATTTTATTAAGTGCGTTTAAATTAGCAACCCCTTCTACATTAGTTCAATTCTGGACGCGGTGTTACTAGGGCTCATTAGAACTAGATAAATAGCCACTCTCCAAATAATAATACTAGTTGAAGTATTAACAGTTATTCCGGCTACAAAATGAAATCCGATTATTATAAGAATATTTCTTGGTTCGCTGAAATTGAAGTAACGAATAATAAATTTTGATTACACTCTCGCGTTTATGATCGTGATCCGATTTCTTAATATTCCACTGTTCAAAATAACTTTGAAATATTTCTGATTCGTGTTGAAGAACCCCTAATTACAATATTTAAATATGTTTGAGTATTTTGTATTAATCGCCTAAGTTATGTCAGAGTAATATTATGAATCATAAGTAGGTTTTATATAAAAACTTTTTGTTCCGAATGTTTAAGTTTAATTTATTTGTGTTTCATGCATCTCGTGTAAATTATTTATTTTATTTATGGGACAAAATATCCCAGCGGATACTCCATAGGAAGTGTCGCTTACGCCTCTATCTCCCCAATAGAAGGTCACCTTTGATGAAGATAAAGGCACTTGCCCAAAGCCAACCTTAGGTGGTGTTTAGTGGGTAGGCACTTAGGTTTTACGTGAGTCCCATATAACCAGCACAGACTTAGGCTGTATTGGTATGCATGAGCATTCACCACCTCCCTCTCGTCGTATCCCGGAGGGCTACCCCCTTTCCCTTTGTCTGGGTGCAAAATGGAAAGAAATACAAGAAGTAATATTAGGATAGTACTGCAAATCATTACTATTAGGCAGCGTGTATTTCAAAGCTGTGTCGACGGTAATAAGTGTCCTTAAAAAAATGTAAGCATTGATTATATTATTTAATATTTTAATAAGTTTATAATACACGTAACAATGACAATTTTCCTTGTAGCATTCTGAACTTTTTCTCCATGTAATCTTCATAATGAAGACCAAAGATCTGGTTTTGCGCAGGCCACCTAAAATTGTATGTATTGTATCTTTTAGGCTAACCGATTTTGATAATAATATGATCTAAGATGGGCTGGGAGTTTTTACTCAGTTCTTCTCCTAATGTCAAAGCGTTTACTAATGGTTGTTGTAATATGTTATGTTATTTTCACTCCCTATGATAAGTCAATATAAATTGTTTATATACTATTGGAGACGCAAGCCTGTGGTGCAACGGCAACATAAATTATTATAACCTATCTATCGAGGAACTGTCCTGGATAAATAAAATCAGCTACTTCATTATTTTTAACTTTTATTTATTTTTATTCATTAGTAAATCAATCAAATAAACTTACAGTTCGATTCGTTTGATTCCCAGTTACTTTTTATTTTGTTTACGTGCTCTTTAGCAAATTTGTAGGAACGCGAACTGTGTAACTGATAAATTGACATAAAATGCACGTGACACTTTCATCCATTGGTACTGATATAGGCTAAGAGTTATTAATTTATATAAAGCTTCTTTGTCTATCAATATTTCTTTTTTACCCAATGAAAAATTACTTACTTACAGAGTACGTTGCATCGGGCGTTCATTTGATATACCTACAAATTTAATTCAAACTACATGTTGTAGCGGATGTGAATGTTTTTTATAGAAGAGGAGGCCAAACGAGCGTATGGGTCATCTAATGTTAAGTGATCACCGCCGCCGACATTCTCTTGCAACACCAGAGGAATTATAGGAGCGTTGCCGGCCTTTAAGGGTTACAGTTTATTCACCAGTAAATAGTGTAGGTCCCTGGTGTAGGTAGTGTAGGTAATAGTGTATGAGAAATTACATTGCACTGCATATTCATCTTATTGTGTTGATACCAGTGAACGCATATAAAACAGGGTTCACTGGTTGACACTGTCAAAATATAATAGTTTGTACAGTGTGACAAGGATCTTTTGGCACGTGACAGTGTCACATTTTGACAGTCGATTCATAGTTGTAGGTAAGTGTTGTCATACTAAGGATTACTATATTATGGACGATTAGCTGTAGAAAGATATTAAGATTAAATTTATATTTATAATTATACTCTTTGCATCTGATCACTCCATTACATTTCTGAAATATTTAAATTACATTGCTTATCATATTTTTTTATTTGCAGATATCGCTTGTACCTCCATTTAACCCGGTGAGCATGAGGTGAAAAAAAGTTACATATAGAATGAGGCAGGGTATGACATACCCATACTTTGATGTACCATGATATAGAACTTATTATTTATCTCTTAATTTTGTTGATCTTATTTAGTCAAATAATGAATAATTTAATGGAATTCAGTAAAATAAGTTTTGAATCATGAAATATTTTTTAATTATTAATGTGTTTTTTACACTAAGTAGTTATAGGAACTAAAATTTTGAGGTTCACAAAAATCAATCAACTATAAGAAAAATATTATATTTTGGATTGTAATTCAACATCAAAAATAAAAATATTTTTTTGTTATTAAGGATATATTTATAACTAAAAACTTTATTAGTAGTAATCTACAATCCGTTTATTAGAAGGACTCGACCAACTGCTTGGAAAGTCTTAAGAATATACAAAATATGAAGGGATCAAAGTCAGCAATATACTGGCACGTATTCTTTAAGTTTATTCTGGCTTTAAACGGCTATTATAAGTTATTTATTTATTGTTTATATATTCTGCACTATTATATTAATGATAGCTTACAAAAATAACAGATGACATAAATATATTTAACAGTCTCTTACACTATATATATTTAAGCTGAGTCAACAGTGTCCCGAACGTGTATCTTTACGGACAGTCCAACAGTACTTTGATGTTTGATATGGACATCAAAGTACTGTTGACATATGATTGGCGCATCCTAGCCAAGTTAAGAATTTATTTATAACTACTGAATATTTAACTTTTACCTTTATTTATGTTTGAAATGATTCTGGTTAACTAATGACATTGTGTAGAAAATATTGCCCTGCCCGGGCCTTAAACCCACTCCCCCCTTATTTAATAGTTTCCCTCCCTTATAAAATGTCTACTTACAGATGAAATATAACTCTTTTTGATTTCTCCGCACGTATGGTAGGAAGCATATTTGCAAGTGAGAACGACTGGCGTACACAATGGCGTAATTTTACGTCACTCGAACGGTTGTCTCAGTGGAACAGCGCTCGCACGGAACGCAAGAGTTCTCGGGTTCAAGTCGCGCATCGTTCCTTTTTTTTTTTTAATTTGTGTAATACTATGTTATCTAACCATAATCTGGTAGTCTAGCAAATGTGGTATAATAATCGATTGGTAACTGGTACACCGCTTGTGTTAACTTAACGATAATAAAATAGTTCAATTAAAAGTGCAGTATCTACATTTTGCCTTTAAAATTAGTCACAATATTATAAACAGTAATAATTTCCACATTATTTCTAATAATAATATCCAATTATGGCTTCTTGTAAAGTCCCTCTTCAATTGGAATGTCGTTAAATTCTCAGTTGTTGAAAATACAAAATTGATCATAATTAATACCGAGCGACGCTAAGCCTTGGCACTCGAAATTGCTTTTGATATAAAATGTAAATCATTTTATTATTTTTTTATATTTTAAATTACATTCTTAATAATATATCAACGACCCTTTTAATGCCAGTTGTTGTAATTTTGGTACTAAGACCTTTTTGGTAATAATATTATTTATAACGAGCCCGTTTTTAAGAGCGTTGGGGGATAGACGTGGAAAGATTGGATTCTTATTTATGTTTACAGTAGGTACAATATAAGTATTTCGCAGATATTGTATTCACTGTTTTTTTATAGATAAGAAGCATATGGGTCACCTCCACCTTTAAGGAAGGTGTACGCGCTTTTTTTGAAGGTACCCATGTTGTATCGTCCCGGAAACACAGCACAAGGAAGTTCATTCCACAGCTTTGTAGTACGTGGAAGAAAGCTCCCTGAAAACCGCACTGTGGAGGACCGCCACACATCCAGATGATAAGGATGATATCCTAATTTGTTGCGTGTCGTGCGAAGGTGGAATTCGGCGGTAAGAATCAGGTGAAACAGCTCTTCGGAACTCTCCCCGTGTTTACTACACTCCCCACAAAACTGTTCGGTCGTAGCGGTTTTTGTCGCGTAAAATTATTGTAAGCAATACGCCTTCTTGAAAATTATAAAAGATATAAAATCAACAATCTCTCATGTGTTAGATTTTATAATAATAATATTCCTGAAATGTCAAATTATTTAACATTGGCACAAAAATAATGTTATTTGTTCATTACCATTACAACTAGGTACACTCATTAAAGTCAAAGTCAAAAATACTTCATTGACATAAAATCAACAGATTGCTCGTCAACGTCAAACACTAAAAATACAATATAAATACATACTAATTTCACAAAACTTTATACATATATTATATTTTAAAAATAATGCTTGATAACCAACTCAGCCCCAATACATGCGTATTAGGAAATTGACTTGAGATGTCGCTCTTTCAAATCTAAACAGTTTGATATTGTTTAAGTAATATCCCTCAATTCTGTCATTAAATAAATAAAATTAATTTGTACCAAAACTTATGGACGACGTGGGACTCGAACCCACGGCTCTCGGGTTCCGTACGAGCGCTCTTACTAACTGAGCCAACCGTGCGAGTGATGAATATCCAATAATTGGGGTTGAGCAGTTTATCAAGTGTAAAGTAGATCCTGTAGATGGGACCACAACCTGAGAGATGAACAAGATATACCAAGATTTACTATTAATTGTTGTTAGTTGAAATAATGCATTAAAATCTACGCAGGGGTGTCGTGGTGATCCACTCGTATTGAATAAGATTCATCAGTTCACCTCTTAAGCGAAATTTAAATAGAATAAAATTTCATTTATGAAAATAAGAAGAGCTTTTGTTGTGAAAATTGAATTAAATAAAAATATTTTGTACGCGGATTATGGCGTGATAGTGCCAGAAGTGTTAAAGAGGCTTTATTTTCAAGAGCAAAACTCTTTTCGATCTATTTAACAAAGATATAAGGCGTGTTTAGCTTTCAGTAATGAACGCTGTACTTTTAAATAAAATGATTCGCATTTGTTATAACATGGATTCGCTTCATTATGATGCTGAAATCGCGTTTTAACAGATTTTAATTACAGAAAGGTTACATATTATTTTTTTTATACACATAACATGAGGTATTACATTATGTTTTATGTTCACGTACTTCGCGATGTATTTTTATGAGATACTGACATTTGGACACTGTTTCAAGTGCTGTGACGAATGCAGATGGATGAAGCTTTGAACCAACATCTATAGGCCTACCAACAAAAAACATATTTTATATTTCCTGTACTTTTTGTGCAGGAGGAGGTCAACTGGGATGACCCAGAAAGCCGAATGGTTAGTGACCCTGCCTAATAAGCTATAAGTCCCAGGTTTGAATTCCGGTAGGTGCAAACATTTATATAATGAATTTGGGTGCTTATTTCCGAGTAATGTTATTAAATTGCAATGGGGCCACCATATTGAATACTTATCCAATTTCATAAATGTTTATATAGGACGGGGCGAAAAAGTGGAGCTTATAATATTTTTTCCATTTGCTTCGGGCGGATTCACGTTTACACTTTATAGAAGTGTTGTTTTTATTGAATAATACTGCGAATATGTTACAGAATCTGTTTACAAGACAAGGGCTTCATCAATACGAACGGGAAATTATATTTTTGAAAGAGGCACGCTGAAAAAATAATCTATGTCACCTTTGTAATTATCTGGGTAAAGGCTTTAAAAGGCATTTATTTTCTCAAATTTGATTCCTTTAGAATTATTTTTGATGTCATTTCTAATATACTAGATACTTCTACCGCTTCGGAAACAAATGGCGCTCTGAGAGAGAAGAAGCGGCGCAATAAACTCTCCCAGCATTCTTTTTTTGCGCTCTTTTAAATTAAATATACTATACTGTAATATCATTGCTATTGCAATAAAATAATCATTATCTAGTCCCAGGCTTTCCGATCACTTAGATATTCAGCTGTGGAGTAGTAGGATTTGCGACACAGACATGTACCCTTAAAGCTATTATGTATCTTATGAAGGCTTCTAGAATACATAGAAATACTATTCAATTGTGATAAATAGAAGTACAGACGTTGTCATATTAAATAATATAACCATTGCCTGGGCTCGTGTAGTGATGATTCATGTGTGTTTTTGTAATTCATCTGACTCCTACATCGCGCCCCATTATCAAATGCCATAATACCATCAAATGCCTTATTACCTCAACGTACAGACAAACTTTGAACATAATTTGCTTTCACAGTGTTATCTGGTCTCAGTCTAATACGTGTATCTTCATTAAAAGCTACATAGCACTGTTTTGATCTCGTTTTAGGCAGAGGTTACTTTTTTTAAGAATAAGAATAAGATATTAAATTTAATTTTTTACAATTAAATTTAAAAAGAAAAAATAACTTACTTACCATCTGGTAATCCGTAGGCCTGTCCTTCTACAAACGTCCACCGTTTTTTTTAAATTGCCATTTTTTATTGCATTATTTTTTATTATTGCGACAATAGTGATACACACTGCTGTGTGAAAATCAGCGGCGTATGAGAAACAGCCCAATTAGAAGATGGACATACGGATGGATTGAAGTTTTAAGGCCGGCAACGCTCCTGTGATTTCTCTGGTGTTGCAAGAGATTGTGAGCGGCAGTGATCACTTAACACCAGGGGACCCGTACGCTCGTTTGTCCTCCTATTCCATAAAAAAAAAGTTTCCCGTTGGTTAACGTTTTGGTACGGAACGCTAAAATAGAACCACAATTCATTATTAAACATGAATATACTAAAATCAATTAAAAGTAAAGTACTTAAAGCAAAATATATGATTATATTATGTTCATAATTCATTATGTGTGAGCATTAACTTTTGTAATTTTTAGTTATCATGCGTAGTTATTGCTTGCGGCGGCATCGTGTGGCGGGTGGTCTACAACCCTCAAATATGTGCAAAGGGAACGATGGCTGGTCCAATCTTCAACTTGTGAAGGGGTGCTGCTTGTAATAATTATTAAATCACTGTATTTGTTGGATTCAATTACTCATTGTGACAGTAATCATGACCATCATGTTCACGAAGCATCCTTACATGAACAAAGAGTTAAGCTTTAAAGTTTGATGAATACAACATACGATAACTTATATATACAGTTAATTATTTATTACTTTTAATGAAATAATTTATATTATTTAAACATGGCTCATATATTGAATGCAGCTCCTTACAAACTAATTTGTTATGTATATAACAGCTATTGTAAAAAACTCTATTTGAATGAAACGAGTGGTCATTAAGATCCGTATATGTTCTTCTCACGAGCTCAACTTTTTACGAATATAATATTATGGTAAATTCAGTCATGATCATCATCAGCCGGAAGACGTTCACTGCTGGACAAAGGCATCCCCCAAAGATTGCCACGACCATCGGTCCTGCGCTGCCCTCATCTAACCTGTTCCGGTGATCTTGACCAGACTAAATTCAGTAATTTAAAAGAAATATTTGTAGTGACGATTGAAAAGCACTTAGTTTAAGCCTAATTGAATGAAGTTTATTTGACTTTGACTATACAATGACTTCATGAATCCACAATATGTTTTAAGTTCACAATTATTTCAAAGTTCATTAATTTATGCTTTGTATGAAACTTTCTATATTCTGTTTATTTTTCGTTATATTATGTTTCGTAGATGCCCTGTTTCTCTATGATTTATGGACGTGAAAAGGCTTGGAAAGCGATTTTCACTTTTCAAGTAATTTATTTCCCAGTAGCTAAGTGTTTTCAAACTGAAAACACTGTAAAGACCTCGAACCTATCAATACCTGTCGATGCAAAAGATTCAATTAAAAGTGACGGAAATTCTTTTATTCGCTAAATGAAGGCGTAGTCAATGAAAATCAATTAAAAAGGCGTTTTTGAACCTTCAAGTACTACGATTTCTTGATTTCTTATTCATTTTCAAGAGGTTTAATAATTTTTATATTATTTTGTTGGAGGTTATAATTGGACTGATTTCCTTTATTGTATTTTGAAAATACAATTAAGGACCGAAATATTCTGTGTTTGGCCTTTTAAACCATCTTGTATATTGTGAATCAAATATTCTTATTATTCAATGCAACAACATTTAACGGACGCGTTTATCAGTTTGAATAAGTGTCTCCTATCAGCAACAGGTCTCAGTTCGATTCAATTTGTTTAATATTTTCCATTAGTAGGAATGCTTCATCAATAATTAATTCTAACAAGGTAACAAATTCCTTTCATAAACAGTTGGATAACAGTTTTTTTTATGAAAATAAGGGACGACACGTGCAGGACGTTCAGCTGATGGTAACTGATAAGTCCTGCCCATTATAATGCAGTGCCGCTCAGGATTCTTGAAAAATGCCCAAAAATACTGAGCGGCACTACAACTGCGCTCGTCAGCTGGTGTTGTTTGCATATACACTATATTGGTAATGCAACATTAAATTAAGTTAAATATTTATATTCAAGTACATTTGTTAGTCATTGCTGAAATGGGTTTATATCTTTTAAATAGTCATTTAATTATTTTGACACTACCACCGATTCGTAAAACTGCTAACTTTGAGAAGAATCGACAACAAATTCTCTTTTAAAATCAGTATTATAATATGATACAAATATCTGTACTTTTATCTTATCATTAATAAAAATTGCATTCACATAAATTCAGGATGAAACAATTTAACACACATCATCGGAATAGTATAACCACATATAATTGTTAATTTATCATTTCAAATAATTCAAAAACAAATCCAAATATTTTTATTCAAAATAGGATGTGACATCACTTATTGAAAGTCAAAAAACTACCACCCATTCCAAAATGAATGCCTCAGACCTGAGAAGAATGGGCGCAACAAACTCAGCGGGCTTTTTTTTTCATCGAATAAATATGTTTACAAAGTAAAATTGTACAATTAAACTTATTATTTAATAGCCTGAGGGCGGTCATTCCATTCCCAATCTGTGGTATCATTAAGAAAGTCATTTATAACTATATAACATAAATATATATTATATATATAACGTTTGTGTGGTAAAACACAACAATTCAATTTAACAATTCATTCGAATAAGTTATACTTTTGTTTTGAACATTTTCTGGGATCTTGATGTATAAGCATATACATCGCCCCACAAAAGACTTACTCTGAAGATAAATATAAATATAGCATGAACCGAGGTCTACGAATTTCTAGAAACATTTTGGTCGAATTTTCCCATATTAAATTACATCTTAAATATCGTAACACAGTGTTGAAGTGGTACCAATTCATAACTCGACATCTACCGGAACTAACAGCCTCGGAGCCTTAAACGTTCCAACGCCTGACTTCTTATGATTTACGTCAATTTTATGTCTCGTTTCTCCGAGGATTTATAATAAATTTATTTTATAGCAATTTTATATACCTGAAACATGAGACTGTGACACAGAGAGTTATATTATAAATTTTTAGTCTGCGAGAATTAATGCCCACATAATAAATACTATGGAAATTATTGCGTTCGCTCTATGCTAATAAGAAATTTCTGTAAATAAAATAAAAATGATATATTGTGGTATTCTACAACTTTTCATCAGAACTTTTTGCCTCACACAGGTCCTTTGTGTAATCACAGCCGACTGTTGTATTCCCGAACAGTTATTAAGAGATCTGCAAGTCAAGAGCATACTCCCACCTTAAAAGCTGGCTACGCAGCCCTTAACTTCTGCTATATCTGATATCAATGGGCTACTGGCTTTTTATCATTTTATCAAGCCACTTGTTCTATTTGCCCCTCTTATATAAAAATGTTTATCATTATAAAGGAAAAGATATTAAAGCACTCAAATTGCCTATCATTCCAACTTACCACAAACATAAATATAACAACTACCAATGGAAGGCTCCTTTGCATTGCTGCCAGCTAGATTATGGGTACCACAACGGCACCTATTTCTGCCATGAAGCACCAATGCTTAAGCATTACTGTGTTTCGGTCTGAAGAGCGCCGTAGCTAGTGAATTTACTGTGCAAATGAGACTTGACAACTTATGTGTCAAGGTCGACCACACAACGATGACGATGTAAAGGTCCGGGCCAAGAATTACCATCAGCTGAATGTCCTGCTCGTCTCATTCCTTATTTTCATTAAAAAAACAACTTAAAGTTAATTTCCAAGGGAATTTTTTTTTTTATGGAATAGGAGGACACACGAGCGTACGGAACACCTGTTGTTAAGTGATCACCGCCGTCCACAATCTCTTGCAACACCAGAGGAATCACAGGAGCGTTGTTATAATTATTTTATGCTGTACTAACTCCGCTTATACATTTACGACTGTTTTCTATTATATTACAATGTACATTGTGTGCTTAACAGCGTACAAACGGAATAGTAACTCGCAGTACGAATGTATAATTAAATGATGTCGGCGTAGCAAGTAAGCAATTTGGATACAAATGAACATCATTGCGGGGTCATTACCATTAATAGCTACTTACTAAGCTTATTTGCACACTAGGATCAATATGAAATTACTGACTACATGGTTTGCGTTAGTATAAATTTTGCCCAATTTTACAAATTGATGTTTTTGTCACGACAGAGGCACCCCTATCAGTTTAAGACCTACATCAACTATAATTCGCTAACGATTTTATCCTATTGAAAATTCGAGTGCTGACGGTTTTCTATGGCCGAAAACTATAATCTCACGACCTAGAACAACCCCACATAAACACCACCACCTCAAACAAATGGCTTAAAATAGGAATCCAATTCCCAGAGACCGAAGGATTTATAATAACGATACAGGACCAAATAGTCAACACCAAAAACTACAGAAAATTCATAATGAAAGACCCCTCAATATCAAACGATAAATGCCGCAAATGCCACGTGCAACCACAGACCATCCAACATATTACCGGAGCATTTACAACACTCACACAAATAGATTACTCGCATAGACATAACCAAGTAGTCAACATCATTCACCAAAAGTTAGCACTCAAACACAAACACACCCTAATACAAATTTAAACCACAACCAGTTTTAGAAAACGATACATATAAACTTTTTTTTGATCGCGCGATACTTACAGACAGATCCATTCACTACAATAGACCGGATATAACGTTCAAAGACAAATTAAATTAAATAACCTACCTGATAGACATTGCTGTTCCAAACACTCATAACTTACAAAAAGCAATTTCTAAAAAAATCAACAAATATACTGAACTGAAGGATGAAGTGGCTAGAATCTGGAATCAAAATAAAGTATACGTAATTCCAATTATCCTTTCCACCACAAGTGTTATCCCAAACCATCTGTTACATAGTCTCAAACTACTAGAATTAAAGGAAACTCTTTACATCACCTTACAAAAAGCCGCCATCTTATCTATGCCGAATTGTTAGAAAGTTCTTACAATTTGACGAACACGACATTACACCCGACACATATAATTTAACACACCACACACATTACTTGGTTTCAACCCGTAAATGCAGACAAACCAGCGAAAGGCTGAGAAAAATTATAAAAAAATAATAATAAAGCAATTATTTCAGGCATTTCACCCAAAGAACTACAAAAATTTAATAAATTACATCACATGATATAACTGACTTTTTTTTAATCGAAAAGGAGGGCAAACGAGCGTACGAGTTACCTAGTATTAAGTGTTCACCGCCGCCCACATTTTCTTGCAACACCAGAGGAATCACAGGAGCATTGCCGGCCCTTCAGGAAGGTGTACGCGCTTGAAGGTACCCATGTCGTATCATCCCGGAAACAAACGTCCGCGACCTTCTCAAGAGAGGACTCGATAGAAGGCACAAGTTTCTCCCGGCGCTGGTCGACGATTTCCCGAGAGAGACTTGCATGGCCTGCATAGCAATATATGTTGGACACCTCCAACATATTAAAGAATTAAATTACAGATAAAATTAAATTGTCATATTTACAAATAAAAAGATAATAATAAATAAATTATAAATAAAATTAATATAGTCCGATGGAATTCATTAATATCAAATTAAATTAATTAATACATCATTAAAAGATTATGTTAAATATATCAACAACTTGTCGAGGTAACTAATGTCATATTAACAACAGTTATAGACAACGTTAAATATTTAATTACAGCTTTTCATAATGCATAAAGGAAGCAAATTATATTTGTAATTATTGTATATCTCTCACTACCCAACTCTCGGCCTACACTCTGTTCTTGTGAGTTGTAAAATTATCAGCCAAACACAAATTATTATATAAAAGAAATTCGCGGTCAAATATGGTTCGGCTCGTTTACCGCATAAACAAATCAAGATACATTGTTTACCGCTTAACCAAATCAAATAAACATTTATAAAAAAATGTACTGTACTGTATGCTCGCTCAGTCAGTACCCAGCTATAAATATACAAATAAAAAAAAATATAGAATATGAAAATTAAGTGAATTTTTTTACGCGTTTTCTGTTTATACCTATTTTATTTGGCCAACTCTGGGCGGTATAATGTACACAGGCGGCTGTACTCAATAGAGCTCTCTTGTGCCTTAATTTGACTTGGATCTTAATTGATAAGATGTTTTCTAAAGCTGAAGAGCTTAGATCAAACCGATAGCTACAGGTCGCGATTTATTCCGATCTTCTACTCATCCTTAAAGCCCGGCAGAATCATAACAAAAAATATGCTTAACGAACTCAAACGACGCCACGTCATTAGAATATTCAATAGTACAACGAGATCTAAACCCACAAAGCTAATTAGTGAATTAAATAGACTCCCGGCGGCGCTCTTATTATTTCTCTTTCACAGCGATGAATAATTGTGTGCAAATTAACAGTGACAACTCATTCTGTCAGGCAAGGCTTTCTCATAGTGTCGTATTTTACTTCCATCCTTTGTGTGTTACTCAGATTATTGTAATTAAGATGAACTGTAAATGTAATGTTTCTGCTATACAATAAATTTCATGAAATCTAAACGGCAAAATGACGAGCAACGTGGTACATCAAAAGATTATAACACTAAAAGTACTGCACACAATATAACCCAATTCAAACTGACAAAGACACACAAACGGATTTAATTGATATTGACACAAATAAAATGTACTACTGATAATAATTAACTATACTACTGATAGTAATTTGATGTCCTGTGTATTACTGAACACAATATGATATTAGACGATGTAAGCTTCCTAAGTATTCCTAATTTTCAACTAGCATCATTCTGCTTGAGGACAAGTAGACATGGAGGGTCGTGCATATTGATACGCAAGGGCCATAAGTTTCGCGTGATTAGTGATATAGATGAATACAGTATCTTAAATATCATAGAGTGCAGCGCAGTAGAATTAGTAGACCACAAGATTATAATTATTTGCGTTTACAGGTCACCAAAAATCACCGTAACTGCGATTGACTTATTTTTCAGTAGTCTACATAAAATACTTAATAAAATATGTTTTAAGAATAGGAAAGTTATACTATGCGGCGACTTTAACATCGACAGAATGAAAACAAATAGGACATCTGTATATTTTGAGCAGTTATTGCAATCATATAATCTCAAGCTATTATTTAAAGAGCCCACTCGTCTAAATAGCAATACATGCATAGATAACTTTGCTCATAATATACGTGGCTGCACTAGTTCGGTATATGAACTAGCCATATCTGACCATACTGCGCAGGTTGTCCAAGTTCCAACTAAGAGAAGCATTCTTCTAAGCCACTGGTACATTCATAAACGGCAATTTTCGATTGAAAATATGAATAAATATTATGACTGCCTTTCAAGAGGTGTACTGTGTGATGACCCAAATTTGGCATACAATATTTTTTTAGACTTGATATAACTATTCTTTAATTTAATAATATAATAATAATTCTTTATTTCATTTTACACTCACTGCAAATAACTTAAATTACTAAATGTACAATATTTATTACATAATACCAATTATTTACATCTTTTTATCGCTAATTGTAATTGAACATTGAAAATTGCAGTGATATTAAAAGACCTCTGACCCCGAAACTAGTTAAAACTGTATCTTCGGGGTCAGTGATTCCTCGACAAATGACAATGACAAACGAAACAAATTTAAAAAATAAAAATTAAATGTGAATGTATGTGTGTGTGTGTGTGTGTGTGTGTGTGTGTGTAATTCTTAGTGAGTAGGTTACAGTAGACTTTCCGTTTCTGAATATGATAATTGTTTAAGATAAGTGGTGGTTTTCTTTTTTACCTCAAAATTGCTTAGTGTGTAGATAAAAGTCTTCTCATGAATCTTATTGTAAAGCTTAGAGGAGAGAGCATCATATTGACGTTTTGCGAAGGCCGTTTTACATTTTATTATGGGACATATATGCGTGCGGCGTCGTTCAAGAACAGTCACGTTGAGGGGTAGGGTCGCATGTTTTCTTAATACACTCCGAAGAATATATAGTTGCCGGACCGTTAAGACTTGGCATTCTGAGTAAAGGAGGTTGGTAGAGTATCGGATAGGTTTATAAAGCATTATCTTTAGAATAGCTCTTTGAGCTCTTTCCAGACTTAACATAATAGTTACGCGGGCTCCACCCCAAACAGGGATACAATAGGTCAAAAGTGATTGGCATAAGGCAAGGTATACAGTTTTCACCGTATTGGGATCAGTCAAGTGTCGTAACGTCTTAAATATGTATATTAATTTCCGCAGCCTCACTTTTAACGCTTCTATTTGTGTATGCCATTTTAGGTTAGAGTCTATGTGGATTCCGAGGTATTTTACGCTGGAGACAATATTGAGAGAGGGGCAGTTACAGGTGGATGTTATTGGATGACAAGTATGTATAATGATATTTAAGTTTTCAGGTGGAACCGAGGAAGCAGATGTTAAGGAAAAAGGAAGAATTTGTGTTTTCCGGATATTTAGTGTGAGTAAATTAGTTGAAAGCCAATCGGCCACGATGTTAATCGCTTCTTGGGCGTGCTGTTTGGCACTACTCCAGTCATTACCATGTACAACGAGTGCGGTGACATCTGCATACGCGTATATGCTGCAGTATGATATGTTTAGTTTGCACAGATCGTTGACATACAGCTGGAAGAGTGTAGGTCCCAAGATACTGCCCTGCGGGACACCGTGGTCAATTAACTCCGTGTCACTGATACGCTTGTCTATTTTCACACTCTGTTGCCGATTCAAAAGATAACTCCGGAAAATTCCCAACGCTTGACCTCGAATTCCATAACGCTCTAACTTAGTGATTAAGGTCGGAATTGATACCGTGTCAAAGGCTTTGGAGAGATCTAAGAAGATTGCAAAACATTTTATTTTATTATCAAGTTTACTCACTACGTTACTAATAAGATTTGTGGTTGCAACTTCCGAAGATATACCCTTTCTAAACCCGAATTGATTTTTAGCTATTATGTCATATTTATTGAGAAATTTAACAAGATGGTTGTTAAGTATCCTTTCCAGGACCTTGGACAGGACTGGTAAAACCGAAATCGGCCTATAATTAGATACGTCCCCTTTAACCCCTTGTTTATAAATGGGACTGACTAAGGCTCTTTTCATTACCTCAGGAAACACACCCGTAGATATGGAAATGTTACAGATATGTGTGATTGGAGGTATCAGGACTTTTTTGGACGCTTTGATTACCAATGGTGTGATTTGGTCCCAACCCGGAGCAGAGTCGTCTCGTAGTCCACAGATTATGCGTTCAACTTCATCAGTACCAATCTCAAGGAGAACAAGGGAGTTGGATTGTGTGGAGGTTGTAAGTGACTCCATTCTTGTGGTATTGGGAACAATCTTAGCTGCTAGATTTTTAGCTAAACTCACAAAGTGCTTATTAACTGCATTAACTGCAATATGAGGATCATCGTATAAGGTAAGGAGAGGCTGTGAGGACTCTGGTTTCCGAGTTGAATTGAAATTTGTAGCAGTTTTAACCACCTTCCACATGGCTTTTGGATTTTTATGTTTTCAAAAACTAATTTTTTTGAAATTCACGTTTCAGTTTATGCAGAAGGTTACTCAGAAAATTACGGTATCTTTTATATGTTGTATCAAGAATGTGATTAGTAGGGTTTTGACGTAATTTTTTATGTAAGTTGTCTCTATTACGCATACATCGAAGTAGACCTGGAGTTATCCAGGGCTTTATGTTATGTCTTTTTCGAGATGTGACTATTAAATTTGTAAAAAGGCTCATAATGTTTCCCTATTGTAAAAATAAAAATATCCTCTACAAAACGACATAGATGGCTTTCCAGGGGTATAAGAACTTCCTCTAAATTTAAAAGGAAGCTTTTGTGGACGTCTAGATTAACTAAATGTAAATCAGATATAATTAAATTAAAGGCTTATTCCAAAAGATTAAAATCAATTATAAAACTTACACAGAGGTCTCAAAATAACTATATAATAAAAAATTCCTCTAATAAAACAAAAGCCACTTGGAATATAATAAACGGTACTTTGAACAATATCTCTAGAGATGACATAGATGCCATTAGAATTGGATCAAAAATTGTCTCTGATCCTCAAATGATAGCGCAGGCATTCACAGAAATTAACAACGATTGCAAAAAAAGTGGTTATAATGATAACCCCAAATACATCACTAGACACCATCAACCTAACTCACTTTTTTAACCCAACATGCTCCTATGACATTCTGGATGCAATAGTCATTAAAAAACACAAATAGTAACGGATACGATGGTATAAATACAACAGTAATAAAATATGTCGCTACCATAATAGCCCCAGTATTAAGTTACATTATGAATCAGTGTATCGAATATGGTATATACCCAGATAAAATGAAACTTACGATAGTAAAACCTATTTTTAAAAAAGAAGACAAACTGGATATGCAATTTTATAGGCCTATCGCCTTGATTCCAATCTTATCAAAAGTTTTTGAAAAAATTATACACAAAAACCTGTATTCGTACTTTGAAACACTTAATATTTTGACTAAGGAGCAAGTAGGCTTTAGGAAAAATAAGTCTATCAATGAAGCAATTTATAACTTTTTGAAAACGGTAATGACTAGTTTAGAAAATAAAAAACGAGTGACAGCAATATTTATGGACATGACCAGAGCTTATGACTATGTCGACTGACCAATAAATTAGAAAGGTATGGCATAAGAAACAATGCTCTTAATTTAATTAAATCATATTTATCTGGTAGACAACAATCAACAGAAATAACTAAAATAAATCTTATAACTAAAACCAAAATGAAATATTTATCAGACCCCCGGAAAACAACATTTGGCGTGCCCCAAGGCAGTATTCTAGGACCACTGCTTTTTCTTATTTATATAAATGACCTTCCTCAAACTATTAAGGATCCAATGGTCCTATTTGCAGACGATAGTACTGCCATATTTATTGACAACAATTCATTAACATATGAAAATTACATTAACAATTCGCTTAACGAACTAATAGAGTGGTTAAATTATAACAATCTAAAAATCAATCTAAATAAAACATGCATGACGAAATTTGCTTACAAAAACACACAATCTTATGGATTAAATATAAGTTATGACGGTAAAGCGATTAATGAAGAGAAATCCACAAAATTCTTGGGCATTTGTCTTGACCACAATCTGTCATGGAGAACACACATTGATTATGTCATTAAAAAACTAAATAGGTTCTCATTTGCTCTACATATGCTGAAGAAAGTAGTTGATATGATTGCGGTGTTAGCAGCATATCATGCGTATGTAGATAGCACTCTGAGATATGGGATACTATTCTGGGGTAATGCTTCAGGGATTTATGAAGTATTCAAAGCTCAAAAGAAATGTATCAGATCTGTCTGCTCACTAAAAGCAACCGAATCATGTAAACCTCACTTTATTAAATTAAATATTCTTAGCATGCCATCAATATATATTTATAAAGTAGCAGTTATGGTAAAGAATAATATCAATAAATATGAAACGCTAATTTCGAAACGAAACGACAACAAATTACGGCCTTTGAAGTCCAGAACAGAGTTGTATCGAAACAGCATCTTTTGCATGGGACCAACAATTTACAACAAATTAGCTGACAATATTAAGCGCGAAAATATATTCTACTTTAAAAACTCTCTCAAATCTTACTTAATAAAAAAAGCATACTACTCATTAAAAGATTTTCTTGACGATAAAATAGTAAATAATAAAAATTAACTTCGACTGAACTCAATATCATTGTATAGCTAATGACATTATATTATAAATTAAACTTAATAAGCCTATGAAATAATAAATATTGTATGATTGATGTTAATCTAAGTTTGCTTGGGATGTATATCTTTTTTTAGTATAGTACAATATATTATAATTGTTACAGAAATTAAAACGTGAACTATGTATTCCTCTATAAGTTTGCATGCCTTGTGGGTTAGGATAAGAGCTCTTGTTAATTATAAGCCAACAACATATTATTACCTTATCTTGCAAATAAAGATGATTTGATTTGATTTGATCTGTCACAGTTCTCATAATGGCTGCCTATTGGCCTGTAGTAGTGTAAGTGTGTGCGTGGGGCTATGTATTTACACGTTAATCGGCTTGTTTTGGTGCTACACTGTTATGTAAGGTGACACGGAGACTTTATTTTTTTACTAGTCCGTGGGTTAAGTATGAAATTGCCGATTTGTACTGAAAAATTGTTTTTTTTTTTTTTTATTTTAACATAGTTTTGTTTCATGAATATAATTACCATTATTATCGATATATTCGACAAACTCTGTGAAAGTATTTTGTACTGCCTCCTGAGAAGAACACTTTTTAACACGTAGAAAATTGTCCAAATCACGATAAAAAATGGTAATCCGTTGGAGGTGGTAATCACCGTTTCGACATAATTATTATTAATTAATATAACTCTTAAGACATATAATATAACTTTTAAGAAAGTATTCGTGTGCTATTGCCATGTTCACAATTTTATCGTTTTGTGTAAAATTATTTTATACGACAATTAATTTTTATTAAACTGACTTATAGTCACAATAATATGTAGTTATTTCCATATTGAGAGTTTTGGAAGATCATTGTTAAGAGACACTGTATCAGCCATGTAATAAAAAGTTAGAATAAATGTAAAAATAGTCCAATCACGCTATATGGGACGCTTAGCCAAATTAAAAACATACGAATTTATTAGAATAATATAAAAAAGGCCATAAACAAGTAAATTATACTTAAATAATTGTGTTTGAATATGAAAGTTATATTTTTATATTATAACATTGATACACTTTTACACAAATTATCTTGCCCCAAATTAGGCCTAGCCAGTACTATGGGTGCAAGACAACGATGTCTATATATATAAAAATGAATTGCTGTTCGTTAGTCTCGCTAAAACTCGAGAACGGCTGGACCGATTTGGAAAATTTAGATCTTGAATTATTTGTGGAAGTCCAGGGAAGGTTTAAAAGGTGAATAAATAGAAAAATGCTGCTAAATTAAATAAAAACAACAAATTTGTTTTTCCATTGATGTGTCCATACATAATTTCTATGAGAGAATTTATTGACGCACGGTTTGACAGTTCTGCTGTGAAACAATTTCATTACGACAGCAGGGTGCACATTTTACGAAGTAATTTTTCATGTTATGATATATAATTGACAAATTCATATAAAAACATTATTTTCTTTATAATGTACAGAACACGACTGTCGGGTCAGCTAGTATTTAATACAATATACATACTTAAACATATATAAATACATATTATAAACATCCATGAATCGGAAACAAACATCCATATTCATCATATAATTGTATGTACCTATCGGGATTCGAATCCGAGACCACTAGCTCAGTAGTCAGGGTCACTAACCACTGGGCTATAGGAGTTCCTGAGAATAAGAAGCAATTAGACTAGCTAATTTTTTAAGCGGTATGCAGCTTACTACTCGAAAACATCTAATGCTTTCCACACTTAAAACAACCTACAAAACATGTAAAGTAGAACTTATTCTATACAGTATTTGAATTAATATCTATAAAGCTCAAGGTTCAAGTTTGGAGTTGTGAACATAAATTATCAAAATTGTTCAAGACGAATGAACAACTTCGGTCCATACTATTGGATCAAGTCTATTTGACTCCAGTCAAACACAATTGTGTTTATTTCCAAACTTAAAATTATCAAGACGAAAATATGTAACACGATCGTTAATAAGTATTATTATATTTCTACTCTGCAGAAAATAAAACTTTCGATTTCGAACTTCCAGTTTGAATTTAATTTTGTATGATGTGTATATCATGAATGTTTTGAAATATATAGTTTACAGGTAGGTACTTAACGCTCTTTTATACATAAAAAAGTTCCGTAGGAATTTCAACCTCGATATACTCAAGTCTCTCACTTCTAATATTTACACCTTTACGTTCCGGGAAACTCTGATAGTGATGTCTACCTCAGATCGGCGTGATTTTGGCGCAAGCGAATCGTTCTGTCAATTCGTTTTAGTTATTACACCAATAGTGGTGCACGTAAAAAAATACGAATTGAATTTATAAGCAATCTATATTGCTTATAATTATTAGGATGATTTGAGTAAACGTATCTGAAAGCTATTGAAACAAGAATTTAACCATCTTATAAACAAAATACGGGTCAGAACTTGGTGAGGGACTTGGGTGCCGTACGGCACACTCGGCTTTGGTGTATGTGAAAAATCTACTGCCGATTTGGGAAGGTTAAAATTAAGGACTTACTTCTTTTGTTTTACTTTTGTTTGAAGTAAAACAAAAGTCATCGATGTCAAATCCAAAATTAGAAGACTCAAATGGAGATGGGCTGGGCACATGGTAAGAGGACATGACAAATGGAGCAAGAAAGTGACAAGATGGTATCCCAGGGAAGGGAAAAGGAAAAGAGGTAGACCCCAGAAAAGATGGGAGGACGATATCAGGGAAGTGGCAGGAGTAACTTGGAACAGAGTGGCTCAAGAAAGACACGAATGGAAACGGTTGGAGGAGGCCTTTGCCGATTGGCAAATAGATCCACAAAAAATAAAAAAAATACAAATACTAGAATAAGTTATTTTGTTTCTAATGTTTTATGTTTGAGTATTGTTAGTTATCTATGTTAGTTAAGATCTGAATAAAGGCTATATTATTATTATTAAAAGTAAGGACACTGACTCGATAGAGTAAAATAGCAGGTAGGTTAAAGCTCATCAGGTGACATTACGAATTGCAATTTGTTACTAAAATCCACATTACATTGTTCACCATCTCATTACACCACAAATTGTGCTCCTTCAAGGGTCACATACAACTTTGCTGAGTAAAAATATTCTATCTTGAAAAAGGATGAGATGAGATTTTGTCACAATTAAATTTCTTATTCTAAATGCCTTTTGCAAGTTGTAAATTTTCAATGCTCGCTGCGCCACGTTCCATCTGAGTTTGCTGGAAGGTTATTAACGAAATGTCTGTTTCCAGTAAATTAGATTAGTGAAGTAATTACACGCGGAGTTTCTTGTAACAATTTGCTAATTTTCATCGAGTTAAATCTATTAATATTAAGGAAACCCTAACTTCCAAAGATGAGAAATATTACTTTAGCGCAAAACTTTTTGGCTGTTGATTATTTTTTTTTACATTCAACCCACTGAAAAATTACGTGCGATGAGATCTTTTCATAAAATGTAGATTTTTTAACTTTTTTTCACAATTTTAGTCTCAAACGCTAAAGGGATGGCTAAAAAATGTATTAAACTGAATACCAAATCCAAAATGAATACCAGTCATTTCGGGTCGACGATCATTCAGTATTTTCCTTCAGAGCTGTAGTCATCTGAAATAAAACATTTTAGAAGTATTTTATAGAGGTTTTAGCGGTCTATGTCTGTGTCATAACAGGCAAATGAAATCCTACATGAGATCTTTAATCTCAGAGTGACGGTCCATAAATTGGAAATGGTTGTATTGCAACTAAACATTAAATAGCATGTAGTTGCAATAACAATGTTTCCAATTCTAGTTAATTAACTTGATAATCGCAAAAACTAAACCCGAACAACAAGCAATTACTAACTTTATACGAAATAATATCCGCTCAAATACTAACTATCAATATTATTCTGTTTAGACACTATAGTGGAGTTAGTATTACATAATATTTTATCGGAATCATTTTAGTATATAATATATATGATACAAGTGAGCTAAGTTACTCATTGTACTCGAGGCTGTGGGTTGCAGTAATTTAGCTATGTGTCTAGTGAGTAAGTTGCTCACGAGTTTCATTCGCACTTTTCAACAAACGCGAGGAAAAGTCAGACTTGTTTATTATTTTATTGTTTATTACCAGTCGGAGGCTCCTTTGCACAGGATGCCGGCTAGATTATGGGTTGGTACCGTTGTGGTCAACGGCGCCTATGTCTGCCGTGAAACAGTAATGTATAAACATTACTGTGTTTCGGTCTGAAGGCCGCCGTAGCTAGTGAAATTACTGGGCAAATGAGACTTAACATCTTATGCCTCAAGGTGACGAGCGCAATTGTCGTGGCGCTCAGAACCTTTAGGTTTTTCAAGAATCCTGAGTGGCACTGCATTTTTATTGGCAGGGCGTATCAATTACCATCAGCTGAACGTCCTGCCCATCTCGTCCCTTATTTAAAAAAAACATATGTATTGCATTACATAAATTGTTCCATGAAAATATAAAAAATATGGGAAATGGCGTGCAAGTTTTTCTTTGCACGCGCCAAATGTTAGGTGATTGGTTACATAATATAGCCATACAGCCTACTTCAAAATTTTAATTTTAGTCGTAAAAATATATTTTATAATTGCGATAAATAAATAATTTGATAGTTATAGTTATTTCGTCTTAATGTTTACCTTAAACTTTTAAGCTTTATTCCCAAAATGTAAATGGATTTTCAGCGGCATAAAACCTATTTGTTGGTACAAAAAACTGAAATTCCCAGTTAAATCGATAATGCTCTGTTTACTCTCACATAATTTGCAGATATTTTAGGTACTAACTGAACTTTGTAGAGATAATTATATTATGCACGTGTGTGTTACATAGACCTAAAACTGATGTAATTAGGCTGACTTTACGATCAGTGTGTTAAAAATTATTTTTAGGGCTCAATGTTATAGATGCATAAGTATACGTAAGTATCGTTAATAATATTTAATAGACTGACATTCAGCAATAGTTCTAGATAGGTTAGTGTTGATGTTGAAAGTAATATAGAGGAATAGAATAATTTTAAGACACAAGACATCATTATAAGACACTACAAGCAGCGCCCGTTTACGAGCATGACATGGGACACACCAGTGGGAGGCGGGAGCCACTCTGTAAGGGATTACACAGCATGCCGGCTAGATTATGGGTACCACAACGGCCACTATTTCTGCCGTGAAGCAATAATGTGTACCTAATAATTACTGTAGGGCGTCGAAATTACTGGGCAAATGAGACTTAACATCTTATGTGTCAAGGTAAGGAGCGTAATTGTGGCGCCACTCAAAATTTTAGGGTGTTCCAAGAATCCTGAGCAGCACTGCATTATAATAGGCAGGGCATATCAATTACCATCAGCTGAACATCTTGATCATCTCGTCCCTTATTAACATAAAAAAAAACATGGATCATGTTATTACTTTACGTCGCGCTGTCGAGTATTAAAAAAAATCGTCTAGCTGTCAAAATATACAACTGTTTGTATAATCATAGCATGAGACTAATTATAATTTTAATGTTATACACTCTTTTACAAAAGAGACGGCAAATAACCTGTTTCACTGACATCCTCAGTTACTTTATAATTATAAGTAGCTTGTATCATCATGACACTTTTAATTAATAAACAAAAAGTATTTTCTGCCAATTAAAATAAAATCTATGAAGACTAACCCCGTACAGATTAATACATTAATCGCTGCCCAAAATATAACCGTGCCTCCACCATAAGGTTATTTCTTCGAAGCAAACTTCTGCAAAACGTTCCCTTTGCCACATCGCACATTTTCGAGCGAAGGTAAGTCTAGCAATTCTGTGCTCGCAGAGTAATTTGGAATTAACTTTTTTATGCACCTCAACACTTCATAAATGTGCCAGTAATGTTCTCAAATGATTATAACCTCTTTTGGTATTGTATTTTCTAAAGGGACGGAAAAAATTAAAACCACCCGCTTTTCTTGCAAATGAGTTTATTATGCTCCTACTGTCTGCAAACTTTACTGAGACTTGCATCAATTGTTAAATTTCGTCTCTAGTAGCCTATTTTACTCCTCAAGCGTTTTAACTTCGTAACTAGAAATTAATAATGCGCAAACAAGCGACCATAATATTAAAACTCAGACTTGGGTTGACAAGTGAAGTGAATTTACGAGATTTAATTTTATGAAAATCTTTACTCAACGTTTTAGGGCATGTCTCGTTTACGTATAATTTCCAACCTCATGATTAATTACTATTGAATTTAAACCTTCAGTCAATTATGTAGTAGTATCTACTTTATTAGAAATGACATCAAAAATAATTCAAGAAGAATCAAGTTTGAGAAAATAAATGCCTTCTATGCCATTTGTTGAAAGTCATGCTTTACTCTCCAGAGGCGGATAAACTTTGTTTCATGGCAACAAATTTTAATATAATCAAAGGTTAACATTTAGTAATTACTTATTACTATATTATATATTATTATAGTTAAATTATATTACCACGCTATAATTTTTTATGCCATTTTATACGAGAAAAAATTACTAGTCTTTTTTATGTTTTTACAACTCAAAAGAGAAATATAGATGAACTTGTCTATGCAACAAGTTTATGTAAAAGTATAGATAAAAAAATACTTTCATTGATTGTTTAAGGTTTTTTAATTTTTAGAGTTGCGGCCAACGTATCAGCTTAGCCATCCAACGCGGAAATGCTGCCAGTATTCTTGGTACACTTCCTCGCAGTGATATTGTATTGCTAATCTACTTATTAGCTTCGTTATCTGGATTATAAAACACATTTTTTTAGATAACTATTTTATATTATTTCAAGGTTTTTGTGTTTGTATCGGAGAGCCATAACTTCATTAAATAATTGAATAATCTTAATATATATAAATCTCGTGTCACAATGTTTGTCCTCAATTTGTCCTAAACTAATCAACGGATTTTAATGGGGATTACTTCATGGAGTGCAGTTTAGTCCAACTTGAGAGATAGGATAGTTTTTATTTGGATTTGGGACCCATAATTATTTTTATTTTCAATATTTGTTTTGTATGGATATATTTTCTATGAGAGAATTTATTGACGCACGGTTTGACAGTTCTGCTGTGAAACAATTTCATTATAACAACCAGGAGCGTACGTTACGAAATAATTCTTGATGTTTTGAAATATTATTGACAAATTAATTATTTTATACAGAACAACGTCTGTCGGGTCAGCTAGTTTTAATATAATTTTCAAAGCTTGTCGCTACTGAGTACAAATTACCAAATGTTTTTTAACTGATATAAAAAATAATTATGTGAAATTAACATTGCATTCTTTTGAGGGTATCATAACAAACTTTAATAAGAAATACCAGCGCATCGATGATATTAGTATAGGTCATTTATTATTGTTTAGTTAGACTGTTTCAGTGATACCGTTTCTTGCGTACAAAGTACCGACACGCACGAGCGATCTGGATTTTATTTAATATCCATTTGACCGCGTGCAACGTATAGCAGCTCGAATTATCGGGGACCCAGTTCTCTGTAAACGGCTGGATCACTTGGCGTTGCGTAGAGATGTCGCTTCATTGTGTATCTTCTATAGCATTTATCACGGGGTGTGTTCCGAAGAGCTGCTTCACCTGATTCCTGCCGCCGAATTCCACCTTTGCACGATACGCCACAAGTTAGAATATCATACCCACCATCTGGATGTGTGGTGGTCCTCCACAGTGCGGTTTTCAAGGAGCTTTGTTTCACGTACTGCAAAGCAGTGGAATGAACTTCCATGTGCGGTGTTTCCGGGACGATACGACATGGTTACCTTCAAAAAAAGCGCATACGCCTTCCTTAAAGGCCGGCAACGCTCCTGTGATTCCTTTGGTGTTGCAAGAGATTGTGGGCGGCGGTGATCACTTAACACCAGGTGAACCATACCGTACGCCCGTTTGTCCCCCTATTCCATTAAAAAAATATATACCAAATAAACTAAGTTTTAAAACAATTCTTTTGAATTTCGTAATTCATTTGTTTTGAAACAGTGGTGTAGTATACACGTCCATTTTGTTATCTTGGGTTTCCTAACTCGAGATTAAACCTAACTTGTAGTGTATTAAAATTTTTCTTTATTGTACTTATACTTCGACGGTTTTTTCTTTTTGCCAGTACTTATATTATGATTTCCTACCGATTCATCTCTTATAAAGTTTTACTCTACTTAAAACTTTTATATGCTTATTTTAAGTTATATAACGTTTGACAATTTGTGTATTATGAATTAGTAAGAATTAATAATCTATGTCAATCAGGATTCAAGTGATTCGTTATAAAGAAATAATATTATAGAAATTCTAGTTGATTCAATTTTTGTATATCGTTAACATTATTATTACTTTAATTCTTGACTCAGTATTACTGCGTCTCATTAGAAATAGATAAATAGCAACCATCTCCAGATAATAATAATAGTAGAAATTGAAGTAACGAATAATAAATTTTGGTTACACTCTCGCGTTTATGATCGTGATCCGATTTCTTAATATTCCACTGTTCAAAATAACTTTGAAATATTTCTGATTCGTGTTTAATGAACCCCTTATTACAATATTTAAACATGTTTGAGTATTTTGTATTAATCGCTTAAGTTATGTCAGAGTAATATTATGAATTATAAGTAGGTTTTATATAAAAACATTTTGTTCCGAATGTTTAAGTTTAATTTATTTGTGTTTCATGCATCTCGTGTAAATAATTTATTATTTTATGGGACAAAATATCCCAGCGGATACTCCATAGGAAGTGTCGCTTGCGGCTCTCTCTCCCCAATAGAAGGTCACCTTTGATGAAGATAAAGGGCACTTGCCCAAAGCCAACCTTAGGTGGTGTTTAGTGGGTAGGCACTTAGGTTTTACGTGAGTCCCATATAACCAGCACAGACTTAGGCTGCATTGGTATGCATGAGCATTCACCACCTCCGTCTCGTCGTATCCCGGAAGGCTACCCCTTTCATTTGTCTGAGTGCAAAATGGGAAGAAATACAAGAAGTAATATTAGGATAGTACTGCAAATCATTACTATTAGGCAGCGTGTATTTCAAAGCTGTGTCGACGGTAATAAGTGTCCTTAAAAAAATGTAAGCATTGATTATATTATTTAATATTTTAATAAGTTTATAATACACGTAACAATGACAATTTTCGTTTTAGCATTCTGAACTTTTTCTCCATGTAATCTTCATAATGAAGACCAAAGATCTGGTTTTGCGCAGGCCACCTAAAATTGTATGTATTGTATCTTTTAGGCTTACCAATTTTGATAATAATATGATCTAAGATGGGCTGGGAGTTTTTACTCAGTTCTTCTCCTAATGTCAAAGCGTTTACTAATGGTTGTTGTAATATGTTATGTTATTTTCACTCCCTATGATAAGTCAATATAAATTGTTTTCTATACTATTGGAGACGCAAGCCTGTGGTGCAACGGCAACATAAATTATTATAACCTATCTATCGAGGAACTGTTCTGGATAAATAAAATCAGCTACTTCATTATTTTTAACTTTTATTTATTTTTATTCATTAGTAAATCAATCAAATAAACTTACAGTTTGATTCGTTTGATTCCCAGTTACTTTTTATTTTGACTACGTGCTCTTTAGCAGATTTGTAGGAACGCGAACTGTGTAACTGATAAATTGACATAAAATGCACGTGACACTTTCATCCATTGGTACTGATATAGCCTAAGAGCTATTAATTTATATAAAGCTTCTGTGTCTATCAATATTTCTTTTTTACTCAATGAAAGATTACTTACTTACAGAGTACGTTGCATCGGGCGTTCATTTGATATACCTACAAATTTAATTCAAACTACATGTTGTAGCGGATGTGAATGTTTTTTTTATAGAAGAGGAGGCCAAACGAGCGCACGGGTCATTTAATGTTAAGTGATCACCGCCGCCGACATTTTCTTGCAACACCAGAGGAATCACAGGAGCGTTGCCGGCCTTTAAGGGTTACAGGGTATTCACCAGTAAATAGTGTAGGTCCCAGTGTATGAGAAATTACATTGCACTGCATATTCATCTTATTGTGTTGATACCAGTGAACGCATATAAAACAGGGTTCACTGGTTGACACTATCAAAATATAATAGTATGTCCAGTGTGACAAGGATCTTTTGGCACGTGACAGTGTCACATTTTGATAGTCGATTCATAGTTGTAGGTAAGTGTTGTCATACTAAGGATTACTATATTATGGACGATTAGCTGTAGAAAGATATTAAGATTAAATTTATATTTATAATTATACTCTTTGCATCTGATCACTCCATTACAGTTCTGAAATATTTAAATTACATTGTGTATCATACTTCTTTATTTGCAGATATCGCTTGTACCTCCATTTAACCCGGTGAGCATGAGGTGAAAATAAGTTACATATAGAATGAGGCAGGGTATGACATACCCATACTTTGATGTACCATGATATAGAACTTATTGTTTATCTCTTAATTTTGTTGATCTTATTTAGTCAAATAATGAATAATTTAATGGAATTCAGTAAAATAAGTTTTTAATCATGAAATATTTTTTATTTATTAATGTTTCTTACACTAAGTAGTTATAGGAACTAAAATTTTGAGGTTCACAAAAATCAATCAACTATAAGAAAAATATTATTTTTTGGATTGTAATTCAACATCAAAAATAAAAATATTTTTTTGTTATTAAGGATATATTTATAACTAAAAACTTTATTAGTAGTAATCTACAACCCGTTTATTACAAGGACTCGACCAACTGCTTGGAAAGTCTTAACAATATACAAAATATGAAGGGATCAAAGTCAGCAATATACTGGCACGTTTTCTTTAAGTTTATTCTGGCTTTAAACGGCTATTATAATTGTTTATATATTCTGCACTATTATATTAATAATAGCTTACAAAAATAACAGATGACATAAATATATTTAACAGTCTCTTACACTATATATATTTAAACTGAGTCAACAGTGTCCCGAACGTGTATCTTTACGGACAGTCCAACAGTACTTTGATGTTTGATATGGACTTTAGCGCATCCTAGCCAAGTTAACAATTTATTTGTAACTACTGAATATTTAATTTTTACCTTTATTTATGTTTGAAATGATTCTGGTTAACTAATGACATTGTGTACAAAATATTGGCCTTCCCGGGCCTTAAACCCACTCCCTCCTTATTTAATAGTTTCACTATTTTAATAAAATGAATTGAAAATGTCTACTTACAGATGAAATATAATTCTATTTGATTTCTCCGCACGTATGGTAGGAAGCATTTTTGCAAGTGAGAACGACTGGCGTAATTTTACGTCACTCGAACGGTTGACTCAGTGGAACAGCGCTCGCACGGAACGCAAGAGTTCTCGGGTTCAAGTCGCGCATCGTTCCTTTTTTTTTTTATTTGTGTAATACTAAGTTATCTAACCATAATCTGGTAGTCTAGCAAATGTGGTATAATAATCGACTGGTAACTGGTACACCGCTTGTGCTAACTTAACGATAATAAAATAGTTCAATTAAAAGTGCAATATCTACATTTTGCCTTTAAAATTAGTCACAATATTATAAACACAAATAATTTCCACATTATTTCTAATAATAATATCCAATTATGGCTTCTTGTAAAGTCCCTCTTCAATTGGAATGTCGTTAAATTCTCAGTTGTTGAAAATACAAAATTGATCATAATTAATACCGAGCGACGCTAAGCCTTGGCACTCGAAATTGCTTTTGATATAAAATGTAAAACATTTTATTATTTTTTTATATTTTAAATTACATTCTTAAAAATATATGAACGACCCTTTTAATGCCACTTGTTGTAATTTTGGTACTTAGACCTTTTTGGTAATAATATTATTTATAACGAGCCCGTTTTTAAGAGCGTTGTGGGATAGACGTGGAAAGATTGGATTCTTATTTATGTTTACAGTAGGTACAATATAAGTATTTCGCAGATATTGTATTCGCTGTTTTTTTTTATAGATAAGGAGCATATGGGTCACCTCCACCTTTAAGGAAGGTGTACGCGCTTTTTTTGAAGGTACCCATGTTGTATCGTCCCGGAAACACAGCACAAGGAAGTTCATTCCACAGCTTTGTAGTACTACTCCCCGTGTTTACTACACTTCCCACAAAACTGTTCGGTCGTAGCGGTTTTTGTCGCGTAAAATCGCGTTGTAAGCAAATAAAGCCATACGCCTTCTTGAAAATTATAAAAGATATAAAATCAACAATCTCTCATGTGTTAGATTTTATAATAATAATATTCCTGAAATGCAAAATTATTTAACATTGGCACAAAAATAATGTTAGTTGTTCATTACCATTACAACTAGGTGCACTCATTAAAGTCAAAGTCAAAAATACTTCATTGACATAAAATCAACAGATTGCTCGTCAACGTCAAACACTAAAACTACAATATAAATACATACTAATTTCACAAAACTTTATACATATATTATATTTTAAAAATAATGCTTGATTACCAACTCAGCCACAATACTTGCGTATTAGGAAATTGGCTTGAGATGTCGCTCTTTCAAATCTAAACAGTTTGTTATTGTTTAAGTAATATCCCTCACTTCTGTCATTAAATAAATAAATTTAATTTGTACCAAAACTTATGGACGACGTGGGACTCGAACCCACGGCTCTCTGGTTCCGTACGAGCGCTCTTACTAACTGAGCCAACCGTGCGAGTGATGAATATCCAATAATTGGGGTTGAGCAGTTTATCAAGTGTAAAGTAGATCCTGTAGATGGGACCACAACCTGAGAGATGAACAAGATATACCAAGATTTATTATTAGTTGTTGTTAGTTGAAATAATGCATTAAAATCTACGCAGGGGTGTCGTGGTGATCCACTCGTATCGAATAAGATTCATCAGTTCACCTCTTAAGCGAAATTTAAATAGAATAAAATTTCATTTATGAAAATAAGAAGAGCTTTTGTTGTGACAATTGAATTAATTAAAAATATTTTGTACGCGGATTATGGCGTGATAGTGCCAGAAGTGTTAAAGAGGCTATATTTTCAAGAGCAAAACTCTTTTCGATCTATTTAACAAAGATATAAGGCGTGTTTAGCTTTCAGTAATGAACGCTGTACTTTTAAATAAAATGATTCGCATTTGTTATAACATGGATTCACTTCATTATGATGCTGAAATCGCGTTTTAACAGATTTTAATTACAGAAAGGTTACATATTGTTTTTTTTTATACACATAACATGAGGTATTACATTATGTTTTATGTTCACGTACTTCGCGATGTATTTTTATGAGATACTGACATTTGGACACTGTTTCAAGTGCTGTGACGAATGCAGATGGATGAAGCCTTGAACCAACATCTATAGGCCTACCAACAAAAAATATATTTTATATTTCCTGTACTTTTTGTGCAGGAGGAGGTCAACTGGGATGACCCAGAAAGCCGAAGGTTAGTGACCCTGCCTAATAAGCTATAAGTCCCAGGTTTGAATTCCGGTAGGTGCAAACATTTATATAATGAATTTGGATGCTTATTTCCGAGTAATGTTCTTAAATTGCAATGGGGCCACCATATTGAATATTTATCCAATTTCATAAGTGTTTATATAGGATGGGGCGAAAAAGCGGAGCTTATGATATTTTTTCCATTTGCTTCAGGCGGATTCACGTTTACACTTTATAGAAGTGTTGTTTTTATTGAATAATACTGCGAATATGTTACAGAATCTGTTTACAAGACAAGGGCTTCATCAATACGAACGGGAAATTATATTTTTGAAAGAGGCACTCTGAAACAATAATCTATGTCACCTTTGTAATTATCTGGGTAAAGGCTTTAAAAGGCATTTATTTTCTCAAATTTGATTCCTTTAGAATTATTTTTGATGTCATTTCTAATATACTAGATACTTCTACCGCTTCGGAAACAAATGGCGCTCTGAGAGAGAAGAAGCGGCGCAATAAACTCTCCCAGCATTCTTTTTTTGCGCTCTCTTAAATTAAATATACAATACTGTAATATCATTGCTATTGCAATAAAATAAACATTATCCAGTCCCAGGCTTTCCGATCACTTAGATATTCAGCTGTGGAGTAGTAGGATTTGCGACAGAGACATGTACCCTTAAAGCTATTATGTATCTTATGAAGCCTTCTAGAATACATAGAAATACTATTCAATTGTGATAAACAGAAGTACAGACGTTGCCATATTAAATAATATAACCATTGCCTGGGCTCGTGTAGTGATGATTCATGTGTGTTTTTATAATTCATCTGACTCCTACATCGCGCCCCATTATCAAATGCCATAATACCATCAAATGCCTTATTACCTCAACGTACAGACAAACTTTGAACATAATTTGCTTTCACAGTGTTATCTGGTCTCAGTCTAATACATGTATCTTCATTAAAAGCTACATAGCACTGTTTTGATCTCGTTTTAGGCAGAGGTTACTTTTTTTAAGAATAAGATATTAAATAAATTTTTTTACAATTAAATTTAAAAAGAAAAAATAACTTACTTACCATCTGGTTATCCGTAGGCCTGTCCTTCTACAAACCTCCACAGTTTTTTTTAAATTGCCATTTTCTTTTGCATTATTTTTATTGTTGCGACAATAGTGATACACACTGCTGTGTAAAAATCAGCGGCGTATGAGAAACAGCCCCATTAGAAGATGGACATACGGATGGATTGAAGTTTTAAGGCCGGCAACGCTTCTGTGATTCCTCTGGTGTTGCAAGAGATTGTGAGCGGCAGTGATCACTTAACACCAGGTGACCCGTACGCTCGTTTTCCTCCTATTCCATAAAAAAAAAGTTTCCCGTTGGTTAACGTTTTGGTACGGAACGCTAAAATAGAGCCACAATTCATTATTAAACATGAATATACTACAATCAATTAAAGGTAAAGTACTTAAAGCAAAATATATGATTATATTATGCTCATAATTCATTATTTGTGAGCATTAACTTTTGTAATTTTTAGTTATCATGCGTAGGTATTGCTTGCGGCGGCATCGTGTGGCGGGTGGTCTACAACCCTCAAATATGTGCAAAGGGAACGATGGCTGGTCCAATCGTCAACTCGTGAAGGGGTGCTGCTTGTTATAGTTACTAAATCACTGTATTTGTTGGATTCAATTACTAATTGTGACAGTTATCATGACCATCATGTTCACGAAGCATCCTTACATAAACAAAGAGTTCAAGCTTTAAAGTTTGATGCATACAACATACGATAACTTATATATACAGTTAATTATTTATTACTTTTAATGAAATTATTTATATTATTTAAACATGACTCATATATTGGATGCAGCACCTTACAAACTCATTTGTTATGTATATAACAGCTATTGTAAAAAACTCTATTTGAATGAAACGAGTGGTCATTAAGTTCCGTATATGTTCTTCTCACGAGCTCAACTTTTTACGAATATAATATTATGGTAAATTCAGTCATGATCATCATCAGCCGGAAGACGTTCACTGCTGGACAAAGGCATCCTCCAAAGATTGCCACGACCATCGGTCCTGCGCTGCCCTCATCTAACCTGTTCCGGTGATCTTGACCAGACTAAATTCAGTAATTTAAAAGAAATATTTGTAGTGACGATTGAAAAGCGCGTAGCTTAAGCCTAATTGAATGAAGTTTATTTGACTTTGACTATACAATGACTTCATGAATCCACAATATATTTTAAGTTCACAATTATTTCAAAGTTCATTAATTTATGCTTTGTATGAAACTTTCTTTATTCGTATATTATGTTTCGTAGATGCCCGGTTTCTCTATGATTTATGGACGTGAAAAGGCTTGGAAAGCGATTTTCACTTTTCAAGTAATTTATTACCCAGTAGCTAAGTGTTTTCAAACTAAAAACACTATAAAGACCTCGAACCTATCAATACCTGTCGATGCAAAAGATTCAATTAAAAGAGACGGAAATTCTTTTATTCGCTAAATGAAGGCGTAGTCAATGAAAATCAATTAAAAAGGCGTTTTTGAACCTTCATGTACTACGTTTTCTTGATTTCTTTAGTCATTTTCAAGAGGTTTAATAATTTTTATGTGATTATTTTGTTGAAAGTTATAATTGGACTGATTTCCTTTATTGTGTTTTGAAAATACAATTAAGGAACGAAATATTCTGTGTTTGGCCTTTTAAACCATCTTGTATATTGTGAATCAAATATTCTTATTATTCAATGCAACAACATTTAACGGACGCGTTTATCAGTTTGAATAAGTGTCTCCTATCAGCAACAGGTCTCGGTTCGATTCAATTTGTTTAATATTTTCCATTAGTAGGAATGTTTCATCAATAATTAATTCTAACAAGGTAACAAATTCCTTTCATAAACAGTTGGATAACAGTTTTTTTTATGAAAATAAGGGACGAGACGAGCAGGATGTTAGCTGATGGTAACTGATAAGTCCTGCCCATTATAATGCAGTGCCGCTCAGGATTCTTGAAAAATGCCCAAAAATACTGAGCGGCACTACAACTGCGCTCGTCAGCTGGTGTTGTTTGCATATACACTATATTGGTAATGCAACATTAAATTAAGTTAAATATTTATATTCAAGTACATTTGTAAGTCATTGCTGAAATGGGTTTATATCTTTTAAATAGTCATTTAATTATTTTGACACTACCACCGATTCGTAAAACTGCTAACTTTGAGAAGAATCGACAACAAATTCTCTTTTAAAATCAGTATTATAATATGGTACAAATATCTGTACTTTTATCTTATCATTAATAAAAATTATATTCACATAAATTCAGGATGAAACAATAAAACACACATCATCGGAATAGTATAACCACATATAATTGTTAATTTATCATTTTAAATAATTCAAAATCAAATTCAAATATTTTTATTCAAAATAGGATGTGACATCACTTATTGAAAGTCAAAAAACTACCACCCATTCCAAAATGAATGCCTCAGACCTGAGAAGAATGAGCGCAATAAACTCAGCGGGCTTTTTTTTCATCGAATAAATATGTTTACAAAGTAATATTGTACAATTAAACTTATTATTTAATAGCCTGAGGGCGGTCATTCCATTCCCAATCTGTGGTATCATTAAGAAAGTCATTTATGTTATAGTAACCTTTAGGTTACATAAATATATAACTATATAACATAAATATATACTATATATATATATATATATATATATATATATATATAGTATATATACGTTAGTAGTTACGTTTGTAGGGTAAACCACAACAATTCAATTTAACAATTCATTTGAATAACGTTATACTTTTGTTTTGAACATTTTCTGGGATCTTGATGTAAAAGCATATACATCGCCCCACAAAAGACTTACTCTGAAGATAAATATAAATATAGCATGAACCGAGGTCTACGAATTTCTAGAAACATTTTGGTCGAATTTTCCCATATTAAATTACATCTTAAATATCGTAACACAGTGTTGAAGTGGTACCAATTCGTAACTCGACATCTACCGGAACTAACAGCCTCGGAGCCTTAAACGTACCAACGCCTGACTTCTTATGATTTACGTCAAATTTATGTCTCGTTTCTCCGAGGATTTAAAATAAATTTATTTTATAGCAATTTTATATACCTGAAACATGACGCCGAATTCCTTTATGAGACTGTAACACAGAGAGTTATATTATAAATTTTTAGTCTGCGAGAATTAATGCCCACATAATAAATGCTATGGAAATTATTGCGTTCGCTTTATGCTAATTAGAAATTTCTGTAAATAAAATAAAAATGATATAATGTGGTATTCTACAACTTTTCATCAGAACTTTTTGCCTCACACAGGTCCTTTGTGCAATCACAGCCGACTGTTGTATTCCCGAACAGTTATTAAGAGATCTGCAAGTCAAGAGCATACTCCCACCTTAAAAGCTGGCTACGCATCCCTTAACTTCTGCTATATCTGATATCAATGGGCTACTGGCTTTTTATCATTTTATCAAGCCACTTGTTCTATTTGCCCCTCTTATATAAAAATGTTTATAAAGGAAAAGATATTAAAGCACTCAAATTGCCTATAATTCCAACTTACCACAAACAAATATAACAACTACCAGTGGAAGGCTCCTTTGCATTGCTGCCAGCTAGATTATGGGTACCACAACGGCACTATTTCTGCCATGAAGCACCAATGCTTAAGCATTACTGTGTTTCGGTCTGAAGAGCGCCGTAGCTAGTGAATTTACTGTGCAAATGAGACTTGACAACTTATGTGTCAAGGTCGACCACACAACGACGACGATGTAAAGGTCCGGGCGTAAGAATTACCATCAGCTGAATGGAATCACAGGAGCCAGAGGAATCACAGGAGCGTTGTTATAATTATTTTATGCTGTACTAACTCCGCTTATACATTTACAACTGTTTTCTATTATATTACAATGTACATTGTGTACTTAACAGTGTACAAACAGAATAGTCACTCGCAGTACGAATGTATAATTAAATGATGTCGGCGTAGCAAGTAAGCAATTTGGATACAAATGACCCTCATTGCGGAGTCATTACCATTAATAACTACTTACTAAGCTTATTTGCACACTAGGATCAATATGAAATGACTGACTACATGGTTTGCGTTAGTATAAATTTTGCCCAATTTTACAAATAGATGTTTTTGTCACGACTGAGGCATCCCTATCAGTTTAAGACCTACATCAACCATAATTCGCTAACGACTTTATCCTATTGAAACTTCGAGTGCTGACGGTTTTCTAATGCCGAAAACTACAATCCACATTCCCAGCCCATTTGAAAGAAAGAAATAAAAACATTTATTTCAACACACACACAAATAACAACTTATATAAAAATATAAAAACGTGTGATGTTCAGAAAAGGAGCCACTCGGCTTGTGTTTCAACACGAGTGGAGGTTAATTCATCTGACTCCTACATCGCGCCTAATTATCAAATGCCATGCTTATTAACTCAACGTACAGACTAACTTTGAATATAATATTTTTATAATCCTTTCACAGTGTTATCTGGTCTCAACCTGATTCGTGTATCTTCATTAAAAGCAACTTAATCACCTTTAGAGCACTATTTTGATCTCGTCGGTATTGCGAAATGTGAAAGGCAGAGATTACTTACCATCTGGTTATTGGTAGGCTTGTCCTTCTACCTTATAAACATCCGATTAACATACAAAGGTCCGTTTTTTTGAATTGCCATTGCTTTTAATTATTTTATATCATAACGGCAATAATACACACTGTGTAAAAATTTCAGCAGCTTATAAGATACAGCCCGATAGGAAGACGGAATACGGATAGATAAGGTACCCGTTCCTTAACGTTTTGGTAAGCAACGCTAAAATAGTTCCACAATTCATTCTTAAACATGGACATACTAAAATCAATTAAAAGTAAAGTAACTAAAACAAAATATACAATGACTTGACACAATTTACTCAAATATTCCACAATATGTCATTATTTCAACGATCGTTCATTAATGCTTTGTACGAAACTTCCTGTATTCGTATATTATGATTCATAGTGTGATGTTTAGAAAAGGAGCCACTCAGCTTGTGTTTCAACACGAGTGGAGGTTAATTATAATAATTATGAGTTAATCATAGATGCTCTGTTTCTCTATGACTTATGGACTTGAAAAGCGATTTTCACTTTTTAAGTAATTTACTACCCAGTACCTAAGTGTTTTTAAAATAAAACTGTAAACACTTCGAGACCTCGAGCCTATCAATATCTGTCGATGCAAAAGATTCAATTAAAAGAGAAGGAAATACTGTCATTCGCTAAACGAAGGCGCAGTAAATCAATTAAAAAGGCGTTTTTGAACCTTCAAGTACTATGATTTGTTGATTTCTTTAGTCAATATCAAAAGCTTTAATAATTTTTATGTGATTATTTTGTTGGAAGTTATAATTGGGCTGATTTCCTTTATTGTGTTTTAAAAATACAATTAAGGAACGAAATATTTTGTGTTTGGCCTTTTAAACCATCTTGTATAATATGAATCAAATGTTCTAATTATTAAAAGCAACAAAATTTAACGAATCAGTTTAGTTTATGTTTTAGTTAACTAAGTGCCCCCTATCAGCAACGGGTCGCAGTTCGATTTCATTTGTTTAATATTTTCCATTAGTAGGAATGTTTCATCAATAATTAATTCTAACAAGGTAACAAATTCCTTTCACAAACAGCCGGATAACAGTTTTTTTTTTATGAAAATAAGGGACGAGACGAGCAGGACGTTCAGCTAATGGCAATTAATACGCCCTGCCCATTAGAATGCAGTGCCGCTCAGGATTCTTGAAAACCTCAAAAATTCTGAGCGGCACTACAACTGCGCTCGTCACCTTGAGACATAAGATGTTAAGTCTAATTTGCCCAGTAATTATATTAGCTACGGCGCACTTCATACCGAAACACAGTAATGCTTACACTTTACGGCTTCATGGCAGCAATAGGCGCCGTTGTAGTACCGATAATCTAGCCCGCATGCTGTGCAAAGGAGCCTCTTACTGGTGTTGTTTGTATATAAACTATATTAGTATTGCAACATTAAATTAAGTTAAATATTTATATTCAAGTACATTTGTACGTCATTGCTGAAATGGGTTTATATCTTTTAAATAGTCAATTAATTTTTTTTACACTACCACCGATTTGTAAAACTGCTAATTTTGAGAAGAATCGACAACAAATGCTCTTTTAAAATCAGTATTATAATATGGTACAAATACCTGTACCTTTATCTTATCTATATATATATATATAAATGAATTGCTGTTCGTTAGTCTCGCTAAAACTCGCGAACGGCTGGACCGATTTGTCTAATTTTGGTCTTGAATTATTTGTGGAAGTCCAGAGAAGGTTTAAAAGGTGAAAAAATAGGAAAATGCTGCTAAATTAAATAAAAACAACAAATTTGTTTTTCCTTTGTGTGTCTATACATAATTTCTATGAGAGAATTTATTGACGCACGGTTTGACAGTTCTGCTGTGAAACAATTTCATTACGACAGCAGGGTGCATATTTTACGAAGTAATTTTTGATGTTATGATATATTATTGAACAATTCATATTAAAACATTATTTTATTTATTGTATACAGAACAACGTCTGTCGGGTCAGCTAGTCATTAATAAAAATTACATTCACATAAATTCAGGGTGAAACAATAAAACACACATCATCTGAATATTACAACCACATATAATAGTTAATTTATCATTTTAAATAATTCTGAAGATAAATATAAATATAGCATGAACCGAGTTCTACAAATTTCTAGAAACATTTTGGTCGAATTTTCCCATATTAAATTACATCTAAAATATCGTAAAACATGGTTGAAGTGGTACGAATTCGTAACTCGTCATCTACCGGAACTTACAGCCTCAGCCTTAAACGTTCCAACGCCTGACTTCTTATGATTTACGTCAATTTTATGTCTCGTTTCTCCGAGGATTTATAATAAATTTATTTTATAGCAATTTTATATACCTGAAACATGACGCCGAATTCCTTTATGAGACTGTAACACAGAGAGTTATATTATACATTTTTAGTCTGCGAGACTAATAAATGCTATGTATATATATGTATATGAATAATGCTCACATAATAAATGCTATGGAAATTATTGAGCTCGCTCTATGCTTATTAGAAATTCCTGTAGATAAAATAAAAAGTTGATAAATTTTGGCATTCCACAACTTTTCATCAGAACTTTTTGCCTCACACAGGTCCTTTGTTGAATCACAGCCGACTGTATTCCCGAACAGGTATTAAGAGATCTGCATGTCAAGAGCATACTCCCACCTCAAAGGCTGGCTACACATCCCTTAACTTCTGGTATATCTGATATTGGTGACGACCACACGACGACGACGACGACGTACATAAGAATTACCATCAGCTGAATGTCCTGCTCGTCTCATCCCTTATTTTCATTAAAAAAAACTTAAAGTTAATTTCCAAGGGACAATATTTATTTTATGCTGTACTAACTCCGCTTATACATTTACGACTGTTTTCTATTATATTACAATGTACATTGTGTACTTAACAGTGTACAAACGGAATAGTCACTCGCAGTACGAATGTATAATTAAATGATGTCGGCGTAGCAAGTAAGCAATTTGGATACAAATGACCCTCATTGCGGGGTCATTACCATTAATAACTACTTACTAAGCTTATTTGCACACTAGGATCAATGTGAAATTACTGACTACATCGTTTGCGTTAGTATAAATTTTGCCCAATTTTACAAATTGATGTTTTTGGCACGACTGAGGCACCCCTATCAGTTTAAGACCTACATCAACTATAATTCGCTAACGATGTTATCCTATTGAAACTTCGTTCTGACTGTTTTCTATGGCTGAAAACTACAATCCATATTCCCAGCCCATTTGAAAGAAAGAAAGAAAAACATTTATTTCAACACACACACACACATATAACAACTTATATAATAACGTGTGATGTTTATAAAAGGAGCCACTCAGCATGTGTTTCAACACGAGTGTGTTGCAACGCTGATCTTCTGTAACCCCCACGTGACACATGAACCTCAAGGGCGACACCTCGCCTGAATTAAATTATTACTATACTTAACTAAACTTAGAGCACTACGTCACACTTCGCTTATGAGGTGTGCAAAAGTAATTAGATTCACGATGTCGATTTAATAATTGACGGAAATCTTTCATTCAGTCCTTTGAATTGTTATGATTGGTTATTTCAATTTCAGAAGTTGACCTTCCGTGACAAACTTTTTTTTTTTTTTTGAGAGGAGGAAATACTGTTACGTATTTACGCCCCGGAACGGGGCGTAATATGTCGGACTCGAGTGTCCGCGTAAGCGGACACCCCATACCGACTAAAACCTCCTCTGTGCTGTTAGCAGCCCTGGCTTTCACAGCGAAGTAGGACGTGGGCCGTGGAGGCCGCAAAGACTACGCAACAACAGTCGCGGGGCGTCTCCTAAGGAGACTCGAACCTCAGACCGGCTGTGTGCTTGTGGGAAGGAGAGAGAATGAAAATGAAGATGAAAGATGATAAGAACACACTCGCCGGCGAGTGTGGTGATGTTTTGTGTGATGTATGTAAGTGTGTATGTATGTGTTTATGATTGTATGTATGTGTGTTTGTATGTATGTACGTAGTGTAAATATTTGTGTGCATGTATGTTTGTGTTTGTGTCTGTTTGTGGAGTGTGTTTGTGATTGTGTAAGTGGTGTATGTCAGTCCGTCAGTCAGTCCGTGTGTGAGTGAGTGTAGTGAAGCGATTACAGGACGAGGACTAACGTCTCGTCGGGTATAAAAAGAATGTGTGGTGTATCTAGGGTGCGGGCCGCTGGCCATCGTCAGAGTGACGAGTGCCAGTGGTTTGCGGTGGTTGACCGCGCCTACGCCTGCGAAGGCGGTGTGTGCGTGTCTGTGTCGGTGTTTGTGTGGGTGTCGCGTTCGCGATGGTGATGTCGTCATCCGGGTCTACCGTTACGTGTCTGGGACGTCTTATTGGGTTGAGACTATGGTGAAGGGGGGTGTACCCGCATGCCTTCCTAACCAAGATGTTGGGATGGTTAGGCGCCTTTTCAAAGAAGCGTCGCGAGATCTCTTTAAAGTGTTGAGCTATTGTCGGAAGCTCTAGGTCGCGGTGAAGGTCAACGTTTCGGATGAACCACGGGGCTCCGGTTGCCATGCGCGTGAATTTATTTTGAACTACTTGCAAACGACGTAAGTAGCTCGGTCGGGTGTGCGCGAAAACGACGCTTGCGTATTACAGTATGGGCCGTACGTTGTTTTTGTACAGCGTCATTTTGTGTTTGAGCGGAAGATTGCTTCGCCCACACACAAGTGGATAAAGGTGGAGGACAAATCGGGCTCTATTGCATACCGTATCAATATGTTTCTTGAAGTTCATATTGCTGTTGAACGTGACTCCTAAGTATTTGTAATCCTTCACCCACGGTATGGGTGTTTCATACAGTTTAATAACGGTCGGTTGTTTTTTAGCGCGGATGCTATTCGCGTTACCGAAGAGTACCGCTGCACTCTTGGTGGGGTTCACTTCAATCCGCCATTTTCTGAACCAGTTGCCTAGTTCATCGACGGCGGCTTGAAGCACTTTAATGTTCTTGCTCAAGGTTGAGCGGTTGGAGCCGAAGTAGAGTGCCGTGTCGTCAGCGTACTGAGCGAGCTGGACACTCGGAAACTTGGGAATGTCGCTCGTGAAGAGGGAGAAAAGAGTGGGAGAGAGGACCGAACCCTGTGGCACGCCAGACCTGATGGGTCTGGGTGAGGATAGGGTGCCCTCTACTCGATATCGGAAGGAGCGATCGGTAAGGTAGGCTCGAATGATGCGCACGAGCCTGTCTGGCACTCCCAGTTGATACAGCTTGAATACTAAGCCGTTGTGCCATACCTTGTCGAAGGCCTTCGCGACATCGAAAAACACGGCTGCCGTTGTAGCGTGAAATTGACGCCGTATGAGAATGTACTCGGTGAGTCGGTGAGCCTGCTGGGGACACGAGTGAGCGGTTCTGAATCCGAACTGTATGTCGGGTATCAGGTTAAGCTCCGCGATGTAATGATTAAGACGCGCGAGAATTAATCTTTCGTAAAGTTTCCCGATCGAGTTAATTAAGCTAATAGGCCTATAGCTACTCGGATTAGCTTTAGGTTTATTGGGTTTTGGGATACCGATAACAATGGAATCCTTCCATTGTTCGGGGAACGCGCTATTAGTCAATAGAATATTAAAAATGGTAACCAATAAAGTAATAAGAGTCGAGGGTAGGATTTTAAGAACCCTATTGTTTATAGTTTCGGGCCCCGGGGCCTTCTTGGAGTGAAGCTCCTTAATGATTAGCTTCACCTCTTCGTAAGAGGTGGGTTTTATTACATCGCCTGAAGGGCTCAGAGCGGAGCGACGTTCAACTTCACGATCAACTTCGTCAACGTGTGTCGGGTCGGCTGCTGCATTTGGAGAGCACTGACTCTCGAGACTATCGGCGAGGCATTCAGCCTTCTCATCGTCATCGAGCGCCGGCTGCAGTCCCGGTCTGTCCAAAGGAGGCATGACAGTGGGCGGCTCCTGTTTGAACGCGCGAGGCAGCTTCCAGAAAGCCACATGTGCTGGCTTAAGGTTGCCGAGCAAGCGGTCCCAACGTTCGCCGCAGAGTTCCGCGATACGTTCCCGTACCACCCGCTGTAGGTAGCGGAGGTGGCGCCTATTCTCGACCGACGGATACCTGTCGTAAAGTCTAGTGGCTCTGTGCTTCTGTGTGAGTAAGTTCCTGACCTCTGGAGGCAGGTTTAGGCGATGCGGTTGCATCGTCGGAACCTGCCTGGAGCAGGCCTTGATCCTATTCTGTATATGTGAGGTCACATGAGAGATAGCACTGTGAGCCGTGTCGACCGAGTCGATGACGTCCGGTATACGGTCAAGGTCGTCGGACTTGATAGACTCGAGATCATTTTCCAGCCGTTGCCAGTCGATCACTGTTTTCGTCGGTGGTTGAAAGTTAACCGGTGGGCCTAGATTTAGGACGACGGGCCGGTGGTCTGACTCTAATTTGTGAAAAAATTCGATTGAATTTACATTGAGCGTTACGTTCTTAAGTAACGCAACGTATAGAATGTCGGGTCGGTGCGCGACGTTATCCGGATAATGTGTTGGTTCGTCGGGTGCTATTACTGAAAAGTTCAGCGTGTCTGTCAGCGAATCTAATAAGATTCCGTTTCTATTTGTGGCTCTACTGTTCCAGCTGGAGTGTTTGGCATTAAGATCGCCGCCCACTATGACTGTAGCCCCGTGGCCGAGTAATGCTTCTATATCTGTGTATAATACTTTTTTGTTGGGCGGAAGATAAGCTGAAATAACAGTGATCGGCTGGTGATTCGCCATACTGACCCGGATGGCAGAGGCCTCGATGTTAGTGAGGACCGGAGGATCTATAGGTATGCAGTGTAGAGACCTTTTAAAATAAATGAGGGTGCCGCCCAAACGGGTGGTGCGATCATTCCTGACTAAGTTATAATTAGCGATACGCGGATCGCGTATACGTGGTTTTAGAAATGTCTCTTGCACTAAGAATAGGTCTAATTGATGTTCGTGAGCGAACTCCTTCACCAAGTCTAGTTAAGGCTTAAGGCCTTGGGCGTTAAAATATGCTATACGGAGCGTATGTGGTTTAACCCGTCCGCTTACGTAATTAGGCATCGCGAATGTTGTTTTTATACTTTAGCCCTATATCGGTGAGGGCACGGAATATTTTGCCGTTGTCTGCCACAACTTGCAGGAGCGACGGCGGGTCTTCCCGGACAGCATTGAGCCTGCTGGCCAGGGCTGTTATTTCATCAATGTCGAACATCTCTGACAGTTCCAACATGAACGCAAAGGTGCTGCCACCTTTGTTACCTATTGCCGAGGACGCGGGCGCCGGTGGCCTCGGTCGCGGGATCGACGCCGCCGGGCGGGACGCTAGCGGAGGCCGGAGGGGCGCGGGGGCCGCGAGATTGGCCTCTGTGGCAGCGTTGGCAGCCGGAGGAGACCTCGCCCAGGCGTTTACCTTCGGAGGCGGCGCAGGTTTGAAGGTTGGAGTGAACTCCACCTTCTCTGCTCTGCCTTGCGGCTGGCGGCGCCCTGGGTGACGCTTGTGTTTGGGTGCCTTGGGACACCCGCGATAGCTCGCGGGGAGTCCTTCTCCCCGCACAAGACGCAGGCCGGGGGCTCCGCGCATTGCGCTGGTCGAGGACACTCTGACGTGCCGTGTTTCCCGAGGCACTTCACACACCTCGGGGTGTGTTCGCAATTGCGTGCCGAGTGCCCGTATAATTGGCATCTGTGACACTGACCGGGCCCCCCGCGGTTGCGAGGAGCTTCGGTACGGATGCCCTGAAGGGAACAAACCGATTTAATGTTGAAAATTTCCTTTCCCTCTTGCGTGAGGTCGAGGACTACGAGAACCATGTTTAATGGTTGTTTGTTGTTGGTTCCGCGCATACGGTACACCTCGTGTGCAGGGTAACCCTGCTCTTTGAGGTCCGACAGCATGTCGGCCTCGTCTAACTCTTTGGGGACGTTCCTAATAACGACCCTCAGACGCTTCTCCTCAGGCAGGGCGTACGTGTGGAAACCCACACTCAGCTCTCTAAGAAGAGATGTCAGGGCGCGGTGGTCCGCTACCTCTCTGGTCTCTAGTTTGATTAGAGATTGGTACGCCCTCGCCTGAAAGGAGAGCGTCTTCGGGATCCTATTTTTGATGACTAGCCATCGGCCTCGGTCCCTTATAAAAATAGGAGGCGGGCGCTTGGTCGGGGGCGGTACGCGGGCTTTAGCGGGCGCGGGCGCGGACGCGGGAGCGGAGCCAGTCGTGGCCGCGGCTTTCTTCGCGGGTGTGCCATCAAGAGAAGGCGATTCACGACCGCGCTTCTTCTTGCGACTGACGGTGATGAAGCCGTCAGTATCCGACGCGACACTCTCCGCTCTCGACGGTAGAGCGGTGTCCGGCTGGGCCGGTGAAGCACTGGAAGCCTGAGGGGCTTCCGTGCGGTCAGGACTGACCGCGGGGACCTTAGGGGTCGCCTGCGCGTCAAAGTACGCCTGAAGGATAGGCGGACGGGCTGATCGGGTGATCACTTTCCTCGGTTTGACCGAGGCCACAGAACTTGCGTCGGACGCATTACCTATATCCATTTCGGATTCCCCGTCGGAACTCGAAACGTCAGATGATGATTTATATTTTTTGGATTTGGATTTCGCTGTCTGGATATCTATCGTTTCCTTAATTAACGGAGCGATCTTCTCCGTAAATAACTCATCTAGCAGGGCGCGTAGAAGGCCCTTGTCGGCAACCATTTGTGAAGCCATGGTTGTTATTAATTAGGTTAAGCGGGTGTCAACCCCCGCTGCCCGAGTCAGGCAGAGGGGGAATATAATAATAAAGTGGACAACTATAGTTTAGTTGTACACTTGCACATTAATAAAATACTATTAATAATAATAAAGTATGCAAAATTAAAAGAAATTAATAATAATAATTAAGCCTAAGACTTAGCTTTGCTGGATGTAGACTGGCTGGGCCGGAACCCCGATGTACGCTGTGCAGGCCCCCACGGAGAAGACACACACGGCACGATCTGCAACACTCACAACACACACGATTAGCGTGCAGAATCGCGAAACACAGCACAGGTGCTAACTAACACGATCGTAAAACCGGGTAATTAACACTTATAATAACTAAGCTACATTCTGCGAAGGAACGTAACAGGTGCGAGACTCAAAGAGACCCGAACAATAGCGCGCGATAACAATAGCTAGCCCAGGTGGCCTGAGCAGATAGTGCGATAACGCAGGTAATAAAAATATTCGAAGGAGGACAGATAACGCGGCACGTGTGCTTGCGTTGCCTGCCTGAATCGAACTGACAAACAAAAACCGTGACAAACTTCATCATACTTCGCTTAAATGTCATTACTTGTGATGGTGTCATACGGTGGGTAATTCGCTTAGCTAATACATGGCGAGGAGAATGATTGGTGATGCATGCGTCGTGCTCGTAAATAAGCGATGCTTGTATTCACTGGTTATGAACACATCCATTTTTTATGGTTCCTTGGTTGAAACTTGGTAAGTAGATGTATTATGTAAACCGCATTAAGATTTTCACGCAAAAAAAGAAAAAAAAAACACCAATTTTGTGGGGGTTCCCCATACTTAGAACTGAAACTCAATTTTTTTTTTTTTCATAAAAACCATACGTGTGACTGAACCCTCTCTTATATCATTTTTTTTCTAAACTGAATAGTTTTTCGCTAGAGTCACTGCCAAACTGGTAAAATGTGTGTGTATCCCTGTAACTGCTAAAATAAGAGAATGATAAAACAAAAAAAAATATATTATGAAGTACATTACCATGCAAACTTCCACCGAAAATTTCTGTCAACGAGATCTAGTAAGAAGTTTTTTTAATACATTATGAATCGTATTATCAATAACTAGTTTGAAAAAAATACACTGTTATTAAAAAATCGATCAAAGTTGCAACGAACTACAAGAACTTTTGTATTCTGTTATTACTGCTACGGAACCCTTCATGGGCGAGTCCGACTCGCACTTGGCCTCTTTTTTTTAAATAAAATGTTACTTTACGTATTTTGCTTTATTCTCACATAATCTTGAGTGACAAGTCTCGGGAATTGAAAAGAGTGGCTCACTCTACGAAATGATTAAACAAACCTACTCACTGTCAATCCATCTATAAGAAGTACTTCACGCAAAAATACTTTTTATTATAATAATTACTTAACTACATAAATTTGAGTGCAAACCAAACAACAGTAGGTTTATTTCTAGTTTCACAACAAGATTTGTTTAATAACTTGTCATATCAAATCAAACTTCTGTACAATTACAGTTAAATAGTAGTGAAATTTTACATTTATGTATCACAGAAAGGTTTAATCGTATCGCATTGGCTGCCAATGCCTTCGGGTGTTTCTGTGATAAATTGTTACCGCAATACAGCAAACAACTTTATTTTCATGATTTTTATTTATCAGCATTTAGCTTTACTAATAGAGATCGTAATATAATTTAATGTTAGTAAAACTATTGTTGTTTAAGTTTTTTTTTACAAAATTAATTGTCAATGATATTACCTGAGTATCTGTTTTAACTATGGAACGTATTAGGCTTGAAAATATATTTGATTTACATTTACATCATTTATTAATATTACAACCATCACTTTATGTTCTCATAGTCAACACTTGTTTGTTCCCTTTGCATTGAAAAGCTTACCTGATTGTATTTAAATTGATTCAATTTCTTATTATCAATTATTTCATTTATTAGTGAAAATTTTAGAATGTGCGAATGGAAAATTAACTGAATTATAAATAGAATATATAATGAAAATAATAATTAGTCAAATAAAATGGCGGAATCCCAGGAACATTTTACTCTATCATCAATAAATAAGAATAAAAGAGAAAATCAAGAACCTCATAATGTACCTAACCTGTAAAAGTGTAAGTTTTTATATTCTGATGAATAATAATATCAAAATATAACATTATGTCATTCTTTGTAAAATATATAAAATCTCACTTGATAAAATAATATTAATAATATTATATATTATTAATAAAGGATTTTTTTTAATTTTAAGTAGAGAAAATGCCAACTTTGCTCAAAAGATGAAGTTATATCGTCAGCTTTTCCGAGAAAAAAATAGCAAAATCTAACAGTGCTCCTAGCTCTTTAGTAATACGTGAGTGCTTAGTTGGTAATACGACTTTATTTAATGTAAATTTAATGTAATATATTAATGCGTCTGTCAATTATTCCTCAAGTTAATTATTATTAAGTTTTACTTCAATCGCGCGTAAAGATTACACTCACACAGTTTTTTTAGTATATTATCGATTAAGTAGCTCTGCCCATGAATTCATTCAATATCGCCGTTAAAGCTCCGTACTATATACGCTGTAATATACATTATTATTATTAATAATATATATTATTATTAATAGTTATAGGAACATAATATTATGTATGTGAATAAAGAAAATTTTAATATACATAGTCCTGCAACGAAACAATTATTTTTATATAACGATGCAGACGACACCAGTTTTACTAAATTAGCACCACCAAGCTGACAGGAAGGCAATATATTCCGTGTTAGCTCCCGGGAAAACAGAGTGAAACCTTAATTACCTGCAACTTGTACTTCCTTTTATCCTTCCTTTCATGTTTTCTATGTTCTTTCCGACGACACGTTGTAATAAATGAATGAATTTCATTTTTCATTTATCTGAGACTCACAGAAAAGTATTTTGATAAACGAAAATTTAAGATGAACAGCGAAGAAATTTCTTTGATTGTATATTTTCTACTAACAAAATAATATAATAATTATAAGTAACTTAATATTAGTATTAGTCAAGAAAAATGCAAATTTGTAACTTTAGTGATACTTTGATAGAATTTTTTAACCTCATTTATGGGATTCATTAAAGAAATTAAATTAAAAAAACAAAATTTATGAACGATGCGGGACTCGAACCAGCGACCTCTCGCGTTCCGTGCGAGCGCTCTTCCACTGAGTCAACCGTTCGAGTAACGTAATGTTCATAAATCTTGATATGTTTTTGTTCAACTCTCAGGTTGTGCCTTCATGAGAGGTTTTGAGTACCGCATAGTTCATATTTTGTTTCTAAATTTAAAATTAATTAAGATCCTCATAAGCATGATCTCTCCTACTCAGTACGGTTTGCAAGGCAGTTTCTTTCACGTACTATTAGACTTTGGAATGATATATCTTGAGCGGTGTTTCAGTGTGATTCAGGACAATACTAAATTAAAAAAAACCTATGAATTCTGGGATAAATGCCCGGCAACGGCCATGTGATCTCCCTCTGGTGTTACAAAAGGATGTGATCACTTCTCTTATCAAGAGATCTGTATGCTCTTTTTTCTCTGTTTCTTTCTATTCTACACAGCAAATTCTTATTCCAAGCCGATAAACCTTATGGCTTGGCAACAATACCATAATGGAATTGCTTTTCGAGAACAAGACATGCAGGCGAAATGCTAACACACACGTTAGAGGAACTTAATGACAGATTTATAGGACCTGGGACGTATTTAGGGGACATTTCAATTCCCAATTGTAGTTTGGTGCCACCTTGTTTTATGTATATGATGCACTTGATATAGAGCTGCGAGCTTATTGTATTCGATTCGTTGATTTATTATACAATTGATTTATGTTAGATATAAGTCTTCTTCTTTCATATCTATTTTATATAAAGTAAGAGGTTTACAGATGTTTTCGACGGACAGATGGCCGTTGGGGCAGTAAAGTCCTCGAATGGCGACCATTTACCGGAAAACGCAGTGTTCGTAGGCCCCCACAAGACAGACCGGCAATCTGGTCAAACTCGCCGGAATACGCTGGATGAGGGTAGTGCAGGACCGATCGTCGTGCAAATCTTTGGGGGAGGCCTTTGTCCAGCAGAGGACGTCTTCCGGCTGATGATGATAATGATGAGGTTTAAATATTTACATGTTGTTTTGTTTTACATGTAATATTTATGTGATTGAGTGTTATCGATGTTGACAAGAATATTCCTAGTCCTAATTCATACATTTCACATTAATGCTTTCATTCAACTTCAGGTGAATGGAATATAATAATTGGAAGCTGTATCGTGGACAAAGAGTTTTTGTGTGAATACGTATAGATACATATTGATATTTTCTTTAAGCAACATTGTATATTATATCTGTGATGTAATAATTGTTATTACATATATCCTTTAACATATTATTTTATTGCTGATCGCAACATTTTCCATTCTTTGAATCAGGAATGAAATCAAATAACGTTTCAGCTACTGCTTCTGGAATAGTATGATATGCAGTGAAAGTTTTTTCCGTTTGCATTTCTTACGCAATCGATAGATCTCAACTAATATAGGGAAAATATATCCAAATGGCTTTCCCACCACCAGGCGTTATAATTCACAGTCCCCATTCAAGATAAAAATTTCTTTGATTTGTGGATAAAACTTGAGATGTAGATAATAAATTATAGATTATCTTTGGTTGACGCGAGTGTTACATTTAAATATAAAACACTTTTCTAGGATTCAGACTCGTGTAATTATAACTGTGTTTTGACATTAGCTTTTATGTAAAATTTAAATTTTTATTATAATTATAGCTAGCCCGCTATTTCGCGACCTTTTCAGCGTTTGACAGGAGTAGAGATAGTATTTGTCATAGTTGTCATTATGAAGCTTAACAACAAACGCAGCGGTTATAAATGGCGCCTTTATGCCACAGCTTGAGTGAGTTATTTTAATATAGACTTATATTTAAAACATAATACATTGGTATTTTTGTGTGTCATTGTTTAAGAATACAGATCTCTATGAGAGTGCTTGATTTAAAATAAAAGTAAGGCGTAAAATTTCTTATTACGCCAGTTAACAATTTGTGTCTGTTATATTATCAACCATTCTCTCAGATTGAAGTAATGGTATGAAAAGATTTACGATGTTAAACCTGCTTACAATTCATAAATCCCATTTATCAATTCCATTTTGCAATACAAAGGCAATATCGGAACGAATCGCCTTAACAAAAGTTCAAAGTAATTTTGGTTGTTTATTACATTTTAGAATTCCATTTATTTTTTCACAAAGATTGCGGAAATGCGGATTGTGCCGGTGTGTATACCGGTCTTAATTAAATATCACGGCGCTCTATTAATGTTTCAAAATATTAAAAATTTAAATTAATCAACCGCTTCATTACGTTTTACATTACAGTAAATAATATATTGACACTTGATAAAGCAACACAGACAGAAATTTAGTTTAGTATGAAACTTGCAGTGTGATTTGACATAAGTTTGAAATAGTAGTAATTACAGTATGGCGATTGGCGACGAAGTACAATCCGGCTAAGTTTGAAAGCGAACAGTTGCTTAAAACGTAGTGGATTTTGGCTATCTCCGTTTTTACAAGATTATAGCCATCATCTGTTAATCTATCAATAACTGCACGTTTGATATAATAAAGTGAATCGCTTTTTTTTTCAGAGAGTTTCATTAGACTGGAACACGGGTTGAACTTCAATCACACATTAAGAATTCCTTGTTACGAAATAGTTGCGTCCGAGAAACAGAATTGCTAACTATTGTTAGCAATTCTGTTACATATTTGTAACTGACAAATATCTCATTCAATGAAATTAATGTGTGATGCAGGCTTGAATATTCATTTAAGTTTATGCGTTTCCAATTTTTTTGGGCTATCTTGAGTCTAAATTCCGCTTATCTTCAATCAATTTGACACGTGTTTCGCCTAGAAACCTCTAGATAATTATTAATTATGGATTACCGCAAAATAACGCCTGATTAAATAATTTTTTGCATTACCTTTTGTTTTTTATGAGGAAAAAAACTTAATAACCGACAAAAATATATAAGCAATGTGTAACTACAATTACACTTGGAGATTTTCAAAAAATATTCCTCAGCAAATTGAAATAATCATATTTTTAAAACCAATCAATTTAAACGTTTAAAAAAAAATTGTACTTTCATCAAAAACAAACTTTAGATTTACAGATATATGTAACAATATTTGTCAAAAAACATAAAATATTGAACACAATAATATGTGTTAGGAAATTGAATTGAGATGTTGCTCTTTCAAATCTAAACAATTCGTTATTTATTAAAGTAATAACCCTCTCTTCTCTTGAAAAATCTCAGCCCAGCCGAAACACAAATAATGTATTTCACTAATGAAGTAAGGTATTTAAAACAATATTACCTGTGTGATATCGTGTGACATTATATGTTAACCAGTTAACAATAAAGATGACTTATAAAAAAGAAAAAGTAACTTTTGAATAAATTATACTCACGTTACTAATAATTATTATGTACAAATCTTCACAATATGAACATCGACTCATAACTTATTTTATTTAACAGGTAATAAAAACGATAAAATAATATTATGTTCAAGACTTTAATCCTTGTAGAATTTTTCTGATTCACTAAATTTTTTACTAATCTGTGTAAAAGTTTTATCCTGAATAAATAAACCTGTGTGTTTGGCAACGACAACATAATGAAATTGGTTTTTGGGAAGAAGTCATGCAGTAAAATAGAAAGAAATATTTTAAAGATAATTTAAAGACATATTTATAGAACCGAGAAACACATTTTCAGAACATTTCAATATACAATCGAGGAGCAGCCTTGCTTTATTTAAATGTAGCACTTGTTTTAGTGTTGCCAACTTACTGTTATTGAAAAGTGTGATGTACATGATTCATATATTTTTTTTGCATTACAAAGATAAAATTGCGGGTAGTCTGCTTGGTAGTTATTCCCGTCCCATATGCTATTTTGCAACACCGTAGCTCTAGGTATATGTTTTTTTTTTATGGAAGAGGAGGACAAACGAGCGTACGGGTCACCTGATGTTAAGTGTTCACCGCCGCCCACATTCTCTTGCAACATCAGAGGAGTCACAGGAGCTTTGCCGGTCTTAAAGGAATGTGTTCGCGCTTTTTTTGAAAGTATCTATGTCGTATCGTCCGGAAACACCGCACAAGGAAGCTCATTCCACAGATTTGTAGTATGTGGAAGAAAGTTCCTTGAAAACCGCACAGTGGAGAAACGCCAGACATCCAGGTGGTGGGAATCATATTCTGATTTGTGGCGTGTAGTGCGAAGGTGTAATCCAGCGGCAAGAATCAGGTAAAACAGATCTTCGGATCAGTCCCCATGATAAATGCGGGAAGACAATCAATGAAGCGACGTTTCTACGCAACGCCAAGTACATACTCATATGTACTTAAACTAGCTATGTACTGCATAACCTTACCCATAATGTAAAAATGGTGCTAGGTTATCTTTTTATTATAAATAATAGCAGCTTGCCAAAAAATATTTATGTGCTTTACAGGATCGCTTTTTGCGCTAACGAGACTGTTTTAAATCCATAAAGAACATTCACCCATGTCTTTTAATATAATATTTATTTGTATAAAGATTTTTATATGCGATTAGAGTTAAAAGACATATTAAACCTTTTTTGGAAACAAATTGAATAAGTTAATACTTTGGTATAATAATACTAGGTTTTTATAATGAAAATAAGGAACGAGACGAGCAGGACGTTCAGCTGATGGTAATTGCTACGCTCTGACCATTACAATGCAGTGCTGCTCAGGATTCTTGCAATGCCCCAAAAATTCTGTGCGGCACTACAATTGCGCACGTCACCTTGAGACATAAGATGATGTCTCAATTGCTATTGGATGCATGCTAGCTACGGCGTCCTTCAGACCGAAACACAGTAATGCTTACACATTAGAGCGGCAGAAATAGGCACCGTTGTGGTACCCATAATCTAGCTGGCATCCTGTGCAAAGGAGCCTCCCACTGGTATAAATCCAAAAATATCTCTTTAAAAAAACTACTTTTCGGGTAAGATCGTTGTAAGCGTAGCAAGCAAAACAGGTTTAATAGATAAAACAACCAAACCATAAGAATATTTTTACTTTATAAAATATCACAAATGAATCCATAAAAAATTGAATTAATTCTGCATTCAGAAAATCTGAGCCGAAATATATGGCCAATAAAAACGAGTAAGTAACCCTCGTAATATTAAGCCCTCGATTTGGTGCGTCTTTCACATTCGTGCACGCCATCACGCATTTTATCTAATTGAGATTTAATGTCTATATTATATACCTACGAAGCATGGTAATTTAACTTTTAACTTTTTTAACTTTTGTGGAGTATTGCTGTCATGTCTGTTCTGGCGCACCACAGTATCAGATAAAACCATTTGACCGCGTGAAATGCTCGAATTGTCGGGAACCCAGTGCTCTGTGAACTTGGCGTTGTGTGAAATAGTGTGTCTTCTACCGCATTTATCATGAGAAGTGTTCAACGTTCACACTTCACGCCATAAATTAGGATATCATCCATCTAGATGTGTCTCCTTCCTTCAAAGTGCGGTTTTCAACGAACTTTCTTCCACGTACGATCAAGCTGTGGAATGAGCTCCCTTGTGATGTGTTTTCAGAACAAAACGACATGGGTAGCCGAAAAAAAATCACGAAAAATTTTTAAAGGGCCGGCAACGCTCTTGTGATTCCTCTCGTATTGCAGGGAAATGTAGGCGTAGGTGATCACTTAACATCAGATACGCTCGTTTGTCCACTCTTCCATAAATAAAGTTTTTATTGTATTATATATCAATTTATTGTATCAATTATTAATATATTTATATATGTATTAAGATTGGTTCTTGCGCACGAAATAGCGTACAGTTTCTTTCGCCTCCCCCTTTATCTGTGTCCATCCGGACACTAAACGCTCCAGTAGGGCTGGATCACCAGTGGGAGGCTCCTTTGCACAGAATGCCGGCTAGATTATGGGTACCACAACGGCGCCTATTTCTACCTTGAAGCAGTAATGTTTCAATATTATTGTGTTTCCTAACATCTTATGTCTCAAGGAGACGAGCACAATTGTAGTGCGGCTCATAATTTTTGAGTTTTTCAAGGAGGGCTTGGGGGACTTGTTGATTACTGCACAAGGGAGTTGTTGATTATTGCCCTGCCAATTACCATCAGCTGAACGTCCTGCTCGTTTCGTCCCTTTTTTTCATCAAAACCACCACGCAAAACATTTGCTTCCTGTTATATCTATCAGTACTTCGTACTAACGATCAAGAAAACTCTTACCCTAACTAAACCCTAGAAGTACTCAAGGGATAGTATGAGATTGTTTTGTTCATTTATGTCTAAGATTTTTTAAATTTCATATAGTTAATAATTAAAACGATAAAAGATTATGTCATAAATCCATATTATAAACTAAAATATAAAATCATAAAAAATAAAAAGTATCTTCTAGATATCTATATATATATATATATATATAAATGAATTGCTGTTCGTTAGTCTCGCTAAAACTCGAGAACAGCTGGACTGATTTGACTTATTTTGGTCTCGAACTATTTGTGGAAGTCCAGGGAAGGTTTAAAAGGTTTAAATAAACATGAAAATGCTAGGATTGAAATAAAAATAACAATTTTAATTTTCCTTTGACGTGTCCCCCATCGTTCAGAAATCAAATTGAAAGAATAATTGGAAATGAATAACTAATTAGAATATTTATATCTTAACAAGATAGCTATAGCAGGTAGATTTTATTGATTTAGATTGTAGACAGTTGTTAACTATCTATCAGATTATTTTATATTTATATATTGATAAATCTTAAGTTTTATCGCAAATTAAATTTCAGAACACAAACAATATTATTTGACATTTGACAACAAACTATATGGAGATTGATAAATCTTACGTTTTGTCAAAAACTAAAATTTTTGAACCTAACCCCGCCACAAAACAAAACAAAAAATATAGCTTTAAATTGATTAACAGACTGTATCATAACTGTGTGTGTCTATCAATATCAAATTGAAACCTTACAAATAGCCAGTATTTCAGGAAAAATCGAAAATAATAATTAAATTTCATTCATGCCGAGCATTTTTTTAAGGATTCCTTATGTTTTTGTTTTCAGAATATTTTATAAAAAGGTTTAGGTTTTTTATTTATCGATTGAGGCAGTACGATGTCTGCGGGTCAGCTTGTTTACAATAAAAACTAAATACTACGCGTACGCCTCAAACACGTCTGAACATCTTTATCGTCATCTGGAATATGATTATCTTTCTAGGATTAAGTAAAGCGATAATTTCATAAACGCTGATATTATTTATGATAGTTGTTTGCTCAATTTTCATATAAAATATGTATATAACAAGAAAAATAATTCCTTACACAAATAAAACTGAAAACAAAATTTATGAACGATGCGGGACTCGAACCCGCGAAGGATCGCGTTCCGTACGCGCGCTCTTTCCAACTGAGCCAGTCGTTCGAGCGACGTATCGTTGATTAAATCTAGTATGCTTTTCTCTCAGGTTGTGGCTTCATCTACAGGACCTTCTTTACAGTTAATAACCTGCTCAAACCCAATATTTGCATATTAGGAAATTGACTTGAATTAAGGAATTGTTAAGATTTGCAAGAGTGACATCTCATGTCATCAAATAACAAATTGTATAAATAATTCCTTGTACGGAGCAATACAATACACTCTTGGCAGCAGAAGTGTCTAACACGATTAGAACGCAAAAGCAAAGCAACTCAGTCCAACCAAACATTATAAACGCTTTAAGAAGAACTTAGTCAGATTTATTGCTCTCACATACAGAACACTCGACAACAACTGTGTATTAGAATTTACTTCACTGACTTCACTGTGATTTGTTGCAATATCTTAAGTGCTTTATAGCAATAAGTGCACTAACTCGTAATGAATTGGTAATTTCAAGAACGAGAAATGATAATTATAATATTTTGAACTTAAAATAAAATGGACATTAATAACTGTCTAATAGAATAACGTATCTCTTGCATTATAATAATAATAACTATATTTCCCAAACATTACAATAAGTAATAGTATAACAAGTTAAAAATATGTTTCTAAATTATATTATTAATTATTTACATACAATACAGGCAGCAAAAACAGCTGAACTAGTATAAACTGTGTTTCAGCTGTCAGTGACTTTTTGATATAATTACCTACATAGTCAAATCAAATTATCAAAATTAGATAAAATAAAATAAAAATATTGGCTTAATACAACAGTGAAATTAAAATTCAAATAAAATAAAACTATAACTTCTTAGAATGTGTGTGTATGTGTGTTATTATTAGTATTATGTTCTTAATGTTACATCATTGCCTCTCAACACATGTTTTTAACTTAACAGGAAAAAATATAACCTATATAGGAATTCGCAATAAAAATAAATTTGCAATCAATAAGACGTAACCTTATTAAATTGTCATTAATGGACCCAAACAGATACGTTTCATAACATTCACCATAAAAGTGCTGATCGCAAACATAAAGGGGCTAAAATCAAAAAGAGTCTACTTGTAATTGGATCATTAATATTTAAAGAGGTCAGACTAGATACTGTATTAAATGGTATCAACAGCTTAAATATTTGCATTACTTGAGAAGCTCTTTTGTAATTAAATATTTTTTTTTTAATTACTGTGAAAGGCTTATTCTCTTTACTTAAATTTAAGACAAACTGTACTTCTTAGACATAAATATAATATAAATCATAATATAGGCTGTATTTTATTTATAAAAATTTAACGTTATATAATTTTCAACGAGTATTTCGTAACCGACGAGGGAATAATTAGAAAGCGAAGTGAAGAGCCTTAATAGATCTGAGCACTTTCTACCTTTGATACATAATGCCTTACTACACCTACGAAGAAATAAAAATAAATTATTGTGGTTTTTGCTAATAAATAACACATCTAACTTACAAAGAGCTAATTGAGTCTCTTCAAAGGTCCTCAAAAAACATTTGAAATGCTTTAACATTTGTTTAGAAATTGTTACAGACTAGTGCATTATTAAATAATTAAAAACCTTAGAATACAGAACAAACCTGTATTCTGAGCTAAAAACAAACAGAACACGTTATTAGATTTTCATCAAAATTTCTGCCCGCCTATTATGTGAATAATTAATGACATTTTTCCCAGTTGTTACTTCAATACAATCACTTTCAGAGAAGGACGTGTATTATAAACATTATTTTTACATGTCTGGAAAACAGAAGCGTGAAATTACTTGGGATGGAATCCACATCGAATCCAGGCTTCTATCGTAAAAGTTTAATGTAACTGGTACAGTAACGAATTCACCTCTCCTCTGATTTCGATTTTCGAGACGTGCCATCTTATGTCTCAAGGTTACGAGCGCAGTTGTAGTGCCGGTCCGAATTTTTGGGTTTTTCAATAATCTTGAGCACACTGCATTGTAATGGGCAGGGCGTATCAATTACCATCAGCTGACTTACTAAAAATCCAATATATTTTTTTTACATTATGAGTGCTTCTAATACTTAATTAAACTTATTTATATTATTTTAATTGTCGCTAGGCTGTAACTAGGCGGGGCCTGAATTTAAAGAAATTTTTATAAAATGGATATAGAATTTGTTATTAAAGTGATAACCCTCACTTCTGGGATTAATTATACAAATTAACTTTGTAACCAACATATATGAACGATGCGGGACTCGAACCCGCGCCTCTCGGGTTCCGTCCAAGCGCTCTTACCAACTGAGCCAATCGTTGGAGTGACGTATAGATCGTTAGTCTTGGTATGTCTTGTTAAGCTGTCAGGTTTTGGCTCCATCTACAGCATAATAATTAAGTCCTCACATAACGTTACAAATTCTTTAATTCTTTAGCTATCAAGTGGTTTAATTAAACTTCGCATGAAAAGCATACAAAATATGTTACTACAACACTTAACCGTGTCTCAATATATTTTATCGTAAATTTTTTGTATTGGTTGTTATTCATATAAATAATAAAATATGTTTTTTTCATGAAAATAAGGGACGAGACGAACAGGACGATCAGCGGGTGGTGATTGATACGCCCTGCCCATTTCAACGCAGTGCCGCTAAGGATTCTTGTAATACCCAAAAATTCTGAGCGGCACTTCAATTGCGCTCGTCACATTGAGACATAAGATGTTAAGTCTCATTTGCCCAGTAATATCACTAGCTACGGCGTCGCTCAGACCAAAACAAAGTAATGCTTACACATTACTGCTTCATGGTAGAAACAGGCACCGTTGGTATATTTAGTCGGCTGTATTGGGTCTTCTCTTCGAGCCCACAAATCATACCCTCCTGGGAATTGCTACATCCTGACGTTGGTCAACCGTGTATTATTCTCTTGTCCCAAACACCTTTTACTTAAATTATTAGTAACAACTTACTGAGCTCGTTGCCAGAAGGCCGACGCGGCCGGTCTGACAACATTAAACTTACGTAATTATGTAAACAAAACTCCACTTCGACCATGGTTTGTTTAGTCCCACTCGACTACACACTAATTATTTTGTAAAGTTAATATTTGATGCTGCCGTGATTTATTATTCCGTAATGTTAGGGTAAATTGTTTTATGATTTATTGTCTTAGGGAAGTTGGACATGAGTTAATTAAATCTAAAGAATACATAATTAGGTTTGGAATTATAGAGGTCATATTGGTAGTTATTGGAGGTCAATCAATGCGTTTATTCCGTTTAGTTGGTACCCAACGGGTTTACTCTGTCAAAACCGCTATGACTTTACCCATACCTGGGATAAAATACCATTTACCTACTAGGGTGTAATCCATTGCTGGGATCATGCTGGTTTTTTTTTATGAAAATAAGGGATGAGACGAGCAGGACGTCAAGCTGATCGCAATTGATACGCCCTGCCCATAACAATGCAGTGCCGCACAGGATTGTTGAAAATCCCCAAAATTTCTGAGCGGCAGTACAACTACGCTTACACATTACCGCTTCACAGAAATAGGCACCATTGTGGTGCCCATAATCTAGCTAGCATCCTGTATAAATAAGCCTCCCACTGGGTAATGATATAGTGAGAGCTAATATTAATATTTTAAAAAAACTGTCGAAGTCGTTAAAATTATTTTGGTGAAAGGTTTTACGCTTATTGTTTAAAGTCTGGCAAACAAACAACATCCATAAACTAAAGACTGCGCAGAAAAGATGAATTTGTGAAGAATACACGACGACCTTTTTTTTATTATTTATTTATTAATCAAAAACAAATTTTACACGAAGGTTTCAAAGCAATAAAAAGCACTGAGGTTTGTAAAATTGCTAAATTTAGTATACACCAACAGAGTTAAATTAACAGAACCCGGTGTCGGATAGAATCCTGACAATGAAGCTGAACACCAAACCGTGTGTGCTGAATATTATACAAATATACGCGCCGACGGCACAAGCTCAAGATGAGGTAATTGACGACTTTTATGGGAAACTGGAGGAAACGCTGAATTCAATTCCTGGTCGGGAAATTAAAATGATCCTTGGTGACTGGAATGCCAAAGTCGGTAGTACACTTGCGGATGACCATATCAGAAGCACAGTTGTAAAATTTGGACTTGGCATTAGAAATGAACGGGGTGAAAAACTGATCGAGTTCTGTACAGACAGAAATCTCAGTATTATGAACACGTATTTTCAACATCATCCAAGATTTTTATACACATAGAGATCTCCAGGCGATAGGCACAGAAATCAAATCGACTATATCATTCTAGATACCCGCTGGAGATCCTCAGTTTCGAATGTTTCTCGCTCCACTTAAAGGCGCCTAGACGCCAATCGCCAAAACCCAGAAGCCTGCATCCTGCTGAGCGACCTTTCTTCCGGGAGGCGCTACAGGCCAAACTAAGGGATGACCCAGCGCATGAACACGCTAACGCCGATACTCAGTGGAAACATTTGAAAGGTCATATCAACGACACACTGGACCAGATCTCAAAGCGGAAAATGCCGGAGCGGAAGAGAGGATGCTGGATCTTCGATTGTTCATGGGAGCTCATTCAACGCAGGAAACATTTAAAAACCAGGAGTCTGCAAGATCATGAAGTAATGACCGAATACTCAGGGCTTAGCAGAGCTATCCAGGCTAGTTGTCGCCGCGACAAGAACAACTTCATTGAGGGCATCTGCAGCGACATTGAGAAACATTCGAACAAGCTACAAACTGCAGACCTTTTCAGGAAGGTTAGAGTCCTTTCCAAGCAGTTCAAAGCTAAATCGTGGATTATCGAAGATGCCGACGGCACTGTACGAGCTCGACCACATTGCTGAAAGATGGCGTACCTACTGTGAGCAGTTATACACAGATCCCCACTCAACGCCCGAAGTTACCCCGGTTTGGAGGGACCTAGCACTGTAGCCCATGATTCTTGGTTCCGAGATATCTAATGCTCTACAGTCTCTCAAGAATAGGAAGGCACCAGGAAGCGACCAAATAACAGCAGAAGTGCTTAAAGCTATGGGTGACCTGGGTGAAGAGACACTATACAATATTTGTTCACACGTCTGGCAAAACGGTGATTGGCCGCGGGACTGGTCGGAATCCGTAATTCTTCCGCTGCATAAGAAAGGGTCAACCAAGAGCTAAGGCAATTATCGAACCTTATCCCTCATCTCGCATGCCAGCAAAATTTTGCTTCATATTCCCAATAATCGCATCCACTACTATCTGGATTGGCATATTCCGCAGGAGCAAGCTGGTTTTGTGAAGGGCAAGGGCATTTGGGAGCAGATTCTCAATGTCAGGCAGCTCATTGAGAAGGCATACGAGTTTGATACGCCAGTGCTAATGTGCTTCGTCGACTACAGTAAGGCTTTCGACTGTGCCAATTGGAGTTGCTTATGGAGGCTTCTGCAAGAGCTTGGTGTACCAAATCATCTCATCGCTTTGCTTCGCACCCTGTATGGCTCAAGCCAGGGAGTTGTTAAAACAACCTCGAAACCCTTTAAGTTTCATCAAGGAGTGTGCCAGGGATGCATTTTGTCGCCTATTCTCTTCAACGCCTATGGAGAGCACATTATGAGACGTACCTGCGAGAACTGGGAGGGAGGTATCACAATTGGTGGCGTGAAAATCACCAACTTGCACTACGCCGATGAAAATACTCTTCTTGCAGCAAATGAGTCAGAAATGGCTGCACTTCTTGAAGTGGATTAGTGGAGAGATGGGACTTCCCATAAACAGGTCCAAGACCAAAGTCATGGTGGTGGATAGATCTGGGAAGTTGGAACTAACTGGTGCGCTGGGCCTAGAAATGGTGGATAACTTTATCTACCTGGGGTACATAAGTAACGATGGTTCGTGCGAGAGGGAAGTACGCAGGAGAATTAGCATGGCTAAGAGCGCTATGTCTCACCTTGGAAAAATCTGGAGAGATCGCAACATTTCCGTAAAAACTAAGATCAAACTGGTACGGACCATAGTCTTCTCAATATTTTCGTACGGCGCTGAGACTTGGACACTGAAAGCTGCAGACGAGAAAGAGAAAGATGCTCTGTATCCCCTGGACAGCATTTCGATCTAATCTCTTCATACTGCGTGAACTCAGGATCTCCTCGCGATTGTCTTCCGAATGTCTGCGCAGAGTTTTAGAATACTTTGGTCACATCGCAAGGAAGGACGATGGAAACCTTGAGAGGCTCATTGTGGTCGGCAAAATAGATGGGAAGAGGACTCGTGGACGCAGTCCAACACGATGGTCCGATCAGATCCGCTCCGCCCTCGACTCTACGGTTCACAATGCCTTTCACACCGCCAGAGACAGGAATAGATGGAGAGCGATCATACGTGAGAAAGTAATACAGAGGGGTGGTCACGACCCTCAGTACTGAGGATTACGACGCAGGGAGGGAGGAATCCTAGAAGTGAGGGTTATAACTTTAAAAACATGACAAGTTGCTAATATTTGCAAGAGCGACATCTCAAGTCAATTTCCTAATATGCAAATACTGGGAATGAGCAGGTTATCAACTGTATAGTAGAACCTGTAGAAACACATCCTGAGAGTTGAAAAATGCATACAAGATTTTATGACGATACGTCACTCGAATGGTTGGCCCAGTGGAAGAGCACTCGCACAGAACGCGCGAGGTCGTGGGTTAGAGTCCCGCATCGTTCATAAAATGTGTGTTTTCAAACTGGGAATGAGCAGGTTATCAATTGTTGAGTAGATCCTGTAGACACACATCCTGAGAGTTGAAAAAAGCGTACAAGATTTTATGACGATACGTCACTCGAATGGTTAGCCCAGTGGAAGAGTCCCGCATCCTTCATAAAATGTTTGTTTTCAAATTTAATTTGTATATAATTTACTTACTACCCATACAACGGGCATGGTGTCCGCCTTTGCTATCATGGCTAATAAGATTATAATACCCCCAAGATACCGAAAAAGTGGCACCATAATAGAAAATTTAACTTCCTTTGCAACTGAAGTCAATTCAACAAACGGTTCATAATAGTCTGTAGGTCAAACAGAAGCAATCATTTCTGACGCCTTATCGTCAGTTGCTGATTGTTTTAGTGTTTCGAAGTTGTTAAATCCGTAAAAGCACGCGATGGTTACTACTTGCAAACGTAATTTACTTACATAAACGTGTTTGGTATTAGATTTAGAACGCTATGAACTACCGCCTACTTTAATTGTTAGACTATACTATATGCATAGTTATCACGATCGAAAATCTAGAGCTCTTTAATTACAACTTACAAATTTGCTTATCTTGACGTATATATCAAGTAGAACTGCTTCACCGGAACTTAAAATATTACATGTTAACATCTTTATATTATAAGAAGCGGAAGTAAAAATAGAAACATGATTAAAAGCGTTTTATTCGTAGGTAAATGTTTCGTAAAACAGGTTTCTTTTGTGGAAAAGGAGGACAAATAAGCGTATGGATCACCTGGTGTTAAGTGATTACCGCCGCCCACATTCTCTTGCGACACCAGAGGAATTATAGGAGCGTTGCCCGCCTTTAAGGAATGTGTACGCGCTTTTTTTGAAAGTACCTATGTCGTATCGTCCTGGAACCACCGCACAAGAAAGTTCATTCCACAGCTTTGTAGTACGTGAAAGAAAGCTCCTTGTTAACCGCATTGTGTAGGACCGCCACATATCCAGATGGTGGGGATGATATCCTAACTTGTAGCGTTTCGTGCGAATTCGAAGTCGATGCAGTTATGAACTTCAGTCACCAGTAGAATCTAATGCACAACCGTTCACTATAAAACATTGCTGTAAATGAAAACAGCGATAAAAATCAAAAGGTAAACAAAGCAATAAATGTTAAATAGTGAAGCTGAAACTTGGAAATATTCTAAGAGTTTCTATTGTGTGGATCCAAGAAGGATTTGTTCGTATAAAGTTCAAGTGTGGATTTAGCAAGTTATTTGCTGCGACGTTGAAATATGAAGGCAATTTCCAAAGGATTCTTGTAGAGTTTTCAGTCAATCCCTCGCGTTAGGCAAATCTGAATGAAACACGTATGATTAATTAAATAACCTTTATAAATATTCTTGAAGTAGGAAAATATTATAATGAGTTTTTAAAGTTTAATTAATTTGGTTTCCTTGTATGCTGTCAGAAAATGGTCCCCCATTTTCTGTCATCCAATAGTGATGGGTAATCATTATTGTTTTTTAGTTTGAAGGAAGCTGTAACTAATGAAATTGGGTTAAATTACTAGCGTAATGAGACGACATCTTTTATCCCAAAATGAGAAGCACAATAATTGTGTTAACAATATTATGTTATATTTTATTTTAACGATGCCACAACCTGAGAGTTGAACAAAGCATACAATATTTTATAAACGACTCGTCACTCGGATGGTTGGCTCAGTTGGAAACAGCGCTCGAACGGAACGCGAGAGGTCGCGGCTCCCGCATCGCTCATAAAATTTTATTTTCAATATTATTTGTGTAATAATTGTGGTGCCGATCAGATTTTTTATGTTTAAAGAATCCTCAGTGGCACTGCATTGTAAAGCGCAGGGCGTAGCGCTTACCATCAAAGTCTAAGTAAAAGTTCTCTATTTGCAAGAAACTTTTACAGCTAAATTTGTTACAAATTTAAGATTACGCACATGTTTCGTCTTGACAGACATGCAAATATTCCAGTGGATTCAGTAATCAGGAGAAAGTCTTGCTCAATTCATCATTCTTAAAAGAGTATTTACTTGAAACTGAATATAATAATTGTTTTATTATTAAGTGGGTGTGAGTAACGGAATGCGTACATTAGCCATCAGATTTGAAGCATTACCATTATGTTTCTACCAAATTTTACCATTTTAATAATATCCTTAAGCCTAGAGATAGCTTTGTTAGATACGATGATATTCTCTTCCATAAAAAAGATTTATGTTATCTGTAATTCGGAAACAATATGCAAGCCTGTTGACTCACCTGTCCGTTGCTTACGTAAGAATTTATTGACCGCAGAATTAATTTACGTATTTTGAAACAAATACAGATACATCCTTATACATAAAATAGAGATATAGTGAAATAGAAATAAGGACATAAGGAGATATCCTTCATCATCTCTTTAAAAAGTTTTACTGAGTAAACCTAGTATTTAAATTTACACTTAAGTTACACTTAGTAGCAAGAAACCAGTGCACGAAATTGAAGAACTTAAAATTATACATATAAATATAAAATAAATCTGATATAATGCAATTGTAGACCTGGTTACAATTTAAAAGATTTTTGATGATTTCCAACTTAATCTGTTCGTCCTAATATTTGTTTTATTCTGAATTTTTATTAGAATCTCGATCAACTTTATGTGTGGTTCCAATACAACCTCCTAACAATTAACATCTCAAAAACATCTTATGTTATATTTAAAGCCAGAAATAAGAGTGTTCCGTCTCATTCTCCACTTACCATAAGTTGCATAGAACTGCAGCAGAAATGAGAAGAAGAAGAAATACATTGGCTTAAGAATAAACAGTAACCTGACTTGGAAATCTCAAGTAGTAGTATGGGGCAACGCTAATAAATTTAAGTTAAAAGAATTACAAGTAATACAAAACAAACTAATTAAAACACTTTTCCATTATCCGTATCTAACACATAGAGAGAAAGTTTATAAAGAAACTAAATTTATGAATATAATACAGTTATATAAATACACAACCTGCATACTAATTAGGAAAATTATAGACAAACAGATACATTCAGAATTAACATATACAGAATAGACGCAATAATAACCACTTCATACTACCAAAGACAAGGACTAATTATGGACTGAAACCCGGTGCTAAACTGTTCAATGGACTATCTTCGGATATCAAAGATGAAGGCACTTTTAATTTATTCAAGTTTAGTTAGACATTTTGCTTACAATTGGTTTATTCGGACGTTTTGTTTCCCGCGTTTATTTCCAAGTCTACTTGACAATGGGAAAACTTCAGAATTATCATTACATTCATATTCTTCGTTTTGTTTATGTTGTGCTTGATTTTGAAAGTTTTAGTTAAACACTGTTTTGTAATAGAAAAAGATAAACTTCATTTTAGACGTTGTTTTTTTTAGGTTACTGACGTTGTTATAGTTGGGTCACTGTTTAACAAACCACGTAACTAAGTTATATTTAAACCTTTTTTTTGCAATAGCAGTTTATACGTTTTATCTTATAATATTATCATGCCGAGATAGATTGAAGTCTACGCTGACGAAGTGGCAGGTACAGCTAGTGCAAAATAAATGTATCAGCAACTCGCAAACTAAACACTGAATACCCAAGAGCTTAGCAACTACGTAGTGATGGAATTTCTAGCTGGTCTCAGCCACATTGTTTCCCGCTAACTTTAGCTAAGCTGACCACAAATAAATTTAACTTCCAGAACCATACCTTGCTCCCTAGCGAGCAACACTTTGCTTGGTTTGTATGAGAGGAGTTTTAAGCCATTCTGATAACGTCTATTAGTTCCACAATAATTATTATTATATCACATAACAACAAAGTTGTGAAAGAACCTATGTATACGAAAATTTTGTCCCTAAAAGAAGTAAAAAATTTGATAATTTAAGCGTCAAATGAAAATCATTGCTGTGACCAATTGTCACAGGTAATTTGAGTAGCAACCCTTTTGACACACACTGCCACATAGCTGCTATATAATATCTTGGGAAAGTAATTTATTAATTCTTTGTAAAATATGTTCTATTTAGATAAAACATTTTTAAAGGATTTAAACGCGTGTAATTGTAACTGTTTTTACATTAGATTTTTGCGTAAAAGTTACATTTTTATTTTAGTTGACCCGACGTTTCAAGACCTTTCCAGATCTAGTTTTTAGGGGGGCTGCAGATGAAATGAGTTAAATATAGTATTTGTCATAGCTGTCATTATGAAGTTTAGCGAATTTTATTTCCTCGGCGGTGGTATTTGCTGTAGACATATTATGTATGTATATAATATGTTCTAGGTTAGTTTTAGTTATAATTTTTTTTATTCTTATTTTTGTAGCAAAATAATGTTTCATGTGTGTGTCAAATAAAAGATATTATATTTATTAATATTATTACTATTTTTTTTTTATTTAATTTGTATAATGTCGCAAAAAACTAATTTAATATCAATAAAGATCGCAAACATATCATAAAATGGCTGTGAAGCATATTCAGTTGTATGTTTTTTTTAGTTTATGCAAAGATAAAATGCAAAAAAAATGTTTTCTTCCTACACAACAATCCCTTACTAACTGTTACATCAATCCACTTTTCCGATATTTTAATTTACCTCAAAACAACTTAATAAATTTCTTGTAGAAGCTTCTTTATTATTTTGCCCAAAATATAAACAAAAGGCTTTTAGCTTATTTTATTTACTGGACTCAATTTTCCTCGGAGCATTTACCATTACTTTAATATGGGTACTTTTATTCCGAACAAACAAATAAGGAAAATTCTTATAGAATATTATGAAATACATTTCTGTAAAAGATTGTTACTGTAAACGGAATTAACGGAATAATTTAAAAATCATTATATAACTATTCTAGTGTAATGACACGATAAATTCATATATTATAAATAAATATAAAATCAAAATAGACTAGTAGCTCTTCATTCTTAACCTCCCAAACATCTGCGGTGTGTGTAAGGGCATATACACACCGTATGTTTATCTAATGACGTGTGCTTGTTGGAATGGCTACTAGAAATGGAGTATAGGGAATAGAAATTACAAGTAAAATGAATATGAAAATATTCTAATGATATAACTTTTATATTCAAGTAAACTACCATAATTTTAGAAACATAGAAATATTTAAACATTATCATGAAGCTACATCAGTTCGTAAGATGCCTTTGACTTGTGTAGAAGAACTGAAAAGAAACTCCCAGCCCATCTTTTAAATCATATAACTACATATTATACAGTAATTTATCACTCATGTACAAAATACATCGAACAAATTGAGGAATCTTTATTAAATTGTACTTATGGTAAAATACTGAAATAACACTTACTAGCCTCTGATCTCTCTGATCTGATAATCTGAATCTCGGAAACGACTCCAAGGATTTTCATAAAATTTAGTATACATGGGATTTCGGGGGCGATAAATCGATCTAGGTTTCTAATTATAAAAATGTAGTTTTATCCGTGTTTCCATGAGAAACAGCTACAATAACATTAGAATACAAAGGTAAATTTCGCCACTATATACAAGACTATAATAGCTCAGATGGGACATTGGGTGATGCGGAAAGCAGAAGACCCGAGTTAGAATCCAGATGTCGTATTAGTTTGTTTTTTTTTTCAAGTTTTATACATTCTTAAAAATCCGAGCAATGCTCGGTCGTCCGAATATTAATTATTATAACAGTTAAGTACTTATCCTTCGCGTGTCCGTTCGGTGGAGCAGCTGCCAGCCAAATGTGATTTATGTAGTTTTAAAGTGTCAAAACTCATTTAACTTTGAATTATTTACGTTATGTTTTATTCACTGTTATTTACTTCTTAAAGATTAATAAAAGAAGGGAGCACACTAAATAAATTAAAATAAAATACCAAATAATTAAATTCGTTTTCTGTGCAGCAGTCGCTTCAATTATTGATTTTTTTGTTATACATTATACAAAAGGTAGGATGATAATATTATATGCATCACAACAGAATTTTAACATTATTTATCTCAATGTTTTGCCAACTTAAAGATGAGCATTGTTGCTGTAACTGTAAACTTTCTCGTCCATTAAAGACAAAATGAACAAGTTATTTTAAAAAAGTAATTATTATTTGAAACATAGCGAAAATTATATCAAATAATTATGTATAAAATGGCGCATTGGTATCCTTTTTCGCACCCTGAGATATGGGCTACTTTTGATATAAAAATTGTAATATATATAATACATGTAGTGAGAAATAAGTTACACAAATTAATCAAAATAATAATTTATTGCAATGGATCGGACGCGTAGTACATACGTTATTAACACTATGTAACTAATATAGTACAATATTTGAAATAATTAGTTATTAGTCATCTAATTCAAAGTAAAATAAACTTTATTCAATTAAAAGTTGAAAGCGTTTTTAAAATTAAGTATTTTATAAAAAAAAGTGATAAAGAATGAGCTGTATAAATATTATAAATTATCGCTCATTGGATGCATCAACCTTTAGACCTTGAATTCATTGTCTGTGTAAGGATGCTTCGTGAACATGATGGTCGTGATTACTGTCATAATTATTAATCGCATCCAACAACTGCAATAATTTATGATCGTATTTCCACTATACAAATTGCGCCCGAGTTATTATCCAAATGTGCTCGCATAATGAAAAACCGGCTTTACAAATATTATTTTTAACCCATTTACGGCCATTCCCAACATTTAGTCTACCTCCGGTTGTGACCTACTTGAGATAAAATATCGTAACCATCGTTGACTTTTATGTCCCAATAAACTTATCGACGGTAACTCATCTTATCCGTACACGCTGTCTGTCAATGGAACGACGTATAGCTTACCAGGGATAGAAGTTTGTATCGAAATTGCAACAGTGAACTGGCGATAAGAATGACTAATCGGGTATATTGAGGCTGCTTCAGATTATTGACAGCTAATTACTGACAGTAAAAGGTAGTAATTTATCTCTATCTGTAGATAGTATATTGGGAATGGCCATCATGTTCAACATCCACCTTATCATCACATCTTGTGTACAATATTTTTTTTGCATATTACGCGAAATAAGAATAATAGCTTGTTATGAATTAGTATTACGACTCTTTGAGTATAACATATTAGATAATTTCACACTGTGGGTCATAGTGTTCGTGGTCTAGCGGTATCAAAGATAGAATCGTGTAGCGATATACTGTCGTCTGTCGTGGTTTCGAATCCTAGCTTCATTTTCGATTGTAGTTTTTTTGGTTCTTTCTCGATTATTGGTTCATAACAATGTCACGGTCGGACATTGACATTAGCGATCAGCTGTGCAATGAAGTAACACGTACCTTTGTAAGCGACAAAGTGACCTATATTATATGTCGTTATGGTTATACTGATATGGTAATACAATAGTTTGTGCCATCAAAAATATTTGTTAAGACACAAGGAAAGGGCCTATGGAAATGCCCTTTTAATCAATATATAAGTACCCTGATAGGTTGAGCAGCCGAGAGCTTGGGTTTTGGTAGAATTCCCTCCAACGTGGATAAAATTCTCCTGGCGTCTTAGTACTTAGCTTTAGTTTAGTTTAGATAGAATTAGGTGTAATTAGGCTACAGTTTGTTTTGTTCAAGAAATATAAGTTCTCATTTACCAAAGGTGTGTCATATACATGACAAAACCCGATATAAAACTGTTATACCAAATTAAAACAACGGACACGATTGGAAGAATAAAGATTAGAAATCCAACAACACAATTTACACTCTCACACACCATTAGCAAATATCACGAGCTACAGAAAGCCGTGAAAGCAAATCTGTACGAGATAAAACTACTAGTAATATGCGGCTAATGTTTGTGAATACGTAAATAAGATACGATAAAAGTTTCCCGCCTGAATGCGATGCAATCTCTATATTAAATCTTTTGCATGGCTTACCGTGTACCTTGGATGTAAGTTTTATATTATTTTATTCTTATATATAAGCAATTTGTTTTGAAATGATAACTCTAAATTCTAGGATTAATTACACAACTAGAATTTAAAAACAAAATTTATGAACGATGCGGGACTGGAATACGCGAATGTCGCGGGTCCTGTAGATGAAGCCACAACTTGAGAGTTGAACAAAGCATACAGAATTTATCAACGATACGTCACTCGAACTGTTGGCTCAGTTGGAAGGGCGCTCGCAGGGAACACGAGAGGTCGCGGGTTTGAGTCCCGCATCGTTCATAAATTATCTATTTGTGTTCATATGTAGAAAAGTTTGTATCTTGACTAATGATTAAATTAATGATAGATTAGAAAAATGCAAACAAAAACATATCTTGTAAAAAAAAAACAAGTCTCGAAACTCAATTCTCCTACCTTAAAAAGTTGTACATCCATGTAATACAAGGTGCGTCAATTTATTAAGTCCCTACTTAAGGATTTTTTTTTAATGAAAATAAGGGACAGGGTGAACAGGACGTTCAGCTGATGGTAGTTGATACGCCCTACCCATTACAATGCATTGCCGCTCAAGATTCGACTGTTTTTCTAGGCGTTACCATAGATAGTAAATTATAGTGGTGCCCACATATCAGTAACATCTTTACAAATAGATTAAGTTCTTCAGCTTTTGTCGATAAAAACATCAGACAGTTGACTGATGTGAATAGAACTCATTTGTGCCCTTCTGCGTACTTTGCGTACTTCCATAGCTTTTTGTCATACGGTTTAATATTGTGGGGAAATGTTGCGGATGTTCATGGTATTTATGTGCTGCAAAAAAGGTCTATTGGAGCAATTTATAATATGCATTCCGTAAAATATTCATTTTTTTTTTGGAGACGAGGAAAATACATTTACGGAAGACCCCGAAACGGGGCCCATATGTCGGACTCAGACGCTCTACCGATTCAAAACCTCCTCTATGCTGTCAACCCTGAAGGCTTTTACAGCGACATAAGACGTGGGAACGCAAAGACTACGCAACAACAGTCGCGGGGCGTCTCCTATGGAGACTCGAACCTCGGACCGGCTGTGTGATTGTGGGCATGAGAAAAGATGATGATGAAGATGAAATGATAAGAAGAACACACTCTCCGGCGAGTGCGGTTATGATTTGTGTAATGTATGTTCGTGTGTATGTATGTAAGTACTTGTTTGTGTTTGTTTGTGATTGTGTATGTGGTATACTTCAGTCCATCAGTCAGTCCGTGAAAATATTCATTAACGCAGTACTTAATGCATATTTTTTTTACAATAAAAGTTAATAGGTTTCCTTATTCGCCGCGAAGCGGAAAGCTAGATGTAAAAATAAATCGCAAAACGTGAACAGAATACGGTACGCTGTCATGTTTGTTCCGTTTGCAAATTTAAATTCAATATTTTTTTAAGCCAATTTACTGTAAAGCCTGTGCTAATAAAACTATATTTATTTTGTTTAATTTCTATATTGAGTTGGATGTATTTTATTAATTGGTCATGTTCAAAGCTGGAGTTAATTCTTATTGACAATTTAAAGCTTTTTTTTATGGAATAGGAGGACAAACGAGCGTTACGGGTCACCTGTTGTTAAGTGATCACCGCTGCCCACATTCTCTTGCAACACCAGAGAAATCACGGGAGCGTGGCCGGCCTTTAAAAAAGGCTTTTTTTGAAGGTTCTCATGTCGTATCGTCCTGGAAACACCGCACAAGCTTATTATGATAGTTTTATTAAGCTTAAACTATTTAAATTACATATAAGAAAGTGTTTGAAGAATAACCATTAACGATTTGTTTATAATATATAAAACATTGACTAGAAATTTAAGTATCTCTTTTTCAATATGATCTACTTATGATGAAAGAGATTTGAATTAATTAATTCAAAAAGTAAGTTGACTGCTATATTTCTTTCAGCCAACTATGGCTTACAAGGCTAAGGGTAACATGATTTAACGGAATAAAGTAAACTTACCTAAAACTTGTATATTATAATAATATAAAATATATATTATGCTGACTCCTTGAGTAACAAAGTTACCAGTTCTAGCTGTTACCAGGGTTTGACTTGTTTTCTCGCAACAGAACTGGTGTGGCTTGAGGGTTAATAATATATAATTAAATGGATTAAATTAAATTTATCTTTCATTATTCGTCGTTCTAGGTACTAATGAGTTGTTTAACAGATAAGTTTTTTTAAGAATTCTCATTTTAAAGTCAGTTGTTATCTCTCGGAAATCCTTTTAAATAAGCCTCAAAAGTTAAAATTTCTTTCAATAAACCTTTTCGTTCACATTTTTACAATCCGTGTTGTATGAATACCAATACCATAATAATTATATTGCGGTCAGCAGCATTCACTCAGTCGTGATTAATTACTTTCTTTAATTATGATGTCTCGATTATATAAAATGATTTAAAACAACTATCCCTGTTATTTGAAAAAATAAAATAGTTACGAAAAGGACACGGTCTATTTTAAACTAATTAGATCTACATAAAGTAGAATGAAATGGTTACCGCACCTTCTAGCGTTAATTTAAATGGTTACTGCTTGAGAAATTGATAACAGTTGCATTTGAAATGTAACATCAATTTCAAAAATAGTATTTTCTTTGATTATGTGATAATGTGAGTTTCACACTTAAATGAAACACTTTTAAAGCATTAAAACGCGTTTAATTGTAACTCTATTTTTACATCAGATTTTTGCGTTAAAGTTACATTTTTAGTTATTTTAGTTAACCCGACGTTTCAAGATCTTTCATGATCTCGAATTTTCAGGGGGAATCTAATGTAAAAACACAGTTACACGCGACTTAATCGCTTAAAAGAGTTTGTTTAATATTTTAAAAATATTAAAGTATTAAAAAAAATAGGAATTATATAGGAATTTGTTAACAGCATCTCCTGGATTGAGAGCCCCAACTTGTTTCTTAGTGCTCGAAATGTATTGGTAATTTGAATAACAAATTAATTATTGATATTGAGATTTTGATGTAAGTAATATTCAATTGTAATAGAACTTAATTTTGAACAACTCTAAAAATGTTGCATTTATCGTAACTAATAATCGTAATAATCGTTAATTCATAGCTAATTATATCATTATTTTCTGTGTACGAGTATTTCAGATACATTTTAATTTGCAAATGTGTCAGTTTTAGCGACATTGATTCCCACACTATGGATCCTTAAGGCACCGCATGTTTTATCTGTTGCGAAGTATCGAGTAGCTTAGAACCGTTTGGATTTAATTGCTTAGTTGCTTTTTGCTTAATTGGAAGTCCGTTATCAGGGTGAGTGATAATATGACTTCGCAGTCACGCAGATTCTCGCACTACCTTGAATCCCCTAGACAATATAAATAAATCACTGAATATAATAAACTTACTGTTTCAGGATATTGTAGCAAGATTTCATGTACCGCGTTTTTGTTTCCTGTTTTATGAATGACAACGCACACATAAGTGGGCAAATATTACTGGGTATAGCTAAAAGAACCTTTTTGCCACACTGCCAAGGTTCATAATTGTTATTTAATAATTTCGCCGACTTCGTTTCTGTTGTCCGTGTGAGAGCTTGAGTTAGATAATATTATGACCTTTATTGTATTCAATTTTAACATTCATTATAATAACACTATTTATTGCACCTTAAGTGTCTCTTGTAATGTTGTTCTTTATATGACCAGGTAGATGCAAACATTTGTATGATGAATATGGATGTTTATTTCCGAGTCATGGATGTTTATAATATGTATTTATGTATGTTTAAGTAAGTATATTGTATTAAATATAACGTTGTCTTGTACCCATTGTACAGGCTATGTCTAGTTTGGGGCAAGATAATTTGTGTAAAAGTGTGTCAATATTATTATTATTATATATTTTTGTAATATATTGACTTTCGAGAGTTAGAACGAATAGTTTTGTAAAATCATCGTAAAGTTTTATATATGTAGATACACATTAACGTTAAACAGAAATTACCCGTCGAAAGTTGGTCAAAAGTCTAAAGGAGCTGATATTCTTGAAATAATAAGCTTAATAAACAATGATAAGTGCAAAAAAAAGAATAATACTAGTGAAATAACTGGGCAAATGATAATTAACATCTTAATTATCAAGGTTACGAGCGCAACTGTAGTGGCACTCAGAATTTTTGGGTTATTCAAGAATCCTGATCCCAGCACTGCATTTTAATGGGCAAGGCGTATCAATTGCCATCAGCTGAAGGTCCTGCTCGTTTCACAAAAAAAGAACGAGTTGGCAGAGTAAATGCAGAATAATTAAATTACATCTGTGTTTAATAATGTTAAACCAATTACTCGGCGGTACTTTTTGTAACGAGAGAACAATACGGACCATTCTGCTGCGGATGAAAGCCTATTGAAATTCTTATATTATGTTTATGCTTTGATATCTAAATGATGTCACCTGAAAGGTGAAGATCACGTCCGTCGCCTTAGTCGTAAAATATTCCGTTTTATTCATATTAAAAAGACGATATTTAAAATTATGATATTACCGTCACTCGAACAGAATATTATAATCTTTATATACTTCATAATATACTAAACAATTTGTTGGCTTGAGATGTCATTATCATAAGTCATAAGATCAATAAGTTCATAAAATTTTGTTTTCAGTTTTATTTGTGTATTAGTCCCAGTGTATTATCACTTTAAAAACATAGCAAATTGTTTAGATTTGCAAGAGCGTCATCTCGAGTCAATTTCCTAATATGCAAATATTGGGGTTGAGCTGATTATCAACTGTAAAGTAGATCCTGTAGATGAAGCCACAACCTGAGAGTTGAACAAAGAATACAAGATTTTATAACGATACGTCACTCGAACTGTTGGCTTAGTTGGAAAGTGTGCTCACATGGAATGCGAGAGGTCGCGGGTTCGAGTCCCACATCGTTCATAAAAGTTTGTTTTCATTTTTATTTGCATAATATACTACGTATTCATATATTGATATTCTCTATGACCATGAAAACTGACTTTTCATAAGCCAAAATTAAGTTTATACTTACAGCAAGGCATCTCGTAGTTTTTTCACTAGTAAGCTAACTCAATAAATTAAGAGCAAAACAATGTATCTATATCTTCTATCGATGTAACTTCCCTAAATAATTTTGAAACAGTACTTTTCTCTGCAATTCTTTTCATTATGAATAAATATAATACTTCTTTTGATGAGATTATTTTAACGACAATAATAATTCCACGCGAGTGAATTCAATTTGTATTTCGTTTTCCTTATTTGAATTTATGTTCCTTCATACTAAACAGTCTTGTCAGATATTATCTCACAACTCTTAAGAAGCTTTGCTTACATTTATTTTACACTCTGGAGACAATTTAACTTGTTTTATTTAGCAAGACAAATCAATACTTCAATCTAATCAAAAAAAGCGGCCAAGTGCGAGTTGGACTTGCCCATGAAGGGTTCCGTAGCAGCAAGTAACATAATATAAAAGTACTTGTAGTTCATTGCAAATTTAATCGATGTTTTAATTATAGTGTATATTTTTTTAAATTAAGTTATTAATAATATGATTTATGACGTATTAAAAAAAACGTATTTTTAGTTTTATCATTCTCTTATTTTAGATGTTACGACTTACGATACACACATTTTACCACTTTCGAGGTGTCTCGCGCAAACTATTCAGTTTAGAAAAAAGAAATTAAAACATCAATATCATTTTTGAAAGCCTATTCATAGATACCCATACCCATAACCCCACACGTATGGGTTTGATGAAAAAACATTTTTGAGTTATGGGGAGCCCCCAAAATTTACTGTTTTTTTTTCTTTTATCGTGCGAAAATCTTAAAGCGGCTTACAGAATACATCTACTTACCAAGTTTCAACAGTATAGTTCTTATTGTTTTGGAATAAAGTGGCTGTGACATACGGACGGACAGACAGACAGACAGACATGACAAATCGATAAGGGTTCCGTTTTTTCCATTTGGTTACGGAACTCTAAAAAGAGTTTTATACACCATAACTGGTGTTCATCCAGTGTTCACGAAATCACGATTTTTCTAAAAAAAATATAACTCTTTATTTCAGAGTATGTTTATTCAACAGTTCCCATCATAACCTCAAAAAAATGTAATTTCTTGCTCAACGGCACATGGCCAGCGCTTGATGGCCATGTTGATGGGAAACCTAATAAAACACCGGAATTTCTAGCGTTAATTTAAGCAAATAAATATCACTAAAATACAATTCTACGTTTTTAAATCCTAAAATTAGTATTTAAACTATTAGTTATTTATAATGATTATAATCTAATAATTCAACTTACTTATTTAATGACTTTCTTAATGATACCACAGATTGGGAATGGAGTGACCGCCCTCAGGCTATTAAATAATAAGTTTAATTGTAAAATATTACTTTGTAAACATATTTATTCGATGAAAAAAAAAAGCCAGAGTGAGTTTGTTGCGCCCATTCTTCTCAGGTCTGAGGCATTCATTCTGGAATAGGTGGTAGTTTTTGACTTTCAATGAGTGATGTCACATCCTATTTTGAATAAAAATATTTGAATTTGAATTTAACATTTTATCGTATTTAATAAATAATAGGCAAAATGGCACTCAACCACAGTTGTCTTCTTAACATCATCTTATCTATAGCTTTCACTTGTATCGGCTTACTTTCCTTGCTGGCAGCCCAACTTTTCATTTATTAATAATGAAGTATTTTGTTATTTATTAAACAGCAATTCAACTCACATTCTGAAGGCCAACTCAAGATTTTATGTAAGCTACGTTCTAATTCTTTGATCTGGTACCAGTTGGTATGGAAGGGCATCATATAAGACGCTCTATTTTGTTCATAATGCCTATTGAAATCTTCTTACAGCCATTCTTTTTTTTATGAAAATAAGGGATGAGACAAACCGGACTTTGGCTAGTGGTAATTGATACGCCCTGCCCATTACAGTGCCGCTCAAGATGATTGGAAAACCCAAGCTACGGCGCCCTTCAGACTGAAATACAGTAATGCTTACACAATACTGCTTCACGGCAGAAATAGGCGCCGTTGTGGTACTCATAATCTAGCCGGCATCCAGTGCAGAGGAGCCTCCTAATGGCTATGTAATGAATACAATTCGTAAATACGACTTTATACAAAAAATAAATCAATTTTAAGTTTTTGTACAGCTCAGATTTATGCTTAAAATTTATTCCCAAAAAATTGTTTTTTATGTTAATAAAAACACATAATTTATTTAATAAATGTGTGTGACCTCCTTACAACTTTAATATACTTAAAAATCACCCGTTAAGCCTAGTTCGCACTAGGCTAGTAATTTAGTGGAGTAACGAGTAATTAAGTGGCTAAATGTGTGCGAACCACAAAAAATTAGTCGATTAGTTTAGTGAATGATTTAGTCGAGTCGATCCATTCTACTCAATTTTTTCGGGCGAGTAGCGCCTCCACGCGTCCATGCTCACTGGTTCACCGGCTAAACCAGTCTGAACCGGTTGATTTAATATATTAGTGGCCGCAAAAATTTCGTTTCGCTGAAGCGAAGAAAAAACATTATTTGTTTCCAAATATGTGGAGCAAGAATGCTTGTAGAACATCGTCGATACATTATAAAATCAAGCAAAAGAAACAATCCGCTTATTTGGATTTGGAAAATACAATGAATGAACCCGGATTTCGTGAAAAGGAAATTAAATTGAAAATGATAAACATCAGGTTAGTGCATTATTTTATTATTTTAAGTATTTCTAAAGCGTATTTATTACTATGACACACAAACTTCGATGATGAATTCGGAAATAGTTGATTTTCCGAGTCTAAATAAATATATGTGTGAGTGTCCTTAAACTACATCCAGTAGCAAGAAAGTATAGAAATGCTTGTAATTTTGTAATTGTAATATTCGCACTTCTCAAAAGGGTATCTTTACGCTGAATTTGAGAGTATATTTTCGTTAACAGAAAATTCACACAACTTTCGGACATTCTCAAAGTATCCAAATATTCTTTGGGATCTTCCAATGCTAATTCCTTCAGAAGACAATTAGTAGCTCCTAGTTTATCTCTTCTATCGATCCATTTTCGAACGAACACGAAGCCTATATTACAACATTTGAAAGATGCTATTGAGTATCAAGATGACACGCACACAAGCATCTAATAGTTAATAAAATAGCTATCGTTCTTAGGTAGTGCGGTATCTAGATGGAGCGCAGCGGAGACCAATCCTTAATATAAGGCTGTCAAAGAGACTTTAAATAGCTCTCTGAGTTTAATATGTAGAAAATATATTTTTATTATATTTACCTAATTTGCATTCATTTCTTTCATAGTTTTATGTAGGTAAAGTACATGTAAGATAAAGAAAAAGGTATCCTTCACCCGGGTGAAAATATAACTCAATAGTCAGGTGTTTCGAAACTCATGCCTACAGATTACACGAATGAGCCTCTAACATCGTCCACTTGGTTAACAATATACAATCACAGAGGTCAGGAGGAGATTGTAAAGAGTAAAATAATTAATTATTTGTAATATTTTATCAGTAAATTAAACTTAAGTTTAAGACCCTGTACTCGTGAGATAAGAAGAAAGTGCCGCGAATAGGGCAGTCCTTTCCGATGAAAACTTTCTTGGATAAGTCTAAATTATTCAAAATGACAGCGCCGTCGAATGTAATTATAATCTGTGGTGTCTAAAAGTTAAATTAAACGGATCATTATCAAGTCTCACAAGAATTGGCCCATCATTCACTATAACCCGCTGTATTGTGTGTCCCTTTATTTATTATTATATAATAAATGATAAATGAGGTCGGACAAAGGAAAATGGGCAAAGGATTTATTAGAGTGATACTCTAGAAATGGGAAAAGACAAAGAGGACGTCAAATTAAAAGATGGGAGGACGACTTACCAACAGGATGGAGAAGGTAATCTCGAGATAGAGATAAGTGGAAGAAACTGGGGTGGCCTATGTTGCAAGACAACCTGACCAATAAAGTGGTTGCTGAACATTAATATAATTTTATTAAATTTTACTTATAGGTTTAAGAAAACATGTAGTATGTAAGTTAAAATGTATGGTCAGTGAATAAAGGCTTTTATTATTATTATTTACAATAAATTGATTCCGTTTTCCCAAATTAAAGTGACTCCGTATTATTATGAGAACTGAACCAAGACTGTGTCATTTATTTGGGTCATAATATATAGAAAAGTTATTCGAATACCCACTTCCAACGTGGTTTAGCGTTCAAAAAAAATGTTGGACAATACGTTTCTAACATGAACTTCTCTTATTTTTATAGTTGGCTATTCATTGTTTTGATGGCAAACGATTTATATTACAATTATTATCTTATTTACTTAGAGCATTTGCTACGAGAACATCAGCTTAAACCAAAATACAAAAAAAAAACCTCGTTAGGTTAATCGTAACGTAGGTAAGACCTCCATTTTTATTCCAATACAATTTATATACATACTTATATGACAGTCTTTGAAATAGTTTTTATTAATTGTCAAATATATCAACGTCACTCTAGCGAAACTCTCTAAGAAAAAAGCGATTCACTCGATTGTATGAAACGTGAAGTCATTGATAGATTGACAGATGATCTTGTTGAAAATGGTAATACCCGAAATTCACTATGTTTTAAGCAACTGTTCGCTTTCAAACTTAGCCGATTTATACTTCGTCGCTAATCGCCATACTGTAATTACTACTATTTCAAACTTATGTCAAATCTATGCTCGCTTCATAATTATCTAAATTTCAATTTTGCCACGCCGCCTCTTATTACGTATTCCTTACATCCTCTTTGATGAACGTACTGTTATGGGTCTCTTTTGAGTTCGCTTTTTAAAAAAAACATTTATTTAACACAAAGAAATATAATATATTATAAGGAATATGAAGACTTGATTATAGTTTTAGAGACCCTTGGGCAGAACCGTAACTTATGAGAAGCGAGCACGAACTGGCTGCCCGCGCGCAGCTAGGGCTTATATAACTGATTCAATAATGCTGGTTGAGATGGAATAGCAATTAAGTCAGCATTAATACCTACATAACTGGGGTATAACACCTCCCTCCTTAGAAGGAACTTCGGGGAGAATCCGAAGTTACATCATCTTAAATTTTCGTTCAAATAGAAGGTGATGGAATTTCGTGAAGTCCGGAATTATTACTTTCTATATCTTCTGATTTTGTTTTAAATATAACTTTTGGTATCGTTACTTTAGGTCTGCTGCCAGGTCTTACACATTTATAAAATTTATACGAAACATAAAATAATATTATTACACAAATGAATATAGTTAGAACAGAATAATGTATCCCGTATTTAATAATGTGTGGACTTTCTATAATTTTGTCTATGTTCTGAGTTGATTAAATTTAGTTATGTTACAACAGTTATCACTTAACAAATTAAAACTTGGATAACCAATGGGTACAGAAACATTTAACGAGTTATACTTAGGAATTAAAGTAGTACTTTTACAATATCCAATACAATTACTGGGTAGCGTGAGTATGCCGGTACCTAAAATGTCAAATTCGAAAATTTTTGAGTTTCGACAATCTATGGAAACTTTGTTCGATGCTGATTGTATGAATAACTATTTGTTGTTCTCTATGGATTTCCTAATATCTAAATGACCGTAAATAAATTGGTATTCACAATTTTTGGGTGTTTCACTTATCACTTTCGTCATAAATTCACTTTCACAAATGGGTTTCATTCCTGAGGAGTAAATATTGGTTATATCACAAATAAAGTTTCCAGGGACAATATTCTTACAAATATCTAGATTATTTAAGGTACAATAATGTGTTTTGTCTTTTGTCATTGCTATGTATTTAGAGCTGGGTAATATGAGACTAAAAGTATTGGGCTTATCTAAATTATGTGGCGTTGGTAGAGCAACACTGTGAAATAAAACACATTCGGTGATAGAGACTAAAGGTATCTGTAATATAAAAAAAATCTTATTGTTAGTATAGTGCTAAATTAGCCTAGATACATTTACAATAACATTAATGGAACTTATATCTAATTTTAAAGGTAATTTCAGATCGCTAGGCAAATATTGATGATTATCGACGAGCTCTTTAAATAATTGTTGCGGGGTAGTTACTGATGGATGCAGAATATTTTGGTTGCCAAATATAACTGCATTTGTTAAATCTTCCAGTTGGAATGACAAAGTTAAGATTGAGGTTTCTAAATTATTAAGAATTTGATACATATTAAAATGTAACAACATTTGATTTGTTGCATTAGTGACGTTTGCTAGTTTTATTGAGAGTTTGTCGATAGCCTTATTTAAATTGATTTCATTGACCCTTATTTTGTTTACTGTATCATTATATGATGAGATTGTTGATGTAGTTAATAAAATATTGTTTTTCATCAGTGAAGCCAATTTAATTTGATTTTCATGTAGCGAAGTAATGGCATCATTAAACCGGAGACCGTCGGTTTCATCTAAGTTTCCGAATATTTGTTTAATTATTGTTCCTGCTCCACCTATCAAAGCTCGTTTTGATCTTTTCTCTAATAAATGTGAAATGGAAGAAAATTCCTTATACATATCTGAATATCGCGCAACCAAAGGACTTATCATATTATGACAGCTTATTTCGACTTGAGCCAGTCCAGTCTTTTTACATAAATCTTGAGCTATGGTCAGGGCTGAGTTTATGTTTTCAATATGTGAGTTGAAATGGGATAAGTCAAACGGCATTATGACGTTTAGTTGTCCGCTGTTGATTTTCAGGTAACCAAGATAGTCGAAATAAAGTCCGGGGCTTGAATCTATCTGTTGTATGTAATAGTCTTGTTGGTTTCGAGCCTGACATGGTATTCTGTAAATTATAATATATATATATATATACTTAATGTAATGGGTGTATACTAGTAATTATTTTAAACATAAAACATTACTCTAATAAACCTACAGGCTAACTTGTGTTTCTTATTCCTAACGGTAAGATTAGGTAAAGGTGAATATCGTATCTAATAAAAAGAAACAAAAACAAATTATAATAGTGAGTATATGATTAATTTTAAATAATGCAACTATGTAATCCTTACACTACGGGTCAATTTCGACATTTTCCGGTTTCACTTGATCTACATGGTGTGTAACATGACGCCGGTTGATGAGTAATGTGAGAGTATTATTTCCGTTTACTTTAACTATTTTGTAAGGGCCCTTCCACACCGGGGAGAGTGCCCATCTGAGTCTAAGGTGATTTTTCAAGTAGACGTATTGACCATTTTTATATTGGACCGGACGAGTGTGAGAGTCGTAGTAGGCTTTAGATGACTCTTTTGAACTCCTTTTAAACTCTAACGCTTTATCACGTGAGTGCTTGAAGCGATTTTGGAGCATGCGGACATAGTCTGGGTATGTAGCTCCTGGGGCGTCATTATAAATTGAGTTAGGGATGAATGGTTTACAGCCAAACATTAACTCAAATGGTGAATAATGCGTCGTGGAGTGTACGGATGTGTTGTACGCGAGCATGGCTGTATAAACGTATCGGGGCCAATTTGTCTGTTCGTTATTTATGTATGATTTTAGGTATTCTTTTAAGGTTGAGTGACTTCGTTCAAGAGCACCTTGAGTCTGAGGATGGTAAGGTGAAGACCATAATTTTTTTATTTTAAGGAACTCACATGTCTTTTTGAATAGGTCTGACGTGAAATTGGTACCCTGATCAGTGAGAATCATCTTGGGTATACCAAATATAGATATGAAGTGTAACAAGCATTCGCTTGTTTCTTCGGCTGTGGTACTCTGCATGGGATATTCAGAAGAGAACTTCGTGAGGTCATCTTGGCTGAGGATATACTTTAACCTTGCAGTGCCAGCCTCAGGCAGTGGACCTACGACATCGAGACCTATCTGCATTGGGGCTCTATTTATTTTCCTGAAAGCTTTATTTTCCTGACATGATTTACATTCCTTGACATATGTTTCGATGTCACTACGCATACCTTTCCAATAGTACGTTTCTTTAATCCTATTGAGCATACGGACGGATCCCAAATGACCTGCCGCGGGGATGTCGTTGTTTTCATACATAATTTTCTTTATTTCGGATGGGGAAGGATATATAATATTATTATGATAGATAACTATTTTTATGTTTGTTTCATAGAATAAATAACTCAACATATTATAGATTTTAATAAAAGAATGTTTTTCAAATGGGTTTTTCAAATCAGAAATGCTAATTTCGGAGATATTTTCAATTACTAGTAATTAGTTTCTAATATGTTTAAATGTTTCATAGATTTCAGGATATGTAGCATTATCAAAGTGATGAACTCTGGTGAATAAGAGGTAATAAATTTTGTTGCCGTTATTTATTTTTATAAATTTGAATAGTTCCTTTTCACTGCTAGTAATAGTATCGGAATTTTTTGAGTTGCCTAGGATTTCTGGGTTTGATTCATCCAAGTCAATTGAAGTGGGGATTAGGATTATTTTTGATGGGCTTTTCAACAAACTTTCATTGCGTTCTTCGATACAGGTGTCGAAGGTCTTATCCTTATTTGATATTGATTTTAGGAAGGTTGAGTAATCGTCAATTGGCACATCCGGGGATGTACTAGTGGATGGTATAGGATCGTGTATCTGGACTTCAGGTGTACTTTGTTCTATTAAACAGTCGGGTAGATCGTCTAAGTTTAATTGGGGTAAGTCAGCTGATTCTTGTTGAGGTAAGTCAGTTAAGTTTTGAAGAGGTAAGTCAAGTAGTTCGTGTTCAATTTCATCCCTTAAGGTGTCAGGAATATTGGAAGGTGGATTTAATAAATCTTCCTCAGGATTAAATGAGGGTGGAGAGATGAGTAGGTCCATTAAATCTCTATCGAGATTTTGTGATCTTTGTTCGGTGTTCGGGTTAGTTGTTGTGGGGTTTGTCGATTGAATTGGATTCACAGGAAAACGAGAGAGAGCGTCTGCATTGGAATTGGTTCTGCCTTTTTTATACTGAATATCGTACTCAAATTCTTCGAGTTTTAGTCGCCAACGGATGAGTCTAGATCCCGGATCTTTACAATTAAATAGCCATTGTAGTGGTTTATGGTCGGTTAAAATTTTGAAACGATGACCATACAGATACGGTCTAAAGACTTTTGTGCCAAAAATTATGGCTAGACACTCCTTCTCGGTGACACTATAATTACACTCTGCTTTATTAAGTGTACGAGATACATAGGCAATTGGACGGTCCTGTCCTACGTTACCTTGGGATAGGATAGCAGAGATAGCAAAGTTTGAGGCGTCGCAAGTTAAAAGAAATGGCTCTGTGAAATCCGGGTAAGCTAGTATCGGTGCAGTAATCAATTTGTTTTTGAGTGACTCAAAAGCCAATTGCTGTTCATTATTCCAGCTGAAAGAAGTGTCCTTTTTTAGGAGAGAAGTTAGTGGTTTGGCTAATTTAGCGAAATCGGGAAATAACCTTCGGTAATACGATACTAACCCAAGAAAGGATTTTATATCCCTGGGGGATTTTGGAGTTGGGAATTCGGAGACTGATCTAGTCTTTTCGGGATTCGGTTAAACGCCTTCTTCACTAATAATGTGCCCCAAATAGGCAACTTATTTACGGAGAAACTCACATTTTTCAGGTTGTAATTTTAAATTGAAATTTCGGAGTCTATCTAAAACAGATGTGAGGTTTTTTATATGTGAAGGTAGATCATAAGAGTAGATAACTATATCATCCAGGTATACGAAGCATCTAGTACCTTGGAGACCAGAGAGACAATTATTCATAAATTTTTGGAAAGTTGAAGGCGCATTTTTAAGGCCTAATGGCATCCTAGTAAATTGAAAATGGCCCTGAGGCACTAAAAAGGCTGTTTTGGGTGCGTCATCTGGGGAAATGAGGATCTGATGAAAGCCCGAAACCAAGTCGAGAGTAGTAAAGTACTTACTCTTCCCTAACTGGTCCAGGATTTCTGAAATTTGGGGAATTGGATATATTTCCCCAATTGTGATGTCGTTTAGTTTCCTATAATCAATTACAATTCTCCACTTGCGTTGCCCCTGGGAATCGGCCTTTTTAGGTACGATCCAGATCGGTGAGCTCCAGGGTGATGATGATGGTTTTATAACATTTTGGTTAAGCATTTTATCAATTTGGGTTTCGACTTCCTTCTTATGACATTCAGGGAACCTATATGATTTTGTGTGAACTGGAACATCGGAGCTCGTTTTGATTCGATGATTAAGTGCAGTAGTATAAGTGAGCTGATCATTGGGTAGATGGAATATGTCGGAGTACTGTGAGCAGAGTTCAATTAGAGCTTGGGATTCCTCATGATTTAAATGACCAGTCCTTAAAGAGTTTATTACTTCTGTAGTTCGGTCAACGAGCTCGGTGAAGGTACTGTTAATTTGCAAGGCTGAGGGATATAGGGGTTCAAGATTAAGTTTCAAGTTTGGATTAATGGTTATAGCCGATATGTTTGCGATCGTTACGTTAACACGTTTGTTATCTTTGACTCTTACTATGCAATTGGATAGAAGTAGGTTATGTGAAAGATGTTGATCCAGGATTAGGCCTTCTTTAAGGTCAGTGTTTTGAATTGAACACTCGATCACAGTCTCTGTACGAGGTGGAATTACATAGTATGAATCATAAAAATGATGTGGTATTTTAAAATTACCTATTTTCAAAATGTCTGTGTCATAGTCGATGTTACAGCTAAATGATGTAAGGAGGTCGGTACCTATGATGCCATCACAGGTAAATTTATATTCGATATGACATGAAACCTATGACAAATCGTTTTCTTTTCGGCCAGCTGTAATTTTAGACCAAAATGGCCAAGTGTTGGTGTAGTTTCCTCACCTGGATCATTCCTTTAATATTAATCGATTCCCTTTTAAGATGTTGTTTATATAATATACTGGACTGTTTTATTAGTGATATAGCTGATCCTGAGTCAACTAAGAGCGTAAGGGGAACATGTGAAACTTGCGAGTTTAAAAGAACGTGTGATAACAACCTTTTAGTTGTGTCTATATTTACTTCGTAAATATTTTGATTGTGAACGTTTCCTTGATTTGGGCTAGACATGAAATTGGATACACGGTTTGGGGCTGGCTACCCTGTCGGTTAATGTTGGTTTTAGGGTGAATAGAACTGTCAATTTGGGGCTGGTTACCCTGTCGGTTAGTACATGGTAAGATAGTAGTAACACTGTCAGTTTGGGGCTGGTTACCCTGTCGGTTAGTGTTGGATTTAAGGTGAATAGTACTGTCGGTTTGGGGCTGGCTACCCTGTCGGTTAGTACATGGTAGGAATTTGTGATTTTTGAGTGTTATGTCGATTTTGGAAGATCTCCGGCCCGGACGGCACAAGCGCGGGCCAGGCCTTAGTTTAAATCCTGACCTTGACCGGGTTGAGCATCATCAACCTCGTCTTGGCCATAGGCTTCACTAGATGTGTTTTGAAGGAAATTGACACGTGGGGGTGGTCTGAGAGGCCCTTGTTTCTGAAAGGTATTTTGTTGGTTACGGAAACGATTGTTATAGTCGCGTTTCCGACACACTGATATATCGTGACCCGGTATTTTACAGTATCGGCAAATGATACTTGATGATGGGATTGTTGATCCCTGAAAATTAGAAGTTGAAGGCTGTGAATTGTTGTTTGGATTTGGCGACCTTTGTGGTTGCCGATACTGATTCAAAGGTTTTGGTTTGTGCTCATTATTAGGATTTCTGTTGAAAATACTTTGTTGAATTCTCTCTTCAGATATAGCGAAGTTTATGGCCTCGTTAAGATTCTTAGGCGACCTGCATCTCACAATGTTCGAGACCCGTGGTTGAAGGCCCATAAGGAAATGGTGGAGGGCAAGATCCTCCATAGCGGCTGTACGACCAGGTAACTCTTTAGCTTTAGTGTTAGACAAGGAAATTTCGGTTAATAATTGTGAGAGGCAAGTTTCCACTCGAAGCGAATACTGGCTAACGTTTTCCTGTGGGTTTTGCCTACTTTCTTGTAAGTCCGTAAGAAGATGTGAATAATGTTTGCGTTCACAAAACTGGGTTTTAAGAAATTCTCTGAGTTGATCCCAGGATGTGAATTCCTTTATAGAGCAAGCAATTTCTGCCTTTCCATGCAACTGGCTAAGAATATATTTAAAAAGAACTGGTCTTTGTGAGTCGGAAGCTAGCTCATATGCGTTATTAGAATTAATTATAAATGAATTGACTGATTCTCGGCTGCCGTCGTAAGGTTTAATAAATTTAAATAGGGTATTTAGGTCTAATTCAGCCATGACTGTTGCTGCGAGAGTGGCTCTAGTGATTCTTGGCGAATGTATTGGTGATTTAGTTAGATCGGTGGAGGCCTCGTCCACTTCGGGGATGTTAATATTTAATTTACTATCTTCAACCTTGGAGACTTTGGGCATATTACGTCACGCGACACGTCGCAGGTGTAATGATGCTTGACATAAAATATATAAGATCTTGTAAAATTATTAACAAACTAATTGATTATAATAATTTTAACAAATAGTCTGGAGGGACCCTAATAAACAGCTCTAGACAAAACAATGACAAAAGACTTACGATAAGGCGGCTAATACGGCGAATGCCTCGAGCATTGATGCGATAAGACGTGATTCCCGAAATGCTGACTCTTCAATCCTTCACGACGATTGTGTTGCAAGTTGCACGATGAACGACACTTTGCACGATCACAGGTTCACGATTTTGTGAATAGAGACTTTTTGATTTATTGAATTGTATATGATTTAAGATCACTGGAGATTTTGATTACACAATGAATAACACTTTTCACGATCACAGGTTCACGGTTTTATGAATAGTGATTTTTGATTTATTGAGTTTAAGATCACTGGAGATTTTTGATTACACGATGAATAACACTTTTCACGATCACAGGTTCACACTTTTATGAGTAATGATTTTTATTGGTTTATGAATAATTTAAGGTCACTGGGGATTTCCGTATCCCACCGCTGCCACCAAAAATGTTATGGGTCTCTTTTGAGTTCGCTTTTTATAAAAAACATTTATTTAACACAAAGAAATATAATATATTATAAGGAATATGAAGACTTGATTATAGTTTTAGAGACCCTTGGGCAGAACCGTAACTTATGAGAAGCGAGCACGAACTGGCTGCCCGCGCGCAGCTAGGGCTTATATAACTGATTCAATAATGCTGGTTGAGATGGAATAGCAATTAAGTCAGCATTAATACCTACATAACTGGGGTATAACAGTACGCTAATATTAGACTCAATGGCGTTTTAGTAATTACGAGGGTGGAATATAATTGAATATTGAAGGATTGGCTAATAGACTTATTTCTGCATCATAGGTAGTTAAAAAGATAAGATAATTAACTGGCATAGATATGATGCGACTAGTTCAGTTTAGTTTCTTTCATAGTATTATGTCCTGTGGTATATTGCTATGGGGCAATGCTAATAATATTAATACCATCTTTGCGCTGCACCTTGAGACATAAGTTGTCAAGTCTCATTCACCCAGTCACTATCACTAGCTACGACGCCCTTCGGATCAAAACACTGTAATGCTTACACATTACTGCTTCACGGCAGAAATAGGCGCCGTAGTGGTACCCATAATCTAGCCGCTCCTTTATCCTACTATTCCATAAAAAAAAAGTCGGCATCCGGTGTCATTTGTCTAATTATATCTAAGCGTAATTTCTACGATAATTCTTTTTAGAATCCACAGGCTTCTAGCGTTCCGTAGCAACGCTTCAACATACATCACGAGAGGTGTCTTTCAAGGCATCCATAAATTCGACAGCTCCGTCAACAATACTCATAGCTCAGAGGAAAATTACTTCAGACGCTGTAGACCCACCTTGATACACCTACCATCTTTGCGCTGCAGAAGAAGGCTATTCGCGCTATTTATAACCTAAGTTCTAAATAAAAAATATTTTATTAATTGAAAATTCGCACGGGTTCACAAATTTTGGTTATAAAATTAATTTAGTAAACACCACAGTATGTCTCAGGGTGACGGTCTCGATATCTTGTGTCCAAGGTACCAAGTTGTTTTCTGATGCTTTATGACTTATTGTAAGGTATAGGCAGATAGCGTCAAATGATTCATCCTTTAGGGAATTTTCAATTACTTTATTTAAGAATAATCGGTTATAATCTAGAAGAGCTTTTGCAGGATTTTTATTACTAAAGTTTGTTTATACCCCTTTTTTATGAAAATAAGGGACGAGACGAGCAAGACGTTCAGCTGATGGTAATTGATACGCCCTGCCCATTATAATGCGTTGCCATTCAGAATTCTTGAAACACCCAAAAATTCTGAGCGGCACTACAATTGCGCTCGTCACCTTGAGACATATGATGTTAAGTGTCATTTTCCCAGTAATTTCACCAGCTACGGTGCCCTTCGGACCGAAACACAGTAATGTTTACACATTACTGATTCGCGGCAGAAATAGGCACCCTAATTTATATTTATACAAATTATTTAAGTTCTCTTTAGTGTTATATTTGTTAAATTCAATAGATTGTCGTGCATTTAGGTTACAATTCGTTCAAACACCGAATAATTTAAGTGTAAATAAAGCTTCAGTTAATCCAAATCACACAACCGACTGACGCAAAAAAGCTTTTGTTTTCATTGAAAACCGTTTGTCATGCAGTATCCAATACAAATTGAATATAATAATCACTATTCGTTGGATCAGTGAATGAGTATGACCTTTTGTAACTTACATATTGACACGGGAGTGAGTCAGGGATTGGAAAATAAATACAAAGCTTAAAGGAACGAGACTTTATTGCGTTCACTTTTCCGAATTTGCACTTCGCCGTTCAGCCGCTGTTCCTCTTGCCTATGGCGGTGCCTTCAACAGATCACACCACTCCGAATGCTAGTTCTCTCTATCTTCTTCTTCTTCCCCTGGACAACTTCTTCTTCCCCTGGACAACTTCTTCTTCTCTTCCTTCTTTTCCTTTTCATTTCTGTGACTGAACTAGAACTGCCGTAGGCCACGCTTAGTACGGCTTATGTACCCCCGGACCTGTTCTATTTTCAAAATGATTCTCTTCCATTCCATCTTTAAATTTAAATTATACTAGAAATTTCCTTTAACTATTTTTATCCTGCTTGCAAATTATTCATACCTTTTTCTCTGTTAGTATCCTGAACTTATTAGAAATTTCCTTTAATTTTACTTAACCCAAAAAAATCCATACACTGGTAGGTGTATCAAGGTGGGTCTACAGCGTCTGAAGTAATTTTCCTCTGAGCTATGAGTATTGTTGACGGAACTGTCGAATTTATGGATGCCTTGAAAGACACCTCTCGTGATGTATGTTGAAGCGTTGCTACGGAACGCTAGAAGCCTGTGGATTCTAAAAAGAATTATCGTAGAAATTACGCTTAGATATAATTAGACAAATGACACCGGATGCCGACTTTTTTTTTATGGAATAGTAGGATAAAGGAGCGGCTAGATTATGGGTACCACTACGGCGCCTATTTCTGCCGTGAAGCAGTAATGTGTAAGCATTACAGTGTTTTGATCCGAAGGGCGTCGTAGCTAGTGATAGTGACTGGGTGAATGAGACTTGACAACTTATGTCTCAAGGTGACGAGCGCAGATAAAAATAAAAAATATAAAAATATTTTATTTCGGATAGATTATACCATCCACAGCCAATTTTGCATTAAAAAAGGTATACAACATTACTTAATTAATTAGATAGCATCAATTAATTTAAAATTATATAAATTAGAATTAAAAAGTATAAATTAAAAATTACAAATTGAAAACTAAAACATTAAAAATAACATTATTATATAAGAAAAAATTTAAGTGTATTTCGGTGGTAATGTTTTACCGTTTTCAATATACAATTATTATGATTATTATGTAATCTCGTCAGAAATCCCACTCTAGCCCTACGCATTACAGCATAAAAATCGTCAACCCGCATGTTGCAAAATACCCGACGCGCTACACCTCCATGGCAACCTCAGTAGAGATCGAAACGCATTGTTATATTGCACTCTGAGAGCGTCAAAGGTGGCTTTGGTGTAGTTGTACCAGAGCTGAGAGGTGTCGGGAACAGCGGGCAAAACGCCTAGCAAGCATATTGCTTTTTGCAGCCAGTGACAGTCTCTGTCTCTCTAGGTCCTCATTATCGTTCATCGTCTCTTAATACATGTCCTAGATATTTAAACTTAGTCACATATTGCAGTTCGGAGCCACATAGTTTTGTAGGCAGTACATTTTCTGGACCTTTTTTGTATTTAAATATCATAACTTCAGTTTTAGTGACATTATACAATAAACCATGTTTTTCCGCATATTTTTCACAAATGTCAATTAGGCTACGCAGGCCGCACACCGAGGGACTAAGCATAGCCATGTCATCAGCGTAGCTCAGATTGTTGACGCTGACGCCTCCAATCTGGCAGTTTGCCCTAGCACTGCTCAGTTCCTCGATCAGTTCATTTACACAGAGGTTAAACAGTATAGGTGACGTCAGACCACCCTGCTTAACGCCGCAATTTAACCGATAGGTATCGGAAAAATCATTTTGCCATTTTACTTGGTTAATTTGGTTTGTATACCAAAACTGTAACAAATCCGCTATCCTAATAGGTACTTTGGTAGCTCGTAGTTTATTCAACAAAATATTGTAATTAATGGCATCGAATGCTTTGCAGATCCAGGAAACATCCATATACGGATGTTTCCCGAGTGAGATAATAGTTAACAGTACTTTAGGCAAAAATGGCTAAGTCTGTTGATAAATCGCTACGAAAACCAAACACACCGCAGTGTAATTTGATATTGCAATTTAAGTGGGATATTTACAATCTCTGCAAAATTTTTGAAAAGATTGTTGTGAGAGAAATAGGGCGGTAGTTTTTAGGGTCGGAGACGTCACCAGCTCTGTTTTTAACGATCGGTATAACATTTGTTTTCGTCATATCTACAGGGAGATAGACATGATCGATACATGAATTGTATAATGTAGCCATTATCTCAATGAGCCTAGGGCCACTGTATAGCACATGCTCCACACTGAGGTGGCCGTGGCCCGGGGACTTGCCACGCTGCATGCCACGCACCGCGCCACCTCGTCAACTGACACGTGTAGCGTGCACGAGTCGCTCGCGCCCGCGTCGCCACCGGGGTGTGACTCAGCGGTAGGGCATGCGCCGACTAAGGGGCAGTCTACACGGAAAGTATTTACAAATAAGTTTGCTATATCTTTATGGTGGTGTAAACCACCCACCGACACAGGAGTACTGCATTTAGGCTTTAATTTATTCGTTTCCTTCCAAAAATTTCCAAAGTCATTACTTCGTCTAAAGGTTGCGATTATGTCCATTTTAATTTTGTCCTGATTGGATTGGCACCATTTTAATTTTTACTTAAATGTTTTTCTAGAATTAGCCATTTCTTCATAAATATCTCCATGAGAAGGACGTCCATGCTAATTCCAAATCAGAAATGACTGTCTGGCCCTGGCATGGGAATCCCTCACATGTCGATTCCAGCCCACCAGTGTCTTTTTCCTGGTTCTTGTTGCTCCTGTGTAGGTGTAAGTGGCAGCCCTAGATATACATTCAATCATGCTAGCATATAATGAATCTATATACTGGTGATGATCGCGCATGTTACAACAAGTACCATAACACGGCAAATTTTTATATTTATAGTAATCTAGATATTGACTACATAATTCGGTATATTCACACCGCTGGTCTGAGGTCCTATGTCCCCATTGAATTTTATTAACATGTATTTTATTTAGAATAACACTTTTTGGTACAATTACATAAAAATCGAAGTCAACAGCTAAAGGAAAATGATTCGACCAATGTACATTATTGAGTACACGCACGCCTCTGAGCGCGCGCAGGGCAGCACTCGTTACTACGACATGGTCGATCCAGCTAGTAGTGCCATGCGCGTCGCTGAGGTACGTGTATGTACCTGACATAACGCCTAGTGTACTCACATCCGCACAAGTCCAGTGTTCCTCCGCGCAATAGGCAACTAATTCACGACCAAATAAGCTATTTTTATTTGACACATCACCATTAAAACCACCGAGACATATTATGACACTTTCTACGTCATCATGTGACGCGATCACTGCACTAATGATTTCTAAGCATTCGGTAAACATAGGTAGGTTATCCCCGGCCTCTGTGGGCATGTACACTGAGACCACTATGATACTGCGACACGCGAGTTCTGAGCGGACTGCTGCCACACGTGGGTTTCCACAGTAGATATGGTTGACTGTAGGGAACATATCCTTTCTCCATAGTATGGCGACGCCTCCGCAGGGTCGACCCTTGAGTACACTCGTCGTATCAACCGCGGACACACCGTACGCTCTAAACTTGTCATCAATAGTATTCAGGAAGTCAAGATCAGGTAGGAGCCAGTGCTCCTGTATCGCGATAACCTGAAATTCACTACATAGATCACGAATATGCTGGCAGGAACGTTTGACCAATCGGCAGTTGAATGAGATCATTTCTACACTAGTCATTTTTGTGTACGACTGTATTCTCGACGCCTATCAGAGTAGAGGGCTGATTAGCGGAACAAACGATTGAGCGGTAATAGCGTTTAGGTCTAAATTGGAATAGCCTACTGGCCAAAGATCAGCTTACAATAGGGTATTTTCTTCCGTCTTATTTACTGTGATTTTGAAAGATGAGACGTCAGACTTTTTGAAGTGAATCAACTTTTCAACCCTTACAGGATCAACGTTGTTTTCTAGTAGAAAATCAGTAATATAATTGTTGCTGGTTTGGGAATCGAACCTGGACGCGTAGATGTATGACAGTCGTGGCACCACCTTAATATTACTCGATGCTAAAACTGCTGTCCTAATTCTTTTTATAGATCCCTGCGATATAGTAAGCGTCTTGTTCTTAGGTTTGTTTTTCCTGTGTCTTTTCTTGTTAGCAACGGTCTTAAAACCGCCTTCTGGGTCAAAAAATCTCGTAAGGCTTTCGGAGTTAGGGCTACTAGTAAGTGTCACTTGCCTTTCATCCTTTTGTTTACCACCCTTGTGTAGCGTAGCAGAGGCGGCGGCCGTGGAGATTTGGCGGACTCGGCCTTCGCGAGCGCTGTGTAGTGGCGGTGACGGCAGTGACAGCGGCGCGGGTTAGCGGCTTGACGGAGGGACGGGGGCAGCGGTCGTTGTAACTCCGACCAGTTTCGATATCACCGGCGGTGGCCTTGCAGATAATTTTTCGTCTACCAACTTCTCGTTTTCGTTTAGGTTATTCGATTGAAATTTGGATTAAAGCTTGTCCAAATCAGATGACGTCACGTAGTTGGTCTTAATAGTGTTCACGTCTTGTTTCAAAATCAACAGATCCTTTAGTATCGCTGTGGCATCAACGTGATCAAATGTCACAGGGGGAAGTCCTGCTGTGCAGGTCCTTCGCCACAAATATGGGTAGATCTTCAGGATCTGTTTCCTTAAGGATTCTCACGATCTCTTTCAGCTTCTTCTTTTGATCCCCCTCTCTTTTCCTGGTTATCCTCTGTTTGGTAACCTCAAGGAGAACTAACTTTGCACTTTCGAAACCCGATAATCAAACTTGAAACAGACCAACTTCACCCATACACTGAATGTAAGCTAATAACTTATTTATTATTACTTTACAGCTACTGCAAAGATTCGTCATTTTTTTTACTAATAAAATTTAACTAATGTTTCGGTAGGCACGTATACAGTCACACACACGTACTAACTAATAAAATACTAGACCGCGCACGACCGCTGCGCGTGACAAACTGACAATAAATATCTTGGGAGAAAAAGGGGCAGACCGCAAATGTGATAAAAGGATGACGTCAAGAAAATGCAGGGATAAGCTGTATGGAAGTAACAAGACAAGAAATGGCACAATCTGAAAGAACACCAACAAACAGGTTGCGAATTAACTAAAGAAATTTGTTTATAACACGAAATAAATTTTTATTAACTCCACCTGTATGTATGTTTGATTGTAAGCGACTCATTTGGGCGCGATTTTGAACGACTTTTAAAGGCCAGATTTCGTTCAAACTTCGTAGATTTATCCAAGACCGATGACAATACATTTATTTGATAAAATTATTCCATTTTTCAATTTCCAAAATAAGATTTTTTTAAATTTATATAATATTCATCTATCGTCTATAAGGCGGGTATTGATATTAATTTTAAATTTTAATATTAATTTTCGGTAAGTTAGTTTAGTTTTTTATAACTATTATTTTTATTTGAAATTCATTAATGACTGTAATATAATATTATGTATACCTACATATTAAAATAAAAAAAAAATTATGTTTCACTAGTCCTTTTTACTTTTCTCTCCAAACTGTAATTTATGATAATAGTAGCTATAGCATCTAAGGGAAACTGTAAGACGACCCTTAAATAAAGTAATGTGTAACAGCTGGCGTCGTGGACAGTAGTAATGGTAATACGATTTCACGTTTACTGCCTTTCTAGGGTTGACATTCTACGCATTTTGTATTATTTTTATGTGTTCCACCAATTTTTCTATTTCTACATTGTTCACCAGCGGGAGGCTCCTTTGCACACGATGCCGGATAGATTATGGGTAGCAGTAGGTGAAGCAATAATGTAATAATATCGTTAAATTATATTTCTAAAATGCGTATACTTAGTCTGGCCATAAATACTGTAACAATTAAAAATAAATAAAATATTACATTTGAATTTGGAATCTGTCATTTATATAAAATGATTGTTCACTATGTTTTCTAATGTAAATAATAATAATAATAGTAATAACTTTTATTAATTTTATATCTCAACAGCAACCAAAATTACAATATAGCGAAAACTTAAAAATACAGGGGATACATAAGTTTTGGTCGTGGATCGCTGGTGCCTATGGTAGGTAATAAAATACCTGTATTACTGGTCACCAGGATTCCACTTTTTCACAGTGACTAAAAAGCTTACAATTCCAAAGGATAGAGGTGTGAAAAAATAAAATGTGTGTTTGTGTGTGTGTGTATGAGTGTGTGTGTGTGAGAGAGAAAGAGAGAGAGGGGGTATGTGCATAACATACATACGTACACATACGTACGATGGGGTGTTCTCGGATTATAGGTGTGCTAACTATCCAAGACCTCCTATGTGACAGTAGTCTTGCAAAAGGAGCCATTCGTGTGCATTGGACCAATGTTGGCGCCAATATATTGTACATACATTGGGTGATAAAGAGAACCGAATCGCTGTGATTGCATTACACAAAGTAGGTATGGAACCAAATACCATTTTTAAAACTCTCCATACGCTTGGTATTAGTAAAATGTTTGTGTACCGGGCTATTAATAGGTACAATGAGACCTCCTCGGGATATGCAAAGGGAGGTCACAGAAAAATTTTGTTTACGGATGAGACATTGAACTAAATTTTACCAAACAAAATGACCGTATTTATGTTCAAAGCTCTAAGGAAGCTTCCCAATTAGTCAACAGAGTGACTGAGCCATACTTTTGTGAGAAAGGTATTAAAACATCGGCACAAGTGTATCAAGATACCTCAACAACAACATGTTCAATAACCAAGAATGGAAGGCCAGCAAGACTCGGCGCCGGGTCATAAAGCCCGCTCTACGCAGTCTTAGTTGGAATCGAACGTTTCGGACTATATCAGAGCTGAAGAGTGGCTGTCGTCTAGTCCCGATCTCAATCCGCTGGATTATGATTTATGGACAGTTTTAGAGATTACGCTTGCTCTAAACGCCATGATAATTTTGAGTCCCTAAAACAATCCGTACGATTAGCAGTGAAGAATTTTCCCATGGAAAGAGTGCGTGCTTCTATTGATAACTGGCCTCAACGTTTCAAGGTCTGTATTGCAATTAATGGAGCCCACTTCAAATAAGATTTTTTTATTTTAAATTGTTTTATATATATGTATTAAACAAACACACTGTAAAAGTAATAAATTTTATTTGCAATAGAATATTCTTTTTTATTTGTTTCAGTATGTATAGCAAGGCTAGGTATATTATTACAGGGTAGTTTTCCACTTTTAATTAAAACTCCCAACACAAACACACAATGCATGCTGCTAATGGAGAGACTGGAGTGTTTGCTGCTTAAGTATTTATACAAGGGGCTTATTAATAACCAGTGAGCCCTTGTATCAATGACTTCTGATGCATAAAACAAAGCTTAATTGTATTAACTGTACTGTGGATGTGTAAATATTTATTGAAGCTTCTATTTTAGACTTAAATAATTGAATTAATAATTGATCTATGCAAACCAACTAGTACTTATTAATACTACATATTATGAATGTTTCAAGAAACTTAACCTGACTAAAGTTTAATTACTATAATCTTAGATTAAGGACAGGTCTCCGCTACGCTCCAACTAGATACAGCAGGCGTAGTCGCAAAGTACGGCAACTTATACAACGCCCAAGTGGGCGTACTCAAGCCAGTCTCGATCTGTGCATGTTCTGTTAAACTTTGCTTATGATTGAAACTAAAATGCCGAGTTGTGTAATAAAACTTTGTAAAAATAATACTACAAGAAATAAGAAAGACACTGGGATCACATTATTATCATCAGTAAGTATTTTGTATTTTATTAATTTCAATGTAAAATAACACGAAGCGAAATACTAAATACGAAATTTGAAAGATGCCATTGAGTGTCAAGATGCCACGCACACAAGCATCTAATAGTTGCCGTAATAAAAAAAATGTTCTTAGGTAGTGCGGTATCTAGTTGGAGCGCAGTCGACACCAATCCTTAATCTAACAATGAAAACTTTTATTTATTTTTATGAAGCCACCTGGTATGGTGAGTATTACCTTGACTGTGTAGTGCCTTTACTTGACTGTGTATTAGTAACTTAGAACAAAATATGTCAAATGAAGTATTTATCACGTTGTATTTTCTTTGATTAGCGCGAGCGTTACACATTTAAATATAACATATTAATTATAAAGGATTAAAACGAATGTAATTGTAACATTGTTTTTACATTAGAGTTTCGCGTAAAATTCTTTGCGACGAAGTTAAATTTTTATTATCATTTTACTTTCCTGATCTCGTTTTCAGGGGGACTGCAGATGAAAATAAAATCATTTTTTAATCCTTTAATCCGTTTTTATCCTTTAAGAAGTATTTTATTTTATCACATTGCCTATCAACAATATTTACATAAAGACGGCAGTTTTGTGTATTCTGTCCATTTTGACGGTTTCACCTGTAGAAATAAGATAAAATAGGATAATCATTTCGAAATTCATGATTCCGACTCAAATCAATGCAGTTGAAAGTAAAACGAAGGGTATTTTTTTTAATAAAATGTTGTAAAACTTAATTTCAAACTTCACACCGCAACTGTTTGGTTAAGTTTTTTTTATGAAAATAAGGGACGAGACGAGCAGGACGTTCAGCTGATGATAATTGATACGCCCTGCCCATTACAATGCCGTATCGCTCAGGATTCTTGAAAAACCCAAAAATTCCCACGGCACAACAATTGCACTCGTCACCTTGAGACATAAGATGTTAAGTCTCATTTGTAATAATTCTCACTAGTAATTTCAATAGCTACGGCGCCCGAAACACAGCTATGTTTACACAAAATTGCTTCACGGCAGAAATAGGTGCTGTTGTGTTACCCATAATCTAGCCGGTATCCTGTGCAAAAGAGCCTCCTACTGGTAAATTTGAATTACTTCAGCTTTCATCACTATTTCGTAAGTTTTATTATAATGCATTGGAAATTTAGCAAGACATTAGAAAGAAAATTTATTGAAGTAAGCGTTACTTTGCGGAAATCCATAATTATGCAAATGATTTGAGTTTTCTTTAGTGTTAATTCCGCCAATATTTGTTTTTAAACAATTCGATACGTGTTTCGCCTCTACACGAGGCATCCTTATTGAGTCTCGTGCCAGATTTTGGAGGGCCAACACGTCCTGAGGATGCCTCATGCAGAGGCGAAACACGTGTCGAATTGTTTAAAGACAAATATTGGCGGAATTAACACTAAAGAAAACTCAAATCATTTGTATAGACATTAGGAATTATATATTTTTTTGCCTTTATTATTATTTTAATTCCCTTTTATAAAATGGATGTTTTGATCGATTAAAAACTTACGATTTTGAGGTACGAAGTTGACGCATGGTGATCTATCGTTAGTGCATCCCACATGCTCGCACTTTGTGCGAAACTAAATATGTCAACACGTAGGGCCACATATGACAAATATATTTTTTTTAATATACCCTTCTATATGAAGGTATAAATGTAACCAAATATGAAAAAGGTATAGAATATATTGACTTCATCATATTAGAATCATATTTATTGAATATAATACTTATTTCTTGCTCTTTACTTTTAATTGGCTCCGTTGAAAAAGGCAGTAAGGATTTCCAAACGAATTCTAATTATAAACCTTGTTTACAAAGGGACTTATAAAGTTCAATTTCTGGAAAGTTGTTATATTCCTTCGGCGTCTCAATTTTGCAACTAGTAATTGGAGATCATACGGGGTTGAAGGTACGTGTCAAACTCTCATACAAGGTATATCAACTGCGTGATGTTATTCTATAACTAGAACTTTGTACTTTTTGAAAATGTCAAGATTCATTCATCATCATCATCATCATCAGCTGAAAGACGTCCACTTCTGGACAAAGGCATCACCCAAAGATTTCAACGACGATCGGTCCTGCGCTGCCCTCATCCATGGGGGGCCTACCAATACTGCGTCTTCCGGTAGATTCATTCAAATATCGATTAATATAGTAAATGTGAAATGTGCTTTTTCACTACATCACTAATAAATGACGAAATAATATAATACATATAAATATGTAGGATTTAACGTCTACATATTGTGTTAAAACTCATTACTAACGTGGCTTAGCGGACGGAAAGGACGGAATATATTTCAATGCTTTTTCAATCGTTTTGACAGTTATTATCAGTAGTTATATTGCCAATGTTAGTTTCACTTGGACAATAACTACATTCATTCAGCTATCATGAGAGTAGGCGTCAATGCTGCTGACTTTAATTGTGGAGTTTTAACTCCACGTAATTTATTACTACTTGGAAATCCCTGAAAGATTCGATATAAAACCATACGTAATCAAATTTATATGAGTCTGACAATCAACTCTTTTTTTTATGGAATAGGAGGACAAACAAGCGAACAGGTCACCTGGTGTTAAGTGATCACCGCCACCCACATTCTCTTGCAACAACAGAGGAATCACAAGAGCGTTGCCGGCCTTTAAGGAAGGTTTACGCGCTTTTTTTCAAGGCACCAATGTCGTATCGTCCCGGAAACACCGCTAAAGGAAGCTTATTCCACAGCTTTTTAGTACGAGGAAGAAAGCTCCTTGAAAACCACACTGTGGAGGACCGCCACTCATCCAGATGGTGGGGATGATATCCTAACTTGTGGCGTGCGAAGGTGGAGTTCGACGGCAGGAATCAGGTGAAACAGCTCTTTGTAACACTCCCCGTGATAAATGCGGTAGGAGACACATAATGAAACGACGTCTCTACGCAACGCCAAGTGATCCAGCCGTTCACAGAGCACTGTGTCCCTGACAATTCTAGCTGCTCTGCGTTGCACGCGGTCAAATGGATCGAGCTGACACTGGGTTGCGCCAGACCAGAGATGACAGCAATACTCCATGTGTGGCCGGACCTGCGCTTTTTAGAGCGCTAGAATGTGGGCCGGCTTGAAGTATTGCCGTGCTCTATTAATGATGCCCAGCTTCTTTGAAGCCAATTTGGCTTTGTCCTCCAGATGGCCACGGAATTGGCAATCGGCCGAGATTTCGAGACCCAGTATTCCGATACTAGGCGATTCTTTAAGGGAAGTGTTGTCGAAGAGCGGTGATATGGCGAATTGTTTTTTTTTAGTGGTAAACGCGCAAAATTGTGTCTTCTGGGGGCTAAATTGACAAGGTTCATCTTACCCCATTCCTTGACCTTCTCGACAGCGGACTCGATAGAAGATAAAAGTTTCTCCTGGCACTGGTTGAAGATTTCCCGAGAGAGACCTGCATGGCCCGTGTATACGGCATCACCAGTGCTATCGTCTGCATAGCAATTTATGTTGGAGGTGTCCAACATATCATTGATATGCAGAAGAAACAGCGTGGGAGATAGCACACAGCCTTCGGGCATCGGCTACTGCAACGGTGCAGGCACTAGGCTCATCCGAAGGTAAACAAACCCTGCCCCAAGGGTAGGATGAAAAAAAGGAACGCATCCTATCCCAATCTGCTGACTTGTAGTGCCAAACGCGCCGAGTCACTGGTGGTCTGCGACTTTGCCGTCGGATAGGCACTATACTCCTGACCAGGCAATGGTCTGACGTTCCAAGAGGTGTGTTGATAGAGACCTGGTAACTATCAGGATGTGTAGACAGCATAAGATCTTATAAGGACGGCACGTGGCTATCCACATCCGGAAACCGCGTTGGCGACTCAACCAATTGGAACAGACCATACGCCAATGCAAAATTATGCACAGACCGCCCTGCGTAGTCTGTAGTACGTGACCCAAGCCATTCGGCATTGTGCCCGTTGAAATCACCCAAGACTACGATTTCAGCGGAGGGGATCTGTGCAAGCACGTCATCAAATGCCACTTGAACGCAGCCCGGGATGGCCTACGGTCCTCGACACTAACCTATGCGAAACATAGCGGCAATTGTCCGCTCCTTCACGCCGGTATTCTGTGCGAGTGTGGTAAGTAACCCGGACGAGTCTGGTCCGATTGTGCTGACGTCATAAGACGGCAGCGTGACTCTCCCACTTTCAAAAACACAGTTGACAGTCGGTCTTTTTATTTTAGACGGAGATTAATCTTTGTCTTTTGTTGAGATATTATAATTATATCTCAACTGAGTGTATTGATTTTACATCACGTATGCAGCTAAGTGCACATAGTTCGACGGACAGATGAACGTTGGGGCAGTAAATTCCTTTAATGGCGACCTTCTACCAGAAAACGTAGTGTTGGGCGACCCCCCACAAGATGAACCGACGATCCTGCCAAGTTCGCCGGAATTGGTTGGATGAGGGCAGCGCAGGATCGATCGTCATGGCGGTCTTGGGCGGGAGTCCTTTGTCGAGCAGTGGGCGTCTTTAGGCCAAAAAGATGATGATGCCCAGCAGTCTTAGCCGCATCAAGATGATTGTTAATATTCTACAATAATTTAAAAGTTTTTGCTTGATGTGTTCATTGGGTAAGATACAATTCGGACATTTACTTCAACGCACACAATTCCATTTGGACGCACTAGATCCGGATGTTTTACCAAGCTTTTATTAGCTCGGTATGTGTATCTAAGTAACGTACTCTTTAATTGTATATATCTACGTAACGAAATCTTTCAACGTGACTTTTATCTACTTTTAACGTCAAATTAAATTGAAGCCGCACTCTTATCAAGAACTGATTACTCTACAATAATTTGATAAATTTATCCCATTATTTTCAGGATTATTTAATTATCATGATTATTATTATGAAATCTATTAAAATCGTGAATTTGTTAAATGTTGCTAGATCATTCGAGAAGCATTGAACACGCTTTTTTAGCTTGCTGAATTAAAAAAGAAGAAAATAGTTTTATTAAAGTATTGCAAGTGTCCCTATGATAGATTAGAAAAAGATTTAAAGATATAACTTTATTCAACAAACTTAGACAACTTTATAGAACAATCAGTGTAGGACGTCAAATTAATTTGATGAACTTAAAAAATAAGTCCTTTGCAGGTAAGTTCATACACAGAATAAACATAATAATGAAGGAAGGCACACAGGTTAAATATTTTTACAAGTTCCAAACTATGTAACAGCATGGTATTGATTCTCGCCCTCATACAAATACAGGTGTAGTTAATGAGTGCACTCTGTACCGAATCCGCCAATTTAGTGAAGAATATTTGTAGTAAAATGTAAGTCACTAATATTGTGGAGCACACGTACGACGTGTGACATATTAGCAATAAAAAAAAAGATATTCTAAGGTCTTTTCTATAATATTGGTAATTCTATGCACTTGATATATGGTTGAGTGTTTTTTTCGAAAACCAAACTAGTGCACTAGAATAAGATTTTTAATCTAAATTTTAGCCGTTTAAGTAGCAGCTTCTCAAAAAACTTGTACATTACAGGAAGCCGAAAATCTACCACGCCTTACATATATATATCACCTATCGAACCAATGTAAAAAAATATTACTTTCAAATTGGATTCCTTAGTTCATTGGCTTTCAATTTGTGAGCTGATGCTGTGATGAAATATAATAATGTAACTAGCTTTTCAGCTGCGTACTTGCCAATTTATATTTTGATATATGTTTTAGCATCAGCTTGTACAAATCCTCTCCGTTGACTTCTTTGTTTTTCTTGATTGACTACAACGTGCTTATTGCCGATTGTTTTAGGTCCCGAAACATGGGCTTACACAGGGCTTGAACAGAGCAATTTTGAATAAGATTACATAGTGCCATTTTATTTATATTTCATTTGACGATTCCGCCATTACTACTACCAGCCATCGACTAACACAGTGATCATCTGGCAACAGTAGGAGAAGGAACTCGACACTACCACGTCCTAGCAGCTCTAAGTCAGGTATTGATACCTGACGTCATTGATTCGGTTGACGAAACCCAAAACTATCTAATTTGTGATATCTCACATTAAAAACAGGATAGAAGCCTGTATTCTAGCAGGTGCCTGTTATGCAACTGCATCGACTCAAACTGCCGCCCGAGGTCAGGGATCTGCTCACCGAGAAGTACAGAGAGTGAGTACGGTAGGTATCCTACATTGGAGAGTAGGCGACACTTCCGCTATCTACAACGCAACAAGGGAGCGGATAGCGGAACTCCGCAGCGATAATTTGGACCGCTTCCTCAGCAAACTCAAGGAAAGATTTTTATTCGGTAAGGTGTCTGCGTAGATGTGTACCCAACTTCGACAGGACCCTGCTTTTTAAGCATTCAACTTAAATACGTAAGTGCATTTCTATCTCTGGAAAAAAATATTTGACGACTCATTAGGAAAAGCTAAAATTACGAAGTATATACAATATTATGTGTGTTCCAACATTCATCATTTGAGCTGATATTATGTAAATACTTTGAAGTAATAAATATATTATATTATTGCAAGACAATTTGGGCGGCTGTGATCACTTAACACCAGGTGAACCGTATGCTAGTTTGACCTTCTTCTAAGAGAACCAATATTATAACAAATACAATAATTATAAGTCAGCGTCTTTATTTTATACTACCTACCTACTGAAGCTTATGTATATAAATTTTTGAATAAAAGTCTACGCACGTAAAATATTTAATATTAATAACATAAGAAAACAAATAATGTTTGAAGACTATTAGAATCTAGTTAAAAGTTGCAATTTATTACTGGCACCCACCTTCTTTCATAAGATCGTTAATAAAACTTATAAGTGGTATACAAGATCTTGTTTGAAGTTGTAAGAAGTTTCTTCCACCGGTTATAAACAAAAATAACTTCTTGGTTTAAAATTATAAATATGTATAAATTTCTATTTCACGTCACTGCTTTCAAAAGTAATATAAACAAATCTGAAGATCGATAGCTATGACTTTCCCTTGCCATAGATTTCGTTAATCTCTCAATCTGAGCATTAAATGGAATTTTGTTAACAATACTTTTAGATAATTTATACGTCTAGATAGTCTCTTGCTGTTAGACAACCGATAAAAAACAGGCCAGGAATATTAGTTTGGTGTGCGTGACAAGCTACGTCTTAAACTCGCGATTTGTATGACACTTTGTGTTAGTGTGCGTGCATTGCTCAAAATAGAGATTAGCTCTAAATTCAATTTTTTTCGACATTTTCAGAGCTGTCATTATCTAGACGTATAATTAATGAAGTAAGACGCTCTGGCTAGGTAGTTGACCAGTGGGAGGCTCCTTTGCACAGGATGCCGGCTAGATTATGGGCACCACAATGGCACCTATTTCTGCCGTGAAGCAGTAATGTGTAAACATTACTGTGTTTCGGTCTGAAGCTAGTCAAATTACTGGGCAAAAGAGACTTAACATCTTGCAGCTACGGATTAACAGTTATGAATTTTCTATGAAATGCCTTTTGGTGGGCTTAAATTTTCCGAACATTTACCATAGTAATGTATATTTTATTTCGAACTACCAAAAAGTAATATGTAAGTATTTCAAGGAACGAAAAGCGGAAAAACCGACTTTTTTGAAAACGCTGATATTTTGAGGGGACAGTTTTTGATTAAAAAATAGGGTTCTTTTTCGATATTTAAGTCAAAATATGGTGAAAAATACAGTGTATTTGGGATATTAAAAGATACCTTTTCACCAAATTGCATGGAAAACAAATATATTGTTAAAGATAAAAATAAAAAACTAAAAACTTGGTTATTTGAATTTTTCACATAATTTTTGAGGTTATGTGAAAAAAGTTTCAAAACAAATGCAACACCAGAGGAATCACAGGAACGTTGCCGGCCTTTAAGGATACGTGTGTAGTGTACGCGCTGTTTTGAAGGTACTCATGTCGTATCATCCTGAAAACACCGCACAAGGAAGTTTATTCCACAGCTTTGTAGTACGCCACACATCCAGATGGTGGGGGTGATATCCTAACTTGCGGCGTGTCGTACGAAGGTGCAATTCGGCGGCAGGTAAAACAGCTCTTCGTAACACTCCCGGTGATAAATGCGGTATAAGACACACAATGAAGCGACGTCTCTACGCGACACCAATGCAAGTAAATGCAATACGTCTTACTTAAATTATTACCGAAGATTCGTTGTACTGTTTTATTTATCGAACGGGGTTTTCGGCAAATTGCTGTGCTAGGCGCTCTGTGTGCTATACAGTGTATCTGTTTTTAGTCGACCTTGCACACGTTACCATATTATTATGGCAGCGTGACAGAGTACAATGTCCACGGTAGGAAGTCATCAATCAAGCTTTGTAATTTACCACCGTAAGAAAAAAACAGTCACAAATATGAGGGCCTCAGTGAGTCTCGCATCTTTGTGCTGTTTGGTGTCGAGACACATGGCATGTTGCTCCCCGTTGTTCATAATACTATCTACCAATGCATCCCAATAGAGAAGATGGAATCCCAAGCGCTGGCAGCTACCAGTGGGAGGCTTATTTGCACAGGGAGCCGGTTAGATTATGGGTACCACAACGGCGCCTATGTCTGCTGTGAAGCAGTAATGTATAAACATTACTGTGTTTCGGTCTGAAGGGCGCAGTAGCTAGTGAAATTACTGGACAAATGAGACTTAACATCTTCTATCTCAAGGTGACGAGCGCAATTGTAGTGCCGCTCAGGAATTTTAGGTTTTTCAAGAATCTTGAGCGGCACTGCATTTTATTGGGTAGGGCGTGTCAGCCACCATCAGCTGAACGTCCTGCTCGTCTCGTCTCTTATGTTCATAAAAAAAAGCTATTTGGCTAAGTCTTCAAAGTTACGCTTATATTTTTTATTGGCTAAAAAATAAATTTTTAACATATCAAGAATATTATTGTTTACCTTAATAACTACACGATTGCACCATCTTGCTAAACACTCGCCTTTAAGTACATAGTTACATACGTACCACAATACAAGCAATTTAAAATAACAGCAACGGTAATCGAAAAATCTTAAGAATTCGCAGTTTACAAAAGATCTTTTCATACTAATGGGTAATGTAAATCACCTACGCCTACGTTTAGCGAATAAAAGAATTTTGTACTCTTTTAATTGCATATTTCACTTCGACAGGTATTGATAGTCTCCGCGTTTCTAACTGTATACAGTTTTATTTTAAAACACTTACCTACTGAATAATAAATCACTTGTGAAGTCAAAATCACTTTCAAAGCCTTTTCAAGTCCATAAATCATAGAGAACGAGGCGTATACAAAGCATACGAATATAGGAAGTAGTGAACGAAACATGAATTTACGATCTTTGAAATAATTACACGTTGTGTGTTTATTTCAGGGCGAAAAAAGTCATTTAATAGCTTTGTATAGCTTAAGATAATAGTTTTTTTTTCATTCTTAAATTATAACGTTCTCTGTACTAATTTCTAAACCTGTCTGTTCCATTATTATTTTTTATAAGAATTTGAGTAAGATTTATTCAAACAAAACAAATTTATATAACTTAATTTACAATACTACGATTACATTCAATTAAAACTATTATGGAACTGGCAGCATTTCCATGTTGGCTAGCTAGGCCGATCCGTTGACCAAAATAGCTGCCAGCGCTTGGGTTTGCCAGTAGCCCTATTGAGGCTAAGATTGTACATTCTTCGCGCCTTTGGGCCACGGGCCAAGTGTTTCGACACCAAATGGCACAAAGATGTAAGACTCACCGACACCTCAAATATGTCATTTGCGACGTTTGCTGTCTTCGGCAGTCGAAGCAACAGCCCCACCACCAACTGACGTAAACTGGGACATGATATAACATAATATAAGTCTATTCAATATTATTACACAGATCTGCCTACCGATATTGGTGAAATTAACAAATAACTGGTAACTAATTGGAGTTGCAGCGAAGTTGATAGGCTATTTAAAATTGAATGATAGTATTATATTGTCAGTATAATATCAATAATTAGTTGAGCTTAAATCAATAGAATGAAACATTTTTAATGGGATACAGATTAGGCTGGACGTATGGCAATTCCGTGTTAATGCCGCGTCCGCGTCACGAAGATAAGTATGCGTGGCAGAAGGTGCAAGATAGACACGGAAACATAAGGAAAACACTATCTGATCATCATCATCAGCCGGAAGACGTCCAATGCTGGACAAAGGCTTCCCCAAAGATCTCCACTATGATTGGTCCTGCGCTGCCCTCATCCAACGTATTCCGGCGATCTTGACCAGATTATCGGTCCTTCTTGTAAGGGGCCTACCAACACTGCATCTTCCGATATGTGGTGGCCGTTGAGGTTTTTTTCTGCCTCATCGGCCATCTGTCTGACGAATTATGTGCCATGCCAACTTCAGTTTCGCAATCATTTGGGCTATGTCAGTGACATTGGTTCCCCTGCAGATCTCCTCATTACTGATTCGATCTCGCAAGGCAACTCCAAACATAGCCCTCTCCTTTGCCCTGCGACACTTTCTCATCAGGTCTATAATTAGCGACCACGTCTGCGTGCCGTAAGTCATCACTAGCAACACACTCTGGTTGAAAAAGTTAGTCTTTAGACACTGTAGTATTTGGGACGAGAAGATTTTACGAAGCTTTCTGAACTGTCTAATTCTAATTAATTTTATCAGCGTTGACGTAGTTCTAAAGTATATGCAGACAAAGTTGAATGAGTTGTTGGATAAGCTTGTGTTTATATAAAATTAATTAAGAAATACAGACAGGTTCATATCGCAGTTCATTAGCACTAACTTTCCAAGCAATTGTTTACAGACAATAGCCCTTCAGCTCTCCCATATTTTAAGAAAGTTAATTAAGTTTTATCCGTGCCCACCAAGCTCTCTTAGCAGATATTAATCTGTATATATATACAAGAGAATGTATGTGTATGTTCACCTACAACCTGAGAACTGTTAGCCCAATTGAAATGAAATTTCGGTTAAAAATGGTACAATATGATGCAATTATAATAAATGCGAATTATATGTCGAATGGGGGATGGTGCTGTTTGCATCCGTAGGTCTTACCCTCGATACCCTACACGTGTCTCCCGGGTGGTGCCAAACAAACAGCAACGCCGAGTGTCAGGCGGCGGAAAATCCTCTGGTTTTCCAGGACGGCTACCTACAAGCCGTGAGCATTAAAACACCTCAGATAGAGTAGACTCGCCAACCCGCAGGCGGCCAGCGTGGCGTTTCAAGACCAAATACCTTCCGTGATGATAAAGTACACTTAAACAAGGCCCTCATTTCCCAGTGGTCCTGCTGCTCCTGAGTACGCCAGCGGTCAGGGAATCAGCGGGACAGAGGGTGCTAAGAATTCCTGGGTTAAAAATTCCGGCTGCTTAAAAACTATTTATCTGACTACCTATAATGTTAGAACTCTCCTTACCGATGAACGCTACGATGAACTCGAATCTGAAGTCCTCAATAAGATGAAGTGGGTTGGTAAGCTGAAGCATTGGTCTCAGTGAAATGAGGCGCAGAGGTAAACAGCTGATAAAACCATACTCTGGCCAACTATTTTACTACACAAACAATGAAAACATGTCTCAGTGGGGTGTTGGCTTCATTATCAACATCTTACTGAACAAACTGCTGCAAAACATCGGCGTGGTGTCGGCATGAGTTCTGCGACATTAAAATTGAACCACCGATACTCGTTAAAGGTTGTACAAGATTACGCTCCTACGGCGGATAAAAGTGATGAACGAAATTTTTTGCTTGCATCACCAAATCAGTCGGGTATCAACATCTTAAATAGAAAAATTAGGTATGCTATTAGGAAAGAACAGATGCAGAGGAAGCACAATCTTTGACACGATATAGACACACCAGGACCCCGAGGTATTCAGGAAGTAGCTCAAACGTGGTAACCACTAGATCCACACTCTTACTACTGGCGGAGGCAGACTATCATCAGATTGCAAGGAAATACTGGAAGTAGTACAGAAATTCTACTCAGAATTGTATAGCTCTCAAAAAACTGAACCATCTCCTGCTGAGCAAATAGAGATCCACGAGCTAAACTGGCAAGACACAAAACCGAAGATTTGTCTGAAATATGCTTGAATGATATCAAGCACGCCTTAAAAGGAATGAAGAAAAAAAAACCAAATGAACAGGCAGGTTTCACAAGTGGCTTCTCGACGGTTGACCACATCCAAACAGTCCGAGAACTTATAGAAAAGTGTAACGAATACAACCAACCCTCAGCATTAGCCTTTATAGATTTCGAGAAGGCGTTCGATACAGTTGAACACTGGGCTGTGATTCACGCTCTTGAGAAAAGTCAGGTCGACAATAGGTACGTGCAAGCGATTAAAAACCTTATAAAACGGTTTATCGTTAGGAGGGGGATGAGACACAATATCGCCAAAACTTTTCAGGGCCTGCTTGGAAGACATATTTAAGCTTCTCGACTGGTCCAATAGAGGCATAAACATCAGGTATTCCCCATACCTGTCGTACTTTCGCTTCGCAGATGATATTGTACTGTTAGCCAGCAACGCTGAGGACCTACAGGCTATGTTGGAGGAGCTGTATTCTGCATCTCTTAACGTTGGTCTAAAAATTAACAGCCTGAAAACAATTATGTGCTGCTATGCCGAGGCTGCATATGTGACTGTGCACGGTCAACGGATCGACAGTATTTCCGAATGCGTCTATGTAGGTCTTGAGTAAGTTATAAGTCTTGAGAGGAGCGGACAGGAAAGTGATAAAGCGATGTATTCAGTTGGGATTGGGGGCTTTCGGCAAATTTTCCGACGTGTTCAGAGACAAACGAGTGCCTCTAAACCTCAAGCACCGCACATTCAAACAGTGCGTCCTACCCATAATGGTTTATGGAGCCGAGACTTGGACGCTGACTCGGCAGCTTCTCCACCGACTACAAGTCTCCCAAAGGGCTATGGAAAGAGCTATGTTGGGGATTTCTCTATGTGATCACGTTCGGAACACCGAAATCCGCAAGAGAACGGGACTAACTGACATAGCAAAAAGCCTCTAGGAAGTGGAAGTGGGCCATATTTGTCGTAGGTCCGATGGAAGATGGATAAAAAGTTGTTGGAGTGGAAACCATGAAAGGGGTTCAGGAAGGTTGGGACAGCCAGCAAGATGGACGGACGATCGAGCAGCTGGGAAGGACTGGAAGCGGAATACTCAGGTCCGCACAAAATGGTCTAAAATGGAAGAGACCTTTACTCAGCATTGGGTAGATCAAGGTTGAAGAAGATATATCGAATAAAAACTATAGCATGGCTGATTGTAGAAACTGCTGGCTGAGTATTTACTGAACGCATTATCTTCACGGAAATAGTTAATAATTAGTGCATCGGAGTTTACTTAGTTGAAATCAACGATAAAATTAGAAGCTAGAATCATATATGTATTATAATAATGATTTCACTTTGTTCGGTGCGTCTTACGACATTATTAATAATATTGCATTACTAAGTTATTGGAATATGTCATCTAGACAGAGGAATCAACAACAACAACTCATTTATATTCATACATTTATTTACAATGTCATGCAAGTGACCACTTGAGCAATATAATGTTTGTGATTGAAATCTCCACTTCTCCCTTCAGGAATCTATCGAATGTAGCCAATGACGTTTTATGTATAGAACGTCATTGAATGTAGCATTTATTTTTGCAAATGCAACCATTTTATTTAATCTTATACAAAATTACATTTATTTGAAATTAAACACATAAAAATTAACTCATTTATTTAATTCGATTCAAATTTTGATTACATGCTGAAGACTCTAAAAATTATTTTAATTATTCAATGGAAAATTAAAGTAATAAAAGCTGTGTCTATTAGGAAAATGTAATTTTCAGTCTAATGAAACTTTATCATGACCATCATCTCGTTGAAAAACAAATTTAATCAATGTCTATATTATACACGGCGATGGTGATACAGATTGCAAACTTGACACGCAATTTGGCAATAAACTTGCAACTACGGAACTGAATTTCAACGCAACTTTATTTTTATCGTAGGAAGTCGTTAGACGCTATCTGAACCACCTCGAACGTATTAACATACATAATTACAGCTGTATTTAACAGTTGCACTGGCGCCAACTTTATTAATACAACTTTTCCAGTTGTGCGTTTCTATTCCAAGTGAAACAGAACTATTTCGAAATAGAAAGTAAATATTAATTAGATCTACAGTTGTTGATAAAACATTTAAAATTAAAAATGTCTACTGATCCCAAATTAACGTTTGAATCAATTTTGAATAAAGACCTCCTCCAACTATAGCAATTCTTATCTGTACTACTATCTGATGTGGCATTTATATCTTCATCTTTATGTGGCCCATTGTGGGCCTTCTTAACAGTCTTGTCTTAAAAATTATAGGTTTCGATTATTATTCATTTCTCCTCATTGTATGCCCTGTCAGTTTCCACTATTGCTTTCACAATAACGTCTTTCGTTTTTGTCTGTTTGTTTAATGTGTGTAGTATCTAATCTGATTTCACAAGACGCAACCATATCGGGCATGGAAAACACATCGTACACTATAATGGTATCAAATAGTTTTGTTTCCTAATCATTTTCATTTTTTTAATAACATCATGTCACTTATCTGAGTGAGGGAGGAAGGAAGGGTTGAGCAGGGAGTGCATAGAAACAATGCTGGAATCTATTTCTGTTATTATTTATTATTTCGGCTATTGGCTGGATGACATGACCAATGTAGGGGTATTTATCCATATGCCATATTATGTTAATATACATAGCAAGTGATTGTAAGTCTTATATATCTATATTATATAGATGTTGTTATATTATTATACAGAGCAGCTCGAATTGTCGGGGACCCAGTGCTCTGTGAACGGCTGGATCACTTGGCGTTGCGTAGAGACGTCGCTTCATTGTGTGTCTTCTACCGCATTTATCACGGGGAGTGTTCCAAAGATCTGTTTAACATGATTCCTGCCGCTGAATTCCAGCTTCGCACGACATGCCACAGGTTAGTCTATCATCCCCACCATCTGGATGTGTGGCGGTCCCCCACAGTGCGGTTTTCAAGAAGCTTTATTCCACAAGGAAGCTGCCTTGTGCGGTATTTCCGGGACGATATAAACGCGTACACCGTCCTTAAAGGCCGGCAACTCTCCTGCAATTCCTCTGGTGTTGCAAGAGAATGTGGGCGGCGGTGATCACTCAACACCAGGTGACCCGTACGCTCGTTTGTCCTCCTATTCGATAAAAAAATTATATAAGGCCAGCCTCGCAATGGCCTTTATAACGACCATTTTTTTAAGACCGACCACGAAATACCGTCGACCGACGTTCATTTCGTCCATTCGTTCATTCACTATATAGTCACAACTTTACGATCTATTTCCAAATCATAGTGTTTCTATATGATAGTATAACCACTGAGATATGGAAATAAAGATAAATTTGCCGGCGACTGCCAGCTAACATACTTTTTGTAATCCTGCATAAAACACATATGATTCAACTGCAATAATTAACTATCAATTAGAAGACGAGTTCTAAAAGAAATTTATTACATCTTACATAACTATATTAGAATAAATAGTAAGATTTATCAATTAGAAAAAATATTCAAAACTTTATTTTGTTACGAAACACTGCCTTCAATGCCCGGAATGTCTATAATTGGTGTGGTTTGGATCCAGTCCATATAGCGCTGCCCACAAGTGTTCGGTCGCACCAGTGCTGTTGTTGAAAATGTTTCAAACTGACAAAGTAACACGCTTCGTTGAAAATAGTAAAAAGTACAAAAATAAACAAGATAAGTGCAACGATAGTAGTTATCACCCTGCGTCAATAATAGTTTGGGGCGTACTTATTGTCACAAAGCATTATGTGAAAAAAGATTTCCTTCAGCCAAAATGACATATAGATAGAAATCAAAACACAGTTTTAGATGTTCTTATGAAGCCACTTAGCAATAGGCTCTCAAAAATGTACTTCCAACTTCTCAGCAAGACCTGGTGACAAGACACGGAATATGAAACAGCTTGGCTTAATTTATAACAATGGAAACGCCAGTCTACTCACCTTGTCTAGCCCTGATATGATACGGCCAGTTTTAAAAGGCATGGCCTGCTCTAGGCGACACGCTGACAATGAGTGACAAAAAAAATTCTCGGAGAGTTTCTTCTCTCTCAGAGTGCCATTTGTTTCCGAAGCGGTAGTAGTATCTAGTATATTAGTAATGACATCAAAAAGGTTTCTAAAGGAATCAATTTTGAGAAAATAAATGCCTTCTAAGTAATAAGCAGTAATGTGTAAAAATTATTGTTTCAGTCTGAAGGGCACCGTAGCTAGTGAAATTACTGGGCAAATGAGACTTAACATCTTATGTTTTAAGGTGACGAGGGCAATTGTAGTGCCCCTCAGAATATTTTGGTTTTTTAAGAATCCTAAGTGGCACTGCATTATAATGGGCAAGGCGTATCACTTACCATCAACTGAACGTCCTGCTCGTCTCGTCTCTTATTTTCATTAAAAAAAGAGTTATACAAAAAAGCGTATATAGGATGGAATGTCTCAGAATCCACGATCTCTCGGGTTCCATCCGAGCTCTTTCCAACTGAGTCAACCAATTTTACGACCCATGCGTACTCGAACGGTTTTTTATACTAAGACTACGATAAATGCATAAACTAATTTTTCAAATAGAATAAAGATACACAAATAGAATTTGAAAAACAAAATCTTATGAACGATGCGGGACACGAACCCACGAGCCCCGGCGTTCCGTGCCGGTGCTCTAACCAACTGAGCCAACCGTTCGTTATAAAATCTTGTATGCTTTGTTCAACTCTCAGGTTGTGGTCTCATCTACAGGATCTACGTTACAGTTGATAACCTGTTCAACCCCAATATTTGCATATTAAGAAATTGACTTGAGATGTTGCTCTTGTAAATCTAAACAATATGTTATGTTTTTAAAGTGATAACCTAGGATTAATGCACAAATAAAGTTTGAAAAACCAATTCTTTTAATAATATTTTTTTAGAATAAAGATACATAGCTATTTAATTTATTAAAAAATATATTAAAGACTTCACATAGCTTGAATATAAATAATTTTAAGTATACAAAATTTACTTCCCGGCAAGCGGAAATAATTTTTTTTTCATTCTAATATTTAAGAACTTATTGCCAAATAAAATTAAGTTCTGTTGAATCAGTAATATCGCGTCATGATTAAAATGAATCAATGTAGTTATAATTAATGCAGATTATTTAATTTTAAATAAAGACTACCATTATCGAACTTTTATGTCTTTGTTAATTATAATGATGTTTTTAAAATCATTGCTATGAAACGAGCAAAGTTACAGCTAAAGTGACGCTATCACGTTATATTCTTGTTGGATATTTTTTAATTGTTTAAAAATAACGAAATTATTTAGAATTAATTCCAAGGTGATTTTTCGTAGATATTGTTTGATATTTTTAACATTTTCAGGTCAATGCACGAGATAATTTTAAATTATTGTCATCATGGCTGCAATATATTGACTTGTCACTCGCGTTGCAAGACTTATCTGATTTTTCATCTTGACTAATTTATTAGAGATATAAAAACGGGGTGTGCACCACACAACCCCCCCCCCCCAACTCTCTCTCTCTCTTAAGCGTTTTGAATACACATGTATTAAAGTATCGCACCAAGTCCGTTTTTTTTTGTTTGTTGCTTTATTTGTTTTTCTTTGTGAAATCTGTTCGGGGTGGTCAGTAGTAACAATGAATAGTCAGATACCTATTGACTATTACCGTACTAGCAAATCTTTTGTTTATTACTATATTGTTAATTACTGTAATTGAAATGTAAGTTAGTGTATAGGGATAGATTTGTCTATCTTGTAAGTTAAACTTAGTATGGATAGGTTATTGAAAACGGCCGTAGGTGGAATAGTCAGAAGATGGAAAGCAGACAAAAATTAAAGAAATGATTGTCTATGTATAATAATTCGTTGCCTATATTATATATAAATAAAATAAAAGGTCTTTATTTTAACATTACGTCATTATCAACATCTTATCATCCGAAAGCCGTACACTGGTAGACATAGGCCTCCCCCAAAGATCGCCCCGACGATCTGTCCTGCGCTGCCCTCATCCAACCTATTCTAGCGAACTTGTACAGATCGTCGGCCCATCTTGTGTGGGGCTAACAATACTGCGTCTTCCGGTACGTGGTCACCATTCGAGGACTTTTCTGCACCACCGGCCATCTGTTCATCGAGCTATCTACCCTGCCCACTGCGACTTCAGTTTCGCAGTCATTTGGGCTACGTCTGTGAATTTGATTCTACTATGTATCTCCTCATTTCTGATTCGATCTCGCAGGGAAATTCCGAGTTTAGCCCTCTCCATTGTCACCGTCATTTTTTTATTTTAATATTACACACACTTCAATTTGTATATCATAGTAAGCACCACGTTTCTTTCGCTGTTTATCTTTTGAAGACCCATATAGCCGATTGGTTAGTGACCCTGACTACTAAGCTAGAGGTCCCATGTTCGAATCCCGGTAGGTACAATCATTTATATGATGAATATGGATGTTTGTTTCCGAGTCATGGATGTTTATATGTATTTATATATATTTAAGTAAGTATATTGTATTAAATATATCTTTGTCTTGTACCCATAGTATAGGCTATGCCTAGTTTGGGGCAAGATAATTTGTGTAAAAGTGTGTCAATATTATTATTATTAGAGAGTGTAAACCAATTCAAATTCTTAAGTAATTTAATAAAATTATTAAAAATCATAAGCATCGAAACTCGTGTCACCACAGTAGCTATTGTACGGTGTCAGCATAAATTTTCACAACAAAACCAACAGAGAAATTTGAAACAGCTGCTGTGAGTTGAGAACTGGTGAACATTATCCCTCCGAAAATCGTTTTATACTTTTGCAACAATGCCAACCCCCAATACAACTTATGTTTCGAAAAAATCTTTACATTAAAATGAGTAGTTAGTGAGTCTTTGCAATATTTTTAATATGTATCGTTCGTTCCATTTGGTTGACAGTCAGGTATATCTTTTATAATAAATCATATATAATGAAAATGGTCTTTGTTTGAGGCTCTTTCACGTCTAAACCACTGATCCTATCGACATGATACAACGACACGATGCGAAATTTATCTTAAATAGTTATTATTTTTCGAATTTCAACGTTTCTTCCTTTTAAAATTTGGGGCGAAACGGGCGGTAACGGCTAGTTAATTCTAAATTAAAGTTGTTTTTGTAGGTAGCAAGTTACCCTTAATAGTACTTCATTTATAAAAAGTATGTTTTTGTATGGACCAATTTTAATGAAAATTTGTGTGCCTTTAGGTCGATTTGAGAATGATTTCGATTCATAATTGAAGTACTTGAAATGTTCGGACCAATTTTGATAATTTTTGTTGTATGATACAGTGAATTCGTTAATGGTTTAGATTTTCAATTCAGTATATTAGTAAACGCCTCCTGCACGTCTGGACCGTTTCGTTTTTGTGTGTTAAAGTGAATTCGAGACTTCCCAATTCACAATTTAGTCCACTGAAAATGTTTTTTTTTTTTCAATTGTTTATATCATAAATATTTACAACACATAATATCGTTTGGTCGAATTGTCCATGCTTAGTAACTGTACATCTAATGACTTTTCATATTGTAATAACATTTTAAATAAAAAAAATCATACGGTTCATATTGTTTGCATAATTGAATGCTTCAGATCAAAAGGTGATTCTGCCACTTTGTTCTAAGAGAATTCATCAGATATTGTCACTTCAGTTATTGCAGTGCATATTATAGAAGTGTATACGATAATGAATAAATTTAATAATTAATGAACTTTTCTTTAGTCTTTAGAATTCATAATAGCCGTTAGTTTGAAATTTCATTAGCAAAAATTCACTGTATTTTTGAACCTGTAAAACTGTAAAATGAATTAATCTCACCTGCCTTTGACTGAAAGAGCTATGCTTTTTTAATTAATTTTCATGGAACTAATTAGAAAGTTGCTCATTGCTTAAAATGATGAAATCTTACCCGAATCCATTATGAAATTCCGTCTTTCTTAATTTAAGTTAAGAAATATAATTATACCTCAGCTACTAATAATATGATCAATAATTTATGATCAAAGCACGTAAATGTCATCAAATGCCGGCATTGTTCCTGTGATTCCTCTGGTGTTGCAAAAGAATGTGAGCGGCGGTGATCACTTAACACCATTTACCAGTGGGAGGCTCCTTTGCACAGAATGCCGGCTAGATAAGGGGTACCACAAAGGCATTGTTGTGTTTCGATCTGAAGGGCACCGTAGCTAGTGAAATTACTGGGAAAATGAGACTTAACATCTTATGTCTCAAGATGTCGAGCGCAGTTGTAGTGCCACTCAGAATTTTTGGGGTTTTTCAAGAATCCTGAGCGGCACTGCACTTTAATGGGCAGGGCGTATCAATTACCATCAGCTCAACGTCCTGCTCGTTTTGTCCGTTATTTCCATAAAAAAATATACACCAGGTGACCCGTACGCTCGTTTAACCTCCTTTTCCATAAAAAAAAAGAAAAAAAAATATTTCAAAGTGAATTTTACTAGCTACTAACCCTTTACTTTCACGAATCCGTTAACAGAGTGACTTTTCAAAATTGATGTGCCAAAGTAACCCAAATAGGTGTGAATAGAAAAGTCGTGAACGCGACAGAACACAATAAAATGAATAATGATTTGACGACAAGCAGGTAAAATGTTACGGAGGAATTTGTGGAAAATGTGTGACGTCATTTATTTTAATAGCGTTGCTATCATTACTACCTGTCAAGTATATCTATCTTAATGAAATAAACGAGCAATATAAAATATACCTATATATTATATAAATATATATATATCTGAATCTCGGAAACAACTCCAACGATTTTATGAAATTTAGTATACAAGTAGTTCCGGGGGCGAGAAATCGATGTAGCTAGGTTTCAATAAAAAAATGTTCTTTTATCCGTGTTTTAATGAGTAACAGCTACAATAACATTAGAATACAAAGGTCAATTTTGCTAAATACAAGACTGTAATAGCTCAGTTGGGACATTAGGTGATCCAGAAAGCAGAAAACCCCGGTTCGAATCCACATGTCCTCGTCGTTTGTTTATTGTTCAAGTTTTGTACATTCTTAAAAATCAGGCTCAGTTGTCTGGATATTAATGAATGATCTTAATGAAATAAAGTTAAAAGAGTGATGGTTATTTTGGTTCAGAGAGTGTTACTTAATCATAGTAGTTGAAACCACTAATAATAATTGACTAATCATATTTAATAATTCACTAATATTAAATATGATTGCATTTACATTTATTCAAATTAAACATCATCCAATTTTAACTGACAGCAATTTTTAAATTTCTACTAAATTCAATAAATTTGCTCTTGGATTTCGTGAAACATTTGTTTTGGTACATTTTCACGGATTCCATTTTAAAAGCAAAACTAGTTTATGTTTGTTCGTAGCGCTTACATTATGATTATCATTGTTGGCTGGTATTTGTGATATGTATGTATTTAATGACGTAGGATAATAATCACGCTTAATTAAGTAACTAAGCCACAAATGAGGACATCATCTCCACCACCTGGATGTGTGGTGGTCCTCCACAGTGCGGTTTTCAAGGTATTTTCTTCCACGTACTACAAAGCTGTGGAATGGTCTTCTTCGTGCGGTGTTTCCAGGACGATACGACATGGGTACTCCCTCTCTTAGCACCAGGTGACCCGCTACGCTTGTTTGTCCTCCTTTTCCATAAAAAAAAAATGTATATTTATTTGACATTTACGATGCTACAGACAGGTCGGTAGATCAGATTAGCGTATATTATGATACATTATGCGTCAGAATTGAAAATAAGATTGAGATATGAAACGGTTGAATTTTATCCATCCAAACTATCTCAATAGGTATTATGCGCGAATATCAATAATGGTTTATTTTATATCAATAAGGGACGAGACGAGCAGGACGTCCAGCTGATGGTAAATGATAAGCCCTGCCCATTACAATGTTGTGCGGCTCAGGATTCTTGAGAAACCCATAGAATCTGAGCGGCACTAAAATTGTGCTCATCACCTTCAGACATGATGTTTTGTCAGTAATTTCACTAGCTACCCCCGTCACCCCCGGGTGGCGCCCGTCAGACCAAAACACAATAACGCTTACACATTACTGCTTCACGGCAGAAAAAGGCACCGTTGTGGTTTTCATCATCTAGCCGGCATCCTGTGCAAAGTAGCCTCCCACTGGTAAACGAATGTGCCGTGCGTTATATGAGTCTCCTCAATCAATTGTATTTATTGAAAAACTTAAATACCTAACTTTTATAACTAGTGAAATGCCGTTTATTTTATTATTTTCATCGAGCCGTAATACAGTTCAAAACAATTTCAACAACAGCACAGCACGGCTGTGACTCGATACTTTTGTGTAGAGTTGGATGGATCGGATCCAAACCACACCAATAATAGGTATTCTGGGCAAAGAGAATAGTGTTTCACAGCTATGTGGCTTGTATACCACAAAGTTTTGGACTCTATTGATATAAGAATTATTGGAATCATTTTCTTTTTCAAGTATATTTGGTATGGCACCAAGTAATTAAGTAGTAGACATTTATGTGTATGTTATAGATTAAAATAGAGATACGAAATCAAACAAGCACTCTATTCTATAATTTTCATAGCTTTAAATCGAATTTTTGGTTTAGAAGCAGCTAAGGGTTATCGATGATTTTCACCTTTCTCAATGCTGAAAAAGTAATTATAATTTACAATATATTCATAAACATGAGGTTGAGACATTTTTTATAAATTTTGCTTGAGATCTTTATTTTTATAGCCAGCGTATAATTATCTTCTATTTAAAAAAAATAATTAGTACAAGCAAGAGTTTCACCTGATTATGCCTCATACCTAAAATTCAGTGCAGTTAAGGATTCTTGATTGAATCCTAAATTCTGAGCGGCACCGCAATTACACTCGTCACTTTGAGACAAAGGATATTGTTAAATCAAATCAAAAGCACTTCATTCATGTAGATCATGGAAATGACTCTTGTGAATGTCAAAAGATTTATTTTCTTTATACATTTACCACCACTTCGGAAAAGGTTGAGCTTTCATCTCGGCAAAAAAAGGCTTGTTGTGGTATCCACCTAGGGGACATCCTTGGAAACAAGCCTTCCACTGGTAAATACAAAAGTGTGTGAGAGTAATATTCACACGCGATTGAAGTAAAACTATTTTATTTAAGCAAGTAAGATTTTATTTATTTTACAAAGAATGATTAATTCATTAGAAAATAAAAACTTTTTACAAGTCAAGTCATTTGTTGGGTTTTTGACATTCTCTTTTATTCTGATTTATTGATTAAAAAGTACAACTTTTCATTTAACATATAATTCGTTAATACCACTTGCACGTTTTAAAATTTTCACTCAATAAATAAAATAAGAAATTGAAGGTTAAATTATTAATTGGCACACATCGATCAATATGACGTTGTATTTTGTATTGTATTATATATTAACGAATATGGCTTTAAGCGCTTGAAAAAAACAATTTAAACGCAGTTTACAGTCTATTGGTGAAGCCGCTTAAAAACTATTTAAAAAAAAAATTCGTAGTTGTTTTGAGATTTCTCAAAATCTATTATTATTATCGGTCCAAATTGTATTCAAAATTTAAGTTTGGTCAAGACGCGTCTATGTGGAGTGTTACAATAATATACCACAGATTGGAAATGGGGCGACCGCCCTCAGGCTTTGTAACGATTACATTGTAACCATATTTTTATGAAAAAAAAAATTAAGTCCACTCCTTAAGAAAAAAAAAATTAAGTTCCTTGCGCCCGTTCTTCTCAGGTCTATGTCGTATTTCGCGCAATATTTAAATTTGAATATATTTAGAGCATAATATCTTTGTCCTTTTGCCAAATTAAGATTCGAACCTGCTACTGTCAATATACATTTACGCCTTGCTACGAAGCGGGCTTGATAAAAAATTCTGTCAAGGTGTTTCATATAAATTCTAATTCTAATTATTAGTCTATTATTAATATTTCAGCCAGCATAGATCATTGGTTCGAGTAATAAATTCCAAAGGATAAAGCAAGAAATAAAATTTAAACTATGCACTTAATCACAGAACACATTAATCAGGAACAATTTCGCGAGGGTTTTGGCAAACAATACATGATTGTGCACTTTACCAAAGAGTCAATTGTTTTAGCAAACAACGCAACACAAATTATTGTAATAGAAGTTAAAGAAATCATTTAAACTGTCTTCGCAATCAAATATTTTTATCAGTGACAGTTTGATTTTAATAAATTTACAATACTAACTTTTGATTTATATTTGATCATTAATTTTGATAAGAAAACAAACCCGGATGTGTTGCGACAAATGATTAGTGTGGTTGAAATCAAAAACGATAATACTTGCAAATTTTGCCGTGAGTTTGATTTAAGGCGTCTTCATCTTCTCTGCAATTGCGGCCCACTAATGCATAAGCGTAACACCATCCTTGGTGACTACACCTTGCTCCCAGGTGGTTTGTAATACTCTCATCAAGTAGATACTGAGGTTCTTAAATGCGGAAAGGCTCGACGACGAGCTATAAGTATGAGTGGCGAACACAATTGTTCAATTTTGGACGCGGTGTGACAAGGACTAAATAGCGATCCTCGTCAAATAATAATAATAATATATCAATTGTAGTAAGTGCAAGAAATTATGGGTATTTGTCCTAAAGAAGATGCTTGCTTTGTGCTTGTCACATTCAATTTACTTTTACATAATTCATTACAATATTACATCAAAACAAATGAAACAAATAAATCAGCCGCAAAATTTTATCCAACACGTAAAGTTTGATAATTGTCCCTTAGCAACTATCCTAATCTGAATAGTAGAAATTGATGTTTGTATATTTACACGCCAGAGATTTGTCGAAATAGCGATTTGTATTCATACAGCCTATAATTGAACAATAAAAAGCTTGTTGTGCATAAATTTCATGTTCATTTCGCAATTCCTTTGGGATTTTAACAATAATAAACAAAATGCGCAGAACGCAATTGCTTTTAGATTTTACAGTTATAAGCACTGAGATCTGTACAATGCGAATGATCCAAGTATTGTAGGCATTTAATAGGGATTCAAATTTTGGAATTAATACTTTTTTGATCTTCAAGTGGAATTGTGCAGATGGAACCCTTAGCTGAGAAAAAAATGGGATCATTTTCTTACCAACGTTTCTCGCTTGCTGCACTTTTAAAAGGCATAAAAGGCATTTATTTTCTCAAAATTGATTCCTTTAGAATTCTTTTTGATGACATTTCTTATACTATTAGATACTACTACCGCTTCGGAAACAAATGGCGCTCTGAGAGAGAAGAAGCGGCGCAAGAAACTCTTCCAGCATTCTTTTTTTTGCGCTCTTTTCAATAAAAATATACAATATTGTACAGTCGCTATAAAATAATCACAATCTAGTCCCAGGCTGTCCGATCATTTAGATATTCAGCAGTGGAGTAATAGGATTTACGACAGAGCCATTTTTTTATAAAACATTTAAATTTATTTATAGATAATGCCTGAACAGTGGCTGGGACTTTATTGTAGAAGTGTATACATTTACCCTTAAAGCTATTATGTATCTTATGAAGCCTACTAGAATAAGTTACAAGCAATCCCTTATTTCTAGTGTTATAATAATGAAAATCACTATTAAGAGCAAAAAGGTGACGATTTTTTTGAACATATATTAAATTTTCATAAATGTACTGACAATAAACAGTCATAATATTTATTTCTTTAAATTTTTCTTTGAGAGACTGTCTATAACCAAGCTGATATATAGCACGAACAGCTCTCTTTTGCAGTGAAAACACTATATCAATGTCAGCAGCATGACCCCATAGTAATATACCGTACGCCATGATGCTGTGAAAATAAATTTTGAAATAAATTTGTTGGTCTGTTCTCATTTTGAAACGCCCATTCACAAGATTACTGTATTTTTTCGGATTCCTAACAATAAATCCACGTTTCGTCTCCTATGGCAATGTCATAAACAGCATTTGTCCGTGGTTCTTCATGAGCATCTGTGAGCACCATTCCAAGCGAGCCCGCCTTTGCTCCGCTGTCAGTTCACGAGGGATCCAAAGACAAGAAAGTTTCCGAACTTTCAATTCTTAAAAAGTAGAATCCGTGTAAAATTTTCTGAATTTGGCTCATACCAATCTCCAATAGTCCTCGAATTGTCTCATAGGTAATCCTGGTTTTCTTCGATTAGCCGCATAACAATAGCCACATTATTTTCGTTGACGGCAGTTGAAGGTCGCCCTTCACGAAATTCGTCATGTAAAAAACCCAACCTCTCCCAAATTCAGCAAACCATCGCCTCACGGTACTCAAGCAAGGTGCTTCTCTCCCAAAAGCATTTTGAAAACGAGCAGCACAGTCTTGCGGAGAGAGAGGACTTTTAAAGTCATAAAAAAAAGTCACTGTAAAATCTTTTCGACTTAATTCCATTTTCGTTGCATACGTAGAACTTTGATGTGTGATAAAAACAATTGACAAATGATTTCCCGCCATTTGTGTTTTTTATTACTAAGACGTTTGCAACGTTTCAGAAAATATAACATTCGAAATTCAAATAGTTCCGATTAGCTATCAGTGCAAAACTTTTAGTGTGCCCCATGTATTAGTCTTGTAAAGATGTTCCAAATTTTTATTTATTTATTGAACTCAAAATTCTACTCTGCATAACAACTGCGTTAGTCATTTTAAAATATATGATTTTAATTCTCATTAGCCCAGTATTAGCTGGAATCATGTGCAAGGAAGCCTCCTTCATAGCTTGGGTAATAGTAATAAGGCTAAAAATCTTTTGTCTCAAGGTGACGTACGCAGTTATGATGCCACTCAGAATTCTTTTTTTTTTTTCAATAACCCTAAGCAGGCACTGCATTTAATGGCCAGAACGATTAACTAATACATGACCTGCTTTTTTAATATATAAAAGGGAGCGAATGGGCAAGAGGCAACCATGAACATCCGCAACAACGGGGACCAAAAAATGCGTTGCCGACCTTAAAGTGAGAGTATGCTCTATACTTGAATGTACCTAAGTCGTATCGGTTCGGGAAATACGCAGTCGGTAATTGATTCCACAAAGAGGTAAGAACCATCATTGCTAGTCAACAATAAAATAACAAAGTCACAGAAGAATATCTGCTGTAAGCACACAGAGACCAAGCGCATATGTGTCGAAATATATAAGACCCAGTTTTATTTACGACAGTATGACAAATATTTTTTCAAAACCGTAGTGCGAAACCCTCTGGGTGATGAAGTAGAAGCTGCAGCCAAGAAAAGACGATACTTCACGTTTTGTACGAGTTAAAAAAGAATGTCAAAGATGACTTGCGCCAAAAGCAAGAAAACAGTTCTCGGCGAACACAAAAATTATGTTTGCTTTGAATGTCTTTAAGCCAAATAATTAGTATTGACTGATTATTTTTCATCAAAAGTTTAAAAAAGCATTTATGTTGTTTATAAGAAAAATGTAGTATTTTATTATGATATTTCCTTTATATACTAACTTAATATATAAACTTTTTTTTGATTACAGTTTAATGTTTTAAATAAATACATAATTTCAATGAAAATATTATTACTTCATTAAACCCACATTAATGTAATCAGGTAAATAAATGCAATAGGTAGGTATTTTGCTTAAAAAAATCTCTATTATATTATGCTCCTCCGAAGCGTATAGTTACCTTTTATGTAATATAATAAGGTTTCAATAGTAATTAAAGTAATCAAATCTTTTTTAAGGTTATTTTAGCGCAATTTCATAGAGCCGAGACACGACATTTAATTTTATGAGACAATTCCAAAAGCCATGATGAACAATTGATGATTCCTCAAAAAGAAAATTAAATTTTGCCATTTACTTAATTTGTTACAAATATTTTGAAATTATTTTTTACAAAAAAAGGTAAAAAGCAACAGTTTTTTTGATACAGATCTTTGATATAATCCAGTGAGCGCATTAGGTAATTTATACTTTGATTTATTTAAATTTAAATTTTGCGATTTTTTATTCAGATAATTCAGGTTGAATAACATAAAACTCATCAATCAAAATATAAAAAGTGAGGCAAACAATCATAATTTACTCGAAGTATAACATTATAATTGAAGAAGTACTTTATTCATAACAAAACAATGCTTATTATTAAACTATATTTACAATACTATATGCTAATTATTAAACTATGTATATTTACAAGCTATATGAAAGTATAATTATCACTACGAGTATATTAACAATACAAGGAACAATTCAACGTTGGACAGCTAGGCTGATACGTTGACCGAAACAGCTGCTAGCGCTTGGATTTACAGTAGCTCTTTTGAAGGACGTAGATAGCACTTTGTACATTTTTCCCGCTTACTTTGTACTTTTCTATGCGCCACGGGCAAAGTGTCTCGAAACCGAATGGCACAAAGTTTTGGGACTCACTGAGACCGACATATTTACGAAGTTTGCTGTCTTCGGCAGTAGAAGCAGCAGCCCCTGCACCAACTGAGGTAATTTGGACATGAGAAGGAGCCAGAGAGACGCAAGTCACGTCCAACACCAGCGCCCTACCTTCATTTGTTGAAAATGTTTATGTTTATCGTTACATATTTGATCCTAGTTAAAAAAATTAAAAGAGTAACTTAGTCTAAGTCTTAATATGTGCAGATATACAAAAATTTTCAATGCGAACGTAAGCGCTTAATTGAAGAGATCCGACCTCTCATCAAACTATCTTTGAGGTATATCCTTTCCAGCAAAAATGAATCATCGAAATCGGTTGGCGCGATATTGAGTTATTCGTAAATTTATCATCCAATTTGCTATACGTATGTTTAGGAAATTTAAGACTTATGATTTTTCTCATGGATGCCATTGTCAGATCTGGACCATTATTATATATAATTATCAAAATCGGTTCACCCAGTCGAAAGTTTTGAGGTAACAAACATAAAAAAAATACCGACGAATTGAGAACATCCTCCTTTTTTGAAGTCGGTTGAAAATTAAATTAAATAAAATCATTAATATATAATTCATCAATTAAAGCAATGATACTAACAAATGTAAAATGTACTTTTTACCATTTACTACCTCTTCGGAAAAGGTTGGACTTTAATGGCAGCGTCGTGTGCCGGGTCGTCCTTCCCTCAAATATGTAGGAAGGGAACGATAGCTGGTCCATGCGCCAGTTCGTGAACGGGTGCTGCTAGTGGTGCCAGGTTGACCTGTTATAGTTAGTAAATCATCGTATTTATTGGAAGCGATTACTTATTATGACAGTAAATACGACCATCATGTTCACGAAGCATCCTTACACAGACAATAAATTAAACCTCTTAAGGTTGATGCATCGAATATAATATGATAATTTATAATTATACAATTTATTCTGTATTACTTTGTAATACTTGATATTTAAAACAATTTTAACTTTGAACATGTTCATAATATATTCATAACTTGGGTGCAGCAACTTACAAAGTAATTTGTTTGAAAGAGTGACCCTTGAGTTTCTTGTACTTATATTCTTCTCTCGAGCTTGTCTTTTTCCGAACATATGGCAGATTCGGTAAATTAGAAAAAAATGTATTTTAGTGACGATTCAAAAACTAATAATAATGTACTGAAGTAAGTGAATATAAATAAAATAGTAATGCAGTTTAATAATGAAAGATTTATTTTAAAGTTAGAAGTTAGTCAAAGCTCTAAAACTGGTTCTTGATCAAAAACACACTCAAAATTTCCTTACTTCTTCAGGCTGAGCTTGATTAAGGGTGAGAATAGCTGTATATATGTATGCTTATGTATGTATGCTCGAGGCGGAATCTTGGGGCAGATTTTCCCTTCTCTAAAATATCTCGAGTGAAGCAAAGGCTGTTGGTGGTAAATTTAAAGTAAAATATTTCATGAAAGTTTTTTAACATTTTTCCAAACTACCAGAACTATAATAATTTTATTATTATTTTGTTAAAATTTAACCGGCAATATAGATTTAAAAGTGTGGCAATGTGGAAATATTAAACCATTACATTGAAATTTATAATTAATATAATTTATTGACGTTAAACAATTAATTATTTTTGAATTTTTATGTAACCACAAAAAACCGAATAGGTGACTGAATGTTATATAATATATAAATATATGTGGTACAGTTAATTGAATCATCTGACATGGACCAAACCTAATATAATATATTACTGAATATTCTATAAATTGAATATCGCCGTAGCTAGTGAAATTACTGGGCAAATGAGATACATTATTTAATGTTAGGTCGCAAAGCTCATTTAACTATCAACACTAATGTTGTGGTGAGCACTAAAGAAAGAAACAAACTAACTAAAGAACAATGGTGACCATTATCGTAAATTGATCACAATCAAAATACATATTTTGCCCTTTGCGGTTTCGTTTCAGGCCCAAGGGTGTCGTAAGAGGCGATTTAGGGCATTTAATAACGGGAGGCTTCTTTGCACACGATGCCAGCTAGATTATGGGTACCACAACGGTGCATTTTTCAGCCGTGAAGAAGTAATGTGTTTCGGTCTGAAGGGCACCGTAGCTAGTGAAATTGTTGGGCAAATGAGACTTAAGTGACGAGCGCAATTATAGTGCTGCTTAGAATTTACGGATTTTCAAGAATCCTGAGCGCAATTGATTGTAATTTGCAGGGAGTATCAATTACCATCAGCTAAACGTCCTGTAATATATAATCATAATATTCTCATCACATACATGTTCACTGACATTTGTAAAATATTTTTAGCTGACCACATATTTTCCGCTGAGAATTTCATATTATAACATTGAGATGTGTCGCAATAAATTTAATATTGAAGGAATTCCTCAACAGCTTCGCCTAACATCGGTTTCGTTTATTGAAAAATTTATTCAAAGTGTAGAATATTATGCAGCTTCATGCAAAAATTATATTGATACTAATAATTAAGAAACAATGTTGTCAGTATAATATGAGTATTACTTATTTTGGTATGTTTTCTGAGTCCTCTTTGGATTGCGGGTTAACTGAATCGGAAATTCCTTCCTTCTACGGGATTAGATCCCGTAGGAAGAAGGTGGAAGAAATGACCTAACCAGTTAGGTATAAAAGGCATTAATTTTCTCAAAATTGATTCCTTTAAAATTCTTTTCCATGACATTTATAATACTACTACCGCTCAAGATACTCTTCCTTCTTTTTTTTGCGCTCTTTTAAAAAAAAAGTACAATTAAAAGTCGTTTTTATTGCTATAAAATAATCATAATCTAGTCCTGGGCTGTCCAATCACTTAGATATTAATCTGTGGAGTTATATTTTCTATATTATTATTATAGATAATGCCTCAACAGTGTCTGTGACTTCAAAAGTGTATACATTTACCCTTAAAGCTATTATGTGTCTTATGAAGCCTACTAGAATTAGTTACAAGCAATCCCTTGCTTCTAGTATTATAAAAATTAAAATCACTTTAAAGAGCAAAAAGGTGACGATTTTGTGAACGTTCGTCGCTTCATCGGAATTTAATTGTAACACAGTTAAATTTGTCACTTTTGATTATGTATATTTTTTGGGACTCTATTATTTTAAAATATTATGTATACCAGAGGGAGGCTCTTTTGCACAGGATGCCGGCCAGATGATGGGTACCATAACGGCGCTTATTTCTGCCGTGAAGCAGAAATGTGTAAGCATTATTGTGTTTCGGTCTGAAGGGCGCTGTACCTAGTGAAATTACTGGGCAAACGAGACTTAACATCTTATGTGTCAAGGAGGCGAGCGCAATTGTGGTGCCGATCAGAAATTTTGGGATTTTCAAGAATCCTGAGCGGTACTATATTGTAACGGGCAGGTCGTATCTATTACCACCTGAAAAACGTCATGTTCGTCTCGTCCCTTATGAAATAAAAAAAAGGCCAGACATAACTCGTCATCATTGTGATCATGTATTAGTCCACTGATCGTTCATATATCTCTCATAATGTACGTACTGAGGCAGCCCGGCTCTTCTCATTTAGCAGATTACGTATTACATCAATAATAGGCCAACGACCAAATTTAAATAATCGGTATCTTATTATTCTTAATTTTAAAATCTGTTGACACAAAATTCTTGGATGCGCCGCAACTCTTTGTTCTTTTTGTTGTATTTTTTTTTTATTTAGACACAAAAAAAGTATTTTACAATTTAACTTAAATTTTAATGCAAACATAAACCTATTTGGGCTTTACCGTGTACTACACTCGTCGCATGTTATAAGTAATTAATTAAGAGAAAACTAAAAATATACTAAACGACATAATATCAGTTGTAAGAACTAATAGCAATGTAACCTCAAAAATATTTTACAAATTATTTACATTAAACACTTTTTCTAATTTTTACAAACTTATTATATTAAATTACAAACAAACAAAGCTAGTTCTTACAGCATACTTATTTACAAGTACCCTTCTATTCATTTACGTTTGTGTATTACTGTTCTCTGTTAAGGGTAAAGTAGTTTTATTACGACATATACAGCATGTTTGTGTTTCATACTCACAGCATTCATCTATTTATAATATAATTTATAAGATAATATTTTTTAAATTTAACTTTTATATTTTTAATTGTTATCTCCTGTTTTAAAGATGTAGGAAGTTTATTCATTGGAATGGCATACTATAGTGTAGCATATCACTGTTATGGCAAACCATAGTGCAGACACTTCCTGTACAAAATTGAGAGATACACATAGACAACAGACACATTGGCATGATTGGCAAAGGCCAATTGTCTCTTGTGCCGTGACCAAAATTGTCACCGAGTCGAGTGCGTACAGAGTCGCACGCAATACACATTACATAATACACGCGCTAATAACAATGTATAGAACTACATTGGCTAATACAATTCTAATAACCGATAAACAAAATCAGTAAAATTGATGCTGACTGTGCTTAAAGATTTAAGATGGATAAATTAAAGAATATAATTTAGGGCATTGCTTTTATAGGCTATTTATGTATTTATTATATTAAAAAATCTTTGAGATAATTGCTTATAGTAGTAATAATCCAAATCATTTATGATCCCTTAAAATGGTCATTTAAAACAAAAATTGAAATATAGGCCACTTAATAAAATTTTCTATTTCACTAAATTGCCAGCAACGCTCCTATGATTCCTCTGATGTTGCAAGAGAATGTGGGCGGCGGTGATCACTTAACACCAGGTGACCCGTACGCTCTTTTATCCTCCTGTTTCCATAAAAAATAACATGGAGGCGCCGTGTTGAATTTTGATTACTCCTATGTTAGGGTAAAATACATCACAATCGGCCCACAGTATGTAGCAACATAAATCAATTTTAATTTATATAGTTATTTTGTAGGAACTTGAATCAACAAACACGTTTGGAAATGCCAATAAAAATAAAGAGTTCTATATGAAAAATCTATTTGAATTTTGAGTGAAGAGCTCTTCTTATAACAAATAAGCGGCAATTCAAAGGTTGTATCGTTTTCAATTTGTATAATTATCACTTGTTAAAAGTTCCGGTTAAAGCACTTAAAATAAATAAAATAAAAACACAACAAAACAAAACAAAAGGTTCAAAATTAATATAATCTTCTTTATATAGTCATTTCACTAGCGGGGCTTTCTTACAAAATACCATATTAGCTGGAAAGACGCGTAGATATTTCACAGCAAACTCCTTGCAATAACGGTGACGTCACTATGATTTGTAGCGGCACTTGATCAACGGTTACCCACCGCGCTAATACTGTGCCTAAATGAGAAATACGAATGAAAAATAAGAACGCTTTACGAAAAATATGCTACACTTCCGAATTTACAACAAATTTTGTTGAGCAAAATTATAATTACCATGAAATCGATATCAAGTAAACGTTAACATTTTTTCTTATTTATTTCATTTATTCGGATAATATTATGTATACGATTTCATAAAAAATCAATTACACTGGCCTGCAAAAGTAAGTATCACACTTTTCAAATTAATTTTTTTTCTTAACTATAGGAGGTAGAGATTTAAGATTAAAAACGTTTTGTTGCAAATTTTATAGGCTTTAATTCTTAGAAACTAAAATTATACAAAAACATTAGCAAACATAGTAACATTTTTAACTTAAAAAAGATAAAACAATGAAACATTTTTAGTTTAAAGTAAAAAAATTCAACTAAAATGTATTACATGTTATTTAATTTTTAATAACTGGTATTGCCTCCTCGAGCTCTGATTACAGCTTCGAGCCGGTTTGGCATACTGAACACTAGGTTTCGGAGCCGATGTTGGGGAATATTTTCCCATTCTTCTACCAGGGCCTGCTTTAGTACCCTGAGGGTGGTCTGCGATTTCTGACTAGCCTCCCAAGCTCATCCCAGGCGTGTTCAATCGGGTTGAGATCAAGACTTCTTGATGGCCAAGCCATCGCGCTGATACCGACCTCCTGAATATACTCTTGTACGGTATGAGCCGTGTGTGGCCGGGCATTATCATGCATCAGCATCGATTCATCACCCATATTTGCTAAATACGGCCCTGCATACTCATTGAGAATCTCTTGAGCATATCTTTGCCCAGTTAGGGTGCCATTTTCTATGGCTACTAGCTCTGTGCGACCTTCTGAAGATATGCCAGCCCATGCATGTACACTGCCTCCACTGTATTGGACTCTTTCTGAGATGCAGGCTTGAAGGTATCGCTCACCAGGTCGCCTGTAAACACTTTGCCTTCCATCAGAAGTGTAAAGGGAGAATCGAGACTCATCTGCAAACAAAATTCTTGACCATTCTTCTTCATCCCACTGTATGTGTTCACGGGCGTATCGCAGTCTCGCTACTCGATGCTGTCTCTCGAGTTTTGGGCCACTCGCTGGTCTTCGGGGTTTCAAATTTGCTTCAGCAAGTCTACTTCTCACTGTACTTACACTAATGTAGTCCCTCCGGGTCTGAAGTAGCTGTTGCTGGACTTCAACTGCATTTTGGTGGCGATTTCTTAACACAGTGGAAATAATATAACGATCTTCTCGGGCACTGGTACACCTGGGTCTGCTATTACAAGGTCTCCTCAGATGGTGTCCAGTCTCTTCGTACCTTCGCTTTACCTTGTGGACCGTTCGTATCGTCACACCCACCATTCTTGCAGTGCGACGCATACTGATGCCTAGTTCCAGAAAAGCCATGATCCGAGCACATTCTTGAACTGAAAGAGGCATGATAAATAAATGTTATGTGCTTTTTAGCATAAATTTAAAAAAAGAGACCCATCGATCTTGAAAAAAATTTAAAACAGAAAGAAAAATGTGAATGGTAAAATTGTAAATCGGAAACGTCCACTTTGAAAAAGAAATGGTTTTGTTTTTGAAGTTTTTTTTCAGCCAATTCTTAAAAGAAGGTTACCGACTATAAAGTTTTTATGTACAAAATTAAATTCTCTTTGGAGTCCTTTTTATTTCGAAAGTATATCCTGTGAACTTAAAACGTTATCCCAATTTTAAAAGTGTGATACTTACTTTTGAAGGCCAGTGTATTTTCAATTTTAATATCAATATCCCTTTATTAAACTTAATTCACATCGCAATCGCATTGATCGATGAGAAAAAAAATTTCCATACATTTTTCCATTTTGTCAATTTTTAATATCCATTGTAAGTCAGATTGGACTTAATAGCTTTATTTTATAGTTAGTATGAAAATATATACCATTGTTTTGGGGTTTGTTAAGTTAACATTATAGATTTAATTCGATTATACTGTGCGTAGGTAAGCCACAACCAATATCTTCAATTATGTGTTTCTGTGTACCATAATTAAGTCAAAAGCATTCTATTTAAACTAAATTAAATTATCCGGTGAAATAATTGAAAATAACATCAGATACTTAATGAATGAAATTCAACGAACGTAGAACCATTAAATCACAATTAGGTATAATGCGGATTGCACGAGCTCGACCAAAGCTTACCGAGCCTCAAACCAGGGCTTATAGACTTACGCATTCCTCTTTTACTGTCTAATATTTCTGCTTTTCGTTGTATTATTAGACATCCCACAGTTATTAGTTATTTATGCAACTGTTGTGTAATAAGGGTACACACTCATGTGATACTATTATCACACAAATCCACATTCGTGTTTTACTACCTAATTATCAACAGTGGCATACAAGACTTTATGTACACCCATAATATGAATCCTCATCATCTAAAGGAGTGATGTAATGAAATTCAGTACAACTTTGCAACACTCGTTTGGGTGATATAATGGTTATTACGACTGGCTTTTTTAATGTTAGCAGTAAGATATCTGTTTCAGAATCTTTAATAGAGGATTTAAAGCATGGATGTAGATAAATTATATTAATAGCGCTATTATCGAATATTCTTTCTGAATACAAGAGTTTTCAACAGACAGTTAGCTGCTCTTCGCTGTTGTATTTCTGTGTTTACTATAGTCAATTAATACGTAATAATAATTATTGTTACAATTATTTGGTTTCCATTATGAGGTTTGCCTGTGAAGATAGTGGTTTATCGTGCTAATATTATATATTGAAAAAACATTATAAACAAAACATAATTATTATTATTTCTTATTTTAGTTATCAAAAACTCATTGCGTCCTTTGAAGAAATAATTTATATTATAGAATTAAATTAACGGCGGCCATCTTGGATTTCAAAATGATGCCAAATTCGTTCTCTGCACCCTCGAGAACCTCGGATTTGATATCCATATTGTTGAATACATAATTTTGCACGGCGGCCATCTTGGATTTCAAAAATGATCCCAAATCCGTTCTCTGCACCCTTGAGAACCTCGGATACGAGATATATATTGTTGAAATCATAATTCTGCACGGCGGCCATCTTGTATATCAAAAATTATTCCAAATTCGTTCTCTGCACCCTAGAAATCCTCGGGCGCCTCTATCGTCTCGTTTTTTCGTTTCATCGAGTTTCAAAAAACAACGATGTTAAAGAACTTCTTTACTTACACTTCAAAAATTGTTGCAATAATAATTAAATACGTGGTGATTTTATTAAATTCTAAATTTATATTTTATTTCATCTTTATTTATGACATATAATCTAGAATTTCTTACAATTTACTCATTTAGGGAAAGTACGTGACGCTCACGCACACATGAATTATAATGTTACTTCTATATTGACAGGAACTATGAATGAAACTATCGTTCTGAGCGTTATTATTCTATGCATAAATACATATAAACATCTATCGCTTGGAAACAAACATCCATATACATCATATAAATGTTTGCATATAAATTGATTGCGATTGTCAATGAAGTTTCACTTTCACACCAAGCACACACTCTTTTTAAATGACTTCAAAAAAGGAGGAGGCTCTCAATTTGTCGGTTTGTTTTTATGTTTGTTACATCAGAACTTTCGACTGGGTCAACCGATTTTGATCATTCTTTTTTTATTTGAAAGCTGGTGCTTTCCGAGTGGTCTCATTGCAATTGGTACAGATCTGACAATGGCATCCATGAGAAAACCTTAAAGTCTTAAATTTGCTATTGCTAAGTATGTGCGCGACAAATTTACGAATAACTCAATATCATCGCGTGAACGAATTTAGATGATTCTTTTTGTATTGGAAAAGTAGTTTGGTGAAAGTTCTGTTATGTTCTGATTATGGGATCCATCACAAAGTAAAGGAACTCTTCAATTCTTAGGAGCAAGTTAACGATACTTGGCTGAATCTTTTTTATGTTATCCGGATATTTAAGTCACCTACCGTACTATCGTTATGGTCATACTCGAATATGATGATCAATGCAAATCTTTAACGACTTACGGTAAGGGTGAGATGTGTCGCAGAATTTCTGTCTGTAAACAAATTGCAATGCGCTCAGGTTAATTGCTTTATATAAAAATACGCAATTATTTTTTCCTTTTTAGTGCATATTACATGTATTGTTTTAGAATAGTGTTTTTGAAGTCGGTTGTTTTTTTGTTAAATTTTATTTTTATTTTATTGAAGCGACCACTAGAGTCATCTTGAAACTAATGAATTATTATTTTAGAAGGTATAAATACAATGTCATAATTTAACTCGAAAATAAAAAGAAACAGCTATTATAATCTTATTAGGAGCAACGCAGAGTTAACTCCAGCTTAAAACTTTCACCACAGCTACTTCTCTAGGCATATTATTTCATGTAGGTATGTGCAAGGGTCTTTCATTAGAAATTAATCCTCATAAAATCACTTCACTTGTCAACCCAAGTCTGTGTCTTCATACCACAGCGTCGCAAGTTTGTACATTATTAATTTCTAGTTACGAAGTAGGAACGCTTGAGGTGTAAATAGGCTACCAGAGATGAAATTTAACAATTCACGCGAATTCCAGCGAGATTTGCAGAAACTATAAACAGAATATTATATTTAATTTATAATGAGCACTGTGCTATGAATGTGTTGTTAACGTATTATTAAATAATTGGACTGAAAGAGAGAATAAGTAATTAGGTAGACAATAATAATGTGGTACCTTCGTTTGATTTGTGATAATTATTGGGCATTTCATACATTTTTTTTTATGAAATTAAGGGACAAGACGAGCAGGCTGATGGTAATTGATTCGCCCTGCCCATTATTATGCATTAATGATTATTGAGAAACCCAAAAATTCTGAGCGGCACTACAACTGCGCTCGTCTGCTTGAGACATATGATGTCAAGTCTCACTTGCCCAGTAATTGCACTAGCTACGGCGCCCTTCAGACCGAAACACAGTAATGCTTACACATTACTACTTCACGGCAGAAGTAGGTTGTACCCATAATCAAGCCGGCATCCGGTGCAAAGGAGCCTCCCACTGGCAAAATTTAATACATACAATTTTTTTATCAAATTTGGATAATTTTTGTGAAGTTATAACCCTCACTTCTGGGAGTTCCTAATCACACAAATTAAATTTGAAAACAAAATTTATGAACGATGCGGGCCACTGTGATGAATTTTTCTGCTGTCTAACAGAAATTTTCCAGCATTATTATGTGTCGGTTTTAAGCGATGCAGCTAGTGTATTAAGTATGTGAGAGCAAAATTTAAAGAAATAAACATCTTAACTGTTGCCTCTCAATATATTTTATACAATGTTATGTATGTACAAAAGCCACTGACCTGTATAAATACCACTGGACAGGCTGTTTCGTATGTTTGACATCAAATATTTGTGCCTATTTCAAACGCCACTCGCGAGCGTCCAGAGAACGAATTTTGACGTATAAGTAATACAAATGGCTGCGAGTGGAGCGTACAATACTCTGAAGTATTATTATTGCATTTTGAATTAATTTCGGTCGTTTTCCGTGTTATTTATACTCCAGGAATCAACGTATTAAAGTACACAGTAAGATTTCCTATCGATGTTTGTTTAGCTGGGGTTGTCATCACTAGTCTTAGTACAGCAAACTCTCGCTATATGAGCATCAGCGCCAAAATGGCGAATATCAAACAGGCACAAAAGCATTTTCACAGCCGCCAGTCCAGTGGTAAATAGTAGAGGTCAGTGACATAAGCACATATGTAAATTTTCTAGAAACTGTCATAATTATGGTTTTGATACCAGGAAAAAACATAAACTTAGTATGACTACGGCTAAGTCGAGTTTAGTAAGTCTTTAGTAGTTCAACGTATATGCTTTTACAACAAGATCCCAGAAAATATTCAAAAGAAATATAATCGTACGAAAATCAATAGAATTTTAAACAACGTTTGTGAGTAAAGGTTACTATAACATAAATTATTTTCTTAATAATATACCGTTACAGTTTGGTGATGAAGCGACCGCCGTTAGAATATTTAAATTATAAATTGGATTGTATAGAAATTTTATTAAATAAAAGAAGCCCGCTGAGTTAGTTGCGCCCACTCTTCTCAGGTCCGAGGCATTATTTTCGAATTGTTGGTAGTTTTTGATAAAGCTGTATATTTTAGATAAAAATATTTTTATTTGAATTTGAATGAGACTTAGCATCTCAAAGTAACGAACATTATTGTGATGGCACCGAGCATTTCGGGCACAATCAAAAATTTCGCATGGCATAACATTGTAATGCGCTGAGGGTAACACTTACGTTTCTAATATTTAATATAAAATTCATTAAATTGGGAACCGCTAGTAGCAATTTTGTTATAAATTGGGCAAATGGCGAAGAGGCGTACGTAATATGAATTGAAAAACAATTTCCCATAGACATCCGTAATAACAGATGTCAAGAAATCAATTGCCAGTCTTCAAGGTAAACTCTAAGCCTTAATGTTAAAATTCCTATTTTTTTCGGGAATACCGCAACCGGAAGATATTTACAGTAGTACAAAAAAGTGTGATGATATTATAGTAATAATAAGCAGTAAGAAACTGAGAAAATATAAAGATTTATTTATCAGCCAACCGTACTAGGTAAAACAGAGTGAGCAAGAGTAGAATTAGATACATTCAAGCCAATTATAACATTTTTTTTTCTTGTTAGGACCTGATACAATTTTAGTAGACTTTGTTCCAACAGCTTATATTTAATTTTTTGGACGTCGTTCGTAGGTCATTTTTATTGATATTTTATGCAATAAACACACAAAAGTGCGTGAACCCTACTTAACCCGGCACGGGTTATAAGAGACACTAGAGGGGAGAGTACAGAATTCAGCTATAGTTGTTACTTTTTGAGTTTCTGTCTTGACCCCTTTAGACAGTTCTACTCACCCCAAATATAAAGTAAAGTTAAATATTCTTTATTATACAACCAAAACCAAAACAACAGAAGTACGACAAAGATGTTTGCAAGTACCAGATGCAGCCTTATCGCTAAAATAACGATCTCTTCTAGGCAACCTTAGGAAAGAGAATATAATAAAAAATTATTGAGTAATATGGATTACAGAAAACGAAAGGACTGTACTAATTAAATATAGTAAATACACATAATACACATATGTATATGGATAAAAAAAATGAATAAGAGAAGGAAATACGACAGATAAGTGGAATTAAAAGTAAAAATAAATAAATAAACGCATCAAATTGAGAATAAATAAAATAGCTTCAATTTCGTTTTGAAAATAGATAGTGAATAAGACTGTTTGATAAACAACGGGAGAGAATAACCATAGGAGTATGACGGTAACAGTAAATGATTTAGCATTTTCATTCGTAGTTTATTTTGAAAACGGAAAAAAAGATTGTGTATCATATCGTTCTTTAAGATATAGAAGAGTAAAAGGGTTGAAAAGTATACAGTAAAGAAGAAGAAGTGAATATTCCTGCGAAGACGAATCGGGAGCCACTTGAGCTTATGGCGGTACTCGGAGACGTGGTCATACCTTCGTAGCTCAAATATAAGCCTTATACAAAGATTTTCAAGAAGCTCAAGTTTGTTCATTTGGTCGTGAGTTAGGTTAAGATTACAAGTATCAGCGTAAACGAGGATTGGTGGAAGAAGAGACTGAGACACCGCAACCTTAGTAGGCATAGGAAGATCATTACGCTATCTTCACCGACTGCACCAAATATCTTTCTGCTCAGCTCAGTCATTTGTGGTATCCAAGTTACAGATTTGTCAAAGGAAATGCCCTGATTGTTTACTTTGTCGCTGGTCTACTATCTAAGAGGCTACTTTTTTATTTTACATTATGGAATATGAACCCCATAACATATATTATTTTCGGTTGATATTTTAAAATGTGTGGGTTTTTCTTTAGCCTCTTCGAATTAGCAACCTGTAACTTAATTATCCAAACACATTATTCCTGCTATTAAACCAAAGTAAAAAAAAATAATCGGTGCTTTTTGGCGGTTAATTTTGACAGAGTTTTTTTTCGCAATTTTCGTGGCGTGTTTACTTCGTGTTGCTACCGCATAGAACAAAATATTAGCAAAATTAATAAAAAAAATGAGAAATCTGTTTTGATATTCCTGGTCACCCCGCAATGGTGGTATCAAGATATTAGTCGCCCTATGATCATGACGATTGCAACTACGTCAAGATCAGGGATACAATTATCCTTGGGATAGTTAAAAATACATAACTATATAAATACGAATGAGAAACTTTAGTTCAATACTTGTTGATGGAGTTATGGAAATCCAGTTGGAAGTAATTAGATATTTGAATTGGTAAGTTGAGGAGAAAAATCAGATTAGCTTTCGTATAAATCAGACCACCTCGAGATGTCTGGTTAATGTTGGCTTAACATGAATGTCCATTGATACGGATATTATAATATGATTTATTAAGTTTCTGTTGTGAAGAACCTTAAGAAATATCGAAAAAATCTAAATCAACCTTCTTTTTAATATAACATTTATCAAAAGCTTTGTGCCCACGTTATGGTTGGCGAACACCTCCACTCATTATATATTTGAGGTAGAACTTCTTTAGTACTCTGGGAAATAAGCTTCAGAATGCGTTACGAGCGAAAGCTACCGTGACGCGAACGTAGATTTCTACAATTTTTCGTTATTTCAATTCGTTCTTGAACAATATACAATAATTACAATGCAATATTTATTTATAATATTTGGTTTTGCTTCAGTCGTGTTGCCCTTTCAGATAACGTCAGAGAGAGTCGGTTTAGACTCGACTATAAGACTCACATTGATAAATTTTTACTAATGTCGTCTGTTCCTTACCCCAGTCGGTATTTTTATTAGAAATTACTTATTAATACTTCGAGTACCTATAATTTTTTAAGAACTTGCTGAAATAAACGTAAAAATTACAGTATTTACATAATATTGTGTGATCAGTGATTTGTTTGCATGACTTCGGTTTAAATCTAATTACATATAAATCCAGTGTCCTAATGGTTGTTTACAGTTTGTTTACCTCCTAAACTAATGAACGAATTTTAATGGGGGTTAATTCATGGAGTGCAGTTCTGTCCAACCTAAGAAATAGGATAGTTTTCATTTCGATAATTGTACGCATAATTATTTATTTCCAACATTTGTTTTGTCGGTACATATTTTCTATGATAGTATTTATTGACGCACGGTTTGTCAGTTGCTGCGAAACAATTACATTATAACAACAGGGACCATATTTTATGAAATAATTCTTGATGTGATGAAATATTATTGACAAATTCATAAAAGCAGTATTTTATTTATTATGTACAGAACAACGTCTGTTGGGTCAGCTAGTAACAAAGAAAACATTCTGTCCAAATGTAATATAATGGCATAGTAATTTATTCACACCGAGCCGGGACTAACGTGCAACCAAAGGGCTCAAAGTTTTAAATCTGATCTTATTTTTTTTTTCAAAAATTATCAGTTGAATTAATTATACATGACATAAGAAACAACCAGTTGCCGTGTTTACAATTCATATTTCTGTACCTTTGAATCGTTAATCAGATAAATAATTTATCAATCGAAAAACTTTAAAATTCCAAGCCACTTTTTGATTTTTTTTTATGGAAGAGGAGAATCAAAGAGCATATGTGTCACCTGATGGTCAGTTATCACCGCAGGCGATCTTAAAAAAAAATCAGTTCAGTCATGTGTATTTCTACTATTTTTTTTTTTATGGAAAAGGAGGACAAACGAGCGTACGGGTCACGTGATGTTAAATGATCACCGCCGCCCACATTTTCTGGCAACACCAGAGGAATCACAGGAGCGTTGCCGGCCTTTAAGGAAGGTGTACGCGCTTTTTTTGAAGGTACCCATGTCGTATCGTCCCGGAAACACCGCACTAGGAATTCATTCCACAGCTTTGTAGAACGTGGAATAAAGCTCCTTGAAAACCACACAGTGGAGGACCGCCACACATCCAGATGGTGAGGATGATAAACTAACTTGTGGCGTGTCGTGCGAAGGTAGAATTCGGCGGCAGGAATCAGGTGAAACAGCTATTCGGAACACTTGGGGAGTGATAAATGCGGTAGAAGACACACAACGAAGCGATGTCCCTACGCAACGCCAAGTGATCCAGCTGTTCACAGAGCACTGGGTCCCCGACAATTCGAGCTGCTCTACGTTGCACGCGGTCAAATGGATCGAGCTGATACTGGGGTGCGCCAGACAAGAGATGACAGCAATACTCCATGTGTGGCCGGAACTGCGCTTTGTAGAGCGCTACAATGTGGGCCACCGGCTTGAAGTATTGCCTTGCTCTATTAATGACGCCCAGTTTCTTCGAAGAAAATTTGGCTTTGCCCTCCAGATGGCCACGAAATTGGCAATCACTCGAGATTTCGAGACCCAGAATTCCGATACAAGGCGAGGCTGTAAGGGAAGTGTTGTCGAAGAGCGGTGATACGACAAATAGGGTTTTCTTAGTGGTAAACGCGCATACTTTTTAACGCGCTACTAATATTTTCGAGATTTTTCGACAATTACTGAATTGTGTTCGGTAAATGTATAACAATCAGTAGAATAACGAATTATTAATAATTTATCTTAGTTTCATCTCTTTACATAATAATATATTGTTATTGAAATTATTTATAAAACGATGAAATTGTAAATGTTGATTTAAAAGAGTGGCAACGAGTTTCTTGCCACTTTTTCTCATAAAAGCTCAACGTTTTCCGAAGTGGTGGTAAATGTAAAACGAAAAGAAAACTTTTGAAATTCATAAGTGTAATTTCCTTGACCTACACAAGTAATGTTTTTTTTTATTTACACTGTAAACCAACAACGTAACAGTTCGTTAATCAATTACTTTAAATTCTTAGAAATGAATAAAAATTAATCGACTTAACTCGGTGAAAAGTAATAAATGAAAACAAAATCCATGAGAATCACTTCACTAATCTAAATTACTGGAAATAGACATTTCGTTAATAACCTTCCAGCAAATTTAGATAGAACGTGGCAAAGGGAACATTGAAACTTGCAAAAGCATCCAGATTAAGAAAATAAATTCTTTCTCATTTTAAGACACGATACTTTTACTTAACGAAGTTGAATGTGACCCTTGAAAGCACACAATTCGTGGAGAGATGAGATGGTGAACAATGAAATGTGGATTTTTAAGGCTATACGGTAACAAATTGCGTCTCGTAATGTCCGCTACTACTACTACCCCAACAGATGAGTTTTTACCCCTACTAACGTCAGGTATGTATTTTTAATTTTAGGTCGTGACGTGAAGGAAATCTTTACTTAGCTCAAGAGTTTTTTTTGTTTGTTTATTTGAACCCGGTAATCTCTGGACCTACTCGTCTCTAGCCAGATTTATGAAAAACAGTATAGGCTCATCTATCTAACATTAAGTTATCAGCTTCACGAAGCATCCTCACACAAACAATAATTTCACGCTCTAAAGGTCGATGCATCCAATAGACGGTAATTTATATGAAATATATAATACTTGCTGTCCAAGTCGGGTCACTTTCAATAAGTGATAAATTCAAATTCAAATTCAAATATTTTTATTCAAAATAGGATGTGAAATCACTTATTGAAAGTCAAAAAACTACCACCCATTCCAAAATGAATGCCTCAAGCCTGAGAAAAATGGGCGCAACAAACTCAGCAGGCTTTTTTTTCCATCAAAAATATGTTTTACAATTAAAGTAACATTTACTAAGTAACATTGTACAATTAAACTTATTATTTAATATCCTGAGGGCGGTCGCTCCATTCCCAATCTGTGGTATCATTAAAAAAGTCATTTATGTTATAATAACCTTAACCACACAAACGCTTTTTAACAATTATTTTGAATAATGTAATACTTTTATCCTGGGATCCTGTTGTAAAAGCATATACATCGCCCCACAAAAGATTTATTAACTCGACTTAGTCGAGTAGTAGGCATTATAAGCTTATGTCTGTTCCTAGTGTTAACATTATGGTTATGACAGTTTCTGGCAAATTCACTTATGTGCCTATGAACATACATTACATTATCAAGAATATATTTAGAAGCAACAGTCAAGATGTTAATTTCTTACAATTTTGCTCTCAATGATTCCTTAGGGCCTAGGTTATAAATAGCGCAAATAGCCCTCTTCTGCAGCACAAATATTGTATTAATATCGGCAGCGCTGCCCCACAGCAATATGCCATAGGACACAATACTATGGAAGTAACTTAAGTATACAAGTCGCGCCGTATCTATGTCAGTTAATTGTCTAATCTTTTTAACCGCGTATGCTGTAGAACTAAGTCTGTTCGCCAATTCTTCAATATTTTAATTATATATTCGCCCATTGTAATTTGGAATCTAGAGTAATGCCAAGAAATTTAGCAGATTCCACCGATTTTATCACCTCTCCGTTTAACATAACACTTGCATCAACATTTTTGACATTTGGTACGGTAAATTTTATATATTTCGTTTTCTTGCTATGTTTAACAGGTTATTTGCGCTAAACCAGTACACGATGTCAGATAGAATATCGTTCACTTCGTCATACATAGATTGGTTTCTTTTCACTTTGAAAATCAGTGAAGTGTCGTCCGCAAACAATTACTACCTTATGTTTTTGCTCTATAAGATTAGGAAGATCATTTATATAGATAAGGAAGAGGAACGGTCCGAGAATAGACCCTTGTGGTACCCCTGGTGATATTATATCCTATTTCGAATAAAAATATTTGGATTTGAATTGTATTGCAGCGGTGATCACTTCAGAATCAGGTTACTGTAAACTCGATTATCTACTCGATATCGATATTCTGTTAATAAGAGACGTTATTAATTTTGTTCAAGCAACAAAATTCATCAAATCGTGTTAAGAATAATTCAAAACCAATAAGGTTAGCATAATAACCAACTGTAAAATGTTACATTTTGATAAAATAATTGACAAAACAAAAATAAAAACTAGAACTGAATCGACTTCAAGAATTTCTAGATCCAAAAGTAAGGATCAAGGTGGCTCATCCCCCTTCAAAAATTTGTTTGCAAGATTTAATCTAAGATACGGTCGCTGCTGTACCGGTCTCTTCACAAACTTTATGATAAACATTAGTGAAACATAACATGCACAGATATTTTAATTAAAGTACATATTGTTATATGTTCTACATGGAGTAAGTGGTGTTTAGATAATTTTAGGGTTATTTTATTTTTGTTATTTATTTATAAGAAGCTATTATTCAACAATTATTTATAAGAGAGAAGAATGTTGATCATTGTCATCTCACATCCGAAGAGAATAGAATAGAAATATATTTACTTACCTTATGGAGTGGCAATAACATAACATATTGTTACAACACTTGGTAAACGACAAGAAGCTACATCAGTTCGTAAAAGAGCTTTGACATTGCGTGAAAAACTGACAAGAAAATCCCAGCCCAAGCAAATTTGTTATTATTTGACATAAAAGATTTAAGTCAGATAATAACAAATTTGCTTAGCCTTCTAAATATTATAATACTATTCAATTTGAGATGTCACACGCAAGACCACACAAGAACTATGCATTATTTTCTTCTATAATATAATCTATTAAGCCCTCTATACTATAATATTGTCAATTAATCGAACAATTTTAGGAATATTTCGAAATATAACTTATTATTTAAATTATTTCACTAATAATAAGAACGCCAACGATTTGCCAATATTTATTTATTCTAGTTAATAAATAAATTGATAAATCTCAAAATTTATTCTGTAAGCCAAATAATAATAATCCCGGTAGGTGCAATCATTTATATGATGAATATGGATGTTTATTTAAATTTATGTATGTTTAAGTAAGTATATTGTATTAAATATATCGTTGTCTTGTACCCATAGTTTCAGGGTATGCCTAGTTTGGGGCAAGATAATTTGTGTAAAAGTGTGTATTATTATTTTTATATATGTATTTTAGTGCTCGACCGACGGTGAGCGCTGACTCGGTCGAGCGTAGCGCGTACCCGTACGCGCTGACCATGATGTGTCTAATGCTCAGCTGACAGCACTTGATTGCGCGTGTACAATTGCGAAGCGAATATTTTTAACCTTCAATATGTGCGTACTATTTACGCAAACGAATAGGGAATATAAGAAGGAGAAGATATTATCATGTTTACCCAATTAATATGGAGCGTCAAATTGAAGGAAAAATTTATACAATATATTTGAACATGCCAGAACACGAATGTTTGATTACGAGATTGCGAACGTGCGTACGCTCGGTCAGTCGGTCAGCGTCGCACTCAACACACTAATTTAGCGCCATAGCGCGTCAACGGACCGACGTACGACGGACCGACAATTCTCGTCAGCGTGAGGTAGCTGTACGCCCGTAGCAATTTATAAAAGCTGGACTGAACGCGATCATAATATGTTTTCATTGTTAAAGCTACTCTTGGCCGACGCCAGCGCTGACCGTCGGTTGAGCACTAAATGAAACCTAAATATCATTGTGTAGATCGGCTAATTATAATACTATTATAACTCAAAGCTGCTAGTAATGCTGTTTCAAGGTTTCACCGAAAATTTCCAATTGGTTGATTTTTGATAATTTTTACGTCCGGATAGAGACCCTTGCTGTTAGGCAACGCATGACAACAGGCCACGTTTATTTCTTAATCGGGCATGACAACTACGTCTTACACTCGCGATACATCAGTCATTTTGTTTTAGTGTCCGTATGTTGCTGAAAAAAGAGGCTAACAGTTCTCCGCAATTTTTTTCGACGTGTTCACGGCTGCCACAGTCTATCTAGACGTACAAATTATCTAAGCTCCAGTATATTATATTCTTATAACATTGTATATTATTTATTTATTATTATATAATTCAAATGGCTTCACTCACGTTCAATCGTGGTCGGTAACTAGACTAGTTTTGGAGCAATCGCAGGTTCTTTATCAGCGTTCATGAGTACGCGATCGCGCCCATTCTAGCACTGAAACTTATCAGTACCTGGACTGATTGAACGTAAGTGAAGCTATTTTAATAACAAGTAAAGTTCTCGAATGGCGACCACGTACGGGAAGATGCAGTGTTGGTAGGCCCCTTACAAGATGGACCGACGATCTGGTCAAGATCGCCCGACTACCTGGACCTTTTCCGGCAGATGATGATTATGATAAGGCATTTTACATAAAATAAATAGCTTTATGCGCTTATTCGCCTTATAAACTCAGTGTTTAATTTCACGTTCGTCAATAGTTCAAACGTCCAATAAAAGCGGTACAAAGTTTTTTCTTGTACGGCCAATATATTTATAGCAATCTGCTGCACGTACATAAACATTATAATTTATACAGTAAAATAAGCGACAAACATAATTTGAACACTTGAAATAACTACAAGCTTATAGTGCCCCCTACTAGGCTCAAATAAACAATTATTTTGCATGCGATGGTGTTAAATTTTACAATAAATTACCAAAAAGTGCATCTGAATTATCAATAAATAAATTTAAATCTTTTATTAAACGCAGACTTATGTCGACGGCTTATTACAGTATTGAAGATAACGTAAACGGTTTTACAATATGGAATTGAATAGTATTATAGTTTTTTTTTTTTTTATGAATTGTATGGTTCAGCCTTGTATTTTTTTACTGGATTGCATTATTTAAAAAATATGTATATGTTTAAAGTTTTGTGTAAGTAATATGTATGTATCTAAATCGTATTTTTTGTGATTGACGTTGACGAGCAATCTTTTGATTTTATGTCAATAAAACATTTTTGACTTTTGACTTTTTTTGACTTTCTTTACGGATTATTAAATAGATATGTCAATAAGATACTGTCTCATATAAATGTTTGTATTTAATTTGTTTCATTATTCCTATCTTTTCATTTCACGGGAGAAGCAATAGACGCTCCGGTTGCTCTTCACGATATTGTAATATAAAATATGCAAAATATTTTGAGGTTATCCACATAACATACCTTGCGGTTATAACGTTGACCTGTTTCCGTAGACAAGGTACAACCTTATTATATTTTATGAAGCTATTGTGTTTTCGAGTATGCTTTTTATGTTAATCTGGACCTTATTAATGCGAATTTTTGACATAAATCTAAAGGTTATTAATATGAAGGGACAAGGCCGTGACATATCAGGATCTTCGTGGTTGTGGGCGTTGAATACGACAGCAAGTAAAACACCATCACTTTTGTTACACTTCACATAACAGCTATATTGCATAATAAGAACGCGGTGCTCCCGGCTTGCGCGTGCGACACAACCGCATCGCTCGATGGTTCTTCCCTGACTGACCACTCAGCGCTCACCCGGCGCACAATTTCGACCGCACACGCACCGCACGCCGATTACACCCGAGTCAAGACGAGTACCGAAACATCTTCGTACTCGCTCGTGACTCGACGTCGTTGACATCTTCATATATTATATATCTAGCATACTTATAACCACAAATACAGTTCTACTCCAGGGTGGCCAGCCACCGATCGTTTGTTTTTTTTAACCGACTTCAAAAAAGGAGGAGGTTCTCCATTCGTCGGTATTTTTTTTATGTTTGTAAACCTCAAAACTTTCGACTGGGTGAACCGATTTTGATAATTCTTTTTTTATGAAAGCTGGTGCTTCCCGTGTGGTCCCATTGTAATTTGGTCTAGATCTGACAATGGCATCCATGAGAAAACCATAAAAGTCTTAAATTTGCTATACATATGTGGATAATAAATTTACATTTATTTTTAGATTTTTCATTGCTGCATTGGAAAATTTAGTATATCTACACATATTTAGACAAATTCGTAGTTGTAGATGTACTTCAAATTCACTAAATAAACTTTAAAAACACTATTCTAAAACAATAGATATAATATGCACTAAAAAGTTTAAAATAATTGCGTATTTTTATACAATCTTAATAATTAATCTAATTCTAGTTACGATTATTGTAATTTTTGGAGTCGGTGTCATCCAAGATAGGTTTGTCGTTTTTTGAAGACGGTTGTTTATTTGGTAAAATTTTTTTAAAATAATATTTTTGGAGGTTATAACTTACATAATTGTTTACTGTTACAATTTCTTTCTCTTCGTGTCTAATGATGTATCGAATAATACTCTAAATAAGGTTTACCCTTGTAATAATAATTCATTCATTCAGTTTATGCTTCTTTTAACAGCGCAAGTAAATATTTTATAAGCTTTCATATTCCGAGTCATATTGTAGTGTTGAACAAATATAATATTATAAAAGAGCCGAGAATATCAAGTGTTGTTTGTTTTTAAGGATACCCGCATAAACTTAAATGCTCAATCTATTTGAATATATTATTATGCTTCATAATAATATTAATATTCAAAAACTTTTATAATTCAAAATCTAAATATTCACCAATTAAGGTTTTTTTCTGTTAAAGATGTTTAACAAGATTAAAACAAAATAAAGGAAAAGATTAAAACAAGATTAAAAACAAAAAACAAAATAAAGGAATAAAACTAACAGTAACAATAAGACAGACAGACAGACATGATGAATCTATAAAGTTTTCCTTTTTTGCCATTTGGCTACGGAACCATAAAAACATGCAATTAGATTTTTAAGGCCTTTTATAGCAATAGCTATGCTCTAATAATACCAATCTATACATATATTCATAGTTTACCTACTTTGGTTTAGTATTATTTTGAGTTATGAATATTTGAATTTTTTTACTTTTAAATATTTTTGAAGAATGATGTGACTCCTTTTATAAGTTGTACATATAATAATGTGTAATTGTATAGATTTAATTTTTTTTGATGTAAAAATTTTTGGAAGTCGTAATAAAATATAAATATGGGTCTTGGTATTCAATTTTAGGATAAAATACCAGACAGTATACTCACTGAGCACAAATTCAAGAAATATATTAATATTAAATCTTATTTGACAAAGAAGTATTAGAGGCGTTACTACAGATAGCAGATGTTATAGGAAATAATAATGTATGGTTCTTGCCTGGTTCTGTGTAAGCCACGTAATTTTTTTGTTTAATAATTTTAATAATATAAAATTAAGCAGGCTAAGCAATTTTGTTAAATGAAAAAAATTTAAAAAAAAATTGTATGTATACTTTATGCATGAACGTAAGAAGTTATACTTCTTTGGTGTTAAAGAGCAAAAATCCTGAATTTTATTTATTCCTCCTGCTAGAATAGCATATACGTATACGAATACGTTTGTAGAAAGAAAAAAAATTGTGAAAACTCGCAAATCATTATGACTTTGGTATGACAATTAATTATTATATAATGAATACGGCTGTTGAACCCTTTGCCTGTCCTAATAATGGATGAAGAAACCAAAAAAAACGAATATCTCAAACGTCAGAAAATTGATGAGCGCGCATCTTTAAATTTCACTCGCATCACTTTTTCATAACGTGACTAAAGAAGTATAACTTCAATGAATTCAAAGCTTCATGACGTTGTTGTGTGTGTGTTGTTACAATATGTTATGTTATTGTCACTATATATTATGGTATATAAATATATATCTATTCTATTCAATTCAATTATTGTTATACCTACTACTTGGTTAAGTCGAGTAAGGAGAGTGTTTTCTGAGCGATGTATATGCTTTGAAACATGGTCCTAAGAATTTACAAAATACTGTATATATATGTAACAAATTCAAGAAAAAAGTTTTTTAAAAGATTAAGTGGTAACGGAAACTGTGACATGAATGACTTAATGATAAACTTCGGGAATGGAGCAAACGCCCTCAGGCTTAAAATTATTTAAAAAAAACCGAGTTTATTGCGTCCATTATTCTCAGATCTGTGGCATAGTATGTCTTCCACCACACACACATTCCATTCCGAATTACACAAATTAAATTTGAAAACAAAATTTATTCTTCCGTTCATAAATTTTGTTTTCAAATTTATTTTGTGTAATTAATCTCAGAAGTGAGGGTTATGACTTTAAAAAATAACATCATTCTTAATTGCTTAGAAAAAGATACATACAACTTAGTGAGACTAATAATTGGATGAACACCAAATACTGCTAGATACCGTTATTAGTTTATCGAACGTATAAATAATGCAAAACAGAGAATGACTTAATACACGTTCGATCGCTAAAAATATATAATAATACTAGTGGACCCGACAGACGTTGCCCTGTACACACGTCTTAAATTTGAAAAATCGGTCCAGCCGTTAGGAGGAGTTCACTAACATGCACATGAGCAGGAGAATTATGTTATATGGACGGAATTGAGAATCTAAAACAATCTAAAATTCACTGGAATACACAAAAAATCATCAAAATTGGTCCAGCCGTTCAGGAGGAGTTCAGTTACAACAGACGCACAAAATAAATATATCTATATATATATTAAGACTAGGTGACCCAGCAAATGTTGTATTGCCATATAAAGTAATAAAAAATTCAATAATTAAAATTTTTAAGGGTATAAAAATAGATGATCACCTATTCTCAGACCTACCAAATATATCGTACATAAAATTTATCGTACATCAATAATCATTATATTCGATTGCCATATTGCAACTCTATTGCGTGTCTGTGGATGGATTAGAACAATATTAAAATCGCGATACAAAAGTAAGTGTTGATCGTAGCTGGGCGAAAATTTGAAGTTGTATGTATTTTTTAATGCTGACGTCAATTTAAAAAAAATGTCAAAAAAATTAAAAAAAAAAAATTGGGGTGGACTACCCTTAACTTTCAGGGGGATGAAAAATAGATGTTGTCCAATTCTCCACCCTAGCCGATATGCACGCTAAGATTCACGAAAATCGGTCGAGCTGTTTTAGAGGAGTTCAATTACGTATACCGTGACACGAGAATTTTATATATTAGATATACCTTACCTTAAAGAAGCCAACAAAATACACTAAAGTACATTGATTTTGATTCACAAAAGAAGGAAATACAATTCGACACTGTGATGAAGCTCCGTCTGACAGAATGCAAATTTTCACACAATAATTCACCGCAGGGAAAGAGAAATAAGAATAAGATTGTAAGCTGTAATTCACTAATTAGATTTGAAACTTTATATCTATCTCATCGTAGAAATTCAATATTCTGTTAACGTGGCTTTTTCTTTTAAATAAGTGTCCAGACGAGCAGGACATTCAGCTAATCCTAATTGATACGGTTACACCGGTTCCGGTATTACAACAGTAAACATGGAATTCTTGTCACTCCGTAAAGTATATCATATTTAAAATAAATAACGATTGCCTGTGATAATATCACATGTTTCACAAAGTGTACATTAGTGCAGCGAAGAGATCTACTAAATTAGTTTCACATATTTCCCCGAAATTACCGAAATAAAAGAAGATTTGTAACAACAACATTTGGAGGTTAGTGATTTTAGTAAACACAAATTGATTTTAGTAGGCTTCAGAATATTGATTGTCATTATTAAATTGTCAATGTTAGCAATGACAAGCTCAAGCCACAGATAAACTTGTATACATAGACGACATTAGCTGTCATTGTGTTGCCACTACAAATAACACCTAACGATCGTAGAGGGAGTACTCAGTCTACGCTAAGTATAAAGAAAACCGTTTGAATTATTAACGTCGCTGAATATGGACGAACTATTTCAACAACTTTTTGATAAATTAAAAAATGAAATGAAAATTCAATCCACGGAGGTAACCGACAGTATAACGAAAAAAATAATGTCTACCTTAGACGAAAAATTAAAGCCACCATTAGAAGAAAATAAATATATGAAAACAAAAATACAAAAATTAGAGGGCGAGATTGAGCATTTGAAATTAGGATACAAAAAGAAAAGTGTAGTGGTATTTGGCCTAAAAGAAGAAGGAAATTCCACCTATGAGCTCATCAAAAAATTGAAGTCGACCTTTCACAGGGATTTAAGTATTTTCTTATTAGACAGCGACATAAATAATGCCTACCGCATTGGAAAAAATACTAAAAACGGCAAACCAAGACCAACGCTTCTGTCATTAGTAAGTGAATGGAAGAAAATCGAAATAATGAAAAACAAGAAGAAGTTGAAGAAAATATATATTGTGGAGGACTATTCAAAAGAAGTGTTACAAAAGAGAAAGGAACTACAGCCAAGACTACAACAAGAAAGGGACAAAGGAAACATAGCATATTTAAAGTACGATAAACTTATTGTCAAAGAAAATATTTCCAGTAGGGAAACAAAAGAAAACGGGAGGCAACTACTTCGCCAAAGACTGAGCCTAGAAAACAACAATCCGTTTCAACAAAAAGGTCGAATGTCCTAGATAGCATGATAAAGGGTAGATCTAACTCTCTTCCGAAGATCATATCATCAAATAACCAATAGCAACTAACTACTGGAAATCGGAAAATGGAAATAGACACAAAAACAGAAAGCACATTAAAAAAACAAAATCCTCCCCCAAGCCGACTGGTCCTCGTGGGGGAAAAAGACCAATACCCTCTAAAGACAAATAAGTTCACAGAGACAAAAAATAAAACAAGAAACAACCTGTTTATTTCAACATTAAATGTAAGATCCCTAAGAACGCCAGAAAAACTTATAGAATTAGAAGAAGCAACAAAATAGTTAAAATGGGTTTTATCATAGGTTTAAGCGAAATTAGAAGATTTGGTGAAAGTATACAAGATTATGGTGACTATATTCTACATCATAAAGGAGAAACTGCAGGAATGTATGGAGTATGATTCTTAGTTAAAAAGAAACTTGCAAGAGGCATAGAAGAAATAAAAGGTGTTACGGAGCGAATTGCTATCTTAAATATAAAATTACCACTGCAAAATGGGAAATATAGCATGTGGTCCATAATACAGGCCTATTCACCAACCAAGTCATGCAGAAAAGATGATGTCGCAAAGATAGATATATTTTATAAAGATTTACAAGATGTCTTGGAAACTTCACATAAGAATATTGTTTTATTGGGAGACTTTAATGGACAAATTGGACAGAGACAGTTAGGAGAGCAATATACAGTAGGAGAACACGGGATGGGTAAACGCTCTAAAAATGGAGAAAGACTCGTTACATTCTGCATGCTAAACAAATTAAGCATCTTAAATAGTTTTTATAAAAAGAAGGAGAATAAAAAGTGGACATGGCATTCTCCTGATGGAAGCTACAGAAATGAGATTGATTTTATAATTACAAATAACGTCAAAGTTTTTAAAAATATCTCAGTTATTAATAAATTAAACTTTAATACAGACCACAGAATGGTTAGAGGTGCTATATCTTGCACATATATAAGAAAGAAAAGAAGATACCAGAAAGAAGCAACAAGCTTAAATTGCACGGGTAACGCCAATAACCTTCTTAAAAATTTAAATAATCTATTAGCTCAAGGCATTAATACAGAAGATATAAATATGATCATTTGGTAAAATTAATTAAAACTGAAACTTTTAAAACAAATAAAGAAAAGAAGACAGTAATTTCGGATAAAACAAAAGAATTGTTGGATGAAAGGAAAACCTTATTAGTAAACAAGAAAGACAATAAGAAAAAAAAATTAAATAAAAAAAGATTAATGAGAGGTTACGAAAAGATAGAAAGGTGAGAAGAGAAACAACCTTAACAAAATATATTGAAAAGAATGGTGGAGTAAAGAAGGCTTTCAAAGAACTGAACAATAAAAAGGATTGGATGTCAAGTTTAAAAAAAATGAACGGAAATCTTACTAGCAAGAGACCAGATATCCTGAGAATCGCTACGGATTACTACCGGAAACTTTATAGCAGCAACCAAAATGCAAAACGTGATCGTTGCTTCGAAGACTTTACAATCACAGAACCAGTGCCTAGCATTCTTCAGAAAGAAGTAACAAATACTATTAAAAGCCAGAAATTAGAAAAAGCTCCAGGGCTAGATCAAATAACTAATGAGCTCCTTAAAACCATTTCACCAGTTATTACACCACACCTGACAGATATTTTTAACAATATAATGGAAACTGAAATGATACCGGCTGATTGGACGAAATCTACAATAATTTTGTTGCACAAAAAAGGAGACAAAGAAGATATTGGGAACTACCGTCCTATAAGCCTTATGTCCAATATTTACAAAATTTTCTCGAAATTATTAAATCGTATCTCACCCATTTTAGAAGAAAATCAACCTAAAGAACAAGCAGGCTTCCGGAATAATTTTTCAACTGCAGATCATATACACGTATTAAGACAGGTTTTACAAAAATATAATGAGTACAACAAAATATATTTCATAGGATTTATCGACTTTAATAAAGCTTTCGATTCTCTGGAACATGATTACATTTGGGATGCACTGCGAAAACAAGGAGTAAACAACAAGTACATTCGTCTTCTCCAAAATGTATACCTGAACAGTACTGCACAGGTCAAACTGGAGACAGCCGGAGAAGAGTTCCGCATCGAGAGGGGTGTCCGTCAAGGCGATCCTATTTCTCCTAAGCTCTTCACAGCAGTCCTAGAGATGATTTTCAGGAACCTAGAGTAGGAATGTTTTGGCCTAAATATAAACGGCGAAAATTTGAACCATTTACGATTCGCAGATGACATCATTCTATTTTCGGAGAGTGAAAACTACCTAGAGCAGATGTTGCAACAACTTGCAAACGAAAGTGCTAAAGCCGGCTTGCAAATAAATGCGTCCAAAACGAAAATCTTGACCAACTCATCCGGCCCAACTGGTTCGATAGTAGTTTACAATGAAACAGTAGAATATGTCACAGAATATATCTATTTAGGCAGTTAATAACCCCTAGAAATAACATGAAGCAAGAAATAGACAGACGCATTTGTAATACATGGAAAAGATACTGGTCTTTGAGTGAAATCATGAAAAACCCCGAAATACCTATAGGAATAAAAAGAAAAGTCTATAACACGTGTATACTCCCATGTCTAACATATGGATGTCAAACTTGGGCTCTAACAGACCATCTCTCGGAAAAAGTAAAAGTGTGCCAAAACTCCATAGAAAGAAGCGTAATTGGAGTTCGGAGACGAGACAAAGTTACGTTAGAAAACATAAAGAGTCAGACAAAATTCAAAAACGCACACAAGCTCTGTCAAAAGCAAAAGTGGAAATGGACTGGACACATTCTGAGGGAAGAGAAAGAGAAATGGACAAAAACCGTTACGGAATGTTATCCAAGAGACGGGAAACGAAGGAAAGGTAGACAGATTAGAAGGTGGGAGGACGATTTTAAAAGAATAGCAGGACCGGACTGGATGAGAGTAGCCAGAGACCGAATAAGGTGGAAGTCTTTAGAGGAGGCCTTTGTCGAGAGACAAATTACTAGTTAATATAATTTAACTTTTATTTATAAGAAAAAAAAATTAAGTCACTAGTAATAATAAAGGCTATTTTATTTTATTTTTAATTGATACGCCCTGCCTTTAAATACCCAAAAATTCTGAGCGGCACTACAACTGCGCTCTTCACCTTGGGACATAAGATGTCAATTCTCATTTGTAAAGGAATTTCATTAGTTACGGCGCCCTTCAGCCCGAAACACAGTATGCTTACACATTACTGCTTCACGGCATAAATAGGCGCCGTTGTGGTACCCATAATATAGCCGGCATCCTGTGCAAAGGAGCCTCCCACTGGTGAAACTGGCTTGATTCGATTTTTTTTTATAAAGCACAACTTTTTTTGTAGTAATAAGGATTCTATGGTATCATGTTTTTAATCCTCAAATTAAAATAGTCTCATCGTCACATATGAGAATATTTAGTATTGAGATAGTTGTAGATGAAGCTACAACCTGAGAGTTGAACAAAAAATATCAAGATTTATAAATGTTACGTCACTCGAATGGTTGGCTCAATAGAATACCTTTCGCATGGCTCGTGAGAGGTCACGGGTTCGAGTTCATCGTTCATAAATTTAATTTGTGTAATTAATCCCAGAAGGGAGGGTTATTACTTTGAAAATATAACAAAATGATTAGATTTGCAAGAGCGACATCACAAGTCAATTTACTAATATTCAAATATTGGGGTTGAGCAGGTTACCATACATATCAAAGTAGATGAAGCTACAACCTGATAGTTAAACAAGACATCAAGATTTATGAACGTTACTTCACTCGATGAGCGCTTGCACGGAATGTGAGAAGTCGCAGGTTCGAGTCCCTCATCGTTCACATATTTTGTTTATAAATTTAATTTGTATAAGTATTCAGAAACATTTGAAGAGGAGGACAATCAAGCGTTACAGGTCACCTAATATTAAGTGATCACCGCTGGCCATATTATCTTGTAACGTCAGAGAAATCACAGGACCGTTGCCAACCATTAAGAAATATGTACGCGTTTTGCCACTGCACTTATATTATACACTTATATTATTAGACACGATTCTGAAATTGATGCCACTATTCTATTACCGATTATATCTTACTGCTCGCTTATTTAAAAAGTTTTTCTTTTATTTTAATTCGAATAACATTTTATTAAATTTGAAATGAAAACACAAGAAGCTTATTCAAATATCTTCTTTATTCATACATAAGGAATATGTATGGAGGTATGACTATCCATACATAAGAAATATGTATAGAGGTATGAATATCATTCAGATATTATCTTCTTCATTCATACATACATACATAAGGAATATGTATGGAGGTATGACTATCCATACATAAGAAAATAACGCATTTATACTCATAGATCTTTGTAAAAATCGTGTTTGAACCACAATATTATGCTTGCATTCTCCATTTTTCGTGGCGATCTTTAAAAAAGACAAAAATAGTCAACTTTATTCTCATCAGATATTCTGTTTGGTCACTATTAATAGTCATCTTGTTTTCAATTTGGCTGAGTCATCGTTTGAAATGTTTGCACGCCAACGCGTGAGTCCGGCTTGTGTTGCTTTTATAGAACATTTTCTATAAGATAAATGACTTCACTGCAGTTAGTATGTGTTACTTTACGATAGATTTTATAAATAAGTCAATTTTAACAAATGTAAATACCTCAAAATCATGTTGTTATATTAGTGTGAAAAGATAATGAAACTAATAAGCGAAAGAAATTCCTACCGCTGAATTCCACTTTTGCACGACACGCCACGAGTTAGGATATCAACCACAACATCTGGATGTGTGGCGGTCCTCCACAGTGCGGTTTTCAAGGAGCTTTCTTTCACGTACTACAAAGCTGTGGAATGAGCTTCCTTATGTGGTGTTTCTGGGACGATACGACATGGGGGTACCTGCAAAAAAGCGGGTACACCTTCTTTAAAGGCTGGCAACGCTCCTTTGATTCCTCTGGTGTTGCAAGAGAATGTGGGCAGCGGTGATCACTTAACACCAAATGACCCGACGCTCGTTTGTTCTCCTTTTCCATAAAAATAAAATAAAAAATAAATGAAAGAAAAAAAAATGAAAGAAAAACAAATTCAATGACAAAGATATTTATAATAGTAGTTTGTGTTGTATGTAGTAGTGAGCCTGAAAAAAAATACCTGACGTTAGCGATTTGTAAAAGGCAAAAACTGTTGAAAAAATGCGGGAAGTTAATGAAATGGTTGAATGAAATGAATTATACACAAACGTTTTGACTTACTTGTGTTAAGGTTATTTCACATTTCAATACTATATATATTCAAGTACCAACATTCAGTTATGACACTATTAATAGAATAATGTGTAACCTGTTAAAATTATATTGATTTTGTTATTATATTAAGTATATTGTTAATAATTGTGATATTATATAATCACATGCAAAATCTTAGTGATGTCACCTTAGAAGTTGGTAGCTACGTATTATTAAGATTGGTAGTAGGATAACAGTTACGAATTGCTCTCAGCTATTGGGTACTTCTTGTTGTGGCTGTCGAAAGTGTCGGACGTGCTGGATGCTGGTCACTTGACTGCCCTATTGTTATAAATCATTTAGTGTTACTTATTTATTTACATTACATTTACATTAATTTACTTGTATATAGTTGTTATTATAGTGAACTAATTGAATATATATTTTATTCAAGTGGTTCGTAAAAGTGTTTTATTATACTTGTGTTAATAACAAAAGAAATCACAAAACCTTAAGAAGGTTACGAGTACAGTGATGATACGTACTGCCTAACTTTAAGCTTTTTATTACCAACATTAGGAGATGATAGATGATCTTGACGATTCGATAGACCAGTTACCCTGAACAGCGTTCATTCACGAGTATCACTAATGGGCTTACACGACTTCCTTCACTATATTTTAACGTTATAGTGGGAATAAAATGACATGCCCCACGATGCCGTTGGAAACTCAACAAATTTACAAAAATAAATTAACATATATTTTTTTTTATGAAAATCTGGGACGAGACGAGCAGGACGTGTAGCTGATGGTAATTGATACACTCTGCTCATGAAAAACACAAAAATTCTGAGTGGCACTACAATGCACTCGTCACCTTCAGACATAAGATGTCAAGTCTCATTTGCCCAGTAATTTCACTAGCTACGGCGCCCTTCAGAGCGAAACACAGTTATGCTTTACGGCATAAATTGGCACCATTGTGGTACCCACAATCTAGCCGGCATCCGGTACAAAGGAGTCTCCCACTGATAAATGCAATTATGTGCAATTCTAGAAATATTTTTACTCGTTAGTTAATACAGCATTTGAAACTATTCAGGCAGTAAACCGTTTCTGGTAAAACACTGAACTTGGTCTTTCATTGTTCACATTCTTGATCATTGCATAATATGCTGTGTTAGACCTCACGTAAAACAAATTTATCTTCAAATGCATTTACTGTCGTCTTTCTCCTACCCTCAGTTTGTTGAGACCCAATGAAGCGAGTTTCTCACACAACAATGTTTTAAATTAAATGTCTCTTGAGTCTCGACTGAAAATTGTTGTGATAAATGTGTCCGTATTTTCTTAAACAATACTAATTATGTATCAAATCAAATCAAAATCAAGTTATTGAAAGTCACATTATAAAATTTTGGTACAATGTTTGTACCAAATTACAATTCCAGGGCGCTACTAATATTATAAATGTGAATGTAAGTTTATTTGTTACGCTTTCACGCCTAAACAACTGATCCGATTTAGATCAAATTTAGTACAGAGATAGACAAGAGCTTGGGAAAGAACATAGGCATATACATAGGACAATAAACATATGGGATGGCAATTTGTATGAAAGTTCGTCATTATCGAAGATAACACCATGGAGCTTTGTATTTACGAACGTTCCCAATATACTATCTACAGATAGAGGTAAATTACTACCTTCTACGGTCAGTAATTAGCTGTCAATAATCTGAAGCTGTCCCAATATACCCGATAAGTCATTCTTATCCCCTTACGGCCATTTTTAATAACCTATCTATGCTTAGTTTCACGTACTGGAGGTTGACAAATATATCCTTTTAAGCTTACTTTCATTTCAATAACCTATCGACATAAAACATTGGACTATAACTATACTCAACATAAATATCGATATATAAGATCTTGTCACTAAACGGTGACAGCAATGTATCCGTAACTAGAGATACGTTACTGAAAACGGCCCTAAGTCCGCGACAGTGTAATCTTTGATTATTTCCTCTTTCAAGAAAGTTATATAGAAATTACCGCTCATTTTATGAAACAATATTTATGCAAGGAATTAAGATCAACAATTTGTTATTTTTTCCAGTAACCCTCACTTCTTGGATAAATCTAAAAAACCAAATTTATGAACGATGCGGGTTTCGACCTTCCGCGCCATCTTTGCGATGATAAATCTTGTATTTCTTGTTCAACTCTGTAGCCACAACCTGAGAGTTGAAAAAGACATACAAGATTTATCAATGATACGTCACTTGAACGGTTGGCTCAGTGAAAGAGCGCTCGCAAAAACGCGAGAGGTCGTGTGTTCGAGTCCCGCATCGTTCATAAATATTGTTTTGATATTTAATAAGGATTAAATTTTATTTTATCAACGATAACATAGATTGCTGTATCGGTGAGCCCAGACTTCAGTACGAATTTCATAGAGATTTCAAAATAATAAAACAGATATTATATAAAATTAATACTGTCGCTCAATTGTTGGGACGTGTTTATAACGAGATTACCAAAACAGAGATAATTATCCGTTAAGGCGGCTTTATGTATATAATATTACGTGGATTACACATTCTTTAATAAATAAAAATATAATATTGTATTCTTATCAAATCGAATTGATATAAAAGATGCCAACGTGGTTAGATGTATCGGAAAAAATATAATAGAATGTCTCGCAAACGTTTTCTAAGTTGCGTACCGAAACAATTCCAACTACATTAAGGAATTTCATTATTTTAACGAACCTACGGTGCCTATTTCTGCCGTGAAGCAGTAATGTGTAAACATTATTGTGTTTCGGTCTGAAGGGCGCCGTAGCTACTGAAATTACTGGGCAAATGAGATTTACATCTTATGTCTCAATTGTAGTGCCGCTCAGAATTTTTAGGGCTTTTCAAGAATCATGAGCGGCATTGCATTGTAATGTGTAGGACGTATCAATTACCATTAGGTAAACACCTTGCTCGTCTCCTCATGTATTTTCGTAAAAGGAGTGATACTAAGAGACGGATCTGATTCGCTGATCGCATGATGTGTAATAATAAGATGGATTTTTTTTTAATTGCTTCGCTCCGAAAAATAAAGTCGTCATCGTTAAAATAGACTTAGTCCATAAAAGAAAACTACAAATAATTTCTCAGCATTAATGAAACAAGCAATGTTATGTTTCCATTGTTAATTTATTACGTCATTATTAAAATTTATCATCAACATCTGAAATACCAGCCTATTTTATCTATAGTTGGTTACGATTAATGTATATTTCACGTTTACCATCCAAATTACGTTTTTGTTATTACCAGCTAGTTTACGTTTACGTTAACTGTAACGATGCGCGCTCGCAGCGTTCTGTCAATGCGTATTATTTTACGTGTATTAATAGATTGATTATAATTAGGATGATTTGATTGAAGTTACTCAAAGCTATGGAAACAAGCCATACGACCATGTAAAATAGACCATCTAATAAACACAATAAGGGTCAGACCTTAGTAAGGGAATAGTGTGCCGTACAGCACTTCCGATTTTGGTGTAATCTGAAAAATCTAGTGCACTTATATGACTTTTTCCGCTGATCCGCGCTCTGATAGGCCACAACGTTTTCAACTGTAGTTAGCATCGGAAAAGTGAGAAAAATTGTGACTGAAAATCCTCATTTGAATCTCACGAGTCTCATTCTAAGTAATCACGTGAACGTCCTGAATTTTCTCAAAAACTCTATCGCATAAGAGTCTCTGAGGACATCCCAGAACGAGCCAATTCCGACCCAACATTTATGAAACGCATTGCAAACAATTTGTCAAGAAATCAGTTGAGTCAACTGAACCTAAATCGAAAAAACGACACCGAAAACACTTGGAATTCTCACTGAAAGGTCAAACGGTAAATAAATTATATTATTTGAGCGTAATGTGGCATTTAAGAAAGCATAATCGACGAAAAAGCTGGATTTATGGAAAGAAAATTCTTGGATTCAAGGTTATCATTGTGAACGAATTTTTTTTCTATCTTGTCTTGTTTGATTAATTTAATCACCGCGGCTCATAAGCTTCACCAAAGCGTAACTGATCTTTTAAAGCGTTGGAATCAAAACGCGAAAACACATTGTTAATATTATCGGGAGAGGATTGAACTGTGATGAGAATCAAAGGTTAACCTATACCACCACCGACACTGCAAAATTAATTATCTAGATTATTTATAGATAGACTATGATAGCTGTGAAAATGTCGAAAAAATAGACTTTTGAATTAACCTCTATTTTGACCAATTCACGCGCACTAACACATATAGTGAGTGTAAAGCTTTGTTCAAACTGAGGTGAAGAACGCGCGGGACACGGGACGTTGTAGAGCAATTCGCTCTCCCGCTTAGCCTCTCAAACTGACACGACTTCCCGCGGGTCGTTTTTGGTTCTTCAGTGGAGAAACATCATGCATTGCGTGATCAAACAATCCCGCCGGGCGTCCTGCTCTTGTTTCGCTACAACTTGACCACCGTCCAAACAAGCTAGCTGACACAATCGGCGCGAGCGACTTCCATTCCGCGTCCCGCGCGATGGTAGCCTCAGTTTGAACAGAGTTTAAGACGTAGCTTATCACGCACTACACTAATATTGATGCCCTGTTTTCATCGGTTGTCTAACAGCAAGAGAGAAAACCCAAATGATTTCATAAACAATACTAGACTTTGTAAATTGACTTGTCGACCATTAATAAATTGAACTTAATATTGTTAATACAGCTTTCTTTAATCAAATTATGTCTTTTAATTTAAAAAGTTAAGACTTAGCTTTATCTTTAGATCTAGACACACCACAGAACAATGTCGGTGGATATAAATAAAGCTTAATGTAACAGTTGTATTTTCTTGTCACGTTTGTCCGTCGTTTAAACTTACCCCAGACAAATGGCCTGGAACATAAGCACATTGTCCGTGTAATACAACCAATATATGTATACATTTCACAAAGTATGTTTGAATTGTTTCAAATACAAAGGCTTACGTATATTTATTACGTTATAATAATCAACAATTTATAGACCTAATCAAATTTCATTGGTATTATTCGCGTTAATTTTATGACCAAATGAAACGTAATGTAGAGAATTTAAAACTCTACCTATAAGCAAATCTTGTTAACATGTTTTAAGCTATTGCATAGGTTCTATTGCGGGCCTTGAGCGTGGAGACCGAATCCAGAAATTCCGTAACGCAAATAACCTAACACGTTATTACTAGATCTATATAGATATTTCGCCACGGTCATTACAATTGCCGTGGAACAGCGGTTATCACGTATGCTTTTTCTGCAGAAGGTCCCAGGTTCGAGCCTGGGGTACGTCTTGATTTTTTTAATTTCTTTATATTTTTATATCAAGTTTTTTTATTTTTTATAATTGTGACAAGCATTTTTATTTAGTTACACCTATCCCGTTATCTGTCTGTAATCAAATCTTGCAAGTAAAATATTACTCACTTCCCGTTTGCTTTTTTTGAATTGATTTTATCAAAAAAAAAACTACATAAATAAAATAAATAAATATTTATAATTGCATAAGTTGATAAAAAATGCTATGCAATAGCTTTTCCGCGGCAGTTCCACACGTCTTTTTTTTTCAAATAATTAAGTATCATATTTTGCAAAACTTTAAGTCTAATTAGCCAAAACTGTAACATAGAATTCAATTGAGGATGGAAAGCGGTCACCAGTTAAAATTTAAATATATTTCCAATTCGTTCCTGTTTGGTGTTGAGTGATACAAGCAATATTTTTTTCCAACCATTTTTGTTATTCCTATAGGCGCGTGCGAGGGAAACAATATGTGATATTAAAAATGAAAATTAGTTACAGCGAAACAAAAGACAGACATACCTGCGGTTCTGAGAAAGAGATGGTCTGCAGCTGGGGGCCTCGCTAATCCTCCAGGAACTTTCTTGAGGTGCTAAAATGTGTGTCTACTCGGCGTTTGGTGACTGAATGTGATACCGAGTACTTAGATGCGATGCGATTATTCCGTTAACCACAAATTGGCATTAGATTAGCCAATCAGATACCAATGCGTCTGTTGTCTATACGTATATCTCTATTTCTACAGGAACTATCTGCTCTATAGTTTGCCATTACAAAAAATTAAAACAATAAGAGAATAGACTATTGCGGTGCAACCATTATGTTTATATTATATTCAAAATTATTGGGATGACCCTAAGCGGTGTATTGGAACAGGGTTGGAAATATATCGTTTTATGGCCGTTTTCAATAACGTGGCTCTAGTTACGGATATATTGGTACCACCGTTTAATGAAAAGATCTTATCTATCCATAGTTATGTCCAATATAGTTATAGTCCAATGCTTTCTGTCGATAGGTTTCTAGAAATGTAAGTAAGCGTAAAATGATAGATTTGTCTACCTCTAGTAAGTTAAACTAAGAATAGATAGGTTATTGAAACGGCCGTAAATCTGTGTGTCGTCAGTAAATGTCACGCACTCGCCAAATTTCACACTTACTTTAGTTATATTAGAAAATAATATAATTATTATTGTTGTTCGAAGGTATATTAACAAAACCGTGATAATATTACAATTTCATTAATGATGTCTCAAATTGACGAGCCCAATTGTGATGCCACAAATAATTTTGGGTACAATCAAGGATCTTCAGCGGCACTGCACTGTAGTGGGCACGACGAATCACTTAGCTTTACGTGAATGTTTTGTTAATCTGGTCACATTTTTTCAGAAAACAGATACCGTAAGTAATATACAAAATATGTGTCCGCCATAAGTGTTCTAAGTTAAATATTGTGTTGTTATTTCATGGTCACAGGTTGCATTCAAACTCGTTCAAGTAACAATGAATCTCATTGTTTCACTACCAGCTCTGTTATTCTATTGTTGTGCAAAACTTTCACGAGATTTCAAAATTTCAGTGCTTTATTTCTGTTTATTAATGAGCTTTATTATTTTTGGTTAAGGCCAGAAGGGAGTTAATACTTAGTAATATTAATTAATTAATATTATTATTATTTATTTCACGGTATGAAGACAACATTTCTTCATTCTGTTTAATCTTTTAGTTTCAAGCATATAATAATTTATATAATTATAGAAAGCAGATTTGGTCATAAGCACTTTTTCAATATACCACTGAAATATTATATGTAAGTCAGTAACCAGTCGGTTCATAGAGCAGGTATTCCCTTTTAGTCCAAATTGCCTTTTGTGCAAAGGGCTAAACCTATAAGTTATTTTGAAACCGTTTTTGCTATCCCAATATTACCTACTGCTACATTTTCCCAGTAAATTTAAGAAGGCCTAGTATTCTCCCTTGACCTAAAACCTATCAAGGACCTTGAGACCTCATCATAATATTAACCCTAAAATACGCTCATCTTACATTGAACAAAATCTTAAAATCAAATCTAAACGTTACTTTAAAAGAAAAAAAGAACTTAAAGCAGGCTTATTATTAAATAGGCTTAAACTGACCGCTTTTGTATCGTCATTATAAATAATATATAATATAATATTGACACACTCTTACACAAATTATCTTTCCCCAAACTAGGTATAGCTTAGCTTATGTGTACAAGACAACGATATATGTAATACAATATACTTACTTTAACATACTAAATACATATAAACATCCATGACTCGGAAACAAAGATATTCATCATATAAATGTTTGCATCTACCGGGGGAACCCGGGACCTCCAGCTTTGTAGTCAGGGTCACTAACCATTCGACTATATGGGTCGTCTATTTATTAAAATATTAAATAGAATTCTGCTTTTTTATAGACGAGGAGGACAAGGAGCGTCCCTGAAGTTAAGTGATCACCGCCGCCCACACTTGCACACACAAGAGAGGAATCACAGGAGCATTGACAGCCTTTAAGAAAGGTGTGTTTAAATAGGATGCAACGCAATTATAATTTTTATTGTTTTTTGGTTGTGGCTAATTTATTATAGCCGACGATTCCTTTAGAGTGTAGACATTGTCATCTGTGAGGTTAACATAATGACAGTTGTCTATTTCGCCGCCTAATGACATAACCAAAATTGTCACCGAGCAATATAGTTCTCACTCTATTTTGTTTTTGGACACATCGACGGAAGCATAGACAATATTCGGGAAAGAATGGTGAACGATTGAATTGAACGTTATTTTTATCCGAATAATTTGAAGAGTTCTATTTTATCCCAGCTATGGGTAGTAACTAATGACAACCAAAATTATCTGTATTACACACCCAATGTAAACATGTCAAATTAGCATTCTCTTCGCTCATGCCCTTCGACCTGCCTGTAGAGCTTGAGGTTAAGAATCAGCTGTTTGAAAGGGGACCTGCCTGCTTCTTTCAGATTGTAGTTCATCGCCTGTCAACTTGGGAATATCAATACCACCCCTAATACTTATGTAAAACACAGTAGGCTATAATTTATTTCAGTTTTCTACAAACTCTAAGTCGGGAATTTCACTAATATAAATTGATTGCGCAGGCAGAGCCGGTTCCTTCTACGTTCTAAATGTTCCTCACGTAGAGCTCTATTAAAAGCTTTCTAGAAACCATTTCAAGCAAATATGCAACAAAATCCACACAAACGACAATCAAAAGGTATAAAAACATCTTTGGTTTCGTCAATTTGAGCTTAATATTGCGAACAAACAGTTGTCATATTCAAATTTTCGTTTGCAACGTAAATGAATTAGAGTAGGATAGAAATTCGAAATATCAAACAATGACGTTCGGAACGAAGCTTCGAAACGAATGGAACCGTAGTAGGAAACTCACGAAATTTCGACCGAAACTTCGTTTTTCGTTAAGTAAGAGTAGACCTACAGTTACGAGTTACCGAAGTTATAATAACTCGGACGCTGGCACTTCATTTATTATTTCGTAGGTGTGTTGAACATGCTAGTACCATGGACATGCTTCGATAGTTTACAGCGTAAGTCTAGCGTTAAATTATTACTGTGTTATTACAAAAAAGTTAAACATGTGTTGAACACTTATTTCAAAAAAGTTCTATTACAAATCTGTGTCTTTCAGTTGTTCAGCGTTCAACAATCTTTAGGCTTTGCTTGTATTTAAACACGAGTTTGCCTGTTCTGTTATTCTTGTTCTGGCTCAACCGATCTAAGCAGTGCTTTCAATAGCGTGACTCATAATACTATGAGATATACGAAAGGAAAGGGATCCGAACTAAAAGAAAACAATTAATTGTGAATTTAATTCTATTTACTGCACAGATTGATACTTTCCCGCAGAATTTCAATCATTCGCGCATTAAAGATAGTGTTTACTTTGTAAACATACTGTTTGATGAAAAAAAAGCCCACTGAGTTTGTTGCGCCCATTCTTCTCAGGTCTGAGGCATTCATTTAGGAATGGGTGGTACTTTTTTACTTTCATAATCAAAGTCAAATAAACTTTTTTCAAATAGACTCAAACTAAGTGCTTCTGATTCGTCACTATAAATATTTCTTATATATTACTGAATTTACCATATTACGTTTGTAAGAAAGTTGAGCTCGTGAGAAGAACATAATATAAGAAACTCAACGGCCACTCTTTTCAATCAAATAGAGTAAGTATTTTACAATAGCTGAATATATACATAACAAATTAGTTTGTAAGGTGCTGAGTCTTGTTTAAATAATATTTATGAATAGTAATAAAGATTTAAATGCATAAATACGTATATAAATTATCGTTTAATTAAAATAAATTATTGGATGCATCCACCTTTATAGCTTGAACTCATTGCTTGTGTAAGGATGCTTCGTGAAAATGACGGTCGAATAACTGAAGTCACATCCTATTTTGAATTAAAATATTTCAAATTGAATTTGTTTCAGAGTCAGTCACGATATTAGTACCCTAAACGAGTATGAATTTAATATAATAACGAACGAGTGCTCTGCACGGGTGTAATTTAGAAAAAGCGAGGTGAATAATTTGAAGTAGCTGCCTTTGATTGAAGCTGACTTTCGTTACACAATACGAATTAATGATGTTTGGAGGTTATGGGTAAAAGGGTTACGTATAGCCGCTTGTTTTATTAACCTTTGAAATCTTCTAAAGTATTCATTACAAAAATATACTGAAAAATCCAACTAATTTACTTTTAATGAGTACTATTAAAATAATACGATCGTATTATTTATTTGATAAAGGATTAATACTGCAATTTAAAAAATATTTAAATAATAACTACCAGACAAGCTGGATGGAGAGACTGGTATTTCAGGGCCAGGTGGAAGGCAAGAGAGCTCGCGGTCGATCGCCAACCCGCTGGATAGCCATCACAAAGGCTACTGAGTCCACCATAGTCGAGTGTACTCGCAACGCCTCTAACCGTCAGAAATGGAAGCACATCGCCAGGACATCTAACCTCAGAAATGATATTGAGCCACCGAACACCCCACCATGTACCTCGTCAGCGCAACCACGACCACTCTGACAAGAGTGTCCGAATAAGACGAAGAAAAGATAAACTGGATTGATTTATATCATACAAGTTTATTATCTGTGGGCAGACACACTAAAACCATATTTATCTATAATTAGAAAGTAAGATGTGTCAATTAGTCAATTAAATATTATTGTTATTTTACTGGTTAGTAAAAAGGGTTTGTCCATTTATAATAAATATATAATAATAAAGATATAGCTACCCTAAAGTCAACCGTAAAAGTGAGAATTTAGTTTAATGATTTTCGAAACTACCATTGTCTAGTAAACCATTTTGATCTATATCTGTTCCGTTTTGTTATCGAGTTCCTATTATGGATTGGACTTTCTTCTATTAATGGCATTATTAGTAGCGGCATCGTGGGGCGGGTTTTCTTGCCTATATAAAATATATGCAAAGGAAGCTGGTGCATAACTCATTCTAGTGCTTGGGCGCCGCTTGTGGCCCCTGGTTTGCCACCCTGTCAAATATAAAAAAAAATGAGTTTTTCTTTATGATGTAAATACTTTTTATTCAACTTACATAATTGAATCGAAACTTTGAGTATTTTTGCATCACTTTGTATACATTCTATACTATTCAGTTTTTCAGTGGTGAAAACAGACCAATATCTTTTGACACTGCCTGATAGGCAAAAGTGTCCTTTTTGTTATGTTATTTGATAATTATTTTGTCTAATTTTCGTGGATTTTAATCAACTCATTCCTATTAATTATTATTATAGTAGAATTTATGTAAAAGTTATTTTTAAGAATATGATAAAATACTGTGAATGATATACTCACGTTGCTAACGCTATCCATTTTTATTCATAACCTTCAAATTATGTGAATTAAATTAAACGATAATTTTATAATTAATTTATGCCAAATACAAGAAAGACAATAATATAAATCAAGCTAGCTAGACTAGAAAATGCAAATTACATAATATTTGATGTGATTACTAAACGAATGGCTTGCGAAATTGCTTTCTAAGTAAGACTATTTCGATGGCAGACAATTTGGCACAGTATTTGTATTCTCAAGAAAAATGTTGTGCCTCGTAAATCCGATAGGAACATCATTCGAGGTCTGTCGTCACCGCTTTCGTTTTGGCTTCAGCCAAACGCTTATAAAATACCTAGTCTGTATCATTAGTCCTGTAACTATTGATTATTAGAATTAACCTCTATTTTGAGCAATTCACGCGGACTAACCGAAATAGCGAGTGTAAAGCTCTGTTCAAACTAAGGCGAATAACGCGCGGGACGCGGGACGCTTTTTACAGCAATTCGCTCGCACGTGTCATTTTTCGTTCTTCAGTAGAAAACATCATGCATCGCGAGATCAAACAATCCCGCCGGGCGTCCCGCTCTTGTTTCGCTATATCTTGAGCAACTACTCGCCTCAATTTGAACACGTCCATACAAGTGAGCTGACACAATAGGCGCGAGCGACTTCCATCCTGCGTCCCGCGCGATAGTAGCCTCAGTTTGAACAGAGTTGAAGACGTAGCTTGTCACGCACTACACTAATATTGATACCCTGTTTTCATCGGTTGTCCAACAGCAAGAGATTCTATCTAGACGTATTAATTATTTAAGCTAATGAATAAAACACAAATGATTTCATAAGCAATACTAGACTTTGTAAATTGACTTGTCGACAATTAAAAAATTGAACTTAATATTGTTAATATAGCTTTCTTTAATCAAGCATTAACTTAATTTAATAAAATTATGTCTTTTAATTAAAAAAGTTAAGAGTTACTTTATCTTTAGATCTAGAAACAATACAAAACAATGTCAGTGGATATAAATAAAGCTTACTGTAGCAATTGTATTTTCTTGTCACGTTTTTCCGTCGTTTAAACTTACCCCGGACAAATGGCCTGGAACATAAGCACATTGTCCGTGTAATACAACCAATATATACATTTCACAGAGTATATTTGAATTGTTTCAAATAGAAAGGCTTACGAATATTTATAACGTTATGATAATCAACAATTTACAGACCTAATCAAATTTCATTGGTATTATTTGTGTTAATTTTATGACGAAATGAAACGTAATGTAGAGAATTTAAAACACTACTTATGATCAAATGTTGTTAACATTTTTTTCAAATAATTAATCATCATATTTTGCAAAACTTTAAGTCTAATTAGCCAAAACTGTAACATAGAATTCAATTGAGGATGGAAAGCAGTTACCAGTTAAAATTTAAATATTTTTCCAATACGTTCCTGTTTGGTGTTGAGTGATACAAGCAATATTTTCTTCCAAACATTTTTGTTATTCTTATGGGCGCGTGCGAAGAAAAACAATATGTGAAATTAAAAATGAAAATTAGTTATAGCGAAACAAAAGACAGACATACCTGCGGTTTTGAGAAAGAGATGGTCTGCAGCTGGTGGCTCCCGCTTATCCTCTAGGAACTTTCTTGAGGTGCTAAAATGTGTGTCTACTCGGCGTTTGGTGACTGAATGTGTTACCGAGAACTTAGATGCGATGCGATTATTCCGTTAACCACAAATTGGCATTAGATTAGCCAATCACATACCAATGCGTCTGTTGTCTATACGTATATCTCTATTTCTACAGGAACTATCTGCTCTACAGTTTGCCATAACAAAAAATTAAAACAAAGAGAATAGACAATTGCGGTGCAACCATTATGTTTATATTATATTCAAAATTATTGGGATGACCCTGAACGGTGTATCGGAACAGGGTTGGAAATATGTCGTTTTACGGCCGTTTTCAATAACGTATCTTTAGTTACGGATATATTGCTATTACCGTTTAATGACAAGATCTCATCTATCCATAGTAATTATGTCCAATATAGTTATAGTCCAATGCTTTACGTCGATAGGTGTGTAGAAATGTAAGTAAGCCAAAAATGATAGATTTGTCTACCTCTAGTAAATTAAACTAAGGAAAGATAGGTTATTGAAACGGCCGTAAATCTGTGTGTCGTCAGTAAATGTCACGCACTCGCCAAATTTCACACTTACTTTAGTTATATTAGAAAATAATATAATTATTATTGTTGTCCGAAGGTATATTAACAAAGCCTTGATAATATTACAATTTCGTTAATGATGTCTCAAATTGACGAGCCAAATTGTGATGCAACAAATAATTTTGGGTTCAATCAAGGATCTTCAGCGGCACTGCACTGTAGTGGGCACGACGAATCACTTAGCTTTAGGTGAATGTCTTGTTCACCTGGTCACATTTTCTCAGAAAACAGTTACCGTAAGTAATATACAAAACATGTGTCCTCCATAAGTTTTCTAAATTAAATATTGTGTTGTTATTTCATTTACACAGGCTGCATTTAAACTCGTTCAAGTAACAATGAATCTCTTTGTTTCACTATCAGCTCTGTTATTCTATTGTTGTGCAAAACTTTCACGAGATTTCAACATTTCAGTTCATAAGCATAGCTTTATTACTGTTTATTAATGAGCTTTATTATTTTTGGTTAAGGACAGAAGGGAGTTAATACTTAGTAAAGGGGATTTATATAAAATTTTAACACATATTATTATTATTTATTTCACGGTAAGATGACAAAATTTCTCCATTCCGTTAAATCTTTTAGTTTCAAGCATATAATAATTTATATAATTATAGAAAGCAGATTTGGTCATAAGCACTTTTTCAATATACCACTGAAATATTATATGTAAGTCAGTAACCAGTCGGTACATAGAGCAGGTATTCCCTTTTAGTCCAAATTGCCTTTTGTGCAAAGGGCTATAACTATAAGTTATTTTGTAACCGTTTTTGCTATCCCAATATTACTGCCACATTTTCCAAGTAAATTTAAGAATGCCTAGTATTCTTCCTTGACCTAAAACGTATCAAGGACCTTGAGTCCTCATCATAATTTTAACCCTAAAATATGCTCATCTTAAATTGAACAAAATCTTAAAATCAAATCTAAACGTTACTTTAAAAGAAAAAAGTGTGTGTGTCAGCGCCGACGCACGACTGGAGTTTACTCCTCAAGAACGATTGTCTTTGAACAGATACTAAACAAAATCAAGTCCAATGGAGTCGGTTACAAACAGACCAGGGGCGTGTATTGGTTTTCCAGCACGGTAGGCATGAAGATCAAACTAGTTGTAGTTGGGCTTAGTTTGACAGCACTAGGTTTTGAGGTCAAAATATTGAAGTTGTTTGTGTTACGTGTATAGTTTCGGGACCATTAATTGGTCAAACTAATATTTAAGTTCTTATCACTCTAGGTAGGTACAAGTACCTACCTAATAATATGAAATTATGTAGTTAAAAATTTAGGTATTGCAAAGCACAATTTTAATTTAACTATTTATTCATCGTATATTTTCTACAAAATAATTTTATATTCACATGATTTAAATTAAACTCTTCAAAACTGACATAGAGTCCGCTTTTTTATTAGCTTCAGAATATGTTAATTAGTTTTCTTATTGTAGCTCCATAACCATAATAGGTAAGCGTAGTTTTATTTAATGATTTTGTTAATAAAATTAACTTTGATAGATATTTTCATTTTTACCGCCCTCTAGCGGTAAAGACACAAATTGCAATCACTGTGTAGATTTTCCATGCATTTATGATGTTGCATAAATTTAACATTGATTTCACGATCATTAATAATATAATGACGTGATATTGTATTGTGTACTTTCATATTTCTTAAATCACCAGTAGAGGCAGTAGATGTCTCTCATCCATGATCCAATGTGAAATCTAATTATTGTAATAATATATATTTGAAACATTTGTTCAAAAACAACTTTAATCTCAATCCGTATAATTTTGAAACTTATAAACTCAAAATACAAATTACACAGTAGAATCGATCTGCTTATCATTCAAAACTAATATATTTTTCTACATATTGCAAGCAGGTCTATTATTTAGTAGGAAATAATGAAATTAATTCGTTTTATCAAAATTTTCACCATCACAGATATCTCAAGTAATATTAATTTGTATCTGCCTACGAGATACATCAGAAGCTTATAAAAGCGTATTAATTAAAGAAGATCGACATCATATGTAAGGGTAAATAAACGCATTAATGAAAATTCTTAAAGAATATATATAATTTTATTTTATTTACATTTTTTACGACTATTTGATATATATCAAATATTTTACATTACAAGTAGATCTTACATGATTACATCATTTTTTTTTGTGGAATAGGAGGACAAACTAGCGTACTAGCGCAACACCAGAGGAATCACAATAGCGTTGCCGGCCTTTAAGGTAGGTGTACGCGCTTTTTTTGAAGGTGCCCATGTCGTATCGTCCCGGAAACACCGCACAAGGAAGCTCATTCCACAGCTTTGTAGTACGTGGAAGAAAGCTCCTTGTAAACCGCACTGTGGAGGACATCCAGATGGTGAGGATGATATCCTAACTTGTGGCGTGTCGTGCGAAGGTGGATTCCGTGACAAGGCTAAGCAGCTCTTCGGAACACTCCCCGTAGAAGACACACAATGAAGCGACGTCTCTACACAACGCCAAGAGATCCAGCCATTCACAGAGCACTGGGTCCCCGACAATTCCAGCTGCTCTGCGTTGCACGCAGTAAAATAGATCGAGCTGATACTGGGGTGCGCCAGACCAGAGATGACAGCAATACTCCATGAGCGGCCGGACCTGCGCTTTGTAGAGCGCTAGAATGTGGGCCGGCCTGAAGTATTGCCGTGCTCTTTTAATGACCCCCAGCTTCTTGGAAGCCAATTTGGCTTTGTCCTCCAGATGGCCACGGAATTGGCAATCGCTCGAGATTTCGAGACCCAGTATTCCGATACTAGGCGAGACTTTAAGGGAAGTGTTGTCGAAGAGCGGTGATGCAATGTATGTTGGAGGTGTCCAACATATCATTGATATGCAGAAGAAATAGCGTGGGAGATAGCACACAGCCTTGTGGCACTCCAGCGTTCACGGGCTTGGGATTCGAGCAATAACCGTCGACAACGACCTGTATGCTGCGCCCAGTGAGGAAGCTGGAGGTCCACTTGCATAAGCTCTCGGGATGTCCAAATGATGGAAGAAGATGGAAGATCCAGGCCAATTGCCAGGCCTTACCCCTTGCTTTCAATAGCCGCCGCCCATCTATGTGTTAGGTATACCAGAAGATCGCCAGTCGACCGACCATGTCGAAAGCCGTACTGCCGGTCGTTGATCAACTGGTAACCCTCAAGGCTGGCGGTTAATTATGCTCTCCATGATCTTGGAGAGCAGGGAGGTAATAGCAATAGGCCTGTAGTTTGCCGGATCCGAACTATCTACTTTTTTTGGATCGGATGGACAAGGGCTGACTTCCATGAGTCAGGGACTACGCCTATTGAACAAGAGTGCCGGAATAAACACGTTAGCACCGGCGTCAACTCAGGGGCACACGTTCTAAGCACGATTGGAGAAATGCCATCCGGCCCACTCGACTTCCTGACGTCCAACGAAAACAGATCTCGCCGAACAGTTTTCGTGTCGGCAGAACAGTGTCGGCGGGTTTTTTTCCGATGTCGTCAAGAGTCGAGTTGGAGGCAAAAAGAGTGCACAGTAGATCGGCTTTCTCTTTTGCCGTATGGGCCATGGAATGACACATTCCTCATGTGCAACGGCGGCATGGACGGCTGGTTGAAGTTACCAAGAGCAGCTTTCGACAACGACCAGAACTTGCTTGTTCCGGTCGGGTAACTGGAAAGCTGCTCGCCAATTTTGACCACGTGCTTCGATTTCGCACGGGCGATTTTCCGCTTAAGAAATCTGGAGGCACGCTTATATTTCCTCTTCAGAACTTTGCAGTTTGGATCCTTTGAGCCCAGCGCCGCAACCCAAGTTCGATACGCCTATTTTTTGCAGTCAGATGCTGCTTTAACTGACGCATCGAACCAGGGCTGTGATCTGCCTACAGAGCTTCGTATAAAAATATCCATGCCCTGCAGTATCACATCGGCTACTGCAACGGCGCAGGCACTAGTATCATCCGAAGGGAAACTTATAATGTATCAATCCAACGTAGTTTTACATATTGCAAAATAATTTCTGGAAGAAGGAAATAGAAATTTTCTTAAATAATGGACATGGCTAGTAGGAACAACACGCCCATTACAGCGTTCAGGGGGTCTGCTCTCTTTCTCCGAAACGAAACTTCTTAAACGTACGAAATTTAAATGAAGTATCGATAGTGACCCTACTCTTTTTGTTTTTGGACACATCGACGAAGACCGGAACCATAGACAATATTCGGGAACGAATGGTGAACGATTGAATTGAACGTTATTTTTAACCGAATAATTTAAAGAGTTCTATTTCATCCCAGCTAAGGGTAGTAACTAATGAAAATCAAAATTATCTGTATTACACACGCAATGTATACATGTCAAATTAGCGTTCTCTTCGCTTATGCCCTTCGACCTGCCTGTAGAGCTTGAGGTTAAGAAGCAGCTGATTGAAATTGAAAGGGGACCTGCCTGCTTCTTTCAGAATGTAGTTCATCGCCTGTCAACTTGGGAATATCAATACCACCCCTAATACTTGTCTAAATCACAGCAGGCCTCAATTTATACAGTTTCCTACACACTTTAAGTCGGGAATTTCACAACTATAAATTTATTGCGCAGGCAGAGCCGGTTCCTTCTATGTTCTAAATGTTCTTCACGTAGAGGTCTATTAAAAGCTTTCTTGGAAACATTTCAAGCAAATTTGCAACAAAATATACACAAACAAAAATCAAAAGGTATAACATCTTTGGTTTCGTCAATTTGAGCTTAATATTGCGAACAAACAGCTATCATATTCAAATTTTCGTTAGGAACGTATATGAGTTAGAGTAGGATAGAAATTCGAAATATCAAACAATAACGTTCGGAACGAAGCTTCGAAACGAATGGAACCGTAGTAGGAAACTCACGAAATTTCGATCGAAACTTCGTTTTTCGTTAAATAAGAGTAGACCTACAGTAACCAGTTACCGAAGTTAAAATAACTCGGACGCTGGCACTTGATTAATTATTTCGTAGGTGTGTTGAACATGTTAGTACCATGGACATGCTTCGATAGCTTACAGCGTAAGTCTAGTGTTAAATAATTACTATGTTAGTACAAAAAAATAATTTAAACATGGCTTAGACTCGTGTTTTGTTAGACAGTGGCGTAACTATAACAACGTCAGTGACCTAACAATAACGACGTCTGGAGTTTATCTTTTTCAATTACAAAACAGTGTTTAGCCTGTGTTTAACTAAAACGTCGTTAAGCACAAGGTAAACTGAAGTGCACAGAAACAAAGGAACGGAACGCAATTATTGACAGCTGTTATCTATCTGTCATCAAATAAACTAACGGCCGTTTTCAATAACCTATCTATCCCTAGTTTAACTTACCAGAGGTAGACAAAGCTATCCTTTTACGCTTACTCACATTTCAATAACCTATCGGCATTTAGCATTGGACTATAGCTATATTGTACATAGCTATGGATAGATAAGATCTTGTCATTAAACGGCGACAGCAATGTATCCGTAACTAACTATCCGTAAGAGATAAGTTATTGAAAAAACGTATTTCTAATTACGGATGTATTGCTATCACCGTTTAATGACAAGATCTTATCTATCAATATTTATGTCCAATATAGTTATATTATTAGTTATAGTCCAATGCTATCTGTAGATAGGTTATTGAAATGTAAGAAAACGTAAAAGGATAGATTTGACAACCTCTAGTAAGTTAATCTAAGGACAGATAGATGACAGCTGACAAAAATTGCGTTCCGTTCCTTTACTTGTTCCTGTAAACTTCAGATTATGTTGTGTTTAACGAAGTTTTAGTTTAGCTCAATACATTTTGTAATTGAAAAAGATAAACTCCATTTTAGACGTCGTAATAGTTAGGTCACTGTTTAACAAAACACGTGTCTAAGCCATGTTTAAATTACTTTTTTGTTATAAAACCGTTGTTCCAAGGAGCTTGCACAATACATGAGTGGCCACGCTGAAATCAGTTTAGCGGATTATGATTTTAGCGTGGATTAACAAACAAATAATCAAAAACTCTAAATAAAATTGATTGACCTCGTTTTCATATATCGTGTATAAATTACCTTTTGGAAAAAATACATTATATTTTATAGACAAGACACATATAATTTTGTAGTGTGTTTAGAAAGATACTACCCACAAAAATAGTAAATATAAAGTAACTACAAACTAGAGTGCGATTCAGAACAAATATATTGATCAGTTACATAAAACAAGGACATTGAATAACTTTATTTCATCGAATCGTGCATTTATTCGAGGCCATTTGATCCCTGTTTTATTTGACTCAAGACCTTCATCTAATGGCACGTGGGACAAAATCCTTTTTAGTTCCACGTTTATTAAACAAATTTCTTTTTATTTATTTCATGAGAATGATAATAAACTCACGAGTGGTTGGCACAACTGGCACAACTGGGAATATTAAAATGTCTCACTCCCGACAAAATGTTGAGAGAAATATGTCGCGATATTGGTCTTTATGAAATACAATATTATCAGTTTTATGCTTAATGAATATACACAATATGTAACAAAGTGTATGTAACAGTACATTTATAACTACCGCGTTTATCACAGGGAGTGTTCCGAAGACCGAATACGACCTTCGCACGACACGCCACAAGTTAGGATATCATTTCCACCATCTGGATAAGTCCTCCACGGTACGGTTTTCAAGGAGCTTTCTTCCACGTACCACAAAGCTGTGGAATGACCTTCCTTCTGCGGTGTGTCCGGGACGATACGACATGCGTACCTTCAAAAAAGCACGTTAACCTTCCTTAAAGGCTCCTGTGATTCCTCTAGTGTTACAGGATATTGTGGGCGGCGGTGATCACTTAACACCAGGTGACCTGTACGCTCGAAGTTTTAAGTTAATTAAACTTTAGCACCAGCATATTATGTACTTTTAATTTCTTTATCATCAACGCAATATAAGAGTAAGAGCAAATGTTGATATACATAAACATACCTTCGAAGATGGCATATATTGAGCGACTTTCAGTTCCGTGGTCACTTGGAAGAGAAGGCCAAACTGGCCTCTAAAAAGCTTAGTTTACTCAGTAAGGCGAGACAGTACTTCACTAAAAGCCACCGCCTGCAACTTTATAAGGCGCAAATTCAGCCTCACATGGAGTACTGTTCTCACCTCTGGGCGAGTCCTCCCCAGTACCAGCTTCTTCCATTTGACCGCATATAACGAAGAGCGGATTCTTTAGCATTGCGTAGAGATGTGGGTTCTCTCTGCATTAACTACCGCATTTATCACGGGGAGTGCTCAGAGGAGCTGTTCGGGTTGATGCCAGAGGCCGAATTCCACCACCGGATATTACGTGCAAAGTACCATCCGCATCACGTAGACGTCTGGCATTCCACAACTGCGGGTTTTGTTCGAAATTTCTTGCCTCGCACAGCCACTTATTGGAATCAACCGGTAGTTACAATCATTTATATGATGAATACTAATATTTTTTTCCGAGTCATAGATGTTTATATGGATTTATGTATGTTTAAGTAAGTATATTGTATTAAATATATCGTTGTCGTGCACTTTGATATCTATGCCTAGTTTGGGGCAAGATAATTAATGTAAGAGTGTGTCAGTAGTACTATATAAAAATAGCTGATCATATACACGACCACATACTACGTGCATAACTTGAACAAAATTACTGAAAACTTTATATATATTTTGTATTTTTACTGCAATATAGTAACGGTAGATGTGTGAAGGCAATCCCTTTTCAACTATCCAAGCTATTCAATCCAACTAAAGCTCTATTAAGTAAGATGACTTTTAACTCGGAGCCATCCATGCTCTTAAAAGCTTACAAGCTGAGAATTTACCAACATACGTTAAATTTTCTTGAGCAAAGTCAATGTAATGAAATATATTTTATGTAAAATTTCCGGCTCCTTGAAAAATTGTAGTAAATTCAATAACTTGTTATTCAAATTAAATTATTTATTACACCTTTGTGTAAATTACCACAAAATGTTTTTTGTCTTTTATGTGATATGATATTAAATCTATTTAGAGTTGAGCGCTTCCGTTTCCGTAACGATTCTGCTATCCAATAATTATTCCATAACTCGAGAAAACATTAAAACAGTCATCTATATGATTTATAACTTCTGAATTGTCACTATAAATATTTCTTATAAATTACTGAATTTACCATATTACGTTTGTAAGAAAGTTGAGCTCGTGAGAAGAACATAATATAATAAACTCAACGGCCACTCTTTTCAATCAAAAGAGTAAGTATTTTACAATAGCTGAGTATATACATAACAAAGTAGTTTGTAAGGTGCTGAGTCTTGTTTAAATAATATTAATTATTTCATGAATAGTAATAAAGAATTAAATGCATAAATATGTATATAAATTATCGTATATTGGATGCATCCACCTTTAGAGCTTCACCTCATTTCTTGTGTTAGGATGCTTCGTGAAAATGACGGTCGAATAAGTGAAGTCACATCCTATTTTGAATTAAAATATTTGAAATTGAATTTGTTTCAGAGTCAGTCACGATATTAGTACCCTTAACGAGAATGAATTTATTATAATTACGAACGAGTGCTCTGCACGGGTGTAATTTAGAAAAAGCGAGGTGAATAATTTGAATTTGAGTTGAAAAAACCCACTAATTTACTTTTAATGAGTACTATTAAAAGAATACGATCATATTAGTTATTTGATAAAGGATTAATACTGCAATATTAATAAATATTTAAACAGTAACTACCAGATAAACTGAATTAATTTATGTAATACAAGTTTATTATCTGTTCACATTAAAACCATGTTTGTTTATAATTAGAAAGTAATATGTGTAAAAAAAAATATTATTATTATTTACTGGTAAGTAAAAAGAGTTTGCCCATTGATAATAAATATATTAATAAATAATAATAAAGAAATAATAAAGCTACCCTAAAGTCAACCGTAAAAGTGAGAATTTAGTTTAATGATTTTTGAAACTACAATTCTCTAGTCAACCAATTTTACATAATTCTGTTCCGTTTTGTTATCCAGTTCGTATTATGGGTTTGTGATTCTCGTTTAAATGTCATTATTCGTAGCGACAACGTAGGGCGGGTTTTCTTGTCTAAAATATATGCCAAGGTAAGGCAATGTAAATACTTTTTTTTTCAACCACAACAATAGAATCGAAACGTTGAATATTTTTTTCACCATCTTGTATATATTGTATGAATATAATATAATAATGCTGAAGGTTAATGAAATATTTAAAATAAGGGCAATTTCTTGCCACTGTTTTTAACTTAAGTGCCATTTATGATCTAAGCGAATAAATTATTTCTTGTTTGTTGTGCATTTCTTAACCTTTACTTTAAAATTGAAGTTTTAGCCTTTAGTTTCTTAAGGTTGACATAGCTAGTGAAATTACTGGGCAAATGAGACTTAACATCTTATGTCTCAAGGTGACGAGCGCAGTTGTAGTAACGCTCAGAATTTTTGGGATTTTTCAAGAATCCTGAGCGGAACTGCATTGTCATGGGCAGGGCGTATCAATTACCATCAGCTGAACGTCCTGCTCGTCTCGTCACTTATTTTCATAAAAAAAGGTTTATCCAGAAAACCCTATCAAAATCCGTTGCAGGATTTAGAAGGAGGACTGAATTTAAACGACATATTGATAATTAATGCAAGGAGCAGAAAAACAATAATATACAATATAGCTACATAGCAAGACTAGATCATGTACATTTACATAATATTTGATGTGATTGCTAAACGAATAGCTTGCGAAATTGCTTTCTAAGTAAGACTATTTCGATGGCAGACAATTTGGCACAGTATTTGTATTCTCAAGAAAAATAATGTCGAGCCTCGTACATCCGATAGGAACATCATTCGAGGTCTGTCGTCACCGCTTTCGTTTGGGCTTGAGCCAATCGTTTATAAAATACCTAGTCTGTATCGTAAGTTCTGTAACTATTGATTATTAATAATGTCAGCTTGATGTGTTAAAAAGCGCTACCAACTTCATGAACTGTCATTCGATATCCCAACAAATAATTATATTTTATAAGTAATGTTAATATTTAAATACTTTTTAATATAATTATCACTATGATTAGAAATAACTACAATAGCATATAATATTAAGGTCTTTAGTTAACTTGATTCGTGTAACTTAGTTGGCACTACAGCAGTGCCAACTAACAGTTGGTAGCATCATCACGGTAGACGATCGTGCCCTATATAAGTTCAAGTGGAATGCCCCGCGACTGTTGTTGCGTAGTCTTTGCGGCCTCCACGGCCCACGTCTTATGTCGCTGTAAAAGCCTTCAGGGCTAACAGCATACAGGAGGTTTTTAGTCGGAAGGGGTGTCCGTTTGCGTGGACACTCGAGTCCGACATATGGGCCCCGTTTCGGGGCCCAAATACGTAAATATATTATCCTCCTCTCGAAAAAAAAAAACTTCGAGTGGGCATTACTTATTGTGAATTCTAAGTGGTAACGCTGTCCAAATTGTGATTATTAATGGAACCTGTAAAATACAGATATTTCAATTTTATTAAGTGCGTTTAAATTACCAAACCCTTCTACAGTAAGATTATTTTTATATAAGAGGTGGCAAATATATAAGAGTTGGGAAGTGGTGAGGTAACCGCCCATGGAGCTCCACAATACCAGGGGTTAAAAGATACGATGTTGTCCGTCTTATGCGCTAAGCTTGGAGTAAAGTACTAAGTCCCTAAGTCGTATCATTTCTGGAAATAAATACGTGTAGTTATTCCAATTTAATTATATTTATTCTAAATATAAAAAATATCAAATGACTTATTGAAAGTCAAAAACTATCACAAATTCGAATATGTATGCCTCAGACCTGAGAAGAACGGACGCAAGAAATTTACTTTTATTTTCATAAAAAATTCGTTAATATCATGTTATATCCTACGATAAAATTTATTATTTAATAGCCGAAGGGTGGTGGGGTACGCTCCATTCCTAATAAGTGGTATCATTAAGAAAGTCATTAATGTTATAGTAACCTTTACGAAACAAACGTTTTTAACAATTCTTTTGAATTTTGTAATACCTACATTTGTTTTGAACATTTTCTGGGATCTTGTTGTAAAAGCGTTTACGCTGATGTTTACATCACCCCACAAAAGAATTACTATCTTGACTAAGCTTGATAGTAGGCATAATAAGTTTATGCTGGTTCTTGGTAATGACAGTTTCTAGCAAATTCACTTAGGTACCTATGTACATACTTAACAATATCAAGAATATATTGAAAGGCAACAGTTAAATTGTTTTTTTCTAAATTTTTCTCTCAATGATTCTTTAGAGGGCTATTTGCGCTATTTATAATCTTACCTAAGTTATAAACCCTTCTCCAGCGCAATTAGTATCAGAATTAAATTTTCTCAATAGTAATGAATAAATCACACTAAGATAAAATATGTAAACATAATAATATGAAAATATGAACTCTCATTACACATTTTCACAACTGAAACCAATATAAATCTATCTTATAATAAAGAGTTAAATTATAATACAACAAAAGGCCAATAATCTTCGCTAGTTCTATAACACGAGTTACTGTTCCGCAGAATCAATTCCACAAAAAGATAATTTTATTCATAAACTTCCGCTGGTATCGTATTACTTTCTTCTCGATGATTTGATTCACTTATAAAACTTTACGACTAGCTATAAAATATTACAGACTCTAACATATTTTTTTTTATTTACGAATCTTACGTTTTTAAGGTCACAGAGAAAATGGACAATAAGCTGACTGGGCTGTAGGGGTCGTCACAATAATTAATGAAGTTTATCGAATGAGTTCAGTACTTAAAATTTCAAACAAGAACAAAATTATTTGGAAAATTGTAACGGTTTTAACTATACAAGGGCTTTGACGTAAAATTGAACATACTAGGGATTTTGAGACCGCTACATGACTCTGCACTTAGTCGTAGGTCTGGACCTCGTGTTATTAATGTAACATGATTACCCTCTTCGACTTGGGTGTATTATTTATAAATGTGTCCTTTACTTTAGACATTCAGAGTACAATTTCCTGGCAGAATTTAATTACTAAGATGGCTTCTTATCATGTTTATGCGTGTATTCGCCTGTTCAGAGATTTTTAGAATAAACGGGTGGAGGTATTCAGTTGTAAAATTCAGAAAATATATAATATCTAGTTATAAAGATACTCCCGTTGAAATATAAAAAGGATTTTAAGGTCTCACAGTTCAAAGCAGTAAAAAAAGATTCGAAACGTCAACTTAACTTCCAAATAGTATTAATGACAAGAAAAGATTTTGTCCTTCCTAATTTTTCAGTTCAACACTTTCGGTATGTGAGTTAGACTTACACTTTTCTGTTCTTATATAGAACTAGCTGACCCGGCAAACGTTGTTTTGCCAAAATGATTTTTAGATTTAGATCGTTTCTTAGACATTGCAACATTACTTTATTTTTCTAAAATAAAAGACTTTTTCTAAACTAAACGTAGCCTAAGTTACTCCTTATTACATCAGCTACCTGCCAATTAAAGTCCCCTCAAAATCGGTCCAGCCATTTCAGAGATTAGCCGGAACAAACAGGCAGACAGACAGACAAAAATGGTAAAAAAAATATTTTGGTGTATGTACCGTATATTTATTCATATACATGTAGTAAAAAACGGTTATTTCAATATAACAAACGGACACTCCATTTTTATTTATATGTATAGATGTATAGATGAAGGCAAATTTCATACTAAACTAATTTTTACGTAGGTAAGTACAACAAAGACAAAGAGGCAGGGTACCTCTTGTATTAATTATAGCTGACCCGGCAAACGTTGTTTTGCCATATAAAGTATGATTCACGCGATAGTTTTATAAGTAATAGCTGACCCGGCAAACGTTGTTTTGCCATATAAAGTATAGCGGCCCGTTCCGGCTTCGCACGGGCATTAAACATTACATTTAGATTTGTTAATTTTAACACATTCATAATAATAATAATAATATGACACATATTCATCCCTTTTTGCGTCGAGCTCCTAAAAAAGAGTAAATAAAAAAAAAATAAGAATAATTAAATTCAGATATTATTTAATGATTTTTTTGTATTTATGTGTTTTTTTTGTATATTTTTGGGGTTTTTTTTCTTTATTTTTGATATATTTTTTTAATTTTTTGTTTTTTTTTTTTCAATTATTGAGGTCATAACCCTAAAAGAAAATACATTTATTGTGTTAGAGCTTCTCTGTAAACAATATTTGATGTTGTTTTATTTTGTGGCAGCAAAATAAATTGATTTTCAGGGGCTCCGACTCGCGATAGACTAACATACAGTTGACCATGAGTAAAACATTTCTTTCGCAGATCGATCCCTACTAATTCAAAGGTTTGGCCTTGGGACTTGTTAATTGTTAATGCGAAAGATGTTTTTACCGGAAATTGAAGCCGTTTAAATGGGATTGGCAGATCAGTTGGGATCATCGGTATCCTCGGTATATGAGCTAGTTGACCACCTGCTGGGCCAGTGATAATAGTTGCTACTATTAAATTGTCCTTTAACTCCTTAATAAGCAGCCTCGTCCCATTACACATGCTCGGAGGGTTTAAATTTCTTAAAAGCATGATTGGGATTCCGATTTTTAACGTCAATTCATGGGGTGGCAGTCCAGAAGGGTTCAACGAATTTAAAAATTCCTGTGGATAATGGACTGCATCTTCAATATTCGTTACAGTGTCGATCGATTTGTATGTTTTTGTTTGGCCGGGGACTTTTTTAACAATCAGATTGTTTATTTCATTGACAGTATCATTCTTAGGTGATACTATAGCCCGAGAACACAGCCAATGGAAGTCTCTTTCGTGCAAATTCTCGATATCAGGGTATACAGAATCTATTAAATTTTCCAAATTATGGAGTATTTGGCCTAGAGACTCATCCAGAAGAATGTAACAATGACCGCTTAAATTTGGAGTTGGAAAAATTCCTTCCCCAAGTTTTAGCAGTTGCTGTGGGAAATCGCTATCAGTGATTCCATGAAGATGAGCTCTCATATTTGTCCTTAATTTTAATGTTTCAATCGTAGTCCATAAGGGAGACGATTTCAAGCATGCCTTGATGATATCTGCTCGCGTGCCTCTGTTAATAACGGGGAGAGTCTGTCGAAAATCTCCAGCAAATACAAAAGTAATCCCGCCCATGACTGCAGAGGAGTTCCTTAGATCCTGTAAAGTTCTGTTCACGGCCTCTATATGTGCTCTATGGCTCATCGTGCATTCGTCCCACATAATCAATGAGGCGTCTTATAGTAATTTACCAATAGGTCCATTTTTGCGGATGGAACATGTAGATTGTTGTTCAAGATTGACGGATAGTGGAAGTTTAAAAGTAGAATGAGCAGTTTTGCCATCCTTCAAGAGAGTTGCAGCAATTCCTGAGGAAGCAACTGCTATTGCTATCTTCCCTGATTGTCTTATCTTAGCAAGTATCAAATTTGCAAGAAACGTCTTTCCCGTTCCACCAGGTGCATCCAAAAAGAAAACTTTTCTTTTGTCATGAATGCCGCTATCGACTATAGTTTCAAAAGCATGTCTTTGATCTGGGACTAACTTTGGCAGGTTTTCATTGACAAAAGCGGTCAAATTATTTGTATCATACCGATGAGTCTCTGCTGCATTGCTTTCTGTACGAACTGATGATGGTAATCCGAAATCACTTAGGCTTTTGTCATTTCATTGCAACAGTTTATTTTCTATTTGTATCAAACCTTCGCTATAAATGTCCTCTTTGTATGGTAAGGTGATGTCTTGATTTTGCTGTCTGATTCTGTGTCTAATATCTTCACATAAATCGTCTTTGAAAATGTTCCATAATTTTAATGGTTCCGATGGCTGACAAAATAAAAGTATGACCACAAACAATTCTCTCAATTGTAATGGACATTGAGAAAGCCAAGCTTCTCTGAGAGTATTTTCCCAATGGTCATCGTTTTCTAGCAAACCTCTAGCACGGCAAGCAGCTTGATACGTTTCTTTCAGAACTCCGTCAACGGTTTTCAAGTACTGGAATGAAGTTGGACCGCGTACGTGGTGCAGCAACATCCTAAGATAGAAACACTCGGATTGAGAAGGATGGACACCGTAGACTCTACCTAAAGCGGAATCTTTTTTTATGCCTGGATAGCCAACTACATTCTCACCACGCTTCCTTCTGGTGAACTTATTATTGGCCCATGTGTAGTATTGCGGGACTTCGTGGTAAAGAAGTGTTTTTGCGAATTCATCTTCATTACAGAGCTCAAAAAAAGCCAGCAATGTTGTTTTACGTGGATTTTGGGCCACTTGTACAGCCGTTTCTGTGGTAAAATACACCCTTTGGCCATTTTCTAAGTGGACAGCTAACTGCAAAACTGTAGGATGCCGCTCATGGATCGGGAATTCGAATATTCGCCAAGCAGCTTCGGAAGTACTTATGTAACGGCCATTTACGTAGTTTTCCACTTCATCATTTGGGTTTCTGACGCCAAATGTAGCTTGGTCCGATCCTTTATATATGTATTTACAAATGTATTTGATGGCTTGAACTGAGTGACAGTACTCTACATTTATGTGAGCATTAAACGTCCTGCACAAAAGTGGAGAATATGGGACAATCCAACTATTATCTATAGTGAAATTTCTGCCTCTGATATTTAGCGAAGCGCTCAGTCCTCCATTTGCGGCATCACGACGACGATAAACTGGATATCCGTCCTCTCCAGTCTGAGTTTCGTTGACTAAACGTCGTGGGTATTTTTTTGTGCAAATACCGTTTTTCATACATGGTGCTGATAAGTTATGTTCTCCGCATGGTCCGTGCACCATATTTTTTGTTACGATATCGTACAATATCGGATCGTTTTGTTGGTTGGGCAGTTCCGCAACTATGAAGCTATCAATTTCGTCTGGTTGGATTTTTGTTTCTAGCCAAAACAGCAAATGACAGTGTGGTAAACCTCGCTTCTGCCATTCTACACTTGCCATGTAACATTTCACTTTGCCGAATATTTCATTTTTAACGAATAAATTTAAGAATTTCTTCATTTTCAAATGAAACACCCTTGAAATGATGTCATGACGATCGAAAGATCGCTGATCAGGTAGTAGTTCCGCTTTAATTTCAGGCCATTCGGGGTTGCACGTAAATGTGACAAATAAGTCTGGTCTCCCGTAATTTCGGACATAAGTCATCGCGTCTTGGGTTTTTTCATGCAGGTAACGCGGAGAACCTGTAAATGAAGATGGCAAGATTACGCGTTGACCGATATTTGATGGGTCAACATTTCCGTCTTGATTTAAAGCATCTCTGAGATGAATGTATTCTTCAGCCCTTAGTCTCTGTTGGTTACGACATATGTAATTCAATCGTTCCGATATCATTTTTGCCATCATATCGACAATATATTGACTAAATAAGTCCCTGTAATAATTGTGGATTTTGGCCTGGTGGTGGTAAAAGGCTACCAATAAGATGATATACCTGTCCCTCTATTTTAAAAGTTGGCATAAAATTACCCTCTCTTATTTCTTTGGCGCCAAACGAAGTCATTTGAAATAGGCTATTGTACTTACGGATGTTGGTTATGAAATGTCTAGATAGCGAATGATTATTTGTCAAAAGATTTTTTATTGGCTGTGGTGGTTCCTGAATACTGGGGAGACTAACTTTTCCAGAAGCACAGCACATGCCATTAGTTTCATCGACCCATTTTTTGGCTGAACACTTAGGGCAGATCTTATTCATGTCGCCGATTTGGACGGAAGACTGTTGAGCATAATCAATCTTTGGATCGTATCTAAAAGCCGATCTTTTACTGTGGGCTAAAACTTGATTGCGACTTCTCGCTCTTGACGTCTGTTGTCGTTCTCTCTGATCTTGAAGGCGTTGGAAACGCTCAGAGCTTGATTCCCTAGTGCGAGATTGAATATTTCTGATATTTTGCTCTTCAAGCCGCTGCAAACGCTGAGTACTTGACTCTCGCGCATGCACATGAGAGGTTCTTAGATTTTGTTCAGTAAGGCGCTGCGAACGCTCAAGACTGGACTCTCGCGCGCGTACCTGAGAGGTTCTCAAATTTTGTTGAGCTAGACGCTGTAAACGCTCAAGACTCGATTCTCGCGCGCGTGCTTGAGAGGTTCTCAAATTTTGATCAGCTAGTCGCTCTGAACGCTCAAGACTGGACTAACGCGCGCGGACTCGAGAAGTCCTCACATTTTGTTCAGCGAGCCGTTGAGAACGCTGCAAACTGGATTCTCGCGCGCGTATTTGAGCGGTTCTCATATTTTGTTCAGCGAGCCGTTGCGAACGCTCGGTACTCGACTCTCTAGCACGCGATTGTGCCACATATTGTCTATGAATTGAAAGACGATTTTCAGTTTCTGATGAAGATTCTTCATTTCGACGTATTTTTGATGCCCTGGCCTGGGAACTATTTCTAGAAAGTTGAGATCTTGATCTTTTAGGCATTTCAAAATGACAAAAGAAAAAATGCCTTTGAACTAAATTAGCATAACTGTAAGCTATATATGCTACTATATTACAACGTACACAACTACCTACTATTTATTAAAATTAAATTGAAAATCATGAAAAATATTCAAGTAATTTATTAGGTTAATAACTAAGTGAACAATATTTTATATAAATGGGTTTAGTTCTGAAAAGAACTTTTTAAATCGGTTTAGTTACTTACTAAACGAATTATAATCAAGCGTAAATTCCGCACACGTCCATCACGTAGGGAGCCGACCGCGCGAGTAAGCCGCGCGGCAAGTTTATTTCGTGATCTTAACCCCCCTCCCGTACCCCTGCCCGAGTGACGCCTACAACGCATAGCTAGCCGAATACAGTTTATTTTTTAATTTTTTTTTAACTCGTGATATCTTTTGAATGGATTGTCAGAATCGAATAATTCAAAAAGTAATATAAAGATATTGAAGCAGTCTTAAATAATACATTATTTATTTTGATAAGGGTTAATACCAAGGTACAAATAAAGAGCTTTTTGTAGCGGTGGTATTTTAATTTCTTTTTTTCAATAAAAAAACGCTTATTGTGACATGACTGTAATAGTTAGAGATATGCTGCCGCTGATTTTTTGTAGATAATGGTGTGTTCTAAAAAAATGTAGTATATCATTTTGTTCTATCATCAATAGTTTTCGCAGCGCACGCGATGTAAGGTAGTTTTTTGATATTTTTTTCACACCTTGGATTACGTTATCGTAATTTTAGTAAGGATGCCTATTTTTTTTGAAAATGAAATATAGCCTATGTCACTCAGAAATGATGTAGCTTTCCAACAGTGAAAGAATTTTTCAAATCTGCCAAGTAGTTTCGGAGCCTATTCAATTCATACAAACAAACAAACAAACAAAAAATCAAACCTTTCCTCTTTATAATATTTGTATAGATGAATTAAACTTTAAACTTTTGACAACAAATTACCAGCAACAAACATATTATTGTTCCGAAAAAAAAAATATTACCTACAACCCTTCGAATTTGAGGCTAAGATGATAATAAAAACTATGACGTTAATATATTATATAAAGTTATTGTAAAATTGATAGAATTTTGTATAAATATTGTAGTTTGAACAATTTTTTTTATAATTTGGGTTACTTGTTTCAAAATATGTTTGCAGTCATATACTGATAAGTGTGAGATCATAAAATATTATGTAAAAGCGACGGTGGCTCTATAGGTAGAAGATTTGTCTTTCGACACGGAGCTCCCAGCAGGCCTGTCACACTCCCCGTGTAGGTATCGAAATATCGTGCTAGCTTCGTTTCATCACCTCCGACCAATCATTTAAAAATGGAAAACATAAAAAAAAGCATAGCATATTAAAGACGCTGAAAAAATCTAATCTAAAGTAATTATTATTTTTATAATGCAATTACCATTCATGTAAGCTACCAATTTATTTCCTAGGTAGATTTGACAATGTGGTGGTATTCCAATGCAAACATTAATTTCGAACATTGAATTTAGATTACGATTACATACCTATTTAGATTATAAAAAAATTGAGCTATTTTTATAATTTGACCTTACCAAGGTAGTTTTAGGTAAAGAACAACCCTAATGTCGTCAGAAGAGGTAAGAGTCACGCGATAGAAAGAGAGGCAAATTCTAGGTGATTAAAATGTAGGTTAATAGCGCTATGCGACCTGAATTATATCTTGTTGTATGAACGCAAGAGTCCCTATTTCTTTAATTAATTATGCGGAGTGAAACTTCTGTACATATTACATATTAGTTTCCCCCAGTTCGAACAACGCTCACCACGTACGTACGTGTGTTTTTTTTAATGGAAAAGGAGGACAAACGAGCATACGGGTCATCTGTGATCATCGCCGCCCACATTCTCTTGCAACACCAGAGGAATCACAGTAGCGTTGCCGGCCTTTAAGGAAGGTGTACGCGATTTTTTTGAAGGCACCCATGTCGCATCGACCCGAAAGCACCGCACAACGAAGTTCATTCCACAGCCGTGTTGTACGTGGAAGAAAGCTCCTTGAAAACCGCACTGTGGAGGACCGCCACACTTCCAGATGGTAGGGATGATATCCTAACTTGTGACGTGTCGTGCGATGGTGGAATTCGGTGGCAGGAATCAGGTGAAACAGCTCTTCGGAATGATAAATGCAGTAGAGGACAAACATTACAGCGATGTCAGCCGTTCACAGAGCACTGGGTCCCCGACAATTCAAGCTGCTCTACATTGCACGTGGTCAAATGGATGACACGGATGCCACGCGCCAAACCAGAGATGACAGCAATACTCCATGTTTGGCTGGACCTGCGCTTTGTAGAGCGCTAGAATGTGGGCCGGCTTGAAGCTCTATTAATGACGCCCAGCTTCTTCGAAGCCAATTTGGCTATGCTCTCCACATAGCCGCGGAATTGACAATCGCTCGAGGCGTGGCGCGGCTAGGCTGTAAGGAAAGTGTTGTCGAAGAGTGGTGATACGACAAATGGGGTTTGTTTAGTGTTAAACGCGCAAACTTGAGTCTTCTGGGGGTTAAATTGGACAAGGTTCAATTTTCCCCATTCCGCGACCTTCTCAAGAGAGGACTCGATAGAAGACACAAGTTTCTCCCGGCACTGGTCGACGATTTCCCTAGAGATACCTGCATGGCCTGTGTATACGGCATCACCCGTGCTGTAGTCGGCATAGCAATGTATGTTAGAGGTATCCAACATATCATTGATATGCAGAAGAAACAGTGTGAGAGATAGCACACAGCCTTGGGGCACTTCAACGTTTACGGGCTTCAGGTTGGAGCAATAACCGTCGACATCGACCTGCATGCTGCGCCCAGTGAGGAATCTGGAGGTCCACTTGCATAAGCTCTCGGGAAGCCCAAATAATGGAAGTTTTGAGAGGAGCGCCTTGTGCCATAGACGATCAAAGGCCTTCGCTATATCCAGGCTAACTGCCAGGCCTTCCCCCTTATGTGTTAGGTATACCAGAAGATTACCTGCCGACCGACCATGGCAAACGCCGCATTGCCGGTCGTTGATAGTGACCCTCTAGGTATACCAAGAGCTGGCGATAAATTATGCTCTCCATGATTTTGGAGAGAAGGGAGGTAATAGCTATAAGCCTGTAGTTTGCCAAATCCGAACTGTCTCCTTTTTTGGATCGGATGGACAAGGGCTGACTTCCATAAGTCAGGGACTACGCCTTTTGTATATGAGTGCCGGAATAAACGCGTTGTCGTGTTTAAAAAGTGTGAGCCGTTATATATTAACATACCATCAGGTATCTATATAATGAACTGTTCATGAAAATTAAACCTTTTCAGTGATTTGTTCGTGAAGTTCATTCCTTTAAACAACGAACAACAAAGGTTTGCAACATTAATTAATATTTATCTGTCATGAATTTAACAACTGTTTTGATTTTACAAAGCATAACATACATTATACTATGGAATAATTCTGCAATTACTTTACAACAACGACTAAAGGACCAATATTGAAATATTTTAGGTAAGAATGCATATTATTTAACTGAAATATCTTTTCCTCTTTGCTAAGAGTGCTTTATTCTACGCTGCATCGTTACTGTATTGTTCAAACAACAATACCTGCTCATAGATTATGGCGTTTATCTTGTCAACAACTACGTTTGAACTGAAGCATGACGAGAGACAACCACGTGCATTATAATAGCAACATGAATTTTTTATGGAAATCAATAATAAACTGCAATTGTACACTCACCACACAAATAATCACTGTACAACACTGTTGAAATAACCATTTGTCAGGTTTTTTTGGTTATGTGGGACTCACGTTAAACGTAAGTTTAGTGGGTAGGCACCCACTAAACACCACCTGAGTTTAGCTTTGGGCAAATGCCCGTTAAGCAGGCGTATTGTTAGGTCACTTCTGAATCTTCCGCGTAGGCCCTCACAGGCCTCGGGGTAACTGTTTGGGGCAATGGCCTCTTTCAGTGATGTCATCGCTGCCTGCAACTATAGGTATCCTGCTGCAGTGGTTAGCTTGCACCCGCCGCTCAGCGAGGTCGAACCCGCCGGTAGTGTACCGGTGAGCGCCCATCAGTCAGCGGAAAGGAAGCAGTCGTGTCCTTAGAGGTGCTCAAGCTCTCAAGGCTCTCCATGCGCAGATCTCTGGAGGTCACCTGATTGCACACGAATCGTGGTACTCTGGAGATGGTGCGGAGCGTCAGCAACTGCTGCACTCGCAGTGACTTGCGACTCGTCTCGCTTTTCAGCGTAAACCAAGCGATGGCTGCGTAGGTGAGTCACGTACGAACGCACGCCTTGTATACGCACAGCTTCATACGGAGAGGCAGGTGGGACGCCAAAAATACTTGGAACATCTTTATTCTAAACTGAATCCTTTCTTAAAAAAACTTTTCAGTAATAAATCCTATACTGCAGTGAATAAGAATTCATAGTCTTTGAATCTCTATTAAGTCTTTAAGCTTCTGGCCTGGAACGGACTGGGCATCAACATCAACGGTGAATACATCACTCATCAACGATTCGCAGACGATATCGTTATCATGGCAAAGACCATGGAAGACTTAAGCCATATGCTCGATGGCCTCAATACAGCTTCCCAAGGAGTAAGTCTCAAAATGAACATGGACAAGACGAAGATCATGTCTAATGTCAATGCACCCACTCCCATAACAATTGGGAACTGTAATCTCGAAATTGTCGACAAGTAAGTCTACCCCGGACAAACAATCCAGTTAGGCAGATCCAATTTCGCGAAAGAAGTCACTCGTCCAATCCAACTCGGATGGGCAGCGTTCGGGAAGCTCCGTAAAATCTTCTCGTCCCAAATACCACAGTGTCTGAAGACGAAGGTTTTCAACCAATGTGTGTTGCCAGTGATGACTTATGGTGCAGACGTGGTCGCTAGCTATGGGCCTTATGAGAAAGCTCATAGTCGCTCAGAGGGTAATGGAGAGGGCTATGCTCGGAGTTTCCTTGCGAGATCGAATCAGAAATTAGGAGATCCGTAGCAGAACCAAAGTTACCGACATAGTCCAAATGATTGCGAAACTGAAGTGGCAATGGGCAGGGCACATAGTTCGACGGACAGATGGCCGTTGGGGCAGTGAAGTCCTCGAATAGCGTGTTGGTAGGCCCCTCACAAGATGGACCGACGATCCGGTCAAGATCGCCGGAATACGTTGGATGAGGTCAGCAGGACCGATCGTCTTGGAAATCTTTGGGGGAGGCCTTTGTCCAGCAGTGGACGTCTTCCGGCTGATGATGATGTTGATGAATCTCTATTCTTTCATATTATCCTTTAACCTTGGTAAAAGAAATCACTAAGGGCTAGGTCGGGTGAATATGGAGGATGCCCAAATATTTCGAAACCAGTACCTCAAATTGCAGCCATATTAACGGCGAACCTGTGCGCTGTGGGAATATCTTGATGTATCGAACAAGTAATACTAGTTTGCCTCACCATTTCTCAAGAATCGTGACAAACTCTTTAGTATCCCTTTAAATGATCCCATGATCTTTCCCACCATACAACTCGCTTGAAACTTGTCGCTACTAAGAGATTGGAGATTGGGGTCTTTTTCAGGCTATAATCTTGTTTCTGGGTCGTAATAGTGAAGCGACATTTCATCCATGATTATAAATCGAGCTTAAATATATTCGTGATTTTTTTGTAAAACTTCCAAATAATTCGAGAAATGTTCAGTCTCATATTATGTTTTTCGCATCGATAAATATTCTGGGAACCCTGCTCGTGGTAACTTTTTTCATCCCAAAAAGTAAGTATTTTAATATGGTGTGAAAACTATCAGTCGAATTCTTTGCTTCTTCAGCAATGAAATATTTTTTTTTCACATTTTTAAGGATTTTGTCGGTCGGTTTTAATTTGATGGGTTACGCGACCGTAGGCCATCTTTAGTGAATATTCTTCCAAATTTAAAAATTGGCTCACCAACGTGCAACTGTTGAATACGGTGAAGCATTTGCTCCTACTTACAATTACACCTACTAACAACAAGATACGTCATGATAACAAGAGGGAAATTCTTATATTTTTCTTCTTATCGTTCGTAATTTAAATCACTTTGCTCGTAGCAAAAAGCGTTTTTGCTGCGAGTTTTCACGTAGCAATAGCGCCCTTTTCGTGCTGGAGAGGTGAAAATGATATTATATTATTGTAAAAATAAAATGAAGTATCTGTTTGTTATTTTAAAATAATATGTAACTATGTAATTTCATTATAAAATAATAGCGTGAAAACTACAAAATATTGCATTCAGAATGTAAGGAAAATGTAAGTGTAAAAGGTTTGTTTACTTTCTTTGAGGGATATAGCAGAGCTTTGGCTTATCGCTTGCAGCCAGGCGGACACATAATATGAACTGGCCTCTTGGCTCTATGAGGAATATAAATTATGAGCATACATTTCCTTTTCACAAATTGTTTGAGGAAAAATGAATCTTACGAACTTATAGACAACATATTAATTTTAAGAAAATATCTTTATAATATGAATAAAAAATGACTTTTATGAGTAAATTGCATGTAATTATTATTTATACCCTCATTTTGTTTATATATATAGAAAACATTTATGAACATACTACACTGTATTCTGAATTTTCAACTATTTATCGTTTACACTTAAAAATTTGTAAACTAAAACCTTCCTAATGTATCACTCCGTTTATTCATTTTTACCTAGCATTGTTATGAATAAAATTTATTACTTTTACAGTGTGTTAGCTTAATACATAAATATAAAACAATTTAAAATATAAAAGCTTATTTGAAGTGGTCTCCATTGGCTGCAATACAGTCCTTTAAACGTTGAGGCCAGCTATCTATAGAAGTACGCACTCTTTCCATAGGAAAATTCTTCCCTGCCAATCGACGAATCGTACGGATTGTTTTAAGGATTCAAATTCAAATGTAATATTTTGTTTATTTTTAAGTGTAACAGTATTTATGGCCAGACTAAGTTCAGCAATTGGCTCACCCCCATTACGAGGGAACTAGCAATATTATAGACTGGCAAAATATGCCTGTATAGATAGTATTGTATGCATCAAATATGAGACTAAAAGAATGTTTAATACAAACGTCTCTAACAGAACATTTACACAGATAACTCAGGTGATCATCTAGGTAATACAATAAGCAAAGAATAATTAAATGTTGTTAAATGTAAAAGTTAGGAATAATGTAGGTTAGTATAATTTGTAAAAAGCTAATAGTCTAGTTATAAAGGCTAGTCTAGTTTTCAATAATTAACAAAGGTGTTATTAATTTTTAATAAAGCTACTATTTTTATAATTATATTCAATTTAAATATTTTGTTCTGATTATTTTATTAAATTACTTTGTATCAAAACAGCAAAACTGCATTCACAGAGCTTACATAATATAGCCAACCTCTTAAACAGATTGAGTTGCTTCGAGCCACGAAATTCAATTTCATATTGAAAGTCATTCAACTTTGCCATTTCTTCAAAATATCTTTTGAAAGTATTACATCACTTTAACCTGATTGGTTTAAAATTTAACTTATTTGACAGATGCAATATTAGTCATTTGATATTGAATTGGAAAAGTTTATATTTTGCTTAGTTATAAATAACTTATTTGATTAATTATTTCAATAGTCATGTATGTATCAATATTTATGAATTCACTTTAAAATTAATCACAAGCTACGAAAAGTTTTACGACTTATAAATAAGTAGTTAGCATATCTTATTTTGAATACTAAGGGGCTGTTTCACAATATCCAAGTAAAGTTTTTGGGGTATCCAAAAATTATTGAATTTTTTTTATGGCAATACAAAGTTTGCTGGGTCTGCTACCATACATATATACTTATGGTCATTTAGTCTCTTCATATACTAACACTCTGTGGCGACATGTATCTGTTGATTTGGCTAGTGTAGTAGCAGTGACAGTTCAAACGCGCTGAAAATGACAGATATTTGTCACCGACATTTTTGCACGGGTATATATATTAGATTGATTTGAGGTTGACACATATCCCAGCGGAGACTACATAGTGGGTGCCGTTTGCGCCTCTCTCTCCCCAAGAGAAGGCTTAGAGGGCACTTGCACAAAGCCAACCTCATGTGGTGTTCAGTGGGTAGGCACTTAGGTTTTACGTGAGTCCCACATTACCAACGCAGACTTGATTTGCGTTGGTTTGCATGATCGTTATCCTGGGGGGTAGCCTTTTCCCTTTATCTGGGCGCAAAAAAAAGGTTGACACAGTTGGTCTTTGTATGACGAATTGGACGGAAGTGTTTTTTTGTTTGAATAAATTAGCAAGAATCATTAATATCTTTGCTTTATTTCTGTGTTGGAAGTATAAAATGACAAGTGTAAATTCCGCTAATAGTTTGACATATGGTTTGACACGACAGTCTCGTGGCAGAATTTGGCGAGTCAACATCTCCTGATCTCGTGTAAAGGCGAAGCATGTGTCGAATTGAATAAAGACAACTCTTAGTGAAATTTACACTCAAGAAACCACACTACATTTAGATGATTATGGATTTCCGCATAGTAACGCCTGATTCAATGATTTTTCTTACGTATTATATATATATTATTGTTCTTATACAATTTAAGTGTGTAAATATTCAACTAAAAAAACGAATCGAATAAGAGTCGGGTTTTACAAGTAGTGATGCTTTAAACGTAAATAGAGATCTAAACAATATCGTGACCAATGAAAAGGATATCGTCAAACGATAGAGATGTACTAAATCGAAATGTCAGATACAGAACTCTTGTTCTTGAACGTTTAGAAGAATATAAGTCTCAATTATTTCTACAGCCTTTTTTATTTAAGCATACGTTTTTGTGAATTATTACATCTATAATCTTTTTGCTCTTTATAGTGATTTTCATTGTTATAACACTAGAAATAAGGGATTGCTTGTAATAAATTCTACTTATAACGCTTCATAAGATACATAACAGCTGTAAAAGTAAATGTATACACTTTTATAATAAAGTGCCAGCCACTGTTCAGGCATTATTAAATTTTGAAAAAAAAAAATTATGAATGATGCGGGACTCAAACTCGCTACCTCTCGCGTTACATGCGAAAGCTCTTACCACTGAGCCGACCCTTCTAGTGATGTATCGATGATAAATCTTGTATGTCTTGTTCTAATCTCAGGTTATGGCTTCATCTAGAGAATCTTCTTCAGTACAGTTTCTTTACACCTTCTCAATATTTGCATATTAGGAAATTGACTTAAGATGTCGCTCTTTCAAATCTTATCATTGAAAACTTTTCAGTTCAACCTAATATTTTAATTCTATTGCAAATATAATATTTTAACGTCACCTTTAAAATGCATCAATACTTAGGACACAATTAGGACTGAATGTTGTGGTTATGGGTATATTTATAAGGAAGCAAAAACAATGTTGAATTACTGAAGTGTCTCTAACTATTAAAAGTACTTAAGATATGTTATAACAATACGAAAGACTTCTTACCATCTGATGCGACAATAGAAAACTTTATGAGGTATCAAATTACACTCATAAATATCTTACGATATCCAAGAAAGAGAAAAGAAACGTTTAGTAATATCCGCTGAGTTCTAGCGAAGATACTTTCTAGCGTCGTTAAGTGCCAAGCAACGTTCCCTGCAACGAATTGAAAAGCAATGAACCGCGGAATTCAATTCTGTATTGAAAGTTGTTCAACTTTCCCACTTTTTCACGATCATCTGAATCCCTTACTTCGGATATCCAGCTTATAAGTTACAATCTCCCTTTTTTAAACACGAAACGTGATTGTACTTGATTTGTCAATCTTGAATAAAACTATGTACTTTTGTTTTATGAACTAAGTGTACATTTTACATTTTTTTCAATATGGGTAATATTCTTTTATAAAACGTGTTAGAGGTGATCAAATATGATTCTGAATGTATGTGTTGTATAATGTCCTAGCATCCTGTCCTCTGTGATGGGTTTAACGAAGGTGATGTCACTATCTCGAAAAGCTAGTTGAAAATAATCTATCTATTGTTGATTTAACTTTCGATAGTGACTCATGAGTAAGTTTGTATTAATGACCATTTATACCATGTTGTATGATACTGAATATTGTAATAGTTGAATTTATTTTGTCTTAATATTACATTTAGATAATTTATATGTGACAGCTGTGAGCACGTGATTAAAATATCGGCGAACATTTAACATCTATTTGCAGCAAAGGCATGCATACTAAAACAACGTTACTGAAGTATTGCGAGTCAAATACGTAGTTGCCTGATAGCAAGAGGCTCGATCCAGATGTATAAATTATCTAAAACAAGTCGTTGATTGAACACAAAATTCACAGCGGCGTCGCAACGTAGCCTTTTCATTTTGAGGTTCATGCTTAACATAGCAGTACAATATAGCAACTTAATAATGCTTACATACTACTGCTTCCCAGTAGAAAATATCCTATGCAATAAAGTCATCCACTGGTAATGAAAAAATGGATAATATGATGTTAAAATTCTGTAGTAGTTCATTCCTGAAATTGCAACACGCGGCAACATGTGCTTCGTTCTAGCTCTATTACATATTCAGCGTTGTCACATTAATATTGTAGTGTTGATAGTGACAGGTGGAGAGGGTGAAGATATCTATAAAAGGCAATGTCTCCCTAGAGTCGACACTTGCATCCCAGCGGATACTCCATAGGGAGTGCCGCTTGCGCCTCTCTCTCTCACCAAGAAAAGGTCGCCTTCGATGAAGGCTTAGAGGGCACTAGACCAAAACCAACCTCAAATAGTGTTTAGTGGGTAGGCACTTAGGTTTTACGTGAGTCCCACAAAAACAACCCAGACTTAGGCTGGGTTGGTATGCATGAGCAGTCACCACCTCCCTACCGTCGTAATCCCGTAGCCCTTTTCCTTTGTCTGGGCGCAAAAAAAAAGAAAACAAAAAACTTCGACACACTACCGCTGCAACCGTTGAAGAGATAGGACGTTAATCTGCCCGATTACTGTTCGAATGTAAGTATTTGTGTCATTATCTGTAATTTATTCTTAGAAACTTTGTGTTTATTTCTTTTAAAGTTTCGTAACGTATTTCTATTTCATGTAATTGTCTTTGATATAAGCTTGTTTGTTATTTTAGTAAGTGGTACTAAAATTTGTTATAAAAAACTCTTTTATCTTATTTCCTAGAGTAGATTATGACTTATTCTAAAAGAACTATTAAAAGTAGACATAAATCTAACTTAGGTATTTCATTAATTTTATTCAAAATAGGATATAAAATCATTTATTGAAAGTAAAAACTTCAGCTGGCTTTTAAACGTTTTTTATTAGCTTCACCTGTATGACACGACTCATTTGGGCGATATTTTGACTCACTTCAAACGGCCAGATTCCGTTCAAACTTGGTTGAGGAAAGAGAACAATACATTAATTTGATAAATTTATTCCATTTTTCAATTTGCAAAAATAGGATTCTTGTTAATTCATATAAATTTTTTTCATCTTTCGTCGATAAGGCAGGAATTGATGTTCATTTTAAATTGCAATCATCATCTTTTCAATCAATGCATGTTTTTTTAGTTTTTTTTAAACTTTTATTTTTATTTTTAAGAAAAATTATCGTTACAATCATATTTCTAATTTAAATAGCCTGACGGCGGTTACTCCATTTCCAATCTATGGTATTATTAAGGCTAGATTGCATTAACTAACTTTAGCAACAACAAACAAGTTAAAGTACTGGTTAAGAAATAAATGTTATGCACCATTTGACAATTTTTAGATGACGTCATTACTTTAACAGCTGTTAATCGTAACCGTCCAATCTTTGCTAAAGCTACTATTGAAGTTTGAAACAAATTTTCGATAGTGACTTGATATTTTAATTTTTAATAACATTACCTTTTACTATGTTCAAATCAGCGTTACTGTTAACGTTAAATTGACTTAAACCATAACTATAACAGCTAATATTATGTTGCAACCCAACAACTTTTATGGTTTTCTTATGGGTGCCATTGTCAGATCTGGACCAAATTACAATGGGACCACATGGGAAGCACCACCTTTCAAATAAAAAAACAATTATCAAAATCGCTTCACCCAGTTGAAAGTTTTGTGGTAACAAAAAGAACATACCGACGACTTGCGAACCTCCACCTTATAAGAAGTTGGCTAAAAACCAAGAATTACAGGTATATTCAAAAGTAATATAATTATTTTTTCCATTTGCAACCATATTAACACACTTGTTAAACCAAGCGTGAATTGTGTTGTTTAGAGGTAAGAAGAAAACACCCCAACAGCTCAAGTAAATAATTATTAATTTAATTAGTCACTTAATATACTACCAAAAACGCTTTTAATTATATTTCAGAATAATAATAGATTATATTAACGAAAATTTCTCTTTGTGCAAAACTATAATACAGAATGCAACTCTCATTGGTTTTTCAGAAACAATAGCACTTTGAGTCTTAGTTTAGATGAGGACTGCTACCTCGGGGTATCCTGATTTATAAACCAATCCTAACTTGTCCACTCGATTGTAGTTCTACAGTAATTGGTTCCTGTTACACTTTAAATTGCTGACATTAGAACTGACGACTGTAGATATTACGGATAGAGAAATCGTATCTTTTTTTTATGAAAATCAGGGACGAGACAAGCAGGTCGTGCAGCTGATGGTAATTGATACGCCCTGCCCATTACGATGCAGTGCCCCTCAAGATTATTGAAAAACCCAATAATTCTGAGAGGCACCACAACTGGGCTCGTCACCTTGAGACATAAGATTTTAAGTCTTATTTGCCCAGTAATTTCACTAGCTACGGCGCCCTTCAGAATCCCGGTAGGTGCAAGCATTTATATGATGAATATGGATGTTTGTTTCCGAGTCATGGATGTTTAAATGAATTTATGTATGTTTAAGTAAGTATATTGTATTAAATATATCATTGTCTTGTAACCCATAACCCAGGCTATATATGCTTAACTTGGGGCAAGATAATTTGTGTAAAAAGTGTGTCAATATTATTATTTTATATATTTTTATTATTATTATACAAGACAATGTTTGGAATACACAAATTCATTTTTTTTTCAGAAGTTATGGATGATGCGGGATTCAAACCTGCGCTTTTCGGGTTCCATCCGAGAGCTTTTACCAGCTGAGCGTTGGCTCAACTTTTACCAACTGAGCGTAGGACAGTTGTATCCGAGTGAGGAATCTACCGTAAATCTTGGAATGTCTTGTTCAACACTCAGGTTGTGCCAAATGTTTGTTATAGCAGTTAATGACGTTCTTTAACTGTATAAAACGTAATTGATAGCAGTGATGGAAATTCAGAGACGTTCTTACTGATTTTTTTTTTCTGATTAGGCTTTATTTTATATTTTAATCGCAACTTCTCGATTGTTCTTTTTGTTGTGTATCATATTTTGCATATCTTGTAACTTTTATATTGGTAAATTTTTCTTTCCTTATTCTTCAATGTTGTATTTTCTATGTATAAGTTATTTAGGTGGGTTTTCAGTTTAAAGTATGTGTTATCTTGTAAGTATTCAAAAATTTTAAAACGTTTCAAAACAACAGCGCGAGTTGCCTCGTAATGGGCTACGCTGCAAACCAGCGTTGTAGCACTCGCTGTAGCAGTCACAGTAGCACTCGCTATAGCGCTCGTTGTCGCCCACGCTGTAGCACTCGCTACAGCATATTACGCTGAGCGGTGTCCATTTTCGCATCATTATTGATTGTATTCTTGTTTATATATTTTCACAAATATTACTTTTCTTTAAGCGGTAATGTTTCGTGTTAGTTGTAGGTGTTAATAAAACTTTATAAATTATTTGGTATGACGTGAAATAAAAATATGTCTATGTCTAAATAAATCGAAGTGGCGTGAACATGGGGCGTGGTGTAGTTAGCAAGTGTAAGATTTTTTTTTTTTTTTAATGGAATAGGAGGACAAACGAGCGTACGGGTCACCTGGTGTTAAGTGATCACCGCCGCCCACACTCTCCTGCAACACCAGAGGAATCACAAGAGCGTTGCCGGCCTTTAAGGAAGGTGTACGCGCTTTTCTTGAAGGTACCCATGTCGTATCGTCCCGGAAACACCGCACAAGGAAGCTCATTCCACAGCTTCGTGGTACGAGGAAGAAAGCTCCTTGAAAACCGCACTGTGGAGGACCGCCACACATCCAGATGGTGAGGATGATATCGTAACTTGTGGCGTGTCGTGCGAAGGTGAAATTCGGCGGCAGGAATCAGGTTGAACAGCTCTTCGGAACACTCCCCGTGATAAATGCGGTAGAAGACACACAATGAAGCGACGTCTCTACGCAACGCCAAGTGATCCAGCCGTTCACAGAGTACTGGGTCCCCGACAATTCGAGCTGCTCTGCGTTGCACGCGGTCAAATGGATCGAGCTGATACTGGGGTGCGCCAGACCAGAGATGACAGCAATACTCCATGTGAGGCCGGACCTGCGCTTTGTAGAGCGCTAGAATGTGGGCCGGCTTGAAGTATTGCCGTGCTCTATTTATGACGCCCAGTTTCTTTGAAGCCAGTTTGGCTTTGCCCTCCAGATGGCCACGGAATTGGCAATTGCTCGAGATTTCGAGACCCAGTATTCCGATACTAGGCGAGGCTTTAAGGGAAGTGTTCTCGAAGAGCGGTGTTACGGCAAATGGGGTTTTTTTAGTGGTAAACGCGCAAACTTGAGTCTTCTGGGGGTTAAATTGGACAAGGTTCAACTTACCCCATTCCGCGACCTTCTCGAGAGAGGACTCGATAGAAGACACAAGTTTCACCCGGCACTGGTCGACGTTTTCCCGAGAGAGACCTGCATGGCCCGTGTATACGGCATCACCAGTGCTGTCGTCTGCATAGCAATGCATGTTGGCGGTGTCCAACATATCATTGATATGCAGAAGAAACAGCGTGGGAGATAGCACACAGCCTTGGGGCACTCCAGCGTTCACGGGCTTGGGATTCGAGCAATAACCGTCGATAACGACCTGTATGCTGCGCCCAGTGAGGAAGCTGGAGGTCCACTTGCATAAGCTCTCGGGAAGCCCAAATGATGGAAGTTTTGCGAGGAGCGCCTTGTGCCATACACGATCAAAGGCCTTCGCTATATCCAGACCAACTGCCAGGCCTTCCCCCTTGCTTTCAATAGCCGCCGCCCATCTGTGTGTTAGGTATACCAGAAGATCGCCAGTCGACCGACCATGGCGAAAGCCGTACTGCCGGTCGTTGATCAACTGGTGACCCTCAAGGTATACCAAGAGCTGGCGGTTAATTATGCTCTCCATAATTTTGGAGAGTAGGGAGGTAATAGCAATAGGCCTGTAGTTTGCCGGATCCGAACTGTCTCCTTTTTTTGGGATCGGATGGACAAGGGCTGACTTCCATGAATCAGGGACTACGCCTTTTGAATAAGAGTGCCGGAATAAACGCGTTAGCACCGGCGTCAACTCAGGGGCACACGTTCTAAGCACGCCAACACACGACTTCAAAAACTGAAAAGTATAAAATAACTTAATAAAGATTTAATTTAATACATCTCCTATGAAAACCTAATACCTATAATATTAATAAAATATCAACTATTATTTCTATGTGTTAGCTATTGATAGGGCTTAAGTCGGTGCCAAGCCCTAAACAAAATAAAATTTAATAGTATAAGCGTCAACTTCCCGCGCGTGTCTGAGCACTGGGGTTGTATTATTCTTGACAAAAATACCCCGATCAAAGTCACGCGTGGCGAGTGTAGGTAGCTGCTTTTATTATATTTGGCTTGGCACCGACTTCAACCCTATCAATAGGTAGCACATACAAATAATAGTAAGTTTTTAACTAAGAAATAAAACCAAAATCACCTTCATAATAATTCCCATTGAAATGGAACCAGAAATGGAGTTGAACTGGACACATGCTTCGCAGTTCAATAGAAAAATGGAGCAAGAGACTTATGATTTGGCGTCCCAGAGATGGCTCTAGCAGGCAGGCAAGACCAAGGATGAGATCTGACGCTTAACTTTAGGGCAATATTGGATAAAGGTTGCAAAGGAAAGACCTCAATGGAGCCAGTTGGGCCTATGCCAAACGGCACACCAAGCTGAGGGAAATTATATAAAATAAGTTATTTTTTCTCAGTTATTTTTAATTAAGTTTTTGAGATTAAGTAATTTGTCCTCATTCCCGAATTTATTTTTTAATTCCCGGCTTTATTATTATTTTATTAATATTAGGTTTGCATAGGAGGTGTATCAAATTAAGTTATTTTATACTTTTCAGTTTTTGTAGTCGGTTTTTTAAACAAAGTTTTTTTTTACTTTTTAGTGTCTCTAATAGGTTGGTTGTAAACTATAGTAGGATTTTTCAAAATTATAACAAAAAAATATAACATTTTGTTGCTTTATACTATCAAATATTACATAGTACTTTTTTAGATAGCTACCATAAAAAAAGCTGTCTAAAACTCTATTTCACTTTTTTTTGATGACGTGTAACCTAAGACCCACTTATAGGGACGGGAAAATCATAATTTATATATAAATAAATTCCGATGTTTACAAACTGCGTCGTCCGTTTAAAAATATAAATGGTCTTGTTACTTTATAAAATGCAACAACATTAGATAGACAATTCAAACGCCGTGTACAAAATTCCGCTGCAAAGTGTAGTTTTCAAAAAGAAAACTAAGGTGTCCATGAATTCTGATGTTCAGGACTCATGCGAACTACAATTGGTACAGAGAATATGACGTAATGAGTATTCTTATCATAAGAAAGTAGCCCTGAGAGCCCAAAGGCCCTATAATGCCTTTAGAACAATATTGTGATATAATATTAAATATTCATTGAGACTGACAAAATAATCGTTCTGTTGTCTTTGTCTTTGTAAGAAGAATTATTTGAGGGTGGAAATGTCACTCAAGTTTGACAGTTGCAAATAAATAATTTGAAGATTTTTTTATTATGTCTTGATGAAAATTTTGAACTTCAAAGTACTCGCTTTTCCTTTTATTTGTACCTACCTTTTTTTTAAAGGATATGACTAAAAGCAGTGTATCTATAATAGTTTTGACATGCTAAAATTATAAAATGCGTGTTGATTAACAATGGGCAGTTAACAAATCGGAATAAGTTGATAGGAAACCTCATTCTCGCAAGTTCTTTAAACAATAAGGTGGTAAAATGAAATGTAAAAATGAAAAAAATATTTAAATATGTCTTATGATTTACCTGGGTGCGCTGCCGTGGCACGCTACACTCGTGACGTGCATTGTGATTAATAGTCTAAATTTGTCTTCGGGGCTTACTAATGGGCCGATTCGGATCCAGCACACGCCAGATCCAGCCATGGCACACATTGATATGTATTATGCTTTTATCTTAAGACTTCATGGTACCTGATTACTGAAATAAATTCTGCTTTGTCCAATCTGTTTTATATCATGGTCACCCTACTGGTCGAAAATATAGCAATTCAATGAGTTGTCAATTTGCCCAAGGCATATTTCTTAACAGTGAGCTTGTTTTAGAGTTTGTAAACGAACGACGCCGTTTGTAAAACGCCAAATTATGCGATTTGCCTGCGACATTTACATACTATATCATTAAGTTTAAACTATTCAGCCTTATTAACAGAATCTTAACAATACGCTTACCAGTAGGAGGCTCCATTGCGCGGGATGCCGGCTAGATTATGGGTACCACAACGGCACTTATTTCTGCCGTGAAGCAGTAATGTGTTTTGGTCTTAAGGGCGCCGTATCTAGTGAATTTACTGGGCAAATGAGACCTAGCATCTTATGTCTCAAGTTGATGAGCGCAAGTGTAGCGCCGCTCAGAATTTTAGGTTTTTCAAGAATCCTGAGCGGCACTGCATTGTAATGGACAAGGCGTATCAGTAACCATCAGCTGAACGTCTTGATCGTCTCGTCCCTTATTTTCATAAACAAAATATAACTTCCGATCACGTAAATTTTACTAAAAATAATGGCCATCCTAGTGTAATCAAATTAGAAGGTATACAGGGCATGTGTAAATTAATTGAATGATTTAAATTAACTTGTTCCACCCAAGGGCGTATGAAACTTTGGTCCTAAACTTGTCTAATATTGTATATGAAACATCAAACAACACTTCGTCCGTAATATAACCAACCCTGCTTTAGCTTGAATGAATTTTGCCCATGGATTAGTTAAGCCTTGTTTTATTATATTTATAAGATATTTATGTAGAACGTGGCTCGATGGATCATATTATAGATTATATGTGTGCGTTTTAGTAATATAGCACATAAAATAATTGATTTTTATATGAAAATTAGGGATGAGACGAGCAGGACGTTCAGGTATTGGTACGCTCTGCCCATTACAATGCAGTGCCACACGGGATTATTAAAAAATCCAAAAATTCTGTGCGGCTCTACATTTGCGCTCGTCACCATGAGACATAAGGTGTTAATTCTCATTTGCCCAGTAATTACACTAGCTACGGCGCCTTTGTGACCGAAACGCAATAATGCTTACACATTCCTGCTTCACGGCAGAAATAAGCGCCGTTGTGGTACCCATAATCTAGGCATCCTGTACAAAGAAGCCTCCCACTGGTTAGCGTTGAATCTGATGTTGGAATCTCGTAAAAATAAAACATATAATCAAAACATGAATATTTTGATCGCATCTTTAAAAAAATCAATTTGGAAATGATTTAAAAGTTTTTAATTGCTGCCTGCATGTCAGGTACGTTTGAGTAAATTATTTCATTGTTAGGACTTGTGGTTAGGACGTACTCAAATAGATAGCTGATGTTACAGTTTAAGGGTTTCACGTTCAAGTACCATCCTTGACAATATTGCTCAAAAATTTGTCAAACTCCCCTTACTTTTTTCATTACTGATGCATTAATTATGTACAATGTTATCTAATGATGAGTAATTTAGTTATAAGCACAAATGTTTATTAGTAACTAAAATCATGTATCAATTAAAACAAAAGGGAAGGTTTTCACATGTATGTAGACCTACATGATAGTAAAAATGTAACATCTGTAAAGTCTTTTTCAATAAGACATATTTTACTGAAATTTTGAGACAACTTTCTGAGATAAAGCTGTTGCACCAAAATAGGTAACCAATTTACAAACTTTGCAAATTAGTCTGTAACTCCGACCGGGTTACTCGCTCACCTTCATAATAATAGCATAGTTCGTTAACTCGTGATTTAGAAATTGCTTCAACAACAAAGCCTCCTTCTACTTAAAATCTAAGTGAAGATTTCTTACAACTTTGTAAAGGTTCAAGAAAAAATTTATTAATAAGCATGTTATTCATTAACTCGAAAATGATTTCAGTAAATATATTTCGGTTATCGTTTCTTCATTAAATGTATAATTGCATTATAAGTTATTAAATAGAAATCACGACATTCACATTAAACTCCTTTTCATGTAATAGGAACAAAGAGGCAAAAATTAATCGCGATATAATTAACAAAGTTAATCAAATTTTTTCTTGAACCTTAATTAACAGTGTTATTTAACAGTGTTAATTAACAGTGTTATTTAACAGTGTTATTTAACAGTGTTATTTAACAGTGTTAATTAACAGTGTTATTTAACAGTGTTATTTAACAGTGTTAAATAACAGTGTTATTTAACAGTGTTATTTAACAGTGTTATTTAACAGTGTTAATTAACAGTGTTATTTAACAGTGTTAATTAACAGTGTTATTTAACAGTGTTATTTAACAGTGTTATTTAACAGTGTTAATTAACAGTGTTATTTAACAGTGTTATTTAACAGTGTTATTTAACAGTGTTATTTAACAGTGTTAATTAACAGTGTTATTTAACAGTGTTTATTTATTTATTTATGATTCCTTACAGCTAACAAAATGAAAAGAGTATATTAAATATTATACAGAATAGATACGCCAATTAAAAGGAATACTATTAACAGTACAATAAGTATGTGACAAAGTAGATTAAGACAACTGAAACGGTGAGAAGGTTGTATGGTGTGAGTAGTGTGAGTGAATGTGAGTAGTGTGAGTGAATGTGAGTGGTGTGAGTGAATGTAAGTGTTCGAATATAATGTTTAAATTAAGATGTGAGACTAATCATTTATCCTGAATATACTGATGATTAACTCCTGCAATTTAAACAGTTTAATATCAGTTTTTTGAACCTCAGACGTGATAAGTTGAAAATGTCGACGGAAGGAAATTTCTTATTATATATGTCAGGAATTCGAAATAGAGGTGAATATTTAAGATACTTAGTAGAAGCAAAGGGAATGTTAAATAAATTAGTATGCCTAGTACGTAATGTTGGAACCTGGAATGATATTTTATTTAAGATATCTGGACAGTCAAATTTATTATGTAATATATCATAAAGGAGTAACATATCAATTACATCTCTTCTATCTTCCAAGGTATCGATTTTATGATAATTACAGGCTTCTTATCTGGTCTATAGGAATGAATTGAGATTTGAAATTAAATTTTTTCATAAATATCTTTTGTATTTTTTCAAGTCGGTCAATATAACATTGATATGTAGGCCTCCAGATAGGACTTGCAAATTCAAGGATGCTTCGCACGTAAGCATAATATAGCACTTTTAGACACAAGATGTCATTGAAAGGTTCGCAAGTGCGAAGAATAAACCCTAGATTTTTATAAGCCTTCTGTGTTATTATTTCGATGTGGTTATTATGGGTTAGTTTGCTATCATGGATCACACCTAAATCCCTTATTTAAGTAATTTTTGGAATAATTTCGTTATTTAAAGTATAATCAAATTTTATGTTATTATGCTTTCGTGAAAATGTAATAATTTGACACTTAGAAATATTAACTGTTATTTTATTTATTTCATAATATTGTGACAGTCTATTTAAGTCATCTTGTAACTTAAAGCAATCGTCTATTTGTGAAATCTTTTATAATTATTTTTGTCGTCAGCATACAGCAAGAAGTTTGAACTAGCAAAACAATTACTGATGTCATATAAATATATATTGTATAACAAAGGACCCAGGTGCGATCCCTAAGGTACACCAGATGTCACCTCAACAAGGTCTGATCTAAAACCACCGAGGACGACGGCCTGACAGCGATTTCTTATATACGATTCTGTCCATCTCAGAAGGTTCCCTCTGATTTCAACTGCGTAAAGCTTCTTTAATAGTATACTGTGGTTGACTCTATCAAAAGCCTTTTCAAAATCTGTGTATATTACATCTATTTGTGATCTATCATTCATGTCGCACTTAACGGTATGAGTGAACTCAAGCAAGTTAGTAAGGACACTACGAGATTTAATCAAACCGTGTTGGTTGATTAGGATGCATTGTAGGCAATTTTTATACAATTTTTTCTAACATTTTACCAAATATATTCAAAATGGAGATACCTCTATAGTTATTAATATTTGTTTTTGATTCCTTTTTATGTAATGGTACTATCCGGGCTTCCTTCCAACATCTAGGGAAGGTCCCTTCATTAATAGAGCGCTTAAAGAGTGTTAGTAGCGAAGGTAATAGGCCCGATTCACATTTCTTTATAAAAATAGCTGGTATACCGTCAGTACCGGCGCCCTTCCGGATATCCAATTTACTGAACAACCTCCTAAGTGCTCTTTCATCGATCTCAATTGTGTGAAGATTTTCGGAAATATTTGTCTACAGGGCTCGAATACACTTTGAAAGTATTCATTAAATGCATTGCAGATATCATGTCCATTCGTAAGTAAATTACTTCCGTAGTACGTGTTGTGAGGAATACCAGAATCAGTGCGTTTATTTTAATAAATTTCCAGAATTCTTTAGGCGAAGTTTTGATATTACTCTGACAACGATTCATATATTTTGTATATGATTCGATTTGCAACCTCTTTTCTCGGGCTCTCAGCAAGGAGAACATGGCATAGTCTCCTGGATTTTTAAACTTTTTCCACATAGTGTGAACTTTGTACTTCTCTTTTATTGAATTAATTAGAGCTGGAGTATACCACTTCGGGTATTGATGACGTGAGGCGATTTTTATAACAGGTATATGAGATTCTATGAGCGAATGAATAATTCTGTAAAAATCATCCACGGCACTTCAACGGAGTTAGGATGTCGGACCAGTTTGTATTTTTTAATTTATCGTGTCATAGTCACCCTCTAAAAATTTCTTTATCACGCAAAAATGTGGTAGTAGGGCTTTCATAAAAAGGTCTTTTACGACGATAACCAGGGGACTATGAAAGTGGTCAATATTTACAAGTGAATCGCTACATATGTTACACTGTAAGTAAATATTTGATAAGACAAGATCAACAATGTTACCACAGCTATTTTTGTTGAAATTATATTGTTTTAATCCCATCAGATTGTAAGTATTTAGTAAACTCAATGCCGATTCTAATAATCCTGAGTTACAGTATTTTGTAATGCTGTAACTATTATCATTAACATACCATGAAATGAAAGAAAAATTAAAATCTCCTATTATGAGAAAATTATCATTCGAATGTTTATCGTAAAATGATATTAGGGTTTTATTAAAGTTACGTAATAAATTATTCGCATCCGAGTTAGGGGGATGTATGCCGCTATAATATGTAAATCAAAACGCCCCCGCCCCTTCTCTTGTGTTTCCTGTCAAATCTAAATACATCATAGCGACTGTCACATATTTCCGTGTTTAAAATTCCATCACATAGCCAACTTTCTGTTAAAATTATTATGTCATAATTGCTTGTTTCTATATTATTATAAAGTGAGTGTAATTTCGTGCGTAATCCGCGAGTATTTTGATAATAAATTTCGAGATTATTTAAATCCATCATAAAGAAACCTAATTATTATGAAGTAAAAATATTTAAAATATAAGGAAATGTCAAAAAGAACACAGTTACGCAATATAATGTAAATACAATTACATAATTTCTAATATAAAAATTTGTTGCAATAAAAAGCAATTGATAACTTATTAAATACATAACATGGCTAAAAACAATAACAGATAAGAGGGTAGATATAAAATCATTTACTAAAAATTGTATGGCGGTGATGTGAGTACTGAATGTCAGAGGTTTTAAACAATATAAGTTTTTGTTTCTTAAGATTAATAATAATGTGTAAGTGTGAATGAATATAATTAGTTTGATTTTTTTTGAGTGGTAAAAGTGTGTGTGATGAATATGTATGTGTGTGATAAATATACGTATTTCTGGTACAATGAACTCTAATAATAAAAAATGGTAACTGAGCATTAAACCTGCGAAGTGTCTAAAAAATCGTTCAATTCCTCTTCTGACCTGATCGCCTTGGGTGGACATTTTTCATTGCGACGTAAATAAATTACGCAGTTCTTCACCCAAACAAATTTGATATTACGTTCCTTAGCTCTTAGTTTGCACTTATTAAGGAGCATCTTATTAGCAACTGTGAGGTGTTCGTTGATGAAGATATTCATGGAATTGTCATCAAAGCCAAGATCACGTGAGGTTATCCCTTTTTGTTTATTATGCTTTTTGAAGTTAGCTAAGAGTTCATCTTTACCTCTCTTATCCTTAAGTTTAGCCACAATTTTCCTTTGGTGTCCTTGTTTCTGACGACTTGAGTGAACTTTTGTTATAAATTCAATGTCGTCTCTTCTAAGGTCGGAACCAATAGCCGTAGCTAATAGAAGAAGTAATTCAACCAAATTTTCTTTTGATTTCTCCGGTATGCCAACTAACTCAATATTTAAGAAGCGGGATTTTTGCTGCTCGCGTTTGTTTTCTAAATCAAATGCAGCAATATTTTTTTTGAAGATTAGAGATAGCAGCATCTTTCTTCGCAAGTTCAGTATCATAACTTTTTAATCTATTCTCCACGTTGAGAATCTGTGACTTAGCCCGGTCGAGTTCTTGACTTAGAGATTCAACGACAGAGAGTTTTGTATCAATATCTGCCAGCCTCGTGTTAATATCTTCAATTACACTCGTATTTATCTTTGAGGTTAGTTCGTACATTTCATTGCGTAATTTTTCGACATGTTCTGGGAGTGAAGTGAGAGGGGACAGCATACGAGCAACAAATCCACGAGCCCTGTCTTTCAAATCACAGTCTCCGCCACCCAACTTCCGATAAGCTAACACAGTGGAAGTGATAGGTTAATCGGCAACCCGAACACGAGGCCCCATCCAGAACTTTTTCATTGCAACGCTTGCATAAATCTTCCATGCCGAAGGTTGTCAACGCCGGTGCTCAGGAATGTATTGATACGGAACTGGTTATTAATCGCGTCACTTTGTACTGCAGTAGGCAGCGGTATGCGTAGAAATAGAAGTCACCACAACACAGAAAACTATAACACTCAATAAGATTTCTATACTATTATTATATCAAAGAAATGTCAGCACTACTTAAAAAACTATAACGTTAAGACTTAATAAAAACCTACTTATACTATTATTATATACAAAAGTAAAATATTGTTTGACGAACACGTCTTTGTCACATCGAGTTCGGATCGAGACTGTTAATTAAACGTGTTATTTAACAGTATTATTTAACAGTTAAATAACATGGTTAATAACACTGTTAAATAACACTGTTAAGTTTTAAGACTTTATTTATTCGACACTGGTAAATAACACTATTAATTTTTACCTCTATTTATTTGACACTGTTAAATAACATGGTTGATAACACTGTTAAAACACTTCTGGGATTACCCGCGACGTCTCAGGAAATTGACTTGAGATGTCGCTTTAATGTTCTCGAGGAAAGGTGATGCGACCTTAGAACGGGTCCACATATAACGAATGACAGCGGAAGAACGATGGAAGGAACGAAAATCATTTACTTGGTGTTTTGAATAGCGCAGAACTAATTTGGGCTCATTGCTTAAATCCAATATGGCCGTCACTTATAGCTGAATTCGTGAAAAATTACGAAGTCATTTTACGATCATTACTCATATTTCCGCCTTCCTGTCTGAAAAAGTATACCTTTCTCATTTTAGTCCATTCGTACCATATATTTTTTGAATTTTAATATTCGTCGGATAGACTTTGGATACCACAGCGGCGCCTATTTCTGCCGTGAAGCAGTAATGTGTAAGCATTATTGTGTTTCGGTCTGAAGGGCGCCGTAGCTAGTGAAATTACTGGGCAAATGAGACTTAACAGCATATGTCTCAAAATGACGAATGAATTGTTTTCAAGAATCTCGTCCCTTATTTTCATAAAAAAAGTAACATTTTGTTAGTATAATAAAATTATAATATAAGGAAATGTCATATAAGGTATATTATAATAATATTATAATATACCAGATTTTTATCTCTCTCAATTCTTTATCAGTCTCACTATTTACTTATTTAGAATTATTCGAGAGCTCTTGTGTGTGATTACGTCACAAACAATCGAAAAAGTAAGTATTTCCTTTATAATGTCAGACCCATATTATGGCATCGTGACGTGAACAATGTGAGTCAGAAGGTCATTTACTTAGAGATATTAATGTGCTGCTTAAAAAATAATTCACGCGTATGTGTTTTACATTTCGATGTAATTAACGTGAGGACATCTGAAGTTTAAGGCCGTGTGTCCACCGCAACCGGGACGTCACCGAGAGCGAAACTATTTCTTGCCGAGATCAAGTTGACATGACGGTGATCGTTTGTCCACTGCGACGATCTCGGTGGTTTAGTCAGTATCAAAGAGCATGTAAACACTACGTAATAAGAGGCGGGACTGCCTAAGTAAAAATTGAAATTTAGTTTAGTATGAAACGTGCATTGATTTGGCTTAAGTTTGAAATAGTTATTACAATATTATGTTGACGAAGTATAATCTGGCTAAGTTTGAAAGCGAACAGTTGCAAGACAGTTGCTTAAAACGTAGTGGATAGATTTTCTACGAGATTACTGCCGTCATCTGTCAATCTATCATTGACTGTACGTTTCATACAATAGAGCAATTCGTTTTTTTCTTAGAGAGTTTCGCTAGGCTGTTCAGAATGCTGTAGTTTTTGTGCGTAGTGGTAGTAGAAATAAAATAAACCAAGGAATTGCTGCGTTTAACTTACTTGTATGTATATGTAGATGGACACGTTAAAACGTTTTTTTGTATTGCCGCTACTTTGGCCCGTCATAATCTCGGGCCGAGTTCTAGCGTCAGCGCCGTACTAACCCGCCGTCATCTCATCTCTTTTTCATATCATATCATCTCTTTTTCAGTGATGTCTTGGTGACGGAGGCGCTGGACAAACGGTCTTAAGTTCTCTTGAATGTATAAGTGTGCTATTATACATATATTTATTAGAGGAGGTCTTGTTGGACCTATTTAAAGCCCGGTACACAAACATTTTACTAATACCAAGCGTATGGAGAATTTTGAAATTGAATTTGGCTCCATACCTACTTCGTCTAATGCAATCACGGCGATTCGGTTCTCTTTATCACCCCACATTATTTTAATATAGCGAAATATTGTACAATGTATTGGCGCTAAGATGAGAAAACTCAATGAACACAACAAATTCCAAATTCAAATGTAATATTTTGTTTATTTTTAATTGTAACAATATTTATGGCGTATATCTTGTTTGTATTCGTAATATGTCTTAATTTTTTTGAGATGTGCTCAAACTTTTTCATTGCTTGAGGATAAGAATAAACGCATTTGCCTTTAATGGACTTCTTGTAGAATGAATATCTTAAGGACGCCTTTTAATTATACAAAATTGAGCAAAATATAAAACAATTTGTTACATTTCGTTTTATTAACACAATTCATCTTAGGAAGTAGCGTTATTCATAATGATTCTCAATTATTGAAACTAGAAGCATCACGCGCACTTTGTGTCGCATACTAATTGTCAAACTAGGAACTATTGGCAGCTTATTTATACTTACTTTAGTTTAGTATGGTTTTAGTCAGTTACCATTCTATTCTAGATTATTATTGAATTAATTTTATTTTCAATACTTATTATCTACTGTAACATTTATGGTGTCAAACATCTTTTGAGTTATTAAATTTTCAGAATTAACATGGATGTTATAGTATTGTGTCCTATGGTATATTGCTATGGGGCAATGCTGCCGATACCAATACCATATTTGTGCTGCAGAAGAGGGCTATTCGCGCTATTTATAACCTTGGTTCTAAAGAATCATCGAGGGCAAAATTTAAAGAAATGAACATCTTGACTGTTGCCTCTCAATATATTCTTGAGTAGTTTTTGACTTTCAATAAATGATATAATATCCAATTTTGAATAAAAATATTTGAATTTGAATTTAAATGTCTTGTCTTTGAAGCTAGAATGAATAGCAATCTGTATCACCTGTAAATATTAATGGTAATATTAATGTGGTATAAACAAATATTATGAGATTCTAATTATATACTATATCATGACTGAACTTCAAATGTGAACGATGATCGTTCGTTTTATAAAGGCATCGCTCTCTCATTCAAACAAATTCAGATTAATATTTTCCGTCGTTATTCTGACTCCTCTATTGCTCCATCGGGTGCAGTTATTTTCATTTTAACTTCCACAACGTTGTGAAAATGTTTCGCTGCTAGTATATTGTTATCACGTGGTCGAAATGAATGATAATCATGATATTCCGCTATACATTACGAAATTTGAATAATAGTTATTTATTATTGTGTAATATGGGGTATTAAAACATGAATGTGGGCTTAGATAATAGCATCAGATGAGTGTTTTCATACCTAATTATCAACAGTTTCATGCAAGATGTATACCATAACATCATCCAAACGAGTGTTGTAATGAAATTCAGTACAACATAACAACATTCGTTTGGATGATGTAATGGTTATTAGGATAATGGGTGTTTTAATGTTGGCAATAAGCTAACTGTTTTAGAATCTTTAATAGAGGATTTGAAGCATGGTTGTAGATAAACTTAATTTCGGCATGGCTTTCAATTCTGTTACAGAATTGCCTTACCAATTCCAAATATTCAAACCTTTCACCATCATCGTTATTTTGCTTGAGATTGTTGGTTGTTATGATTATTTTTCTACTCCTCTTTACTTTTTATTTGTCATTTCATACAGCCATAATCAAAGAGGATGTAAATACTACGTAATAAGAGGCCGAATTGCCTTAGTAAAAAATTGAAAGACGAAGTATAATCTGGTTAAGTTTGAAAGCGAGAAAGCGGACAGTTGCTTAAAACGTAGTGGATTTCGGCTATCTCCGTTTTTTACAAGATTATAGCCGTCATCTGTCAATCTATCAATGACTGCACGTTTCATACAATCGAGTGAATCGCTTTTTTCTAAGAGAGTTTCGTTAGGCTGAATAAAAGTACATACATGATTGAGTCTTTGCAAAATTCACTATATGGCCTAAAAAAGTATTGTTTACCGTACTACAATGTCACTTGAAAAGCAGAGTTGTTTGGTGCCACAGAGAACTTAATGTAGATTAGTATAGTAGGTTCTTACACATAATAGGTAATACGTAGTACATGGATGGTCTATGCGTCAACTAGTGAACGGGAGCTGCTTTTGGTGCCAGGTAGACCTGTTATACTATATATATATATATATATATATATTGTCAATGTTGGATGCAATTGCGGACATTCACCAATCTAGCAAATAAATTTCATAATCATTTTATGATTAATTTCTTCTAATAATACCTATATAGTTTGGTATTTTAAAATTTCTTTATTTATACTATTGTCAAGCATATTGAGGTTACCTGTGCTCTATCGTACTCTATGCGGCTTTAAACACGCCTCTGTGCTCGATAAACCGACTGTGAAATAGTTGGGTTTTCGAGTTAACATACCACCCATAGACACCCACGATCAATCTTTATAGTAGCAATAATAGTGTATATTTACCCTATATTTCACGTCTTCAGATCCCCAAAATCATATCGTTTGAAACAATGTTGAATACTTGAAATCCTCGACTAATGGTCTAAATAAATCATCTACCATTACTCTTGTACTTCGTTTAACTTCACATTTTTTGTATAGATATAATATTATAAGAATTATAATAAATATGATATATGATAGTAATAGTAATAACATCCTTTATTTCAACCAACGAAGGGTTATAATGTGTTAGTACCTAACAAAGCAACCTAAAACCTATCATCACGGGCAAGATACACAAAACTATAATAGAATAGTCGGGGACCCAGTGCTCTGTGAACGGCATTTTGCGTGCCGTAAAGACGTCGCTTCATTGTGCGTGCTCTACCGCATTTATCACGGGGAGTGTTCCGAAGAGCTATTTAACGCAGGAAACATCCTGCCACCGAGTTTCAGCTTCGCATGACACGCTACAAATGAGAATATCATCCCCACCATCTGGATGTGTGGTGTTCCTCCAGTGTGATTTTCAAGGAGCTTTCTTGCACGTACTGTACAAAGCTGTAGAATGAGCTTCTTTGTGCGGTGTCTCCGGGATGATACGACATGGGTACCTTAACAAAAAGAGCTTACACTTTCCTTAAAGGCCGATAACGCTCCTGCCATTCCTCTGGTGTTGCAAAAGAATGTGGGCGGCGGTGATCACTTAACACCAGGTGACCCGCACGCTCGTTTATCCTCCTTTTCCATAAAAAAATTAAATAATTGGCAGAATTTTCTTGCTAGATAGCTAGGCTGATCCGTTGATTGAAATAGCTTCCACCGCTTGGGTTTCCACTAGCTGTATTGAGGCGCGTAGATGGTCGAATACTCTTCATTAAATAACTTCTGCCCAGGAGCAATTTTCGTCCACAGACAAATCAAAATCTAGTAAATATTCAACTCATTTCAATTCAAATTCAAATCAAAATATATTTATTTTCTCTTACAATAAAAACTTAGTAAACACAGTTTATTAAAATCTATATTTAAACATTGTTTCAATTGTGAGAGACCGGTGCTTGAAATAGCTAACGAATACCTGTGCTACAAGTCACCGGGCCCCCGAAGAATATGGAAATCAAGTAAAGGATACAAAGTATAAATAAAAATAAATTTATATAATAAAATAAATTTATTATAATAAAACTTAACTACAAAAAGAAAACTTATTATTACATCTTATTACTACATTAATAGAATTGCGTTCAATTTTATTAACTTTTAAATTTAATCTATCATGCAATTCATTAGTTCCTATCGTCAATGAAAAACAAAAAGATTTTATTCATTCATTTATTTCTGCCACAGAAATACAAATGCTTTGCCAAATTGTCTACAGTTGAAGTGTTTCAATTAAGAAAGCAATTACAAAACCATTTTGTTTTACGACGTAGCGCTAATTAGATTCAGCACCATTTTAATGTTGCCCAGAACAGCTATTACCATTATTTATTATATCAAAAGTAAGTTATTATCATTTTAAATTTATCGCTTTACTGTACTAAAGAACAATATAGTACTAAAAACAAAATATTATAATATTATTGAGTTTACTGGACTGTAAGTTAACTTAATATATTTTTGTTTATTTCTCAATCATTAATCCACTCAAATTTTATGACTACTTAGTAGGACTTCCATAGTAGCATTAATAAATTAATTGTTTTGTTATCTATAAATACAAACAAACAGTATATTTCAAATTGGGTATATTTTATTCCAAAGACCAAAAACATCTATGGCACAAAAATGCTAAGTAGTATAGATATACCTAATATTTAAAGCAATTTGCCAGATCTGTGAAATTTAAATGAAATGAATGGAAAATATACAGGGTTATAAAAAAAAAACATTTATAGAACAACAACCATATTTATGTGAAGACTCATGAAAATATTAATATACAATTATTTAATATTTATAATTATAGTAATGTAACGCTGAAATCGCGAGCGACAACTTCCCAGAAAAGAATTTTTTTTGCATGCTTTGTTTTGAACAATAAATGAAAAAAAAATAACTCGTTAGATCCCATAACAATATTTTAAGTTTTTGCCTGAGAGATAGTTTTCGCTAATGTCAAAAGCGACATAACGTGCGAGAGAAATAAATAATATTATTAGAATTCGGCTACTAATCTCGTTTAAATGAAAGTAATAACACGAAACGGACTGTCTAGATATTATTTGAGTAGGGCATAAAGTACGGTATCGTTAATCGCTTAAAACAACAGAAAGTTCAGCTTGTTATTATTACGACAAATACCGCATTATTAAGCAATATAGCATGGTTAACACGGCATTTATATTGCTTTCCAGGACATAAGCTTGCGCTTTTTTACCATACAAATTTGTTTTGTTTTGTTGCGACCAGACAAAGGGATAGAGCTACCCTCCGCGATAACGACGGGTGGGAGGTGGTGAATGCTCATGCATACCAACGCAGCCTAAGTCTGCGTTGGTGATGTGGGACTCGCATACCTAACCTAATTGTCCTACCCACTAAACCACACCTGAGGTTGGCTTTGGGCTAGTGCCCGCTAAGCCTTCATCGAAGGCGAACTTCTCTTGGGTAGAGAGAAACACAGGCGCAAGGCATTCCCTATGGAGTATCTGTTTGTACATACAACCGATTATAAAAATAACGAAAACTTTGTAATCAAGACAAGAAAATAAATTAATTTCAGATAAACACATTTCCAATAAATAAAGTAGAAAAAATTGGTGTTAGGAGTTTTTAAAACCTGGACATATATGGCATAGCATTTTGAAAATGCTAGATTTTTAAAGCTAGATTTGAATCAGGCCATTTTAGAGTTTCAATTATTTATCTATAAGAGAATCAGATTCAAAGTCAAAATTAACAGAGGTTTTTCCAAGTTCAAGTATAGAAATTAACGTTTTTATTTTAGAATTTGTATAATTCCTAATAATCTAAAAACTCCAATTTTTGTTTTAGTTTCCGGTGAGCTAATATTACACAATAAACATTAAATAGCACAATGACAAACTGTTTCCCAAGCAAGCGTTTATCCGAGTGTCGGTTCCATTCTGATTTTCTATTTTTTGCGTTAGCCGTTTTCCAAATAATTCAATTTTCAATAACTCTATCGGCTTATTCTTGAGAATCCAACAAATAGTATGATATCTATATATATAAAAGGAAGTCGTGTTAGTTACACTATTTATAACTCAAGAACGGCTAGACCAATTTTTATGTTGTTTGTTTTTTTGGATTTCTCTTAGTGCGGAATAGGAAAATAAGTAATAAAATATCGAAAAAATCACGAAAAAATATTATTATAAAAAATAATTATTTTCTGATACATGTTGTATGGATTGACATTTTGATGACATCTCGAGAATGGAAAGAATTCAATGAAGTTTCTTGTTAGTTTCACGCTACATGAGTAATAAAATACAACTGACAGTGCACGTCATGTTATTCAAGTTGACTGGTTGGTGTGTTTGTTTCGAGTGTGCGAGTGATTATTAGCTTATTGTGTCGATATTATCATTAACAATGTCACGACTAAGACGATCAAATTATTCTTGACAAAGACGTAATGCAACTAGGATTCGAAACATTGCGAATGATAGGACTGAAGCAAAGAACCACGTTAGTATGGATCGACGTCGTGCTGTGAATCACAAGAGCAAAGCGTAGCAGCCCGTAAAACGGATCGGCTGGCAATACGAAATCGTCCAGTAAAACCTCGGAGATCAACAACTTATAGACTTAGATAATTTTCGACGCACAAGAAGAAATTTATGAATTTTTGCGTTTTGATACGATTGCAGTACTTATACTGTACTGTAGTACTGCTTGCATACTAGCTTTCACATTGGGCCGATGGACTTTGTTTGCGAGTATTCTGCGGAGGAACGCAAGATTTGTGCTGCCATTTTCTAGAAAACACTCAAAAATACAATGTTTGTTTCCTAATGACCTCATTTGGGAACACATCTAAGAACGAGGATTTAATCCGACATTGAAGGTATTTATTTATTTACATACACACAATACAGTAGAAGTATAACATACCAACTATACTTATTCCTATGTATTGTGTATGCTAATTCTAAAAAAAGTGTTTATAAATCAGTAATACGGGTTTTGCTTTTGATATTGTAGATATAAGGACAGATGATTCACCATCGTATTGGATCACTGCAACCTCTCGAAGATGCACAGCTTACATTTTTACAATTATACTACATGGGCAACATGGACAAATAACTTGATCGATGTCAAGAGACCAATGCAGCAATGCAATTCAATTCAGCAAAGCAATTCTTCAGATCTGCAGCAACAACTTAATGAACATTTTACATGTCGAGTTAGCCCGGAAATCTTTAATTTCCGATCCGTCTCGCATTCGCACTGACCATTCAAACCTTAAGGCCAATCCTTGAAAGTTTGTGGTCTGAATCAAGACAATCCATCCCATGTTCAATCTATATATATATAAGAGATTTCCACGTATATAGTCACTCATCACGATATCTCTGGAACCACTAGAGCTAAATACTTGGTAGGAATATTCTTTTCACCGAGTAGAGGTCAGCTCGCAGGGTCGCACTGCCTCCCCCGCGATGCCTCTCCACTTCTGGCAGTTTGTAGCATTGCGGGATCACTCCACCACAGTTTTCTGGGTTTAGATTAGATCCGTCCATCGCATGGGTGATTATTCACACAGGTCGTCCCAATTTTTTCGCTCCACTTGGCCCTTCACTACCAACCGCTCAATCGATCCTTCATATCAGGAGATGTGGCCAAAGAATTTCAGAATTTGTAGTAGCATAGTCAACGATAGCCTTTCTTTTATCTTCAGTTCTTACAGGATGGCATTGTGGGTTCGGAAAGCCGTTGGTTGGTGTCTTAAATTTCGAGTACCGAAAATACCTTTAATATGAAAACTATCAACAACGGCTAGTCTTAGGTCCTGTGAGTCACGGAAATGCTTTATTCAGATGGTCATTGAGAAACATCGATCGGCGTCATTTAGGGGTATCTTTCGTTACTCGGCATCCAAATGTTGGACTAACATCCTGACCCCACTGGAAATTTAAACAGTCTATCATTATTTAAAATGAAATAACGACAATTTATTTTACAAGAGCAAAGAGCACAAGAAAGTTTGGCTCAAGATATGAGTGTATTATAGGTTAGGTTCAGGTTTGGTCTTAATAAATAAGTGAATTGATTAGCATCCGAACTAAGTAGTTATTTGTAATCATAGTCATTTTTATACATAGGTAGGTATTTTCTGTCTGGTGCTAGGTGTTTCTATTTCATTTGACTTTGTTTTAAATTGTAATAATGTTCTATTTTTAAATTCAAAGTTGTACCTTTCACATAATAATATATCAAGTTTAATGTAAGACTTACGTAATTGTTCTTTGTAAATTGTTAGTGACTAAAATCCTATAAATGCTCATAATTATTTTGACAGTAGACAGATAGTTGACGCTTGAGTCGTACCAGAGAGCGAGTACCTTGTGCTTACGCTTTTTTCACAAAAAAGAATTGTTTATTTATAGCGTATAAATGTTGGGACAGTTACAAACATGGTCGCAATGGCTCAAGCGGAAGATAAGCGCTGAGCATGCATAATATGTGTGCCAGCATACGCCGAGCTTGAGCTTATTTGCGGCTAACGTACCCAGTCTTTGTAATATTTATGTTATGTTTTATTTATAATTTAATTTAATGTTTGTTTTATATTTAGTGATTTTTAGCAGCAAATAAAATATTTCATTATTATTAAATATAACCCGGTTTCTTTTCACTTTTAATATACCTTATGTTGTTTTTCTATAAGTTTAGGAACATCATTTATGTAGATATGGAAGAGGAACGGTCCAAGAATAGACCCTTGTGGTACCCACATACTAACATAAGATCGAGCGCAGTTCCTTTTATGCCATGGTAACGTGTTTCCTGACCAGCGTTGAATGCTGAACACAATCAAAGGCCTTAGATAAATCACAAAAGATACCAAGTGCATTCTGTGATTCCTCTCATCAATAATATCAATCAAAAATATTCTTAATCAGTTCAACACCTCCATCCGTTGTTGAACGTCCCATGGTAAAGCTTCTGGAATACTTGAACATAAGCTTCCATAAAGTTTTATATAAGTTACCAGCAACATACGCATTTTCACTTGTATTTTACTATATGAATATTATTTAAACCACTATTGTAATATAATGTAATATGTTACATCCAATTATTATTTCTCAAAAATGCAATATCTGAATATTTCGCGCATATTGAACAAGAAACATAAAAATATATTTTATTTTTATGTTTCTTGTTCAATATGGGTTTTAAAGTAAACGGCCATTGCATAAAACCGCTTTTCGCGCCAAACCTAAAGTTCTCTGGCCTTATTAAGTGAGCAATAAATTATAAATATATAGCAGCCAGTAGGGTGTTGGAGCGAAACTTCCGCGCTGTGAACTTTTATGAGTCTCACCGTGTTACGACACGCGGGGGAGTCAGTGGCTTAACTGAACGACTAGTTATAGATAAATGTAGATTTTACTTTCTCAGTCATACAATCACTTTGGCAGAAGATATTTTTTGTGGACTATATTTAATAATAATAATTTATGTTCTTATAATTATATCTGACTGTATTGTATGAACATTTGAGTGGGCCATTGTAGACAAAATAAAGAATTCTAATTCAAAAAATAAATATTATCAACTATTTATAAACCTATAATATACAAAAAAACACAATTACAGCAATCCAGTTAGCAATGAAAGCAATACTGACTATCGTCTACAATCCGCTTTGTGATTGATGCAAGACTGTTTAATTATTTTACTCATTATTTTGTAAGCAGTACTGCGTGTATGACTGCCTATTTTATGTTCTATCTCTATTGACTCGTGCTGATCTTCACCTGACTTATGGTAAGTGTGCTATGATCGGCACTACAATTGCGCTCATAATATGTTAAGTCTTATTGGCCCAGTTATTTCACTAGCTGGTCTCTGAAATGGAAACACAATAATGTTTGCAAGGTATTTCACAGTAGAAAAGGACTTTGCTTTGGTGGTTTGGTAGACACTCAATCATTTTCACAAGTATATTTCAAGACATGAATTCATCGAGAAATATATATTACGTGTACAAATATTTTACATAATTTCTCAGTCGTAGCACCAATTAAAAATAATAAATAAATAACACTTAGCTAGTTTCGTAAGTTTGACATACGTGTCTGGTACCGTCCTCTAGTAAACATATTTTTACTGTGTACGTGTTTGACGTCCTTATGCGAGTTGGGGCCGATTCTTTCAATATTCAGATAAATTAACAGACAACTATCGAGAGAATAAAATTAACTTACTGTTTATCTAACGATCAAGAGATTTGAATTATTTATCGCTTTTTATCCAAATAATAGTTGTCTGTGGTATTTTCGAAGGAGTTGAAACACTTAATATGTGCGAGCGAGATGGACGTACATATCATTTAACGCAAAAGACAGAGAAAGGATGTTTGTTTGACATTAGACGTTTATCGCAAAAATAATTATCAATAAACCTCGAATTCACTTGAATGTTCAGTTTGTAACATATTTAATATGCATTTTGGTGGTTCTTAGTGCTTAAAATGAACGAAAAAAAAATGACCGTGCTAAAACCTTCAAAAATCCGAAGTGAGCCACTTGACCGAGCTAGTAATAGCTGTAATACCGTTCAGTTTAAAAAAAATAAAAAACTGACTCCGTGAAAGATAATAACTGCTGTACCTGTTGAAATTATTCTTATGTGAGTGCCATCCAACGCGGCAATGAATGTTGGAAAACGTGGTATTATATAAAATCTCTCTTGTATGGACAGGATGTCTTCTCGAGTTCTAGGTACTTAAATGAACAAAACTTGTTCGCATTGATCCAATGGCGCCTGTCTCATAAAAACGTAAGGCTTAAAGTTAAAGTTATTATATATTTTATTGTATGAAATGCTCACAAAATGCCTCTATTTATTTACGGTATGTGTGGATTGATGCATCTACTATACTCAATAACTCTTGTGTTTATAAGTATTAATTTACTTTTTTTTTTCTTTTTTGACATACTCGTGTAAGCCTTTAAGTTTTTGACATATGAGTATTTTTGTTGCGTCACTTTGCATATATTGTAGTTGAAATGATTTGTAAAACAATTAAAATGTAAATCTTGACTTAAAAGAGTGGCAATGAGTTTCTTGCTACTTCTTCTCATTAGCTCAACCCTTTACGAAGTAGCGGTAAATTCAATAAGAAATAATATTTTTATTTTTTTTTGGTATTCATAAGTGTCATTTCCGTGACCTACATGAATAAAGTAATTTGAATTTTGAATTTGTGGGAAACGGTGGGAAATTCATGAAACAATGGGTAAGGTATAGGTACAAAAAAAACATTATATTCTTAAATGTTGTTCTACATAAGAAATTCGTTTGAAGCTCTCCTGTTAGGAACCACATTACACGATTAGTAAACGATCATGTATGAACTAAAAAAGTAGATAAGTAAGTACCTCTATAACCTACATAGATAGATATTAAGCACAGAATACTTTTGATATTAAACCATGGCGTACCGAGTAAGTCAATCGAAAGCATTTCAAAATTCGATCGGTAATCCAAGTGAGTCAAACAGAAGCAATTAGAAATACGCACGCTTCATCCGATTTCTGGTTTAAGGAAGTGCTATTTCCCTTTGAACTTAATAGAATGAAGGCGAATAAGGTAGGTTGAACAGGAAGATTCAAACACTCTATACAAATAATGTATGTAGGTATGTTTCATTAAAAAATACTACAAACTTTTGCTTTTCATATTTAATTTTATTCTCAATCAATGAGAGTCAGTATGCAACAGTATCCTTTTTTAGATGAAATCTCCTGCAGCACTCATTATCATCCCAGATAATGTCGTGATCTGGTCACTCTCTCACAACTCTGGTTATTCTGTCCGGAGAGTTCACAAAGTAGAGGATTTTTTCGTCAATTGTTTTAAAAATATCCATTGATTATATTGGACACGAGAATTTTATATATAAGAAGTAACTAGAACATATTTTGCAACGCAACGGTATCCTTTTAGAGAAATCTATCCCTGTTAAATACCTGCCTTTTAAATTACATGATGAAGTAATATTCTTCCAATTTCAGGAACGTTCGTAAAAATTAAAGGTAATTTATATCCCAAAGTACACAGACGGGGCCCGTTCAAGCTTTATTAAACAAACAAAGTAATGAATTGGCGAACTCTCGTAAACAAGCATGCGGAAATTTGAAACTTACACTGAGGCAATAACGAAACAGTAAAGGTCTCCGTATAGCAAGAAAAACATGTACAAGAGCGATGTATTTCGGTCGTAAAAGCTACTACTATAAATATGTAAGCAGTTAGTAATTCAGTAAATATATGTAAATATATAGTAAATTTTAAAGTTTCCCTCTGAGATTGAATCAGAAATGAGGAGATCCGCAGGTGAACCAAAGTTACCCACATAGCCCAAATAATTGTAAAACTGAAGTGGCAGTGGGCAGGGCACATAGTTCGACGGACAGATGGCCGTTGGGGCAGTAAAATGCTCAAATGCCGACCACGTACCGGAAGACGCAGTGTTGGTAGCCCCCCACAAGATGGACCGACGATCTGGTCGAGATCGCCGGGATACGTTGGATGAGGGCAATGCAGGACCGATCGTCACATCTTTGGGGCACCTTTGTCCAGCAGTGGACATCTTCCGGCTGAAAATGATGATGATGATAGTTAAATTCTTTTAACTAGGTTAGATCAGTTGATAAGTAACCCAGAGGTATATTGATTTACCACCATAGTATTCAGATAATACTTTACCCAGGAGTATTTAAAGTTGATTTCTGGAAGAACTAAATGGGTACCTTCGTATAACTCCCGAGGAAAGTAGAGATAAGACGAGCAAGATGTTTACCTGATGGTTAGTGATACGCCCTGCCTATTACAATACAGTGCCGATCAGGCTATTTGATAAAACCCAAACCAAATCAAAATCACTTTATTTATGTAGGTCACGGAAATGACACTTATGAATGTCAAAAAAATATTTTCTTATTGAATCTACCGCTACTTCGTATAGGGTTGAGCTAATGGGAAGAAGTAGCAAGTAACTCATTGCCACTCTTTTATATCATGATTTACATTTTCTTCGATTTACAAATCATTTCAATTACAAAATAATATAATACGCAAAGTGATGCAACAATCATCGATGCAATGATCAAATTCGCCTATTATAAAGTGCGTGTAATTAATCCTTTTACAAAACTTTCAGCGCTGTTTAAGATAGCACACAAAAGAGTATTGCTATCTTCAATATACATAGCACCTGGTTATTTTATTGTACAAAGTGAAGCTTAGCATATCGGTTCATTTCTATTTCGTTACGTCCTTTTTCTATTTAGTTTTACAGTTAATTTTTTATATGTTAGGTTGTTTGTGAATTTTAAAATATGCTATTTATGATTCTTTTTCTAATCGACAGACCTAGAAACTTTTTTAAAGAACTCGCAATAGCAAGTCAAAAGGTCGGACTGTGATTGAACACAAAGAAGACTAAAGTTTTGACTAACGGAGTACCCCGAAACATAATTGTGGCAAATAAAACAATAGAATATGTTAAAGAATACGTTTACTTAGGACAACTTATGTCATTTGAAAATAATACAGAGAAGGAAACACACCGACGGAAAACTTTAGCCTGGAGAAAGCATTGAGGGTTAAAAGAAATAATGAAACATAATACAATAAATATAAATATTAAAAAGAGACTTTTTGAAGTAGCAGTACTACCGTGTCTTACATATGGTTGGCAGACGTGGTCATTAAGGCAAGAGGACGAAAAGAAAATTTGTGTATGTCAGCAAAAAATGGAAAGGAGGTGTTAAGGTTATCCGATAAAATTAGTAATAATATAATAATAATAATAATAATATTGACACACTTTTTACACAAATTATCTTGCACCAAGTTAAGCATATATAGCCTGTGTTATGGGTTACAAGACAATGATATATTTAATACAATATACTTACTTAAACATACATAAATTCATATAAACATACATATAAACATCTATAACTCGGAAACAAACATCCATATTCATCATATAAATGCTTGCACCTACCGGGATTCGAACCCGGGACCTCTAGCTTAGTAGGTAGGATCGCTAACCACTCGGCTATACAGTAAAAAATCCGACAAAAATAGTTGATGCACAAAAAAGAATAAGGCTACTTAAATGGCACTGGGCAGAACATTTTAGTAGGATGGAAAATAATAGATGGACGAAGCGCTTTGTAGTCATAACAGAGAACCACGAGAGGAAAAAAGGGAGACCACGTAAGAGATGGAGAGACATCTTCAACAACAGATGGATCCCATTGGATGCGGACGGCATGAGAAAGAGATGTTTGCAAGGATTTAGGAGTTGCCTACACTACACAAGCGACTACTACTTTTAAATATTAATAAAATTACAGCTACTTATTAAATTAATTAAAAATCATATATGTTTATAGTTCAAACTAAAGTAAGATGTAAAATATTGTTGTAGTAGAAAAATAAAAGGCTATTTTTATTTTTTTATTATATTTTATTTATTTATAATTATTTTTGGTCTTATTTTATATAGTATAGTAGATTATTATTACTTTTCTATTATATCACGTGTGTTTAAATTTTGTGAAACTTTTAAAACATCTTTGACAGATTTATTACGTACATCAATTTATTCTAATTGCCAATGCATAGCGTCTTCAACTCGCGAATTTTTTACCAAGAGTAATTAATTCTATAAAGACCATAATATTAGCATTATCCTTAATTATTTCTTTACATTTTCTCATATTCATAGCGTTTATTTGCTCATTGTGTTTCTGGTGATCATTACAGGTCTACCTACCTGAATATTTATTGTATGTTGTCCACCACCACGTACATTTGTCACCGGGCGGGCGGTCACCCTTCCAGTTTCCTCACAGATGGTGATACTATTAACCTCCGTTCATGGTAATAGCGTACAATTTATTTCAAGATAACTGATCTTCTACATGGGTATATGGAGCTTATGAATAATTTTGAGAACGAAAGATCTTGAATACTAAAATAATAGCTAAATAGTAAAATCACCACACCCAGTGTAATATTTATTTATGAGAAGAAGTTATAAGACGATCAGAAAATATTTATAATTTATAAGTAAATAAAACATCAGTGGCGCAATAGGTACAAATTTTGACTCTCACCACCGAGCTCCTGGTTCAATCCTAGCCTGTTCGATTTTCGAAATCATATGTGCGTTCAATTTCAATGCTTTATAGCGTCTGCAACGCTCTTGTGATTCCTCTGGTGTTACAAGTGACTATGGGTTGCGGTGATCACTTACCATTAGGTAACCTCGTCTTCTATAAAAAAGTACACCTGAAAGAAAATGATATGCCTTTCTTAAGTTATGCTAAAGCGCCATTTGAATCAATTATTTACTTAAGTTCCTGTATCCCCTAGCTGGTGATGCAGGAACTTAAGTAAGTTATTTGAAATTTATTGTTTGAAGCTAAGCCAATTGTTCTATTTAATTTATATTATATTAAGTTTTTTAGAATTAAACTTTGTTATAAAAAAACCTCTATTGATCTCATTTCCTAGAATATATATAGTAGATAATATTAGACGATAATGATGCATGGTTCTTGTCTGTTTCTGCGAAGGTTATCAAAAATTGTACAATACATATTAGAGGTTATACTAAGTAGGCTTAGTTGTTGTGTGTTTTAAAAAATGTCACTCCTGTTATTGTCACTCCCTCTCTTAAATAAATATATCTCTATTTCTTTGTTACAACCGCGCTTTGCACTAAATATTTTTTGACATATATAACCACTTTGGTGAATAACTTAGGGACCTTTATTTTTAAAGCATACTCCCATCTCAAAGGTAATGCAACTTGACATCTTGACCTGTAGTATTATAATAAAGTTTTATTTTGTTTGGGCTTGGCACCGACATCAAACCTATCAGTAAGTAACACAAACAAATAATAGTATTATATTAATATTAAAGGTAAGTTTTGCATAAGAGGTGTATTAAATTAAATCTTTATTAAGTTATTTTATAATTTTCTTTTTATAAATTTCAAAAATGGCAATATATTATAACCTAGCCTCACCGCCATAGTTGATATTTCGCAATATATTGCAGCGTGCGCGACTAATAAAATGACAAATAGGGGATACAGGTACACCGTGCTGATTCAAAGAAAAGCTTATTTCGTAACAGAACCTTTCGTTTCTGTTCTTTATGGCAAGCAATAAAAACCAGAATACGTCTTAGTTGTACTACGTTGAGATTTATAATAACCCTCTATATTTTATACAAGTCATATATTTATTTACTATTTAGTTATTTAAGCAAACATTATTGCATTTCTATTTTACAGATTACCACTTTAAACCAAAAACTTATATAGGCTAAATTAAAATGTAATAATAATAATACAAATAATAATAATAATATTCTATAGATTGTTTTAAGTATAATTTTGATTATATAAGAAAATAAAAAGAAGTCGTTAATAATATGTGCTTGTGATACATAATTATTAGTGTTCTGAGTATGTGAGTAGTGTGTAGTGTTTTTGGGCAGGGCGTATCAATTATTATCAGCTGAACGTCCAGGTCGTCTCGTTCTTTTTGTCATAATAAAAATGTCTGCCACTTTCGTCTTAAAATGAAAATAATTACATTACATGAAGAAGGTATGGAGCCAAATGCAATTTTTAAAACTCTCCATAAGCTTGGTACTAGTAAGATGTTTGTGTTGTGAATTGTTGGGTGTCTGTTTGTGATAGACAAAATATCTGGCCCTCCACGTAGTGTTCGTACGAAAAAGGTGATCAAAGCAGTAAGGGAAAGAATTCGAAAAAATCCTGCCCGGTAGCAAAAGATTTTATCTCGGGAGATAGCACCCAGAACCATGTCGCGTATTTTAAAAGATGACTTAGAACTTGCAGCCTACAAGAGACGTACCTAGTGCTCATTTCTTAAATTATAATTTAAAAAAGACTTGTTTAAATTTTTTACAAGTATGTGTATGTAAATACCCAAGTGCTGAATAAATATCGTTGTTTTATTTACATAACAACCCTCAAGCTCACAAACCCTAACTAAACATTACAAATTCATCAATATATTATTTACTTTAACAAAATGTCTAAAGGGTTTTATAAGTCTATCCCTTCTTCTTTAACGTAATTTCTTCGGGGAACATAATTCAGGGGACGTGTAAACGACCACTCAATGGACTCTAATTGAGCTATGTAAGTAATATACGATGGGATTATACATTATAGCTTGGCCAAAACAATCTGTTTATATAAAAACTAGCTCAAACTGGCTGACGCTAGCCAGCTAGATATGAATACAGTAAACACATCCAACAAGTACAAATATTGCGATAACAATTATAAAATGGATCTGTAAAAACGAATTCTCCAATAAAATACATAAACATACCAATTCATTGTGATCAGTTTAATATACAAACATCTGTTTATATACATATAAGTAGAGATTCATAAAATTTACTCCTATATACATACAATGTTGTGTAAAAATTTCAATACGATCGGGGAAGATTCTTTGGGAGATTTGAGAATAAGTTGAACAAACGAATATTAAATTTTTATATGCATTAATTATTAAATAATGTTTGTTATAATAAAATTTTAGTATCTGGACGATTGAGACTTGCTCGGTTTTTTAAGAAGGTACAAAAATTTAACAAAAAAAAATAATAGGACTTCTGGATTCGAATCGGGGTCTTCTGCTTTCCGGATCACCCATCTGAGATATTATAGTCTTGTATATAGTGGCGAAATTTACCTTTGTATTCTAATGTTATTGCAGCTGTTTCTCCTTAAAACATGGTTAAAACTACATTTTATTAAAATTGAAACCTAGCTAGATCAATTTATCGCCCCTGAAATCCCCTGTATACTAAATTTTATGAAAATCGTTGGAGCTGTTTCCGAGATTCAGATTATATATAATTTATATACAAGAATTGCTCGTTTAAAGATATAAGACATGTTAACAAAGCCACATGTGTCATATTTGTTAAAACAATATTAACGTACATAACATTAATTCAAACTATGCACATTTTTATTTTCAATAACAGACATCAAGTATTGACACAGTTACACGAAACGGAATCATATTCTATGAATAAATACATGGAGATTGTACTTTCCTATAATCATAGTATATCTGAGACAAACAGAGACAGTATTACGAATTTAATCTCGCAGAAATGTGGTGCAGCTGATATTGTAGTAACACGGCTTGTGTTAACAACGAACGGCTCAGCCGAGTATCGAGGACAAATTTAAAACATTTGGAAGGTTGTGAGGTCTGTTATTCGGTGAATGAAACACTTACTCAATATTTACGTATTTTTCATCTTAGCTAATAATGTAATAAAAGAAATTGAACGCTACTTATAAATAATAAGCAACGTAAGTTTAAATTGAACGTATTTTTGCCAACTTTATATTTCTGGCAGACGTCTTAGCCAAAGTTTGACCTGACGGTGATAATTAAATTATTCATGTTATGTGAAGTTTAACTCATATGTCTAAAGTCATTGCCATTGCCATATGATAAGCCAGTCAATATTTCGATGTGTTGGTGGAAAAGTGACACATTGGCTTATTAGTTTTGTCATCAGACTCGTAGTTTATTTTTATCACTCTCGTGCTAAAATTCGGCGATTAATATCTCCTGAGGATGCTACGTATAGAGGTGAAACACGTGTCGAATTGGTTAAAACATATCCTAGCGGAATTAACACTCAAGAAAACTCATAACATTTGAATTATTCGTTTTGGTTGCAAATTTAATGACGTCAGACACATTATATGATAAGCTAGTAATTTTTAACTTAATAATTTGGACTGACATAACTCAGGAGATCACGTTCTGAACACGACAGCAGAAATACTTCCATCCAAGGTAAAAAGAACTCGCCGAATAGTTTTCTGTCTGAAATGTGGCGTATGTGGCTTTAGGCGTAACAATCAGAAACAACGAGATGGTTTGTCGTGACTTATAATTTTCGTTATGCGGCGAGTTCGAGGCAAGAATTATACCCAGAAAATTTCTTTTTTGAGTTGCTGTATGCATACATTTTGGAGGACAGGAGCACACGTGTCGCACACGATGGTAGAAAAACTTCTTATCGTACAAAGAAAAAATAACTCGCCAAGTTTTCTGTCTGAAATGTACTTCAGGCGCGCGGGGTGGTATGCTGTGTTCTACAATTTTCGTTAAGAGACAAGTCAGAGACAAAAATTGTGCCCAGAAGACCCGTTGTTGCTTTTTCTGTGTGGGTCAGGTCGTCATTCCCCATGCATAGCGGTGTTAGACACCATCGGTTGAAGTAATCGACGACAGCTTTCAACAATATTCTGACCTTGCATTTTCCATACAGGGAACTTGAATGCTGCCCGCTGATTTTGACCACGAATTTAGATTTCGCAATGGCGATTTGCCGCGTCAAGAATCTGGAAGCACGGTTGTGTTTCTTTTAGAACTTTTCGCATCAGATTCTGTATAATCAACACTGCAACCTAAGTACTATATACCCGGTTTCAGTCAGCTTCTGCTTAAACTAACACATCGAACCTGAGCTCGGCTTTATCCAGTAGGAGGCTCCTTTGCACAGGATGCCGGCTAGATTTTGGTTACCACAACGGAGGCTATTTCTGTCGTGAAATAGTAATTCGTAAGCATTATTGTGTTTCGGTCTGAAGGGCGCCGTAGCTAGTGAAATAACTGGGCAAATGAGACTTCTTATGTCTCAAGGTGACGACCGCAATTGAAGTGCCGCTCAGAATTTTTAGACTTTTCAAGAATCCTGAGCGGCACTGCTTTGTGATGGGCAGGACGTATCAATTTCCATGAGCTGACCGTCCTGTTCGCTTCATCCCTTTTTTTCATAAAAAAACGCATCGGTATTGATTCAGTAACAAATATTGAATGCAGTCGTTGTCATACACCTGTATGTAAGTAAATACACAAAATCACAAAGTAATTCTAATCAATTGACGGGTGGATAGGGGAGGTATTAAATGGGCGGGGTTATTCACTTGGTCACTTGGGTAACTATTCATAGTAAGAAACTTAATAAATCTTATCTTCTATGATAATGTTCTTCTTTACTGTTTATAAAATTCTTTACTGTTTAAGGAATATAATGTGCACGGCAATTATATTTTTCTTCCAATCACGTTTCGGTATATATCTTACGGCCGTTTTCAATAACGCATTTCTAGTTACGGATTCATTGCTGTCACCGTTTAATGACAAGATCTTATCTATCCATAGTTATGTCTAATATAGTTATAGTCAAATGCTTTATGCCGATAGGTTATTGAAATGTAAGTAAGCGTAAAAGGATAGATTTGTCTAACTCTAGTAAGTTAAACTTGCGAAAGATAGGTAATTGAAAACGGCCGTTAGTGAGTTTGGTGAAAGATGACCATTCGTTTACAGATGTCATTAAAATTGACCATCATCTCATTTATTTTTCTTTAATTATGTTGCAAAATAGATTCTGTGCAGAAGGAGTGTTTTTATCTGACTCTTAAACGGACTCGTTAATATGGATTGTAAACTTTGAATTAACTTTATAATAATATATTGCCACATTAAATTTACCTCAGCTAGAGCGACGACAAGTCAAATCGAAATTAAATTTTCCATAAATTTTAATGCTGTATTGCTATGCTTATTAATTTAGTTTCAGTAACTGTTTAATTTTGCTACTTACAAAAAAAAATCATTTTCAAAACTTTAATAATTACTACCGAATGTGAATTTAAAGAAATCAGCGACCTGAAAGGAAATTTAATTCTTAGCGACTACATTAAACTAATTGCTGCAATTAGGGAACGGTGTAATTCTCCTTATCCCCCTCTACACCCTAAGGTTTTCAAGCATTTCTTAAGACTTAACAAAATTGAAGTACTTGGGACACTTAATTGTTGCAATTTAGTATTTAGTTAGATTGTATATCGTGTTACACTGCTCTTTAAAATATGTAGGGTTACACTTATTTATTACTTGATGTAGATCAGAGTTTCGAGACTGTAGGTGACACGTACTTGTACTAGGATGCCGCAATCGCTCGTCACACCGCTTCGCTGAGGCGTATATTTGAGCGAAGCTAGAAGGTAAAATATAACATTAATCCAAACAAAAACAATAAAAATAATCGTTTGTAATTTAGCGCCATATTTAAACATGAGGAATTAGCGCCTTATTTGGTCACATGAGAAACTTGTGCTGATTTGCAAATTCAATAACTAAGAACCTGGCAATTGAAACACTCTGGATTGATTGCAGATATATAATTAATACTTAATGTGATTTGATCAATCTGCTCAATTTAAATAAATATAAATAGCGTGTGTTAATTTAGAATAATTTGTAAATCATGTTTTTTTTTAATTATAATAATTGAATCAAGTCGAAATTCAGAAGTCTCAACAATGACCTAGCAAATTTCAAAAGCTTTCTTTGAGTTCAATTTTTTTTTTAATCGGTCCCGAAATGGCCGAGGAACAATTTAACACAGAAATCAATTTGAGTCACCCGGTGGGAGCTCCGCTCAGCTTCGCTTAATAATACTTTACTATCTTAATATTATCATACGGTAGATGCTCGGATATATCTTTGAATCTATGACGGGCTTAATAAGAGCCTCACAAACGATGCAGCTAAAGTCAAAGTTAAATACACAAATAAAATTTGAAAAACAAAATTTTATGAAAGATGCGGGACTCGAACCCACGACCTCTGGTGTTCCGTGCCAGTGCTCTAACCAACTGAGCTAATTCAGTTCTCTACTCTGGTCGATATTTCTTTCGGTCAAGTCATTCTAAGATCGTTTTCAATTGTTCCGTGTCTTCTGTAATGGTCAATAGCATTAAAACTTTTCAAACTTACTTTTGATCGAAATGCAAATTAACAATTATTTGTGTGCAAAACTAAATTCCAATTCAATGTTCAATTTCCACCAAATCGGTAGAAAAAGCGAAGGCAGAAGTTTTTTTGATAATTTCAAAAATGTCAGTAAAATAAAATACACTTAGAAAAGTTAAAACTCTTTTTGTGAATAAAGGTTACATTTGGGTTTTGTAATATAATTTTAAGAGTATTTTAAGTGAGAGGCTTTTTATGCATGATTATTAATTATTGGATTTACATATTTTTTACGAATATTGCACGTTGATTCTCACTTCCAGCATTCATATGAAGTATTTCTACTTATATGTCCACCACTGTATATACTCAATTCACAAAACTACACATGTATTAACAAAATTCATATTATAATATAGTCTGCAAAAGTCATAAAATGTAGAAGTCATAAAATCAATCATGTGATTTATTCATTGGAATGATTTTCAACAATACAGTCATCATTTCGTGCGAGCGTCTGTCAACGGAAATAATAGATGCCCCAAATAATGAGCAGTTAATGAATTATTGTATAATGAAAATGAACATAATAACTGATTTAATATTGATTACTTTGTTTTGCGTCTTTTAATCCATTAACATTAGTACATGCTTTTTAGCTTCACCGGTATGTATGTTTGTTTGTAACCGACACATTTGGGCACGATTTCGACACACTTTAAATGGCCAGATTTCGTTCGAATTGCAAATCAAATTTTTTTTTTAAGTGTTTTCATTGAAGTTTTTTCTCTTATTAACTAACTTGATCAAAGGAATAAAATAATACATTACGAATATAACCTATTTAGACATAGACATATTTTATTTCACCTAACACAAATTAATTTACAAAGTTTTATTAAACACCTAAAATTATAACATAACAATATCGTTTAAAGTAAAGTAATATTTATAAAAATATATAATCAGGAATGATGCGAAAATGGACATCGCTCAGCGTATGCTGTAGCAAATGCTACAGCCCTGGTTTTCAGCGTACCCCATTATTTCTCCGCAAGGTTCTAACTTCATTGCATATTAAACAGGAAACTTAAAAATCTTTAAATTCTGTGGAAATATAAGGACAGGCCTTGCAACACTCAGTTCCGTGCCAAAAGTTCTCTAACGAAACCTAATGACTCTCGTGCCTTATTACGTGAGCAATAAATTATAATTTTATAGTATCTAGTACGATGGTAGAAACTTTCGTTCTGTAAGCCTTTATGAGGCTCGCCTTATACGATACACGGGGGAGTTATTGGCTTTTGAAAAGTCTAGTCATAGAGAAATGGAAATTTCTCACAATCGTGCAATCCGTCGGTAGAGAACGTATTTCTTCGTGAATTATTTTACTGACATCTCACTACTTACTTCTGTGCTCGAATTTTTATCACGCGTACTTCCCACAGGTACAGTTCACGACATCGTCTTTTCCCTTTGTAATGCTTATACCTTGTACGTGAGGTACAAGAACAAGAATAGGATACATTGTAACTTGATGTTGTATTGTAGATACTTTGTTTCAGTAGCTTGGAAGACTCATTGAGCAGTTTTATTTATTGTTTGAAATAAACCATTTTACACGCTTTTCATTAGCTTCACCTGTATGTTTGTAACCGACACATTTTGGCGCTATTTTGACCCACTTTAAACGGCCAGATTTTGTTCAAACTTCGTAAATTTATCGAGGACTGATGACAATACATTAATTTGATAAAATTATTAAATTTTTCCAAGATTTTGTTTATTTGAATAATTTTCGTCTATCATCTGACAGGAATTGATATTAATTTAAAATTTCAACCATTGTCTTAAACCGATTTATCTAATATTAGGAAATTTTCGAATACCAAAGAGAACTTTCAATTCAACAATGCAAATTAAGTACAAGTTTAAAAAAACATCCAAAATTTTAAATTTTATTTCAAATCGGTGTCCGTTAAGGCTGAAGATGTTGGTGGTTACTTTTTCTCACTAATAACAAAAAAAACATTGAATTCAGTAGATCGTTGACTTATTGTGTTTTGTTTTCATGTTTTTATGAGACTATTTATTTTTAATAAATAGTCTTATAAAAACATGACAATAATAAATGTAAAACAGAAAGAACGATTTCTAATATTTTAATTTATTTGAGAAATGTCACCAAATATGCTATAGTACACTAATATAGAATACCTTAATTTCTCCAAAACTTATAAGTGTGAAATGCAACACACACCGCGATGAGTATAAGTGGTTGACTTGAAACGAAAAACCTGGTATGAAGAAAAATGGCAGAAGCTATAAAATTCGTCCACAAAAAAAATTGGATATTTGAAAGCAGCACAGCAATTTTAAATGAAGAACAAGTGAAATAAATTATTACTTTATTGACTTGATTGATTAAACAGAGTCCTTTACATATTTCAAATTAGATACTGTTAACCCAGATTTATGAAATTATGTATTTATTATTGGATTGTATTTTTCAAGGCAGTTTAGCCTCATCATAATTTATAACAGATTTAGTTTTTTTAGGTGCATTAGCCTTTTGTTTTTTTTTATGTATCAGTAACAGTCATATTATATCAATCGAATACAAAGTCTATGAATGTTGTTGGCTTGTCCGGTGATGTTATTTAAAAAATTAAGAACACTGTAATAAATGTTAAAATACGGTAAAAACATTATTTAAGTTATTTATTTAGATTCACGAGTGGTAATTACAATATTACATTTATAATTATGCTAAGTTACAAGTGCCTTAAGGTATGCCACATGCTAAATTATGTGTGAAATAGTTAAATAAACTGAGTATTAGTTATAAAACAACCGTTCTATGTTGAAAAAAAATTAGGAAATTAACAAAATCAACCAAACAAGTCAAGATAATCGAACCAAACAACATAAAAAATACTAATTAATTATTTATATAAAAATATAGTAACACATACCAAGATTCACTATCAAATATTTGTCCAGTACAATTTAAATCACTTAACTAGCTGACCCGGCAAACGTTGTTTTGCCATATAAATTATTTTTGGAGATAGACCTTTTCTTGGACAATGCAACATTACTTTATTTTTCTAAAATTAAGGACTTTTTCTAAAATAAACGTAGCCTAAGTTACTCCTCATTACATCAGCTACCTGTCAATAAAAGTCCCGTCAAAATCGGTCCAACCATTTCAAATTTATTTTGGTTATATATATTCATATACATGTAGTAAAAAACGGTTATTTCAATATTACAAAGAGACTCCAATTTTATTTATATGTATATATATAGTGAGCTTACTTCTAAACTATTAATTATTTCCTGAATGAGATAATTTATTATATTTGGCCTAGTTATAGTAAGCTCTCGTTATATTTTACGAGCCTCCGTGTACTCGAGGGTATCGTTACGAGCGGTACTCTGATATTCGTGGTCCTTATTACATACAAGCTACAACACGTTTCTGTGTTGATATTTATTTTGCCACGTTTACACTAGTGACCTTCATAAACTTTTAGTGGTCGGCACGTAATGTGCGTCTGGTGTACAAATAAGTTTGGTTGGTAAATGAGGTTTAATTGAATAAATAATGTAAGATAAATAAAAATGAAAAGAGCTTTATTACACTTATACACATATTTTTTCATACAACAAACACAATTATATTATTTTATTGTGATTATATGATAAAATGTTGTTATAAAAATTTGCTGCTTACTAATATTTAATGATAATTAAAAAAACTGCCTTAAAAGTAGTAATTTTATGAGTAATTTTTCTTTGTCGGCTCGCCATACAAAGTATTTAGAAGGACCGACCAAAACATGGTCAAAAAAGTTGAAAATTAACTAAATAACTAACTAAATTAACCATTACAATGGGCGCTAATGTTAGTATATTCATAACTTTTACGTTGCTTCTGGTGTTTATTTGTGTAACCAAATTATTGAATGTTGACAATTTCTTTAAGACAGATGTCAATGTATTACCATCATTAATTACTATAGATCTGTATTCAAACAAAATCACCAGGATTATTAAAAAATATCGACACACATAATATTAAAGAAAAAAAATGGGTGTTATTTTCTAAAATTTATAGCTTGAGAGACTAACTAATTGCCAAGGCCTATTCGTTATTAAGGTTTGGCACTCAATTCAACAACCGGGGACCTTTCATAAAAAAAAGGGTTGTGTGGTTTTATGAAACCACTGGAAAAGTTTCTTTTTTTCACATTATAGACATTTAAGTAAAATTATTGGAATAATATTAACATTAAACACTAACGAAAACAAACAAAATAGCGTGGAGCACTGGCACAAATGAGTAATAGTCTATACACTACACGGTCAGCTGCTGCGAACTATAGGCGCCGCCCAACCGTCACGCGACATGCAACACAGAGACGAAAAAGTTTGAGACGATGTAATTAGAGTTTCACTTTAATAATATTAGGCTCAAACATACAACAAAACGTAACACTGTTACCATTGTAGCCAAAAAATAACCTTATGAGAACTGCCAATAATTCTTTTGGTATATAAAAAAACGTAATACTCCATTCGATGAGAATTTCTTAACGAAAATAATGATGACAACATTATGATTCCACGCGACCGACAAGAATTTTTTATTTCGCTTTTCCTTATTTGAATTTATTTACACAGATTTATTGAACAAATTATAATACAAGCTTACAACGAAAATATGCCGACACACTTTCAGGAAGCTTTTCTTATACAACAGTTCTTATCGAAGTGAAAACTTCTTTAGCATCGTTGTGATTTGAAAGTCGATGAAACGAAAAAGTGACAGTAAAAAAAGACAAGACACAATAAATTCATAATTTAATGTGGGAGAAAATGAGATAAGTTAGTGTTTATACAGTGTTTTGGAACCAGGCGATCATAGTTCAAGAAGAGATTGTCTTATCTATGACGCGAGTAGTACGTAGACACAAAGAGAATATAAATATCGTAGCGGTAATAGAAATGTGAAAGACATACTATTACCGCTACGATATTTACAAACGGTTGAAATTATGCATCATCCTAGCAACATGTACCAGGACTTCATAATATGCAATTTAGAGGTTCATGCACGATGCAGGGTTTCACTTCTATACTTTTTGCGCACGCAAACTTTTTTACTATATTATAGGACTTGGTCACTTTTTTTTCTCAAGGAACCTTAACTCACGGGCTCTGAGCCGACTTCTGTTACACCACGATTCCAAATTACAGATTCATTAGGTTACTAGTTCTTTTTTAAGGAACAGGAGGGTCAATTAATGTAAAATGATATGATATAAGAAGTTAATTATAGAAAGAAGTAACAACTTTCTTCCGGCACTCGTCGACCATGGTCCAGTACTGTGATCTTTATATTATATATTGGAGCAATCCAACATCATTTATCTGTGGAAAAAGCATTGTAGGAGATGGCAGACAGTCGTGGGGAGTTCTACGTTTTATGTTGTTATATATTAGTTTATTTATTTACTTAATAGTTTTTTTCGGTTCAAATATATACAACGAAGAACTATGTAACTATCAGAACTTTGATAACTATCATAATAACATTATTGTGTTTCAGTCTGAAGGACACCGTAGCTAGTGAAATTACTGGGCTAATGAGACTCATCATCTTATGTCTCTAGGTGACGAACGCAATTGTAGTGCCGCTCACAATTTTTGAGGTTTTTAAGAATCCTGCGCAACATTGCATTGTTACGGGCAGGGCCTATTAATTACCATCAGCTGAACGTCCTGCTTGTCTCGTCCCTTATTTTTATAAAAAAAATCTTAAGTATAACTTTAACTTTCTTTCTTAATTCAATCAATTATCTTAACGAGGCTTAGGTTAAAGTTGGCATATTGTGTTATTGTGTATCAATATTACTATAACATAAATGACTTTCTTTATGATACCACAGATTGGAAATGGAGCGACATCGCAGGCTATTAAATAATAAGTTTTATTGTACGATATTGCATTGTAATCACTTTCTTTATGAAAAATAAGCCCGCTGAGTTTCTAGCGCCTGTTTTTCTCTGGTCACTGAGACATACTTTTTCGAATGGGTGGTAGCTTTTGACTTTGAATATCGTATCATATTTTGAATAAAAATATTCGAAATTAATTTGATGAAACGGCGACATCTTTTTTTGTTGTTATTACGTTTGGAGTCGAAAGCGAATATTCATTCCGATTCATATATTCTATACGTCATAGGAATACACACGTGCACGACGAGTGGAAAAGATGTGTAAGACGACGTTTGATTGTATTTTGTATCAAATTTAATACGCCATCACATTCTAACACTTGAATTACAACCTGAAAAAAAAATTATTATTATATTAAATTGAAGCACCAGCTTTCAAATAAAAAAAGAATTATCAAAATCGGTTTACCAGTTGAAAGTTCTAAGCTAACAATCATAAAAAAAACATACCGGCGAATTGAGAACCTACTCCTTTTTTGAAGTCGGTTAAAAATAGCTCTGACATTAAGGTTCGTGAGTTCTATCCCAACGAGAAGACGCGATGGATAAACGGCCTTAGAGTGACGAGCTAACGTCGTCGTGATCAAAGTCGTATCAAATAAGGTGATGCTTTAGACCATTTTGATTACAAACACTTCTGAATTTGTTTAGATAATATAAGTATGAAGCCCTAAAATAAAGTATTAGTCACCTATTATATAACATAGATCCAAGTGATCACCATCATATTTCACTCACACTTCATAGTTGTACAAGCAAGATATATTAACATCATTACTACTTGTATATGAAATCTTTACAGTTTAATATTTTAGTTATGAAATATTGCAATATGCCTCAGATGCAAGAAGTTTGATCATACGCGGAGTGCAAACTCGGCGAACGAGGTGTTATTAGACGCATGTTTCATTCATAAGGAAATGTGGCTGCAAGCGAGCTTCGCGAATATTTCACAGTCGGTTTATCGAGCGCAGAGGCGTATTTAAAGCCTCATAGAGTACGAGCACAGGTGGCTCGAATATCGTTGCCAATACTATAGAGACGTGATCGGAAACCAGAACCGCTATTGGTAGCTAGCGATTTCCTCTTCAAATAATGAAATTTTGAAATATCAGACTCCGTTCTATGTTATTATAGAACATGATTTTCCATATTTATTTGTTAGGTGGGAGAGTGGGTGTTACCTTTGAACTCTTTATAATATTTTCACTGGATGCAGGAAAATAATGGGATGTGTGGGTTAGATCTTCTCCTTCCAGAAGGACTACTGCGCTTTCACAGACTTGGAGAAGGATTATGGTACGGTTCAAATGGTAAAATATTAAAAAATCCAAATTGATAATATTAAAGATAAAATAATAAAATTAACGATTTTGGATTATGGATTTGTATCGTCTTGCTGAGATAATTATTATAATCGATATGAGTGTTTTTTTTTTTTATTTTAATCATTGTAAAAATATTTGTGTTTGATAAAATTATCGATTGTTTTATATTGTAAGATAGATCAGAATTTCTACCAAACTGAAAATGGACCAAATTGTGTCGAACCAAATGTTTCAAGCAACCGGTCCCTGGTTTTTGGAATATGAAAGAATGTTCCAATTCTTCCCAAGATAGAATTTTATTTTATTTTAGAATATCGCAAGATTGATCATCAGTATTTTCAACGAGCAAGTATCTTAACTGAGTAATGAAAACCAATAAATGCGTAACCGGCCTTGAAACTGTGATGATGCTATTAGATCAAAGGTCTTTCAGTCATTTGGCTTGGATTCCCAAGCTGACTGCACCAGCTGATGAAAATTTTGTATTTAATTTTTTTCAAAGTTAAATTAACCTGACACGTGGTTGAATGGTGTCGAACTTACCATGACATGAGCCCCATAAACGTTTGTTAATAACTTGAAACATATGATAAGAATATGATCTGAAACAAATTTACTCAAATTTTGATATTCTTAAGAGAATACTATACTCCGGTTATTGAACGACCGACGATTATTACTATCGAGGGGTCGGTCGAAATAATAGAATATAATTATTTTAAGTATTAATTTTCTGCGAAGTATTTTTACATTATGGTAGAAACTATAATGAAACACTCGGTGGAGCAATAGAGGAGTCAGCTACTGATAATATTCTGTAGTTGTTAGAACGGGGAGCGTTGATTTTGTATTATAATCTTATATTTTTTAACAAAAATTTTTTTTTTATAAAAAAATACTTATGAATTATATAATATATGGCGTTGCTGTTACTTTTTGCTTATTTAAGAAACAGCTTAGTAAATACATAACTTCTACTCCAACAGAATTATTATAATTAGAGGTCGAAATACAACATTTCTTACAATAATTTCATAACTTTTAATATATGTTTAACATAAGTTTTTTTTTCTTTGAGGGACGCCTTTGTCCAGCAGTGGACGTCTTGATGCTGAAATAATGATGATGATGATCAAGATTGTTTTATTAGCCGATAGAATAGAAAAATGACTTCTTTAAATATTAAGTATTGAATTCTATCATCTGCCATCTAAAATGAAGCTCTTGATATAATACAATGATCGATTTAATTTATTATTTTGTAATACAGTTACAGTAATCTATGTTTTAGCATTCTGCACTTCCTCTCTCTGAATTTTTACAATGATAATAGTAACATTATATTCTTAAAATAGAATCTAAAGTTTTTAAATATTACGTAAAAACATTAGGATATACAGTTAATTAAAATAGACATTATATTAATTAATTTATGTGACCTGTATGTGCATAAGTTGCTTATTACTTATAGCATAATGAATTGTGAATTACTTTCGCAATAAACACATCAATATCTCAGAGTTAGTGACCTCCTGACTCACATTGTACATGTCACGTTGTCATGATAAGGGTCTGACGTTATTAAAGAAACTCCCATTTTTTCCATTATTTGTGACTATCTCATGTAGTTGATTTTGTGATACTACAAGAGCCCTTGGCTAATTTAAACTAAATAGGATATTTGCAAAGACAATGTTTGTTCGTTATTAGTTTGGCTAATCAATTAAAACTGCAGCCTCTAGAAAGCCTCAATTTTATATATTGAAAAATGTGATAATACTTTTGTATATTTAATTATAATTTACGAATAATAATTATTATACTTGTGCTATCCCCTACGCTGTTTCTTCTGCATATCAAATCAGCAATATTCATTGCTATGCAGACGACAGCACGGGCTATGCTTCCTACACCGGCCGTGCCAACATGTCCCGGGACAGCGTCGACGAGAACCGGAACAAACTTATGTCTGAAATCGAGACTATGCTTTGCAAAGTCTCGGAATGGGGCCGACAAAATTTAGTCCAATTCAACCCCAAGAAGACACAAGTTTGTGCGTTCACCACTAAAAAGTCTCCCTTTGTCGTATCCCATCGATTCGAGATCACTCCTCTAACTGCCACAGCCTGTATTGGCATACTTGGCGGCGATATATCGAGCGACGTTCAGTTCCGTGGTCACTTGGAAGAGAAGGCCAAACTGGCCTCTAAAAAGCTTGGTGTACTCAGTAAGGCGAGACAATACTTCACTAAAAGCCACCTGCAACTTTATAAGGCGCAAATTTGGCCTCACATGGAGTACTGTTCTCACCTCTGGGCGGGTGCTCCCCAGTACCAGTTTCTTCCATTTGACCGCATACAACGAAGAGCGGCTCGAATCATCGACGATCAAGTCATCTCCGGTCGGCTTGATTCTCTAGCATTGCGTAGAGATGTGGGTTCTCTCTGCATCTTCTACCGGATTTATCACGGGGAGTGCTCAGAGGAGCTGTTCGGGTTGATTCCAGCGGCCGAATTCCACCATCGGACATTACGTGCAAAGTACCATCCGCATCACGTAGACGTCTGGCATTCCACAACCGCGCGTTTTCTTCGAAATTTCTTGCCTCGCGCAGCCACTTTCATCTAGAATCAACTACCAGCAGCGGTCTTCCCGAACAGATACGACTTAGGGACCATCAAGAAAAGAGCATACTCCCACCTTAAAGGCCGGCAACGCATTTCTTGACACACCTGTTGTTGCGGATGTCCATGGGCGGTTGCCTCACCTCTCCCCATCCCGTGAGCCTCTTGGCCGTTTGCCCCCTCTCATATAAAAAAAAGTAATAAAAAAAAATACTTGTATATTTTAATTTATCAACCATTTTGTATTTTTATATTTTTAATGCTTGTTGCAGTTTGTGTCAAATTAATATCTCTAGTAAAAAGAGCACGTCATCTTTACAGTCTGTATAAATTAAAGTATGTACTCGTAATTCATTTTTTATCAAATTCAGCAATGACGTTCTATACATACACGATATTCAAATACAGATATGCTTTCGAAATTACATGGTGTATCTGTTACCGTAACTGAAACCTCTGTATATAAATATATACTTATTATATTGTGTATGTCTCAAATAATGTAAACATACACATGCACGTTGGAATTATTTGAGATAGAAAAAAAATATTAAATTCACGACACTGTTACCGTTATCGTTATCAAATACACATTAGTAAAATATATCTCCTGCAGAACAAAATATTTCCTGGCGATTCAAAAAATATACACGTAATTCGTAAAGCAGGTAGGTAGGTATTCCCGGAGTGCCACGGTTTCTTTTTAAATGAAGCTCTTATCGTTTTGACTCTAATGATATGAATAAATATCATTATAATTATGTATCACATTTAATTTCGTTATTTCACCTCAAAGGCCTCAGTCTTTTTTTTCATTTTCAAACTTTCATAGTAATAATCACAAAAGAAATTAATAACTTACAGCATTTAAACTTCTGTAATTGTATTATATTGCGAGTAGCAAACGAGGAAGTGTAAGATCCTTGTATTACATTAAATTCACGTGTCCCGGTGTTTGTTAGCAAACTCCTCCGAAACGGACGAACCGATTTGTATGAAATTTGAAAAACCCCTAAATATTTTTTATTATTTGTCAATTTTTTTTATTTTTATTTTATTATGATTCAGCATTGAAAAGTACATACAACTTAAAATTTTCGCCCTTCTACGATCTAGTTGTAGATCGTTTTTGTATCGTGTTTTTTATATTATTTTGTTCCATCCACAAATTCGCTACATGGATGCAAGATGACATTCGAATACAATAATTGTAGTACGATATATTTGGTAGGTCTGTGAATCGGTTGCATCTATTTATTATACCCCAAAAATTTTAATTATTGAATTTTTTTGTATTACTTTATATGGCAATACAAAGTTTGCTGGGTCAGCTAGTATTACTATAGAAAGCTTTTAAACAGTGATTGATAAACAAGCAGATTGTAGTTTATATTAAGTTACAACATTAAGTAAAATTGCGTGAAGGATAATCGTTTCAATATAAGCATGTTGTTTAGGGTTCCGTAGCGAAATGGCTAAAAACGGCACCCTTATGGATTGGTCATGATTGTCTGTCTATCTGTCCGTCCGTATGTCACAGCCACTATTTTCCGAAACTTTAAGAACTATACTGTTGATACTTGGTAAGATGTATTCGATGAAGATGCCGGCTAGATTATGAGTACCACAACGGCGCCTGTTTCTGCTGTGAAGCAGTAACGTGTAAGCATTACTGTGTTTCGGTCTGACGGGCGCCGTAGCTAGTGATATTACTGGGCAAATGAGACTTAACATCTTATGTCTCAAGGTGACGAGCGCAGTTGTAGTGCCGCTCAGAAATTTTGTGGTTTTTCAAGAATCCTGAACAGCACTGCATTGTAATGGCCAGGGCGTGTTAATTACCATCTGCTGAACTTCCTGCTCCTCTCATAATTTATTTTCTTAAAAAAAAAACATACATCAAGTAATCCATCCAGCTATGTCCGATAACATAATAACACTTAAAACTAATTCATGTGCAAAATTTATGCGAGCCAAAGCTAGATTGGTTACGGACAAAGTTTTGTTTGATGTTTCATATTATACAACATTAGACAACTTTCGTGGCAAAGTTAGTGCCGACTCTTGGGTGAAGCATGTTAGTGTAAATCATTCAATTAGTTTACACGTACTTCAGATTGGATTCAAGCTTAGCATGAAAATTCTTCAGATAATGGTCTGGAAAACTACAAACATCATTCCAGTTAGGACTTGTAAAGTTGACAATTTCAATCCAATACATGTAATAAGCCTGATAATTAATAGTCTGAGAGCGGTCGCTTCATTCACAATCTGTGGTGTCATTAAAAAAATCATTAATTATGGTATAGAAACCTTTACCACACAATTCTTTTGAATTTCGTAATACATTTGTTTTGAACATTTTCTGGGATCTTGTTGTACAAGCATATACATCGCCTACAAAAGATTTACTAACTCGACTTAGCCGAGTAGTAGGCATTATTAGTTTATGTCTCTTCCTGGTGTTAACATTATGGTTATGACAGTTTCTAGCAAATTCACTTATGTGCCTATGTACATAAACATATATGAATACATAATATTATTAAGAATATATTGAGAAACAACAGTCAAGATGGTGTATTTTTTAAATGTTTCTCTCAATGATTCTTAAGGACCTAGGTTATAAATAGCGCGAATAGCCCTCTTCTGCAGCACAAAGATTGTATAATATCGACAGCGTTGCCCCATAGTAATATACCATAGGAAATAATACTATGTATAACTAAAGTATACTAGTCACGCCGTATCTATGTCAGTGAATTGTCTAATCTTTTTAACCGCGTATGCTGCAGAACTAAGTCTGTTCGCTAATCCTTCAACATCCCCCATTGTAATTTGGAATCCAGAGTAATGCCAAGAATTATAGCAGATTCCACGGGTTTCATCACCTCTCCGCTTAACAAAACGCTTGCATTTACATTTTTGACATTTGATACGGTAAATTTTATATATTTCGTTTTCTTGCTATTTAACATTAGGTTATAAGCGCTAAGTCAATATTCAGATCCACATCATTTTTCTACACAAATTAATAGGTTAATAAATAAATGTCTACGTAATTTTTATCACGTGTTGAGAGTTTTTTTGGATGTATTAAAATATATCTTTGAGTTCATAAACTCCAATAAATAAATATACAATAAATGCGGCTAGTGAGATAGTAATCGAACCAATAGTAAAAATTTATTTTGAAAACCATTGAATTCATTGGGTAAATATAAACATTAACATGATGATAATATTATAATGGGTTATAATAATATATGGTTATACATTATTTTATAAGATGCACAAAATTTTTGAATTATTGTTTTCATATTTTTTGAAGTGAAACTTCTTTAGAATCGTTGTGATTCGAAACTTGATTGAACGAAAAAGCGAGACGATAGTTACACAAACAGGTAAATACATAATAAAAAACTAATAAATAAATACATTACTTAAGTAAACCAGTGGGAGGCTCCTTTGCACAGGATGCCGGCTAGATTATGGGTACCACAACGGCGTCTATTTCAGCCGTGAAGCAGTTATGTGTAAATATTATTGTGTTTCGGTCTGAAGGGCGCTATAGCTAGTGAAATTACTAGGTAAAAGAGACTTAACATCTTTTGTCTCAAGGAGACGAGCGTAATTGTGGTGCCGATCAGAATATTTGGGATTTTCAAGAATCCTGAGCGGTACTACATTGTACTGGGCAGAGCGTATCAATTACCATCAGATGAACGTACTGCTTATTGTCATTAAAAAAAACAAATTGTAATCTTCGTTCACCATATATAATTTATTAATATCGTATCATTTTATTTCAATATATTTTTAAAATGATTGAATTATTTGAATGTGGTTGTGTTATTATATTCAGTAACGAAACGTTGAGATTATGCAAGGAGAAGTAATTCTTTATTAACAATCATTTACTGAGCTGTTGTAATAAATACGTCATGTAGGCATATTTACGTTACCAGGGAAGAATCCAATTACGATAACGCTGTACCTCGCATGAAAATGTCGCATTTATGGTAAAATATTAATGTATTTCAATTTGGAACATCTACGGACCTCCATAAATTTAAGTTACGCCTGGATCTAGTAAGACGACTAAATGTTATTTGAATTGAATGTTGTTATTTGTGTATTCCGTGATCTAAGTCTATAAATTTTATTTCATTTTCTATTATTTTTTCATTTCATATTATTGACTTTATTTATTTACATCGGCTTAACTCACGCTTTATCGGTGTTGGTTTCAGACCATTCGGGGGTCCTTCATCAGGGCGAGTGTATTTGTGGGTTCACGATAGCCTCCCATCCCATACTTCTTACCTACATATTTTTAATATGGCTAAAGTTGCCAGTGCAAAATTTCGTACTTTCCGAAAATTGTGATAAATTGTTTAATATTTAGCATACTTGTCAGAATTCAAAATTCAATATTTAAGCTGGATTAGTGACACCACGTCAGCGCTGACCGTCGGTCGAATGTAGCGCGTACCCGTACGCCCTGACCATGCTATCTAGCACTAAATGCTCAGCTGACAGCAATCCTACAGCTAATTGCAGCAAGGTGTGACATGTCCAATGTAACTTCTATAATATGTGCGTACTACCTACTTTTTTTTTGGTGTTAAGTAATCACCGCCGCCCACATTTTCTTGCAACACCAGAGGAATCACAAGAGCGTTGCCGGCCTTTAAGGAAGGTGTACGCGCTTTTTTGAAGGTACCCATGTCGTATCGTCCCGGAAACACCGCACAAGGAAACTCATTCCACAGCTTTGTAGTACGTGGAAGAAAGCTCCTCCGCACTGTGGAGGACCGCCACACATCCAGATGGTGGGGATGATATCCTAACTTGTGGCGTGTCGTGCGAAGGTGGAATATATATATATATATATATCTTAATATATATAAAGTTCGTGTCACAATCTTTGTCCTCAATGGACTCCTAAACTAATGAACGGATTTTAATGGTGATTACTTCATGGAGTGCAGTTTGGTCCAACTTGAGAGAAAGGGTAGTTTTTATTTCGATTTGGGACCCATAAATATTTTTATTTTCAATATTTGTTTTATATGGACATATTTTCTATGAGAGAATTTAGTGACGCACGGTTTGACAGTTCCGCTGTGAAACAGTTTAATTCTAACAACAGGGAAACAGCATATTTACGAAATAATTTTTGATGTTTTGAAATATAAAACAGTTATTTTTTTACTATCTACAGAACAACGTCTGTCGGAGCAGCTACTATATATATAAATCCAGTGTCCTGATGTTCGTTAACAGTGAACTGCTTAACTAATGAACAGATTTTAATGGGCATTACTCCATGGAGTGTAGTTTAGTTTAACTTGAGAGATAGGATAGTTTTATTTCGATTTGGGACCCATAATAATTTTATTTCCAACATTTGTTTTGTATCATATTTTCTATGAGAGACTTTATTGACGCACAGTTTTACAGTTCTGCTGTGAAACAATTTCACTATAACAACAGGGAGCATATTTTACGAAATAATATTTGATGTTATGAAATATTAATGACAAATTCATTAATTTTGTGTTAATTTATTATGTACAGAACAACGTCTGTCGGGTCAGCTAGTATATATATATAATACTTACGCAAAATATTACAGAATAAAAGACGTAGAAGATATCTTGTTAACCCAATTGTTATAGAGCGTCTAATTGAAGGAGAAATTTTTACAATATATTCGAAATTGCAGGAAAACGTTAGTTTTTTAACGATTTTTTATTACGATGTTACGCACGCGTGTATGGTCAGTTGCTCAGTCAGCGTTGCACTGAACGCACTTATGATAAATAAGTCATAGTGCGTCCAACATACGCCGGACCGACGAGCTCGGCCGACGATTCTCGTTAGCACGACGAAGCTGTACGCGTGTAGTAATTCTTCAGCGCAAGATTGTATGCGTTTATATGTTTTCATTGTTATAGCTACGCTTGACCGACGTTTGTACTCACCATCGGTCAAGCACTAAATTCAGCCTTAGATTCAATTGTATATAACTGGGAAGACGGTATGAAACTTTTGACAAATTTACATAGTAGTACATCAATATGTCAACCTAACGTCTGTGTCGTTTTGGTCTTTGATATAACAATTGACGACACACATCACTAGCGACGCTGACACAGTAATAGCAACAATGTTTAAGCCGCGATGATAGAAAATTAAAATCTTAGACTTCAATCTGTTTAAATACAAAAATGTATTATGATTAAGTAAAAGCGAGTACACCTTCCTTAAAGGCTGGCAACGCTCCTGTGATTCCTCTGGTGTTGCAAGAGAATGTAGACGGCGGTGATCACTTAACACCAGGTGACTCTGGTGTTAAGTGGTAATTTGTACTCCTTTTCCATAAATAAATGATCGTATTAGCCCTTTATACGCATGTGTCTGTGGACTAACTTAACTATTTATATAAGTATTTGTTTTTATGATTTTTACGTTTTATTTAATCTATCCTCTATTTTCATAAATCTAACTAGCTGACCTGGCAAACATTGTTTTGCCATATAAATCATATATTTAACCCTTCCTAGAGCTTCAACGAATCTATTACAAAAGATTTCATTGAGATCGGTCGAATAGTTTAGGAGTGATTAGGGAACATACAAACATACATTCTCTTTTATATTAAATCTAATTGTTATGGTTAAAATCTTATAAATTAACATTTTTTTTTCATAAATAATACTTGATTTAACGTATCACATGTTCAATAAACTTTTGTTTATCTTACAGTTTTCGATCAGTCTTCTCTCCTCATTGTGCACTCGCATTCTTATAAATCCAATTCTCAGAAACTTAACCAACTTCAAAAAAGAAGAAGCTATATTTCGAATTAGCGGAGAGATAAAAGAGTGAACCCTCCATCCATAGTGGTAGGTGACAACCCAATTACAATAATTTTGGACAGCCATATACACTCCTACATTTATTTACACACAATTGTACATTAGTTTTGATTGCGTATTAGCTTTGCTTCCAAAAATTATAATTCTACATAATCATCCATGAAAACCACGATATAAATTATCCTCGTATATTGCGAAAAATAACAAAGACATATTTGAAGATGTAATAGATAGAAGATAAACAAACACCGGGTTAACTTCGATGTGATAAATCCTGTGGAAAGCGATTTGCGTTCGTGATTTCTGGAGCTTTGTGATCGTACTTTCTGAATTGTGATCTACGATTTAATACTTCTATCTAATATCTAAAAAATGTATCCAGTGGTACCGGGAACATAATAATAGAAACAATCATTCATTTTAATGAAGAGTAAATGCAGATATAGGCATTGCCATGAAAATACATGATATAAAGAATTGTGAACCTAATCAAACTCAATTGCTATTTTATTTTCGAGATAACGATCGCACTGTATTAAAAACTGGACTTATGTCTAAAAAGATTTATGTTTCTATGACAAGGTGCGGAAGGCCATAACATTAAACATACAATATTTTCTTCCCCTCTTTTACTTTTTACGGTTTGATTTCTACCATGAAGTGCTTTGTACTCTTCCTGGTTTTCAATAAATTCAGAATTTTATTTTTATGCTATGACATATATATACTTAACGAAATTTAAGTTAAATTAGACAGGCAAATATTATTAAAATTATTTTGAATTTATTTCAGAATATCTCTTTTGTTATTGTAATATTTCAAAGCTGACGGCAATTACTGGTTTGCTGTGAATACTACTATGCCACGCACACGAATAGAAGGCTTAGATTAAGGATTCGTCTCCGCTGCGCTCCTACTAGATATAGAGCAGGCGTAGTCTCAAAGTGCGGCAACTAATACTACGCCCAAGTGAGCCTACTCGAGGCATTCTCCAACAATGACGTGTGATGATGACATGCTACAACTGCCAAAACTTTGTAAAAATAATACTACAAGAAATAATAAAAAAACTTGGATCACATACTATCAGTAAGCATTTTGCATTTTATTTATTTCAATGTAGAATAACGCGAAACGTATATTACAAAATTTGAAAGATACCACGCACACATGCATCCAATAGTTGCCGTAATAAAAATATATTTTTCTTAGGTAGTGCGGCTTAGTTTATGTATTTACTAATCAGCACCAGCAGAGTGAGACAAGTTTCAATGCATCCAGCACTGCTCCCCCGAATCAGTCAGGATATTTTTTTTACCTGACTGTAGCAGGCACCAATATTAATATTGTTGTGTTACTTCATTACACGGCTCCTATTTCATTGTTAATTCGTTTAGAGTTCTCTTAGTTTATCGAATATATATATAGACACTGCGGGATATTTATTTTACTTTTCTACTAATTTATACATTTTTGCTTTGTTCTACTATCTATTACTTTTCTCTTAACAATGAGACCCCATGTTTTTTTATGACAGTATGGGAGGAGTAGAGGAGGACGTTCAGCTGATGGTAATTGATACGCCCTGCCTATTGCAATGCAGTGCCGCTCAGGATACTTGAAAAACCCAAAAAGTCTGAGCGGCACTACAATTGCGCTCGTCACCTTGAGACATAAGATGTTAATACTTATTTGCCCAGTAATTTCACTAGCTACGGCGTCCTTCAGACTGAAACACAGTAATGCTTACACATTACTGCTTCACAGCAGAAATAAGCGCCGTTGTGGTACCCATAATCTAGCCGGTATCCTGTGCAAATGTGTGTGTAAAATGTATAATAGATTAGTAATTATATTGATATTGATTCCTACAAACATTCTTCTATATACTTATACATGTGCTCATAGCTTTATTAGACAATTTTACTTCCTATATACTTTATTAGTTTAATGAGTTAGGTATAGGTATTTGGGCTTTTAATAAAATCGGTCAATACAGAAACTGAAGCACATAGAATTTTTCTCAGCCTAGTAATAACAATAATAAAAAATATGATAACTTGTTGAAAAGATAAAAAGATAGAATCGATGATCGATATTCAGATACAGAACCCTTGAGCGATAGAAAAATGTCAGTTGAAGAACTGAAAGATGCACGTTGAATTTACATGGTAAGTAGGTCTTTAGTGAACGTTTCTATTCTGTTTAAGTTTGCTCTATCGATATAACAGAGTCATTATAAGGAAATATGAATTTTTACGGTGAATTCAATAATGTTATGACCACAGTTTTAGCTTAAATTTAAACATTTCATGGCGATATAATAATAAAAAAATATTCCTTGTATAAGACTCACAAAACAAAAACAAGTATTTTTTTATGAAAATAAGGGACGAGATGAGCAGGACATTCAGTTGAAAGTAATTGATACGCCTTGCCCATTACAATGCAATGCGGTTCAGAATTTTCGAAAAACCCCAAAAATTCTAAACGGCACTACAATTGCGCTCGTCAGCTTGAGACTTAAGATGTTAAGTCTTATTTGCCCAGTAATTTCACTACCTACGGCGTCCTACAGACCGAAACACAATAATGTTAACACATTACTGCTTCACGGCAGACAAAGGCACCGTTGTGTTACCCATAATCTAGCCGGCATCCTGTGCAAAGGTGCCTTCCATTGGTAAAGAATGCACAAAATCTAAAAACAACGTATTAAATAGGTATTAATTTAAATTAACTACGATAAGCTGAATTATTGTGAAGTTTGTATATTGTGATCTATCTATTTTATAAAATATTTTCGTAGTATTGTTAACCTTATGAGACTTCTGTGAACATGGACCTGATGAGGCTGGGAGAGTCATCATCACCTCACCACCGTACGTAGATGGCCAGCGATACAGTACAGATAGTTTTGTAAGAGCCCTTGCTAATCATTTTTAAGTTAACCAAGGTGACCAAGGTTTGTATTTTTGCTAACATAATCTTTAAATTATTACTAATTATGCACTCATACTATTTGTAGATAACACGCAGCAACTACAATAATTATAGAAAATATGTTTTGATACATATTTGCCAATAGTAACTTAGTCTCAGTGGGATGCTCCTTTGCACGGGATGCCGGCTAGATTATGGGTACCACAAAGGTGCCTATTTCTGCTGTGAAGCAGTAATGTGTAAACATTAGTATATTTTGATCTGAAGGGCACCGTAGCTAGTTAAATTAGTGGGCAAATGAGACTTAACATCTTATGTCTCAAGGTGACGAGCGCAATTGTAGTGCCACTCAGAATTTTTGTGGTTTTCGTGAATTCGGACGGCACTACATTGTAATGAGCACGGCGTATCAATTACCATCAGCTGATCATCCTGCTCGCCCCGTTCCATAAAAAAAGTCTGAAGATTCCCTTAGTGTCAGTTAAAATAAAAACTAACATCTTATTAAGTAATTTTGTTTGTACGGACAAAATTAATTTGCTTCAAGTATCCCATAGCAACTATCGTATACGGAATACGTTTCGTATTTTGAAAAAGAACGTAATTGCTAAACGGCGAATTTGAATCAAGGTATTCAGATGATCGTGGAAAAGGCGGGAGATCTGAACGACTTTCAATATGGAATTGAATTCTGCGGTTCATTGCTTTTCAATTCGTTGCAGGGAACGTTGCTTGACACTTATCAACTCTAGAAAGTATCTTTTCTAGAACTCAACGGATATTACTCTGAAACTTTCTCTTATCTTTTGTGTCATAATATATTTATATTACTAATTCGAGACCTAAGTACATTTTCTGTTGTTGCATTAGATAATTGCGTTGCATTACAAATTTGAAAACAAAATTTATGAACGATATGGAGCTACAACGTAAGAGTTGAACAACACATACAAGATTTATCAACGATACGTCACTCGAACGGTTGGCTCAGTGGAAAGAGCGCTCGCACGGAACGGGAGAGGTCGCGGGTTCGAGTTCCGCATCGTTTATAAATTTTGATTTCAATGTTAATTTGTATAATTAAAACTAGAATTGAGGGTTATCACTTAAAAAAAAAACATTATTTCTTATAATATCAAGTTTGTAAGTATCTTGTAAAAATTCTTTGTAAGAATATCAGTGATAATTTTTAGTTATTACACATTACTGCTTCACTGCAGAAATAGGCGCCGTTGTGGTACCAACATATGCCAGCCTACTACTATAATGCTACAAGGTATCATACAAGGTAATGCATCAGTACATCACAGCCATATGCTTTTATAAAATTGTCACTCTGTTTTCACACACAACAAAACTACAATTTAATGAATGTCAACCTCATTTAGAGATAGTAAATACACGAACAAATTTTGGTTTGTTAATAGTTACGCGGTCCTCCTATAACAGTAATGGGCCTCGTGTTGTCCACAATACCCAGCTGTATATAAATTACACTCGCTATAGTAATTTAATCTAGTGGCTATCAGATTATTTTATATAATAAGTGTTTAAGTATAATAGTGTTTATGTTTAATTAAGTTACATGTGCTGGTTACAAGTTACTTGTATCATATATGAGCGATAATATTTTTTGTCGAGTTGGTTGACTTTGATCCCCGCTAGATAGACTGCAGCAATTTTTGTATAAGAGATTTTTTAAATCACAATAATTATAAACATTCATTAACCAAGGCGTAATAAAATAACATAGTTCATGATTCCCATTTAGTAACTACCTCGAAATGAATAAATCAAAATTGATTGATTATGATATTTTAAGTGGATTTGGTCGATTGTCACATCTAAAATATGTTGAAACTATTAACCAGTTTTTTAGAATAGAAGACCGACTATGTGGGTACGATAACAGCTCCTTTTTCTGTCACCAAGTTGTCGTGTGCAAGCACTATTTTGTGTTTTAAATTGAAGGACGCTGAGCCTACTGAGATATCATCTTATGCCTCAAACTTAAGAGCAAAATGGCGGTGGTGCTCAGAATTTTTTTTCAAAAAAGAGTGCTATTATTAAATCATTCCTATAATCAATCAAAGATTATTCCTCAATAATGAGCATAAAAAAAACTTAAAGTCTGCCAAAGATAATTTGAACAAGTATAATGAACGAAAATTACTGTCAGACAAACTACGGAATTCTCTTATAAGCAAAATAACCAAAATTAATAACGTCACATATACAATTCACAAGAACAAATGGAGCTGGACAGACGATATTAAAAAAGTTGCAGGTTACTAATAGGCGTCAGTAGCTAAGGGAAGAGATGACTAGAAAAAGTTGGAAGAGGTCTTTGTCTATTCTGGACAAAAGGTCATTTAGATTTTCAATTATATTAGTACGTAGTACATACCGGCCTTAGAAAACCCTGTAAATATACCGAATAAAGGCTTTATTATTATTATATAACTATACTAGCTGGTGACTGGTGGGCACCTAAACAAATGCATAATATGTGAATACAAAATTTCATATTAATTTAAAATATTTTTTGTTACTTACGAAATTTGTAGAAGTTCAGTCATTACAATAATTTTTCGTTTTTCCTTGTTCCTGTAATATTATAATGTCATAGCAGAACTGTCAAACTGAGCCTCAAATATTTGTCTTATGGAATTATTCGTGCTGAAATAAAAATTGATATTAAAAATATTATGGGTCACGAATCGAAATTAAAACGATCATATCTCTCAAGTTGTATAAAACTTTGTCAATACAGTGTACAAAAATTTGATTTCAATCAGTTCAGCAGCTTGGGAGTTCATCGCGGAGGAATAACGTGACAGGAATTTTTTATATATTTTCAATACAATGATTATATTAAATTAAAATTGTTACTAAGGGGAAGTATGCTTCCAGTTTTTGCGTTTCCACTAGCCGTATTGAGGCGCGTACATAGTACTTTGTACATTCTCCGCGCCTCTGGGCCACACAGGCAAGTGTCTAGACACTAATCGGCACAAAGATGTAAGACTCACTGAGACCGAAATATTCTCGACGTTTGCTGTCTTGGGCAGTCGATACCAGCACCAACTGTCGTAACTTGGACATGAGAAGGAGCCTGAGTATCGAAGAGTCCTATACTAGCGCCCTTTCCCGTGCCCAAGCCTCTAGGGTCATGCCGTCATGACGCTTGCCATCGCGGCGGGAAATACCATTAGTCTCTAAAACAGCTGGTATATTAAGGGCAGCAAATACCCTGTGGATGACTTCATTAATGCTGGCATGACGACTGATATGGCCTGCCATTTCAGGCACAATAGCCCCTGATGCCCAAGAGCATCTACTTGCACGTTACATCAGCATTATTAAATCATTATTATTAGTCATTCACATTTCTATTACAATGAAGCCGGTAGCTACTCTTCGTGCATAAGAACAATTACCGATGTTGTTGACAAGGTGAGTGTAACCTGTGAGCAGGTATTGTTGTACTCAACAATACTCTTTGTTGATAACATTAACAATACAGGTTCGAAAACAACCCCCTTTTGCTTCTTCCTCTTCGTTGAGCTTTTATTGGCCTCACAAGGTCACGTTTGGAATGATATTATACCCTGAGCAACATACGATTTGAAACGGACTCGACATATTACTTTAAAATAAGCTAACATCATATAAATTTGGCGGACCAAAGTGCAGCTGTAAAATAAGTGGGAGCATTTTACCTTAAGTATCCTGTAAATCATTATTAATTGGTTCCACACTGAAACTTTTTAACACTGCGGCAAATTAAAAACAAAACAATTTTATTTAAAAAAAAATGTTTTGATTATTTATTTTTTAAGTTTATTAATATCTTTGTAATTATAATTATTGGTACTCACGATATAATATATTTTATTCATTTGCTGCCGATATTTCGATCCAATTTCATGAATCGTGGGGGCGGCGGAACTGCGGAGAAACTCTTGACTCATTTGCCCAGTAATTTCACTAGCTACCGAAACACAATAATGTTTACACATTAATACTTCACGGCAGAAATAGGCGCCGTTGTGGTACACATAATTCAGCTGACGTCCTGTGCTAAGGAGTTTCCCACTGACCGTGACTGTCAAATATAGTATCATTATAATGACTACGATTTCAACAGAGCAAAATGGAGGCATACAATGTAGTAATCGCGTCGTAGTCATGTAGCCCAACGAAGCTACGTAGTAGCACGCAATGTCGGCACTACACTATTTATATTGCTTTGTGTCAGTACATGTTAGTGGGGTGCTACGTTACAAACTTAATAGGTAAAATGGTAATCCTGGTAAATGTTTCGCGGTATAACTACCGCATCATTTAGTCACAGGAAGAATTGCATTTATTATTACTAAAGTAATTTATTTAAAACATTTATATACAACTAGCAGTTGCCCGCCACTTCGTCCGTGCATAATTTCTGAATTTCTATGAAATTATTGATGGAAGGGCAATCAAACTTATCGACAAAAGTCCTACCCTTGGTAATAACCGCACTTCATAATTCCTAAAGAGGGCGGATTTCATATTTTTTTTTGAATAAACAGCTGACAGTTCTTTTTTTTCCAAACTTCCCCGTAAACAAAATTTCAATTTATATAATATTGTTATAAGCCTCCACGTAAGTACAACTAGTCGTGAAAAAAACAATTTCTGTGATGTACACCGGCTCTTTTCAAAGTTTGATTCGTAAGATCATCGAGTAGCATGATTTCTTAACCTGAAATTGTTGATATGTTAAAACTGCAATTGGTAATCTGATGGTATGGAAAAAAAGAATTGACATCCCTAATTTTTTTTAAATTCCCTGTAAATAACATTTCTTGTTCTTGTTTCGGGTTGAAGAAAAATCTGGTGAACTGACTCTGGAGCACGCCACAAACAACTGGCCATGCAAGAAACTATCATTTCTGAGATCTATACAGACTAGTTTCAAAGTTTGGCACTGTGCTTTGTTAATTGTCATCACATAGCATAGTTTAACCAGAAATTGCAGACGTTTCAATTCAAATTGGTTATCCGAAGGAATCCTAGGGATAAAGACTGTTTCCCCTTGGTTGATGCCAGTAAAAATGGTGGCATCGATCACGTGTTTATGCAAGGTCTTGACCTGAAGTCTGGTTCCATTGCAAAGTTTTAGAGGGTTTAGATAGCGCATTAAAATAATTGGAGCGCCAACTTTGAGGTGGCAAAAGAGTGTGAAGAAACTCTATAGGATAATGCACAGCATCATCAACCTCCAATACACTAAAGATTCATATTTTATTTGAACTAGGTAAAAATTTATTAATACTGTTGGCTGAGTCGTTTCTTGGAGAAAGAATAGCTCCTTCTTTCAGCCATCATATTAAATAATATGGGGGTAAATTCTGTCCGTTAAGCTACTCAGATCCCTCACAACATGACCAAGATTACTGGAAATGTTTATTTTACATCCCTCCTCCAAAATATTTCCTTCACCAATATCTAGCAAATTGGAGAACTACTCCGCCTTTGAATCATGTTGAAGAAAGACACCCATATTTAATTTTTAAGGACAAAATATAAACTCTATGCCATTGAACTGATGACTTAAGGCAAGCCTTCACTTCATCTACACGTGTCCCTCGTGAGCAACAGGCAACGTCTGTCTGAAGTCACCAGCCAATGGGGTTGGGGTATAGTACACTCATCCCATGCAATAATTTTGGCTTCTCGAAGCATGTGTTCAGGTTCAAAGGTAATTTGAAATCAGAACGAGCCGTCTTGACTCCATCAAGCAATCCCTCTTCTAAATGACTAAGTATAACATATTTATTTTTATTTTTATTGAATAATTTTATCATCGAAAGGCATAGGTGTCATGGTACTTTAATTATATAGGTACCTACGTACCACTACGGCCGAACTTCATAAGACTTTCATCCAACATTTCAAGCCCAATTTCATCCCCTTAGGAGAGTTTTCCTATAATATTTTCTTAGCTAATGATCATATATAATGATATAATCAATATCACCTACTCCCTCAAAAGACCTACCAAACTTCAAATTTAACAATAATTAAAATTTTCCTATACAAAATTCATCCCCTTTTTAACCACCCTTAAGGGGACAAAATAACGTATAGGTAGAGATTTACATTATTTATAGCGAGTAACCTAAATTACGAACTTTACGTCTCAAACTTCAACAACATAGGACTTTCATCCAACGTTCCATCGTTCATCCTATTTCACGCGATTTTTTATTTAAAGCTAATAATCTAAATGTCGATTTTCACGTCTCTAACTTCAAAAATAAAGGACTGTTAATAAAACTTTCGACCCCCCCTTTCCCTTGTTTGGGCTGGGAGATTTTCATAGCATCCTTTTTCCTTGCACTTGCTCCCTATAAAGAACCTACATTTCAAATTTCAAGTTGTAATAACTAAAGTTACAACTTTTATAAATACACTTAACCCCCCTATTTTACCACCATTAAAAGGGTATTGCTCAAAATAACTTATACAGATTACTTTTATAAAGCTAATAACTATATATAGGTAATATATGTAAATTTCCACGATTAAACTTCAAAAACATAGGAATGTCATACAACCCTTTCATTTCATTCGACCCTTTCACCCTATAAAAAACATATATAATTAATATGTAATTATTTAGTATTTTAAATATATTTTTTTTATGAAAATGAGGGACGAGACGAGCAGGACGTTCAGCTGATGGTAATTGATACACCCTACCCATGACAATGCAGAGCCGCTCAATATTATTGAAAAACTAAAAAAAATTGAGCAGCACAACAACTGCGGTCGTCACCTTGAGCCATAGAATGTCAAGTCTCATTTGTCCAGTAATTTCACCAGCGACGGCGTCCTTGAGACCGACAGAAATGCTTACATTACTGCCACGGCAGAAATAGGCAAAATAAAATGTTATCAAATTGAAAAATATTTCATTTTCTAGCGTTAAAGATATCGTAAAAGTTATTTAAGCCGCATAAAATTTTCACCTCTCGCCATGCAGCTACTATAAAGAAATAATAAATAAATTAGTTCAACATAGTAGTGAATTTAAGATTGTGGTAACGGTTTCAGATGTATGACTTTGTTGAATGATTGGCTTAAGTCCAACCAATGTCGGTGCAGACAGACCTCGAATACTGTTCTTATCATAATAAGTGCGAGGCATGACGTTATTTTCTTGAGAATACAAATGTCGTGCCAAATTGTCTGCCATCGAATTAGTCCAATTTAAAAAGCAATTGTGCAAGCTATTAGTTCACCGATTACAGCAAGTAATATGTATTTTATATAAATTCGAAATATGTATTTTAGATAATTTATTGATATTTTTAACCGACTTCAAAAAAAAGGAGGAGGTTCTGAATTCGTCGGTTTTTTTTATGTTTGTTACCTCAAAACTTTCGACTGGGTGAACCGATTTTGATAATTCTTTTTTATTTGAAAGCTGGTGCTTCCCAAGTAGTCCCATTGTAATTTGGTCCAGATCTGACAGTTGAATCCATGAGAAAACCATAAAAGTCTTAAATTTTGCTATACATACGTATAGCAAAGTGGATGATAAATTTACGATTAACTCAATAACGCGCCAACCGATTTCGACGATTCTTTTTTTATTGGAAAGCATATACTTCAAAAATAACTTTGATGAGAGTTTGTTTAGGTTCTGATTACGAAATCCATGACAAAGTAACGGAACACTGTCTGTAACCAAATTGCAAAGTACTTACGTTCATTGCTGCATTGAAAGATTTAGTATATTTACACATATAAATAAATTGTTAGTTAGTGTACCTTAAATTCACTAAAAATCATAAAATTAAAAAAAAAACAACCGCCTTCAAAAATCTATAGATATAATGTGCACTAAAAAGTATAAAAATAATTGCGTATTTTTACACAATCTAATTAATTAATCTTATTCTAGTTACGATCATTGTAATTTTTGGAGTCGTTGTCATCCAACATACATATTAATAGGTGAGATGTGCTTGAGTCGTGAGGAGGCGAGAGGCGAGAGCGGGTTGCAGCGGAAGGACACCGATTCCAAAAATAACAATAATCGTAACTAGAATTACATTAATTAAATATATTTTATAAAAATACGCAATTATTTTTGTACTTTTTAGTGGACATTATATAAATATTGTTTTGGAATAGTGTTTTTGAAGGCGGTTGTTTTTTTGTTAAGTTATTTTTTGGTCGCTAACCATGGGCCTTATGAGGATGCTTATTGTCGCTCAGAGAGCAATAGAGAGGGCTACGCTCGGAGTTTCCCTGCGAGGTCAAATCAGAAGTGAGGAAATCCGCAGGAGAACCAAAGTCACCAACATAGCCCAAATGATTGCGAAATTGAAGTGGCAGTGGGCAGGGCACATAGTTCGACGGATAGATCTCCGGTATCGGAAGACGGAGTGTTGGTAGACAAGACGCAGTGTTCGTTGACAAGATGGACCGATTATCTGGTCAAGATCGCCGGAATACGTTGGATGAGGGCAGCGCAGGACCGGTCGTCGTGGAGATCTTTTGGGGGAGGCCTTTGTTGGAGTGGACGTCTTCCGGTTGATGATGATGATTGATATTTTTGATTTTATCCTCCATCCATATTATTATAAATACTCATTCAACTTCACTTAATAAACCACCAATTTAAGTTATATGCGTATAATAAAGTATATTTATACTACATAGTAATATTATCTTACCCATGAAATTTATAAAAAGAAATATTCAATACGAAATTGGCTAAGCTGAGCAAAAACATGTGGCACGGCCGTACCAACCTTTTCTTGAAGGCTTTAATTAGGCTTGAATTTAAATTTCAGTCAATTTGAATCAGTAGTTAGTAGAATTACGTTTATAATAATAAGTCAAAATTTCTTTATTTTGTCATTCACTGACTTACCGATCATCTAAAGTTTGTTGCTTCTAGCAGACAAAGAAGCTTCAAGTTTAGAATAGTATTAGTAATTTGTGTACAAAACAAAAAAAACAATTATTTTGCAATTTCAGTCCAGTTTTCTAGATACTTTAACTGCATAACTTACTTTGTTATTCCTTATATTATGTATCAGATTACAAAGTTATTTATACAGTTGGTGCTTGTGTTGCAAGTTTACGTGGTACTTTCAAGAGTCACATCTAACTAATGTCGACTTTGGAAGTATTAAGGCGCAGAAGTTCTCAATTTGTGAATTCAATGGCCTATTTACCGTCCAGATTTATGAAAAATTTTAACATCAAAGCCACCGAGAAAAACCCATACAGACAATGATGGGCTTTGAGAAAAACTGTAGCTGAAACTCAATAAGTAGTACCAGAAAAGAAAAAGAGAAAGACTACTTGTACGTTACTCGTCAATTAATTCAATCACACGTCTTATGTGAAATTTTGCCGACATGACCCCGGCCTCCCAAATGCCACCAAAGCGTACGAAGGAGTGAAGACAAACTTAATTTCTTCTTAATTGGAAAAATCTAGAATTGATTTGCAATTAAGTTTTAAGAAGTTACTTATTTCCTTAGCTGCTTCTGCGAAGTTGCGACCATTATCGCTAAATATTTCTACAGGTCTATCCCGGCGAGATATGAATCTACGTAAAGTAAGGATGAAGGAGTCCTTCGAGAGATCACTGACAGCCTCCAAATGGACACATTTGTATCTTAAGCAAATAAAAATACACAAATAGCATTTAGTAGTCTTACCTCCGCGCCCTTTCTTATTTAAGACAAGCAAAGGTCCAGCGAAATCTATTCCTACACTACGAAATGGAAAATCCACCGTAACGCGCTGTGATGGTAAATTCCCCATTAAGGGTGATAAGGTCTTACCCTATGTCGTTTTACACAAAATGCAGTTATGAACAGTTTTCCTGGCGAAGTGCCGACCACACATACTGATAGGCCACACATACTGTCTAACGCAAGCAAGAAGGAGCTGTGGTCCAGCATGTGATTGGTGAATCTTTCAAATATTAATTTAGTGAGATGATGAGAGGATTGTAGCAAAATAGGATGTTTACTTTGATAAGGTACATCTGAAGCGGTCAGACGACCCCCCACGCGAATTAAATTATCTGCATCCATGAAAGGTGTGAGTGAAATAATGTTAGACCTTGTACTAATGGACTTCCCTTTAGAAAGTAGGACATATTCAAGCGGAAAAGATTGCTGTTGTGCCTTACGGCATAAAAGATGAAATGAAGATTGCAGTTCCTGGAGGCTAAGAGCTCCAGAACGTCTAAGTGATTTAGGGTTCTGTAAACACATAAAAGTGTTACATGTTTTCTACCTGCGCCATCAATGGACCTAACATAGACACAGGCACCATATGCCTTTTGAGAGGCATCGCAGAAAGTATGCAACTCCGTCACAACAGGTGAGTGGCAAAGAACCAGTCTTGGTATCTTAATAAGAGATAGATTAAATAAGTCACTAGAAAATTTACGCCAAGACTTTTCTATTTCTTTAGAAACATATTCATCCCATCCGACCTTATCAAGCCAAAGTTGCTGCATTATTAATTTAGGTATTATAATACAGGGGCTCACCAAACCAAGCGGGTCGAAGACTTTAAATGATGACGATAAAATATAGCGTTTAGTAATTTTGCCATTGGCTGGAGGAACTTCAAACGAATAATGTAAACAATCTGTCCTAGAATTCCATCCTGAACCAAGAGCATTTGAAGATTCACTAATGATCAGATCAGAATCAGTAGAGTTTTCACAGCAAGCTTTAAGAACAGAAAGTGAATTTGATTTGTATTTTCGCAGATTAAAGCAGCTTGTTTTTAATGCATCTGACACAGCTCGTTGTATATATTTGAGTTCGTTTTCGGAATTGCTGCCTGTAATTAAGTCGTCTTCATAAAAATTGCGCTGTATTATTGTTTTAATAAGCGGATCCTCGCAGTCCTCTCCAAGCTGCCAGAGGCATCTCGTGCTCAAATAGCTGGCACTTGCGAAACGAATTCTAAGGGGTTGATGCACTTCTTCTCTCCATACTATTTGCTGAAGATTCCGATCGGAATTTTCCAATTCCACTTGACGGAATAACTTCTCAACGTCGCCCGCCAGGATATACTTGTAAAACCGAGCTCGAATTAATATGGAGAAAAGTGAGTCCTGAATTTGAGGCCCCGTCATTTGTATGTCGTTGACACTGAGACTAGAGGTAGTGCGAGCCGATGCATCAAAAACCACTCTAATTTTTGTGGTCTCGCTGTCTTCCTTGAAAACTGGATGATGAGGTAAGAAGTAGCATAAGCTTAGTTTTAAATTATTAAATGAAATTTCAGAGAGATGACCAAACTCCTCATATTGTCTAATGAACTGCACATATTGCGATATAATATCGGGCTGCCTTCTGAACCTGCGTTCTAAATTATAAAACCTTTTTTTAGCTTGATTGAAGGAATCGCCCAGACAATCAGGTGAGTCAATAAGAGGTAATTGAACTGAAAATCTGCCATCCTACGGCAAGTGTGCTTCAAAAAATGATCTTCACATGCTTGCTCGCCTTCACTTAAGTGTGATTTTGATGGGATTTCTTCCAATTCCCAGAATCTACTTATGTGTTCCATGTTGTTAATGTGACAAACATTTGCAAGTATATTATTAGATTTAATATTACCTATGTCTTTTAATATAACCATCCCAACTTTGAATTATGTAATTTAGGAAGGTTGGGTCCTAATGACCGCTGCTCACAACCTATTAAATCCCAAAACAAATCTGAGCCTATGAGTACATCTATAGAAGAAGGCCGATAGAAACTGAGATCAGCTAAGGTAATATTATCTGGAAAATTAAATGACTTAATATTTATGAATATTTGTGGTACTGCACTCGTTAGTTCATTAATTATTAAAAAGTTTGAAGTAATACTAAATGATGATATTTTCGATTTTAATTGGGCAATGCAATATTCAGATACTGTGCCTGAGTCATTGTTGCCAAAACCGATTATTTTTGTAGCGTTAATAGGATTAGCCCTTTAAGACAACCTTTGTTTCAGGTTCAAGCTTATAAAAGAAGATTGGCTCCCACAGTCAAGTAGAGCCCGAACTGTTTCAGATTGATTAGTGTTAGGATTTACAACTTTGATCAAGGCGGTAGATAAAAGAGCTTGGTTAGTACCTTGATTGCTACAATTGGCTAGCGTCTCAGTGGAACTATTGGGGTTTGTTAAAGGAACGGCTTCGTTAGTAGGAAGACGCAATATCGTATTGTGTCTCTTGTTACATTCACGACAACGTCCTAAGCGACATTTGAACGCAGAGTGACCAGACCTTAAGCAATTATGACACAATTTTAATTGAGTTGCTTCAGTTATACGCTCGTTTATGCTCTTTGCCTTAAAAGAAGGGTAGTCGTATATCCTATGGTCAGCAGAATTACAACACGGGCAGAGATATGATAAAGAACCTTGAGGTTGTGTATGATTGTTGCTATTACTAATGTACGCGTATGATTTAGAAAGGTTATGTTTCTGTTTGTTAGAAGTAATCTCCTGACGCTGCTTAGTATGATTATGTTTAGAGGTGTCTTCTGTCTTAATACGATTTAAAAATTTAAAGAAGTCCTTTAGACTAGGTGTATCAGTAATCAACGCGTTACGGTATTCTTCCCATTTCCCAAAAGTATGATTATCCAATTTGGAAGCTACTAAATGGATTATTATTACGTCCCAGTGTTCTATAGCTTGTCCTAAGTTGGAAAGAGCACGCAGATTTTTTGTTATATGGTCGACCAGGAAGTGTAGTGATTTCTCAGACTCCTTGGGTATAGTATTAATATTAAACAGTGCACTTAAATGGTGACTAACCAATAAACGTTTATTGTCGTAACGCTCAAGTAACAGGTTCCAAGCTTCCTTGTAACTATCAGAAGATACCTCTAGGTTTGATACAAATCGGGCTGCTTCACCATCTAAATACGAAAGTAAGTAGTGGAATTTATTTATTGAACTAATTCTATAATTCTCATGAATTAATGAATTATGTAAATATTCTAAATGTATCGCGAAATTCCATCCAGCGAAAGTAAGATCCGTTGAACTTAGCCACTTGCATTAAAGGTAGCTTGAAACCCATCTCGTTGTGATCAAAAGCGCACTGATTTGCATTTTGACAACTACTTGAATCCTGAATTCCCTCATCCCGACTATGCAACTGTAATAATTCCTGGGCTGTTACAATATTGCTAATAAATTCTCCTTCAATGTTCTCACGCTCTTCAAGTTCGTTCTCTAACTGACCAGAATTAAAAATTTCTATTTGACTTTGAAGGTCGTCAAATTTCGTAGATAAAGTTTCGAATTTGCTTAGTTTAAGCGTAAGTTCTGCTCTTCGTGCAGCAGTAAATATTTCCAACGTAGATAATCTTTCTAAATAATTGACCCTTAACTGAACTACGTCTAACATTTAATTCGGTCAAGGTCTCATTTCCTAAACCCATTTTAATAGTACTTAAATTAGATTTTGGACGTCACGTAATAGAAACAAAATGTTGTTTGTATAAATCTCCACGAACAAGAAATTAAGTTATGTTTTAAATTCAAAATTATTAAATTACAAAATAAACCAAACAAAAGTTACGCTCACTCCCCTCGTAGTGGTACTTGCTGCAGAGGAGACCGAAGCTGTTGGCTTGCTACCTGCTACCACCTCACTCCACGATGTCGAGGTAGTACCGGAAAGCTAGCGACGCACGGGCAAGCCTGGAATGTTCGGCGAGATAATCACTAAACGAATAAGGATACGGCAGTCTTACTTTAATAATACACTTAGCGAAGGAGATATTTTATTATAACTAATATATTTATTTAATTAACTACCTACGCAACATGAAGTTTATTGAACGAAAATTAGTTCAAGATTCAATTAAACTGCTTTGAATTCGTAAATTATTGTAATTTACTATTGGGAGCTTTAAGAATAACTGTTTTAAAAAACGATAACTATCACACAAACGTATGTAAAAAACAAATAAAATTGTATAATGCAATAGTAAAAAGTTTGACCTTTGAACTTATAGGTTAACAACCAACAACCACAAGCGAAAACAATTCAAAAAATGGATTAAGAGGATAGGATGTAGATGTGATTTAATAGAATGGAAAGGAAAGGCACTTAAACCACGGAAAAGCTTGGTGAATCCTGCTGCGCTGCGGCGTGACGTTGCAAATCTCATCAATGTCCGGCGATGCTAGAGTCCTTTTATGCTATTCCCGTTGTATATTCCGAAGGCTGGTTGTGGCGCGGTGCTGACCGACTGATGGCTGCGGTGCTGTGCTGGCCAACTTCAGCTAGACTTTGAAACTGTGTAATAATTTCGGATCTCGATTCACTATTCCGGTCCGTTTGGTACGTGTCCTGTCACGGTCGCTAATTATGTACGTTACTCGTACACTGGAGTACTTATTTAAAATGATAATACCGAATAAATTGTAGAAACGGTTTAATGTAAGTACTCGTTAATTACAATTGAAGCTTGATAGAAAGAATGATGCGAGCAACCTCCATTACGTGTATATAAAATCAATGTGACACATCCAACTACAACATTGTGTAATGTTAGAAAAATATTGACGCGTTGTGAAGTACCGCCGTGCATGTTTTTAGACGCCTGAACACTACTGACAAAAATGCCCTTATGCAACCAATTTTGGTGATCTGACCTTGAACATGAAATTATCCGTACTTATTGCCCCATGGGTTTTCAAAGCGCGATTCTAATAAAATGTCTTCCTAAAACATTTCTTATAAACTCAAAAATAATGTTTATAAGTTCGTAAAGCAAGTTTCAGATAATATGCAGTCCTGATAGTTTTAAAAGGACAGGGGACTTAAGTTGAAAGGAATGCAACTTGATAAAACAAATAAAATACATTGTGACCACATACGAAGTTACATTAACGGCGGGGCAAGCAGGCAGGTGTCAGGGAGTTATAAAATGCGGAAAATTTTAACAATTGGTAGAATTACGCTTAGGACCATGCAGATCTGATATTATTATTTAATTAAGCATGACACAAACATTAATACGACAAAACTTGTTGAAGAGTTCAACATTATTTTCAAAATACCTTTCGAATTTGTTTAAATATACTTAACGTATATGGTCAGTAAAGTGCGTATACAGAACTTAATATTTATATATAAACATCAAGTAGCCCATAATGTTACCCAATCAATTTCAAAAGACAAAAGCTTTAATAGATTCAAAAGACACCCACAGAAATATTATAACTAGAGCAATTTACATATCTAACATAAATTGATAAGCGACTGCAGTATCGCTGTCTATCTATCTATGTCTATCTTATATGAAATAGATTTCATCATCGTCATCATTACAGCCGGAAGATTTCCACTGCTGGAAAAAGGCCTCCGCCAAAGACGGCCATGACGGTCATGTTAGTGACTTTGGTTCTCCTACCTCCTCATTTCTGTTCCGATCTTGCTGCATCCAAGCATAGCCCTCTCTATTGCTATCTTTCGCGAAATTGTACCTGTCCAACTAGATTAATATTCCAAGGTAGAAGTACTCGTTTAATTCGTTTAATTTAATTAATTTCGAGAGGACAGTTCCCAACTGTTACGGAAGTAGGTGTAGGTCTTATACACGTTCATTTTGAGACCTATTTCTTGGGAAGCTGTATTGAGGCCATTGAGCATAAGGCCAACGTTTTCCATGGTCTCAGCCCTGATTACGATATCCTCTGCGAATTAAAATAATAAAAATAAATGCTAACAAAAAATAAACTACAAGTTCCTACATCCCTTATATTACATAGGCAGTGCGACATTAATCTTATCTTATATGATTTAATTACATTAACAAACCTAACGAGTTCACTGTCGGAATTCATGATTTGCATTCAAAAGAATTACGAAACCGTTACACAGACTCAGTTGTACCCAGCGGGCGTCACCATTCATTAATATTAATTATTCTTGCAACACCCTCCAGCCATTGTCCTCTCTTGCATAATTTGAAATTCGCACCACTGTTAATTACGATAGCTTGGCTTGAAATTTGTTTTCTTGTCTTCATTTTGCTATAAGGCATGCAAACACACAAATTTAAATTAACTCCACCAAAATAAAAGTGTTTTTTCTAACGCATCGAACCAGGACTGTGATCTGCCACCGATTCGGTACTACAGAGATTGGTGTAAAAATATCCATGCCCTGTAGTATTACATCGGTTACTGCAACGACGCAGGTACTGGGATCATCCCAAAGGAAACAAACCTTGCCCCGAGGGTGTAATGCAAAAAAGGAACGCATCCTATCCCAATCTGCTGAATCAATCTACTGTAGTGCCAAATGCAGCGGGTAGCTGGTGGTCTGCGACGTGGGCGTTGGATAAGCACTACACCCCTGACTAACATTCAACGTTCATACAGGGGCGTCGCCAGAGTCCTAACTATCAGGATGTGTAGTCAGCAGAAGATCTAATAAGGACGGCATGTGGCTATCCACATCCGGGAGCCGCGTTGGTGACTCAAGCAATTGGGACAAACCTTACGTCAATGCAAAATTATGCACAGATCACCCTGCGTTGTCCGGTCCTCGACACTAATCTATGCAAAACATATCGGCTCTAAGCCGCTACTTCACGCCGGTATTCTGTGCTAGTGTGGTAATTAACCCGGACGATTCTTGCCCAATTGTGCTGACGTCATAAGACGGCGGCGTAACTCTCCCACTTCTAAAAATCCCTTATTCACCTCTTCCGATACCCTAGGGCCTGGAACTCCTCTATTCTTTTTGCGCACTGGAAAATTGTAAGATATTATATGTTTCGCTAAATAGTACATTGTTCACCAATGAAAATGTTGGTTAGACGTACGTAGGGTGTACTCGTATACTCAATACACCTGATAGGAATCGTACTTTCTCCCGCCTGATAAATAGTCCTTTATACGGCCACTGAGAGAAAGGAAAAATAACATTTATGACAAAAATATATTAAATAGTTAAATACAAAAAAAAACACCCTAAAATAATGAGTTTTAATAAGACGTTTTTGGATGTAGCTTAATACGTTTGAATTGGATTTTCATACAACTATTCTGCCCAGATATTTGTAAGAAATAAAAAACGCAGTTTCTGCCCGGTTGTCACATCAAAAAGACATTAGGTACTTACCAAGGAGGTGTAGCATAAAACATTTAAATAACCTTCCAAACCATTTACAGAATGACTTCAAATTTTGTTGTGCCAACATTAGCACAGTAGCCGAAATAGGTATCAATAGAAAAGTCACGAACGACGGAACACAATAAAATGAGTAATGATTTAACGACGAGCAGGTGAAATGTTGTGACGGAATTTGTAGAAATGTGTAGCGTCATATATTTTAATGGCGGTGAGTAAAACAAGCTACAAGACGGATCGTTATTTCTATAATTAATTATAGTGGGTCTAGCGCATTAAACAAGGAAAACTAAGACCTAATTTCTGGGCCATAAAGAAACATGAATGTTAATTGTTATTTGTAATTTATGTTAAATAGCTGACCACAACTTCGTCCACATACACACATGACTGAGCACAAAGTGCTTTTAAAAATAGTTGCTTCTTTAATAACTTGATATGAAGATATTGCAATATGTTTATATGGAAAAGAGCCAAGTGTCTGAGGAAAATACTAAGAAGACTTAATTGAAATCTATGCAGTAGGTTTTCCGTGATGTTGACTGATCATTATCAGTACATTTATGAAAATGTAATATACGTTCACTAAAATCGTCACCTTTTTTGATCTTAATAGTGATTCTCATTATTATAACACTAGAAATAAGGGATTGCTTGTATTTAATTCTAGTAGGCTTCATGGGATACATAATAGCTTTAAGTGTAAGTTTATACACTTTTATAATAAAGTCCCAGCCACTGTTCAGACATAAACTATAAATAAATTTTCTTAAAAAAAGTCTCTGTTAAATCCTACCACTCCACAGCTGAATATCTAAGTGATTAGACAGTCTGGGACTAGATTATGATTATTTTATAGCAATAAGAATGACAGTACAATATTTGTATATTTTATTAAAAAGAGCGCAAATAAAGAATGCTGGGAGAGTTTGCGGTGTTTCCGGGACGATACGACATGGGTACCTTCAAGAAAAGTGCGTACACCTTCCTTAAAGGCCGGCAACGCTCCTGTGATTCCTGTGGTGTTGCAAGAGAGTGTGGGCGACGGTGATCACTTAACACCAGGTGACCCGTACGCTCGTTTGTCCTCCTATTCCATAAAAAAAAAAGTTTCTTGCGCCGCTTCTTCCTTCTCAGAGCGCCATTTGTTTCCGAAGTCATCGTAGTATCTAGTACATTTGAAATAACATCAAAAAGAATTCTAAAGGAACCAATTTTGAGAAAATAAATGCCTTTTATGCCTTTTGTGCGCACTAATGAAAACATCTCATATTGTTTATAATATAGATAATACAAATGTCCTGCATGCTACAAACTTTAATTTGAAGATATTATTTGTATGTACAATATTGTATATTTTTATTAATAAGAGCGCAAAAAACGAATGCTGGGAGAGTTTCTTGCGCCGCTTCTTCTCTCTCAGAGTGCCATTTGTTTCCAAAGCGGTAGTAGTATCTAGTATATTAGATATGACATCAAAAAGAATTCTAAAAGAATCAATTTTGAGAAAATGAATGCCTTTTTATTAAGCTGTAGGTGGGTATCAAAATTGGTCTCGTATAACATTTTCTTTAACTAACTTCATAAAAAAAACATAGTATCTAAATTAAGTAATATTTCTGAATAAATATTTTAATGTGATTCACCCTTCAGTGTTTCAGTACATCAGGACAACAAAGAGGTGGTGATATTTGGAGGAGGCCTTCACCTCAAAGGAGTATGTTCCTAATACTAATTACTAAATTTCTTTAGTGACATCAAGATATTGTAACTAATCTTTCTTTTCTAGACAGCTCCTTTGCACATGATGCCGGCTAGATTATGGGTACCACAGCGGCGCCTATTTCGGCCGTGAAGCAGTAATGTGTAAGCATTATTGTGTTTCAGTCTGAAGGGCACCATAGCTAGTGAAATTACTGGTCAAACAAGACTTATCATACTATGTCTGAAGGTGACGATTGCAATTGTATTTTCGATCAGAATTTTTGGGACTTTCAAGAATCCTGAGCGGCACTGCATTGTTATGTGCAGGGCGTATCAATTACCATCAGCTGAAAGTCCAGCTCGTCTCGTCCCTTATTTACATAAAATAGATAAAATTGAAAATTCAACCATCACTAAGGTCCTCGAATGGCGACTACGAACCGGAAGACGTAGTGTTGGTAGGCCGCCCACAAGATGGACCGACGATATGGTCAAGATCGCTGGAATACGTCGGATTTGGGGCAGGCCTACGTCCAGCAGTGGACGTCTTCCGGCTGATGATGATGATGATGATGTGACAGATTTCTTGACTATACCTAATGTGGTTGCAACATAATAAGTTGAAACAATTTTTAAATAACTAACTCTAATGTACTGTGACACCTTGATTGCTAAAGTTGCTCGTTATTATATAATGCTAGCTGACCCAGCAAACGTTGTATTGCCGATATTAAAATCGCGATACAAAAGTAACTGTTGATCGTAGATGGGTGAAAATTTGAAGTTGTATGTATTTTTAATGCTGGCTCATAATCCAACAAATTTAAAAAAAAGTGTCAAAAAAATAAAAAATAAATTCTTGTGGACCACCCTTAACATTTGGGGGTATGAAAAATAGATGTTGGCCGATTCTCAGACCTACTCAATATGCTCACAAAAATTTCATGAGAATCGGTCAAGCCGTTTCGGAGGAGTACAGAAACGAACATTGTGACACGAGAATTTTATATATAAGATATTAACAGGTTTAACACTTACTAAATACTTAGATCATTTATACCTTTAGATAGACCTCTACAGCTGCAAAAACGTCGAAAAACTGTGACAGTTAACCTCTATTTTGACCAATGCATGCACACAACAAAAAGTGACATAGAAATCGCAAGTGTAAGACGTAGCTTGTCATGCACACTACAATAATAAACCTGGCCTATTTTCATCGGTTGTCTAGCAACAAGAGGCGTAGCTTCAAAACTTCCTAGAAAAGTTTTAAGATAATATTATTATCAAGCATTCCATTGAAGAATCAACAGACCAAGAGCAAAATTCGTTCTGGCAGATATTGTGACAGAAAATATGTAAAATATTTTGTGGTTCTCCGCATCAAACCTTGTGGCTAGAACGCTGACCTGTTTCCGTAGGTTACAATCTTATTATATTTTATGAACCTATTGTGTTTGCGAGTCCGCTCTTCTATGTTCACCGTATAAAATCTTTATTGTTATGTATCTCAGAAATACTTTTGTTTTTGATTGATGAATCTAGCCTTTATTTTGAATAAACATTTGTCCATCAAATATATATTACTTTATCTTATTTAAGAAGTATCGTGTATACCTGACTTGCAGAGGCTAGATCCTTCCGAAAGCTTTTGACATAATTATTAGCAAACTTTCTATAAAGGTGTGTGTACGTGTGTATGTATGTTTGTGTAAGTGTGTGTGTGTGTGTGATTTTTTTTTATATTTTTATTTAAGTCTATGTTAATATGTCAAACTGTTTTTACGAGCACAAAATAAAATAAGTGTTAGTAATTGATGCTTATATTTTAATTTTAAGAACGTTTTTGTATCGTCTTATTTAATACTACTAGCCATGATTTTAAAGATTTTGTTAAAGTGTATTTGTTTATTTTACTTATATTTTTATACAATTTACTAAAGTTGTTATAAGCGTATGCCGAATTAAATTCATATTTTGACTGAGCATTATGGAATCGTATTACCATTAGAATTACTGTCGCTAACACATACTGTTTCAATCAACTTTATTTTAGTATGTCATTTTTATTCAATACTTCAGCTACTAATATCGTACATTACGGCTTGTAGGTATTTGGAGTTAAAGGAGAATGTAAGTAAGGTGGAGAAGTTTTTGAAATTTAATCAAATTGCAAAAACTTCTTTATTTGAAATTTGAGGGCTTGTGTAATCTCCTAAGTGGCAATTTACTTTTACGACGTAGTAATTTAATTCAGTTTAAAGATGCGATCGTAAATTATGGTAGCATCTGCTATTTTTCCGATAAGATCTCATTTTAACAGAAATAACAGTAATTGGGTTGGGATGAGTAGGCTTGACAGCAAATATCAAGTCGGTGGAAGGTTCCAAGTCGGTTCTAGAATCGGATGTATGAATTCTGTTAAAATGAATGTTGCTGTTGAAAAATCAACAATAAGTAATCGATCGATATGTAAATAATTGTTTAGAGAATTTTAAAAGAAAATTACCCATAATATGCCTAATCTTATAGAAATATATACAGTATGACGACTAATTGTTAATGTTGTGTAACTTATATGACAAGATAAATATAGAAAATTTATCGAAGTAGGCGTTACTTTGCGAAATCCATAATTATCCAAATGTTTTGAGTTTTCTTTAGTGTTAATTCCGCCAATATTTGTCTTTAAACAATTTATTTGTTTCATACGTTCCTTGATCTGATTAGTGAGCCGCCTTTTATCAGCCGCAGTAGAAGGAATAGTCGTAAATACTTCCTCGGAACACCTTTATTTTATTTTCTTTCTCATAATTTCAATTTTCATTTTAAAAAAATTCCTTGATCGTGATGAAACAGAAAAAATCTTTACTTATACAGCAGACATTTGTATTTTATGACTTTGTTTTGGGCTTAGATAAATTATACGCCTAGATAGAGTCTCTCGTTGTTAGACAATCGATAAAAACAGGCCAGAAATATTATCTTAATGTGCGTGACAAGCTACGTCTTACACTCGCGATTTGTATGACACTTTGTGTTAATGTGCGTGAATTGCTCAAAATAGAGGCTAGTTTGAAAGTCTATTCTTTTCGACTTTTCACAGCTATAGTGTATCTAGACGTATAGATGATCTATGGTTTTTTGTTAGAAATTTTATTTGAATTTTTACAAATAATACTTATGTATTTTAGGATATTTTTTTATGAAAATAAAGGACGAGGTGAGAAGGACGTTCATCTGATGGTAATTGATACGCCCAGTCCATGACAATGCAGTACCATTCAGGATTCTTGAAAAACCCCAAAAAATTCTGAGCGGCACCACAACTGCGCTCGTCACCTTGAGACATAAGATATTAAGTCTCATTTGCCCAGTAATTTCACTAGCTACGGCGCCGCGTATATGGAATCTATACCTTCACACAACGCTCTATAGTGTTGAGTACGGGTATACCATAAAAATATGTAACGCCGTGTTGAGGATTTTAAAATATACCCAACTCCAACATTCGTTTTGGGTATAGTATAAAAATATTTACCGTCGTGTTAAGGATTTCATAATATACCCGACCGCAACATTCGTTTGGGATAGATATCAGATAAAGGGACGTTTATTTTATAGGTGAGGAATTGAGGTAAATCATACGAGAACAAAAGTGGATAAACAACGTTTATTAGTTACTAGAAAAATAATCATAAAATTAAAAAAAAGAATTTAGCGCGCATTATGGACATTCATTTCAACATTCTGGCCTAAGTTATGCTTTCGTTTAGTTTTGCGTTCTGTGTTAGATGGTCGCCCAGCTTGAATCCTTGACTTGGTTTTTCCTATTCCTCTGTCTTTACGTCTACTCAGAGCTGTGCTTTGAACATTAATTTTCCTTGGTATACGTCTTGTTATTATCTGACGTAAAATGAAGTTTTGTCCTTGTTCTGATGTATTGATTTTTTTAATCATATTTGTAAATTTTCCTAGTGCTCTTAGATTGTGGACAGTGGGGTTTGTTTCAAATAACTTTGTGAAGCGTTGTACTTCAGTCTTAAACTCTGCAAGTGCATTTTTATATTGGTGCGGAAATTCTACAGCAACCTGTTGCTTGTAAGACGAAGAATTGTCTACATTCTGTATCGGCTCTTGTGTATTACAGGAAGAGCACTGCGGTTCTATCGAGTCCAAATCATTGTTCGGTGTTTGATTCAAATCTACCATACTCATGTAGAAATTTTCATTTATCACATTCCCCGTCGCAATTCTTGCTAGTGACATTCTATCTTGAATAGACAGCCGAGGAGAATTGGGAAATATGACTCCAAAGTTTTGTTCAATGCTACACAGGTGCTTGCAGAATCTTCCACATTTTCCAGCGTCACAGTCACAAACGGCTAAATCAGCTCTCACAGTGTAAAAAGTATTTGGGCTTGTCTCTGATTCCACACTGTACTCATTATCGTTGACTTTAGATATATTTTTAATATTTCGAGCATTCTTCATGAACATTGCATATATGGAATCCTTGGTTTTTCGTGTGTTAGCGTAGTAAACGATGCGCCGCAGAAAATAATTTTCAAAAATGGACGTAATGAAATCTACTAATGCGCAAGCATTAAATGCTTTACAGCGCTGAAGTATCACGTCTTTAAGAATGCATATAGATGCTTCTGTTATGTTGTTGGTGTTGTTTCCTCGCGTAATTAAATCCAATCTATCAGAGACACACCATTCAAGCCGGCGTTTCCATAAGTTACTCGGATGATTTAACAGAGCTGGCATCGTCTTAACATACTCGTCACCTGTCAAATCCTTATACAATTTTACTGTTTCTTCTGGATCAGTTACAAAAAGAATATTTCGAAATCGTGTCATGCTTGACTGTCTTTTCATTATGTCAACCTTGTGATCTGCAACGCAAAGCCAACGCCAAAAGGCTTGGCAAACATGAAATGCGCATAATAGTAATCAGGCATTTGGAAAAATTGTTCTCAAAGCATTTCGTTCGGCAGTAGAATCGTCCGTCATAACAATATCAGGCTCTAATTTTTTACCCACCTCGTTCTTTTCTATAGCTTCTTTAATAGCGGCAAAAACCAACGTGTAATTGGACTCATTTTGCTCAGTATGTATAGCACATGCCAATGGAAGACCACCGATTTTGTGAGATGTAAAAACTAGAGTAATCGCAGAACTGGTCTGGTCACACGATGATGATGTGTCTACAAAAATGATATTCTCATATGCAGTAGACAGAAAGACTCGTTTCATAATAGGAGTAATTATCACGATAATCCTGGGATTTTCTTTCAATAGTATCGAGTAGCCTTTGTTATTTAAACTCTCAATTTTCCTTTGTATGATTTCGGGGAGATTGCATTCATTACGGTCACCATACTTTTCAGTACGCCATTTATTGTACATGTAGTACACATGATTTTCGGAGGGATTTATTTGAGAGTTCGATAACATCTCTATTCCATTTAGATCCTCATCTTGAAACGAGTCCAGTATGTTCAATTCGTTGTAATTTATTGCTGCGCAAGGTGTCATTCCACTATCATAATATTTCTTAAAAGTTTCTTCGGTTTGTTGGCTGCATTTTAATAAATTCAAGGCTTCGGCAACGTAAACACGATGAGAGTGTTCAAAAACTATAGTCACTAACACATTATACCCTTCCGACAACAGTTTGTCGTTTCGAATAGTGTCCTTATTAACTTTTTTGATAACAAAGTCTATTTTAGCCTTACAGTTTTGTCCACGAGACGACTTCTCTGATTTTTTATTGAACGATGAATGTTGACATGTATAGGTTTTTCGATACAAGAAGCGCTTCAACGAAGGATATGACTTTCGAACTATCCATTTAGTGTTCGTAAAATTTGATATTTTTTTAACAAACTCGTCGATAAACTTTACATATCGTTCTTGTCCTTCATTTTGATCAGTCTTCAGTCTAAATCGCATGGAGTACTTTTCCTCCGATTCAAAATCCAGATTCTCGATAACTCCACAATGTTCGGTTATAAAACCCTCTAAACTAGCTTTATCTATCATTATTCGCATCTACTTTTACGCTAAAAGGATCACAAACCATATAGTTATCGCTTTATTATAATTTTCGCAATGTACTGTGCACTTATTACCACTTTTTAAATTAAAAAACACTTGAAATCACAATTCAAACAGTACTGACTCGCACGTGGTCACAAAATGATGCAACAAACAAAATATTGCGTCAAGCCTCGGGCGAAAAGGATAGAACGATTGAAATAGTAACGTGCCAAAAGAGTACCGAGCAATTGCTTCGTTGCGGTCGGGTATGTTTTGAAATACTTGCAGGGGCGTATACTAAATCTGAATGTATACCCGATATCAACACGCGCCAGTGACGTCACAAATGTTAGGTAAAGGTACACTTTATTGAAATGATTTTTGTTTACTGGATTTGAAAATATACCCGAAGGCAACGCGGTTTCTGACGTCATGACCGTTGTGTGAAGGTATAGATTCCATATACGCTACGGCGCCCTTCAGACCCAAACACAGTAATGCTTACACATTACTGCTTCACGGCAGAAATTGGCGCCGTTGTGGTACCCATAATCTGGCCGGCATCCTGTGCAAAGGAGCCTCCCACTGGTAAATATGTTTCAGATATGCACACGCGCCTTGCAATTTCTTTCGTATATTGATAAGTTTATAACCTTTATATAATTATATAATTAGTTATGAGGATAATTACTTTCATTGCAAAACAAAATCAGAATTAAATTTTGTAAAATTCCAACTAAATCGCTCCACAGTAATAGAAATAACTTAGGGATCTTTTGTCATAGTCTGACTATTTATGTGAACATAATATATAGCTTATCTCACTGTGACTGTCTTTTAACTCCTTTAATTAAGGTCGCTCTAATGATTAATAACCGATGTGCTGTAATAAACTTCACTGAAAATCCTTCGTACCACATAAAGTAGGCTTTCAAAGTTTATTCCCTTTGTGGTCAGCTGTGCTGAAATCAGTGGGAAACAATGTAGCTACTAAGCTTTAGGATTTACGTACTCAGTTTATAGCTTTGTTAGTTGTTGATGTAGTTTTGGAAATTAAATGCTTTTTCAATTTAGTTTTACTTTCAATTATTAAAATATTAAAAAAATAACGTTTCTAATAATAGGTCAAGGCTAGATTATAAATTTTTGTTCAATTTGAAAGAAAGGTGCTAGCGACAACGAGTTCACAGATTGTTTTTTATGAAAATAAGGGATGAGACGAGCAGGACTTTCAACTGATAGTATTGATACGCCCTGTCAATTACACTGAAGTGCTGCTCAGTATTCTTGAAGAACCTTAAAATTCTGAGCAGCCCTACAATTGCACTCGTCTCCTTGAGACATAAGATGGTAAGTCTCATTTGACCAGTAATTTCACTAGCTCGGCGCCCTTCAAACCGAAACACAATAATGCTTACACATAACTGCTTCACAGCAGAAATAGGCGCCGTTGCGGTACCCATAATCTAGCCGACATCCTGTGCAAAGGAGCCCCCCACTTGTGGAGATTTAAAAAAAATGTCTCTCCTTAAATTAACAAAGTCTTAATAATAATAAACTTTTTTCAATAAGGCTTAACTGAAGCGCTTTTGAATCGTCACTATAAATATTTCTTTTAATGACTGAATCCACCACATGTTCGGAAAAAGTTGAGCTCGTGAGAAGAATATACAAGAAACTCAACGGCCACATTTTTCAACCAATATTTTACAATGGCTGTATGTAATATACAATACAAATTAGTTTGTCAGGCGTGTATTAGTATATAAGTTCTGGTTATGAATTGAGACTATTGATTTTGCTTAAATTTGTTTGAAATTACATCGCTTATCATACGATCCGCCATTTTTATGTATGTTATCGATATCGAAACCGTTATTTCTTTCTTGTTTTTGACGCTTTAATGACTCTGTTGCGGTAATCAGACAGTTATGAGCATACCATTTTGGAGATTCTAGAGACAATATGAATAAAAAGCAATGTGTCGGTAACAATACGAATAAATAACAGGAATTTCGAAGATAAAAATTAATGATAAAGAATTGATGGAAATATGTATGTATACGGACGTTCCATGGCTATGCCACATAGAGGGGAAGTACCTTAAATGATGTAACATTTTACTGAAAGAAACCTTTATTTTAATTTGTAAACAATTTAAACTAATGTAGTTGTAACGTTGATTATTAAAATATTGCCTGTTTTAACCGGAGTCGAACCCGCTACACGAGAAAAATAATCCTTTACCTTTATTATACTGATCAGTATCTTCATCAAAAGGCTTATTTTTGCTACATTACATAGTATCAGAAATAAAACAATTTATATTTGATGTAAAATTTTGTTCAGAAAAATGAAAAATTGGCAATACCGTAAGGACATATAACTGATATTATTATTTTAAAAGGCATTTGACATTTCTATTAGTAATGAGTACCCACACGAGAAGTACTCATCATTTTATCATCATTTAATTAAAGTGCATGATAAAATAATGAAGTACGTAATGAGTAGGTACTGTACGGTTGTATAAAACAGTTTCAAACATCACAATGCGGCTGGCTGATATATTTTTTTTATTTATAATTTATTAGGTTTATTTACACTCACAATAATACACACAAATATAAAAAGTAGAACTAAAAACTAGGAACTAAATGTAGTGATTACTTACAAATAAACACAGCATCCACAGAAATAATTAATTTTAGGTATTGTATAGAATAAGTTAAGTATTAAACATTTTTTTTAATTAATAAATGAGTAGGTTACATAGTTATACACAGTAATATTAATTTTACAATTAATTACGAATGTTGCTGCAAATGATGTCTTATGGAATTTGCCTAAGGAATCAACAAATATGTCAATATCAGCTACGCTATAAGAATTTAAAATTTTACATAACCGTGGGACTGGGGAATTCGTACCTAGGATCGTTCGACATGGAGGACAAAGTGGAGTTATAGGCTCACGTGGAATTCTTACTGGTTCTCTTAGACTAAATTTACTAAGCAATTCGGAGCAGTCGATAAAGCCGTTCAATAGTTTATGAGTAAACAGAAGATCCAGAAGTTCTCTGCGTTCATCCGAAGTGGTCATTTTAGAGAAGGCCAGCCTTTCCTTTGTAAGAAGAAATTTTCTTAGTTTTATCGGCACTAAAAGCCACATGCCACAGAAATCGCTTCTGAATACGTTCCAGTCTTAGGATATGCGTAGCATAGTGAGGACGCCAGAAAACTGAACCATACTCCAAGATACTCCTAACCAGACTGAAATAAAGGAGCTTTTTTATTTTTAAACTTTTAAAAATTTTTGTGTTACGTATAACAAACCAGAGAATTTAAGAAGCACGTTCTACAATGTTTTCTTAATGGGGAAGAAAAGTCACTTTTTATCGAAAGTCACACCAAGATCCTTAATAACTTCCAAAGTCTCTAAGCTATGTTCTTTTATTTATGGTATTTGTATGTAACATTGCTCGACTTTCGAGTAAATTTTACGAGCATATTATGTACTCGTATGTACACAGAAGATGTCAAAAAACAATTGAATATATCGTTAATAAAAATATTAAAAAATAGCGGACCTAAATGAGAGCCCTGAGGGACGCCAGATGTAATTTGACATACATTACCTTGAAAACCATTAACAACAACAAAAAACGAGCGAGCTTATAAATATTATTGCAACCAAGTAAGGAGAGAGCCAGTAAATTCATATGCTCGTAATTTACATATGAGAATATCATGTGGGACAGTATCAAACGCCTTACTAAAATCGGTATATATTACATCTACTTCCTTACTTTTATCTATTGCATTGATTATAGATTCGGTAAAAGATACCAGATTCGTGCATGTAGATCTAGAACAAGAAAACCCATGTTGATCGGAGGAGAAATAATTCTTCATATGGTTCTGAATCAAAGGATAAACAGAGCATTTTAAAACCTTAGCCACAGTGGACAAAATTGAGATGGGTCTGTAGTTACAACTCAGTTTAGCACTACCTGGTTTATGTACAGGTACCACCATAGCTGATTTCCATTTATCCGGAAAAGTGCCAGATACCAGTGATTTATTAAAAACAGAACATAATTGAAAGCTAGAGCTGAAGCAAAAGATGCGATAAAATGTGAAGATTCCATCTGAACCTGCACCCTTATTGGGATCAATACCTTTTAAAAAATTTAGTACTTCTTCACTAGTTATAGTAGGAACTGTAACATAAATACCGTTATCACTAAGGTGTTTTATATATGTGGAAGTTTCAACTACAGAGGTATTAAGTTTGCTTGTTAGAGTTAAGTGTAAGAGAAAATTGTTTTGCAAATAAGTTGCGTCGGACGTTTCTGTTACACCGTCAGTCATATTATAAGCCGGGTACAAGCTCAAACCACGCCTTTTTTGTTTAGTAAATGACCAAAATAACTTACTATTTCTAAAAATTACTTGTTCGATATAGTATAGAGATTGTAATTCATCCTTGCAAGATGACTAACTCGGTCACTGACACTTTTCAAGGCATAGTTTAAAGCACCGCCTAATAGTATATTTTTCTTTAAGAGACTTGATGAGAGTACGACTAAACCAGGGGGGGAACTTATTTTTCTTATGTTTAAGTATAAATGGCACAAATTTACGAATAGTCTCTTGTAATTATAAATTATTGTTTTTATAATATAAAAATAAAAAATACGCCAATATAGGGTTTAGCTTCCTTAAATATATCATCCCATTGCTGGTCTTGCAAGTATTTGTTACTAGATTCGTAATCAGCTCTGTGATATTTTGGTTTTTGAAATATTTTGCTTAAATCAAGGTTACTTTCTTTTATTATCTATAGTACAATTTCCAACGGGGGATGATAAGGATTAAACTACTTAATTGATTAAATGACTTGGAAACTTCACGAACAATATATTAAAAAATAATTCAAAAATATGTTCCATTTTCTAAATAACATTATTATTCGTTTAAGTTTTCAGGGTTATATACAATTACATAAAAATACACAAACTTCATGATGCAAAGAATAGTATCACACGAAGCAAGTGGGTAAAATAATCTTATTCAACTTAAAAACACCATCTATCTATTGTAAATGAAAAAACAAACATAGGAAATATATTATATTAAAAATATTCATAACATCTCCAATATAATTAACAAATTACTAATTGCAGAACTAAGACCAAGCCACTATGTTGAGCATCAGTTATTTTGCTCATAAGCTTAAGAAATATGCTATATGTTATGCTTCCGGCGTGTCTCAAGCACAGAGACTCTTGAGATAGCACGAATGCCAAACATGATGGGGATGCCGCTGGCAAGCTTTGCACAAACCCAAATCAAACATAATAATATATCTCTATGTGTATACTGTTGAACGCTATTCAATTTAATATTTGTATAACTTTACGATCTAATGTGTGATCCAGCGAACGTTATTTAAAAAAAAACGGCCAATTGCGAGTCGGTCTCGCTCATGAATATTCCGATTCCGTAGCAGCAAGCAAATGAAATTAAATGTTTTTTTTTTATATTTGAGTTGATTGAATGAAAGGTAGACTACGGTTTACGATTTATGACGTATTAAAAAAAACTACTGACTAGATCTCGTTTTAACCAAGTTTCGTTGGAAGAAAGCATGGTAATGTACATCATTTATTTTCTTTAGTTTTATCATTCTCTTATTTTAGAAGTTACAGGGGGGGACACCTTTTACTACTTTGCAAGTGTCTCTCGCGCAAACTATTCAGTTTAGAAAAAAAATATATTAGAAATATCATTCTTGAAGACCACGTATGTATGGGTCTGATAAAAAAATTTTTGAGTTTCGGACAGACAGACAGACATGACGAATCCATAATTGTTACGTTTTTTGCCATTTGGCCATGGAACCCTAATAATATTTATTGGATATTGTATGACAAAAAAAAGCTTTCTTGTTTTACTCAGGCATGTGAAAGGCTAATAATTAATTGCACAATAGATGGGAAGTGCCCTTTTTTTTTTTTTTTAAATATGAACAAATAAGATACATTGTAAAAACCACAGAGGTTTGTCCTCAATGCATTATCTTAGTTTACGCCTTATTTCAGTTTTTTATAAAATAATATAACATTAAATTCTTTACCTACATACAATTTTTAATATCTATAAAAAGTAACAATTGGCTACAAGTGCATTAATTACATACAAGAAATCAACTACAGATAATATGTACCTTACCAATATTTATTTCAATACGAAGCAACCAAAAAACAGATATTTCAAACATTTCCCAGGCATCCCATGACCATCTTATTAATAACAAATGCGATCAAAGATTACCTAGGAAATATTCCTTTAGTTTTTGTTTAATATTTTTATGGGTCACTGCATTGGACAGAGATGAGGGTAGTTGATTTATTAGGCGAGGGACAATATAGTTTGTTGTTCTCTCACCGTACAAGTTGTTAGCTCGCTCAGTGCGCAACCGGTGTGAAGTTATCGCAATAAATAAAATTGTTTTTCAATTGTTTCAGATAAAATGTGTCAAAACTATTGTGAAATAGTTTCAACTTCAAACGATTGCTCAAAAGACAAAAATATAGGTTTTATCATAAATCTTGAGGCTGTGACTAACGGACATGGAGCTAAGTTCCTGAAATTATTGCAGATTTAAGCACGATTTTTTTATGGAAATAAGGGAACGAGACGAGCAGGACGTGCAGCTGATGGTAAATGAAACGCCTTGCCCATTACAATGCAGTGCTACTGGATTATTGAAAAATCCAAAAATTCTGAGCGGCACTACAATTGCGCTCGTCACCTTGAGACATAAGATGTTAAGTCTCATTTGAACAGTAATTCACTAGCTACGGCGCCCTTTATAAATTAAAAAAAAATATACCAACGAATTGAGAATCTCCTCCTTTCTTGAAGTCGGTTAAAAAAAGAGTATAATAAGGTGACAAAAAGCAGGATTCGCGATGAGCGAATGAAGACTTTAATTCTTTAGTTGAGAGATGACGATATGAGAGAAGAAAATATGTACCAGCATCATAAATTCTTCAAGTCAAACGATATTATTAACAGGAATTATAAACAAAGTTCAATCAAAATTGAGTTGCGTCTATTAAGACGGGCTTAATAATGTTAGTCCCCTTTGAACTTTAGACATTCTTTAATTTTTTAGTTATCTTGTTATTAAACTAATCATTGAATGTACCATATAAGATTCTCATCTTTGTTTTAAGATCATTCAGAATCCATCTTGAATCTGCATTTAGCTACGTCAATCTTAATTTCCAAATCCATATAGCATAAAAAATGCTTGTCACAAAAATACAAATGTAATTAAAATTGTTCTATAATTATTGATTATTGAAATAACTAAAGTACGGTTTTAAATAAAAATGTCCAATCGCCATTCAAAGATTGCAATTTGGTGTGATTGTAACAAATTTTAATGAAGAAGATAAAATACAGTGAATTATAGTTAGTTATTGCATGGTGCACCTTGCACATGCTGTGATAGATTGTTCTGACCGCTCTTCGACAACACTACTCTTAATGCCTCGCCTAGTATCGGAATACTGAGTCTGGAAATCTCGAACGATTGCCAATTTGAGCGGCTACCTTCAAAAAAAGCGCGTAAACTTTTCTGAAAGTCTAGCAACACTCCTGTGAGTCCTCTACTGTTGTGTGTCTGACAAAACAAATGAGCGGCGGAGATCACTTAACATCAGTTGACCCGTACGCTCAATAATTGTCCTCCTCTTCTATGAAAAAAGATAATGACAACTTTCAACGGCACCATGAATTTGAATAATTTTCACAATATTCAAGAAAGTTTTACAACAATGTTCGGAAAATTGTGCAATCCCAAAGGCTATCCGATTTGGAACCCCTTTTACCTCACTAGTACAGGTTAGCTTTGGTCATGATTTATGAAAATAAACAAGACTTACCCTGTTTATGTAGTTTATATTGTGAATCGATAACTCTTTAAAAAGTCATTCAGTTGTCTTACTTTTAAAACCTACGAAGGACTCAAAGGCTCTATTGATTGAATGAATGGATGAAGCCTTTATTGCAAGCAAACTAAATAGGTACATTTTTAACTTGTGCTACAACTTAATATACTAAATTATTATAATTATATTTCACCTAATATATGTTATATCTTATGTTAATCATTGCTCGCTTGTCCGCCGTCATAGGCCTACAGATCTTTCCACATTTTTCTGTCGTAAGTTGTTCTTCTCCATATTGGTCCAGCAATCTTTTTTGAAATCATCTTTCCATCGTATCGTTTGTCTCCCTATATTTCCTTTTCCATATCATGGATACCATTCTATAATACTTTTTGCTCTCTACAAGTAACTCTTGTAACATCTTCTGCAATACTTCTGAAGTTTCTGCCAGGATAATAAGATCATCTGCAAATCTCAAATGATGCATGTCGGCCGTTGATGTTGATCCCGTATAGTTCCCAATCTAGTCTTCGAAAGATGCCTTCTAGAACTGCAGGAAACAGTTTACTAGATTATAGGTCACCTAGGTAGGTAGGTCTATTGATTCGTCATTACTTTTTTCAAGATTTCAAAATTGACTTCTTTCGAAATAAAAAATAAATGAATAAAGAATAATATTCTACAAGAACTTAAACAGTTCTCATGTCACGTATAGCATCAAAAAATACGTAACTGAATTCCATTTCATTATTTAAAAGTACTTGACATCCTTTGTGAAGTCACTTTAGGTAATCGAATAAAGGGGACACATATAGCTAGTAAATTGTTTTATCTACAGTGGATCCGATTAGCTTCTTGCTGCTTTGCAACGAGCGCTTAAACGTGCTATGTGAACTAGCCCTGACTTTTGAGAAACTTGTTTTTTGGTGTAAATAACTTCTTAAAATTTCCTGTATGTTTTGTGAACGGCTGGATCACTTGGCGTTGCGTAGAGACGTCGCTTCATTGTGTGTCTTCTACCGCATTTATCATGGGTAGTGTTCCAAAGAGCTGTTTAACCTGATTCCTGCCGCCGAATTCCACCTTTTCACGACACGCCACAAGTTAGGAGTCATCCCCACCATCTGGATATTTGGCGGTCCTCCACAGTGCGGTTTTCAAGGAGCTTTCTTTCACGTACTACAAAGTTGTGGAATGAGCTTCCTAGTTGGGTGTTTCCGGGACGATACGACATGGGTACCTTCAAAAAAAGCGCGTTCACCTTCCGTAAAGGCCGGCAACGCTCCTGTGATTCATCTGGTGTTGCAAGAGAATGTGGGCAGCGATAATCACTTAACACCAGGTGACCCGTACACTCGTTTGTCCTCCTATTCCATAAAAAAAACATCTTTTATGGGAGGCAACTCAAAAGTTTAGTGTTGTAGCTATTTATCATATTATACTATCGACAAAATTGAATCGTGACCCACCTTTATGTCATTTTCCTACAGTCATAATAAACAATTAGGTTAAAATTTGCTTGAACATACATATCCTAAGTAACTGTAATCATTTTATTTTGTCATTTGACACTGACAGTCAACGAAATGTCATTTTTTTCTAACCAATAATAAGCTAACCACGCTGTCGGGGATCTTCGCGGTCTATGATCGAGTTGATTTGCGGTGCGCCGAGCGAGCGGTGCCTAGTGATTCATTAATGATTTGCGGCTATCGCGACGACCGCCAGCTGCTCTGGGAGTTGAATGCACGATTCAGTCAGCCAGTCAACGACGCGTCAACGGTTCGCGTATCTTCAGTCCCATTCATCAATCGGATGCGAGTGAAGTCGATAAATATTATATTGTGCTTGCGGGAAAGAGAGGGAAGATGAATTACGATTATGACTATTACTTAATTGACGCGAACAGATACGTTTATTGGATGCCTTATAAGGTCGACAACACTCTTGTGATTCCTCTGAAGTTACAAGAGAGTATGGGCTGCGGTGATTACTTATCACCAGGTGACCCGTATGTATCTCGTATATAAAAAATCTCTCCTCCTCTTATATAACAAATGGAGTTATCTTATATCTTTAAACGAGCAATTCTTGTTTATATATAATCCGAATCTCGGACGCGGCTCTAACAATTTTAATGAAATTTAGTATACAGGTAGTTTTGGGAGCGAGAAATCGATCTACCTAGGTTTTAATTTTAAAAAATGCAGTTCTATCAGTGTTTTAAGAAAGAAAGAGCTTCAATAACATTAGAATACAAAGGTTAATTTCACTACTATAAACAAGATTATAATAGCTCAGATGGCTCATGGATAGCTCACATTGGGTGATCGGGAAAGCAGAAGACCCCGGTTCGAATCCTGATATCCTATTAGTTTTTTTTCTTTTGTACATTCTTAAAAATCTGAGCAAGGCTCGGTCGTCCAGCTATTATTAATTATAAGATCAAAAACTAAGGAATCACTAGAACACACGGAAACACTAGCCCTACAGTAGGGCTTACTACAGTATATAATTAGAAATATTTCGGAGTGTATGGCTTTTCGAGCTCTATAAGTGATATTTAATTTTTTCTGACGCTGCGCTTCGAGCGCAACTTCGTTACAGAGTTCCCAAAACAGGTGCCTGGAAATTTTGTCATACTTTTAATTACCGAAAATTTTTGGAAGCCATCGGCTTGCACAGACCTGGAGCGTTTGGGAGAAGTATTTGGTGACCTGCCATTTCTGGAATATTTCAGCTTATTTCTACGTTTACTTATATGAAATACTATTTAAGATTATGGTGTCGATATATTTGAGACTTAGATTATTTAAATACCTCTACATAGATATTCTTGTTATTACGCATAGCATAAAAACAGGTCAGCGTTATTACTTTAGTGTGCGTGACAGCTACGTCTTACACGCGTTGCTGAAAATAGAGGCTAACAGTACTACCGTGGTAATCGAGAGGGCCGGAGTAAGTTGAAAGTCGCCATTTATTATAATTACTGATTTGGAATGGACGTCAAACGAGCTTTCGACCTATACAGGTTTCATGGACCTAAGTAAATTAGAAGTTCATTAATTCCCTTTAATGACAAATAAAATATTACTATAGGAAGTCCACAGCAACTGTCAACTCCAAGTGTCATGAAGGGCTGCTGAAAACCAGTGCTGTGTTGGTGTCTTCTGAACTAACACAACAATATACTGAGTCAGCTCCTTTTAGCAGGGATTCACGCGCCGCACAGAGGTTTTTAGTTTTTTTATATCTTAAAATATTTACGCCTACGACTTCAAAATATTTATTGCAATACCTGAAAAACGAAAACCAAAGACTGTCAAAACCAAAACTATTAAAATAAATATGAGTGATGTAAATTGTTTTTTCTTTGAGATAACTAAAACGTATTCCTAATTTAAACTAGATAAACTTGGCTTAGGTCTAACTTAAAATTAACAAATGGTATAAAATTGACATTTAAACTTAAAATTAGATCACATTCATATAAATGTAACTGTCGATATAAGAATATACATATTTGTATAGTATATATAGTAAACTATCGATAAAAATTATGAATTGATTAAAACCCTTGCATTGGTTTACTAAATTGGCAGCTCTGCTATTACGTCATTAAGTGATTATGTTGGTATCAAGATATAGTGCACGTTTCATACAAGCGCCATTTCTCTCATTTCTATGGCACTCCCGTCTCTTGAACGTTGTGTTTAAATTCTCTTTGATTACTACGTAATAAGAGGCGGGCCTGCCTAAGTAAAAATTTAAATTTAGTTTAGTATGAAACGTGCAGTGACATTTCACATAAGTTTGGAATAGGAATTACAATATGGCGTCGATATAATGCGGCTAAGTTTGAAAGCGAACAGTTTCTAAAGCGTACCCAGTAGATTTCGGCTATATCCGTTTTTGAAAAGATTATAGCCGTCATCTGTCAATCTATCAATCACTGCATGATTCATACAATCGAGAGAATTGCTGTTTTCTTAGAGAGTTTCGAGAGAGAGAGAGAGAGAGATAGTTTCGCTATGCTGTTATAATATACAGTATCAAGATATACAATAAAGTTGTTTGTAAAAGCAAACGTTTCGCAAACAAATCTCTAGAGTTAGACAAGATAAAGCCAAGTCTTGTTATTATAAGATGTGATGAAACATAAAAGTCTTATCGCATGCAATTACTCCCTTTCTTATTAACTTGTGACAATAACAAGCTAATCAAGGATCGATCCAGATAACTTCTCTCATTATTTTTCCCTATCTGCGCCCATGAATGTCCGGCAGTTACAGATGACATTATCATACATAAAGATATAAATGTATTATACTTTTTTTATATTTTTCATTAGATAGTTATATTGTATTAGTTTAAGTCTTAACAGAACTAAATATTGTCTCTATTTTTAGCCTTAAAAATGGCAATTTCGATAACTAAAGAGTGTGTGTGACAAGCTACGTCTTACACTCGCGATTTTTGTGTCACTTAGTGTTAGAGTGCGTTCATTGCTCAAAATAGAGGTTAACTGTAAACCTGTTTAAAAAGCTGTCACCGAATCTCTGCAAGGGCAAGTGTGACATAAAGCTATTTTCAAATTTAATTGCATAAATTACAGGTTGGAATAGATAAATATAAAATGTAAGGAGATATTCTCACACTATAAAAAATGTAAACTGTGAACACGTCAAAGCTGTGAATATGTATCGTGAGTGCAAGACGTAGTTTGTCACGCACACTAAAGTAATAAACCTGACCTGTTGCCATGCGTTGACTAGCAGCAAGAGCCTCTATCTAGACGTATAAATTATCTAATATATGTTGGAGAATTAGAATAAAAAAGTAATATGGCCTGTATGATTATATTCTACTCTGTGTGTTGGGCTGAACTGATGGCGAACGTCATCTTTCAAAGTGTATTTGAAGTTGCAACTGTGTACGTCACTGTCGGTGACGTGATTGAAGTTAGTTATTATTGTCCATCAGTAGAGCGCTCATTGAAAAGTCGCAGTCGTCTTCAAGCTAGCGCCCGTGCCGGTTTTGCGCACTGATCGACTTAAAACAACATGGAGGATACCAACACCGTGACGCTCGATTTTAAATCCAAATGAATCTCCGAGATATATAAGTTTATATTATGGTTTATCGTATACCAAACCGCTACACGGATGTTTGAAAGAAAAATGATAACCATTCTGAAGTACTCAAAGTCTGACGATTTAGAGACAAATAATAAATTAATAAGATGGCGCAATATATAGTTACGAGTATGTTATTGAAGTTATGCTTCTTTAGGCGCGTTATGAAAAAAATATTAGAGTGAAATTTTAGGATGCGCGCGCACCACTGTAAGACATTGGTGGTGTGAAGTTGGTTCCTAAAATTTTCTGACGTTTGCGACATTTGGTCATTTTTTTTTGGTTTCGTCATCCATTATTAGGACAAGCAAAGGGTTCAAGCCCATACAGCCGTATTCGTTATTTAATAATTTATTGTCAATGCTGTCTTTGCAAGATTTTTACAATATTGTTCTTTCTACAAACGTAGAATAACGGGAGCAATAAATAATTTTAAGGATTTTTGCTTTGTTACGCCAAGGCAGCATAACTTCTTACGTGCATACATGAGTACAAACACACTTTAAAAAAAAGTACATTGTGCTCTATATTTTACGAAGATACGATCCTTTCTTGAGTTTGTGGTATACAATTATATTCTACAGTTCCTTTTCAACTGACTATAAGAGGAATTGGAGTGTCATTAAACTTTTTCAATAAAATATGATTCTTATATTATTATGATAAAAGTTGTCAGGTTGAAAAGGACTGGAAACTTATAAGCAAACATACTGTACCGCTGAACAAGCAATATGTTGTATAATCTGTACGTTGCTAATAAAATGACAAATAGGGGTTTCAGTTCCATGCGGGCTGCTGATTTAACGCGGGCTTACATCATAGATTCTTACCCTACCTTTTATTTCTCTACTTTTATTACAAGTGATAAAATAAATGAAAATAACAATATGTCGCTTTACCAAAAATACTGAGATTCGCACTAATATAGTATAATAATAATAATATTGACATAATTTTTACACAAATTATTTTGCCCCAAATTAGGCATACATAGCCTGTGTTATTGGGTTGCAAGACAACGATATATTTAATACAATATACTTACTTAAACATACAGAAATACATGCAAACATCCATGACTTGGAAACAAACATCCAGATTCATCATATAAATGCTTGCACCTACCAGGATTCGAACCCGGGATCTCTAGCTAAGTAGGTAGTAATAAGATAGATGTCCCGGGTCGCTAACCACTTGGCTATATAGGTCGTATAATGACCTTAATCTTTACTTTGGTTTGCATAATATTTATCATTACAAAATGTATACCTATGATGATATTTTTTTCTCTTCTAAGTGAATCCCTAACTGCTGAGGATCGTGACTCATGTTCAGTCGGCCAACTAGCTCCATCAGTTTCGTTTCTTCGCTTGGTGGTGTGCGGTGCTTATGGTGATCATCAGGTATTCGGAATCCAACCAATAACGTTTAGGACTACCGCTTCTAGGTTTTTACAGGGGCGTAGACGGCCCTGGCCATGGGGGCCTCCGAAATGCTTTAGCAAAAATTTATAAAAACATTTGTTGCTTGCCGAAAAAAACCAAGAAGAGTGTATATATAATTTGAACTGTTTGTCAGTTTTACAGACAAATAATAATGATGAATTAATATTTATTTTACTTGTATGCAAACATTTTTTTTTCTTTTGTACGGGGCCCCGCTAAGACATGCTATATCACTGGTCTTTTATCCTCTATTTTTCCCATCACCATCAAACGCTCACGGTTGATGCTCCTCTGCGTTCAACATGGATAAAGTATCGCACTATGCGCCGTAAGCAGACTGTGTACAGACGCTGAGCATTTTCTATCTTAAGCTGTTTCAAAATGCAGATGTTCGTGCGACGGGTCGTCAATGGTATACGCAGTAGCACTATACTTACTATAATCATTATGTTTCATGAATTGCTTATTTAAGTTTTGCTAGGTATCGTTACTGTACCTATTATTTCTTCCTTACGATAATTGATGGCGAGCTGGTTTGTTCTGTGATTTGGTAGAATAATGTTTGATCATTTCAAGTAGTTTTATCCGTCATTGGGCAAGTTCTTTTCTTGACACATAATGTATGACTTACTTCGATTTGAAACAAACAAAAGAAACAGAAAGTAAGGAATCAACCCCCTTAGCTTCTCTTCTTTATATTTCGAATATAAGAAATGTAAATCCATTTGCTTTGTGTGCAGCATGAATGTTGCGAACAGTACATTTCCAGTTCGAAGTGATTCGAATACTGTCCGCCCATGAGCCACTACAAATACAAAGAAGTATTTATCAAATTCGATCAAGAGGTGATGAGCTTTATTTTTACTCTCCTCCAGCAGTATTGAGGCCCTCTGTTTTACCTTGTGCCCACAAATTACAACCCCGTGGTGAGTTTTAATCACTTACAATCTCCCCTAAAAGAAAAATGATCCAATTATTTATCAAAGTTCTTGACTTACTAGGAAAACTGTATTAATCGAATCCATATCATAGTTAACAGTATCGAGTTTATTGACATTCAATAAGCTGGTTGTAATATGTTATATTATGTTTAATGTTTAGCTAATTTGGTATGCAATAGGCGTCAGTATTGACTCAGTAAAATTGAATGGGGTTGTTTTCAGATTGGAAATAAACAAACATAATATAAAGGCTTTCTAGTTATTGCCATGTATCTGGGCCAAATAGAGACGATAAAATGAATTTAATCTTGAAGAAATAAAGTTATAGTATAGCTGGTTTTATATGATGATGTTAGAGTGTCTGTCTCAGTTGAATATCAAGGAAATATTGAATTTAACAATCAAGGGGTCCTAAGGAAGTAGGTCGTTGAATGAACTGTTTGGAGCTCAGTTCGTTACAGTACAGTTTATTTTAGTTAACGTACAAGTTACAAAATGCATGAGGGCTCAATGCGCTGGTTGAAAGCTTGAGTAATGCCTATAGTGTAATTCCAAACGTAACTGAAGACATAATACTAATCTATATATAGCACCATGTACAGGAGGTAAAGAAGTGCACATCCAAATAAGCGCGAGGGTGTTTTTTTATGAGTGCCACTCAGGATTCTTGAAAAACCTAAAATTCTGAGTGGCACTATAATTGCGCTCGTCTCCTTGAGACATATGACGTTAAGTCTCATTTGCCCAGTAATTTCACTAGCTATGGTGCCCTTCAGACCGAAACACAATAATGCTTACACATTACTGCTTCATGGCAGAAATAGGCGCCGTTGTGGTACCCATAATCTAGCCGGCATCCTGTGTAAGGAGACTCCCACTGGAGAAAGGGGAACGGGAGGGGGCTTCACGATCCAGCGAGGTAAAATATAGTATGTTATTATGGTAAATAAATATAGTGATATACTATTCTTTTGGTAATTTTTCTAGGCCTAGTCAGTAGACATTCTTTGATCGATGAGTTGATCACATACCATCGTGTGAGATGTTAATAGTAGATATTATAATGTCTTCGTGTTGATCTGTAACTACAACTGGTTTTAATTATAATTTAAGGAGAGCAATTACTTGGTCAGTTACTGCAGATTAAACAAATATATTCATACAATAGGGGCTGAACGAGTTCTCCCGATGTGAATTCTGCCCCTTACCTTCCCTTTCCTAAAATATGGTCGAGTGAGGCGATGGCTGGTCCATGCGTCATGCTCGTAAACGCGCAGCTTGTGGTGTGGTGGTGAAATCTGCTTTATGTTTGTTATTTCTTTTATTTTCTTTATTTTTAAATTAAATTTATTATATTTTTTTTATATAATAGCTTGTAAAATGCTCACATAATGCCTTTATTTTATTTACAGTATGTGTGGATTGATACATCTACTGTATTGTACTTTATGTATGTATATGTGTACTCAATAACTATAACTATGTTTTTTACTTATTAATTTACATTTTTTTGAAATTTTTTAAGTCCTTCACACCTTGGAATTACATCCCCAAGACTAACTGGATCATAGAAGTTTAGACACAATAGACCCAATGAGGGTAGCAGGTCTGCGGGACATTCTTTTCTCTAAGTCCATACATAACAAAAAATGGGTAGTGTTTGTGAACTATCAAAATAAATATTATTTTATAACAAAGGAAAAAATCAGTCCAAATAAAATAAGGTAAGTTGCGCTATAAGTCTGCTCGGTATGTCTGACACAAAAAAGATATCGTGTGGAAATCCCGTTATTTGATGGATTGAGGGCACAGAATATTACGTTTTAATTAATATCGTGGTATTTTACTTTACATCGGTTGCTATCTGATAAAAATTACAACGCTTATAAAAATCGTAATAAGTTAATACACTACTATATTGTGACTTATCCGCAAAAACTAAATAATATTTAAATTAAATCCAAAGTGGCATTGATAATTAGGGCAAATTGGACGTAATTCCAGAAAAAACGTTCCAAACCACAATCATGTCCAAATTGAGTTAAGAACACAAAACTAGTCACGTGATTAATATTAACGGACTGACAAAAAATGGCAGCCCTACTGTCACTCTTTAGATGACATCATGAATTAGTAGCCCAACCCACATGTATGGAATGTTCTAATATTTATTAAACTTTAAACACGAATTCCTTAAAATGTCATGTTATGGCTCGGAATGTTTTTCAGGAACTACGTCCAATTAATACTTAAATTTTTCAATAGCATAAGGTATATATATAATATGCTAACACATTTCATTTCAAAATTATTTTTTAATAAATCATAATACAACAGAAATGTACAGCGATTTTCGCGTGAACATTGAACATGAGAATGGCTACACAACTTTGAGGCTATGAAAAAGAAGGAACGCGTATTCAAGTTTTAGCAAACATAACAACATAAATCTCGTTAAGGCAATGTATAGCTGATACAATTACTTAAATAAATTGTGACAATAACATCCAATGCGTATTATTTGAAAATGATTACTCTTGTTACAATATATATTCACAAATCTAAAGGTTATAATTTAATTATTCCATCACAACATACAACTCTGTATCACAATATATTAACTGATGCACGCGACTTCGTTCGCGTAGATAAAAGGTTTTTAAAACTAACTATCAACTACGGAATTGAAGATTATCTCATGTCTTACTCCAGTTCCGGTTACCGTTTTCGTTCCCGTTACCAACATGTTATATGAATATTATTTCGAAGAAGATTGCTATGGCAAACTAAACCTTCTATTGGTATAGTTATAACTCATCGACGTGAATTTCAGTTTTTCACAAATCCCGCGGGAACCGTGGATTTTTGGGATAAAATGCAGCCTATGTCCTTTCCCAAGCTCTAGTTTATCGGTGTACCAAATTTTATCAAAATCGGTTCTCTATCTCCGGCGTAAAAGCGTAACAAACAATTACATTCACATTAATAATATTAGTAGGTATATAAGAAAGTAATCACATTAGAAGTGTCACCATAATGGCCAAGATCCGACAATCATGAAATAAGTAAGATTAGGAAACCACTCAATATAATTAAACCAATATCTTATTTAACATCAACCCACATTCAAGTGGTTTAAATACGAGATCCGAAAGTCTGTCCTGATTTGTTCAGTGTGGTTAAGTCTTCACAAAGCGCAAGTAATTTCCTGAAGCCTCCATCGGGTGGGTGTTGAGGGTTGACTGAAAAACGGGAATCAGATCATTCGCTAATTGCAGCAATCAGTTTAATGTAGTCACTAAGAACGAATCCTTTGGATTGAGGTCGCATTTCTAAGTTTACAATTCTACAGTGAGGGTTAAAGATGTATTCAATTTCATTGATAATTTGTAGTACTTTTGTAATTTGAATTTATTACTTTCAACTATTACGATTAAAGATTATATTATTTAAGATTTGCTTACATTTCATTTACTTAATTATTTCAATTTAATCCTAACTAATATTGTAAATGCAAATTTGAGTTTTTTTTTGTTAAAAGCAATAAAATGTAATTTACTCAAAATTGATACCTATAATTCTAAAGAAAAAAATAAAATTGCCTATTTGATGTTATTCCAACGCTACCAGCGCTTCGGAAACAAATGGCGCTATGAGATAGAAGAAGCGGCGTAAGAAACTCTCCCAGCATTTTATTTTGGTGCTCTTTTTAATAAAATATACATTTTTTTAGTGACATTATTATTGTTTTAAAATAGTCTTGTCCCAGGCTGTCCCATCACTTAGATATTCAGCTGTGGAGTAGTATAATTTACGACAGAGCCATTTTTTAATCAAACATTTAAATTTATTTATAGATAATTCCTGAACAGTGGCTGTGACTTTATTATAAAAGTGTATACATTTAGCCTTAAATCTATTATGTGTCTTATGACATATCTATAACATCTTATGCCTCAAGGTGACGAGCGCAATTGTAGTGCGGCTCAGAATTCCCCACTTGACCGAAATATTTTACTTGATATATATTTCTTATAGAAAAGGATGACAAACGCGCCTACGGGTTACCTGATGTGCAGTGATCACCGCCGCCCACATTCTCTTGTAACGACAGTGGAATTACATTAACGAGATTTTATGTAAGTGAATTTACGTTTAAAAGTAGGTAGGATCGCGTGACTCTGTTCATTCAACAACGTCGATACACTAAACAATCAACAACTGACGATAAGGCGTCGAAAATTATTTCCTTTCTTTGATTTATTGTGCATTTAAAATATTATGAATGCAAAATTTATTTTCTTTTGAGGTTGAAGTGATTGCAAATGGAAATAAATCACTGATGGTGGTTGATGATTGCTACATACAAATATCAATAATACATATTTCTTCCAATCAACTTAAAACTCATCACGGAGATTTCTAAAAATAGGCAAAAAATCATCTTGGATATGTAGATATAGATTGTTAACATGCCTACGAGATTTACACAACAAAAGTTAACCTCAGTTGTTTACTTCTATTTACAGTCACTTTGTTTGTCCCCCGAGTGTCTTTAACACGGTGCATTATACTTGGTTCCCGCATTTAAGACCTGTTTGTCATCGATCAGATAATATATGTTCCTGCTTTCCTGTCACTTGCAAGCGCTCAAAATGCTTATGTATCGGTACTAATTCAATTTGTATCAAAATTTATGGGTGATTCGGGACTCTAACCCGCGATCTCGGGTTTTGTCCGAGCGCTCATACCAACCGTCCGAGTGACGTATCGATCGTAAATCTTTATAAGCCTTGTTCAACTCTCAGGTTGTTGCTTCATCTACAGGATCTACTTTTCAAGTTATAACCTGCTCAACCGCAATCATTGCATATAAAGAAATTCAGTTGTTAATTTAGAATATTTTTTATTCAAATGTAGATTTTTTTTTATTCAAATCTAGAATTTTTTTAAAAATACTAGGCAAATCTAAAGACGATTGAGACTTGTGATTGTTTGTCACAGATCTTTTTGTATTTTAAGAACGAGTGGCTGCCCTCGACTTAGCCTGTGTGAATTTTGTGAACATGGGACATACCGACTATTAAATCAGATTTCACTTACACTTTCATGTGTTATTTGTTTTTTGTGGACCCCTACTTATTTATTATTGAGACAAAAAAAAGATTATTATCTAAAAAGTATTTCTAAATCATACGTGTTGTAATAATATTTGTTCAATCAATTTGGTTCGAACTTTAAACGAAAAGAAAACGATACTTTACCATGAAAATTATTAACAACCTACATTCTAATCTATTCCAAAAAATATGGGTTATAAGAAAACAAATTCTACATAAATTGTTAGTATTACAGAAATAACACAGATACCTAGCTAAAATAATTGACACATGCTTAATTATTAATTTATAATAATTAGTTTAACATATCTTTATATATTAGATAACTGTAAAAGAAAAGTTGAACTTTTAAAGCAACAACTCGTAGCTCTTCTATAACCATCCTTATTCTTAGAAACGCGTATCAAATATAAATTGAAATAAACATCAAAAACTTACGTTTACTTACACTAAGTTACTAAATCAATCAATACTTGTAGTTTACACCACAACTAAGCGTTAATCGAAGCACAAAATTAAAAGTGTAAGACACGAGTGTCAAAGCTCAAGAAAATACATAAATCCGTAAGAGTTTACACACAAATAGCGAGAATACAATATAATAGCGATATTAAATGTGTTCAGTGACCAAAATACTGCAAATTTTTCTTATAAATGATTTATAATAAACCTTACCAACCAACATAAGAGAAAATCGTCAAACAATATTAAATGGGATTCTACAGTTCATTGGTTTTCAATGTGTGAGAGAGTGCTTTCACCAAATAAAATAGATGTGACGAAACTTTTACTGAATTAACCAATGAAATATATTAAATTATACGTTTTTTTATGTATCAAGAAATATTATTAATTTTTTAATCGTTTATGTGTTACATTATAATTTAAACAAAATAGTACTCAGACTTCTTAATATGCGTGTTATTATTCGATAAGATCAAATCTTTGACTTAACCATTACTCTACCACATAATTAATAAATAATAAATTACATTTAATTAATTGAATGCTTATTAAATATCTTATACTGATATAATATTCAAACTTAGCTATGAAAAATTACTTGAAGGTTTTATCTTTAATTGTAAAATCAACATTTACAGTTGTAATTAGAAAGACCACAAGAATATACGGTGCGATAATTGAAAAGTTCTTATTTTCTTTATCAACTCTCTTAATTAAACAACGAATACAAAAGCATAATGCAAGTGCAGGTTACCAATGGGGAGACTGAAGTACTTGATATTCAAATGCCAGGGTATTAATAACCCCTTCTTTATTATGCTATTGTACAAATGATATCTGGTATAGTAAACGAAGAGGGAAAGAACAACTTAAACTATAATATGTGGTGATTATCTTTTCCTGAGCGTATGGAGGATTTATACATGGCAATAAAGAGAGAAAAAAGAAAAGAAAATCGTACATTTAAAAATATTATCCTGAGTTAAGTATGAGTTTGATGCAACATGTTCAGACACGCTGGCCCCTTCCCATCTACAAAGAACTAACAACAGAGCTGGTGCGGCTAAATACAGGGGTCTAAGCTCCGAATATGACGCAGTCGAGACTCTTGGTCCATGGGGTCCTAGCGCTTTAACGCCTTTTAAGGAAATAGCAAAAATGTTAGTTGACATCACAGGAGACTGAAGAGCTGGCAGCTACCTCGGACAAAGAATTAGTCTAGCTATTCCAAGGGGGAACGCTGCCAGTATTTTCGTAACCTTGGCTAAAGGGACTCCTTTTAATAATATACTTTAGATATTATATTATAATTTTAAGGTTTTTAGTTTTAGGTTCATTGTTCCAGTATATATTTTTTTATTTTTGTATAAATAAATGCATTTCAGTCAAGTTGGAGTTATTAATATAGGAAAATGTAAAGAATGTAAATAAGAATAATGACGATGGTGAGATGCGTGATGGTATGACGTAGATTCCCTAGGTCTTGAGAGTCTTCTAGCATCAGATGAAACTCATGTGGACACGCTAGTTTCCACTTGTATACTCAACGCAACTTAACTTGAAAGCACGTCTTACGGTTCACGGCGAGGCCGAAGAGTTTAATAAGATTAATAAAAACAGAGTGAAATATGTCGTATTACCAAGAGATCCATTTCACAAGAGAGGAATATCACAATAAAATCTAGGTATATTATATATAAAACTAACGAAAAATACTTTCGTATTTAAAGTTTTTAAACTTCATTTCAAACTTCCAATCGCTTACTGTTTGCTTAAAGGACATGATTGATCAAAGTGGTCTAGCAATATTACATGTTGCAAAATGAAAATAAAAAGGCATTTATTTTCTCAAAACTGATTCCTTTAGAATTATTTTTGATGTCATTTCTAATATACTACACACTACTACCGCTTCGGGAACAAATAGCGCTCTGAGAGAAGAAGAGGAGCAAGAAACTCTCCCAGCATTCTTTTCTTGCGCTCTTTTTAATAAAAATATACAATATTGTACTGTCATTGCTATTGCTATAAAAATAATCATAATCTAGTCCCAGGCTGTCCGATCACGACGAGCCATTTTTTAATAAAACATTGAAATTTTTTTATAGATAATGCCTGAATAGTGCTATTATAACGAAAATTACTATTAAGAGAAAAAGGAGACGATTTTTGTGAACGTTTATTAAATTTTCATAAATGTACTGACAATGAACATTCATAAATTTGTTTCTTTAAATATTTCTTTGAGCGACTGTCTATAAGCAAGCTGATATATAGCACAAATAATATAGAAATTATGTTCAGATTCATTAGAATATTATTTAAAAAGAAAAGAGTAAATCAACTCGTACGTAACGTAGAAAAAAGCTTCACAAAAATAAATTAAACTAATAAATGGCCAAATAATTGTCATTACGTTTTGCAATGTATTTAAGGCTGGGGACCGAGCCAACGGCCTTGAGGAATGGAGCGGAGCTAGGTTACCTCTCTCACACAAGATCACCATAGATTTAATTCAGAATAAGAATAATTTTTAATTTATTACAAACATAATACAATTTTATTTATAAAAATAACAAAACTATGTCATGTTAAATAGTATTGCTACAATAAATAACTTTTCATACAATTTTTATCTAGATTGAATTATTAACATCTGTTAAAAAATGCTCCAAAAGTAAAAGTTAGGTGTTATTTATTAAAGATGGAAATGTAAAGAAAAAATGAATTTTCTTGTCATATTCAGTAAATATATTTATTTTTTGTAAAAATAAAAGCTTTATACAAACATTTGAGAGATGGTTTCAATCATGCTCTATTTTGGCGATTTCTTGGGATAGCGGCCTTAATTGATATTTTATGGTTCTGTAACTATAAGGGGAATAATAAAAATATATATAGCATTTGATCTTGCCACTTCTTTTCATTAGAGCTCAATCATTTTCGAAGTGGCGGTATACATAAAAAGAAAAGAAATCTTTTGACATTTAAGTGTCATTGCTTTGACCTACACGAATAATGATTTTGATTTGATAATAATTATTTTGTTGCGTTTATTACCTTATAACAAGCGCACTGGTTGCCTGATTCAATAAAAAAAAAGGTTTTCAACCATAAATTAATCATCTATCCACTATGACATACTTTCAACATTATTCCCCTTTACAACAGCGACTCATTTAATTCATCTGTATAAAGCTATTCTGTATCCCTGGTATCCCAAGTTGGAAACTTGAAATTAATACTGTATGATTGTAGATCGTATCGAGTTTCAGTTAATATAATATGTAACATCCAGTCGTATACTGAGCTAATTTAGAACTGGTGGTGTGATATTATAGTAAACAATACCAATCATCAAAATGTCTATGTGATAAATTATTTACAACAAACACTACTAAATGTAGATTGTAAGTTAACAACAAAATATTATACTTAAAAGCTTGCTGAATGAGTTTTGAGGTAAATACAAAACCTTGAGCTGAATCTCAATAATGCTAGGTTGAGTACTGCACTTAAGTGATGAAATAGCGCATTCATTGTTTTAAAATCTTAAAAATACGATTATTTCAATATAACTGAACTACGACTGTTAATATAAATACGATGGACTGTATTAAAATTATGTTCATTTATGATCTACACAATTTGTTATTTTAAAGTGATATCCCTCACTTCAGGGATAAATTATACAAATTATATTTGTAACCAAAATTTATGAACGATGCGGTACTCGAACGTTCTCGTCTCGCGAGTTCCGTCCGAGCGCTCTTACCAACTGAGCCAACCGTTCGAGTGACGCATTTATCGTGAATCTTTGTATGTCTTACTCAACTCTCAGGTTGCGTCTTCATCTACAGGATTTATATTACAGTTGATAACCTGGACAACCCCAATAATTGCATATTAGGGAAATTGACTTGAAATTTCGCTCTTTCAAATCTAAACTCTTCTTAATCTAATCTTACCAACTGAGCTAACCATTTGGGTGACGCACATTTCGCAAATTTTGGTAAGTCTTGTTTAACTCTCAGGTTGTAGGTTCATGTACATGTTGAATTATACAAATTAAATTGGTAACCTAAATTTTTGAACGAGTGCTCGGACGAAAACCGATAGACGCAGGTTTGAGTCCCGCATCGTACAAAAATGTTGGTAATAAATTTAATTTGCATTAATTGATGGTACGAATAAAGAATTTGGAAGCTAAGAACAGATACTATATTATACATGTAATAAAAAATCGACACTGAGAAGGTTTGCAAAACTCCGAGGTGTCTAATATTCACGTTGTAATTTGTTAGATATATTGTGGTGTTTTTCACACTCTAAATTAAGTCTCCGATATAAAGGCCAAGCATAAAGGTTATACCTTTATGCTCGGATATAAAAGCAATGATCGCATTTTGTTTGATATGCTTTCACCGCATAAAAGGCATTTATTTTGTCAAAATTGATACCTTTAGAATTATTTTTGAAATTTTCTAATCACAGTTTAAAGAGATTTATCTGTTCTGTGTTTCTAATATACTACTACTGCTTTGGAAACAAGAGAAGAGTGCCATACTCTGAGAGAGAAGAAGCGGTGCAAGAACCTCTCCCAGCATTCTTTTTATTGCGCTCTTTTTAATAAAATATATAAAATTGTACTGTCATTACTATTGCTATAAAGTAATCACTATCTAGTCCCACGCTGTCCGATCACTTAGATATTCGTGAGCTGTGGAGTAGTAGGACTTACGATAGAGCCATTTTTTTTTCATAAAACATTTAAATTTATTTATTGATAATGTCTTTACATTCACCCTTAAAGCTATAATGTATTTATGAAGCCTTTAAAACCTTATTAGAGTAAAGAACTTAATCCAAAAATATTATTATTATCTTACACATAATTTATAAGCTTTCTAATGGCTTTTGATCCAAAAAGACTAGACAATAAAAGTAGAAGAATTCCTTAAATACAATTATTTATTATATAATCATAAATTATCTAATTTTATGTTTCGGTAAAATAAAACAAATAAACAGTAAACCTTTTAATAAAATACAATAGATCCAAGTAATTACAAATACTGGGGCAGAAAAAATAAACCTTTATTCTTAGCTTTATGGTTTAGCCAGAGTGTTAATATTTAAATGTCGTACTTGATTTTTAATTATTGAAATATATTGCTTTCTATAACCAAACTATTCAGCCTATTAGCTATAATTTTATTTTGCCGTTTTTCCTTTGTAATCGATACAAAGAAAAAGCGGCGTTTTTACAAGTAAATGACACTTACCGCATCAATTATGTATGGCTGTCTATCTCTGCTTTTTTTTAATGTAAGAAGGGGCAAATGGGCAAAAGGTTCACGTGATGAGGAGTGGTAGGTCAGCCAGCCATGTACATCCGCAAAAACTGGCGTCAATAGATGCGTTGCCGGCCTTTAAGTATGCTCTTTTCTTGAAGATCACTAAGTCGTATCAGTTCGGGAAAACAGCAGCCGGTAATTGATTCTATAAAATGGCTGGGGGAGGCAAGAAATTTCTTGTAAAACAGGCGGTTGTGGAATGCCACACGACAACGTGCATTGCATTTTGACGTAATGTCCGGTGATGGAATTCGGCCGCTGGTATTAACCCGAATTCGTCCGAGCACTCCCCGTGATAAATGCGATAAAGGAGGAAGAGAGAACCCGAAATTGAAACTTTTATATTAACTTGCTATAACTAGTTAAAGTCAACTTATAATTCAATAATATGGAAAATTTATAAAACCATAACCATCCATCTTATTCACACCTTTATCAAATATAATATAACAAACAAACCAATAAACAAAAGCATTTTATTTCGTAGGTAAATTGCATTACACTTGAAATATGTCATTTTTTCATACAGCTCGTTCAGAAGGCAGATTTTCTTAGAGAAGAAACTCTAAGGTGGTTCTTTTCAAAACAGAATATAGTATAGTATTACAGGTACTTATGTTCAATATAATTTTACAACACAAATAAAATTTGAAAAAAAAAAATTTATGAACAATGCGGGACTCGAACCCACGACCTCCGGCGTTCCGTGCCGGTGCTCTAACCAACTGAGCTGGTTGTAACTCATCAAGTTCGAGTCGCGCATCGTTCATAAAATTTTGTTTTCCAAATTTTATTTGTGTATTAAACCTAGAAGTGGGGGTTATCACTTTAAAAACATAACATATTGCTTAATTTTACAAATCATTTCAATAACGTCAATTACTAAATGCATTACACGAGTAAGTCAAAAAAATGTTAATAAGTACATATAACAAAAAAATAAGTAAAAACATAGTTATAGTTATTGGGTATATACTTAAAGTACAATACATTAGATGTATCAACCCACACATACCGTAAATAAAATACTATACACTCATATAGTGACTTTTAAAAATTTTTGACAGTTAATTAAAAAGAGTAACCGCAGTAAGTGTGAAAAGACAAGTCACGAAAGTGAGCAAACACAATAAAATTAATAATGATTGGACGACGAGCAGGTGAACTGTGTTGGAGAGTTTTTGTAGAAAATGTGTAATGACATTTATTGAAATATATTGAACTGAAAAGCTCTTTGACTATACTTCTGGCAGTACCTTACGGGATATCAAATAATGCATCACTTAATTTCAAGTTCAGTAAACTAGTTACCTGAATAAAATAAAATCTTTGAATAAACTGGTCGTTATCAACAGAGTGATGTTATGCTTCAATGCGGCGTACAATATACTAATTTAAAGTAGTTATTTTAAAAGAAATTATCATCACAGGTATGATGGTAGAGATGAATAAGCAGATACTTATCTTTCCTTTTATCTCCTCCTCCTCATATAAAACAGCTTAAGTACGTATAAAATATGCACACAAAATTAAACAAAAACAAATATGCTATACTAAATCACTTGAATCTTGAGTTCCGTGTCATAATTAAAATTGAATCGATGTACCTACCAATTGTGGATTATTTTATTTTAATGAACGACATTCATTAACGAACTCTTATCTCTTTGCAATTTATAATGATGTTTTAAATATCAGTGCCATCGAACGAGGTGAAAAGGATTTTGTTGTGAAAATAATGGCTCTTGTGAATCACTGCTGACGCTATCGCGTCATCCAGATTTTTCGCATTAAATATTTTATATATTTTTTTCATTTTCGTTATAACAGTTCGCTTTATATTCTTTAGTAGAATTAAAAATTGATTATAAGTACTTTGTTATATTTTATGTAAAGTTTTTAACATATTTAATTTTGAATTAAACGGAATTTTATGAAGCATACCTTTGGTTGTCAAGTCTTACTTTTGTTGTAGCTTAATGTACTAATTTTCTTACCAATCTTTAAATATTTTCTAAAGTTCACTGGCAAAACTTCAAAAGGAAAAGAAATCTTCAAAAAATATACTCAGGTCGTCACCGGTGACAATATTGAACACAGCCAATGAGTGACCTCCGTTTTATTTTATTATTTTATAGCAACCAATATACACGCAGTCGTTTCCGGTTTTCAATTAAAAAATACGGTATCCGTTAAGTTCAAATCTTCCGAAGCCTCATTGTATCCCACACGCAAAATATTATGCCTTTGCTCATACCAAGGCAATTTTTATCTCAGTTTTTGAAAATCATAAATCATCAAGACACTAATTTACTCTCGAGTTAGATTAATACCACAATATAATCTTGCTACAATGTTAAAACAAAAGACAGACACAAAAACAATAATAATGGTACCTTCTCTACGATTGTTACATTTTTATACACCGTAATACTTTTTAACCGACTTCAAAAAGGAAATTCTCAATTCGATCGGTATTTATTTTAATGTATGTTCACCATTTACGCTGAGATTTATGATCCGATTTACGTAATGTAGCTACCTATGGATATGTTTGAAGTCGGTGCCAAGCCAAATGGAATAGCAGGTACCTACACTCGCCTCGTGTGACGTTGAGCGGGATAGCTTCGACTAGAGAAAACACCCCAAGCGGGCAAAAACTGACCTAAAGCCTATCAATAGGTAGCACAAACCAAAAAATTAATTTTATTAATGTTAAGGGTATAAGATTTGCATATGATGTGTATTAAATTAAATCTCTATTAAGCTGTTTAATACTTTTGAGTTTTTAAAGTCGGCGAGTGCCGATACATTTGGTATGTCTCACGCATATGAAAGTCGTGTAGCTATGGGTATATTCAGTATTAATAAGTAGGCCAAACCCAATTCGATAAATCAATAACATAATAAAATGATAAAGATTACTTTAGAAAATTAAACTCCGAGAACGGGGATTGCTTGTAATTTCAATCTCATTTTAGGGACGTGTTCTCATTTTGGTGGATAATTTAAGTAGACTTACGAAGAAAACCACTAGAAAATTGCAATTAGGGAAATTGAAAATAAATAAACCATGACATCCAATCCTACGTTTAAAAGATTCGTACTGGGAAAAATGAATTTTTTTTACAGTTAATGGGGAGTGTAGTTAAAACAATAGAATAAATTAATTTAGAAAAAATAATGATTTCTAAAAAATTTTTTCAGCCTTCAAAGATGTACGCCAAGTGATACTTTAAAACAAGGTGATTATAAGCTAAAATATTTTTATAATATAATTTAATGTTCGTAACAGATTAACAAAGAATTACGACAAGCTATATTATAATATTATATGTTTTAATATAGTATTGTTCTCAAGTAATAATTACCAAGAACCTCCCAAAAGTTGTTATAAAAGTCCAAAGGGAATTGTTCAAAGCGAGTTCATTGACTGTAGAAAACTGTTATTTGACACTAATGTTACGGTAACTGATAATTGTAAAAAAAACATGTGTGTGGTGGAAGTGAAACCTTCAAAAATTTTGGCTTCAAGATAATGACGATAAGACGAATGTAAAATTACGGGAAGAGGATAATTGTAGGTTAAAGTGATGATCATAGTGATACAAAGTTTGATAATTATTTTACATTTTATTCGTATTACATAGGTTTATTCAGACTCAGAGCTTACATTTTCGATAAATAATACACGAGGCTAGGTAACTAAAATAAGAAATAAATACTTTAGTCTTAATATAGTCCATATATCTTTGAAATACTGCATCAATTACTGTTTTTGATCGTGTTGTTTATACAGTGCTTCCCATTTTCAAATGGCGTCTATAAACTCAATCAAGTACCTAGTACCAAAACACTGTATATAACTTCCTATATCATTTTAATGCAAATGATTTGAGTTTTCTTTAGTGTTAATTCCGCCAAAGACAAATGTCTTTAAACAATTCGACACGTGTTTCCGACACGAGGCATCCTCAGGACGTGTTGTCTCATCTCAATTTCTCCCATGTCAAATCTTATGAATTTATTGTCTGTCTCTTTTTATTGTCTCACATTTTCGTTTCATCGATCACAAATCACAGCGATGCTAAAGAAGTTCACTTCAATAAAAGCGAATAAAAATATAAAAGCATCTGCATATTATCATCAAGTAGTGTGAACAGTCACTAATTGTAACGTAAGACAAAACATTAATGTTAGGGAATTATAATATAATACGTGTGCCCCTGAGTTGACGTCGTGGATATGTGGCGGTCTTCCACATTGCGGTTTTCAAGGAGCTTTCTTCCACAAAAAAAAACGCCTTACTTAAAGGCCGGCAACGCTCCTGTGATTCCTCTGGTGTTGCAAGATTGTGTGGGCGGATGTGATAACTTAACACCAGAAGACCCGCTCGTTTGTCCTCCTATTCCGTTAAAAAATATATTTATACTTATATAAAAAGGTTGCACATGATAACAACTCCAATGAGCCAAAACACGGCTAGGACATATAGTTATATTAAAATAAACTCACCTGTTTCTTATTACAAATACAAACAAACAATAACAAAAGGCTAGGTTCCACGATCGACTCATTTGTAATATTCAGTCTACAATGTCGTAATATGGTGTTGAAGAGAAATCGCCTCGTTACTCGACATGTGGCGGTAGTAAAACCCTCGGAGCCTTTAATGTAATTATTATTTGTTTTAATGCATGAGTGGAGTTTTCAAGTACTATCAATATCTTATTAAGTATGTAGTAAAAATTATTCAAATGTTCCTCTCTGCTATGTTAAGCAAAACTAAATAAACTAAACGTAAGAAATTTGTTCCTATATATTAATGTTTTTATATTTTATTTTACTATACAATACATAACCCCAATTTTGAATGTATAAAAATATTTCGTATTCTTATTGAATATTAATAACGTATCAAATATTCACATCACATACATCTTTCCGCTGACAATTGTAGAATAATTTTTGTTGACCACATATTTTACGCAAACGTTTCCATACAACATTCTGATACCGCGGAATAAATTTTATATTTATGGATTCTCCAATAGCTTCATCCACTATCGTGTTTATTGATTCAAATTTTATTTTATACATAAAATACAACCACTAGGTATAGATATTAATTTATATGTATTGATTAATTTAAAAATCATTTAAAATTGCATTTGATTGTTGCTGGGAACAATTATCAATAACAAGTTTTAATATATATATAGAATAAATTGAGCGCATAAAAAACTTAGTACATATAATATATTTACAATTTATTCCTTAAAACTATGTTAAATCATCATTTGTATTTCATATTATAATAACATAATAAGTGGCAAGGCCAGACTACATTTAATATATTTTTTAAATAATAAAATTCTAGATAAAAAAAATTGAGCGTATAAAAATCTTATTATATACAATATATTAACAAATTCCTTAAAACAATGTAGAATCATCATTTGTATTCCATATAATAACAACTTATCTTATCTAAGTGTATAGTAAGTAGAATTTGAAAATGTTGATCAAATAAGTGACTACTGTCGCCGTGTGGTGTTTAAATGGACGTCACTTTGTTCTCGAACAATGCTACTATAAACTTTTGTTCCATTAACAATACATTTGCACTGAAATTAAAAATATGTACAAGAGAAAATTACGCTCAGAATTTGCGTAATACTTTGGCTAAATGAAATGACATAAGCAGTCAATAAGGAGACGGGGTAGTATAATTTATTTACGTTATAACTTTTGGTACGCTTTAAGCAATATACTATTTGATGCATTTTAACATATGGGATGTCATTAGATTTGTCTGATTTAAGGAATGACATAATTATAATATTATATGAATGGGATGGTGAACAATAAAGTTTTAGAACTACAGTAACGAATTTCGTCACGTGATCTCCGTGATGAGTTTGAAAACCCTTAAACAAGATTTGTTTGTAGGGTTTTCAAACCAAAAAATTACAATTTGTTTTTATTTCTTATGAAATCTTTGTATATTATTGTTTCATGAGCTATGTATGCTGCGTTGGTAAACTGTGAAAAAGAGCACGTACGTAGGTCACACTAAAAGTTTTGCGTAACTTAAAAAAACAACATGTTATAACCAAAATATTATGTTTATTGCTTTTCAAGATAGCCTCGTTTACATTTTAAACATTTTTTCATGTGATGGAAGTATTTTTTAAAACAGGAGGCATGTTTTCTACGTGCTGACGCTATCATTGCCTCTTCGGAATTGGTAAAAGCGAAACCCCTCATCAAATCTTTGATTTTGGTGAAAATATAGAAATCACAGGATGCTAGGTCGGGGCTATGTGCAAAATGGGTGACGAGTTGTACTTTTTCGGAAGCTAAAAATGACTTAATTTTGTTGGCCGTGTAAGAAAAAATGTTGCCATGTTGTAGGAGAACGCGGCTTTTTGGTCGTCTTTCGCGAACTTCTTTTTACACCCTGGGTAAACAAATGGTAGGATTCCACTCGGGATTAACACTCCTTTGGTCTTCCAATGGAATTGTGCAGATGGAACACATAGCTGATAAAAAAATGCGACTATTGTTTTACCAAAGTTTCTCGCCTGCCTCACTTTTGTTGGCCTGTTCTCATTTTCAAACACCCAATTCTTAAGATTGCTGTTTTTTTCGTGTTTAAAACAATAAATCCACGTTTCGACTCCTGTGAAAATGTCATAAACAGCATTAGAATGTCATTATGTTCATAAGCATCTGTGAGCACCATTTCACTCTAGCCCCCTTCTGCTCCGCTGTCAGTTCATGAGGGATCCGGAGGGACGACAACAAAGTTTCCGAACTTTAATTCTTTGTGTAAAATTTTCTGAATTTGGCTCATACCAATCCCCAATTTCAAGTAGCCGCTTAACAGTAGCCATATTATTTTCGCTGACGGCAGTTGTAGGCCGCCCTTCACGAAATTCGTCATGTAAGGAAAAATGACCTCTCTCAAATTTAGCAAACCATCGCCTCATGATGCTCGAGGTGCTTCTCTCCCAAAATCATTTATATTACTAAGATGGTTGCAACGTTTCTAAAAATATAACATTCGAAATTCAAATAGTTCCGATTAGCAAGAAGTGCAAAAACGTTTAGTGCGCCATTTATATACATATACATACATTTAAAAAAAATTATACTGTGGTAATACTTGTACTGAACTCGATTAAAATCAAGTACAAAGTAAAACAATTGAACAACGCGCCGAACCAGTTAACTAGCCTGCAACTTAATCAATAATTATCCGGTGCAAAGATATTATGAAGAGTTTAAAGTCATCAGTACAAAGCCGGCAACGCAAATTCTCAAACACCTGAGGAAGATCATTAATAACTAAGAGAAAAAGAAGAGGCCTCAGAATCAAACCCCGACAAACCCCAGAATGCATCTGATAGGGAATAGACTCGAACTAAGATAGACATATGATTAAAGGTCTTACAACTAGTCCATGATTCGTTGCTGTGTTTTTGCAACAACATTTTGCTAACCCTATCAATCATTTTACCGAGGTCAAAGTAGAGCATGTTCTCTTGAGAGCTACGATCTTGTCTGCTAGAGATAAAATAAACTTGTGACAGCAAGTTAGTGTTTCAAAACCTCTCGGCAGAAACAACGTCCGCCTACGCTAATATTTACTTTCAATTATGCCTTTTAAAGCAAAGACAAACTGAAATAGAAAGGTACGCTGCAACTTTCGACTTAGCGCGTTAGAAGCGTTTTCGTATTGAAGTGGCTTAGCGCGATGACAAACAATATAATGTCAGTGATACTTTCTGGAGCTCACATACTCAGCTACATCGATTTCTATCACTCAGATTCTGAGAGAAATTGTGATTAATAATTTTATCTACACCCATGCTTTAAATTCTCTATTAAAGATTCTTTGAACCGTTAGCTTATTGCCAACATTAAAACACCCAATATCCTAATAACCATTACATCATCCAAACGAGTGTTGTAATGAAGTTCAGTACAACAATATATCATCCGTTTTCATAATAACACTCCTTTGGATGATATTATGGTTACTAGGACTGGCTTTTTTAATGTTAGCAGTAAGCTAACTTTTTCAGGATCTTTTATAGTGGATTCATATTATGGGTGTAGGTAAAGTCTTGTATGCAACTGTTGATAATTAGGTATTAAAACACTCATGTGATAAACCCAAATTCATGTTTAAATACCCCTTATTACACAACAGTTGCATAAATAACTAATGTAGCATTCATATACCAGTGGGAGACTCCTTTGCGCAGGAAGCCGGCTAGTTAATGGGTAGCACAACGGCGCCTATTTCTGCCGTGAAGCAGTAATGTGTAAACAATACTGTGCTTTGGTCTGAAGGGCACCGTAGCTAGTGAAACTGGGCAAATGAGACTTAACATCTTATGTCTCAAGGTGACGAGCGCAATTGTTGTGCCACTCAGAATTTTTGGGTTTTTCAAGAATCCTGAGCGGCACTGCATTGTAATGGGTACGGCGTATCATTAACCATCAGCTGAACGTGCTGCTCGTCTCGTTCCATATTATCATTAAAAAAATATATTAAAAGTACGTGAAAATTTAACAAAAACAGCGGCCATTTTTGACATTTGACTGAAATACTTTAGTTAGCATACATTTGGTCATTTGTAAGAAAACACTTGAACATTACCATAACCAATGCTGGCGTCACTTAAGTCTGTAACCTTAGATTTAGGATTGGTCTCCGCTGCGCTCCAACTAATACCGTACTACCCGAGAACAATAACTTTTTTATTACGGCAACTATAAGATGCTTGTGTGCGTGGCCTCTTGGCATCTTTTTGTAACATACGCTTCGTGTTATTTTACATTGAAAGTACTCAAAGACAAAATAGTTACTGATGATATGTGATTCCAGTGTCTTACTTATTTGTTGTAATATTATTCTTACAAAGTTTTACTACGCAGCATGTTAGTTTCAATTATTAGCAAAGCTTAACAGAACACGCTGAAAGTCAACGTCACACATTGTTCGAGACTGATATTTCAATGGTGTAAGAGTAAGGAGACTTGTACAAAATAAACAAAAACTATTATAACATTTTAAGCTTTTGCCATGTGAATCTCTCGAGTGCTTGAAATTAAAATAATTTTCAATGGAGTGTATACTTATTTATAGAAAGGAGGAAAAACAAGCGTATGGGAACCTGGTAGGTGATCATCGCCGCCCATTGCCTGTTGCAACTCCAGAGGAATCACATGTATTTTTTTGCGGGTGGACACGCTTTTATTGATAGTATACGCCTAGACTATGTTATAAAACATACGTGATTAATTAATAAAAAATATTTTTTATAATAATTTTAATTAATTATAAAATAACACAGAGCATAATATAATGACTCGAGTCCACGAAAATCACAATTAAAATAATGTTATATAAGTTGTAAATATTAATAATTATTCTAAAAGCCAATACAGCGCTCTGCGCGTCCAGTATAATAATAACAGGGTACTTTTGCGCCTGCAACGATCCTGTAATGCATCGGGGATGTTTGCCCATGTGTGGATGGATTGGTTTTACACAATAATGCGAAAACTTCTCGTCCGTAAGGTGTGGGACATTTGAAACAGTATTTTGATTTCATTCGCATCATTTCATTATCATTTCATTTTACCCCGTAATTAACTCACATTAACTTTCAAACCCATGTTTGACACTTAATTCACGACAAGAGCTAGACAGATGATCAGGACAACACAAAGAGCCATGGAGCAAAGCATATTGAAAATAAGGAAAATACACAAACGTAGAAGTGAAAAAATTAGACAAAAACCAAGGTAACTGATGCCCTCATGCAAGCCCTTAAATTATAATGACAATGGGGTGGTTACGTAAGTTGCTATAAATACAGCAGATAGATTCTTAGAACAACGCAGTGAAAGGATCTTTAGGGAAACGATGAGTATGCAGATCAAAAAGAAGGTGGGCTGGTGAAGTAATAGAAATAGCCGGGAAAGACTGGCAAATAATGGGTATAGACAGAGACGCGTTGAACATGTTGGAGGAGGTATTCACCCGAGGAGAGGTTCATATTATCCAAAAATAGCACATACAAATAAGTAACACGTACTAACATAAAGATATTAAGAAAAATATTAACTAACACTAAATAGCATCATCTGAAATGTACATATAATAAGGATGTGAAATAAAAAGGCTTTATTATTATTATTATTAACTGACAAGCAAGTATAATTACAAGTTTATACTATGTTATGAATAAAGTAAAAAAATATGTATTTTGTATTATTAACCTCGCCATGACACTCGGTATTATGAACACACCTTGTTTACTTAATATACACATTGTCTTGCCATGAAACACACATTTTTATTTTACCAAGTCGACGACACCAACGTGTTCTAAATTAGCACTTGGGGGCGCTGACATAAAAGCAATATATTGCTTGTTAGCTCCCGGGAAAAAGAATAAAACCTTAATTACCTGCGACCTGTGCCGTTCATTTTGTTCTTCGTGTTATTAATTTTGTTACGGTGACAAGTTGAGTATTTTTTATCAAAATTTATCTTGAAAAATATTAGAAACATTTTTGTTTTATGAGCAAAATTAATAATATAATATTGTGATTTTATGTGTAGAAAATTACTGGTTTACGCCAGAAAATCTTTTTATTTGTTAATCCAACGAAAGAAATTGTGAAATTTAAAACAACAAAAAATTATCATAATAATGTAACTTTATTGTAGACACAGAGATCTATAACTTTATTGTACAACAAAATATTGTTGCGTAGCAACCCTTCGAAGTATATGACGAGAGTTGTCAAACTTCAAGAAATTGTTAATTTCAATAGCTCCGTCAGCAATACTCGTAGCTCAGCGGAAAAGTGTTTACTTTAGACGCTGTAGACCCGGGTTCGATTCACCTACCAGTGTATGGATTTTTTTGGGTTTTGTAAAGTTAAAGGAAATTTCTAGTAAGTTCAGGATCAAATCGAACAGAAAAAAAAGGATGGAAAATGTGTAAGCAGGATAAAAATAGTTAAAAGAATTTTCTAGTACAATTTAAATTTAAAGATGGAATGGAAGAATCATTTTGAAAATAGAACGGATCCGGGGGTAAATAAGCCGTACTAAGCGTGGCCTACGGCAGTTCTAGTTCTGACTCGAAAGTGTAAAGAAGAAGAAGCAGAAGAAAAGAAGAAGCAGTGAAAAGTGGAAGTGTTCCAAGAAGAAGAAGATAGAAGAGACTTAGTGTTCGGTGCGGTGTGACGCGTTGAAGGTACCGCCGCCCACAAGAGGAACAGCGGCAGACCGGCGAAGCGCAAGTTCAGAAAAAGTGAACGCAAATAAAGACTCGTTCCTATAAGCGGAGTATTATTTACAATGCCTGACCCACTCCCGTGTCAATATAATATAATAAATAAATAAAAGAAATGTATACAAAATCAAAATAATAAATTTTATTTAATTTACTGTCACTTTAAAATTATAATTTTTAGTAATTTATTATTATAAATATAATTATAAAGTATTAAGGCCTTAAGCAATAAGTTTTTCACACATAAGTGGCTATCTTAACTTAATTTATTAGGCAACCATATTAATAAGTTATATTGTGAACATATATTTAAAAATGATATGCAGAAAGTTAAAGAGTTTTGATAGTAAATTTGTTTATTTAGCCCCAGAAACAGAGTGACTGGTTTTAAATTAGATTGGTGCTGATTTGAACAAATATCATTATTGCAAAATAATTTCGTGTTTAGTATTGTCATTACCTTCCTTCTGACAGGAATGGAATAAGCTCTAGGGAAATCAATTCCATAGCTTATTTATTTTGTACACCTGATTCAACTGTTCAGATAAATGTCGCGGCTAGATTTACAACCCCCTTAAGAAAAAGCTCTTTTATATCGCATAGCGGTTGCGTATGTATACTACTCTACTGATGAAGTCTATTTATACGTTTTTTATTGCTTACCTTGTATAGGAAACATTAACGTGATTTCATCCATTTCAAGAGGACCGATTTCAAAGTCTTATTAGTCTTATCGGTTCGGTAAAACTGCACCTGGTGTTTGATTCTGCAGAGTGGCTAAGGTGCAGTGTGTAAGGCATGAAATTGCTCGCTAGAAGATAAAATGATGAGGCTGGAATTTCGCATTTTGTCGTGACGTTCAGTTCTGTAGCTGGTATCAACTTGAACAACTCCACTAGAGCACTCCGCGTGACTTATGCGGTAGAAGATGCAGAGAAAAATTACATCTCTACGCAACGCCAAAGAACGAGGCTCATCTGAGATGACTTGAACGTCGACCACTATTAATTGTATGTCATTAAAATGAAATTTATTTATTACATCGAATATAGTGCGCATTATAGTTTATAAATCTATAGCAGTGTCTTTTATTCGGCTTTTATTTCGGCAACGGTGCCTATTTCTGCCGTGAAGCAGTAAGCATTACTGTGTTTCGATCTGATGATGTACCTAATGAAATTACTGGGCAAATGAGACTTGACATAAGTTGTCTTAAGGTGACGAGCGCAGTTGTAGTCCCGCTCAGAATTTTTGGGTTTTTCAATTATTATGAGCGGCACTGCATTGTAATGGGCATGGCTTATCGATTACCATCAGCTGAACGTCCAGCTCGTCTCGTCCCTTACTTTCATTAAAAAAAAAAAAAAAATTTAAAAAGTCCTAAACACTGCATGAGGCTGATACTAGGTAGCGTCTGACTCGATGTGAGGCCGAATTTGTGCCTTGAAATAAAGTACCGCCTCGCCTTATTGAGTACATGAAGCTTCTTAGAGACCTATTTGGCCTTCTCTTACAAGTGACGGAACTGAACATCGCTTGATATATCAAAGGCCAGTATGCCGATACAAGTTATGGCAGATAGAGGAGTGATCTCGAATCAAGGGAATACAACAAAGGAAGACTTTTTAGCGCTAGATGCACAAACTAAATAATAAGCTTCTTAGGGTTAAACTGGACTAAGTTTTGCCGGCCTGATTCTGAGACACACCCATAAACATTGGTATATAAAAATGAATGGCTGGATGTTACAGTGGAGATACAGCAGCTCACTTTTTTATTATATATTTATATCTTCATCGTTTTACAAATGATTTCTATTACAATAAATGTAAAGTGATAAAATAAAGATACTCAATGTCTTACACGAGTTAGTCAAGAAATTTTGAATTTAAGTTACTAAGTGAAAACAGAATTAATTGAATTTAGTAGGCACATCAATCCACAGAGACCGTAAATAAATATATTATATTTATATTCCTAAGTCCATGTTCGTAACAAATCATGTCTGACATCCAATATAAGATAAAACTATTATTACTGATAATAGCTCTAACACATTCATTTATATTGAATATTTGTCTAAATCGTTGACCACAATGTGAATCCGTTATTAAAGTACATTTACATACCTACATTACTGTTAGATTAATGTTATCATACTGAAAGCTTTCTTTGTTAACAGGAAAATTATCATTAACAAAAGTTTGTGAAAATAGATTATTTTAGTGTCAATTGTACACGTAACTACACTGTATTGTTAGCAGTAATTAAACTAACGATTATTTCTTGTTGATCGTATAAGTTGGAAATATAATTGTATTATACATGTCAATTATGGTCAAACTTCACTCGAAAAGCCTATGTTACCATTAGGTTGCAGTATAATGATGCATACCGCATCCTAATGAGATTGCCTAGGTACTGTAGTGCGTCCAGCATGTTTGCAGACGACGGCATCAATGATTTCTTGGCAATTATTAGATTACGGATAGAATCCTTTTGGTCGTGTATACGCTCCTGTAGCAACAAAATTATTTCTACTTTGTCTGAGTATTTGAACAATCTCATTTTTAAATATTGGTTAAATGTACATCATAATAACAACTATTAATAGCTGTAGATATCAAATGTATTCAATTTCAAATTAATATCTTAATATTCATAAATAATTGTAATTCTTAATGATTTTTACTGATTGTAATTGTGACTTTGTAAAATTATGCAATATGGATATGTGTCTGAAATAAACATTTATAATTATTATTATTATATACACCTTGATTCACTTTTAACCCTTAACTGGTATCATAAATTTGACATACATAACTGGTATCGTGGGGGCAAGCGATTCCCATAGTATGTTTGCTTCTAGCAGGTAATTTTTAACTATGTAATTGAATAAATAATGTAATCTTAATGTAATCAAATAGCTTTTTTAATATATATATCTCCTCACTTCAATCCTAGAAGAGATCATAAAATAGTATCCACATTTTGGTAACATTTCAACAAATATCAATGAAAATTATAGTTATAAAAGTCTAAATCAAAAATAACATTATTTTACTTAATCTATAAAACGTAAACTAAGAAAAAAAAAACGTTTTCAAATCTCTAAGCAACATGAACATGATAAAATCAACATGAAATAAACCACTTCTAATCTTTAAGATCAAAAATACTAATATGATACCTTGTTCAGTGTAGACTAGACTAGATCCCTGATTCGAAATAAGAATCTTCGTGTCAGAGTTCTTCTATAAATTTATCACTAAAGGCCGCGACATTATGATAAATATAAAAAATAATAAACATTGCATACCCCAGGTATGCAATCCCAGTAAGTGATACAACGCCGAAATTCTGGCACGTAATAAGAATACTTATAATGGCGGCTGCTCACGATGCTTAGTTAAAAAGGCATAAAAAGGCATTTATTTTCTCAAAATTGATTCCGTTAGAATTCTTTTTCATGTCATTTCTTATACTACTAGATACTACTACTACTACCGCTTCGGAAACAAATGGCGCTCTGAGAGAGAAGAAGCGGCGCAAGAAACTCTCCTAGCATTCTTTTTTTTGCGCTCTTTTCAATAAAAATATACAATATTGTACAGTCATTTCTATCGCTATAAAATAATCACAATCTAGTCCCACGTCATCAGTTTATTAGAAAACCAAGAAAACGATGCGTGGGGGCCGCCACGATAAAGGTTATGGTTTAAATATTCTGGATCTATTAAGAATTCTATATCTAGAGAACAAACCAATCAAATTCTGAACTCGATTTCTGAAGACAATTCTCTGTATGAAAGTGTGATAAAATATGTATTGGTATGTATAGGTAGATAATGTGTGTTAACAAAAGGTGCTAATACGAGTCTTTCTATGGACTAGATGTCCAGCTTTAATGAATGTGGTCAAATAAATACAGCACGAGGTTCTAAGGCTCTCATTGTTGTTGTATCCAATAAACGATAATTTATATTTACACAGTTTATTTTTTTTACTAGTTATGAATTATTCAAAATTTAATACACTTTTAACTGTGTTTCGATCTGAAAGGGCTAGGGCGCCCTTTCAGATCGAAACACAGTGAGACAAACGCTAGTGATTTTACTGCGCAAATGAGAATTTATATCTCATGTCTCAAGGTGACGAGCGCAGTTTAAGAACTTATTTATTTAGGTTAAATAAAAAACGCTTATTATTGTTGTTTTTCTGTATTTTCAATGGTTTAATTTAATTGTAAAAATGTCAGAATCTCAAGTTATAATCCATTAATAATTGCAACATTCAGAAAATCTGAGCCGAAAATATATGGCCAATAAAAACTTACTGTAAGCCTCGTAATATTAAGCCCTCGATTTGGGGCGTCTTTTCCATTCGTGCACGCCATCACACATTATATCTAATTGAGATTTAATGGTCCTACGACGCCTGCAAGTTGAAATTCAAGGCAGATATAATATGCTAAGAATTATGTTTTTCTTATAGAATATGAGGCTTTATACGAGTTTGCAGGTAGAATGTTGGGAAATGGCTTATAATATGATATGATTATGTCGGTGTTCGTAATATTTTCTGGTCCCAAACACCACAGTGTCTGAAGTCGAAGATTTTCCACGAGTGTGTGTTGCCAGTGATGACTTACGGTACGCAGATATGGTCGCTAACTATGGGCTCATGAGAAAGCTCGTGGTAGCTCAGAAAGCAATGGAGAGGGCTATGCTCAGAGTTTCACTGCGAGATCGAATCAGAAATGAGGAGATCCGTAGGAGAACCAAAGTCATCAACATAACCCAAATGATTGCAAAACTGAATTGGCAGTATGCAGGGCACATAGTTTGACGGACAGGTTGGACAAGTCCTCGAATGGCAACCACGTACCGAAAAACGCAGTGTTGGTAGGCCCCCCACAAGATACACTGGAATACGTTGGATGAGGGCAGAGCAAGACCGATCGTCGTGGATATCATTGGGGGAGGCCTTTGTCCAGCAGTGGACATCCTCCAGCTAATGATGATGACGATGAACGTCGTAGTCAAGAACGTGAAGCCAAGAAGCGAGTACGAAGATGATTCGGTATTCGTCATCACTCGGGTGCAATCGGCGTGCGGTGCGAGTGCCATCGAGAGGTGGTTGTGTCGCACGCGCATCCCAATAACATCACATCTACGTGTGAAACGTTTCTTGCTGATTATTATACCGTGTGTTTGTAAGACTGTGTTTTACTTGCTGTCGTGTTAATCTCCCACTACAACAGCCACGAAGACCGCGTGACAGGCCTAGTCCCGTCATATAAATAATAATCCCTCTTACAACACCAGAGGAATCATTAAAGCGTTGCCATTTTTACCAGTGGGAGGCTCCTTTTCACAGAAAGCCGGCTAGATTATTGGTACCACAACGGCGACTATTTCTGCCGTGAAGCAGTAATGTGTAAGCATTATTGTGTTTCGGTCAGAAGGGCGCCGCGGCTAGTGAAATTACTGAGCAAATGAGACTTAACATCAAATGTCTCATCACATGAGTCTAGTGTAATTATTGTAGTGCCGCTCAGAAGTTTTGGGTTTTTGAAGAATCCTGAGTGGCACTACAACATAGTGGGCAGGGCGTATCAAATACCATCAGTTGAATTCCTGCTCGTCCTGTCCCTTATTGTCATAAAAAATTAAGGTGCCTGGGTCATAATCACCATAGCTTTAAGTGCATTCTATAGTTTAGTTATCTTTGAAGAATTGTTTTTAGGAACTCAATGTGTGAGCGCTACTAATCCAATTCTTGAGAACGATACAATTTATAAATTCAGTTTCTGTAACTAATTCTTATTAAAAGGGCTGTGTTTCCTTTGATTCAACAAATTATTTAATAATAATAATACTAATACACTTTTACACAAACTATCTTGCCCAAAACTAGGCAAAGCCTGTACTATGGGTACAAGACAACGATATATTTAATACAATATACTTAATTAAATACTTACTGCTAGTGCCATTCACAAAGTTAACGTCTGTGAAGTGTGAATTGGATTTTTCATTCTCACATTGTGATTTACCAGAGTGCTGACTTTAAAATAAACTTGAGTGTTGTAACAATAGGCAGGTTCCTAGGAATTCATTTCATATGAGCTACATATTCAAGTCAATTTATTTGCTTAATTCTCGTGCAACATTTTACTACTTATATCAACTATTGCATTGCAGCAAAAGTATATTTTTTTATGAAAATAAGAACGAGATGAGCAGGACGTTCAGCTGATGGTATTTGATACGCCCTGCCCATTACAAAGCGGTACCGCTCAAGATTATTGAAAAACTCAAAAATTCTTAACGGCACTACGACTGCGCTCGTCACCTTGAGAAATAAGATGTCAAGTCTCATTTTCTCAGTTATTTCAGTAGCTACGGCGCCCTTCAGACCGAAACACAGTAATGCTTACACCTTACTGCTTCACAGCAGAAGTAGGCGCCGTTAGGTACCCATAATCTAGCCGGCATCCGGCGCAAAGGAGCCTCCCATAGGTAAACAATAGGTGTAACAAGATAAACACACAAGAGCAAGGCGACTTACTTCAATGGAACACTATAAACGCCTTGAAAACTTTGATTTATAGTTCTCTCATGCAGTTTAATTGAACAACTAGTGTGTTTTAGAATTAACTTCACTGATTTCACTGTGATCCAATATCTCAATTGCAAAGTTACAAAAAGTACACAGAATAACGGTGCGTCGATAGTTTTTAATAAATAAATTTAATTCAATTCAAGGTATAAACAAAATATATGATTCTAAGATACTGTTTAAACATGCTTAGCCAAAATGTTCCTGATCCTTGTTAGCACAAATTTATGTAATCGAGCCTTGCTCGGATTTTTAAGAATGTACAAAACTTGAACAAAAAACAAAACTAAAAGGACATCCAAATTCGAAACTGAGCTGTAACAGTCTTGAATATAGTGGCGAAATTTACATATTTATTCTAATGTTATTGTAGCTGTTTCTCTTTAAAACAAGGATAAAACTACATTTTTTTAAATTGAAGCCTAGCTAGATCGATTTGTCACCCCCGAAATCCCCTGTATACTGATTTTTTTGAAAATCGTTGGAGCCGTTTCCGAGATTCAGTTTATATATATACAAGAATTGCTCGTTGAAAGATATAAGATATTTAGCTGTCATAAAATGAGCCGTAAAATTCTAAAATAAAAAGCACTGAATTTAATATCAGCGAGTAAAATTTTAAATATTAACAAACTTTTGCAACCACGGATACAACTTACGCCACTAGAACTTGTATATCAAGAGCCACTCCAAAGGAAACATTATTTTACAGTAACCTGGAAATCTGTGGTGTGAAATTACTTGGGATAAAATCCGCATCGGATCCAGGCTATTATGTGAAAGTTTAATGAAACTGCTACAGTAACGTATTCACCCCTGCCTGTATTTCGATTTCAGCCCACTTATAAACATGTTAGGTCATGCAATAAGAATTGATTAAGTATTCCACTCGCGTCCTTATGAGGGTCCAATTACTTACACACCTATTAGAGAACCGTTATTATAACTGCTTCTATAACTGGATAGTCATAGATTGCTTTACCTGTACATATTGTATTTGTAATCTATATATTGTACAAGCTGACCCGACAGACGTTGTTCATTAGTTAATAAAATAAATACTGTTTTATAGGAATTTGCCAATAATATTTCAAAACATCAAGAATTATTTCGTAAAAAATGCTCGCTGTTGTTATAATGAAATTGTTTCACAGTGGAACCGTCAATCCGTGCATCACTAAATTCACTCATAGAAAATATGTCCATACAAAACAAATATTGAAAATAAAAATAATTATAGGTCACAAATCGAAATAAAAACTATCCTATCTCTAAAGTTGAACCAAACTGCACTCCATGAAGTAATACCCATTAAAATCCGTTCATTAGTTTAGTAGTCCATCGCGGACAAACAACGTGACACGTTTTTATATGGTCTTTTTTGAAGCTCTTTCAAGCCTAAACCACTGATTGTATCGACATGAATCTACCATTCGATGCAAAATTTATCTTAGATGGCTTATGGCTACTAATTTTTTTGTTGTATTAATTGTAATAAGATGAATAATTTAATTAATTTTCTTTCAAAAATTCTCCCAGAGAAGCAGTCGGGAACGATAGAGTATGTATCGTATTGTAACGAGCGTTGCTTAGTAAAATTAAAAATAATACTATTTACTTCGATTTTGTTGAAAGTTGATATAATTATTATCTTCAGCACTTTTATTTTAAGACGTGAAGAACCAATAAAATGTACAAATCTTGTATCAAATAAAACACCATTTGACGGATTCAAACGCGTGTAATTGTAACCTTATTCTTACATTAGTTTTGTGTAAAATATACATTTTTATTATTATTTTAGTTAACACGACGTTTCGTTAACTTTCCAGATCACGTTTTCAGGGGGAACTGAACAGGAGCAACAAGGGGGGGGGGGGTATTTAAATATGTAATACTCGCGTTAATGAAAGAAAAGATATAAATATAGGCAGATGCTCTTGCGTCCACTAGCGTTTTTTGGCTGTCGATTCCGCTACCTGCGCTTGAACGGACGAGACGTGTTTGCGCGCTGGTTTTTGTGGAACTTATTATCGCAATTCCGAGTGTTATGAATTACACGCGCCCCTTTGGCGCGCTTTTTAACGGTTTCGAAGCAGTTGATTAATTAGTGTGTTGTACTCTGTGTCGCAGGACATGAAGAGGGGCTACCCTAGCCCCGGTGAGCAACCCGCGGCGAAGGTGATCGCCGAGATGGATATGGACAGCCCGGCCTCGCCGCCGGAGCAGGAGTCCGGCCAGCGGCTGCACGGCGGCCTGCCGGACTGGATCGCCGTGTCGCGGCGGCGTGCGGCCAAGCCGCGCCCGGATAACGGACGCTCCAAGCCGTTGGTGACGGCCAACGTATTTAAGCCGCTCCCGGTACAGGAGACACTGGGAGCCAAGGTAACGGCCAAGCCCTCACAGGCGAGGCCGACTCCAATTATTATCTCCAAGGAGAACTTTGATTTTGAAAGGTGCCGAGCGGCGCTTCTCGCCGCGGGTATTAAAAATTTTAATTTCAATATCCAGCCACATATGGCACAGCTGTCCCGCAAGACTAAGGCCGATAAAGAATCGGCCCTTGCAGCGCTCAAAGGTGTGGAACGTTTGCAGTTCCACACATACACTGACAAGGACGACAGAGCTCACATCTCTGTCGTCCAAGGTCTGTACTACAGCTCCGCAGAGGAGCTAGGTAGTGCACTCCTGGAACTGGGGTTCAAACCCACCAAAGTGGTCGCCTTCAAGGGCGATGCACTGGTACCAAGGTACCAAGTGACGCTCCCGAAGAGCACTGATATCGGTGCCTTCAGGAAAATTAAATATATTTGTCACCAATCGGTGCGAATTTATAAATATAAATCCAATAATAAATACGGCACCATGTGTTCCAGGTGCCAGACATTCGGACATGCAGAACGGAACTGCAACCGGGCCGCCCGCTGCGTCAAGTGCACGGGAGCCCACCTCACAGCGGAGTGCGACCGGAAGGAGGAGGCTCCAGTCCGGTGCTGCAACTGCGGCGGAGAGCACGCGGCCTCGTACCGCCAGTGCCCCCAACGCCGCATATACCTTGCGGCCGTCAAGGAGCGCCAGGAGGGCTTCCAGACCCGCCAAAGCGCACCACCCCAGCCCCGCCTGTTCAAATCGAACATGGCGAACGGCCGCGGGTGGAACTCAGTAATGACAGGGAACGCCCCGTCACCGTCAGGCCTTCAGCCACCCACAACGCGGTCCACTGCCGGACCACCGCCCCTCACGGGCACCCAATCCGGAAGACAAATCTTCCCAGGCCTTAGGCCCACTGGCCCTATGCCAGGTGGCTTTAAAAGAGTCGAGAACGACTCAGCCTCCTTTAAAACAACCGCAGAGCCAGACTCTGAGGAAATATCAACCAATGAAATTATAAAATTAATTAAAATCGCAGGTCAGCTGAAGCCTCTGCTCCGCCGCAGCATGAGCTACGAGGAGCAAATCATCACAGTATTTGAGTTCCTGAGCATCCATGGGTGAAGAGACGGCGACCCCTCCCCCGACTGGCACTGCTCGTCCTCTACGAGTAGCGTCGCTTAACATAAACGGTATTGTGAGTAGGAAAAGAGAACTCATACATTTCCTAGGTACACACAACATCGACATTACACTCATACAAGAAACACACCTCGTTCCCACACGACGTTTTTCAATTCCCGGTTACACCTGCTACAGACGTGACGGACAGACAGACAACCGCACCCGAGGTGGCGTCGCAATTTTTGTCAAGTCAAATATATCGCATCATTCACATCCACCGGTGGAGCATGATATATGCGATATAATTGCAATTAGATTAGAGTCTCACCGCGGACAGACACCCATCACAATAGTTAACTTTTATTGCCCTAAGCAAGACAGTAGAATCACGACAGCCATCGCAAAAGCTCTCTCTCTCGGCAACACCGTCATCTGTTCCGGAGATTTTAACGCCCGCCATAGACTCTGGGATTGCAATCGAGCAAATTCCAATAGATCGCGACTTTTTTAACCACTTTGCAGGTCACGAATATAATATTTTAATTCCGGACAAAGCGACCCACCTCCCCTCCAACCCTAGGCTAAATTACAACTCACCATTGCCAAAAATATCACAAACGTTACAGACCCACTGACTTATGACGTTATCTCGGACCATTGTCCCATTATTTTCGAAATTAATAGCCTCATCCCGCGCATCTCGCGACCTATCTTTAAATACGGCAATGCTAAATGGGACACTTATAAAAAACATATTAACGAAGCCCTCCCCTCCCCCGGCTCCTTAAAATTACACCGACCCGAATTAGTGGACAACGCCATATAAACACTGACTGACGCTATAATCAAAGCCCGTAACGCGGACATCCCGACGTTCACACCGAAACAAACAAACAAACTTCCACACGACATAACAAGACTTATCAAACTAAAAAACCAATACCGACATCACGCACAGAGACTTCATACGCGTCGGTTTAACACGATTATTAATTCACTTCAAAACCAAATATCTTTTAAAATAAAATCTCTCACTTCCAACGAATGGAACAAAAAGCTCGAATCGCTTGACACCCGCGACAATTCCCTCTGGCAGTTCGCGAGACGCCTTAAAAACGTACACACCCCTCTACCCTGCTTCAGCACCCCCTCGGGCCCCGCCCGGTCGGACGCTGAAAAGGCCGAGGCCCTAGGTACACACTTTGAGCGACAGCATAGACTCACCGTGGATCTGAGCGACCCCGACACCGAACGCGAAATGTCGCGGTCTCTAGACCACCTTTACAAAATAAACGGACCGACCGCACCTACCCCAGTTGTACCTCGCGAAGTCAAATTAATTTTAAAAACCTGTAAACCGCGAAAAGCCCCCGGGCACGACGACATACAGAACATACTTCTAAAACACCCCCCTTCAAAAGCAATAGACACCTTAGTTAATATATTTAATGCGTGCCTTCGTCTTACCTGTTTTCCCTCGTCCTGGAAAATAGCAGTAATCACCGCGATACACAAACCGGGAAAAGATCCCACCTCCCCCGCGAACTACAGACCAATTAGTTTACTTTGCACACAAAGTAAAATATTAGAAATTTTAATTAATAATAGAACAAACTCACTTATAGAATCAAACCTACCTGAGGAACAATTCGGTTTCCGAAGGTCACACGCGACTACTCACCAACTGGCGCGCGTAGTCGAACATATAACACACCAATTTAACTTGAGACACCAGACTGGTATGGTTCTACTCGACCTTGAGAAAGTCTTCGATACCGTCTGGCATGATGCCTTAGTTTACAAATTATTCGAAGCACAAGTCCCCTTTGAATATTGTAGAATAATAAAATCATTCCTTACGAATAGATTTCTTAGAGTTAGAGTCAAAAATAGTTTATCCCCCCCACATCCAGTAGTAGCAGGTGTTCCACAGGGCTCCATCATCTCACCGAGGGCATTTTTACTCTATATGAGAGACATCCCAAAACCTCCGAACACGGTCCTCGCCCTGTACGCTGATGACACAGCTTATCTGTGCAGCAGTAAGAACATCAAATCTATAGTCTCCCACCTTAATACAGCCCTACATTGTGTAAGCAACTACTTCTCTAAGTGGAAGCTTAAAATTAATGACACAAAGACCGAGGCGGTTCTTTTCTCATACAAAACTTCCCGTAAACTCAATATCTCTTTAAAGCCACATATTAATAACCACCCGGTCGAATGGCAGTCACAGGCTAAATACCTAGGTCTTATCCTCGACCGGAAACTTTCCTTCACGCCTCATATTAATTACGCCCGCTCTAAGGCACTTACTGCCTTGAGCCTGTTGAGACCCATTTTCTATAGGAATTCCACTCTCTCAACTAGTAACAAGCGTCTGCTATACCAGTCCTACATACGCCCGGTCATGACATACGCAAGTCCGGTATGGATTAACACAAATCAAAACAATTATCGTAAACTACAAACTGTGCAAAATAGATCCCTTAAAACCATCTACCGGACCCACCCGCGTACAAATCTTAAACGACTTCATGTAAAGAAAAACATCCCAACATTAGAACAACACATACAAGAGATATCTCATAGCTTCTACAGAGGGTTACGCCGACTGAAGGACGGAATAAACCCCGCCCTCCGGTTGACTTGTAGTCGTAAGTCACTCACAGAGTACTGCCTCAGCATAAAACGTTATAAACATGCATTACCACATCACAACTGGTTAGAGCTCACAGAACACTAGCGTATACACACACACACACACTCATGCACACAGAGTTCTAGCTAGGTCTGAATAAATGTAAAACCAATATATTGTAAATTGGTTTAGTTATAAGAATTAAATAACGGCGAAAACTGGCCTCCTATTCCCTCTCCTTCCTTCCCTTTCCCAAGATCCCCCCCCCTCCCCACACCCCTCTTATATTTATATATTATATATGTATGTATACATATCTATGTATTTATTCACCTTAGTTTTTAAATTAGTTTTTTAAGTTCTAGTCATTAGTCTTAAGTTAGGTTAAGTGATAGGTTACGATTAATATTACGTTATTCAATAGCAAATAGCCAGGTTTTCCCAGTTTCCTGGATTCCCCCCCCCCACCCCCCACAAACCTCATGTATTAGTTTTTTTTTTTAAGCATAATAAAGTTTTATCCCTCAATAGGTAGATAGGGTTGTAGAAATAAGTTTTCTGATACCTACATATATAAAGCTTATTTGTAAATTGCTTTAATAAGTAGATTTAAGTAATTTTGTATGTATATTTTAATACCAAAGATAGAAATTTTGAATTTTTTTTTTTAATGAAAGAAAATAATACGTTGTATCAATTTCAGGCAAACACAACTCTTTGTAACGTTTTAATAAGAAAAATCGATTCAGAATTAATAAAGAAAGTAAAACTGAAAAAGAATGAAAAATGCAGTAGAGACCGATATCACATATTTCACAAAGGTTGAATCACTGCATGACTTTATAAGGAATTTATAATGGCGACCAACTCTCGGTGTGTGGTGAATGTTGGAAGTACTCCCGGACAAATTGAAAATCAATGAACCGCGGAATTCAATTTGATATTGAAAGCCATCTTTCACTGTACCATGTAAGGCGCTAGAGAGCCTTGCACGATATCTTTGACTTCCTTTCACATATAAAACTGAATACACACGTTTAAAAGGCATTACAAGATATTATTTGCTCTAATGCAGTTTAAAATATGAAATATATTTTCTTTTCATAGCTAAGTAGATGATTTATGTTTAACTATAAGTTCCTCTGATCTGAAAAATTAATCAGTTAATCAATGCTTTGGTGTAAGCAAACATGTAGGTATGTATTTTTTTTTGTTTGAGACGTAAACGGGCAAGAATCAAGAACGTGGTGGAAAGAGAATCCAACTCAATCAGACACCCATGGACATATTTTACAATACCAGAGGTATTGTAATAATTTTATATTGCTGCTGATCAAGCCAACCCCAAAAAACATATATGCACTTTAAATTTACTCTTGTTCACCTTTTTTTGTTATTGGCGAGTCAACAGCTCCTGAAGATTCCTCGTGTATACTAGAGATGAATTATAAATAGATGCATATTATGTAAGCAGTTATGAATTTAAATATAGGTCCAATTTAAAATGATTTTCTGTATTATTCCATTAAGGAGACTCAAGTATTGTTAAAGGAAGATAACTATATTATTCAATACTATATTTTTACGATTTAAGTTTTTACTAACCAAGTGTTCACAGTATATGCAATAAATTCGACATATACACTTTTGTGTGTGCCAAATTCGCTTCTAGCTTGTCCAGTAAGCCCGTTCTAAAAACTAAAATAATTAAGCGCCTTGTGGTCAGTCGCTTCCACCACTATATTTATTCTCTCCTTACTTGTGCTTTAGCTCACCATTAAACGGTATAGAGCCAAATGATTGTATTATTATTATTTTATAAAAATCAAATAGGTTGTTTATACCGCAAACAAGAAGTTAACTGCTTGTTTGCAGACTTTGATTCTATTATAATTTCAAAGGAAAACAGCACTTCTTAACAACAAAATAAGGCAAGAAATCAAATAAAGTCCTGTGCATTTTGCAGTCGTTGTGCAATATGAACCGGTTATGTCATGTTACGTTTCTCGAATTGGTACATGGACCTGTGAAACGCTAACCGCCTTAATACAAAAAACTATATAGGTACGGGTTTAAACCAGAACTAAATAAACCAGCTTTGTAACGGTCCTAAAATTAGTACCGGGTTAAAATCGTGTCATTATTACAAAACGTAGACCTACTATGGACCAACTAGTACCAGGGATAGTCATGGGCTTAAAAAATATGCACAGATTAAAAATAAAATAACCATAAACAAAGATTGAAAGAGTGAACGACAGTTCACTGTTTCAGAACACTTATTAAGTTCCGATTCATTTAACGATAATATTTTATTTAAAAACCAAAATAGCAAAAATTTACCTTGTACTTATGATTAAATACCATATTTCACCTATAATTTTATTAAATATAGATTATTTATTTAAAATAGTGTACAGATTCATTTAAAGAATTTTGCTAGCGTCCTTTTGACGTGGCGACCTTTTAAACCGACTCGTAAACGTATAAAGGAATAATAATGTCGAGCGCGGATTATAAGCATTCAAGTTCCTACATTGAAAATCAATGTTTGGAGAGTTAGTTAGACCTACCTGTCAAAACTGGAGTTTTGAATCTTCAGTATATTATCCTCAACTTTATTTAACGTCCTACATAATATTATATTGTAACATTTATGATATTATACTACTTATGTATTAATTGATTTAATATCTTATTATTTAAGGAAATTTTAAGTCAACTTATTACCGAGTCGGCACATATTAGGTATTGAATGATAGAGTGATAATAATTAATGAGGTAAATCAAGAGTCTAGTATCATAGCTAACAAAAATAATTTGGAAATTATCAATCAAGTGGATTTCTGGAGACCCTTTTGTATAAAACACAAAATATTTATTAACTTTGTACTAACCTAAGCACTAGTTTCAGCAAACCTTCACTGCATATGGCAATATATTTTTAATAATGACCCAAATTCTATCAAAAATAAAGAGAAACCTACCGTACTAAGCTACTTTAAATATGTTAATTATTTGACCAATGTTTAATACTTCCAGCTTAACGCACTTAAATTTGCTTATTAATTTTTGGTGCTGGGGCTTTGGTGCTGCTTCAACTGCCGAATACAAATATCGCAAATGTGTCTCAGCGAGTCTCAAGACTCATGGCCTGGAGGGCCCAGAAGTACAAAGTACTATCCCCGCGCCTCATCAGGGCTACTGGTCATCCAACGAGCTACTTCAGCTAATGCATTAGTCTAGCTATCTAACGAAAAACTGCTGCCAGTATTCTTGTTACACTTCCTCGCAGTAATGTTTTTACTCGTTGTATTATATTAAGTATTGTACATATAGTTTCAGGTATTACTTAGTTTTGAATAAAATTTAATAAAATAATCTAATGCTTAATATTAGTGTTAAATTCTACAAACTAATTAGTGTATAGTCGAGTAGTCCGGACCAAAACCATAGGCGAAGTGAAGTTTGATGTTGTGTTTACAAAATTAGGCAAGTTTAAGGTCGTCAGACCACCCGCGTCAGCCTCGTTGGCAACTAGCTCAGTAACTAGTTAAATTAAGCTACTGTTTTACTTTGTTCTTCAAGCAAATTAATTAAATAAAAGGTGTTTGGGACATGAGAAGTTATTTTACTGCTAATGGATTGTCCCAGTAACGAAGTGAGAAGAATTATGTTTAATTATAGCACAGAGTAGGGATAGATACCTACATATATTATATAAAAATACGATAATATATATTCTGATATTGTTGCTTCTTTCTTTCTAACTCATATCTAAATATAACGAGTCTAGCTAGCTAGTTAATATTGCTACTTAAAAACTTATAAGTATATTTATTTAATTGAAATCAAATTAATAATAATAATAAAACATGTTCGCCATTTGACATATTTTTTTCGAGGTATCATAGGTAGGTAGGTATATCACAATAATATAACATAAATTTAATTGTAAAAAAATTGCGAAAATATACAACCCACGCTTCTCAATTCACAGGAATAATATACAATGTGACTGGTGAAACAGTAAAAATCAAGAAACTAACGAGTGTACTAATTCTGTAATAAAATAATTTACTTAATTTTTGAACATAGTTCACTATAACTAATAAACGAACTTAGTTATTGTTAGTCAAGCGCAAGCGCCAACAGATTCACATATTCACCTCCCTGCTTCCTACTTCCAATCACTGCGATTATAGTCCGACAACTATGCGCGCGACCGTCCCACGGGGTGACAGACGGTGGCGGGGACGAGGTACTAAAGATGTCAGCGGGTAGCTGGTACTGGGTTACGGCAGTATTACGCGTTGACTGTGAGTTGACGTAAAGAATTACTTAACTTTCGGTTGAGATTACTAAGTAGTCAATAAATATATTTTTGAAAATGTGATTTTTTTTTCTTCCTCATACATGATCATCATATATCACGTCTTGAGTTAATTAGAGTTTTTTTTTTATGAAAATAAGGGACGAGACGATCAGGACGTTCAGCTGATGGTAATTAAAACGCTCTACCCATTACAATGCAGTACCGCTAAGGATTCTTGTGAAACCCAAAAATTCTGAGCAGCTCTACAATTGCGCTCGTCACCTTGAGCCATTCGATGTTAGGTCTCATTCGCCTAGTAATTTCACTAGCTAAGGCGCCCTTCAGACCGAAACACAGTAATGCTTAAGCATTACTGCTTCACGGCAGACATAGGCGCCGTTTTGGTACCCATAATCTAGCCGGCATCCGGTGCAAAGGTTCCACTGAAAAAGAGAAGAAAAAGAAAAAAAAAAGAGTCTCAACAGTCATGATGTATAGACGGTCTCCTTGCGGTATAAACAAACTTATACTATAAAATAATAAAACATTCGCTTGGCTCTTAGCCCGTTTAATGGCGAGCTAAAGCACGAGTTAGGAGAGAATAAATGTAGTGGTGGAAGCGACTCACACACAGCTTAATTATTTTAGTTTTTAGAACCGGCTTACTGGACTAAAACTAGAAGAGAATTTTGAACACACAAAAGTGTATATTATTATGTTGAATTTATTGTGTATTATGTGAATGCTTGGTTAGTAAAAACTTAAATTGAGTATATTTATGAAAAATGTAAAAATTAAAGAATACTTGAGCTCAGTGAAATAATAAATTAATCATTATAAATTGTACCAATATTTAAATTCAAATAATAACTAATTACTTAATATGTAGCATCTATTTATTATTCACTAGCTGACCTGGCAAACGTTGTTTTGCCATATAAATTATATATGTAAACATTCATTGAGCTTCAACGAATCTATTTCAAAAGATTTCATTGAGATCGGTCGAAGAGTTTAGGAGTTATTAGGGAACATACAAACATACATTCTCTTTTATATATTACTAACTGACCTGAAAATTGTAAGTTGTATGTATTTTTTAATGCTGACTCATAATCAAATCAAATTTTAAAAAAAATGTCAAAAAAATAAAAAAAAAAAAAAATTGGCGTGGACCATCCTTAACATTTAGGAGGATGAAAAATAGATTTTGGCCGTTTGTCAGACCTACCCAATATGCAATCAAAATTTCATGAGAATCGGTCAAGCCGTTTCGAAGGAGTTTAACTACAAACACCGCGACATGAGAATTTTATATATTAGATATAGATTTATAATTTTAACTATTGAACTCTCAACATAGTTTCGGTTGAAGTAAAATTAAGTCAAGTTACAGGAACAAAAATATGGTTATCAATTACCATTTAACTACAACCACAAACTAAAGACAATTATTATCTGAATACTCAATCCATGGTATTTTATTAGGGGATGTTCGGAAACAAGTGTATATCAATTATTTTTGTGTTTACCAGTGGGAGGCTCCTTTGCACAGGATGCCGGCTAGATTATGGGTATAACAACGACGCCTATTTCTCCCGTGACACAGTAATGTGCAAGCACTGTGTTTCAGTCCGAAGACCGCCGCAGCTAGTGAAATTACTGGGCAAATGAGATTTAACATCTTATGTATCAAGTTGACGAGCACAAATTGTAGTGCTGCTGAGAGTTTTTGGGTTTTTCAAGAATCATTAGCGGCACTGCATTGTGAATACTATGAACATTACTTTTTAAGTAAAACTTTATTAGCAGACATATGGATCTTTTTTTTTATTGAATAGGAGGACAAACGAGCGTACGGGTCACCTGGTGTTAAGTGATCACCGCCGCCCACATTCTCTTGCAACACCAGAGGAATCACAAGAGCGTTGCCGGCCTTTAAGGAAGGTGTACGCGCTTTTTTTGAAGGCACCCATGTCGTATTGTCCCGGAAACACCGCACAAGGAAGCTCATTCCATAGCTTTGTAGTACGAGGGAGAAAGCTCCTTGAAAACCGCCGCAACTGTGGAGGACCGCCACACATCCAGATGGTGGGGATGAAATCCTAACTTGTGGCGTGTCGTGCGAAGGTGGAATTCGGCGGCAGGAATCAGGTTAAACAGCTCTTCGGAACACTCCCCGTGATAAATGCGGTAGAAGACACACAATGATGCGACGTCTCTACGCAACGCCAAGAGATCCAGCCGTTCACAGAGCACTGAGTCCCAGACAATTCGAGCTGCTCTACGCTGCCTGCGGTCAAATGGATCGAGCAGATACTGGGGTGCGCCAGACCAGAGATGACAGCAATACTCCATCTGTGGCCGGACCTGTGCTTTGTAGAGCGCTAGAATGTGGGCTTGAAGTATTGCCGTGCTCTATTGATGACGCCCAGCTTCTTCGAAGCCAATTTGGCTTAGCCCTCCAGATGGCCACAGAATTGGCAATCGCTCGAGATTTCGGGACCCAGTATTCCGATACTAGACGCGGCTTTAAGAGAAGTGTTCTCGAAGAGCGGTGATACGACAAATGGGGTTTTTTAGTGGTAAACGCGCAAACTTGAGTCTTCTGGGGGTTAAATTGGACAAGGTTCAATTTACCCCATTCCGCGACCTTCTCGAGAGAGGACTCGATAGAAGACACAAGTTTCTCCCGGCACTGGTCGACGATTTCCCGAGAGAGACCTGCATGGACCGTGTATACGGCATCACCAGTGCTGTCGTCCGCATAGCAATGTATGTTGGAGGTGTCCAACATATCATTGATATGCAAAAGAAACAGCGTAGGAGAGAGCACACAGCCTTGGGGCACTCCAGCATTCACGGGCTTCGGGTTCGAGCAATATCCGTCGACAACGACCTGTATGCTACGCCCAGTGAGGAAGCTGGAGGTCCACTTGCACAAGCTCTCGGGAAGCCCAAATGATGGAAGTTTTGAGAGGAGCGCCTTGTGCCATACACGATCAAAGGCTTTCGCTATATCCAGGCTAACTGCCAGGCCTTCTCCCTTGCTTTCAATAGCCGCCCCCCATCTATGTGTTAGGTATACCAGAAGATCACCTGCCGACCGTCCATGGCGAAAGCCGTATTGTCGGTCGTTGATCAACTGGTGACTCTCTAGGTATACTAAAAGATGGCGGCTAATTATGCTCTCCATGATTTGAGAGAGCAGGGAGGTGATAGCAATAGGCCTGTAGTTCGCCGGATCCGAACTGTCTCCTTTTTTTTGGATCGAATGGACAAGGGCTGACTTCCATGAGTCATGGACTACGCCTTTGGAATAAGAGTGGCGGAATGAACGCGTTAGCACCGGCGTCAACTCAGGGGCACACGTTCTAAGCACGATTGGAGAAATGCCATCCGGCCCGCTCGACTTCCTGACATCCAACGAAAACAGAGCTCGCCTTACAGTTTTCATTCGGAACTGTACTTCAGGCATAGAGCTCTGACACCGCGGGATGGTCGGCGGTGTTTTTCCGTTGTCGTCAAGTGTCGGGTTGGAGGCGAAAAGAGCGCACAGGAGCTCGGCTTTCTCTTTTGCCGTATGGGCCAGGGTGTCATTCCTCATGTGCAATGGCGGCATGGACGGCTGGTTGAAGTTACCAAGAGCAGCTTTCGACAACGACCAGAACTTGCGTGTTTCGGTCGGGTAACTGGAAAGCTGCTCGCCGATTTTGACGACGTGCTTAGACTTCGCACGGGCGATTTGCCGCTTAAAAATTCTGGAGGCACGGTTATATTTCCTCTTAAGAACTTTGCAGTTCGGATCCTTTGTGCCCAGCGCCGCAACCCAAGTTCGATACGCCTGTTTTTTGCAGTCAGATGCTGCTTTAACTGACGCATCGAACCAGGGCTGTGATCTGCCACCGATCGGTACTACAGAGCCTGGTATAAAAATATCCATGCCCTGCAGTATCACATCGGCTACTGCAACGGCGCAGGCACTAGGATCATCCGAAGGGAAACAAACCTTGCCCAAAGGGTAGGATGCAAAAAAGGAACGCATCCTATCCCAATCTGCTGACTTGTAGTGCCAAACGCGGCAGGTCGCTGGTGGTCTGCTACGTTGGCATCGGATAGGCACTACACTCCTGACCAGGCAATGGTCTAATAAGGACGGCATGTGGCTATCCACATCCGGGAGCCGCGTTGGCGACTCAACCAATTGGGACAGACCATACGCCAATGCAAAATTATGCACAGATCGCCCTGCGTAGTCTGTGGTACGTGATCCAAACCATTCGGCATTGTGCTCGTTGAAATCACCCAAGACTACGATTTCAGCGGAGGGGATCTGTGCAAGCACGTCGTCAATTGCCACTTGAACGCAGCCCATGAGATGATCGGTTTCTGCGTTACCACTATGGGACCTGTAGACACACGCATAGATACGGACGCGGTCCATCTAAATCTACGCGGAGCCAGAGAGTAGACAGGTCCCTACCCTCAAAATTGCCGAGACGGCGACAGCAGATATCCTCCCTAACGTACACACATACCCCGGCATGAGGCAAAAAATTGTGCTCAATTTTGTACCCGGGGTACGTTTAATATGACGTATCGCTAGGTCGAGATATCTGCGTCTCCGTAAGGAAACACAAGGCCGGCTGCGCCGTCTCAAGGTGGTGGTGGAAGGCGTTTAAATTGGAGTGAATTCCCCTGATATTGCAAAAGTCCACGTTAAGCGTGGAGCAGGGTGCCATGGTGTTTCTGCCTCGTTTGTCCTTGGTCATGCGTGGTTCTGTGCCCACCCCAGAATACGAAGGGCAGCCCGGGCGAGAGTGCTCGGGGAGGGATTCTCCGGCTCTGGTAGAGCCGGTACCCTCCTGGGGTAATATCTCTTTATGGACCGCTCTCATATTTTATTGGGGGGAGGGGGTGGGGGTAAGGGATGGCCTCCAGTCCTCGACACTAACCTATGCGAAACATAGCGGCACTATGCCGCTACTTCACGCCGGTATTCTGTGCGAGTGTGGTAATTAACCCGGATGAGTCTGGCCCGATTGTGCTGACGTCATAAGACGGCAGCGTGACTCTCCCACTTCTAAAAAATAACATATAAAAACCAATAAAAAGGATCTGATCCGACATAAATGTTTTATTATTATTCTCTTTATTATATATAATTTCATGTTATTTTCTACATTAATATATACAACATATTTATAAAAAACAATATTACAAATAAAATTAAAACTATCATTACGTGGAAGCGTACCAAGAATACTGGCAGCATTACCCCGTTGGATAGCAAGGCTGATCCGTTGACCGAAATAGCTGCCAGCGCTTGGGTTTCCAGTAGCCTTATTGAGGCGCGAAGATAGTATTTTGAACATTCTCCGCGCCTCAGGGCCCCACGGGCCAAGTGTCTCGACACCAAACGGCACAAAGATGTATGACTTACTGAGACCAACATATTTGCGACGCTTGCTGTCTTCGGCAGTCGAAGCAGCAGCACCAGCACCAACTGACGTAACATGGACATGAGAAGGAGCCAGAGTGTCGACGCAAGTAGCGTCCCACACCAGCGCCCTTCCCCGTGCCCAAGCCACCAGCGTCATTCCATCAGGACGCTTGCCATCGCGGCGGGTAATACCATTTGGCTCTAAAACAGCTGGTATATTAATAGCGGCAAATGCCCTGCGGATGACTTCATTAATGCTGGCGTGACGACTGATACGGCCTGCCGATTTTAGGCAGGATAACCCGTGGCGTCCAAGAGCATCTACCTGAACGCCACATCTACATTGATGTGGTTCATTCAGTTTTATACCTAGTCGGAGTGATACGCATATTGACAATGTCATATTGTCAAGTAGCGTTCCAATCGGCGCAGAAGGCAAGGCTTGTAACCAAAAGCCCGACTCATTTTGTGTCACGGCCAAAAGACGAGCACGCTCTGCTATGTCAGTAGATGAGATCAATAGATCATCAAAGGCTGACTTACAAAGAAGTGCGTCCCATGCTTTTTGACACTTTAAATCGTCTGGAAAATTTTGAATGTTTGCAATATTTAGCCAAGCATTGTTAGCTTCGTTCAAATACACAATCTCTGAGTTACCTGGTACATGATTTACAATTCTAGTAACCAAAGGCTGCGCACTATGAACTGAAGATAGAAATGCTGGTAAGGCAACGCCCGAAACTTTGCGAGTACCCAAACCACCAAACCGTATCGGTAAAGAGGCTTGAGACCATGCACGATCTGTAAACGCGCAATTCAAAACGGTTTCTAAAATATTTTTAAGTGAAATATCAATCACATCAAGCAAATTTGGAAATTTCCATAACGGGCTAGACCTTAAGAGGTACGTAAATTTTGGAACAAATAAACAAGACCGAATAATAGTTAAGGCCATATGAGAATTAATTTTTAATAATCTGTCCGAAACATTATTAAATTTTTAATGTGATCGTTTAAGATCGTTGGAATTGAAACAGGAAATAATGGAGCTCCAAGAAGGTCAAGTGAATTCTTATCCAAAACTTTAATATTGGGGGCCAGAACATTAAATTTATTGGTAATATCAACCCGGTCTGAAATTTGGAAATTTTCGCCGATAAAAAGCTCGCATTTTGAAAAATTTAACTCAAGGCCGATTGAGCTAAAACTTTCTATTACAACTTTCAAATCATCTAAAACAGAGTCCACTTCACCACCCAAAGTACCATCATCCAAGTACCAAACATTAAATTTTGATTTTAGTTTTGTTATGGCGGAATGAATGGCAAGGCTAAATATTGCTGGACCAAGAGGGTCGCCTTGCTGACAGCCAACAGAAGACCAAATATTATGATTTTTGAATAATAATTTGGATGGTTTACTATAACATTGCCAAATATAATGATATATTGAAGGAATTGAATTTTTAATTTAATTTTTTTTTTCCACGTAATGATAGTTTTAATTTTATGTAGTCGTAGTATTGTAAATATAGTTATAAGATTTGTTTTGATTAAATATATATTAAATTCAAAATTATATTCAAATTCATATTACAAATATGAATATAAAAAATAGAGTCATTATACAGCTCAAGATTATGCAGGTTTTTGGCACTTAGAAACCCGCGTCCTCCACATTTCCGTGGGATGTATAATCTCATCAAAAATGAGCGTGGATGGTGCATCCGGTATGACGTCAGTAGTTTACGGACCTTTCTATCTAGGGCGTCAAGCTCGGTCTGAGTCTACTTTAGAATGCCGAAATTGTATATTTATAGGGGCATTACCCAGCTGTTGAAAGCACGTACCTTGTTTCCACCAGATAGGAGACTTTTTAAAACTTTAGCTATTCGGCTAAAGAAACGTACCGTCACCAGCTGTTTAATTTCCCTATCTAAAAATCCGAGGCATTCTGATATACCAAGGTATTTAGGTTTCAGTCGCACTAAGTGATTTGAGAAATAATAACTCTGAGAGTTGTATAATATGTTAACTATTTACAACCCTGCCTCTGAGAACATGTATGGTCGCATATTTATCCACACCGAATTCCATTCCGATGTCATGACTAAACGTTTGCGTGACATTTAATAACGATATCAAGTCCTGTTTATTCCGTGCATATAACTTTAGATCATCCATATATTATAAGAGGTGAGAAATTGTTTCTCCTCGCTTACGAAACTGAAACCCTAACCTAGTATTCCTTAGTAGAACACCTAAGGGATTCAGAGTTAGGCAAAACCACAAAGGACTTAGACTATCACCCTGATAGATACCCCGCTCAATCTTTATAGGTTCCGAAATGTTAAGATTCCCCGCCGCATCATGGAGACTTATTGCTGTGGTCCACTGCCTCATACATGAGCCAAGAAAGGCAGATAGAACATTATCAACTTTGTACAGTTCCAGTGCTGGTCTCAACCACGTATGAGGCACCGAATCATAGGCCTTCTTATAATCAATCCAAGCGACGACGAACCTGTTGGTTAACAGCCATGTCAATGAGGAGGAGCTCCTTTGTTACAACCAACTTTACATCCATTTAGAGCAGGGTCTAAAATTTTATATTCACAAAAATGTTTATTTAATTTTGATGTCAATATGGATGTAAGGAGCTTATAGATTGTGGGTAAGCATGTTATTGGTCGAAAGTTTCTAGGTTCCATAGCACTACCCGATTTATGGAGGAGAAAGGTGATACCTGTAGTCATAAAAGAAGGGAGAGATTCCGATTTAATGGCTCCCTGATATTGTTTAGCTAAGCACCCGTGTGAAGACCGCAACTATTTCAACCAAAAATTTTGTAATCCATCTGGCCCTGGGCTTTTCCAGTTGTGGATTAAACTAATTGCGTTTGTGACATCAAGAGGGCTAATAACAACAGGCGCCATAGGTTGCAAATGTTTACACGAGCGGTCACCGGTTTTCATCCATTCATTGTCAGTGTGGGTGATGGGCACCGACCAAATATTTTTCCAAAAAGAATACATCTCATCCATATTTGGCAGGTGAACATCAGTACCACCGGGTGCGTTGTCTTCCCAACTTCTGTATACCTTTCTTTGGTCACTTCCGAAGGTGCGATTCTGATGATATCTGTCTCCGCTTTTTTATAGCGGTGGATCCTGTTCGCCCACGCGAAACCTTCTGCTTTAGATAGTCAATTCGTCCCGTGACACAGGTACTATAATCTTTAGGTTTTATATTTATTCCAGCAAAGGCTTGTGTCACAAAACGCATGACTCTTGGGCGGGTACTACCCGATCTAAAACAGATTAGTTTGACTATCTTGGTTCTATCAGCATTGATTCGTTGTTCGATGCTTTTTTGCCAATGAGGTGTTTCACCAGCGACCCGTGCCCCCCCTATCAGAATCTGGAAACCTGACATGAACAACCCGGCATGCTGCAATGGCTGCACAGTAAAGGATCGAATGTCTATCACCAAGGTCTTGGTTAGATTGTAAATAAGTATCAAGTATACGATCCAGAGCCATAACTAACGATATGTTACGATTATGCGTAGGAAAACTGGGAAGTCGCGGTTTCCCAGAAGCTGGTATTTTTCTGAACTGAACTCGTGAATCGAATCTTCCAAAGCCCTCCTCAATTGCTCATTATCATGGGTACTTACAGTTACAGTCTCGACGTCCACCACGACAGAACTACAATCTGTAGGTGACATCAGATTAGTTTGTGAGTTCGCTTGATCGTTAGGTGGTCGAGATTTATCAGTGGTAGGTGTAGAGACTGTCACCTCAGAGCGTAGTCGATCAAGCGTAGCATCCTCCAACACGTTGTTGCGTTTAATAAACCGCACTTGATCAGACAGTCATTGTGTCTTAACGGTCATTCCTGGTTCAAGGATTTGAAACAGAGAAAGCATTCGGGAACGATACGTAGTGAGGTTTGTTTCCCTTTCTGTCGCCCCATAGTACGCTTGCATGACATTTTCGTTGATAATATTCGTCCATCTCATGCGGCGCACTGCACCACCGACGGCGGGAGCCGGATGCAGGACAGGGCGTCCCACTGACCCCAGGCGCGGCAGCGGTGGCCTCCCTCGGCGCGGCGCAGGTGCTCGGCGTGCCACTGGAGGCAGCAGCTCGTCATCACTTCACACCCATCGTTCTCCGGGGGGTTGGCGTACACCTCCTCAGACGACGCGGATTCATTTGGTGAAACGAGCTGCAGTGGTGGGCGTGCCTGCTTTGTATTTCTCCTTGTTAACATAAACTATATGACTGGTTCACTGGTCACATATTTTCTTCCTTTTTGTCTATATTTAAATTTATGCAGTTTTCAATCTTGGTTTACTTTCATGGGTGTTCCTTATTATAATACAGTACTTTTTGATATAATTTTGATATAATTCCAATAAAAATAAGTAAAAAAATATATTTTCTAATTTTGATGGAAAAAATCGTGACAGTTCACTTCAATAGCCAAGGAGGTATTCTTAAAATTATTATTATTGTAGTGGACAGGGCGTATCAATTACCATCAGCTGAACGTCCTGCTCGTCTCGTACCTTATTTTCATAAAAAAAATGTGTCGCACCATACACAATCAGCGCAAGAAATCGATAGACGCGGGGAACGGAGCGAAGGAACAAAATGGCGTTTTATGCCACGTTGCCAGCTAAAAATTTAAATAAGTTTGAATTTTCCGAACATAGCCTTGACCGAATTTACAATAATGAACCTCAATTTTTTTGAAGCTTTACTTCGTAAGGCGCGATTAAAAAAAATGATCAGAGTGAAATTTTAAGATGCGTGCGCATCACTGTAACACAAAAGTTTAAGTTGGTTCCTCAGATTTTCTGACGCTTGTGTCATTCGTTATTTTTTTTTGGTTTATTCGTCAATTATTAGCACAGGCAAAAGGTTCAAGCCCATACAGCCGTATTCATTATTTAATAATTAACTGTCAAAGGTATCTTTGCAAGGTTTTTACGAAATTGTTCTTTCTAAAAACGTAGAATAGCACGAGGAATAAATCATTTTAATGATTTTTGCTTCGTTAGGCCAAAAAAGTATAACTTTTTGCGTAAATCATCTATACTAATATTATAAAGCTGCAGTGTTTGTTTGAACGCGCTAATCTCTGGTACTACTGGTCCGATTTGAATGATTCTTTCAGTGTTGGGTAGTCCATTTATCGAGGAAGGCTATAGGCTATGTTTTTTTTTCAAAATTAGGAATCCGTAATAAAATTGCTATTTTGTAACACAAGGTGTAAAATCGAAAACCTATTTTTGCGTGCGCTGCAAAAACTATTGACTATAGAACAAAATGATGTACAGGCTATAATATAGGCAATATTTTATTACTTATAAAACTATCGCGTGATTTATACTTTATATGGCAAAACAACGTTTGCCGGGTCAGCTAGTTATTCATAAAGTGTATGCATACATAAGTTTATACACACACACTTTTTTTTCCATAAAAATTGAATTGAGTCTTGGCTTGATCCTATTTTAAAACATCAAAATATAACATTTTACCTTAATTTTTCATTAGCTAAAAACGTTGTGACAGCAGAATACAATATGGAGTATTGTTTTACTCTTGGTAGGTATTGGCTCACATATCTTGTTAAGGTAGTTTAATTAAACATTTGATAAATCCAGCATGTGTGCTGTCGTGATGAATGTTGCATGAAATTTGGACCATTTTCATATAAATTCCATCCTCCCTTGACACGCATTGGAGCGAGATGGAATGCCTACGATATGCCTTTGACTAAACAGACAAAAGCATCCTCGTCTGAATATGTACCATATTAAACAATATTATTATGTTTTGTAATCATTTCTATTTTGGGAATTGTTTTTCATATAAATATCATGATTCGTCATCGATTAAGATTATGAATTTGGAAGAACTGGTTATTAGACCTGGACACAATGAATGGAGGATTTAAATTTTTCGATATTTTAACTTCATTACAAACATCATATTAATGGTTTTGGTCCTCATGCGATTTGCTACTTAAAGAACCTGAAGGTACGGTTGTATTTTCTCTTTAGAGATTGATGCAAAAAGTAACTCATCCTGGCTGATGAGAACTGACAATGCCACTTGAATTATTTTTTTCTTGATTTGAAAATATGATGACAACTACTGACTTTACCAAACGACTTGGGTCGCCAGTGTTGGAGCTATCTCACTCCTGACCAGGCAATGGCTCGACTTTTCAGAGAGCCGTTGACAGAGACCTATCAGGCGTAAGTATCGGGATGTGTAGCCAGCAGAAGTTCTAGTTGGTGACTCAACCAATTGGGACAGACCATAGGCCGATGCAATATCATGCACAGCTGGCCCTGCGTAGTCGGTGGTGCGTGACCCAAGCCGTGCATGAGCCATTCGGCATTATGCCCGTTGAAGTCTGCCAAGACAACGATTTCAGCAGAGGAGATATGTACAAGTACGTCGTCATTTGCCTTTTGAATGAGGCACATGAGGTGATCTGTATCTGCGTTACCACTATGGGACTTTAAGAAACACGCGTAGATGTGGACGCGGTCGCGCAGCTAGAGAGTAGACAGTCCCTTACCCTCAAAATTGCCGAGACGGTGCAGCAGATGTTATCTTCACTAACGAACACACATACACCCCGGCATTAGACAATATTTTAAACTATACAATATTTTTTTCCCAGGGTATTTTAATAATGCTGTAAGGCTCGGACGAAATATTTGCGTCTCTGTAAGGAAAAAAAATTGTCAGCTGCCATGTCTCAAGGTGATGGTGGACGGCGTTTTAATTGAAGTGGATTTCCCTAATACAACCGAATCCACCGAACGTCCACATTAAGCGTGCAGTGGGGTGTGGTGTTGATACCTCGTTTGACCTCGGACATACGCGGCTCGGTGTCTTCCCCAGAATAAGATAGGCTTCCCAAACTAGAATGCTCGAGGAGGGTTTCTCCGACTATCGCAGAGCCGGTACTTACCTGGGGTAAAATTTCTTTAAGGATCGCTGACATATTCTGGTGGAGGGACGAGGGGGATGGGCCTAGTGCCCTTAGTATTAACCTATGAAGAACATAGCGGCACAAGGCGCTACTTCACGCCGGTTTTCTGTACTATTTCTATAAGTTTTTCATCTCAACCCTAAATGTTGAAGTGTACTGAATCTGAAATTTAGAAAAAAAAATACTTTGTCGCACCATATAGCGTAGATACTGACAATCAAATAGATTTTTATCGTGTACCGACAAAAATACGATAGCATGAATATAAAATAAAAAACTAACAGTGTTCTTAGCAATCCCCTTTGCCTCCCTACGTATTCATATTAACGAGTACAATACAATGAAGATAAGTTAACATTAACAAAGAGCATTATCAAACTGGCTTTATCGTACAGATATGATTCGCCGTACACAAAATATCACAAGACTTAAATTGAGAACAATACGTACCACTGAAGTTTACAGCGGGATTCTGTGGAACAAATAGGGGTCCCACGATAAGGCACTCAGTTTATATTCAAGTACTCCCATTGTTGTAGAACAAAGGATTCGGCTTCTTTTCAAAATGTGTTTTGTATAAAATGACTAACAAGCTTTTGAGATTGAATTGCTCTAGTGAACATTGACTATGGAATATGTTTCATATACTTCTATCGCAGTGTTAACTGTATTAAATTTTCATTAAATAAATAAACAAACTCACTGTCTGCATTTTTACACTTTATTATAAATAACATTTTCACTCATGTTCAAAAAAAGGTTTTCAATTCATCCACGTGTTTTTACTTAACTAACGGTAAAAATTTTATTCCTATATTTTTGCCGTGAAGCAGTAATGTGTAAGCTTTATTGTGTTTCGGCCTGAAGGGTGCTTTAGTAAAATTTCTGGGCAAATGTGACTTAACTTCATATGTCTCGTGCTCTGTGCCGCTCAGAATTTTTGAATATACCATCAGCCAAACGTCCTGCTCGTCTTGTCCCTTATTTCATAAAAAAAAAAGTTACCCAGTAAAAACTATGGCGCGAGTGAGTGTACCAATATTACTGGCATCATTTGGCAGCATTTCAGAGCTATATAGCTAGGCTTATCCAATGGCGGAAATACCTGCCAGCGCTTGTGTTTCTATAAGCCCTACTGATAATTTAAAAAGTACTATCTATGCGAGAATGCTTGTACATTCTCCACGCCTCCTGGACCCACGAGCTAAGTAACCATATAAGTAATGTAAGAGTCATAAGTCACTAAGACACACTTATTTCTGACGTTTGGTGCCTTCAGCAATTGAAGCAGCAGCCTCAGCACCAACTGAAATAGCTTGGACATGAGAAGAAGCCAGATGTTCTACGCAAATTGCGTCCCACACTTAATTGTAGATTTATTAATAACGTTTTGTTAAATTTTTATTTTCAGTCAGATTTTTTTAAGCGACGTATGATGAACAGGAAAATTACAAACATGACATTTTTTGGCAATGGTATAGTTAAATTATTTTAAGTAATTAAGCTTTTTTATTTTATATTATTTTTGAGCCTTTAAATTGGTAAAGGGTTATTTGTAGAACTGTTGTTATTTTATTTTCTATGTCTGTTGCTTGACGCTTGGAGATTTCAAATCTGGGCTAAAAGACAAATAATATAGTACAATCACATTAATTACCAGTGACAATCAAATCCACATCATTTAATATACACACAGTATTCAGGTACAAAACAACTAATACAATAAATGTTAAATAGCGTCTCTGAAACTTGGAAATATTCTAAGAGTTTCTATTGTGTGCATCCAAGAAGGATTTGTTCGTATAAAATTCAAGTGTGGGTTTAGCAAGTTATTTGCTCCGACGTTGAAATATGAAGGCAATTTCCAAGGGATTCTTGTTGAGTTTTCATTTCAGTCAATCCCTCGCGTTAGGCAAATCTGAATGTAACACGTATGATTAATTAAGATAGTAGTTGAAGTTATGGTAATGATTAACTAATATTTTTATTAAATACTGTACAAACAAGCATACGGAGTATAATTACGATGGTAGATGATTTTGTAGCAAAGAATTTACATGCAGAAATCTCTTGCAGCATTTCGATCTATTGATATCATACTTAAATAATAAACACGTTTTTATATGAAAATAAGGAACAAGACGAACAGGACGTTCAGCTGATGGTAATTGATACACCCTGCTCATTACAGTGCAGTGCTGCTCAGGATTTTTGAAAAACTCTAAAAATTCTGAGCGGCACTACAATTGCGCTCGTCACCTTGTTAAGTCTCATTTGCCCAGTAATTTCACTAGCTACGGCGCCCTTCAAGTTAATAATAGGTAGGTAATGATGATCCAACAATTTTTTTCTAAATACTGTACACGGAGTACTTGATGGTAGTTCATTTCGAAGCGAAGAATTCGCCTGCAGAAATCAGCTCAATAATCTCTTTGGGCATGGCTATCTCTTGATTTCAGAATTAATTAATAAGTTCAGAAAGTCAATTTGTATGGTAGGATTGGCAGAATGTCTCCTTTTTCCCCCCAGTATGTATGTCGCCTTCCTCCAGAACTCAAAGTTCTGAGGGACATCACAATAATTGCTCTCGTCGCTTTAAGACATGACATATTAGGTTCATTAGGCCAGTAATTTCGTTAGTTGCGGCGTGAAAATCAATAATGGTTGCATGCTACTGCTTTGCGGTAGAAAAAGGCACCACAATGTGCTAGAGGTGCCCACCAAGCCAGTATCTTGTGCTAACAAGCTCCGCCTGGTTGTATTTTATTTATGGAAGAAGACAAACAATCGCACAATAATTATACTAAGTTATTATTTATAACAAGGGATATTAATCAGTTTGTTCCATGTAACCACTCAACCGTTTCAAAAATGAGCAAAAATTAAATAAAACAAAACAAAAGTGTGTTATCAAGGCTATTGTTTCAACGTTTAGGTTAAAATATATACTCACCAAAGTGTGGGAAGGACCATCCAGCACTAAATCTTCATAGGTGTCCACTTAAACTAGGACAAAGGTTAATGGTTTTCCACTGTCAGTGTCAATTTCAATATATTATGTCAATTTCAATATATTTTGTCAATTCTCAATTACTACCAACAATTTCAATACGTATCTGAACCAATTTATATTGATTCAAAATGCAACAATAAAAAAAATCTTTATTCACTGTTAAACTTTATAAGTTATTTAGTGCAAGTCAGGATGAAGTACAAATGTTACAATAGCATTCAAATGAGTATAACAATATTCATTAACAAAATTTAGAAACATTAATCCCAACTATCTTTATCATTCAAATAATCTTTCAACTTATAAAAAGCCTTAGCTGTTAATTTATTTTTTACGATACATTTAATTTTTTTAATTTGTAATATTTTAATATCATTTGGGAGTTTATTATAAAATATAACACAGTTGATTATTGGCAAAAAATTTTAAAGATCAAAAGGATCAGGTTTTTTAATATATATCAATTAACTTCTAATCAGTCCAAAAGATGTCGTGTATCTATGTTTTGATCAAGGTTGCAATTATCCTAACATATAAAAGTGTTTAGACAATAATTATGATATGTGTATCTATTGGAAAATTTTCTTATAAACTAAATCAATGTAGTAGTTAAAGAAAAGAGAATGATAAAATTTTAGTATCCATAGAATTCATCTGTATGTATTAAAATATTTTTTTTCAATTAAATCACAATAACTTATCTTAATTATATACATTCAATTGTCATTCGGTTAGTAATATTGAATGAATATGAATATGAGTATTTCAAATTATTTGCTTACGGTTCGATAAATCACAGCTTGAAGTTATTTAGAAACTTTCTTAAGATATGTGTCAACTTGCAAGCTTTTCAAAAAGTTTTTAAACTTTTTAACTGTAGATAAGGCACATACACACTAATTTATGTGTAATCATCGCAGGATATAACTTATTGCGACCAGAATGAGGGTTCTTTCCACACGAGATATGATGCTGGCTAGATGCAACATTGGCGTCCTTTCCTGCCGTGAACCAATAATATTTAAGCAATATTATGTTATTGTTGCGCAGACGTGGTTGCTAACTATGGGCCTTATGAGAAAGCTTATGTTCACTCAGAGGGCAATGGAGAGGGCTATGCTCGAAGTTTCGCTGCGAGATCGAATCAGAAATGAGGAGATCCGTAGGAGAACCGTAGTCACTGACATAGCCTAAATGATGGCGAAACTGAAATGGCAATGGGCAGGGCACATAGTTTGACGGACAGAGGGCCGTTGGAGCAGTGAAGTCCTTGAATGGCGACCACGTACCGGAAGACGTAGTGTTGGTATACCCCCCACAAGATGGACCGACGATCTGGTTAAGATCGTCGGAATGCGTTGGATGAGGGCAGCGCCGATTGTCATGGAAATCTTTGGGGGAGGTCTTTGTCCAGCAGTGGCCATCTTCCGGCTGATGGTGATGATAATTATGTTTCAGAAAGGCGCTGAAAGCTAGTAAGATATAATGGCCCATTGAGACTTACAATCTTATGTCACAAAGTGACTGAAGCTCAAAGTGATTTTTAGGTATCATCAAGAACCCTCAGCGCCACTACATTATCTGCCACTGCATATCACTTACATCGTGTTCATTACATCACCTTTTTTATAGAAAAAATAAAATAAAATAATGTATTCTCTAAAAACAAAAAAATACTAGATCTCGTATCAAGTTAAGAATTAAATGTTCATCACGGCAGCATTTTATTAATCTGGCTTTATTTATGTTCATGTAAACAAATTAAATTGAAACAGGAACATTCAATAGCTAATGAATAATTAATAGTCTACCGCCCACTCCCCGTCTGTACTGCAATTAAGCTTGCTACTCGTCACTAGAGCAAGCTATGGTTTCTCAAAGGCTAAAAGCCCCTAGTTAAACAGGTTTAATGACTGGGCTTGAGATAACATCTATTGAACAGCGTTACATATAATTAAAGTTCCCAAATCAAAATGTTGTTGAGAATGTTCTGTAGGGATGAAATATTCAAAGACGTGTCACTGTATTTTGTAGCTATTAGTAAATACGTAAGTATCCATCCATACTATGTGCTATTGGTATAAATTATTTATATTACAATCCCCGAGCACCATTATAGTCTCTAAGCGTCATTTAATTCCTATCATATGAAAATAACTATAATCGCCTACATACAATGTGTTCCTAAAATATAGTAGAAATAAAAAAAGAAAATATTATATTATTCAGTTGGGTACCTTACATTATTAAAGTGGTAGGTACTATCAAATTATAAATATACGTTTTTCTTACAAAGCGTTGAGCCGTATTATGCTGCTCGTAGGCACATGCTAGCTGTGATAAAATACGAATACGAAAAATACCAGAAATTAAAATAATAAGTAGATACTTACTGGGAATAAAAACAGTTTTAATTGAAATGTGCCTACTTTAATATTTTAATTACCTACATATATTCAAAAAGTATGTTATATAAATGTATTTTAGAAAAGAAAGTTATGTATTTCATATTGACAAAAATATCAGAAAGAAAAGTATCCAGTAGTCAATATTATAAGTAAACAGGATTTTTATCATCCCACATTTAAAAGAAGAGCTGAGCCATAACTATTTTATTATCAAATCAAAATAATATAACAGACCTACAAACCACATAATAATAGCTGTGACTGTTAAGTATTATGTAAACTTCACTGCGTGAACTAAACAGTGAGTTACCATGAGTGTGAAACTAGATGGCGCTGTATTATTAAGACGGTATTTTCTAAACACGCTTTAAATATTTTTAGCCGTTACATAGGTTAGTTGTATTTTTTGGAATAAATGTCTTCGCTCAGTGAACAGTTGTTTTTATAAGTGAGTGCATTAGTTGGGAATTGTACATGGTCCTATCGTTGCCGGAAGGAATCGAAAGAAATTACGAGTTCAAGTTTATGTGGTGTCGGGTGGTCTATCCTGAGTCTACGGTGGAGCAACAGCAGGCACGTGTTACGCAAGTATAAGTGTTGAACTGGACAAACTGTGAGTAATTTTACAAGTTATTAGAAGTAAAAAGACTTAGAAAAAATTCGATGTGTTAGTTCAGTGAAAAGTTAAAGTTCCTAACAACTTAGAATAATTGTGAAGTGTTAAAAGACTTAGAATAATTTGCGAAAAAGTGCAAAGACGGGGAATCCATGCCCAATTGTATGTAGAAATTACTGCACTTTAAAACACTTAGAAAATTTCTTGGACTTAGAATATTTTGAAACTGTTTTGGACTTTTCTCAGTTCAATTTGTTGAACATTAGTTGTGAAGTATCTAACTTCAACTTAAGTTTGGAAAAATATTGGCAATATGGAAGCGAAATTTAAGGTGCAAAGAGATTTACTATTACGCATTGCAAATTCATTTACAAATTTCAAAAAGTCTCCAAAGGACCGTATCACTATTTCTTATTTAGAGACGAGATCGGAGACTTTAGAACAATTTTGGGATAAATTTACTAATAATCACGAATGTATTATCAGTAATATGGCGGAAGAAGAGCTAAACAAATCATCATATATTCGTGATGGTGATTATGATAAAGCTGAAGAAAAATATACTGACTATAAGGCTGAATTAAAATCACATATAAACAAAATAACATCTTCAAAGGCACAAGTAAATGTCGTCAGTAAACCAGGTTCTCATTCGTCTATTAAATTGCCGAAAATAACAATACCCACTTTCTCAGGGAACTACAATGAATGGCCCACATTTAGAGATTTATTCGTGTCCCTTGTGCATTCAAATGACTCGTTGGATGATGTGCAGAAATTACATTATTTAAAGGGGTATTTAACCGGCGAGGCGGAGCAATTGATACGACAAATGCCTATAACATCAGCTAATTATAAACAGTGTTGGAATCAGATTGAAAAAAGGTTCAATAATAAAAGACATCTTTGTAACTGTATATTGAAACGCTTATTTAGTCAGCAATCCCTGAAAACTGAAACTTCAGCAGGTTTAAAGGAACTTTTAGATAATACAAATGAATGTTTGCATGCTTTGGAAAATTTAGGTGTTGATATTAGTAATTGGGATCTAATTGTAATTTATATTGTAACTTTAAAATTAGATACGGAATCTAGGAAGTTGTGGGAAGTTAAGGTTAGTGAACTTTTGGATGTTCTACCTAATTTAGGAGATTTTCGTGAATTTTTAGAACACCGTTTTAGATCCCTCTAATTCCTAGATACCAAAGCAGTAAACTCCACTACTAAAAATGTAAAAACGCTTCACGTTGCCACACCATCTTGTGTATTTTGTTCTGAATCTCACAAGCTATGTAATTGTAAGACATTTGCGAACCAAGATGTTGATACGCGCCGTAACTTTGTAAACGCAAATAAACTTTGTTATAATTGTTTAGGTGAGAACCACGCCGTATATTCGTGTCGCCAGTCTACGAGATGCCGTATTTGTAACAAAAAACATCACAGTCTTTTGCATCCCAAAATATGTACTCATAAATCGGTCGATAGTCACAAACAGACCGCCGATGTCGTCACAACGGCGACGTCAAATGCACAGAGCGAGACCGCTAAGGTTGTATCATGCTTTTCGGATATCCAAAGTCAGTCTTTATTGGCCACGGCCTTAATTAAGGTCGAAGCTACATCTGGGGCAGTTATAGTATTAAGAGCCCTACTTGATCAGGGTTCTCAGGCTTCTTTTATAACGGAGTCAGCCGTACAGTTGCTAGGTTTGAGAAAGGTTCCAATAAAGGCGGATATATCAAGGTTAGGCGATGAGGAGAGTGGTACTTTACCCTCTAAGGCAATGGTTACAGTCAAAATTCACTCACGTCTAGACCATTCAGTTGCGGTATCTACCAATGCGTATGTTTTACGCAAACTTACGACACTGCTTCCAGAAAGAAAAGTTGTTTGCGTTCCATTTACACTCTCAGCAACCGAATTGGCAGATCCTGCGTATGGTGTGCCAAATAAAATTGATATGATTTTAGGGACTGCCGTGTATAGCCAGATTTTATTAGAAGGGTTAATCAAGGGTCCTCCGGGAACGCTCGTTGCACAGCAAACGACACTCGGGTGGATCCTATCTGGAAGCATACACGGACCTTATCACACGGTAACAGAGAAATGTCATAATGCGATTGTTAGTTTGCATGTTCAAATCAATCATGACGACGATAATCAATTCCTAAAAGGGTTCTGCGAAATGGAATGCGACTCCTCGCAGCGTCGGAAATATTTAACCGACGATGAGGAGCGATGCGAAAAAATAGTCTCGAACACTACAACTAGGTACTCTTCCGGGCGATATATAGTAAAGTTACCTTTTAAATCGGAGGATCCCCAGTGTAAGTATGATGATTCCGGAACTATCGCTGACCTTCAGGAGTTGTCTAGTAATAGTAATGAGCTGTTAAAGAAAAAGGAAATAAATTACAGTAAAGGCAAAATAAAGCAAACAAATTTGAAAGAACAAAAAATTAAAAGTTATATACTTACCTGCAATTACGAGGAAATCCTTTCAAAATTTTCCTCCCTAACTAGACTTACCAGAGTCGTCGCTTACTGTAGGAGATTTCTGAGATTGAAGTCTGAAAAGAAAATCAAAACTAGTTGGTTAAGTTCATGGGAAATAAATGAAGCATTAATTGCATGCATCAAACTCTGCCAACGTAAGTGTTTTCAAGACGATATTGATTCATTAAAGATGTTTGGGAAAGTAAAGAGGAAAAGCAATCTTACCTCTTTAAATCCCTATCTCGACGAGGATGGAATCCTTAGAGTAGGTGGTCGTCTGCGGCATGCTAACATATCTGATGACATGAAGAATCCTATTTTAATTCCTCACAAATCCCATTTCACAGACCTTTTATTAGCTCATGCCCACGCTCGCACACTTCACGGGGGGGCACAATTGATGCTTGATTATTTAAGAACTAAATATTGGGTTATCAACGCAAAAGGTCTAGTGAGGTTATTTGTTAGAAAATGCATAACTTGTGTCCGTCATTTTGCGCAAACCAATCAACAATTAATGGGTCAATTGCCGGAGGCCAGAGCAAATGCTTGCCGACCTTTTGCTAAAAGTGGAGTTGATTACGCTGGTCCGATTGCTGTCAGACCTACGAAGGGCCGTGGTTATCGCTCTACCAAAGGTTATATTTGTGTTTTCGTCTGTATGGCCACAAGAGCTATTCACTTGGAGGTTGTCAGTGACATGACTTCAGAAGCGTTTCTGGCAGCTTTCAAGCGCTTTACGGCCAGGCGAGGACACTGTACCGATCTATGGAGCGATAACGGTACCACTTTTGTCGGAGCTGACAGAGAGTTAAAGGGCTTATTCACCCAAGAAAGGTCAAGCATAGCTTCAGAAATAGCTAACTGGTTAAGCAACAATGGTACCAACTGGCATTTCATACCTCCTCATTCTCCAAATTTTGGAGGATTGTGGGAGGCGGGAGTGAAGTCTACCAAACACCACCTCAAACGGGTTATCGGTAATCATACACTGACCTTCGAGGAGATGACCACTGTCCTCGCGCAGATTGAGGCTTGCCTTAATTCTCGGCCCCTTTCTCAAATCAGCACTAATCCGGACGATCCGTTTCCATCAACACCGGGACATTTTTTGGTTGGAGAACCCTTAGTGCTACTCCCTGACATTAACTATGAAAATTCTAATATTGGTAGTTTAAAAAGATGGCATCTTTCTCAGCGGTTAGCACAAGAATTTTGGCGTAGATGGCCACATGAGTATTTGACGCAGTTTCACCATAGATATAAATGGTCTTCAACAACACCAGAGCCAAACGTGGGTGATATAGTCTTAGTTAAGGAAAATGATCTCCCACCAGCCAGATGGCTGTACGGTATTATCACCGAGAAACATCCTGGCTCGGACAGTTTGACAAGAGTAGTTACGTTACGATGTAAAAATTCTGTTATAAAACGACCAGTATCTAAACTTATAGTGCTGCCTGTAGAAAAACCTTAAAGATTTAAAATATTTTTGTTAAGTATGTTGTGTTACATCAAAGAAGGTTACTGTGTATAATTTTAACTTATGTATTATTATAATATTTGTTCTAAGGAGTGTTTATTGTAGCTATCAATATTGCTGTATGTTATATTTAATTGTACTTTCACATTTGCTAGCTGGCGGGCGGCTAAACTATAATATTTGTATTGTGACTTAGAAATTGTGTAAATACAGTGATACTTATGTATAATGGACATAGTTGGATGTCCATGGTGGGCGGAATGTTAAGTATTATGTAAACTTCACTGCGTGAACTACACAGTGAGTTACCATGAGTGTGAAACTAGATGGCGCTGTATTATTAAGACGGTATTTTCTAAACACGCTTTAAATATTTTTAGCCGTTACATAGGTTAGTTGTATTTTTTGGAATAAATGTCTTCGCTCAGTGAACAGTTGTTTTTATAAGTGAGTGCATTAGTTTGGGATGTGTACAGTGACAAAATACTAGTTGTTACTAAATACTCCTATCAGTAACCAGTAACAGCTGTTACTCAAATAATAGTCGATACTAAATGCTCTAGTACCTTGAGTAACAGTTTCTCGCTTGTCACTGTGATTTTTTATATCTTGTCTCGGTGACAACCGGTGATATTTTAATACCTGTTACTTATATACCTGTGACGATAAATACGTCCCATCCCTAGTTAGTATCCATCCATACTCTGTGGTAATGTGGTATAATAAATATGAACAAAGCTGCTTTAGAGTTGTATAATAATATCTTACACAGTTTTATACAGAAAAATTGTACATAGATTATAAAAATAAGGAAAAGCGAGATAAAAAGTTAGAGTTACTCGCGTGGAATTATTTTGTTCCCATTATTATTGTCGTTAAAATAATCACATCTAAAGAAGTATTATATTTACTCATAATGAAAAGAATCGCAGACAAAAGTACTGTTTCAATTATATTTAGGGAAGATACATTGATGGGAGATAAAGATACCTAGGTAACACTGAAAATGTTTAGAAAATGAAAAACGGCTTAATGTAGAAAGTTGCAAATACTTTTATTGATTTTCAAAGTAATCTCCGTTCCTCGCTACACATCGTCGCATTCGATGGAACCACTGAGAAAAGCAGTGAGCCTATTCTTCCTTATGGGTATCTTGTATGGCATTTCCGTACGCTTTCACCGCATCTTCAGGGCTCGTAAAGCGAATACCTCGAATTTTATCTTTAGTATCTTGGGAATAAATAAAAGTCGCATTGCGCCATGTCAGGACTGTATGGCGGATGACTCATTATCTCGACACCTGCCATAGTCAAATATTCAACAGTCCGTTTTGCAGAGTGCGCTAAAGCATTGTCGTGGTGAAGGAGGATCCTGTTTCGAGGGCGCTGCTGTCGATTTTTTCCAAGACCATAGGCAAACAGCGATTGACATACCAGTCTGCAGTAACTGTTCTTCCATCGTACGAACGACCGAAACGAGCGTACGGGTCACCTTTTGTTAAGTGATCACCGCCGCCCACAATCTCTTGCAACACCAGAGGAGTCACAGGAGCGTTGCCGGCCTTTAAGGAAGGTGTACGCGCTTCTTTTTTTCCTGACGCCTAAATTAAATTTTTTGAACTTGACTCATACCAATGTCTAGGCTGTCCCGTATCTGCTGATAGGTCACTCTATTATCTTCCTCTATCATGCGTCGCACATCACTGATGTTATCTTCAGTAGTCGCTGTTAAGGGACGTCCCTCACGCGGATCAACATTGAGATTGCTACGTCCACGCGGTTAATTCATTTGGAAATAGTGACACGAGATGGGGCTTCATTAAGAAATGCTAATTGCAGGCTATCATAGCTTTGTTGTCGAGTAAGCCCACAACGAAAGCCATAATAAATCATTGACCGAAAATCTCGCGATAGGATCATTTTCACGTGTAACAAGAGTTTTAGATTTGCCGCCAATTCACAAAAACAAATGACAAATGAATACTACATTACCAAAGAGTTCTAAAATTGAAATTCAAAAAAAGTTTTCATTAGCAATGTTTCTAACTGGCCAGTTCTAAACATTTTCAGTGTTACCCACGTACTTTGTTTTGGTCTTTATTAAGCTAGCTTCTAGTGACATAGCTACAGGTTGCCTTCCTGAAAGTCTAAACTTAATTTTAGCCTTATGAAAAGGTCAGTTTTCATCACCGAGAACAAAACATATTTTGTTCGATTAACTAGTTACCCTAAATTTAAACAACAAAACGGAGTAGGTATATACAAGGAGGATTTATTGAGAGAAAAGTTTAGTGAAATTAATATTATGACCGTACACTGCCAGTACATATACGAGAACCTCCTGTACGCTCATAAACATATTAGCCAATTTAAAAAGAATAGTGATTGAAATTGAAGTGAAACTCGCAATTCCATCTACTAGGCTTCGTAAAATTGCTAAATCTTTAAAAGTGGATTGTTTTATATTTTACAATAAACTCCTAAATGATATTAAAATATTTCCAATTAAGATATTTAAGTGTATCGTAAAAAATAAATTAACAACTAAGGCCTATTATAATGTGACAGATTTTTTGAATGATAAAGATAGTTAAGTTGGGATTTATGTTTCTAAATTTGTAGTTATTGAAAATTGTTATACTCATTTTAATGCTATTTATAGGTTTCCGTAGCCAAATTGCAAAAAACGGAACCCTTATGGATTCGTCATGTCTGTCTATCTGTCCGTACGTATGTCACAGCCACTTTTTTCGAAACTATAAGAAGTATTCTGTTGTAACTTGGTAGTAGATGTATTCTGTGAACCACAATAATATTTTCACACAAAAATAGAAAAAAAAGAAATAAATATTCTGAAATTGTTTTTCATCAAACCCATACGTACCCAAAATTGGTTTGTACGAGATCCTTAAATCGTAAACCGCAATATATCTTTCATTCAATCAACTCAAATATAAAAAAAAAACATTTAATTAAATAAACATAAGAACTTTTATATAATAATAATAAGAATATTTTTATTAAAAGGTATGCACCCAGTTAAAATTACAGTAATACATGTATAAAGTAAAATCATATTATAAAAAAAATTAAAATACTATTCTGTATTCAGGTCTATTTATTTCCTATTAGCCTCCTGGTGCACTGAACACCAATGCTTGTGAATTGACCAATCCAGACACCCGGCCAGCGTACTCAGGATCTCATTCTTAAGTTACTTGCTGCTACGGAACCTTTCATAGGCGAGTCCGACTCGCCCTTGGCCGCTTTATTTAAGTAACTTTGGTACTTCATCCTGACTTGCACTAAATACCTGATAAAGTTTTACACAGAATAAAGTTTTTTGAATTCGAAGGCTTCATCGAACATGATCATCATCATGCAGTTGATATCATTTAGAAAGCCTCGCGTTTGACAATATGATAATTTCAATGGGCTTTCATGCGCAGCAGAATGGGCCGTATTGTTCTCTTGTTACAAAAGTACCGCCGACTAATTGGTTTTACATTATTTTACTCAGCTGTAATTTAATTATTCTGCATTGACTCTGCCAACTCGTCCAAATTGACAATGTTCTCGTATTGAACAAAATTCACGGCCATTCATTTATTTACCTTCACTCTATTTAATTTGTTTTGCATTTAACATTGTTTATTAAGCTTATTATTTCAAAAATCAGTTCCTTTAGACTGTCGACCAAATTGAAGCGTGCCATCTCTGTTTGAGATTAATGTGTTTTTACTAATAAAATTTGATGATTTTACAAAACTATTCGAGTTAAGTTTTGAAAGTATTTATATTATTATATATCAGAAAAATATATAAAGTAGAACAAACAATTAAAACAAACATAAACCTTAAAACATCCTAACAATCAAAACAAATCGTTTTGATTGTTAGGATTAATTTTACTTTTTAATTTTACTTTTAAATTTAATAAATTAAAACTATTACTACTGGGAAGCGTACCAAGAATACTGGCAGCATTACCGCGTTGGATATCTAGATTAATCCGTTGACCGAAATAGCTGCCAGTGCTTGGTTTTCCAGTAGCCTTATTGAGGCGCGAATATAGAACTTTGTACATTCTCCGCGCTTCTGGGTTCCACGGGCCAAGTAATAATTAATGTTAAAATTAAATATAATACTTAAAAGTAATGATAAAATATTTTCCAGGGACAACGTTTGGTTCGTCACAGTAACACAAGCTCTCACATGGATAACAGAACCGAAACCGGAGAAATTGTTGAACAACAATTATGAACCTTGGCGGTGTGACAAAAAGGATCTTCCAGCCGCACCCTGTAATTTGCCCAATAAGTGTGCGTTGTCATTCAAACTTCCGGAGTCTTGCTTCGATTGCCCGAATCAGTCAGTTTTTATTCAGTTATAAATGTTGCATAAGGTGACCCAAAGGCAGTACAAGAATAGGTGCTCCAACTGGGTTCCACAGAACAGATAGAAACTTCCTTAGTGTGGGAATTAATGACGCCAACTCACACATTTGCAAATTAATGTGAAGGTATTTGAAATCCAATAAAACAATGAGAAAATGAGCTACGAATTATAAATGCGACTTATAGTTGTTCAAAATTAAGTCTTATATCAACTCGTGAATAAGTATTCAAAAGTATATCAAATGTCAAAATCAATACTTAATATATTTTTCCAACTACCAATACCAATCCAGTTCAAGCACTAACTAAGTAAGACCTCTCAACCCCGGATATTCTGCAAAAAATCTATATTTTCATTGAAGGCTCTCATATTTTTGAAATAGGTGTAACATTGATATGCAACTGTAATCTATTTCTCAAGCAGTAAACAATTAATTTCTCTTTTTAACGCTAAAAATTAATCTAGTATTTTCATTGATAAACGGGAGTGTTACACATTCAAATAAAACACTTTTAAAGGATTCATCTGCAGCCCCCCTGAAAACGAGATCTGCAAAGTTCTTGAAAAGTTGTGTTAACTAAAATAAAAATGTAACATTTACGCAAAAGTCGAATGCAAAAACACAGTTACAATTACACGCATTTTAATCCTTTAAAAGTGTTTTATAAAAAAAATTATCTCTTCCTATAAGCAGATCTAAACACTTTGAAATAGATTTCATATTCGTATTTATTTACTATGTAATTTTTTCAGGGTTATTTAAAAGAGTTTTGAAAGTCATAAACAGAGTCCTAAATGAGAATTTATTTAAAAAATATATTATTTTAATACCGAGTGAACGGTAGTAAGCCTGTTTCAACAATATGAACGCAAAGGTTAAAGTATTGAATAACAAAAAAAAATTGAAGTTTATTTAAAAAGATTTCTGAAAGTAATTAACAGAGTTCAAAATGAGAATTTGTTATAAAAGTTATTTGTATAATGAAGATTAAAAACCGTGGAATTAATTATTTTTAATATAATATACTATTTTGATTTTGATGTTAATTAAGATTATAGTTATTATTACTTTGGCTTACTTATTTATAAATTTTAATTAATACCTCTGCTTTATACTATATTCTAATTAATATCTCTGCTTTGATACAAATTGTTCGAATAAATTTTGTGTAAGAGTGTGTCAATATTATTATTATATTATTATTATATTAAATAAATTATTAAAATTGCTATGAAGAAGTGCTAAGTTGTCTGATTTTGGATATTATTTTTTTTCAGTGTATAGAACTATATACCTACATAATATTTTACCAGGGATTAATATTATAATAATAGTTCTCAGATATCCATGGTTAGGTGACAGCGGTGGAACAGGAATACCCGGGAAAGACAACTACATCCCCGAAAACCTCAAACGAAAATAATTTTAAATATTGTGTATGACATTAGATGATTAACCGATGACAGACAGAAAAAATAATTAAAATCTGGCAACAATTGAATAATGCTTCATATAAGAAGTGTAAGGGTGCGTACAGATTACGCGCGCAAGCCTCGCGACTGTTTTGCCCGAGTTGAGGTTCATTTGCCGCGCGAGCCAATATGTTGTTATTAATTTAGTAAAGTTAATGCCGCCTGGAAGCCGATCCAGATTGAACAGCCCGCGGCTACTATATAACCATAACTTCAAGATTTCCGGCACCTAGAGACTCCTATACTAGCCTGCAATACCTTTTTCGAGTATCAAAAATAGTCAATTTCACTGTCCATTTTTATGTATTCGCCGCGTGAGCCTATCCACCAAAACAAATCGTCCCAACTGCGCGGGAGCGAACGACAGAAGATCCTTTGATGCGGTCTCAAAAGTAATTTTCAATCTTTTGCCGCGCGTAATTTTTACGCACCTTAATGCAACATGAGCAGTCGTGGTATCATCAGCCTATGATCACTCCTGGTAGTAACGACGAAGAGTAGGTAAAGTTTCCACTCTAATTCATAGGTTTCGAATTCATTTGTTCAATTAAAAACCTTTCCCAGTAGTAATTTTATTTATAATAAAAAGTAGCCAAAACCATTTTAAGCATTTCGTCTTGGTCGGTGACTAATCACTAACCTACTTGATGAAGAATGCTTCAAATATTAGACAATTGTTTCTCTCAGACAGAAAACCGCCACGCGTTTGAGCAATCATTTTTATATAAATAATATATGTATGGTATATAATGTGAGTAACATAACACAAATAATCGATCCCAGAAATCGTGTTCTGTCTGAGAGAACCCTTAGCTGTCTCGAGTCCTTTGCATTTTTCGTCCAAAGATTGATAGCTGTCGTTTGTCATCTGTTGTCATTTTGGAATGTATTCGTGATATTTTAACTTGATTGTGTTGCCAATTGCGTTGTAATATTTGACGTTGTAAATTGTACATAATGTTATTTCGTTGTGGCAGTGACTAGTCATTGCTTTAGAAGTAAGTTATAGTTTTAGCTATGACCTTTTGACATTAAATAAAGATATATAAATTTAATTTGATTCTAAAACTTTCGTCATATTGATTATTTGTTCATACGTCTTGTATTAAATGTTGTTTTTTTAACGTTGGTACTACGTAAAAATAAATAATAATAATAATACAAACCATTTCCTTATAATAATTTAATAGTAATATGAGAAACAAATAAAACAATTTTTAAAACTGGAGAACTGGTGTTTTTAATTGTCAATCTTATTTTATTTTATTAAGATGTGGCCTAAAGATCGATTTCAACCAAAACTATATAATTTTTTGAAGCAAAATATTGCAAATCACAAATTATTTATTACTTACACTCTTATCAGAGTTGTCGCTAAGATGATGCGTCATAAGTCATCGTTGGTCTCCTTAGTTTTGGGTCACACTGCCTCCGCACGTTGCTCCTCCACTTATGACGGTTTGTAGCATTGCGGGAGCACTCCACCACAGTTGTCTGGGTAACTGTTTTGATCAGATCCTTACATGGCTTGGGTGAGCGTCCTCTCGCTCTTTTCCCCTACACCTGGTTCTGCACTACCAACCACTCAATCGATCCTTCATTTCTGGAGATGTGGCCAAAGAACTTCAGAATTCATAGTTGCACAGTCGACGATGGCCTTTCTTTTTAGATGGAATTGTTGGTTCAGAAAGCCGTCCAAGGGATCTTCAGGAGTCGCCTCCAACACCACATCTCCAAGGCATCAATTTTGCGGCGGTCTTTAAGCCTAGGAGACGAATTGTTACTTGTTATTAATTTATAAATATATATTTTTTATATAAGAGGAGGCAAACAGGAAAGATACTCTCTAGATGGGGGGTGGTGAGGCAACCGCCAATAGACATCCGCAACAACAGGTGTCAAGAGATGCATTGCCGGCCTTTTTACGTGGAAGTTTGCTCTTTCGGTTAAGTATCGGTTCGGGAAAACAGCAGCCGATAATTGAGAGAAAGTGGCTGTGCAAGGCAAGAACCCCAGAACCTTGTGGAAACCCAGAGGTAAATACATGAGGGAGGCTTCTTTTAAGAAGAAGGTAGGTGGCGGGCAGATACAACAGCGGCACGTTTTGCTGCTGTGAATCAGCGATGTGCAGCAATATTGTGTTTCGGTTTGACGGTGCCGGAATCAGAAAAATTATTATGCTTACGAGACTTGACAACTTATATCGTAGTGACGAGCGCAATCATGATTCTGCTCAGAATATTAAGTTCAATCAAGAATCCTAGGCGGCAATGCATTGTTTTGGGCAGGGCAGTTTTTCTCTTATAGAATAGAAAGCATATTGATTATATCATCATCATCATCATCATCCCGACCCCCAAAGAAAGATCTCCATGACCATCGGTCCTTTGATGCCCTCAAACAGCCTATTTCGGCGATCTTGACCAGTCTTGTGGAGGGCCTCCAAACACTAGGACTTCCGGTACATTCCGCCATTCGAAGACTTTTCTGGTATAGATTATATTATTATATCTGAATAATATAATATAAAGAGTACATCCGAGGTACGCGGTAACCCCTACAAGAGATTGAATATAGAGATTACATCGCGTTCCGGCGAGAAACTTTTATCGTATCGTATTTACCTATTCACAAACATTAGCCGTATATTACAAGTAGTTTTATCTCGAACAGATTTGTTTTCACGCCTTTCTGTATCTCGTGATATTTACTAATGGCGTGTGATAAACCGACTTCAAAACCTAAAAAGTATAATATAACTTAATAAATACTGAATTGAATACACATTTTATGCAAACCTAATACCTTTAACATTAATAAATAATAAAGTTCTCTACTGACGAATAATAAAGTTATTAGTCTATTAAATATCTTATTTTTCTTTTCACATTAATTAAAAAAAAAACATCAAACTTCAAATTGCTGTTAAGTGTTCATTTGAATCTCTCGCGAAACTTTTCAATGCTATTTCCATAATTCTGACGGATTGTCCGCAAGCGAATCATAAAAGCTTCACCTCCAAAGAAATTATGAGATCAAGATGAAGCGCCACACTTTTTAATTCCCCTATACTCTTACAATTTATGTCGATCTTTGAACAGACCTACATTTATATGTATATAACTAGCTGACCCGGAAAACGTTGTTTTGCTATATAAATTATTTTTAGTGATTGACTGTTTTCTCTCCGCACGTACTTTACAAATCCGACTACCACGTGTAGAAAGGGTTGGTAATTTAAACGCACTTAACATAGAAAATCTGTATTTTACAATTTCCACTAATAATAATTATTTGAATAAATGACTCAATACAATTTGGGCAGCGTTACCCCTTACAATTCACAATAATTAATGTTCTCTCGAAGTGAGCGTTCTGGCTCATATAGGGCACGACCCACGAGTTATAATTATATAAAACAATACTAACACAGTAAGTAGTTTAATAAATATTATAATTAATTGGGATGTCTAGTCTAATCAATTATATATCGTGAACTTAAAAATGTCAAATAATGTCATAAATGTCAAATGTATTATGACAGTTCATAACGTTGGTAGCGCTTGTAAATACATCAAGCTGACACACGAAAAAGTCTTTTCATTTTTCAGCTTAATATATAGCATATATGACTCTCACAACAAATCTGGCTTTCGATTGGTAACAGTCACCAGTGGGAGGCACCTTTGCACAGGATACCGGGTAGATTATGGGTACAACGGCGCCTATTTCTGCCGTGAAGCAGTAGTGTATAAACATAACTGTGTTTCGGTCTGAAGGGCGGCGTAGTCAGTGAAATTACTGGGCAAATGAGACTTAACACCTTATGTCTCAAGGTGACCAGCGCAATTGCAGTGCCGCTCAGAGTTTTTGGGGTTTTCAAAAATCCTGAGCGGCACTGCATTGTAATGGGCAGGGCGTATCAATTACCATCAGCTGAACAGCCGGCTCGTCTCGTCCCTAAGTTTCAGTAGATCCAGAGATAGAGGCCACTCCTGTGATTTCTCTGGTTTACAAGAAAAGGTGGGTAGCGGTGATCATTTTACACCAGGTTGCCCGCTTGTATGCCTCAATTTTTTTCAATAAAATCCATTCAGTAGATATTACGTAAAGAAGTATCAAACATACACACACAGTCACAAACTTTCGCATAAAATAAATATTGTGTAGGATACTTGCATGAAAGTATTTAATACACACGCTTTAATTATTAATTGTAAGTATTTTCGTATTGTAATATTTTCCAAATAGAAGCCAATTTATTTCACTAGTTAGTTGTTGAGGTTGTTGCTGATTTTTACACGCTTTTTATTAGCTTCACCTATATGTATGTTTGTTTGTAACCGACTCATTTGGGCGCGATTTTGACCCACTTTAAACTGCCAGATTTAGCTCAAACTTCGCAGATTTATCGAAGACCGATGACAATACAGTTCGATAAAATTATTCCATTTTTCAATTTGCAAAATAAGATTTTTGTTAATTTTCATCAAACGTCTATAAGGCAGGAATTGATGTTTATATTAAATTAAAAAAAATATATATATAAAGTGTGTTTTTTTAATTTTTTTTATAACTACTACCTATTATTGAAGACTACGATTTGCAAACTATAAATGCATCAAATTCTAGTAAAAATAATTCACTTTTGTTTCACGGATGCGCACTAAATTCAGCAAAGGCCACTATGGGTATCAAAATGTCTTGTCTGTTCAGGTTATTTCAACCTTATATAGCTATATTTTAATATTAATTATGTGTATTTACATCGATGTATATGTCGCAGGGAAATGACAATAACAGAGATTTGGTCAATTCCCTAAGTGATTTGATCAGATCACGAAGTATGTTTAAAAAACAACACGATTTGGTCATTTCTCTAAACAAATCTCGTGATTTGATCAAATGCCAGGGTTGGTTCCGTGAAATGACAATGAGTGACGAGTGATTGAAGATCGAGCATCAGACTTGAGTCATACCCCGACCCAGACAGGTTAGGTGGAATGGGTTAACAACCTATTTGTGGTTTTTTTATATGGGCCCCGCGAAGCGAGACTTCTACTTAACCCTTAAAGAAACTTTTATCTGTTTTGAGGTTAGGTTATATTAATTTGATTATCAAGAGACTGGTGCGTTACCTTTTCATGGGAGTGTGGGAGTGAGCCAGGGGACAGAGGACATCTCCCTCCCTCCCCCTTCCCCTCTCACCCCCCTCAAACTGCGACACGATACTAAATTCTTACGAAATTATGTCTAAGTCTTACCAACTTAACCTTATAAATACCAAAGAAAATACTTTTTGTCATTTCACGTGAAATGTATTTCAGTACTGAACCAACTCTGGCATTTGGCCAAATCACTAGATTTGTTTAGAGAAATGATAAAACCGTGTTGTTTTTTTATCATCTTCCGGGATTTAACCAAATCACTGTTCTTATCATATCCCTGCGACATATATACAGTTTTATTGCTACCTGAAAACAACCCTTCAGAAATCTTATAACAAAAATTAAAATATCCAATAGCATTAAATTAAGGAAAATTATATTTCAAGTTATAACGCCTAGATCATATAAACATCGAAATAAACAACTGTGAAAACTTCGAAAAAAATTGAGGCTGACAGTTAACCTCGATTTTGAGCAATGCACACTAACACAAAGTGCCAAATTCCGTGCGTAATCGCGAGTGTAAGACGTAGTTTGTCACGCACGCTTAAGTAATAAAACTGGCCTGTTTTCATCGTTTGTCTAGCAGCAAGGGGTTCTATCTAGATGTATATATTATCTAAGTAATTATGATTTAAGATTGTTGTGAGCGCCGATATTCACTTAGAGACACCTTATCTGAGGCTTGCTTAAAGCTAACTCGGCTATTAAGCTATAAATCGCAAGCAGGCACGCAACAAGCTGACGAATTAACGGCTAACACTCCTATCTTCAACCTGCAATCTAACTAACTAGCTCGTCGTTTGAATAATTGGAAGAGACCAATGTGATAAGTCATCTATTTATTCGAATTAATGTATCTGTTACTGTTTGCATTTACATGCGTAGCATCATGATTTGGAAAGGACTAATGATATTATATTACATTCACTCATTTTCTAATGTTTTCCTCCATACAAACAATGTGATGTCTGAATAATATATTATTTCGCTTTGAATTTGTCAATTCCGTGAAACACGTTTTATATGATATTAAAATCTGTCAGATATCCGGACCGGAGAATGTGTCAGGAATGGGATTATCAAAACATCCTGGGAGAGTTTAAGTAATGGAAATGGTAATAAAATCATGACAATGCAATTTTAGAAAAGCTACTGATATATTATATTTTGTTTTGATGTTTTAATTAAATGTTCTACGAGCTTTTGAAAAGAAATACAATTAGATAATAATGTATAAATGTTACAAATTAATACATTTTAAGGAATACAATTAATATAATTTTTTATTCTGTATAATACAGTTGTAAAATTACATTACATTCCATTTTCTTTTAAATAAATATAAGGTACGTGAGGAGCATTTCCGTTGTATAGCTAGGCTGATGCGTTAGTCGGTAGGTAGGCCGTTATAGCAGCCAGCGCTTGGGTTTCCAGTAGCCTTATTGAGGCGCGAAGATAATACTTTGTAAATTCTCCACGCCTCTGTACGTAAACATTAGGATCGAGACATATTGATCGAAGATAAGACGCCGCTTTGTTACCAGACTAACCCACACCCTGTGGGTTAGTCAGCCACATTTATTTAACTTAAAAACCCATTTTAAAATGTTCGTGCTTCAATAATACTTACAAAGTTTATTTAATTAATCATACGTGTTACATTCAGATTTGCCTAACGCGAGGGATTGACTGAAAACTCAACAAGAATCCCTTGGAAATTGCCTTCATATTTCAACGTCGGAGGAAAATAACTTGCTAAACCCACACTTGAACTTTATACGAACAAATCCTTCTTGGATGCACAAAATAGAAACTTTTAGAATATTTCCAAGTTTCAGCTTCACTATTTAACATTTATTGTTTTGTTTACTATTTCATTTGAAACGTTATGTTTTAGCATTTCAACATTGTTTTAAAGCAAAAATTTGTGAATAAGTTTCATGCTGACTGAAGCTCATACCTGTTCGATTTAAAAAACATTCACCTACACATAAAATATTCCAAAGAATCATGCTACTATTTTCTGCTTGGAACAAAATGACAATGGTATAATAACCGTTAGAAGAAGTGGTTGTGGTAGTAAAATAGTGTAAAAAAATATATTTTATTGTAAAAAAATCGTGGGGTGCAGAAGAATTATTATTTAAATAATATCTTAAAAAGCACCCCACTCTTTTTTTACAATAAAATATATTTTTTTTACACTATTTTCAATTTAGATTTTTTAAATTTTATTTTCTATTTTTTAGTTGAATTTTACATAAAGCGTGTATTTAAGTTTTTTTAAACAATTGTTTATTTTTCATTTTTTAATTAAATTTTCCATAAAAGCGTATTTTTTAAACTATTCAGTACTTTAACATCAATTCTTGCCTTATCGACTATATGTAAAAATTATATAAATTGACAAAAATCTCAGTTTGCAAATTGAATAATGGAATAATCTTATCAAATTAGTGTATTGTCATCAGCCCTTGATAAATCTACAAAGTTGAAATGAAATCTGGCCGTTTAAAGTGGGTCAAAATCGCGTCTAAAGGTAAAGTTACAAACATACAAGTGAAGCTAATATATAGCGTATAAAAAAGTAGGAATGTCTACTAAAAGAAATGCGATACCATCAAAAATATAACTTGTAAAGAAAACCAAGTCTCGCAACTTAGTTCTTCTACCGTATAAAGTTGTGAGATCCATGTTGGTCAATTTATTCAGTCCCAAGTATGTATGGCCAAGCTAATCTTTGTATTTAGGTTAGATCTATAGTGGTTTTTGTAGAATGTACCTCATGGGTACGTTTACGTTGAGCGCCATTAACGATGAGTTCAGCTTCTTCAATTCCAAACCTTACAATGTGTATTCTTTACATTTAATTAACTCATGTATAGCCCACCTAAGACAATAAATCATAAAACAATTTTACGAACTAATTAGTTTCTAGTCGAGTGGGTCTAAACAAACCGTGGGCGAAGTAAAGTTTGATGTGTTTTGTTTTATTATTATAAAACGATCATAATTTCATTACATCAGAATACAAAATACATATGATTAGATTTATATATAAAAAACAAAACAAATCTTATTACTATATTTACAATACCATGACGTCATAAAATTAAAACTATCATTACGGGGAAGCGTACTAGGAATACTGGCAGCCTTTCCGCTTTGAATAGCTAGGCTGATCCATTGACCGAAATAGCTGCCAGCGCTTGGGTTTCCAGTAGCCTTATTAAGTCGCGAAGTACGTTGTACATTCTCCGCGCCTCTGGGCCTCACGGGCCAAGTGTCTTGACATCAAATGGCACAAAGATGTTAGACTCACTGAGACTGACATATTTGCAACGTTTGATGTCTTTGGCAGTCGAAGCAGCAGCCCTAGCACCAACTGACGTAGCCTGGACATGAGAAGGGGCCAGAGTGTCGACGCAAGTTTTGACGCTTTGGTTGGTAGAGTTCATGCCTTAATGCATTCGTTCTATTGATGCAGTAGTTATACTGTCTGTCAAAATTGAAGCCAAATAACTCTGGTGGTTTTTGATATGCAAGACAAACAGACGGACAATAAAGTATTAGTTAATAGGGTTCTCGTTCATAACCCTTCGGGTAGTGATGTCTTAAACCATGACAATATTATAATAAAACACTTTTACGAACCACAAAATGATTTATAACCCAATTAACCTTCAGAGATCATTTCAACACAGTAGCAGCTGACACATTTCGAAGATTAGGATTCGTACTGCGAAATTCTCAAGACTTCCATAATCCATTCGTAATACAATTACTATATGATGCCCTAGTCCGAAGCAAACTGGAAACAAGCACCAATGTCTGGAATCCTTACGAAAAAAAGACGAACTATTATTAGAAAAAGTACAGAAGGCTTCCTAAGATACCTGTACAAACATTGCTATGGATATTATGCTTTCATATATCCAACCAAATTTCGCCTCGGTTGTTTAGGTTTGAATTCCCTGGAGGTCAGGCGGACCTGCGACCAGCTTAAAATTATGTGTCGAATTTTACGAGGAGAGGTTGATGCTCCAGATTTTCATGAGCAATTGTGTCATATACGTGTCTCTAAATTTAATAATCTTCGCCCACGAAAAAATATTCTTTCCTTGGTCCCGCTTCATCGCACCGTTGCCCGAGCCATGGCACCTATACCACGTTCATTGGCATCTTTCAACGCGCTCTTGGACAAGAATGCTCAATGGGATCCATTCAATGATGGGTGGACTTCCCTAGCTTCTGATATACTAAGGTAGGCGGAGAGCATTGATATTGTATAATTAATTCAATTATTCTTTAATATTCGTTGTTTGGTTATAATTTTTCCTTTTAGTGTTTCGTCCAATTAGTGTAAGTGGCGCTGCCGTGATAATTAGATAATAAATAAATAAAAAACTGAGTGATGCTACTAATTGGAATGTCAAATAACCATAACAATATGAACACAATTCGATTCAAAACAAAGTAATGTTTTGTTGTAAACACACGGGAATCTGCTAGCGAACATAGTGTAATTCATTTTATCAACCGCGTATGAATGAATAATTCAAAAATGAACGCCTTTTAAAGGCATAAAAGGCATTTATTTTCTCAAAATTGATTCCTTTAGAATTCTTTTTGATGTCATTTCTTATACTACTAGATACTACTACCGCTTCGGAAACAAATGGCGCTCTGAGAGAGAAGAAGCGGCGCAAGAAACTCTCCCAGCATTCTTATTTTTTGCGCTCTTTTCAATAAAAATATACAATATTGTACAGTTGCTATAAAATAATCACAATCTAGTCCCAGGCTGTCCGATCATTTAGATATTCAGCAGTGGAGTAATAGGATTTACGACAGAGCCATTTTTTTATAAAACATTTAAATTTATTTATAGACAATGCCTGAACAGTGGCTGGGACTTTATTGTAGAAGTGTATACATTTATTCACGTATATTGATTTTATATGCGAAAGAAAGTCGAAGGTATCACATAGAGCTCTCTAGCGTCTTACGAGGTACTGTGACAGATGGCTTTCAATATCAAATTGAATTCCGCGGTTTATTGATTTTCAATTTGTACGGGAGTACTTCCACCATTCACCACACACCGAGAGTTAGTCGCCATTATAAATCACTTGAAATTCATTATAAATTCATGCCGTGATTCAACCTTTGTGATCTATGTTTTTAAAATATTGAATATCTCTTCTTACTATTTTCATTTCATTTTTCGTTCTTAATAAGTGGAAGTTCAAACCCCTCAATTTCTTATGACTAGGTATTATAGTTAGCTAGTGGTTTAATATTCAAAATACTTAGGTCCGATTTCACCACTGATACTTCAAACTGATTTTACTACACTCAGTTTAACGTAAACCAGTTCAAATGCCAGTCTTAATTACGATATAAGAACTTTATTTCTCAGAAGAATATTACAATATCTATATATCGATTATTTTTCTTGTTTAAATATAAATATTAACAAAGTAAGTAAAGTGGAGAAAAACCAGTAAAGACACACTAGATGAAACCCCTAAAAAGAGTTTAAACGTATTGGTGAATTCGGTTAATCGATAATAAACACTAAGCGATTTCACCAATACCTTTTGCGTGTGTTGACGTAAAATGAGTTTACATGTCATAAACAATAGAATGTATCAAATACCTGTCGAAACTATCATCGAGAAGTATAAACAAAATCAAAATTGATAAATGTTTTTATTTCAATAACGACAGTGACAGCTCTTGAACGCGATCAAATATGTTGGACAGCCAAAATTCAGCGGTCACCATTTAATTGTGTTAAGGCTATAACTGCGTTTAGTTTGTGTTGGTGAAATCCCAATTGAAACTGTAAGCTTGCTTACAGGCGTAAGCTAAGTTCAAAGTTTTTAACCACGTTCTACTTCAGTGGTGAAATCGGCCAAGTGTGACTGACTGCTTACAATTTATCAGTCAAAATATATGAATACTTTTACAGAAAAAAAAACAGTTTCCCTTTCTATCGTGGTGTATTGCCGTTAGATATTTCCATCTCTCTCGCATAATTTGTTTGTTTATATGCTAGTATATTGTAATTCTATGGTGTAAACTGTATTATTTTTTTGTAAACAAATAAATGGGACATTATTATGGGGCATTGCGGCCGATATTAATACCATCTTTGTGTTGTAGAAGAGGGCTATTCGCACTATTTATAACCTAGGTCCTAAAGAATCATTAAAGGAAAAATTTAAAGAAATATACATTTTGACTGTTGTTTCTCAATATATTCTTGATAATGTTCTATATGTTAATAAGCACATTGAGGAATTTGCTATTTAAATTGTGACAGTCATAATGTTAACACGAGGAACAAACATAAACTTGTTATGCTTACTACTCGTTAAGTCAAGCTAGTATTTTATTGGGCAATATTATATGCTTCTACAATATGATCCCAGTTATGAATCCATGTTGCGAAATTCAAAAGAATTGTTAAAAATCGTTTGTATGGGAAAGGTTACTATAACATAACCGATTTTCTTAATGACACCACAGACTGGGAATGAAGTGAACACCCTCAGGCTCTTTAATTATAAATGTTTATTGTACGATATTACACTGTAATTCATATTTTTATATAAAAAAAACTGCTGAGTTCCTTGCACCCATTCTTCATAGGTCTGGGGTAGCCTATTTTGAATGGGTGGTAGTTTTAAAAAATATTTGAATTAGAATTTGAAAACCCAAGTAAAAATTCGTAATAATAAGCTATTATAATGTAGATACAAATGCAGTTGTTATGGCAATACTCTGATAAGTGTGTAAGTAATTGGACCCTCAAGAGAACGCGATTGAAACACTTGATCAGTTGTTATTGCATGACCTTCCTCCTCCTTCACATGTTTATAAGTGGGCTAATATCAAAATCAAAGGAGAGGTGAATACGTTACTGTAGCAGTTACATTAAACTTTCACGATATCAGCCTGGAACCGATGTGGATTCCATCCCAAGTAATTGCACGCTACAGATTTCCAGACAGATGTAAAAATAATATTGATCTTCAACCATGCTTTAAATCCTCTATTAAAGATTCTAAAACTGCTTATTGCCAACATTAAAACACCGAATGTCTTATAACCATTACATCATCCTAATAACTAACTAATAACTAACATTAAATCCTCCCATAACGAGTGTTGTAATGAAATTCAGTCCAACATTATAGTATCCGTTTTCATAATAACACTTCTTTGGATGATGTTATGGTTACAAGGATTAGCTTTTTTAATGTTAGCACTAAGATAACTGTTTCAGAATCTTTTATAGAGGATTCATATTATGGGTGTATATAAATTCTTGTATGCAACTGTTGATAATTTGGTATCAACAGTTCACTCTCACAACAGTTAACAGCAACACTCGTGTGATACTATTATCACACTCGACTTCGCCTCATGTTATAAGCTCATATTCTTGTTTTAATACCCCTTATTACACAACAATTGCATAAATAACTATTATAATACACGACCTTCTGCGAAAGTAATTGTATTGATGTGAAAACTGGGCCAAAGTTACGTCATTTATTTCGCACAAATAGGCGGGCAGAAATGTTGTATGAAAGTGCATTTCAAACGTTGTTTAGAGAACAGAAAAAATGTATGAAAATCTAACGTGTTCTGTTTGTTGTTTATTTTACTATTTTATTTAAAGGGAAACGTACTGGTTAGGTACAATTTCTAAATCAAATGTGAAAGCCTTTGAAACAATTTCCAAGGACTGTCAAAGAGACTCAATTAGCTCTCTTAATTTGTGTAATTTGTTAGCTAAAGTCATAATAATTTCTTATTTTTGTCTTCGTATAGTAAATCACTATGTATCACTGGGGAGTATGTGCGATTCCATTATTTAGACTCAGCTTCGCTTACAAACAGCACCCTAGTAGGAATCACTAACATTGGTGAACAATGTACTAATCATTCGAATTATGGGAGAGTCTTTTGTTTATCATTTATGACAGTATGGGATGAGACGAGCAGAATGTAATGCTGATGGTAATTGATACGCCCTGCCCATTACAATGCACTCGGGTTTCTTGAAAAACCCAATAATTCTGAGCGGCACTACAATTGCGCTCGCTACCTTGAGACATAAGATGTTAAGTCTTGTTTGCCTAGTAATTTCACTAGCTACAGCGCCCTTCAGTATGAACAAAATAATACTTACACATTACTGCTTCACGGCAGAAAAAGGCGTCACTGTGGTACTCATAATCTAGCCGGCATCCTATGCTAAGGAGCCTCCTACTGGTCTCAGGCTGAGATCTATAGAGCGTGCTTAAACTTTGCTCAGACTTAACTTATGTAAAACTTAGCTGAGTGTAAACTTAGCATAATCTATGTTTTTTTACTGTCATTTGACATCTGAAATTATGCTGAGCTTAAGCTAAGACTGTCCAATGAAAAAGTTAAGTTCGTGTTTTATCACATTTAGCTAAGTTTTAAGTTTATTACAGTTTAGTCTTGGTTGCGTATTACTCCTTTAAATTTACATAGACTTTGAATTTTTATAAATTACAGCCCAGATTACAATATTTAAAAGTATGTATTATATTGCTTAGAAGTAGAGATTTTCTAAAAAAATATTACATAGATTATTAATTACCAAGAGTATTATTAAATAACTAGCTGATGCCCGCGACATCAAATTGCAGTTCATACCAAATTGTATCGAAATTATTATTTATTTATTTATTTATATAAACTATTAATAATTTCTCCAGCCATTTGTGCATAAAGAAGAAACAAACTTTTACTCATAAACTTTCACCATTATAATATTAATGTGATAAACAATTATATTAAACAGTATTTAATGGGTATATTGGATGGTATATTATATGGATATTTGTAACTCCTACAATTTACCTCGCATATTGCAGATTTATCCCTACATACTGAAACTTATCGTATTATTTTGGATATTTCAAACTATAGCTTTATAAATTAAAGCCTATGTGTTATTCTGATGTATAAGCTATATTCTTGTAAAGTTTCATTAAAATCTATTCAGTAGTTTTGAGTTAAAGAGCAACAAACATACATCCATACATTCTTAAAAACTTAAGCATTTATAATGTTAGTAGGGTTTATTTATTTATTTATTTAAAACATCACAAAATTAATGAGTTTCTTAAGTTATGCTAATATTAGTGATCCATTAACAAGAAGGCGCGATAAGTCCCCTTTCATGTTTGTGTTAAGCACTTTTACGGTGTAATGAATATATTATATTTGATTCCATAAATTATAATTTTATAATTGTACGCCTTAATAGGTTTTTTCCTTTTCATCATCATCCGGAAGACGTCTGCTGGACAAAGGCCTCCCCCAAAGATCTCCACGACGACCGTTCCTGCGATGACCTCGTCCAACGTATTCCGGCGATCTTGACCAGATCGTAGGTCCATCTTGTGGGGGGCCTACCGACACTGCGTCTTCCGGTACTTGGTCGGCATTTAAGGACTTTTCTGAATGACTTTTTTATGACTTTTTTTCCTTTTAATTAAAAACTATTAAATTGACAAGAATGTTGTTGTACTTGTACATAATACAAGAGATACTTTACGTTATTAAATACTTGAATCAAAGTTTACTGTTACTATAGTTATCATTTTTCTTTTTTCAAAACAACCCATTCCTTACGAGTTAGTGCACTTATTGCTATGAAGCACTTAAGATATTGCAACAAATCACAATGAAGTCACTGAACTAAATTCTTAAACACAGTTGTTCTAGTATTCTGAATGTGAGAGCTATAAATCTGACTAAGTTCATCTTAAAGCGTTTATAATGTTTGGTTGGACTGCATTGCTTTGCTTTTGTGCGCTAATCGTGTTAGAAACTTCTGGTGCCTAATCGTGAGAGTATATTTCTCTATACAACGAGTTATTTATCTCATATTATGCATTTTTGGGAAGACAATTGAGTAAATAATTTACATTACTTCTACTACGTCATTACTCATGATCGTAATATCATCAGTCAGAAGACGTCCACTGCTGGACATAGGTCTCCCCAAAAGATCTCCTCGACGATCGGTCCTGCTCTGCCCTCATCCACTCTATACGAAGATGTTGACCGGATCGTCGGTCTATCTTGTGTGGGGCTTACCAACACTGCGTTTTCCGGTACATGGTCGCCATTTACTGCCCCAATGGCCACCTGCCCGTCGAGCTATGCGTCCTGTCCACTGTCACTTCAGATTTGCAACCATCTGGGTTATGCCAGTGACTTCGGTTCTCCTACGGATCTCCTCATTTCTGATTCAAAAGGAAAACTACCTTGCAGGGAAACTCCGAGCATAGCCCTATCCATTACCCTCTCAGCGACCATGAGCTTCCTGATAACGCCCATAGTTCGCGATCACGACTGCGTTCCGTATGTCATTACTGGCAACAGACACTGGTTAAAAACCTTCGTCTTTAGAAACAGATGATCAATGATCATAATAATCACTATACAAAAAATGCTTTGAAGTTAAATTTTCAACATTGAAGCACCATTAAATCTCAATTAGATAAAATGCGTGATGGCGTGCACGAATGTAAAAAACGCCCCAAATGGAGGGCTTAATATTATAAGGGTTACTTACTCGTATTTATTGGCCATATACTTTCAGCTCAGGTTTTCTGAACGTTGCAATTATTAATGGATAAATAACGTTATTTGTTCTGTACATTTAAATACCTGAGTTAGATTGTATTAGCGATGAGATTTGTTTTGCCTGCTTTTTTTGATGTTTTTTTTTTCGCAATTTGTGAATTTCTTGAAAGCATTTCTTTATTTCGATACGCAATGTTTAGAATTGTTACTGGTTACTAAGTGTGGTGAATTTGTACATTTATACAAATCTGCTATTCAGGTACTTCTTGTGTTATGAAACCAGATCATTATTTTTTTATTTATATACTTTTGGATGATTATAGTTGCCATCAAAGCTGTTAAATTACAATACGACCTTGCTAGAGCAGCATTTAGGTCATTCCACACTAGCTACTAATTCGATTTATTAGTCTAAATTTATAATCTCTATGTCTAAATAATATATCTTAGATAATTAAAACGTCTAGATAGAGTATCTTGCTGTTAGATAACCGATGAAAAAACAGGCCTGGCATGTAAGTTTCATTCAGCGGTTGGTAGTATTTTTTTTAATGAAAATTAGGGACGAGACGAGCAGACCGTTCAGCTGATCGTAATTGATACGCCCTGGCCATTATAATGCATTGCCTCCAGTCTCATTTGCCCAGCAATTGCACTAGCTACGGCACTGCTTACACATTACTGCTTCACGGCAGAAATAGGCGCCGTTGCGGTACTTATAATCTAGCCGGCATCCTGTGCAAAGGAGCCTCCCACTGCGATAGTTGAAGCATGCTGTGGTGTTGCAAAACGCAGCTTTGATCATTTATACGTCTAGATACAATGTGACAGCTGTGAAATCGTCGAAAAAGTTGAGGTTGACAGTTAGCCTCTATTATGAGAAATGCACGCACACAAACACAAAGTGACATACAAACTGCGGGTGTAAGACGTAGCTTGTCAATCACACTAAAGTAAAAAACCTGGTCTGTTTCCATCAGTTGTCTAGCACCAAGAGGTTCTATCTATTTATTTATTTATTTCAGAAAGAAAAGAGGTACCATGACTGCACTCTTAGACGTAGTTGACAACATTCTAGCAGCTCAGGATGTGGGTAAAGTAACCATTTTAGTATTGCTTGATTATTCTCGTGCTTTTGACACCTTAAATTTAACTCTATTACTATCAAAATTAGCCTACTATGGACTCAGTGAAAATGCTATACAATGGTTTCATAGTTACCTCAGTCATAGAACTCAGAAAGTTGTAACCACAGAAGAAGATGGTAAAGTTCGCTATTCAGACTGTAGTAACATGAAAAGAGGAGTTCCACAGGGTTCTATATTAGGCCCTCTTTTATTTATTTTGTATAGTGCGGACATATTGCAAAATATAAAGCACTGTAAGTATCAAATGTATGCAGATGACATTCAACTATATTTATCTTTCAATCCTCACGACATAGTTGATGCAATCAATTTAATTAATTCAGATTTAAACGAAATTTACAAATGGTCAGAGAAAAACTCATTAATTCTCAACCCAGCTAAAACAAAATATATGATTTTCGGTACACAGAATGGTTTAAATACAATTGAGCGATACAATCTTGATATAAAAATTAATAATTATAAAATTGAACGTGTGCATGAAGCAAAAAATTTAGGACTGATAATGGATGAAAGTCTGCGATTCGAGAAATATATAAACTTGACAATTTCAAATTGTTTTTATCGTCTTAAAGTCTTATATAAATTAAGACAATACTTAAATTTAGAAACACGCATCCGTCTGTGTGATGCTCTCGTCCTTTCTAAATTTAATTATATGGACACCGTTTATGGCCCACGACTACTTAGTAAAACTAAAAATGCCATACAGCGAGTGCAAAATGCGTGCGCTAGATTTTGCTGGAATATTCCTCCCCGTAGTCACGTTACACCATATCTCAAAGAGGCAAAAGTACTCAAGATGGACGGAAGAAGGCATTTACATCTTGCTGTGTTACTCTTTGGCATAATTGCTTGGAAAACACCAGCATACCTATATCAAAAGCTAGAATGGCTTGGACAGCATAAAGCTTTGAATATGGATACGAGGTCAGCTTTACGTATATTAGCTATTCCAAGCCACCGAACTGCTGCGTTTCGGGGAAGTTTTAGATATCAAGCCACCAAGTGCTGGAATGATTTGCCACCTCCACTTCAACTTAGTAATACCATTCAAAATTTCAAAATAAAAACTAAAAATTACCTACTTAATGATATTTATAAACCTGTTTAACTGATTGTACCTCTTTTAAATTTAATATTATAATATTAACATTTATACTACCCATAATATATATTAAAACTTATTTATTATGAATAACCTCATTTTTTATGATTTTTCCGTCGTTAGAAGATCTACATGATCTTCTTTTAACGTTAAAAAAAATTTGTTTTTTTTTTTTTTTTTTAATTTATATATATTTTTTTAAGAGTTAAATTAAAAAATTAGATCTATACTGCATTTATTTATTTATATTCATAATTATAATTTAAAAATTACTAGTCGCTGCTACTCCCAGACTCAATAATGTTGGGGCTACTGAAAACCAGTGCTACATTGGCACCACGCTATTGCAGCTTTTTACTGAGTTAGCTCCATTTGGTGACATTCACTGCCGCACAGTACCTTTTTAGTTTTAAGCTATAAATTGTATTATTTAATTTGTTTTATTTGTTAGTTCTAAGAAATTATTACTTATTTTGGTTTGTATCATTTTAATAATTGTGTGGTGGTGGTTTTTGTTATCAATAAATTTTTATTCTATTCTATTCTATTCTATTCTATTTATTTATTTATTGGTAATCAACAGCGTTACAGTAAACGTTAATAAACAATAATATATAACATAATTCTTAAGGCCATTATAGATTACTCATATTGACAATATTGTTTTACAATAGTTTTACAACAAGATATATTACAGAACAACTGCCTCTTGTGTTTCTTATGTACTGTGTGTATGTTTGTGTGTGGGTGTGAAAGCGTATGTGTGTGGGTGTGAAAGGGTATGTGTGTGGTTAGTAGATAACAATATGTATATATTTTAAACAAATGAGTATGGCACTGCTTTAGACTGGTGTAATTTAATAATTTCACGCTTCAATTTATCCTTTTCTAACATGAAGATATCTAGAATATCATAGTCATTATTGTAATTATTTTGAATCCTGCAAATAATCGAGTTTTTATAATAGTTCGTTTTGGTACGTGGTGCAACCAGGAGTTTCGTATGACGTGTTCTATATTGTGGTACATTAAACGATAGGGCACTTAATAATTCAGAACAGTTTGTATTGCCTGACAATAAAGAATGTAGAAACATTACATCTTGTTGGTTTCGGCGGAGTTCCAGTGGGTCTATATTAAAAAATCTACATGCTTCATCGTATGACGTGTAGGGATGATATGCTAGACGTATAAATTATCTAAGATCGGCAGCTGTAATTACTTACACCCATTCTAACTACGAACACTAAAATCCGCAAGAGAAAGGGACTAACTGACATAGGAAAAACCATAGCCTCTAGGAAGTGGAATTGGGCGGGCCATATTTGCTGTAGGTCCGATGGACAAGATGGACGGAAGATTTGGTTCGGCTGGGAAGGACTGGATGCTTGGCTGGAAAACTCAGGACGGCACAAAATGGTCTAAAATGGAACAGACCTTTACTCAGTATTGGGTAGATCAAGGTTGAAGATGAAGAAGGAAGAAGTATTCTAACTACAACTTTATCTTTCTAATAATAAAAATTCAATGTGAATCCTGTACATTCAACGTTTCAGTTACAATAAATTGGCAACACTATATCGAGTGCAACATTTAAATAAAGCAAGGCTGCTCCTCGATTGTATATTGAAATGTTCTCAACATGTGTTTCTCTGTTCTATAAATCTGTCTTTAAATTCTCTTTAAAGTATTTCTTCCTATTTTACCGCATGACCTCTTCCAAAAAACCAATTTCATTATGTTTTCGTTGCCAAACACTTAGGTTTATCTATTTTATTATTATTATTTATTTATTTATTTTAAATTTACGGCCTCACAAATACACTTGATATTAAGTTAGACCTAAGAATAAACCAAGTATATGCATATTCTTTCCACCTTTCGCGGGGAGGTCACGTATGTAGTGGGTGATTCTCCCAAGTCATTGTTGTGTTTATTGTCTTCAAACAAAGGCATTAAGTTAACGTTCTAATTTTAAATCTATAGCGATCGTAGCATTTCTTATATAGAAATCGGAATATCATTACTTAGAGATACGGAATTTTCAGCGGACGTAAAACAAACCGTAAATATGACGTATGCGGAAACACTATTTCATTGGTAAGTCTTTTTAACTAAACTGCTATTATCTCTTCTCAAATTATATATAAACTTGTAGTTAAATATCTTACGCTATGCCATTTATATCTGGCTCGTTATGATGACATTTGAATGGTTCATTAAAAAAAGAAACAATTTAATAAAATTTTCGGCTAAACAGCTACACATCCACACACTTTCCATTTTTTTTATATCCCATTAACGCCTTAAGGCTAAATCTATTATTATTTAAAAATAAAAAACGTATGTCTAACAGAAATCACGTCTATAAGAAACCAAAGACTCAAAAACAATAAGTTTGCGGCTCTATATCAAGTGCATCATATTCATAAAGCAAGGTGGCACCAAACTACAATTGTGAATTGAAATGTCCCCGAAATGCGTCCGAGGTTCTATAAATCTGTCTTTAAGTTCCTCTAAAGTGTTTGTTAGTATTTCGACTGCATGTCTTGTTCTCGAAAAGCAATTTCATTATGGTATCGAAGCCAAGTCTTAAGATTTATTTGCTTGGAGTATAAACTTGCAGTGCAGATTTTTATGGAAGACAAACGAACGTACTTTTAATAGGAAGTGATCACCGTCGACCACAGTCTTACAACACCAGGGATACAGGAGTGCTACCGGCATTTTAGATAGTTGTAAAAGCTTTTTTGAATGTATATATGTCGTGTCGTAGAATAAATACTGTAGGGACGTTCATTCCTAAAGTTGGTAGTGGAAAGATCCTTGAAAATCGTATTAAGGCGGTACTTCACACATCTATGATGAGAATGATAAATAAGTTTGCGATATGTGGTGTGAAGTTAGGCGCAAGGGATTAGGTAAAACATTTATTCGGAATACTCCCGTGATGGACGGTGATGGCGATGGAGCCATTCACAGAACGCTAGATTCCCGACTATTAAAATTAAAATTAAATCACATTCATTGTTCTCAAAGCAATAAAAATACAGAATAACATACATACTACATTTAACAAATTAAAATGAAACAAAGGGTACCGGCTCAGGTTACGGCATATTTACATTCACTGTAAATACTGTATATATTACAGCTTGGAGTAATATGTAATATGTAATACTCCAAGCAGCGCTTCAGCTGCCGCACGTCCCTGAGGTGTTATTAGGGAACTATTAGGGTCCACGTTCACCAAATATAAATCATCAATAAAATTTAAAACAATTAAACTTACAAATGCGCTCAAGCGGAAGATCGGCGCTGGACATACATGTTCATACTGTGTCAGCAGCATATTTGCGGCTGATGTTTGATCTAGTTTTGTTTTATTATGTTTAACCTGATTCCTGCCGCCGAATTCCACCTTCGCACGACACGCCACAAGTTAGGATATCATCCTCACCATCTGGATGTGTGGTGGTCCTCCACAGTGCGGTTTTCAAGGAGCTTTCTTCCACGTACTACAAAGCTGTGGAATGAACTTCCTTGTGTTTCCGGGACGATACGACTTGGGTACCTTCAAAAAAAGCGCGTACACCTTCCTTAAAGGTCGGCAACGCTCCTGTGATTCCTCTGGTGTTGCAAGAGATTGTGGGCGGCGGTCGTCACTTAACAACAGGTGACCCGTACGCTCGTTTGTCCTCCTGTTCAATAAAAAAAATATGTTGTAACTATAATAACAGATACTGAGTTTCATATAATTATGTATTTAAATCTATCATATTACATACATAGAATATATCACACTCTATACTCGTAAGTATCCATCCCTACTCTGTGCTATAAGCCTTGTTTGTAAGTGTATGTGTTTGTGTGTGTGTGTATATAATATAAAAATAAAAAAAAAGTGTTTTAGTATCAAATCTTTTAAATAAGAGTGTTGGAGCTGCTCTCAAATGCAGCTGATACTATGGTGCCCCAAATCAGAGATGAAAATAAAATTACATATGTGGCCGGATGTGCGACTTATAGAATATAATATGCTAGGATGTAGTATCACGATTGCCAATTTGGCTTTACTATCCACACAACCAGGGAAATGGTAAACACTTGAGATTTCGAGACGCGGTATTGTCCTATAATTTTAATTGACCAAAACTAATAATGTCCTTTGGCGTTCCGTGTGGTCGCTCTTTCACTGAGCCAACCGTTAGAGTGACGTCACGTTCATAAATCTTGATATGTCTTGTTCAACTCTCAGGTTGTGGCTTTATTTGTGTAATTAATTCCAGAAAATGAGTGTTATTACTTTAAAAAATAATAAATTGTTAATATGTCCAATCAAAGAAATTTCATAGCACATCATCATAGAGTTTTATTTCATTTAAAAATCATTATCAACTAATTTTTCTGGGTATTTCATATTACTAAGAAATGAAATTCGTACATTATAACGAGATGTCGGATAGAAAATAAAACCATGGAGGAAAAGATATACGGCAGTACAAGTTGCAGGTAATTAAGGTTTCACTCTGTTTTCCCGGGAGCTAACAAGGAAAATATTACTTTGCTGTCAGCTTGGTGGTGCTAATTTAGTAAAGCTGGTGTCGGCAACGTTGTAAAATGAAAGTAAGTGTTTCGTTGCACGACAACGAGTATATTAAAAATATTTATTTTTATATGCTTCAAATGGATTCGGATTGCTTATTTTTAAGAAGGAAGGCTCCTTTGCACAGGATGCCGGCTTTATTATGGGTACCACAACGGCGCCTATTTCTGCCGTGAAGCAGAAATGTGTAAGAATTACTGTGTTTCGGTCTGACGGGCGCCGTAGCTATTGAAATTACTGGGCAATGGGCAAGGCATATCAATTACCATCAGCTGCACGACCTGCTCTCTTCGTCCCTTAATTTCACTGAAAAAAAGCCTCAAGGAAGGTCTCATCATCAGCTCAGAATAGATTTTTGATTAAAGCTTGCAGAATACACAATGACTGCAATTAAATCACAGATATTCTTCGATGTAATATGAACAGTTTTGTATCTTATCTTAAACAATTTAATAGTAGCTAAAGGTTATTTTAGTATCGGTAAATGTATCCTAATTTTTAAATTTGTAATTGCTTGCAGTGATACACTGTTTGCTCTGCAAAAGATAGCTGTTCGTGCTATATATCAGCTTGGTTATGTCTATAACAGTCACTCAAAGAAAAATTTATAGAAATAAATATTATGGCAGTTCATTGTCAGTACATTTATGAAAATTTATTATACAGTAACAAAAATCGTCACCTTTTTGCTCTTGAAAGTGATTTTCATTATTATAACACTAGGAATAAGGGGTTGCTTGTAACTAATACTAGTGGGCTCCATAATATACATAATACCATTAAGGAAAAATGTTTACACTTTTATAACAAAGTCCCAGCCACTGTTCAGGCATTATCTATAAATACATTTAAATGTTTCATTAATTAATGGCTCTGTGGTAAATCCTACTACTCCACAGCAGATCTAAGTGATCCGACAGCCTGGGACTAGATTATGTTTATTTTATAGCGATAGAAATAGCCTTACAATATTGTATATTTTTATTGAATAGAGCGCAAAAAAAGAATGCTGGGAGAGTTCCTATCGCCGCTTGTTCTCTCTCAGAGCGCCATTTGTTTCCGAAGCGATAGTAGTATCTAGTATATTAGAAATGACATCAAAAAGAATTCTAAATGAATCAATTTTGAGAAAATAAATGCCTTTTATGCCTTTTTATACCTTCATACAATTCATATAATAGATACGTTCATACTCTTGCGTATGCCAGTGGTTGCCCAAGCACTTAATTTAATTAGGTTTGTATTAGCCTGTATTTATTTTTATTTACTTGTATTATGAAATTACTCAGAGATGCAATAGAATACTATGTTGTACATATCATTAGGGTTATCTGAATTTGGAGTAATGTAACATAATTTATTTCCTAACTTTTCATAGAATGTGTCTGACATTGATTTTGGTCTAAAAATAATTACCGGAATTGCTGTTCGCGGACTATGATTAATTAATGAGATCATTTAACATTTATAATCGGAGCGGACTCCGTTTAATATGCACTTTTCAACTACTTTATTTACTAAATTATATTGTCAATGTCAAAGTTGAAGTTGGTGCGATTCTAGTGGGCTCGGAGAACACACAATTAAGGTTAAATGAGTGTATGTATTAAAATTTCCACAAACTAGGATTTTTTTATGCTTTAAAATTTCTAAAATTGTCTTCTAATAAAGATATGAAAAGAAGCAAGCTAGAAGATGGCGGTCTATAAACATATTATTAGATGGTTACTGGCAAGTATGTCTCGTCATGACAGTCACATATAATACGATTTTGTTACAATTTATAAAACTTATAACTTAATATATTATATTATAATATTTATAAAACTATACCTTATAATTATACTTACTTATATTTATAAAATTTGTAACAATTTATAAATTGTGGGATGGCCTCGTCTAATCGTAGCAGTTGACGAACTAAACTTAAGCCATCGCTACTCACGCAAAACGCGTTAATTAAAATATTTTCAATACACTTGCTTGTAAAGTGAGTCTTATTACATCATTTTAAAGGCCATAAACCGAACTATAACACACATGTGCGTCTTGATATTACACACTAGTGCATAATAGAATTATGCCTACAAAGATAATTTAGTATCTAACTGCAAATTATGAGACCAAACAGAGCATTTTCAATTTTATACACTACACGGTCAGCTGCTGCGAACTATAGGTGCCGCCCGACCGTCACGCGACATGCAACACACAGACGAAAAAGTTTGAGACGATAGTTATGTATCGGGCGTCGGGAATTAAGTTTTTAAAAAGCACTTTATTTAACAATATTTAATGTTACTCACAGAAAAATTGGAACAAGACTGAATAAACAATATTATAATTAAGCTAAAGAAATGTAAAAGACAATGGGTGCTCGATCAGCACTACGTCGAGGTACGGGGTGGCAACGTATGCAGGTTTAGCCGTGTTGGGCCTGCGTAACTCGATGTAATAAAAGTTTCACTTTAATATTCATCGCTAGATGACGCTTGTTATATTTCAAATAGCGCTCAATCGCGGATTCTTCCAAATATGAACAGGTTCAATTTGTTAACAATTTAATTTTAATAAAATATATTATTTATCATCCTAGTGCCCTACACACATTCAACGAACAGATAGAAATAAGGAACAAAGTAAAAAATAAAAGAAAATGAGACAACCCTAACAGAATATGTCAGATGGGAGGCGGCATTTCATAAAACATCAAAGGTGTTGTCCCACTGTAAGTATTTACGCTGTAATTATAATATTATGTGTGTGTTAACGTTAGTTAACATCCGCTTTAGTCTTGGAAAAGTCTTTCGTAATTTACTGCACACGTAGTAGTATTTCATATTATGTTATTTGGGGTACCTTCTGCTCATCAAACCAATCGAATCAAATTAAAATCACTTTATTTCTTAATTATACTTATGAATGTCAAAAATTTTTTTCTTATTGAATCTACCGCTACTTCGTAAAGGGTCGAGCTAACGAGAAGAAGAAGAGCTCTTTTATATCAAGATTTAAATTTTCATCAATTTACAAATCATATCAATTACAATTTAGTATGTAAAGTGATGAAACAAACAAACATACTCAAACATCTTACTTTTAATTATGATTGTAATTGTAAGCTACAGTCTAGTTATAACTACGGTGTGTATATTTACTACGGTGGTCTTTAAACTTTTGAACTGTTTAAGTAAAACAGCAACTTAAATTAACAATTGGTCCCCGCTGCGGTCCTACTAGACACCGCAGGCGTAGTCGCAAAGTGCGGAAACTAATACTTCGCCCAAGTGGGCGTACACGAGCCAGTCTCGAACAATATGTAACGTTGACGCCCCACATGTTCTGTTAAACTTAAAAATTCAAACTAAAATGCCGGGTTGCGTATTAAAACTATGGGATCATATGAGATCCCAGTAGTATTCCATTCCACCAGTAAGTAATTTGTATTTTATGAATTTCAATGTAAATAACGCGAAGTATATAAGGTACACAATTTGAATAATGATATGAGTGTCAAGATGCCACGCACACAAGCATCTAATAGTTGCCGTAATAAGAGAGCTATTGTTCTTAGGTAGTGCGGTCTCTAGTTGGAGTGCAGCGGAGACAAATCCTTAATCTAAGAACAGCAATTATATTTATTTTTCTTATCAGGAAGGATAATTTTAATTTTTTTATCCTAGAAACTTATAGGACTATATACTATAGTACCTTTATCAATTTATAGCAAAATAAGCATCACAGAGTGTCCCAATATTTTTCTCTATAAAATTGTAAAAATATTTCAATTCTTTCTGCATGAATACATTACGATGTTATTCATACAGTATTTTGTTTCAACTCTATTAGCTATTGCAATTGTGAGTATTGACTGTGTGAATATAACTGAAAATTGAATATTTGAAAAGTTAATTTGAGCTCCAATAGAGTTCACGGTACAGGAAAAACATGTATGTTCATTGCGATAACGTAGTTATAAAAAGTGAATTATATAAACGCGATACACGATTTTATTTAAATATTTTAAATTCCTCGAAAAAGCATATTACACAATAAAGTACTCAGGCGAATAATGATAGCATTAATAATTATCTTTTCATAGTATATTATAAGTTATTGATTTATATTCAATGTTTAAAAGTTCATTTTAGTTGTTATTTAGTTTTTATTGTTATAACTTTTAGTTCCGATAAGGGTTTTTTTTATTAAATTATAAGATAAAATAGCATAGCTATATATTGTATGAATGTATTAAGAACAATTGTTGAGTTTATTGTTTGTGTTCTCAACATTAGCAGGTTTACAAATCGGTGGAAGTATATAAAAGTGGCAATTTAAAAGACATTTTAGAAAACATCTTGAAAAAAACATATGAATTTAATTCAATGACGCAGCAACAATATATTTAAATAAAGTACTTTTAAAGGTTTAAAACACGTATTTACACTAACATTAAACATTTATATTTTATTTATTTAACCCGATGTTTCGTGAATTTTGCAGGAGCACATTTTTAGGGGGACTGATATATTATATTATTATACACAAAAAGGGAAACCAATCCATTATTACTGTAAAACAATTTTCACTAGAAAAATATTAAAGCTTTACAAATTGAATGTTTTAAAAGGAGCGTTTTAACTGAGAAATCTTAATATTTGAAGGTGCACAAAAGATCTTTTCACACGACTTTCATTTGCCATGTCTTTGTTTGGCGAATAAAAGAATTTTCCGGCTCTTTTAATTGAATCTATTGCTTCGACAGATATTGATAGGCTCGGGTTCTCGAAGTGTATACAGTTTTATTTTAAAAACACTTAGCTACTGGGTAATAAATTACTTGAAATCTGAAAAGCGCTTTCAAAGGCTTTTCACGTCCATAAATCATAGAGTATAAGTCGTGTTATTTTTATATTTACCACCACTTCGGAAAGGGTTGAGCTTTAATGAGAACAAGTGGCAAGAAACTCATTGCCGCTGTATTAAATCACTAAATTATGACACTTTTACAGCTTCATCTTTTTACAAATCATTTCAGTTACAATATATGTAAAGTGATGCAACAAAATACTCAAACATCAAACATTCAATGCCTTACACGAGTTAGTCAATAAAAGTAAATGTAAATTAATACGTAAAAGCTAGAGTTATTATTAAGAACAGTAGATGCATCGATCCACAGTTGCAGTGTCGCTCAGAATTTTTGGGTCTTTTAATCCGGAGGGGCACTGCATTGTAATGGACAGGTCGTATCAATTACCATCAGCTGAATATCCTGCCCGTCTCATCCCTTATTTCATAAAAAAAAATCGCATTAGCTTTTACACAAAATATCTCAACTGTGGCGTAGATTTGATTTCAGAGTGCCGCTTTCATAAATTTTAATTTCCCGTTAGTATTCATAAAGTATGTAAAAAGATTCTGTAACATATTCGTAGTATTATCCAATAAAAAAACACTTATATAAAGTGCAAACGCCAATCCGCCGGGAGCAAATGGAAACAATATTATAAGCACCGCTTTTTCGTTTCGTCCTATGTCAATATTTATGAAATTGGATAAGTATTGAGAAAAATTTAACACTGCCGAATTTTCAAATATAATGATGAAATAATATAAGCGACAATAATATAATATATAGATACCACAAAATGGGAATGGAGAAACCACCCTCACGCTATTTAATTATGAATTTTCTTGTACGAAATTACATTTTTTTTTATATAAGAGGAGGCAAACGGGCAAGAGGCTCACGGGATGGGAGTGGTGAGGCAACCGCCATTGGACATCCGCAACAACATGTGTCAGGAGATGCGTTACGGCCTTTAATGTGGGAGTCTGATCTTTTCTTGAAGATCCCTAAGTCGTATCGGTTTGTGAAAATAGCAGCTACTAATTGATTCTACAAAGTGGCTGTGCGTGGCAAGACATTTCTTGAAAAACGCGCGGTTGTAGAATACCAGACGTGATGAGGGTGGTACTTTGCATTTTGACGTAAAGTCCTGTGGTGGAATTCAGCCGCTGGAATCAACCCGAACAGCTCCTCTGAGCACTCCCTGTGATAAATGCGGTAGAAGATGTAGAGAGAACCCAAAGCTCTACGTAACGCTAAAGAGCCAAGCCGATCGGGGATGACTCGGTATTACATAATTATATTGTAACAAAATAAAAAAAAAAAGCCCGCTAAGTTTCATGCGCTCGTTCCTCTCACTATTTCGAATGGACGGTAGTTGTTCAATTAGTGATTTTAAGTCCTATTTTGAATAAAGATATTTGAATTTTATAAAATCATTGACTCTCACCACAGTGCCACCATTATTTACGTTAATAATCCGCTTAAGTCTTAATAAGACAGCAACGATCTTGTGCCTTGTCTGTGTGGGTCGCGCTGACATTATCAACATCAGAAAGGCTACCTTCAACTTTTAACTAGCGCTGCTTGTAAACAGGCTATAGCCAGGAGCCTTACTGCCTCGTCTTTAGTATTTTCATTTTCAGTATTTTGTTTCACAAAAAAGTCCAATAAAGTACCCCGTATTCATCTTTCATCAATTCCATTTTCCTTTTCTGTATGTTTTCACTATTTTTAAAAGTTATTAACAAAACGATTCACTTACGCTAAGAAAGAAGCAACTTTTTTTTAATCGCTCACTTTGACACATAAGCTATCCAGTTTAGGTTGAAATATCATATTCATACCTCATGGTACGAATCAATGAATGAACTAAAACAGTTTGCGATTCAATTTCCGACTTGATTTGACGTCAACCTAAATTGGATAGCGCTAATGACGTCGCGGTATGAAATAGCAGATCAGTTTAGGTCGACAACAGTTCATGGTAGGCCCGCAGGTGATCTGTATGTGCTAGTTAGTCCTTGTCTTCCATAAAAAGTACAGGAAATATTAAAAGTATTATTGCAGGTAGACCAATAATTTTGTTCCCTTGACTTGTGTCGAAATTTCGGGAGCTCATAAAAACCCATCTCGAAGTATATGACTATTTAATTGTTGTAGATAGTCGTGAAAGCATAATACAATGTTGAAAAATGTTTAACCATAAAAAAAATTTAATGTTAAGGCTGGACCGCATTAGAGCAGAGCTGCGCTGCGTGTCGCGTCACGTCGCTAGACGATACCTATGGGATACGCCGCAATTATTATTTTTATTGTTATTCGCGGCAAATTAATTCCGCTGACGGTTTCCTGTAGACAGAGAAATACCATAGACAACAGACGCATTGTCATCTGTGAGGTTAACATAATGACAGTTGTCGGTTTCGTAATAATAATATAATTATATATTAACCACGCACGCGCGCAAACACATTACGATTGGAGTAAGCAGCAGTTCGCGTCATTTCTATTCCAGTTTGCGTGCGACATCACAAAATGAGCGATAGTGACATAATTGAGTGTCATAATTTCTTGATTCTGTCCAGAAGAAAAACGAGTTATGGAAGAGAAGAAAAACAAGAAGAAATGGATTGCTGAATACCAAGGTCATGAAGGCGAATTTCACTGTTTATTTTCTCGCCTTTTTAAAGACTCTTCACGATTTCACACTTATTTCAGAATGTCGAGATCAGAATTCTATAAACTTATCAATTAATATAGTTTGCACGCTGAAGCGACGAGCCACTTGTGGTGTCGCACTGAGCGTCGCTGCACTGCACGTCAAAATATTCTCTCGGAGGCAACTATGCTATGTTGTTATTACTGCAACTATGCCACGACGCGCTGTGCAGCACCGCTCTAGTACGACATGTTCACTACAAAATGATGGAAATAATATAATAATAATATTTTGACGCTTAGCGTTGCGCAGTACGCCGCGGTAATGCGTTCCGGCCTTTATGTAATTTTAATCTGTTGAAATACGATTTCAGCAGAAAGAATTACGTTCATTTGAATACGCTTTATCTCTTTGTTAATTATAACGATATTTTAAGTATTACAATCGAACAGGTCAAAAAGAGTTTTGGCGATGAAAATAAAGACTCCTCTTCAATACTTCTGTCACTATCACGACATAAAATTTTTCATATTGAATATTTTTTAATGAATTCAATTTCACATCAACAGCTCTCATTGTGTTTGTAAATGAGATTTTAGTGGTGATTTTCGATTATATTATTATTGCAGTATTTACTGCAATATTTCAAGTAGGTACTCAATTTTTTGTGTTAAGTCATTGAAATGTATAAAAATGATATTCTCGTTGCAAAGTTAGTGTAATTTAAGCTAATTCTGTTATGAATTATCGAGTTTGTACTATTAGTTAACCATCTTACCAATAACTGTAATACCGCCGGCTACTTAAAACCTCAAGACCCTGGTACTTGCCGAGGAGTAAAGGGGGATATAAAAATATTCTGCAGTTCGGTTCATCTGAGTGTAAATCATAAAACAAGTCAAAACCAGTTACGTCAATAATGAAATCGACGAGATTATCTAATATTTCGTCTTACTCTGAGACAACCTTAACCGAAAGAAAAAACCATATTTCAAATTTTTAAGTTTTTACTCCATTCGTCTGTCATCAGTGACCTCCCATTTTTTGTTTTTAACTAGGATATCATCCCCACCATCTGGATGTGTGGTGGAAAAGGTGGCAAGGAGCTTTCTCCCACGTACTACAAAGCTGTGGAATGAGCGTCCTTGTGCGGAGTCTCCGGGACGATACACCTTCCTTAAAGGCCGGCAACACCCCTGTGATTCCTCTGGTGTTGCAAGAGAATGTGGGCGGCAGTGATCACTTAACACCAGGTGACCAAGTGTCGCTGTACGCTCGTTTGTCCTCCTTTTCAATAAAAAAAAAGATTTTTTTGGGGTTCAACTAAAGAAGATTCAATTACAACTCTCTATATTTTAAACGATTGAAAAACAAGAATGTACGTTGGACACATTCAACTTATCATTGCATATAAAGATATTATGCGCACAGATGTAGCACACTGCCGGTGGTAAGGAAGTTTCACTGGCTTAGAGTACGATTAGCAACAGTTAATTATGTTCATCATCATTAATCCTTTCAGCTGGAAGACATCCACTATTGGACAAAGGACTCACCCAAAGATCGCCATGACGATTGGTCCTGCGCTGCCCTTACCCAACTTGTTCCGGCAATCTTGACAAGATCGATGGGCCATCTTGTGGGGGGCCTACCAACACTACGTTTTCCGGTACATGGTCACCATTCGAGGACTGCCTCAACGGCCATCTGTCCGTCGAACTATGTGCCCTGCCCGCTGCCACTTCAGTTGGCACTTTGGCAGTTGGTTCTTCACAACCATCTGAGACATCGGTGACTTTGGTTCTCCTACGGATGTCCTCATATCTGATTAGATCTCGCGGGGAAACTCCGTGCATAGCCCTTTTTAGTTTTTTATGTTAAGAGGTACAATTGCTGTATTTCACTCTCTTATTTACTCACTACCGGAGGTTGGCCTCCAGCTCAGTTCACTTCGTTCTCTTTTGTGCCAAGCTAAACATGTTAAGTATTTTTTATATGTCGTTGTGTCAAATTATTATCAAGGCGCTATATTCGGTGAACGCATTGTTTTACATTCGTACAGTGACTATGTTTCTTTCTAGCTTTACCCATATTAAGCTGATATTAAGGAATGTATCTTAACCTATATTTTTAAAATATTTCTATGAAATCTAAAAGGACAGCATTGAATTTTGTGTAGCCACAGAAGGTCACGTCGGTATTAAGCTTCGTAACAAAAACAAAGAGAGTAATTTGAAACAGCTGTTGTGAGTTAAGAACTGGTAGCCATTTGGATCTCCGAAAATTGTTTTATACATTTGCGATAGAAACAACTCAAATACTTTGTATTTAAACATTTTTTACTTTCAATATCAAGTAGCGTTTTGTATTGAAAGAAAGAGTAATATTATATTATATTCTAAGTTGAGAATGGAAAATATACAAAAAAAAGTTTCATGACTAGAATTATTCGAAGAAGATAATATAACATTGTTCAGGCTGTGTTATATATGAAAACAATCAATACAATATGTTTTGTTCTTGAATTTTTGTCCGTTTTCATTTTCTGGCGATCACTGCACTTATATAATCAAGATAAAAAGTAGTATAAGATGGGTATCTTGGGTAACCACTTGGGAATACTGAATAAATAAATATAATATTCTATTTCTTCAAACAAAACAAATCTTATAATACTGTATTTACAATACTACAATTACATTAAATTAGAACTATCATTACGGGGAAGTGTACCTAGAATACTGGCAGCATTTCCACGTTGGAGAGCTAGACTGATCCGTTGACCGAAATAGCTGCCAGCTCTTGGGTTGCCAGTAGCCAGTTCAGTAGGAATGTATTTTAATTAATATTTTTAACATTAATTATTAGTTTTTTATGGTTTCTATCAAACAGAGCACCTGTACTTATTAGCTTTCCGTAGACTTTATTAAAAAATTATGAAAATATGTACTGAATATCATATTTATATATCTCATGAATGTAATTGTAATGGAAATAAATAACAAAGATTATTTTTGTGCCAATGTCCAATAATTTGTATGTAAATACAGGAATAATATTAATATTATTATAAGAATCTAAGACAGGAGAGATTGTTGTTTTTATTTCTTTTATACTTTCAACTTTGTTGCTTTGTTAGTTTGAAATTGATTGACGCGACCAAACTGTTACGACCATTATATATAACAAATACTGTATGTTCTGAATACATACCTACTGTATATATATAAATAAACTTTCTAACGTCTAAACCATAACGCTCTTCAAAACAGGCTCGTTATAAATAATAAAACTTTATTTATCACTTTAAAAAATAACAAATTGTTTAGATTGTTCATTTAATTGAATTATTTTATTAGTTCAGTTAGTACAAGTGTTGTAGCAATTACCAGTCGATTATTACTAGACTACTAAATTATGGTCAGATTACCAGACTCCTAATTTCCTATGACAACATTTAACAAACAAGTTTTTAAAAATGAGACCGTAGCGCTCATCAATAGGTTTAGTTTCGTAGCCTACTCATTTAAAATGATAAGCTCCACGTCTTAGATTAAGAATTGGTCTCCCCTGTGCTCCAACTGGATACCGTAGGCGTAGTCGCAAAGTGTCGCGACTAATATTACGCCCAATTGGGCGTATTCCAGCCAAACTAGAACAATGCGTTACATTGACGTGCCACTTTGCTAGTAATTGAATCTAAAATGCCGGATTGCGTAGTAAAACTTTGTAACAACAATGCTAACAGAAATAAGAAAAACACTGGAATCACATATTATCACATTTGTACATTGTATTTTTTAAATTTCAATGTAAAAAAAAACACGAAGCGTATGTTAGTAGATGCCATTGTGTGTTAAGGTGGCACACAAACATCTAATAGTTAATAAGCCGTAATAATAAATCTATTGTTCTTAGGTAGTGAGGTATCTAGTTATAATTTTATAGGTCTGTAGACTGGAACTATCGATACAATAGTTAAATAGTCAGTAGTTACAAGTTAATTCTTAACGTGACTAGGTTGCTCTTAAGCCCATATCATACATCAAATTACTGTTGGACTGTCCGTAAAGATCGTTCGCGACACTGTTGACTCATCTTGAATCTATATAGCCTAAGAGATTGTAAAAAATGTTAAATACATCTGTGTTTTTGGTAAGCTATAATTAATACAATACTTTTCTTTTTGGAAGGAATTTCTTTTCAAGCTTACGGTTGAGGTTAACTGATACATATGGTCACGCTTTGCTCTCTCGCGGTAAAATTATCACAAGTTTTCTGAGTAGCCTAATGACTAACTAAATAACGAGAGCGGAGAGAGGTAGAAAGAGAGAAAAATACTTTAACCATTATTTAATAACATATACAATAAAAATAGCCTTATTAAACAAGAACCTTGAAGAAATCGTGCCAGTGTATTGCTGACCGGGATTCCTCAACTGAACATGTTTTGTTTACTTTCATGATAAGGCGAGTCATTTGGTCGTGTAGAATAGTAATAGGGTATATGTTCCTGCCTTTCAAGAAATGGGTTGTAGGTATTTCAAATATTAAAGTGATGTTTTTGGTTAATAAATAGCAAATTTTGTAATATATCTCTGATAACAAAAAATAAGTCCCAGTCACTATTCAAGCATTGTCTATAAATAAATTTAAATGTTTTATAAAAAAAATGGCTCTGTAGTAAATCCTACTACTCCACAGTTGAATAACAAAGTGATCGGATAGCCTGGGACTATTTTATAGCATTAACAATGACAGTAAAATATAGTATATTTTATTAATAAAGAGCGCAAACAGAATGCTGAAAGACATTCTTGCTCCCTTTCTTCTTCACAGAGAATCATTTGTTTCCGAAGCGGTGGTAGTGTTAGAAATAACATCATAATTAATCTTAAAGGAATCATTTTTGTTTGAATCAATAATGCCCTTAAGTGGTATCGTAAGATACCTTTTAGGAACAAAGTTCCTTATTCTACTCGAAAGAAATTGCATTATTAAATTTAAAAAGTATAATAAAATAACAAATTCTTTGGCCAAACATGTAGTGACAATTCAAAAATTATCTCGACAATTTGGCCGCAACTTAAGTGTTTAAGACTTTTTTAATATAAACTTCTACAGTACTCTGACTAACACTAATCTAATATAAACTTCAATAACATACCTATATGCTGTTATATACTGACAGTGTCACTTTCTCACGAAGCTTAGAGCAAGTCAACAATGCAATACTATCTGTGCTTAACTTATGATCACCTGGTACGAATAAGACGGATATGCTGAGTAAGTCGATGGAATTTCACTTTCTCTCTCATATACAGAATGAGAGAGATAGCGACTAAAGCTTTTTCACTAAGTACTCTTTTTGTAAGTGAACACCTTTTCATTACAACACATTATAGTTCGAATTAAATTTGTAAGTAGACCTACAAATTATATCCCATGAAAGCCCGATGTCAATCTTGCAAAAGGCAGGCAAAGAAGCTTTATAATACATTATAGTATTTTCTTTGATTAATGCAAGTGTTACACATTTAAATAAAACACTTTTAAAGGATTCAAACGCGTGTAATTGTAACTGTGTTTTTACATAAGATTTTGAAACGAGATCTGGAAAGGTCTTGAAACGTCGGATTGACTAAAATAATAATAAATATGTAACTTTTACGCAAAAATCTTATGTTAAGAAACAGTTACAATTACACGTGCTTTAATCCTTTAAAAGTGTTTTATTTAAGCTTTCTAAAGCTTATTTAAATGTCAACAGCTCTTAGCCTATATCAGAACCAATGAATGAAAGTGTCACGTGCATTTCATGTCAATTTATCAGTTACACCGTTCGCGTTCCTACAAATCTGCTAGAGAGCACGTAAATAATATATAAGGGAATAAGTAACTCGAAATCAAACGAATCGTACTGTAACTTGTAAGTGTATTTGATGGATTAAACAAATTTATCAAAATATAAAATAAATAAAAGTGATTAGCAAAAGTAACTGTAGTTACTTCTGTCTATAAAAGTTGTCTGTAAGTCACTGAGGAGACGGCTGTGACGGTTAGTTCTTTTTTACGGAAGACAGGACAAATGAGCGTATGGTTCACTTGATGTTCAGTGATTACCGCCACCCATATTATCTTGCAAAATCAGATGAATTACAGGAACACTGTCGGCCTTTTAGAAAGATATACGCTCTTTTATTGAAAGTATCCATGTCGTATCCTCTTAGAAACAACGCACTAGGAAGCTCATTACATAGATTGGTTGAACATGGAGAAAAACCTAACTCAACGGATACTCTATAGGGAGGGCCGCTTGCACCTCTCTCTCCCCAAGACAAGGTCGCCTTCCATGAAGGCTTAGAGGGCACTTGCTCAAAGACATCCTCAGGTGGTGTTTAGTGGGTAGGCTAGACACCTAGGTTTTATGTGAGTCCCACATAACCAACGCAGACTAAAGTTGCGTTGGTATGCATGAGCATTCACCACCTTCCGTCGTTATCCCGGAGGGTAGCCCTTTCCCTTTGATTGGGCGCAAAAAAAATGGAACAAACTTGAAAACAGCACTGTGGCGGAACGCCATACCTCCAGACATCTATCCTTAGTTATAAAGTCTTATATCAGCATAGGCTCTCTCTCACCAGGGCAATTCTAAGTCCCTGACAATTTGAGCTGCTCTGCATTGCACGTGGTCAAATGGATCAAGCTGATACTAGGGTGCGCCAGACCAGAGTTGACAGCAATACTCCATGTGTGCTCGGACCTGCGCTTTGTAGAGCGCTAGAATGTGGGCTGGCTTGAAGTATTGCCGTGCTCTATTAATATTAATTGTTCTGGAGTTAAATTGGACAAGGCTCAATTTAATAGTTCATAAGAAACAGCGTGGGAGATAGCACACAGCCTTAGGGGCACTCCAGCGTTCACGGGTTTCGGGTTGGAGTAATAACAGTCGACAACGACCCGTATGATGCGCCCAGTGAGGAAGCTGGAGGTCCGCTTGCATAAGCTCCCGGAAAGCTCAAATGATGGAAGTTTTAAGAGGAGCGCCTTGTGCCATACTCTCTCATACATAATTACTCTCTGCAATACCGATTCTAGCTCTTAATAAAAGAGAATGTGTCTGTATGTATGTTCACCTACAATTTGATAACCGATAGCTCAACTGTAATGAGACTTTGCACACATCTAAAGGATGACATGATCACTCAGACGGACATAGTTCGTAAGGGTCGGACAGGTGGCGCTGGTGGCAGTGATTTTTATATTATTAACCAATGGTTGATTTCTCGATTTTTCAATAGCAGATATAATAAATTAGTATTAACGGTTTTAAAGGTAATTTCTCTCTGCTATTTAAATAAAAAGACTTAAAACATTATATATTAAAAATCGGCATACAAAGTGAAATTGACCTCTAGTCTGTATAAAGTCATCAAGTATAATTTGCCCAGTAATTTCACTAGCTACACAGTAATGCTTACACATTACTACTTAACGGCAGATATAGACGCCGTTGTTGTACCCATAGTCTAGCCGGCATCCACTGCAAAAGAGCCTCCCACTGGTAAATTTAGTCTCCAGTTAGTCTTTTATGAAACTTACTTACAGTTCAAAACGTTACTCTGATATTAATTAAAATAGGTGGATAATAAAGAATTCTTAAACATGTTACAATATTGTGATTGGTGTTTCTTCAACACGAATCAGAAATATTTCTACGTAATTTTTGAACAGAGTTGAAATATTTAGGAATCGGATCACGATCATGAACGCATGAGTTTAATCAAAATTTATTATTCGTTTCTTCAATTCCAGCGACCCAAGTAATATTGTTATAATAATTGGATTTAATTTTGTAGGAATAACTGTTAATACTTACATCACTGTAGTGCAATTACTTAGTTCAGAGTGGCTTCGAACATTGATAAGGCTTCGACATTCACGCAGTATGGGCTCGCACGGAACAGCACTTACATTACCACACTATAACTGCCTTATCACGAAAAACGGCACCGCTGTGATAGTTCTGGCCGACCTGTGCAAAGCCTATTTTAATGAGATATTTAAATTAGAATAATATATTTAATTATGTTTACAATACTATGATTACATAAAATTAAAACTATCATTACGGGGAAGCGTACCAAGAATACTGGCAGCATTTCCACGTTGTATAGCTAGGCTTATCCGTTGACCGAAATAGCTGCCACCGCTTGTGTTGCAAGTATCCCTTTTGAGGCTAGCAAATAGTACTTTGTACTATCTCCGCGCCTCAGAGTCCCACGAGCCAAGTGTCTCTACACCAAACGGCACGAGGATGTATGACTCACTGAGACCGACATATTTGCGACGCTTGCTGTCTTCGGCAGTCGAAGCAGCGGCCCCGGCACCAACTGACGTAACTTGGACATGGAAAGGAGCCAGAGTTTCGATGCAAGTCACGTCCCACATCAGCGCCCTTCCCCGTGCCCAAGCCATCAGAGTCATTCCGTGATGCTATGAAAATAACTGAAGTACACAAATCTAGCGGTCGCAACATTCGTGTACTCTCTAATCTTTCTAACGTAATTTAGTAAGTGATTTCATAATATCCTACATATTTTGAATAAAATTATTTGATGTTGAATTTATAATTTCGTAAATTTATTTAATTATGATTTATTTAAACACGATTAAAATGTTAGATGCAACACCTTAGTAACTAATTTGTTATATATGTTACAGTTATTGTAAAATACTCTCTTTGAATGAAAGGAGTCGCCATCGAGTTTCTTGCATGTTCTTCTCACGAGCTCTACTTTTTCCGGACATAATTTGGTGGATGATATAATTTAAAGAAATATTTATAGTGACGATTCAAAAGCGGTTAGTCTAAGCCTAAGTCTTTGACATTAAATTTGAATGCGAATCCTTTGTTATTTCTACCCAACGTATAAGAATACGTTTAAATAATACTGAAATTGTTAATTAAATCAAACTGTAACGTCAAAGACTAAGGGCGGATACACAGGTTTACTATTTTGAAATAATATATTATTCATACTATCCGGGTGAGTATGTTGTTGGATATTATTAAAGACGAATCATTAATAAAGGTGTCTCAACTATAAAAACTAATTGTTTTAACAAAATACAATGTCATGATCAATGATGGGTTGAACTTCTAACTACATTACTTGAACAAAAATAACGTCTTGTACTTTTAAACGAATTTACGAATACGATTCTTATGTTCTTTGGGCACATATCCAGAAATAAAGGATCGATTGAACGGTTGGTAATGCGGAACCAGGTGTAGGGGAAAAGAGCGGGAGAAGAGCGGGAGAACCCACGCCATGGAACGATCTTATCAAAGCATTGACCCAGATAAATGTGGTGGAGTGTTCCCGCAATGCTGCAAACCACCAAAAGTGGAGGAGCATCGGGTGGGAAACAGTGCGAAACAAAATAGACGAGACCAACGACGACTTATGTCTCTCACAAGACTCTCTAAACTCTGACAAGAGTGACTGATGGAGAAAATTTCTAAAGGTGTCCCTTTTTCTTTATGATTTAGGATTTCTAATAAATCTGTTATGCTTGTTAGAATAAATCAAATATATTTATTTATACATAATATTGTGTAAAAATATTAGTTACTATCAGACTATACAAATATAATATATAATATCATACACTAATAATTAAATGATGTTCTAGTGTGTACACGCCATTATAAATATCTCTCACAAGTTTCTACAATGTTGTGATAATTCAGTGCGCTATTTCAAATTGCTCTCGATAATTGTGTTTAACTTTTATTAAAAGGTTTCATTTAATGCAATTCAGGTTCGATATTATATTATCATTATTACCATTTTTAAATTGTAGCTTATGATTTATATTTCATAATTAAAAACACCACTTATACGACACATTTCACGAATGAATATAATATGAGTTATTGGATTTTATTAATCTTCGGCTATAAAATCATATCATTGTCGTATCTAAATGCTTAGAATAATAAGTTTTCGTATAACATAAATATGATATGTATATAATTTGTTATGTATCATATGTATGAACTCAGTTTATTTGAAATATAATCAGAGTATAATATATAACAAAAAGATGACCCAGAAATGTTGGTACTTCGTCCGCAATTAACGGTTATACTGAAACAATCTAACAATACTGTAACCTTTACCACACAAACGTTAAAATAAGCATATTCACTTTACGTAACTCTTTTAACCTTTGATTATTAAAAAGTTGCAGTGGAACAGCTATTTTCTTCCTCTAGCTCCTAGCTGGTGGCATGAAATTCATAATAAGCTTAACTTTAAAATTTAAAAGTAATTCAATCGGAGTCTTAAAAGATTAATACACAAATTAAATTTGTAACCAAAACTTATGGACGATGCGGGACTCGAACCCGCAACTCTCGGGTTCAGTTCGAGCGTTATTACCAAAGAAGCCAACCATCCGAACTGAGCTGAGACCAACTGAGCCAACAAATTGTTGAGATTTCATTTGAGATCTTAAATAATTTAAGAGCCACAACCTGAGAGTTGAACAAGATATACCAAGATTTATATTCCACGTATCGAACGGTTAGCTCAGGTGTTAAGAGCGAGTCTATTATCGTTCATAAATTTTAGTTACAAATTTAATTTGTATAATTAATCCCAGAAGTGGGGGATATCACGTAAACAAGAAGCAGTTCAATATATAATTTTAGAAAACATAAATTGTCCAGTTGCCATACAACTTGAAGCAAAGATTTTAATGAAAAATTAACTCTCGTAAAATCACTTGACTTGTCAACCCAAGTCTGAGCTTTAATATCACAACCACGGTCGCTTGTTTGTGCATTATTAATTTCTAGTTACGAAGTTGAAACGCTTGAGTAGAATAATAGGCTACTAGAGATGAAATTTAACAATTCATACAAGTCCCAGTGAAGTTTGCACACACTACAAGCAGAATGTTACATTAAATTTATAATCAGAACTGCGTTACAAGATTAGTATGAACTATATATATATTTGAATATCTTGATTGCTAGACGATAATTTATTGATTTTTAACATGTTTTTGTTTTACAAATTTAATTTTTACCAACATTTTTGGACGTTCGTTCCGTCCAAGTGCTTTTTCCAACTGAACCAACCGACAGTGACACATCAACCGTAAATTTAAAATATGTAAACACGTTCTATCGATACTTTCTTTATTCCTGTTCGTGGCTTCGTCGTTCGTACGAATTATTCTAGCATTTGTTTTATTATAATAGCATGCAACACTTATAATAATTATTATAGACATTTAGACATCAGCTGCTATCGAACATTTGCTAATATAATTAAAGAATATCTTAAACATTCTTTAAATATGTCCAACCAATAAATTTGATTATTTTTGTATCATTTGTATTTTTGTGTACTTTTTTCGCCTTATGTTTATTGTATATCAAATCGTTATATTTTGTATTATATTCACTCCTACTTTGTTTATATTTAAGTGGAAACTTTATTGCAATCACAGAGTACATTATAGAATTGTGTGTAATATAAATTATGTGTTCCAATAAGTACATAACTTAAGCTATTCGTTTTGCAATAAATAAATATAATAAAAAAATCTTGGTATGTCTTGTTCAGCTTTCAGGTTGTGGCTCCATCTACAGGATCTACTTTACAGTTGATAACCTGCTCAACCCCAATATTTGCATATTAGGAAATTGACTTGAAATGTCATTTATCCATATCTATACAGTTTTTTTTTTATGGAATAGGGTGTTAAACGAGCGTACGGGTCACCTATTGTTAAGTGATCACCGCCGCCCAAAATCTCTTGCAACACCAGAGGAATCACAGGAGCGTTGCCGGCTTTAAAGGAAGGTGTACGCGCTTTTTTTGAAGGTACCCATGTCGTATCGTCCCGGAAACACCGCACAAGGAAGTTCATTTCACAGCTTTGTAGTACGTGGAAGAAAGCTCCTTGTAAACCGCACTGTGGAGGACCGCCAAACATCCAGATGGTGGGGATGAAATCCTAACTTGTGGCGTGTCGTGCGAAGGTGGAATTCGGCGGCAGGAATCAGGTTAAACAGCTCTTCGGAACACTCCCCGTGATAAATGCGGTGGGAGACACACAATGAAGCGACGTCTCTACGCAACGCCAAGTGATCTCAGAACTTGCGTGTTCAGGTTGGGTAACTGGAAAGCTGCTCGCTGATTTCGACGACGTGTTTTGACTTTGCACGGGCGATTTGTCGCTTAAAAAACTGGAGGCACGGTTGTATTTCCTCTTAAGAACTGTGCAGTTCGGATCCTTTGTGCCCAGCGCCGCAACCCAAATTCGATATGCCTATTTTTTGCAGACAGATGCTGCCTTAACTGACGCATCGAACCAAGGCTGTGATCTGCCACCGATCGGTACTACAGAGCTTGGTATGAAAATATCCATGCCCTGTAGTATCACATCGGCTACTGCAACGGCGCAGGCACTAGGATCATCCGAAGGGAAACAAACCGTGCCCCAAGGGTAGGATACAAAAAAGGAACGCATCCTATCCCAATCTGCTGACTTGTAGTGCCAAACGCGGCGGTTCGCTGGTGGTCTGCGAAGTGGGCGTCGGATAGGTACTACACTCCTGACCAGGCAATGGTCGGACGTTCCGAGAGGGGCGTCGACAAAGACCTGGTAACCATCGGGATGTGTAGTCAGCAGAAGATCTAATAAGGACGGCATGTGGCTATCCACATCCGGGAGCCGCGTTGGCGACTCAACCAATAGGGAAAGACCAACGCTAATGCAAAATTATGCACAGATCGCCCTGCGTAGTCTGTGGTATGCCATTCGGCATTGTGCCCGTTGAAATCACCCAAGACTACGAATAGGAATGGCCACCGGTCCTCGACACTAACCTATGCGAAACATAGCGGCACTAGGCCGCTACTTCACGCTGCTATTCTGTGCGAGTGTGGTAATTAACCCGGACGAGTCTGGCCCGATTGTGCTGACTTCAAAAGACGGCAGCGTGACTCTCCCACTTCTAAAAAGCCCTTAGTCGCCTATTACGACACCCATGGGCCTGGGACTTCCCTATTCTTTTTAAGCCCCGGGGAAAGTACAGTTTCTTATTTTTTAGTAATATCCCTCATTTCTGGGATTAAATGTAAAAATTTTATATGTGCCAAAAATTATGGGCGATATGGGGCTCGAATCTGCGCCCCTCGGTTTCCGTCCAAGCGGTCTTACCAACTAAGCCGAGTGACGCATCGCCCGTAAATCCTGACCGTATTTCTTGTTCACCTGTCAGGTTGTATGTTAGCATCTATGTAAGTAATGGAACCTTTGAAAATGATTTTCACCCACTTTAAAATTTTCGATTGAATTGAAAGTTGGACTGATCACAATACCATAATTTAAACAATCTGTTGCACTTTTATTAGCCTGGTATGTATGTCTGTTTGTATGTAACGGAATATTTAAACGTGATTTTCATCCCCTTTAAAACCTCAGATTAATTTGAAAGAATTATTATTAGACAATTTATATTTTCCGTCCCATTTTTTATATCAGAATCTTATTATTATTTTATGTTCGATAGGTTGTGTCTTTGTGCCAAAGACTATGGCGCGTGCTATTTCTTTTAATACTTAGAAACTAAAATGCCGGGTTGAGTAGTAAAGTAAGTAAAAAATAATACTGCAAGAAATAAGAAAGACATTGGGATCACATAACATCAGTAATAATTTTGTATTTTATTAATTTCCATGTTAAATAACACGAAGCGTATGTTACAAAATTTTAAAGATGCCATTTTAGTGCCAATATCATTATGCACACAAGCATCTAATAGTTGCCGTAATAAATATGCTAATGTTCTTAGGTAGTGCGGCATCTAGTTGGAGCGCAGCGGAGACCAATACTTAATCCAATTTAAAAAACAATAAAATGACAAGTTTCAACGTTAAAGTAGTGTTCCTCATCTTTGCAAGCTGGGTTTTCCTTAATATTAATAGATTTAACTCGATGAAAATTAGCAAATTAACAGGAAACTCCGCGTGGAGTTATTTCACTAATCTAATTTACTGGAAACAGACATTTCGTTAATAACCTTCCCGCAAACTCAGATGGAACGTGGCGCAGCGACCATTGAAAATTTACAACTTGCAAAAGGCATTCAGAAAAAGAAAATTAATTCTGACGAAATCTCATCTCATCCTTTTTCAAGATAGAATACTTTTACTCAACAAAGTTGAATGTGACCCTTGAAGGAGCACAATTTATGGTGTAATGTGATGGTGAACAATGAAATGCGGATTTTTAAGGCTATATAGTAACAAATTACAATTGGTAATGTCCGTGAGTCAAAGTAAGTCAGTGTTTTTATTTTTACGCAAATATGAGAAGTGAAAAACAGGAGACTTGTTGACTAAAAATCCGTCTATTTTGTGGTTTTTATTTGGATGAAATTTGTTGCTTGTAAGCTAAATAATTTTATAATAGGTATTTTTAAATAAAATTTGTGCAGGGCCATATATATCGATCTTTTCAGTATTGATATTAAATAAAACCACAGAATCAATTTATTATGTGAATCATATATATTCATGCGATAAAATCAAATAACAAACTGTGATGCATTGAAAAATAAACTTAACAGTCGAATAGACTTGACCTGTTTCTTGGTCCAATAGTATGAAACAAGGTGATTCGCCCTTTTTCAACGGTTTTTTAGCAAGATTGAATATGACAACCTTGAGCTTTATAGATATTCTTTCAAATACTACGCTAATATATACATATTAAAGAATAAGTTTTATATATTTTGTAGGTTATTTTATCCATGGAAAACATTATTTAAACTCTTATTTTTCCTTAATAGCATTTATAGTCCAGCTTTAGCTGGACTACAAAAAAGTTAAACATGTGTTAACACTGGTCTTAAAAAAGTTCTGTTACAAAACTGTGTCTTTCTGTTGTTTAGCGTTCAACAATCTTTAGACATTGCTTATACTTAAACACTTATTTGAATAGTCAGCAGTGACGTACAGAATACACTAGACAATAATTTAATAATTTAACAACGCGGGAATTTTTGAGACCAGCCAGGCCATAGCCTAGGTACACATACTGCCAAGGTACAACAGGTTCTCCTACACAACCTAACATGCAGAATTTTGAAATCTGAATTGACGATGCAAAGGAATATGTAGGTACCTACATTATATTCCTTGTCAATTCAATTTGCAAATTTGTTTACATGAAAATCAAATTGTGTCTATATAGTAATTAGTTCTTAATACTTGTTATTTAGTAAGATTAATTTCTTGTCTGAATGAGACTTCTACAAAAGAATAATATGGTATTATTGAATAAACTAGTAATGGACAGTAAGCACAAAAAATAAGTGTGTGTGTACTATGAGACTTATGTATGCACGCAAGAAGTTATACTTCATTGGCCTAACAAAGCAAAAATCCATTTTTATTGAAGTAGGCGTAACTTTGCGGAAATCCATAATTATACAAATGATTTGAGTTTTCTTTAGAGTTAATTCCGCCAATATTGGACTGACTGGACCAGTATCGTGCCAGATTTTAGCGAGACAACACGTCCTGAGGATGCCACGTTTAGAGGCGAAACAAGTGTCGAATTGTTTAAAGACAAATATTGGCGGAATTAACACTAAAGAAAACTCAAATCATTTGTATAAGCAAAAATCATTTAAATTGTTTATTCCTCGTGGTATTCTACGTTTGAAGAAATAACAATATTGTAAAAATCTTGCAACGATGGCTTTGAAAATTAAATATTAAATAACCAATACGGCTACGGGATTAAACTGTTTGCCTATCCCAATAAAGAACGAAGAAACCAAAAAAAATGTTAGGAACCAATGTCACCCTGTTACTTTTGTTTTACAGTGATGCGCGCGCATCTTAAAATTTCACTCCCATAATTTTTTCATAACGTGCCTAAAGAAATATAATTTTACAAAAACTTTCACATTAATTAGGATGGAAGTAAAATACGACACTATGAGAAAGCCTTGCCTGACAGAATGAGTTGTCACTGTTAATTTGCACACAATTATTCATCGCTGTGAAAGAGAAATAATAAGAGCGCCGTCGGGAGTCTATTTAATTCACTAATTAGCTGTGTGAGTTTAGATCTCGTTGTACTATTGAATATTCTATGACGTGGCTTCGTTGGAGCGCTTTGATGAGCATATTTTTTTTGTTATCATTCTGCTGGGCTATTAACATGCTATAATTAATCTTCTCACAACCATCGATATTTATCGCATAGTTGTAATCTAGCAAAAAAAATTCCTTCATATACAGAGAGACTGCAGTATTTCCACCTTAACTCACTTAAGTCCCGTAGAGAATTGGTCGACATTATGTTCCTCTTTAAATTACTACATAATATTATTGATTCTCCTCATCTTATACGAAACTAAACCTTGCTGTTTCAAAAAGTCACCCGAGAGCGGGTAAGAAATATAATCATTTTCTCTTTAACTACAAATTATTCTATAAATATTATTCTGAATGTTGGTACTAATTATTGGAATGTGAAATATCCATAAAAAATGTATGGGTGTATTTTAACGTACACGTGACTAATTTGAAGTAAAAATTTTCTACTTTCTATACCTTTAATCACAAAAGCCTTATTAAACGTATTTTTCAGATGAAAGCTATTTATTTCATTTTATAGTAGGTATGTATATTGATATTGTTAAAGTAACTCCATTTTTGTATTAATTATACCCATAAGGTGCATTTTAATATCGACTAACGACTTCTTACGATAAGGAACGTTGCGTTGAGTTTCACTATTGTACTTTAGATTATCGCTGAATTGCGTGCGTAAAAATTTAATCGATACCGCGTTTTGAATGAACAGGTTAAAATAATGAGAGCGAATCATAAATTCTATGTGAAGGAAAAATTGTTGTTTTGAATTCTGTTATTTGGTGAGTTTTGTTTTATTTTACTTCTCTCATCTACATAAAGTGGCGTTATATCTATCCTTGATTGAATGACGTCATTCACAAAGTAAAACAGAAAGCGTTACTAACACATAATCACCAATATAATATATTATTTCTACTCATTGGAATTATTATAATCAGATAAAATAAAATTTTCCAATTGCATGACAATGTAACTAAAACTACTTGTAATTCTTACTTTAAGGCTAAGTGAAGAAGTCGGTGTCATCCAAGGTAGGTTTGTAACTATATACATAGTTATAGGTGAGATGTGCTTGAGTCGCACGCGCGACGTGAGGAGGCAAGTGGCGAGAGCGGGGCCGCGGCGGAAGGTCACCGATTCCAAAAAATAACAATAATCGTTACTAGAATTACATTTATTAATTAGATTGTATAAAAATACGCTATTTTAACTATTATTATAACTATTTAGTGCATATTATATCTATTATTTTGGAAAAGTGTTATTGAAGTCGGTTGTTTTATTGTTATTTTATTTGATTACTAGCTGACCCGGCAAACGTTGTTTTGCTATATAAAGTATAATTCACACGATAGTTTTATAAGTAATAAAATATTGCCTATATTATAGCCTGTACATCATTTTGTTCTATTGTCAATAGTTTTTGCAGCGCACGCAAAAATAGGTTTTCGATTTTACACCTTGTGTTACAAAATAACAATTTTATTACAGATACCTAATTTTGAAAAAAAAAAACATAGCCTATAGCCTTCCTCGATAAATGGACTACCCAACACTGAATGACTAAATCATTTAAATCGGACCAGTAGTACCAGAGATTAGCGCGTTCAAACAAACAAACAAACACTGCAGCTTTATATATTAATTAGTAAATTAGTAAATTAGTAAATTAGTAAATTAGTAAATTAGTAAATTAGTAAATTAGTAAATTAGTAAATTAGTAAATTAGTAAATTAGTAAATTAGTAATAATTAGTAAATTAGTATTAGTATTAGTATAGATAATAATTCCAATGAGTAGAAATAAAATATTATATTGGTGATGATGTTTTGAATAACACTTTGTGTTTTAGTTTGTGAATGACGTTGATAAAATAGGTGTTTTCTACGATAACTAATAATATAAATGTATTGGACATTTTAACTATAGATAGATAAGATCTTGTCATTAAACGTTGATAGCAATATATCCGTAACTAGAGATACGTTATTTAAAACGGCCGTTATACGTGTACGTCTAGATAGATAGATAAACTATGACAGCTGTGGAAACGTTGAGTATAGAGTTAACCTCTATTTTGAGTAATTCACGCACACTAACACAAAGTGTCATATAAATAGCGTAAAGTATTAAGCCTGGCCTGTTTTTATCGGTTGTGTAACAGCAAGACACTCTATCTAGACGCATTAATTATCTAAATGTGCAATTATAACAATCAAACTGATATTCGCATTTATCAATATTAAAACCACAACCTGAGAGTTGAACAAAGCATACAAGATTTTATAAACGATACGTCACTCGAACGGTTGGCTCGAGTCCCGCATCGTTCATAAAATTTTATTTTCAGTTTTATTTGTGTAATTAATCCCAGAAGTGAGGGTCACTTTAATAACATAACAAATTGTTTAGATTTACAAGAGCGACATCTCAAGTCAATTTCCAAATATTCAAATATTGGGGTTGAGCAGGTTATCAACTGTAAAGTAGATCCTGTAGATGAAGCCACAACCTGAGAGTGAAACAAAGCATACAAGGTTTTATAAACGATACGTCACTCTAACGGTTAGCTCAGATGAAAAAAGCGCTCGCACGGAACGCGAGAGGTAGCAGTTCGCGTCCCGCATCGTTCATAAAATTTTGTTTTCAGTTTTGTGTAATATATATTTGGATTATGATATTTTCTCTTCATAATAACAGTAAGCAAATTTATTGGATGTTTAGAAACAATAGCTCTCTGAGTCTCAGTTTAAATGAGGACTGTTACCTCGGGGCATTCTGCTTTATAAACCAATGCTGACTTGTCTCCTCGGCTGTACTACTTCAGTTATTACTTCCTGTTACACTTCATAATGCTGATATTAGTTCTGACGGCTGTAGTAAGTGGTCAAGCTACTAAGAACAAAATTGCATCTTACATACATAGATATATATACAGTTATAACTTATAACTATAGTAGAGACCAATAGGGAGCTCCTCTGCAAAGGATGACTGTTTCTGCCGTGAAGCAGTAATGTGTAAGCATAACTGTGTTTTGTACTGAAGGGCGCCGTAGCTAGTGAAATTAATGGGCAAATGAGACTTAACATATTTTGTCTCAAGGTGACGAGCGCAGTTGTAGTGCCGCTCCGAATCTTTGGGTTTTTCAATAATTCTGAGCGGCACTGCATTGTAATGGTCACGGCGTATCAATTACCATTACCCGGATATCCTGCTCCTCTCGTCCCTTATTTTCATAAAATAAATCGTTACACAAACAATGAATTCAAGGTCTAAAGGTTGATGCATCCAATATAGGATAATTTATATTTATACAGTTAATTCTTTTTAACTTTTTATAAAATGTTTGATATTTAAAACGCTTTTAACCAAGAACACTATTCATATATTGGATGCAGCACCATACACATTATTTTGTTATGAATATTTGCCATTGTAAAATACTCTAATTGATTAAACAAAGTGGCCATTGAGTTTTGAAGAATAAACAATATATATTTATTCACACAAAACAAATCTAATAACTATATTTACAATACTATGATTACATAAAATTAAAACTATCACTACGGGGAAGCGTACCAAGAATGCTGGCAGCATTCCCACGATGGATAGATAGGCTGATCCGTTGACCGAAATAGCTGCCGGCGCCACCAGAGTCATTCCGTCAGGACATCCACCACCGCGGCGGGTAATAGCATTTGGCTCTAAAACAGCTGGTATGTTAAGAGCGGCAAATGCCCTGCAGATGACTTCAATAATGCTGGCATGACGATTGATACGGCCTCCCGATTTTGGGCTGAATAGCCCGTGATGCCCAAGACCATCTACCTGAACGCCATATCTTCATTGTTGTGGTTCATACAGTTTTATACCATCTGGAGTGATTGACAATGACGCATTGTCAATATGCCAATGTTATATTGTCAAGTAGCATTCCAATCGTTGCAGAAGGCAACGCTTGTAAACAAAAGCCCGAATCATTTTGTGTCACGGCCAAAAATATCAATCACATCAAGTAAATTTGGAAAACTCCATAACGGGCTAGACCTTAAGAGGGATGTTTTTGGAACAAATAAACATGACCGAATAATAGTTAAGGCCATATGAGAATTAATCTTAAATAATCTGTTCGAAACGTTATTAAATTTTTTAATGTGATCATCTAAGATTAGAACATTAGATATTAACAGAACATTAAATTTATTGGTAATATCAACCCGGTCTGAAATTTGGAAATTTTTGCAAGTAAAAAGTTTTCATTTCGAAAAATTTAACGCAAGACATATTGAGCTAAAACTTTCTATTACAACTTTCAAATCATTTAAAACAGAGTAAGAATAAACTGTATAAAATATAAATTATCGAATTATCGTATATTGGATGCATCAACCTTAAGACCTTGAATACATTGTTTGTGTAAGGTTTTTTTTTTATGAAAATAAGGGGCGAGACGAGGAGGACGTTCAGGTGATGGTAATTGATACGTCCTGCCCATTACAATGCAGTACCGATCAGATCTTTAAACTGCGTTCGTCACCTTGAGACAAGATGTTGCGTCTAATTTGCTCAATCATTTCACTAACTGGGACCAAAACACGATAATGCTTACACATTAGTCTTTCACGAAAGAAATAGGCGCCGTTGTGGTAACCACAACCTAGCCGGCATCCTGTGCAAAGGAGCCTCCCACTCCCACTGTCATTATCAGTAATTTCATCCAACAAATACAATGATGAATTAACTGAAACAAGTCGAGCACCACTAGCAGCACCCATTTTTAGTTAGATAAGTTTCTAAAACAGAAAATGATTCTCAGATACATGACGTAGATAATTTATACAACACAGGAATTTATGTAGAATATTTGTAAAGGCAGTCGAGTGTGTAATTATAACAGTTGGTTTGTTTGCGAGATTAATATTCCACTTTAATGTTTCGCTTTCCCTGTTGACTATGAGTTTGTCTCATATTCATAGGTACTTTTAATTTCATGCTTTATAAACTTGACTTTATCGTTCGTTTTGAATGAGTTTTTCTGTAATTTTATGTTATGTTTTATAGTTTAATAATATACCAAATTATTACTATGAAGCATGTTTATTATTTAAGCTTTGTTAAAACAAAGAACATAATATAAGGTTCATTGAGTTTATTGCGCCCATTCTTCTCAGGTCTGAGGCATTCGTTTTGGAATGGGTGGTAGTTTTTGCCTTTCAATACACTTATTGGAAGGCAAAAACTACTTTTATTATTTAAATTAGTCGAGTTTTTTTGGAATACACCAAACTATTTTGTGTAGAGAGCCTACTAGAGAGGAGTGTTTGCTTTTTATATCCAAGGTATTTTTATTCATATTATATCCTTTGTAATTCTTGTCCATTAATGATAAGATTGGGCGGTTAAGTTTAGGGATTTTTTTTGCACTTATAATCATACATGATGTTTTGGAGGTATTGATACTTAAATGGTTATATTTGAACCACTTATGCAGTATTTTTCAGTTATCTTATGCATTTCTCATGAGGTTTTCAAAGATTTTTCCGAAGTAAAATAGACATATCTCGTGCATAAAGATTAAGATGACCCTGCCAATAGGAATAATAAAGGCACAAGAAAGGATCCCTGGCTTACGGCGCATCTTAGCTGCTTGAAATTGCCTTGACCAGCTCCAATCTGATACTGATTTTTTAAGTCTTGGGTCTAGGATTATGTGTGCTGTTTCTATTATAACTATGTCTTCCAGTTTTTCTAGCAGGAAGGTATGACGGACTATATCAAAAGCCTTTTTGAGATCAATAAAGACTCCTATTACCACTAGCCTCTGGTCTATTTTGGTTTTTATTGTGGTCTTTATTTTTTTTTAAATTATCTCGATTATGTAATAGTATAATTAATTTTTCCATTACTTTTTAGTGTGTTGATTGAACAGAAACATTTATATAAAGGTCGCAATTTTGGTTTACGTTTGATAGCTATGTTGGTAGGAGCTATGTACCTATTTGAAAATGGTTATTGTAAATAGGTTTTATTTTTTTACGTAGTGAAATACTTTAATTGTAAGGTCACATTTTTATTTCGTCTTTCTTGCCTTTAAGTAGAAAAGTCTTGGCTGGATTATTGTGAAGGTTTTTTTTTAAGTATGTTGAAGGATAGAAAATAAAATATTTTCTAAATACCCCAAGTAGTGGGAACTTGTACGAGTGCTTAAATTAAATCAAACCCACATTATGTTCTACTCACACGGATGTGACGCCGGGGCGTTCCGCTAGTGTTATTATAATATTATAGTCTTTCACGTATGGTGACCTTGTAGTTAATTTATTTATTTAATAGGTACACACAACAGAATTACAACAAATACATAATAAAAAAAATAAACTATCAGCTAAATACAAGATAGGCTGCAACTCCACGAGGGTGTGTACTCAGCATGTTTAGCATAAGTTGATAACTATGCAAATACAACAGAAATAGCGATTTTAAAACTAACTTTAGGTAATGTAGTATTATAAAAGAAAAAGATAGAGAGAATATATATTTGGACAAATAGAAGTGAATAATTATGGTAGTTAAATTAAGATGCTTTTTTAAAAATGTAAACTAATTAAGGAATTTATATAAACTAGATTTCCATTTACAAACAGATGAACTGTGGATGTCAGGTACTTCACTGATTTCGAGTAGTAGTGCATTGTATTGACGACAAATTCTATAGATGGGGTTTTGGAAGGACACGTTATTATTGCAGAACGGAATGATAAAAGGCTGTTCATGTCTTGAAGACCGATTGGGAACTCTTAGATGGATATTCGACAAGAGGGAAGTAGAAATTGTGCCATCCAGTATTTTATATAAAGTCGTTAGGCCATGCAATTTGCGACGACTCTCGAGGCTCCGTAACTTGAAGTGAGATAGCCTTTCCTCATATGTAGTCAGCTCCCTTTTTAGACCAAACCTAATCGTCAATACGCGAAGAAGACGTCTTTGAATAGACTCAAGCATATCAGTATATGTATTATATTGAGGTGACCAGACAATGGAGGCGTACTCGATTTGGTTCAGGATTAGCGACTTATAGAGTAACAGTAAACTATTTGGTGACTTGAATTCTTTAGTAGCTCTGCATATGAAGCCAGATAGCTTATTACATTTCTTGGCTATTTCTTCATAGTGATATTTAAAAGTTAGTTTCGAGTCAAAAGCAATACCTAGATCCCGTAAAACAAACTTCCGCTCAAGTGGTATATTATCAATTTTATAGTCAAACAAAATTGGGTTTTTAATACGAGTGAAAGATATAATGGAGCATTTTTTTATACTCAAACTCATACTGTTAGCACTACACCAATCGAGTAAAGTATTAAGATCCAATTGTAGATTAATACAATCACTAACAGTTTTATTTCGACTAAAAATTTTAAGGTCATCCGCATAAAGCAGGGAAACATTTCTTAGCCTAGGGATCAGATCATTAATATATATAATAAACATCAATGGGCCGAGATGGGATCCCTGAGGAACGCCGGATATTATAGAGACTCGTTTTTATCCAACGTAAGAGGCAACCATGCAGACCCGTAGTTTCCAATTTACAGGCCAATATTCTATGGTTTACTCTATCAAAAGCCTTTTGGAAGTCAGTATAGATAGAGTCAACTTGACCATGATCGTTCAAAGCTCTACAAATAAAGTCTGTATACTCCATCAAGTTACTGGCGGTTGACCTTCCTTTTAAGAAACCGTGTTGCTTCTGAGTGATATGCGGGATAAAGTGGTGGTATATGTGGTCGTAAACTAAGGACTCTAATATTTTGGCAAAACTGGATAAGATGCTTATAGGCCTATAATTAGTACAGTCGCTAGGGTCACCCGATTTGTGTATTGGTATGATGTGTGCTCCTTTCCAAGCATGAGGAAAAACACCAGTTTGTATAGATTTGTTAAAAATCAAGTAAAGAGGGTCTATCAGAGCCTCTGAGCAATGCTTAATAAAGTAGGGAGGAATGCCATCTGGCCCAGCTCCTTTGTTAGGATCCAATGCATTGAGTTTCTTTAAAATATCCTCTTTAGATATGTGCACTGAAAATAGAGGATAATTAATAGTAGGCTGACTTGATAAAGAATCGTTCATGTGCCTATCTGGTTCAAAAACTGATGAAAAATACTCGGAGAAGAGTTCGGCTGCGGCTTCAACACCAGTTGCAATTTTGTCACCAAACTTAATGGTCTCGGGGATTGACGGTCCAAGTCTTTTACTTTTAATATAAGAAAAGAATAGTTTGGTTGAATTATTAAGCGACTCTTCCACACTTAAAAGGAATGAGTTATAACAAGCCTTAATCAGAGCCTTGGACCTAGAGCGTAATAACCGAAACTCGTCGAAGTCCCTCGGATTATTGGTTTTTTTATATTTTTTATGGATACGATTTTTCTCTTCTATACAGGCTTTCAAAGATTCTGAAAACCAAATAGGATAGTTCAATCGACCTATTCGCTTATATTTTGTGCTTCTTTTTATTGTGTCGTTAAGTATTTCATAAAAATATTTAACACTCAAGTTGACATCACTATGGCTTAAAATACTGTCCCATGTGTTATTATTAAGTTGTAGTATACAACTTTTTGTGTCACATTTACGAAAGTTAGGCACCATAATAGATTTGTTTTGTATATTTTTAATATTAGATTCAATAGACACATCGATCTCAATGGCTGGGTGGTGTCGGTCGGGCACACATAATGGGGAACTCTCAGATAAAGATACGTCTGTCAGATCTGTCATAAAAAGGTCAAGAGTACGATTATTTGAATTGCGAACATAATTATACTGCGACAGGCCACCCACCTCCAGTAGATCAATAAGTAGCGAAGATATGGTATCGTAGGCTTTACTAGGGCACAGACGAGGAATGGAAATGTTATCGCATGACCATGTAATACCAGGCACATTAAAATCACCGAGAATAATAGTTTTAGAATTGTTTAGATTTAAAAGCGTATTACAACAATTATCATAAAAAGTGCGACATTGAGTGACATTCAGATCGGGAGGTAAGTATACAAGGTATATATTTAAGTTAAATCCACGAGGTCCTCGGTTCTCTCGTACTGTTATCCATATATCCTCTAATGAGCTTTCAAGTTCGGGATGTCTAATTGCAAATAGATTTTTCTTAAGTGCTAACAGAACACCCCCACCGGATTGCTTTGACAAACAAGTAGATTCGCGGTCTCTACGAAATACGGTATACCTGTCATCCACAAATTCACTATTAGAGAAAGAGCTATCTAGGTTTGTTTCGCATAAACAGATAATATCATAATTCTCAATTAGGATATTTTTGTACAATTCCGTTAATTTACTTCTTATTCGGTTAACATTCTGATAAAATATTTTCATAAAAAAAAAACTGATATTTAAAAATCCAAATAACGTAATAAACGTATAACCTTAAAACTAAATATTTATACAAAACAACAAGTAATATATATCACAAAATTAGCTTCTCAAGACTCATGATATCTTTAATGTAAATAGCGGGTGAGGTGTCGTCTTTTCTTATATATACTCGGCCGAATTTAACCCGTATGTAAGTACGTATGTACTTACATCCCTTATCCTTAGCCAGATGTCGCGCGGCTGCATGCAAGTCCTTACATTGCTTTGAAAGGTGTTCACCCACGAAAATAGGTATTTTATCTCCACTAACTCCGATGTGAACGGAATTTAGGTGATCCATCGGATTACCTCTGTTGTATCTCTTGACGCCTGATATAATTGCATCACGGTGACGTTCAGATGGAAGTGTTACAAGTACATTTCGAGGCCTGTCAGATGAGGGGTTAAGTTTCGACGACACGAGCGTATATCACTGTCCGATATGGGCATTTTTATTTGTTCACAAAGCTTCTTAAACAACATGGCTAAGTTCTCATTCCGGCGCTCTGGAATACATTGAACCTCTAAGTTACAGCTCCTTGAAGCTTTTTCGGATTGACAAAGACGATACTCCAACTTTGCCATATCAGATTGTACCTTGGCTTTCTGTGCTTCGAGTTCAGTAATTCTCTTAATAGCCTGATCAAGATTTGTTCTTGTGTCTTTTTGTTCTTTAGATTCATTCTGTAGTTTCAGTAAACTCTTGTTTAATTGTTTCCACAAAAGCTTTCACTTCAGATTTCACTTTTTCCTGAATTTCAAGGGAGAGTGTAGATCTGATACTATCTAACTTTAAGTCAATAAGCTCACTAAATTGTCTCATGTTGATTGTAGCTCTTGAATCAATATTGAGTGGTTCACACCCATTATTCGAATTAATTGATTTAGAAAAAGAGTTATCAAGTGAGTCATTGCTTGAAATTTTGCCATGAGAGGGTTGGGAAGCAGGCAGTGATTGAGCCGAAGCCACTGGAACATTGTTCAGCCTATGTCGCGATCCTACGGGAGTATCATCATTTCTAGTTCTACGAGTAATATTTGCACATGACTCGCAGCGCCACGATCGATTCAGTTCTCTAATATTTGACTTAAAATATGAGTTAAGTGACCATAATTGATCAAACTAAGGTTCTTATGCAATCAGTGCCACTGAACTGATTTGGTGAACGGAAGGTATCCTAAATATGTTCCTATATAATATCAAAATGTTTAAGATATAAAAAAATAACACTTTAAACGAAGAAAAGCCTGCTCTCTATAATTTGAAGCTTGAAGTAAAAACAATGTCTAATATCTCATTAGTAGGTATTATTTTATATCGAATACAAACTAGGGGTTGCCGTAGTAATTTTAAATTTAGAACCAACTTCCATATTTGTAGAAATTAAATGATTTATTCAGTTACACTTCATTATTTACTTTTTACTTTTTTTAAATGACACCTTGCAATCCGATGTTTACTTAAAAGTATTGGGGAAGGTGTTCTAAAAATATAAGTTGTAGCTCTTAAAGAAAATATAATCGGGTTCTGAATTCAAAAAATATTTCTGTAGGTATAATCTGACACACCAAGTGTTATCTGTTGGATGGAAATTTACATAATATTCAAACTGTACGTTCTTCTAGAATCTTATTGTTGTTGAGGCAAGTATAGTTAATAGAATTTTATCCATACATTGCACAAGTTTTGTATAATTTCCTTATTACACATAATTCTACTATATTCATTGACGCTTACATTGAAAATAATATGAAAACAATATCAAATTTCAGATGGTGGATTATTTGACTTAATCTTTTATTTTTTAGTCAATATTATGGAATAAAATAATATGTCATATTACTTTAGAAAAGTGAGAGAAATGTCCTAACTAGAAACTTGCAATTTCTCTAATGGAAAAAATAGAAACAAAGTATTTATACAGCAAGTTAAATCATAACATATAGATATAAATTGTGTCTTATTCTCGTGTCCCACGTACAAGATATAAGCATCACAGAGCGTAACGACGTCGATGTGTCTTTGTCATGAACTATGCCTGTGGGATTCACGTGTAATAAAAATTCAAGTACTGGCAGAGAAAAGTATTGTCATGTCATGAATGTAATCTACGAAGAAATACGTTAAATATAGGCGGATTATCGCAAAGGAAAACTGGGCACTTACTTGCCTAAGGGCGCGAGGTTACAAATGGCACGGAACTCTTTCAAACATGGAAAAAATAATAAAGTTTTATGTGTGAATAAGTATGAGTAATTAGTAATAACACAACATCAAAAATCTTGAATTCTATAGAGTTTTATAGCAAAATACTGAAGTGCTTGTTATAAATCTTGGTGTAAAGACAGCTGGAGCTCCAGACTTAAACTAATTATCACTATATATCATTATACATCAAATCATTGACGTACTTTAAACAACTAGACTCTCAAACGCCTATTTAAGAGGTCGTTAAAAATGTCCGAGTGGCGTTGTATATACTTATACATTAACTTATCAGTGGAGTACGAATCGTTTTCTTTACATGGTATTCCTTTGTACGATTGTCTTTTTTCGATGGTATTTATGTTGAACACCCTACCACGATGAAAAGTTTCCCGATATTCAATCTTTAATCCCTCCTGTCAAGTCAGAAGCCAAACTGAGGTAAGAAACAAAATGATAAAAAGCTTACAAAGTATTCACTTTCATCCTGAAAGCAGCTCCTGAAAAGCTTTTCGTGTCTATTCGTTCAGCGTTAATGTTTAAGTAAGTAGTGGTAGCTTTTTTTAACCTAAAAAGGTTAGTGCCTAAAATTTGCGAACTGTGTCAACTAATCCTTGATGTTGAATGGAGTTAAATTGGAGAACTTTTGCAACCTGTAGCGTGATTAAGGGATATATTTCACAGGGACACCACGGTGGCGCAAACAGTCGCATTCTCAGACAGATAAATATAATGACATGCTTACATTACCTGGACTGCAGGAATCCACGATAATATTCCAACACACACACACACACACACACACACACACACACTCACACATACACACAAACACACACATGCATATTGATTGAAAGAAAAAATTATTAAAACATAGACTATACTACCAACGCAATAAAAAAATATCTGAATTGAAGAATTAGAAGTATTGAAAATTAATAAAATCTAATAATTTTCATAATACGTACCTAGTTATATTATCAAGTCGCGTATTACACAATCACGTTCCTCATACACTCCAATTTATAATTTTCTAATTTGTTGGTATCTATTTCTTATGATTACGAAAGTTCAAAGACTTTTGATTTTCGGATCAATATAAGTGATCAATACTATCACCAAACACCTATCAGCTATCGCAATAGAAATTGAATAGAAATATATTAATTTTTTTTCATCATTCAAATTAAAAAAAAGAGTACAATGAAAACTTCAGACTAAGATGCGCCACAGAAACCTGTGTAGGTTTATGCGTGGTGCAAATGCATCACTTCGCTCACAACTACTGTACTTAAGAAGTATTTATATCAATATTTTATTTTTATACATAAGAAGGTATAAGTACTGTTAAATAACAAAAGATGAAAAAAAAAATTAATAAACATAAATATTACGAACAGTTTACACCAGCCATTACATTGCCCTTTCCTCTTAGTGTATACTGCATTTTTTTAAATGCGTATTCACACGAATTTTTATTTTTGAAAATGATTGTGTATAGATCTTCAGGTAAGTTATTTAATATGTTAGGAAGCATGTATTCCCACGTCCTTTTGCCATGAAAAATCAATGAAAAAATCTGGGTTACGTAAAAAAGTATTTATTTTTCTGGCAGTACATATTATTGCGACACAGAACAACAGAAACAACAGAACTATTATTAACAACAAAAGTCAAAACGTGACATTGAAAACTTCAAAAACAAAGCAGTGATAAGTGAAGTGAAACATTAAAATATCTCGACATGTACCTAACGGTAATGAAACTGCAAACCGTACTGGCGCAATAGGACGTGCGCGAGGGGGTGAAAGGGGAACTTGAGGGGGCTTCACGTTCCAGCGAGGTTCAGAGATACCAGTGGGAGGCACCTTTGCACAGGATGCCGGCTTGACTATGGGTATCACAACGTCGCCTATTATTTTATCCAAATTGTAAATGAACTCTTTGGCTCTATTAATTGCCTTGGAGTTCCGAGCCGCTCCTTTAGTTCTAATATTTGTTTTATTTTTATATTCGCGTTAGCTAAATAATTAATATCTTCCATATAATAATAATCTTGATCTCACTTATTTAAATAAAGTAATTTCTGTGGGTGTAATCTTTAAGTACGATTGAAGTAAAAGTGACTAATAATTAACTTTAGGAATAATTAACAGATATAAAATGAATTGAAATGTGAAAAGGGACGCATTTAGTTGTAGATATATATATTGGTTTTAATGGTAAAAATATTTATTTACTTAAGGTACTAAATTAATCTATGACACTTGTTAAATAATTAGAATTAATGGTTCTACTTGTGAGTTCGCGGATCTCTACTATTTATTGGTTACAATGGTTAAAATGGTTATACGGACCGGCGCTGTAATGGTTGTAGACGAATGGTTAATGGTAACTGGGACCGAACTGATCAATGGTTATACGCGTACTGTATCTCTACTACTATATTTATCTACTAAGCAATATTCGTAATATAATGTTGTTCAATGGATTTACTTCGAACAAAATGAAATTATTTATTTTGCTTTAAAATAGGGTATGTCCGGATCTTAAATATTACAATATGTCCTGTATCCAGCTTAAATTAAAAGCGTGCAAAAACTTAACACTAATTTAAATATTCATTAATACTATAAAAAATATTTTTAAGCAGACATTTAAATAGTCTTGGTATAAACATTTTTTTTGACAGTATTTTCAAGTCCTCAGGCAATTTGTCTTATAATTTATTAAACATGCCATGGCTACTTTTAAGAAAAGGTGTTTTCGGACAATGTTTCACAACCAGTCTATGCGGCTGTCTTGTTACTCTAGCATTCACTTCAACAGCTGACGTGAAAATATATCTGTGGTTACGCACAAATTTGCAAGAGACATACACATAAATACATTATTAAAGCACTGTTACTAACTAAGCACTCACGTATTGCTCAAGAGCTAGGTTTAGCTAGCATTGTTAGATTTTAATATAATAATGATAATAATTGAAAATAAGAACTTGAAGGTTAGATTATTAAGTACCACATATCGATATGACGTTGTTATTGAATATTAACGAATATAGTTGTATGGGATCGAACCCTTAGCTTGTCCTCATAATGGACGAAGAAACCAAAAACAGGATGATACAGAAACAAACATTTGATAGTAACAAATTGATCCTTATATCAAAAATACAAACTGTTTTATGGCATATTATGTAATAGTTGTATACATCCTCTTTATGTAAAGGAGGTAATGCTAGATATAATGGAGCTGATATACTTGAATAAATTGCTAAGCAGGGCACTATGAAACACTATCTACCACAAAGGAAATTATATTATTGTGCTTTCTTACGGACTCTATCGAATAAAGATATTTTATATGAAGTCGATGTCACTCACATTGCTGATAAAGATCAAAGTGATATATTTTGTAACTTGCATTATTCTGTGTTAGCTTTGGCTTTGATGTTTAATGTTACTTTATAATTGTAATATTAATTTATATTTATATAGACTATATCAACCATCATTCATTCACTATAATAATTAAAAAATACTTGTAGTGACATCAGCTACCAGTCTGTCAAAACAAATTAAATAGGAAACAGACAGAGATATTTATGAATATAGTATACATTGATATTTCTGTCACTAATAGGTAGATTATTATCTCCTACGACTTTGAAATGTACAGTCTGCAGTCAGGGATTATTCATTTATAACTGTATTTCGTTGCGAAAACTGAGAAACATGAATGCGCAGGCGCGAAAAAAAAATAAAACAATTTTCCTAGCGGGGTTTGATTTCGCTTTTCAATAGGCAAAAATACGCTCGTATGATCTATAATATACCCAATAGTAAATAATAAGAAGATTGATCTAATGTAACTTATCTGTGGCTCTTATTTGTCAATGTCAAGCGCGACAGTGACAGTGACAGCACATTTTGCTGATAACCCGCCTGTTTCGTTTCTGTTACTTTTTACGAACAATTTAGAAGAGAGACTTTTTATGTTGGAGTAAATTGTATATTGTACGTTGCCATTTGTGTGATATTCACTTTATTCATACTGATCAATTGTTTTATATATATAATGATATTGATGATGGCTTGCCTAAGATTCAATGCTTAATTTAAATGAGAAATATGCTTTTTGATTACAATCACTTTACCGATGTAGTACGCAGACCAACACAAATACACAATATACATTAATTTTTATCAATAAATTAGGTAAGTAGTAATGTAAACAAAGATAACATTCGTTTACCTATTTAGTTAATTCATATAAGAATTATGTGTATCTACATTAATAATTGAAATAGAGGAAGAGAGGTGTCAATACAAGCATTAATTACCGGAGGACACTAGCACAAATTATATTAATGTTTGTTTTAAATAATGTAAGTACATATATATTTCGATTTGATTTTGATTTGAAGTTGTAAGTAGGGAAAAAATTCATAATATAATATAATTAATCAATCATAGTAAAGAAAAATATACTTTAAATATTAAAAGAACTATCAAATATTTAAGACGTCTGAAAAATTTAAAGTCAGGTGCCAAACAGAATCAGATTATTATCAAAAATTTTCTTACGAAACGCAACGATCTTATACCTTAAGAAAAGTGTACAATAAATTATCTTTAAATTTATAGCAACCGGTAGAGTGTGGGAGCAAAACTTCCGCAATGTGAACTTGTAAGAGGGTCGTCGTATACGACACACGAGGGAGGCAGTGGCTTTTGAAACGACCAGTGAAAGAGATATGCAGATTTTGCTTACACAGTCAAAGGTAGAGAATGTATTTCTTCGTAGATCACGTTCCTGACATTACATTTCGTGTATCTGTACCTGAATTTTTACCACGCGTAATTCCCACGGGCATTCTTGGTGACAAGGATACATCGGTGTCCTTTGTAATGCTTATACGAAGAGTTTGACATTAAGTCTTAAATATATTATATTTTCTATTTAGTTTCTGCCGTTTTTACTATAATTATAATAATTATTCGCTCGATGAACAGACGTTATGGCCACAATAATTAATGTCTTATAACAATATTTATTTTAATTAAGTTAAATACTTTTTTATGAGCATAAGGATCAAGATGAGCAGGACGTTCAGCTGATGGTAATTGATACGCCCTGCCCATTATAATGCAGTACCGCTCAGGATTCTTGAAATACCCAAAAATTCTAAGTGGTACTACAACTGCGCTCGTTAGCCTGAGACACAAGATGTCAAGTCTCATTTGCCCAGCAATTTCACTAGCTACGGCGCCCTTCGGATCGAAACGCAGTAATGCTTACATATTAATGCTTTACGGCAGAAATAGGCGCCATTTTGGTACCCATAATCTAGCCGGCATCCTGTGCAAAGAAGCCTCCCATTGGTAAACTTATATCATGGCAGGTCCTTCGAAGATTAGCAAGTGTCAAACATGACCTACCTTCTTATAAACCTAATACTAAAATTCTTGCAATTTTAAAGTATAGCTAGATGACGATATAATATATGTATAAGCAAGCAAGTAAATTAATTCGTTTAAAACTAATAAACTACTATGACAATATTTAAAACAAGTTAACATATCATCCCCACCATCTGGATGTGTGGCGGTCCTCCACAATGCGGTTTTCAAGGAGCTTTCTTCCACGTACTAAAAAGCTGTGGAATGAGCTTCCTGGTGCGGTGTTTCCGGGACGATACGACACGGGTACCTTCAAAAAAAGCGCGTACACCTTCCTTAAACGCCGGCAATGCTCTTGTGATTCCTCTGGTGTTGCAAGAGAATGTGGGCGGCGGTGATCACTAAACACCAGGTGACCCGTACGCTCGTTTGTCCTCCTATTCCATAAAAAAAAAATATATAGTAGTAGGGATTATGGGAGGTAGTTCAACCCAATTCTAACTTACAAGGTTTTATAATATTTACACTAAATCGACGCAATAACAAATTAACTTCAAATGCTAATATGTACCGGGGCGATCCTTTGGAAAATAAATAATGTTACGCATAGCAATTAATTGTCAAAAACAGATTGATAAAAGTAAAATTTATATAAAATTTATTCAACGTAAGATTATTGCCTAGTCATTTTTTTACAGTTATCACAAAACAGAAAGTATTTATTAAACAATAGAAGGAAATTCCTCTCGAAACTTTAAGGTTATATAAATATAAGAAATTATTCTTCAGATTTTTTTAAACTAAAGTCCTAATTACTTCCCTATTTACTTTCAATATGACATTAATCAAGATAACTCCGCACCAAGATTAGTGATAGTGAAGCCCTTTGAGTTAGCAATACCCATTTATACCATCGAAAATCTAAAATGTGCGCTTGATATAATCTCTCATATCCATTTCCACGTTGAGAGCCGAACAAGTTGTTTAGGTAGCTGAGATTGTAGCTGTAATCAAATCTGACTTGCATGTTTACTGTGTGTATATCTCTTGAATATTTCGCAATTCACATATTAAAAACTGTTTTAAGGCAATTTATGCTCTATCGCAATGTTGTATAAGTTATTATTTTGTTAGCTACAAGTAGAAGAAGCTTACATCGGGTATTCTGTCATTATTGAGTTATTTCAGGCACATGCCAAAACTATAATTTAAAATATAAAAATTCAGCATATTTTTTGGACTGTAAGCTAATCTAATCTCTCGGTTATTTCCTGATACAATTATCCGTTGATTTTGCATTTGAACGTGAATTAATCGGCTTTTGAAAGTCAATGGTGAATTAATTTATCCGTTAATGTAATATATTTTCAGTGTGCGTATATTGATGCATTTATTATACTTAACTAACTACTCGTATGATATCTTGTTCATTAAACTTGTTAAATCCAATGTTGTAATAATAATAATTGAATATACTTCTAATTTTTTTATTTTGTGATGGGAAAAACTAATAAATCCGCTTAACCCGAGTGGTATGAACTAGAAAACGCCTGTGTGTCCCAGCAGTGCACTGATACAACCTGATTAAGATGGCGATGATGATGACTGAAAGAATTGATAACTGATTACCAAAGTTATCGACATAGTCCGAATGATTGCGAAACTGAAGTGGCAGTGGGTAGGGCATATAGTTCAATGAACTTATGTCCGTTGAACTATGTACCATATGGCCGTTGAGGTAGTAAAGTCCTCGAATGGCGACCACGTACCGGAAGACACAGTGTTAGTAGGCCCCCCACAAGATGGACCGACGATCTGGTCAAGATCGCCGGAATACGTTGGATGAGGGTAGCGCAGGGCCGATCATCGTGGAAATCTTTGAAGGAGGCCTTTGTCCAGCAGTTAACGTCTTCAGGCTGATGTAGAAGAAGAAGATGATGATGATGACTGGAATTAATGATAAACGTTATAATATTATTTTACTATTAATACCAGTAACAAAAGGGTTTGACTATAAACATAAATTTCAGTAGATTATAATAAATTAATCACAAAAAACTAATAACTCTTCAAAATTGCAACAACGAACTGGGTGAGTAGGAAGCAACTCTCTATGAGAACAAAGTTAAATTGTAAAACTTGTCCGTGTGCAATATGTTATTACGTTATTACTGTATAGTTCGTCTGGCGCAATACATTAAGGAAAACATTAAAACGAACGTTATATCACGACTCAGTTAATTCTTTAAATATTTACTTTTATACTTTATATGCCTTTATTGTAAGTTTTTTTTTACTTGAATGACCACAAAAATATAGTGACCGTTCCATTTAAACTGATCTTCGCAGTAAAATAAATACGTTGTTTATATTTAAACAATTTGTTATGTTTTTCAAGTGATAACCCTCACTTGTAGGATTAATACACTAATAAAATTTGAAAAAAAAAAATTCTACGAACGATGCGGAACTCAAACGACCTCTCGCGTTCGGTGCGCGTGCTCTTCCAACTGAGCTAACGGTTCGAGTGACGTATCATCACAAAATATTGTATGCATTTTTCCACTCTCAGGTGTGTATTAATCCTAGAAGTGAAGGTTATCACTTTAAAAACAATAAATTGCTTAGATTTGAATGAGCGACATCTGAAGTCAATTTTCTCACATGCAAATACTGGGGTTGAGCAGGTTATCAACTGAAAAGTAGATCCTGTAGATGAAGCCACAACCTGAGTCAAAAGTCAAAGGGCGAACAATAAGTCAACGCCCAATTTTTTTTATCGTCGATTCATAATGATTTATCAGGACACACATTACAAACATTAGAATGTTTAAAAACTTTCCTCGAAACGCCCTCAGATGCTCTTCGCAATCAAACCGTATAGCTCTATCACACTTTTGGAGATTAAATTTGTTATGTTGCCTCTATTTGGTTCAGATGAACAAAATTCAGTGTGATTACAGCGCATCAAATGAAATACCATGCACATATTGACACTCTGTGCACACAAATTGACATGTGTTTATTTGACATATATGTACAACAAGTTGCAAATTCTGTTATTTGAATTAAAACAGTTTCGCTTTTCATTTAATATGATATTATACTCGTAACCTTATTGCAACAGTCTAATACTATAGCTTAAATGATTTTCTTAATGATACCACAGACTGGGAATGAAGCGAACTCCCTCAGTAACCCATATTTAACAAAAATCCGCTTAGTTTCGCGACCTCTCTTCTCAGGTCTGAGGCAGTCCATTTTGAAGGGGTGGTAGTTTTTGACGATCAAAAAGTGATTTTGAATACAAATATTTGAATGTGAATAAAAATTTTGATAGGATAGGATAGGATAAAAGTAATAATAGAAGGAAACCTTAGAATAAACTATATTTTAATTTGTTATGGAAGAAGCAGCCTTGAAACGCTTTGAGAATATACATACCTTATTTAGTAATATTATTTAAGTAACTCATGGACGAAAGAGAAACTGATTTACAAATTGATAACTGTCTAGTAACTTTTAGCGACATCGAGTCTGGCTAACGAAAGTTGGCAGTGGAATTATTTACAAACATCTGACATGGAATACAACGTCAAGGATAATTAGGTTAATATTATCGCCATTGTTAAGTATGACTATTTAGTTTTGATAATTTATTCAAGTATCATATTTAGTTGAATTAACATACGTTCATCAGTCATTGTCTTCACACGCATGCAATATATTTATAAATTTATGAAAAAAAAAAAACTTTTAATGTGACATGTCAACGTCAATATCCTACTTCATTGCTAGTCGAGACGTGAGCGCTCACTACACTCACAATGATACAATCTCCGAATAGTCTTTACCAGTGGGGGCTCCTTTGCACAGGATGCCGGTTATATCATGGGTACCACAACAGTGCCGAAGCATTAATGTGTAAGCATTATTGTGTTTCGGTCTGAAGGGTGCCGTAGCTAGTTAAATAACTGGGCAAATGAGACTTAACATCTTATGTCTCGAGGTGACGAGCGCTATTGTATTAGCGCTCAGAATTTTTGTGTTTTTCAAGAATCCTGAGTGGCACTGCATTGTACTGGGCAGGGCGTATCAAATACCATCAACTGAAAGTCCTGCTCGTCACGTCCCTTAATTTCATACAAAAAAAAAACGAAATTAGTCGGTATCAACACCGTCGAATCATGAGTAAAGTGGATCTAAATAAATAAAGTCTCACGAAAGTTTTAATAATTTATGTAACTAAAATATAAGATAACAGGTGTTAATCGTCTTAATTACGTTTATTCGATTCTCATAGATTTTGACTAATAATACTTATTGAATCAGAATCAGAATCTTAATTGTAATAGTTTATTCGAAGAATTTTTAATGTAATTTAGCGGCCCCAGAACCCATCGAGCATGAGATTCTTATGAAAATCGGTAATCAATCAAATCGCATTTGCGACTTTCGATAAAATAAATTTGGTAATTTTAATATGTAATAAATTATACATAAATATAAACTCCAACTCTTGCAAATCAGAACATCAAACTGCGAAATAAAATATTCGGTGTATTTGGGTGCCAGAATAACCAGTATTAACTTCGTTTCGTTACATTCAGTATTACCAGCAGCAGACAGTTTTCATTAGTTATTTACTACACACTTGTAACAAATAATTGATTTGTTACTCGTAAAAATTACTCTGATTGCGATCTGGTCAACATTGACGGTATACGTTGGATGAGGCCAGTTGGGCAGGACCAAACGTCGTGGAAAATTTTAGGGGTGGCCATTGGCCAGCAGGGGGCCCGGGCGTCTTCCGGCTGATGATGATGAGGATGATACAAAAGGAAACAATTTTAATATTATAAAGTATATGGTTTATTGGTAATTGAAGAAACATGCTAAATATTTTTTTTATTCAGTAAACAAAATATTATTTATGTAATAATACTAACAAACCATGTTTATGTATGAAGCTACTGTTCCATTATGTTTTTAATCAATAAAAGGCTTTATGCGGTGGAAAAATAATCGGTTTAACTTTTGTAAAATTCGTTTTCGCTCGTAAAACCATTGCGTTGATGTTATTATGTGGGTTAAGTTAATGCAGTTGAATTAAATTTCACAATATCCTCTACTTACATAATATTAGTTAGTTGTTTTGTACTTGTGTAACGTATATTCCAATATTTAGTTTGTTCTGTTATGTGACGTTTATTTAAACAAAACAATGGTTATAACTACTATGAAACACTATGATTACATTAAATTAAAACTATCATTACAGGGAAGTGTACCAAGAATACTGGCAGTATTTCAGCGTTGTATAGCTAGGCTGATCCATTGACCGAAATAGCTGCCAGCGCTTGGGTTTCCAGTAGCGCGACGCCAGTACTTTGTACATCACCAACTGACGTAACTTGGACATGAGAAGGAGCCAAAGCTGAATCGCTGAGTTTGTTGCGCCCATTCTTCTTAGGTCTAAGACGTTCGTTTTGGAATGGGTGGTAGTTTTTGACTTTCAATAAGTGATGTGACATCCTATTTTGAATAAAAATATTATAATTTGAGAGAATGGGACAAGTATCAAGAAAACATTTGTAAAAATCTGAGGGTGTGCATACAGCCGGTGTTCGATGGATTTAAATGTTCAGTTGACTCGATATCAATTTGAATAAGAGGTTGCGTGTAATCAATCATAGGCTAACTTAATTAAGGCTTAAATTAATCACAATAATTTCTAATCTAGGTAGTCATACCAATGGTGCATTGAATCATATCAATAAAAATAAAATTAAATAACATTTTTTAAGAATTGTTGGAAATATGGATAGATATATAACACGAAAATTGTTTTGAAGAAATAAAGTTATGGTCGCGCGATAAAGCTGTTTTTAGTTACAACGTGTATCATCTAAGTAACTGTAACAATCCTATCCAGTAATATCAGTATATATTTCATAATTTCAGTCAAACTGAAATGAAGCGTATTGTGTAGAACCAGACATATCCATTTGTAAATGGGATTCATGACGTTGAGAAACGAATGACACCCAAGGGAAATTCATGCACCTAGTCAATAAATTACATTTAGTGTTATTATACCTACTGTACTATATGTGATTATATTATAATCTTAAAGCATACTACAGATAGACCGAGGTCTTGCAAAAAAAAACAGAATGAGTTGCCTCTTATAATGATATGACCCTAGAGTAGAATAAGGAACACAGTAACACCTGTGGCATAAAAAGACATACAAGGTATAAAAGTCATTTATTTTCTCAAAATTGGTTCCTTTGGAATGGGTGGTAGTTTTTGACTTTCAATAAGTGATGTGACATCCTATTTTGAATAAAAATATTATAATTTGAGAGAATGGGACAAGTATCAAGAAAACATTTGTAAAAATCTGAGGGTGTGCATACAGCCGGTGTTCGATGGATTTAAATGTTCAGTTGACTCGATATCAATTTGAATAAGAGGTTGCGTGTAATCAATCATAGGCTAACTTAATTAAGGCTTAAATTAATCACAATAATTTCTAATCTAGGTAGTCATACCAATGGTGCATTGAATCATATCAATAAAAATAAAATTAAATCAATATTTTTAGTATTGTTGGAAACATAATTAGATGTTATAGATTACTCGAAAGTTGTTTTGAACAAGTAAAGTTATGGTCGCACGATAAAGCTGTTTTTAGTTACAACGTGTATCATCTAAGTAACTGTAACAATCCTATCCAGTTATATCAGGATATATTTCATCATGCGTATTGTGAAGAACCAGACATATCCATTTGTAAATGGGATTCATGACGTTGAGAAACGAATGACACCCAAGGGAAATTAATACACCTAGTCAATAAATTACATTTAGTGTTATTATACCTACTGTTCTATATGTGATTATATTATACTCCTTAAGCATACTACAGATAGACCGAGGTCTTACAAAAAAAAAAACAAAATGAGTTGCCTCTTATAATGATATAACCCTAGAGTAGAATAAGGAACACAGTAACACATGTGGCATAAAAAGGCATACAAGGGATAAAAGGCATTTATTTTCTCAAAATTGATTCCTTTACAATTTTTTTGATGTCATTTCTAATATACTATATACTACTACCGCTTCGAAAACAAATGGCGCTCTGAGAGAGAAGAAGCGGCGCAAGGAACTCTCGCAACATTCTTTTTTGGCTGGCCCTATGTCACTTTTGCCAGTTCCCTCTAGGAATTACAAATACACTCTCTTCTCTCTCACCAACAATCAACACAATGCCCGGTGAGCAAACCATATAAAGTGCAGACAGTCGAAAAAACCGATGCTAGCACTATCATCCGGACTGACATAATGACTGGAAATTAGAATTATGGTGGCCACCCGAAGAAGACGGTGATGTCGCGTTGAGGTCGAGACGGTCACTCATGTAATCCTGAAATGAAAAGATGTGGCTGACTAATTGACAAAAATCGTTAGAAAATACGAGGTTTGCGTACATTCCAGGAAGTTCTGAACTTCTGGAAGGAGCTGAGCAGGCCCCTTCCCGTATAATAATAATAATAATAATAATATCGACACACTTTTTACACAAATTATTATGCCCCAAGTTAAGCATATATAGCCTGTGTTATGGGTTACTAGACAATGATATATTTAATAAAATATACTTACATATCTGTTCATACATAAATTCATATAAACATACATAAATTCATTTAAACATCCATGACTCGGAAACAAACATCCATATTCATCATATAAATGCTTGCACCTACCGGGATTCGAACCCGTACTTTACCATAGCCCATCTACCCGGTATCCTGTGCAATGGTTATTACGCTAAGGTTATTGTTATGCTTTGACGCCTTAACAATACGCTTTTAGGGGTAGGTACGGGATGCCTATTTTACCCCGAATTTTATGTCTGGCCCACAGTCGTCGGTCATTGTATGTGGACAAGCTCTGACAATATAAGAATGTATTATATAGTCGTAGGGATTATGGAAGGTAGTTCAACCCAATTCTAACTTATAAGGAAATACTTTGTCTACCTGGGCAGTTGTGCCGATGTAACGCTAAGGGTACTGTGAAATCGTTTAGTTGTTTCTCAATAATAATACAAAAGAAATATTTATAATATGACTAGCTAACCCGAAAGACTATGTTCTGTACATAATAAATAAAATACTTTTTTTTAAATGTTTTTGTCAATAATATTTCATAACATCAACTTACAGTCAAGAATTACTTCGCTCCCTGACCCCTGTTGTTATAATGAAATTGTTTCACAGCAGAACTGTCAAACCGTGTGTCAATAAATTTTCTCGTAGCAAATATGTCAATAAAAAACAAATATTGGAAATAAAATTAATTATTGGTCCCATATCGGAATAAAATCTACCCACCCTCAAGTTGGACTAAACTGCACTCCATGAAGTAATCCCCATTAAAATCCGATCATTAGTCTAGGAGTTATATATAAAGATTAACATTGAAATACTTCAAACAATAAAGCACCCAATCCAAAACCAACCTGAACCATATGAAACCGTAATTATTTCTGATCCCATCTCTTATATGTCGTCATTATTTTAATTAATTGTGTAACATTTACTCATATTTATTGCTTTCATTGTACATTGCGGTTGCGGTGAACATTAATGGCAACCTACTACTATTTACTGTGCTCAGTTGGAAATCTTACACGACCGCACATTTGTCTCTACCTCAAGTTGCCTCACGTATTATAAGTTGCTTAAGCCACAGAGCACGTATATAGCATTTAATATGAGTTAATTATATAGTTTATTTCTAGTTAATGCTATTTGTTTATGAAAATAAGGGATGAGACGAGCAGGACGTTCAGCTGATGGTAATTGATACGCCCTGCCCATTACAATGCAGTGCCTCTCAGGTTTCTTGAAAAACCCTAAAAATTCTGAGCGACACTACAACTGCGCTCGTCACTTTGATGTTAAGTCTCATTTGCCCAGTAATTTCACTAGCTACGTCGCCCTTCAGACCGAAACACACTAATGCTCATACATTACTGCTTCACGGCAGAAATAGGCGCCGTTTTGGTACCCATAATCTAGCCGGCATCCTGTGCAAAGAAGCCCCCCAATAGTTTTTATTGAAGTGAAAACTTCATTAGCAGCGTTGAGCGCTTTTCTTGGGATGGGTATAGAAAGTTAAAGTCGCGTCGGGACACGTGGCCTGATAGAAAATTCGTAAGACAGTAGTTGAAATTATGGATGAAAGTTGATTTTTCTGAGAGATAAACTTTATAATGTAAAATAATTGCAACATTTCTGAAGTGTAATTTTATGTAATATAATTTTTCTTCTTGGTGTACGACAGTGCAATAAATGAATATTATATTTAACCACATATTTAAATAACCAAAGCAATTTGAACGAAATTATTCCCTAACCATTCCATAATTAAAAAATACCTAACGTTAATGTGCAAGTTTTCACCTATTCCGTGATTCCCGGAGTACAACCCGTTACTTTTTTGTTTAAATTAATTAATTAATCAATAATTATTAAACTTATATTTTTCTTCAATCATTCTTATAACTGTTAATATTACTTGTCTAAGGGCTCAAGAGTTTTTCATTTAATTATATTATTAGTTTTATATTTTCACAAATACATTTATAAACGTCGTTCCTAACAAGGGCAGAGTTGTCATTCTCAAGCAATAACATCCGCATGTGTATGTTTATTTCCTACACTTAAATAATACTTATTTATACGATATATTGCACTTTCAACAATTTGTTGTTAAGCCCATTTGTCTACGCATAAATTTGTCACATCAATGACTTTTAATAGCCGAATAATGATAACTGCATGAGCAACGTGCCAATGTTTCACCAAAATAGCCCATACATCTAGCTTTGTACTTTTCTCCAAATACAGATATTAAAATGATTTAACGTTTAAAATAATTTTTATTCTTTGGGTTTTGCCAAGTACAATCATGATTAATAGCTTACTTGGCAATATGCAAAGAATGGTAATTGAAAATTACATCTTGATGGTTTTGGCAACCAATCGAATCTAGTACTAGCAAGTAACTTTGGCAGTATTATAAAAAAAAACCATCTCAATTCTATTAAAACAATATAGCGCATCGAGTTTCGTTGTGCGACTAACAGCAAACGTTAAAGCAATTCAATATAAAGCCAGTATTATTTGTATATGATAAGATACTTAAATAAATTGATGAATAAAAAAAACTACGTTTAAAAAAACCGACTTCAAAAACTGTAAAGTATCATATAACTGAAAATTTAATTTAATACACCTTTACCTTTAATATTAATAAAATGCTATTATTTACATTATTAGTTATTCAAATGTTAAATGTTTTTTAGTTCGGAATTAAATGGCTTTATTATTATTATTATAATTATTAATATAATTATTATTTATATGTGCTCCTATTGTTAGGTTTTAAGTCGGTGCCAAGCCGTAAACAAAATAAAATTTAATAGTATAAACAGCTTACTTACTGGAATTATTAAGGTTGTCTGGCCACGCCTGTCTGTACGCTTGGGTTGTTTTGTTCTAGACGAAACTATCCCGCTCAAAGTCAGGAAAAACTCCTAAAAATCCGTACACAAAAACAATTATATCATCGAGGTAAAAAAAAATTTTTAATTAAAAAGAAATTAAAATTTATGGCATCTAATCTGCGTTAAACTAAAGAAAAATTACGTAAATCGGATCATAAATCTCAGAGATACGGTGTACATACATAAAAAAAATAGCGATCGAATTAATAACCTCCTCCTTTTTGAAATCGGTTAAAAGGCGCTAAATAAAAACAGCAGAACCTAGAAAACAAACATTCAAATATATCATGCAAAGGTTTAGTCCTACCGGGACTCGAACAGCGGACCTTTGAGTGGGATTTTTGGTGAAGAGTGATAGAAGTAATCTATGTGCAAATCAGTGAGACTTATTAGGTGAGCACTTTTAAAACAAACAACTTCTTTTGTTTTAAAATGGTAGTAGTGATAATTTTAAGCTTAGATAATTTATGGATCTAGACTGTGACAGCTGTGAGCATGTCGAAATAATAGCGGAGAGCTGTTAACCTATATTTTCAGCAAAGGGCGTACACTGAAATAAAGTGACATACATATCGCGAGTGTAAGACGTAGCTTGTCCTGCACACTAAAGTAATAAACGGGGTATGTTTTCTTGCGTTGCTTAACAGCATGAGGTTCTATCAAGATGTATAAATTATCTATGGTCTTTTATTGATTCAGACCAATGCTTTATTAAATAACATCTCTATCACTGGCTGGTGTAGATGCGCTTCGCTTCAACAAATGCATAATTCTATACAAAATTTAAACTATTTTTTGTCTATAACGAAATCCGTAGACGTTCAATCATAACAATTATATTTTTATATAATTTGGCTAAAAACCTATTATATTGGGGCAATATTACCAAAATCGAAATATGAAGTTTCGGTTGAAGTATCGTTTATTTTCCTAGTACAAAAGTGTTTCGGATCCGAAGGTCGATACGAAATATGCGATTAGACATTTTTTGTTTCGTTTACCTTATTCCCAAATTTACTTGACATTTACATTTACATTGTTTGACATTATTATGATCGCATCTACTACTTCACTTTTTATGGTTATGTGTATGGTTCCGAAACGAAAACCAATCGCACCATTCGGATTCGAACTACTTTGGAGACAGGATTTAATTCGAAGTTCGTCGTTCTTTCGTTTCGGACCGAAATTTCGGCTTTCGATTTTGGTAATAGACTTCCAGGTTTATAACTTTAGTGTGCGTGACAAGCTACGTCTTAGGGTGTGATCTATAAACGGGACTTACACTTTGCTCAGACTTTAAATACGTAAATCATAGGTGAATGTAATAAAAAGCGAACTTGACTTTTGTATGGGGCTATTTTAGCTCAAGCTCAGCATCATTTCAGATGTCAAATGAATATAAATACGAAATCAAAAATATGATAATCTTACACTCAGTTAAGTTTTACGTAAGTAAAGTCTGAGCAAAGTCTAAGTATGCTCTATAGATCTCAAAATTACAACCCTGATTTGTATGTCACGTTGTGTTAGTGTGCATTGCTCAAAATAGAGGTTAACTGCCAACCTCTATCTATCTATCATCCTCACCATCTGGATGTGTGGCGGTCCTCCACAGTTCGGCTTTCAAAGAGCTTTCTTCCACGTACTACAAAGCTGTGGAGCTTCCTTGTGCGGTGTTTCCGGGACGATACGACATGGGTACCTTCAAAAAAAGCGCGTACACCTTCCTTAAAGGCCGGCAACACTCCTGTGATTCCTCTGGTGTTGCAAGAGATTGTGGGTGGCGGTGATCACTTAACAACAGGTGACCCGTACGCTCGTTTGTCCTCCTATTCCATAAAAAAAACCTCAGTTTTAACGACATTTTCACAGCTGTCACAGTCTATATAGACAATAAATGATCTAAGTAAAAAAACTTACATACAACGCCCAATTTCATAAAAAACAATAAAACATTGTGGTATCTATTAAGATGTCCATCCCTCAAATTATTAACATGATGAAGTAACATTCTTGTAATTTCAGGAACGTTCGCCAATATTAAACGTAATTTATATTCTAAAGTACACAGGCGGGCCCGTTCAAGCTTTAATAAACAAATAAAGAAATAAATTGGCGAGCTCTCGTAAACAAGTGTGCAGAAATGAAAACTGAAACAATAATAGAGGCAAAAACGAAACAGAAACCTACTGAAGACAAATTAAGTGATGCTACCAGTTTACAAAATTTATAATTTAAAATTCACCATTCTTGAACTATATCTTATGGCAGTTCATAACGTTGGTTAACACATTGCTGACATTACAAATATTATTTTTTTCAACTACCACGACTACGATTTTGTAAATTTAAGCGAGTATTTTTTGTGCTTCTAAACCTATCTATCGATACCTCAGAACCAAAGAGTCATTCAGAAAAGGGTTCCAAAAGAAAACAACTCGTGTCGTGAATGAAACGAAAATATTCTAGATTTATGTAGAAATATTGGAAGTAACAACTAAACTACATTCACTTATTGAGTTGTTTCTGTGTGGTAATGGTGGGCTATAATTTATGGAACAATTTCTCATACTTATCATACTTACTGAATTTCAGACTTGTTTCACATTGAAACTGAGGTATTGATATGTATACTGTGCTTAGAATTAGCAGTTTTTTAGTGTATAAGAATTAGACTTAATAACCAAAAAATATGTAAATGCATTTTTTTTCAAATATTTTACTATGAAACTATAGTAATGAATGTCCATGCAAATATAATTTTTAGTTCATTCTGCTGCACTATAATATTATTTTTTATGTTAGTGTTATGCATAGGACATGATTGTCATTAGATACAAATAATAATTTCTATGTACGAATCTATATTCGTTGGTAGTATCATCACGGTAGACGGTCGAGCCCTATATAAGCTAGAGCGCTTCGTACTATGCCCTAATTGTCACTGATTATTATAATTCTACAATGACATTCTATACATATGGACATATCATTCGCAGTCTAATAACGGATCCGCAAAAGTGTGCTTAAATACAATGTAAGCACAATTTTCTCCTTTGTCGTGTGTCAAATGTGTGTCAATCAACAAGCATAAGTGTGTTATAAAAAGTGCTTAAATAATACATTAAAGACTCAAAAAAAGATGTCGTGACTTATCATCGGTAAGGTTATTTTATTAATATAAGATTGATATGCAAAAAGCGGAAGTAACTTAATAAAACGAATATTTTTTCATTAAATATGGTACAATATTATTGACAAGCCTCAGACAAGACCCGCTTGTCAGAATGGGACAGATGAAAGGACACAGTCAGTAATGAAAACAATAGAGTCCCTCTTTTTAATGACGTCAAAGTCATGTCAAAGTCAAATAAACTTTATTCAAAAAGGCTTAAACTAAGCGCTTTTGAATCGTCTATCGAATAGCTTATTCAAAGGAGCATCATATTACCCTAATATATTTATAAAATATTTTCCTGCATCATACGTCCTGCTTGTACACAAAGAATGGCTTTGCATATTGAATAGGATTCAGCGGTTCATTGATTTTCAATTTGTTCGAAGCGCACATTGCTGGGATGGCAGGATGGCACCACTGATACTAAAATAGGCAAATAAATCTGTGTACGACGTAGAACGACAAAGTACTTACCCGCCTACACTAAATAGCATGCAATATATTATAATAGAAATAATTAGTCAATTACATGCTGTTTAAAATATATCACAAATGTCTTTATAACTGTTGATGGCATGTTAATCGAATAAGGAGCTTTTCGTCTCCTGCAATTTGATTGTTTCTAGTGAGTTTTCATTGCAGACTGATTGAAACTTAGTTCTTCTCTTGCAGCAGTCTACTGAAATGACTTGTCTGTGTTAATGTATATTAATTATTGTGTTATCTAGTTATCCATATTACGTTAGGTTGTAGAATTATGTATTATTTATTCTAAATTAAAATGCTTTCCTTAAGAATGAATGTAAAAACATGAGTTCGGAGGCAAATGGGGGCAGATAACAGTATTGTGAGATACAGTTATATCAATGAAGTTATCGTTAATAGCAATCGAAAGCATTTGGTGATTTCGGAAATCTGTTTGATTCTTCTGCTACTGATTCGGGTAAATATGCTGTCAGCTTTGAAAGTCGAAATCAAAGTCAAATTAACTTTATTCAAGTAGGCTTAAACTAAGTGCTTTTGACTCGTCACTACAAATATTTCATTTAAATTACTGAATTTAGACAAAAGTTGAGCTCGTGAGAAGAACGTATAAGAAACTAAACGGCCACTCTTTTCAATAAAATAGAGTATTTTAAATGGCTGTAATAAACATAACAAATTAGTTTGTAAGGTACTGCATCCAATATATAAGTCGTGTTTTAATAATATAAATTATTTCATAAAAAATAATAAATAATTAAATGTATACATATTAGTTATCGTATATTGGATGCATCAACCTTTAGAGCTTGAACTCATTGATTGTGTAAGGATGCTTCGTGAACATGATGGTCGTGATTACTGTCACAATTAGTAATATTTATTAACTATTACAGGTCGACCTGGCACCACAAGCAGCACCCGTTATTACCCTATATTTCCCCGACTATTTGTAGTCATTATATTGAACAGTCGTTACATGTACAGTTGGATCGCTAACCGAGCAGATTATTGATGCATCGGAAAACGAACAGGATGTCTCGCAAATACTATCTATTCCGGTTGCATACTAATTTCAACGCAGCCTCTGTTGAATAATGAATACATGGCATTTACGTCTCTCTGCCATATTTTTAATGCTATTTTATTTAAGACTAGTTAGCTGCTTTGACTTTATCCGGGTACTATTTGATAGGTTTGATACTGATGGAGGACAAATGAGCGTACCAACTTAGTAGGGTCATCTGGGTGTTAAGTGATCACCGCCGCCCACATTATCTCGTAAACCAGAGGAATCACAGGAGTGTTGTCGGATTTAAAGAAAAGTGTATGCGCTTTTTTTTAAGCTACCCATGTCGTATCGTCCCGGAAACACCGCACTAGGAAGCTCATTTAACAGCTTTGTAGTACGTGGAAAAAAGCCCCTTGAAAACCGCACTGTGGAGGACTGCCACATTTCCAGATGGTGAGGATGATATTGTTGTGGCATGTCGTGCGTAGGTGGGATTCGGCGGCAGCAATCAGGTAAAACAGCTCTTCGGAACACTCCCCGTGATAGATGCGGTAGAAGAAACATAGTGAAGCAATAAATGAAGGAGGATATGGTACGTGTATGCCTGAATTTCTGACACTTGACGGCTGACGCCTACTGTGCACCTACTTTACGTGTGAGAACGGTCTTGACGACTAGTGCTTTGATACAAATTGTACAGCTGCAGATATTTTATTACCAGTTGATACATGCTGTATATTTTAAAATAAGTTAAATTGATGTATGTATTTTAGTGTATGTTTTTGGTTAGTACTTTGTCTGTCATTTGTTATATACTGGAATATCCCCATAGCTTTAGTTACATGAATGATTGAATACGCAACATATTTCACCATTGCGTAGTTTGTAGCAGTATCTTAATTTAATTGAGGAGGCGTTCCAATCGGCACACTGAACTAAGAGACAATTTTATAGTTTATAGCCTAACATTCTTGGTTATTCTAATGTTAATTGTTTTTAGTACGGAATAAAAACAGATTTATTATTAAATTTGATTGAGGATTAATCATCGTTAATCTGGTCTAGTTATTAAAGACCAAAAGATATGATTTGACATAAATTTGTTGAAAGAGTATTATTAAGACATTTCCCCAAATATAACTTAATTGTGGTTACTGGCAATAGCCCAACAACGTACCGTTGCGATGTTCTGTTCAATAATTCCAGGAAGATTCTAACCGACATAAGATACGACTACGGGTCCAGTTATACAGACGCGTAGCGGGTTAGTCAACTCTCCAATTTAAGCCAAACTATCGTAAACCTAGTACAATTGTATAAGTGGACAATATGTATTTTTATGAAATGTTAATCATACTTATGTATTTATTTAAGTTAAGTTTGTTAAAGATTGTTATAATTGATTTGAATGGACGTATTATATCTACTTGAATTTATATTTTAGTAACACTTCTTTATCTTGGTAACTTTTTGAATGACATACTACCAATGTTAGATTTAATATAAAAAATACTATATTTTAGACATAAGAATATGAAGATAATATAAAAAACAAGGATATATAAGTAACTAATAATAAGTAAGTAAGTAATATTATTCTAGATATAAAAATAGTAAGTTACGTCAGAGATTTAATATTGAGATTGGATCGCGGTCGGACGGGAAACTTTCATCGTGCTCACAAACATTAGCCACATATTACTAAAACATATTATATTATATAGAGAACCTCACTATTACACAAAGTAGTTTTATCTCATAGTGACTTGTTTTCACAACATTCCTTGTGATAGTGGCTTATAGCGTGTAAATTTTTTAATTTGTTATAAAAGCGTGCCATGAAATCCTGCTATACTTCAGTTACGAAGATAAGAATAGCAGTATCAAAATCAGTGCAATATTCTGGACACCCACATCTGATTTCTCCCTTCAAATCCCTCCAAAATTCTGTTTTGATTGGAAAGTTAAACGTATCACATACATCAAAATATATTTCCCGGAAAATTTTATGAATCTTGCAAAACACTAAAAGAAATCGCCTACGGATGGTTTTAGAACTGGGGCCGGTACCAGTGCTGGAGTGTTTGGCCCTAAGGTCAAGACTATCAAGTTTAAGGCAAGTACACCACCATATATCAAACTGAGTCATATGCGATCGACAGGTGCCTACAATTACCAGAAAGAAAAATGTTTAAAAAGTATGGCAATAATATCAGGCAGTCGGCATTCCATCCTACACGATTACCTCAAATCTGATATGAAAGTGCAGGAAAAATATAGACCACTTATCCAAGACACTAATTCAACCTTCACTTTAATCCGTAGAGTCATCAAGAATCAGGAAACTTGCAAAGCAGCTAATCATTGGCTTTCGTTAACAGGACGTAGGTAAGCTAAGTTGCTGTTACGTGAGTACAATCAGAGGTGGGCAAACCTTTACATAAATTAAACCAGGTGTCAGTTACGAACCCTCATAGGTTTTCTCTCTGGGCACTGTAAATTTAAAAGACACCTAGCAAAAATTAACCTCAGTATAGATTCTGCCAATAGTCCTACAAAGTCCTTGTAAAAGAATACTCTTTCTTTCTTTATTTTTCTTAATTTATTTTTCAAATCTTTTGCTTTCGGATAGAATTTCTTCGATTTCTTTCCCTTACTGCTTTGACCAACTTTTTCGTACGAACACTACTAGGACGGCGAGATCTTTTTCTGTCACAAACAGAGGCGTTCTCATTGTACTTAATACAAATAGCCCGGTACATAAACATTTTACTAATACCAAGCGTAGGGAAAGTTTTAAAAATTGCATTTGGCTTCTCGATTCGGTTCTCTTTATCATTCCATTCCATTTTAATATCGCAAAATATTGTACAATGTATTAGCGCCAAAATGAAAAAACTCAATAAACATTAATATAAATATAAATGACAGATTCGAAATTCAAATGTAATATTTGTTTTTTTTTTTATTGTAACAGTATTTATAGCCAGACTTAGTAAATACTCAGATTATAACCAATATAAACTCAAATGATTACATGATATCATTGTAGTGTGTCTCTATATATGATCAACATAGCGAGGGTAATATATCAGTTAACAACTTTCAAATAATACATCACCTAACATAACATATTAGTCACACAAGTCGGGGAAAGCACTAAAGTTTATTACGTTCAGTATAGAGTAAACATTGGAATAATTAAACGAACCTTACTAAATATGAACACAGGTACGTGTTGAGGCGTGTTTGTAATAAGGTGAAGATGTCAGTGTAGAACACATAACGACACCATCAACTACGTAGGCACTCGTAAAATATAACGAACGTTTAATATGACGAGGGAAGGTATCGTAAATTATCTCACCAATGAAATGGCTTTAGAGTTAGCCCACCTAAGTAATGCTTGTTAGAAGTAATTTTATATAAGATTTTGGTCACGGTAACGATATAAGAGAAGAAAGAATGACGCATCAAATATATGAGGCAAGTGTGTGTGGGCAAGTCGGTCGCGGGAGACCTCGTAGAACATTCGTCGACCAAATTGGGGACGTTTTGAGAAAAAGAAAGGTTCGAAGCACCCGAAACCGCCGAGCATGTATGAAAAGAGTAATAAATATAAATAAATATATATATATATATATATAAAAACAATAATATAAAAAAAAGGGTAATAAAAATAAAGAGTAATAAGTAAATGTAGAGGAAGTTTGTAAGTATAGGAGCAAGTGGCATTCTGTTGTCTCTGCCTCCCCGACGGGAACAAGGTGTAAGTGTACGTATGTTGGTGACGATAACATAACTGGAATAAATTGTATCTAAATGTTAATTTACTATAGGCCAATAATATTACATGTATTGAATGACGTATCATTATATTCTGGTTTTACGTTTTTGTTTAGATGACGCGGCTTTTATAATTGTATGCATTTCTTATTCTTTGTTTAATTTGATAATTTTTAATGATGAGATTAGATTTAAAATGTTTAGATTTGAAAGAGCAACATCTCTAGCCAATTTCAAACGCTAGAAAAGAAAGTATAATTTTTGATCAAAATATGGAAAAATATGATGTGATTCTAGTGTGTATCAGTCGGAAGCGAAAATTGTGTGAATATTGAAAATTCACCTTTCTATACAACTCCAACGGGATTCCGTGTGGAAATGGATATGAGAGATTTTATCAAGCGGTTCATTTCGGAGTTTCATTCATTACTGTGTAAGAGATAGTACGAATGAGTACTGCATGCTCAAAGGCTTTATCAGGGGCGACAATCTCAGCGCTACCTATCCCGTGTAAAATGTTACGGAGGTTAAACTAATTAAAAGTTACTTCAACAATTCATTGAACAAATGATTGTTGAATTTGAAAATATTTTTTCTATAAATGTCTTTGAATGATTATAACAATTAAGTAATATGATTACTATATAAATTTAGTACTCAGGAATTTATTTCAGTTTAAACCACACTGTTTCAATCAAATTATGTCTTACATATATAAGAATTGTACATAATAGTTTACATAAATGTTTAATTTACGTAATGTTGACGATCCCAATCCCTACTAATATTATAAATGTGAATGTAAGTTTGTTTGTTACGCTTTTACACCGGAGCTACTAAACCGATATTGTAAAAATTGTGTACAGCTTGCAAAAGACATAGGCTACATTTTATCCCGGAGAAATTCATGCCTCTCACGGAATTTGTGAAAAACTGAAATTCACGTCGATGAGCTATAACTATACCAATAGTAGGTTTAGTTTTCCATAGCAATCTTCTTCGAAATAAGATTCATATAATTTTAGTATGGTTGGTATATAGTTGTGAACGGAAGCGAAAACGGAAACCGGAACTGGAATAGGACATAAGATAATCTTCAATTCCGAACTTGCTTATTATTTTTAAAAACCCTTTATACCCTCATAGTAATATACCCTAGGACATAATACTATGGAAATAACTAAAGTCAACTAGTCGCGCCGTATCTATGTCAGTTAATTGTCTTATCTTTTTAACCGCAACCTTATATAACCGCATTACAGTATGAAAAACACTAAAGTTTTTTAAAGTTTTTAAGTATTATTTGTGTAAACTTAATTCCAATACAAGCACTGAAAGAAGAGCCTCACCTAAACCCTGACAATATCCCACAAAAAGGCATAAGAAAATAAATTTAGGGTTTCATTTCTGTAACAGACAACTAACTATAACAAATAAATTTGATATCAAGGTGACAATTTCAACATCTTTCGCAGTGACCGCTTTGGGATCACATTTATAGGTGCTTGACGATTCTATTCTCCCATTTTATTCAATTTCTGATTTAGAATTCCTTAGTGTGACAATCTACTCTATAGTCTGGCCTTTAGGTGCAGAGATCATAAATTAGCAAAATTTGTAGTATTGGCTATACTCAAGACATTAATATTCTGTAACAGTATTACAGCATTCGCATAAGTAAGGAATAGTGTTGCTGGATTTCTGAGTAATATTTTATGACAATAAGGGATGCGACGAGCAGGACGTTCAGTTGATTACGCCCTGCCTATTACAATGCAGTGCCACTCTGGATTCCTAAAAAAAGACTGAGTGGCAGTTTCAGGGACCCAGTGCTCTGTGAACACATTGCGACGTCTATGACACAGGGACGTCGCTTTATTGTGTTTCTTATGCCGCATTTATCACAGGGAGTGTTCCGAAGAGCTGTTTAACCTGATTCCTGTCGCCTATTTCCACCTTCGCACAATATGCCACAAATTTGGATATCACCCGCACCCTACATCTGCTTATGTGGCGTCCTTTCCACATATCACACCTATTACCAGTGGAAGGCTCCTTTCCACAGGATGCCGGCTAGATTATTGGTACCACAACGGCACCTATTTCTTCCGTGAAGCAGTAATGTGTAAGCATAGTTTTTGGATCTTTTATGAATTCTGTGCGGCACTACATTGTAATGGGCAGGGCGTATCAGTTACTATCAGCGACCTGCCCGTCACGTTTCTTGTTTTTATTTAGAACTCCTATTAATATTTTTTAAATCCCACGGTGTGTTTAGTGCATTACATTATTTCACTTATTCAATACTTAGATTTAATTCCTAACGTGAACATTTTAGTGAAACAATTGATATGTTTAATTAATAACAATTTTGCTTTTATAAAAATATTTAGAAGAACGTCCTTAGCAAAGTTTTAATATTTCCAGGATTTGCTAGGACTTGGGAGAGTAGCGTTTAAATGAACTTCTACGAACAACAATGACACCACAAACTTTTGTTCTACTGAACAATACACTCCACCGGTGAAATTAAAAACTGTAAACAATGGTGAGTAAATTCACATTACAGTTTCACAACAGCGCGGGCTGTTCGGAAACCTGGTTATATTATAATCAGGTTATATTAATAATTACATTTCTTTACAATAGTATACTTGATATAATTAAAAGAGAATACACTTTAATAATAAATAAAGAAATATAAAATCAATGCAATTTTATTTGTATTTTAGTCATTTTCTGAAATATTTATTTTATATTGTTGCTTTTTATTTTTAGATTACGTTATGTTACGATATATTTAACAATAATCTGTAAATACTGCCAATAAATGTGAAACGTGCAAAATTTCCTCAAACAATTGAAATAGCTGAAAGACTTATAACACAGAATCGTAGCCAGCATTATACACCAAGGCACTCGTAGCGATAGAACAGAGGATTATTATGTAAAAAAAAGACGTGTGGCACTCGGGGACTGCCGCGGTAAAGCTATTGCATAGCATTTTTTATCAACTTATGCAATTATAATTATTTATTTATTCTTCTTTGATAATAATTCACGTTTTTCCTTTGATACTAATTCAAGTTACAATTTTGAGCGTGGTGACCGATAAGAAAACATTTTTTTTTCTTTTATTGAATAAATGAGAAGTTACTTAATATTGTTTAAAATATTTTTATTATCTCACAATACATGTAGGTTATTCAGGAATTTTTATCATTGAAACTATAGGTTAATGGTAACTGAAATAAGAAACATAAGTTTGAGACTTGATGACTAGAAAATAATGCGTCAATGGTCGCGTCCGCGTCCCATATTTTGTTGTGTCCCATAATTACATTAATAAACAATCTACCTACATAGGTTATTCGTATTTATGAATCAGTTACTGATCTGGTCACTAGGCTTGGCGAGAGGTCCTAGGTCTATGTGTTGAATTTAAATAGACATCTATCAGTGAATTTTACTTCATACTTAAACAGTCACAAAATTATAATTTTACTCCATCTAAAATTGAATTTGAAAATAAATAGTGTTAATAGCTTATGCGACATCTAGTGTCACTTTCATAAACTATTTCGTATGTCCAAATCGAACGTTGAATCTATCCAGTGTAATACAACATAACACTTTCCGATAGATGGCGCTGATCACGGAACACTGCGGGGTGTTAGGTTTTATTTTCGTTACGGAATTTCTTGATTCGGTCGCCGTGCTTAAAGCCCGCGATAAAAGCTATGCAATAGCTTAAAAGTATACATTTTGTACATAATATCATACCCAATAAAAAGAAATAGTATAGAAAAACACAGAATCTGTAAATATGCTGAAGAAAGATGGTTGAAGTATCATGGACCGAATTCCGACCAGATCTTTTAATACTCCAGAAGCTAGGTATCAAACAGGGCTTATGTGCCACAGTGTAGTCTCGCATACTCGCCTTCTATGGACAAGTATCAAGATGGGACAGCCAGTCCATAGGACGTCTTCTCATCCAGGGTAAAGTGGAAGGCACTAAACCGCCTCACCCATGCGATGGACCGACTGATGTGGTCGGTCCCGTGCATGAGTGTACTTGAATGACCCCTAACAGAAAGATATGGTGACAAATTTTAAGGTGCCGAGAGATTTTTGACCAGGTGAAGAAGATATCCTATAACCTTACAATCATGGACTGGCCCACAATAATAATAGTTAGCAACTTTACAAAAGAATTCCTTTTGTGTACTGGCCATAAAAATTATTTGTGAAAAATATAACGAGACTATTATAAATCTCAATGTTGTTTAACTGAGAAAAGTATTGTTGTAATCTCTCATTTTATTGCTTGCCATTAAATACAAAGGTAAGATTTTATAATATAAGAATCGCCTATTTATCATTTTACTTACATCTGTATTTTCTAGCATAATATTTTCTATTTCTGCCTGAACTCGACAAATGATCAGCTAAGCTTGCTGTTAAATTGAATCAAGTGACGTTTTTTTTGTGATCAGGTCGATAGTTGTTCACACCTAAAATTTTTGGAAAATATTTCTGCCAGTTGCATATTGATGTTTTTATTTACTTACACGTATACGCATGCGAGATTTTAATTTCCTTAATTAATTAAAAAAAAAAATAAGAAACTTGTACATTAACTACACGGCAATTTTGTCTCTGAACCTCGCTGGAACGTAATGCCCCCTCTTCCCCTCTCATCCCCTCGTGTTTGTCCTGTTGCGTCAGTACGGTTTGCAGTTTCATTACCGTTAGATGTCGTGATATTTCTGTTCTATCACTCCTTTGTCTTTCAAGTTTTCTTTGTTACGTTTTGACTTTTTTTGTTAATATTTCTGTAGTTTCTGTTGTTTTGTGTCGCTATTATAGTTCTGTAAGAAAAATAAATAATTTTTTTCATAGCACACCACCTTTATATTATTCAAGAATACAGAAAAACTTTTGCACACCGTAACGATGCGACGATGTGACGTCATCCGCTTGAGGTGCAGAGTTGTAACCGGGTAATAATAGCATATGGCACCATTTTCTTAACTATCTGCTCATAAAATTAAAAAGTTAATGTAAAAAAAGACAGTCTAAAGAAAAGTCTGCAATGTTATATGTCTAGTGTAAATTAAACTGAAGAAAAACAAATAAATTATAAAAAAATACGTTATTTATTGTTAGTTTCATTCAAATCTAATGCAAATGGTCTATGCTGTTGCGATACTGATGTTTTCCTGTCAGTACTAACCGGGGTGGGTCGCTAATATATTACTATAAAGATAACGATATAGTTATTTTTTTATTTGGAATGGAAAACAACATTGCCGGTCCAATACTTACTTTTTTATACAGATTTTTATCATCTACCACATCGACTTTTAACCACTCTCTTCCAGCAATATAAGTTTGCATTTCTCTTAGAATACCACTTAAATAAATAAAATCAACCATTACGTTTAATTACATTTATATAATTTTATCTTAATTTTAATGCTTAGTTTGAGGTAATGTTCTCATAATTTCATTAGAACTGTTTTGCTGATATAAGAGAGTCGACAACTTGGCAAGAGTTCTCCTTTATTAAGAACTGTAGCGCGTACTCGTATATTACGATAAAAATCTTGTTGGAATTATTGAAGAGGACATCGAAGGTATAGACAGTTGGGTTACAGCCAATGACAACTGTTTAAAATGCTATTAAAAAATAATGCCAAAATGTTCTGTTCAGTAACCATTTTCTGACTAATCTTTAAATTCAATTTTAAAATTATTCAAATTCAAATTCAAATTCAAATATTTTTATTCAAAATAGGATGTCAAATCACTTATTGAAAGTAAAAAAAAAACTACCACCCATTCAAAAGTGAATGCCTAAGGCCAGAGAAGAATGGGCGCAACAAACTCAGCGGGCTTTTTTTTTCATCAAAAATATGTTTTACAAATAAAGTAAAATTTACAAAGTAATATTGTACAATTAAACTTATTATTTAATAGCCTGAGGGCGGTCGCTCCAATCTGTGGTATCATTAAGAAAGTCATTTATGTTATAGTAACCTTTACCACACAAACGTTTTTTAACAATTCTTTTGAATAACGTAACACCTTTGTTTTGAACACTTTCTGGGATCTTGTTGTAAAAGTATATACATCGCCCCACAAAAGACTTACTAACTCGACTAAGCCGAGTAGTAGGCATCATCAGTTTATGTCTGTTCCTGGTGTTAACATTACGGTTATGACAGTTTCTGGCAAATTCACTTATGTGCCTATGAACATACATTACATTATCAAGAATATATTGAGAAGCAACAGTCAAGATGTTAATTTCTTTGAATTTTGCTCTCAATGATTCTCTAGGACCTAGGTTATAAATAGCGCGAATAGCCCTCTTCTGCATATTATAGAGCTTACTAAAATTTTGTATTCATATTATGTTGGGTGTTTCAACTAAACAAATAATAACCAACTGGTAAGTGTACTTTAATTATTTAATATTACAATTATAATAAATAAATATGCGATAAAATACTTTTGTTGCTGGTAGTGTTAATATTATATTTATATTCAACCTTGCCCGTCTCGTCAATCTATTGCATAATAAATTCCACAGTGACACAGCGCATTCGTAGACAATAACTAGCAAAGCATACTTGAATGAGCAACTACACAAACAAGCGTTTTGATTTTAGTCTAGAAAAACTAAGAATCAAAGCTCTACTCACAATTAAAGTTCAAAAATTTGCTGAAAGTTGAAAGACACATTTTGTAGTGATGCTTTCTAATCTCTTACACTGTATTAGGATGATTCAATAAGTTTTGAACTTGTCGAGAGAAATTTTTATTTTATTTGAAAAACTTATAGTGTGATAGTATTTTCTTTGATTAATGCGAGTATATTAATACCAAAAACAAAAAGAAAATATAAATGCTCCATAGGCTTAGTAGAATCGAGAAATCATTTATAGGCAGTGATTATACATTTAAATAAAACACTTATAAAGGATTAAAACGAAATCTGGAAAGTTCTTGAAACGTCGGGTTAGCTAAAATAAAAAATGTCACTTTTACGCAAAAACCTCGAGTAAAATAAAGTTACAATTACACGCATTTTAATTCTTATTAGAGTTTTATTTAAACTCATAGTATGAATAAAATTAATCGTTTGTTTTCATGAAGGTTATTGTATAAATGATTTCTCGATTCTACTAAGCCTATGGAGCATTTACATTTTCTTTTTGTTTTTGGTATTAATATACTCTTTTACATGACGTTTAATTAAGTTTATTAAGAATTTAACAATGGCTGAAACAGTGTCAGTGAAACCTCGCGGCGATTTTTTATGTAAGTTTAAATATTTTACAAATACTTTAGTATATTATCGAATTTTAGATAAATTGCGGTCTAAATGAAAAAAGAACGCATAAATGAACAAAAACATATTATAGTATCACCAATATACTAAACATGTGTATTAGATAGTCGGTAAACATAAAAGAAACCGAACAGGCGGGTTCTGAGCTACAGAAGTAGGTACCATCACTGTCATGCTTGACATTGACAAATAGGTGCCAAAGGAGAAGATCCGATAACAAAGACCACGAATTGTAGATTTAATAATAAGATTAGAGGAAAGTGTTATAAATTATCAACTCAAAAATTACACGTATGTTTAATTGAGATTTCACTTATCACCACATTGGAAAATTTAAGTTTTATGAAAACAAGTGGCTTGAAGTAATATTTTTTTAATGCAAATAAGAGACAAGAGGAGAAGGACGTTCAGTTGATGGTAATTGATACACCCTGCCCATTACAATGCAGTGCCGCTAAGGATTCTTGAAAAATACAAAAATTCTGAGCGGCAATAAAATTGCGCTCGTCACCTTGAGACATAAGATGTAAAGTCTCATTTGCCCAGTAATTTCACTAACAACGGCACCCGTCAGACCGAAACACAGAAATGCTTATACATTACTGCTTCACGGCAGCAGTAGGCGCCGTTGTGATACCCATAAACTAGCCGGCATGTGCAAAGGAGCCTCCCACTGAATAATTATCAACCTAGTCATATTAGTTTTCAAATAGCATCAGTCTATGCTGGGAAGATACTGATATCTTGAAACTAAAATCGGTTTAATATTTTTGTTCGAAGGCACAGCCCTATCAATTAAGCCATACAATTATGCTCGGGCTAGCGGGCTACGGCGAATATTCGTAGCCTCGGCATTCGTCACAACGCGGTGTGTGTTCCATCGATTGCACATCGCGGCACTGTTGGTAAATGGGTGCGGGTCATCATAAGGGTTTTGCCGCGACAACATTTGCCTTTGTGGCTACACTACGCCGCTATATATAATAATTCACCTCTCGTAGTCGCGCGGTAGGCGATCTTGTTGCGTAGTTGTAGCCAAGACATCGCGTTAACTCGCAGACGATGTTTTTGGCACGATAGCGTGACACGAAATATCTCCCGACCATTATCGTGTTACGTCTTGGGGCTACATTAAGCCCCAGCATGAATGATACAGTTTTACCCAGTGCTTCAGATTTAACCTTCACTTAATCCTGAGTGGCATTGCTTGGTAATTGGCAGGGCATATCAATTACCATCAGCTGAACGTCCTGCTCGTCTCGACCCTTATTTTCATAAAAAAAACTCAAGGTTTTTAAAGTATACTTTGCAGCTTCCTTAAGATGTCTGCGTATATTTTCATCTGAAATAACAAGGCTGACTGCGTCCTATCAAGATGTTGATGGATTGTGATAAGGTTAGTCTGAAGTCTTTGCCCTGTACTCTCCTCGAAAAACAGTAATGCTTACACATTACTGCTTCACGACAGAAAAAGGTGCTGTTGTGGTACCCATAATCTAGCCGGCATCCTGTGCAAAGGAGCCTCCCACTGGTTTTATCAATAAAATCAATCAACTATCTGTCAATAAAACAATAAAATGGTTTTATTAAAGAATATCACTTGAATTTCAAAAATTCTTAATTACCGATAAATAGTTTGCCTAAAATAATCATTATTACTCTTCTCGGCAAGTAATCAATACTAACAATATCAATTAGCCATTAAGTAAACATAAGGAAGTAATAATATTAGGAGTGTCACCACAGTCACGAAACTCTGCCAATCAAGTAGACGATAAATAAGATTAGCAATCCACTCACCATTATTATTAAACAATCTGACTAAAACGTAAGTAATCAAAACAGGAAACCTGAAACATTTTGTCCTGGGTTGTTCAATTTTATTAAATCTCGTGAAATTCGCTTCGACTTGCGCAGTACAAGTGATTTACTGAAGGAGTCTGGGAGTTAGTGTATTTAAAATACGAGAATTACATCATTCAGTTATGCTGTCAATTACTTGAATGAAGTCGTGAAGAATGACTTCATTGTTAGGGTCAGCACATTTTTGTTTAAACATCCATACCTGATTCAATTTTTTTTATGGAAAAGGAGGACAAAGTAGCATAAGCGTAATCACATAAACTTGTGTTATGTGCTTACCGCCGCCCACATTCTCTTGCAACTCCAACTTCCAGAGGAATTACAGGAGCGTTGTCGGCCTTTAAGGAAGGAGTGCGCGCTTTTTTTGAAGGCACCCATGTCGTATCGTCCCGGAAACACCGCACAATTAAGCTCATTGCACAGATTTGTAGTACGTGGAAGAAAGTTCCATGAAAACCGCACTGTGGAGAACCACCACACATCCAGATGGTGGGGATGATATCCTAATTTGTGGCGTGTTACGCGAAGGTGGGATTTGACGGAAATAATCTGGGCGTCATAAACAGATTTATGACGCCCAGCTTCTTTGAGGCCAATTTGGCTTTGCCCTCCAGATGACCACGGAATTGGCAATCTCTCGAGATTTCGAGCCCCAGTATTCCGATAGTAGGCGAGGCTGGTTTTTTTTAGTTATAAACGCGTGAACTTGAGTCTTCTGGTGGTTAAATTGGACAAGGATCAATTTACCCCATTCGGTGACCTTCTTAAGATACAACTCGATAGAAGACACAAGTTTCTCCCGGCACTGGTCGACGATTTCCCGAGAGAGACCTGCATGGCCCGTGTATACGGCATCACCAGTGCTGGCGTCTACATAGCAATGTATGTTGAAGGTGTACAACATTTGTTTATTTATTATATACAATGTAATATTACATACAGATTAAATCTTAAGGATAATTAAATCTAACATATCATTGATATGCAAAAGAAACAGTGTCGGAGATAGCACACAGCCTTGGGGCACTCCAGCGTTCACGGGCTTCGGGTTCGAGCAAAAACCATCGACAACGACTTGTACGCTGCGCCCAGTGAAGAAGCTGGAGGGCCACTTACATAAGCTCTCGGGAAGCCCAAATGATCAATGTTTTGAGGTAAGCGCCTTGTGCCATACACTATCAAAGGCCTTCGCTATATCCAGGCTCACTGCCAGGCCTTCACCTTTGCTTTTGATTGCCGCCGCTCGTCTATGTGCTACGTACACCAGAAGATCCGACTGAGCATGCCGACTGAGCATGGCGAAAGCCGTAGCTGGAAGTACAGACTATTAAACTATTTAAAATATCACAATCACTACTTTAATCGATTTACTCAATAATCCCTAAAATAGTAATTGCTTACATCAGCATAATTGTTTCCTATTTAACTCAGTAATAGGTTAAATTACAAACAAAGACTAAAAATAACAAAATATCATGAGTGTATTTTATTGCAATTTGATAACAAAGACAAGAGTAAGAGTAAAGAGTAAATAATTTATCATAAAAATTTCAAATTTTATTTCACCTGCCATCGTAATACTACCCGGGACCCTAGCACTTGTATTAGTGAAATATGTCAGGAGCTCTTAGAAAGCCTACATTGCTATAATATATCTCTTGAACTACACACAATAGTCATCGCGATTGTATGCGAACTATAAAACGAAATGAGGTATTTTATCATGTATGATTCATAAGCAAATGTGGCTTCGACCGAATTTTAAGAATATTTTACAGTCGGTTTATCGAACACAGAGGCGTGTTTAAAGTCTCATAGAGTATGAGCACAGGTGGTTCCAATATTCTCGCCAATAGTACGGAGACGTGATCGAAAACCACAATGCTATTGGCAACTCCCGACTACTTCTTCAAATTATGAAAATATATCAAACAACCTTCTATCGTATTATAAACTGGAATTCTTCTATGAAGACTATTTGTACGGGAAAAAGAAATTTTAACTTAAATTTAGTTTTGAAATTTTTACTTATTACGAGCGACCGCCCGCGACTCTGCTTGGGTTAGTTTTGTTTGCGTGTCATAGTCGAACAATTGAATAGAAATTTTTTCTGAAGGCAATGCCCCCGCCAAGTCAAGTAAAAATAAGCGGTACGACCGTACTTTTCTCGAAGTACTACAGCCCAATTTGGAGCCCCCTTTAACTTCGTTGTTGATATAATTAGAAGCCTAAACTCTGTAATCAAGCAGGTATTGTTTATTTCAAATTTCATTCAATTAGAATTTTTAAATTTAATAATTATAACTAGTCAAAGTTTTTTAATTTTGTCCTTACTGACTGACCGATCATCAAAACTCAATGGCCCTTCTAGTAGACAAAGAAGCTAAAAATTTAGAATACAATTAGTGTTTAGTCTATCAAGGAAAAAATAAAATATCTTGTAATTTCAGTCCAGCTTTCTAGATACTTTGTAATCCAATGTTATACTTTGGAAATGTTACTTATTTTGTATGTTAATAGTGATAAACACCTGATTACAATTTATGGATCAATTTTTTGTTCACATCTGCTGACAGAACAGAGCGTGCTCGTCATTTGGCCGTGGCACAAAATGAGACGGGCTTTTGGTTAAGAGCTTTGCCTTCTGTGCCGATTGGAACACTACTAGAAAACATGACACTGTCATTCTGGCTAGGCATAAAACTGAATGAACCACATCAATGTACTATCTGGCGTTCAGGTATGCAGATGCTCTTGGGCGTCACGGGTTGTCCTGCCTAAAATCGGCAGGTCGTATCAGTCAGCATAAATGAAGTTATCCGTAGGGAATTTGCTGCTCGCCGGGTCATGTTTAATTGTATAGTTATTTGTAAATGTTATAATAATCTATCATAACTTACCTCAAAATTTCTCATATAAAATATTTCTAGATCATTCTACAATTTTATAGAACAATCTAAATCATTTTAGATAGATGATAATCACACATTTTTAGAAATCCCATGTTTCAACCCCCGTATCTTCTACACACTTAAATGTACTTGCAACACCACCGTAGTAAACGATTGTACCTATTGTGACATAGAAACTCTATGCGTCTGCGACGTGCAAAATTGCAGCTGCAAGGTGAAATAAAATTATACATACCTCTATTTATATATATATATACAGATAAATAATTTTCATAATTTTAACCTTAGATTAAGGTTTGGTCTGCGCTGCGCTCCAACTAGATACCGCAGGCGTAATCGCAAAGTGCGGCAACTTGTACAAGCCCAAATGGGCGTACTCGAGCTAGTCTCGAACAATGTCACACGTTGACGTGCAACTTGTTCTGTTAATCTTTAGTAATCATTGAAACTAAAATGCCAGGTTGCGTAGTAAAACTTTGTAAAAATAATACTAACAGAAATAAGAGAGACACTGGGATCATATTATTATCATCAGTAAGTATTTTGTATTTTATTAATTTCAATGTAAAATAACACGAAGCGTATGTTACAAAATTTGAAAGATGCCATTGAGTGTCAAGATGCCACGTACAAGCATCTAATTGATGCCGCAATAAAGAAGCTATTGTTCTTAGGTAAGTGTGATATCTAGTTGTAGCGCAGCGGAGACCCATCCTTAATCTAAGGTCTTAACAGTGTTAGTTACCAGCATTTAAGTGACCGTTATTATATTTAGCATTAATCACACAAAATGAAATCTTACAAGTATATTATATATTTTTAAACTCTTGTCTTCGCGGAACTTTATCTTTGTAATTATTATGACGGATACTTACGTTATATATTTTATTTATTTGGTGCCGATATTTCGATCCAATTGCATGAAACGTGGTCATGGCAGAACTGTGGAGGCGGCGAGAAACTCTTGACACATTGACACTTGACACTAATAGTACATCAATCTGTCCACGTGGCGTCTAATTCATTTCGGTCTTTGATTCCCTAATTCACAACACACACTACTGACGACGTCCATATTTTGAGTCTTTTTGGTGTAATTGTACTGCAGAGTGACACCTCGGTATTCCGGGCATACTTGCGCTGGTCTAAAACCATCCTTTCTACGAAAATTGCGAATTAGAGGACAAAGAAAGGTTAAATACCTTAGGTACCTCACACCATAGGTACCTCGCTTCACCATCAGTAATAATTGAATTATTTTTTATGGCTACAATGGCCCACTTAAATGTTAAACAATACAGTCAGATAATATAATTAATTATACAAAAATTATTTAAAGAATAAAATTTACATTATAACTACTACTTGGAAAGTATTATGAGTAAAAAAAACATTTTTTTTTGGTATGAAATTCCACTTTTATTCACATTCTGTTATCACTTTTATTTAAACCGTATATTTTAAACTATACTTAAACAACTGCGAAATTGAAAAATACAATTAAATATTTTATTAAGAACATTTTTGATATTTCACGTTAAACTCAGTAATTTCATCTCAGCAGCCTCAGGGTCTTTTCATTTCCAAACTTTCAAAGCAATTATGGATTGAGAAGACAAGTTTGAAGACGTCTCTGAAACTTGGAACTCTTCCCTTAGCCTTTTCAGTTCTAGAAATTAATATGTTTTAACATATTAAGTTCTGTCCAAAATATAATATCATATTATATTTTGAGAAACATTTTAGGAATAAAATTATGAATACAAAACGTATTTCAACTTTAATTGTTAACGTTGATAAAACACAGTGGATTACACAGACTTCCTGAACATTAACATCATTTCCATCAGTTCGTGATAATTATTCATTAAAGCATGTCATTTGTCAACGCCGCCCGTCCAAATGTCATCACAATCTTATGAGTTATGGCGCCGTGTTACACCCAATCAGTCGGAGTCACTAACTTTTTACCTGTCTGTCGTTACATCATTATTGATTCTTTTGTGTGTTGTCTATTTACAACTGGTTTTTCATAATGACTTTCGTATACTTTTTGGGTATTAATCTTTTATTCTGATGTGAATCACGTGTTTGGAATTTCCCTGCGAGATCGAATTAGAAATGAGGAGATCCGTAGGAGAACCAAAGTTACTGACATAGTCCAAATGATTGCAAAACTGAAGTGGCAGTCGGCAGGGCACATAGTTCGACGGAAAGATGACCGTTGGGGCAGTAAAGTCCTGGAATGGCGACCACGTACCGGAAGAAGCAGTGTTGGTTGGCCCCCCACAAGATGGACCGACGATTTGGTGAAGATCGCCGGAATACGTTGGATCAGGGCAGCGCAGGATTGATCGTCGTGAAAATCTTTGGGGGAGGCATTTGTCCAGCAGTGAACGTCTTTCGGCTGATGATGATGATGAAATTACGTGTTACCTCTGTTATTTCTTTGTGTTTTAATGTAAAAGAAGCAATGCTTGTAATTCGTCTGATTGTAAACGGGGGCTTCTTGGAGTGATTAACTTTGAGCTATCGTACGTTGCTTTATTCATCATCATCATCATCAGCTGGAAGACGTCCACTGCTGAACAAAGGCTTCTATTGTAGAGATTACGACATCAGTGCAGTGATTCCATCAAATCACAATTTTTCAATAATTGCTATCAACTTCCGGCCGTTCCCAATATTCAGTCAATCGTTTACTTGAGATAAAAATCGTAACTATCGGTGACTTTTCTGTCCCAATAAACTTATCGACGGTAACTCACCTTATCCGTGCACGCTGTCTGTCAATGGGACGACGTATAGCTTACCAGCGGTATAAAGTTTTTATGGAAATTGCAATTCACGCGTCCCAATATAAGGCGATAAGAATGACTTATCGGGGATATTGGAACAGCTTCAGATTATTGACAGCTAATTATTAACAGTAGAAGGTAATAATTAATCTCTATCTGTAGATAGTATATTGGTAACGGCCGTTAGACTGCTAGTTGATTTGGATGCAGTGGCGTAGCGTGTCTTTGCTGGGTATAAAGTTTGTTTGGGGGCCCTAATAAAGTGTAAAGATTTCTTACAAAAGAAAAAAAAAATTAATATAATTAAATAAATATTTATTCATCACAATTATCTATCTGTCACTTTTTCCAAAATTTTTACAAGCAATTCAAATTAAATATACACTCTCCTTGCCTTTTTTTCGGCAAATGGATTTATTAAATCATTTATAGCTGATGATGACTTTAATTTTTCCAAAGATTCTGCCTCTATCAACAATAGTGAATCCAGACGACCTATTCTTAAGAATCAAAAAAAAAAAATCAAAAATTTATTTATTTAGCATTTTAGTAAATAGTATTTGTAGGACTTCCCTTTTAAGTTCGCAGAACCTGTGTTAGGGAAGACCGCTCATTCCAACGGATAAGAATGCTTACACATTTAACAAAAACATGAATTATAGTTAAATAAACCAATCTTAGGCATAAAATAAACAAACTAAAAATTGTTTCAATATTGAAGGTAGATTAATATTTGCGTGGCTCACACTAAACTTGTAAATAATATACCTACATAAAAACACTTGTCATCGTCTCAAGAATGTGCGACCACTGTAACTATGAACTAAGGTAATTTGTAGTTTTACGAATATTTATAAAATAGTAAAATGTTCAAAGTACGATATTTAGATAACAATCAAATAACAGCAAGCGAAATTTAATTATCTATTCATATGATACTATAATTACAACATAAATTAATATATATAAATATATATATATATATATGTTTTATATATATTATTTATATATATTTATATATATATATATTTTAGAACACATATTTACACTATTTTACTCATATTATAATTAATTTAGCAAGTTTTCAGTTTCTAAATAATTAAGAGTTTTCAGCCATTTTGTAACGCTAGTTTTACATTCCCTATATGTCTTTGTGCATATATTTAAGATTTTATTAGCGGTATTGTATAATTTAGTAGCCTGTGCATCAAATTGTTTAGACGCAAATTTAGTTTTAGTAAATTTACATTTAATTACTGTATTATTTTTACGTTTGAAGAATGTACAAACTTAAACCAAAATAAAACTAATAGGACATCTGGATTCGAACCGGGGTCTTCTGCTTTCCGGATTACCCAATGTCTCATCTAAGTTATTATAGTCTTGTATGTAGCCGCAAAATTTACCTTTGTATTCTAATATTATTGTAGCTGTTTCCCATTAAAACACGGATAAAACTACATTTTTTTAATTTGAAACCTAGCTTGATCGATTTATCGTCCCTGAAATCCACTGTATTCTAAATTTTATGAAAATCTTTGGAGCCGAGATTCAGATTATATATATACACAAGAATTGCTCGTTTAAAGATATAAGATAATAAATATTATGTACGTGGTCTTCCTAGTAGTCTAAGCTTCGTGTTACCAACAACACAATAGAAGATTCAGTTCAGCAGGATGTACCGCGAGATAATATACTGCGAAGATAAGAGAGAAATATTATCGCATTACAACTTCAAGCTTGAAAATCGTGTCTCTTACAACTGGCAAGTGGAATAAATCGCGATTGTCAGTGCATTATTTTCGCTGGAAAGTAGTTCTATTTCACCTTTAATCTTGAACAATGTTAACAATTTGTCATTTTTAAAGTGATATGCCTCACTTCTGGGATTAATAGTACAAATTAAATTTGTAACCAAAATTTATGAAATGTAGGACTCAAACCCACGCCTCTCGGTTTCGGTCCAAGAGTTTTTACCAACTGAGCCAACCGTTCGAGTGACACATGGTTGATAAATCTTGGTGTCTTGTTCCAGTTACAGGTTGTCGCTCCATCTACAGGATCTACTTTACAGATGATAACCTGCTGAACCCCAATAAATGTTATAATGTTACTTTATATGTATTATATTTTTATGAAAATAAGGGACGAGACGAGCTGGACTTTGAGATGATGGTAATTGATTCGCTCATCATAATACAGTACCTCTGAGGATTATTGAAAAACCCAAAAATTCTGGGCGGCACTACAATAATTGTGCTCGTCACCTTGAGACATAAGATGTTAAGTCTCATTTGCCCAGTAATTTTTCATAAAAAAACAATTTATTGCTAATTGTTTTGCTATTATCAATTGTATACAAAGCATTCCAACGCAAACGTATTAATTCTGCTTAATTATTGAAACCATTAATGTGTGAGTATTCATCAAAATCAAGAGAAGTATTAAATAAGGACCCAAAACAAAATAAGACAATAAACCGGGAACTTACGCAAGCTATAATAAGCATTTTAGTGTTTTCCTGAATCAATTCCATAAAACGATAATTTTATTCATAGAGTTTCCGTTAGTATCGTATTGCTTACTTTGTTCGTGATTTGATTTGCTTATAATAATATATCACTGGCTTATTCCGAAAATTATACTTAACCTCTTTATTTATTCAGAGTCAAAGTCAAATGATCTTTATTCAATTAGGCTTAAAGTTAGCGCTTTTGAATCTTCACTGTAAATATATTTTCTATTAAATTACTGAATCTACCATATTATGTGCCAAAAAAGTAGTTCACCTGAGAAGAACATACAAGAAACCCTACGGCCACGATTGAGTAATAAGAAAGAAGCCTCCTGGCATAAGCATTCTTTATATGCTTAAAAGGAGGTTCTTGCCACTATTAGTTATGGAGAATTTGTTAAAACCAATAAAGATTTTTTTTTATTTATTTATTATTTATACATAAGTTTATAAGATTTTATTTTAGTATTAATATCTCGTTACGTTAAATAAGTTTTGTTTTATTTAATAATATATTTAGCGTGACGTCACAAAATGGCCCAACGGAAGACCAGCGTTGGTTTTCCAACCAGTAAACATGCCGATTTGTGACAATTTTTATAATTTATATAGTAGAAATATTTCTTTTCTCTTTAAGATTTTCACAATATTTCATATATTTACTAAATCCACAAAGATTATTATTTTAATTATCAATAACCATGATTATCGTAAAAGTGATGAAATAGATAGTTATGTTTGTTAAATAGCATCCATTTCAAAATAAGTACAGAAAAGTTTTTAAATTATAGTTCTTTGATCTAGTAAATGTACGTAGACCAAGTGGTAACTTAGCTAACTTTACATATAAACTTCTTGGGCATTCGTCTAAACTTTAGAAGGCACCGGAATGTTATTTCTGTGAGCTTTGGTACGTGTAATGAAGTTAACCGACCGAGTTATATTAGTAGTATAGTTATTGAAATATGCCAACGAGCTGATTCTCTTCTTACTCATTTTAAAATGTAAGATTTGCAATTGATTGTAAGTGATATGCCCTCTCCCCCTCAGATGGGTTAATTGAAAAAGTATAATCTTAATAATAAAAAAAGTATAATATTAATTATCTTTAAGTACTGGAAGACGCAATGTTGGTAGGCACAAGATGGACCGACGATCTGGTTAAGATCGCCGGAACACGTTGAATGAGGGCGGCGCAGGACCGAACGTGGTGGAAATCTTCGGGGGAGGCCTTTGTCCAACAGTGGACGTCTTTCAGCTGATGATGATGATGATGATGATGATGAATCTTTAGGTTTGGTTTTTCCAATACGCTTGTATCCACGCTAGCTGCTTAACAAGGATTTTTATTTCATTGAGATTGTGGTCTGATAAACTCAAATAAAATTTACAGAAAAGCATAATAATATTAGTATATGTTTTTAAAACGCTAATTTTGTATAAGCTAGAAGATTTATTTGATAAGGTAGCGTACATGAGCTGCATTAATCTGTTTTCATGAAATAGCTACATAATGTTAATTAATAATCTTTATGAAGTCTTTATGAAAATTAAAAAAAATATGATAGTCCAAATCAAATCAAGATATTTTATTGCAGGTCACATTTTTACAAAGGGTTATTTTTTTTTTTTTATCCATTAGATGGGTAGACTATATGTGACACCCTGTAATGGCACAGCAATGTTTTATATAAAATAAATAAGTTTTATACATAAGAAGAAAGATATTAAAAATACAGAAAATACAACTTTTATTATTAGTATAACTATTTATTTCTATTTTATTACTAATTCTCACACTTATTGTAATTAAAAAATTCGGGTAAATCGTAGAAGCATTTTGAAACTAAGAAATTTTTAAGAACTCTTTTAAATAGAGAATAGGCTTCTCTTTATTTTTAATTTCGTTTGAGATGTGATTATAACTTTTTATTTCCATGTGGCTCGATGACACTAGTGATATGATTGTTTGGGGTATTTTTAATTTGATTAATCCTATTGTCTGTTCATATGTCTCTTCTGGCACGAGACTCAATAACGATACGTATTTTTTACAATTTTGTACAATGAAATCATGTTCTACAAATGGTCATGCAAACAGTCTCAAATATAAGTAGCTAGTTAAATTCTATCTTGCATGTGCTTAACATATTGCAAACTACAAAATTTTCAAATGAAATTGCTGTTGCAATTTACACGCTACTTAACTATACCACTACAGTTCAAATTGTTTTAATTTTCTATTGGAACGAGCACAGAACCCGCTGTGGAAGAAATTACGCGGTCGAATTTTAAGTGCCTTTCTGGTATAAATTTAAAAAGGTGAGCTGGTGTTTAGTGCTCACGAAAGACAAAAAAATAATATCCAACCATAGAATAATACTCAATTTGAGACTATGATGATTTACCAGGCTCCTTTGCACCGGATGTCGGCTAGATTATGGGTACTAGAACGGCGCCCATTTCTGCCGTGAAGCAGTAATGTGTAAACATAACTGTGTTTCGGTCATAAGGGCGCCGTAGCTAGCGAAATTACTGGGCAAATAAGACTTGACATCTTATGTCTCAAGGTGACGAGCGCAGTTGTAATTCCGCTTAGAATTTTTGGGTTATTCAATAATCTTGAGCGGCACTGTATTGTAATGGGCAGGGTTGTCAATCGACTACCATCAGCTGAACGTCGTGCTCGTCTAGTCCCTTATTTTAATAAAAAAATGTTGATTCGAGAATTATAAATTAAATTAGTAAGATTAAAAAAATAATCTAATAAAATGTTTAAAAAATCATATAAAACTTTGAGATCTTTAAAAAACTTTTCAAAATTATTATATATATAGGAAAAAAAGAAAAATAATATTATGATCCCGGTCGATATATTATATAAAGTAGAAATAGAAGTAAATAAAAGAAGAACAAAGGATCACCATCATCATCATCATACTTTTATAATATTCCTATCTCTATCTAAAGAAGTGAATAAAGAAGTTAATTTATTTCCAAATTACCGTTAGATAATGGTTTGGGTCAGATAAAATAGGGATCAGTTGACACCAAATAAATTCATTATTTGAATAAATAAACATTCTTATTTCGTTTCAGTTTATGCTAGCCAAAGAGAATTTAAACAATACGTTCAATGCTAGCAATGTCATGCTGTCAGTTTAAACATACTTCATTGAAAACAGAAACCAAGAGTTCTTATTTACTGAAGTAGTTCGTAATCCGAGTAGGGTAGTTGGACTTGGATCTTGAAATGGGTGTCATATTTGTTATTGACACTCCCGAAAATCTCGAAAACGATACTCAATTTGATTTTATTGTAAAAGTCACATCCGCCATCTTGGATCTCTAAATAGATGTCATAATCGTTATAATATAATATAACACTCACGAAAACAATAATTGCCCCGTCTGGACATGTTCGTGGGATGACTGCAGGGAAGAGTTTCTTAAGACTGGGGTAGAAGTGAAACTTCGACGGACAAAGCTTAAAAACACATATTTCAAAGTTTCCCGTCAATATTTCAACGAAAATTTTAAATAAATATTTCCAAGAAAAACATTCAATTAAATGTTGTTTAAAAATATTACATAACAGTCGTCATGTGTCTACATGTAATACATGTAGCTGTAAAGCTATCATACTATACATAAAAATCTCACGCTTTTTACTTTTTTACGCTACGGAACGCCCCTTACGGAACTTCGTTCCAAAACTCCTTTTTTAAAGTCGGTTAGAAAAATAACGACACAATTATTGCTTCAATGGAGTGTACGCACACGACGTAGGTAAGTATTTTATTAACAAGGCTTAGTACATAGCTAAGTTTTGGCTTAAGGCTTGCGGCCAGGCGGGCCCTTCATATGAACTGGACTATTGACTCTGTATGGAATATAAATCTTAAGTAATCATCTCCTTTCTACGCATTTCGCGAGGCCTCGATATATTGAATTTACTGATAAGATCCAAAGTATCGTTTCCAACGTTTTTAGTGTTGCAGAGAAGGAATTTTGGATTATTTTTTAGCTATATAATGGTCGCCATGCAAAGCCCTTAAGAAAATATATGACATCTAAATTAGCCGTCATATAAAATTATCACGACCACTTTATGGATATTTTTCAAAGTTCTTGGCGTGGCTCAATCAGATAAAAAATATGCAATATTTGGACAATTTTTAATTTAATATGCTTTATATTCAATTGTCTAAGTCTTCGATGCATTCGAGTGAAAAAATATTACAGGATAATTCTTGTGTCTGCCTGTCTGTCCGTCTAATTTGATTTGTGAATTTGTGAATTTATATTTGCACAGACCGAATGTTGACATCAATTGTCAAAACTATGAATAAATAGTATATTACGTACCAAGGGAAAAAAGTAGGTCATCCGAAGGAGAGGGTGACAGTCGCGGTTGGCAATGTTCTTCTTATCTCACGTGGTGCGTTTACGATTTTTTTTCCATCTAGATGACAAGCCCGCTCTAAGTCCCTGGTACGAGGGACAAAAGTAGTCTTGCCGGGAGAGAATCGGCCATTTTTCTTCCTCGTACCAGATACTAAAAGTGAACTTTTCATCGAGGTGGGAAAAAATAGTTTATAATATTTCAAAGCCCCCTTACGACCTGATGTAGCCACATGATATTAATCAAGTGTTGTTGCAATATAATATGTAGTGTTTACATACGTTGCTATCCTAGCTCCGGATGGGCATTCAAACTTTTCATATTATGTTGAACATAAACAAAGTGAGTTCATACTAACTGAGAATAAAATGAGAATTACTCAAGTGAACGTGGCTTGAGTATTTTGCATATTTAACTCACCGACACACTCCTGCTTCATTTACTTCTTACATTTCCAAGGAGACTCAAGTTTTAATAACAGCTCTTGCTAACTTGGTAAATAGTACGACATAAAGCTTTTTATTGACAAAATTTTATAAATTATGCGGGACTCGGAACGGTTGGCTCAGTTGGAAAGAGCGTCGAGCGGAAGGTGAGAGGTCACAGGTTCGAGTGCCGCATCGTTCATAAAATTTTGTTTTCAGTTGCATTTGTGTAATTACTCCCAGAAGTGAGGGTTATCACTTTAAAACATAACAAATTGTTTAGATTAGCAAGAGCGACATCTCAAGTGAATTTTCTAATATGCAAATATTGGGGTTGAGCAGGTTATCAACTGTAAAGATCCTGAAGATGAGAAGCCACAACCTGAGAGTTGAACAAAGCATACAAGATTTTATAAACGATACGTCACTCGAACGGTTGGCTCAGTTGGAAAGTGGGCTCGCACGGAACGCGAGAAGTCGCGGGTTCGAGTCCCGCAACATTCATAAAATTTTGTTTTCAGTTTTATTTGTGTGATAATGTAACATGCTCTGATTCCAAATTATTATTTCCATTTAATTCTTCAATTAACAATGATAATTTTTTTTAAATATTTTTAATCACAAAATATAAGTTTTGATAAAATATTGTGATACGGATGATAAATAACATAAAGAGTTAAATTATGATTTATTTGGGAATAATTAATGTGGATAGCTTTTATCTATTTCATCAAAGTATTTAGTTTGTTGACTATAATATATACATTTCTGCTATCGAATTGGAAGTAAAATCATAGGTTTATATAATACGGACTGCAAAAGAAAGACCTAAGGCGGTGAACTTATGCCTAAGGTCCACGTATCCCTACTAATATTACAATTGTTTATTTGTTACGCATTCACGCCTAAACCACTGAACCGATTTTGATGAAATTTAGTACAGAGATAAAAAAGAGCTTGGGAAAGGAAATACCTACCTTTTATCGCTAATAAATTCGTTTTTATAAAAATTCGTCAATATCGAAGATAGCACCAAGAAAATTTGTATTTAGGCACTTGATAATAAATAAATAAATATTTGTTCTGGAGTTTTTAATATTGAGACTTGTGTGAGGATGAAAAAGGGGGATGCAAGTTCCATAGTAAGTAGGTTATAAAAATGTATTAACCACAGCAGTTTTTATATGTATTATTTCCAAAGTGAGGATGTTAAAAAATAAAAAATGCTGCAAAAGTAACTATTGCACGCGCACGAAGTCGCGAGTATTGATGGAATGAACACTCAAGAAATCTCAAAATATTTGGAAATTTTAAGATTGTTTGAAATACTTTTAAAAATTGAAGGGAAACAACATGCAACAAATGTCACATTTTTATTTTTTTTAAACTGGTAATGCCATTTTGTAGTGTAAAAGTGGTAGAAAGGAACGCAAAAACGTTCTAGGGAAGAACATGCATAGTCACTGAGTAATCGCCTTCTAAAAATACTAATACAATGGAAAAACATGCAAGGTCCTAGTCGTACACGGAAAAAAAATGTTTTGTCCATGAAAACATGCCCTTTTCAGTCTAGGCCAATAAGAGAAATAAGGGCTGAAAAAGAACACCCAAGACTGTTATTTCACAGAGAACACTACAATAGTACGAGGACATCGGCTGTGGTAACTGGACCAAAAAAAGACTGGAGCGATTGATCACAGCAGCGAAAATCTGGCCAATACCTTAGAGTTTGTTCTTCCAGAGCAATCATATGCGGAAAGTCTTCCTGTGTCGAAGGCAAAATTTTGTGGTCCAAAAGTCAAAAACTACTACTCACAAATTAAATTTACGGATAATTAAAAACAAGTGCTCATTATATTGTGTGTATCAATACATAACTGATTGTTAAGTACCTACCTAATAAAACAGCTTTTCTTATCTAACCTTGTCTCATTTCTCATCTTATCTTATAGTCAAGTAATGTTTAGCAAAAAGTATACTCCAAAATCTAACATAAAATCTGTATCTTTTTTTTTTGACAAGGTGGACATTGCATGTTTTTTGGTTGTATATTCTGAGTTAGTTTAGTTTTTTGCATGTTTCAATAAAAATATATTCATGTAAAGGTTTTTTTTGGTAGTGAATGAATACTGATAAGTTAATTGAAAAACAAAGACATTTGTGTAATAAATCACATATATAATGTATCTTTTGTAGAGGTTTGAAATCTGTTATTGACATTATCTCAGTTCAATGGCCGCCGGACATACCATGTTCTTCCCTTGGACCCTTCAATTATAGAATATAGATAAAACAAAATCTAACTCTTAATAAACTCCTTATATAATTCATCACTGACCACAGAAATCACTGAAAAATAAAAGCGATGATAAAAAGCAAATTAAAGATTATCCATACTTCATTCAAAGTTACAACTTGTATGCTTGATCGTAACTATCATACGAATATACACCAAACAATAGGATGTTTGATAAAATTAGATTGCAGTTTGTTTACAACACGTACATAACAAGCCGTGAAACGTAAAACGGAATGCTTTCTAACTAACTCGGTGAACTACGAACTCTAATTCAGTGTGAATGTAGTTATCCTTAAAGTTTAATTGTACCGTCTATACGATTTAAATAAACAACTAAGTAAACCTTTCAGTATTGTTTTTATGACAGTAAGGGACTAGATGACGTTTAGCTGATTGTAATTGTTAATTGTAAACCCAAAAAATTTTGAGCGGCACTGCATTGTAATGGGCAGGGCGTATCAATTACCATCAGCTGAACTTCCTGCTCATCAAGTCCCTTTTTTTCATATAAAAAAAGATTCCAACGGTTTTATGACCTTGCATCTTTGCAATGAACTTGAATCCGGAATTCTCATAGGGTCTTTCTTGTGTGTACCTGTTTGTCCGTCTGTTAAGGCACATTAATTGTAAGCCATGGAACTATTAATTTTAATTTTAATTTAAAATAACGAACGCGTTTCTATTTGTTGCAGCATAACTGATTTCATAATATATGGAAATATAGGTCGCCCAGTAAAAGCGAAATACCATTTTTCTTCCGATCCATTAACATTAGCATGCATTTCATTCTCTACCTTTCATTTGAGATAATAACGTATAAGTAATGTATTCCATTTACCTATGTTTTACATCTGAAAACAATATGTGTAATAGAATAGAGAATTCTTGTTTCACTTTAATAAAAGAAAATCAATTTAGCTTCAGAAGAATCGTGGGTTTATTGAAGGAAACTACCTAACAAACATTAGTCATACTCTCTTGTCATCTTTTTTTTGGAAATAAGGGACGAGATGAGCAGGACGTTCAGCTGATGGTAATTGATACGCCCTGCCCATTACAATGCAGTGCCGCTCAGGATTTTTTAAAAACCTAAAAATTCCGACTGCAGTCGTCACCTTGAGACATAAGATGTCAAGTTTCATTTGCCCAGTAACCACCACCAGCTACGGCGCCCTTCAGACCAAAACCCAATGCTTACACATTACTGCTTCATGGCAGAAATAGGAGTCATTGTGGTACCCATAATCTAGCCGGCATCCGGTGCCTCCCACTAGTTAATACTATATATACTAATAAATCTACAAATAGATCATAGGTTATGTTGCATGTTGCTGATCTAAATCGATGGCTAATAAAAAAAATTACGTATTAAATCGAAAAGTGTCGAACGTATTAATTTGAAAACCGAGAATAAATTGGTACTTCGCGGGCATTGACGTACAAAAACTATTATTTTTATTTATTTACTATAAAGAACATAAACCACTTGGGTTCGCGTGGAGTGCCGTACGTTCTACATTGCGATTTACAACGACGACTAGACTCACAATCACGCTCACAAAGTCCCTGAAGCAAAACTCTCCAACGCGTTTATAAGGTAGAGTTTTCGTTAAGTTGTGTATCGTAATGTATTTGTGTATGTGTAAAAAGGATATAGTGTCGTATTTCAGTAAGCGACCCTTTAAATTAACAAAGTTGTGTAACTAACTTGACGTTTTTAATCATTTTGCTAAATAATTACTTTCTAATTACTTAAACAAAATGTTCTTGCCTTGTGTATACAATAGACTTTGAACATTACTGCCACGAAATAAGGTGTTAATTTGAATTGAGTGTTATCTGTATAAGATAATGTATACGTATGTATAACTCCACTCGGATACGAGTCTAGTCAAAGAGTAAAATAATACTCAGGGAAGTTTACTAATTGTTTATTGTACGTCAATGTTGGCAGGCAAAAGTTGAGCCTGGGGGCGCTGCGAGAAAACGCTGATGCATATAGGTGTTGGAAAAATTGATAATAGTGACACAATTAAAACAGAAGTGGGTTATCACTTTCAAACATAACATTAAAATAAATATTTTATATCAACCTCCTCGTATTTCTTGTAGTGTTATATTGTTAGTTAATAAAATAATCACTCTGTATAAAAAGCAACAATACTTTTAGTGTTAATATTGAGGGTATTCGTAAATTATTTAGTTTGTAATGGTGTTTATATGATGTCTTAGGCCCTAAGTGTTTTTGCTTTTATTTTGATTTTTTATATGATAAATATTTGAATGTAGTTTTAAGTTCTTTCCTTTTCTTTTTTAATTATGTATTATACTTTTAATTTAAATAATATTATGTATTCCTTTTGTACACGGTAAAACTAGAATGAGTTTATGTATGTATAAGAAGTTTAATATTTATAATATGTAATTTGTTAATAAGAAATAAATAAATAAATTGTATGATAGGGGTAAAGTTTTATATTCTGATTTGGTTTAGTAAAAAATACTGGCGGAATAATGAGCAACCATTTGCAAATGTACTGGCTTTAATAGCGAGTTGTAAATTTTAACCTTATTTTTTATAGATTTTTATTACTTCTTTAGGTAGATCATGGATCGTGTAGCCGTATCCGTTAGCTTATACCATAAAGGTGCTGTCACACCGCTGCGCATTCTGCATAACGAGCACGCGGCGCAATTAAACTGCGTGAATCCACTTGTTTGACAAGGTCTACGTTTCCACTGCAGCACACACTGTACAGGAATATGAACCCACGACTATGCACAACTATAGCATCGCACGGAGAGGCTATGCATAATATGCCAATAATAAGTTAATGTTCGTGTATAGTTTGAACTGCAGCGAAAATGAAGACCCACGTTAGCAAACGGCAATGAGAGACATTTTGAGCATTACATTGACAGCATTGAGCTATGCAAGCCACGCATGTATTAATGACGACAATTGGTGCTTAGCGTGTCCGTGGCCTGCATTAGACACAATTACATAATTTTTTTTGTAAAGCGAACCTTAGCGTGTATAGCGTCTCCGTGCGCCGTGGTGGGACAGCGGTTTAAGAATGACACTTTAAAACCTTTAACATGGTACATATCGAAAGCATTAAAACTAAAAAAATTGTTTATCACGACTCAAACTATGTTAATTGAATATTCAGTAATTCAACGAGATCTATTCCGACAAACCTTTATTAATTAATAATCAGTGAATTAAATAGACTCCATACGACGCTCTTGTCCTTATTTCCCGTTACTGCGATGAATAATTGTGTGCAAATTAATAGTGACAACTCATTCTGTCACACAGGGCTTTATCATAGTCTCGTATTATATTTCCCTCCTTCACACGTAGATTATTTTAATTAAGATGAAAATTCTGAAGTTTCTGTTCTTTGTTACTAGAGCACATCAATTATATCGCTGTATTCATTTCAGGAGTATTGAATATGAAGTTAGCCGTGTCGTAATTAGCAATATTTGTAGATAAATTTATAACTCTCAAATTATTGCTTTTTAGATGACAGGTTGGGTATTTCTCATTGGATTGTGTGTGTGGTATTATGTATTACTATAGATTGTTTGTCTGTTGCATAATTTGTCTTAGACGTGTAGGTGGCTTTCTTTTGTGTCGTTGTGTAATTTCTGAGGAAGGACCTTCTTTAAGTATAAGTTTATCAAATTTGATAATCGCAAAGCTTCTTTGCTTCTTTCTTCCATCAAATATCTTCTGTCTCTCGACTGGAGCTATATTAATTTCAGACCGAAGATAAACTTTAACTTTATAAATACTAAACTATTCTCATTTTGATTAGGTATTCACAAGTATTTCTAAGTCAACAACGTACTTTCTTCTGGAAGTGGTTAATAAAACCAGTGCTTTATTACCCTTTTGACATTTTTTTTGTTCTTTTGTTTTTCTTGGATTTCAAAAATGATCCCAAATTCGTTCTCTGAACCCTCAAGAACCTCGGATGCGATACCCGTATTGTTGAAATAATAAGTACGGCCATCTTGGATTTAAAAAATGATTCCAAATTCGTTCTCTGCACCCTCGAGAACCTCGGATACGAAATCCATATTTTTGAAATCATAATTTTGCGCAGCGGCCATCTTGGATTTCAAAAATGATCCCAAATTCGTTCTCTGTACCCTCGAGAACCTCGGATTTGATATCCAAATTGTTGAAATCACGCTGCATTTGAGCTAGATTTATATGAATTATTTGAATAACTGTAATAAATTCATTCAAATAGTATCTATGTATTGCATTAAATAATCAAGGTTCATACTTGATATATATTTCATAACATTATATATATTTTTAGTTATATTTTCATCATTAAATATATAATTGTACAATAATTTTCTGATGATTGATGAATAATAATATGTAATATTCTGAAATTATTTATAATTCACAATAAGTTTTATTAAAATAACTAAAGAAATTGCTATAAATATCGGTATTGATTCGGCTCGCGCGAGGTCTTTGGTTCTCAAAAATATCTTTCTGCTTCCATAAAATATTTTACCATCGCAGAAGCTATTGAAAATAAGTAACGAAATTATTAATAAATCCATACTGCAAACTCTTCTATTAGGCAGAGTTTTCTTTCGTAGACTTTGAACATTACTGCCACGAAATAAGGTGTGAATTTGAATGAATGTTTTCATGTTATCAGTATTAGTTAATGTATACGTATATACAACACCGCTCGTACATTTTGACGACCTTTTACTAGGTGATTGGGAGTCTAGTTAGTTTACTACACAAACTATAACAATGGCTACAAAAACTTTGTAAAATGCTCTCACCTGTGGCTCGGATGCATATTTGTTTGATGAAAAACGAGCGTACAGGTTCTAATCTGATGTTAAGTGTTTACCACCGGCCACACTCTTCTGCAACACCAGAGGAAATACAGGAGCGTTGCAGGTCTTCAAGGAAGGTGTACGCGCTTTCGTCCCAAAAACACCGCACAAGGAAGTTCATTCTACAGCTTAGTTTTACGTGGAAGAAAGTTCCTTGAAAACCGCACCGTGGAAGAATGCTATACACCCAGATGGTTGCGATGATATCCTAATTTGTGGCGTGTCGTGCGAAGGTGGAATTGGGTGGCAGGAATCAGGTCAAGTAATTCTTTGGAACACCCCCCGTTTAAGATGTGGTAGAAGACACACAATGAAGCGACGTCTCCACACAACGCCAGGTGATCCAGCCGTTCACAGAACAACGGATCCCGATAATTCAAGCAGCACTGCGTTGCACGCGGTCAAATGGATCGACCTGATACTGGGGCGCGCCAGACCCGAGATGACAGCAATACTCCATATGTGCCCGGACCTGCGCTTTGTACATCGCTAGAATATGGGCCGACTTGAAGAATTGGCGTATAAAACCACAAGAAACGTTATAAGCACTATGAAACTTGTGTGCTATAATGGTCATTATCTAAATAGGACACTAAGTAGTTATATTACGTAATATAATTAAAATAACGTAGAACCAATTAATAAGGCATTATGCGCATGGCACGAGCACGCATCAAATCTTACCCAACCCAAAGATTATATAGTACAAGTACGTGAGCCTCACTCCGCAAAATCAATCAAAGAAATAAGGACTCTTGCGTACAATAAGGTGTAATTCAGATCGCACAATTCTATCGCGTGACTCTTAACTCTTCTGACGACATTAGGGTTGATTTCTTTACCTAAAACTGTACTTACCTAGTATAAGGTCATATTATTATAAAAATACGTGAGTTTTTTCTATAAAATAAATTGGTATGAAATCGTAATTTTAAAACAAAATTCTTTCGCTGTCAAACCTACATTAGTTGTAGATAGTAATTGAAAGAATGATGCGTTGGAACACCACAACATAGTCAAACCTACTCAGTATATAGGAAATAAATAGGTAGCTATCATGAATGGTATTTTCGTTATAATAATAATCACTTTAAATTAGATTGTTTCAGCGTCTTAAGGACGCTTAAAAAAACTAAAATTTGGTTCGCAATGACATTTAATATGCTTTGCTTTTTTTATGTTTCTCCATTTTTAAAATATTGATTGGATCTGTGAAGTAAGGTGACAACATAGCTCGCACGTGCGTCACTGCTCTCTCGTGAGTCCCTACTGGCTGGCCTACTGTGCAGAGGCCGCCGCACGTACTTATGATTTCGATACCTACGAGTGAAACAAGCCTGCCCGAATCAGAGCTTATGGGACTTACGCTCCTATTGCCTAATATTTTCGATTGAGTATTGGATATCCCACAGCTTTACAATATAATTAGTTTTACAACTAAAGAATCTCCGGTAACACGTTATTATTGCACATTTATCTGGGGTTTCACCATCGTGATACTGTTCTTTTTATTTATAATTGAAGAGTAGAGCTTGATGTGTTAATATATTATGATACAATTAATTTGTAATGTAATAATTAAAAATTCTTTTAGATTTCGTATCACATTTGTTTTGTAAATTTTCTGGGATCATTTTGTGAATATTAAATTGATCGTTGATTATAGATAGTTTACATTGCTGTGCAAAAAATGGAAAAAGCCTAGAATAAATGATGAACAGTGAAGGTTGCAAGTTTTAAAATAATACGTCCAGATAAAATCTGACAGCAGTAGGAACGTCGAAAAAAATAGGGGGAACTGTTAACCTATTCATCTATTTTCAGCAAAGCACGCATACTAAAACAAAGTCGTCAGGCTCTATCTGGTCAAGATCGTCGGAATAGGTTGGATGAGGGTAGCGCAAGACTCTTTATTACCTTATCCAGCAGTAGACGTCTTCCGGCTGAAATAATGATGATGATCTATATATGCAAATAATTATACATACATATTAAGTATTTATTTCGTGTACGTATTCGTAACGAAGAGATCCACAAGCTTCAAGAAGGGATTACACGCATTGAGTGTAAATAACTTACACTCCATAAGCTCCACATAAGATATAGTTCATGTTATAATAAAATCTCACTGTATCGTAACATCATGAAATAATCTGTAGTCAGCTGAAATTTTTATTATCTTACAAAACGTGCCGAGGATAGCAATACGGCTCTGGTCTTAGGCGGCCGTAACAAAAATGTTTTACTGTTCTTAAGATTTCTAAAGAATGATAATTTTATTCATAGAGTCCTCCGCAACTGTCTTGCCATTTTCGTGTCTTAATTTAAACAAGATTCAGTAAGATTCACTTTATTTACAAAAATTTAAGCAAATGAAAGTCATGCGTTAAGAACTCGAATAATGTGATACGCTTGTTTACAAATCACATGGAAATATCCAAAAAGGTTGCGTGAAACGTTTAACGCTATCATGGAGGGGGTATGAAGGAATTGTTGCGTTAAACGGTTAACGCTCCTGGGGAGGGGATTTGATGTTTTTTTTATGGAAAAGGAGGACAAACAAGCGAACGGGGCAACTCGCCTTAAGTAATAACCGCCCACCACATTCTCTTGCAACACCAGAAGAATCACAGGAGCGTTGCCGGCCTTTAAGGAAGGTGTATGCGCATTTTTTGAAGTGACGTAAGTTAAGATAGGTATGATCCTAGTGCCTGCGCCGTTGCAGTAGCGGATGTGATACTACAGGCTATGGTTATTTTTATACCAAGCTCTGTAGTACCAATCGGTGGCAAATCACAGTCTTGATTCAATGCGTCAGTTAAAGCAGCATCTGACTGCAAAATACAGGCATATCAAATTTGGGTTGCAGCGCTGGGCTCAAAGGATCCGAACTGTAAAGTTCTGAAGAGAAAATATAACCGCGCCTCCAGATTTTTTAAGCGGAAAATCGTCAGTGCGAAATCGAAGCACGTCGTCGAAATCGGAGGGCAGCTTTCCAGTTAACCGACCGGAACACGCAAGTTCTGGTCTTTGTCGAAAGCTGCTCTTGGTAACTTCAACCAGCCGTCCCTGCCGCCGTTGCACACGACCCTGGCCCAAACGGCAAAAGAGAAAGCCGATCTCCTGTGCGTTCTTTTTGCCTCCAACTTCACTCTTGACGACAACGGCAAAACACCGCCGACCATCCCGCGGTGTCAAAACTGTTAGGCGGGCTCTGTTTTCGTTGGACGTCAGGAAGTCGAGCGGTTCGGATGGCATTTCTCCAATCGTGGTTAAACGTGTGCCCCTGAGTTGACGCCGCTTACGCGTTTATTCCGGCACTCATATACAAAAGGCATAGTCCCTGACTCATGGAAGTCAGCCCTTGTCCATCCGATCCAAAAAAAAGGAGACAGTTCGGATCCGGTAAACTACAGGCCTATAGCTATTGCCTTCCTGCTCTCCAAAATCATGGAGAGCATTATTAACCGCCAGCCCGTGAACTCTGGAATGCCCCAAGGCTGTGTGCTATCTACCACAATGTTTCTTCTGCATATCAATGATATGTTGGACACCTCCAGCATATATTGCTACGCAGACGACAGCAAAGGCGATGCGATATACACGGGCCATGCAGGTCTCTCTCGGGAAACTTGTGTCTTCGTCTCGGAAAAATTTAACCCCCAGAAGACTCAAGTTTGCGCGCTTACCACTAAAAAATTTGTCGTATCACCGCTCTTCGACAACACTTCCCTTACAGCCTCGCCTAGTATCGGAATTCTGGGTCTCGATATCTCGAGCGATTGGAAATTTTGCGGCCATCTGGAGAGCAAAGCCAAATTGGCTTCGAAGAAATTGGTCGTAATAAATAGAGCTCGGCAATACTTAAAGCCGGCCCACATTCTAGCGCGGTATAAAGCGCAGGTACGGCCACATATGGAGTATTGCTTTCATCTCTGGTCTGGCACACCCCAGTATCAGTTCGATCCATTTGACCGCATGCAACGCAGACCAGTTCGAATTGTCGCGGACCTGGTGCTCTGTGAACGACTGGATCATTTGGCATTGCGTAGAGATATCACTTCATTGTGTGTCCTCTTCCGCATCCATAATGGGGATTGTTCCGAATAGCTGTTTCACCTGATTCCTGCCGCTGAATTCCACCTTCGCACGACACGCCAAAAGTTGGGATATCATCCCCAACATCTGGATGTGTGGCAGTCCTTCACAGTGCGGTTTTCAAGGAGCTTTCTTCCACGTACTACAAAGCTGTGGAATGAACTTCCTTGTGTGGTGTTTCCAAGACGATACGACATGGGTACCTTCAAAAAAAGCGCGTACACCTTCCTTCAAGGCCGGCAACGCTCCTGTGATTCCTCTGGTGTTGCAAGAGAATGTGGGCGGAGGTGATGACTTAACACCAGGTGACCCGTACGCTCGTTTGTCCTCCTTTTCCATAAAAAAAGGTACCCATGTCGTATTGTCCCGGAAACATCGCACAAGGAAGCTCATTCCAGAACCTTATCGTGGTGGTGATATCCTTGTACATTAATGTTATATAAGACGCAAAGCGATGGATATGCCACACACTCCGGAGGGACCCCAACCATATACCGAGGCCAGCCTTAGACTGGAACCTTCAAGGAAAACGCAAACGTGGCCGTCCAAAGAAAACCTGGAAGCGGACTGTCATTGACGAAGCGAAAGACCGATAGCAATGGAGATGCACTGTGGATGCCCTCTGCCCCAGCTAGGGGATACAGGAATTTAAGTGAAGTACGTCAAAACGCAAATGGCGCAGAGGAGTATCAAAGTATGCTTTAGTTTGTAAAGGAGATTGAAACGCTTCCATACATTCCTGGGCCCAGGTGATAACAAGATGAATATAGCACCATTTAAAAGATAACATTGAAATAATCCATAATTGACAATTTAGCAAGATTTATCAATCTAGGAGCTGAGTAATCGCAGATATAAAATGAGGTTATGTCTTAAACTATAATATGTTGACAGCTTATCTATAGTGGGTTTACCAGTGGGAGGCTCCTTTGCACAGGAAGCCGGCTAGATTATGGGTACCACAACGGCGCCTATTTCTGCCGTGAAGCAGTAATTGTTAAACATTACTGTATTTCGGTCTGAAGGGCGCCGTAGCTAGTGAAATTACTGGGCAAATGAGACTTAACATCTTATGTCTCATGGTGACGAGCGCAATTGTAGTGCCGCTCAGAATATTTGGGTTTTTCAAGAATCCTGAACGGCACTGCATTGTAATGGGTAGGGCGTATCAATTACCAGCAGCTGAACGTCCTGCTCGTCTCGTCCCTTATTTTCATTAAAAAAAATATGTTTATTTTAAATGCCTAGATGGTAACGATTTATGACATACTTATATTAGATGGGTACCAACCTTGTTTTTTTAGATAGAAAATACCTACCTATCTACGTATACCTATCTACTACTGTAACGATATTTTTTGCATAATAATATAAGACAATTGGTAATTAGATATAATATAGTATATCTAAATTAAAAGATAGTTTTATTTGCTCCGATAAGAATAATATATACTCATTAGCACATACATGAACTGTAAGACTGCCAGAGACAACTTTCCTTGGAATTCAATTGGGTAGGTAGTTAGCAAGTCGGTAACTCAACGAATACAACAAGAAACGAAGTGACAATGACGAAGAAACGAAATGATCTGTCAAATTGTCATTGTCAAAGTGAAGTTAGCGTTGAGGAACAAGGATTTCACTTGTAACGATTTTTTATGTAAATCGATTTATTGATCGATTTTTTGATTATAAAATTATTGCTCAGTTCTGTTTTTTCCTGAGAAAATAATATATTTTATTCATAATAATATGGCCTTTCGAACATAAACTATGCACCTTACTAATATTATTGAAATGAAACAGTTGTTTAACTAAACTAAAATAACATTAAGATTCAGTTGAATCTTAATGTTATTTTAATCGATTAAATATTCATTCGATTAGATTTTAATCGATTTTCTTTATTTTAATGTTTTTTCGGTTTGTAGATTGCAAAATGAGCTAGTTTTTTGTATTTTACATCAGAACGAACGAACGACGATCTGGTCAAGATCGCCGGAATACGTTGAAGGAGGGCAGCGCAGGACCGATCGTCGTGGAAATCTTTAGGGAAGCCTTTGTCCAGCAGTGGATGTCTTCCGGCTGTTGATGATGATGATGATACAAATATGTTTATTTTTTAATAACTACTATAAATAACGAACTATTTTAAATCGTATTACGTCATCGACTTTATTTATTACCTGAAATATTAGCGGGCTACTTGCATTTATACGCCTTCAGTTAATCTAAGATCTAAAGAGATAAATAAACTTAATTATGTCAAGACATTTATAAAGGAAATATTTAAATTGTATTTAAATATATGGTTTACAAGTGTGTACAAAAAATTTATTTAAATGAGCTAACGTAAGCTACTAATAAACAATTTTTTATAATGTTCAGTCTATGATATAAGATTAATAATTTGGAACAGTATTAAAGACACGCAATTTATTATGATCATTATGAAAAATAATATTTGTAATATTAATATTAAATATTGTCCTATTTCTACATAATATATAAAATATTTTATCTATATTGAAAATACAAATTGAATTTTAAGCCAACTATGAAATCAACTGTTTACAGTAATTGTGGTAAATTTTCATATTCAATCCAGTAAAATTTATATGATGGATATAAAAAGTTACTCTCTGAGATATTTTCAACTATATATTTAAAGCTAAACAGATGCCTACCTATAGATTTTTTATTACAATAAGGGAAGACAATACGTTCAGCTGATGATAATTGTTACGCCCTGCCCGTTACAATGCAGTGCCACTCAGGATTCTTGAAAAACCAAAAAATTCTGAGCGGCACTACAGTTGCACTCGTCCCCTTGAGATATAAAATGTTATGTGTCGTTTGCCCAGTAATTTCACTAGCTACGGCGCCCTTCTGACCGAAACAAAATTATAATGCTTACACATTACTGATTCACGGCAGAAATAGGCGCCGTTGTGTTACCCATAATCTACCCGATATTCTGTGCAAAGGAGCCTCCCACTAGTAAAGTTGAGTCATTAGATTCAAGCAGCTTATATTTTATTTTATGTGAAGTCGTTGAAGTTCAATCTTCATTAACAATACTCAAATCTCCATAGACGACTGTCTTTGCTGAATAAATTGTTCAGAATGTAGCATTGTATTATTTTTCATCTGGTGAGAGATTGAATCCATTCTTTACATCACTGCACTTTATACTTACTGATTCAACTTTTAGAATGGTTTTGAACAATGGACATGACATACAACGGATTGGATTGCTTCGGCTATGAATAATATTGCTTTTTTTATAGTTCAAATATAAATTTATGTACTTTTTGATTTTATATTTGTTTATTTTTCAGTCACTTCGCCTTTAATAATAACTGAAATTTTTATAATTACTGTTCTATTAGCTTTTCCAATTGCTGCGTAATAAACTATTAATTGTGTACTAGAGTATTGGAAATAGGTTTAAGGGAATTCCATTTAATATTATAATTATGTTATTAATCAATTCGGAACTATCTAATGACATCATCTGATATGTTGAAACCCGTTAAATATTTTTTATTGTAAAAGATAATCGTTCCAATAGATATAATTAAATTAAATTATATAAAGAATTGACTCCGTCTCATTATTGAATGCTTTTATGTAATTTCGGTTTAGTAAAGTGTTACGGAAATCATGAGTTTAAGCATTAATATCTCTTCTATGCAATTTTAATATGAGTGTAAATGTATTGTTCATTGAACGAAAGTTTATAGTAGCATTGTTCGAGAACAAAGTGGCGTCCATTTAAACACCACACGGCGACAGTAGTCGCTTATATGAACCTCATTTTCAAAGTATACTTACTTTATGCTTAATAGTGAGAAAGGCGTATATAAGGAGGAATGAAAATGATGATCGACGAAATATTTTTATAATCAGTCAAAATCGGGTCATGCATTATAATAAAATAATATTATACAGGAACATTCTGCTATTTTTTGATAACCACAAGCAATAAAACAAATTATACTTAAATAAGTCCTGATACAGTTTAGTTATTATAACATTTGATTTGCTCTCCTCAAATACGTGATGAACCCGAATGAATGATGGTAAACGGATCCATAGAATAATTAAAGTTTATGATGTATAAGATAGTGAAGACTGTAGAAATTGAATTTTAAAAGATTTGCAAGAATATAACTAATGCCTTATTTTGGCAAAAATAATTTTAACCTTAGGTACTATTGCATTTTTTATGAAAAAAAGGGCAAACAGTATGTGTGGTATCTGAGCACGGCGACCCTCACTCTCTTTTGACCGGGTGACAATAAGGGAGTTGCTGACCTTATAAAGCATCGAATAAACGCACGGGGCAACATGAGAAAGTCAAAATAATTGAATTTGTAAGAAAAATATTTTGATGATTTTCGGAAACTATCGTAATTGATTAATTAATTGTACAAAACACCAATCAAGAAAATTAATGTACAATACCTCATTTATCATCAGTTCTTGCGTTCATAAAATTACTATCAATAAATTTATTACCATATCCTCAGAGAAAGTACACGTCATAAAAAGCAGTCAAGCGTTAGAGATGTTTAAAGCTCGTTTTACTTACGCCACATGTCGAGTTACGAAAAGGTGCCACTTCAACGCCATATCACGACATTTAATGTAAGTCAACTTAGGATTATATTTTTATTCGTTTTATAGGTAAGTTAAAAACTTGTGTTACTCTAGATACTTGTTCATTTTAACGAATACTTCACATGAAACAATTTGGTTTTACGAAGAGTTGTTCAACAATAGACGCAGGGGTTGAACTGATTAAAAGTGTATTCGTTGCTTGGGAGGACTCGCAAGATGCATTAGGTATCTTTTGCAATTTCACCAAGACTTTTGATTGTGTATTTATTTATTTGTGTGTGTATTCTCTTAAAAAAAACTACACCATTATGGTATCAGGAGGAAATATTTGGGCCTTCTAAATTATAACCTGTGCAACAATAATTCAAAAGGTTGTTGGTAACAACAAAATATCAGCAGGCTCTCCAGTTACAATAAGCGTCGCATAGGGTTCAATTCTCGGCCCGTTTTTTGTTTCTAGTATATATCAATGACTTATGCTTCTTTATAAAGGACAATTATAATATTGTATTGTTAGTGGATGATACTTCTCTGATATTTAAAATTTTTAAAAACTTTGACAAAATTAAAGTTGCAAGGTTGTTCATAAGTTTAATCTGAATTATCTACTACTTAATGATAAGAAAACGAAAGTTATTAAATTTTCGAGTAAAATTAAAAAGAGTGGACACGAATTTACAACTCAATGGAGCTAAAGTGGACCTCGTGGAGATGATTGAATTCCTAGGTATTAAGTTGGACTCAAAACTGCAATGGAGCCCGCAAATACAAAAAATAGCATCAAAATTAAGTTCAGCAGCATATGCGGAAGTATAAGAACGTATTAAGTATTAGAGAAGTATTAGACGACTTACTGATATGGATATGGTTAGAAAACCATATTTATATATATAAAGCGAATATCTTGAATTTTATCTTTAGTTCCTGGGAATAAATAAAAGATGACTAATTATCTCGACACCTGCCATAGTCAAATATTCAACAGTCCGTTTTGCGGAGTGCGCTGAAGCGTTGTCGTGGTGAAGGAGGATCCTGCTTCGAGGGCGCTGCTGTCGAATTTTTTTCAAGACAACAGGCAAACAGTGATTGACATACCAGTCTTTTCATCTTCTAGCACAACTGTCGCGAAATGACCTTACCGACAAAAGAATGAGGCAACCATCTTTTTTCCTTGACTTCTTCCTTTCTTAACCTTAGTTGGCCGACCCTGTGTCTGCACCAATCGGGATTCGAAACCGGGACCTCTAGCTTAGTAGGTGTTACCTCTTAGTAACCACTCGGCTATATATGGCATCAAAAAAAAATATCGTTATTGTTCCAATTAGGCAACAGTCAAGCAAGCATTTTAACAAAACAGCTTCTAAAGATAATAATATCAACTCTCATTTCCTCTATAATGCTTCGAGACCAAGCGTTGGAGTTAAATGAGTATTAATGAAAAGCTTAGCACAGTTACGAAACCATTCAGAAGCAGCAGTAACGGAAATTAAAAGCTTTTTACGACGTTATTCTACATTCAAACAAACGATATTTTTTTTATAATACGTGGGTTACACTGATAATGTTTAGAACTGGTCAGTTAGAAACATTGCTAATGAAAACTTTTTTTTGAATTTCAATTTTAGAACTCTTTGGTAACCGAATGCCTTACCTTGCATTCATTTGTCATGACATTATCGTTGTGGGCTTACTCAACAACAAAGCAATGATAGGCTGCGATTAGTATCACAACATCAATGCTGTGCGACGCATGATAGAGGAAGATAAGAGAAAGACCTATCAGCAGATACGGGCAAGCTTAGGCATTGGTATGAGTCAAGTTCAAAAAATATTACACGAACATTTAGGCGTCAGGAAGCTTTGTACAAGATGGATACCCCATACTTTAACCGACGACCAGAAACACATTCGCATGGACTGGCCTTCGCCAAATATTAGATAAGTTCAACGGCGGTGACTCTAACGCTGTATTTGACATCGTCACAGGTTATGAAAGCTGGATTTATTACTGCGAACCCGAAACCAAAAGACATTCAGCTCAGTGGGTGTTTCCTTTCGAGGATCGGCCAACAAAGTTTAAGAATGGAAGAAATCAAGGAAAAAAGATGATTGCCTCATTCTTTGGTCGCAAAGGTCATTTTGCGACAGTTGTGCTAGAAGATGGAAGGACAGTTACTGCAGACTGATATGTCAATCGCTGCTTGCCTGTTGTCTTGGAAAAAATTCGATAGCAGCGCCCTCGAAGCAGGATCCTCCTTCACCATGACATTGCTTCAGCACACTCCGCAAAACGGACTGTTGAATATTTGACTATGGCAGGTGTCAAGATAATAAGTCATCCGCCATACAGTCCTAACCTGGCCCCCTGAAACTTTTCTTTATTCCAAAGAACTAAAGATATAATTCAAGGTATTCGGCTTTACGAGCCCAGAATATGAAGCGTACGAAAATGCCATTGAAGACACCTAAGGAAGAATGGGCCAACTGCTTTTCTCAGTGATTCCATCGAATGCGACGATGTGTAGAGAGGAATGTGTTTCAGTGTTACCTAGGTATTTATAATAATTTGTATCTCTTCCTATATTGTTCAGTTCTTGTGATGTGTTTGTTATGTTTCCTTGTAATAATAAATAAATAAATATATTGTATCCATATTATAATATTGTTATTATTATATTTCTCATATTTGTTAACAACTTTCAATACGTATTATCACGCCATGCGTTTTGCCACCGTCAATATTCTTTATATTATCTCTAACTCGACTTATATTAATACCATAAAATGCAAGAATTTTTTCTTTTTTTATTTGATGTTTTATTCCCTTGTATAAATCCTCAGCAAATTATATTCAAATAATTTCCTTTTCCTTTCCTTATCGTTTACTACACCAGATATCATTTGTACAAAACCACATAATGAAAGGGATTATTAATAAGCCCCTGGCATCTGCATCTGAGCATCAAGCAGTTCAGCCTCCCCATTGGTAACGTGTACTTGCATTATGCTCTGTTGTATGGTATTACATTTTAAGGTCTTACTTGTATTTTTTCTAAGTGTAGATAAGCTAAGTGTAGATTTTTCCAAATAAAGATAAACCATAAATTTCATGACTAGTTTTAAATATTTAATATTTCAGTAAAAAGTATTTGTCAATACTTAATTTAATAATTTTTATAAATATTAAATCAATAAAGCAATGAGCTAGTTAAAAGTAATTTATAATTTATTTATGTAGAAGAGCAGCGGTTTAGTCGGACTTTTGATCTAATTGAATAATAAAACGCATAATATTATGAATTTTGTTTACATTTTTCCTGAAATAATAATGCATTATATAGATTTATATAGAGATAAAATAAAAGATATTATATAAAGATTTAAATACTAAAACATTTCTTGATCTATTAACAATATGTAATCTTTATATTTCATTGGTTTATTCAGTAAAAGTTTTGTCACATCTGGTTTATTTGGTGAAAGCACTCTCTCACAAATTGAAAACCAATGAACTATAGAATCCAATTTGATATTGAATGACGCTTTTATCTTATGTTGGCTTGGTAAGTAAGGTGGGAGCTCTTTGTAATAAATCAGTTTAATTTTAACGATTTTTTTACACTAATCTTCGGTTGTTATTGATATTTAATATCGCTATTATTTTGTATTTATATTTACTTATCGTATCATCGATAGTTTGTATTATTTCTAAGGATTTATACCTTTTCTTTAAAATCCGTGTGCTACAACTCGGTGTTGCTAGAGAATGTAGGCGACGGTGATCACTTAGCACCAGATGACCCGTACGCTCGTTTGTCCTCCTTTCCCATTAAACAAAAATAGTTGGAAAAAAGTAAAAAATAAGCCTTGGTTGAAAAGATAGGGTTGAAATTTAAATTTAACATCAATTCCTGTCTTTTTGATGATAGATGAAAAAATTATATAAATTAACAAAAAATATTTTTTGCAAATTGAAAAATAGAATTAGTTTATCAAATTAATGTATTATCATCGGTCCTCGGTAAATCTACTAAGTTTGAACGAAATCTGGCCCTTTAAAGTGGGTTAAAATCGCACCCAAATGTGTCGGTTACAAACAAACATAGATACAGGTGAAGCTAATATAAAGCGTGAAAAAATTGATGAGTTTTGTTTATAGTTATGGCGAAGCAGACTTTGATAGGAAACTGCACTCTCTTGAATTTTAATGGGTAATTTGATAGTGTTAGAGTAATCCTAGGAATAAATACAGATCCTTCTGAGAACTACAGTTTGTATATCCGTCACAGTTATACAGTTTGTATATGTCTTGATTACATTGCGATATAAATTTTTCATTTGTAATCTGGTGCAACAATTTACATAATCTTGGTTTATGCGCAGCAATATAATTTTTTTTTCTTCTGAAAAAAAAAGGGATGAGGCGAGTAGGACGTTCAGCTGATGTTAATTGATACTCCCTGCACATTACAATGCAGTGCCGCTCAGGATTCTTGAAAATCCCAAAAATTGTAAGGGGCACTACAGTTGAGCTCGTCACCTTGAGACATTAGATCTTAAGTCTCATTTGCCTAGTAGTTTCACTAGCTACGGCACCCATCAGACTCAAACACAATAATGCTTATACATTACTGCTTCACGGCAGAAATAGGCGCCGCTATGGTACCCATAATCTAGCCGTCATCCTTTGAAAAGGAGCCTCCCAATGGTGGATGGAGCGCCAACTCTCCATTTTAATAATATGAGCGTTGGAAGACCGGGAGGCTTAAGTCAACGGATTTATATTGATATTCGACCCCTTCGCCTCCTCCAAAGATCGCCATACCAATTGTCATGTCTGCGTAAACGTATTCTTTAGTTATTACTCATTCGGTGTTGTTGTAAAAATTTAAATTACAATTACTTATTTTTTTTTTATGGAATAGGAGGACAAACGAGCGTACGGGTCACCTGTTGTTAAGTGATCACCGCCGCCCATACTCTCTTGCAACACCAGAGGAATCACAGGAGCGTTGCCGACCTTTAAGGAAGGTGTACGCGCTTTTTTTGAAGGTACCCATGTCGTATCGTCCCGGAAACACCGCACAAGGAAGTTCATTCCACAGCTTTGTAGTACGTGGAAGAAAGCTCCTTGTAAACCGCACTGTGGAGGAGCGCCACACATCCAGATGGTGAGGATGATATCCTAACCTGTGGCGTGTCGTGCGAAGGTGGAATTCGGCGGCAGGAATTAGGTAAAACAGCTCTTCGGAACACTCCCCGTGATAAATGCGGTAGAAGACACAAAATGAAGCGACGTCTCTACGCAACGCCAAGTGATCCAGCCGTTCACAGAGTACTGGGTCCCCGACAATTCGCGCTGCTCTGCGTTGCTCGCGGTCAAATGGATCGAGCTGATACTGGGGTGCGCCAGACCAGAGATGACAGCAATACTCCATGTGTGGCCGGACCTGCGCTTTGTACAGCGCTAGAATGTGGGCCGGCTTGAAGTATTGCCGTGCTCTATTAATGACGCCCAGTTTCTTTGAAGCCAATTTGGCTTTGCCCTCCAGATGGCCACGGAATTGGCAATCGCTCGAGATTTCGAGACCCAGTATTCCGATACTAGGCGAGGCTTTTAGGGAAGTGTTGTCGAAGAGCGGTGATGCGACAAATGGGGTTTTTTTAGTGGTAAACGCGCAAACTTGAGTCTTCTGGGGGTTAAATTGGACAAGGTTCAATTTACCCCATTCCGCGACCTTCTCAAGAGAGGACTCGATAGAAGACACAAGTTTCTCCCGGCACTGGTCGACGATTTCCCGAGAGAGACGTGCATGACCCGTGTATACGGCATCACCAGTGCTGTCATCTGCATAGCAATGAATGTTGGAGGTGTCCAACATATCATTGATATGCAGAAGAAACAGCGTAGGAGATAGCACACAGCCTTGGGGCACTCCAGCATTCACGGGCTTCGGGTTCGGGCAATGTCCGTCGACAACGACCTGTATGCTGCGCCCAGTGAGGAAGCTGGAGGTCCACTTGCTCTCGGGAAGCCCAAATGATGGAAGTTTAGAGAGGAGCGCCTTATGCCATACACGATCAAAGGCCTTCGCCATATCCAGGCTAACTGCCAGGCCTTCCCCCTTGCTTTCAATAGCCGCAGCCCATCTATGTGTTAGGTATACCAGAAGATCACCTGCCGACCGACAATGGCGAAACCCTCTGTAATGACCCTCTAGGTATACCAAGAGCTGACGGCTAATTATGCTCTCCATGATTTTGGAGATTATTACTTTACTAATTTCTTAAATGAATTGTTGAGGGCAGCGCAGGAGCGATCGTCGTGGAAATCTTTAAGGGAGGCCTTTTTCCAGCAGTGGACGTCTTCTGGCTGATGATGATGAATATTTTGTATTTTTTTTATATATTTTTTATTTTTTTTTGTATTTTTTTTTTATTTTTTTTTTATTTTTTTTTATTTGGGGAGCTTACAGCAACACTTACAAATCAGTCAAGTAAACATAATTCTAAATGCCAATTACAAGCTTCCACATATAGAAAGAAATTTGCTTAGTCTAACTATTACTATAGATTTAGAATAGAAACATTTATACATACACAGATATAAAGATACACTTATGATACATTTTTTTAATTTCGTAAAATCATTTGCGAACACACTTTTTATGCTTTTTATACTACCACTAAAAAGATCAAATCGGCTATCACAATTATACATATTGAACAGTTTGGTGACGCGCAGTATGTAACTGTTTATTCTATATTGAGAATTACTAGTAGGTACGTAAAGTAAATCATGCTTTCTGTTCGATTTGGAGTTCGTAACGCAATCATGCTGAGGAGTTCAGGACAATCCACTACACTTTGGGCTATTTTTACAAGAAACCTAATATCAGTCGAGTCTCTTCTAAGCTGTAGTGGTAACAGATGAAATTTCTGACAGCGCTGAGGTTATTCAACTTTAGTAGTAGTAGTGTAGTTAGCTGTAAAGTTTTGGTACAAGCCCACTCAACTAAAGTTTAATTTCAAAACTTGCGTTAGTAAGTAATTATAAAGGTACGAATGTAACTTGTAATCATTTAGGTTTAAGTATGAAATTATCAGTTTTACGTACTGGCTATTAGAAATTAACGGCCATTTTCAATAACATACCTATCCTTAGTTTCACTTACTAGAGGTAGTCAAATCGGTGCTTTTACGCTTACTTACATTTCAATAACCTATTGACATAAAGCATTGCACTATATTTAATTTAGACATAACTATGGATAGATAAGATCTTGTCATTAAATGGTGATAGCAATTTATCCGTAACTAGAGCTACTTTATTGAAAAAGGCCGTAAAATGATACCTCGCGGTGTGCAAAATCGCAGCTAGGTAGCCCCGACTCGTCAATCAGTTTTAAGTCTTTGATAGTTTATACGCCTAGATTCTCAGCAAACGCACACACACTAACGGCCGTTCCCAATATACTATCTACAGATAGAGACAAATTATTACCTTCTACTGTCAGTAATTAGCTGTCAATAATCTGAAGCGGTCCCAATATAATAATAAGTCATTCTTATCGCCTTATATTGGGACGCGTGAATTGCACTTTACATACAAACTTCTATCACTGGTAAGCTATACGTCCTCCCATTGACAGACAGCGTTTACGGATAAGATAAGTTACCGTCTATAAGTTCATTGGGACAGAAATGTCAGCGATAGTTACGATTTTTATCTCAAGTAGGCCACTACCGGAGATGGACTGAATATTGGGAACGGCCGTAAATCATAGTGGCTGGCGTATCGCGAGTATAAGACGTAGCTATCACGCACAAACATTTGACATTTGATTATTGTTGTTGCATCACTTTACATATATTGCACTGACAATGAGTTTCTTGCTGCTTCTTCTCATTAAAGCTCAACTTTTTGCGAAGTGGCGATAATGAAAAAAGAAAAGAAAACTTGGCATTTATAAGTGTGTTTTCTTGACCAACGTGATTTTTATTTGATGAGCGCTGTAGTATTTCTAAGTGCAAATAATTGTATTATTATATTATTACAAACAGAAGGTACGATGGCATCATTTCATTTGCCATTACATTAACATCAAAAGAAAAAAATAATAATAATTTAAATACCCAATAGATCAAATAGAAGAAATATTTTTGACGCGTTATCGTAAATTTCTGATTGTTTAGTGTAGCGACGTTGTTGAATGCACAAAATCACGCGATATCTCCTACTCTTAAACGTAAATCACATAAATATGATACATGACTTATGCTGTTTATACCACGATGGATGAATTTAACAATGAGTTTAGGGAGTACAGTTATTAATAATAATTTATTAATCGTAACTAAAATAAATATTATACTCTTTAAATTAAATATGAGGAGATAAAAACCCCTTTAACAAGGGCAGGTAAATATCGGCCCCAAGGTTGCCGCCCAATATTCGCGAATTGCTGCAATATGCCGGTGCTCTTCCCTTCAACCATTCCTGAAAAAATATGCATGACATACACGACCTATCATCTTTGCAAACTGCAGCGCAGATCATATTCTTGGGGTAAGGAAAGTAATTATTACATTCCAATCAAACCTGAACTTTATGAACACAGGTACAGAACCAACCTTTGTAAGCTCAAAGTACCAAAGCATGATTGTTATGGCGTAATAAACAAAGAAACTCATATTGCCCTATTCTAATATTATTAGACGATCAAGTCATCTCCGATCGACTTGATTCTTTAGCGTTGTGTAGACATGCGGGTTCTCTCTGCATCTTTTACCGCATTTATCACGGGGAGTGCTCAGTAGAGCTGTTTGGGTTGATTCCAGCGGCCTAATTCCACCACAGGACTTAACGTCAAAATACCACCCGCATCACGTTGACATCTGGTATTCCACAACCGCGCGTTTTGCAAGAATTTCTTGCCTCATACAGCCACTTTGTGGAATCAAATACCGGCTGCGATTTTCCTGAACAGATACGACTTATGGACCTTCAAAATAAAAGCATACTCCCACCTTAAAGGCCGGCAACGCATTTCTTGGCACCTGTTATTGCGGATGTTCATGGGCGGTTGCCTCACCTCTCCCCATCCCGTGAGCCTCTTGCCCGTTTGTCTCCTCTTACATAAAAAAATAGGATTAAATAAGGATTTATAAAATGCATAATCACAATAAATATTCATTAAGACCTAAAAAATGACGGTAATAAATATAAATTACAGAACTACTAAATACTAAATAAAATTCAAAGAAATTGAATAGTTTAATGCTTACTGTGAAGTGTGAATTAATAGAAATAAGAAAGGCGACCTCAATCTAAAGGATTCGTTGTTAGTTATTTAACTGATTGCTGCAATTAGCAAATGATTTGATTCTCGTTTTTCAGTCATCCCTCTATACACTATGGGGCCTTCAGGAAATTACTTGCGCATTGTGAACTATACAGAACAAATCAGGACAAATTGCTACGGATTTCGTATTTTGACAACTTAAATGGCTTCGTTTACTTTTATTTATGAAAATAAGGGACGAGACGAGCAGGACGTTTAGATGATTGCCTGCCAATTAAGATTATTTAAAAATCCAAAAATTCTGAGCAGCACTACAACTGCGCTCGCCACCTTGAGACATATGATGTCAAGTCACATTTGCCTAGTTATTTCACTAGCTACGGCGCCAAAAATTTTGTGTTTCAGTCTGAAGAGACCGAAACACAAAATGTTTTACAGATTACTGCTTCACGGCAGAAAACGGCGTCGTTGTGGTACCCATAATCAAGCCAGCATCCAAGTGCAAAGGAGCCTCCCACTTACTTGGCTGGGTGGCTATGATGGCTATTGTAGTGTACACTTGGAGTGTGATTACTTTCTTATATTTATTCACTTTATTGCTATGTGAAATTATAAAGTATGGATTTTATTTATAAACTGATGACTGAGCAATTAATTTAAATATTATTTTATACTAACGGACCGGTAACATTAATATGACGGAGATTTAAAGAAATTTTAAGTATTATTTATAAGTGTTGAACCTGTAGTCATATATCAAACAGCGTAAAACGAAATACTAATATATCAATTATCCAGTGCTTTTATTCATCAAATAACGGGATTTTCACACCATATCCTACATTGGTTGATTGAACTGTTCATTCAACGTCCATCGCCAGTTAACTTCCTGCCATCATTCGTGAATCAAACGGCACCGCTCACCGACCACACCGCAAATCAACTCATCAGCGACCACGTGGTTAAATTCGCCGCATCGGATTTACTAGTGATAGTATAAGATTATAGTAGTAGTGATCCGACTAATATATAGATAACCATAGTGAACTGTGAACAGTTCCCGGACAAGAGACGATTGAGATTTCATATGCGCACGAGCATACCATCTACAACCCCTATGAATTTCAGGTTAGTGCACTTGCTCCTTTAACTCAAACATAGTGATAATAATTACTTCCTTTCATACAAAATTAATTGTATTTGTAATATATTGTATATAATTAAAATATGTGTAATCTTTATAAATTATTAAGTCATCTGTAACTGCCGGACATTCATGGACGCTGATAAGGAAAAATAATGAGAGAAGTTATTTGGATCGATCCTTGATTAGCTTGTTATTGTCACAAGTTAATAAGAAAGGGAGTAATTGCATGCGATAAGACTTTTATGTTTCATCACATCGTGATAATAACAAGACTTGGCTTTATCTTGTCTAACTCCAGAGATTTGTTTGCGAAACGTTTGCTTTTACAAACAACTTTATTACGTATAGTGATACTGTATATTATTATAGATACTATGTTAAGAGATATAGATGTAGTCCTCACTACGTACTTTCGTTTGGCAACTTGAACCATTATGTTACTTAGTATTTTTACCTAAACTGAAGAAGGGATTTTTATTAGCCGGAACACTTACTATAGTCAGTTTTTTGTTGATATTAAGTTAGCGCTATCACTGTACATTTTTAATCAAGTAAGTAAGTGATGGAATGAAACTGATGGTTAGTAGATTTATAATAAACTTAAAATTAAATAATATCGGTATAAATAAAATAAATTTTTTAATATTCATTTTTTACGGATAAAATAATTAAGAATATGGTTAAAAATATGCTCGATTGCACAATCACATATATAAACATAATTTTCTTTTAATTTTCATAATTGTATTATTGATCAACTTTTTTTATAATTTTAGTTTACTTCAACTGTTATATATAAGTCGTTAGCCACATCCAGTCGTTCTTATTCAATATAAATATAAAACGTATTGATGTTGTTATGTTTAGCAATTTTTTATGTACTATTTGTTTTGATGCTTAGTCATAGTAACATAACGTACAATTCTCAAATAAGTGATTTTATGTTAAATCTTATGAGAATAAATGTCTTTAAACCGAAATAAATACATGAAAATATGTATTACTTTTATTCAATAAAGAAACAAAATATTAAAATGTAAATATATATTTCAGATAATATAAAAGACATTTTTAGTTTTAGATACAGAAAATACGATCACAAAGCTCCAGAAATCACGAACGCAAATCGCTTTCCACAGGATTTATCACATCGAAGTTAACCCGGTGTTTGTTTATCTTCTATCTATTCTATCTTCAAATATGTCTTTGTTATTCTTCGCAATATACCAGGATAGTTTTTATCATTGCTTAGATTGATGATTTCATAGAATAAGGTTTTTTTTAAAGTAAAATAAATAAACAAATGTAAGGGTTGAAAAGTGCATGTTGTAATCCGGTATTATATTCCAATATTTCCCATGCCCGCAATACAATAGTATATTAGCTGCCAAAAGTTGTTGTTATTAGGTTGTCAATCTTAAAATGTTAATTATAATAAGGTGGGTTGAAGCATATTAGCTGTTATAGTTTAGGTTCTCAAATTTAGCATAGACTGCGGAATGTGACACCATCGTATCCCTTTAACTATGCCAGTAAAAGTTGAAAAGGTAAATATCAAGTCAATGTGGAAAATTAGTTTTTTGTTAATGAAAATAAGGGACGAGACGTGCAGGACGTTCAGCTGATGGTAATTGATATACCTTGCCCATTACAATGCAATGAAGGATTCTTGAAAAGCCTCAAAAATTCTGAGTGCCTCTACAATTATTGCGCTCGTCACATTGAGACATAAGATGCTAAGTCTCGTTTGCCCAGTAACTTCATTAGCTGCGTTGCCCTTCAAACCAAAACACAGTACAGCTTACACATAAGTACTTCACGGCAGAAATAGGCGCCGGCTCTCAGCTACTTTGAAGTATGGCTTCCTTTTATATTGAAAGACAACGTACGGAGAGTAGGTTATGATTGAAAATTTAAGAGTAAACAAAAGTCTATTGAAACCATGTGATTTGTTGGATTAGAGGCTATTTAATGCAATAAATGTACAATCATTCTAGTTTTACAATGACATTTAGATTTATAAAACACAGAGGATAGATTAAATATAAGGTTAAAATCATTTGAATAAAATATACTATTGTTTTTGTATAAGAACAATAAGTCAGAGTAGGAACATAAAACAACAGCTAAATATCTGATTTTAATTAAAAATAATATGCTGAGTACCTGTTATAATAATGACAAGACTGTACTGCCGATGAACTTCATAAAAAAAAAAACAATTTATCACAAATTTCGCATAACACAATTTTTACTGGGTATTCAAATTATTAAGCAAATAAAAATATAGAGTTACATCCTTATTCACAAATAATAATAACATTCAATTCAAATGACATTTAGTCGTCTTACTAGATTCAGGCGTAACTTATGTTTATGGAGGTCCGTAGATGTTCCAAATTGAAATACATTAATATTTTACCATAAATGCGACATTTTCATGCGAGGTACAGCGTTATCGTAATTGGATTCTTCCCTGGTAACGTAAATATGCCTACATGACGTATTTATTACAACAGCTCAGCAAATGATTGTTAATAAAGGATTACTTCTCCTTGCATAATCTCAACGTTTTTTTGCCAATTATAATCACACCATGACACTTGGAACATATTGGAAGTCCATTAAAATAAAAGGATAAAAATATAAAAAAATAGCATATTATAGGAAACTTTGCTTATAGTTTAATAACTATGGTATACGAAAGTGGTGTGCCCTGCCCACTGCCACTTCAGTTTCGCATGCACAAATGATTGTGATACTGAAGTGGTAGTGGGCAGAGCACATAGTTCGACGGACAAATAGCCGGTGGGGCAGAAAAGTCCTCGAATGGCGACCACGTACCGGAAGACGCAGTGTTGGTAAGCCCCCGACAAGATGGACCGACGATCTGGTCAAGATCGCCGGAATACGTTGAATGAGAGCTGCACAGGACCGATCGTCGCGTCGTGGAGATCTTTGGGGGAGGCCTTTGTCCAGCAGTGGATGTTCCTCCGGCTGATTATGATGATGGTATACGAAATATTTTAAAACAATTGATTCCATATTATTTCTATTCATTATAAGGTACAATAATTCGATGATTCTAGCCGCTCTTGTATGCGGTCAAATTGAAGAAGCTGGTATCGGAGGCCGAGTTTGCGACTTATATAGTAAGGCACAAACTCGGTGGGTACAGGCGGTGGCTTACTGATTACACCAAGCATTTTTGAGGTGGGTACAGGCGGTGGCTTACTGATTACACCAAGCATTTTTGAGGCCAATTTAACATTCTCTTCCAAGTGAATTATACTCTTTAATGTACTTATTTGCTTCTCACTTATGAATGTTATTCGCGCCTATAAGAAGTAGCATTCAACTTGTAACGCAACTTTTTTCTATATTATTTTGTATGTATTAGTGTATACTTTGATGGTACACCTGCACGCAGACGTGATAGTGAAGAGCGAATTTTTCTTTTTAAATTTTTAACTAATATTTGCTAAGTCGCTATTTTTATAATATTATTCGCTATAATATATAATATAGTCGCTATTTCTAACACATTAGCAACAACAAATACTGTATTATATTATAATACAGTTTTTGTTGATAAATTCGACTTGAAACAGCGTCCAATCTAATTTAATATGGACTTAGATGCGTCGTTTCCTTTGTCTGTTTTTTATTGTTAATTTATTTTAGAATATATTATTTTAATATATATTTCCGATGTCACTTTAAATCCTTTAAGGTTGGAGCATACTCTCATATTAAAGGCCCGCACTAAACTCGACAAAAAGAAAAAAAGATTTATCAAACACCATAATAAAGAATTCCAGAATTTTATTCTTCGCTTATAAGTTATTTTTGAGGTTCTGCATTGAATCTAGAGTTTCCTAAGGAGGAATACTCGCAGATCAGTCTTGATTCGTGGCTTGTCGTCGTCGCAGCAGAGCGAATAAACACAGCAATCAGGAAAGCTTACACGATATAGTCGGGAACTAGATTGATATCACACGCGAGTTTTCACAATATATAGAGCGGTCGCGTGGCACACAAAAGCCATAAAAAATAGATAAAGAATCAATCACGGCAAATGGACAACTGGCAGACAACAGACAGAATAGCTGTCTTACTGTTTTGGCGCGCGAGTCGATTATTCGCACGTATTCAGTGCGCATGCGCGACAGCTAGCGCAATCTAGATCTTTCATGCGTAACTAAATACAATTTCAAGATAGCAGAAGGCCCAACGCATGAGATGCCGTCATAATTTATCCACACAAATCAAACATTAATATTTTAGTGAACTATACAACAAGCTACTTCGCCACAATCATTTTAAACAAAACAATGACATTAACGTACCATCAATATAAGACAAAAGACTTTTATTGGTATTAGAAAATAAATCCCTCAGTCACTTTAATTAACGGAATTGAACATTAACACCTCTCGATACAGAGTAGTAAATTACAAAAAAAACTAGTTATCAATTACTGTACAAAAGCTTTCTTGATAGTAGTGTATGTAAGTACCAGTGGGAGGCTCCTTTGCACAGGATGCCAGCTAGATAATGGGTACCACAACGACGCCTATTTCTGCCGTGAAGCACTAATGTGTAAGCAATACTGTGTTTCGGTCTGAAGGGCGCGGTAGCTAGTGAAATTACTGGGCAAATGAGACTTAACATGTAGTGCCACTCAGATTTTTTGGGGTTTTTCAAAAATCCTGAGCAGCAACCTAGCCCATTAGGGGAATCAATTACCATCAGCTGAACGTCCTGCTCGACTCATCCCTTATTTTCATAAAAAATGTATAAATATACTCAAGGCTCTTCGAGTTCCTCACAATATGATAATATTATAACAGAAGTTTTCGTGTTGAAAGTTATTAATTTCTAGAACTGAAACGGTCAAGGGAGAGTTCCAACATGAAAATTCATTCTTGTAAATGAAACTCTGAGAGACTACTTGAAACTTTCCTACTCCTTTTGTAATTGCATTGAAAGTTTGGAAATGAAAATCTGAGGTATCTGAGATGAAATTACGAACTCCTACCTGATATAATAGTATAAATTTTTCCTTCTGGTTTAAATAATATAATTAACACGCACGAGCGCTAATAATATAATTAACATTTTCAAATTCATGAAGAATTACGGTCATAACCTTCACAAGACAAGACAAGATTTGAAACAAAAATTATGTGCTCAATCACCAACACCAAATACCACATGGCGTAAGTGGTAACTTCATCAAAGCGAAGTTAATAATACGAAATACAACTTATTTATAGTTCTATATTTATAAGTTACACATTATATTATATGATTAAAATTCTTTATAAATTACTCTGATTATAAATTTAATTCCTGACAATCACGCCAACTTAGTTGATTAGAGTAAATTTTACCCTTCAAAAATTATGAATTGAATAACAGTGACAGTAAGGGACGAGACGAGCACGACGTTCAACTGATGGTAATCGATACGCCCTGCCCATTACAATGCAGTGCCGCTCAGAATTCTTGAAAAGGCCAAAAATTCCGAGAAGCACTACCATTGCGCTCGTCACCTTGAGACATAAGATGTTAAGTGATTTGCTCATACGCACGGAACGCGGAGGTCGCGGGTCCAAGTCCCGCATCGTTCATAAATTTTGATTTCAAATATAATTTGTGTAATTAATCTATAAATTACTTAATATAAATTTATAAATAAAAATAACAAATTATTTAATGTTTATACAATTGAGGGATTTTGACACTCAGGATTTAACTGAAAAAAAAATCTTATTTGGCAATATATACTCTTCCTATTTAGTATAAATTAGCCAAGAGTCCTTATAGTATCACAAAATCAACCACAGGGGACAGTTACAAATAATGGAAAAAATGAGAGTTTCTTTAATAACGTTAGACCATTATCATGACAACGTGTCATGTACAATGTGACTGTGAGTCAGGAGGTCACTTACTCTGAGATATTGATGTGTTTGTTGCTAAAGTAATTCATGAGATGAAAACGATTGAACATTTGTTTGCATAAATAATTAAAGACTTTTATGTCACTAAAATGCATTAATGTAGTATTCCAATTAATTTCTCCTCAATTAATACTCCCAATTAATTTTAATAAAAAAAAATTGTTAAATCATTAAATTTAGTGTTAATATCTAATTAATTCAGTAAAATACATTAATAGAATCTTATGTTATAAAATAATCAACAATGTTATTGTGTAATAAGTTTATTTTTATATAACTTTAGTTTTGTGCATCTCCCGTGATACGTCAGCAAAATGATGACCCGAGGAAACAAAGCCCGCCAAACCCAGGAACAGCTCCAGCAAACACTTGTGGAGCTAAAAAAGTACAAGGGTCAGTACGAACAGCTACTAAAAGAAAGGGATGACAACGAAATTGAGGTTATAGACATTATAAATAGAAATAAAAATTTAAAAACTGATCTATGTCAATTGCACATGGAAAACTCAAAGTTAATAGAGGAAAATAAAAACTTGCTAGCAATGGTCAATGAGTTTGAGCAGTATAGAAGTGAATATGAGGAAACCTTAGATCTGGTAGTGAAACTAAAATCCCAGCTATATGAGGCTGAAGATGTTATAAGATCCTTTAAAACAGCAGATCAAAGTTTAAAGACCTCTCAAACCCAGTGCCTATTCAATGAGTTGGTTGGATGTGCCCCAGAAGTTGGTGTGGACTCTGTGGCCTTCCACCCGGCTCTTTTAAGCAAAAACAAATCAAAGAAATATGCAAGATTATGTAAATTGATTAAAAAAAACAATAACATTGTTAATAAAAAATACATCACATGTGCTAAATTTTCCAAACTATACAGGGAAAGAAATGAACTTAAAATACAAGCTAAAGAACTCTGTATAGATTTGGAAAGTATCAAAAAAGACTATAGGGAAAGTGTGAGCTCTCTTCAGGCTGAGTTACTAGCCTTACATCAAAATCTGGATCATGTCTCAAAACAATATGAGATTTCACAGAAAGACATAGCCAATCACATCACGGCTATGGATGGATTAATTGAATGAAGTAACTATAATGCAGAGCGTTTTGACTCAATTTCTAAAATGTATAGCAATTGTAATTGTCACTTTTCCACAGGCCCTTCAGGCAAAGAAAGTAACAGTAAAGCAATTGCTCAATCTGTCAGGGCTCCCACTACTCCTGTTATTAAAAATCAACTCTCACAAACAATTTCTTCACATAAGAAACATATTAAGATTTATAGCGATGACCTAGGAAGAAATATGGGGTTGATTTTGCATAAAATTAGTAACGGGCAGTTAGTTTCAAATATTTGTATGCCAGGGGCAAGTTACTATCAAATTATAAAAAGAATTCTTAGTGATGCTCACTGCTCTAATACCTCTATTATTGTTATGATTGGGAGAAGAGGGAATTTAAATAAAAATGTTCTACAAAAATTATACAATGAGTTAAATAGTTTAAAAATAGAAAATCTTATAATATTCACACTGCCATTCATACAGGATTTGCCACAGGAAAACAAAGCAAGAGACAATTTGAATAATATGTTAACCATATTGTCTCATTCAAATTATGTGACATATAATGGTAATTTATTATGTAGTAACATACACATAATTGACATTAATAATATAATTAATCATAAATGTAAAATGTTGACATTTGATATCAAATTTTTATAAAAGACAGATAGCTAAATCGCTATCCTTTTATTTATTTTATAACTCAGCCAATTATTTGGCAACCCGGTCCCCTGCTTCTATTGAGCAGGTTAGTAAGTCGATTAGCACTGCTTCTATTGAGCAGTGTAATAGCTTGTTGGACTCTGCTCCTATTGAGCAAAGTAATTATTTGATTAACACTGCTTCTATTGAGCAGTCTTATAGTTAAGTTTCTGGTTTGGAATAGGTTCGAAATTATTTAAATTAGTCAGTAAGACAATAGGGGACTCCTCTAGCAATATAAATACACAATGTACAAGTAATAGTAAACATAATAATTGTAAAGTTATAAACCTGATGCACCAAAATATGCAAGGATTGTTAGGTAAAGAACTGGAACTGGAGTTACTAATGAACCATGAAAATATTGATATCTTATGTCTTACTGAACACTGGCTTAGAAAATATGAGCTCATTTTTAACTCCAGTGGTCATCAGGTGGCAAGTGTGTTTAGCAGAGAAAAGGCAACACGTGGCGGCTCTCTTATACTTATAAGTAAATCATTTAAATTCAAAGACCGTAATGATATTGTGGGCCTCTCTGTTGAATGTACCATTGAAATAGCCTGTGTCTGCACAGAGACTTCCGTGAGCACTTGAGTGTGCCATTGTTGTAAGTATATACAGACCCCCCGATGCATAAGAGTTATTTGAGAGTGTATTGGAGGAGGTTCTATCAAAATTATCAGAATCTAAGAAATATATTATGATTTGTGGTGACTTTAATATTAACTTATTAGAAAAATCCACCACAAGTATTAGATTCAAATCATTGTTTAAATCATATAATTTATCAAATATTTTCTTAGAACCTACTAGAGTAACCAGCACCTCTAAAAGCTGTATTGATAATATTTTTACTAATTATAAACCTATTTCTCAATCAATAATTAGTAAACTGAGCTCAGACCACTTTGGTCAATTAGCCTCTTTTAATATTGAAGGGAACAAATGTACTTCAACTAAAAAGTTTATGTTTGTTCCGGTAAACAATAGGCGAATGGAGAAATATAGAGGCAATGTTACAGAAAAACTCTCAAACTTGTATTTGAATTATAACAGTACTCCAAATGAGATGTATGGTAAGTTATTTAAAATAATTAAAACAGAGTTTGCTTCTATATTTACTTCAAAGACAGTCAACTCGGGTGGTCTCTTGTCATTTAACAACTGGGCAACAGCTGGTATTCATAGGAGCAGACAACGGTTATACGAACTATATAGTGAGAGATCATCATGTAATCATGATGCATCTTTCCTTGTATATGTGAAAAATTAATCAAAATTATTTAAGAAAGTATGTACTATTGCTAAGTCAATGCATATTAGAGAAATAATTAAAAATGCTTCAAATAAAATAAAAATGACTTGGAAAGTTATTAACTGGGAATCTGGAAGAGCGAAAGACTGCAAGATTGAATATAATCTAATAATAAACAATACAAAAATCCACTCTGAGCAGGAAGTAGCTTCTGCTTTTGAGAAATTACTACTCAATGCGACTGTATTTTTAAATGTTTTGATGATTCTTTATAACTTCCCGCTAAAAAAATTGAATAATTGTAAAAATTCGCGAAATTATTAATTACTTTTACCCCACTTTTCGAAAATCGAGTTTTCATCAGATTTCGACGTTTTAAAGTCCTACGACGTTTCTCTGAACTCTCCGGTTCCGCTCGAGTGACACATTACATCTTTCACGTTGTGCTTACTTATCTAGCTTTCATCTTACTGACTTTCTCGACTCTTCTTCACTTTCATAAATTTTTTTTGAAATAGATCTTGTCTGTCGGCGTACAGGAGACACTTAACAATGACATCATTCATTTATAGTCCACATTCTCACAGTCAGCCTCTCTACAACCACAGTGAATATAAAATCAATCAGTGTGCGTACCAGTTATCCCAACGCAATTCCTATAATAAATTGACTGTAGAGCTTGAATCAGTATTTCGTGTACACCACATCCAAAGCCAATGTCGTACACATACATTTATACACACCTTTTCAGTCTATAGTCCAAATCTGTGAAAGCGGAATAGACCTAGTTTTAAGGAGAAGACCTGATCCGCCCATTCCATTATTTTCTGCTTCCCGAAAACAAAAGATAACAAAAGAAAATATAATATGAAAATATTAACAACCAATCTCCTACCTAACAAATAGACATAGATAATTATGTTCTATAATAATATAGAAGGGAGTTTTATATTTCAAAATTTCATTATTTGAAGAGGAAATCGCTCACTACCAATAGCGGTTCTGGTTTCCGATCACTTCTCTATAGTAAATTGGCAACGATATTCAAGCCACCTGTGCTCGTACTCTATGAGGCTTTAAACACGCCTCTGTGTTCGATAAACCGACTGTGAAATATTCGCGAAGCTCGCTCGCAGCTACATTTCCTTATGAATGAAACATGCCATAACGCCTTATTCGCCGGGTTTGCACTCCGCGTATGATCAAACTTCGTGCATCCGAGGCATATTGCAAAATTTTATAACTGACGTATTATACTGTAAAGATTTCATATAAAAGTAGTAAAAATTTTAACAAAAAAACAAACGACTTCAAAAAAACAATTTCAAAACAATAGATATAATATGCACTAAAAAGTATAAAATTATTACGTATTTTTATGCTAATTGTAGTTAAGATTATTGTCATTTTTGGAATCGGTGTCCCGCCGCGACCCGCTCTCGCCCCTCGCCTCCTCACAACTCACCTATACCTATGAATATAGTTACAATTGTACCTATCTTGGATGACACCGACTCCAAAAATGTACAATAATCGTAACTAGAATTAGATTAATTAATTAGATTGTATAAAAATACGTAATTATTTTTATACCATAGATCTATTGAGATTGGTAGATCGCGCTGTTATTATTAATAATAAATAAAATAAAAACATAAAACAGTCAAGTAGAATCTGTAGATTAAGACAAAACTTGAGTCAGAGCTCTCTGAGAGCTGTCCGAGACACTAGAGGAGCCGTGACTATAATTTTACATAATTTTTGTGAGAACCTTCACGGCAGGGCCGCTTAAATACCTATAACTTCTCAGTGACATGTCGTAACAAACACCTAAAATTTTTCCAATTCTTGAATTTCATACTTTATTTGTCATTTGTCGTATCGCTCCTCGAAATCTCGAGCGATTGCCAATTCCGTGGTCTTCTGGAGGGGAAAGCCAAATGTCTTCGAAGAAGCTGGGCGTTATAAATAGAGCACGGCAATACTTCAAGCCGGCCCATATTCTAGCAGGTCCAGCCACTTACAGAGCATTGCTATCATCTCTGGTCTGGCGCACCCCAGTATCAGCTCAATCCATTTGACCGCGTGCAACGCAGAGCAGCTCGAATTGTTGGGGACTATAATAGAGCATATTGTCTCCTTTTACATAAAAAAATAAATAATATATAATTTATGTGTACGTTGTATTCAAATCAAATACGTATATTGCTCCCAATATGTAGTATAGTTAAATTAGTAATACTTATTCTTAAAATGTTAAACTTCAATTGGGGAATGTACATAACCTGCAGCCATAAGCATGCGTCTAACATAACAATACATTACTGCATTGCAGATAATTAATTTTGTAGTGTTGAAGGTTTCGTCTTGTATATCTAAGATAAGGACAAACATGATGCAATTTGTTTAAAGAAGATTTTAAATTGTAAGAATTTTAATACAATTTTTAAAATAATTACTATTGGGCTAAAATATTGGGCGTTTAAATAAATATAATAATACTATATCTTCGCATTTCTGTGAAGGTTTTTCATTTCATTTCCAAAATATACAATAATATAGTAATATTATTGTATATTTTGGGTGTATTATTTCATTTGGAATAGTTCATACCGTCATAATACACAAGACTAATAATTATCCCTCTGTGTTTAACCGTTCGTCCCTTATTTTCATTAAAAAAATGTGATATTTAACCTTTTTTATTATTGTCAGTTCTACATTATTTTTATTTTAAATAGAAACTTTAATGGGTTATGTATTATAAAGTCGACAAAATCTATTGGTTTCGAAACGATAAATAAATCAAATTAATCTATGAATCTCCCAAGAACCGTCTATATAGCAAGTTACAATGAATCCTATCTTTGTTCTTGTGCTTCACGTACAAGTTATAAGCATTACAAAGCGAGAAGACGGTGTCGTGAACTGTACCTGTGGGAAGTACGCGTGATAAAAATTGGAGCACAGAAGTAAGTAGTGAGATGTCAGGAAAGTAATTCACGAAGAAATACGTTCTCTACCGAAGAATTGCACGATTGTGAGCAAAATCTCCATTTCTCTAGGACTAGACTTTTCAAAAGCCAATAACTCCCCCGTGTGTCGTATAAGGCGAGCCTCATAAAAGTTTACAGAGCGAAAGTTTCTCTCTACCGCCGAACTACATACTATAAAATTATAATTTATTGCTCACGTAATAAGGCACGAAAGTCGTTAGGTTTCGTTAGAAAACTTTTGGCACGGAACTGAGTGTTGTAAGACCGTTCTTACTTTAAATTTCCACAACATTTAAAGATTTTTAAGTTTCCTGTTTAATATGCGATGAAGTTGGAATGTTGCGTAGAATTTTTCTGTTTAAAATGAACTACCAATTCATTCTTTTGGTCAAGTAAATTGTATTATTGACAAAACCTATCAAATAAATTACTTTTGTGAAAGAAACATTTTAATTTGCATGTGGCCCGACAGACGGATAGCTAAGTCTTGTTTATAGGGTTCCCGTTGGATACTGTTCGGGTTCCAAAATCTAAAGAGGAATATAATCATATATATTTTATATAATAGCTCATTAATAACTTAGAATAGAAAAAAAAATAACTGTATAAAATATACTGAGCCCTTCATTTTTAATATTAATAAATATCTTCAATCCCTATTAATATTATAAATGTGAATGTAAGTTTGTTTGTTACGTAATCACTGCTAAAGCAATGAAACGATTTTGATAAAATTTTGTACAGAGATAAACTAGAACTTGGAAAAGCACAAAGGCTAACTTTTATCGTGAATAAGGGGATTGGAGGGTATGAAATAGGGAGTGGAAAATTTTAAGTTTCATCATTATCAGAGATGATTGTTTTTCCACTTTATACATATATAGTAATAAACCCTAAAATCTTTATGTTTCAGCAAAAGATGTGAAAACAATAAAACGTAGTTTATAAAAATGTATTAACCACAACAGTTTGCAGGTATATTATTTACAAAGTAAGTATCTTTTAAAAAATTAAAAAATGCTGCGCACAGTTACCATTCCACGTGGAGGAAGCCGCAGGTAAAAGCTAGTTCTAAATAAATTAGCTAAAAGCAACATTATAAATAATCAAATCTTCAATTGTGTGTGTATTATAACACTTATATGAATACGACTCAGTTCAATATTGGTAACTGAATCAATACTGATACGTACTACGTACTACATGAGACAAATATTACAAACGTAATTTACACAGATTACGCGTGTATTGAACATCAATACACGTGATGTTGCTGATAATGTTATTTGAATTAATACAGTTTTGCTACGCACTCAATTTGGTATTCAAATTTTGAAATGATAGTGTAATTTCGAATACTGTACAAACGAGATTGTGAATTGGCTTGATTATTTCATAAGAAGAAAATATTTAAGTATCCTAGAGCCACCAGCGAATTTAGTGGATATCGCCTACTATGCAAAAAAAAGAATGCTGGGAGAGTTTCTCGCGCCGCTTCTTCTCTCTCAGAGCGCCATTTGTTTCCGAAGCGGATAAGAAATGACATCAAAAAGAATTCTAAAGAAATCAATTTTGAGAAAATATGCCTTTATAAAAATGCCTTTTATGCCTTTATGTATCGGAAGTGCCTATCTAAGAAATCATATTCAAATAAAAATGTTTTTATTCAAAATCATATTAAGAATCCCTTGACGTCATAAAACTACTATCACCTATTCGAAATAGTATGCCATAGACCTGAGAAGAAAGGGCGCAAGAAACTCAGCGGGCCTTTTATTCCAAATTAGTTACAATATTTATGTAGTATCAAACAATATAACCGTATCCTTAGATTGGATTGGTCTCCGCTGCGCTGAAACTATATACCGCATTACCTGAGAACAATAGCTTTTTTATTACGGCAACTATTAGATGCTTGTGTGCGTGGCATCTTGACACTCAATGGAATTTTTAAAATTTTGTAATATAGGCGTATTGTTATTTTATATTGAAATTAATAAAATACAAAATACTGATGATATGTGATCCCAGTGTCTTTCTTATTTCTTGTAGTATTATTTTTTAAATTGTACTACGCAACCCGACATTTTAGTTTCAATTATTAGCAAAGTTTAACAGAACATGTGGCACGTCGACGTCACACATTGTTCGAGACTGGCTCGAGTACGCCCACTTGCCCAAGTGGTATATTAGTTGCCGCACTTTGCGACTACGCCTGCAGTATCTAGTTGGAAGCGCAGCGGAGACAAATCTTTAATCTAAGGTGGTATCATCTAGAAAATCATTTATGTTATAGTAACCTTTACCACACTAACATATATTGACAATTATTTTGAATTTGGTAACACATTTGTTTTGTACATTTTCTGGGATCATATTGTGCATAATGTATCGCCCAATAATTATCATATTTATGTAGCTCACAAGAATGACACTTATAAAGGAAGAAAAAAAATTAATTCAATTTACCGCCACTTCGGAAAGGGCTTAGCTAATGAGAAGAAGCGGCAAGAAATTTCGATTATATAAAAAATATTATAAATTTGAAGAATCTCAAGCAGAGTTTGTTGTTACAGGATTCACGAGCATGACGCATCGTCTCCCTCGACTATATTTTGGGGAAGGGAACGACCCGTCCCACGTCACCGCCACAAACAGTGACATTTAAGCGAGCACGAGAACTCAACCAAATAACAAAAAAACGATTGTTCATCTTTACCTTTATTATTGCACCATCGAAATTTTTTTCAACTTTTTTATATATTAAATTACAAGATCGATGCCATTTGTTAGTTGTTTTAAAAATAATAAATTTCAATAAACAAACTCCCTCTGTGATTTATTAGAATTTAAGATGCGGTCTAATCCAAAGCTGTGTCTTAATATAGTACATTAACTGTCCCACGTCAGAGTAGCAATTTTACTGATTACCTGATCTTTACGCCTGAAGTACAGTTCCGACAAAAACCCGTTCGGCGACTTGTTCTTTCCTTGGACGTTAAGACGTTTTTCCCCCAACTTGCTCAGAACGTGTACTCCTGAGTTAAGTCAGTTCCAGTCGTTATTTTTTTATGAAATTAAGGGACGAGACAAGCAGGACGTTCAGCTGATGGTAATTATTACGCCCTGCCCCATTACAATGCCGTGCCACTCAGGATTCTTGAAAAACCCAAAAATTCTTAGTGGCCTAACAATTGCGCTCGTCACCTTGAGACATAAGATGTTAAGTCTCCTTTTGCCCAGTAATTTCACTAGATACGGCGCCCTTCAGACCGAAACATAGAAATACTTACACATTACTGCTTCACGGCAGAAATAGGCGCCGATACTTGAAATAAAGTTTATTATCATTATTAAGACTTATGTAAATAACTTTAAATATTTCACTACGTAACTATAAAACTGCTCAAATCAAACTTACAATATTAATTATTTTTAACAAGAGTCCAATTTGTTTTATTACATTATTGGCTAAGATGAACCATACACCACACATCCCTCCGATTGTTTTCAATAATTTTTCCTCGAAACTCGCACCAGCCACTCGTAAACACAAGCCGTGTTGCTACAATATCAGCTGTACCACATTTCTGCGAGATTACCTTCGTAATACCGTCTCTGTTTGACGCAGATATCCTATGATTATAGAAAGGAGAAATCCAAAATTATGTTTATTTATTACGGCTCAATTTAGTGTAACTGAATCAATACTGATGCTCAAAATGTGCGATGTTTGAATTAATATCATTTGCATTAAGGCGCGGATTGACTAGGATTGTAAACGCTACAACCAGCGCTACAATATTTGTGCTGATCAAAGTTAGCTAAGCTGCAAATGGGCATTTATTTTACTGGTTTTCTTTTGTTTATTAAAATTTTACATATTAAATTGAATAATTGTTCGGTCTAAGTTCTAATTCTATAAAAAAAAGAATGTTATATTAAAATTCAGAGATTTTTGACTGCAAAGTTTATTTTTGGGAAGCAACTTCCAAATTTTTATTGGATATTTCAAATTATATATAAATATTATATTCGGTTCAAACTTTTCTTTAAGTCCTTCTTTGTGCACTGTATTTTTTGCGTCAGAATATTTCCATTGCGTTATGTTGTGATCGACTCTCTTAAAAACCATTTTTTGTGGATATTGAGGTATGACCACGCCTTAATATTATTGTTTTGCCAAATATAACAGTTGTTTCACATTAATATTATTTAAATAGCTGCTTGGTTGATACAGATATTACAAACACTATGTAAAATGTAATATCCGTTTCTTCAAAATCACAACACTCCCAAGTTCCTTTACCAATCGTTTTAAATACAAAAGAAGTATTTAGAAATATAGAAGAGAACACATGTGATGACTGGAATGCATTTTCTGATAAAATGCTACTAAACCCTTTAACCATCTATGTATATTACATGTAAACATACGCTCAATGATTAAAAACTTTGCCAGCCTTGAGTACATAGTGTCTACCTGCCAGCACACAATACACGCTATCATACTTAATGTAAAAATCTTTTTCAATTAGATAACTACGATATGCATACAGAACTTCGAGCGCATGGGCGAGGTGGCGGCGTAATAGTGTACATTCATAACATCCTGAGCTTCACGAGACACACCATACCTACATGCTACTTCGAGTGCATCATAGGTGAAATCGAGACATTCTATAAAACAAGACTGGGCCTTTGTGCAGTGTATAGGCCGCCTAACTTTAATAAACCGTTATTTATTCAAGAGATTAAGCGTATAGTCGAGCTGTACCCAAGTGAGAAATCTTATATACTTATAGGTAATTTGAACATTAATTTATGTGACCATAACCCGATACGCAACCAGTACTTGGACTCCATGAGTGAGGTAGGATTAGACTGTGGTATTACGCAATACACTCGTGTTGAAAATAAAGGTGACTTACTAACGAAATCGTGTATAGACCATATCTTTTTGCGTGCGACTTCACATCAAGAGGTGCATACGGCTGTGATAAACAATGCGATCGCCGACCACTACATAACCGGTTCTATTATAGTGCATAGCTCAAAGATAAAGAACTCCGCGAATAGGTTTGTAAATAAGTTAGATAATAATTTATTAGAATGTGAATTGAGAAAAATAGATTGGAGCCCTGCCTTAGATCTTGTTTACCCGCGCGATATTCTAAAATTTATAACAGATAAATATTGTGAAGTATATAATAAGTGCATGAAGAAATTTAAAATAAAAGAAGTGAAACGACAAAAATGTAAATGGGTTAATAATCGTGTTATTAGCATGAGTAAAAAAAGGTTAGAGCTGTTAAAAATCTGCAAATTGGACGAAAATAATAAAGAAAACAGGCTATTATATAATAAATATAGAAACCAAACTAATAAGTACATAGAAAAAACTAGAAATAATTATTTTAAAAATGAAATTCTAAATAATTTCACTAACCAGAAGAGAGTGTGGGAAATAATAAACAACATCTGCGGCAGGGATTCCAAAACAATAGATGACGTAATTTCTAAGCATTTTAACATTGCAACAGGAGCAATCTGTAATACTTTTGCCTAAGGTTTTGAAGATAATTTAAAAAATATCTGTTCTACTTGTAACACTCAACTACTACACGGTGGGTCGTACTGCCAAGAACCGACTGTTTCCATGAGGCTAAAAAAGGCAACTAATGATGTTATTTTTAAAATTTTACACCAGTTGAATAAAAAAAAAGCCCGGGTATTGACAACATACGGGTAAGAGATTTGTTATGTATTAGCTCAGAAATAGCGCCGGTAATTACACACCTTATTAATGCGTGTATTTCCACGTCCTCGTACCCAGATCAGTTAAAAATAGGTATAATTAGGCGAATTCACAAAAAAGGCGCATACAATGACATAAATAACTATAGACCGATTACTATATTGCCGTGTATTGATAAGATAGTTGAGAGGTATATCGGAAATGAAATAACGAGTTTCCTTGCTAATAATCACATAGTAAATGATAAACAATATGGTTTCCAAAAGGGTCGAAATACCTCTCAGCTGTTATCAACCTTTGTCAATGAGGTCAACCAGCAACTGAACAACCGTTACCAGATACTGGTTGTTTTTGTTGACTTCACTAAAGCATTTGATACACTACGATATCACACGCTATTTTCAAAGCTCAGCCAGGCTGGTATACAGGGGCCTTTGCTGGAGTGGTTCCGCGACTATCACAGCAACCGAAACACCGTCGTGCGCATTAATAGCCAAGACAGTGATCAAATACCTACGCTGAGAGGCACCGCACAGGGCTCGATATTGGGCCCTACCGAATATTTAACTTACGTCAACGAAATGTGTAACATATTCACGAGGGGCTCTGTATACCAATTTGCCGATGACACATGCTTAGTGACGCACGGTAGAAACATCAAAGAGGCACAAGAGATTATGCAAAACAATTTTGACATTCTATGCAAATGGGCCCATGACATGGGCTTAGTTATTGATGTAAGCAAAACAAAACTTTTACATATGCGCTCCCCATATTCAAAAAGTTCCAATCCTACAATTATTGCTCATACGCACACATGTTTTCACGGCGGGCCCGTGCCGGAGCCGTGCGCGTGCGGCCCGCTACAGCTCGTGGACAAGCACACCTACCTTGGCCTTGTAATTGATGAAAATATAAACTGGAAGCCCCATATTGAGTACGTATGTAATTAGCTACGATCTCTGCGTTCCAAAATAGACATACTTAAACATAAAGTACCATATAATACACTAAGACTACTATATCTTTCTTTGGCAGATCCAGTTATAAGTTATGGAATAAGTAGTTACGGACGAACATACAAAACATACACAGATCAAATCTACAAACTACAACTTAGTATACTTAAAACGATAATACCTGCATACTTATATAAATTTAATAATGAAATCGACGTTTTTAAACATTGCAAAGTGATGTCTGTCTTTGATAAAATAAACATGTCGGTAGTTCTGGAAGAGTATGATAAAATAAAATTGTTAGTAAAAAAAATTAGGCATGATAAACTGCGGACCGGGGTTAATCAAACCAGATATATTTTACCTAGGTATGTTAATGTGTATGGCAAAAGGACGTGGGAATACATGCTACCTAACATATTAAATAACTTACCTGAAGATCTATACACAATCACTCTCAATAATAAAAATTCGTGTAAATACGCATTTAACAAGATGCAGTATACACTAAGAGGAAAAGGGGATGTAATGGCTGGTGTTAACGGTTCTTAATATTTATGTTTATAAGTTATATATTTCTATTTCATCTTTTGTTATTTAACAGTATACCTTCTTATGTATAATAATAAAATATTGATATAAATACTTCTTAAGTACAGTAGTTGTGAGCGAAGTGATGCATTTGCACCACACATAAACCTACGCAGGTTTCTGTAACGCATCTTAGTTTTAAGTTTTCATTGTACTCTTTTTTTGATATGAATAAAAAAAAATATTTTACACAATATTGTATTCATATTGTGAATCCAATGTCTTACATGTAGAGGATGGTATGTTTTTATCAATCTATATATATTTGTATGAAAATGGATGTTTGTATACATTTCATAGTTTCACTTTAACACCGTCCAACCAATCACTAAGCTAATTTCAGCATGTACATTTTTTTTATGAAAATAAGGGACGAGACGAGCAGAACATTCAGCTGATAGAAATTGATACGCCTTGCCCATTACAATTCAGTGCCGCTCAGTATTCCTGAAAAACCCTACCTTGAGACATAAGATGTTAAGTCTCATTTGCCCAGTAATTTCACTAGCTACGGCGCCCTTCAGAACGAAACACATTACTGCTTCACGGCAGAAATAGGCGCCGTTGTGGTACCCATAATCTAGCCAGCAGCTTGCGCAAAGGAGCCTCTCACTGGTGATATTTTTTGTGGAGTAAGTTTTCTGTCTGTGTATTGCATCTCCCCACCAGGTAACGCTCTAGCACATCAGTTCCTGCACCTTTTAACCAATCACCTTGAGAATTGGCATGTTAATGTAAATTTAGTGGACGATTCATTTTTGTAATACATTCTGTCACAAATCTCCAAAGGGTGATGCTGCAGTATAACAACTGCTATATCTGTTAACCAATCCTTATAATAATAATAAGTCAGTCTGTCGCCCTAACCACCGGCGGAATTGTCGTGAACCAACGCCGGCGGGACTCTATTTTTTATATTTATATTAGTAATATTGTTTTTTCATAAATATGTTATGTATATAAATGTAGAAAAAAAGATGAAATTATTATAAAGAGTATAATAATAATAAACTTTATATCACTAAACAGAGGTTCACAACACTTAAATATATATGTACTACGTCTTAAAAATTAACTTATCTTAAATAAAATGCAATGTTGAATTGAAACTCTGATACCCATGATAAGATCTAGCTTGTGTTATGGGTACCATTGTTCGCGATAATCAATTTATATTGAGATAATAATAATTTTAAAAATAAGAGCACGCATACATTTATAGTAACTAAGAACATTTTACAATGATTCAAAATATATTTAGAATATTCCTATGCTGTAATCAGTACTCATTATTTTATTTTATTTTATTTATAAGTTTCATGAACGTATGGATCCTGCAATAGTGAATGTATGTATTTGTTTTATTAATAATTGACAATGCAACATCTGCTAGGTTTAGCTAGTTTTTATATAAGCTGATTGCTACTGGCAAGCTATAAACATGACTTGTATAAAGTATATTATTATAGTAGATGATTATAAATCTCAACGTAGTACAACTGAGACGTATTCTGGTTTTTATTGCTTGCCATAAAGAACAGAAACGAAAGGTTCTGTTACGAAATAATCTTTTCTTTGAATCAGCACGGTGTACCTGTATCCCCTATTTGTCATTTTATTAGTCAAGCACGCTGCAATATATTGCGAAATATCAACTTTGGTGTTGAACAGTGAAATACAGCTATATCTTGTATCCATTTTTGAACTGGCTAAGTATGAAATATAACTGTAAGACTACCTCTGTCCTGGTCTTTTGTAAACTGTTTTAAGTTTACTCACTTTTTCAGAATAGAACAGTGAAATAATAACTTAACAAAACTGAGTAACAAAAAAGATATAATATGATACCCCAAAACAAAGAGTTTCAATGAATCAGTACATCATAATTGTTAAGATATAACTTTTTTAAACAACATGTCAAGTTTGTTTTTAGTAGATATTAGCTGCGAGTGCACATTCCATAACCAAAATCAATAAATACTTGCAAAATATTATACTTAATATCCCTATCAAAATATAAACTATAACCATTATAAGGCCGTATTTTTTTTAACAGAAAGGCGTATCATTTACTATGAGGTATATTTTGTTAGTCTCATTACATACATTTATTCACGGTCTTTCGGCCTCAAATTTATTTTTCAGCTTTATATACCTTTTTACAAGATCAGTCATCTTGAAATAAATTGTACGCTATAACCATGAACGAAGTTTAACAGCATCACCATCTGTGAGGAAACTGGAAGGGTGACCACCCGCCCGGTGACTAATGTACGGTCGGGTAGACTAAATACAATAAATACTTAAGGTAGGTAGACCTGTAATGTTCCACAGAATGAATGATGATAATAATAATAAAAATTACCAATAATTCGCAATAAACAAATAATAGCTATTTAAATGAAAAATATTTGAAAACAAAATTTTATGAACGATGTGCGACTCGAACCTGCGGCTTCTCGCGTTCCGTGCGTGCGCTCTTACCAACTGAGCCAACCATTCGAGTGATAAATTTAATTAATTTTATCCCAGAAGTAAGGGTTATCACTTTGACACATAACAAACTGTTTAGATTTGCAAGAGCGACATCTCAAGTCAACTTCCTAATATGCAAATATTGGGGTTGAGCCTTTCAACTGTAAGGTAGATCCTGTAGAGGAAGCTAGAATGTAAGAGAAGGTCTGGCACGGAATGTGGACTTCAGTTATGGCCGTTTACTTTAAAAATCCAGTATAAATATTTTTATGTTTCTTGTACAATATACTCCTAATATACAAAGTCAAAATCAAATAAACTTTCTTCAAATTGGCTTAAATTAAGCGCTTTTGATTGGTTATTATAAATATTTAATATGAATTATTGAAACTACCATTTTATATTCGGAAAAAGTAGAGCTTGTGAGTAAACTGTATAAATATAAATTATAGTAAATTGGATGGATCTTTGCAGCTTGAATTCATTGTTTGTGTAAGAAGGCTTGGTGAACACGGTGGTATTGATTACTGTCATGATTAGTAATCTCATTATAACAACATATATAATGATTTATTAATAATGACAGGTCGACCTGGCACAACAAGCAGCACACGGTCACGAGTTCACGTAAGGTCCAGCCATCGCCTCTGTCACACATATTTGAGGGAAGGAACCGAGCTGGTACACGACGCAGCCGCAAGCATTGCCATTCAGATATTACGTTCAATATTGCATTACCACAAGTGTTTGGATTTAATTATGTTGATGCTATTGTTCTTTTTGTTATTTGTTTTTCTTAAAATATTGACACACTTTTCACAACTTATTTTATCCCAATCTAGGCATAGCTTGTAGGTACTATGACAATAAGAGTCATGTCATAAGTTACATGAGATTCCCGAAAGTGTCGAGAAATAAGTCTCATTATGCTGAGGATGTGTGTTTAATTATGATGTTTACAGTTGTACTTTGTAATGAATAATTGTTTTTTATGCTGGCACAAGTGTAGTAAAGAACGCGTGATGCCTTGCACAATACAGCGAGGCTCTAGAATGGGAGACCACTGGTAAATATCCCTTGGCTATGAGTCTGGGTGTCGGTGACATAGTTGGTGAGATCTTTACATTTACTAGACAGGGATGGGGCATTTGGCCAGGTTGGACTGAACGAGAAGATAACGGAACATGACACGATGTTAAACTACATAGTGTTTACAAAACGTATTACTTTTTTTAAAATATGTTTTTATATTTTTATTTGTAATGGATCCAATGGTGTGCGACTGGTTCGGAGTGCTACAAAGTGGTAACTGCATTTGCTGCTTAACCTGACGTTATGCGTAGCGTCTACAGAGGAGGCGTGGAGCATCGTGAGATTCCATCGGGGATCTGCTCTTAACGCTGCGGTGTAGTGCTGCAGGATGACACCTGTACAGGCCTTTTTACGTGGTGTGCTGATAGACGCGCATACTTTGGTATGCTCTGCTATATTCTGGTGGTTTTTTCACGGCAACGTGTACGATGAAAAATATAAATTTTGTTACGATAGAGGAGCATAGTGCTCATATGAAATTTAATAACTTAAAGGGAAGACAAGATTATTTTGTTGAAGGGTGTGGTTGCATCCATGATACTCATGATCTCTGCGAGCTTGACATTCATCGTGGTTGATTGCAATGAAAGCAGCCATTCAACGTGGGCAACATAGCCGAAAATCGGACTTTCAGTCTCATGATGCAGTTGCGTTGCAGTTAGGGGAAGCTTTGGCCGTGGGTGCAACTGAACGTATGGTGTGCTAATTTATAATCCGTCGGGCACTTCATTCTGGTGACAGTTGACCGTATCAGCGGAAAACGAATCACCTACTCACCGAGATCCTGTTGCATAACCAACCGAGTCCATTCCATCAACCTTACGGGAAGGGTTGTCACTGAAGAGACACTATGACTCATAACATATATTATATATGTATATATTGTGTGTATATTTTTGCTCACTTTCTTACCCTTTTAATTATCTTTATGGTATAACAAATGGTTGCCTGAAAGAGATCACGAGATAAGGCCGCCATTTGCACCATATGATATTAATGTGGATGTTAGTACTTATTTAAGTTACGTGTAAATTGTCAAAGAAGTGTAATCTATGCTTATAATAAATCTGTAGAGATCAAATTTCTGTACAAAGATAAAAAATGATCAAAAGCAATCATTTTTTTTAATTTCTTATTTCTCTGTCTGTTTGTCTGTTTGCCCGTGCTAAACTCTGAAACTATTGGACCGATTTAATTGAAATTTTGCATGGAGATACCTTACATCCCCGGTCAACATCATAAATACTTTTCATCTCGAAAAATTAAAGAGTTTCCGTGTGAAAGTTGAAAACCTCTACTAACTTATATAGCGTAGTACACAACAACTTATGCATATTATTTAATAAAGTTTGGCATGTTAAATACCATATATTGCCGGTCAACATCTAAAATACTTTTCATCCCGGAAAATTAAAGAGTTCCCGTGGGATAGTTAGAAACCTCTACTTACCTATATATGTAGGTAAGTACATATATAGGTAAGCTATAGCGAACTTGTTGTGTAGTTTGCTATAGCGAAGTACATAATTTGGCATGTTGATACTTTATATTGCCGGTCAACACCTTAGATACTTTTCATCCCGGAAAATTAAAGAGATCCCGTGGGACAGTTTAAAACCTCTACTTACTTATATAGTGTACAAGACAAATTATGCACATTATTTAATAACATTTGGCATGTGTTTAAACGCGTGCAGTTCCTCTTAATTATCATTTTCAATGACTATCAACAAATCGCAGGGTCAAACCCTAAAAGAAGCAGGCATACATTTGCGCATGCCATGTTTTTCCTAAGGCCAACTCTACGTGCTTGCTCAGGCATTTTTAAATCACAAAATCTGCATGTGTGTGCTGACTGAAATAAATCATTTAACATAATTTAGGAGGACATAGGAATATATTGCAGTTGCTACCTCTAACTTTTGCACATTACTATCAATCATCATATACATTCATCCGACCTATTTATCCTTACAAACTATAGCGTTTATATAATATAATACCTCTTGATGAAATCATCATACAAATTCTTAGATCAAATTAACATACTCGTACATTACACAATATAGATTTTCGAACTTATATCTGGAGAACGGCTCGACTGATTTTCATGATTTTTAATTTGTTAGATTTGCTTCCATTCCGAATCGCAGAATAATAAAAAATCATTCATTCATTTAAAATCATTATCACTTTTTTTATATAATATAATCTTTTTTTATGGAAAAGGAGGACTAAAGAGCGTACCTGGCACCTGGTGTTAAAGGCATAAAAGGCATTTATTTTCTCAAAATTGATTCCTTTAGAATTCTTTTTGATATCATTTCTAATAACTACTAGATACTACTACCGCTTCGGAAACAAATGGCGCTCTGACAGAGAAGAAGTGGCGCAAGAAACTCTCCCAGCATTCTTTTTTTGCGCTCTTTTCAATAAAAATATACAGTTAAGTGATCACCGCGGCCCAGAGAATGTTCTCTTGCAACACCAGAGGAATCACAAGAGCATTTCCGGCCTCTATCTCTGGATCTACTAACTGATTTTTAAAATTATGTTACGAATAGAAATTCGAATTAATATATATTAAACTATATATTAACCCACAAAAGAAATACTTTATCATATTAGATGTAAAATACGTCGGAGAAAAACCCGTCGAACCCTAAAAATAAATTATATGGCAAAACAACGTTTGCCGGGTCAGCTAGTAAATAATAAATAAATAAATTACTCATTCGTATTTGGAAAACGCATTCTCTTTAATTATTTGTTTTTAAGTGAGTGCGCTGAAATAGAAGCTAGTGCACTGTGTAGAGATATTCTTAATGTTGAATGAAGTTAAATTGGAAAACTTGACCATTAGCGTGATGTGCTGTGTCGCTCATATGACGTCATACATAATATACGCTCTGCTCAGTTCAATTACATTATACAAAAAATATACGCATCCATGTGTTAAAATCTTATATAATTTATTCGTCTAGATAATGACACGTATAGGTGAGAATCCTCAATAACCTCTATTTTCAGCAACGCAACTAGAATAATATAATTTAATTAGATTATATAAGAAAACGCAATTAATTTTTAACTTTTAGTGCATATCACATTAGATATCGGTGGTTCTTTTGTTAATTTTTTGATTTTTAGTGAATCTGAAGTACATCAACTTGTAATATTTGCATATTATTAAACTTTTGTTATTGAATGTACATGATATAAAATCTATTCACTTTTGTAAGTGATTGTACTTTTGAAGGATCATTATGATAACGACTATTAGAAATCATTAGTAATTATCATTAACCACTAAAGTAAGTGAAGTCCATTTTATTGTTTGTTTTAGATTGTTTTACTAGCTAAATGATGTTTACATTATATTGAGTTATAAGGTCCTCCGCCCAGCCGTATAGGCAGTTCCTCATGGTAGTTCCTCACAATTCCCTATAGTTCTTCATAGCTCATAGTTCCTGGAGTAGCGCTCGATACGCTCTAGTAGCTGAAGTTCCTTCAATAAGTTAAAGCAAGTTTGTGTAAGAGTTGTGAGTAAGTGCATTTTATTACATTTTAATAAACCCTTATTTCGCCGTTACTCTGAAGTTGTCATTTCAAGACCCCTTTGACCACCCGCACATTACAAACTAATATTTTTTCTTAATATTTGCATTACAGTAAGCGCATTGCAATTTGATTACAGACAGTAATTCTGCCACAGATCGCACCCTTACTGTAACGGCCCGGCCGTTCCCAATATGCAGTCTTTCTCTTACTTGAGATAAAAATCGTAACTATCGTTGACTTTTCTGTCCCAATAAGCTTCAAAGATAACTCACCTTATGATGTCTGTCAATGGGATGACGTATAGCTTACCAGTGATGGAAGTTTGTATGAAAATTGCAATTCACGCATCCGAATATAGGGCGAAAAGAATGACTTATCGGGTATATTGGGACAGCTACAGATTATTGACAGCTAATTACTGACAGTAGAAGGTATATATTTATCTCTATCTGTAGATAGTATATTGTGAACGGCCGTAAGTCAGTTTAGGAGTTCCATTGATCATAATATTCGATTACGACAATTACTTGACCATATCGACGTTACGATAGGTGACTCAAATAACCGGATACCATAAAAAAGATTCCGCCGAGTACCGTTAATTTACTCCTAAGAATTGAAGAGTTCCGTTACTTTGTCATGGATCCCATAGTCAGAACCAAACCAAATACTCACGAAACTACCGTTGAAGTATATTCGTACCAAAAAAAAGAAGATCATCGAAATCGGTTAGCGCGATATGAGTTATGCGTCCATTTGTCGCGCACATACTTGTAGCAAATATAAGACTTATATAGTGTCCTCATGGATGCTATTGTCAGATCTGGACCAAATTACAAATCAATCAAAATCAAAGAAAATTCGAAATCGATTCGAAAGTGCTCAGATAACAAACATTTTTGTTCTGTGCATCATTTATAAACCAACTTTATCAGCTGTATCTTTACTCTTCCTACAGGCTCTGTTTATTTTGATATCAGATAGCCCCTACTTAATTTTGTGTTTTCTTAAGATATAACATGATATCGTATTATTAACTTAATATTACCTTTATGATTTTTAGGTTATTTTGACGTTACCTTTTTGTCGTATATTTCTCAGTATTTCGGTTAGAGCATAATCTATCTAAATATACCGTTATAATCTAGAGGTTATAAGGAAAAAATCAATATATGTTTCAATACTATACACCACTCTTCGAGGCCTAGTCGTGGAAAAAAATGTCTCCTTTCTGTAGTTTCATACCTACGCGAAATTAATTAACCCATAATAACTAACAATACTTTTTGATATAATACATTCAGATAGCACATATAATATGAATAGCTATTCTGCTTAGCGTTAAAATGGTGCTAAATCAAATTAGCGCTACGTCGTTAAACGAAATGGTTTTGTAAGTGCTTTCTTAATTGAAATACTTCAACTGTAGACAATTTGGCATAGCATTTGTATTTCTGTGGCAGAAATAAATGAATGAATAAAATCCTTTTGTTTTGCATTGACGATAGGAAAAGTGACACTCATGGTATAATAACTGTCTGATGTCAATTGTGATTTGTCTTTTGATTTTATTCGTTAGGCTTGGAACAAGTCTCGATTATTAATTGAATGATTGATTAAAGTTTATAAAAGGTTGTAAAAGCTAAAACCGCTATTTGATTGCCAAACATTGACACATGATGATTTTGTCTATTGACGAATTGTGCAAGAATAATGGCTGATAGACCGTTAGTTAAGAATTTCGAGTTATCCCGATACTCAACGTTGTTTCAAACGTCATGATCTTTGGGGATTGAAAACGTGGAATGTAGGGCTTTTTGATTGTTGGTGCTGAAGTACGGATGAAATAAATTTGATCGTGGTTATATTATATTATGTTAACTCTTAAACCTATCACTTATAAAGAAATGCGGTTGTAAGCGAACTTTGTAAATATTTTACAGTCAGTTTATCGAGCATACAGGTTGTTAAAGGCCTCATTGAGACGAGCGTAGGTGGCCTCAATATCCTTGACAGTAGTATAGAGACGCGATCGGAAACCAGAATGCCTATTGACATCTTTCGATATCAAAACATAAACTAGAATTCGAACTACACTTCTACCTCAACATCCGCCTGTGTGCCTCTTTGGATGAAAGCGTCCTCCAACTGTGACCATTTTCCTCAGTCACTAGCCAATCTTGACCATTTACTACTTGCTTTGGCCTTTGAGTTCAATTCAGGCAGGCAACGCGAGCACACGTGCCGCGTTATCTGTCCTCCTTCGAATATTTTTATTACCTGCGTTATCGCACTATCTGCTCAGGCCACCTGGGCTAGCTATTGTTATCGCGCGCTATTGTTCGGGACTCTTTGAGTCTCGCACCTGTTACGTTCCTTCGCGGAACGTAGCTTAGTTATTATCTGTGTTAATTACCCGGTTTTACGATCGTGTTAGTTAGCACCTGTGCTGTGTTTCGCGATTCTGCACGCTAATCGTGTGTGTTTGTGAGTGTTGCAGATCGTGCCGTGTGTGTCTTCTCCGTGGGGGCCTGCACAGCGTGCATCGGGGTTCCGGCCCAGCCAGTCTACATCCAGCAAAGCTAAGTCTTAGGCTTAGTTATTATTATTAATTTCTTTTAATTTTGCATACTTTATTATTATTAATATTATTTATTAATGTGCAAGTGTACAACTTAATTATAGTTGTCCACTTAATTATTATATTCCCCCTCTGCCTGACTCGGGCAGCGGGGGTTGTTGCCCGCTCAACCTGTTATAAAATATGACAACCATGGCTTCACCAATGGTTGCCGATGAGGGCTTTTTCAGCGCTCTACTTGATAGGTTCCTTACGGAGAAGATCGCTCCGTTAATTAAGGAAAAAATAGATATCCAGACAGCGAAATCTAAAAAATATGAAAGGTCATCTGACGTTTCGAGTTCCGACGGGGAATCCGAAATGGAGATAGGTAATGCGTCCGACACAAGTTCCGTGGCCTCGGTCAAACCGAGAAAAGTAATCACCCGATCAGCCCGTCCGCCTGTCCTTCAGGCGTACTTTGACGCGCAGGCGACCCCTAAGGTCCCCGCGGTCAGTCCTGACCGCACGGAAGACCCTTAGGCTTCCAGTGCTTCACCGGCCCAGCCGGAAATCGCTCTACCGTCGAGAGCGGAGAGTGTCGCGTGGGATGCTGACGGCTTCATCACCGTCAGTCGCAAAAAGAAGCGCGGTCGCGAATCGCCTTCTCTTGATGGCACACCCGCCAAGAAAGCCGCGCCCGCGCCCGCTAAAGCCCGCGTACCGCCTCTGACCAAGCGCCCGCCTCCTATTTTTATTGGAGACCGAGGCCGCTGGTTAGTAATCAAAAATAGGATCCCGAAGACGCTCTCCTTCCAGGCTAGGGCGTACCAATCTCTCATCAAATTAGAGACCAGAGAGGTAGCGGACCACCGCGCCCTGACATCTCTTCTTAGAGAGCTGAGTGTGGGTTTCCACACGTACGCCCTGCCTGAGGAGAAGCGTCTGAGGGTCGTTATTAGGAACGTCCCCATTGAGTTAGACGAGGCCGACATTCTGTCGGACCTCAAAGAGCAGGGTTACCCTGCACACGAGGTGCATCGTATTCGCGGAACCACCAACAAACAACCATTTAACATGGTTCTCGTCGTCCTCGACCTCACGCAAGAGGGAAAGGATATTTTTAATATTAAATCAGTTTGCTCCCTTCAGGGCATCCGGGCCGAAGCTCCTCGCAACCGCGGGGGGCCTGGTCAGTGTCACAGATGCCAGTTATACGGGCACTCGGCACGCAACTGCAAACACACCCCGAGGTGTGTGAAGTGCCTCGGAAAACACGGCACGCCGGAGTGCCCTCGACCAGCGCAATGCGCGGAGGCCCCGGCCTGCGTCTTGTGCGGGGAGAAGGGGCACCCCGCGAGCTATCGCGGGTGTCCCAAGGCACCCAAACACAAGCGTCACCCAGGGCGCCGCCAGCCGCAAGGCAGAGCAGAGAAGGTGGAGTTCACTCCGACCTTCAAACCTGCGCCGCCTCCGAAGGTAAACGCCTGGGCGAGGTCTCCTCCAGCTGCCAACGCTGCCACAGAGGCCACTCTCGCGGCCCCCGCACCCCTCCGGCCACCGCTAGCGTCCCGCCCGGCGGCGTCGGTCCCGCGACCGAGGCCACCGGCGCCCGCGTCCGCGGCAACAGGTAACAAAGGCGGCAGCACCTTTGCCTTCATGTTCGAACTGTCAGAGCTGTTCGACATTGATGAAATCACAGCCCTGGCCAGCAGGCTCGATGCTGTCCGGGACGACCCGCCGTCGCTCCTGCAAGTTATGGCAGACAACGGCAAAATATTCCGTGCCCTCACCGATATAGGGCGAAAGTATAAAAACATTCGCGATGCCTAATCACGTAAGCGGACGGGTTAAACCACATACGCTCCGTATAGCGTATTTTAACGCCCAAGGCCTTAAGCATCAACTAGACTTGGTGAAGGAGTTCGCTCACGAACATCAATTAGACCTATTCTTAGTGCAAGAGACATTCTAAAACCACGTATACGCGATCCGCGTATCGCTAATTATAACTTAGTCAGGAATGATCGCACCACCCGTATGGGCGGCACCCTCATTTATTTTAAAAGGTCTCTACACTGTATACCTATAGATCCTCCGGTCCTCACTAACATCGAGGCCTCTGCCATCCGGGTCAGTATGGCGAATCACCAGCCGATCACTGTTATTTCAGCTTATCTTCCGCCCAACAAAAAAGTATTATACACAGATACAGAATCATTGCTCGGCCACGGGGCTGCAGTCATAGTGGGCGGCGATCTTAACGCCAAACACTCCAGCTGGAACAGTAGAGCCACAAATAGAAACGGAATCTTATTAGATTCGCTGACAGACACGCTGTACTTTTCAGTAATAGCACCCGACGAACCAACACATTATCCGGATAACGTCGCGCACCGACCCGACATTCTAGACGTTGCGTTACTTAAGAACGTAACGCTCAATGTAAATTCAATCGAGGTTTTACACGAATTAGAGTCAGACCACCGGCCCGTCGTCCTAAATCTAGGCCCACCGGTTAACTTTCAACCACCGACGAAAACAGTGATCGACTGGCAACGGCTGGAAAAGGATCTCGAGTCTATCAAGTCCGACGATCTTGACCTTATACCGGACGTCATCGACTCGGTTGACACGGCTCACAGTGCTATCTCTCATGTGACGTCACATATACAGAATAGGATCAAGGCCTGCTCCAGGCAGGTTCCGACGATGCAACCGCATCGCCTAAACCTGCCTCCAGAGGTCAGGAACTTACTCACACAGAAGCACAGAGCCACTAGACTTTACGACAGGTATCCGTCGGTCGAGAATAGGCGCCACCTCCGCTACCTACAGCTGGTGGTACGGGAACGTATCGCGGAACTCCGCGGCGAACGTTGGGACCGCTTGCTCGGCAACCTTAAGCCATCACATGTGGCTTTCTGGAAGCTGCCTCGCGCGTTCAAACAGGAGCCGCCCATTGTCATGCCTCCTTTGGACAGACCGGGACTGCAGCCGGCGCTCGATGACGGTGAGAAGGCTGAATGCCTCGCCGATAGTCTCGAGAGTCAGTGCTCTCCAAATGCAGCAGCCGACCCGAGACACGTTGACGAAGTTGATCGTGAAGTTGAACGTCGCTCCGCTCTGAGCCCTTCAGGCGATGTAATAAAACCCACCTCTTACGAAGAGGTGTAGCTAATCATTAAGGAGTTTCACTCCAAGAAGGCCCCGGGGCCCGACACTATAAACAATAGGGTTCTTAAAATCCTACCCTCGACTCTTATTACTTTATTGGTTACCATTTTTAATATTCTATTGTCTAATAGCGGGTTCCCCGAACAATGGAAAGATTCCATTGTTATCGGTATCCCAAAACCCAATAAACCTAAAGCTAATCCGAGTAGCTATAGGCCTATTAGCTTAATTAACTCGATCGGGAAACTTTACGAAAGATTAATTCTCGCGCGTCTTAATCATTACATCGCGGAGCTCAACCTTATACCCGACATACAGTTCGGATTCAGAACCGCTCACTCGTGTCCCCAGCAGGCTCACCGACTCACCGAGTACATTCTCGTACGGCGTCAACTTCACGCTACCACGGCAGCCGTGTTTTTCGATGTCGCGAAGGCATTCGACAAGGTATGGCACAACAGCTTAGTATTCAAGCTGTATCAATTGGGAGTGCCAGACAGGCTCGTGCGCATCATACGAGCCTACCTTACTGATCGCTCCTTCCGATATCGAGTAGAGGGCACCCTATCCTCACCCAGACCCATCAGGTCTGGCGTGCCACAGGGTTCAGTCCTCTCTCCCACTCTTTTCTCGCTCTTCACGAGCGACATTCCCAAGTTTCCGAGTGTCCAGCTCGATCAGTACGCTGACGATACGGCACTCTACTTTGGCTCCGCTCTATTGAAACGCTCAACCTTGAGCAGGAACATTAAAGTACTTCAAGCCGCCGTCGATGAACTCGGCAACTGGTTCAGAAAATAGCGGATTGAAGTGTGACGCGAATAGCATCCGCGCTAAAAAACGACCGACCGACGTCATTAAATTGTATGGAACACCCATACCGTGGGTGAAGGATTACAAATACTTAGGAGTCACGTTCAACAGCAATATGAACTTCAAGAAACATATTGATACGGTATGCAATAGAGCCCGATTTGTCCTCAGTCGTCTTTATCCACTTGTGTGTGGGCGAAGCAAACTTCCGCTCAAACACAAAGTGACGCTGTACAAAACCATCGTACGGCCCATACTGTCATATGCAAGCGTCGTTTTCGCGCACAACCGACCGAGCTACTTGCGTCGTTTGCAAGTAGTTCAAAATAAATTCACGCGCATGGCAACCGGAGCCCCGTGGTTCATCCGAAACGTTGACCTTCACCGCGATCTAGAGCTTCCGACGATAGCTCAACACTTTAAAGAGATCTCGCGACGCTTCTTTGACAAGGCGCCTAACCATCCCAACATCTTGGTTAGGAAGGCATGCGGGTACACCCCCCTTCACCATAGTCTCAACCCAATAAGACGTACCAGACACGTAACGGTAGACCCGGATGACGACATCACCATCGCGAACGCGACACCCACACAAACACCGACACAGACACGCACACACCGCCTTCGCAGGCGTAGGCGCGGTCAACCACCGCAAACCACTGGCACTCGTCACTCTGACGATGGCCAGCGGCCCGCACCCTAGATACACCACACATTGTTTTGATACCCGACGAGACGTTAGTCCTCGTCCTGTAATCGTTTCACTACACTCACTAACACACGGACTGACTGACGGACTGACATACACCACTTACACAACCACAAACACACTCCACAAACAGACACAAACACAAACATACATGCACACTAACATTTACACTACTTACACACATACAAACATACATACATACAATCATAAACACATACACACACACACTCACACACATACATTACACTAAACATCACCACACTCGCCGGCGAGTGTGTTCTTCTCATCTTTTCATCTTCATTTTCATTTTCATTTTCATTCTCTCTCCTTCCCACAAGCACACAGCCGGTCTGAGGTTCGAGTCTCCTTAGGAGACGCCCCGCGACTGTTCTTGCGTAGTCTTTGCGGCCTCCACGGCCCACGTCCTACTTCGCTGTGAAAGCCAGGGCTGCTAACAGCACAGAGGAGGTTTTAGTCGGTATGGGGCGTCGGCTTACGCGGACACTCGAGTCCGACATATTACGCCCCGTTCCGGGGCGTAAATACGTAACAGTATTTCCTCCTCTCAAAAAAAAAAAAAGCTTTGGCCTTTATTTCGTCAACACATCTTCATAATATGGGCCTACCTCGCTTCCTTCTTTTGTTATTTGTGAATTCGAATTGTATATTTTTCGTGTACCCTTATTTTATGTCTTGTTAATTACCACTTTAGTTTTCTGATGGTTACCATTACATCTTTTGTTTTAGTTTGCTTCTATATTGTTGCCAATCGAATTCTGTCAGATAACTTTATCTACATCATATTTCTTTTTCTTTTAACGCATCAATAGTGAGTTTTCGGTTGATTGTCATAATATAATTAAGACAGTATAATGCGGAACACCATAGTTTCTATTTCCCCTTTGCAAATATAACTACAAAAAGTTCCTCAAAATATTCACAGGATAACACATAATAAAATGGTAAAGTGATTTAAAACTAAGAATAACGACATTATTTTCATACAAATTTAAGTGACACACCCAGTGTAGAAACTCTTCAACAAAATTACTTTGTAAGCCTGGAACTACAGTAGCACTTCTTTAAGTCTTAGCACCAAAAGTAGCACCTATGATGTTGGAAGTGATGTCGAAGATGATAAGGACAATGGTTGAGACGTAACTGATATCAACATTTATGATGATCACGTTCATGTATATGATTAATGATAACCAAATATGTGGCACCTAATAATAGTGTTAGAAGAATATGTCCACGGTGCCACTGATTTGTTATTAAATAGGTTATCATGCTGTCAATGAGCTTGTGATAAACTGTCATCAAAACCCAAAATCTCCAGCAGAGAGAATGATGATGATCATGAAAGGTATATATTCGGAATTGATCAGGCTGAATCTGAGGAAGAATGGAAACCCATATTGGAAAAACGTCAAGAATAGAAAAATACCATAAGCATTATTCATTTTGTGATCGCGTGATAAAAATATACTAGCAGCGAAATATTTTCACATCGTTGTGGAAGTTAAAATGAAAATAACTTCACCCGGTGGAGCAATAGAGGAGTGAGATTGGCGACGGATAATATTCGCCTGAATTTGTTGGAATGGGAGAGTGATCCTTTTATAAACAGAACGAAATTATAGTTCACATTTGAAGTTTAGTTATGATGAATAATATATTTCTAGTCTCTCATCATCTTGCTTATAACATATTATGAAGACAAACAAGAATAATGTTTGCCGTTTGCAACTCTTATTAACACCACCGCATCACATTGACGTCTGGCATTCAACAACCGCGCGTTTTGAAAGAAATTTATTGCTTCGTACTACCACTTTGTGGAACCAATAACCGGCTGCAGTTGTCCCGAACAGATACGACTTAGGTAGCTTCACGAAAAAAGCACCCCACTTGACACCTGTTGTTGCGGATGTCCATGGGCGGTTGCCTCACTTCTCCCCATCCCGTGAGCCTCTTGCCCGTTTGCCCCACTCTTATATAAAAAAAAACCACTGGCTTTTCAATGAGTATTGGAGAGGCCATTCGATAAGGCATGCGGCAATGTATTTATTGTAATGTTTGTTTATTGTATTCTAACCTTCCTCTTCAATCACTCTATATATTTAAAAAAACCAAATCAAAATCCGTTGCGTAGTTTTAAAGATTTGAGCATACATAGGGATATAGGGACAGAGAAAGCAACTTTTTTTATACTATGTAGTGATTATAATTATAGAACGTCATTGAGTACAATAAATAAATAACTAAAACTAAGCTGCCAACAGTTCCTAGTTTGTCAAATATACGACAGAAAGAGAGCGTCTCACTTTTTAATAATGGTAATAATTACAACTTATTATACTTACTAGCCCAGAGGTCCGTAATTTGACCTAAATCACAAGTTTGAATTAATCTAAGTCTTTATTTGTCAATAATTATACCTCTATGCAGTGTTGGCAGGATCCCCCCATAAGATGGAGCGACGATCTGGTCAAGATCGCCGGAATACGTTGGATGAGGGCAGCGCAGGACCGATCGTCGTTGCAATTTTTGGGAGAGGCCTTTGTGCATCAGTGGACGTTTTCCGGCTGATGATGTTGATGATGATGATACCTCTCTAATATAATATATTTAATATTATGTGTGTCATTTAAACAGTTGTATGTGCTTTATTTGAATTTATAAGGCATTTTATATAAAAAAATAGCTTTAAGCAATTCTTCTCCATGTAAACGTCAACTGTATATATTTATATGCATTAAAATGTATAAAAATAATTGCGTATTTTTATATAATCTAATTAATTAATCTAATTCTATTTACGAATATTGTAATTTTTGGAGTCGGTGTCATCCAAGATAGGTTTGTAACTACATACATAGTTATAGGTGAGATGTGCTTGAGTCGTGAGGAGACGAGAGCGGTTCGCGGCGGAAGGACACCGATTCCAAAAATAACAATAAACGTAACTAGAATTAGATTAATTAATTAGATTGTATGTAAATACGCAATTATTTTTATACTTTTTAGTGCATATTATATCTATTATTTTGGAATAGTCTTTTTGAAGTCGGTTGTTTTTTTGTTAAATTTTTTTTTTATCCTCAAGCATTGAAAACTTTTGGGCATATCTCAGTGAAGATCAAGATATAATACCAATAAAGACAAAATAATATATAAAACACACTAATTCATATCTTGAGTATGGAATCGAATTTAAAACGCAGGATTTCCTCACTTTAAATACATCGAAATGTGAAACCGATACTCATAAATTATTTTTTCGATCGATACATCAGTAACTGTAAATACGTGACCTTCTGACTCACATTGTCCACGTCACGACGTCATGATAAGGGTCTGACATTATAAAAGGAATATCCACTTTTTCCATTATTTGCGACAAAATCATACATAACAGCTCTCAAATTAAGTTTTATTACATTTATTATTATACAGATATTTATATTGTACAGATATATATATTAACATGGGCGGTTTTACCAGGCTCTCCACCGACCTGATTTGGTGACGTCCTTGGAGAAACTGAAGAATATGCCTGTGAAATTGCTGATGAAGTTATCAAGACAAATAACCACCGGTAATACATAATGAAGGATAGCACAGTAGACATATGTCGAGCGTGCCCTCGTCCTGGCGAGTCTATCAGATATATTGTTTCCGGTTGTTCTCGTCTTGTCAGTGCAAAGTATTTGCACAGTCATAACTTGCTTTTCAATACAATCTTGTGCATTTTGAAGTCGTATTATAAGTATACTCCGGAGCCAGTTCTGGCAAACAGAAGTGCCAAGCTCTAGTGGGACTGATCTATCTTTACGGACAGAACTATCATTGCTATTAAGCCTGATATTGTGTTGGTAGATCGGTTAGAGCGTCGGACATTTATTGTTGATATCACCGTTCCGTGTGATGACAGCCTTGTGAAAGCTGACAAATTGTCTAAGTACCTAGACCTAGCACACGTGGCCTGAATGTGGGATGTTGATTCAACAATAATTGTCTCCATAGTCGTTTCCGTGAATGGTCTTATAGCAAAGAGCCTCGACCATCCTCTCAAAAGTCTCTCGTTTAATAACTGGATTGAGGTTCAGTTACAAAAAACAGCTATTTTGGGAACGGCACGTATCGTGCGGAAGTTCCTCAGTAGCCTAGCGCAACTCTCTGAGAAAAAAGTGATTCACTCGATTCTATGAAACGTTAGTCATTAATAGATTAACAGAAGACGGCTATAATCTTGTAAAAAACAGAGATAGCCGAAATCTACCACGTTTTAAACAACTGTTCGCTTTCAAACTTAACCGGATTATACTTCGTCGCCAACCGCCATACTGTAATTACTACTATTTCATAATTATGTCAAAATACTGCACGTTTCACACTAAAGTAAATTTCAATTTTTACTCAGGCACTCCCGCTTCTTATTGTGTCGAATTTACATCCTCTTTGTTCCTCAAACTGTCGCCTTAATCACCGGCGGATTATCGTGAACCAACGCCGGCGGAACTCTTTTTTATATTAATAATATTCGTAACATAGTTTTTTTTTATAAATATGTTCTGTATATAAATGTAGATATTAAGAGTATAGAGAAGAATGTAGAGTAGAGTATGATAATAAAGAGTAGGATATAATAATAATATTGACATACTTTGACACAAATAAAATTTAAAAACAAAATTTTATGAACGATGCGGGGCTTGAACCCACGACCTCTCGCGTTGCGTGCGAGTGCTCTTCCAACAGAGCTAAGCGTTCGAGTGACGTATCGTCACAAAAAATCTTGTATGCTATGTTCAATTCTCAGGTTGTGGCTTCATCATTCGTGTTCCGCATCGTTCATAAATTTTGTTTTCAAATTTTATTTGTGTATTGATCCTAGAAGTGAGGGTTAAAAAAATAACAAATTGTTTAGACACACTTTTAAACAAACTATCTTGCCCAAAACTAGGCATAGCCTATACTATTTGTACAAGACAACGATATTATATGTAATACGATATATATACAGAAATACATACATTGTTTCTAATAATTTTATTTCAAATTTGTTTCCGAGAGTTTGTACTGCAAGGAAGGTGCTTTTCATGTAATAGAGAACAAATAGGAAATAATTAATCACTTTAACTAACAAAATGAATGAAAATGTTCTTGTACCTTAACAAAGTAGTATAATAATAATAATTTCTTTATTTATATAGAATGCAGGTACTAGTATGGACTTAATATAAAATATATTATTATACTCTCAATCCCAATACATTCTGTATTGGGATTGAGAGTATGCCTGTTGGCATACAAAATTGGAGGAGAAACTTACAGCTAATTTTAAACTAGGTACTAAGATAAATTTAAGAATCAGATCACAAAAGTTATTAATTAATTTTAAAAATTTAAATCTGAAATAAGGAGAGTTGCAATTCATCATTTAGGAAATCGGTAACAGAGTTATAACACTTCTTTAATAACAGCAAAGACAGGAGTTGTTTAAATTTCCTTAAATTAAATGAAGTAATAAGTCTTGCATTGTTAAAGCAATTTCTATATCACAAGTTAACGAACTATGTCGTTATTATAAAGGTGAAGGAGTGCCCGTTTGGAGTTACAGACTAATTAGCCGAGTTTAAATATTTGTAACCAATTTTTATTTTTATATTCAGGGTTGGTTATATTATGGACGAAGTGTTGTTTGATGTTTCATATACTATATTAGACAAGTTTAGGAACAAAGTTTCACACGCCCTTGGGTGAAACAAGTTAATTTAAATCATTCAATTAATTTAGATATTCCTCGTATACCTTCTAATTTGATTACACTAGGATGATCATTATTTGTAACTTAGGTAATGGTTGCGTGATTAGATATAAGATTCTGCTATTAAGATGAATAATTTAAGTATTATGTGAAGGTTAATTCCCAATGTATTTTTTTTTCATGCTTAACAAATTATTTAATCAATTTGTTATATTTTTTTATAGGATAACCCTCACTTCTGAGATTAAGATGTAGATGAAGCCACGGCCTGAGAGTTGTACAAAGACGTATCAAGATTTTTGAACTATACGTCACTCGAACGGTTGGCTCAGTGGAAGAGCACCCGCACGGAACGCAATAGTACGGGGATTCGAGTACCGCATCGTACTTATTTTTTTTTATGTAAATTTAATTTGTGAAATTAATTGAATCTTGGTGGTATATATAATTTAATGATTTTTACACATAAACAGCCGCTAAGGAGTGTTTTTTTTTTCATTCTGACTTAGGCCAATAGAAGCTGACAGAGTGAGAATTAGCAATGCTTTAAGTTAGCAGACTATTATGAATAAGGGGGAAATAATACACTTATCTCACATCACATATCCAAATGATATGGATGATATGCGATGATGGATTTCAACGTGAGGAATCAGATCAAACTGTACTTCAGATTGTTCCCTGTAATAACATCAAAACAATGATACACAATGAATATTCATTAGTTGATTTTTTGTTTATATAGAGAGACCTGTAATTGGCTGTTATATGTACACTAATTTTTAAGACTCATTTGTAACATTTAAGCTTTTGGTCATTTCATTAATTAATAAATATATAGTCTAAGATAATTACAACATTTTTTTTATAATCTGTTATTTGTAAATCATATAAATAATTCAATAACATAATTCGAAATTCTTAAGTTTAGAATTACTGTTATGTATCTAAAGTGATGCAACAAAATACTTAAGCGTTTTAAATTTCTATGTGGAAAAATAAAAATTGTAAGTTAACCATAAAAAGTCCTATAGAGTACAGTGAATCTATCGATTTACACAACTGTCATCATCATCATCCGGAAGACGACAACTTTTGGACATAGGTTTCCCACAAAGATCTCCACGACAATTGGTCCTGTGTTGCCCTAATCCAACGTATTCCGTCGATCTTCCGTTCGAACTATGTGCCCTGCCCACTGCCACTTCAGTTTTGAAATAATTTGGGCTATGTCGATGACTCTGGTTCTTCTAGAGATCTCCTCATTTCTGATTCAATATCGCACGGAAACTCCGATCATAGCCCTCTCCATTGCCCTTTAACCGACCATGAGTTTTCTCATCAGGCCCACAGTTAGCGACCACATTTGCGTACCGTAAATCATCACTGGCAACACACACTGGATGAAAACCTTCGTCTTCAAACACTATGGTATTTGGGCCGAAAAGGTTTTACGGACCTTCCCGAAGGCAACCCATTCGAGTTGGATTCGACGTGTGACCTGTTTTGCGAAATTGGACTTTCCTAACTGGATTGTAAGGTGTCCAGCATATGACTTAAGTCTTCCATGGTCTCTGCCATGATTACGTCTGCGAATCGATCTTGAGTGATTTATTCGCATATTGTTATTGTTGATATTGATTCCCAGTCCATTCCAGTTCAAAACCTTCAAGACATCTTACACGTACTCTAAATAAATCATCGTACTATGCAACTAATGCATTCAAAGAAAATATTGCTTATAAGTATAACAACAAAATCAGGATTCTAGATAACAGGATCATCCACCCACCACAAGTAGAGAATATTTTAGAAATGGGAACCCAATCCATGATTCCTTTACAAGCAATTTAAGTCAGCGTGACAAAACCTTCCTCGAAAACTAAACCAAATTACTTGAAAGAGTATTATAATAGTAATATTAGTAAATTACAATGAAGAATGAAAATGAATGAAATAATCAAGAAATACCTCAACTTACAATAACAATTAAATGTTGCTGAAATTCGTATATTTAAAGCCAAGCTTTCTTATCATTTAATTAAATAATCTATTAGAATATAATATCACTTTATCAGTTTTCGTTTAATATAAGTTTTAAACTTGACTTTTCACCTTTGTTTTCAGGAAGCTTATCATAAAATCGAATACCAGTGCCTATAAATCGATCTTAAATTTTACATAGCCTGGAAGTTTGCCTTAGTTTCTTGTACTAATTTTATGTCTTTGACATGTTTTCTTAGTGTTTTTAGTAATTCATTTTTATAGGCATCAATTTTACATTATTATTTTTACCGCTATTGGGCTTTACATTTATATTTACCCAATAAAGAGAGATTGCGTGACAAAAATAAAACCAGAAATAGTTGCTTCAATAAAAACTCCTGTATTCAGAAAAGCTATTCGGTAATAGCGCTATTAATATAATATAACTGTGGGATATCTAATATTGCAACGAAAAGCAGAAATATTAGACAATAAGAGAGGAATGCGTAAGTCTTTAAGCCCCGGTTTGAGGCTCGGGTAAGCTTTGGTCGAGCCCGTGCCATCCGCATTATACCTAATTGTGATTTAATGGTTCTACGTTAGTTGAATTTCATTCATTAAGTATCTGATGTTATTGTTATTATTTGTTATTTTCGATTATTTCACTGGAACTTTTTAATGAATATGAAAATTAATCCGTTTCTTTCGACATATTATATCAAAATATATATATAGAGATACGTTTGTTGACATTGGTTACAACTTTACTTGCGCAAGGAACCGGACAGGTATAATATTAGATCGTTAGTGATCTTCTCTTCATCCAGCCTAGTGAGCAGGCGGTCCGAGGTTCGACCGAAGAAGGCCCCCGCCCGGCTTCGCTGTAAAAGCCCTTACGCCTACCATCACAGAGAAGGTTTTTAGTCGGTAGGGGGTGTTTACACCTGAGCCCGACATATGGGCCCCGTTTCGGGGTCTTCAATACGTAAACGTATTTTCCTCCTCTCCAAACTTGCGCAAATTATAATCGATTTAATAATATACTTTATATTACTTTAAATAAGCCTTTTTTTAATCGTCATTAAAATATTTAAGTAATTTGAATTACTGACTGTACTATATGTAAATTAAATAAAAAATATACAATACAAAATACTTTTAACTTTGAACATAAATTATACATTGGATGCAGCACCTCAAAACTAACTAGTTTATTATGTACAGTTTATAATTGAGTCGTAAGTTCAAGATAACTGCTCCAGCTAAATTCATGAAAATGTGAAAAGTATCAAAAAATAAAATAAAATGGGGAGCCTATGGCTCCTAACCATTTTTAAAAACTTTCCAGAACATTGGCCAATAAAATGAGCCAAATTCAAATTTTAGATTTGGACGTCAATTTCTCGGCCAACCTGTATATTAACAGACATTGTAAAATACTTTATATTTTGATTTAAATGAGTGGTCGTTGAGGTTTTTATGTGTGGTTGTGCCGCAATTGTCTATTTGTTGTAATTTTTTGTTATGGCAAAGTATAGTGCAGATAGACTCCTGTAGATAAGGGAGAGATAGCTATGGACAACAGAAGCATTAGTATCTGATTGGCTAATCTGATGCCAATCGACTCTCGTACCGGTTAACAACCAATTGACTCCGGTCACCGGCATATTCGTACGCATATTCATGAAAAAATCATTAGTGCTCAATGGAATATTCACATCGTATCAAAGTACTAGGTGTAGCGCATTTTACCATCAGACGATTAGCGGGAACCCCCACTTACAGTCCATCTCTTCCTCGGAACCTCAGGTATGTCTATTGTTTCGCCATAACTAATTTTAATTTTTAATATCATAATATATTTTCCTACGCACGTGCACGAGCTTATACAGTATGTTCTCCTCACGAACTCTACTTTTTCCTATGTAAGATTCAGAAATTTTAAATAAATATTTATAGTTAAGATTTAACAGCGCTAATTGAATAAAGCTTTTTTTTTTATGGAATAGGAGGACAAACGAGCGTACGGGTCACCTGTTGTTAAGTGATCACCGCCGCCCACAATCTCTTGCAACACCAGAGGAATCACAGGAGCGTTGCCGGCCTTTAAGGAAGGTGTATGCACTTTTTTTGAAGGTACCCATGTCGTATCGTCCCGGAAACACCGTACAAGGAAGCTTATTCCACAGCATTGTAGTACGTGGAAGAAAGCTCCTTGAAAACCGCACTATGGAGGACCACCACACATCTAGATGGTGAGGATGATATCCTAACTTGTGGCGTGTCGTGCGAAGGTGGAATTCGGCGGCAGGAATCAGGTTAAACAGCTCTTCGGAACACTCTCCGTGATAAATGCGGTAGAAGACACACAATGAAGCGACGTCTCTACGCAACGCCAAGTGATCCAGCCGTTCACAGAGCACTGGGACCCCGACAATTCGAGCTGCTCTGCGTTGCACGCGGTCATATGGATCGAGCCGATGCTGGGGTGCGCCAGACCAGAGATGACAGCAATACTCCATGTGTGGCCGGACCTGCGCTTTGTAGAGTGCTACTATGTGGGCCGGCTTGAAGTATTGCCGTGCTCTATTAATGACGCCCAGTTTCTTTGAAGCCAATTTGGCTTTGCCTTCTAGATGACCACGAAATTGGCAATCGCTCGAGATTTCGAGACCCAGTATTCCGATACTAGGCGAGGCTTTGAGGGAAGTGTTGTCGAAGAGCGGTGATGCGACAAACGGTGTTTTTTTAGTGGTAAACGCGCAAACTTGAGTCTTCTGGGGGTTAAATTGGACAAGGTTCAATTTTCCCCATTCCGCGACCTACTTAAGAGAGGACTCCATAGAAGACACAAGTTTCTCCCGGCACTGGTCGACAATTTCCCGAGAGAGACCTGCATGGCCCGTGTATACGGCATCACCAACGCTGTCATTCACATAGCAATGAATGTTGGAGGTGTCCAACATATCATTGATATGCAGAAGAAACAGCGTGGGAGACAGCACACAGCCTTGGGGCACTCCAGCATTCACGGGCTTCGGGTTCGAGCAATATCCGTCGACAACGACCTGTATGCTGCGTCCAGTAAGGAAACTGGAGGTCCACTTGCACAAGCTCTCGGGAAGCCCAAATGATGGAAGTTTGGAGAGGAGCGCCTTGTGCCATACACGATCAAAGGCCTTCGCTATATCCAGGCTAACTGCCAGGCCTTCCCCCTTGCTTTCAATAGCCGCAGCCCATCTTTGTGTTAGGTATACCAGAAAATCACCTGCCAACCGACCATGGCGAAAGCCGTATTGTCGGTCGTTGATCAAATGGTGACCCTCTAGGTATACCAAGAGCTGACGGCTAATTATGCTCTCCATGATTTTGGAGAGCAGGGACGTAATAGCAATAAGCCTGTAGTTTGCCGGATCCGAACTGTCTCCTTTTTTTTGGATTGGATGGACAAGGGCTGACTTCCATGAGTCAGGGACTACGCCTTTAGAATAAGAGTGCCGGAATAAATGCGTTAGCACCGGCGTCAACTCAGGGGCACACGTTCTAAGCACAATTGGAGAAATGCCATCCGGCCCGCTCGACTTCCTGACGTCCAACGAAAACAGAACTCGCCTAACAGTTTTCTGTCTGAACTGTACTTCAGGCATAGAGCTCTGACACCGCGGGATGGTCGGCGGTGTTTTTCCGTTGTCGTCAAGAGTCGAGTTGGAGGCGAAAAGAGTGCACAAGAGATCGGCTTTCTCTTTTGCCGTATGAGCCAGGGTGTCATTCCTCATGTGCAACGGCGGCATGGACGGCTGGCTGAAGTTACCAAGAGCAGCTTTCGACAACGACCAGAACTTGCGTGTTCCGGTGGGGTAACTGGAAAGCTGCTCGCCGATTTTGACGACGTGTTTTGATTTTGCACAGGCGATTTGCCGCTTAAAAAATCCGGAGGCACGGTTGTATTTCCTCTTAAGAACTATGCAGTTCGGATCCTTTGTGCCCAGCGCCGCAACCCAAGCTCGATACGCCTGTTTTTTGCAGTCAGATGCTGCTTTAACTGACGCATCGAACCAGGGCTGTGATCTGCCACCGATGGGTACTACAGAGTTTGGTATAAAAATATCCATACCCTGTCCATACGCAGGCACTAGGATCATCCGAAGGGAAACAAACCCTGCCCCAAGGGTAGGATGCAAAAAAGGAACGCATCCTATCCCAATCTGCTGACTTGTAGTGCCATACGCGGCGGGTCGCTGGTGGTCTGCGACGTTGGCGTCGGATAGGCACTACACTCCTGACCAGGCAACGGTCGGACGTTCCGAGAGGGGCGTCGACAAAGATCTGGTAACCATCGGGATGTGTAGTCAGCAGAAGATCCAATAAGGACGGCATGTGGCTATCCACATCCGGGAGCCGCGTTGGCGACTCAACCAATTGGGACAGACCATACGCCAATTCAAAATTATGCGCAGATCGCCCTGCGTAGTCTGTGGTACGTGATCCAAGCCATTCGGCATTGTGCCCGTTGAAATCACCCAAGACTACGATTTCAGCGGAGGGGATCTGTGCAAGCACGTCGTCAATTGCCGCTTGAACGCAGCCCATGAGATGATCGGTTTCTGCGTTACCACTATGGGACCTGTAGACACACGCATAGATGCGGACGCGGTCCTCTAAATCTACGCGGAGCCAGAGAGTGGACAGGTCCCTACCCTCAAAATTGCCGAGACGGCGACAGCAGATATCCTCCCTAACGTACACATATACCCCGGCATGAGGCAAAAAATTGTGCTCAATTTTGTACCCGGGGTACGTTAAATATGACGTATCGCTAGGTCGAGCTTATTTGACTTTGGCTTTGATGAAGTATACGTCGAAGACCACGAGTAAAATGTCATCTTGTTCTTGTTCTTATATTATCACGTGAAAAATCATTCACTCTAAAAAGCAGATATTAAAAGTTTTAAGGAATTTGACCACGCTTTCGCGGGGATAAATTGATTTTTTATTAAATCAAGATTCAAGCCTTTGCTAAAACTAATCGAACCCTAAAAGGAAAGGGTGAAAACTCTTGACTTGCAAACACGTGGAATGAGATAGGAAAATGGAAGTACATACCTGATACCACGTCCTGCTACCGCCGCAGTAAAGTATTTTAGAGATTTAGCAGTCCTGGAAACTTTCACCACTCTCACAAATATATATTATTGTTCACAAAGTAGTGTTTTGTTACGTTTAGCTTTAGCCGGGCCTACTTCATGTTTCAACGCTCGACTGACATTACAGTTTCGAGACGTAGAAGCATGTTAACCAGGCGGCGCCACTGGTAGGTAGGAAAAGAAATAAAAAAATGGTGGGAAATTTAAACTAGGATAGTTTGCAAGTCCGTACAAGATATTTAATAGTGGGGACAAATTGATCACCATCACAATACATATAGCTCTGTTGTCATAGTACTCTTAGTATATCGTGAAATAAATTGAAATATTATCTTTATGATATGACATCCTTTACATATCAGAATTACTGTAAATAAATAAGAAAAAACTTACAATAATTTCTTTAGGCTTATAACAATAATTTTACCCAACATAATTCGTTGTAAATTCGGAGGTGAAGCATATTTTTCGTAAAGCGTTCTTATTTTTCATTCGTATTTCTCATTTAGGCACAGTATTAGCGCGGTGGGTAACCGTTGATCAAGTGCCGCTACAAATCATAGTGACGTCACCAACGTTGCAAGGAGTTTGCTGTGAAATATCTACGCGTCTTTCCAGCTAATATGGTATTTTGTAAGAAAGCCTCTTCAGTCTTCTCTACCTCTTTCTTATCTCAAAATATTACAACTATTTTATGAATATTATAATATTGTCTTGGATATATCATTTTCCTTTTATTTAAATGTTTTAAACTGTAAATACTGTAAAACTGTTGTTGCTTTAACAGGAAATTTATTTAAGTGATAATAAAACAAACGTATAACATATGGACAATGATACAAATTGTCGGTTCTTCATTCAAAAATTCAAAAAGATTTTTCATTTACAACTAGTTATTGTTATTGTCTATTTCCAAAAACATATCGGGAAGATTCATACTTGGTGTTTGTTGATGATTGATGATATTGGCTGTTATTTGTTAAGTTCCACCCCATTGATAGATTAACCATGTTTTTTTCTGTTCTTCTCAGTTTAACATCCAATAATAACTACGCAAGTATCTAAATGATTTACCAGCAGATGGTTACTATAAGATATTTTTATTACATTAATGTAATAAAAAAAAATACAGTAACTGTAGATGGTAATTGATACGCCCTGCCCATTACAATGCAGTGCCGGATCAGGATTCTTGAAAAACCCAAACATTCTGAGTGGTACTACAATTGCGCTCGTCATCTTAACATTAGACTTAGACATAAGATGTTAATTCTCATTTGCCGAGAAATTCTACTATCTACGGCGCTCTTCAGACCAAAATACAATAATATTTACACATTAATGCTTCACGGCAGAAAAATTCGCAGCTGTGGTTCCCATCATCTAGCTAGCATCCTCTGCAATGGAAATACTGGGGAAGATTGCGTTCTTGATGTTTTTTTAGAAAAAAACTACATAAATAATCTATAAAGCAAAGCCCTATGTCAATTAAAAATTTTGAGGAGCCGTTTTAGAAGCACACATTAAAGGGGTTTGGGTAATTTTGTATGGACAAGTTGCATGATTTTTTTCTTAGCGGCCACGAAGAAAATTAATGCAAAAGTATAGTATTGTCATTAGTTATAATGGCTCCAAAAACAACTTTGCCGTAAGTTATATGGGAACTGAAATATACACATAAACTTTACGATTAATATTACAAGATGTAGGTAGATGGCCCGGGAACTTATCTTAAAGCTTAGTTGTTCAAGTTCTGAAGCAGGGACTTTTCATAAAATTTACACTTATGGAAAGTCAAATACTACCACCCATTTGAATAAGTATGCCCCAGACCTAAGAAAAACGGGCGCAAGAAGCGGTCTTCTTTTTTTCTATAAAAATAAGGTTACAATGTAATATAGTACAAAAAAATATCATTTAATAGCCTGCATGAATCTGTGTTATTTAGAAAGTCATTTGTGTTATTCACCTTTACCACATAAATATTTTTTTGTTGATCATATCTTAGACATGTTCAATAACAATGGGCTCAATGCAGATCCTTGATACACTCCTACTTTTATAACCAATAAGAACTAAACCAACCAGAGTCTAGACAGGCTGCTTACCAGCGTCTTATATTTTTATGGAAATAAGGCGGGTATTACTTGATGGTATTTGATCAATTGATCATCGCGTCCCATACTTTATTGCAATAGCTATTCCAGAGAGATCATGCCCTTAAGTTACTGAAACAAATAGCTTGTTAGGGTCGCGGATTGATAGAATACTCAAAACTTCTTCAATTAAATAATATAATTTTCTTATGTAGCTGCAAAATATTTTACTCATCCAAATAAACGGATCCAATATTAGGGATAACTGTTGAAGAATCTCTATAATATTAAATTATTCCGGAGCATCAGAATGATAAATGAAATATTCAGCGGAAAATATGTGGTCAGCAAAAATTATTTCACAATTGTCAGTCAGGAACATGTATGTGATGTGAATATTATGTGAAATGTTAATGATATTGAATTTATAGAATATTCAGTCACATAATTTATTTGGTTTGGTCCATGTCATACGACGTGAATGTTTCTGCCACATACATTTATATAATTTTCAGTCATCCATTTAGTTCTTTGCGCTAACAAATAAATTCCAAATTCTTAAAATCTTTTTTTAGGTCGAAAAATTAAACGGTCAAATTTCAAAGTTAAGAATTACATATTTACTACGGTCTCGGAAATGTAAGGCCTATATGAAAAAGAGTGGCAAAAAACTCATTGCCACTCTATTAAATCAATATTTGCAGGTTATATTTTAATAAAATAGTTATTAATGCACTTTAGCACTTTGGTTGGAAAATTATGTCAAACAACTTTCAGAATATATATAACTTTAAATGTACTAACAAACTTTAATAAAAAGATGGTTTGACGATATTAAAATTTACCCCCCGTTTCCACCACGAGAAAAATCATAGCTATATTCGGCCTTACAATAAGCTGTAAAAGACGTGAAAAATAATCGAATGTTATATAAAGTGAAAAGAGTTGACGAAGAGGTCAAAAACCATAAATTTTGTAGCGCCAAAAGAAGTAAGCTTTGAGTTTCAGGTCTATGATAATGTATAAACTCTCAGATATTCTGAGTGGAACATGGGCTTTAACTAAATCTTTAATCAAAATAAATATTTGTTTTAAGAATATATATATTTTTTTAATTTTACATTATTGAGCTCCGTCATGACTTTGTTTCTATTCACTTACTTCAGTACAATTATATTGATTAGATACTTACTTAGTTGTGTCTCGTTGGCAAGAAAGTTTAAGTTGTGTCCAGCCTAGCGAAACTCTAAGAAGAAAAAGTGATTCGCTCGATTGTATGAAACCGGCAGTCATTGATAAATTGACAGATGACTGCTATAATCTAGTAAAGCACAGAGATAGTCGAAATCCACTACGTTTTAAGCTACTGTTCGCTTTCAAACATAGCCGGATTATACTTCGCCGCCAATCGGAATACTGTAATTACTATTTCAAACTTATGTTAAATGACTGCACGTTTCATACCACAGAGTAGGGATGGACACATACATTTCATACTAAACTAAATTTAAATGTTTACTTAGGCAGTCCTGCCTCTTATTACATAGCATTTACATCCTCTTTAGTTGTGTCAACCTAAAGTGTAACTCCAACTATTAGGATATAGTTGGAGTATAAGTTCTTTTATTTGAGATTAAATATTTTTGTTGCATCACTTTACGTACATTGTACTTGAAATAATTTGAATAACAATGAAGCTGTAAATGTTGATTTTAACGAGTGTCAATGAGTTTCTTGCTACTTCTTCTCATTAAAGCTCAGAAGATACTTTTCCGAAGTTGTGGTAAATGGAAAAAAATATATAACTTTTGATATTCATCATCATGTTTAAAGTGTTGTTGATTTGAATTGATATCAAATCAATATATTTGTTTCATAAATTTGTTTTTGTATTGAAGAAAATAGGCCATCAATAATGACTGTGCTTGGAAATATAACTCATGAAAATTTTACTAATTTCGGTTTAATAATTCGATCCACAATTAATTATTACATTCGCTTGTTGAAAACATCACATGAATTATTAATAATTTTGGAAATATTGAATTAATATTCCTATTGATTTGGCGGTTGTGTTTATTTTATTTGGAATATGATTTATATTTAGTTTGCAGCGCCCTTAGAAGTCTAAAGGACTAGAAATTAACGGATGAAATTACGTTTTTCAAAAAATTCATAGCGAGTGGGTCAATTTATTTGTTACGAGACTATAATATATTGTAAAAAGTAAGCATTTGGATTTTTTTACTAGGCTCAGGTTGTCAGTCCTGAACAAATTCATAGGCATATACGAAATTTCATATCAAATTTTAAAATCGTGTTTGTTAATTACAAAATTTATTCAATCTCTACAAACATTATTCATTGTTTCCTGTTCTTGTGATGAAATAATCCACTAAACAGAAATAATGTCACAGCAGAACTGTGCGACAAAAATTCATCTCGTAGAATTATTCATACAAAAACAAAATTTAATACGTCTTATTAAAAAAATTAGAATCGAAGTAAAATATTTAGTAATCGTTCCAATTCGATTAAACTGAACACACTGTGCAAAATTGTATTAAAATTTATTAAATTGTCTTGAAGTTCATCGCAGACATTCATGTGCCACGAAGTTTTATTTGTAAAGATAATAAAAGTAACATGTCTTCCGCTTTTTATAAATATTTTATCCTTTCATGTAAATTATGAGTGGCCGGCCGTTTTTTAAAATTTTTTGGTTGATGAATTTAACGTTATTTATCTTGAGTTTTCAGGGTAAAATTCTTTTAATATTTATGTAAATCCAATTATCAATTTATTGCTACGCTTCCTGGATTATATGTTTTTGGTTAAAAATAATTTAAACAAGTGCCAAAATTAAATTTACTTTTCTTTTTGAGGAGTCATCAAATGAACCTGACTGATAATGTAACTCTCTCATAAAAGTTCAACGTTCTGTAATACTTCATAAAATTGCTATAAATTAAATTTATTATAAATTCTCGGAGTTGAGAAAAGAGAGAGAGAGAGAGAGAGACAAAACAAGCATAAATCAGAAATAGTCAAGTGCCGGAGACTTTATGCTCCGAGTGTGTTACCTCGAGTTAATCTCGAGATACAAATAGGTATCATTTCAACACCGCATTACAATATTTTACACATAATAATATTATATGCTATAAAAGTAAATCTGGAAAAAATGATTATTTATAGGCTAGGCATTATGTTTAATTAAATGTTTTACTCTTATAAAAAATGGTACTTTTCATATAAATATTATAAAAGTTAAGTTATCTCAATCTGTACCAATATAAAACTCAATGGAAATAACTGAATGCTTAGGTATAATATTGGATTCGTAACTGCAATGGTAACTGGTGCTCGACAATAGCTAATAATAATTCATAACGTTCCAAAAATAACACTAATCGTTACTAGAATAAGATAAATTAATTAGATTGTATAAAAATACGCATTTTTTTTTATTCTTCTTAGTGCATATTACCTATATCTATTGTTTTTGGAATAGTGTTTTTGAAGTCGTTTGTTTTTGTTAATATTTTTTATGGGACAATGTATATGTTTCTAGAATAAACACCCACTTTATATTTGAGAATTATTGTAAATCACTTAGTTTCAAACAATTATAAAAGCAAATTGTGTAGCAAGACTTATTATAAATTTTCGGATTGTATTGATGATTTTTAATAATATAATATTGAGATTATCACATAAATTTATAAATTTTTAAGAAAATAAGGCTTCTTTTGATTTGATTAAATCATTATTACAAGTAATAAGATGACAAATAAACATAAAGTAGCGCCGCAGCTAGTGAAATTACTGGGAAAATGAGACTTGACATCTTACGTCTTAAGGTGACGAGCTCAGTTGTAGTGCTGCTCAGAATTTTTGGGTTTTTCAATAAACTTGAGCGGCGCTGCATTGTTATGGGCATGGCATACCATCAGCTGATCATCCTGCTCGTGTCATCCCTTATTTTTATAAAATAAGGTAATATAATAGTGATACGGCCTCCCAATTACCTACATGCAGTGCCCGCTCAGGGTTATGCTCAAAATCTGAGCGGCATCATCCTCCACACTATGTGTATATATACTCCAAACGTATGGGTTTGATCATAAAACATTTTTGAGTTTCAGTTCTAAGTTCCCCATACTTAGACTCCCAAAATTTATTGTTTTTTTTCTATTTTTGTGTGAAAATGTTAATGCAGTTCTAAATATACATCTACTTACCAAGTTTCAACAGAATATTTCATTCATATATTTAATTTTTGGAAAAAAACGGCTCTTAGATACGGACAGGCAGACAGACAGACATGAAGAATCTATAAGGGTTCCGTTTTTTGCCATTTGGCTACGGAACCTTAAAACAAATCTCATTTCAATCTCGATCAAATGCTTACAATACTAATTGTCAAAGTTGAATTGGACAGTTCTTAGTGCTTATTCAGTTTACAAAGGCATTGTGTTTGGTGCATGTTTATTTAAAACTGATAATATTACTCGAATAACAATTTATCATTCAGTTATAAGCTGTAGGCACGTAAATTGCTATTTGGATAAAACTCCGGCATGCATTGAACTTTCTGCTACTGTCCATAACACAGACAACTGCTATTATTCAGATTAATATAATTGCTGAGGTACATTCATCAAACTTTACGTAATGGATTAAGTTTTGTACCTCCCATTTATTCGTTTCATTTGTTTTGATTTATTGTTAGAGATTATGTGAAAGAAAATTGAATGTGACAAGGTTAAAGTTGGCATTTATTGCAAGCATCTACAAGACAAATATTTTATTATTATAAATACTTTTTGATGCCTGTAATATTTTATCGTTGTAGTGTTGATAGAGTGAGATGAGAGTTTTTATTTCGAATATTATTATTATCATACTTTTATTTGCTATTTGTTTTTTCACCTGAATGTAGATTTAATATAATGCAGATTTTAATGTATTTGTACACATGTGTATAAATACATTTAAATCTGCTTCATGTATTGATTTTAGTTATTATACTTCTTAAATTCAGCTTCAGTAATTATTGTACAGGTTTACTAGTAGATACTAGTATTAGTATATATACTTAGATAAGTAATGTCATAATTTTGATAATACCTTTACATTTCATATAGTAATTTAATTCTTTCAATATTGGTATAATTCACGCCTTAACAACTTGTGAGTCAGCTCTTCAAAAATAAACAAAGCATGTATTGCACAGAAAAAGTGCATCTGATCAATCTGTGGTATTAAGCCTGACGTTTCATGCAAGCCCTTTTTCAAGTCATCTCTGGTCTGGCGCATCCCAGTATCAGCTCGATCCATTTGACCGCGTGCAACGGAGAGCAGCTTGAATTGTCGGGGACCCAGTGCTCTGTGAACGGCTGGATCACTTTGCGTTGCGTAGAGACGTCACTTCATTGTGTGTCTTCTACCGCATTTATCACGGGGAGTGTTCCGAAGAGCTGTTTAACATGATTCCTGTGGCCGAATTCCACCTTCGACACGCCACAAGTTAGGATATCATCCCAACCATCTGGATGTATGGCGGTCCACCACAGTGCGGTTTTCAAGGAGCTTTCTTCCTCGTACTACAAAGCTGTGGAATGAGCTTCCTTGTGCGGTGTTTCCGGGACGATACGACAAGGGTACCTTCAAAAAAAGGGCGTACATCTCCCTTAAAGGCCGGCAACGCTCTTGTGATTCCTCTGGTATTGCAAGAGAATGTGGGCGGCGGTGATCACTTAACACCAGGTGACCCGTACGCTCATTTGTCCTCCTATTCCAAAAAAACTAAAAGTCATTGAAATTATTGACACTTCCCGGTGTAAAAATTTACGAGATGACAAAATTTGTGAAGGAAAATCACAGTGTGCTATACCTACAGCAAAAACATATGACCCACAGTACTAGAATACTTAGGAAAGCTGATAGGTTAGTGACTAGAGTCGTTCCGCATAGCACTTCATTTCAGAAAACTTGCTTCTGGATGGGCATGAATTTTTTCAATAAGATCCCTGATTCATTAAAGTTGTTACCTTTTTCAAGATTTAAAGTATCCTTACACAGTTGGCTTCTTCAAAAGACATTTTATTCTATAGAAGAGTTTTTTGACCACAAAGAGTAAAGGATTTTTACATTGCATTTTCAGTGGATTATTCTTATCTTGACTTTAATCAATGTTTTCTATTATACCAAATTATAATTTTGTGTAAATATAAAATAAATTAATTTTTATTGTAATAAAATTTTTGCCCAAGACCAAGTTTTGATGCTATTTGTAATGGCTAAATAGGAGATAATTTAAGCTATTGTAAGACCAAATTTGTACCACTCTATTTAATAGCAAATCAATAAATATGAAAACACGCAACCTATTACGAATTACTAAGGTAATTTCTTCCATATTATTTGTTTCAGATTTAAACAATCACTGTCCGAATTGGGTTCAAAATTCAATAGGTAGTGACCTAAACCCACAGAGTTATAGGATGGATACTTACGTATTAACGTAAGCTGAATAAATATTTTACATCGCTGTTTATTTACCAATTATTATTTGAAGCAGTCTAAGCTTATTATTGTTTTTATATATAGAAAATTATTCATTTAATTTAAAGCCAATTATTACAAGACCTTTCAAAATATCTTTCGATCTACAATATGTGTGATATTCAACACTTACAGTAATAACAAAATATTCTTTCTACAAAATGAAAATCAAATTGGATTATTTTTAAACAAAGAATTCAAGAAACGAATAATAAAATTTGATTACATTTTCACGTTCATGATCGTGCTTTGGATCTCAAATATTTCAACACTGTTCAATTGTCACTGTCAAATTATGTTGAAATATTAAACATGCGGTTTTATTTTACGAGTACTTTATGGTATTTATTATGCTAGACATTTATATCGTTAGTTGATAGACAGAACATAACCAGTAAGTAGTTACCTAATTGTTAGGAATAATTCAAATCTTTTATTTAGACATTAATTTATCTAGCCTATGACAATCTGCTACTTTACTTGGACATTGTGAAACAGCCCCTTAAACTATTAAAATGATATTGCTATGGTATTTGATAGAAGTTGCTATACTGTTGAAAATAGTTTGTGAAAATGTTAAGGCCAATAAATGGCTGTTAATATTGTAGCACATCTTATTTATAAATATATAAGAGATTTCCACCTATTTCCTTGATATCTCTGGAACCATAAGGCGTAGAGACTTGAAATTTGGCAGGAATATGCATTTCACCGACTAGAGATCATTTATAAATAGGCTTTACGAAATTCCGCCCGCAAGAGTTTTTTTTTATTGTGAACCGAACAACGTCTGTCGAATATAATTGTACACTATTAAGTTATTATACAAATTTTGCTTCTGACGTGGCAAAATTATTTAGTTATGTGATATTATGAAGCAGATTTTATATATAAATGTTTCAAAATTGTAGTCAGTTTGTACAAGAGCTTTAAAAATATTTTTTGCGATCTCCGTTCGTTACAATATTTCATACTTACCTACAGAATTAACATAATATTCTGCCTACAAAATGAAATCCAACTTGGAGTATTTAAATAAGGAATTCAAGAAACGAATAATTTTTGATTACATTCTCAAGATCATGATCGTGATTCGAATCTTAAATATTTCAACACTGTTAAAAATTTAATTATGGTATATTACCTATTATGCAAGACATGATATTATATTGTTAGTAGATAGAAATAAGATTTTTTTATGGAAAAGGAGGACAAACGAGCGAACAGATCCCCTGGTGTTAAGTGATCACCGCCGCCCACATTTTCTTGCAACACGGAGAGGAATCACAGGAGCGGCCGTAAGTAAGGTTTAAGTAAGGTGTACGCGCTTTTTTTAAAGGCAACCATGTCGTATCGTCCTGGTAACACCGCACAAGAAAACTCATTCCACAGCTTTGTAGTACGTGGAAGAAAACTCCTTGAAAACAGCACTGTGGAGGAACACCACATATCCAGATGGTGGGGATGACATTCTAACTTGTGACATGTCATGCGAAGGTGCAATTTAATTCAATCACAACAGCTATTGTGATACCGCAAGTTCCTTTGCACACGAAGCCGGCTAGATTATGGCTACCACAACGGCGCCTATTTCTGCCGTGAAGCAGTAATGTGTTGCATTCTGTGTTTCGGACTGAAGGGCGCCGTAGCTAGTGAAACTATTGGGCAAATGCAACTTAGCATCTCATGTCTCAAGGAGCGCAATTGTACCTAGGTAGCACTGAAAATGTTTGCAAAATGAAAAACGGATTCATGTAGAAAGTTGCCAATACTTTTATTGTTGTTCGAAGTAATCTCCGTTCCTCTCTACACATCGTAGCATTCGATGGAACCACTGAGAAAAGCAGTGAGCCCATTCTTTCTTAGGGGTCTCTTCTATTGCGTTTTCGTACGCTTTCACCGCATCTTCAAGGCTCGTAAAGCGAATACTTCAAATTTTATCTTTAGCTCTTGGGAATAAACAAAAGTCGCAGGGCGCCAGGTCAAGACTATAAGGCGGATGACTCATTATCTCGACACCTGCCATAGTCAAATATTCAACAGTCCGTTTTGCGGAATGCGCTGAAGCATTGTCGTGGTGAAAGAGGATCCTGCTTCGAGGGCGCTGCTGTCGAATTTTTTCCAAGACAACAGGCAAACAGCGATTGACATACCAGTCTGCAGTAACTGTCCTTCCATCTTCTAGCACAACTGTCGCGAAATGACCTTACTAACCAAAGAATGAGGCAAGCATCTTTTTTCCTTGACTTCTTCCTTTCTTTACCTTAGTTGGCCGATCCTCGAAAGGAAACACCCACTGAGCTGATTGTCTTTTGGTTTCGGGTTCGAAGCCATATATACAGCTTTCATCACCTGTGACGATGTCAAATACAGCATTTGAGTCACCGCGCTTGAACTTATCTAACATTCGGAGACACCAGTCCATGCGAAGATGTTGCTGGTCGTCGGTTAAAGTATATGGAATCCATCTGGTACAAAGCTTCCTGACGCCTAAAGTTCGTGTAATTTTTTTTGATCTTAACTCATACCAATGACTAGGCTTGCTCGTATCTGCTGGTAGGTCACTCTGTTATCTTCCTCTATCATGCGTCACACAGCACTGATGTCATCTTCAGTAGTCGCTGTTAAAGGACGTCCCTTACGCGGATTATCATTGAGATTGCTACGTCCACGCTTAAACTGGTTAAGCCAATATTAAATAGTGGCACGAGATTGGGCTTCATTAAGAAATGCTAAACGCAGCCTATCATAGCATTGTTGTTGAGTAAGCGCACAACGAAAGTCATAATAAATCATTGACCGAAAATTTTCTCGCGTTAGGTTAATTTTCACGTGTAGAGTTTTAGATTTGCCGCCAATTCACAAAAACAAATGACAAATTAATGCAATATACAAATATATAACGTAATATATTACGTTACCAAAGAGTTCAAAATTTAAGTTCAAAAAAAGTTTTCATTAGCAATGTTTCTAACTGGCCAGTTCTAAACATTTTCAGTGTTACCCGTGACTCAAAATTTTTGGATTTTTCAAGAATCCTGAGCGGCACTGCATTGTAATGGGTAAAGTGTATCAATTAAAATCAGCTGAACGTTCTGCTCGTCTCTTCCCTATTTTCATTAAAAAAAGAAATTTAAAGTATAAATTTTTTTCGTGGCAAATCGTTAACTTGTTATCGTCCTTAAAACAGAAGATTCCTTATAACCACCCAATTATTACTTTTTGTAAAGCACCTCTCACAACTGGAAATTCGTTGAAAGCCATTAAGGCCTTGAAATAATTTAATTCATAATTAATACCGCTGCTAAGCCTCGGCTCTCAAAATTGCTATCAATATCAGTTTATCATTTATTTTCTGTCCCGATATTTGCCATCAAATCTTACAAATTAAATTTGATCAGTTACTGATAACACTATCCGGTTCGGTAACCTAGCTGAAATTTTGCATACATGTGTAAATCACGCAATGTTATGATGACATAGTGCTGATCTGGTGATGGAGCTGGAGATGGTGGCCACAGGAACATCGCAATGAAACGAAGCAGCCGAATCGAGTTTGTGCTCGTTTGAATCGTCTTGAAGAGAAGTTTGTCTTTCAATGGTGGAAGTGGTGGTTCAAATAGAACATTAACTGTTATTACGCTATCATTTATTTTCTTTTGTAATCACAATGTAACTTTGTTCATATAATAATCAAATTATATCCTCAAAATTACTGCATTTAATAGATTTTCATATACCAGCCCATGCTACACGCTCTAATAATTTATTTAATACTCTCAAACACCAGGACAAATTCTGGTATATGTACGCCACTGCACAGAATGTTTGTTCTCCATAATTCAAGATTTAATTATTTAGATATAAGGTTTTCGTGTTCCTCTAAAACTCACAAACTCAGAATAAAACAAATCCTGGCACAAAAAGAGTAAGAAATCACGAAATTTCTTCTAAATTGTAACAATGTCTACAACTGCATTATGTTATATTTATTTATTAATTCATTGTTTGCTACTAACTGTAATTTAAGTGTAACCTATAAGTGGTACCTTTATAACGATATTTTTATAATTGAGTTTACCGTAATTTTTATTAAATTTTTAGTTATTTTTATCAACAAGAACATAATAAAAGTAAAATTGTTTTTAAAATGTTTTTTTTTTTTAATTCTTATTTAAATTACGTTAAAAGTAATACGAAAGCCTCCTTATATATTATTTGATTAGCTTTGTTTGGTTGTACTATAGATGTATATTATTTTTTAATGAGAATTAGTTATTATTTTGTTTGTATAGCCTATATATAGCTTCTCAAACAACATACACACAAATCCTGTCTGTCTCCTAAAGTCTATAATGTGTTTGAATTTTCTATGAAATAAAGTCATTTTGATTCTATTTGAATAATAATTGTATTCTCAAGTAGTCAACTCACTGTAGTCAACTCGGGTGGTCTCTTGTCATTTAACAACTGGGCAATAGTGAGAGATCATCATGTAATCATGATGTATCTTTCCTTGTATATGTGAAAAAATATTCAAAATTATTTAAGAAAGTATGTACTATTGCTAAGTATGCATATAAGAGAAATTATTAAAAATGCTTCAAATTAAATAAAAATGACTTGGAAAGTTATTAACTGGGAATCTGGAAGAGCGAAAGACTGCAAGTTTGAGTATAATCTAATAATAAACAATACAAAAATCCACTCTGAGCAGGAAGTAGCTTCTGCTTTTGAGAAATTTTTTTTTGACATTCCAGATTCCATCTCAAGCACGCTTGTCTCCTCCACCAGTGTTGGCAAGTCACTTCTTTTGGAAAATGGTAAGGAATGTAAACAAAATTTCAAATTCAGTGTTGTTAGCCCAGCAGAAATAATTAAAACTTTCAGATCCTTAGAAATGAAAAAAACTGCTGATATATGGGGCATATCTGTAAAAATAATAAGTTCTGTTATTGACGTCATAGCACCCTATCTAGCACTAGTTTTTAATAGCTGTAATGAACATGGCGTGTATATTATACACGCCAAGTATAGTAAAATTACACCAATATTTAAATTGGGACTCACTTCTGACCCGAATAACTATCGCCCTGTTTCAGTGTTGCCGACCCTTAAATAGACCCGAAAATTTTTGAAAAAAATATTTTAAGCCAAATGCTTACTCACCTTAACACTTATAAGTTACTTCATATAAAACAATTTGGCTTCACTAGGGGACGCTCGACTACGGATGCAGGTGTTGAACTCATCAGGAATATTTTTGAGGCCTGGGAGGAATCACAGAATGCACTTGGTATCTTCTGTGATTTATCTAAGGCTTTTGATTGTGTTCAACATTCAACGCTGGTCAGGAAGCTATGCCACTATGGTATAAGAGGATCTGCACTCGATCTTCTGATCTCATATTTAATTAATAGATTTCAGAGGGTCGAGGTGACTGGCATGAGATCTCCTGGGACCCCTCTCGGTATGGGGGTACCACAAGGGTCTATTCTTGGACCCTTCCTCTTCCTAATTTATATAAATGATCTATCTAACCTTGTAGAAATAAAACACAAGGTGGTATTGTTTGCGGATGACACTTCACTTATATTCAAAGTGAACCGAAGCCAAGTTTTGTATGACGAAGTAAACAATGCTCTATCTGACATCGTGTACTGGTTTAGCGCCAATAACTTATTGTTAAATAGTCATAAAACCAAATATATTAAATTCACCGCTGCAAATATCAAAAATGTAGATGCGAATATTTTATTAAATGGTGAGGTGGTAAAACCAGTGGAATCTGCTATATTTCTTGGCATTACTCTTGATTCCAAATTGCAGTGGGGCCCCCATATTGAAGGATTGGCGAATAGGCTTAGTTCTGCAGCATATGCGGTTAAGAAAATTAGACGGTTAACTGATATAGATACGGCGAGATTAGTATAATTTAGTTATTTTCATAGTATTATGTCCTATGGTATATTGTTATGGGGCAGTGCGGCCGATATTAATACTATCTTTGTGCTGCAGAAGAGATCTATTCGCGCGATTTATAACCTAGGTCCTAAATAATCATTAAGAGAAAAATTTAAAGAAATAAACATTTTGACTGTTGCTTCTCAATACATTTTCGATAATGTTTTGTATGTTCATAAGCACATTGAGGAATTTTCTAGAAACTGTGACATTCATAATGTTAACACGAGGAACAAACATAAACTTGTTATGCACACTACTCGGTTGGGTCGAGTTAGTAAGTCTTTTGTTGGGCGATGTATATGCTTCTACAATATGATCCCAGAAAATGTACAAAACAAATGTGTAACGAAATTTAAAAGAATTGTTAAAAAACGTTTGTGTGGGCATAAATGATTTTCTTAATGACACCACGGACTTGGAATAAAGCGAACACCCTCAGGCTCTTTAATTATAAATGTTTATTGTACGATATTACATTGTAATCCATATTGTATATTACAAAAAAAAGCCCGCTGAGTTTCTTGCGCCCATTCTTCTCAGGTCTGAGGCAGTCTCTTTTGAATGTGTGGTAGATTTTGACGTTCAATAAGTGATTTGAAATCCTATGTTGAATAAAAATATTTGAATTTTGAATTTTTGAATTATTTTTGAGTGAATAAGTGCAATGAAATAAATAAATATCCATCCTTTGTCGCTTATTCTTCAAATTAAATCCATAAAATATTTCTCTGTATTCTAGAAATTCATAAAAGTAAAACTAAAGACGGATTAAAGCTTATAAAACAATAAGAAAATCTTGAGACCACTTACAAAGTTTTATTGACAACGGGACAAGCGGGCAGGTGACATCAAGTTATAAATGTGACGGAGAGTTCAAAAAGATTAACGTAACTATGTTAAAACTAATAATATTATTATGGTAATTGATAGAAATTGCTACACTGTTGAAAACCAGTTTTTGTTTACCAGTGGAAGGCTCCTTTGCACAGGATGCCGGCTAGATTATGGGTACCACAACTGCGCATATTTCTGCCGTGAAGTAGTAATGTGTAAGCATTACTGCGTTTCGGTCTGAAGGGCACCGTAGCTAGTGAAATTACTGGGCAAATGAGACTTATCATCTTATGTCTCAAGGTGACGAGCGCAATTTTGGTGCCAATCAGAATTTTTGAAATGTTCAATAATCTTAATCCCTTTCCTTATCCATATTTTCAAAAAAAAAATTGTTTTTCACTGTAATAAAATACTATTATAAATACAATTCTAATTCTAATACTATTAAAAATACTATTATTTCACTATAAAGGCGAATAAATAGCTCTTAGCATCGTTATACATCTCATATATTATACAAAAGAGATTTACATTTACACGCGCCCGGTTTTCTCAGGTCTCAGGCATACTTTTTGGAATGGGTGGTAGTTTTTGATAATTCAATAAGCGAATGCATCCTATTTTGAATAAAAATATTTCAATTTGAATTCTTTAGTCCAGAGATGATGGTTGGTTTTAGAAGACATGGCCTGCTCTATACGACACGGCGACATCGATACGCTTATGAAATATCTAAAACAAGCGGAGTATTAATTTGCCACGTATTTGGTCCGACCATCTCGTGGGACTGCGTCGTCTGGGACGTTTGCCATCTACTTTGCCAGTCACCATCAGTTGTTCAAGATTGTGACCCGCTTTACGAGCAATATGTCCGAAGAATTCCAGCACCCTACGAAGGCATATAGTGGAAATTCTAGTTTTGACACTAAGCTCTCTCCGAATAGACACGTTGGTGCGAAAGGCATGCGGTGCATGGAATTTGTAGCATTTTTATTCAGCACCACGTTTCAAATTCGGTCTCTGTCAGCCTTTTTCAGTGTTTAGGTCTCCGCTCTATAACGGAATAAGGTGAAAGATAAAAAATTCAAGCTATTAAAGATAATATATTTTCTTATTGCAAATTCATTATATTTTATTATTTTCTTAAATTACTATTACAATAATTTTTGTGTTGCATTGTTTGCTTACAACATTCTCTCATTTGTATTGGTTAAATGCAGAATTATGTATGTGTGTTTGCCAAGCCCTCGGGAAATGGGTACTGATAAAAGGGTTCCGTGATAAAGTGCATAGTTTAAATTTTGTTTCTTGCTTTATTCTCCGGAAAATTTACTATTCGAAACAATGATCTATACTTACTCTAATAGAACTAATAAAGGCAAGTGAACAGTTTAATATAATTAGTTTAGCAGGCCAAAAATATAAAAAAAATTGGATTATTTCCAAAAAAGTCATTCAATATTTTTTTTTTATAAAAAAAATAATTTATTCTATCTCATTCTCTCGTCGTCTGATTCCTATACATTTTACATGTTTGTGTCTCTATCGTCTTGCTTTTTCGTTTCATCGAGTTTCAAATCACAATGATTCTAAAGAAATTCACTTCACAAACTAAAAAATAAAGTGTCATATACATTTATTTGATGTGCTGACTATCTGTGCAGTTATCTGTAGCATCACAATTGTCAAAATAATCAATAGATTTTGTTGTGTTTTGTCTATTTAAATATGATACGCTGGAATTGGCTATAAACTTATACCTCAATCTGAAAAGTTTAAGTTTGTACATTATTAGTACTGGGAATGATGAGTTGTAGTAATTTTCAATATTCTCGTTATTAAACCAATTACATTATAACTAAGATAATATTATTGGAATGCTTCGATATAATATAATATCAAATATATTTTAGACCCCTTTATGGGGTAAAGAAAATCCATCAAAGACTTGTAAAAAAAGCCAAGTCTCGCAACTCAGTTCTCCTAACGTAAAAAGTTGGGAGATCCATGTTATAACCAAGCCAATTTATTTAGTATTTAATTTAAAAATTTAGTCTTAACTTAAGGGTCCTACTGCCTTAAGTTACATCTAATAGTGACCATAATATCAATATTGAAAATATTTTATGTTTTAAGAAAATAGATTTACTTGGCTATCGCATGAAGACACAATGTATCTTTTTTATTTTATTAAAAACTGAATGTATCTCAGAAGTAATACATATTATGTTATACAAATTAAATTTGAAATCAAAATTTATGAACAATGCGGGATTCGGGACTCGTGTTCCGTCCGAGCGCTCTTACCACTGAGCCAATCGTTTGAGTACGCATGCATCGTAAATTTAATAATAGTAATTTCGCTCGAATAGAAACGCGGGTTCGAGTCCCACATCATTCATAATTTTTGGTTTCAAATTGAATTTGTATAATTAATCCTAGAGGTGAGGTTTTTCACTTTAAAAACATAACAAATAATAAAGTCTATATTAATCGCGGAACTCTGTTTTCAGATTCCTTATGCACATTTATAGTAGGAGAGCACCAATTAATTCATTATATTATATTGTAATTTTATGTTTAAAGTTGAAAAAATATGCATATTGCCGCTAACAGATTTTTGGAAAAATTAAAAAAATAGTTTTTAAACTTTTTTTACGAAATTAAGGGACGAGACGAGCAGGACCTTCAGTTGATGGTATTTCATTCACCTTGCCCATTACAATGCAGTACCGCTGAGGATTCTTGAAAAACATAAAAATTCTGAGCGGCAATTCAACAGCACACCTCGAGACATAAGATGTTAAGTCTCATTTGCCCAGTAATTTCACTAGCTTATTTCACTTTAGGGGTTCATTTAGCCCTACTATTTACGAGCCAGGTCAGCAGCTCCAAGTCGGGGTATAATAGGAGATTTATGGAATAAGGTTCCAGCTTGCCTCAAATACATACCCAAAAATTGTTACCAGCTCTCGGACCATTAAATATGTCACCTTCATGGTATCCGCTTTCATTCAATAATATTTAATATAAGTTAATTATAAGTACTTGTGATTTAAGAAAACTACTATAATTAACTACAGAAATAACCAGTTCTTAAGACTGATGGTTATTTCTGTAGTAGGGCTAAAGCCCTATTTCATATACTTGACGGGTGGTAATAATAGCACCACTATTAAATAAATGACGTCACACATTTTCCACAAATTCCCCCGTAACATTTCATCTGCTTGTCGTCAAATTATTATTCATTTTATTGTGTTCTGTCGCGTTCACGTCTTTTCTATTCACACCTATTTGGGTTACTCTGTTGAATTTGGCACACCAATTTTGAAAAGTCACTCTGTTAACGGATTCGTGAGAGTAAAAACATTTTGTAGCTTGTAGTTTCACCGGAAATGGAGATAAACCGTTTTTTTCCCTTAACCGCACCCCCTTCATTTCCCTGCCTCCCTCCAGCAAATCACCCGTAAATTATATTTCCTTCGTTTTTTTTTGGATTTTTGTTATAATATTATCTTCCTTTTCCAATGGGTTTCATCCTACTATTATTTTTTTTTCACTTCTTATCATTTTCAAAAACTTCAGAACTAGTCTTATTAGTAATCTCAGTACAAAAATTTGATTTATTTAACTATATCTTGACGCTAGCTATGATAACCGATATTGTAATGCCTGTTATAATTTTTTTATGAAAATAGGGGACGAGACGAGCAGGACGTTCAGCTGATGGTAATTAATATGCTCTGCCCATTACAATGCAGCGCCGCTCAAGATTATTGAAAAACCCTAAATTTCTGAGCGACACTACAACTGCGCCCGTCACCTTGAGACATAAGATCTCAAGTCTCATTTGCCCAGTAATTTCACTAGCTTCGACGCCCTTCAGATCGAAACACAGTAATGCTTACACATTACTGGTTGACGGCGGAAAAAGGCGCCGCCCATAATCTAGCTGGCATCTGGTGCAAAACAGCCTCCCACTGGTAAAAATTAGGATCGTTTTTTTTAATTTACAATATGGAATGTTGGGTATCGCGCCAATAAATTATAACATGTAGGCTAAGTCCGAATAAAAAACTAGGTCATCAGAAAAAAGACGAAGGTCATAGACATAACATCCAAAATCAAAAGATTCAAATGGCAATGGGCAGTTTCACATGTTTAATAGAATCTAACATAATAATACCATAGAATTATATTTCGCATCTGTGTGAAAAACTTATCAAAATATGAAACAAATATTGCTTAGTACTCTGGGATTGTCACTGGAAAACATTGCTGTAGATGGGAGTTCCTGTTCCAGTTCACTTTGCTGGGTTAATTTCTAACATGTACAAATATGATGAAACAGCTGTGAGAGTCAATGATGCGACATCTGGAAAAGGGGTACGTCATGCATCCTATTCCCCATCCTCTGGCCGTAGATGATTGACAGGATGACATCTCGATAGGCGGGAATAAAATTAACAACCTTTGATATGCAGACGATACCACTCTAATCGCATCGTTTGAAGAAGTATTTTACGAACTCTTCAGACTAATATGAAAGCAGGTAGGCCTAAGAGTCGAAGACCAAAGTCTTAATAGTAGAAAGGACTGTACTCTATCTCAAACTGGTAATCTAAGTGACTTTAAATTTGTCTCGGAGTTTCTGTATCTGGGTTGAATACTGACCACTCAAGGAAGCTATGAAAGATTCGAAGACGGACTCAAATGGCCAAGTCTAGTATATCTATTCTAGTCTTAAAATGTCTTCTAAAATCAAGAAACGGTTGGTGCAGCCTCTGATATTTTCCATCTTTCTTTACGGAATCATGGATAATTGGCTCTTTGTAGAGGGAGAAGATTGATGCCTTTAAAATGTGGTATTAGCAAAGGATGATACGCATACCAGGGGGCTAATGAAACTTAGCCCCCCCCAAAAAAAATTTTTTTTTCTATTTTTGAATTTTCAATATCGCATATCGTTAGTTCGTAGTTTGTTCTTAATTGTTCGCTATAAATAATTGTTTGTTCTTTTGTTGTTAATTTAAAAACAATAAATTAAAAACATACCCTTTAGTTAGCCCCCGCCCCCTGTTAATGGGGGGAAACGCCTACTATTTGGTTCTGGCACTCGCCGGCCGCTACCGCGGCACGCTACGCTCGGCTCGTGCGTTGTTTTAACTGTTTTAACATATCCTAACCTAACCAATTTTAATGATTTTTTTTTTAAATAAATAAATCGAGAACAAACAAATGTTTATAGAGAACAATCAAGAACAAATGGCGAACTAACGATGTTATAAAAAAAAATTAAAAAAAAAAATCTGGGGGGCTAACTTTCTTGAGCTATACCAGGGACGGCCAAGAGATCCAATCTCGCGATTCTTCTAGAACTTTGCATTAAAACCAGACTTTCAAGAAAGTGCAACCAGCGAGCACTTCACTACTTCAGAAGCATTGCCCGAAAGCAACTTGACAACTTGGACAAACTGATGGTGCTGGGCAAAGTGGAGCGAAAGCGATCAATCGGCCGCCCACCTACTCAGTATTCGGAAGGAGTTACGAATCTTACTAGCCTCCAAGTAACCTCAGCCCTGAGGAAAGCCGAGAATAAGATGGAGTGGAGAGACCTGGTTAAAACCGTAACGCAAACACACCATCACACAGAATGGACACTACTGTCAGCAATTAATTATATAACTGAGAAGAAATTGTCAAGCAAAAAAAGATCAGTTTTTGGAAATCAATAAAAAATATTCAACACGATAATTCTTAATGACGTGAGAGCTTCAGCTGTGTCAAACAAGAGTCATTATTTTCAACACCAATTCCTTTTCAGCTCGTTCAATAGCAATGCTTTTGAAAACATCATTATAATTAACAAAGAGATAAAAGTGTTCTTTAAATATTATTAATTTAATAAAATGATCCGCATTTGTTATGAAATCGTTTTAATCTCGACACGTTAATAATGATTCAGCAGAATTTAATTAATATTTGTACAAAATTTTATATTTTTTTTAAAAACATAATATTTAAAATTTCACAAGTGGAAATTCACAGGGTATACAATCTCATGTTCTGGTGTAGAATAAACTATAGAAGGAAGCAAAGTTGGCCACCATAAAGACGGTTTGATGATGCCACAAGGGCAAATAGATTTCGAGGCAGTAGATCAGTTAAATATTTATTTAAAATATCTTATTTCAACTGTTAAAATATTTATTAGATACTTTTTAATTTTCACTCACTTGAAACAGAAACGCACAAGTAGAGAAGTTGTTAAGTTGGCGCCAGTGCAACTGTTAAATACAGCTGTAATTATGTATGTTAATACGTTTGAGGTGGTTCAGATAGCGTCTAACGACTTCCTACGATAAAAATAAAGTTGCGTTGAAATTCAGTTCCGTAGTTGCAAGTTTATTGCCAAATTGCGTGTCAAGTTTGCCATCTGTATCACCATCGCCGTGTGTAATATAGACATTGATTAAATTTTTTGATGGCCTAGAAAAAGGTTCCTTAGACTGTAATCCTCAATAAAGAAATAAATAAATAACATTTTACGCATGCACTTTACGCTTACTTACATTGAAGGAAGGGGAATGTGCATCAGTACTTTCTTATTTTTTTTTATGAAAATAAGGGACGAGACAAGCATTACGTTCAGATGATGGTAATTGATACGCTCTGCTCATAGCAATGCAGCTCAGGATTCTTGAAAACCCCAAAAATTCTGAGTGACACTACAATTGCGCTAGTCACCTTGAGACGTAGTGTTAAGACTCATATGCCCAGTCATTTCACTAGTTATTATTTAAATACTGTCTAAGAATTACAAATTCATAATTTCATCTGGAGAGATCAAAATGCAGTTTGCATTTCATTAAATTTGTTCGTGAGTAATTAATGTATAATTTTGGTTTATATTCTCTACTTATAAGATGTTGCTAATGAGCGGCAAAGAAATGAAAATCAACTTCACATTTTATGAAGATAGACAGCTATTTATAACTGATGCGGTTAAGAGCTAATTAGCACTTATAATGAAGTCTTACCTATTTCCTTGAAGAAGAAAACTTTTAATTGGATGATTTTATTACTTTTTTCAACAGATGTTTATAATTTGAGTTGGTAATCTAAAAATATGATATTATAAAATTTCAAGGTTAATTAATGTATTTAACTTTTTCTATGGGGGAGGATTCTCTATACATACAGGTCACCAAAATATAATAAGTGGTCACCGGGGTCTATACTCTTTTGTTACACATGAGTTATATATAATCACACAGGGGGACAATGGGAGGCTCCTTTGCACAGGATGCCGGCTAGATTATGGGTACCACAGCGTCGCCTATTTCTGCCGTGAAGCATTATTGTGTTTTGCTCTGAAGGGCGCCGTAGCTAGTGATATTACTGGGCAAAAGAGACTTAACATCTTATGTCTCAAGATGACTAGCACAACTGTAGTACAGCTCAGAATTTTTGGGTTTTTCGAGAATTCTGAGCGATACATCATTGTAATAGGCAGGGCATTACCATCGCCTGAACGTCCCGCTCGTCTCGGATAAGATATTAAGTTTCATTAATTTGACTAGCTACGGCGCCCTTCGGACCGAAACACAATAATACTTACACATTACTGCTTCACGGCAGAAATAGGTGCTGTTATGGTACCCATAATCTAGGCGGCATCCTGTGCAAAGGAGCCTCCCACTGGTAAAATAACCATTAATCGACGAAAATTAACATTAATAAATTATATATTAACTTTTTATATTTATTTTATATTTTATGTAGTAACTCAGACTAAACAGTCAAGATTTTTTTTTCTTATTTCAAACAACATAATAAATACTGATATTCTTACGTCACTGCACAGGTGTGGTCTACATAAACTCAAAATATAATGACGTAAAACATACAAACAAATTGAGCTCTAAATATATAAATTCAAAATAAAACAAATAAACTTAACGCTTACTTAAAAAGTTGGTATCACCATTAATTTACTTTGGCCATCTTTTATATTTTATATGAGGCTTTCTTGTATAAATTTATTGTAGAAAAGTGAATTTGGCTTATATTTCTATCAGTTGTAAATTGAGTCAAAACTAAAAAGAAAGAAAGAAAATATTTACTTGAATCAATAACATATTTAAAAACACAAAAAAATAATAATATGCAAACCATGGCTTTGAACCAAAAGGGCATCATCTCAGCTTCTTTTTTAATGGAAAAAAAACATGATGAGAAAAAGATGAGCAGGACGTTCACCTGATGGTAATTGATACGCCCTGCCCGTAACAATGCTGTGCCACTCAGGATTCTTAAAAAATCCAATAATTCTGAGCGGCACTTAAACTGCGTTTGTGACCTTGAGACATAAGATGTTAAGTCTCATTTGCCCAGCAATTACACTAGCTACGGCGAACTATAGACCGAAAAACAGTGATGCTTACACATACACTTATATTGTGAAACTAGCCACAACACTGGTATTCTGCAGACGCCCAAAGGTTTGTTGCTAGGCAAGTAGCTCATAGCTTAAAAATAAAATTAAATAAATTAAAATTAAACGTATCATGTTCATCAATAAACTCATTAAATGAATTAAGGTTCCTCTCATAAAACTTTGGGGACAAAAATGTAAGCGTCTATTCCAAAGATTCACGAAACCTATACAGGCAAAGTGAATGGCACTCACGCATCTTCAAATATAGTTAAATTACTGTCGGCGCTTGAATTCATAATAACAATTACTAGCTGACCCGGCAAACGTTGTTTTGCCATATAAAGTATAATTCACGCGATAGTTTTATAAGTAATAAAATATTGCCTATATTATAGCCTGTACATCATTTTGTTCTATTGCCAATAGTTTTTGCAGCGCACGCAAAAATAGGTTTTCGATTTTACACCTTGTGTTACAAAATAGCAATTTTATTACGGATCCCTAATTTTGAAAAAAAAACATAGCCTATAGCCTTCCTCGATAAATGGACCACCCAACACTGAAATAATCATTCAAATCGGACCAGTAGTACCAGAGATTAGCGCGTTCAAACAAACAAACAATCAAACACTGCAGCTTTATAATATTATATTATAATTATAGTATAGATGACAAATACTATCTTGACCCCAGTCTCCCTGAAAACGAGATCGGAAGGGTCTCAAAACGTAATAATCCACTCCATCTGTGGTGAAGTAGATATTTTTAAAGATTCTTTACCTGCTTTTAAAAAAAATATTACGAGATTGTTAGGCGCCAAAAAATGATTAATATTCTTCTTCTTCTTTTTTTCCTTCTTTTAAAATTCGTATCTTGATTTTATAATTTTTGCTTTATTTTATATAATTGTTTTCTTGGTGTCACGGAAGCAAAGACTGTGCATGTTGTGACACCTTAATTTGTTGTACATTCAACTCATTATTTGTTAATATTTGATATATTTTAAGCATATTAGAATGTAACAACTACTGGTTGTCCTATAAATAAATAAATAAATAAATAAATAAATAAATAAATAAATAAATAAATAAATAAATAAATAAATAAATAAATAAATAAATAAATAAATAAATAAATAAATAAATAAATAAATAAATAAATAAATAAATAAATAAATAAATAAATAAATAAATAAATAAATAAATAAATAAATAAATAAATAAATAAATAAATAAATAAATAAATAAATAAATAAATAAATAAATAAATAAATAAATAAATAAATAAATAAATAAATAAATAAATAAATAAATAAATAAATAAATAAATAAATAAATAAATAAATAAATAAATAAATAAATAAATAAATAAATAAATAAATAAATAAATAAATAAATAAATAAATAAATAAATAAATAAATAAATAAATAAATAAATAAATAAATAAATAAATAAATAAATAAATAAATAAATAAATAAATAAATAAATAAATAAATAAATAAATAAATAAATAAATAAATAAATAAATAAATAAATAAATAAATAAATAAATAAATAAATAAATAAATAAATAAATAAATAAATAAATAAATAAATAAATAAATAAATAAATAAATAAATAAATAAATAAATAAATAAATAAATAAATAAATAAATAAATAAATAAATAAATAAATAAATAAATAAATAAATAAATAAATAAATAAATAAATAAATAAATAAATAAATAAATAAATAAATAAATAAATAAATAAATAAATAAATAAATAAATAAATAAATAAATAAATAAATAAATAAATAAATAAATAAATAAATAAATAAATAAATAAATAATAAAAATGTAACTTTTACGCAAATCGAATGTAAAAACTCAGTTACAATTACATGAGTTTTAATCCTTTAAAAAGTAAATTTATTGAAATAGGCGTTAGTTTGCGGAAAAACAAATAATTATTCAAATGATTTGAGTTTTCTTTAGTGTTAATTCCGCCAATATTTGTCTTTAAACAAATCGACAAGTGTTTTGCCTCTACACGAGACATCCTCAGGACGTGTTGCCATTTCAACCTTTTAAAAGTGTTTTATTTAAATTACTTTTGAAAGCAGTGATATGAAATAGAAATTTATAATTTTAAACCAAGAAGTTTTTCTTGTTTATAACCAGCGGAAGAAACTTCTTACAACTTCAAACGAGATCTTGTATACCACTTATAAGTTTTATTAACGATCTTATGAAAGAAGGTGGGTGCCGGTAATAAATTGCAACTTTTAACTAGATTCTAATAGTCATCAAACTTTGTCTTGATATAAAATTTGTCTGTATATACACAATAATATACTTGAGTGGAACTAATAAAGTGCTGTAATTTTTGTTTATATTTTCTTTTACGCTTGGTCGATTGGTGAGAGTTGTTGTTAGGAAAAATGATAGGAATAAAAACACTGCGATGAGATTACACTTGATTTTAATACTATGAGCGATAACAAACAAGACAAGTACGTACATTACTGATGACCATTAGCAGAGAACAGGAAGTTAAAGGGCTGACGTCTATTTGACATTACATATGTCACACTGAGCACAGACAAAATAAACTTTTAGGTTGCGTTTACATTTAAGCAATAGCTTCAACACTGGCCCTTAAACGCAAGCTAAACATAAACTACAACTTAACAAAGTTACATTCTAACTTAGTTCAGTTAAAACACAAACATTATAAGTTAACCTATGAACTTGTTAGCAACTGACTTGTGAAATAATTATGCTTTTCTTTACAAAGTGCTTTAGTTAATATGTCTGCTAACATATTTGCAGTTGACAAGTATTTTATTTCAACAACACCTTTATTAACAATTTCTTTAATAAAATGATGACGTATATCAATGTGCTTTGTTCTGGAATGAAATACAAAACTTTTACATAACTTAATAGCAGATTGATTGTCATTATAAATCGTGATTTTAGCCATGGTACCAAAGACTTCAAATAAAAATTTTCTAATAAATAAAGCTTCCTTACATGTGTCTGACAACGCCATGTACTCTGCTTCAGTGCTTGACAGAGCAACAGTGCGCTGCTTGCGGCTCTCCCAAGCAACAACGGACTTGCCCACGGTAAAAATGAAGCCAGTAAACGATTTACGGTCGATGTTGTCTGACGCCCAGTCAGCATCTGCGTAGGCTGAAATGTTCAAACCTGATTTGGAAAATACAAGGTTAAAATTAATTGTACCTTTCAAATAACGTAGTATTCTTTTGGCAGCTTTCCAGTGAGTTTCGCCGAAACAATCATTGAATTGACTGAGGTAGCTAACTGCATGACTGATGTCAGGTCTGGTGCAAACTGCCACATACATCAAAGAACCAATCAAACCTCTGTAGTCGTAGGTCTCGTACTGCTTGGGTTCTTTGGTAAGTTTAAGACCTGTCTCCATGGGTGTTGCAGCTGGTTTGCAGTCCTCCATGCGAAACTTTTTCAGTACCTTCTGGATGTAGTTCGACTGATTTAGGTAAATTTTGTTATCTTCCCTCATCAGCTTCATGCCAAGTACATGCTGAGCTGGCCCTAGATCAGTGATTTCGAATTCCTCCTGTAGTTCCTTCTTTATTTTATCCTTTCCTTGAAAATCTGGTGATGAAAATACAATCAAGTCGTCCACATACAACGCTATGATCATCATTGATCCATTTTCACACTTAAAGAATACGCATGGCTCAGAAGTCAAGCGGCAGAACTTTAATTTGTCACAGAGCACCTTAGTAATTTTATCGTACCAAGACTTGGAAGCTTGTTTAAGGCCGTACACAGCCTTGTCGAGCTTATATACCATATCTTCGCTCCCTTTAACCTTGAAACACTCTGGTTGCTCCATGTATACTGTTTCCTCAAGATCTCCATTGAGAAAAGCAGTTTTCACATCAAGATGTTCCAAATCCAAGTTGTATTCTGCTGCTAGAGCAAGAAGCATTCTTATTGTGGAGTACCTTACTACAGGTGAAAAAGTATCCTGGTAATCTATACCATATTTCTGGGTATAACCTTTGGCAACCAAACGAGCTTTAAATTTTATGAGCTCACCATTAGCACCATATTTCCTTTTAAAAATCCATTTACATTGAACGGGCTTATGGCCAGGTTTACGTTTTGTCAAAGTCCAACATTTGTTCTTAATGAATGAATTATACTCATCTGTCATTGCCCTCCGCCAACTGTCTGAATCCGGTCCCTTCAGTGCTTCGGTTGCAGTCTGCGGATCATCAGGGTAACCATCAGCCAGTGCCACAAAATTAGCAATTAGGCAGGACCCATCAGCTTCTTCGTAGGAGGTGTCTTCCTGCTCTGCTTGAGCCAGCGTGTCATCTCCTGGAACGTAAGTATAATCCAAACAGTTCTCCGTTTCAGAACTTGTGTTATCGCTCTCAGAATCATACAGTGTGATCATGCTGATCCTCTGTTCCTCTCTCTGTGATAATCTCATGTCATCAGATTGATCAGAACTCACAGTGGATGATTCTGATTGCTGAATTTCATTAGAAATCAGACTGTTGATGTCAACAATAGGATGTTGCTTGAAACTATCATCATGTGACATGTCTTTGTTCCAAAATTTATTTTCTATGAACACAACATTGCGAGAATTGACACAGTTTCTGTGGTTCTCAGTATCTATTAGTCGGTAGCCTTTCGACTCTTCATTGTATCCCACAAAAATATATGGTTTGCTTTTAGGATCAAGTTTCCTCCTATTCTTTACCATAGAATAAGCTACACAACCAAAAATTCTTAAATGGTTTAGATTTACCTTCTTGTTTGTCCACTTCTCCTCGGGGGTTTCACCAGGAACGGCCTTGGTAGGACTGCGGTTCTTTAAGTAGACTGCTGTGTTCACTGCCTCTGCCCAGAATTTCTTTTCCAGTCCAGCGTCACGCAGCATGCATCTAACCTTCTCCATCACCGTCCTATTGGCCCGTTCCGCGACGCCATTTTGTTGTGGGCAGTCGGGGATGGTCTTCTGGTGTTTGATCCCGCAGGTCTTTAGGTATTCCTTAAATTTAGAACTCATATATTCTCCGCCTCTATCACTTCTAAGAACTTTTAACTTCTTCCCAGTTTCATTCTCCACAAGGGCTTTGAATTTTTTGAAATTAGCAAAAGTTTCATTTTTTGATTTCAAAAAATAGACAAACTGCTTTCTTGTGTAGTCATCGATGAAACTAAGTATGTACCTAGCACCACTTATAGAGGGAACCTGTATGGGACCACATAAGTCTGTATGTATTAAACCCAGCACTTCTGTCGCTCTACTACTTGATTTCTTAGGAAAAGGGAGTCTACTTTGCTTTCCTTCAACACAAGACACACATTGCTGAAAATCAGAAGTATTAAAATGAACGCCAATTGCCATACCTTTTTGCAAAAGTTGCATACTTCTTAGATTAAGGTGACCGAGCCGCTTGTGCCACACTTCCTGGGATTTCAAGTCTGCCGCAGCTGATGCCATCATACTGCACTCCTGTTCCTCTGCAGTACAAACGCTATCAGACACAGTATCTAGCTGATAGACACCATTGACATGGGTACCTGTAGCTAAAATCTCGTTATTATCATAGATAGTACATGATGTACTATCAAAAGTAACAATATAACCTTTTTTGGTCATGGCACTGACTGACAACAAATTAGTACTTAAATTAGGAACATAATAAGTATCACTTATTGTCCTTACACAGTCTTTCAGCTGCACTTTTACTTGACCTAACCCCGCAGTGGATAGCTTTGCACCGTTTGCAATGCACACATCCACTGTTTTTTTCGGATCACATCCTACCATCACTTTTGCACTGTTACACATATGATTAGTGGCTCCGGAATCAATGTACCACTTGTTACTATTCACATTCACAGAGAGAGCCGTCACAAGCGCCTTGTTTTTAACAGGAACCTTCTTCTGCGAGCTCCTCGGTGGATGCCTCGTTCCCAGGCTGCTACTGTAGTTGCTTGCAGTTGCAATCTTTCTCTCCGGACAGTTCCGAGAAAGGTGTCCTTTGCCGTTGCACTTAAAACATTTGAATTGTTTCTGTGTGTGTGTGGTGACTAAGGCTGTACCACCTTCGTTCTTGTCTTCACGCCTTTGTACCTCTTGTAATAGTTTAGAGGAGATGGTATCGGTCGTCAACTTGGAACTAGAATTCTCAATTGCCATGATGAGCGGGTCGTAGTCTTCTGTGAGTCCACTCAACATTATCACTGCAACAAATTCATCATCCAGAGGTGATTCTATTTCCTCCAGTTGGTGAGAAATCTCCTTAATTTTGTGTAGGTATGACTCCATCGAGGGATTTTCACTCAACTTGGTGCTGAAAAGACTCCGCAGCAGGCCCAATCTTCTGCTCAGACCACGTCCTTCATAAGCCTTTTTCAGTATGTTCCACGCCTCAAACGCGGTTTTGGCAGAACGGATGTACGGTATTACCGTCGGTGCCACAGAGAGCGCGATCCTCGCCAACACTTTCTCACCTTTATTTTTGTCGCTTTCGTTATTGGTTTCAACGAAGTCCCACAATTCCTCGTGAATTAATAGCATGCGCATAGTAAACTTCCAAGTGGAGTAGTTTTCTGCCCCTTTTAGTTTCTCCATACCTTGTGCAAGCGGGGACGCCATGTTGTTCACCGAAGCAACGAAGTAACGCGTGCGTGATGAAAAATTGGTACGCGTAATCTCGCCGAAATAAATATTTTTTCCTATTCTCCCAACCACGCTCTGCTACCATGTTAGGAAAAATGATAGGAATAAAAACACTGCGATGAGATTACACTTGATTTTAATACTATGAGCGATAACAAACAAGACAAGTACGTACATTACTGATGACCATTAGCAGAGAACAGGAAGTTAAAGGGCTGACGTCTATTTGACATTACATATGTCACACTGAGCACAGACAAAATAAACTTTTAGGTTGCGTTTACATTTAAGCAATAGCTTCAACAGTTGTAACGTCTATTTGATTTAATATAAGCAACATTCGTGATTCATCATTACGTGCTTTTTATTTTTTCGTTATCAGTTTTGTATCATGTATATTTGTATATTGTATTTTCCTACAATTGATCCTTAGTATTAAAATGTAACATGTGTGTATTCTTTCATAATAAATGGATATCGTTCTTGACGACAAATTTTCCTTGAAAGAACCAATTAGGATTTTTTTTACCAAAATCTGGCCAAAGCAATATCTGAAGATACAAAAAAATTAAGTGATAATCATTGCTGTAGTTTCTTTTCGACGTTGAGTGAGCTTCCCAGAAATATCGCGTGCTGCTTCAGATTTATAAGCTCCAATCCAACAATCAGGCAAACGCTTAACAAGTTGATGATTAGGTGTTGGTAAATTATTATAGTCTTTCTTCATTTTTGAATTGGGAAAGTATATCTCTTTCATAATAATAGTTTATCTTTTACAACAAAATACATTGAATATTCTATTAATAATTACATTTATATTAATGCTTATAATATTTAACGAAATTACCAAAATGTGTTGATCATTAATATTTAAAATGAAATTAGTTCTGAGTAATTCAAACTAATAATTATTATTATAAGTCAATTCTGCGGCTTGCAAGTTATCTAGAAAACAAAATCTAAGTCAAGTAAACTATTAAAATACGCTAACACCAAGCACTTTTAAATTATTAGTATTAATATTTCATTTAAGTTACTGAATCTACCATATTATATTCGGGAAAAGTAGAGATCGTAAGAAGACCATATTATAAGAAATTCAATGGTCGCTCTTTTAACTTATTTAATAACAAGCTCTTATTACGTAACTGGAATGGTTTCGGAAAAATATTTTTTACGGTAGATGAAATTGAAAGCTTGGTATTTAACGTTGATAATAAGTTAGACATTACGCAAAATGTATCGGCGTCTTTCTTGATTGGACCAAAGCTTCTGATACTGACTCTGTCCGCATACTGATATGTAAGCTAAAATTCTATTGGAATTTAAGGAATGCCAATCTCTTTAGCTGTAAGCTAAGCTTTTTCAAGCTGTAAGGTTGGGAAACCATTATAATACAGACGTCCGGGTTCTATCGGTGTGCGTCTGGGTTCTGTACTTTGACCAAAAATTTTCTTAATCTATATAAAATATAATACACGATTAAGCAACGCCATAATAGTATCATTGCATACAATGTTGCAATTATTTTTAGAGGGTCGATTTGAGAGATTTTACGCCCCTTCGCTGAAAATTAAATGTGTGTTGCGTGTGTGTTATCGAATGATAATCTATAATTGGAATGGTACCAAAGAAATTCTACTTCTATCTAGAATAACAACCCATCTAGTGCAAATAGAATAGAATATGTGTTTAAATAAAATTTCATGTGATATAATGACGATTGTTGTGGATGCTTTACTGTAATCTGTAGTTTTATCTGTGATGTAATTAAAATCAACTATGTAATGTAATTTAAGTTAAGATTGTTTTGTAAATCTATGGGTGAAATGCTTGAAAATAAATGATTTATTATTATTATATACGATATCTAAGTACCGAAAGTATCAATTAATTTAGGTAAAACAAGGGACAAACATCTTAAATGAACAGTTCCGTAACCGAAAACATTTACCCATTTGAAAACCTTATACTTGACCTTATGTACATCGATAATAGCCTGGGGTGGAGCAAGAAAGATTTCCTTGATTAAATTGGAACGTACTCATGATCTTTTATAGGAATACTAAATAAAAAAAGATTAAATTACTCCACAACAAATCTTTATAAAGAGGAATCGAGTTATTTAATGTCATCACGCAGTAGGTATACCTTGTATGACAGTTTGACATATACCTCCAACTCCGTACGATATCCAATCATACAATATTAATTTCTAGTTGCAAACTTGTGACGCCCGAGGAATAGAATAGCTTTACAGCAATGGAATTTAATTATTCACTTTTGCTAACAAGAACAATTGTAGAACTATTTAATTGAGTTAGTTGGTTAATAATTAGTTTTAGTTTGGAAATACCTATTTGCCGTGCATTTTTCTAAGCAGTCATACTAAATAAGCGCATATTTTTTATGTGAAATATTTGTTAGAGCAAAATAAGATCACTAAAGAGTAATTAAATTTAATATTGGACGAACTCCCTCAATGCCTCATGGTTGTTAGTTCATTTAGTTGATTATAAAATAACTTTTTCATAAAGCTTACCAATTTTTTGATATTGGTTGCAGCTTTTAAGTATTCTGGTAACTTATTATAAATTTTAATATTTGGACATTGGGTAGGGACCGGGACCGTGTAATGTTAATTTAGAATTAGTTTGCAAAAGATTATTTTTATAGCGAGGTGTGTTGTCCCGGATGCGTCTTTAATTTTGGTGTAAAGATTTGGGTGTTTTCTAACTCTCTTTACAAACTTACATGTATCGAGTATATAAAATGTGCACGGTAATGTATACTTAGTTTTTGAAAACGAGGTTTGCAGCTTACTTTTTTTTTACTATTTGCAAGCACATACATTTTTTCTGTTCGTGTGCATCTCCACTAACATAATGGGATACATTACAAAAAACAATATGTAAATTTTATCTTATTAACTACAATTTTATCTATATTTCACGTTATGTACATGAGTCGTATGTTGTCCTACATATTGACATCTTCAGTTTTGCATAATGCACACAATTGATCAAAATATGGACGAAGGACAGTTAAAATAAAATTTATGTTCTCTTAAGGTGGATCCACACGAGCCGTCGGGTTCGACCGTCGGCTTTGCCGGCGATTGCCGCAGCAGCCTCAGTTTCGCTGTTATACGAACTGTTGCGTTGCGATGTTTAAAATTTACTTTAATAACATTTGAATGCAAAATCACCCTTCGTTTTACTTTGAATTTCATTCTTTCGTAAATCAAAATCATGCTCTTCGATTATTTTTAATGAAATAATCATCATCTCTGCATCACAAAACTACCGTCATTAATTTACCATCTGATAACAAATCGAAAATAGCGTATTCTCACCAAAAAGACCGGTTCTGTTCGTGTAGTTCCTCTGGCTTGTTTGCAAGAACTTATGGGCACAGAGGATCACATACTAGGTGAGCAGGTGGCCCCATAAATACAAATAGTTGTTTTCAATATTATAGTAATTAAACTTGAGTATATGAACTATCTTGAAACTATATTTAGTACTACTAATTACTATGTGGTTCGCATACGTCAATCTAATTACTTATTATTGACATTGTTTATTTTTGGAAATATTTTATTGTAAATCTATTTTTGTATAATATTTATTTCAGAGTCACAATTAATTATATTTTGCTTTTAAAATATGTCAGTCCAGCTCAAAACGTCACACAATGGGGTCACTGAAAATCAGTGTTGTGTTCATTATGTATGTATGGACACAACTATAACTGAGTGGACTCCAGTTTTGGAAGACCAGTGCCACATTAACTAGCTATTGCTTTTAAGTTAAGTATTAAGATTAAGCATATATTTTGTTTTCATTAACTTTATTGCGCGAACGTATCAGTTTTTCTTCTAAAATAAGTTCATTTTCATTTCATTTCAATTAGTCAATAGAATTTCAATAGAAGTTTAATAAATATTTACACATCCACAGTACAGTTAATACAATTAAGCTTTGTTTTATGCATCAGAAGTCATTCATACAAGGGCACTCACCGTAAGAGGTTATTAATAAACCCCTCGTATAAATACTTAAGCACCAAACACTCCAGTCTCTCCGTTAGCTGCGTGCATTCCGAGTTTGTGTTGGGACTTTTAATTATTAATAGTGTAACTTTTCAAACTACTCTGTTATACTTATTTTAGAAATTCAGAAATATTTCATACGTGCTCTGTGAACGGCTGGATCACTTGGCGTTGCGTTGAGATGTCGATTAATTGTGTGCTTACGTGCGTATTTCACCTGATTCCTACCGCTGAATTCCACCTTCGCACTACACGCTACAAATTAGGATACCATCCCCACCATTTGGATGTGTGGTAGACCTCCGAAGTGTGGATTTCAAGGACCTTTCTTTCACGCACTACAAAGCTGTAGAATGAGCTTCCTAGTGCAATGTTTCCGGGACGATACGACGTATAAGTACACCTTCGTTAAAGGCCGGCATTGCTCCTGTAATCCTCTGGGGTTGCAAGAGATTGTAGGTGGCGGTGATCACTTAAAACCAAGTGACACGTACGCTCGTTTGTCCTCCTTTTCCACAAATAATTAACTCTTACCACATTAAGTGAACTTAAATTACATTTAAAAGGTGCGACGTCACCACTGTTGACGTCACAATTGTCAACTTGCTGGTGACCACGAATGCGTCGAGTGTCGACTATAGCCTAGGTGTTATTCTGATGTGTAAGCTATATTATTGCAATTATAGTTTCATTAAAATCCATTCAGTAGTTTTTGCGTGAAGAAGTAACAAACATACACACACTCACAAAATTTCGCATTTATAATAATATTAGTAGGATATGTTTATTGTAAATTAAATGCTATTTATTGCAATTATAATATAGATTAAAAGTTATAAGGACCCAAAAAAATCCCGAAGGAGTTCAATCAGTAATGAAATATCTTATCTTATAGTTGATTACTGTAAATTAGAACTGTATCGTATCGGGGTCAATTTATATGAAATAAAGAGACTATAACGGAATAGAAAATATCGTTGGAATAAATAAGAAAATAATCGTGGAGTGTCAACCCTGGGAAAGCGGTAAACGTGAAATCGTATTACCATTAGAACTGACGCCAGCTGTTTCACATAACTTTATTTACGGGTCGTCTTAGATGCTACTATTATCATAAATTACGGTTTGCGATTTAGGAGAGGAGAGAAGAAAGGAAAAAACTTAAAAAAACTTGATTATTAATTAAATTTGAGAGCTGACTCGGTGGTATCTTTATATGATAATATTATTTTGAACCGGGTTGTAATAATTTTAAATTTATTGGACAAATTGAAATCCGTATTAAATGAATGATAAATCATTCAAATCAAAATATCAAAATCACTTTATTCGTCACGGAAATGACTTATGAAAGTCAATTTTTTTTTTTTAAATAATCTAATGAGAAGAAGTAGCAATAAACTCATTGCCACTCTCATAAATCATGATTTACACTTCCATCGTTTTACAAATTATTTCAATTCCAATGTAATATAATATATAAAGTGACGCAACAAACATATATTTGTCATTTTGTGAACGAACATTCCAATACGTAGGTCACGCATGCTGATATAACGAAAGTTTAGCTCCTTTGCACGAAATTATTATGTCTAGACACTGTACATTGGAATTGTAATCATTTATCAGCGCTATCTTACAACTTAGTCAGTGTCGACTAAGCTTAATATTATGTGCGGCCATAAGTCATGGCAATTTTAACAGGCATATTTTTAATATATGTGCCATAGGCAGCCCCCTATGCAGAGGCTGCCTCACTTACAGTTCTCTTTTTTTTGTAATGTTCACGGACTACATTGCTGTGTTGGCTTCTGGCGGTCAATGTCGACAGCCGATCCTACATATCGTTTGTTCCAAACAGCTTGAAAGTATTTAATCAATAACAAAGTTTAAGAATTAAACTTTAAAAACAAACGCTCTCACAGAGTTAGAGTTAGTAGTTTAACGAGTTGGTTAGCAAGCACTGCATTTTCCTTATCACGACTTGTGTATGTATTGTGAACACACTGCACTCTAATATTCACAAACACCTTCTTTTTTGAATATATTAATTGTATGCCAGACAAGATCAAGCGTAGGTACAAGTTGTATGTATTGATTAAAAAGGTGATAATCTTTTGTAGTGTCTTTTATTATTGAATTTATTGTCTAGTGATTACCAATAATATTTACTTCGATATTGTCTCGTCCGTATAATCTTACTAGCTTTTTCGTCCGCATTGAATAGTTATTTGGAACAATTGTTTTTATCTTTTAGGATACTTTTCAAATAACACACTTACAAACTGCTCTATCCGTTCTTCTATGATACAGCGCATATTCCTTGTCATTGTGGACAGTCTCTTTAATAGTATTTCTCTGTGAAGTTTAATCTCCCCTCATCATTCCCTTGTAGGTCAAAGTTTCAAAAATGCTCAAACAAATAAATTTTTTCTTATCAAGTAACTTTTACTTTAATTTTTTACTTTAATTGTAGTGTTTTTTAAGTTCGCTTGTAGTTTCATATTTAGTTACCACAGCATTGACCCAAGCTTGATAGCAGTCCTGCTTTTAGCGAGAGGCCTTTTTGCAGGAGCAGTCGTACCAAAAATTTATTCGTTACAGCCCGCTGACCGACAAACTGACAGATGGATACTTAGTTAATTTTGTTTTTTTTTTTATTTTACTTGTGTTTGCTTATAGCGTGGTTGTGTTTCAACAATCTACATGATTGTTTTATGTTTATATGATAATTTTGATATAAACTGAAGCAGAATAAGATCTTTGTTCTTCGTTGTTAGTTTCGTTGTTTGTTTCATTAAATATTAAATGTAAGGAGTTTACATTACCAAAATAAATCTCGAGAGAGAAAAGAGTTGACATAACCCAGAGAGAAATTTGGTTTACGAAACAGCTTTGACTGTATCAATGATGCTTTCAGTCAATTCTAAATTCAATAGAAAACTCTTATATTAAGTATTTGTCTCCGCTGCGCTCGAATTATTGCTACAACTATTAGATGCTTGTGTGCGTGGCATTTTGATACTCAATGGCATCTTTCAAATTTTGTAACATACGCTTCGTGTAATTTAATATTGAAATTAATAAAATACAATATACTTGCTAATGATATGTGATCCCAGTGTCTTTCTAATTTCTTGTAATATTATTTTTACAAAGATTTACTACGCAACCCGTCATTTTTTCAATTATTAGCAAAGTTGAACAGAACATGTAGGCACGTCAACGTCACACATTGTTTGAGACTGGCTCGAGTACACTCACTTGAGCCACACTTTGCGACTACGCCTGCTGTATCTAGTTGGAGCGCAGCGGAGACCAATCTTTAATCTAAGAGAAAACTCTTATGCATTTAAATATTACTTTAATAATCATAATTGTTTAAACTCCAATTACACCTTGCAAATATGCAGGTAACTGTTATTGTTATCACAAGCGATAATTTACTTTAACTCCAAATCTTCAGAGAAATGTGATACTGACGGTATATAAATGAGTTTAATGCTCATTTATATTCATTGAAACATGAACTTCTTGACAGTTTCGGTTACAATAATAGCTTTCTCAATTCAATTTAAATCCCTTTACAATGAAAGAGTATTCCATTAAATACTCATATTATTGCCAATTGTATGAATATCACTATTTATTTATAGAGAATTATTATTGAAAATAAAAATATATGACGCATAAATTACAAATTTGTAAATTTTATCAATCATGTTTTATGCATTACTTACGATTCACTTAGAGTTAAATATCGTGCTTTAACGTGCTTAGATACATAGACTTGTCATAAATACTGAAAATATTGTAACTTTTACAGTGTGTTAGTTTTAAGCATAAATATAAAACAAATAAAAATATTAAGAGCTTATTTGAAGTGGTCTACATTAGCTGTAATACAGTCCTTTAAACGTTGAGGCCAGTTATCAATAGAAGCACGCACTCTTTCTATGGGAAAATTCTTCACTGCCAATCCTACGGATTGTTTTAGGGATTTCAAAATGATCATGGCGTATAGAGCATGCAGTACTCTCTAAAACTGACCATAAATCATAATCCAGCGGTTAATCCGCTGAATCGGGACTAGACGACGGCCAGTCGTTCCAAGACTTCGTAGACCCAGCTTTATAACACGACGCCGAGTATTGCTGGAGGGAACATTCTTGTTTATTGAACATAGGGTTGTTAAGGGGCTTCACTACCTTCTCAAGAATGGTGTATAGATTCATTTGTGCCGATCTTTTGATACCTTTTTCACAAAAGTATGGCTCAGTCACTCCTTCATAGCTAATACCCCACCAAACTATCACTGAAGTCAGATAGTGCCCACGATGCACTCTATCGACTGATTGGGAAGCTTCCTTAGAACTTTGAGCATAAATACGTTCATTTGTTTGTTAAAATATTGCTCAATTGTAAACATTTGACATCCATACAAAAAATCTGTGAATTTCTTTGCGTACTGCTTCAGTAGTTATTTCGATTTTACCACCCTATTTTTTTAATTTATCAGTAGGATGCAAGTCCTAAGTCATCTTTTAAAATACGCGACATGGTTCTAGGTGCTATCTTGATTTCCCGGGATATAATCGTTTGCTTTCGGACAGGATTTTTTCGAATTCTTCCCCTTACTGCTTCGACCACCTTTTTCATACGAACACTATGTGCAAGGCAAGAGCTTTTTCTGTCACAAAAAGGGGAGGTCTCATTGTACCTACTAATAACCCTATAATAACCCTATAATAATATGGAGAGTTTTAAAAATTGCATTTGGCTCCATACATACTTTGTGTAATGCATTCACAGCGACTCTTAAACCTAAACAGTTAGTAACAGATATTTATACTGTATGGACGTTATATTTATCACCCCAATCCATTTTAATATCGCAAAATGTTGTACAAAATGAGAAAACTCAATGAACAATCATATAAAAATGACAGATTCCATATTGTAATGTAATATTTTATTTATTTTTAATTGTAACAGTATTTATGGCCAGACTAAGTATAATTAAACTCTCAAGCGTAATTTTATCATTTCTCGTTGTCGATTCTTTTAGTTTGTTGTTAATACGTTACTTATTTATTTCTAAATGATGTATTTTGTTTTCTCTCATCCCTTCTCTTTTTCATTCCACTCCGCGTCGCCAATGTATAGTTTCATTCAAGTAGCATTCAATAACACCCACCTGTAACTGCACCTCTCTCAATATTGTCTATAGCGTAAAGTACCTCGGCATCCACATAAACTCTAACCTAAAATGGCATACACAAATAGAAGAGTTAAAAGTGAGGCTGTGGAAATTAATATACATATTTAAGACGTTACGACACTTGACTCATACGAATACTGTGAAAACTATATCTTGCCTTATGTCAATCATTATTGTCCTATTGAATCCCTGTTTGGGGTGGAGCCCGCGTAACAATTATGTTCATTCTGAAAAGAGCTCAAAGAGCTATCCTGAAGATAATGCTTTATAAACCTATCCAATACTCTACCAACCTACTTTACTCAGAATGCCAAGTTTTAACTTTACGGCAACTATATATTCTTTGGAGTATATTAAAAAAACATGCTACCCTACCCCTCAACGTGACTGTCCTTATGGGACATATTTGGGTGCGGCGTCGTCCCCAATTTTATTATTAAAATGTAAGACGGCCTTCGCGAAACGTCAATATGATGCTCTCTCCTCTAAGCTACACAATAAGATTCATGAGAAGACTTTTATCTACACTCTAAGCTATTTAGAGGTAAAAAAGAAAACCACCGCCTATCTTAAGCAATTATCATATTCAGAAACGGAAAGTTTACTGTATCCTACTCACTAAGAATTAAACACACACACACACATTTAAATTCTATTTATTATTAATTATTTCATTGGTCATTGTCATTAGTCGAGGAATCACTGACCCCGAAGATACAGTTTTTACTAGTTTCGGGGTCAGAGGTAACCCCTTTTAATATCACTGCAAAACCGTTTTACAATATTATTATTATTACAATTAACGATAAAAATATGTTAATAATTAGTATTATACAATAAATATAGTAAATTTAGTATGTACATTTAGTAAATTTAGTTAAGTGCAGTGAGTATAAGAAAAAGATGAAATAAAGTATGTTTATTATAGTATTATTAGGTTTATTTTTGTACTTACATAATACCTATTTTAAAAAAATATCTAGATGATAAAATTGTTTATTTTTAAAACTCAATCTTTAGTAAATCATATTCCTTAATACATTTCTAATTAACTTTTATTAAGTCTGAGGGCCTTTTGCTACTAAAACAAATATCAAAGTAATTTTACTTAGTTGTTTGATCTGTGAACTTTGCGGGGCAAATTTGTAGAATGTACACTCAAAGAGACGGTCCAAGGATGATTAAAGACGGGGCAATTTTCTAATTACTCATAGATAACTAAAGTTTCAATATTTCAACGGGACTCATATAAAGTAAAATTAATTTAATTTACTATCTTGTAGTGAAGTTATTTGAATTATTTGAGAGCATTATAAAAAATATTTTACTGTATATCTATAGAGTGGCAGTAATAAAATTAACACATAGTATTAATATCGAATAATCGTTTTTTAAAACGCAAGTCTTCTACTGTCTTATTAATAAATGCAATGAAAAGTTACTCCAAGTTTAAGGTTACTTCTAATTATCTTGTAAATCTGTGGTAGGGCTGCGAAGGTTTTTGAGACCGAATCTAGTATTTTTATATAATATAGTACCATTATGCGAAACTGAAGTGGCAGTGGGCAGGGCATATTGGTCGACGGACAGATGTCCGTTGGGGCAGTAATGTCCTCGAATGGCGACCATGTACCGGTAGACGCAGTGTTGGTAGGCCCCCTACATCATCAATTAGATGGATCGACGATCTGGTCAAGAATGCCGGAATACGTTGGATGAGAGCAGCGCAAGATTGATCGTCGTGGAAAGCTTTGAGGCAGGCCTTTGTCCCTCAGTGGACTTCTTCCGGCTGATGATGATGATAGTATTTTTGGATTCAGCACCCAAAAAATACAGTAGACACGGAATGAATAAAAAAAACATTAATATTATTTACTGCTTTGAGCTTTTATTGATAGCTTTTTATTTTTATAGAACCCTTTATTGCTATCATAACTATCTTATTTTAAATTCAAATTCAAATATTTTTATTCAAAATAGGATTTATAATCACTTATTGAACGTCAAAATCTACCACCCATTCAAAAGAGACTCAGCGGGCTTTTTTTTATATAAAATATGGATTTAGGTTACAGAACACCATCAATAACACCAATACTGAATCTGTTAATATACTTTGTTCACCACAGAAAATATGTATCGACATGCTGATAAAATAATACTAGGTAGATACCTGAAATAGTAGGATACTATATTTTATAGTTACGGTAGGCAACCCTATTCTGTAGTAACAAACGTAAGATAAAGAAAAACAGTTTTAAATTTGGAATAAATTTACTTTGCGATTATTAATGGCACGGCTTAAGTTCTTATCGTAATGTTTTTTAATGTGTATATAATAATGAATGAACAGGAGCATATATTTATTAACCTAAATAATATATCACCAGTGCCCGGCGCCCATTTCTGCCGTGAAGTAGTAATATGTAAACATTACTGTATTTCGGTCTGAAGGGCGCCGTAGCTAGTGAAATTACTGGACAAATGAGACGTAACATATTATGACTCAAGGTGACGAGCGTAATTGTAGTGCCGCTCGGAATATTTGGGTTTTTCGAGAATCCTGAGCGGCACTACATTATAATGGGCAGGGCGTATTAATTACCATCAGCTGAACGTCCTGCTCGTCTCATCTCTTACTATCACAAAATAAATATATGTAGTTGAGCAACAGTGAAGCGTCCGCGAATTAAACTAGTTTATAATAAAACTTAAATAAAATAATACAATTATTAAAAATAAATATTTTCTTCAAAAACTGAAGTTGTTAGCTAAATAACTCACTCTAACAGCTCCTGTAAATAACAGAAACAAATGTACCATATTTACTTAGCGAACAAGTGTCATTTGTAAAAGTTGTAGTTGTAAATGTAAGTTGTTTCGTAAGAAAGTAAGTTAAATACGCAGACTACTCAAAACACACGCACTTAAGTAATGATGGTTGTTTCTTTTAGTTATTATGATTTCGCAATATATAATATTATGTTCAAAAAAATTTTGATAGTTACGATTGTCTCTAAATAAGTCCATCTTTTTCAAATTTATCAAAGTTATTATTACTAATATTTCTTTTAAATTACTGAGTTTACCACAAGTTCGTAAGAAGATGAGCTCGTGAGAAGAACATACAAGCTACTCAACGGCCACTCTGTTGAATCAAATAGAGTATTTTACAATGGCTGTAATATATGTATATAACAAATTAGTTTGTAAGGTGCTGCATCCAATATATGAGTCGTGTTTAAATAATACAAACTGTTTCATAAAAAGTAATAAAGAATTAACTGTATAAATATATATTATGTTATCACAATCAGTAATTTCATCCAACAAAAACAATGATTTTTTAACTCTTACAAGTCGACCTAGTACCACAAGCAGCACCGTTCATCCTTCGTTTTTCCTTCTGCATCTTCAATTGAATCTTCAACTTATTTCACTTCGGCCTGCATCATTGTGATTAACTATAACTCGAAAAGAAATAGCAATTAACGGAGGCAAACGAAAACTTACTAAATAATGAAATATATTTATTATGTAAGGAAACACTTTCACTGCACAGTAATGTAAAAATAGGCAAGATGCCAACTTTTGTGATTATGAATATTTAGCAGTTGGTATTAGAATTTGTCATAAAAAAAAAAAACATTTCATCCTATTTCCTAGACAATATCAATCCTAGATGCTGTTCAGGTTATTATAATGAATATGGATATGAATATGAATATAGACTGCTCCCAACTGCCTGGAGCTTGAAGTCAAATTGTTAGAATATTAATTACTGTACCAGAAACCAATCCTGTTACATGAATAATTGCCAATTACTTTCTAGTGACTTCAGTTATATCACAATGTCAAGGTATTTTTCTAAATATCTGATAAATCAAAAGACTTCAAATTGAAAGTTTATTTAATAACAATTAAGTGACATAAAGATACTATAAAAATATATTTCAAAGCCATATAAACACTGTGCACTTGTATAAATAGTAAGTGTATAACAATGTTAGGTCTTATTCAGACGCTTATGTGGGTCTTCAGGCTGTAGTTACTTTCATTTTAACATTCGAAACGATGTTAAAATATTCCTTGAGATGCTATTGCTAGCCGGCGAGTTGAAAAGTAGCCTGGATAGTGAAAATAATTTTTTATTAAAGTAATCCATTTGATCCAACCACTACACTTAACTGTAATGAAATTTCATTTATTCGATCAGAGATCTAAAATTATTCTGCTTAATTATACATGGATAAAATCATAATAAATGTTGCGGTAATCTTTCATTTAAAAATCATTGATTTGTATAAATCAGCACACAAATCTCTGATTATAAGTGATCACCTAATTCTTGCTAGTAAGTGTTTTTGTTAGTTCGTAGACTGATAAAATTTGAAAACAAAATTTTATGAACAATGCGGGACTCGAATTCTCTTCTATTCTCTCTCTCTCTTCAGATCTTTCTATTTGAAATAACCAAAAAATTAAATATATAATACTCAAATATGTAATGTACTACTAAACAAACCAAAAGTTATCCAACGTCCCCATAGAGGTTACCTTGATTCGGCCACACATATGTCATCCGCGCGCCAACATGCTAGCGAATCAGTCGCAGGTCGTCTTATGGCATGAAAATATTTCGTGATGTAGGCATTGGCTCCAAATTCGTGTAAATGGAAACACGTACCTGAAATCCTAGGACGATGAAGATCATATCATTATTTGGATAACATCTGCAGTCTACATGGACGGCAAGGTCGCCCCTGATGGGACGCTGGATTATATCCGTCTAGAACACGCTTAACAGAACATTATAGATTTGATTTAAGTTGGACATAATTAAAGTTAAATATATATATATATATATATATCTGCACTCATGTTTAATATTATTGAAAATGATAATACCAAATTTAAATCACATTTCTCATGTGCTTATTCAAGCTTTATCAATATATAATAATCCCTCAAATAATAGCATGTCATATAAAAGGGATTTCTCAAACGTAAGGAGAGTTAAATCAAACGAGAGTTGTGTATCTGACATTTTGATTATTTTCTGGAACATGATAAAGAAATATTAATCTCCATTATTTCAGATGTTCTTTCTATTTTCTACATTTAATTCTTTAACTTTATAAATTTTTGAAAACATTCTTTAAACACACAGACAACAACATATAAAGTGCATCAAAATCCAGGATTACTTTTAAATGAATATTTTAAATAAGCATTAATTAACATTTCCGGTTAGCATCAATCAACACTCACAAAAAAATATAAGTGAAACGGCAGCAAAACATATGATTTTAGATGGAAAAAAAAAGAGCATGGATCCTTTTTTATTTGTTTATTAAATTGTTGTTACTAATAGAATTTTGCTAAGTAAGAGTGGCCGCACAACATAATAACGTAATAAATAACGCAAATAATAATTGCTAGAAATTTTAATTTAAATTAGTCTACAGCTTCTAGATCAAACAGAAGGTTCTAGAGAAAAAGAAGAAAGCTTTAGAGACCCATTTTATAAAACGATCCCACGTGTAAAGGAAGGGCTCACAAGTTACAATACTAATCATTGATATTTTCGGTGATCGTTTGAAGCTCTCTTTAATGTTCATCATACTTCATCAAAAAATAATTTCAAGATACAAAACGACGACTTGTTGTTGAAAAAACACTAAACCTCATATTATATACTTTGACATTTAAGGAGTAATCTCAATTACTTATTGATTTGATATATTCTCTTTATACGAAGCTAATTTCCTAGATCGTAATGTATTAAAACATATTTTGATTATAACTTTATTCACTCGAAAATAATATAACAAAAATGTTGCCCGTTTGTAATGAGAAAACAATGAATGATATTATCTTAATATACATAAATCCAGTGTCCTGATGTTTGTATCCAGTGGACTCCTAAACTAATAAACGGATTTTAATGGGAATGGAGTTTAGTCCAACTTGAGAGATAGCATAGGTTTTATTTCCTATATTTGTTTTGTATGGACATATTTTCTATGAGTGATTTTATTGACGCACGGTTTGACAGTTCTGCTGTGAAACAATTTGATTATAACAACAGGGAGCATATTTTGCGAAATAATTCTTGATCTTAAGAACTATTATTGATAGATTCATAAAGAACAGTATTTTATTTATTATGTACAGAACAACGTCTGTCGAGTTAGATAGTTTTAATATAAAGTTTAGCTACTTTATATTCTTCACTAAAATATTTGTATTCCATGTAAAGATGTTAGTCGAATAGTTCTAAGAACTCGTGTAAATAATATAAACAAATGCGCCATATAAACCAAGCGAACAAGAGTCATTTGTAAGAGTTGAGCTCGTCAGAAATGTAAGTTGTTAAGTATGAAAGTAAGTTGAAGACGCAGAGTACTCAAAGCACGCGTACTTGAGTAATGATGTTCATTTCATTCGTCTTTATAATTTTAATACTACAACGTTTAACATTAGAATTCGAATTCGAAGGAATAATAATTATGTTTACACATTATCTAATAAAAATATTCTTTTTTATAGAAAAGGAGGACAAACAGACGCACGGGTCAGCTGATGTTAAGTGATCACCGCTGCCCATCTCTTGCAACACCAGGTGAGTCACAGGAGCGTTGCCGGCCTATAAGGAAGGTGTACGCGCTTTTTTGAAACTGGAAACACCGCACAAGGACGCTCATTCCACAGATCTGTTGTATCTGTTGGAAGAATGTTCATTGAAAATCGCACTGTGGAGGAACGGTACACATCCAGATGGTGGGGATGATATCCAAAAATTATGACGTGTCGTGCGAAGGTCCAATTCAGCGGCAGGAATCAAATAAAACGATATTTTTTGGAGGTGTTCGAAAAAAATAAGCGGTCTGGGAGCTTTCAACGAAAACGCTGACTAAGCCTTTTGAGATATAACAAATTATGTATAGTGGAAATGTGTATCTGATATATACCTCAGAAGACTGCGCAATGGCATATATCTATCTCTTAAAGATAGCATACTATATCCATTTTAATACTTTAAAACATTGGCTACTATAAGGCTGTATTATAAAAGCTGTTTACACAAATACTATATTAATATTTATCACTTTATTACTTGATATTATAAAATTATTCAGATATACGTATTTATTTAATTTTTAACGCATACGATAGCTTTGTATCAAGGTGATCAACATTATTCCCGAATACTTACATCAGTTCTTTTCTATTGACATAACAGCGTTTGTCGGGTCATCTAGTGTTTTACTAGGTTCTTATCAGTAAACTCAATGTATGGAGGCCTCGAGATACATGTAGAAAGGATATAATATAAATCATACATTATATATCCAGTTCACATTATTGCTCGCCTGGCCGCAAGCGATAAGCCAAAGCTTCGCAAAGAAAGAAAATAAACCTAGAACCTAGAACACATTGTGATCGTTTTATTCGTAAATAATATTTTTCTCCAGAGTTTTCTTAAAAACTTTAATTCTTTAACTTATTTGAGGCTGTTAATATTCCGAAATGTATTAAACGGCCATGAAATATATTTTAAATTAATCTATATATATAAAACAAAGTCGTGTTAGTTACACCGTTTATAACTCAAGAACGGCTAGACCAATTTTTCTGTTGTTATATATTTTGGATTTCTCTTAGTCCGGAATAGGATAATCAGTAATAAAATATAAAAAAAATAAGGAAAAAATATTATTATATAATAATTTATTTTCTGATACATTTTGTATAGATTGACATTTTGATGACATCTCGAGACTAGAAAGAATTCAATGAAGTTTTTTGTTAGTTTCACGCTACATGAGTAATAAAATACAACTGACAGTGCACGTCATGTTATTCAAGTTTACTGGTTGGTGTGTTTGTTCGAGTTTCTATTAGCATATTGTGCCGATATTATCATTAACAATGTCGCGACCAAGGCGATCAAATTATTTCCGACAAAGACGTAATGCAACTAGAATTCAAAACATTGCGAATGAAAGGACTGAAGAAGAAGGAGAAATTGCAGGTTAAAAGAACCGCGTTAGTATGGATCGACTTTGTGCTGTTTTTTGTGATCGGCGCACAAGAAGAAATTTATGAAGTACTGATTTTAAATCGAGGAGCATTTCGATACGATTGCAGTACTTATTACTGTTTGAGAGTGGGAAACTACCGAATCACGACATTTTCTAGCAAACACTCTAACATACAATGTTTGTTTCCACATGACCCCATTTGGGGCAGACATTATCTGAGTACGAGGACATTCAAGGTATTTATTTATTTATATACATACACACAATACAGTAGAAGAGTAACATACCATACTTATTCATGTGTATTATGTATGCAAATTCTAAAAAAGTGTTTATAAATCAGTAATACGGACTTTGCTGATATTATAGATATAAGGACAGATTCACCATCGGATAGGATCATTGCAACCTCTCGAAGATGCACAGCATAAATTTTTACAATTATACTTTATGGGCAACATGGAGGAATAACTTGATCGATGTCAAGAGATCAATGCAGCAATGATAATAGCAATTCTTCAAGATCTGCAGCAACTACTTCATGAACATTTTGCATGTCGAGTTAGCCCGCAAATCTTTCCTTTCCGATCCGTCTCGCATTCGCCCTGGCCTTTAAAATCTTAAACCCAATCCTTGAAAGTTTGTAGTCTGAATCTAGAATCCATTTCCCATGTTCAATTAATTATAAGTGGCATGTTCACGGAATGGTAGACCAGTTTTTTAAAAAAGTTTATGATTATAAAAAGTCTGTTGCGGTAAATGTCGTCTATCACAAGGTGCTTCACTGAAGAGTGCAACCCAAGCACCAAAATACACAGCCAATAAAGAATCATTAACGAACCTGATTTTTTTATTTCCTTATATTTATTATTCTATTAAAATATTGAAATTAATTAAATCCAAAATCTGCTAGTTTTTTTTACCATAAGCTAAAAATCGAATACAATGGATACTGTATATAATCACTTAAATTCAATTATGTTACTCAGACTAATTACGTCTTTCTAAATGAATGAATTAAAATAAGAAAATAAAATAAACAAATATATAATATTTATAATAATAAATAAATATATATACAATATATAAAACAATATAAACTTAATAAACAAAACAATGAAATAGGTAGGTTTTAAATTACAAAAATATCTCGCTGACTTTATTGTCATACAAGTCTTAAAGTATGTACTTAATTTATTTTTAAGAAGGTATATCAATACTATTTTGGAATATAAATATTATGGAGACATTCTTGAGTTCTTTTTGCAATGAAGTATGTTTCCACTAACAACAAGACATTGCTAGCATAAATTGAAACAAAATAAAATCGCGATTTCTTCAAATAATGGATTTATTCGGGGTCAACTGATCCCTGTTTTATTTGACCCAAAACCTTTATCTAACGGCAAATTGGAAGTAAATGTAGTTCCTTATTAACGTCTCTATCCTGGTTATATTTTCCTTTTCTTTTTATATAGCCAGTTTGCCATATTGGTAATTCATATTCAAACCTCTATTATTTTTTTCGTTGTGTATGATTTACTGAAAAAAAAAACTGTCTATAGTACAATACAAATGTATGTATGTAAACTGAATATATACTATAATTAAAATATCATTAAATTGTGTTGAAAGCATAATATGAATATATTTTTAATAGTCCTAATAATTCATAAAATGTATTAACACAATTAATATAAAACATTAATATCTCAACGAATTTGGTAAAATACTATAAATTGAAATAATAGATATATCCAAATTGTATTGTGAGTTTCCAAGAACTTTATTGGGCGTAAAAGTAAGAGACACTACGAAATGCATCGTTAATTTAGTTCATCATTGCTTGAAGCAATACTAAGTCTCAATACACACAATTTCATTTATCCGTCTAAGGAGTTGTTATTGTTCTAACGAGATAAAAAAATTATACAATATCTTGGCAAAAAAAAACAAAGTAATAAAATATAGCATAGTTTTTTAAACATAACATATTTTTTGATGAAAAAATAAGCCCGCTGAGTTTGTTGCGCCCGTTCTTCTCAGGACTGAGGCATTCATTTTGGAATGGGTGGTAGTTTCTTTTTACTTTCAATAAGTGATGTCACATCCTATTTTGAATAAAAATATTTAAATTTGAATTTGAATTCCAAAATGATGCCAACTAAGATTAGTCGAGTTCAACCTAGATAGACCAAAGTGTTTGCTATCACTGTTAAAACGACTCTAAACGATTTTAGTCGAGTTCAACCTAGATAGACCAAAGTTTTTGCTATCACTGTTAAAAGGACTCTATACGATTTTACTCATACGTTCAGCTAATGGTAAGTGATACGCCCTAACAATTGCAATGCAGTGCCGCAAGAATTCTTGAAAAACCCCAAAAATTCTAAGCGGCACTACAATTGCGCTCGTCACTCTACATCATCAGACATAAGATGTTAAGTTTTATTTGCCCAGTAATTTCACTAGCTACGGCACCCTTTAGACCGAAACACAATGCCGTTGTGGTACCCATAATCTAGCCGGCTTCCTGTGCAAAGGAGTCTCCCACTGGTCGAAACTACCGCACCTCTTGACTTCTCGTACTGCAAATATGACGTATAAGAATATCTATATTTTCTTTTTGCATCAGATGAGTCATTTAATCGTTGGCTTTTAATGTAAAAAAAAATATGTTACTTCTAATTCAATAATCATGGGCTCCATAAAAATGGACTAAAAGCTAGCATATTAAAAGTTCAAGGATAATATTGATAGCGTAAATACTAGTCAAATTTTGTTACTTAAGTTTCATGTGATCTAAACAGCAGCTAAACTTTTTAAATTTAAACCGGAAAGGCACTTAAAATTCAATCTCGTAATTTCTTCCACAGCGGGTTCTGTGCTCGTTCCAGGAGAAAATTAAAACAATGTGAATTGTGGTGGTATACTTAAACAGCGTGAAAATTGCAACAGCAATTTCGAAACGTACATAAAATTATTTGATGAAAACTTGGGAGTTTGCAATATGTTAAGCACATGCGATAAAAATTAAGCTACCCTCAAATAATAAGAGTTCTTCGTGACTTATTTTTACATTACACATTTGTAGGACATGATTTTGTTTTACAAAACTGTAACAAATATGGTGTCGTAATTGCAATTTGGATCTTTTATGAGGAGTGCTACGAAGAGCTGTTTAACTTGATTTCTAAGTTTAAGTCGGTAAGTAGGTAATATGCAACTTGTTTATTTTTACAACCCTTCCGTCTAATGGAGACAGCTCTACTACTACTGCTTTTGATTTGTCAAAGATGTTTTGTTACAATTGGTTTAATGATACTGTATTAATCTTTCTAATAATCCAATTCCACGGTCACCTGGAGGGCAAAACCAAATTGTTTTCAAAGAAGCTGGGTGTCATTATAAGAGAACGGCAATACTTCGAGCCGGCCCACATTCTAGCTTCTAGCACTCTTCAAAGCGCATGTCCGGCCACATATGGAATATTGCCGTCATCTCTGGTCTAGCGCACCCCAGTATCAGCTCGATGTTTTTGACCGCGTCCAACGCATAGCAGTTTGAACTGTCGGGGACACACTGCTCTCATCAGCTGGATCAATTGGCATTGCCTAGAGACGTTGATTCATTGTGGGTATTCTACAGCATTTATCGTGGGGGGTGTTCCGTAGAGCTGTTTCACCTGATTCCTGTCGCCGAATTCACACGCCACAAATTAGGATATCATCCCCACTATCTGAATTTATGGCGGACCTCCACAGTGCGGTTTTCAAGGAACATTCTTTCAAGCACTACAAAGCTGTGTAATACGCTTACTTGTGCGGTACACTTGCTTTTTGTAATGAGGACGCCGATGTTAGCGAGTTAAAATAAATGTATAGCAATCTTTTTACATATGCATTTTCATCAAATTACAATAAGTTTCAATATTCAGAAATAAGAAATGCCAAAACATTGACATCTTTTAGAGCGAGCCTCCAAAGGCATATACTCAATAATTATGAAACGTTTCAATAACATAAGTGGGTTGTTTTATGTTTAATCTATTTGCCTAACATTGTATTGCATTCTGTACCTACCAAAATCATTGTTTGTATTTTAATTGTTTTATTTCTACTTTAATTGTTAAAATGTTAATTTCTCATGTACGTGACAATTGGTCTTAATAAGAAAAAAGTTATTGAAACCTATTTTACAATCTTATATGTATTACTACGTTGAGATTATCAACGAATCGCCACACTAGTTGGAGACTGTATCGTGGGATCAAATAAAGTAATGATTAACATAAAACCATTTAATTTAGCAGTCATCATTTGGCATTTCTATGGAAAATTTTGAAGATACTAAGATAACGATACTTAAGATAACTTGATTAGAAAATAAGCATTTCATATGCGTTGAAAATAAATTAAATGAGTTATAGGATAATTTGTACATAATAAATAATTAAAATGAAATAATACCTTCTCTGTTAAAAATAAAACAATTTATACAGGTTGTACTCAAGTAAACGAATAAAGAAAATATAGTTAAATAATTTATTTATATTTAAATAATAGTTTTAATAATTTATTTATATTTATTTAGGTAACAGGTTAACAAATTTTGATGCGGTTTTCACAGATATGTTGCAGAAAGCTCTCCGTAACATTTAATGGTGTTTAAAATTTAAATCAGTTCAAAAACAAATAGTTGAGTTAATAGAAATAATACGCTTTAAATTGCACGGGTGAATTTACGATCTCTTGCTCGTCAATAATATCTGTATAGAATATATAAAAATATCTTCCTGCATTTGCCTCTTACAGTAACGACAAAATTTAGCTGACACATCCAATGGCGTTCTATACTGTATATGGACAAATCACGTCGTATACGTCGCAACAAATAACATCTTTAGGTTTGATTGCCATTTCTACACATTGCCGCATTTCTTCCAGTTGTTTTAAATATTCTTGGTCAATAAGCAGCAACGTAAAACATATATTTAGTTCAGGTTACGATTGTTGAATTTAGAACCCAATTCAGACAGTGACACACGCTTAAGGAGAAAAGTGTGCTTACATTGTCTTTAAGCAAACTTATGCCGTTCTGCTATCAGACTGTCAATTATATGTCCAGCCTAGCGAAACTCTATAAGAAAAAGACGATTCACTTAATTGTATGAAACGAGCAGTCATTGATAGATTGACTAATGACGGCTATAATCTTGCAAAGAAACGGAGATAGCCGAAATATACTACGTTTTCACGTCTACGTTTCTACGTTTTCAACTGTTCGCTTTCAAACTTAGCCAGATTATACTTCGTCGCCAATTGCCATACTGTAATTACTACTATTTCAAACTTATTTCAAATCACTGCACGTTTCATACTAAACTAAATTTCAATTTTTACTTAGGCAGTCCCGCCTCTTATTACGTCCTCCTTACAATCGATTTTACCAATCGCAATATATTTTTATGTTTTTTTAGTCGAAAGCTACACAATCTATTAACACGTACAAGAAATACCAAATTATAGCTTAGAATTAATATATGAAAAATTGTATGTAGTGTCGCTATCTTTCAAAATAATGTTAGAACAAAGTAAATATTTATGGAAACAAATTAAATGTCAATGATGTGTCAATATTTAAGACACATCATATGGTAGGTTATGGTGTGTTGGCTCCTGTTTGCGGCATTCATTTATTATCTAATAAAAACAATAAATAAATACAATTTTCTTGAATTTTAAATAATGCTAATATGTATGTTGTTACTAATCCAAAACTAAAATACTTACATATCCTTGTTAAATAGTATTAGTGTGGAAAAAAACTAAACAGAAAATTTAGTATTTTAATTAACACTCATATGATATTTTTGTATCAAACATTTGATGTACGTCCCATTTTGTATAATTTTTAAATAATTGTTGATCTTTGAATCTACTGGGTCTATTTCTTGCACTTTGAAAAAAAAAATAAGAGCAGTACTTATAAAAATTCAGTTAATCTGTATATTTTAAAAGCTCAATTCTTAACTAGACTTTGTACTACGTCTCAAGGTTCAAGAGCTAACATTCAGTTAAAGTTCATACGAATACCCAAGAAGTTTATATTATATTAAATTAGTTAAGTTACTTACATTTAATACATCAAAGAAGTATAATTTTAATCTGTACTTTTTACTTCTATTTATTTAGTTATAACAAAAAAATTAAGAATCTTTTTAGATTTATAAATAAATATATGAAATTTCGTGGAAATGTAGAAAAGGGAGAGGTTTTTAACATTGGAATGTTTCCTTTAAATACATTTTAATTCCATTTCCTATAGCCCCGTTTCCAAAACAGAAAATAAAAATGGAAGAAAGTTATTTAGAATCATAAATATGAATATCAATATTGTCTGATCATGAAAATAATTAAATAAAGAATTAAAAATAATTTTCAATGCCACAAAATATTATGAATATCTGTATAATGTATGGATCTAAATTGTTAATTATTATTATTTAAAATATTATGTACCGAAGCAAAAACCTTATGTTTACATATACAATTTATATAGCAAAACAACGTTCGCCAGGTCAGCTAGTCTTCAATAACATCGAAAAGGTACCTGTAAACGTCATTATGTTTTGTTTTATGTCAATGTAATTTTGCAGTTATAAACCTATTTTTAGTGTCTGACTATGTATGTATGTGGTCGTTTACCTAGAGTGTGAATGGATTGGTTGGTTCAGAATGCTCTCCAAGTAAGATGCTTCAAATTACATGAAGCATCTTCCTCCAGTACCACATCTCACAGGCATCAATCCGATCTATGTCTCAGCCCCATTGCTTGACAGGAGTATTGCAGGTCTTTCAGAAAAATGTACGCGCTTTTTATAGCATTGTGGAGAAAGGCCAATCGAAGGTGGTGCCATGGTGGATTGGACTGCAATAAAAGTTATGCAGAATACCCCTTGTCAAAATGCGATAGAAGACTCAAAACTAAAAGACATCAATTTTCAGGATAAGCCAGTCATAAATTACTATAAGTAAATCAAATCACAAAGAAAGTAAGCAATACGATACTAGCAGGAACTCTATCAATAAAATTATCGATTTATGGAATTGATTCAGGAAAACACTAAAACGTAAACTTATATTATAACTTGTGTATATTCGCGGTCTCTTGTCGTGTTTTGTTTTGGGTCTTTATTTAATGCTATTTGATTTTTGCTTTGAAAACTCACGCATAAATTATTTCAATAATTAAACAGAACAACTATATTATGTATAGCTTTCTATTATCAAGCTCTGTATTTTACTATTTATTATTAGTCAAAGTGGAACCGGTGGGAGGCTCCTTTGCACAGGATGCCAGCTAGATTATGGGTACCACAACGGCGTCTATTTCTGCCGTGAAGCAGTAATGCGTAAGCATTACTAAGTTTCGGTCTAAAGGGCGCCGTAGCAAGTGAAATTACTGGACAAACGAGACTTAACATCATATGTCTCAAGGTAACGAACGCAGTAGTAATGCCGCTCAGAATTTTTGGGGTTTTTCAAGAATCCTGAGCGGTACTGCATTTCAATGGGCAGAGCGTATCAATTACCATCAGCTGAACTTCCTGCACGTCTCGTCCCTTGTTTTCATAAAAGAAAAAAAAGCAGGGCGATTCGCAAAAAGGAAAGTTATCAGCAAACGTTAGGACGTATATTCCTAACACTAATATTATGAACTTCCTAGATTTTTTTCCGTGCAAGCTATCGTGGCAGTAAAATGTGAATAAAAAATTATAAAATTTAAATATATATCGTATCCTATATCCATTAAAACTTAAACAACAAAATTTAATTTTAAGATTCACTTATAGCTGAATGGTTGGTGACCCTGTCTACTAAGCTCCGGGTTCCGGGTTCGAATCCTGGTAGGTGCAATAAAAAGGCATTTATTTTCTCAAAATTGATTCCTTTAGAATTCTTTTTGATGTCATTTCTAATATACTAGATACTACTACCGCTTCGGAAACAAATGGCGCTCTGAGAGAGAAGAAGCGGTGCAAGAATCTCTCACAGTCAATCATTTACATTATGGAAGTTTGTTTCCAAGTCATGGATGTTTATATGTATTTATGTATGTTTAAGTAAGTATATTGTATTAAATATATCGTTGTACAGTCGTATCCATAGTACAGGCTATGCCTAGTTTGGGGCGAGATAATTTATATATAAAGTTTGTCATAATTATTATTATTTATCCTCGTTTCCGAAATAAAAGTCTTTTTATTATTTCATTATTATTATTGAAACCAAAAGCTAAGTATCAGTAGATATAAAGCATAGTGTGAATACAAGTAAAAAGAACTACTTTGCAGCGAAAAGAATGCGCTGACAATCGCGATTTATTCCACTTGCCAGTTGTAAGAGACACGATTTTCAAGCTTGAAGCTGTAATGTGATAATATTTCTCTCTTATCTTCACAGTATATTATCTCGCGGTACATCCTGCTGAACTGAATCTTCTATTGTGTAGTTAGAAACACGAAGCTAAAACTACTACTAGTAGACCGTGTACAGAATATTAAATAGTCTTTATTATGTATAATGAATTGTTGTTGCTACAAGTGTTTAATTGTGTTGAGTGTTATTTAATACTTTTTTTGAAGTTATACTTCTTTAGGTGCGTTATGAAATAACGATCAGTGTAAAATTTTAAGATTCTCGCGCATCACTGTAACACAAAAGTAACAGGGTGAAGTTGGTTCCTAAAATTTTCTGACGTTTGCGACATTCGTTATTTTTTTTTTGGTTTCTTCGACCATCGTTCCTTCGTTCAGGCTCGTACAGCCGTTTTGTTATTTAATAATTAATTGTCAAAGCCATCGCTGCAAGATTTTTACAATATTTTTCTTTCTACAAACGTAGAATAGCGTGAGGAACAAATAGTTTTTAGGATTTTTTGCTTTGTTAGGCCAAAGAAGTATAACTTCTTGCTTGCATACATAAGTACACACACTTTTTTTTTTTTAAAAACGGTGATTGAAAATGTAAAACAGCAGTGCAGTATTTTCATCAAATCTTGATCAATCCAACAAGTCTGTGTTCACAATCACATGAACCAAAATCATCGGTTCCTTTACACTAAAACTAGTAGAGTAGGTAACTCGTAAACATCTAGATAGATAGATCTCGAAAATAGCGGCGGACAGTTTACCGCTATTTTCAGAAACCCCCACACACTTAAAGTGACATACATATCGCGAGTATAAGACTTTTTTTTATGAAAATAATGGACGAGACGAGCAGGATGTTCAGCTGATAGTAATTGATACGCACTGCCAATTACAATGCAGTGCAGCTCAGGATTATTCTGAGCACTACAACTGTGCTCGTCAACTTGAGACATAAGATGTCAAGTCTTATTTGCCCAGTAATATCACTAGCTATAACAGTCTTTAGACCAAAACACAGTTATGCTTACACATTATTGCTTCACGGCAGGAATAGCCGTTGTGGCACCCATAATCTAGCCGGCACCCGGTGCAAAGGAGCCTCCCACTGGTATAAGACTTAAGACTTAGCTTGTCGTGCACACTAAAGTTATAAACCTGGCCTCTTATTATGCGTTGCCTAACATCAGCAAGAGGCTCTGTCTAGACGAATAAATTATCTAAGCTCGTAACTTAGAACATAACAAAACATTATTAAGTATCAAAAATTTGGCATACGAAAGTCAATATGAAAAACCAGTTGTAAACACACATCCCACAATAGAATCAATAATGATGTAACGACAGACAGGTAAAAAGTTAGTGACTCCGACTGATTGGGTGGAACACGGCGCCATAACTCATAAGACTGTGATGACATTTGGACGGGCGGCGTTGAAAAATGACATGCTTTATTGAATAATTATCACGAACTGATGGAAATGATGTCAATATTCTGGAAAATCGTGTCGTGTACTCTGGAGTTATCAATGTTAACAAGTAAAGTTGATAGAAATATTGACACACTTTTACACAAATTATCTTGCCCCAAACTAGGCACTGCCCATAATAGTATAATAATATATTGAATACAATACACTTTCTTAAACATACATAAATACATATTCACATCCATGACTCGAAAAAAAAATGATTACACCTACCGGAAATCGAACCCGGGACTCCTAGCATAGCATTCAGGGTATATGACCCATATAACCATTCGGCTATATGGGTCGTCAATATTAAATTCTCGTGTTTCATTTATTTTATAATTTGATTGATATGTGCATACCAATTTTTTAAAGTGAAACTTTTATTACATCGTCTCGAACTTTTTCGTCTGTGTGTTGCATGTCGCGTGACGGTCGGGCGGTGCCTATAGTTCGCAGCAGCTAACCGTGTAGTGTATAGACTATTACTCATTTAGTCGGAGACATAGTCTACTTTTATTGTTTCCATTATCATTCCAATTTTAGAAGTATAAAATTAAGATTGATAAAGCGATTTTTATACCCTTAATGGAATATTATTCCAAAAATTTTGAGTTAAATGTCTATAATGTGAAAAAATGATTCACTTTTACCGTGGTTTCATAAAACCACAAAATCCTTTTTTTAGAAATACCCATGTATTTGTATCTATTTTTTCAGGTCCTCGTATCCTCTTTCTAACCGACTTCAAAAAAGGAGGAGGTTCTCAATTCGTCGGGTTTTTTTTAACGTTTGTTAGCTCAAAACTTTCGACTGGGTGAACCGATTTTGATAATTCTTTTTTTATTAACTAGAATAAAATTAATTAGATTGTATAAAAATAAATACGCAATTATTTTTATACTTTTAGTGCACATTATATCTATTGTTTTGGAATAGTGTTTTTGAAGGCGGTTGTTTTAATGTTAATTTTTTTTTTAATTCAAGCATTGGGAAAATTAAACGCGACCTCTCGGACGGATCCCGAGAGGTCGTGGGTTCGAGTACCACATTGTTCATTAATTTTCGATTATAAATTTAATTTAATTGATCCCAGAAATGAGGAGTATCACTTTAAAAATAACAAATTGCTTGGATTTGAAAGAACGACATCTCAAGTCAATTTCCTACTGGGGTTGAGTAAGTTATCAACTGCAAAGTAGATCTTTTAGAGTTTAGATGGAGCCACAACCTGAGAGTTGAACAAGACATACCAAGATTTACGAACCATACGTCACTCGAACGGTTGGAAGTGCTCTCGGACTGAACTCAAGAGGTCATGGGTTCGAGTCCCGCATCTTTCATAAGTGTTTGCTTTCAAATTTAATTTAATTGGAAAAATTAACAAACTCAGAACCAGATCATGCAATGATATATAATATATAAACCCTGGTTGCAATATTTGTATATACTTTATTATTTACTATCTGGAGGAATAACAGAAATTTTTTAGCTTATCTATGTTTGAGGAGTGGTAAGTGATACTTGCTGCTTACGATAATGCAGTGCATTCTTTAAGAGTCAAAACTCTAAGCTGCAGCAATTTTTATCACACACACCCTGAGACATAAAATACTAACTTTTTTTTATGACAGTAAGGGACGAGGAGAACGTTCAGCTGATGGTAATTGATACGCCCTGCCCATTAGAATGCAGTGCCGCTCAGGATTCTAGAAAAACCCAAAAATTCTGAGCGACACTACTCTTGCGCTCGTCACCTTGAGATATAAGATGTTAAGTCTCATCTCACTAACCATGGTGCCCTTCAGACCGTAATACAATAATGATTGCACATTTCTGCTTCACGGCAGAAATAGGTGACGTTGTGGTACCCATAACCTAGCCGGCATGTTCTGCTAAGGAGCCTCCCACTTGTTCCTGGTCCCAAATACGTGTAGCCCAGTAAACTAGTTGTGGTGTTCTACAAATCTTAGTACGAAATACGACACAAATACCAGCAATCTGTTAGAATAAAACCTAAAATTAAATTTCTTTAATGATTTAAACAAAGCTTCTATCAAATACTTAGTGAAAAATTTAAGATCAAGTAATATAGATTTAAAAAAAATAACGGGTTGCGGTTTTTTGAATATTATGGAATAATTTCGCACGAATTGCTTTATTTATAGAAAATTTTTTAAAAGTACTAGAATTTATGTGTTTAAATACAATATTCATTTACTGCGCTATCACACTAAAATGGAAATTAAAAAAAACAGAACTATTTCAATTATTTTACATTTAAAAGTTTATCTCTCAGAAAAATCAACTTCCATCCATAATTTCAACGACTGTCTTACGATTTTTTTGATTAGGACGCGTTTTCTGACGCGAGTTTAACATTTTATATCTACTTTACTATCTGGACCTACTTTATAGTTGATAACCTTTTCAAATTTTGTTTGTGTATTAATCATAGAAGTGAGTGTCAATTCAATTCAATTCAATTCAAACCTAGAACTCAATTAATATTATACCTACGATTCGAACAACTCTGCAATCACTAACGGAAATCGCTTTCCACACAATATATCACGTCGAAGTTAACTCAGTATTTGTTTATCTTCTTTCCATTCAATCTTCAAACATATTGTCTTTGTTGTTCTATGACATATACGAAGATTTTATTTAATGTACATTTGTTGGAGAAAACATGATAAAATTGACTAGTGCGAATATAATTCAAATATTTTTAATCAAAATAGGATATCATATCACTTATTGAAAGTCAAAAACCCATTCGAAAAATATGCCTCAGGCCTGAGAAGAACGGGCGCAAGAATCTCAGCGGGCTTCTTTTTTTTTGTGAAAATATGGTAACAATTGTAATGATTTTATTATAATGTATTGTTGTTTTACAAATTTGTCTGTTAAATCAAGTTTATTTGAAATATTTATATTTAATTAATAATACTCTATTCGATGATTGTAATTGATTCATATGATTTAATTAATATTAGTAAGTTATTCGATTGGAAATGCCGTTATTTTGCTAGTCTATAGAGAACGAAAGGTACATAGTCGATTCTTTTTAAAAAGTCTTGCTTCTGGGCGGAGACAGTCTTTGGATATTAAGCTGTGCAATTTTTAATAATTGTGTAAGAATAAAGAATTTCTAGAGTGATTAAAATATTTTATATATACCCATGATTTAAATCCTCTTTTAAAGATTCTGAAACAGTTAGTTTATTGCCAACATTAAAGCACCCAATATACTAATAAAGATTCTTACATCATCCAAACGAATGATGTAATGTTGTACTGAATTTCATAATGACACTCTTTTGTTTTTTTTTCGATCCCTTCATGCGCAAAGAGTTTCAACAGACAGCCACATTGTTATTTCTCGATGCGTGGTATCTATATATAAAAAAGACAGTTTTCGTTTACGCGCTTTCCATCCTACCAGAACGTCGCGCGCCGTAAATAAAAAGTAAGTAATTCGCCTTTTTCTTCGATATTTTTACTGTTTTGTTACAAAAAATTAGCGATTCAAGTTTAGACAGCACATGGCCAGATATTTTAAACGCTGCAAAATAAATAATCATGATTAATATTATGGATGTAAACCCAAATTGGTATTTTAATACTCCTTATTACACACCAGTTGCATTTTATTATTATTTTTATTATACACCAGAAACTTGATTTCTTGTGTTCGTGGTGAAGTGGCGAAATTTACCTTTGTATTCTTATGTTATTGTAGCTGTTTCTTATTAAAACACGGATAAAACTACATTTTTTAAGACTGAAACCTAGCTAGATAGATATCTTGCTCCCGAAACTACCTCTATATTAAATTTCATTAAAATCGTTGGAGCCGTTTCCGAGATTCAGATTATATATATACACGAATTGCTCGTTTAAAGACATATTTCAAGATGATATTTTATTAAATGAATATACTCATGACAATATAATTCTATGATCACAATAACATTCAATTTCAGTGAACATTGAATCGTCTTACTCTATCACGACGTTACTGATATTTATGGAGGTCTGCAGATGCCTTTCCAAATTGAAATAGGTACATTTATATTCTACAATAAATGTGAAACTTTCATATAAAGCACAACATTATTGTATTTTAATTCTTTCTAAAGTAACGTAAATGTGCATAATATTATGATACAAGGAGCTAAGTTGCTTACTATACACGAGGCTGTGGGTTGCAGCCCAAGCCGTAGGCGAGGGTGTAAATCAGCCGAGTGCGAATCAGCCGATAAAGGGTAGCGCAGGACCGATCGTCATAGTGATCTTTGGGGGATGCTTGTGTCCAGCAGTTGATGTCTTCCTCCTGAAATGACGATGAAGATGATACTAAGATAAAATGATTTACATTTGAAATATATTTTATTGGATGATGTCATTTTGTAAAATATATTATTTCATCATTCATTTGTAATACGGTTAATCACCAATACATAATGGTATAGGAGATTTAAATATAAGGTGCAGGCTATTAAAAGATTCCATTATTTTTTCTGAAAAATATTTTAAAACAGAAACAGTTCATACACTTACTATAAAACATCGTATAAGCTTGTGTCTCTGTCTCCTATTAGCTTTGAGAGACTTACATTTAAGTAATTAATTAATGAGTGTCCATAAAGATCTAAACATTTTTTTTAAAGTGATATAATATCTTACTTCTGGGATTAATAATAGAAAAATTATTTGTAACTAAAAGCTATGAACGATGTGGGACTTGAACACGGGACCTCTCGGGTTCCGTCCGAGCGCTCTTACCAACTGAGCCAACCGTTCGAGTGACTCATGGATTGTAAATCTTGGTAACTCTCAGGTTGTGGCTCCATCTACAAGATCTACTTTCATATTCGGACGGAACCCGTGAGGTCACGGGTCTGAGTTCCGCATCGTTCAAAAATTTTGGTTACAAATTTAATTTGCATAAAGATTTAGGCACAAATGTTTGTATCCTTGTATGTTAAATATTATTTAATACATTTAAACATAATATTATGATCTCAGAAAAACTAAGTTGTGAAGAATAGCTAGAGCCTACATTTTTAAGCAAACCTTAAACATAATTGAAATAGTCACCACCTTGCAATATAGCTATTGGACAATGGGTACAAGCATTTCATATTTGCCTTTGTTTTCTTTCACTGCCATAGAATATAAATGATTTTCAGTCACAGCAATTCTTAGTCTATTGTTTGAAACAATACATTTTATTTTTGTGAAATTAAAAACTGGGAACAAAAGAATTCAAATTCATATCAAAGCTGCGAGGAAAATACCGATGGCCCATTCTAGAAGCTTAGACATAGCTTCGCAATGGACATGCAAAAACCCTATGCATCATTTAAATTCAAATATTTTTGCGTTTGAAATCGTTGTATTGCTTTTTTAATTAATTTCTATAGGTATTATCAAACGAAGAGATCATTTAAATTGATTTAGCAACAATATATTAAAGATATATCATATACCAGTGGGAGGCTCCTTTGCACAGAATGCCGGCTAGATTATGGGTACCAGAATGGCGCCTATCCCTGCCGTGAAGCAGTAATTTTTAAGCATAATTTTTCTTATACACCGCAGTGGATTACTTGATGGTGCAAATTCTTTTTTAAACGTGCTTGTAAGCTCTTTAATGATAACGAGAAACTAATTGACAAAGACGTTTTCTTTGTTAAATTGTTAAAACATAAAAAATGTTTCAAATAGATTTTTTTCTTGATTTTTAATTTAATGCTTTAATCTATTTCTCTCTATATAATCATCTCTGTCTCTTTATTAATGTCAAATATTGCATTTTGTTTAAAATTACCATGTAGCGCAAAGCTAGTTTATTATGTTAAAAAATAAGGAAACTATAGGTTTTTAGTAATTTCACGCATTAATTGTAAAAAGTTTTGTATACGCGTTTGATTCTGAATTATAAAAAAAAAAAATGTGTTTCGGTCTGAAGGGTGCCATAGCTAATGAAATTACTGGGCAAATGAGACTTAACATCTCAGGTCCGATGTTGACGAGCGCAATTGTAGTGCTGCTCAGAATTTTGCGTTTTCCGAGAATGTTGAGCCGCGGTACAGTGTAATGGGCAGGGCGTATTAGTTACCATTAGTTAAACACCCTGCTCGTCTCGTCCCTTATTGTACCCCTTCAATCAAAAGGAATTAGAATATATTTTATTGATGGGAAAAAGCTCACTCAATATTCATCTTTCGAATTCACCTCACCTGGTGCATGGACATACACTCACTGTAAACGTATGTGACATGAAATAAGAACAATCAATTTATATGTATATGATAAGTGTAAGTAAATGAATGACGCGATTAAAATTAACCGGTTACTCCTTAGTGTACGCGCTAACATTGTGTCTAAACTTGATATTATATTAAAAGCATCAAATACCACTTTGTCAGTAACATAACCAACACTCCTTTGGCCTACATGAACTTGGCTCATGAATTAGTTTAAAGTGTTTTAGTTTAATTACAACGTATCACAATATATCTAACAATTTCTATGATAAGTGTCTCTTTTGAGAAAGCTCATGGTAGCTCAGAGAGCAATGGAGAGGGCTATGCTCGGAGTTTCCCTGCGAGATCGAATCAGAGAGATCCGTAGGAGAACCAAAGTTACCGACAGAGTCCAATTGGTTGCAAAACTAAAGTGGCAGTGGGCAGGGCACATAGTTCGACGAGCAGATGGCCGTTGGGGCAGTAAAGTCCTCGAATAGCGACCACGTACCGGAAGACGCAGTGTTGGTAGCCCCCCTTACAAGATGGACCAACGATCTGGTCAAGATCGCCGGAATACGTTGGATGAGGGCAGCGCAGGACCAATCGTCGTGGAAGTCTTTGGGGGAGGCCTTTGTCCAGCAGTGGACGACTTCCGGCTGATGATAATGATATGAAATTTATTTAATCGATTACTCTTCTAAATCTTAATTTCAGCCGAATGTTTGTATATCGAAGTCGACAAATAAACCAGTTCTTCCTCTATTGAAGACTATAAAAGATTGGAGTGACACATTTTAACTCCCAACTCTAATAGGAACCATAGACATTATTAAAAAGTGTGGATCTTTCAAGACTTTACAGATATAATTTCCTCATTTCAAATGGAAACTTTTTTCACGATTCGTGAGCATTACAAAATATCATAGTATTTACTCATAGCTCAAACTTACAAACAACCAAACAAACTTAAGTGTTTGAAAATTTTCCATTTAATAATTGGTTTTTAATACGTCCATATTAATTTAATTCCTCAAATATTGTTCAAAATATAATATCATGAAGGAACTAAACATGTTAAAAGTTATTAATTTCTGGAACTGAAAAGGCTAAGGGAAGAGTTCCAATTTGAAAATTCATTCTTGTAAATGAAAGTTTCAGAGACGACTTGAAACTTGACTTCTCAATCCGTAATTGCTTTGGAAGTTTGCAAATGAAAAGACCCTGAGGCTGCTGAGATGAAATTACTGAGTTCAACGTGAAATATCAAAAACGTTCTTAGTAAAATATTTAATTGTATTTTTCAATTTTGAAAGAGTTTAAGTATACTTTGGTTAAAATATACTGGTTAAAAATTTGTTTACCCAAATAAAATCAAGAATGCTGGGCGATAGCAAAATAGCGGAAAAGTGTGGAATAAAACTTTTTTAATAACAGCAAGAAGAGAATAATTTAAATCGCTAACGGGAATATTCCATCTATTTTTCATACAATTAATTTTGTTAGCCGATGTTTTATTTAATAATTTCAGTTCCCAGCCTACGTGGTACATAATGGTGCTATGAAGTTGATTCAAATATAATTATATCATTGTGGTTTTTTTTCATGACAGTGAGGGACGAGAAGAATAGTACGTGCAACCCAAAAATTCTGAGCTTGAGACATAAGATGTTAAGGTTCATTTGCCCAGTAACTTCACTGTCTACGGCGCCCTTCAGACCGAAACACAGTAATGTTTACACATTACTGTTTCACGGCAGAATTAGGCGCCGTTGTGGTACCCATAATCTAGCTGGAATCCTGTGCAAAGGAACCTCCCACTATTCTTAGGTAAACAGCAAATAAAGCAAAAAAAAAACACTACATTCATACTTCCAAAAAGAAGTGATCACCGCCGCCCAGCCTCACCTTAAATCAGCATTGTGTTTATTTGTAATACTAAACTAATTGTCACCGTATAATCGACTTAAAAAGAAGTAGAAAGTTAATTTTAGTCTGTTTGGGTTATTATTTTTGTGTAACTACCTCAAGAATTGGATCAATTTGAACTATTTTCATGTGAAAGGGATGATAAACATAACGTTTTTTGAGTTATGGCATCTACAAATTAGGCACCTGTATAGAAATATAAATATATTTATTTACCAAAGGGAGTGACAACAATATAACTTAAAGTCAAAGTCAAAGTTTTTATTTGCATAAACATGTTAAATTGATGTTACATAAATGCAACAACACTTGGTTAACGTCATGAAGTAAGATCAGTTCGTAAAGGGACTATGACATGGGGAGAAGAACTGATAAGAAACTCCCAATGTGTCTTTTAAATTATATTAAAACTGAGACGATTAAATATAATATTATACAATTTTAGGTGTCCTGCGCAGAACCAGACAAGAACCATGCCTCATTATTATCCTCTACATAATCTACTATATTAAAGTATACCTTCTTTGTTAAATAGAAAAAGTATAATTTGGTTGAGGAACTGACAAGACAGTGCAACCACCATAACCAGCAAAAATTTTCGTGATGAAGCCGAATGGAAGGTATCAGAATTCCTCGATAGATCACGTATTATAGGAGCGTTCGGGCTTCTTGAAATTGCCATGAAACACACTAAACACGCGTATGTTCCACCTCGAGTGCCAGGACTGATTTTGACGAAACTTTTGCTGGGAGACAGCTTTCTGGCCTGAGGGATTCATTTCTGAATAGGTAGTAGTTTTTAATGTTCGATAAGTGATTTTATATACACTATTTTGAATATCAATATTTGAATTCGAAAACATAACTTACGCGGGTATAAATAAATATTTTAATAAAAAATTTCGTTACCACAAATAAATTCAGTAAATTTCTTTTACTTACCGTAGTACCGTTTCGTACATCGTCTTCATCGAAATGTCGGTTTATAATAAAATAGAGGGTAGTTTGATATATTTTCATTATTTGAAGTCTTCTTGACGATTTCTTAATCGTGAGTTGCCAATACCGATTCTGGTTTCCGATCACATCTCCGTACTATTTTCGACGATATTGGAGCTACCTGTGCTCGTACTCTATGAGGCTTAAAACACGCCTCTGTGTTCGATAAACCGACTGTGAAATATTCGTGAGGCTTGCTTGCACATTTCATTATGAATGATACATGCTTTAATGCTTCCTTCGGTTTTATAGTCGGCATACATTCGTGACGACTAATATGTGAGGTTCAATTAAGGATATATTATTACAAAACTAAAATAATACTCTGTCCATTACAGTGCTGCTGAGCTTTCTTGAAAAACCCAAAAAATTTTATCAGCACTACAATTCAACTCTTCTACAAATATTTTTATACCTAGTCTTGCCATAAATACTGAAACAAAAAAAATAACATTTATTACATAAACAGTGTGTTAGTTTAATACATAAATATAAAACAATTAAAAATATAAAAAGCTCATTTGAAGTAGTCTTCATTGACTGCAATACAGTCCTTTAAACGTTAAGGTCAGTTATCAATAGAAGCACGCACTCTTTCCATGGGAAATTTCTTCAGTCCCAATCGTACGGATTCTTTTAGGGACTCCAAATTATCATGGCGTTAAGAGCAAGCCGTACTGTCTTTAACTGACTATAAATCATAATTTATGATTAAGATCGAGACTAGACGACGGCCAGTCTTCAGTTCTGATTAAGTTCGAAACGTTCGTTTCCGTCGTTGCAAAATCGGAGCTTTATGGACCGGCGCTGAGTCTTGCTGGTTTCCATTCTTGGTTATTGAACATGGTGTTGTTAAGGGGCTTCACTACCTTCTCAAATATGGAATGATACGCTTGTGCCGATGTCTTAATACCTTTTTCACAAAAGTATGGTCAGTCACTTCTTCATAACTAATACACCACGGATAGTGCCCACGTTACACTCTGTCGACTAATTGGGAAACTTCCTGCCGACTAGATTATCGGTATCAGCACCGCGCCTATTTCTGCCGTGAAGCAGTAAAGGACGAAGCTAGTGAAATTACTAGGCAAATGAGACTTAACATCTTATGTCACAAGGTGACGTACGCAATTGTAGTGCCGGTCTGAATTTTTGGTCTTTTCAAGAGTCTTGAGCGGCACTGGATTATAATGGGCATGGCGTATCGATAACCATCAACTGAACGTCCTACTCGTCTCGTCCCTTATTTTCATTAAGAAAAAAATCATATTTACGTTATTCTTACAACCAAAAATTATAATTAATGTGAATCAAGAGTAGGATATTTGAAATACAAAAGCGCTGACCCCAACAATGAAGTCATTCTTCACGACTTCATTGACACAAAAGTAATTGACGCGATAACTGAATGATGTAATTCTCGTTTTTTAAATATACAGACTCCTTCAGTAAATTACTTGTACTGCGCAAGTCGAAGCAAATTTCACGAGATTAAATAAAATTGAACAACCCAGGACAAAATGTTTAGGTTTCCTGTTTTGATTACTTAAGTTTTAGTCAGATTGTTTAATAATAATGTTTAGTGGATTGCTAATCTTATTTATCGTCTACTTGATTGGCAGAGTTTCGTGACTGTGGTGACACTCCTCCTAATGTTCTTACTTCCTTATATTTACTTAATGGCTATTTGATATTGTTAGTATTGATTTCTCACCGAGAAGAGTATGAATGATAATCTTATGTAAAGTGAGGGAAAAAAAATGTGGTATTCATACATTGCTAGAAATCATTTTAATGTTAATAATAAACTTTAATTATAATATTATACTTAATGTTTTTTCAGGTTTCATCTTTTTTTAAAACAGTAAAGGACTTGACGAGCAGTTCGGCTGATGGTAATTTATACGCCCTGCTCATTACAATGCAATGCCAGCTCAGGATTCTTTAAAAACCCAAAAATTCTGAGCAGCACTACAATTGCGCTCCTAACCTTGAGACATAAGATGATAAGTCTCATTTGCCCATTAATTTCACTAGCTATGGCGCGCTTCAGATCGAAACACAGTAATGCTTAAACATTACTGCTTCACGGCAGAAATAGGCGCCGTTGTGGTACCCATAATTTAGCCGGCATCCTGTGCAAAGGAGCCTCCCACTGGTAAAAATCTGACATTATAATAATAAAAAAAATATTCAAAATTATATAATTGTATAAGTACCACTCGTTTAGTGTTAAATTAATGCTTTAGTGTATATTTTTGATATAATCAGTCAGCACAGCGAAATGAGAAATAATCAAAGGAGCTGTAATTAAAATGGAAATTAGAGATGTCTCATTGCCTTGTGACTCAAAGTTAATACAATTTATGTCTGGATGTTATCATCCAGACATAAATTGTTGATATATTATATTTTTTATATAATTGGCTCATATTTTGATCAAATCTATAAATTTAAATCTAATTTGAAACTAGGAATAATATTAAAAGTATTTATTATACCAGTTTATTATGTAGAACTAATTAATTAAGTTAAGTTATTAATTTTTATCTACAGCCATGATTTAAATCCTCTATTTAAGATTCTAAAAGAGTTAGCTTATTGCCAATATTAAGACACCCTATTGTCCTAATAACCATTACATCATCCAAACGATTATTTTAATGAAATTCAGTACAACATTAAATCATGCGTTTTCATAATAACACTCCTTTGGATGATATTATGGTTACTAGGACTGGCTTTTAATGGAAGGTAACTGTTTCAGAATCTTTTATAGAGAATTCATATTATGGGTGTAGATAAAGTCTTGTATGCAACAGTTGATAATGAGATACTATTATCACATTCGTGTTTTAATACCCCTTACACAACAGTTGCATAAATAACTATTAAAATACATCTCGTTAAGTTTTATATCAAAACAATACAGTTATCATTAATCTTTTTTAATAATTAATTTTAATAGAATATTTAAGTTTTATTTCATTAATTTTTACAAAAAGAGTGTTATTAATTATTAAATCATGTGTAAATAATACATTTAAGAAATAAAAATAATAAAGAAAAAATATATAGGTATGTTAAAAGTAAGGCATAATTATTGCCCTACCACTTGTTACTATCCAATAGGTTCTATTTGTAAACAAAGAATGGCTTTATATTGAGCTTTAGGTGGTTCATTGATTTTGAAGTATGAAGCATAAATTCACTAATACGACTTTCACATTTCAAAATTTTTCAGTCATTAAATATTTGTGATGAATTATAAAGAATTTCACAAGTGGAAGAAAATTTTCTGAAAACTTTATAAATAATGTACGAGTATCTATTACAAAAGTAATAAGTGATAAATAAACAAATTCACTTGGAGATTTGGAAAAACTATTACTGACCAGCTCGGAATATTTTAATTTATAACTATTCAATTTTAATGCTTTAAAAAGATTATTTTATGATTTATAGTAAAAAATGTGAGTTACCCTTAAGCCGCGCCTAAGAACTTTTACTTCAAAAATGGTTACTATAGTTCCGACATTTGGCAGTATTTCCTAATAGGAAATTAAATAGTTGTCATTGGCTCTAACCCAACTGTCTATACCTTCGATGTCCTCTTCAATAATTGCAACAAGATTTTTATCTATCGTAAGATACCAGTACGCGCTACGGTTCTTAATAATGGAGAACGCAGAACTCTTGCCAAGTTGTCGACTCAGTAATGTCAGCTTAGCAATTTTGAAACTAATACGTTTACAAATGACTTTCTATGAAATAATTCAAACATTAAAGTCAAATTTACGTCAATATTAAACGTAAGAGCGCTTTTGCACTACGTCCGATCCGAATCCAATTCGTACCCGTGAAAATACGATCCGGTGTATTAGTAAAACTCGTAGATCGGATTCGGATCGGACTTAGTGCGAAAGCGCTCTAATGATTTATTTATTCATTTAAATGATATAATATAACTGACCTTTATGAAATGTTTTACAACATAAGAGTGGAACACAGGACATTGTGTCGTGTGCGATAAAAATCTATCATCTATCACGAGGAGTGTTTCGAAGGGCCGTTTGACCTATGTACTTCCTCCCGACAATTTCCACCTTCATACGACACTCCAAAATAAGAATATCATGCCCACCACCTGGATATGTGGCGATCCTCCACTACGTTACGTACGTTACAGGGATTATACGACATTAGTATCTTCAAGAAAGCGCGTACACCTTCTTAAAGGAAGGCAACTGCGATTCCGCTGGTGTTACAACTGAATCTGAGCGGCGGTGATCACTTAGCATCAGGTGACCTGTGCGTTCGTTTGTCCTCCTCTTCCATAAAAAAATGTCGTAAAAATGAAGCGTTAAAATACAGTTTCATTTTTAGGCAAAAAAATCAGCAACATTTTTTAATGTCCCAAATAAAAGTATAATTCACAGTGTTTTTAATATCAACCTATCGTTGAAAATTACCAAGGATATTGTGAAAGCTTATCAAAAACCTGGAATTGATGTAAAATGGACTTGATGCAGTGATGTTCCATCAGTTTCTCCAGTCTCTGATACGCAGCTCCTAAAAAAAATGCAGACTCTTTCCAATACCTTTATGCCAATGACCAATGTTCCTGTGCAAATTGCACCCCATGTCATGAGTCTTTTCTAAACAGTATAACTATATAATATGATATTATGTATTGCTTGTGAGATAAATTGTGTTTTTAATTTAAAAAACGATACAGCGTGTTTTCATGCGACGGCTAACTTAATCTATTTATTTGAAACATAAAATATTTACAATATTGATATCGTCAGTATAAGATGTTGTTGGGTTAGCTAATTACGTAATAACTTAAGACAGAAAAACTCTTAAGTAGGAACTAAATTAATTGACTTGGTATTACATAGATCTCATGTCTTTTATCTATTCTCTGTGATCTCACCTCACAACTTTTTACTGTAGAATAACTGAGTTACAAGACTTGGTTTTTTTACAAGTTTTGTTTTTGATGGCTCCATATTACCAATGGGAGGCTCCTTTGCACAGGATGCCGGCTAGATTATGGGTACCACAACGGTAATTTTTGCCATAAAGCATGTATGCATGTGTAAAAGTATTACTGTGTTTCACCCTGAAGGGCGCCGTATCTAGTTAAATTATTGGGCAAATCAGACTAAGAAAGAGATTTTAGAGAGACAGATTCAGTTGAACGTACGGCTCGTCTCGTCCCTTATTTTCATTAAAAACAAACAATGAACTATGAATAACTCTTACCCTTATACTATTACATTCTGTCTAGACTCTGCAATATATTCTCGCTACAAGTAATCATAGCACAATAAACATCAACACAGGTTTGCCTGTCGTGTATCTGTGTTAATAAGTCTAGAGATGTCAGTTTACCGTACGTAATGATACCCTCGACCGCGTGAAACTAGAGATCACTTCAACAAGGCATAGTGTCTTAAATTAACATACACGTTATTAATTTTGTATCATTCTTAATTTGTTAAATTCTAAGTTGGTTTTAAATGAAATAAAATGACACCAGTGAGGTTTTCTTCTTTTATATGTCATTTCTAACACTACCACCGCTTTGGAAACAAATGGCGCTATGAGAGAGAAGAAGCAGCTCAAGAAAATCTTCCAGCATTCTTTTTTTGCGCTCCTTTTAATAAAATATACAATGAAATGAAATAAAATATTTATTAATTGCACATCACAAAATAATTAAATATAACAAAAATCGAGAATACATCACAAGCAATAGGCGGCCTTAGCGCTTAAGAGCGATTTCTTCCAGACAACCAGTATTGAAATAGTTTTACAATATTGTACTGTCATTGTCATAAACATGGGTATATAATCTTTACTATAGTAAAGAAATTTAAGTTCAATATTGAGAAAACTCTCAGATTTCCGAACAGCCAACGCTGTTATGAAACTGTAATGTGAATTTACTCACCATTGTTTACAGTTTTTAATTTCACCGGTGGAGTGTATTGTTCAGTAGAACAAAAGTTTGTGGTGTCATTGTTGTTCGTAGAAGTTCATTTAAACGCTACTCTCCCAAATCCTAGCAACTGTAGATAATATTAAATTTATACTCGAGATGGTCTTCTAAATACTTACACACATTTAATACAAATTTTAATCCCGCAAACCGAAAATTTTCATGTAAGGACTATAATTTTATTTAGATTTAACTTGAAACATAAAAATTTTGAATTGAAGACGTAAAATAATGTCATCAATACCCATTGTGGGATTTATAGGTACGATATTTCACGCAGTAGCTGGGGCAGAGGGCATCCACAGTGCATCTCCATAGCGATCGGTCCTGAGCATCTCTCTTATTTCACTAAAAGTCTTTCCGATGTCTTTCGTTTCGTCAATGGCAATTCGCCAGGTTTGCTTTGGACGGCCACGTTTGCGTTCTCCTTGAGGGTTCGAGTCTAGGGCTTGCCTCGGTATATAGTTGGGATCCCTCCGGAGTGTGTGGCCTATCCAGCTCCATTTGCGGCGTTTGGGACTTCATGTTAGCGTTGCACAAGATGATCGTTCGAAATTTTGTCGGGCCAGTGAATACCTGAGCATATTTCGAAGGCATCGGTTAACGAAAACCTGAAGTTGATGAAAGATGGGCTTGGTGACTTACACGTCTCACACCCATACATAAATACGTTCTTCACGTTGCACCGGAATATTTTGAGCTTAACTGTAGTAAATTATATTCATAGAAAAAAATTACGCTTTATGAATCCCCAATGAATAGCCCACCATCAACGCGAAAAAAAAAATACCGACGAATTAAGAACCTCCTCCTTTTTGCAGTCGGTTAATAATGGCAATGTTTTTCTTGCCACTTCTTCTCGTTACAGCTCAACCCTTTCCAAAGTGGCGGTAAATATAAAAAGAAAAGAAAACTTTTGACATTCATAAGTATCATTTCCTTGATCTACATGATAAAGTGATTTTGATTTGATTTGATTTTGATTTAAACTGTAATTAACAGCTTTGACAGCTGTTGAACTACCAACAGCACGATATATCGCTATAGTATCTGATAGATGAAGATAGTTACATCAGCTGTCGATAGTGATGTGTATTTGACATTTTAGAATGATACAAGGACTTAAAATTTTAATTGAAATATAGAAATATAAATCAAGAAGTTTTTAATTTGTATTAATAATTTATTAATAGTAAGACTAGTTATTACTGTAGAAACTTGAATTTAAATAGACGGTCTGGCTTTAATGGATTCGTTCTTAGAAACTGCATTAAACTGATTTCTGCTGGTGTAATTTTAGTTTTCAGTAAACCCTTCACACCAGCCACGACCTGCTTCATTCAATAATTTATGCTCCGTAGTTCAAAGCACATTTCTCAAGACGTAATAAAATCAACAACTCAGGACACATTGCTTATACTTTAGTATTTTCACATCAATTCTGAATAAAATAATATGTTGTTGATTTTATTTAAGAGAAGTATTAATACCAAACTTATTTATTACGTGATGTTCAGAGCTTCGGCATGCTTTGACACATCTCTGTATATTATTTCTTGCTAGTAATTAAATAATATATGATATTTAAATTGTTCTTTGTGTTGATTTTTTGGATACTAATTGATATTAATAACATTATAATAATGTAACTCGGTGGTAAAACAATAATAATCGCAAAGATTATCACAATTATATTGAAATTCATAGCTATTGCTGAAATGAACAGAATTGATTTAATTTATTTGTCATGGATAAATTTGAAAACTACTATACCAAAATTAAAAATACTCAAAATTACAATATCAATGAGTGACATGGACTGTATATTATTCGGTTTACATTGGAGATCCCTACAAAATTTGAAAGGCAAACTATCATAATCTATATATATATAAATGAATTGCTGTTCGTTAGTCTCGCTAAAACTCGAGAACCAATTTGGCTAATTTTGGTCTTGAATTATTTGTGAAAGTCCAGGGAAGGTTTAAAAGGTGAATAAATATGAAAGAGTTCGGAATTAAATAAAAATAACAATTTTGTTTTTCCTTTGATGTGACTCACGTCGTCCGATATTTGTTTTGTATGGACATATTTTCTATGAGAGAATTTATTGACGCACGGTTTGACAGTTCTGCTGTGAAAGAATTTCATTACAACAACAGGGAGCATATTTTACGAAATAATTCTTGATGTTATGATATATTATTGACAAATTAATAAAAAACATTATTTTATTTATTATATACAGAACAACGTCTGTCGGGTCAACTAGTATAGAATAAATACATGTTTACAGTATCTTTTTTTTTATGAAGTAAGGGACGAGACGAGCACGACGTTCAGCTGATGGTAATTGATATGCCCTGCCCTGATACAATGCAGTGCTGCTCAGTATTCATAAAAACCCCAAAAATTCTGAGCGGCACTACAACTGCGCTTGGCACCTTGAGACATAAGATGTTAAGTCTCATTTGCCCAGTAATTTCACTAGCTACGGGGCCCTTTAGACCAAAACACAGTAATGCTTACACATTACTGCTTCACAGCAGAAATAGGCGCCGTCTACTTTATACGCTATCTACTCATAACAGATTATATTAAAGAGTAATTAAGACTTTTAGAAAATTTATAAGGTTTCACGCAAACAATTTAAAACATAATTAAAAAATGCAATTCAATAGTGCCATTCCCTTGTTCATTAAATCTTTGCAAACGTGGTCGCATTCGACCTCGAATATTTTAAATAACCTAATTAGAATGACAGATTATTTAAGCAAATCTGAAATTTAATATTAAATTTCTATGGATGTCCCCAACAAGATAGTCAAACCTTTCATTCATTGAGATTTTTTTTCCTTTAGCGTGTATAAGTCGCACCGTGGAATATGTGTCCGTCGTCTGTACCCGTCGTGGTGCACCTTGGAAACCCACAGTCTAGTTGGACGTGAAGATGGAGCCCAGGAGATCAGCTTTCTCTTTCATATCACGGGCGAGTGAGTCATCGTTCCTGTGCAGTGGTGGAATAGCAGGGAGGCAGAAATTTCCTTGGACAGCTTTGGCGAGATAAATTACACGTACCAGTATTTTACATTGATTTAAAATTTAAGTATGTTAAAGGTAGTGATATACTAAAAGTATTCTTATCAATTAACCTAAAAAATTACAAAGGAGCTATAGGGTCATTCAAGTTATATTGTTGAAATCATAATTGACATTATAGCACCTTAATTTGCAAAAATATATAACGAATGCATAGATGAGGGTGTGTTCCCTGATCTCATGAAATACGGTAAAGTTATAACTTTGCTTAAATCGGGCAGTTCTTTTGACCCTGCTAATTTCAGGTCCATGTCAGTGCTGCTAGGTTTTAGTAAAAATTTTTAAAAAACTTTTGCTTCAGCAGCTACAAATGCATTTTGCATTGTAAATTATTGAACAATAATCAATTTGGTTTCACAAGGGGCTTATCAAAAAGTACTGCAGGTACTTAACCCATTGAACACATCTTTGATGCCTGGAATGCTTTGGAGTCTCCAAAGCATTTGACTGCGTCAAACCATAAAACTTTGCTCCTAAAACTAAAGCATTACGGAGTTAAAAATAGAGCCCTAAATCTGTTAAAATCATATTTAAGCGAAAGAGTTCAGATAGCCGATGTAAATGGCAAACGGTTTTCTCATAAACCTGTAGGAATAGGTGTTCCGCAGGGTTCTGTTCTCGTTCCTTTCTTGTTTCTTATATATGCTAACGATTTACTGTTTGTGGTAGATGATAGCCATGATATAGTTATGTTTGCTGATGATGCTTCATTTATTTTTAAAGTGAAGTGAAGTGCAGATATTGATGATGAGGTAAACAATGCACTCTCAAAAATAGTGCGTTAGTTAGAGACGAATAATCTGCACACTAAAAAACAAAATGTTTACGGTTCATTACATCAAATACAGCGGATGTACAAACCAACGTACTTCTAAATGACCAGATATTGGAACTTGTAGACACTACGGTTTTCTTGGGTATCACGTTAGATAAAAAGCTTCAGTGGGCTCCACGTATTGCCCAACTAGCATATAGACTCAGCTTTGCTGCATACGACGTTAGAAAGACTACGAATGTTACGTCCCCTAGATTAGCGTACTTCAGTTATTGTCACAGCACCATGACGTACGGCTGTTCGTGCTATATATCAGCTTGGTTGGCTTGGCTCTTAAAGAAAAATTTAAAGAAATAAATATTATGACTGTTCATTGTCAGTACATTTACGAAAATTACGTTTATACGTTCACAAAAATCGTAACCTTTTTGCTCTTAATAGTGGTTTTCATTATTATAGCACTAGAAATAAGGGATTGCTTGTAAATAATTCTAGTAGGCTTCATAAGATACATAATAGCTTTAAGGGTAAATGTATACACTTTTATAACTTCCAGCCCCTGTTTAGGCATTATCTATAAATAAATTTAAGTATTTTATAAAAAAATGGCTATGCCGTAAATCCTCGGTTCTACCCCATAGCTAAGATATACACTAAGTGATCTGACAGTCCTGGGACTAGATAAAGATTATTTTATAGCAATGGCAATGACATTACAATATTGTATATTTTATTAAAAAGAGCGCAAAAAAGAATGCTGTGAGAGATTCTCTCGCCGCTTCTTCTCTCTCAGAGCGCCATTTGTTTCCGAAGTGGTCGTAGTGTCTAGTATATGAGAAATGGCATCAAAAGGAAATTCTAAAGGAATCAATTTTCAGAAAATGAATGCCTTTTCATGCCTTTTAAAAATAATTTTCTATTAACGTAGATTATAACGATTTTATTTTTAAAGGGAAGCTTTTATACGGACGTTCAGCTAAGCGTCAGATTTAAGACCGTTACACGATATAATATGCACATATACAGAGTGGCAGTTGCCGCGCTCTCCCCAAAACGAAAACTATTTTTTATTTTAAAACCTATGATTTAAGAATTCCAAGAGTATTAAATACCCTAGTGCTATTTCTATTTCTTACGTAGGTATGAAAGTAATTACATTAAGTAAATAGTATTAAGTAAAAATTTATTTTAACATTCCTACGAGATATATCATATACGAGCGGTAGTTCGTTGCTGCGACGGAATTCCTTTGGGATATTATTAGTAAAATATCCGGCCTTGCTTGGATTCTAAAGAATGTACAAAACTTGAACAATAAAAAAACTAATAGGACATCTTGATTCGAACCGGGGTCTTCTGCTTTCCGGATCACCCAATGTCCTATCTGAGCTATTATAGTCTTGTATGTAGTGGCAAAATTTACCTTTGTATTCTAATGTTGTTGTAGCTGTTTCTCATTAAAACACGGATAAAACTTATTTTTTTTTTAATTGAAAACTAGTTAGATCGATTTATCGCCCCCGAAATTCCCTGTATACTTAATTTTATGAAAATAGCTGGAGCCGTTCTTGAGATTCAGATTATATATATGAATCTGAATCTGAAGAATGGCTTGTTTAAAGATATAAGATATGAATTATCCATCGGATACGTCCTTGGTGGATACGACTCAGAAATGTATCATCTCTATTACTCTCTTTTGCGAATGCTACAGTTTTTCAGAATGGTAAATTTATATTCTTGGATACAGAAAATACCACAAAACTTGGTTATTTATCATCTCTGCACCTAAGGGCCGTGCAATAAAGTAGATTGTCACACTAAGGCTGAATCCTGAATCAGAAATTGAATAAAAAATGGGAGAATGGAATCGTCAAGCACCTATTTGCTCCCAAAGCGGTCATATTGCGAAAGACGGAGAAATTGTCACCTCGCTAGCAACTTTATTTGTTATAGTTGTCTGCTCAAGAAATAAAATCCTAAAATTATTTTCTTTTGCCTCATAGTTGGTTTTCGTGAAATGTTACAACTAAGGTTGTGTGTCAATATAGTTAAAAGTGCACTCATATTAAAGTAAAACTTTGTGACGTATAATATTCTGAAAATATTGTTATATTATCTATTACCAAGCAGTACTTATTACCTATCATTTAAGAAGACAATATGACTTTAAATCTGAAAAATCACCGACAATATTATAATTTCAATATAACTTTTACTTAAATTTTGATAAATCAGAATCAGAAAACATTAACGGCCTTACAAATAAAATTGGCATAAACCAAGAATACGTAAAATGTTTACAAATAGACTTTTTGCTTTCGAATGGTTTGGTCAGACGTATAACGTTTTCCGTATTTATTTGCAAGGCAGCTTGTCATTCGGAAAACTTCAGAATTATCATTGTATTAACAGTGTTGTCAACGTAATTGTAAACATTTTGCATTTTCTTTGTTTATCATCAGTTATAACTTTATACCAAGTATATTTGTAAGGCCGTTCATGGTTAAGAAGCAGAATTGCCTACGTCCCAATTGGTTTCAAAAAACTGTTATTGTAAAGCGGTTGACACACCATGACATGCCACAGCATGAGAATTGTGCGGACACGCTAACGCCCTTTCATATAGAAATAATATCTAAGGCGTCAGGTGCAGCGGTAGAAACTGTCGAAAATCCATTGCGGAGGAAATATGCATGAGTCGCTGATGGATATATATTTATTCCCTTAGGAGTGGAGATGATTAGGGTTTAGGCCTAGGGTTCCATCGGCACAAAAACTCATAGCAGAGTTATTCAAGCGTCTTGCGGCTAGCCGATGCGACAGTTGACCCTAGGTTCGGTACGTACCTCTGTCCGAGTTTAAGTTTGGCCATTCAGAGTGTTAACGTTGCCAGTTCATGAGCACCTTACCTGTCGTCTGCGATCTTTATAGTATTTACTATTTGTCATTATTTAAATACTTTAATCATTAATTAACCCGGCTAGCTTGTGCCAAATAATTTATTTTTTTGAATTGAGAACCTACTCCTTTTTTGAAGTCGGTTAATAAAAGCATACAACATGTATCTACTTGTAATAAAATCTCTTTGGCTAAACTATTTGTATCTAGCTGGTTTTATTTTTATAATTTCAAATGCAAGTATTTTAAGTCAGCTACTATTTACAAAGTTCCTGTTAAACTTAAAATATTCAAATGAGAAGAAATGAGAGGCGTACGCTACTGTCCGCCTCTGCGGAACTGCATTCATAGTCACCTTTACCCCGCATCCTCACCGCACACAACGCTGACCTGAACGCAAACCTGAACGTGTGTGACTTTTTCGCGGATGAACGGACGGGGATAGTGTCAGAGTGCCTTTTTTTATGACAATAAGGGACGAGACGAGCAGGACGTTCAGCTGATGGTAATTGATGCGCCTGCCCATAACAACGCAGTGCCGCTTAGGATTCTTGAAATACCAAAACATTTGAGCGGCACTACAAATGCGCTCGTCACCTTGAGACATAAGATGTTCAGTCTCATTTGCCCAGTAATTTCACTAGCTACGGCGCCCTTCAGACCAAAACACAGTAATGCTTACACATTACTGCTTCACGGCAGAATTAGGCGCGGTTGCATAATCTTTTTTTTTATTTTATGGAATAGGAGGACAAACGAGCGTACGGGTCACCTGTTGTTAAGTGATCACCGCCGCCCATACTCTCTTGCAACACCAGAGGAATCACAGGAGCGTTGCCGGCCTTTAGACAAGGTGTACGCGCTTTTTTTGAAGGTACCCATGTCGTATCGTCCCGGAAACACCGCACAAGGAAGTTCATTCCACAGCTTTGTAGTACGTGGAAGAAAGCTCCTTGTAAACCGCACTGTGGAGGACCGCCACACATCCAGATGGTGAGGATGATATCCTAACTTGTGGCGTGTCGTAGGAAGGTGGAATTCGGCGGCAGGAATAAGGTAAAACAGCTCTTCGGAACACTCCCCGTGATAAATGCGGTAGAAGACACACAATGAAGCGACGTCTCTACGCAACGCCAAGTGATCCAGCCGTTCACAGAGTACTGGGTCCCCGACAATTCGAACTGCTCATCGATGCACGTGGTCAAATGGATCGTGCTGATACTGGGGTGCGCCAGACCAGAGATGACAGCTCCATGTGTGGCCTGACCTGCGCTTTGTACAGCGCTAGAATGTGGGCCGGCTTGAAGTATTGCCGAGCTCTATTAATGACGCCCAGTTTCTTTGAAGCCAACTTGGCTTTGCCCTCCAGATGGCCACGGAATTGGCAATCGCTCGAGATTTCGGGACCCAGTATTCCGATACTAGGCGAGGCTTTTAGGGAAGTGTTGTCGAAGAGCGGTGATGCGACAAATGGGGTTTTTTTAGTGGTAAACGCGCAAACTTGAGTCTTCTGGGGGTTAAATTGGACAAGGTTCAATTTACCCCATTCCGCGACCTTCTCAAGAGAGGACTCGATAGAAGACACAAGTTTCCCCCGGCACTGGTCGACGATTTCCCGAGAGAGACCTGCATGGCTCGTGTATACGGCATCACCAGTGCTGTCATCTGCATAGCAATGAATGTTGGAGGTGTCCAACATATCATTGATATGCAGAAGAAACAGCGTAGGAGATAGCACACAGCCTTGGGGCACTCCAGCATTCACGGGCTTCGGGTTCGAGCAATGTCCGTCGACAACGACCTGTATGCTGCGCCCAGTGAGGAAGCTGGAGGTCCACTTGCACAAGCTCTCGGGAAGCCTAAATGATGGAAGTTTAGAGAGGAGCGCCTTATGCCATACACGACCGAAGGCCTTCGCTATATCCAGGCTAACTGCCAGGCCTTCCCCCTTGCTTTCAATAGCCGCAGCCCATCTATGTGTTAGGTATACCAGAAGATCACCTGTCAACCGACCATGGCGAAACCCGTATTGTCGGTCGTTGATCATCTGGTGACCCTCTAGGTATACCCAGAGCTGACGGCTAATTATGCTCTCCATGATTTTGGAGAGCAGGGAGGTAATAGCAACAGGCCTGTAGTTTGCCGGATCCGAACTGTCTCCTTTTTTTTGGATCGGATGGACAAGGGCTGACTTCCATGAGTCAGGGACTACGCCTTTGGAATAAGAGTGCCGGAATAAACGCGTTAGCACCGGCGTCAACTCAGGGGCACACGTTCTAAGCACGATTGGAGAAATGCCATCCGGCCCGCTCGACTTCCTGACGTCCAACGAAAACAGAGCTCGCCTAACAGTTTTCTGTCTGAACTGTACTTCAGGCATAGAGCTTTGACACCGCGGGATGGTCGGCGGTGTTTTTCCGTTGTCGTCAAGAGTCGAGTTGGAGGCGAAAAGAGCGCACAGGAGATCGGCTTTCTCTTTTGCCGTATGGGCCAGGGTGTCATTCCTCATGTGCAACGGCGGCATGGACGGCTGGCAGAAGTTACCAAGAGCAGCTTTCGACAACGGCCAGAACTTGCGTGTTCCGGTCGGGTAACTGGAAAGCTGCTCGCCGATTTTGACGACGTGTTTTGACATTGCACGGGCGATTTGCCCGGTTGCACGGTTGTATTTCCTAAGAACTCTGCAGTTCGGATCCTTTGTGCCCAGCGCCGCAACCCAAGTTCGATACGCCTGTTTTTTGCAGTCAAATGCTGCTTTAACTGACGCATCGAACCAGGGCTGTGATCTGCCACAGATTGGTACTACAGAGCTTGGTATAAAAATATCCATGCCCTGTAGTATCACATCGACTACTGCAACGGCGCAGGCACTAGGATCATCCGAAGGGAAACAAACCCTGCTCCAAGGGTAGGATGCAAAAAAGGAACGCATCCTATCCCAATCTGCTGACTTGTAGTGCCAAACGCATCGGGGCGCTGGTGGTCTGCGATGTGGGCGTCGTATAGGCACTAAACTCCTGACCAGGCGATGGTCGGACGTTCCGAGAGGGGCGTCGACAAAGACCTGGTAACCATCGGGATGTGTAGTCAGCAGAAGATCTAATAAGGACGGCTTGTGGCTATCCATATCCGGGAGCCGCGTTGGTGACTCAACCAATTGGGACAGATCGTACGCCAATGCAAAATTATGCACAGATCGCCCTGTGTAGTCTGTGGTACGTGATCCAAGCCATTCGGCATTGTGCCCGTTGAAATCACCCAAGACTACGATTTCAGCGGAGGGGATCTGTGCAAGCACGTCGTCAATTGCCGCTTGAACGCAGCCCATGAGATGATCGGTTTCTGCGTTACCACTATGGGACCTGTAGACACACGCATAGATGCGGACGCGGTCCTCTAAATCTACGCGGTGCCAGAGAGTGGACAGGTCCCTTCCCTCAAAATTGCCGAGACGGCGACAGCAGATATCCTCCCTAACGAACACACATACCCCGGCATGAGGCAAAAAATTGTGCTCAATTTTGTACCCGGGGTACGTTAAATATGACGTATCGCTAGGTCGAGATATCTGCGTCTCCGTAAGGAAACACACGGCGTTTAAGTTGGAGTGAATTCCCCGATATTGCAAAAGTCCACGTTGAGTGTGGAGCGGGGTGCCGTGGTGTTACTGCCTCGTTTGTCCTTGGTCATGCGCGGTACTGTGCCCTCCCCAGAAAGGAAGGAGAAAGAAAGAGAAGGAGAAAGGACCGGAGGCCATTTCGGGAGGCCCCCTCCAGGGGGGGAAATGGCCTCCGGTCCTCGACACTAACCTATGCGAAACATAGCGTAGTGCCGCTATGTTTCGCCGCTACTTCACGCCGGTATTCTGTGTGAGTGTGGTAATTAACCCGGACGAGTCTGGCCCGATTGTGCTGACGTCAAAAGACGGCTGCGTGACTCTCCCACTTCTAAAAAAGACCTGGAGAGGCCTGGGACTCTTCTTTGAGTAAAATAGCCTATCTTCGATATTTAAGGTACTTTCCCTTCATGTCCCATAACTTTGGGACACCCTGTATATATATAGGGATAGTGTCATATACAACCTAATGCCAAATAAAATTAGTATTATGTCATTACATTGTGTAAAACTTGCTGGATAACACGAGCATCAACAAACAGACATGTCATTTTAGTAGACAACTGTAAGAGAAGAACTAATTTTCCATCAGACTGCAAAAAAGAGAAGTCACTTTAAAAAATCAAATTGTAGGAAACGAAAAGTTTCTTATTCGATTTCCATGCCATCAACAGTTATAAAGACCTGTGTGATATATTTTCATCAGCATGCAACTGACTAATTATTTCTATTATAATAATATATTGTATGCTGTTTAGTATAGGCGGGTAAGTACTTTGTCGTTCTACATCGTACACAGATTTATTTGCCTATTTTAGTATCAGTTGTGCCATCCCAGCAATGTGAGCTTCGAACAAATTGAAAATCAATGAACCGCTGAATCCTATTCAACATGCAAAGCCATTCTTTGTGTACAAGCAGGACGTATGCTGCAGGAAAATATTTTATAAATATATTAGGGTAATATGATGCTCCTTTGAATAAGCTATTTGGCTTATATACTTAGGAATTTTTCTGATAATAAGAACTTTGTTATGAACATATACATAATGTAATCTGACATTATTTTTTTTTTTCAAAATACTATCATCATAACAATTCAAACCGCGCATGTAATAATGCCATAATATCAAATATACAAGTGCTTAGTAAGGAACACGATGCATCACCATCATCATAATTTCCGCTCGAAGACGTCCACTGCTAGACAAAGGCCTCCCCCAAAGATCTTCACGAAGATCGGTCCTGCACTGCCCTCAACCAGCCCTGACCAGATCATCGGGCCATCTTGTGGGGGGCCTACCAACACTGCGTATTTCGGTACGTGGTCGCCATTTCAGAACTTTACAGCCCCAACAGCTATCTTTCCATCGCGCTGTGTGCAATAAAACTGGGTTATGTAATTGACTTTGGTTCTCCTATGGATCTCCTTAGTTCTGATTCAATCTCGCAGGGAAACTTCGAGCATAGCCCTCTCCATTGCCCTCTGAGCGACCATGAACTTTATCATAAGGCCCATAGTTAGCGACCACGTCTGCGTTAACAAATAGACTTCTAGGTAGTAAGGGTATCACAAGCTGCATGCACATGTCAAGGAAAATAGAATATCAAAGTAGATAGAATTATTAAGATTAATAGAATTTGTTAGCAATTTGCCGAACACCTTTAGGTGTCATGTTTAATTCACTAGATTTAGCAAAACTACCCAAAAGAAATCAATGCAATCAAATGAGCATTGCTATTCACCAAGAGATTACCAAATTCAAGAATTTTAACTTTCTGAATGTGTAGGCACCAAATAATCAAAAGTGTGTGCCGAGGTACAGGTACATTTAAAAATGTAACCAGTGACAATGGATAAGTTCAACGGAACAAAAAGCTCATAAAGAGGGTAGAACAATATCTGCAAGTAAGTTTTAACTACCCGCTAATTACTTCAGTCACACCAAGTCCTTAACGTTTGAAACATCGGGAACCTCAATAGGCTCGAATAAGGGTTAATATTCTGGCTATTTATGCTTAAAATATCTTTAACATTCATTACAAGAGAGATAAAGGAAGGGAAATATATTCACAAGGTAATTATACGTCTCTAATTTCCGTGTTAATTACAGCTTCTTTGCTTACTTCACATTTCGACGTCCCAGTCGGTTCTTTCTTACACAAACATAAAATTCGTTTGATACAAAGAAAGCTTTGATAAGTTGCTTTAGACAATTGAAGATAGCTATTATATATACTTTGAGAAAATAATGTTGATTTGCAATTTTTCTTTTCATTGTAAAATGGGATCTGTTTGGCGAAAAAGGTTTTATACGTAGCATTTATATATAAAATGGGTCAGGCTGCAATCTCAGTAACGTCATAGTGACCTCGGGTCCAGAAATAAACTTCAAAAATCAAAATTATAAAGTTATGCAGGCAATATATTAAGACAAGGTTTTTTACCTCTTTCAACGCTCGGCAATATATAAGTGTGACTCTAATAGATCTTCGGATTAGAAGCGCAATCCCCAATGGAACAAATAAATTACTCTCCATTATCGAATTATTGTTCGAGTATTTTCTAGAAAGTTAATAATAATGCGTAAAGACTGGTCAACGATACATTTTGCATGTGTATTTTTTAAATGAAAATAAGGGACGAGACGAGCACGACGTTCAGCTGTTGACTATTGAAAAACCCAAATATTTTGAGCGGCACTACAACTGCGGTCGTCACCTTAAAACATAAGTTGTCAAGCCTCATTTGCCCAGTAATTTCACTAGCTACGGCACCCTTCAGACCGAAACACAGTAATGCTACACATTACTGCTTCATGGCAGAAATAGGCGCCGAGTATCTTGGAGTTCGTAGTGTTTCAGCTATGTGTTCATATAGGTATCTGCAAGTGTTCAACATTTGGAAAAGCTTGATCAGCAGATTATCTAGTCCGCAATCATTAAGTTAGGAAACTGTTGGTTCGTTCATGATTAAGAGAAATGTATTTTTTACACTACTAACTCCGTGCACTCATATCAACACAGATTTATGAGGTTATTATAGATTGAATTATATTATAGATACAAATATCACAATTATACTAGCTGACCCGACAGACGTTGTTCTGTTCATATTAAAAAAAAACTCTTGCGGATGGAATTTTGGAAATTCCGTTCTTAGCTGACCCCTACTCGGTGAAAAGAATATTCCTACCAAATTTCAAGTCTTCAGCTCTAGTAATTCCAGAGATATCGTGATCACTTATATATATATATATATATATATATATATATATATATATATACAGATTGAACTTCGGAAATGGATTGTCTTGATTCATACCACAAACTTTCAAGGATTGGCCTTAAGATTTGAATGGTCAGGGCGAATGCGAGACGAATCGGAAATTAAAGATTTGCGGGCTAACTTGACCATGAAGTTTAATTGTAAAATTTTAAGCTGTGCAATTTTGAGAGGTTGCAGTGATCCAATACGATGGTGAATCTGTCCTTATATCTACAATATCAAAAGCAAAACCCGTATAACTTATTTATAAACACTTTTTTTAGAATTAGCATACACAATACATAGGAATAAGTAAAGTACGTATGTTATTCTTCCACTGTATTGTGTGTAAGTATGTAAATAAATAAATACCTTGAATGTCGGATTAAATCCTCGTTCTTAGATATATGCCTCAAATGAGGTCATTTGGAAACCAACATTATATTTTTGAGTGTTTTCTAGAACATGGCAGCACAATTCTTGCGTTTCTCCGCAGAATACTCGCAAAGAACGTCCATCGGCCCAATGCGAAAGTAGTATGCAAGCAGTACTACAGTACAGTATAAGTACTGCAATCGTATCGAAACGCTGCTCGATTCAAATCAGTACTTCATAAATTTCTTCTTGTGCGTCGAAAATATCTATAAGTTGTTGATCTCTCAGGTTTTACTGGACGATTTCGTATTGCCAACCGATCCGTTTTACGGGCTGCTACGCTTTGCTCTTGTGATTCATAGCACCTAGTCGATCCATACTAACGCGGTTCTCTTCTTCAGTCCTTTCATTCGCAATGTTTTGAATCCTACTTGCATTACGTCTTTGTCACGAATAATTTGATAGTCTTAGTCGTGACATTATTAATGATAATATCGGCAAAATAAGCTAATAGTCACTCGCACACTCGAAACAAACACACCAACCAGTAAACTTGAATAATATGACGTGCACTATCAGTTGTATTTTATTACTCATGAAGCGTGAAACTAATAAAAACCTTCATTGAATTCTTTCAATTCTCGAGATGTCATGTAAATGTCAATCGGTACAAAATGTATCAGAAAATAATTCTTCTTTATAATAATATTTTTTCGTGATTTTTTCAATATTTTTTTATTTATTATCCTATTCCGGACTAAGAGAAATCCAAAAAAACAAACAACAGAAAAATTGGTCTAGCCGTTCTTGAGTTATAAATGGTGTACTTACACCATTTACACGACTTTGTTATATTTATATATATATAGATTTGTTGTTGTTGTAGCAAGTTGGTGACGTGACCTTGAATGTGAGTGATAAGTGTTCCTAAAGAAATTTTGCTCTACTTACATCACTAATAATTGTTTATAATCACACAATTCAATCACTTCTAATTACCTTTATACAGCAACGTTGCGGCTTACCACCACACTTCCTACATACAAAGGCTTCAGTAGTCTTAACAACCATGTATTGAATTCCTTATATTTCATTTAAATATTTCTGATTTTTATGTTTGATATGATGATGATTGTGCGGGTATATTCTATAGCAGATAAGCTCATACGAAAATATTGTTAAGGTTATTAATTGTAAAAGCAGGCGAGTGTGTAATTACAGTTGGTTTGCTTGCGAGGGAAATATTATGCTTTAATGTAACCACGCTCCCTGTTTACAGGTGAGCTTGTCTGACAATACTCATAGATGATATTAATTTAATGCTATATAACTTTGACGATTTAAAAATCATGCATTAATATTTCTAAATAAAAATTTAGTTTTCAATTACTCTGCATTTTTATTTTTGTGTTAAAACTTCTTAAGGCTTACTGAGAACTTTATTTTGGGGAAGTGTTTTTAATGACAATAAGGGACGAGGTGAACAGGATTTTTAGCTGATGGTAATTGATACGCCCTGCCCATAAAATTGCAGTGCCGCTAAGGATTTTTGAAAAATTCTCAGCGGTACTACAATTATTCGTCTCCTTGAGACGAGACGGAGAGAAATAGGAGATATTGAATGAAACTGAGATATCCCGCTCTTTCGAGTAAAGTCGCCTCGAGTAGAATAAAGCTAACTCACATGATCGGATTTGGTCCGCCTTAACCATAATGGATGGTATGTTGCATTGTCCATCGAACAAAATTATTACTATTACCGTCCGGACCCTACCGAGTACTACGCCGTAGCAATTAGTGCGTAGCGCCCACCGCACCGTCCGATGGTTAGGTCGTTCCAAATCCGAGCATGTGTTTAGGCTATAAGAAAGCGCAATCAGTCAGATCAAAATTTACCAGATTACCTTATTTATGCTCAGTTATAAAGGTTATTGTTTTGTGAATAAAGGACAAAAAATATATTATTTCGTATTATCAACCTCCCATTCGTGCAGTTTTCACATCTATCGAAAAGCCAAAATCATTCCGATGTAAGGCATACCGCGGCGCAAATAATATTATTGTTCATTCTGTTGCATAAAATAATGCCTTTATGTGTATTTATATTGTGCAGAGCACACTGTGAATAGACACGAATAATAATTTCAATTTACGAATGTAGTGCACTTAAGAATGGCGATATATTAATGGTTACTGTGTCGTTGTTACCTCGATTCAGTGTAAATATTTATTGTTTCAATTTTGCATTTCCGCACACTTGTTTACGAGGGCTCACCAATTCATTACTTTATTTGTTTGATAAAGCTTGAACGGGCCCGCCTGTGTTCTTTGGGATATATCCCATAATTTATAAATTACGTTTAATATTGACGAACGTTCCTGAAATCGCAGAAATGTTACTTCATAATGTTAATAAAATGGTAGGTTGTGTTTAAGAGACGGATATCTAAATATTTTATTTCATATGTTAATCATATTACACTTGTAATATGTCATTTTTTTATAAAGCTCATTCAGGAGGCGGATTTCCGTAGAGATGAACGAGGAATAAACTCTAAGGTAGCTCTTTTCAAAACAAATTAAGTATTATATGTTCTTTTTTTATGGAAAAGGAGGACAAACGAGCGTACGGGTCACCTGGTGTTAAGTGATCACCGCCGCCCACATATTCTATTGCAACACCAGAGGAATCACGGGAGCGTTGCCGGCCCTTAAGGAAGGTGTACGCGCTTTTTTTGAAGGTACCCCTGTCGTATCGTCCCGGAAACACCGCACAAGGAAGTTCATTCCACAGCTTTGTAGTGCGTGGAAGAAAGCTCCTTGAAAAACGCACTGTGGAGGACCGCCACACATCCAGGTGGTGGGGTGATATCCTAACTTGTGGCGTGTCGTGCGAAGTTGGAATTCGGCGGCAGGAATCAGGTGAAACAGCTCTTCGGAACACTCCCCAACTTATTGTTCTTATTTTTAATTCAACTTACAAATCATTTCAATTACAATATATGCAAAGTGATGCAACAAAAATACTCAAATGTCAAAAAATTTAAATTAATAATTAAAAACATAAGAGTTATTGAGCACAGTAGATACATCAATCTACACATACCGTAAATAAATAAAGGCATTATGCGGCATTTTTATTAAGAATAATTAAAACATACAAGTCCACTACTGGACAAAGGTCTCCCCTTAAGATTTTCACGACGCGACGATAGGTTCTGCTCTAACCTCATCAAACCCATTCCAATGATCTTGACCAGATCATCGGTAAATATAGTGGGGGAAGCTCCTTGCCGGCTAGAATATGGGTACCACAACGGCACCTATTTCTGCCGTGAAGCAGTAATGTTTAAACAATTCTGTGTTTCGGTCTGAAGGGCACCGTAGCTAGTAAAATTACTTATGAGACTAAACATCTTAAATCTTGTCTCAAGGTGACGAGCGCATTTGTAGTACCGCTGAGAATTTTTGGGATTTTCAAGAATCCTGAATGGTACTGTATTGTAATGGGCAGGGTGTATTAATTACCATCATCTGAACGTACTGATCTTTATTGCTAAGAAGATTCGTTATGTAACCTAAACCATAAATTATTGAATGCATTTATTCAAACAAAACAAATCTTATAACTATATTTACTATACTATGACTAGGTACATAAAATTAAAACAATCATTACGTGGAAGCGTACCAAGAATACTGGCAGCATTTTAGCGCTGGATAGCTAGGCTGATTCGTTGACCGAAATAGCTGCCAGTGCTTGGGTTTCCAGTAGCCTTATTGAGGTGCGAAGATAGTATTTTGAACATTCTCCGGAGCTCTGGGCCCCACCCCCATGCCACCAGCGTCATTAAATCAGGACGCTTGCCATCGCGGATGGTAAAACCATTCGGCTCTAAAACAGCTGGTACTTTAAGAGCGGCAATTGCCCTGCGGGTGACTTCATTAATGTTGTGCGTGATGACGGATACGGCCTGCCGATTTTAGGCAGGATAACCCGTGGTGCCCAAGAGCATCTACCTGAACGCAACATCTACATTGATGTGCTTCATTTAGTTTTATACCTAGCCGGAGTGATATGCATATTGACAATGTCATACTGTCAAGTAGCGTTCCAATCGGCGCAGAAGGAAAAGGCTTGTAACCAAAAGCCCGACTAATTTTGTGTCACGGCCCAAAGATGAACACGCTCTGTTCTGTCAGTAGATCAGATCAAAAGATCATCTAAGGCTGACTTACAAAGAATTAGTGCGTCCCATGCTTTTTGACACTTTAAATCGTCTGGAAAATTTTGAATATTTGCAATATTTACCCAAGCATTGTTAGCTTCGTTCAAATACGCAATCTCTGAGTTACCTAATACATGATGACAAATCAATATATTATTATTAATTATCATCCCTTGCGTATTATAAGATAATACTACAAACTTATTAATAACAGGTGCTGACTCGGTAAATTTTGTTTTGCCATATAAATTTAGTTCTGACTGTCATTGACGGAGTTATTTGTATTGCGAATACATAGGTATTTCTAAGTCAAAAACATATAGGTTTCGGATAAGTAATCACTAACAAGCTTAAACTAAAACCTTCTCCGAAATACGCTGCATCTTAGGGTATAAGTACTATTCCGATCGGTTCAGTGGTTTTCGCAGTATAACCGACGAAAAAAGCGGTTCACTATTTATTAGTATAGATTATTGTCATCTATAAGTTCTATGTGTAGAAGTAATATTAAGGAAGAAACACAAATGAACGGAAGATATTTTTATCTTATTTTGTCACTCAAAAGCGTATTTGTATCATTAAAGTACAAAGCTAGACATATTATGGACTATTTTTGTGACACAATGGCAGGCCGCTAGTGCAGTTATCATTATTGAGGTATTAAAAGTCACTGATGTGATAAATTTGTTCGGATATGAATGGGCTTAACATTATTGAGAGTGAGACATATCGTTTAATATGTATATATTATATATGCAGTTAGCCTGGATATAGCGAAGGCCTTTGATCGTGTATGGCATAAGGCGCTCCTCTCTAAACTTCCATCATTTGGGCTTCCCGAGAGCTTGTACAAGTGGACCTCCAGCTTCCTCACTGGGCGCAGCATACAGGTCGTTGTCGACGGACATTGTTCGAACCCGAAGCCCGTGAATGCTGGAGTGCCCCAAGGCTGTGTGCTATCTCCTACGCTGTTTCTTCTGCATCTCAATGATATGTTGGACACCTCCAACATTCATTGCTATGCAGATGACAGCACTGGTGATGCCGTATACACGGGCCATGCACGTCTCTCTCAGGAAATCGTCGACCAGTGCCGGGAGAAACTTGTGTCTTCTATCGAGTCCTCTCTTGAGAAGGTCGCGGAATGGGGTAAATTGAACCTTGTCCAATTTAACCCCCAGAAGACTCAAGTTTGCGCGTTTACCACTAAAAAAACCCCATTTGTCGCATCACCGCTCTTCGACAACACTTCCCTAAAAGCCTCGCCTAGTATCGGAATACTGGGTCTCGAAATTTCGAGCGATTGCCAATTCCGTGGCCATCTGGAGGGCAAAGCCAAATTGGCTTAAAAGAAACTGGGCGTCATTAATAGAGCACGGCAATACTTCAAGCCGGCCCACATTCTAGCGCTGTACAAAGCGCAGGTCCGGCCACACATGAAGTATTGCTGTCATCTCTGGTCTGGCGCACCCCAGTATCAGCTCGATCCATTTGACCGCGTGCAACGCAGAGCAGCGCGAATTGTCGGGGACCCAGTACTCTGTGAACGGCTGGATCACTTGGCGTTGCGTAGAGACGTCGCTTCATTGTGTGTCTTCTACCGCATTTATCACGGGGAGTGTTCCGAAGAGCTGTTTTACCTAATTCCTGCCGCCGAATTCCATCTTCGCACGACACGCCACAAGTTAGGATATCATCCTCACCATCTGGATGTGTGGCGGTCCTCCACAGTGTGGTTTACAAGGAGCTTTCTTCCACGTACTACAAAGCTGTGGAATGAACTTCCTTGTGCGGTGTTTCCGGGACGATACGACATGGGTACCTTCAAAAAAAGCGCGTACACCTTCCTTAAAGGCCGGCAACGCTCCTGTGATTCCTCTGGTGTTGCAAGAGAGTATGGGCGGCGGTGATCACTTAACAACAGGTGACCCGTACGCTCGTTTGTCCTCCTATTCCATAAAAAAAAAAATTGTGTAACATTTTAGTGTAAAAATAGAATTTAAATTAAAGAAACATAGATTATCTATTTAGTATACATATTGTCATCAATATATCACTTATCATCAGCATCAAGCCTGAAGACGTTCACTGTTAAACATACGCCTCCCCCAACAATACTACCCATATAATTTAAACAAATATTATTTTGTAAAACAAACTTGCGACGAGAGTCTACTGGTAAATTTTGTGTGTAAGAGTTCCGACTGAGCACAGTCAGTAAATACTAGTTTATAATGACTCTATTAATGTTAAACATTAATTGCAATGTACAATGAAAGCAGTAAATATGAGTAAAAGTGACACCAATAACTTAAGATAATGACGACTCATCCCTTTACCGAAATTATTACGGTTTGTTCGCGAGAGCCGGAAGCCATATTGTTTAATAGAATCCAATGCTTATAATTTGTCTTACTCTTAGAAATATTTCAATGCTATTTTTATTTTTAATGTTTGTGTAATAGTAACCGATTCAAATTCTTAATAATTAATTTACACTTGACTGATCTTTCACTCATTCTTTTTTATTTATCCAAATAATAATTCTTTTGGAAGATTTGTATAGTTTAAGGTATCCTATCACAAGAGGCCTCGAAGAGTTGTTGAACAGTCCTCTTCATTCCATACACATCAAAATTTTAGGTGAGGAACTGATATTGTTGTGGATATCAATGTTCAGCGATGTTAGCAACATAATGGTTTCTATTTGTCTTAATTTGCAAGTCTCAGTTCGGTAGTGAACAACTTTGATAGTTTAAAATTTCGTAAGCTGCGTTTGTTGGTAAACAGGTTCAACTGCGTTAAACATGGGTTGCTGGTCAGACTAATTTTCGTAGCATGATACTGCTTTACTCAAAGGGCTCCCTATAAGATTAAAAGCTTACTAATACCGAGGCCTATTTTTCTACTGCCGAATAAGCTCATAATTTTCCGTTTAAGGGGAACTTACTGGGTCACTGTGACATGAGTAACATCTTATGACTAAACACAACCATGGTTCTTCACAGAATTCGAGGTTTTCAAGTACCCTGAGTGGCAGTGCATTGTAGTGGACAGGACTTATCACTTATCATTAAGTGATAAGAATAGAATAGAAACAGAATGGAATATACATAACTTTAATGGCAGCAAAAAAACACACAACACCTTCATTAATTAAAATCTTTAAATACTAAATTAAATAAGATACCAAAAAATAATAAATATAAAAATTAAGATTATTTTTGCCTCGCACACCACTTTGTGGAATCAATTATCAGCTGCGGTTTTCCCGAACAGATGCGACTTAGGGACCTTCAAGAAAAAAGCATACCTTAAAGGCCGACAACGCATAAAAAAAGAATAACTGTACGGCGCGTGATTCCCTGCTAAAAGGAGCTGACTCATTATATTGTTGTGTTAGTTCAGAAGACACCAACACAACACTGGTTTTCAGCAGCCCCTCGTGACACTTTTAGTTGACAGATCGTGTATGTAGGATTCCTATTGTAATAATTTTTTTTAACACAGGAATTGAATGAATTTCCTAAATGTATAGTGTTATAAAACATAATTATAATAATTCATACTTATAAATTGCACGTAAATATAAGCACGTAATATATAAGGTTTTATATAACTTTCTCCATTGTTTATTCATTTGCCAAACCTCAGAGTCATTGAATTATAGTTAAGCTTATAATAATACTATCGTAAACATTCCATGAAGTATTGATTGACTAGGTACACGAATTTCCCTTGAGTATCATTCGTATCCCAACGTCATGAATCCCATTTACAAATGGATACGTCTGGTTCTACACAATAGGCTCTTTTGTAACATCATTACAATTTATTTCATCATTCGATCATGAAATTAATGGAAAAATAACAGTATTGACACACGTCCATAGTTTTATTTCTTATCATCATCATATTAGCCGGGAGACGTTCACTGTTGGAAAAAGGCCTGTCCCATTGATCTCCATGACGATCGGCCCTGCTCTCATCGAACGTATTCATCTTGAATCTCAATCGTGACCAGATTAATATAGTGTGTGTATACCTTTATACACATACATATGCATACACTCATCTCTCGAACTAGTATATAAGCTCTTTCAGATTATATAAGGGGCTTATTATTCTTTTCGGAGTTAGCATTTGATACCCAAATCTCCAACATCGCAAATGCCCTCCTCACCTTCATTTCATATCTCACCCATACTTCTATAATTAATCCAACGTATTCTTCTTGAATGTCGATCTAGACCAAATTGTAGTGTGTGTATACCTATATAGGTATACACACACTACATTTGTATATACACATACCTATGCATACACTCATCTCTCCAACTAGTATATAAGCTCTTACAGAGTGTATAAAGGGGCTTAGTATCCTTTTCAGATTTCCATTTGATTCACCAAGATTGCAAATGCTCACCCATACTTCTATAATTAATCAAATGCCTTGTAATTGATATTCTGAGAAATCTATCAGGACAGATGTTAATATATTGATCAAAATAAATAAATAAGTACAAATCACTACAATATGACCATATGTTACAAACACCTACCTGATTTATTTAGTCGATATCTAATAGGTGTCACACTCATATTATAAAATATCTTTGTATACGTCCGAATGCTATAAGGCACCTATGATAAGCCACATTGCCAATTTCGATATGTAAATTTCCCCATAGCAATAACTACCGCTTTAGTAGTAAATCTATAATATTCGTGGGGCGAAGAAGAAAGTTGAAACCACTTATTCAGTGGATATCAGGCATGAAACTTGTTTATAGTAACATATAAATTTATATTTACTTGATTAGATTTATCGAATTTACCCTTAATTTTTTTTATGAAAGATGAGGACAAACGAGCGTATGGGTGACCTAATGTTAAGTGATCACCGCCGCCCACATTATCAATTGCAACACCAGAGGAATCACAGGAGCATTGCCGACCTTTAAGAAAGTTTACGCGCTTTTTTTTATGAAAATAAGGGACGAGACGAGCAGGACGTTCAACTGATGGTAATTGATACGCTCTGCCCATTACAATACAGTGCCCCGCTCAGGATTCTTGAAAAAAAAACAAAAATTCTGAGTGGCACTACAATTGCGCTCATCACCTTGAGACAAAAGATGTTAAGTCTTATTTGCCCAGTAATTTCACTAGCTACGGCGCGCCCTTCAGACCGAAACACAATAATGCTTACACCTTACTGCTTCACCGGCAGATATAGGCGCCGTTATGGTACCCATAATCCAGCCGGCATCCTGTGCAGAGGCGCCTTCCACTGGTAAACTAGGTTCTTATGGTCATAATATCATGAGAAGCTACAATAAAGGCACAGAATGTATAAAAGTATAGATCAGTAGACTGACTGAGTCGTAATATAACTTACGTTTTAATGTGTTGCGCCAGACGAACTATACAGTAATAACACATTGCACACGAACAAGTTTTACAATTAAACTTTGTTCTCATTGAGAATTGCTTCCTACTCACACAGCTCGTAGTTGCTGTTTCAAAAGTTATGAGTTTTTTGTGACGGATTTACTGTACCTACACCTAGATACTGAAATTTAGGTTTATTTATTTAATGGATCACCAACGTAAGCAACAGTAGCCACATTGCATTATTTATTCATATAAAATTCTTTAATTATTTCTTTTAATGATTGTTTTTCAAACCGTTTCAAACCGCAGCACACTAATGTGCCTTAGATTAAGGATTGGTCTCCGATGCGCTACACCTAGATACCGCACTACCTAAGAACAATAGCTTCTTTATTACGATCAACTATTAGATACTTGGGTGCGTGGCATCCTGACATTCAATGTCATCTTTCAAATTTTGTAACATACGCTTCTTGTTATTTTACATTGAAATTAATAAAATACAAAATACTTACTGACGATATGTGAACCAGTCTTACTGGTCTTTCTTATTTCTTGTAATATTCTTTTTACAATTTTTAGAATGCAGCCCGGCATTTTAGTTTCAATTATTACCAAAGTTTAAGAGAACATGTGGCACGTCAACGTCATATATTGTTCAAGACTGGCTCGAGTACGCCCATTTGGGCGTATTAAAAGTTGTCGCACTTTGCGACTACGTCTGCGGTATCTAGTTGGAGCGCAGTAGAGACCAATCCTTAATCTAAGGTGGGTGCAATATCTGCTTCACGTCACAATAAAGTACCGCTGTCTTATCCGTCCTGTGTAAGTCAGCCTAACACAAAAAATGTCATTATAAAAATATTATATTAATCTGGCTATGATTTTTCTGTATCATAAGATAAAATATAATTTCTGTCATGCTGTCAGTTCAGAGAACTGCAGAAACGACAGCAAATTATAATGTACTCAAGTTCGTTGTAAAACTCTACGGATAAGCATTACAAAGGTTAAAGACATCGATGTATCCTTGACGAGATAAGTAGTGTGATGTCGGGAATGTAATCTACGAAGAAAACCTATATATATAAGAACGTATTTTACCTTCAACTGTGAGAGCAAGATCTCCACTTCTCTTTCACTAGTCGTTTAAAAAGCCACTGTCTCCCCCGTGTGTCGTATACGGCGACCCTCACATAAGTTTACATTGAGCAACAACTTTCGCTCCCACACTCTACCGGTAAAGGTAATTTATTGTACCTCATAAGGCACAAGATTGTTGGGTTTCGTGAGGAAGGTTTTGATATGAAACTAACTTCTGTGAGGCTGTTGACTTTAAATTTCTAAGTCACCTTAAGTTTTTTCAAGTTTCCCTTTTAATATCATTGTGATTGATTCATAACATTATATTAAGCTGTTTTTACCAACTTACTACATCATTTTTTTTACGAAAATAAGGACGCGATGAGCAGGACGTTCAGCTGATGGTAATTGATACTTAAAAAATCCAAAAATTCTGAGCGGTACTACAATTGCACTCGTTACCTTGAGACATAAAATATTCAGTCTCATTTCCCCAGTAATTTCACTAGCTACGGCGCCCTTCAGCACGAAACACGTTATGTTTACACATTACTGCTTCAAGGCAGATAGGCGCCGTTGTGATACCTATACACTAGCCGCCATCCCGTGTAAAGGAGCCTCCCACTCGTAAATATGTTCGATAATGTTGTTGGAATTAAAAAGAAAGATACCCATGTTTCTCATTTAAATTAACCATTGAATCTTATTAATCAACATTAATTTATCAATATATTAATAAAACAACAATAAAACACAATAAATAAAGGAAATATGACATAAATAGAAGTATCCAATAAACGAGTTACTCCAACATTAAAAAGCTCTGTACTTAATTGTTCGTAAAAAGTAAAAGAAACGAAACACGCGGGCTATCAGCTACAGACGTACTGTCATTGTCACTCTTGACATTGACAAATAACAGCCACAGAATAGTATACATTATATCAATTAACTTATAATTGACTATTGTGAATGTATTATGTAACATATTAAAAAAATATATTTTTTGCCTATTGTGTAGTGGGATCGAAACCTGATAGGAAAATTGTTTCTTTTCACGCTTGTGCACTAAAAATTATAAAAGAATATTCTTTATGTGGTAGTCAAAAAAATCAATTCCAACTTTGCAGTGAGCCACATTCGTAAATATTATATATTCGTAATAAAGAATTATTTCCGACCGAATGTTATAGCGCCATTTTGTGATATTGATTAGGATTTAATATAATAGGTGATCACTGAAATCAAGGAAGCATGGGATCTGCTTAATGGTATGATGATGACTATTTTGTAACAGTCAAATAATTTTTTATATTGTAGTCTTGATCTAAAAGTGACAAATTGAAAAGGTGCTTTAGTGCGTGAACAAAGCGTACAAAATTTTATCAATGTTACGTCACTCGAACGGTTGGCTCAGTTCGTAAGAGCGCTCGCACGGAACGCGAGAGGTCGCGGGTTCGAGTCCCGCATCGCTTATAAAATTTTGTTTTCAAATTTAATTAGTGTAATTAACGCTCTATAGATCTAACCCTAAGTTTATTTGTAGAGAATGAATGAGGGTTGATTCAGTCTTAACTACATAATATTACAAAGTAACATTAAACAACAAAGCCAATGTAAGCGCAGATAAAATAAGGCAAGTTGCAAATATCACTTTGATCTTTATCAGCAATGAGAGTGACATTGACTTCATATGAAATATCTTTATTTGATAGAGTCCGCATGAAAGCACAATAATATAATTTCCTCCTTGGTAGATTATTCACAGTGCGATATTTTTTTTCCATCAACGTATATTCAAATCTAGTATGTATTACGTCAGACAATTAAGATGGTAGTGCTGTATGGCTGTGAATCGTCACCAAGTAGATACATCTCGCATCAACTGCATTTTATTCAGCATAACGCTTTTACATTTTTTTTTATGAAAAAAAGGGATGAGATGAGCTTTGGACGTTCAGCTGATGGTAATTGACATGCCTTGCCCATTACAATGCAGTGACGCTCAGGATTCTTGCCCTCGTCTCCTTGAGACATAAGATGTTAAGTCTCATTTGCACAGTAATTTCACTAGCTACGGCGCCCTTCTAACCAAAACATAACCATATTTACACATTATTATTCCCAGCAGAAATAGGCGCCGTTGTGGTACCCATAATCTAGCCGGCATCCTGTGCAAAGGAGCTTCCCACTGGTACATTAGAAAGGATGGATACTTATATAATAGATGTAACATAGCAGTTTACATTATACAGGAGCCATTCAATTAGGACCGCACGATGTGTGAAGAAACGCGTGATAGTAAATTTGTACGAGACAATAATAATGTAGAGTTACTGTTTGTGAATACCTTGATAGAATCTTGTCTGACCGCGACGCAAACTCTACAATGTGATCCGAAATGGTTTTTAGTGAATGCTAAGAAGATATACGGTCGTTTTTTAAGGGGAATAAAGTTTTACATTCCATTGGACAACCTCAAATATTATTATTTACTTAGACAAAATATTCGTATTGGAAGCCAACAAGACCTTCAAGAATATATTGCTGGGATATTATAGCCCGTAATATTGTTTTTTTTTATATATATTATGTTTGTAAATTTATATGTTCTTGGTTGGAACAATAACTAACGAAACCGACATTAATATCATTACGTTTACAGTTATAATGTGATGAAGGTCATTCAGACTTCTTAACGACCATGGTAATAAAGGTATTAAGCGAATATTTTAAAAACGTGAAGTATTTGAAAAATATATATAGCGTTCAATATAACAAGTAACAAGTCCAGCAACCAAAAATAGCAGCTGATCACGAGCATGATGCTTGGACCAGCCATCGCAACCGTCGTCCATATTTTAGGAAAGGGACTAACCCTCTGGTCAATAATAAAATGGTCATCACAACACAACATCACATATAAATTAAATTGGAGTAGACACTCCAATTTAAACTTGCAAACAGACGTTTGTAATATTGAAATAACCGTTTTTTAAGTCATATATATGAATATAAATACACCAAAATATTTTTTTTTACTATCTGTTTTGTCTATCTGTCTGTTTGTTCCGGCTAATCTCTGAAATGGCTAGACCGATTTTGACGGGACTTTTATTGGCAGGGAGAAACTGAGGTTACGTTTATTTTAGAAAAATTCTTTTATTTTAGAAAAATAAAGTAATTTAGCACTCTCCAAGAAATGGTTTAACTCTAAAAATAATTTATATGGCAAAACAACGTTTGCCGGGTCAGCTAGTATATAATATAACTGTTATGATGATTATTGTTAATTTATCTAATTTGTTACGTTAACTACTGCGACCATCCATTCTAAATCTAGATAATCATACAAATAATGGCTATCATTAAAATCAACATACAAGGTACCTATACAGTGTCAATGTTAATTAATCGAGTGATTTGAATTAACTCCTTTCACCTGACGGCGGGCGATAACTTTGCGCCTAAACTTCTCTAATACATATTATGAAACATCAAAGAACACTTCTACCGTAACCCTTCTAGATCGTGCATGATTTACACATGGATTAGTTTTAAGTGTCGTTATTTAATTAGAACATAACAAGATGGATCTTATAACGTTAGTGTTAATCTACGATCATATATCACTCATATCATCTACGATCATATATACTCAAAACAGAGTCAATGTGCGGACGCGATAGCATTTTGTTAAATATAGTGAAAAGTTAATTTTTACATTGGGGCAGAAAAGTCCTCGAATGGCGACCATGTACCGGAAGACGTAGTGTTGGTAGGCCCCCCACAAGATGGACCGTCGATCAGCGGACCTACTATGAACTCGTATTGCGATTCAATTGACAACTTTAAAATGAACTGCGTTGCTATTTCGTACCACGACGTGATTAGAGCTATCTAATTTAGGTTGACGTCAAATCAAGTCGGAAAGTGAATCGCAAACTGTTTTAGTTCGTTCATTCATTCGTATCATGAACTAATTTTACCACCTAAACTGGATAGCTTATGTGTCAAAGTGAGCGATTCAAAAAAAGTTGCTACTTCCTTATAGGAAAGTGAATCGTGTTGCTAATAAGTTTAAAAAAATAGTGAAAACATACAGAAAAGGAAAATTTTATTGATGTAAGATGAGATCAGTATACTTTATTGGGCTTTTTTATAAAACAAAATACTGAAATTTAAACAATTCAATATTGAAAATAAAATACTAAAGACGAGGCTGTAAGGGCCTGGGCTATAGCCTGTTTGCAAGAATGAATTAATAAAAATGAACTCTGTGCTTCTGTCAAATCAAACATCAATCGAGGTGCGTTCATAACTTGTTATTTTTACGAAAACACCTAAGCAAACCTTTAATTTGTAATTCAAAGAACTATATATATTTATATTACTATTATTTAATAAGTGCTAAAAAGGGCTTAAGGTTTATAAATGACACTATAAAGCGCAATTTTAAAATGTGTTTTTAGTAATTTCTACGCAAAAAAAAACGCTAAAATCAGCTCAGTTTAGGTTTCTAAACGCAACGCATATGGTCCAAGTAAGGGGACAAACTTATGCAACGACTGTAGAGCGTCATCTCTTTCTCAAACCGTGGACCACAGACAAATTTATTTCGTTCATTCTTCGTAAGCGACTCAAACGCCGTTCAGTAAAAGGCACTTCATGTATGAATTTTAGCGATTCAGTGTAGGTACCTAAACTGAACTGCATCGGAATTCTTTCACTAATTAAAAGTTGATGGTAGGCCATCCGGCCATCTTGACCAGGGGGTCAAGATGGCCGGAATACGTTGGATGAGGGCAGTGCAGGACCGATCGTCGTGGAGATCTTTGGGGGGGCCTTCGTCCAACAGTGGACGTCTTCCAGTTTATAATGATGATGAATAATTATAGTTACTAATTATTTACAACTATTTTGGATTTTATTTCGTACTGCGTCCTATATATTTTGATACTCACTGAGGCACAATTAAATAATAAGGTGCACATTTAAATAAATCTAATGTGTATGTACGAACGGATATATTCAATGATAACGAAAAATATTTCTTACACATTCTTATTTTTTTGTGATAATCTTATAATGATGATTTACATTTTTCAGTGTTATCATAATTTGTATGAAACACATAAGTATTTAAGTCAGCACATGATAAATGAAAATTTTCTTGAATTTTTTTTTTGAAAACAATGTACGAGACGAGCAGGACCTTCAGTTATTGGTAATTGATACGCCCTGCCCATTACAATTCAGTGCCACTCAGGATTCTTGAAAAACCCAAAAAATTCTGAGCGGTATTACAACTGCGATTGTCACCTTGAGACATAAGATGTTAAAATAATTTGCCCAGTAATTTCACTAGCTACCGCGCCCTTCAGACAGAAACACAATACTGCTTCACGGCAGAAATAGGCACCGTTGTAGTACCCATAATTTACACGGCATCCTATGCAAAGGAGCCTCCCACAAATTAAAATACGCTTAGTAGTTTTTGCTTAAAAGATATGCTAAGTTCAGTATTTTTTGAGCTTATCGCGAACACACATACAGACAATCGCGGCTGGGGACTTCAATTTACAATATGATTTACCACTCCGATAAATCAACTATGTGTAAAGGATAGACGCGTATCCTGCTGACCACAGCAGACTTGTTACTGGCTGCTGTGTAAGATAACCTAATACCTTTTGAAAGTAATTCAGATCCAAAAATGGCCAAAGTAAACTGGGTATTTCTTTATTTAGTAGTATTTGCACTGTTCTCCATATTCACCTCGACTAGTGCCTGTTGCAAGGAGCAAATACCAAGTGGCAGAGTAACCTGTAAACGTACTCCATACAGAGATTAAATGGAAAGAAGGAATCCAGAAAGAATAAAAAATAGCAAAAAATGTAAACAACAGCCATTTCAAATAATATATCGATGGAGTCTGCAAAGTACCTGTAAAAGAAATGTTACAGGTACTTTGCAGACCTGATTTATTTGAATTTGAATTTTGAACTCAAAGACACAGAGATTGTTGTTCCAAGCAGAGTATAAGTACACCAGATATCACTGGCTTAATGCGTAGAATCGAATCGAATTTTTCAATTCATATTTCAAGTCTTATCAAAAGCATGAATGTTGTTTGAAACATGAAATTTATTAAAAAAATAAATTATTTGTGAAAATAGAACATAACTAATTACTTACATATTATCTAAATATTTTAATGACATGTGAGGCATTTTCAAGTTGAGAGTATTCTGACGACTTTTATTTATGACACTTGTTATACCAAACATTACAATATAAGTAACAATTTACAAACTTGGCTTATAAGACGGTACTCCGCCCGGGTTGTGCCTCTTACCTTCGAAATAACGACGTAGTCTGTATACTTGTAATTTAGAAATTAAATTTAACAACAAAGCTTTCTTCTACTTTAAAATTTACACAAAGACGCCATGTTTCTTTCTTTATTTACAGCAACATTTTAATTAACTTTGTAATAATTACGTCGTGAATATTTCTCAGCGGGCAATGGAGAGGGCTATGCTCGGAGTTTCCCTACGAGATCGAATCAGAAATGAGGAAATCCAAACCAAGAGTAATAATAATATTGACACAGTTTTTACACAAATTATCTTGCCCCAAGTTAAGCATATATAGCCTGTGTTATGGGTTATAAGACAATGATATATTTAATACAAAATATACTTACTTAAACATACATAAATTCATATAACATACATATAAACATACATAAATACATTTAAACATCCAAGACTCGGAAACAAACATCCATATTCATCATATAAATGCTTGCACCTACCGGGATTCGATACCCTTAGCTTAGTAGGTAGGATCGTCAACCACTCGGCTATACAGGTCGTCAAGAGTAGGAGAACCAAAGTCACTGACATAGCCAAAATGATTGCGAAACTGAAGTGGCAGTAGGCAGGGCACATAGCTTGACAGACAGATGGACGCTGGGGCAGTAAGGTTCTCTAATGGCGACCACGTTCCGAAAGGCGTAGTGTCGGTAGGCCCTCTATAGGATGGACCGACGTCTTCCGGCTGAAATGATGATGAATGATGAATATTTCTCATACCTTACTTTATTCCGAAAACTTCCTGTTTAAAAATTCATTTACCACATTGCAATAAAATGAATACACGAATATGTATACTTAAAATATCACTTGCAAACAGACAGTTACATCTGTAGAAATGAATTTGTTTTACCGAACGTTCTCTTTTTAAGTACTGACATTCAGATTCATCGGCACATGTTTTATGACTGTTTGTTAGAATCCAAAAACGTGCTAGTTAGTAGTTTGCTACAGGAGCAGTATGCTCGCCACGGTACCCAACTAAGGGGTTTCCCCACCAAATTGAGGGGGAAAAAATGTGGAATGGCACATTTTTAGGGGTGTTATATTTTTAGAGATTTTTATAACTTTCTAACAAAGTGTGTGGCTTGTATTATATTAAGTTGCGGGCCGCTGGACATCGTCAAAGTGACGAGTGCCCGCGGCAGTACTGTGTGGTTAGTTTTGTGTCTCTCTACGTCTACGTTACGATCGAACCACAGTGCTCAGGTGGCCATGCACGTGAATCTATTCTGAACCTTTCTCAAACGGTGGCACGTGGGCAAACACGATGCTTGCGAAAAACGTAATGGGACGAACCCATACCGTACATTCTTAACTCACATAAAAAATGTTGAAATACATCAATAATTACAAACTGTAAGTAAATAAAGGTATTAAGCAAGCATTTGAAAAACGAGAAGTATTTGAAAAATATATATAACGTTAAAAATATTAACAACCAGCAGCCGAAAGTAGCGCCCGATCGCGAGCATGATGCTTGGACCAGCTATTCCATCCGTCGTCCATATTTTAGGGAAGGGACTAATCCTCTGGTCAAAAATAAAATGTTCATCACATCACAACATCACATATTACATCTATACATATAAAAAAAAATTGGAGTGTCTGTTTGTACTATGGAAAACCACCGTTATTTACGTCATGTATATGAATTTAAATACACCAAAATAACATCTGAAGATGATGATTTGTTATTTGAAGTTTTAATTTAAGAATTAAAAAAAATTATGTTGCTGAATGAAATTATTTATAGACTGTTTCAAATTTATTGTTCGTTTAATGATATTTTATTATTTTTAATGTATTATTTATTAACTACACATAGCAGCTGTCATTACAGGAGACCTAATGCGACAGTGACAAACAGACAAGTATATTACATGCAAACAACAACCAAATTAATCTTAAACGAATCAAATAACAATAATACAATAGCATTATACAATATATTACAAAACATACATTATATTACAAATAAAACATTACATTATAAAATACAAAAAACTTGAACATACAACTATTTACTATGACATACTATATATAACAATACCCTTGAGAGTTCACTCCACATACACCCAAATATGTCCACTTTGTTGTGGAGTTCATTTATATCGCGAAGGGCTCTAGTTAATGGCGACTTTGCCGACACATATTTTGTTCTCGACATTGGAACGGATAGTAGTAGCGGATGGAGACGCCTCCACACTCCAGTGCTCAGAGGAGCTGTTCGGGTTGATTCCAGCGGCCGAATTCCCCAACGTACGTGCAACGGTACGTGTAACGTACCGACCGCATCACGTTGACGTCTGGCATTCCACAACCGCGCGTTTTGCAAGAAATTTCTTGCCTCGCACAACCACTTTGTGGAATCAATTATTACCGGCTGCGGTTTTCCCGAACTGATTCGACTTAGGGACCTTCAAGGAAAGAGCATACCCACCTTAAAGGCCGGCAACGCATCTCTTGACTGCCTTGTTGCCGCACCCCTCCCCCTCCCGTGAGCCTGCATGTTTCCCCTCTCTTTTTAAAAAAAAATACGTACCGGTCCGGCACAGCACAGAACTCCCGGGTTGTGCTCCTTCCCGCGCAACGACTTCACCACATACGCTGCTAGAAAAAAGTCCCGGATACGGATGCTCTACTTATTATACCCTACTATACCCAACACGAGCAGTGTCGGGTACATAAGTGGATAAAATGACTATACTCTATATACGAAGTATAGATGCCTAAAGAATTTGTTTTGGACACGCTCTAACATCAACCTGTACTTATCGTTGTTGGGTTGTTGGTGATCGTCGAGTGTGCCGGTCTAAGTACTTTGCGAATGCTATGTGAGTATTACTTTGTGTTTTTGTATGTATCTTGGGGGCGATCGCGTTGAAGTAAGTGGAAGCGGGGTATTCCATTTCCACAATTTATTTACAACAATTATCAAGTTTGTGAAATGAAGACGAATATACGAAATGTTGCATTATAACGAACTGTTCCTTGATTGGATGTGAATGTAGTGACCTGGACTGTTAGGTATAGGTATTTTGGCATTATAATATCAATCCTGACAGATTTCCCAAACTATAATTTGTCACATATTATATGTTATTCTTTAAAATGTTTGTTTAAAATTCGTGAAATTTTTCCAATCAAGGTTTGTTTACTTTGAGTATATGGACTTATAATAAGTTTAGAAATCTTAAATTTCATTCATTCAATATAATATGAAGAGAATAAAAAAATACATGACAGCTTTTGTTGTTATTTAGCAATTTTTATATTGTTTAGTAAATGTGTTATATAAAATTTATTGAATTAGGCGTTACTTTGCGGAAATCCATAATTATACAAATGATTTAAGTTTTCTTGAGTGTTAATTCCGCTCTTTTATATTTGTTTTTAAAAACAATTCGACACGTGTTTCGCCTCTACACGAGGCATCCTCAGGACGTGTTGGCTCGCCAAAATCTGGCACGAGACACATATTTGGTATTTGATTGTGGTGGGACGGGATAAAGTTCTGAATTAATTAAATGTTTTTGTTTATCTCTCTCGTGCCAGATTTTGGCGAGACAACACGTCCTAAGGATGCCTCGTGTAGAGGCGAAACACGTGTCGAATTGTTTTTAAAAACATATATAAAAAGGCGGAATTAACACTAAAGAAAATTTAAATCATATGTATAAATATGTTATATATCTTATTAAATATTATTAAATAGTATTTCAAATATTCAAGTTTTCTAAAGATACATTTATTTTTGTCACTACAGTGATTGGTATAATATATTGTACTAAAAAATTCATACAAAGTTGTAGCCATAACAAAATACAAAAAAAAAATAATATTCTGCAATATAGATACGTACAAGATACATGAGAAGTATACCTTTTTAGTAAATACTCATTACTTATAAATTGAAGTAGAGAGTTTCAAAAGCGTTGTCCTAAACTTATTCGCTTTCTTGATAATAGTTCTAATTGAACGTAGTTTTAGAAAGAACAAATAAAATCAGTACATATTATGTATATGTATAGTATAACACAGTAAATCACGTTGTAGTTTGCAAAAGTTTTCCAATTTAACTCCATTCAACATTTAGTATTAGTTAACACAGTTCGCAAATTTTAGGCACACTTACCTACTTACGATATAAAAGGCTACAACTACTTACCAAACATTAACGCTGAATGAATAGACACGAAAAGCTTTTCAGAAGCTGATTTCAGTGATGAAAGTGAATACCTTGTAAGCTTTTTATCATTTTGTTTCTTACCTCAGTTTGTCTTCTGACTTGACAGGAGGGATTAAAGATTAAATATCTCGAAAGCTTTCATCGTGGTAGGGTGCTCAACATAAATAACATCGAAAAAGACAATCGTACAAAGCGATACTACGAAAAGATAAAGATTTATACTCCACTGATCTAAGCAACGACCGATTGTTTTAAGTTAATAAATGAATACCGAATATACTTAGTTTAGCCATAAATACTATTAGAATAAAAAATAAACAAAATATTACATTTGGATTTGCAATCTGTCATTTTTATAAATTATGATTGTTCAATGAGTTTTCTCATTTTGGCGCCAATACATTATACCATATTTTGCGATATTAAAATAGAGTGTGGTGATAAAGAGAACCGAATTGCTGTGATTGCATTACACAAAGTAGGTTTGGAGGCAAATGCAATTTTAAAGTTCTCCATACGCTTGGTATTAGTGAAATATTTGTGTGTGTTTTACCAGGCTATTAATAGGTACAATGAAACCTCCTCTGTTTCTGACAGAAAAAGATCTGATCGTCCAAGTAGTGTTCATTTCGAATAAGTTGTTAGAAGAAAACATATCCGAAAGCAAAAGATTTTATCTCCTGAGATGAAGATAGTACCTAGAACCACGACGCGTTTTTAAAAAATGACATAGGACTTGCAGGCTATAAGAGACGTACAGGTTATTTCTTAACTGATAATTTAAAAAATAAAAAGGTGGTAAAAACAAAACAACTACTGAAGCGTGAACAAACAAAATGATCGTATTTATGTTCAAAGCTCTAAGGAAGCTCCCCAATTAGTCGACAGAGTGCAACGAGGGCATTATCCGACTTCTCTGATGGTTTGGTGGGGTATTAGCTAAGAAGGGAGACTGAGCCATACTTTTGTGAAAAAGGTATCAAAAAATCAGCACAAGTGTATCAAGATACCATTCTTGAAAAGGTAGGGAAGCCCCTTAACAACATCATGTTCGATAACCGAGAATGGTCCTTCCAGCAAGAATCGGCGCCGGGTCATAAAGTTCGTCTACGTAGTCTTGGTTGGAAACGAACGTTTCGGACTTCATCAGAGCTGAACACTGGCCGTCGTCTAGTCCCGATCTTAATCCGCCAGATTATGATTTATAGTCAGTATAAGAGAGTACGGCTTGCTCTGAACGCCATGATATTTGGAGTCCCTAAAACAATTAGTACGATTAGCAGTGAAGAATATTCCCATGGAAAGAGTGGGTGCTTCTATTGATAACTCGCCTCAATGTTTAAAGGACTGTATTGAAGCCAATGGAGACCACTTTGAATAAGCTTTTTATTTATTAAATTGTTTTATATATATGCATTAAACTAACACACTGTAAAAGTATTAAATGTTATTTGCAATAGAATATTTGTTTGAAAAGCGCCAATGCAAATGAGCCCATAAATTTAAGTGTAAAAAAAAATCAAAACAGATCTATCTATAAAAAGAGACATAAATCTTGATTTAATACTAAAAATTAAAGACAGATTTGACTCCGGTAATTGTTTATCCAAAATCAATTGTTATGGACAGATTTTCCGGAAATTCCATCGATATCCAAACATGAAGTTAATATAATCTTTTTACAGGCCAAATTTAAAAAATATATTCAGAACCGAACTATTGTAGTAAGTAATTGAACAAAGGTTGTATAATGAAGTTTAAACTTTATTGTTTGAGGAAAATGTGCTCCACCAATATCGTTAGCTCTCCGATCACGTCTTCATACTGTTTGTATTTGGTGAGGATATTTCTTGAGCACCTGCGATTATTGTATTAGAAGTCTTGACATGGGGATCAGCTTAGTGAAACTCTCTAAGAAAAAAGCGATTCACTCGATTGTATGAAACGTCATCAGTCATTAATAGATTTAAAGAAGGCGGCTTTAATCTTGTAAACAACGAAGATAGCCGAAATACACTACGTTTTAAGTAACTGCCATACTATAATTACTACAATTTCAAACCAATTTCAAATCACTGCACGTTTCATCATCAGCCGGAAGACCTCCAATGCTGGACAAAGGCCTCCCCCAAAGATCTCCACGACGATCGGTCCTGCGCTGCCCTCATCATACCTACTTCGGCGATCCTGACCAGATCGTCGGTCCATCTGGTGCGGAGCCTACCAACACTACGCCTTCCGGTACGTGGTCACCATTCGAGGACCTTACTGCCCCAACGGCCATCTGTCCACCGAGCTATGTGCCCTGCCCACTGCCATTCAGTTTCGCAATCATGTCATACTAAACGTTCGCATGTTTCATACTAAAATAAATTTCAATTTTTACTTAGACATTCCCGCCTCTTATTACGTAGTATTTACATCCTCTTTCATGGAGATTATCAAAATAATAGAATAACATCGAATTCGTGCTGCATTAAGTGAAACTTAGAATATTCTTTTTAGTTAATTTTAAGTGATTAATTTTTATCGCCGTCATAACTAAATCTGGAGCTCAATCTAAGGAACATGATCTAATCTACCAAAATAATCACGCTTGTAAACTGTCGTATTTCATATTAAATCGTGCATTTGGGAGTTAGAAAATGTAAACCAAAAATATAATATAAATATTATTATAACTTTTGCATTTAAAACTGCGATTTGTTGGATTGTCACATTTATTACGTAACTTTGTTGATGTTACGTAACGTTAACCTAAAACTTTACCTTCAGAAAAAACTTAAGAATTAATTGTTATAATTAGTATTAATAACAATCTATATTTGTTCAGTTATTTTAATGAAATATTTTAGCTTTTTGAATTTTGTATTTGAAGAAACCTCTCTTCCCACCTACTTTTGCGCTTCAGGCAATTACTTAGGGGAGGTCGAACCAACTCTTTTCAGGTTAAGTTAAATTGAAAAAAAAAAAAATCTAAAACAAAATGTTTCTGGTTTCTTATATTTGATTATGTTGAGTGGATTTTAATACTTTTCACCATCAACGCGATAGTCAGAGCTGCGATGATTATTTCCAACATTAAAGCACCCTATGTCCTAATAACCATTACATCAACCAAACGAGTGTTGCTATGAAATTCAGTACAACATTATATCATCCGTTTTCATAATTTCTTTTGGGTGATATTATGGTTACAAGGACTGGCTTTTTTAATGTTAGCAGTAAGGTAACTGTTTCAGAATTTATAGAGGATTCATTGTTATGGGTGTGGATAAAGTTTTGTATGCAACTGTTGATAATTAGGTATTAAAATACTCATGTGATACTATTATTTAGTATTGACATAGGAGGGTCCGTAGCTACTACGTAAGTCGGTACTGGCAAGGAGCCGATCTAATTCCTAGCCAACAGATATGTTTGAAGCGTTTAAGCAAAAAGCAATCGTATATCGTGAACTATAATGACATCTAGTCTGAACTGAGTATGTGCTAACAATCATTGTCACTGTCATTAACCGTGTGACATTGAGTGCAATATAAGGAATGCACATTGCAGATGGACGGAAGGGCATTCCTGTCTCGGCCACCGCGCCGAGCAGTCAACTACAAGCGCCTGTGCTCACTCCGTTACGCCGCCAAGCTACGCTCAGTGCTATGCTATGCAGCTTTGCTTCGTGTGCTACAAGATATTTTACATCAAGTTCGACTGATTACGGCGAATCGTTCCGGCCCGCAGCTTGTTTTTCTGCCATTTTTTATGTAGTGAGTTGCGTGTCATCGCGGTTGAGCTGAAGGATACCGAACGGTGATAACTCACTCAGCTAACGTTGACCCGGTGCTTAGACTAGGAGGCCTGAGAGAAACCGGACGACCCGATCCCATTGCATTTGGGCTTTCCCAAGGGTGACGGTTTGCGGCTATAACCAATAGGGATAGCCGCGTCCCTTCCAACCCCCAATGCTCCCTGCCCTCGGCGAGGAGGCTTTTCTACAATGGATTCGTCACAGGATCGTCATAGACTCTTTGCTAATTTCATAGAAACTCTAAAATCCCATAACTTCCCAATTGACGAGAGGCTTATCCTCTCGGCCATCTCGACCAGCGAGGAACTCGCTGCCTCACCCGCCCGTCCCCCATTGAGCCCTCCGCTCACGATGTTGTTCCCGCGGATATGGAACTCAAAGACTCCGCCTCCTGAGGCTGCAAGCGGCCAGTCTAATCCTCCTCGGAGGACTCTGACAACAGAATCGTCACCAGCTTCACTATATACACCTCCCTTCACCCTTCTGGAGAACCTTTTAAACTGGTTCAATCCAGAAAGAAGCGCCAGTCCAAGCGCTCCGCAACCTCCACGGAGAACATACTCTCCGCCCCAGCCCCAGTCCCTCTAATGTCCCTTGACATTAGTTTGCCTCCGGGCTCTGTCCCCTCATCTATGAAACCGGCAACACGTTGCGTCTATCTTCATTCGATATAAGGCAAAGTGGACATATGTCGCCCAGCTCTGCGCCGGTAAAAAGGTGCAATACACCCGTGCTATCAACACGGGTGAGGAAATCCATGTAGTCTGAAGTTTGGTTTTGAAGACTGCTTCTTAGCAGTCAGGGCCACCTCCGGCCACTACAGCAAACTTTCCCCAACTAAGGAATAGGACAACCGGGCCTTTGCTCTCCACTTCTTGGAGACAGGCAGCCCCGGACTCCAGACAGGCTGCTGTTTTGAGATTTCAACTCCAACCACACTGACTGGAAGTGCCTATCCACAAACGGAAACCGCATCAAGCTCCGCCGTCTAGGAAGGTCTATGGACTTATCCTATGTCCCATCTCTCCAACTCACTACCCGGATCACCTAGGACACTCTCCCGACATTTTAGGTTTCGCCTTGGTCAAGGGTGTCGCTCTTAATTTAAGGGTGATTGAACCACTCGATGAACTGGACTTAGACCATCGTCCAGTCTCCTCCCACTCACCCTAAAACCTTTACCAACAGAGAACGATACAGGGAATGTCTTGCGTCAACGTTTGATGCCCCCAGTTCACCGTTTACAGTCTCGGCCAACTATTTCGATGATACGGATAAGATTGACATCACGGTAAACGCACTTACCCAAACAGTGCCGTCAGCTCTCCATGACAACGAGCGTTTGGTTAAGGTTAACAACCATAAACTCCCGCTTGACGTCATGAACCTCATTAGATCCAAGAATGCAGCTCTCAGAAGAGCTGCCAAATACCCAACGCCCAACTATAGGACGCGCCCTAACATCCTTCAGCGCTAAGTTAGGATACGTCTCTCCGAACTGAGAATTTCAATTGGGATTCCCTTATGGAGAACATCTCCCCCTCACATCAGGCGTATTACAAAGTGGTGAAAGCCCTTCGTACTGACCCAATACTTCACACTCCGCCTTTGATATGCCCCGATGACAGTATAGCCTTCGAGGACAATGATAAAGTGGAATGTTTTGCTGATAGCATTGCTTCACAATGCTTATCCAGCACTTCTTCTTACGAACTACGTAGCGTCGGTGGAGGATGAGGTCAGCCGTCTGAACTCAATGCCTCTCACCGACGATCCCATTTCAACTACTGCAGAGGAGGTTAAATCAATCATCCGTGGATTAAAACCTCGCAAAGCTCCAGGAGCCGATGGTATTTCCAACTGCTCAGCCCCACCCAAGTGCGCTCAAACACTTTCCCGAGCAGGTGAACCTCATTCTTGTCCTCCTCCTTAACGCCTGCCTCGCCCACTGTTTCTTTCCAACCGCTTGAAAAGAGGCCATAGTTATAGGGATTCCTAAACCAGGAAAACCCCTCAATATCCCCTCCAACCATCGCCCCATCAGCCTCCTCAAGGCTATGGGGAAAGTCTTTGAACTGGTCATTCTGATCCGTGTGAGAAAGCATCTCTTTCCAACGAACGGTCCTCCCATAATAATACTCCAACAAGTCGGCTTTCGTGCTCAATACTCTTGTCCCCAACAAGTCCACCGCATTGTAGAGTACATCTACTGCGGGTTCTATCCAAAACGTAAGAAGACCATCACTGTCTTCTTCGACGTCGGCAAGGCTTTTAACAAACTCTGGCACGAAGGTCTAATATACATACTCCACTCTCTAGGCCTCCCATCCCGATTAGTCCTCATAGTGGCTTCTTATCTCCACAACCGTACCTTTCGATTCAGACACGAAGGTATCGTCTCCTCCCCTCGCCTGCTCACGGCTGGGGTACCACAGGGCTCAGTGCTCTCTCCGCTTCTATACATATCGTATACCAAAGATATTCCCATACCTAGTAATGGAGTTGAACTCTCTCTCTTCCGATAATACCGCTCTCTACGTCCAGTCCTGTCAGATACCTTCAGTCCTCTCCAGGCTCCAACGCTCAGCTAATGAGCTAGGTGACTGGTTTAGGAAATGAAGAAGCCATATACAGTTAAAATAAGGGGTCATTCCAATAATGTTCGTACGTTACTATTATATTTGGCTGTTAACATTAGAACTCTTTAATATTTTGTAAATTTCATTAATTATGGTCGTTATCTATCTAGTCACCATACGTGAAATGCTATATTAAATAAACATAATTTTATCACTGATAAGTTCCGGTTGTTATTTGTGGTTTTACAACATTATGATCATCTTTTCCACATGATACCTGTTATAAGTAATTGGTTGATTTGTTGTTGTAATAATAATATAATATAATAATATAAAATACTCAATACTTGTTTTATTAAATTACTACAGAGACAAACAGGGCGGGATTTTATAGCGGGAAAATAATGACAGAGCGTAGCGTAGTGACATTTCAGTTTTGACAGCTGGGTGACAGGGTTACGTGTTCTTTATTTCAATCAATTCATTCAACAATCACGCTTTCACGCCTAAACTACTTAATCTATCATCATGGTACTTTGTACACATATTCAAATGATTTGAGTTTTCTTTAGTGTTAATTCCGCCAACATTTGTCTTTAAACAAATCGACACGTGTTTCGCCTCTAAACGAGGCATCCTCAGGACGTGTTGTCTCACCAAAATCTGGCACGAGACTCAAATTTATTATTATTTATTTTATACTCCTGGTATTTGCTCATCAATTGAGTATAGTATTTATCAAGCTGTATTAAAAATTATATAATTATACATAAATGAAGAAAAATAAATCAAAATTTAATTAAAGATTGTTATAGAAGTTTAACAGCGTGTTTAATAATTTTATTTGATGAATAGTGTATTTTTTTCCTATAAATAATGTTTTCTTTAGATCTCTTTTGTTATATTTATTTAAAAGAAGTTAAATAATTGATATTTAGAAAGAAAATTATATAATAATAATAAAAAACACATCAAGCAGACCTCCTGGGAACAAGACCATCCAGCCACCACGAGTAGCACCCGTTCACGAGCATGACGCATGGACCAGCCATCGCCTCCCTAGAACATATTTTAGGGACGGGATCGACCCGCCTCACGTCACTTCACTGCTATATTTAATTTCTAGATGACTTATCTGGCAGGTCGGTCCGGCAACCTCGCACTCAATAGTTAGATAGATAGATCGACACTTTATTGCACATCATACAGAATTAAAAACAAAAATTTATAAAAAAAAGCGAACGCGAAAGACTGCGATGGGCGGTCTTATCGCTTGAAGCGATCTCTTCCAGACAACCCAAAAAGATACAGGATACAATATGTTATTATAAAAGGTATTTTAATTAGGTAATTTAGCGTATGTAAACATTCCTTTATTTAATTTTAATAACATTAATATTACATTCATTCTTATGTTTAATCAAAAAAATAAAACAAATAATAATACCTATATATTATAATAAAAATAAATAGAAAATAATATTAGTAAATAAATACAATAGCTTCAAATTGATAATATTCTCATCTCTTAAACGTCTATTGAAATGGTGTTTGGAAAGTATTAATGTGAAAGAATTTAAGTTTTGAGCACGCATAATATAGAGTGGTAAACTAGTCCACAAATTCACTGCAAATTCTCATAACATGAAATATTATGAGAATGACAGTGTAAGATGAGATTGTTGGATCTGATAGATTTAGTTAAGGTAAAACGATCTTTTAGATATGAAGAAGACAAATGTTGGAATAAAATATAGAACAGCATATGAAGGATATGCGGCATATGATTTCGGCGAAAGTGGATTGGCAACCACTTGAGCTTCATACAATAATCGGAAATGTGGTCTTATTAACGTAGACCAAATAAAAGCTTGAATATTTCTTTGTAACTGTTCTTTCTTAAATTGTTGTACACACTCTCCCCACCAGCGACAGGATATACATTAAATAAACTTTTATCTTTTTAGCATCTAACCTTCACAATCCTATAAGTGCTCACGACGCTCGAGAAAATCCCTATTTAGAATCTTGGGTTCCCATACCATTATATAAATTGACATTATTTTGTCAAATGCTTGTCACTCTGTCAGGTGATCCACCAGATAACTATGATATTTGCTACTAGATCCGTCCTATAATTTAAATGGCCCTTACCTGATATATATAACACTATATATACATTGTGAAACGCAAATGATATCGATACTTAATAGATAAGTAGCAATTAGCCTATTCGTAACTTTACTTAGACATTGAGAAACATCCCCTTAGCAATTCGGTATGCTTAATTCGATGAGAAGTAAGAATAAAAAATGGTTGCCAGATCTCCGTCAGCTGCTACTTCAGGGTTTCCAATAACCTGTAAAAATAACAATAATATACCTGCTATAATTGTTACTCATATACAGTCAACAGTCACCTGTTTTTTATTGACTTTTTACGATAATTTATGTTTGTCACTTTATAAATGGCTTCTAGCAGACTTTGCCATGATTCAGTTTATCACTTTCTTTACTAAATCTACTGTTATTTGTTCGGAAGAAGTAGAGCTCCTAAAAAGAACATACAAGATACTGAATGTTCACTCTTTTAAATCATGAGTATTTTACAATAACTATAATAAATATACATAAAAATCGTTTGTAAGAAATATATGAATCATATTCCGAGCTAAAGAGTGTTTTGAATTTCAAATATTAATTCATGAATTGTAATCAAAAATAAGACAATTTATAAAATATATAAATTTTCTTCTACTGGATGTATCAAACTTAACTGAACACACTTGACTTAAAAAACTTTACTTGTATTATTTGCAAAGTGAGTATATTAAAAAATTTTAAAATGCTGCCCAAAGTAACTATTGCACGCGCAGGTAAAAAGCTAGTACAATATAAAAGTAATGTAAGACCATTGACATACTTTTACACTAATTTACTTCACTCAATCTAGGCATATGCTAGGGGTGCAAGACAACGATATATTCAATACAATATGCTTACTTAAACATACAACTGTATATAAACATCCATGGCTCAGTAACAAACATCCTTAACCATCATTAAAAAATATTTGCACTTACCGCGAGATCCTGGAGAGAAGCTCAGTAGGCAGGGTCACTATCCACTAGCCTGTATGGGTCAATTATGAAATAGAATAAAAGAAAGGGATATAAAATACGTTGCAATTTTGTTCTTCATAGCTTGAGCACTTACTACAGCCGTCAGAACTAATATCAGCAATATGAAGTGTAACAGGAAGTAATAACTGAAGTAGTACATCCGAAGAGACAAGTCAGCATTGGTTTATAAATCAGAATGCCCCGAGGTAACAGTCCTCATTTAAACTGAGACTCAGAGAGCTATTGTTTATGAACATTGATGAAAGTTGCTTACTGTATTAATGTTCTAATAAAGAGAAAATATCCTCATACTAACTAATATTATAAAATGCAAATGCGAGCTTGTTTGTGTCTGAAGGATTAAACAAATAAAATACTTCAAAATACTCAATACTTGTTTTATTAAATTACTACAGAGACAAACAGGGCGGGATTTTATAGCGGGAAAATAATGACAGAACGTAGCGTAGTGACACTTGAGTTTTGACAGCTGGGTGACAGGGTGACGTGTTCTTTATTTCAATCAATTTATTCAACAATTACGCTTTCACGGCTAAGCTACCCAACCTATCATCATGGTACTTTGTACACATATATTCAGAGGTTAAAAGAACATAGGACACTTTTTATCTAAAAAAAATATTTCTGCGTCACAAAAGGCAATTCTGAGTATCTACTCGGGCATCCGACATATCAGGACAATTTCAATAAACATTTCTTAATTACGAATTGAACGATATCTAGCCTTGCAAATGCATTTAACGAAGCGAATAAATTTATTATTATTCAAATGATTTGAGTTTGGTCTTTAGTGTTGATTCCGCCAACATTTGTCTTTAAACAAATCGACACTTTCTCGTGTAGAGGCACACGAGGCATCCTCAGGACGTGTTGTCTCGCCAAAACCTGGCACGAGACTCAAATTTATTATTATTTATTTTATACTCCTGATTATAATATTTGCTAATCAATTAAGTATAGAGTTTATCAAGCTATATTATAAATTATATAATTATAAATAAATCACGAAAAACAAATCAAAATTTGATTAAAGATTGTTATAGAAGTTTAACAGCATGCTTATTAATTTTATTTAATGAACAGTTTAATTTTTATCCTATAAATAATGTTTTATTTAGATCTCTTTTGTTATATTTATTTGAAAGAAGTTAAATAATTGATATTTAGAAAGTAAATTATGAAGTCTTATCACAATGATAATAAATAGAGAGTCTAATACTAATTATAATTATAAAGCCTTATTATTATATTATAGCCTCAGAATTATTTGGGTTTTTCAAGAATCCTGAGTGGCATTGCATTGTAATGGGCAAGGCGTATCAGTTACAATAAACTGAACGTCCTGCTCGTCTGGTCCCTTATTTTCATAAAAATAAAATAAAATATTATGCGGGGAAAACGGGTATTTAGATATTAAAACAAAACTACTGAAGAACAAATTAACAGCGTTTATGTAACATCTATTTAGCCATAAATTATTATTATAAGGAAATCAAATTACGTAGGAAGCAATAGCAAGCGGGAACTTCATGAATAAAATTATCATTTTGTGGAATTGATTCTGGAAATCAGTAATAACAATAATATTAACTTACATTATATCTTACTAAGATTCACTATCTATAGTCGATTTGAGATTTACATATTATGTAGAGCATAAATTAACAGAGTAATTTTAATAATTAATTGAAAATATAATATAAATGGAATAATGAATTTGTTACTTTTGATAATTTTGCCTTGGATCATTTATACGCCTAAATAGACTATGACAGTTGTGAAAATGTCAAAAAAAATTGAGTTTCGAACTAACTTCTATATTGAGCAATCCACGCACACAAATCGCGAGTTTAAGATAGGTCTTATTAAAATAGATGTATGTATGTAGTATGCCTGACAAGCCCTCCCTAGCTTGGCAATTTTTGGCCTGTTTTTATCGGTTGTCTAACAGCAAAAGACTCTATCTATTAGTCCTAATGGTCATAAATGGTCCTAATCATCTACTGGTCCTATTCGGCATAACACAATATACACCATAGCTAAGTCCAAAATTGTATCTAATTTGTGATTATGTCGAATAAAGAAAGTTTATGTCTATGTCTATCTAGACGTATTAATTACTATGCTTTTGACGGTAGCTGTTAAGTACTTCAAAATTTTCTTTTGCAAATAGAAACTTCTAGAGCTCACATAGCACGTAGGTCAGTTGAAAGCAATTTTGACAGTACCATGTTGACATCGGTTTCTGTTAGTTGTGGAACACCACATAATTTATCTACAACGGACTCTTAACAAACATCATCATCATCATCAGCCGGAAGACGCCCACTTCTGGACAAAGGCCTCCTCCAATGATTTCCATGACGATCGGTCCTGCGCTGCCCTCATCCAAAGTATTCCGGCAATCTTGACCAGATCGTCGGTCCATCTTGTCGGGAGCCTACCAACACTGCGTCTATCGGTAAGTAGTCACCATTCGAGAACTTTACTACCCCAACGGCCATCTGTCCGTCAAACTATGTGCCCTGCCCACTGCCACATCAGTTTTGCAATCAATTGGGCTATGTCGGTAACTTTGGTTCTCCTACGGATCTCCTCATTTCTGATTCGATCTCGCAGGGAAACTCCGAGCAAAGGCCTCTCCATTGCCCTCTGAGCAACCATGAGCTTCCTCATAAGTTAACAAACATAAGAAATTAAAATTTTACTACAAATTTTCGTACTTTTCCGTATTGTACAATTAATGCTGCAATAAGTTTAATCTCTGTAAATAGCACCCCGCTGACACAAAGTGATATAAATAGTATTGTGTTGACATTGCGTGGCGTCGAGTTACGGAGTGTACTGAGTTACGATACGGATTCTACAAATTAAATTCGCGTTGATATTCCTGGACTGTATAATTTAAATAGTTTTACGGTCTTTTGTTAACCTAAATAATTAACTACTCAATAGATGCCGTCCGCAAATTGGTGACGTGAATTCGTTTTAACGAGTAGATGTTCTCGTTGTAGACACTGCAACATACACTGCCAGCTATTTTATAACTTCTTTTATCGGACAGTATAAAAGGTGACGTGGATTGGTAGGTGTTATTACATTTTTGCTTTGTTGATTTTGTCAAACATATTAACATCTATCTTACATTTATCTGTTCATATGAATGCACAGAAAAGCATTAAGAAAGTATTGGCCTTTAGAGCTAGACTGCAAACTTGAATTACTTTTTTTGCAAAATAAAAACAATAATGTTTTAATTGGGTTGATTGCTATGTTTTAGTTTTATTGAACATACACTTATACTATTGAATAGTAGTTAATAATTTTGGTTTACGATAATATTTTTAAGTTTAGGTAAATTTTCGATACATTTTATTATTATTTTTTCATACATTTTATTATTATTTTATTGGGTCGAAACGAAGTAAATGCAGCGTGTGGTGTGTTAAATTTATGTGTCGGGTGGAATGTCGTTTCGTCAATTTGTAAGAACTTTCTAACGATTCGGCATGTATTTAAGATGGCGGCTTTTTGTAAGGTGATGTAAAGAGTTTCCTTTAATTCTAGTAGTTTGATGCTATGTAACAGATGGTTTGGGATAACACCTGTGGTGAATAGGACTATTACTAATTAACCAATGCTCTTTACGCGGCTACCCGTTTGAAAGCAAAACAGATGCAGTATAAGTTTGTATGGATTCGCAATGGGCGCGTTTTTACGAGAAAAAATGAAAACTGCCAAGCCTTGCTTATTAAGAACAACGAAACCTTAAATCTTTTAACTTAATTTAGTATATTAAATTGTAAACTTAGTATATAATTGTAGCTTAATAATTAATTGTTTTTCTCTGTAGTTTTTTTAAAGATGCTTAACATTTATTACCAAAATGCTCAAGGGTTGAGACCTAAGACGACAAACTTTCTAAAGAACTTATCAACTTCTAATTATAAGGTCATCGCTCTTACCGAAACTTGGTTGAGATCCAGTATTTCAAACAATGAATTATTTGACATCAGACATACCGTCTATCGTAGGGATCGTTCGAGTTCTAGCAATACTAAATCAGATGGTGGAGGAGTTATGTTAGCAGTCTCTAAGGACATTTCTTCTTTCAGAGTTGAGTCATGGGAATCAGATGTCGAGGATTTATGGGTCACATTACATGTTAATATTAATCAAGCAATAAAAAAACTTTCTATATGTGTGGTATATCTACCTAAACCTGTAAAAATTGGGACGTTGACACAATTTTTGGACAAAATTGACTTAGCTTTCAACTTAAGCGATGACGTCATTATAGTTGGTGATTTCAACCTAGGGTTTATTAACTGGAAGTCACAAGCAAACGAAGTTTTTATGACTCCCTCTAGCTATAACAATACTCTTGGCTTTGCCTTAGTTGATTTTATGTCTATGAATAACCTAAAGCAATTTAATTGTATTTTAGATTTAGTATTGAGTAACATGTCTAATATTAATGTATCAGCCCCACCTGACGTGTTAAGTAGGACATATACGAATCATCCTAGCTTATTGTTAAATATTGAAAGTTCTGGAATATCATTTTTGCGAGCGAAAGCTAATGCAAAACTAAATTTTTATAAAGGTTATGTTTCTATTATCAATGATCTGAAAAGTATTGATTGGAATCGAAGGCTATGCGTCCATGATAACGTAAATTACTATTTACTGGTATCTGAGTTCTATAAAATAATTAACAATATCATTAACAAATTTGTTCTTAAAACAACCAACACGAGATCTAAATATCCGGTATGGTTCAGCTCTTCCTTAATAAAATTGCTTGCTGAAAAAGAAAAATTACGCAAGAAGTTCCGAATATATAAGAATCCTAGAGATGAATTAGAGTATCACATGATTAGAAAGCGTTGTCATAAACTTTATGATGATTGCTATACTAAATACAAGCGAAATATTGAAGCTAACATTCCAAATAATCCAAAATGTTTTTGGAGTTTTGTTAAAAATTAAAAAGGCGGCCATTCAACACTTCCCTCTTGTATGAAAATGGATAATGTTACAGCACAAACAGCAGCGGATATTGCCAATCTATTTTCATAGTATTTTCTTCTATATACACTTGTGGTCAGCGTCGCGTTCGCAGTTCTAGTCTAGTCGATATTGGTAATGTTCATTCTCTGATGTCCCTGAGCTTCAGTGAAGCTGAAATATCTCAGAAAATAAAAGGACTCGACATTAATAAAGGGCCAGACTCGATTCCTCCTCTCTTTGTTAAACGATGTAGGTGTGCAATATCATGACCCTTAACTATTATCTTCAATAGATCACTTAAAGAAGGTGTATTTCCTGAAGAATCGAAAAAGTCTCGTGTTGTACCTGTATATAAAAAGGGGGATATTACCGACGTAAAAAATTACCGTCCTATATGCATTTTGTCTTGTTTTTCCAAGCTTTTTGAATCCGTCCTTCATCCTGTTATCTCCAAAAATATTGACAGTTTGATCTCCGATGAGCAACATGGTTTCAGGAAGGGCCGTTCAATTCAAACGAACCTCATCTCTTTTGTCACCGAAGTATGTCAAGAATTGGACAATGGGTGCCAGATTGATGCGATATATACAGACTTTAGTAATGCCTTCGATAAAGTCAGTCACCCTTTATTGATTCAGAAGCTAAGTAATTATGGAATTGGAGGAAACTTACTGAAGTGGTTCGAGTCATATCTTCATAATAGACTTCAGTCGTTGTAGGAGGCACTGAATCTAATTCATATATTGCGCGATCTGGTGTTCCCCAGGGATCCCACCTAGGACCGTTGCTCTTTTTGATATTTTTGAACGACGTTAGGAATCATATCAAATATTGTAAAGCATCTCTCTTCGCCGATGATTTAAAAATTTATAAAACTATCAACTCTGCCTCTGAGGCTGCTTTTGTTCAAAGTGATCGCAATGGTATAAAAGATTGGTGCCTATTAAATGGTATGATCCTAAATGCAAGCAAATGTTTTCATATTAAGTACACTAGAAGAAAAAAACCACTTGTTACAGTGTATGAGCTCGATGGCGCACCATCAAAAGAAGTGCAGGAAATTCGTGACTTGGGGGTAACTATTGATAGCAAACTAACGTTTATTGCACAAGTTAATAAAGTAGTTACCACATCCGCACGAATGTTAGGATTTCTAAAGCGAAACTCAAATTGTTTCGGATCAAAACGAAAACAATTCTTTATAAGTTAAAGTTATAATTTGTACTTTCATTTTTTATTTTTTTATTTTTATTATAGTTAAGGTTTATTTCAGTATTTACTTAAGAAGTATTTGTTCTATTTTTCAGAAGTATTTAGGGAGTATTTTTTGTAATTTTTATGTTCACCATAATTGTCGTATACTTTAGAACTACTAATTGTAACATTAGATTAAGAAAATTGTATTGTATATGATGTGGTGTGCTTTAATAAATAAATAAAAAAATAAATTGTTTTTTCTAAGTTAATAGTGTTTGGAATAGCAATGTCTATCAGGTAGGTTATTTTATTTAATTTATCTTTAAGCGTTACATCCGGTCTATTGTAGTGAATGGTTCTGTCTGTAAGTATCGCCCGATCAAAATAAAGTTTATATGTATCGTTTTCTAAAACTGTTTGTGGTTTATATTTGTAATAAGGTGTCCTTGTGTTTTGTATGAGTTTGTGTTTGAGTGCTAACTTTTGGTGAATGATGTTGACTACTTGGTTATGTCTATGCGAGTAATCTGTTTGTGTGAGTGTTGTACATGCTCCAGTAATATGTTGGATGGTCTCTGGTTGAACGTCTTCGATTAAGAATTTTCTATAGACGAACGAGGGGTCTTCGATTAAGAATTTTCTGTAGTTTTTGGTGTTGACTATTTGGTCCTGTATCGCTATTATAAATCGTTCGGTCTCTGGGACTAGGTTTCCTATTTTGAGCCGTTTGTTTGAGGCGGCGGTGTTTATGTGGGGTTGTTCTATGTTGTGAGAATGGCGGCTGTGTAACACTTTTCGTTTCCAGCTGTCTAGTTTTGGTATTTGGGGTTCCTTACTTCAGGTGTTTTGAGAGCTTATGCCTTCATGTAAATTAAGTGGAGTAAAGTTAATATCATTTTTAACAATGGCTTTATGTATTTCGCTGGTCTATGATTTTAAATGGAAAAAATCAGATGATTCAAATCAATGAGGCCCCTTCCTCCATATTATCTTTTCATAATAAGTCTTTCTATTGCAGATTTTGGGTGTAGATTATTGTGCTTAGTAAGTGTGGTGCGAATCGTCCGCTCTATTTGTCTGTGTCATTTTTATCCATTTTATGATACCAAATGAGTATGTTAGAATTGGGATATCATATGTATTGACGAGGGAGTGGGTCAGGGATTGGAAATAATACTCCGCTTAAAGGAACGAGTCTTTATTTGGGTTCACTTTTTCTGAACTTGTACTTCGCCGGTCTGTCGCTGTTCCTCTTGTGGGCAGCGGTACCTTCAACACGTCACACCGCACCGAACACTAAGTCTCTTCTATCTAACTATTTTTATCCTGCTTACACTTTCCATCCCTTTTTTTCTGTTCGATTTGATCCTGAACTCACTAGAAATTTCCATTGACTTAACAAAACCCAACAAAATTCCATACCCAGTGTATGTAAGTGTATCGAACTCGGGTCTACAGCGTCTAAAGTAAACACTTTTACGGTAAAGCTACGAGTATTGTTGACGAAGCTGTTGAAATTATCAATGTCTTGAAGTTTGACAACTCTCGTCATGAACGTTGCTGCACGATATGACGTTTGACAACTCTCGTCATATACGTCGAAGCGTTGCTACGCGACACTGCCCCCTCCCAAGGCATGATCGCCCTGATCATCGTTGCTTCCGTAGTACTTAGCCACCCGATCGACATGTACGATTTTCGGGGGACTGCGATTGGTACGCTGTATTCTGAGAGTCACATCATTTATCCTTGTGATTACTTTGTATGGTCCCTCCCAACTTGGTTGAAGCTTCAGAGACTTCCCCTTTCGCCTTATGGGATTGTGTAACCAAATCAGGGTTCCTTCTTCAAAACTAGGAACATTAGCTCTTCGATCGTAGCGCGTCTTCATCCGTTCACTTGCCTTAAGCCCAGTTCTTCTAATTTCCTCGTAGATGTCAATCATCTTATTCCGTAACTCATCCACATATTCTGTTATACTTTTCGGAGTATCCGCTGGACAACCTGAGAGTAAATCAGCTGGCAATCTCAATTCCCTTCCAAAATTGGCGTACGCAGGAGTCACCGTAGTCGTCTTGTGTATTGCGGCTCTTTACGACATGAGAAACAGTGGAATGTGCTCATCCCAGTTACCCTGATGACTGTCCACTACTTTTGCCAGATGCTGCTCCAATGTTTGCTTAAACCTCTCCACCATCCCGTCCGACTGTGGATGATACGTTCAGGTTTTATGGATTCCCAAGATCTTGCAAACTTCTTGAAATACTTGTTACTCGAATTTCCGCCCTACATCACTGTGCATCTCCAAAGGCACACCAAATCTGCAGAAAACTTCATTCACCAGCTTCGTCGCAACGGTGCCCAGAGACTCTTGGTAGCCGTACTATACTAGATACAGTACGGCTAGTGTGAAAGTGGCTAGCCACTTCAGACTATTTTGGTTTAAGTGATCCACTTGCAAACCAATGTAAAAGTGGTTGAAGATCCTTATCATTTTTCTGAGCTCTCCTCATTGCATCGTTGCTCCAGTTCTCGTCGATCGAATCTGTTCTGATCAGCCGGATCATAAAATTCTCTTTCTCCTCCTGACGAATGCAATGTTTGCATTCCATCGGACAAGGTCTTTTAGATAACGCATCTGCATTTCCATGACTTTTCCTCCTCAATGCTCGATTTCAAAGTCATACTCTTGAAGTTGCTCAATCCATCTGGCCACTTGTCCTTCCGGATTCTTGAATTCTAGTAACCACTTCAAGGCGGCATGATCAGTCCTCACGAGGAATTTGCGACCCAACAAAAACTTTTTGAAATGTTGTAATGTCTTTACCACGGCCAGTAACTCCCTACGAGTAACACAGTAGTTTCTCTCCGGCTTCGATAAAGATTTTCTAAAGTATGCAATTACAAATTCTTGATCTCCTCTCTTCTGAGATAGTACTCCACCAATTCCGGTGTTGCTAGCATCAGCACCCACTATAAATCTTCCCTCTGTGTCAGGATATCCGAGGATAGGTGATTCACATAGTCTTTTCTTCAACTCTAAGAAAGCTTGTTCGTATTCTTCATCCCAGGAAAAGGCTCTTTTCTCCTCCGTCAGTCGATGTAAGGGCTAAGCAACATCAGACAACCCTTTCACAAAGCGTCGATAATAAGAGCATAATCCTAGAAATGCTCTCACATGTGTCTTTTCTGTCAGCGTCGGCCTTGACAGCACTTATCTTGGCAGGATCCGTCGCAGCGCAAGGCGCTCCGGGATAACGTGCCGACTCAACTTCAAGTTGGCACCCTGCAGTTTTGCGAAGACTTTTTCGAGCTTCTTAAGATGATCTTCTATACTTCGTCCCGTAATGATTATGTCATCCAAGTAGACAAGGCAGCTTTCTCCCAACATACCTGCCAGCACATGCTCCATCAACCTTTCGAAAGTAGCTGGGGCGTTGCATAATCCAAAGGGCATTATTTTGAACTGCCATAACCCTTTTCCAGTTGAAAAAGCCGTCTTCTCCTTGTCTTTAGTATCCAGATCGACTTGCCAGTAGCCATTTTTCAAATCCAGAGTAGAGAACCACGTCATGCTACAAAGTAAGGTGTCATCGATTCTTGGCAATGGATAACTGTCTTTCTTAGTTACATCGTTCAAATAGTCCACACAAAATCTAGTTGATCCATCTTTCTTCTTCACCAGTACCACTGGAGAACACCATGGACTTGATGACGGTTCTATCACACCATTTTCTTTCATATCCCGAAACATGTCTTCCACTTCTTGTTCGCGTGCAAACGGAATACGTCTTGGTCTTTGCCGTATCGGAACAGTGTCTCCTGTGTCGATCTTGTGTTTTACCAAACCAGTTCTTCCAATGTCCCCGTCGTTCTTCGAGAACATTCCGGCGTAGCGTAGCAGGAAATTTCTCGCTTTTATTAACTGTAGCTTGGTAAGATTGTCCTTACAGCCATCCAGAAGTTTCTGTATGTTCACATCCTGGCTTGCAGCTACGGTCTTCCTCCCTTCTTCACACTTTCTTAACCAATCTATCTCCTCACAAGCTCCGATCACTGTTCCCTTCCTAATGATTTGCTTGTCCTCATGAGGATTAAACACGGGAACCATTGCAATCTGGGAGTTTCCCACAACAGTCCTGGCTGGGATCCATGTCGTGTCCGATATCTCTCTTTCTATTATAGCACATTTACAAGGTCTCCCTCTGTTATCCCTTGGCAGGACTACCGGGACTAGGGTCTGCGATCTCGGATTTAAAGTAGTGTCTCTTAAGCACAACACTTTCCCAACAAGTTCCGCCTTTTATTGGAATTTCTTCACCTCCATGCTTCAATACACCATGTTTCATGTTAATGGCACACTGATGATTTCGAAGAAAATCCAACCCAATGATGCAGTCATCTGTGATATCCGCGATTACCACTTTTGGCCAGTACAACATATCCCCGATTTTCATGGCCACCATCTCCTCTCCCTGGACTGGTATGCGCTGGCCGGTAGCTGTTGTGAGTGTTAAGTTTACATTTTCTCGCATATGTCGTCTTCCAATGCTCCCTAGTCTTCTTTGGCTAACGACTGTACGTGAGGCTACCGTATCTAAAGTGAAATGGCAAGATTTTCCATTTATCATTCCTTCTATAACAAAAGTGTTTCCGTCACATGTCTGCTTAACGAAGATCCTTGGGGCTTTACTTCTACCGGCTAGCGCCCACTCCACTGCCCTAGCCTTTTGTAGTTTTCCTGCTGCTCCAGCGGTGATGTTGAGACCGCCGCATCCTTCCTAACTTGCGTTATGCTCTCACGCCTGGGGCAAGTGCTTCTAATGTGTCTTCGCTCCCCACACCCATAGCATACTGGGTTATATGCTTGCCTTCGGCTGGAATCTGCTAGTACAATTTTGCGGAGTCTCAACGCCCGAGAATTGTGGCGAACCACTTCCACTTCCAACGCATGTGCCACCGCTTCCTTCAAGCTAGTATGATGACTCCATCGTACGGCTGCTCTTACTTCGGCGTCCCGTATTCCATCGATGAACACTTGGAACAACATTTCTTCTATTGCAGCTGGCGACGACTGATATGCTTTACGTACTAGCTTCTCAGCTTCCACGGACAACTGTTGCAGAGTTTCGTTGGTCTTTGATTGCGGTCCTTAAATTGGGCTCGATACATATGCTCAAGGTGTTTATCGCCATAATGTGCCTCCAACGCGTCAAGAAGGTCTGTATAGGTTACTTCCTCCTTCCCAGCGTCGAGTGCTTTCAATACGGAAAGTGCTTCGTCACGGAGCGCTAGTGTGAGGGCAGAGTGTGCTTCTTGGTCACTCCAACCACTTGCTCTTCTGACCGTCTCTAATTGTAGCTTGAAGGCGGCCCAGGAAGACTTGCCGTCGTAGGGGGTATTTTCAAACTTCTGGTTGATGTGATGCCACAGGTGACTCCTGAGTTGGCTGAAGGACCCCCACATACGACCTTCCTATTGAGCTGATGAATGGTTGCTTCCATCTCCCCCATCTTCTTTTGCACAGTGTCAATCCGGGCGATCTCTTTTTCTACAGCGTCAATCCGGGAGGAGTTTTTCTGCACCACACTTTACACTTTCGAGTCAGAACTAGAACTGCCGTAGGCCACGCTTAGAACGGCTTATATAGGTACCCCCGGATCTGTTCTATTTTCAAAATGATTCTCCCATTCCATCTTTAAATTTAAATTGTACTAGAAAATTCTTTTAACTATTTTTATCCTGCTTACACATTTTCCATCCCTTTTTTTTTCTGTTCGATTTGATCCTGAAATCACTAGAAATTACCATTGACTTAACAAAACCCAAAAAATTCCATACACTGGTAGGTGTATCGAACCCGGGTCTACAGCGTCTAAAGTAAACACTTTTACGCTAAAGCTACGAGTATTGCTGACGGAGCTGTTGAAATTATCAATGTGTTGAAGTTTGACAATTCTCGTCATCAACGTTGCTGCACGATATGACGTTTGACAACTCTCGTCATATACGTCGAAGCATTGCTACGCGACAGTATTTAGGGACTTAATGAGGTGTTTCCTTGTTAATTGAGTTTTACAAAGAGCATTAATTCGTTTTTTAAATTCTATTGTTAAAGTGTTTTTGATTTTTGTGTGATCTAATCTTCTAAGTTGTTTATATCCTAGGTATTTATATAGTTCGGTTTGTTCCATGGCTGTAATTATATCGATATCATTAACTGAATAATGTCCCGAACGTATCTTGCCTCGTTTTACGTGAAGTGTTCTACATTTATCCAAACCAAATTCCATTTTAATATCTTTGCAAAATTTTGCTGTAGTATCTATTAATAATTTCATTTCCATTTCTGTTTTTCCATATAACTTAATATCATCCATATATATGAGATGAGAGACTATTGTTTCTTGTATATCGTGTTTCAGGCGATGACCTGCACGGTAATCACACAGAAAATATGACAGGGGGCTTAAGGCGAGGCAAAACCACAGAGGACTCAAGGAATCGCCTTGATAGATACCCTTTCAAATGGCTATTTCTCTGGTTGTGATGTTGTTTCGATTCGTAGTCAGATAAAGTGTGGTTTTTCCATCTAGACATAATATCGTGTAAAAAGTTTATTATTTTTGAGATAATTTTGTATATTTGTAATATTTTAACCAACCAAGAATGTGGAATACTATCAAAAGCTTTCTTGTAGTCTATATGTGTGCAATGTAGGTTCGATTTTTTGAAGTCATATGTTTGTGAATAGTAGAATGATGTATTAACTGTTCCTTACATCCCATGTGGCCTCGCCTGCATCCTTTTTGTTCTTCCGCTATTATATTATAATGTTCAACATGTTTATCAATTTTTGTTGTTATGCCTACTGTTAAGATTTTATATACAGTTGGTAGGCATGTGATGTGGTCTGTATTGTGAAGGGAGTGGAGATATCTGTGATATAGGTTATTACAGTAGCAATGAAATCTGGAATTTTCTGTTTACCAATAATGATATCTGTAAAATTTATGGTCATGATTTTATGTAATGAAAAAAAATTTTTGTACCAGAAGTTATGCTTTTTGTCTATCCCTGGTGATTTTCAGTTATGCAATCTGGCTGTTATATTATTTATGTCTATCTTAGTTATTTCTGTGAATTCCATTTCTTCAATTGCATTCCATTTATTTTCTTCTTCCATAATCCAATCAGCTTTATCATTGTGATGTACTTGTTGTTCCCAGATACCTGACCAAAACGTTCCAGTTGATCTTGTGTGGGCACATTAGAATTGTTTACTGTATCTGTTTTTAGTTTGTATAAGTATCTGTAGAATTTTTATTATTATTATGATTTGGGGATTTCAATGTACTTAAATCCTAAGATCTATTGTGCCCCTTCTTGAGCAAGCGCGCATGCTCACAAATTTAAAAGTTAAAGATGGAGAATCGATGCTACTTACTAGGATACGTGTTACTGTGCCGAGATTTAAATTATATCCTCGAGACCTATTACTTTTAGAAGGCGTAGGATCCTCAGAGGGTCCAGACAGGGCACGTCCTCTGCTTGAAGTGAAGGTGTTTTAAGACACCACAGCCTGATTCTGGTAATGGCTTCGCATTCCAGTAGAATGTGTATGGGGTCTTCAGTGGCTTCGCAGCAGAATCTGCACAGGTTTGATTCACTGAGACTCATTCTGGCTAGGTGCCCATTCAGCTTGCAATGGCCGGATAGGAACCCCGTAAGGGCACTCAGTTGTGTCCTGTTGATAGTTGCCTAGCAGCAGCTTAGCTTGCCGATGGCCTAGTAGCGAGGACCAGTAGCTGGGTGCCTCCAGCATTTCTTGCTTCCTTAGGTCATTGCGGATAAGAGATTCACCAGCTCCACAAAAGGGTTCAAGGCCTGTGAAGGGGGGGGATGAGGCTCCATCCTTAGCTAGCTGGTCAGCTCTTTCATTACCTGCTATACCTTTGTGCCCCGGTATCCAAGCCAGGGTAACTTTATTTCTCTGGCAGAGGATATCCAGTTTTCTTCTGCATTCCCACACTAACCGTGAAGTTATTGTGTAGGACGTCAGAGCCTTGAGAGCTGCTTGGCTATCTGACATTATGGCAATGTTTCTTGACTGGTAATTCCTATCAAGGTTCATTTGCAAAGCACCCGTCTAGTGCATATACTTTCGCCTGGTATATAGTTGCTGCTTTGTCTAAGGCTTCATGATAATTGATTGCTGGGCCAAAAACTCCAACACCGGTACCGGTTTGAGTCCTGGAGCTATCCGTGTACCACTTTATGGTATGACTCTCTAGGTTTACCGTGATATCACAGTAGTTTTCCTTGTTGCTGATATTTAGCCTGATATTCCGTTCAAAGCAAAATATTGGGGGAATTTTGTCTTGTGGCATAAACAAGGTGTGCGAGAACTTTGCCAGTAGTTTTAGGTCACGTTGGCTTGCATTTATGCCGCAGCAGTTGTAACTGCTATATGCAGAGGTGGAACATCTAATATCACCTCCATGGCTGCTGTTGGGCAGGATTTCATAGCGCCTGTGATACATTTTACAGTAACAGTATTTTTCATTGTTTTCACTTCTGTCTGTAGTCTATGATTTATTCTATATATTTAAAATAATCAATACTTGTCTAAACCTAATTTATGTTGTAAATATAGTTATTATAATAATCATGCCGTTTCTTTATGTTATTTTACTTATTTTTTCATTTAAAACTTAAGAAAACTTACAGCTAGGTACATATTTAAGCACAAGTTCTTAAATTCACTGAAGGAAAGGGCTTGTAATGATAATTTCTAATTCCGTTATTATCATCAGGTTTTACAGCGCGAACTGTGAAAGTTTTATTGAATTCTGAGTTGAGACGTAGCCGATGCCAGTAATTGTCCCCAAAGCTATACCACTCAAATAACTGAATTATAACTCTACTTCCAGTGAAATAGTAAATTTAATCCATCTGCTTATTGATTTCGGTTAAATATGACCGAAACACTTTTGTGGACAAGTAAAAATGGGACGACCGAATTAGACCCTCATCTAGAAAAAAGTCTAATAATTATTTATCACGGGAAGTTCAGTTTGAACACCTGAGTTTTGTTAATGACTTGATTTGCTAAAACGCTTTTAGTTATAAGTAAATCCCTCGATCTTGATTCACTTTTTTATTTAGAATTGAGATAGTTTCTTGAATATTAAGAAATAAATAAACTTTTATTTCTGATCGCATGAATACTTATGAAAGCATTATTAAGACCTGGATGTAAGATCAAAATTTGAGTAGGACAAATCGGTAATCATAAAAATAAATAAAAATATACTAATTTGTACGTAAGCATCGATCTCTTCTCCGTGGTTATTTAATAAGTTAGTTATGTTCTCTGTGATATTAAGTCTCAGCGAAGATGCCGCATTTTCTGACTACGCCTGCGGTATCTAATTGGAGCGCATCGGAGACCAATCCTTAATGTTAGGAAATAAGTCTGTTCTTTAGTAGTGAAAATATCACAAGCATCTTGATGTAGTCATCGCAAAACTGTGTTCCACTTGTTTGGCTAATCAGGTACCAATGTTGATAGTATGCTGCGTCCAATGGTATTTATTAAATTCCGTACGCTTTTCCAATACTTGTTAGTTTATATTGGAAATTTAATAAACTTATTTGATTAGACTTAAACTAAGCGCTTTTGTATTGTCTTTTTGAATTAGGAAAAAGTAGAGCTCGTGAGAACAACATAATAGTATAAAAAACTCAAGAGCCACTCTTTTCTATCAATAGTGTATTTTACAATGGCTGTAATATACAAAACAAAATAATTCGTAACATATAAAATATTAGCGTTTTAAATATAAAATATTTTATAATAGTAATAAATAATAATCGCATCTAACAAATACAATGATTTATTTAATGATAACCTTAAGAGGTCGACCTGGCACCACAAGCAGCACCCGTTCACAATTTAACGCAGGGACCAGCCGTGGCATATAATATTGTTCGCTCTTAAATTCAGGAAAAACAATCTGGGCATATATTTTCGTCACAAACCCGAACATTTTGCGAATGGTTTTTATTTCCTGCTTAACCTTTATGTCCCTTTTCCACACCCCACTCAAGGAAACACAATTTAATAAAACTTGTTTTTCTAGTTAGAAATATTTTCGAGTCCTTCGATATATTTCAGTTAGTCTTAATTAAAGACTTAAATTAACTACATTAAAAATTGTGATGCTCTGTTGTTGTCCATTTATCAAACAATAAATGCTTTTTACATCAGTAAGAAATTACATTTACAAGCTCACAAACTGTATTAGTTTCGAGAGGGTCAAACATTAAAAGTAGCTTAAAAAGCGTGCATATTATAATAATAATAAATCAATTATTTCAGGCATTTCACCCATAAAACTACAAACTATTTAAAAAATTACATTACATGATATAATTGATAATTTTTTTAATGGAAAAGTAGGGTAAACGAGCGAAAGGGTAACCTGGTGTTAGGTGATCACCGCTACTCACATTCTTGCAACACTAGAGAATTCACAGGAGCATTGCCGGCCCTTAAGGAAGGTGTACGCGCTTTTTTGAAGGTACCTCGTCACGGAAACAAACGTCCGCGACCTTCTCAAGAGACTCAATAGAAGACACAAGTTTCTCCCGACACTGGTCGACGATTTCCCGAGAGAGACCTGCATGGTCTGCATAGCAATATATGTTGGAGGTGTCCAACAAATCATTGAAATGCAAAAGTAATAAATTACATATAAAATTAAACTATACCATATTTACAAATAATAAATAAATTATAAATAAAATTAATATAGTCCGATTCAATTCATTAATATCAAATTTAATTTCAATACACAATTTAAATATTACGTTAAATATATTAATAACTTGTTATAGGTAACATAATATTATAGTTACAAAAACAAATTTACAACAGTCATAGACAACGTTAAATATTTAATTACAGCTTTTCCTAATGCGGTCTATAAAGGAAGCATATTATATTAATTATATTATATTAAGCTATCATTCGCTCTCGGGCTAAGCTCTGTGTTCTTGTGAGTAGTTCTTGTGAAAATTATCAGTCAAACATATATTACGAGCATTATATTATAAATGAAATTTATGATCAAATATGGATTGGGTCGTTTACCGCTTAACCACATCAAGATACATTTATTTAAAAAAAATGTACTGTACTGTATGCTCGCTCAGTCAGTACCCGACTATTAATATACAAATAACAAAACAAAAATATAGAATAAGAAAATGAATTGATTTTTTACGCATTTTCTGTTTATACCTATTTTATTTGGCCAACTCGGGGCGGTATAACGTACGAAGGCGGCTGTACTCGATAGAGCTCTCTTGTGCCTTAATTTGACTTGGATCTTAATTGATAAGATGTACTCTTAAGCTTAGATCAAACCGATAGCTGAAGGTCGCGATTTATTCGGATTCTCTACTCATCCTAATAGCCTGGTAGAATCATAACAAAAAATATGCTTAACGAACTCAAACGCCACGTCATAGAATATTCAATAGTAAAACGAGATCTAAACCCACAAAGCTAATTAGTGAATTAAATAGAATCCCGGCGGCGCTATTATTATTTCTCTTTCACTGCGATGAATAATTGTGTGCAAATTAACAGTGACAACTCATTCTGTCAGGCAAGGCTTTCTCATAGTGTCGTATTTTATTTCCATCCTTTGTGTGTTACTCAGTTTATTGTAATTAGGATGAACTGTAATTGTTTAATCAAAACAATTACCATTATTTTCGATATATTCGACAAACTCTGTGAAATCATTTTGTACTGTCCTCTGAGAAGAAAACTTTTTATCACGTAGAAAATTGTTCAAATGAAGAATAAAAATGATAGTCTGTTGGAGGTGGTAATCATCGTTTCGACTAAATTATTATTATTCGATATATCGATGCTTAGCCAAATTAAAAATATAATAATTTATAAGAATAATATAAAAATATGCCATAAACAAGTAAAATAATACTTGAATATGTAAGTTCCTGAGATTAAGAAGCAAATAGACTAGCAAATTGTTCTATACCTTCAAAAATTTTTTACTCACCTTTCATGATTCGATATTTTTTTTATTTTATTTTAACATTTATTTCTGCAGTAGAAGGAAATAAATTGTAGATTTTTTATGAATCTGATATAATTTAAGCGCGCGGTGTATGCAGCTTAATACTGGAAAACATCTAATGTTACCCAAACATAAACCTACAAAACCTGTAAAATAGAACTTATGCTATACTTATGTATTTGGATTAATATCTATAAAGCTTAAGGTTCCAGTTTGGAGCTGTTGTGAACATTTTATCTAAATTGTTGAAGATGAATGAACAACTTCGGTCCATACTATTGGATCAAGCCTATTTGACTCCAGTCAAACATTGTAGTGTTTATCTCCAAACTACTAATTATTAAGACGAAAATATGTAACACAATTCGTAATTTAGTGTTATTGTAAGTATTGATTTCTACTCTGTAGAAAATTAAGCTTTCGATTTCCATCTTGCTGTTCGAATTTGATAGTGTAATTTTTTTTTTAATGTTTTTAACATATTGATATCAATAGAGAATTGATCGTAAAAAAGGGATTTGTACATAATTATTTAATTTTAAAATATATAGTTTACAAGTATATATAACTACTTAACGTTCTTTTAATCATAAAAAAATACCATAAGGTTAAACAAGCTCGATATACTCAAGTCTCTCACTTCTAATCTTTACACCTTTCCGTTCCCGGAAACTCTGATAGCGAGGTCTACCTCAGATCGGCGTGATTTTGGCGCTAGCGAATCGTTCTGTCAATTCATATTTTTTTACGTGTAGCAATAGATTGCTTATAATTAGGATGATTTGAGTGAACGTATCTGAAAGATATTGAAACAAGAAATTAACCATCTTATAAACAAAATACGGGTCAGAACTTGGTGAGGGACTAGGGTGCCGTACGGCACTCTCGGCTTTGGTGTATGTGAAAGATCTACTGCCGATTTGGGAAGGTTAAAAGTAAGGACTTACTTCTTTTGTTTTACTTTTGTTGGAGTAAAACAAAAGGCATCGATGTCAAATCCAAAATTAGAAGACTCAAATGGAGATGGGCTGGGCACATGGTAAGAGGACATGACAAATGTAGTAAGAAAGTGACAAGATGGTATCCCAGGGAAGGGAAAAGGAAAAGAGGTAGACCCCGGAAAAGATGGGAGGACGATATCATGGAAGTGGCAGGAGTAACTTGGAACAGAGTGGCTCAAGAAAGACACGAATGGAAACGGTTGGAGGAGGCCTTTGCCGATTGGCAAACAGATCCACAAAAAATAAAAAAAAATACAAATACTAGAATAAGTTATTTTGTTTCTAATGTTTTATGTTTGAGTATTGTTAGTTATCTATGTTAGTTAAGATCTGACTAAAGGCTATATTATTATTATTAAAAGTAAGGACACTGACTCGTTAGAGTAAAATAGCAGGTAGGTTAAAGCTCATCAGGTGACATTACGAATTGCAATTTGTTACTATATAGCCTTAAAATCCACATTACATTGTTCACCATCTCATTACACCACAAATTGTGCTCCTTCAAGGGTCACATACAACTTTGCTGAGTAAAAATATTCTTTCTTGATAAAGGATGAGATGAGATTTTGTCACAATTAAATTTCTTATTCTAAATACCTTTTGCAAGTTGTAAATTTTCAATGCTCGCTGCGCCACGTTCCATCTGAGTTTGCTGGAAGGTTATTAACGAAATGTCTGTTTCCAGTAAATTAGATTAGTGAAGTAATTACGCGCGGAGTTTCTTGTAACAATTTGCTAATTTTCATCGAGTTAAATCTATTAATATTAAGGAAACCCTAACTTCCAAAGATGAGAAATATTACTTTAGCGCAAAACTTTTTGGCTGTTGATTATTTTTTTTTACATTCAACCCACTGAAAAATTACGTGCGATGAGATCTTTACATAAAATGTAGATTTTTTAACATTTTTTCACAATTTTAGTCTCAAACGCTAAAGGGATGGCTAAAAAATGTATTAAACTGAATACCAAATCCAAAATGAATACCAGTCATTTCGGGTCGACGATCATTCAGTATTTTCCTTCAGAGCTGTAGTCATCTTAAATAAAACATTTTAGAAGTATTTTATAGTGGTTTTAGCGGTCTATGTCTGTGTCATAACAGGCAAATGAAACCCTACATGAGATCTTTAATCTCAGAGTGACAGTCCATAAATTAGAAATGGTTGTATTGCAACTAAACATTAAATAGCATGTAGTTGCAATAACAATGTTTCCAATTCTAGTTAATTAACTTGATAATCGCAAACACTAAACCCGAACAACAAGCAATTACTAACTTTATACGAAATAATATCCGCTCAAATACTAACTATCAATATTATTCTGTTTAGACACTATAGTGGAGTTAGTATTACATAATATTTTATCGGAATCATTTTAGTATATAATATATATGATACAAGTGAGCTAAGTTACTCATTGTACTCGAGGCTGTGGGTTGCAGTAATTTAGCTATGTGTCTAGTGAGTAAGTTGCTCACGAGTTTCATTCGCACTTTTCAACAAACGCGAGGAAAAATCAGACTTGTTTATTATTTTATTGTTTATTACCAGTGGGAGGCTCCTTTGCACAGGATGCCGGCTAGATTATGGGTTGGTACCGTTGTGGTCAACAGCGCCTATGTCTGCCGTGAAACAGTAATGTATAAACATTACCGTGTTTCGGTCTGAAGGCCGCCGTAGCTAGTGAAATTACTGGGCAAATGAGACTTAACATCTTATGCCTCAAGGTGACGAGCGCAATTGTCGTGGCGCTCAGAACCTTTAGGTTTTTCAAGAATCCTGAGTGGCATTGCATTTTTATTGGCAGGGCGTATCAATTACCATCAGCTGAACGTCCTGCCCATCTCGTCCCTTATTTAAAAAAAACATATGTATTGCATTACATAAATTGTTCCATGAAAATATAAAAAATATGGGAAATGGCGTGCAAGTTTTTCTTTGCACGCGCCAAATGTTAGGTGATTGATTACATAATATAGCCATACAGCCTACTTCAAAATTTTAATTTTAGTGGTAAAAATATATTTTATAATTGCGATAAATAAATAATTTGATAGTAATAGTTATTTCGTCTTAATGTTTACCTTAAACTTTTAAGCTTTATTCCCAAAATGTAAATGGATTTTCAGCGTCATAAAACCTATTTGTTGGTTCAAAAAACTGAAATTCCCAGTTAAATCGATAATGCTCTGTTTACTCTCACATAATTTGCAGATATTTTAGGTACTAACTGAACTTTGTAGAGATAATTATATTATGCACGTGTGTGTTACATAGACCTAAAACTGATGTAATTAGGCTGACTTTACGATCAGTGTGTTAAAAAATATTTTTAGGGCTCAATGTTATAGATGCATAAGTATACGTAAGTATCGTTAATAATATTTAATAGACTGGCATTCAGCAATAGTTCTAGATAGGTTAGTGTTGATGTTGAAAGTAATATAGAGGAATAGAATAATTTTAAGACACAAGACATCATTATAAGACACTACAAGCAGCGCCCGTTTACGAGCATGACATGGGACACACCAGTGGGAGGCGGGAGCCACTCTGTAAGGGATTACACAGCATGCCGGCTAGATTATGGGTACCACAACGGCCACTATTTCTGCTGTGAAGCAATAATGTGTACCTAATAATTACTGTAGGGCGTCGAAATTACTGGGCAAATGAGACTTAACATCTTATGTGTCAAGGTAACGAGCGTAATTGTGGCGCTACTCAGAATTTTAGGGTGTTCCAAGAATCCTGAGCAGCACTGCGTTATAATAGGCAGGGCATATCAATTACCATCAGCTGAACATCTTGATCATCTCGTCCCTTATTAACATAAAAAAAAACATGGATCATGTTATTACTTTACGTCGCGCTGTCGGGTATTAAAAAAAATCGTCTAGCTGTCAAAATATACAACTGTTTGTATAATCATAGCATGAGACTAATTATAATTTTAATGTTATACACTCTTTTACAAAAGAGACGGCAAATAACCTGTTTCACTGACATCCTCAGTTACTTTATAATTATAAGTAGCTTGTATCATCATGACACTTTTAATTAATAAACAAAAAGTATTTTCTGTCAATAAAAATAAAATCTATGAAGACTAACCCCGTACAGATTAATACATTAATCGCTGCCCAAAATATAACCGTGCCTCCACCATAAGGTTATTTCTTCGAAGCAAACTTCTGCAAAACGTTCCCTTTGCCACATCGCACATTTTCGAGCGAAGGTAAGTCTAGCAACTCTGTGCTCGCAGAGTAATTTGGAATTAACTTTTTTATGCACCTCAACACTTCATAAATGTGCCAGTAATATTCTCAAATGATTATAACCTCTTTTGGTATTGTATTTTCTAAAGGGACGGAAAAAATTAAAACCACCCGCTTTTCTTGCAAATGAGTTTATTATGCTCCTACTGTCTGCAAACTTTACTGAGACTTGCATCAATTGTTAAATTTCGTCTCTAGTAGCCTATTTTACTCCTCAAGCGTTTTAACTTCGTAACTAGAAATTAATAATGCGCAAACAAGCGACCATAATATTAAAACTCAGACTTGGGTTGACAAGTGAAGTGAATTTACGAGATTTAATTTTATGAAAATCTTTACTCAAAGTTTTAGGGCATGTCTCGTTTACGTATAATTTCCAACCTCATGATTAATTACTATTGAATTTAAACCTTCAGTCAATTATGTAGTAGTATCTAGTTTATTAGAAATGACATCAAAAATAATTCTAGAAGAATCAAGTTTGAGAAAATAAATGCCTTCTATGCCATTTGTTGGAAGTCATGCTTTACTCTCCAGAGGTAGATAAACTTTGTTTCATGGCAACAAATTTTTATATAATCAAAGGTTAACATTTAGTAGTTAAAGTGAATATACTTATTATTATATTATATATTATTATAGTTAAATTATATAACCACGCTATAATTTTTTATGCCATTTTATACGAGAAAAAATTACTAGTCTTTTTTATAGTTTTACAACTCAAAAGAGAAATATAGATGAACTTGTCTATGCAACAAGTTTATGTATAAGTGCAGATAAAAAAATACTTTCATTGATTGTTTAAGGTTTTTTATTTTTTAGAGTTGCGGCCAACGTATCAGCTTAGCCATCCAACGCGGAAATGCTGCCAGTATTCTTGGTACACTTCCTCGCAGTGATATTGTATTGCTAATCTACTTATTAGCTTCGTTATCTGGATTATAAAACACATTTTTTTAGATAACTATTTTATATTATTTCAAGGTTTTTGTGTTTGTATCGGAGAGCCATAACTTAATTAAATAATTGAATAATCTTAATATATATAAATCTCGTGTCACAATGTTTGTCCTCAATGGACTCCTAAACTAATCAACGGATTTTAATGGGGATTACTTCATGGAGTGCAGTTTAGTCCAACTTGAGAGATAGGATAGTTTTTATTTGGATTTGGGACCCATAATTATTTTTATTTTCAATATTTGTTTTGTATGGATATATTTTCTATGAGAGAATTTATTGACGCACGGTTTGACAGTTCTGCTGTGAAACAATTTCATTATAACAACCAGGAGCGTACGTTACGAAATAATTCTTGATGTTTTGAAATATTATTGACAAATTAATTATTTTATACAGAACAACGTCTGTCGGGTCAGCTAGTTTTAATATAATTTTCAAAGCTTGTCGCTACTGAGTACAAATTACCAAATGTTTTTTAACTGGTATAAAAAATAATTATGTGAAATTAACATTGCATTCTTTTGAGGGTATCATAACAAACTTTAGTAAGAAATACCAGCGCATCGATGATATTAGTATAGGTCATTTATTATTGTTTAGTAAGACTGTTTCAGTGATACCGTTTCTTGCGTACAAAGTACCGACACGCACGAGCGATCTGGATTTTATTTAATATCCATTTGACCGCGTGCAACGTATATCAGCTCGAATTATCGGGGATACTATTCTCTGTAAACGGCTGGATCACTTGGCGTTGCGTAGAGATGTCGCTTCATTGTGTATCTTCTATAGCATTTATCACGGGTGTGTTCCGAAGAGCTGCTTCACCTGATTCCTGCCGCCGAATTCCACCTTTGCACGATACGCCACAAGTTAGAATATCATACCCACCATCTGGATGTGTGGTGGTCCTCCACAGTGCGGTTTTCAAGGAGCTTTGTTTCACGTACTGCAAAGCAGTGGAATGAACTTCCATGTGCGGTGTTTCCGGGACGATACGAAATGGTTACCTTCAAAAAAAGCGCATACTCCTTCCTTAAAGGCCGGCAACGCTCCTGTGATTCCTTTGGTGTTGCAAGAGATTGTGGGCGGCGGTGAACGGTCACTTAACACCAGGTGAACCATATCGTACGCCCGTTTGTCCCCCTATTCCATTAAAAAAATATATACCAAATAAACTAAGTTTAAAAACAATTCTTTTGAATTTCGTAATGCATTTGTATTGAAACAGTGGTGTAGTATACACGTCCATTTTGTTACCTTGGGTTTCCTAACTCGAGATTAAACCTAACTTGTAGTGTATTAAAATTTTTCTTTATTGTACTTATACTTCGACCGTTTTTTCTTTTTGCCAGTACTTATATTATGATTTCCTACCGATTCATCTCTTATAAAGTTTTACTCTACTTAAAACATTTATATGCTGATTTTAAGTTATATAACGTTTGACAATTTGTGTATTATGAATGGAATTAATTAGTAAGAATTAATAATCTATGTCAATCAGGATTCAAGTGATTCGTTATAAAGAAATAATATTATAGAAATTTTAGTTGATTCAATTTTGTATATAGTTAACATTATTATTACTTTAATTCTTGACTCAGTATTACTGCGTCTCATTAGAAATAGATAAATAGCCACCATCTCCAGATAATAATAATAGTAGAAATTGAAGTAACGAATAATAAATTTTGGTTACACTCTCGCGTTTATGATCGTGATCCGATTTCTTAATATTCCACTGTTCAAAATAACTTTGAAATATTTCTGATTCGTGTTGAAGAACCCCTAATTACAATATTTAAATATGTTTGAATATTATCGCCTAAGTTATGTCAGAGTAATATTATGAATCATAAGTAGGTTTTATATAAAAACTTTTTGTTCCGAATGTTTAAGTTTAATTTATTTGTGTTTCATGCATCTCGTGTAAATAATTAATTATTTTATGGGACAAAATATCCCAGCGGATACTCCATAGGAAGTGTCGCTTGCGCCTCTCTCTCCCCAATAGAAGGTCACCTTTGATGAAGATAAAGGGCACTTGCCCAAAGCCAACCTTAGGTGGTGTTTAGTGGGTAGGCACTTAGGTTTTACGTGAGTCCCATATAACCAGCACAGACTTAGGCTGCATTGGTATGCATGAGCATTCACCACCTCCGTCTCGTCGTATCCCGGAAGGCTACCCCTTTCCCTTTGTCTGAGTGCAAAATGGGAAGAAATACAAGAAGTAATATTAGGATAGTACTGCAAATCAGCAAGCAGCGTGTATTTCAAAGCTGTGTCGACGGTAATAAGTGTCCTTAAAAAAATGTAAGCATTGATTATATTATTCAATATTTTAATAAGTTTATAACACACGTAACAATGACAATTTTCCTTTTAGCATTCTGAACTTTTTCTCCATGTAATCTTCATAATGAAGACCAAAGATCTGGTTTTTCGCAGGCCACCTAAAATTGTATGTATTGTATCTTTTAGGCTAACCAATTTTGATAATAATATGATCTAAGATGGGCTGGGAGTTTTTACTCAGTTCTTCTCCTAATGTCAAAGCGTTTACTAATGGTTGTTGTAATATGTTATGTTATTTTCACTCCCTATGATAAGTCAATATAAATTGTTTTCTATACTATTGGAGATGCAAGCCTGTGGTGCAACGGCAACATAAATTATTATAACCTATCTATCGAGGAACTGTTCTGGATAAATAAAATCAGCTACTTCATTATTTTAAACTTTTATTTATTTTTATTCATTAGTAAATCAATAAAATAAACTTACAGTTCGATTCGTTTGATTCCCAGTTACTTTTTATTTTGTTTACGTGCTCTTTAGCAGATTTGTAGGAACGCGAACTGTGTAACTGATAAATTGACATAAAATGCACGTGACACTTTCATCCATTGGTTCTGAAATAGGCTAAGAGCTATTAATTTATATAAAGCTTCTTTGTCTATCAATATTTCATTTTTACCCAATGAAAGATTACTTACTTACAGAATACGTTGCATCGGGCGTTCATTTGATATACCTACAAATTTAATTCAAACTACATGTTGTAGCGGATGTGAATGTTTTTTTTATGGAAGAGGAGGCCAAACGAGCGTACAGGTCATCTAATGTTAAGTGATCACCGCCGCCGACTTTCTCTTGCAATACCAGAGGAATCACAGGAGCGTTGCTTGCCTTTAAGGGTTACAGGGTATTCACCAGTAAAAAGTGTAGGTCCCACTGTATGAGAAATTACATTACACTGCATATTCATCTTATTATGTTGCTACCAGTGAACGCATATAAAACAGGGTTCACTGGTTGACAGTATCAAAATATAATAGCATGTACAGTGTGACAAAGATCTTTTGGCACGTGACAGTGTCACATTTTGACAGTCGATTCATAGTTGCAGGTAAGTGTTGTCATACTAAGGATTACTATATTATGGACGATTAGCTGTAGAAAGATATTAAGATTAAATTTATATTTTTAATTATACTCTTTGCACCTGATCACTCCATTACAATCAGTTCAGTTCCGAGCGCGCTCGGTAACGTACATGCTCACTGAACTTACGAATATTATTTAAATTCGCGATCTGCGCGGCAACCGCCACTGTACGCTATTGTGACTATGAGTTCCGAAAAACTCATAGCCAATGAATTGCTGGCATTCCTTCAGCACGCAATTGATACTATGGACGAGATCAGTATCATCCAGATCTGTGCATCAAATTTCAAGAGTGAGGAGATCATCAACGCCTTGATGCTCCTGTACGAGGTTCTGATGAAAACAGACCAGATGCCGTCCCGCAGGAGGGATGAAGGGGGAGAGAGAAGTCTTCAGGATATGATAAATCTTCTGAAAGTGACTGATCCAGACGACGTGCCGTCTTTCGTGGCAAAGAACTTAAACAGGTTACCACCCGTCACCTTCGACCATGTCCACGTCACCAGGTTGCTGAAGGACATCACAAACCTCAAGGCAGGCCTGGCAGAAGTAGTGTTGAAATTAGAGGCATCTCAAAACACCATCAGGGACCTGCAAGCTGAAGTAGCGACGTTGTAAGTAGGTCAATAGAGGCCAATAACATCAACACACGACGTGGGGCATGCATTGCTTCGCCAGCGAGTTTTGAATCAGCGAAATTTGAATCGACATCGGCCACTGTCCCCGCATGTGTAAGTGGTAATGTACTTGCCACCCGTCCCTCACCTCCTCCCCTCTCGGAGGTCTCGCCTGCTGTCGTTACGTCAAAGTGACTATGCTGCTGCCATCCGCCAGCAACCCAGAAAGCGGACAGTGCTGAGGACAGAAAGTGGAAGCGGGCACGCCCGCAAGGAACCCGCTTGTAGAACTGTGTCGAAGGGTCAGATTGACAAGGATGGCTTCATTAAGGTGGAGCGGAAGAAGAAGAGGCCTCCTAGTCATAATCAATGTGACACAGCACCGATAGGACAGAACCAGCTCCTGCGTCCCGTAGTCACAGCGACGTATATCTACGTCTCTCGCTTTCACCACACCACCAAGGCCTCCGACATTGTTCAGTACTTGGTGGAGAAGACAAGGTTTCGGTTGGGGGTCGAAAAGTTGGTGACGCGTCACGCAGTAGATTTTAACTCTTTTGTTGTTCGCGTCCCGAAAGAACATATATCGACCTTCCTGGATGAGAAGCTGTGGCCGAAGGGGGTCGTGTTCCGCAAGTATCGCGGACGTCGACGACCGCCGGAAGTTACCGAACCCGCGCCTCACATCGCGAAATTGTGACGTAGATTTAAGTTATATAAATATGTTTGTTAGATTATAAGGTATTTATTTTATGGGCCTTGTAGCCTTAAATAAAATGATTTATTATTATTATTATTATTACATTTCTAAATTATTTAAATTACATTGTGTATCAAATTTCTTTATTTGCAGATATCGCTTGTACCTCCATTTAACCCGGTGAGCATGAGGTGAAAAAAAGTTACATATAAAATGAGGCAGGGTATGACATACCCATACTTTGATGTACCATGATATAGAACTTATTATTTATCTCTTAATTTTGTTGATCTTATTAGTCAAATAATGAATAATTTAATGGAATTCAGTAAAATAAGTTTTGAATCATGAAATATTTTTTAATTATTAATGTGTTTTTTACACTAAGTAGTTATAGGAACTAAAATTTTGAGGTTCACAAAAATCAATCAACTATAAGAAAAATATTATTTTTTGGATTGTAATTCAACATCAAAAATAAAAATATTTTTTTGTTATTAAGGATATATTTATAACTAAAAACATTATTAGTAGTAATCTACAACCCGTTTCTTAGAAGGACTCGACCAACTGCTTGAAAAGTCTTAACAATATACAAAATATGAAGGGATCAAAGTCAGCAATATACTGGCACGTTTTCTTTAAGTTTATTCTGGCTTCAAACGGCTATTATAATTGTTTATATATTCTGCACTATTATATTAATGATAGCTTACAAAAAAGACAGATGACATAAATATATTTAACAGTCTCTTACACTATATATATTTAAGCTGAGTCAACAGTGTCCCGAACGTGTATCTTTACGGACAGTCCAACAGTAATTTGATGTTTGATATGGACTTTAGCGCATCCTAGCCAAGTTAAAAATTTAATTTGTAACTACTGAATATTTAACTTTTACCTTTATTTATGATGCCGGCTAGATTATGGGTACCACAACAGCGCCTATTTCTGCCGTAAAGCAGTAATGTGTAATCATTACTGTGTTTTGGTCTAAAGGGCGTCGTTGCTAGTGAAATTACTGGGCAAATGAGACTTAACATCTTATGTCTCAAGGTGACGAGCGCAGTTGTAGTGCCATACAGAATTTTTGGGGTTTTTCAAGAATCCTGATTTTTGCAAGTGAGAACGACTGGCGTACACAATGGCGTAATTTTACGTCACTCGAACGGTTGACTCAGTGGAACAGCGCTCGCACGGAACGCAAGAGTTCTCGGGTTCAAGTCGCGCATCGTTCCTTTTTTTTTTAATTTGTGTAATACTAAGTTATCTAACCATAATCTGGTAGTCTAGCAAATGTGGTATAATAATCGACTGGTAACTGGTACACCGCTTGTGCTAACTTAACGATAATAAAATAGTTCAATTAAAAGTGCAATATCTACATTTAGCCTTTAAAATTAGTCACAATATTATAAACAGAAATAATTTCCACATTATTTCTAATAATAATATCCAATTATGGCTTCTTGTAAAGTCCCTCTTCAATTGGAATGTCGTTAAATTCTCAGTTGTTGAAAATACAAAATTGATCATAATTAATACCGAGCGACGCTAAGCCTTGGCACTCGAAATTGCTTTTGATATAAAATGTAAAACATTTTATTATTTTTATATATTTTTTTATATTTTAAATTACATTCTTAATAATATATCAACGACCCTTTTAATGCCAGTTGTTGTAATTTTGGTACTAAGACCTTTTTGGTAATAATATTATTTATAACGAGCCCGTTTTTAAGAGCGTTGTGGGATAGACGTGGAAAGATTGGATTCTTATTTATGTTTACAGTAGGTACAATATAAGTATTTCGCAGATATTGTATTCGCTGTTTTTTTTATAGATAAGGGTATGGGTCACCTCCACCTTTAAGGAAGGTGTACGCGCTTTTTTTGAAGGTACCCATGTTGTATCGTCCCGGAAACACAGCACAAGGAAGTTCATTCCACAGCTTTGTAGTACGTGGAAGAAAGCTCCCTGAAAACCGCACTGTGGAGGACCGCCACACATCCAGATGATGAGGATGATATCCTAATTTGTTGCGTGTCGTGCGAAGGTGGAATTCGGCGGTAGGAATCAGGTGAAACAGCTCTTCGGAACTCTCCCCGTGTTTACTACACTCCCCACAAAACTGTTCGGTCGTAGCGGTTTTTGTCGCGTAAAATTGTTGTAAGCAAATAAAGCAATACGCCTTCTTGAAAATTACAAAAGATATAAAATCAACAATCTCTCATGTGTTAGATTTTATAGTAATAATATTCCTGAAATGCCAAATTATTTAACATTGGTACAAAAATAATGTTAGTTGTTCATTACCATTACAACTAGGTACACTCATTGAAGTCAAACTCAAAAATACTTCATTGACATAAAATCAACAGATTGCTCGTCAAAGTCAAACACTAAAAATACAATATAAATACATACTAATTTCACAAAACTTTAAACATATATTATATTTTAAAAATAATGCTTGATAACCAACTCAGCCCCAATACTTGCGTATTAGGAAATTGACTTGAGATGTCGCTCTTTCAAATATAAACAGTTTGTTATTATTTAAGTAATATCCCTCACTTCTGTCATTAAATAAATAAATTTAATTTGTACCAAAACTTATGGACGACGTGGGACTCGAACCCACGGCTCTCTGGTTCCGTACGAGCGCTCTTACTAACTGAGCCAACCGTCCGAGTGATGAATATCCAATAATTGGGGTTGAGCAGTTTATCAAGTGTAAAGTAGATCCTGTAGATGAGACCACAACCTGAGAGATGAACAAGATATACCAAGATTTATTATTAGTTGTTGTTAGTTGAAATAATGCATTAAAATCTACGCAGGGGTGTCGTGGTGATCCACTCGTATCGAATAAGATTCGTCAGTTCACCTCTTAAGCGAAATTTAAATAGAATAAAATTTCATTTATGAAAATAAGAAGAGCTTTTGTTGTGAAAATTGAATTAATTAATAATATTTTGTACGCGGATTATGGCGTGATAGCGCCAGAAGTGTTAAAGAGGCTTTATTTTCAAGAGCAAAACTCTTTTCGATCTATTTAACAAAGATATAAGGCGTGTTTAGCTTTCAGTAATGAACGCTGTACTATTAAATAAAATGATTCGCATTTGTTATAACATGGATTCGCTTCATTATGATGCTGAAATCGCGTTTTAACAGATTTTAATTACAGAAAGGTTACATATTGATTTTTTTATACACATAACATGAGGTATTACATTATGTTTTATGTTCACGTACTTCGCGATGTATTTTTATGAGATACTGACATTTGGACACTGTTTCAAGTGCTGTGACGAATGCAGATGGATGAAGCTTTGAACCAACATCTATAGGCCTACCAACAAAAAATATATTTTATATTTCCTGTACTTTTTGTGCAGGAGGAGGTCAACTGGGATGACCCAGAAAGCCGAATGGTTAGTGACCCTGCCTAATAAGCTATAAGTCCCAGGTTTGAATTCCGGTAGGTGCAAACATTTATATAATGAATTTGGATGCTTATTTCCGAGTTATGTTATTAAATTGCAATGGGGCCACCATATTGAATACTTATCCAATTTCATAAATGTTTATATAGTATGGGGCGAAAAAGCGAAGCTTATAATATTTTTTCCATTTGCTTCAGGCGGATTCACGTTTACACTTTATAGAAGTGTTGTTTTTATTGAATAATACTGCGAATATGTTACAGAATCTGTTTACAAGACAAGGGCTTCATCAATACGAACGGGAAATTATATTTTCGAAAGTGGCACTCTGAAACAATAATCTATGTCACCTTTGTAATTATCTGGGTAAAGGCTTTAAAAGGCATTTATTTTCTCAAATTTGATTCCTTTAGAATTATTTTTGATGTCATTTCTAATATACTAGATACTACTACCGCTTCGTAAACAAATGGCGCTCTGAGAGAGAGGAGAAGCGGCGCAATAAACTCTCCCAGCATTCTTTTTTTGCGCTCTTTTAAATTAAATATACAATACTGTAATATCATTGCTATTGCAATAAAATAATCATTATCTAGTCCCAGGCTTTCCGATCACTTAGATATTCAGCTGTGAGTAGTAGGATTTGCGACAGAGACATGTACCCTTAAAGCTATTATGTATCTTATGAAGCCTTCTAGAATACATAGAAATACTATTCAATTGTGATAAATAGAAGTACAGACCATACGATATAAATAATATAACCATTGCCTCGGCTCGTGTAGTGATGATTCATGTGTGTTTTTGGAGGTTAATTCATCTGACTCCTACATCGCGCCCCATTATCAAATGCCATACTTATTACCTCAACGTACAGACAAACTTTGAACATAATTTGCTTTTACAGTGTTATCTGGTCTCAGTCTAATACATGTATCTTCATTAAAAGCTACATAGCACTGTTTTGATCTCGTTTTAGGCAGAGGTTACTTTTTTTAAGAATAAGAATAAGATATTAAATAAAATTTTTTACAATTAAATTTAAAAAGAAAAAATAACTTACTTACCATCTGGTTATCCGTAGGCCTGTCCTTCTACAAACCTCCACCGTTTTTTTTTAAATTGCCATTTTTTTTTGCATTATTTTTATTGTTGCGACAATAGTGATACACACTGCTGTGTAAAAATCAGCGGCGTATGAGAAACAGCCCGATTAGAAGATGGACATACGGATGGATTGAAGTTTTAAGGCCGGCAACGCTCCTGTGATTCCTCTGGTGTTGCAAGAGATTGTAAGCGGCAGTGATCCCTTAACACCAGGTGACCCGTACGCTCGTTTGTCCTCCTATTCCATAAAAAAAAAGATTCCCGTTGGTTAACGTTTTGGTACGGAACGCTGAAATAGAACCACAATTCATTATTAAACATGAATATACTACAATCAATTAAAAGTAAAGTACTTAAAGCAAAATATATTGATTATATTATGTTCATAATTCATTATTTGTGAGCATTAACTTATGTAATTTTTAGTTATCATGCGTAGGTATTGCTTGCGGCGGCATCGTGTGGCGGGTGGTCTACAACCCTCAAATATGTGCAAAGGGAACGATGGCTGGTCCAATCTTCAACTTGTGAAGGGGTGCTGGTTGTAATAGTTACTAAATCACTGTATTTGTTGGATTCAATTACTCATTGTGAGAGTAATCATGACCATCATGTTCACGAAGCATCCTTACATGAACAAAGAGTTCAAGCTTTAAAGTTTGATGCATACAACATACGATAACTTATATATACAGTTAATTATTTATTACTTTTAATGAAATAATTTATATTATTTAAACATGACTCATATATTGGATGCAGCACCTTACAAACTAATTTGTTATGTATATAACAGCTATTTTAAAAAACTCTATTTGAATGAAACGAGTGGTCATTAAGTTCCGTATATGTCCTTCTCACGAGCTCAACTTTTTACGAATATAATATTATGGTAAATTCAGTCATGATCATCATCAGCCGGAAGACGTTCACTGCTGGACAAAGGCATCCCCCAAAGATTGCCACTACCATCGGTCCTGCGCTGCCCTCATCTAACCTGTTCCGGTGATCTTGACCAGACTAAATTCAGTAATTTAAAAGAAATATTTGTAGTGACGATTGAAAAGCGCGTAGCTTAAGCCTAATTGAATGAAGTTTATTTGACTTTGACTATACAATGACTTCATGAATCCACAATATGTTTTAAGTTCACAATTATTTCAAAGTTCATTAATTTATGTTTTGTATGAAACTTTCTATATACCAATATTATGTTTCGTAGATGCCCGGTTTCTCTATGATTTATGGACGTGAAAAGGCTTGGAAAGCGATTTTCACTTTTCAAGTAATTTATTACCCAGTAGCTAAGTGTTTTCAAACTGAAAACACTATAAAGACCTCGAACCTATCAATACTTGTCGATGCAAAAGATTCAATTAAAAGAGACTGAAATTCTTTAATTCGCTAAATGAAGGCGTAGTCAATGAAAATCAATTAAAAAGGCGTTTTTGAACCTTCAAGTACTACGATTTCTTGATTTCTTTAGTCATTTTCAAGAGGTTTAATAATTTTTATATTATTTTGTTGGAGGTTATAATTGGACTGATTTCCTTTATTGTGTTTTGAAAATACAATTAAGGAACGAAATATTCTGTGTTTGGCCTTTTAAACCATCTTGTATATTGTGAATCAAATATTCTTATTATTAAATGCAACAAAATTGAACGAATCAGTTTGAATAAGTGTCTCCTATCAGCAACGGGTCGCAGTTCGATTCAATTTGTTTAATATTTTCCATTAGTAGGAATGTTTCATCAATAATTAATTCTAACAAGGTAACTAATTCCTTTCACAAACAGCAGGATAACAGTTTTTTTTATGAAAATAAGGGACGAGACGTGCAGGATGTTAGCTGATGGTAACTGATAAGTCCTGCCCATTATAATGCAGTGCCGCTCAGGATTCTTGAAAAACCCCAAAAATACTGAGCGGCACTACAACTGCGCTCGTCAGCTGGTGTTGTTTGCATATACACTATATTGGTAATGCAACATTAAATTAAGTTAAATATTTATATTCAAGTACATTTGTTAGTCATTGCTGAAATGGGTTTATATCTTTTAAATAGTCATTTAATTATTTTGACACTACCACCGATTCGTAAAACTGCTAACTTTGAGAAGAATCGACAACAAATTCTCTTTTAAAATCAGTATTATAATATGATACAAATATCTGTACTTTTATCTTATCATTAATAAAAATTGCATTCACATAAATTCAGGATGAAACAATTTAACACACATCATCGGAATAGTATAACCACATATAATTGTTAATTTATCATTTCAAATAATTCAAAAATAAATCCAAATATTTTTATTCAAAATAGGATGTGACATCACTTATTGAAAGTCAAAAAACTACCACCCATTCCAAAATGAATGCCTCAGACCTGAGAAGAATGGGCGCAACAAACTCAGCGGGCTTTTTTTTCATCGAATAAATATGTTTACAAAGTAAAATTGTACAATTAAACTTATTATTTAATAGCCTGAGGGCGGTCATTCCATTCCCAATCTGTGGTATCATTAAGAAAGTCATTTATAACTATATAACATACATATATACTATATATATAACGTTTGTGTGGTAAAACACAACAATTCAATTTAACAATTCATTCGAATAAGTTATACTTTTGTTTTGAACATTTTCTGGGATCTTGATGTAAAAGCATATACATCGCCCCACAAAAGACTTACTCTGAAGATAAATATAAATATAGCATGAACCGAGGTCTACGAATTTCTAGAAACATTTTGGTCGAATTTTCCCATATTAAATTACATCTTAAATATCGTAACACAGTGTTGAAGTGGTACCAATTCATAGCTCGACATCTACCGGAACTAACAGCCTCGGAGCCTTAAACGTTCCAACGCCTGACTTCTTATGATTTACGTCAATTTTATGTCTCGTTTCTCCGAGGATTTAAAATAAATTTATTTTATAGCAATTTTATATACCTGAAACATGAGACTGTGACACAGAGAGTTATATTATAAATTTTTAGTCTGCGAGAATTAATGCCCACATAATAAATACTATGGAAATTATTGCGTTCGCTCTATGCTAATAAGAAATTTCTGTAAATAAAATAAAAATGATATATTGTGGTATTCTACAACTTTTCATCAGAACTTTTTGCCTCACACAGGTCCTTTGTGTAATCACAGCCGACTGTTGTATTCCCGAACAGTTATTAAGAGATCTGCAAGTCAAGAGCATACTCCCACCTTAAAAGCTGGCTACGCAGCCCTTAACTTCTGCTATATCTGATATCAATGGGCTACTGGCTTTTTATCATTTTATCAAGCCACTTGTTCTATTTGCCCCTCTTATATAAAAATGTTTATCATTATAAAGGAAAAGATATTAAAGCACTCAAATTGCCTATCATTCCAACTTACCACAAACATAAATATAACAACTACCAATGGAAGGCTCCTTTGCATTGCTGCCAGCTAGATTATGGGTACCACAACGGCACCTATTTCTGCCATGAAGCACCAATGCTTAAGCATTACTGTGTTTCGGTCTGAAGAGCGCCGTAGCTAGTGAATTTACTGTGCAAATGAGACTTGACAACTTATGTGTCAAGGTCGACCACACAACGACGACGATGTAAAGGTCCGGGCGTAAGAATTACCATCAGCTGAATGTCCTGCTCGTCTCATTCCTTATTTTCATTAAAAAAACAACTTAAAGTTAATTTCCAAGGGACAATTTTTTTTTATGGAATAGGAGGACACACGAGCGTACGGAACACCTGTTGTTAAGTGATCACCGCCGTCCACAATCTCTTGCAACACCAGAGGAATCACAGGAGCGTTGTTATAATTATTTTATGCTGTACTAACTCCGCTTATACATTTACGACTGTTTTCTATTATATTACAATGTACATTGTGTGCTTAACAGCGTACAAACGGAATAGTAACTCGCAGTACGAATGTATAATTAAATGATGTCGGCGTAGCAAGTAAGCAATTTGGATACAAATGAACATCATTGCGGGGTCATTACCATTAATAACTACTTACTAAGCTTATTTGCACACTAGGATTAATATGAAATTACTGACTACATGGTTTGCGTTAGTATAAATTTTGCCCAATTTTACAAATTGATGTTTTTGTCACGACAGAGGCACCCCTATCAGTTTAAGACCTACATCAACTATAATTCGCTAACGATTTTATCCTATTGAAAATTCGAGTGCTGACGGTTTTCTATGGCCGAAAACTATAATCTCACGACCTAGAACAACCCCACATAAACACCACCACCTCAAACAAATGGCTTAAAATAGGAATCCAATTCCCAGAGACCGAAGGATTTATAATAACGATACAGGACCAAATAGTCAACACCAAAAACTACAGAAAATTCATAATGAAAGACCCCTCAATATCAAACGATAAATGCCGCAAATGCCACGTGCAACCACAGACCATCCAACATATTACCGGAGCATTTACAACACTCACACAAATAGATTACTCGCATAGACATAACCAAGTAGTCAACATCATTCACCAAAAGTTAGCACTCAAACACAAACACACCCTAATACAAATTTAAACCACAACCAGTTTTAGAAAACGATACATATAAACTTTATTTTGATCGCGCGATACTTACAGACAGATCCATTCACTACAATAGACCGGATATAACGTTCAAAGACAAATTAAATTAAATAACCTACCTGATAGACATTGCTGTTCCAAACACTCATAACTTACAAAAAGCAATTTCTAAAAAAATCAACAAATATACTGAACTGAAGGATGAAGTGGCTAGAATCTGGAATCAAAATAAAGTATACGTAATTCCAATTATCCTTTCCACCACAAGTGTTATCCCAAACCATCTGTTACATAGTCTCAAACTACTAGAATTAAAGGAAACTCTTTACATCACCTTACAAAAAGCCGCCATCTTATCTATGCCGAATTGTTAGAAAGTTCTTACAATTTGACGAACACGACATTACACCCGACACATATAATTTAACACACCACACACATTACTTGGTTTCAACCCGTAAATGCAGACAAACCAGCGAAAGGCTGAGAAAAATTATAAAAAAATAATAATAAAGCAATTATTTCAGGCATTTCACCCAAAGAACTACAAAAATTTAATAAATTACATCACATGATATAACTGACTTTTTTTTAATCGAAAAGGAGGGCAAACGAGCGTACGAGTTACCTAGTATTAAGTGTTCACCGCCGCCCACATTTTCTTGCAACACCAGAGGAATCACAGGAGCATTGCCGGCCCTTCAGGAAGGTGTACGCCCTTGAAGGTACCCATGTCGTATCATCCCGGAAACAAACGTCCGCGACCTTCTCAAGAGAGGACTCGATAGAAGGCACAAGTTTCTCCCGGCGCTGGTCGACGATTTCCCGAGAGAGACTTGCATGGCCTGCATAGCAATATATGTTGGACACCTCCAACATATTAAAGAATTAAATTACAGATAAAATTAAATTGTCATATTTACAAATAAAAAGATAATAATAAATAAATTATAAATAAAATTAATATAGTCCGATGGAATTCATTAATATCAAATTAAATTAATTAATACATCATTAAAAGATTATGTTAAATATATCAACAACTTGTCGAGGTAACAAATGTCATATTAACAACAGTTATAGACAACGTTAAATATTTAATTACAGCTTTTCATAATGCATAAGGGAAGAAAATTATATTAATTATTGTATATCTCTGACTACCCAACTCTCGGCCTACACTCTGTTCTTGTGAGTTGTAAAATTATCAGCCAAACACAAATTATTATATAAAAGAAATTCGCGGTCAAATATGGTTCGACTCGTTTACCGCATAAACAAATCAAGATACATTGTTTACCGCTTAACCAAATCAAATAAACATTTATAAAAAATGTACTGTACTGTATGCTCGCTCAGTCAGTACCCAGCTATAAATATACAAATATAAAAAAATATAGAATATGAAAATTAAGTGAATTTTTTTACGCGTTTTCTGTTTATACCTATCTTATTTGGCCAACTCTGGGCGGTATAACGTACACAGGCGGCTGTACTCAATAGAGCTCTCTTGTGCCTTAATTTGACTTGGATCTTAATTGATAAGATGTTTTCTAAAGCTGAAGAGATTAGATCAAACCGATAGCTACAGGTCGCGATTTATTCCGATCTTCTACTCATCCTTAAAGCCCGGCTGAATCATAACAAAAAATATGCTTAACGAACTCAAACGACGCCACGTCATTAGAATATTCAATAGTACAACGAGATCTAAACCCACAAAGCTAATTAGTGAATTAAATAGACTCCCGGCGGCGCTCTTATTATTTCTCTTTCACAGCGATGAATAATTGTGTGCAAAATTAACACTGACAACTCATTCTGTCAGGCAAGCTTTCTCATAGTGTCGTATTTTACTTCCGTCCTTTGTGTGTTACTCAGATTATTGTAATTAAGATGAACTATAAATGTAATGTTTCTGCTATAAAATAAATTTCATGAAATCTAAACGGCAAAATGGCGAGCAACGTGGTACATCAAAAGATTATGACACTAAAAGTACTGCACACAATATAACCCAATTCAAACTGACAAAGACACACAAACGGATTTAATTGATATTGACACAAATAAAATGTACTCTGGCCAAATCCAAGGTGACGCTGAATTAAAAAATAATCTTTTTCGTGTATAAAAATATAACCATCTTACACCAAAATATTAACGGACTAATTACAAAAACCGATGAGCTCGTTATTTGTCTCGAGGAACTCTCTGTCAAAATGAATAAATACTTTGATGTCCTGTGTATTACTGAACACAATATGATATAAGACGATGTAAGCTTCCTAAGTATTCCTAATTTTCAACTAGCATCATTCTGCTTGAGGACAAGTAGACATGGAGGGTCGTGCATGTTGATACGCAAGGGCCATAAGTTTCGCGTGATTAGTGATATAGATGAATACAGTATCTTAAATATCATAGAGTGCAGCGCAGTAGAATTAGTAGAGCACAAGATTATAATTATTTGCGTTTACAGGTCACCAAAAATCACCGTAACTGCGATTGACTTATTTTTCAGTAGTCTACATAAAATACTTAATAAAATATGTTTTAAGAATAGGAAAGTTATACTATGCGGCGACTTTAACATCGACAGAATGAAAACAAATAGGACATCTGTATATTTTGAGCAGTTATTGCAATCATATAATCTCAAGCTATTATTTAAAGAGCTCGTCACCGCCACTCGTCTAAGTAGCAATACATGCATAGTTAACTTTGCTCATAATATACGTGGCTGCACTAGTTCGGTATATGAACTAGCCATATCTGACCATACTGCGCAGGTTGTCCAAGTTCCAACTAAGAGAAGCATTCTTCTAAGCCACTGGTACATTCAAAAACGGCAATTTTCGATTGAAAATATGAATAAATATTATGACTGCCTTTCAAGAGGTGTACTGTGTTGATGACCCAAATTTGGCATACAATATTTTTTTAGACTTGATATAACTATTCTTTAATTTATGTTTCCCTATTGTAAAAATAAAAATATCCTCTACAAAACGACATAGATGGCTTTCCAGGGGTATAAGAACTTGCTCTAAAATTAAAAGGAAGCTATTGTGGACGTCTAGATTAACTAAATGTAAATCAGATATAATTAAATTAAAGGATTATTCCAAAAGATTAAAATAATTATAAAACTTACACAGAGGTCTTAAAATAACCATATCATAAAAAAATCCTCTAATAAAAACAAAGCCACTTGGAATATAATAAACGGTACTTTGAACAATATCTCTAGAGATGACATAGATGCCATTAGAATTGGATCAAAAATTGTCACTGATCCTCAAATGATAGCGCAGGCATTCAACGATTTCTTTATAGATGAAATTTACAACGATTGCAAAAAAAGTGGTTATAATGATAACCCCAAATACATCACCATCAACCTAACTCACTTTTTTTAACCCAACATGCTCCTATGACATTCTGGATGCAATAAAGTCATTAAAAAACACAAATAGTAACGGATACGATGATCTAAATACAACAGTAATAAAATATGTCGCTACCATAATAGCCCCAGTATTAAGTTACATTATGAATCAGTGTATCGAATATGGTATATACCCAGATAAAATGAAACTTACGATAATAAAACCTATTTTTAAAAAAGAAGACAAACTGGATATGCAATTTTATAGGCCTATCGCCTTGATTCCAATCTTATCAAAAGTTTTTGAAAAAATTATACACAAAAACCTGTATTCGTACTTTGAAACATTTAATATTTTGACTAAGGAGCAAGTAGGCTTTAGGAAAAATAAGTCTATCAATGAAGGAACTTATAACTTTTTGGAAACGGTAATGACTAGTTTAGAAAATAAAAAACGAGTGACAGCAATATTTATGGACATGACCAGAGCTTTTGACTATTGTTCACCATCTCATTACACCACAAATTGTGCTCCTTCAAGGGTTACATTCAACTTTGTTGAGTAAGAGTATTCTATTTTGAAAAAGGATGAGATGAGATTTTGTCGGAATTAATTTTCTTATTCTAAATGCCTTTTGCTAGTTGTAAATTTTCAAGGTCGCTGCGCCACGTTCCATCTGAGTTTGCTTGAAGGTTATTAACGAAATGTCTGTTTCTAGTAAATTAGATGAGTGAAGTAATTCCGCGCGGAGTTTTTTGTAACAATTTGCTAATTTTCATCGAGTTAAATCTATTCATATCAAGAAAACCCTAACTTGCAGGAATGAGAAATATTACTTTAGCGTAAAAACTTTAAGTCTTTGGATTTTTGTTTTTACATTCAACCCACTGACAAATTACGTGCGATGGGATATTTTCATAAAATGTAGGTTTTGAATTTTTTTCCTCCATTTTAGTCTCGAACGCTAAAGATATGGCAAAAAAATGTTTTAAACATCCAGAACAAATCCAGTCATTTCGAGTCGACTAAGAGATCATTCAATATGTTCGTTCAGAGCTGTAGTCATCATAAAACATTTTTAAAAGTATTTTATAATGGTTTAAGCGGTCTCTGTCTACGGCATAAGAGACACATAAATCCCTAAATGAGACCTTTAAACTCAAAAGTTACGGGCCATAAATAGTTGTAATGCAACCAAAACATAAAATAGCATGTTGTTGTAAACAATGTGTCCAATTGTAATTAATTAACTTGATAATCGCAAACACTAAACCCAAACACCAAGCAATTACTAACTTTATACGAAATAATATCCGTTCCAATCCTATCAATATCATAGTGTTTTGACAATGTAGTGCAGCAAGTATTACATAATAACTGAATCATTTTAGTATATAATATATATGATAGTATCATGTGTGTTGTTGTGATTAGTGAGCTAAGCTACTCATTGTACTCGAGGCTGTGGGTTGCAGTAATTTAGCTGTGTCTAGTGAGCAAGTTGCTCACGAGATTCATTCGCACTTTTCAATAAACGCGAGGAAAAATCAACCTTTTTTTTATTTTATTGTTTATTACCAGTGGGAGGCTCCTTTGCACTGGATGCCGGCTAGATTATGGGTTGGTACCGTTGTGGTCAACGGCGCCTATGTCTACCGTGAAGCAGTAACATGTAAACATTACTGTGTTTCGGTCTGAAAGCCGCCGTAGCTAGTGAAATTACTAGGCAAATGAGACTTAACATCTTATTTCTCAAGGTCACGAGCGCAATTGTAGTGGCGCTAAGAACCTTTAGGTTTTTCAAGAATCCTGAGCGGCACTGCATTTTAATTGGCAGGGCGTATCAATCAAATCCTGCTCGTCTCGATCCTTATTTTAATAAAAAAAAACATATGTATTGCATTGCATAAATCGTTCAATGAAAATATAAAAAATATGGGAAATGGCGCGCAAGTTGTTTTTTGCTCGCGCCAAATGTAAGGTAATTTATTACATAATATAGCCATACAGCCTACTTCAAAATTTTAATTTTAGTGGTAAAATGCATATATTTTATAATTAATTAATAAGTTAAGTTAAATTAATAGTTTTTTTCGTCTTAATTTTTATCTTAAACTTTTAATCTTTATTCCAATAATGTAATGGATTTTCAGCGGCATAAAACCTATTTGTTAGCACAAAAAACTGTATTTCCCGGATGAAAATGCTCTGCATACTCTCATATAATTTGCAGGTATTTAAGGTACTAACTGAACTTTGTAGGGATAATTATATTATGCACGTGTGATATGGACCTAAAACTGATGTAATAAGGCTGACTTTACGAGCAGTGTGTTGAAAAGTATTTTGAGAGCTCAGTGTTATAGATGTATAAGTATTCGTGAGTATCAATAATAGACTGGCTTTCATCAATAGTTCTAGACAGGTTAGTGTTGATTTTATAATAATAATATTCCTGAAATGCCAAATTATTTAACATTGGCACAAAAATAATGTTAGTTGTTCATTACCATTACAACTAGGTACACTCATTAAAGTCAAAGTCAAAAATACTTCATTGACATAAAATCAACAGATTGCTCGTCAACGTCATACACTAAAAATACAATATAAATACATACTAATTTCACAAAACTATATACATATATATTTTAAAAATAATGCTTGATAACCAACTCAGCCCCAATACTTGCGTTTTAGGAAATTGACTTGAGATGTCGCTCTTTCAAATCTAAACAGTTTGTTATTGTTTAAGTAATATCCCTCACTTCTGTCATTAAATAAATAAATTTAATTTGTACCAAAACTTATGGACGACGTGGGACTCGAACCCACGGCTTTCTGGTTCCGTACGAGCGCTCTTACTAACTGAGCCAACCGTCCGAGTGATGAATATCCAATAATTGGGGTTGAGCAGTTTATCAAGTGTAAAGTAGATCCTGTAGATGGGACCACAACCTGAGAGATGAACAAGATATACCAAGATTTATTATTAGTTGTTGTTAGTTGAAATAATGCATTAAAATCTACGCAGGGGTGTCGTGGTGATCCACTCGTATCGAATAAGATTCATCAGTTCACCTCTTAAGCGAAATTTAAATAGAATAAAATTTCATTTATGAAAATAAGAAGAGCTTTTGTTGTGAAAATTGAATTAATTAAAAATATTTTGTACGCGGATTATGGCGTGATAGTGCCAGAAGTGTTAAAGAGGCTTTATTTTCAAGAGCAAAACTCTTTTCGATCTATTTAACAAAGATATAAGGCGTGTTTAGCTTTCAGTAATGAACGCTGTAATTTAAATAAAATGATTCGCATTTTTTATAACATGGATTCGCTTCATTATGATGCTGAAATCGCGTTTTTACAGATTTTAATTACAGAAAGGTTACATATTGTTTTTTTTTATACACATAACATGAGGTATTACATTATGTTTTATGTTCACGTACTTCGCGATGTATTTTTATGAGATACTGACATTTGGACACTGTTTCAAGTGCTGTGACGAATGCAGATGGATGAAGCTTTGAACCAACATCTATAGGCCTACCAACAAAAAATATATTTTATATTTCCTGACTTTTTGTGCAATAGGAGGTCAACTGGGATGACCCAGAAAGCCGAATGGTTAGTGACCCTGCCTAATAAGCTATAAGTCCCAGGTTTGAATTCCGGTAGGTGCAAACATTTATATAATGAATTTGGATGCTTATTTCCGAGTAATGTTATTGAATTGCAATGGGGCCACCATATTGAATACTTATCCAATTTCATAAATGTTTATATAGGACGGGGCGAAAAAGCAGAGCTTATAATATTGTTTCCATTTGCTTCAGGCGGATTCACGTTTGCACTTTATATAAGTGTTTTTTTTTATTGAATAATACTGCGAATATGTTACAGAATATTTTTACAAGACAAGGGCTTCATAAATACGAACGGGAATTTTTTATATTTCTGAAAGAGGCACTCTGAAACAATAATCTTTGTCACCTTTGTAATTATCTGGGTAAAGGCTTTAAAAGGCATTTATTTTCTCAAAATTGATTCCTTTAGAATTTTTTAGGATGTCATTTCTAATATACTAGATACAACTACTACTTCGGAAACAAATGTCGCTCTGAGAGAGAAGAAACGGCGCAAGAAACTCTCCCAGCATTCTTTTTTTGCGCTCTTTTTAATCAAATGTACAATACTGCAATGTCATTGCTATTGGAATAAAATATTCATTATCTAGTCCCAGGCTTTCCGATCACTTAGATATTCAGCTGCGGAGTAGTAGGATTTACGACAGAGACATTTAACCTTAAAGCTATTATGTATCTTATGAAGCCTTCTAGAATACATAGAAATACTATTCAATTGTGATAAATAGAAGTACAGACGTTGCCATATTAAATAATATAACCATTGCCTGGGCTCGTGTAGTGATGATTCATGTGTGTTTTTGGAGGTAAATTCATCTGACTCCTACATCGCGCCCCATTATCAAATACCATACTTATTACCTCAACGTACAGACAAATTTTGAACATAATTTGCTTTCACAGTGTTATCTGGTCTCAGTCTAATACGTGTATCTTCATTAAAAGCTACATAGCACTGTTTTGATCTCGTTTTAGGCAGAGGTTACTTTTTTTAAGAATAAGAATAAGATATTAAATTTAATTTTTTACAATTAAATTTAAAAAGAAAAAATAACTTACTTACCATCTGGTTATCCGTAGGCCTGTCCTTCTACAAACGTCCACCGTTTTTTTTAAATTGCCATTTTTTACTGCATTATTTTTTATTATTGCGACAATAGTGATACACACTGCTGTGTAAAAATCAGCGGCGTATGAGAAACAGCCCAATTAGAAGATGGACATACGGATGGATTGAAGTTTTAAGGCCGGCAACGCTCCTGTGATTTCTCTGGTGTTGCAAGAGATTGTGAGCGGCAGTGATCACTTAACACCAGGGGACCCGTACGCTCGTTTGTCCTCCTATTCCATAAAAAAAAAGTTTCCCGTTGGTTAACGTTTTGGTACGGAACGCTAAAATAGAACCACAATTCATTATTAAACATGAATATACTACAATCAATTAAAAGTAAAGTACTTAAAGCAAAATATATGATTATATTATGTTCATAATTCATTATTTGTGAGCATTAACTTTTGTAATTTTTAGTTATCATGCGTAGGTATTGCTTGCGGCGGCATCGTATGGCGGGTGGTCTACAACCCTCAAATATGTGCAAAGGGAACGATGGCTGGTCCAATCTTCAACTTGTGAAGGGGTGCTGCTTGTAATAATTATTAAATCACTGTATTTGTTGGATTCAATTACTCATTGTGACAGTAATCATGACCATCATGTTCACGAAGCATCCTTACATGAACAAAGAGTTAAGCTTTAAAGTTTGATGAATACAACATACGATAACTTATATATACAGTTAATTATTTATTACTTTTAATGAAATAATTTATATTATTTAAACATGACTCATATATTGGATGCAGCACCTTACAAACTAATTTGTTATGTATATAACAGCTATTGTAAAAAACTCTATTTGAATGAAACGAGTGGTCATTAAGATCCGTATATGTTCTTCTCACGAGCTCAACTTTTTACGAATATAATATTATGGTAAATTCAGTCATGATCATCATCAGCCGGAAGACGTTCACTGCTGGACAAAGGCATCCCCCAAAGATTGCCACGACCATCGGTCCTGCGCTGCCCTCATCTAACCTGTTCCGGTGATCTTGACCAGACTAAATTCAGTAATTTAAAAGAAATATTTGTAGTGACGATTGAAAAGCACGTAGTTTAAGCCTAATTGAATGAAGTTTATTTGACTTTGACTATACAATGACTTCATGAATCCACAATATATTTTAAGTTCACAATTATTTCAAAGTTCATTAATTTATGCTTTGTATGAAACTTTCTTTATTCGTATATTATGTTTCGTAGATGCCCTGTTTCTCTATGATTTATGGACGTGAAAAGGCTTGGAAAGCGATTTTCACTTTTCAAGTAATTTATTACCCAGTAGCTAAGTGTTTTCAAACTGAAAACACTGTAAAGACCTCGAACCTATCAATACCTGTCGATGCAAAAGATTCAATTAAAAGTGACGGAAATTCTTTTATCCGCTAAACGAAGGCATAGAAAATGAAAATCGATTAAAAAAGCGTTTTTGAATCTTCAACTACTACGATTTCTAGATTTCTTTAGTAATTTTCAAGAGCTTTAATAATTTTTATGTGATTATTTTGTTGGAGATTATAATTGGGCTGATTTTCTTTATTGTGTTTTAAAAATGTAGTAAGGAACGAAATATTTTGTGTTTGGCCTTTTAAACCATCTTGTATATTGTGAATCAAATGTTCTTATTATTAAATGCAACAAAATTTAACGAATCGGTTTGAATAAGTGCCCCCTATCAGCAACGGGTCGCAGTTCGATTCAATTTGTTTAATATTTACCATTAGTAGGAATGTTTCATCAATAATTAATTCTAACAAGGTAACTAATTCCTTTCACAAAAAGCCGGATAACAGCGTTTTTTATGAAAATAAGGGACGAGACGAGCAGGATGTTAGCTGATGGTAACTGATAAGTCCTGCCCATTATAATGCAGTGCCGCTCAGGATTCTTGAAAAACCCCAAAAATACTGAGCGGCACTACAACTGCGCTCGTCAGCTGGTGTTGTTTGCATATACACTATATTGGTAATGCAACATTAAATTAAGTTAAATATTTATATTCAAGTACATTTGTACGTCATTGCTGAAATGGGTTTATATCTTTTAAATAGTCATTTAATTTTTTTGACACTACCACCGATTCGTAAAACTGCTAACTTTGAGAAGAATCGACAACAAATGCTCTTTTAAAATCAGTATTATAATATGGTACAAATATCTGTACTTTTATCTTATCATTAATAAAAATTACATTCACATAAATTCAGGATGAAACAATAAAACACACATCATCGGAATAGTATAACCACATATAATTGTTAATTTATCATTTTAAATAATTCAAAATCAAATTCAAATATTTTTATTCAAAATAGGATGTGACATCACTTATTGAAAGTCAAAAAACTACCACCCATTCCAAAATGAATGCCTCAGACATGAGAAGAATGGGCGCAACAAACTCAGCGGCCTTTTTTTTTTCATCGAATAAATATGTTTACAAAGTAATATTGTACAATTAAACTTATTATTTAATAGCCTGAGGGCGGTCATTCCATTCCCATAACGTTTGTGTGGTAAACCACAACAATTCAATTTAACAATTCATTTGAATAACGTTATACTTTTGTTTTGAACATTTTCTGGGATCTTGATGTAAAAGCATATACATCGCCCCACAAAAGACTTACTCTGAAGATAAATATAAATATAGCATGAACCGAGTTCTACAAATTTCTAGAAACATTTTGGTCGAATTTTCCCATATTAAATTACATCTAAAATATCGTAACACAGTGTTGAAGTGGTAACAATTCGTAACTCGACATCTACCGGAACTAACAGCCTCGGAGCCTTAAACGTTCCAACGCATGACTTCTTATGATTTACGTCAATTTTATGTCTCGTTTCTCCGAGGATTTAAAATAAATTTATTTTATAGCAATTTTATATACCTGAAACATGACGCCGAATTCCTTTATGAGACTGTGACACAGAGAGTTATATTATAAATTTTTAGTCTGCGAGAATTAATGCCCACATAATAAATGCTATGGAAATTATTGCGTTCGCTTTATGCTAATTAGAAATTTCTGTAAATAAAATAAAAATGAAATATTGTGGTATTCTTCAACTTTTCATCAGAACTTTTTGCCTCACACAGGTCCTTTGTACAATCACAGCCGACTGTTGTATTCCCGAACAGTTATTAAGAGATCTGCAAGTCAAGAGCATACTCCCACCTTAAAAGCTGGCTACGCATCCCTTAACTTCTGCTATATCTGATATCAATGGGCTACTGGCTTTTTATCATTTTATCAAGCCACTTGTTCTATTTGCCCCTCTTATATAAAAATGTTTATCATTATAAAGGAAAAGATATTAAAGCACTCAAATTGCCTATAATTCCAACTTACCACAAACATAAATATAACAACTACCAGTGGAAGGCTCCTTTGCATTGCTGCCAGCTAGATTATGGGTACCACAACGGCACCTATTTCTGCCATGAAGCACCAATGCTTAAGCATTACTGTGTTTCGGTCTGAAGAGCGCCGTAGCTAGTGAATTTACTGTGCAAATGAGACTTGACAACTTATGTGTCAAGGTCGACCACACAACGACGACGATGTAAAGGTCCGGGCGTAAGAATTACCATCAGCTGAATGGAATCACAGGAGCCAGAGGAATCACAGGAGCGTTGTTATAATTATTTTATGCTGTACTAACTCCGCTTATACATTTACAACTGTTTTCTATTATATTACAATGTACATTGTGTACTTAACAGTGTACAAACAGAATAGTCACTCGCAGTACGAATGTATAATTAAATGATGTCGGCGTAGCAAGTAAGCAATTTGGATACAAATGACCCTCATTGCGGAGTCATTACCATTAATAACTACTTACTAAGCTTATTTGCACACTATGATATATTTGATCAATATGAAATTACTGACTACATGGTTTGCGTTAGTATAAATTTTGCACAATTTTACAAATTGATGTTTTTGTCACGACTGAGGCACCCCTATCAGTTTAAGACCCACATCAACTATAATTCGCTAACGATTTTATCCTATTGAAAATTCGAGTGCTGACGGTTTTCTATGGCCGAAAACTATAATCCACATTCCCAGTACATTTGAAAGAATGTGAGAAAAACATTTATTTCAACACACACACAAATAACAACTTATATAAAAATATAAATACGTGTGATGTTTAGAAAAGGAGCCACTCAGCTTGTGTTTCAACACGAGTGGAGGTTAATTCATCGGACTCCTACATCGCGCCTAATTATCAAATGCCATGCTTATTAAATCAACGTACAGACTAACGTTGAATATAATATTTTTATAATCCTTTCACAGTGTTATCTGGTCTCAACCTGATTCGTGTATCTTCATTAAAAGCAACTTAATCACCTTTAGAGCACTATTTTGATCTCGTCGGTATTGCGAAATGTGAAAGGCAGAGATTACTTACCATCTGGTTATTGGTAGGCTTGTCCTTCTACCTAATAAACATCCGATTAACATACAAAGGTCCGTTTTTTTTAATTGCCATTGTTTTTAATTATTTTATATCATAACGGCAATAGTGATACACACTGTGTAAAAATTTCAGCAGCTTATAAGATACAGCCAGATAGGAAGACGGAATACGGATAGATAAGGTACCCATTCCTTAACGTTTTGGTACGCAACGCTAAAATAGTTCCACAATTCATTCTTAAACATGGACATACTAAAATCAATTAAAAGTAAAGTAACTAAAACAAAATATACAATGACTTGACACAATTTACTCAAATATTCCACAATATGTCATTATTTCAACGTTCGTTAATAAATATAATAATGCTTTGTACGAAACTTCCTGTATTCGTATATTATGATTCATAGTGTGATGTTTAGAAAAGGAGCCACTCAGCTTGTGTTTCAACACGAGTGGAGGTTAATTATAATAATTATGAGTTAATCATAGATGCTCTGTTTCTCTATGACTTATGGACTTGAAAAGCGATTTTCACTTTTTAAGTAATTTACTACCCAGTACCTAAGTGTTTTTAAAATAAAACTGTAAACACTTCAAGACCTCGAGCCTATCAATATCTGTCGATGCAAAAGATTCAATTAAAAGAGAAGGAAATACTGTCATTCGCTAAACGAAGGCGCAGTAAATGAAAATCAATTAAAAAGGCGTTTTTGAACCTTCAAGTACTATGATTTGTTGATTTCTTTAGTCAATATCAAAAGCTTTAATAATTTTTATGTGATTATTTTGTTGGAAGTTATAATTGGGCTGATTTCCTTTATTGTGTTTTAAAAATACAATTAAGGAACGAAATATTTTGTGTTTGGCCTTTTAAACCATCTTGTATAATATGAATCAAATGTTCTAATTATTAAAAGCAACAAAATTTAACGAATTAGTTTAGTTTAAGTTTTAGTTAACTAAGTGCCCCCTATCAGCAACGGGTCGCAGTTCGATTTCATTTGTTTAATATTTTCCATTAGTAGGAATGTTTCATCAATAATTAATTCTAACAAGGTAACAAATTCCTTTCACAAACAGCCGGATAACAGTTTTTTTTTTATGAAAATAAGGGACGAGACGAGCAGGACGTTCAGCTAATGGCAATTAATACGCCCTGCCCATTAGAATGCAGTGCCGCTCAGGATTCTTGAAAACCTCAAAAATTCTGAGCGGCACTACAACTGCGCTCGTCACCTTGAGACATAAGATGTTAAGTCTAATTTGCCCAGTAATTATATTAGCTACGGCGCACTTCATACCGAAACACAGTAATGCTTACACTTTACGGCTTCATGGCAGAAATAGGCGCCGTTGTAGTACCGATAATCTAGCCCGCATGCTGTGCAAAGGAGCCTCTTACTGATGTTGTTTGTATATAAACTATATTAGTATTGCAACATTAAATTAAGTTAAATATTTATATTCAAGTACATTTGTACGTCATTGCTGAAATGGGTTTATATCTTTTAAATAGTCAATTAATTTTTTTTACACTACCACCGATTTGTAAAACTGCTAATTTTGAGAAGAATCGACAACAAATGCTCTTTTAAAATCAGTATTATAATATGGTACAAATACCTGTACCTTTATCTTATCTATATATATATATATAAATGAATTGCTGTTCGTTAGTCTCGCTAAAACTCGCGAACGGCTGGACCGATTTGGCTAATTTTGGTCTTGAATTATTTGTGGAAGTCCAGAGAAGGTTTAAAAGGTGAAAAAATAGGAAAATGCTGCTAAATTAAATAAAAACAACAAATTTGTTTTTCCTTTGTGTGTCTATACATAATTTCTATGAGAGAATTTATTGACGCACGGTTTGACAGTTCTGCTGTGAAACAATTTCATTACGACAGCAGGGTGCATATTTTACGAAGTAATTTTTGATGTTATGATATATTATTGAACAATTCATATTAAAACATTATTTTATTTATTGTATACAGAACAACGTCTGTCGGGTCAGCTAGTCATTAATAAAAATTACATTCACATAAATTCAGGGTGAAACAATAAAACACACATCATCTGAATATTACAACCACATATAATAGTTAATTTATCATTTTAAATAATTCTGAAGATAAATATAAATATAGCATGAACCGAGTTCTACAAATTTCTAGAAACATTTTGGTCGAATTTTCCCATATTAAATTACATCTAAAATATCGTAAAACATGGTTGAAGTGGTACGAATTCGTAACTCGTCATCTACCGGAACTTACAGCCTCAGCCTTAAACGTTCCAACGCCTGACTTCTTATGATTTACGTCAATTTTATGTCTCGTTTCTCCGAGGATTTATAATAAATTTATTTTATAGCAATTTTATATACCTGAAACATGACGCCGAATTCCTTTATGAGACTGTAACACAGAGAGTTATATTATACATTTTTAGTCTGCGAGACTAATAAATGCTATGTATATATATGTATATGAATAATGCTCACATAATAAATGCTATGGAAATTATTGAGCTCGCTCTATGCTTATTAGAAATTCCTGTAGATAAAATAAAAAGTTGATAAATTTTGGCATTCCACAACTTTTCATCAGAACTTTTTGCCTCACACAGGTCCTTTGTTGAATCACAGCCGACTGTATTCCCGAACAGGTATTAAGAGATCTGCATGTCAAGAGCATACTCCCACCTCAAAGGCTGGCTACACATCCCTTAACTTCTGGTATATCTGATATTGGTGACGACCACACGACGACGACGACGACGTACATAAGAATTACCATCAGCTGAATGTCCTGCTCGTCTCATCCCTTATTTTCATTAAAAAAAACTTAAAGTTAATTTCCAAGGGACAATATTTATTTTATGCTGTACTAACTCCGCTTATACATTTACGACTGTTTTCTATTATATTACAATGTACATTGTGTACTTAACAGTGTACAAACGGAATAGTCACTCGCAGTACGAATGTATAATTAAATGATGTCGGCGTAGCAAGTAAGCAATTTGGATACAAATGACCCTCATTGCGGGGTCATTACCATTAATAACTACTTACTAAGCTTATTTGCACACTAGGATCAATGTGAAATTACTGACTACATCGTTTGCGTTAGTATAAATTTTGCCCAATTTTACAAATTGATGTTTTTGGCACGACTGAGGCACCCCTATCAGTTTAAGACCTACATCAACTATAATTCGCTAACGATGTTATCCTATTGAAACTTCGTTCTGACTGTTTTCTATGGCTGAAAACTACAATCCATATTCCCAGCCCATTTGAAAGAAAGAAAGAAAAACATTTATTTCAACACACACACACACATATAACAACTTATATAATAACGTGTGATGTTTATAAAAGGAGCCACTCAGCATGTGTTTCAACACGAGTGTGTTGCAACGCTGATCTTCTGTAACCCCCACGTGACACATGAACCTCAAGGGCGACACCTCGCCTGAATTAAATTATTACTATACTTAACTAAACTTAGAGCACTACGTCACACTTCGCTTATGAGGTGTGCAAAAGTAATTAGATTCACGATGTCGATTTAATAATTGACGGAAATCTTTCATTCAGTCCTTTGAATTGTTATGATTGGTTATTTCAATTTCAGAAGTTGACCTTCTGTGACAAACTTTTTTTTTTTTTTTGAGAGGAGGAAATACTGTTACGTATTTACGCCCCGGAACGGGGCGTAAAATGTCGGACTCGAGTGTCCGCGTAAGCGGACACCCCATACCGACTAAAACCTCCTCTGTGCTGTTAGCAGCCCTGGCTTTCACAGCGAAGTAGGACGTGGGCCGTGGAGGCCGCAAAGACTACGCAACAACAGTCGCGGGGCGTCTCCTAAGGAGACTCGAACCTCAGACCGGCTGTGTGCTTGTGGGAAGGAGAGAGAATGAAAATGAAGATGAAAGATGATAAGAACACACTCGCCGGCGAGTGTGGTGATGTTTTGTGTGATGTATGTAAGTGTGTATGTATGTGTTTATGATTGTATGTATGTGTGTTTGTATGTATGTACGTAGTGTAAATATTTGTGTGCATGTATGTTTGTGTTTGTGTCTGTTTGTGGAGTGTGTTTGTGATTGTGTAAGTGGTGTATGTCAGTCCGTCAGTCAGTCCGTGTGTGAGTGAGTGTAGTGAAGCGATTACAGGACGAGGACTAACGTCTCGTCGGGTATCAAAAGAATGTGTGGTGTATCTAGGGTGCGGGCCGCTGGCCATCGTCAGAGTGACGAGTGCCAGTGGTTTGCGGTGGTTGACCGCGCCTACGCCTGCGAAGGCGGTGTGTGCGTGTCTGTGTCGGTGTTTGTGTGGGTGTCGCGTTCGCGATGGTGATGTCGTCATCCGGGTCTACCGTTACGTGTCTGGGACGTCTTATTGGGTTGAGACTATGGTGAAGGGGGGTGTACCCGCATGCCTTCCTAACCAAGATGTTGGGATGGTTAGGCGCCTTTTCAAAGAAGCGTCGCGAGATCTCTTTAAAGTGTTGAGCTATTGTCGGAAGCTCTAGGTCGCGGTGAAGGTCAACGTTTCGGATGAACCACGGGGCTCCGGTTGCCATGCGCGTGAATTTATTTTGAACTACTTGCAAACGACGTAAGTAGCTCGGTCGGGTGTGCGCGAAAACGACGCTTGCGTATTACAGTATGGGCCGTACGTTGTTTTTGTACAGCGTCATTTTGTGTTTGAGCGGAAGATTGCTTCGCCCACACACAAGTGGATAAAGGTGGAGGACAAATCGGGCTCTATTGCATACCGTATCAATATGTTTCTTGAAGTTCATATTGCTGTTGAACGTGACTCCTAAGTATTTGTAATCCTTCACCCACGGTATGGGTGTTTCATACAGTTTAATAACGGTCGGTTGTTTTTTAGCGCGGATGCTATTCGCGTTACCGAAGAGTACCGCTGCACTCTTGGTGGGGTTCACTTCAATCCGCCATTTTCTGAACCAGTTGCCTAGTTCATCGACGGCGGCTTGAAGCACTTTAATGTTCTTGCTCAAGGTTGAGCGGTTGGAGCCGAAGTAGAGTGCCGTGTCGTCAGCGTACTGAGCGAGCTGGACACTCGGAAACTTGGGAATGTCGCTCGTGAAGAGGGAGAAAAGAGTGGGAGAGAGGACCGAACCCTGTGGCACGCCAGACCTGATGGGTCTGGGTGAGGATAGGGTGCCCTCTACTCGATATCGGAAGGAGCGATCGGTAAGGTAGGCTCGAATGATGCGCACGAGCCTGTCTGGCACTCCCAGTTGATACAGCTTGAATACTAAGCCGTTGTGCCATACCTTGTCGAAGGCCTTCGCGACATCGAAAAACACGGCTGCCGTTGTAGCGTGAAATTGACGCCGTATGAGAATGTACTCGGTGAGTCGGTGAGCCTGCTGGGGACACGAGTGAGCGGTTCTGAATCCGAACTGTATGTCGGGTATCAGGTTAAGCTCCGCGATGTAATGATTAAGACGCGCGAGAATTAATCTTTCGTAAAGTTTCCCGATCGAGTTAATTAAGCTAATAGGCCTATAGCTACTCGGATTAGCTTTAGGTTTATTGGGTTTTGGGATACCGATAACAATGGAATCCTTCCATTGTTCGGGGAACGCGCTATTAGTCAATAGAATATTAAAAATGGTAACCAATAAAGTAATAAGAGTCGAGGGTAGGATTTTAAGAACCCTATTGTTTATAGTGTCGGGCCCCGGGGCCTTCTTGGAGTGAAGCTCCTTAATGATTAGCTTCACCTCTTCGTAAGAGGTGGGTTTTATTACATCGCCTGAAGGGCTCAGAGCGGAGCGACGTTCAACTTCACGATCAACTTCGTCAACGTGTGTCGGGTCGGCTGCTGCATTTGGAGAGCACTGACTCTCGAGACTATCGGCGAGGCATTCAGCCTTCTCATCGTCATCGAGCGCCGGCTGCAGTCCCGGTCTGTCCAAAGGAGGCATGACAGTGGGCGGCTCCTGTTTGAACGCGCGAGGCAGCTTCCAGAAAGCCACATGTGCTGGCTTAAGGTTGCCGAGCAAGCGGTCCCAACGTTCGCCGCAGAGTTCCGCGATACGTTCCCGTACCACCCGCTGTAGGTAGCGGAGGTGGCGCCTATTCTCGACCGACGGATACCTGTCGTAAAGTCTAGTGGCTCTGTGCTTCTGTGTGAGTAAGTTCCTGACCTCTGGAGGCAGGTTTAGGCGATGCGGTTGCATCGTCGGAACCTGCCTGGAGCAGGCCTTGATCCTATTCTGTATATGTGAGGTCACATAAGAGATAGCACTGTGAGCCGTGTCGACCGAGTCGATGACGTCCGGTATACGGTCAAGGTCGTCGGACTTGATAGACTCGAGATCATTTTCCAGCCGTTGCCAGTCGATCACTGTTTTCGTCGGTGGTTGAAAGTTAACCGGTGGGCCTAGATTTAGGACGACGGGCCGGTGGTCTGACTCTAATTCGTGAAAAAATTCGATTGAATTTACATTGAGCGTTACGTTCTTAAGTAACGCAACGTATAGAATGTCGGGTCGGTGCGCGACGTTATCCGGATAATGTGTTGGTTCGTCGGGTGCTATTACTGAAAAGTTCAGCGTGTCTGTCAGCGAATCTAATAAGATTCCGTTTCTATTTGTGGCTCTACTGTTCCAGCTGGAGTGTTTGGCATTAAGATCGCCGCCCACTATGACTGTAGCCCCGTGGCCGAGTAATGCTTCTATATCTGTGTATAATACTTTTTTGTTGGGCGGAAGATAAGCTGAAATAACAGTGATCGGCTGGTGATTCGCCATACTGACCCGGATGGCAGAGGCCTCGATGTTAGTGAGGACCGGAGGATCTATAGGTATGCAGTGTAGAGACCTTTTAAAATAAATGAGGGTGCCGCCCAAACGGGTGGTGCGATCATTCCTGACTAAGTTATAATTAGCGATACGCGGATCGCGTATACGTGGTTTTAGAAATGTCTCTTGCACTAAGAATAGGTCTAATTGATGTTCGTGAGCGAACTCCTTCACCAAGTCTAGTTAAGGCTTAAGGCCTTGGGCGTTAAAATATGCTATACGGAGCGTATGTGGTTTAACCCGTCCGCTTACGTAATTAGGCATCGCGAATGTTGTTTTTATACTTTAGCCCTATATCGGTGAGGGCACGGAATATTTTGCCGTTGTCTGCCACAACTTGCAGGAGCGACGGCGGGTCTTCCCGGACAGCATTGAGCCTGCTGGCCAGGGCTGTTATTTCATCAATGTCGAACATCTCTGACAGTTCCAACATGAACGCAAAGGTGCTGCCACCTTTGTTACCTATTGCCGAGGACGCGGGCGCCGGTGGCCTCGGTCGCGGGATCGACGCCGCCGGGCGGGACGCTAGCGGAGACCGGAGGGGCGCGGGGGCCGCGAGATTGGCCTCTGTGGCAGCGTTGGCAGCCGGAGGAGACCTCGCCCAGGCGTTTACCTTCGGAGGCGGCGCAGGTTTGAAGGTTGGAGTGAACTCCACCTTCTCTGCTCTGCCTTGCGGCTGGCGGCGCCCTGGGTGACGCTTGTGTTTGGGTGCCTTGGGACACCCGCGATAGCTCGCGGGGAGTCCTTCTCCCCGCACAAGACGCAGGCCGGGGGCTCCGCGCATTGCGCTGGTCGAGGACACTCTGACGTGCCGTGTTTCCCGAGGCACTTCACACACCTCGGGGTGTGTTCGCAATTGCGTGCCGAGTGCCCGTATAATTGGCATCTGTGACACTGACCGGGCCCCCCGCGGTTGCGAGGAGCTTCGGTACGGATGCCCTGAAGGGAACAAACCGATTTAATGTTGAAAATTTCCTTTCCCTCTTGCGTGAGGTCGAGGACTACGAGAACCATGTTTAATGGTTGTTTGTTGTTGGTTCCGCGCATACGGTACACCTCGTGTGCAGGGTAACCCTGCTCTTTGAGGTCCGACAGCATGTCGGCCTCGTCTAACTCTTTGGGGACGTTCCTAATAACGACCCTCAGACGCTTCTCCTCAGGCAGGGCGTACGTGTGGAAACCCACACTCAGCTCTCTAAGAAGAGATGTCAGGGCGCGGTGGTCCGCTACCTCTCTGGTCTCTAGTTTGATTAGAGATTGGTACGCCCTCGCCTGAAAGGAGAGCGTCTTCGGGATCCTATTTTTGATGACTAGCCATCGGCCTCGGTCCCTTATAAAAATAGGAGGCGGGCGCTTGGTCGGGGGCGGTACGCGGGCTTTAGCGGGCGCGGGCGCGGACGCGGGAGCGGAGCCAGTCGTGGCCGCGGCTTTCTTCGCGGGTGTGCCATCAAGAGAAGGCGATTCACGACCGCGCTTCTTCTTGCGACTGACGGTGATGAAGCCGTCAGTATCCGACGCGACACTCTCCGCTCTCGACGGTAGAGCGGTGTCCGGCTGGGCCGGTGAAGCACTGGAAGCCTGAGGGGCTTCCGTGCGGTCAGGACTGACCGCGGGGACCTTAGGGGTCGCCTGCGCGTCAAAGTACGCCTGAAGGATAGGCGGACGGGCTGATCGGGTGATCACTTTCCTCGGTTTGACCGAGGCCACAGAACTTGCGTCGGACGCATTACCTATATCCATTTCGGATTCCCCGTCGGAACTCGAAACGTCAGATGATGATTTATATTTTTTGGATTTGGATTTCGCTGTCTGGATATCTATCGTTTCCTTAATTAACGGAGCGATCTTCTCCGTAAATAACTCATCTAGCAGGGCGCGTAGAAGGCCCTTGTCGGCAACCATTTGTGAAGCCATGGTTGTTATTAATTAGGTTAAGCGGGTGTCAACCCCCGCTGCCCGAGTCAGGCAGAGGGGGAATATAATAATAAAGTGGACAACTATAGTTTAGTTGTACACTTGCACATTAATAAAATACTATTAATAATAATAAAGTATGCAAAATTAAAAGAAATTAATAATAATAATTAAGCCTAAGACTTAGCTTTGCTGGATGTAGACTGGCTGGGCCGGAACCCCGATGTACGCTGTGCAGGCCCCCACGGAGAAGACACACACGGCACGATCTGCAACACTCACAACACACACGATTAGCGTGCAGAATCGCGAAACACAGCACAGGTGCTAACTAACACGATCGTAAAACCGGGTAATTAACACTTATAATAACTAAGCTACATTCTGCGAAGGAACGTAACAGGTGCGAGACTCAAAGAGACCCGAACAATAGCGCGCGATAACAATAGCTAGCCCAGGTGGCCTGAGCAGATAGTGCGATAACGCAGGTAATAAAAATATTCGAAGGAGGACAGATAACGCGGCACGTGTGCTTGCGTTGCCTGCCTGAATCGAACTGACAAACAAAAACCGTGACAAACTTCATCATACTTCGCTTAAATGTCATTACTTGTGATGGTGTCATACGGTGGGTAATTCGCTTAGCTAATACATGGCGAGGAGAATGATTGGTGATGCATGCGTCGTGCTCGTAAATAAGCGATGCTTGTATTCACTGGTTATGAACACATCCATTTTTTATGGTTCCTTGGTTGAAACTTGGTAAGTAGATGAATTATGTAAACCGCATTAAGATTTTCACGCAAAAAAAGAAAAAAAAAACACCAATTTTGTGGGGGTTCCCCATACTTAGAACTGAAACTCAAATTTTTTTTTTTTCATAAAAACCATACGTGTGACTGAACCCTCTCTTATATCATTTTTTTTTCTAAACTGAATAGTTTTTCGCTAGAGTCACTGCCAAACTGGTAAAATGTGTGTGTATCCCTGTAACTGCTAAAATAAGAGAATGATAAAACAAAAAAAAATATATTATGAAGTACATTACCATGCAAACTTCCACCGAAAATTTCTGTCAACGAGATCTAGTAAGAAGTTTTTTTTAATACATTATGAATCGTATTATCAATAACTAGTTTGAAAAAAATACACTGTTATTAAAAAATCGATCAAAGTTGCAACGAACTACAAGAACTTTTGTATTCTGTTATTACTGCTACGGAACCCTTCATGGGCGAGTCCGACTCGCACTTGGCCTCTTTTTTTTAAATAAAATGTTACTTTACGTATTTTGCTTTATTCTCACATAATCTTGAGTGACAAGTCTCGGGAATTGAAAAGAGTGGCTCACTCTACGAAATGATTAAACAAACCTACTCACTGTCAATCCATCTATAAGAAGTACTTCACGCAAAAATACTTTTTATTATAATAATTACTTAACTACATAAATTTGAGTGCAAACCAAACAACAGTAGGTTTATTTCTAGTTTCACAACAAGATTTGTTTAATAACTTGTCATATCAAATCAAACTTCTGTACAATTACAGTTAAATAGTAGTGAAATTTTACATTTATGTATCACAGAAAGGTTTAATCGTATCGCATTGGCTGCCAATGCCTTCGGGTGTTTCTGTGATAAATTGTTACCGCAATACAGCAAACAACTTTATTTTCATGATTTTTATTTATCAGCATTTAGCTTTACTAATAGAGATCGTAATATAATTTAATGTTAGTAAAACTATTGTTGTTTAAGTTTTTTTTTACAAAATTAATTGTCAATGATATTACCTGAGTATCTGTTTTAACTATGGAACGTATTAGGCTTGAAAATATATTTGATTTACATTTACATCATTTATTAATATTACAACCATCACTTTATGTTCTCATAGTCAACTCTTGTTTGGTCCCTTTGCATTGAAAAGCTTACCTGATTGTATTTAAATTGATTCAATTTCTTATTATCAATTATTTCATTTATTAGTGAAAATTTTAGAATGTGCGAATGGAAAATTAACTGAATTATAAATATAATATATAATGAAAATAATAATTAGTCAAATAAAATGGCGGAATCCCAGGAACATTTTACTCTATCATCAATAAATAAGAATAAAAGAGAAAATCAAGAACCTCATAATGACCTAACCTGTAAAAGTGTAAGTTTTTATATTCTGATGAATAATAATATCAAAATATAACATTATGTCATTCTTTGTAAAATATATAAAATCTCACTTGATAAAATAATATTAATAATATTATATATTATTAATAAAGGATTTTTTTTTAATTTTAAGTAGAGAAAATGCCAACTTTGCTCAAAAGATGAAGTTATATCGTCAGCTTTTCCGAGAAAAAAATAGCAAAATCTAACAGTGCTCCTAGCTCTTTAGTAATACGTGAGTGCTTAGTTGGTAATACGACTTTATTTAATGTAAATTTAATGTAATATATTAATGCGTCTGTCAATTATTCCTCAAGTTAATTATTATTAAGTTTTACTTCAATCGCGCGTAAAGATTACAACGCACACAGTTTTTTTTAGTATATTATCAATTAAGTAGCTCTGCCCATGAATTCATTCAATATCGCCGTTAAAGCTCCGTACTATATACGCTGTAATATACATTATTATTATTAATAATATATATTATTATTAATAGTTATAGGAACATAATATTATGTATGTGAATAAAGAAAATTTTAATATACATAGTCCTGCAACGAAACAATTATTTTTATATAACGATGCAGACGACACCAGTTTTACTAAATTAGCACCACCAAGCTGACAGGAAGGCAATATATTCCGTGTTAGCTCCCGGGAAAACAGAGTGAAACCTTAATTACCTGCAACTTGTACTTCCTTTTATCCTTCCTTTCATGTTTTCTATGTTCTTTCCGACGACACGTTGTAATAAATGAATGAATGAATTTCATTTTTCATTTATCTGAGACTCACAGAAAAGTATTTTGATAAACGAAAATTTAAGATGAACAGCGAAGAAATTTCTTTGATTGTACATTTTCTACTAACAAAATAATATAATAATTATAAGTAACTTAATATTAGTATTAGTCAAGAAAAATGCAAATTTGTAACTTTAGTGATACTTTGATAGAATTTTTTAAAGTGATAACCCTCATTTATGGGATTCATTAAAGAAATTAAATTAAAAAAACAAAATTTATGAACGATGCGGGACTCGAACCAGCGACCTCTCGCGTTCCGTGCGAGCGCTCTTCCACTGAGTCAACCGTTCGAGTAACGTAATGTTCATAAATCTTGATATGTTTTTGTTCAACTCTCAGGTTGTGCCTTCATGAGAGGTTTTGAGTACCGCATAGTTCATATTTTGTTTCTAAATTTAAAATTAATTAAGATCCTCATAAGCATGATCTCTCCTACTCAGTACGGTTTGTAAGGCAGTTTCTTTCACGTACTATTAGACTTTGGAATGATATATCTTGAGCGGTGTTTCAGTGTGATTCAGGACAATACTAAATTAAAAAAAACCTATGAATTCTGGGATAAATGCCCGGCAACGGCCATGTGATCTCCCTCTGGTGTTACAAAAGGATGTGATCACTTCTCTTATCAAGAGATCTGTATGCTCTTTTTTCTCTGTTTCTTTCTATTCTACACAGCAAATTCTTATTCCAAGCCGATAAACCTTATGGCTTGGCAACAATACCATAATGGAATTGCTTTTCGAGAACAAGACATGCAGGCGAAATGCTAACACACACGTTAGAGGAACTTAATGACAGATTTATAGGACCTGGGACGTATTTAGGGGACATTTCAATTCCCAATTGTAGTTTGGTGCCACCTTGTTTTATGTATATGATGCACTTGATATAGAGCTGCGAGCTTATTGTATTCGATTCGTTGATTTATTATACAATTGATTTATGTTAGATATAAGTCTTCTTCTTTCATATCTATTTTATATAAAGTAAGAGGTTTACAGATGTTTTCGACGGACAGATGGCCGTTGGGGCAGTAAAGTCCTCGAATGGCGACCATTTACCGGAAAACGCAGTGTTCGTAGGCCCCCACAAGACAGACCGGCAATCTGGTCAAACTCGCCGGAATACGCTGGATGAGGGTAGTGCAGGACCGATCGTCGTGCAAATCTTTGGGGGAGGCCTTTGTCCAGCAGAGGACGTCTTCCGGCTGATGATGATAATGATGAGGTTTAAATATTTACATGTTGTTTTGTTTTACATGTAATATTTATGTGATTGAGTGTTATCGATGTTGACAAGAATATTCCTAGTCCTAATTCATACATTTCACATTAATGCTTTCATTCAACTTCAGGTGAATGGAATATAATAATTGGAAGCTGTATCGTGGACAAAGCCAAGTTTTTGTGTGAATACACGATATATATTACACATATTGTATATTATATCTGTGATGTAATAATTGTTATTACATATATCCTTCATCATATTATTTTATTGCTGATCGCAACATTTTCCATTCTTTGAATCAGGAATGAAATCAACTAACGTTTCAGCTACTGCTTCTGGAATAGTATGATATGAAGTGAAAGTTTTTTCCGTTTGCATTTCTTACGCAATCGATAGATCTCAACTAATATAGGGAAAATATATCCAAATGGCTTTCCCACCACCAGGCGTTATAATTCACAGTCCCCATTCAAGATAAAAATTTCTTAGATTTGTGGCTAAAACTTGAGATGTAGATATTATAAGATTATCTTTGGTTAACGCGAGTGTTACATTTAAATAGGAAACACTTTTGTAGGATTAAGTCTCGTGTAATTATAACTGTGTTTTGACATTTACTTTTATGTAAAAGTTAAATTTTTATTATTATTTTAGCTAGCCCGACATTTCGCGACCTTTTCAGCGTTTGACAGGAGTAGAGATAGTATTTGTCATAGTTGTCATTATGAAGCTTAACAACAAACGCAGCGGTTATAAATTGCGCTTTTATGCCACAGATTGAGTGAGTTATTTTAATATAGACTTATATTTAAAACATAATACATTGGTATTTTTGTGTGTCATTGTTTAAGGATACAGATCTCTATGAGAGTGCTTGATTTAAAATAAAAGTAAGGCGTAAAATTTCTTATTACGCCAGTTAACAATTTGTGTCTGTTATATTATCAACCATTCTCTCAGATTGAAGTAATGGTATGAAAAGATTTACGATGTTAAACCTGCTTACAATTCATAAATCCCATTTATCAATTCCATTTTGCAATACAAAGGCAATATCGGAACGAATCGCCTTAACAAAAGTTCAAAGTAATTTTGGTTGTTTATTACATTTTAGAATTCCATTTATTTTTTCACAAAGATTGCGGAAATGCGGATTGTGCCGGTGTGTATACCGGTCTTAATTAAATATCACGGCGCTCTATTAATGTTTCAAAATATTAAAAATTTAAATTAATCAACCGCTTCATTACGTTTTACATTACAGTAAATAATATATTGACACTTGATAAAGCAACACAGACAGAAATTTAGTTTAGTATGAAACTTGCAGTGTGATTTGACATAAGTTTGAAATAGTAGTAATTACAGTATGGCGATTGGCGACGAAGTACAATCCGGCTAAGTTTGAAAGCGAACAGTTGCTTAAAACGTAGTGGATTTTGGCTATCTCCGTTTTTACAAGATTATAGCCATCATCTGTTAATCTATCAATAACTGCACGTTTGATATAATAAAGTGAATCGCTTTTTTTTTCAGAGAGTTTCATTAGACTGGAACACGGGTTGAACTTCAATCACACATTAAGAATTCCTTGTTACGAAATAGTTGCGTCCGAGAAACAGAATTGCTAACTATTGTTAGCAATTCTGTTACATATTTGTAACTGACAAATATCTCATTCAATGGAATTAATGTGTGATGCAGGCTTGAATATTCATTTAAGTTTATGCGTTTCCAATTTTTTTGGGCTATCTTGAGTCTAAATTCCGCTTATCTTCAATCAATTTGACACGTGTTTCGCCTAGAAACCTCTAGATAATATGGATTACCGCAAAATAACGCCTGATTAAATAATTTTTGCATTACCTTTTGTTTTTTATGAGGAAAAAAACTTAATAACCGACAAAAATATATAAGCAATGTGTAACTACAATTACACTTGGAGATTTTCAAAAAATATTCCTCAGCAAATTGAAATAATCATATTTTTAAAACCAATCAATTTAAACGTTTAAAAAAAAATTGTACTTTCATCAAAAACAAACTTTAGATTTACAGATATATGTAACAATATTTGTCAAAAAACATAAAATATTGAACACAATAATATGTGTTAGGAAATTGAATTGAGATGTTGCTCTTTCAAATCTAAACAATTCGTTATTTATTAAAGTAATAACCCTCTCTTCTCTTGAAAAATCTCAGCCCAGCCGAAACACAAATAATGTATTTCACTAATGAAGTAAGGTATTTAAAACAATATTACCTGTGTGATATCGTGTGACATTATATGTTAACCAGTTAACAATAAAGATGACTTATAAAAAAGAAAAAGTAACTTTTGAATAAATTATACTCACATTACTAATAATTATTATGTACAAATCTTCACAATATGAACATCGACTCATAACTTATTTTATTTAACAGGTAATAAAAACGATAAAATAATATTATGTTCAAGACTTTAATCCTTGTAGAATTTTTCTGATTCACTAAATTTTTTACTAATCTGTGTAAAAGTTTTATCCTGAATAGATAAACCTGTGTGTTTGGCAACGACAACATAATGAAATTGGTTTTTGGGAAGAAGTCATGCAGTAAAATAGAAAGAAATATTTTAAAGATAATTTAAAGACATATTTATAGAGCCGAGAAACACATTTTCAGAACATTTCAATATACAATCGAGGAGTAGCCTTGCTTTATTTAAATGTAGCACTTGTTTTAGTGTTGCCAACTTACTGTTATTGAAAAGTGTGATGTACATGATTCATATTTTTTTTTTTGCATTACAAAGGTAAAATTGCGGGTAGACTGCTTGGTAGTTATTCCCGTCCCATATGCTATTTTGCAACACCGTAGCTCTAGGTATATGTTTTTTTTTATGGAAGAGGAGGACAAACGAGCGTACGGGTCACCTGATGTTAAGTGATCACCGCCGCCCACATTCTCTTGCAACATCAGAGGAGTCATAGGAGCTTTGCCGGTCTTAAAGGAATGTGTTCGCGCTTTTTTTGAAAGTATCTATGTCGTATCGTCCGGAAACACCGCACAAGGAAGCTCATTCCACAGATTTGTAGTATGTGGAAGAAAGTTCCTTGAAAACCGCACAGTGGAGAAACGCCAGACATCCAGGTGGTGGGAATCATATTCTGATTTGTGGCGTGTAGTGTGAAGGTGCAATCCAGCGGCAAGAATCAGGTAAAACAGATCTTCGGATCAGTCCCCATGATAAATGCGGTAGAAGACAATCAATGAAGCGACGTTTCTACGCAACGCCAAGTAAATACTCATATGTACTTAAACTAGCTATGTACTGCATAACCTTACCCATAATGTAAAAATGGTGCTAGGTTATCCTTTTATTATAAATAATAGCAGCTTGCCAAAAAATATTTATCTGTGCTTTACAGGATCACTTTTTGCGCTAACGAGACTGTTTTAGATCCATAAAGAACATTCACCCATGTCTTTTAATATAATATTTATTTGTATAAAGATTTTTATATGCGATTAGAGTTAAAAGACATATTAAACCTTTTTTGGAAACAAATTGAATAAGTTAATACTTTGGTATAATAATACTAGGTTTTTATAATGAAAATAAGGAACGAGACGAGCAGGACGTTCAGCTGATGGTAATTGCTACGCTCTGACCATTACAATGCAGTGCTGCTCAGGATTCTTGCAATGCCCCAAAAATTCTGTGCGGCACTACAATTGCGCACGTCACCTTGAGACATAAGATGATGTCTCAATTGCTATTGGATGCATGCTAGCTACGGCGTCCTTCAGACCGAAACACAGTAATGCTTACACATTAGTGCGGCAGAAATAGGCGCCGTTGTGGTACCCATAATCTAGCTGGCATCCTGTGCAAAGGAGCCTCCCACTGGTATAAATCCAAAAATATCTCTTTAAAAAAACTACTTTTCGGGTAAGATCGTTGTAAGCGTAGCAAGCAAAACAGGTTTAATAGATAAAACAACCAAACCATAAGAATATTTTTACTTTATAAAATATCACAAATGAATCCATAAAAAATTGAATTAATTCTGCATTCAGAAAATCTGAGCCGAAATATATGGCCAATAAAAACGAGTAAGTAACCCTCGTAATATTAAGCCCTCGATTTGGTGCGTCTTTCACATTCGTGCACGCCATCACGCATTTTATCTAATTGAGATTTAATGTCTATATTATATACCTACGAAGCATGGTAATTTAACTTTTAACTTTTTTAAAAGTGGAGTATTGCTGTCATGTCTGTTCTGGCGCACCACAGTATCAGATAAAACCATTTGACCGCGTGAAATGCTCGAATTGTCGGGAACCCAGTGCTCTGTGAACTTGGCGTTGTGTGAAATAGTGTGTCTTCTACCGCATTTATCATGAGAAGTGTTCAACGTTCACACTTCACGCCATAAATTAGGATATCATCCATCTAGATGTGTCTCCTTCCTTCAAAGTGCGGTTTTCAACGAACTTTCCTCCACGTACGATCAAGCTGTGGAATGAGCTCCCTTGTGCTGTGTTTTCAGAACAAAACGACATGGGTAGCCGAAAAAAAAACACGAAAAATTTTTAAAGGGCCGGCAACGCTCTTGTGATTCCTCTCGTATTGCAGGGGAATGTAGGCGTAGGTGATCACTTAACATCAGATACGCTCGTTTGTCCACTCTTCCATAAATAAAGTTTTTTTTGTATTGTATATCAATTTACTGTATCGATTATTAATATATTTATGTATGTATTAAGATTGGTTCTTGCGCACGAAATAGCGTACAGTTTCTTTCGCCTCCCCCTTTATGTGTGTCCATCCGGACACTAAACACTCCAGTAGGGCTGGATCACCAGTGGGAGGCTCCTTTGCACAGAATGCCGGCTAGATTATGGGTACCACAACGGCGCCTATTTCTACCTTGAAGCAGTAATGTTTCAATATTATTGTGTTTCCTAACATCTTATGTCTCAAGGAGACGAGCACAATTGTAGTGCGGCTCATAATTTTTGAGTATTTCAAGGAGGGCTTGGGGGACTTGTTGATTACTGCACAAGGGAGTTGTTGATTATTGCCCTGCCAATTACCATCAGCTGAACGTCCTGCTCGTCTCGTCCCTTTTTTTCATCAAAACCACCACGCAAAACATTTGCTTCCTGTTATATATATCAGTACTCCGTACTAACGACCAAGAAAACTCTTACCCTAACTAAATCCTAGAAGTACTCAAGGGATGGTATGAGATTGTTTTGTTCATTTATGTCTAAGATTTTTTAAATTTCATATAGTAAATAATTAAAACGATAAAAGATTATGTCATAAATCCATATTATAAAGTAAAATATAAAAAAAAAAAGTATCTTCTAGATATCTATATATTTATATATAAATGAATTGCTGTTCGTTAGTCTCGCTAAAACTCGAGAACAGCTGGACCGATTTGACTTATTTTGGTCTCGAACTATTTGTGGAAGTCCAGGGAAGGTTTAAAAGGTTTAAATAAACATGAAAATGCTAGGATTGAAATAAAAATAACAATTTTAATTTTCCTTTGACGTGTCCCCCATCGTTCAGAAATCAAATTGAAAGAATAATTGGAAATGAATAACTAATTAGAATATTTATATCTTTCTAACTTTCTCAGGAGGTAAAAAATAAACTTTATCTTAACAAGATAGCTATAGCAGGTAGATTTTATTGATTTAGATTGTAGACAGTTGTTAACTATCTATCAGATTATTTTATATTTATATATTGATAAATCTTAAGTTTTATCGCAAATGAAATTTCAGAACACAAACAATATTATTTGACATTTGACAACAAACTATATGGAGATTGATAAATCTTACGTTTTGTCAAAAACTAAAATTTTTGAACCTAACCCCGCCACAAAACAAAACAAAAGATATAGTTTATCAGAAAGCTTTAAATTGATTAACAGACTGTATCATAACTGTGTGTGTCTATCAATATCAAATTGAAACCTTACAAATAGCCAGTATTTCAGGAAAAATCGAAAATAATAATTAAATTTCATTCATGCCGAGCATTTTTTTAAGGATTCCTTATGTTTTTGTTTTCAGAATATTTTATAAAAAAGTTTAGGTTTTTTATTTATCGATTGAGGCAGTACGATGTCTGCGGGTCAGCTTGTTTACAATGAAAACTAAATACTACGCGTACGCCTCAAACACGTCTGAACATCTTTATCGTCATCTGTAATATGATTATCTTTCTAGGATTAAATAAAGCGATAATTTCATAAACGCTGATATTATTTATGATAGTTGTTTGCTCAATTTTCATATAAAATATGTACATTACAAGAAAAATAATTCCTTACACAAATAAAACTGAAAACAAAATTTATGAACGATGCGGGACTCGAACCCGCGAAGGATCGCGTTCCGTACGTGCGCTCTTTCCAACTGAGCCAGTCGTTCGAGCGACGTATCGTTGATTAAATCTAGTATGCTTTTCTCTCAGGTTGTGGCTTCATCTACAGGACCTTCTTTACAGTTAATAACCTGCTCAAACCCAATATTTGCATATTAGGAAATTTACTTGAATTAAGGAATTGTTAAGATTTGCAAGAGTGACATCTCATGTCATCAAATAACAAATTGTATAAATAATTCCTTGTACGGAACAATACAATACACTCTTGGCAGCAGAAGTGTCTAACACGATTAGAACGCAAAAGCAAAGCAACTCAGTCCAACCAAACATTATAAACGCTTTAAGAAGAACTTAGTCAGATTTATTGCTCTCACATACAGAACACTCGACAACAACTGTGTATTAGAATTTACTTCACTGACTTCACTGTGATTTGTTGCAATATCTTAAGTGCTTCATAGCAATAAGTGCACTAACTCGTAATGAATTGGTAATTTCAAGAACGAGAAATGATAATTATAATATTTTGAACTTAAAATAAAATGGACATTAATCACTGTTTAATAGAATAACGTATCTCTTGCATTATAATAATAATAACTTTATTTCCCAAACATTACAATAAGTAATAGTACAACAAGTTAAAAATGTGTTTCTAAATTAAATTATCAATTATTTACATACAATACAGGCAGCAAAAACAGCTAAACTAGTATGAACTGTGTTTCAGCTGTCAGTGACTTTTTGATATAATTATCTACATAGTCAAATTAAATTATCAAAATTAGATAAAATAAAATAAAAATACTGGCTTAATACAACAGTGAAATTAAAATTCAAATAAAAAAAAACTATAACTTCTTAGAATGTGTGTGTATGTGTGTTATTATAAGTATTATGTTCTATATGTTACATCATTGCTTCTCAACACATGTTTTTAACTTAACAGGAAAAAATATAACCTATATAGGAATTCGCAATAAAAATAAATTTGCAATCAATAAGACGTAGCCTTATTAAATTGTAATTAATGGACCCAAACAGATACGTTTCATAACATTCACCATAAGAGTGCTGATCACAAACATAAAGGGGCTAAAATCAAAAAGAGTCTACTTGTTATTGGATCATTAATATTTAAAGAGGTCAGACTAGATACTGTATTAAATGGTATCAACAGCTTAAATATTTGCATTACTTGAGAAGCTCTTTTGTAATGGAATATATTATTTTTTTAAATAATTACTGTGAAAGGCTTATTCTCTTTATTTATATTTAAGACAAACTGTACTTCTTAGACATAAATATAACATAAATCATAATATAGGCTGTATTTTATTTATAAAAATTTAACGTTATATAATTTTCAACGAGTATTTCATAACCGACGAGGGAATAATTAGAAAGCGAAGTGAAGAGCCTTAATAGATCTGAGCACTTTCTACCTGTGATACATAATGCCTTACTACACCTACGAAGAAATAAAAATAAATTATTGTGGTTTTTGCTAATAAATAACACATCTAACTTACAAAGAGCTAATTGAGTCTCTTCAAAGGTCCTCAAAAAACATTTGAAATGCTTTGACATTTGTTTAGAAATTGTTACAGACTAGTGCATTATTAAATAATTAAAAACCTTAGAATACAGAACAAACCTGTATTCTGAGCTAAAAACAAACAGAACAGGTTATTAGATTTTCATCAAAATTTCTGCCCGCCTATTATGTGAATAATAAATGACATTTTTACCAGTTGTTACTTAAATACAATCACTTTCAGAGAAGGACGTGTATTATAAACATTATTTTTACGTGTCTGGAAATCAGTAGCGTGAAATTACTTGGGATGGAATCCACATCGAATCCAGGCTACTATCGTAAAAGTTTAATGTAACTGGTACAGTAACGTATTCACCTCTCCTCTGATTTCGATTTTAGCCCACTTAAAAACATATGAGGTCATGAAATAGCAATAGATTAAGTGTTTTACTTTTCTTTTGAGAGTCCAATTACTTACACCTATCAGAGTACTGCTATAACAACTTATTTTATAACGAGTAAATAACTGATTATTAGGAGTTAGTTGCGATTAACGAAAAAATAATACTATTCCACCAGTGGGAGGATCCTTTCAACCGGATGCCGGCTAGGTTAGGGGTACCCAACGGTACCAATTTCTGCCGTGAAGCATGTGTAAATGTGTAAGCATTACTGTGTTTCAGTCCGAAGGGCGCCGTAGTTGGTGAAATTACTGGGCAAAGACGTGCCATCTTATGTCTCAGGGTGACGAGCGCAGTTGTAGTGCCGGTCCGAATTTTTGGGTTTTTCAATCATCTTGAGCACACTGCATTGTAATGGGCAGGGCGTATCAATTACCATCAGCTGAACGTCCTGCTCGTCTCGTCCCTTATTTTCATGAATATAAGGATATTTATTTAATTATTTATTTATAAGATTATTTACATGAATAACAACCAATACAAAAATTTTACGATAAAATAAATTGATACACGGTTAAGTGTTGTAGTAACATATTATGTATGCATTTCATCCGAAGTTTAATTATACCTCTTGATAGCTAAATAATAAAATAATTTGTATCGTTATGTGAGGACTTAATTATTATGCTGTAGATGGAGCCAAAACCTGAGAGTTTAACAAGACATACCAAGACTAACGATCTATACATCACTCCAACGATTGGCTCAGTTGGTAAGAGCGCTCGGATGGAACCCGAGAGGCGTGGGTTCGAGTCCCGCATCGTTCATATATGTTAGTTACAAATTTAATTTGTATAATTAATCCCAGAAATGAAGGTTATCACTTTAATAACAAATTCTATATCTATTTTATAAAAAAATATTTAAATTCAGGCCCCGCCTAGTTACAGTCTAGCGACAATTGAAATAATATAAATAAGTTTAATTAAGTATTAGAAGCACTAATAATGTAAAAGTTTTATTTAGGTTTTTTAGTAAAATTAGAATTATGTAAAAGCCTTTCGTTTTAAATATAATTTTCGTTTTTTATCTATCCTAATTACTTATGTCAAACATTTGTGTATGTTTCTATTTGTAATTTTGTCAATAAATTATTTTATAATTATTGTTATAATTAAAGCGGTAGTTATGATATTTCAATATTTAAAGGTTAGATGAGGGCAGCGCAGGATACAATTTATAGCACAAATGTTATTTTGTCAGCTGTCACTACCTACCTACTCGCGCCTACGCCCGTAACAATTGGGGACTGTACTCTCGAAATCGTTGACGATTACATCTATCTTGAACGTACAATAGTCATGACCAATTTTGCGAAAGAGGTCAATCGTGGAATCTAACTTGGATGGGGAAGTTGGGGTAGCTCTGTAATATTTTCTCGTCCCAATTAACCCAGTGTCTGATGTGAAGTGTCTGAAGGCGAAGGTTTTCAACCAGTGAGTGCTGCCAATGATAACTTACGGTACGAAGAGGTGGTCGCTAACTATAGGCTTGATAAGAAAGCTCAGAGGGCAATGGATCGAATCAGAAATGAGGAGTTACGTAGGAGAAACAAAGTCACGGACATAGCCCAAATAACAGTGAAACTGAAGTGGCAGTGGGCAGGGCACATAGTTCAACGGTCAGATGGCTGGGAGTGCAGGAAAGTTCTCGAATGGCGACCACGTACCGTAAGACGCAGTGTTGGCCCACAAGTTGGACCAACAATTTGGTAAAGATCGCCGGAATAAGTTGGATGAGGGCAGCGCTGGACCAATCGTTGTGAAGATCTTTGAGGGAGGCCTTTGTCCAGCAGTGGACGTTTTCTGGCTGATGATGATGATGACACTACCAATCCAAATCTAATTATTTTATGGAACATCCCTACCAACCGGAACATATCCGAAAAACAACCAATAATAATTATAGATATGTATCTATCCCTACTGTGTGCTTATGCCATGCTTATAAGAATATTATCTAACTAGGTAGCTTTAAGCTGCAATGGTTTTGTTTCCGGCAAAAGTATATTAGCGTAATTAAAAATGTTATTTAAACAAATTAATGAAAGCAAAACAGTAAGTAATTAGAACTTCCACTTAACAAGAACGCATACGGAAATGAAAATACAAAAAAAACGATATTCAATATTTCAATCAATATACGCTTAAGAATTTTTAGTTTTTTATTTAACTGCAATTCACAAAATTAATTATTATTTTATTATTCTTCTATTTTCACAAGCTAAAACACATAAATACATACAAATAAAACTGAAAACTAAATTTTATGAACGATGCGGCACTCGAACCGGCGACCTCTCGCGTTCCATGCGAGCGCTCTTTTCAATTGCTCATCACACACACTATAATGAAAATTTCTGTCATTACGTGTTTTTAATTTTTTTTTAATAATTGGCAAGTACAGATACAAACTATAAAAAATAGTAAATACTTCCATTTATGAAATTTTTTTTATAGTTGCCTTAAATTTTTACTTTCTTCCCTATAGGTGTAGTATAAAGTACTATTTTATTATGACTCAGAAGAAAGTCCTCCTAGTATTTTTTCTTTATGAAAATAAGGGACGAGACGAGCACGACGATCAGCGGGTGGTAATTGATACGCCCTGCCCATTTCAACGCAGTGCTAAGGATTCTTAAAATACCCAAAAATTCTGAGCGGCACTTCAATTGCGCTTGTCACATTGAGACATAAGATGTTAAGTCTCATTTGCCCAGTAATATCACTAGCTACGGCGTCGCTCAAACCAAACCAAAGTAATGCTTAGACATACTGCTTCATTGTAGAAAACGGCACCGTCGGTATATTTAGTCGGCTGTATTGGGTCTTCGCTTTGAGCCCACAAATCATACCCTCCTGGGAATTGCTACATCCCGACGTTGGTCAACCGTGTATTATTCTCTAGTCCCAAACACCTTTTACTTAAATTATTAGTAACAACTTACTGAGCTAGTTGCTAGAAGGGCCGACGCGGACGGTCTGACAACATTAAACTCGCGTAATTATGTAAACAAAACTTCACTTCGCCCATGGTTTGTTTAGCCCACTCGACTACATACTAATTATTTTGTAAAGTTAATATTTGATGCTGCCGTGATTTATTATTCCGTAATGTTACGGTAAATTGTTTTATGATTTATTGTCTTAGGGGAGTTGTACATGAGTTAATTAAATCTAAAGAATACATAATTAGGTTTGGAATTATAGAGGTCATATTGGTAGTTATTGGAGGTCAATCAATGCGTTTATTCCGTTTAGTTGGTACCCAAGGGGTTTACTCTGTCAAAACCGCTATGACTTTACCCATACCTGGGATAAAATACCATTTACCTACTAGGGTGTAATCTAATGCTGGGATCATGCTGTTTTTTTTATGAAAATAAGGGATGAGACGAGCAGGACGTCAAGCTGATCGCAATTGATACGCCCTGCCCATAACAATGCAGTGCCGCACAGGATTGTTGAAAATCTCCAAAATTTCTGAGCGGCAGTACAACTACGCTTACACATTACCGCTAAACAGAAATAGGCACCGTTGTGGTGCCCATAATCTAGCTGGCATCCTGTATAAATAAGCCTCCCACTGGGTAATGATATAGTGAGAGCTAAAATAAATATTTTAAAAAAACAGTCGAAGTCGTTAAAATTATTTTGGTGAAAGGTTTTACGCTTATTGTTTAAAGTTTGGCAAACAAACAACATCCATAAACTAAAGACTGCGCAGAAAAGAAGAATTTGTGAAGAATACACGACGACCTTTTTTTTATTATTTATTTATTAATCAAAAACAAATTTTACACGAAGGTTTCAAAGCAATAAAAAGCACTGAGGTTTGTAAAATTGCTAAATTTAGTATACACCAACAGAGTTAAATTAACAAAACCCGGTGTCGGATAGAATCCTGACAATGAAGCTGAACACCAAACCGTGTGTGCTGAATATTATACAAATATACGCGCCGACGACACAAGCTCAAGATGAGGTAATTGACGACTTTTATGGGAAACTGGAGGAAACGCTGAATTCAATTCCTGGTCGGGAAATTAAAATGATCCTTGGTGACTGGAATGCCAAAGTCGGTAGTACACTTGCGGATGACCATATCAGAAGCACAGTTGTAAAATTTGGACTTGGCATTAGAAATGAACGGGGTGAAAAACTGATCGAGTTCTGTACAGACAGAAATCTCAGTATTATGAACACGTATTTTCAACATCATCCAAGATTTTTATACACATGGAGATCTCCAGGCGATAGGCACAGAAATCAAATCGACTATATCATTCTAGATACCCGCTGGAGATCCTCAGTTTCGAATGTTTCTCGCTCCGCTTAAAGGCGCCTAGACGCCAATCGCCAAAACCCAGAAGCCTGCATCCTTCTGAGCGACCTTTCTTCCGGGAGGCGTTAGAGGCCAAACTAAGGGATGACCCAGCGCATGAACACGCTAACGCCGATACTCAGTGGAAACATTTGAAAGGTCATATCAACGACACACTGGACCAGATCTCAAAGCGGAAAATGCCGGAGCGGAAGAGAGGATGCTGGATCTTCGATTGTTCATGGGAGCTCATTCAACGCAGGAAACATTTAAAAACCAGGAGTCTGCAAGATCATGAAGTAATGACCGAATACTCCGGGCTTAGCAGAGCTATCCAGGCCAGTTGTCGCCACGACAAGAACAACTTCATTGAGGGCATCTGCAGCGACATTGAGAAACATTCGAAAAAGCTACAAACTGCAGACCTTTTCAGGAAGGTTAGAGTCCTTTCCAAGCAGTTCAAAGCTAAATCGTGGATTATCGAAGATGCCGACGGCACTGTACTACACGAGCTCGACCACATTGCTGAAAGATGGCGTACCTACTATGAGCAGTTATACACAGATTCCCACTCAACGCCCGCAGTTACCCCGGTTTGGAGGGACCTAGCACAGTAGCCCATGATTCTTGGTTCCGAGATATCTAATGCTCTACAGTCTCTCAGGCACCAGGAAGCGACCAAATAACAGCAGAAGTGCTTAAAGCTATGGGTGACCTGGGTGAAGAGACACTATACAATATTTGTTCACACGTCTGGCAAAACGGTGATTGGCCGCGGGACTGGTCGGAATCCGTAATTCTTCCGCTGCATAAGAAAGGGTCAACCAAGAGCTAAGGCAATTATCGAACCTTATCCCTCATCTCGCATGCCAGCAAAATTTTGCTTCATATTCTCAATAATCGCATCCACTACTATCTGGATTGGCATATTCCGCAGGAGCAAGCTGGTTTTGTGAAGGGCAAGGGCATTTGGGAGCAGATTCTCAATGTCAGGCAGCTCATTGAGAAGGCATACGAGTTTGATACGCCAGTGCTAATGTGCTTCGTCGACTACAGTAAGGCTTTCGACTGTGTCAATTGGAGTTGCTTATGGAGGCTTCTGCAAGAGCTTGGTGTACCAAATCATCTCATCGCTTTGCTACGCACCCTGTATGGCTCAAGCCAGGGAGTTGTAAGAGTTGATAAAACAACCTCGAAACCCTTTAAGTTTCATCAAGGAGTGTGCCAGGGATGCATTTTGTCGCCTATTCTCTTCAACGCCTATGGAGAGCACATTATGAGACGTACCTGCGAGAACTGGTATCACAATTGGTGGCGTGAAAATCATCAACTTGCACTACGCCGATGACAATACTCTTCTTGCAGCAAATGAGTCAGAAATGGCTGCACTTCTTGAACGTATGGAGTGGATTAGTGGAGAGATGGGACTTCCCATAAACAGGTCCAAGACCAAAGTCATGGTGGTGGATAGATCTGGGAAGTTGGAACTAACTGGTGCGCTGGGCCTAGAAATGGTGGATAACTTTATCTACCTGGGTTCCAACATAAGTAACGATGGTTCGTGCGAGAGGGAAGTACGCAGGAGAATTAGCATGGCTAAGAGCGCTATGTCTCACCTTGGAAAAATCTGGAGAGATCGCAACATTTCCGTAAAAACTAAGACCAAACTGGTACGGACCATAGTCTTCTCAATATTTTCGTACGGCGCTGAGACTTGGACACTGAAAGCTGCAGACCGCAAACGCATTGACGCCTTTGAGATGAGGTGCTGGAGAAAGATGCTCTGTATCCCCTGGACAGCATTTCGATCTAATCTCTTCATACTGCGTGAACTCAGGATCTCCTCGCGATTGTCTTCCGAATGTCTGCGCAGAGTTTTAGAATACTTTGGTCACATCGCAAGGAAGGACGATGGAAACCTTGAGAGGCTCATTGTGGTCGGCAAAATAGATGGGAAGAGGACTCGTGGACGCAGTCCAACACGATGGTCCGATCAGATCCGCTCCGCCCTCGACTCTACGGTTCACAATGCCTTTCACACCGCCAGAGACAGGAATAGATGGAGAGCGATCATACGTGAGAAAGTGATACAGAGGGGTGGTCACGACCCTCAGTACTAAGGATTACGACGCAGGGAGGGAGGAATCCTAGAAGTGAGGGTTATAACTTTAAAAACATGACAAGTTGCTAATATTTGCAAGAGCGACATCTCAAGTCAATTTCCTAATATGCAAATACTGGGAATGAGCAGGTTATCAACTGTATAGTAGAACCTGTAGAAACACATCCTGAGAGTTGAAAAATGCATACAAGATTTTATGACGATACGTCACTCGAATGGTTAGCCCAGTGGAAGAGCACTCGCACAGAACGCGCGAGGTCGTGGGTTAGAGTCCCGCATCGTTCATAAAATGTGTGTTTTCAAACTGGGAATGAGCAGGTTATCAATTGTTGAGTAGATCCTTTAGACACACATCCTGAGAGTTGAGAAAAGCATACAAGATTTTATGACGATACGTCACTCGAATGGTTAGCCCAGTGGAAGAGTCCCGCATCGTTCATAATATGTTTGTTTTCAAATTTAATTTGTATATAATTTACTTACTACCCATACAACGGGCATGGTGTCCGCCTTTGCTATCATGGCTAATAAGATTATAATACCCCCAAGATACCGAAAAAGTGGCACCATAACAGAAAATTTAACTTCCTTTGCAACTGAAGTCAATTCAACAAACGGTTCATAATAGTCTGTAGGTCAAACAGAAGCAATCATTTCTGACGCCTTATCGTCAGTTGCTGATTGTTTTAGTGTTTCGAAGTTGTTAAATCCGTAAAAGCACGCGATGGTTACTACTTGCAAACGTAATTTACTAACATAAACGTGTTTGGTATTAGATTTAGAACGCTATGAACTACCGCCTACTTTAATTGTTAGACTATACTATATGCATAGTTATCACAATCGAAAATCTAGAGCTCTTTAATTACAACTTACAAATTTGCTTATCTTGACGTATATATCAAGTAGAACTGCTTCACCGGAACTTAAAATATTACATGTTAACATCTTTATTTTATAAGAAGCGGAAGTAAAATAGAAACATGATTAAAAGCGTTTTATGTGTAGGTAAATGTTTCGTAAAACAGGTTTTTTTTTTGTGGAAAAGGAGGACAAATAAGCGTATATTTATTTGTGTAATAACCTGGTGTTAAGTGATTACCGCCGCCCACATTCTCTTGCGACACCAGAGGAATTATAGGAGCGTTGCCCGCCTTTAAGGAATGTGTACGCGCTTTTTTTGAAAGTACCTATGTCGTATCGTCCTGGAACCACCGCACAAGAAAGTTCATTCCACAGCTTTGTAGTACGTGAAAGAAAGCTCCTTGTTAACCGCATTGTGTAGGACCGCCACATATCCAGATGGTGGGGATGATATCCTAACTTGTAGCGTTTCGTGCGAAGTCGAAGTCGATGCAGTTATGAACTTCAGTCACAATCAAAGCAATAAATATTAAATAGTGAAGCTGAAACTTGGAAATATTCTAAGAGTTTCTATTGTGTGCATCCAAGAAGGATTTGTTCGTATAAAGTTCAAGTGTGGGTTTAGCAAGTTATTTGCTGCGACGTTGAAATATGAAGGCAATTTCCAAGGGATTCTTGTTGAGTTTTCAGTCAATCCCTCGCGTTAGGCAAATCTGAATGAAACACGTATGATTAATTAAATAACCTTTATAAATATTCTTGAAGTAGGAAAATATTATAATGAGTTTTTAAAGTTTAATTAATTTGGTTTCCTTGTATGCTGTCAGAAAATGGTCCCCCATTTTCTGTCATCCAATAGTGATGGGTAATCATTATTGTTTTTTAGTTTGAAGGAAGCTGTAACTAATGAAATTGGATTTAAATACTAGCGTAATGAGAAGACATTTTGTATCCCAAAATGAGAAGCACAATAATTAAGTTAACAATATGTTATATTTTATTTTAACGATGCCACAACCTGAGAGTTGAACAAAGCATACAAGATTTTATAAACGACTCGTCACTCGGATGGTTGGCTCAGTTGGAAAGAGCGCTCGAACGGAACGCGAGAGGTCGCAGGTCCCGCATTGTTCATAAAATTTTGTTTTCAGTTTTATTTGTGTAATAATTGTGTTGCCGATCAGATTTTTTAGGTTTAAAGAATCTTTAGCGGCACTGCATTGTAAAGCATAGGGCGAATCGTTTACCATCAAAGTCTAAGTAAAAGTTCTCTATTTGCACGAAAAATTTACAGCTAAATTTGTTACAAATTTAAGATTACGCACATATTTCGTCTTGAGAGACATGCAAATATTCCAGTAGATTCAGTAATCAGGAGAAAGTGTTGGTCAATTCATCATTCTTAAAAGAGTATTTACTTGAAACTGAATATAATAATTGTTTTATTATTAAGTGGGTGAGAGTAACGGAATGCGTACATTAGCCATCAGATTTGAAGCATTACCATTATCTTTCTACCAAATTTTACCATTTTAATAATATCCTTAAGCCTCGAGATAGCTTTGTTAGATACGATGATATTCTCTTCCATAAAAAAGATTTGTGTTATCTGTAAATCAGAAACAATATGCAAGCCTGTTGACTCACCTGTCCGTTGCTTACGTAAGAATTTATTGACCGCAGAATTAATTTACGTATTTGGAAACAAATACAGATACATCCTTATACATAAAATAGAGATATAGTGAAATAGAAATAAAGACATAAGGAGATATCCTTCATCATCTCTTTAAAAAGTTTCACTGAGTAAACCTCGTATTTAAAAATATCCACTTAAATTACACTTACACGCAAGAAACCAGTGCACGAAATTGAAGAACTTAAAATGATACATATAAATATAAAATAAATCTGATATAATTCAATTGTAGACCTGGTTACAATCTAAGAGATTTTTGGGGATTTCCAACTTAATCTGTTCATGCCAATATTTGTTTTATTCTGAATTTTTATTAGGATCTCGATCAACTGTATGAGTGGTTTCAATACAACCTCCTTACAATGGATATCTCAAAAACATCGTATGTTATCTTTAAAGTCAGAAATAAGAGTGTTCCGTCTCATTCTCCACTTACCATAAGTTGCATAGAACTGCAGCAGAAACAAGAAGAAGAAGAATAAATACATTGGCTTAAGAATAAACAGTAACTTGACTTGGAAATCTCAAGTAGAAGTATGGGGCAGCGCCACTTATTTAAGTTAAAGGAATTACAAGTAGTACAAAACAAACTAATTAAAACACTTTTCCATTATCCGTCTCTAACACATACAGTGAAAGTTTATAAAGAAACTAAATTTATGAATATATTACAGTTAAACACATACACAACCTGCATACTCGTACTAATTAGGAAAATTATAGACAAACAGATACATTCAGAATTAACATTTACAAAAAAGAAACAAATACAAAATAGACGCAATAATGACCACTTCATACTTCCAAAGACAAGGACTAATTATGGACTGAAAACCTATGAAGGTGCTAAACTGTACAATGGACTATCTTCGGATATCAAAGATGGAGGCACTTTTAATTTATTCAAGTTACGTTAAGCCAAATGTATTACAGATGACACTTCCTTTGTCTAGTGCACACATTTATATTTAGATTTATACCTATGTTTATCATATGGACAATTCATAGTTATATATAAATATTGTTCTCATGTAAGTGACAGTTTGTATGTTTTTAATCAGAATAAATGATCTTTCAACCTATAGTAGTATAGTTACTACAGTTTCCATTTGCAAGTATTTGAAAATTAACTGATTTCGTAGACGAGGATATTGTTCCACGTAATAATGGATGCACTTACTGTAACGCTCTTATCTCGTCGAGTGCGTCGTTTGAACCGACACTGTGAACAGACAAGCTGCTTTATACCATCGTATTGTTATCAGCACATCAATAAGTGATCTCAAAATGCATTCAATTGTTCAACGAAGCCATCGACAGTACAGGATTGAATGCAACTAGAATTCATAATTGAAGCTATACGTTGCTTACATATTTACTGCCGATATAATGATTTTTATATTTAAATCTATCTTTTAAAGGGTATCGATGTATTGGATGGTGATTTTTCCGTCAGTACTCTGTTTCAATACCAAAAATATATACATTTATACAGAAGACTTATAAATATGCATAGCTAAGTATATTTTTTTATATATCTTATTAAATCCCGAGGCTCTAAATACATTGTTTTCAAACACATAACTTATACAGTATATTAAGGGATCTGCAAGCTTACTCCCATCTGAAAGTATCCACGCATCCCTTCAGCATTAACTTCTTATATTTCTGATAATTGATATCAGGCTACTGGTTTTTTATCTTTTTATCAAGCCAATTGCAAAAGCAGTAATGTGTAAACATTACTGTGTTACGGTCTGATGGGCGCCGTAGCAGGTGAAATTACTGGTCAAATGATCTTATGTCTCAAGGTGACGAGCGCAATTGTAGTGGCTTTTTTTTTCCCGAGCGGTAAGCCATTGTAATGGGCAGGGCATATCAATTAACGTCAGCTGTACGTCCTGCTCGTTTCATCCCGTATTTTCATAAAAACAAAAATACATCTAGTGTTGCTATCAAATGCACATTAGGTCATGGACTGAAATAATCACAGATGTATAGCATTAAGAATGTAATGTAATGTACTACTAAAACTATATTAGGCTGTGCAAAAGAATGTAAATAATAATGTATTAGTTAAAATAGAAGTAGAAATTTGTAACAGTTTATCAATAATTGTTATTCGAACTCACTTACCTAATCTATATTATAATATTGAATTAAACAACAAAATACAATGTTTAAGATTACCATTTCTAAAATACCACTGTCATCATTTTAATACCATTTCCATTCCTTAAACTCTCCCAGGATGATAAGATAATCCCAACTTGAAGCATTCTCCTGTGCTAAATGTGACAGATTTTAATATCATATAAAACGTGTTTCACGAAATTGACAAACGCGAAGTGAAATATAATATTCAGACATGACGTTGTTTGTTATGAGTATTATACTAGAAAATGAATGAATATAACTGAATTTTATCAAGATTTTATTATAACTACTCTTTTGCAATCCATGATGCTTTGTTAAAACACAAAAAATTTCAAAATATAAATACAATATTAATAAACACTTGCTCCAACCAGACTAATGTCATCTTTCATTACCTATTAGTATTACTCTTTTGACTGTCTTAAAATAATATTTAGGAAAATATAAATAATTAAATAATATTATATTCCTTAGCTTCTTATTTATTTTTATTATTGTCACATTTGCTACTTTGTCACCAAACATGTATTACATTTACGAGTATGTCTAATATTAAGTTTACTTTACTTCTAAATAATTATTGGAACTGCTCGGTCTGTTTGAACTATATACTATGTAATTATGCTTGAATATGACCGTTTGTTTCCTGAATTAAATAAATAAAAATATATACATAAAATTATCGGAATACAAGTGATGTAATTACAATCTAAACAAGACTAACTGTTCGAAAAATGAACAATGAATTAAATCGCTGACTAAAAGCGCTGACCTAACTAAATACAGTGGTCTCACCCCTTTAGGTGAGAGACCATGATATTATTACTAGGTATATTGTAATACATAACATTTAAAGTAACGGGAGTATAAGCAAATTAAAAAGTGTGGCGCGTCATCTTGATCTCATAATTTCTTTTGAGTTGAAGCTTTATGATTTGCTTGCGGACAATCCGTCAGAATTATGGAAAAAGCAAAAAAAAATTTAAATTCACACTTCACAGCGATTTGCGTTTTTAGTCTTTCTTATTAATATTAAAAGTAAAAATAAGATATCTTGTAGACTAAATAATTTTGAGAAATATAGGTGATGCAAAGTTTACTATCTGCGGTGTAAGAATTTTATTTATAATGTTTGCAAAAATTGATTTTTCAAATTCAGATAAAATATCATAAAGTTGAGATAATCAAAAAACTTTTAAATATTAATCTCATCACATCGTTCTATCTAGTTTCATTATAATTTAAAAAAAAAACTTTTCGGTATTACAAATAAACTTGGTATACAGTTTATATCTGAGAATAAACCAAGTTTACAGATAGACATTTTGCTTACGATTGGTTTATTTGGACTATTTGTTTCCCGCGTTTATTTCCAAGTCTATTTGACAATCGGAAAACTTCAGAATTATCATTATATTGACAGTGCTGCCAGCGATATAGTCAATATTTTGCATATTCTTGGTTTTGTTTATGTTGTGCTTAAACACTGTTTTGTAATAGAAAAAAATAAACTTCAGTTTAGACGTCGTTACTTTTAGGTTACTGACGTTGTTATACTTAGATCACTGTTTAACAATCCACGTATCTTAGTCATGTTTAAACAAATTTTTTGCAATAGTTGTTTATTCGTTTTATCGTATAATATTATCATGGCGAGATAGATTGAAGTCTACGCTGACGAAGTGGCAGGTACAGCTAGTGCAAAATAAATACATGAGCGACTCGCAAACTAAACACTGAATACCCAAGAGCTTAGCAACTACGTACTGATGGAATTTCTAGCTGGTCTCAGCCGCAATGTTTCCCGCTAACTTTAGCTAAGCTGACCACAAATAAATTTAACTTCCAGAACCACCTTGCTCCCTAGCGAGCAACACTCTGCTTGGTTTGTATGAGAGTATTTCTAAGCCATTCTGAAAACATGTATTAGTTCCACAATCATTATTATTATAATATATAACATAGCTGCGAAAGAACCTATGTTTGATTTTGCCCCTAAATAAGTAAAAAATTTGATAATTTAAGCGTCAAACGGGAGCTACCGAAAATCATTACTGTTACCAATTGTCACAGGTAACCTGAGTAGCATCCCTTTTGACACACACTGCCACACAACTGCTATATAATATATTGTGAAAGTAATTTATTTATTCTTTGTAAAATATGTACTATTTAAATAAAAAACTTTTAAAGGATTAAAGCGTGTGTAATTGTAACTGTTTTTACATTAGATTTTTGCGTAAAAGTTACATTTTTATTTTAGTTAACTCGACGTTTCAAGACCTTTCCAGATCTCATTTTCAGGGGGACTGCAGATGAAATGAGTCAAAGATAGTATTTGTCATAGTTGTAATTATGAAGTTTAGCGCCATTTATTTCCTCGGAGGTGGTATTTGCTGTAGACATATGTATGTATATAATATGTTATAGGTTAGTTTTAGTTATAATTTTTATTTTTTATTCTTATTTTTGTAGCAAAATAATGATTCATGTGTGTGTCAAATAAAAGATATTATATTTATTAATATTATTACTATTTTTTTTTATTTAATTTGTATAACGTCGCAAAAAAATAATTTAATATCAATAAAGATCGCAAACATATCATAAAATGGATGTGAAGCATATTCAGTTGTATGTTGTTTTAGTTTATGCAAAGATAAAATACAAAAAAAATGTATTCTTCCTACACAACAACCCCTTACTAACTGTTACATCAATCCACTTTTCCGATATTTTAATTTACCTCAAAACAACTTAATAAATTTCTTGTAGAAGCTTCTTTATTATTTTGCCCAAAATATAAACAAAAGGCTTTTAGCTTATTTTATTAACTGGACTCAATTTTCCTCGGAGCATTTACCATTACTTTAATATGGGTACTTTTATTCCGAACAAAGAAATAAGGAAAATTCTTATAGAATTTTATGAAATACATTTCTGTAATAGATTGTTACTGTAAACGGAATTAACGGAATGATTTAAAAAGCATTATATAACTATTCTAGTGTAATCACTCGATAAATTCATATATTATAAATAAATATAAAGTCAAAATAGACTACTAGCTCTTCATTCTTAGCCTCCCCAACATCTGCGGTGTGTGTAAGGGCATATACACACTGTATGGCTACTAGAAATGGAGTATAGGGAATAGAAATTTACAAGTAAAGCGAATATGAAAATTTTTTAATGATAATACCTTTATATTCAAGAAAACCACCATAATTTTAGAAATTTAGTAATTTAGAAATATTTAAACATTATCATGAAGCTATATCAGTTCGTAAGATGCCTTTGACTTGTGAAGAAGAACTGAAAAGAAACTCCCAGCCCATCTTTTAAGTCATATAATAAGATATAATACAGTAATTTATCACTCACGGTAATCATTTTCAATGCACAAAATACATCGAACAAGTTAAGGAATCTTTATTAAATTGTACTTATGGTAAAATACTGAAATAACACTTACTAGCCTAATCTGAATCTCGGAAACGGCTTCAACAATTTTCATAAAATTTAGTATACATGGGATTTCGGGGGCAATAAATCGATCAAGGTTTCTTATTATAAAAATGTAGTTTTATCCGTGTTTTCATGAGAAACAGCTACAATAAAATTAGAATACAAAGGTAAATTTCGCCACTATATGCTACTATATACTACAAGACTATAATAGCTCAGATGGGACATGGGGTGATGCGGAAAGCAGAAGACCCCAGTTTCAGAATTCAGTTGTCGTATTCGTTTTTTTTGTTCAGGTTTTGTACATTCTTAAAAATCCAAGCAATGCTCGGTCGTCCGGATATTAAATATTATAACACTTAAGTACTTAACTCTCGCGTGTCCGTTCGGTGGAGCAGCTACTAACTCATTTAACTTTGAATTATTTACGTTAGGTTTTATTCACTGTTATTTACTTCTTTAAGATTATTAAAAGCACAATAAATTAATTTATATAAAATACCAAACAATTAGATATTCGTTTTCTATGCAGCAGTCGCTTCAATTATTAATTTGTTTGTTGCATAGCTTATACATTATACAAAAGGTAGGATGATAATATTATATGCATCACAACAGAATTTTAACATTATTTATCTCAATGTTTTGCCAACTTAAAGATGAGCATTGTTGCCGTAACTGTTAACTTTCTCGTCCATTAAAGACAAAATGAACAAGTTAGTTTAAAAAAATAATTATTATTTGAAACATAGCGAAAATTATATCAAATAATTATGTATTATTAGGTATTATTATTATTATTATTATTAGGCGCATAGGTATCCTTTTTCGCACCCTGAGATATAGGCTACTTTTGATATAAAAATTGTTATAACATCTTTGTCAATTGTCCAGTAAAGTAGGTAACGCTTTATCTAACCACAATACATGCAGTAAGAAATAAGTTACACAAATGAATTGAAATAATAATTTATTGCAATGGAGCGGACGCGTAGTACATACGTTACGAACACTTTGTAACTAATATACAATATTTGAAACAATTAGGCGCGGATTTCACTATCCGAGTACACTCGGATCCCAGTTAACTAAAAATTCAGATAGTAGAAGTAGTCATCTAATTCAAAGTAAAATAAACTTTATTCAATTAAAAGTAAAAAGCGTTTTTAAAATCAATTATTTTATAAAAAGTAATAAAGAATAAGCTGTATAAATATAAAATATCGCTCATTGGATGCATCTACCTTTAGACCTTGAATTCATTGTCTGTGTAAGGATGCTTCGTGAACATAATGGTCGTGATTACTGTCATAATTATTAATCGCATCCAACAACTGCAATAATTTATGATCGCATTTCCACTATACAAATTGCGCCCGAGTTATTATCCAAATGTGCTCGCATAATGAAAAACCGGCTTTACAAATATTATTTTTAACCCATTTACGGCCATTCCCAACATTTAGTCTACCTCCGGTTGTGACCTACTTGAGATAAAATATCGTAACCATCGTTGACTTTTATGTCCCAATAAACTTATCGACGGTAACTCATCTTATCCGTACACGCTGTCTGTCAATGGAACGTCGTATAGCTTACCAGGGATAGAAGTTTGTATCGAAATTGCAACAGTGAACTGGCGATAAGAATGACTAATCGGGTATATTGAGACAGCTTCAGATTATTGACAGCTAATTACTGACAGTAAAAGGTAGTAATTTATCTCTATCACGAGCTACAGAAAGCCGTGAAAGCAAATCTGTACGAGATAAAACTACTAGTAATATGCGGCTAATGTTTGTGAATAGGTAAATAAGATACGATAAAAGTTTCCCGCCTGAATGCGATGCAATCTCTATATTAAATCTTTTACATGGCTTACCGTGTACCTCGATTGTAAGTTTTATATTATTTTATTCTTATATATAAGCAATTTGTTATGTTTTAAAATGATATCCCTCACTTCTGGGATTAATTACACAAATAAAATTTGAAAACCAAATATATGAACTATGCGGGACTCGAAATTGCCAATGTCGTGAATGCTGTAGATGATGCCACATCATGAGAGTTAAACAAAGCATATAAGATTTATCAACGAAACGTCACTGGAACGGTTGTCTCAGTTGGAAGAGCACTCGCAAGGAAAGCGTGAGGTCGCGGGTTCGACTTCCTCATCATTCATAAATTATCTTTTCAAATTTTATTTGTGTTAACATGTATAATATTTATGCTATTTTGACTAATGATTAAATTAATGAAAGGTGATAAAAATTTAATCAAAAACATAACTTTAATAAAAAACCAAGTCTCGCACTTCTAAAACACACTAGATACACTGACTGACGGATTTGGTATTACATGGATTTCGTGGATTTCACAACTTTTTACGGTAGAAGAACTGAGGTGTGAAACTTCTTTTTTTTTTCTAAGACATAACATGTAAAAATAAATATTTTTACAAGTTATGTTTTTGATAGCATCTCATACAGTAATACAACTTTTCAAGTAATCAACCCTTTCAAGACTTGTGACTCTCAAAAGTGCCACATAAACACACAAACACTAACTGCATAGATAACTTTGTGATCACATTTTTTATGAAAATAAGGGTCGAGACGAGCAGGACGTTCAGATGATGGTAATTGATACGCCCTGCCCATTGCTCAGGATTCAAGAAATACCCAAAAATTCCAGAGCCGCAGTACAACTGCGCTCGTCATCTTGAGACATAAGATGTCACGTCTCATTTGCCCAGTAATTTCTCTACCAACGGCGCCCTTCGGACCGAATCACAGTAATGCTAACACATTACTGCTTCACGGCAGAAATAGGTGCCATTGTGGTCCCTATAATCTAGCCGGCATCCTGTGCAAAGGAGCCTCCCACTGGGATGATATGTTATATTATGTCTTATCTTATATTACAAATAAGATTACACAATTATTAATGCAGTTGGTGTATCTAGATAACTGGACCGAAATTGCAATACATTTTGGTTTTTCCTTAATTTATATGCTGATCTAGAGATACATAGTTTGGCTCGGTTTCGATGTCCACGGACAATAAACCAGATGTATCACTTTTGGTGATAAATGAAATAAAATATATACCCATGATAATTAAAACCGCCTATTTTTACCTTTCACAGATACTTTTGTTACTTGGCGCTACCTCCACGAGCGAGTGATATTACCGTTATGCTGCGTATTTCCATACACTCCCATAGAAGGTGCTACCACACGACTATATGACGAGTTGCTGAATGAGAGTAAAACGTTAGTGTTCAGAGGACCAGCGTCTTCGAAGCTTTTCGCTCACAGCGGGTCATGGCACCTCACACAGGCAGAGAACGCGGAATAGTTTTACTTGCAGATGACACGACACTTATATTCAAAATAAAACGGAAAGACTTTGGATAGCAAAATTCTTAACGATACAACGAGTATTAAATTGGTTCACAAATAATAACCTACTGTGAAATAATAAAAAACCAATTGTTAGCCGACTTCAAAACAGGAGGAGGCTCTCAATTCGTCAGTATGTTTTTGAATGTTTGTTACCTCAGAACTTTAGACTGGGTTAACCGATTTGATTATTTCTTTTTTATTTGAAAGCTGGTGCTTCTCGTGTGTTTTCATTGCAATTTGGCTATTTTTTGCGATAGCAGGGTCGCGGCGGGAGGACACCGACTCCAAAAATAACAATAATCGTAATTAGAATTAGATTAATTTATTAGACTGTATAAATTTATTAATACTTTTTAGCGTATATTATATCTATTGTTTTGGAATAGTGTTTTTGAAGCCGGTTGTTTTTTTGTTGAAATGTTTTTTTCTTCTCTTGGCATTACCATAGATAGTATATTGACGACCTGTATAGCCGAGTGGTTAGCGATCCTACCTACTATGCTAGAGGTCCTGGGTTCGAATCCCGGTAGCATAGCAAGCATTTATATATGATATGAATATGGATGTTTGTTTCCGAGTCATGGATGTTTAAAGGTATTTATGTATGTTTATATGAATTTATGTATGTTTAAGTAAGTAAATTGTATTAAATATATCATTGTCTTGTAACCCATAACACAGGCTATATATGCTTAACTTGGGGCAAGATAATTTGTGTAATAAGTGTGTCAATATTTATTATATTATATATTATAGTGGTGCCCACATATCAGTAACATGTTAGCAAATAGATTAAGTTCTTCAGCTTTTGTCGATAAAAACATCAGACAGTTGACTGATGTGAATACAACTCATTTGTGCCCTTTTTTGCATACTTCCATAGTATTTTGTCATACGGTTTAATATTGAGAGGAGGAAAATACATTTACGGAAGACCCCGAAACGGGGCCCATATGTCAGACTCGGACGCTCTACCGATTAAAAATCTCCTCTATGCTGTCAACCCTGAAGGCTTTTACAGCGACATAGGACGTGGGAACGCAAGACTACTAAACAACAGTCGCGGGGCGTCTCCTAAGGAGAGTCGAACCTCGGACAGGCTGAGTGATTGTGGGAATGAGAAAAGCTGATGATGAAGATGAAATGATAAGAAGAACACACTCTCCGGCGAGTGCGGTTATGATTTGTATAATGTATGTTCGTGTGTATGTATGTAAGTACTTGTTTGTGTTTGTTTGTGATTGTGTATGTGGTATACTTCAGTCCATCAGTCAGTCCGTGAAAATATTCATTAACGCAGTTCTTAATGCATATTTTTTTTTACAATAAAAGCTAATAGGTTTCCTTATTCGCCGCGAAGCGGAAAGCTAGATGTAAATATAAATCGCAAAACGTGAACAGAATACGGTACGCTGTCATGTTTGTTCCGTTTGCAAATTTAAATTCAATATTTTTTTAAGCCAATTTACTGTAAAGCCTGTGCTAATAAAACTATATTCATTTTGTTTAATTTCTATATTGAGTTGGATGTATTTTATTAATTGGTCATCATAGCTGGAGTTAAACATGTTCTTATTGACAATTTAAAGCTTTTTTTTATGGAATAGGAGGACAAACGAGCGTTTCGGGTCACCTGGTGTTAAGTGATCACCGCTGCCCACATTCTCTTGCAACACTAGAGGAATCACGGGAGCGTGGCCGGCCTTTAAAAAAGGCTTTTTTGAAGGTTCTCATGTCGTATCGTCCTGGAAACACCGCACAAGCTTATTATGATAGTTTTATTAAGCTTAAACTATTTAAATTACATATAAGAAAGTGTTTGAAAATAACCATTAACGATTTGTTTATAATATATAAAACATTGACTAGAAATTTAAGTATCTCTTTTTCACTATGATCTACTTATGATGAAAGAGATTTGAATTAATTTATTCAAAAAGTAAGTTGACTGCTATATTTCTTTCAGCCAACTATGGCTTACAAGGCTAAGGGTAACATGATTTAACGGAATAAAGTAAAGTTACCTAAAACTTGTATATTATAATAATATAAAATATATATTATGCTGACGTCTTGAGTAACAAAGTTACCAGTTCTAGCGGTTACCAGGGTTTGACTTGTTTTCTCGCAACAGAACTGGTGTGGCTTGAGGGTTAATAATATATAATTAAATGGATTAAATTAAATTTATCTTTCATTATTCGTCGTTCTAGGTACAAATGAGTTATTTAACAGATAAGTTTTTTAAGAATTCTCATTTTAAAGTCAGTTGTTATCTCTCGGAAATCCTTTTAAATAAGCCTCAAAAGTTAAAATTTCTTTCAATAAACCTTTTCGTTCACATTTTTACAATCCGTGTAAGTACCAATACCATAATAATTATATTGCGGTCAGCAGCATTCACTCAGTCGTGATTAATTACTTTCTTTAATTATGATGTCTCGATTATATAAAATGATTTAAAACAACTATCCCTGTTATTTGAAAAAATAAAATAGTTACGAAAAGGACACGGTCTATTTTAAACTAATTAGATCTACATAAAGTAGAATAAAATGGTTACCGCACCCTCTAGCGTTAATTTAAATGGTTACTGCTTGAGAAATTGATAACAGTTGCGTTTGAAATGTAACATCAATTTCAAAAATAGTATTTTCTTTGTATAACGTGAGAGTTTCACACTTAAATGAAACGCATTTTAAAGCATTAAAACGCGTTTAGTTGTAACTCTATTTTTACATCAGATTTTTGCGTTAAAGTTACATTTTTAGTTATTTTAGTTAACCCGACGTTTCAAGATCTTTCATGATCTCGAATTTTCAGGGGGAATCTAATATAAAAACACAGTTACACGCGACTTAATCGCTTAAAAGAGTTTGTTTAATATTTTAAAAATATTAAAGTATTAAAAAAAATAGGAATTATATAGGAATTTGTTAACAGCATCTCCTGGATTGAGAGCCCCAACTTGTTTCTTAGTGCTCGAACTGGATTGGTAATTTGAATAATAAATTAATTATTGATATTGAGATTTTGATGTAAGTAATATTCAATTGTAATAGAACTTAATTTTGAACAACTCTAAAAATGTTGCATTTATCGTAATCAATAATCGTTAATTCGTAGCTAATTATATCATTGTTTTCTGTGTACGAGTATTTCAGATACATTTTAATTTGCAAATGTGTAAGTTTTGGCGACATTGATTCCCACACCATGGAACCTTAAGGCACCGCATGTTTTATCTGTTGCGAAGTATCGAGAAGCTTAGAACCGTTTGGATTTAATTGCTTAGTTGCTTTTTGCTTAATTGGAAGTCCGTTATCAGGGTGGGTGATAATATGACTTCGCAGTCACGCAGATCCTCGCACTACCTTTGAATCCCCTAGACAATATAAATAAAGCACTGAATATAATAAACTTACTGTTTCAGGATATTGTAGCAAGATTTCATGTACCGCGTTTTTGTTTCCTGTTTTATGAATGACAACGCACACATAAGTGGGCAAATATTACTGGGTATAGCTAAAAGAACCTTTTTGCCACACTGCCAAGGTTCATAATTGTTATTTAATAATTTCACCGACTTCGTTTCTGTTGTCCATGTGAGAGCTTGAGTTAGATAATATTATGACCTTTATTGTATTCAATTTTAACATTCATTACAATAACACTATTTATTGCACCTTAAGTGTCTCTTGTAATGTTGTTCTTTATATGACCAGGTAGGTGCAAACATTTATATGATGAATATAGTCATGGATGTTTATAATATGTATTTATGTATGTTTAAGTAAGTATATTGTATTAAATATAACGTTGTCTTGTACCCATTGTACAGGTTATGTCTAGTTTGGGGCAAGATAATTTGTGTAAAAGTGTGTCAATATTATTATTATTATATATTTTTGTAATATATTGACTTTCGAGAGTTAGAACGAATAGTTTTGTAAAATCATCGTAAAGATTATATATGTAGATACACATTAACGTTAAACAGAAATTACCCGTCGAAAGTTGGTCAAAAGTCTAAAGGAGCTGATATTCTTGAAATAATAAGCTTAATAAACAATGATAAGTGCAAAAAAAAGAATAATACTAGTGAAATTACTGGGCAAATGATAATTAACAATTCTCAAGGTGACGAGCGCAACTGTAGTGGCACTCAGAATTTAAGTTACTCAGGGTTATTCAAGAATCCTGATCCCAGCACTGCATTTTAATGGGCAGGGCGTATCAATTGCCATCAGCTGAAGGTCCTGCTCGTTTCGACCCTTATATTCACAAAAAAAGAACGAGTTGGCAGAGTAAATATGTATATTAATGTTAAACCAATTACTCGGCGGTACTTTTGTAACGAGAGAACAATACGGACCATTCTGCTGCGGATGAAATTCTTATATTATGTTTATGCTTTGATATCTAAATGATGTCAACTGAAAGGTGAAGATCACGTCCGTCGCCTTAGTCGTAAAATATTCCGTTTTATTCATATTAAAAAGACGATATTTAAAATTATGATATTACCGTCACTCGAACAGAATATTATAATCTTTATATACTTCATAATATACTAAACAATTTGTTGACTTGAGATGTCATTATCATAAGTCATAAGATCAATAAGTTCATAAAATTTTGTTTTCAGTTTTATTTGTGTATTAGTCCCAGTGTATTATCACTTTAAAAACATAGCAAATTGTTTAGATTTGCAAGAGCGTCATCTCGAGTCAATTTCCTAATATGCAAATATTGGGGTTGAGCAGATTTTCAACTGTAAAGTAGATCCTGTAGATGAAGCCACAACCTGAGAGTTGAACAAAGCATACAAGATTTTATAACGATACGTCACTCGAACGGTTGGCTCAGTTGGAAAGTGTGCTCACATGGAATGCGAGAGGTCGCGGGTTCGAGTCCCACATCGTTCATAAAATTTTGTTTTCATTTTTATTTGCATAATATACTACGTATTTATATATTGATATTCTCTATGACCATGAAAACTGACTTTTCATAAGCCAAAATTAAGTTTATACTTACAGCAAGGCAACTCGTACTTTTTTCACTAGTAAACCAACTCAATAAATTAAGAGCAAAACAATGTATCTATATCTACTGTCGATGTAACTTCCCTAAATATTTTTGAAACAGTACATTTCTCTGCAATTCTTTTCATTATGAATAAATATAATACTTCTTTTGATGAGATTATTTTAACGACAATAATAATGGGAACAAAATAATTCCACGCGAGTGATTTCAACTTTTTATTTGGTTTTCCTTATTTGAATTTATGTTTCTTCGTACTAAACAGTCTTGTCAGATATTATCTCATAACTCTTAAGAAGCTTTGTTTACATTTATTTTACTCGTCTGGAGACAATTTAACTTGTTTTATTTAGCAAGAGAAATCAATACTTCAATCTGATCAGAAAAAGCGGCCAAGTGCGAGTCGGACTCGCCCATGAAGGGTTCCGTAGCAGCAAGTAACATAATATAAAAGTTCTTGTAGTTTATTGCAAATTTAACCGATGTTTTAATATCTAATAGTGTATATTTTTTTTAAATTAAGTTATTGGTAATACAATTTATGACGTATTTAAAAAAACTACATACTAGATCTCGTTCAAACCAATTTTCGGAAGTTTGCATGGTAATATACATCATATATTTTTTAAGTTGTATCATTCTCTTATTTTAGAAGTTACGGGGGGACACATTTTACCACTTTGGGAGTGTGTCTCGCACAAAATATTAAGTTTAGAAAAAAATGATATTAAAAACCTTAATACATAAAAATCTTAGTGCGGCTTACAGAATACATCTACCTACCAAGTTTCAACAATAGTTCTTATAGTTTTGGAAAAAAGTGGCTGTGACATACGGACGGACAGACAGACAGAAAGATATGACGAATCTATAAGGGTTCCGTTTTTTTCCATTTGGCAACGGAACTCTTAAAAGAGTTTAATACAAAATAGCTGGTATAACCAGTGTTCATGGTTTCACGATAAAAAAAATGCAATTCTTTATTTCAGTGTATGTTTATTCAACAGTGCCCATCATTCGACAAATGTAACCTCAAAAAAAATGTAATTTCTTGTTTAACGGCTCGTAGCCAGCGCTTGATGGCCATGTTGATGAGAAACTTATTACAACACCGGTATTTGTAATGTTAATTTAAGCACATAAATATTAATAATATACAATTTTGTAGATAATTAATAATATTAATAATAATAATAATAGATGTCGCGTTCAGGTAGATGCTCTTGGACGTCACGGGTTATCCTGCCTAAAATCGGCAGGCCGTATCAGTCGTCACGCCAGCATTAATGAAGTCATGATAATATATTAATAACATAATGGTATTACCCGCCGTGATGGCAAGCGTCCTGATGGAATGACGCTGGTGGCTTGGGCACGGGGAAGGGCGCTGGTATGGGACGCTACTTGCGTCGACACTCTGGCTCCTTCTCATGCCCAAGTTACGTCAGTTGGTGTTGGGGCTGCTGCTTCGACTGCCGAAGACAGCAAGCGTCGCAAATATGTTGGTCTCAGTGAGTCAGTGAGTCAAGCGCTAGCAAATATTTCGGTCAACGGATCAGCCTTGCTATCCAACGCGGTAATGCTGCCAGTATTCTTGGTACGCTTCCACGTAATGATAGTTTTAATTTTATGTAGTCGTAGTATTGTAAATATAGTTATAAGATTTGTTTTGTTTGAATAATATATTTTATGCGTTTAAATCCATAAATTTGTGTTTAAACTATTATTTATAATCTAATAATTAAACTTACTTATGTAAAATTTTATCTTACACCGCAGTTGTCTTCTTAACATCATTTTATGTAAAGCTTTCACTTTTATCGGCTATCCTTGCTGACTGTCCAATTTTTCATATTTTATTAATAATGACGTATTTTGTTATTTATTAAATAGCAATTCAACTCTTTTTTATCTTTCAAGAATTTATGTAAGCCACGTTCTAATTCTTTGATCTGGTACCAGTTGGTATGGAAGGGCATAAGACGCTCTATTCTATTCATAATACCTGTTGAAATCTTCTTGCAGCTATTCTATGAAATGAATGCAATTCGTAAATACGACATTATACAAAAAAAAACAATTTTTATTTCTTTTAAAGCTTAGTTTTATTCTTAAAATTGATTCCCAAATATAGTTTTATACGTAAAAAAAACACAATATACTATATTTAATAAATATGTACGACCTTCTTAACAACTTTAATATACTTTAAAGTCAACCGCTACTCATATTTTTAATCATAAACTTGATTATAAATATGATATAGAAAATTCCATCGAACCCTGTCAATTATTCCATACTCTAAAAAGATTTCAAGCATTTTTCTCAGTGATCGCCAATACGCTTTCCATTCTTAACTGTCCGCAGGTGACCTTCTTGATTGTACAAATTCAATTTGTACAGTTCTCATTTTAAAGTCAATTGTTATCTTGACCTTCTTGATTGTACAAGATTGCCGTATCTTTGTATAAATCTAAAGCTCACAACTGGGTTTGGCGCGATAGTGGCTGGGCAATATTCCAAGTTTTGAAATTCTTGACAGCATAATATGAACCTGGATATAACGGATTCCTGAGAAAACGATCGATAAGGAAAGTCATATATATAATGTAGCAACTTGCATATTATTGGGGCTAAGGAGGATATCAACTGTAAAGTAGATTTTGTAAATGAAGCTACAACCTGAGAGTTGAACAAGATATACCAAGATTTACGAACCATGCGTCACTCGAACAGTTAACTCAGTAGGTAAGAGCACTCGAACGGAACCCGAGAGGCCGCGATTTAAAGTCCCACAATATTCGTAAATTTTGTTTACAAATTTAATTTGCGTAATGAATCTCAGAAGTAAGAGATATCACTTTAACATAACAAATTGTTTTAGATTTGTAAGAACGACATTTCAAGTCATATACCTAATTTTCAATTATTGGGGTTGAGCCGGTAATCAACTGTAAAATAGATCCTGTAGATGGAGCAGAAGTTATACCAAAACTTATGATGGATGCGTACTCGAACGGTTGGCTCAGTTGGTATGAGCGCTCAGATGGAGCCCATGAGGTCGCTGTTTTGAGATGAGCATCGATCATTTTGGTTACAAATTTAATTTGTGTAATTAATCCCAGAAGCGAAGGAAATCAGTTTAAAATACAAATTGTTTTAGCATTTAAATTATTACTGAATAGGTACGTCGAAAATAGAAACTGGAATTTCTACATAACGTTTATTAGATGTTGCATCAAAAAATTAAAAGTGCTTATTCAAAATAAAAGAATTCAGCCAGAAACATCGTAACTGGCTGAGTTCTTTTAATTTCAATTCAATTCTTAAAAAAATAGTAGTTTTTTCAAGTAAAAACGAGGTTACCAACTACGTTTTTCATCTCATCGCAAAGGAAGCAATGGCTTAATCGGCATCACTTCTGATAAACCAATTTACTGCAGCTGTTTGTCATGTTTATTCGATTACATAACACGGCTTCACAAAGGACCGCAAGTATCTAGATAAAGGAATGGAATTACGTTACGTATTTTGATGACATACGCATCATTGCGACATAATACTGACAAAATGTTTATGAGTATACGTATTAAAATAAACAAGTTTGTTGATATTTCACTAGTCCTTTTTACTTTTATCTCCTAAAAAGCAAATTGTAATTTATGATATAAGTAGCTATAGCATCTAAGGGAAACTGAAAGACGACCCTAAAATAAAGTAATGTGTAACAGCTGGCGTCGTGGACAGTAGTAATGGTAATACGATTTCACGTTTACCGCCTTTCTAGGGTTGACATTCTACGCATTTTGTATTATTTTTATGTGTTCCTCCAATTTTTTTATTACTTTACATTTTTCCCCAGTGGACTTTGAACAGGATGCCGGCTAGATTATGGGTAGCAGTAGGTGATGCAGTATTGTGTAAGCATTATTTTGTTTCGGTCTGAAGGGTAAATGAGACTTAACATCTTATGTCTCAAGGCGACGAGCGCAGTTTTATTGTCGCTCAGAGTTATTATCGTTCATAATATTTTGTTTTTAAAATTTTATTTATGTATTTTTATTTTATTTTAATTTATTATGATTCAGCATTAAAAAATACAAACAACTTCAAATTTTCACCCGTGTAAGATCAACATGTTTATCTTTATTTTCTCAGCGCATCTAAAGCTGTTTTCTCATAAAAAATGTATTTAAAGTATATTGAAAACGAACGAATGAAGACGATTGAACAGAAAAATGTAACACTTTTTAATTCACATTCGTATAGAAGTTTTTTAGTTTTGTGACAGTTATTATACAAATACTAGCTAATACCCTGCGACTTCGTCCGCGTACACACAGGAATGAGCACGTAGTAGCGACATTTCAATTTAATTCTTACAGTACAAGAACACATAATATTATGCAATATATTATGACATATTATTATGCTGAAATTTTATGTAAATTATGTGAAAGACTCAACGGCAGGTAGATTATTTTATTCTATAATTAATAGTATACGGAGCCCACGCGATGTAAGTATCTTTTCTTTTAAGTATTTTTTTACATTTTAAAACCCCAAAAACGTATCATTTTTGGGGTTTTAAAATCTAATATTTTAAAAATAAAATATAGCCTATGTAGCCTATGTATGTAAAAACTATGTCACTCGGGGATAATGTAACTTCCCAACAGTAAAAGAATTCTTCGAATCTGTTCTGTAGTTTCGGAGCCAATACAAACAAACAATCAATCAAACCTTTCCTCTTTATATATAATATAATATTAATATAGATTAAATATGATTTTGTTGTATTATAATGTATTCGATTTCGGCCGCAACGTTAAAAGGACTGTATTGCAGCCAATGGAGACCACTTTGAATAAGTTTTTAGATTTTAAATTGTTTTATATTTATGTATTAAAATAACACACTGTAAAAGTAATAAATGTTATTTGCAATAGAAAATTTCTTTTTTCTTTGTTTCAGTATTTATGGCAAGGCTAGGTATATTATTACAGGGTAGTTTTCCACTTTTAATTAAAACTCCCAACACAAACGCACAATGCATGCTGCTAATGGAGAGACTGGAGTGTTTGCTGCTTAAGTATTTATACAAGGGGCTTATTAATAACCAGTGAGCCCTTGTATCTATGACTTCTGATGTATAAAACAAAGCTTAATTGTATTAACTGTACTGTGTATGTGTAAATATTTATTTAAGCTTCTATTTTAGACTTAAGTAATTGAATTAATAATTGATCTATGCAAACCAACTACTTTGCCTACCTACCAAGTACTTATTAATACTACATATTATGAATGTTTCAAGAAACTTAACCTGACTAAAGTTTAATTCTTCATCTTAGATTAAGGACAGGTCTCCGCTACGCTCCAACTAGATACAGCAGGCGTAGTCGCAAAGTACGGCAACTAATACAACGCCCAAGTGGGCGTACTCAAGCCAGTCTCGATCTGTGCATGTTCTGTTAAACTTTGCTTATAATTGAAACTAAAATGCCGAGTTGTGTAATAAAACTTTGTAAAAATAATACCACAAGAAATAAGAAAGACATTGGGATCACATAATTATCATCAGTAAGTATTTTGTATTTTATTAATTTCAATGTAAAATAACACGAAGCGTATGTTACGAAATTTGAAAGATGCCATTGAGTGTCAAGATGCCACGCACACAAGCATCTAATAGTTGCCGTAATAAAAAAAATGTTCTTAGGTAGTGCGGTATCTAGTCGTAGCGCAGTCGACACCAATCCTTAATCTAACATTGAAAACTTTTATTTATTTTTATGAAGCCACCTGGTATGGTGTAGGTATTACCGGTCTTTTGGGTGTTATTTTTCAATAGCGAGTGCCTTTACTTGAGTATGTAATAGTAACTTAATACAAAATATGTCAAATGAAGTTATTGTAACATTGTATTTTTTTTTAATATCGCGAGTGTTACACATTTAAATAAAACACTTTTTAAATGATTGAAAGAGTGTAATTGTAAATTTATTTTTACATTACATATTTGTGTGAAGTTAAATTTTTATTATTAATTACTTTCCTGATCTCGTTTTCAGTGGGACTGCAGATGAAAATAAAATCATTTTTATTCCTTTAAAAAGTATTAAAGACGGCAGTTTTGTGTCTTCCGTCTATTTCAATGGTTTCACCTGTGGAAATAAGATGCAATAGGATTTTAATCATTTCAAAATTCATTATTCTGAATCGAATCAGTGCAGTTCAAAATAAAACGAAGGGTATTTTTTTATTCAAATGTTATAAAACTTAATTTCAAACTTCACACCGCAACTGTTTGGTTAAGTTTTTTTATAAAAATAAGGGACGAGACGAGCAGGACGTTCAGCTGATGATAATTGATACGTCCTGCCCATTACAATGCCGTGCCGCTCAGGATTCTTGAAAAACCCAAAAATTCCCAGGGCACAACAGCTATTGAACTCGTCACCTTGAGACATAAGATGTTAAGTCTCATTTGCCCAGTAATTTAAATAGATATGGCGACCTTCAGACCGAAACACAGTAATGTTTACACATTATTACTTCACAGCAGAAATAGGCGCCGTTGTGTGTCCCATAATCTAGCCGGCATCCTGTGCAAAAGAGTGCCTCCCACTGGTAAATTTGAATTACCTCAGCTTTCATCACTATTTCGTAAGATTTATTATAATGCATTGGAAATTTAGCAAAACATTAGGAATTAGTATCATGATGATGCGGCTAAGACTGTTGGGCATAAATTATGGTTAATATTGTACAATAATTTAAAAGTTTTTGCTTGATGTGTTCATTGGGTAAGATACAATTCGGACATTTACTTCAACGCGCACAATTCCAATTGTACGCACTAGATCCGGATGTTTTAACAAGCTTTTATTAGCTCGGTATGTCTATCTAAGTAACGATCTCTTTAATTGTATGTATCTACGTAACGAAATCTTTCAACGTGACTTTTATCTACTTTAAACGTCAAATTAAATTGAAGCCGCACTCTTATCAAGAACCGATGACTCTACAATAAGTTGATAAATTTGTCCGATTGTTTTCAGGATTATTTTATTGTCTTGTGCCAAGTACTAAGGTAAGCACGCGCCTGTTGCCTACCTAGATGATAGCCATTTCTCAAGCTCCTTCTTCCCTTCTAATTCAGGTTCCGAAGTAGTTCTTTGGGATTTTGTCATATGCTAGAATATAGGATGAAACACAAAACAACATTGAAGTGAAATCTATTAAAATCGTGAATCTGTTAAATGTTTCTGGATCATTCAAGAAGCATTTAACACGCTTTTTTAGCTTGCTGAATTAAAAAGAAGAAAATAGTTTTATTAAAGTATTGCAAGTGGCATGCTAATACGTCCCTATGATAGATTAGAAAAAGACTTAAAGATATAACTTTATTCAACAAACTTTGACAACTTTTTAGAACAATCATTTTAGGACGTCAAATTAATTTGATGAACTTAAGTCGTTTGCAGGTAAGTCCATACGCAGAATAAACATAATAATGAAGGTAGGCACACAGGTTAAATATTTTTACAAGTTCCAAACTATTTAACAGTATGGTATTGATTCTCGCCCCCATAGAAATACTGGTGTAGTTAATGAGTGCATTCTGTACCGAATCGGCCAATTTAGTGAAAAATATTTGTAGTAAAATGTAAGTCACTAATATTGTGGAGCACACGTAACGACGTGTGACATATTAACAAAAAAAAGGTTTTCTAAGGCCTTTTCTATAATATTGGAAATTCTATGCACTTGATCTATGGTTCAGTGTTTTTCTCGGAAACCAAACTAGTGCACTAGAATAAGAGTTTTAATCTAAATTTTAGCCGTTTAAGTAGCAGCTTCTCAAATAAATTGTACTTAACAGGAAGCAGAAAATCTACCACACCTGACATCCCGATAATATAGTCAGAAGTGGGAGAGAAAACCATTCCCATTACGAGACACCCGTACAGGAGGAAAAGGAATTCAATGTGTATCAATAAGTATGAATAGACAAATAAATGAATATTATAATTTTCGAACACCTAACTAACCGCTTGTTAAGCGTTTGTCTGATTGTTGGATTGAGGCTTATAAATCTGAAGCAGGACACGATATTTCTGTGAAGCTCAACGTCGAAAGTAACCAACAAACATAATGAGAATATTTTGGGCTAAATTTTTTTGGTATTAACCAATTTATATGCAGCGAAATACTCCAAGGTATCATTGGTCCAATTTTGGTGTAAAGAAAATACATCATTGAGTTTTAAATAATCAAAATTTCTTGTTATAAATCAAATCCGTTTAATATGAAAGGAGACACACACATTATTTAATACTAAGTATCAAATTCTGAGAACAATAATATTATTATACAGTAACACGATGTTAAGATGAGAACCGAAAATCAAAAGCTTAAGGAATGTAACTTATATTAAATCACATAGATGTTACAACTATCACCTACCAAACCAACGTAAAAGAAAATTACTTTCAAATTGGATTATTTAGTTCATTGGCTTTCAATTTGTGAGCTGATGCTGTGATGAAATTTAATAATGTAACTTAAGCTTTTCAGCTGCGTACTTGCCAATTTATATTTTGATATATGTTTTAGCATCAGCTTGTACAAATCCTCTCCGTTGACTTCTTTGGTTTTCTTGATTGACTACAACGTGCTTATTGCCGATTGTTTTAGGTCCCGAAACATGGGCTTACACAGGGCATGAACAGAGCAATTTTGAATAAGATTACATAGTGCCATTTTATTTATATTTCAGTAGGAGAAGCAACTCGACACTACCACGTCCTAGCAGCTCTACGTCAGGTATTGATACCTGACGTCATTGATTCGGTTGTCGAAACCCAAAACTATCTAATTTGTGATATCTCACATTAAAAACAGGATAGAAGCCTGTATTCTAGCAGGTGCCTGCTATGCAACTGCATCGACTCCCGAGGTCAGGGATCTGCTCACCGAGAAGTACAGAGAGTGAGTACGGTAGGTATCCTACATTGGAGAGTAGGCGACACTTCCGCTATCTACAACGCAACAAAAGAAAGGATAGCGGAACTCCGCAGCGATAATTTGGACCGCTTCCTCAGCAAACTCAAGGAAAGATTTTTATTCGGTAGGGTGTCTGCGTAGATGTGTACCCGACTTCAACAGGACCCTGCTGTTTAAGCATTCAACTTAAATACGTAAGTTTAAAATTATAAATTTCTATTTCATGTCACTGCTTTCAAAAGTAATATAAACAAATCTGAAGATAAGCGATTGCTATGACTTTCCCTTGCCATAGATTTCGTTAATCTATCAATCTGAGCATTAAATGGAATTTTGTTAACAATACTCTTAGATAATTTATACGTCTAGATAGAGTCTCTTGCTGTTAGACAACCGATAAAAACAGGCCAGGAATATTAGTTTGGTGTGCGTGACAAGCTACGTCCTAAACTCGCGATTTGTATGACACTTTGTGTTAGTTCAAATTCAAATTTAAATATTTTTATTCAAAATAGGATGTGACATCACTTATTCAAAGTCAAAAACTACCACCCATTCCAAAATGAATGCCTCAGACCTGAGAAGAACGGGCGCAACTAACTCAGCGGGCTTTTTTTTCATCGAAAAAATATGTTAACAAAGAAATATTGTACAATTAAACTTATTATTTAATAGCCTGAGGCTGGTCACTCTATTCCCAATCTGTGGTATCATTAAGAAAGCCATTTATGTTATAGTAACCTTTAACACACAAACGTTTTTTAACAATTCTTTTGAATAACGTTATACTTTTGTTTTGAACATTTTCTGGGATCTTGTTGTAAAAGCATATACATCGCCCCACAAAAGACTTACTAACTCTACTTAGCCGAGTAGTAGGCATCATAAGTTTATGTCTGTTCCTGGTGTTAACATTATTGTTATGACAGTTTCTGGCAAATTCACTTATGTGCCTATGAACATACATACATCAAGAATATATTGAGAAGCAACAGTCAAGATGTTAATTTCTTTAAATTTTGCTCTCAATGATTCTTTAGGATAAAGGTTATAAATAGCGCGAATAGCCCTCTTCTGCAGCACAAACATTGTATTAATATCGGCAGCGTTGCGTCATAGCAATATACCATAGGACATAATACTATGGAAATAATTAAAGTATACTAGTCGCGCCGTATCTATGTCAGTTAATTGTCTAATCTTTTTAACCGCGTATGCTGCAGAACTAAGTCTGTTCGCTAATCCTTCAATATGGGGGCCCCATTGTAATTTGAATCTAGAGTTATGCCAAGAAATATAGCAGATTCCACCGGTTCTATCACCTCTCCGTCTAACAAAATATTTGCATTTACATTTTTGACATTTGGTACGGTAAATTTAATGTATTTAGTTTTCTTGCTATTTAACAATAGGTTATTAGCGCTAAACCAGTACACGATGTCAGATAAAATATCGTTCACTTCGTCATACATAGCTTGGTTTCTTTTCACTTTGAAAATCAGTGAAGTGTCGTCCGCATACAATACTACCTTATGTTTTTTCTCTATAAGATTAGGAAGATCATTTATATAGATAAGGAAGAGGAACGGTCCAAGAATAGACCCTTGTGGTACCCCCATACTGAGAAGAGTCCCAGGAGATCACTTGCCATTCACGTCGACCCTCTGAATTCTATTGTTTAGATATGAAGTCAGAAGATCGAGCGCAGTTCCTTTTATGCCATAGTGGTATAGCTTCCTGGCCAGCGTTGAATGTTGAACACAGTCAAAAGCCTTAGATAATTCTGCGATTCCTCCCAGGAATCAAAAATATTCTTGATTAGCTCAACACCTGCATCCGTTGTTGAACGTCCCCTAGTAAAGCCAAATTGTTTCAAATGAAGTAACTTATGAGAGTTAAAGTAAGTAAGCATTTGGCTTAAAATTATTTTTTCAAAAATTTTACTAAGGGTCGGCAAAAGCGACACAGGACGATAGTTATTCGGGTCAGAAGAGCAACCCGAGTTAAATATTGGTGTAATTTTACTATGTTTCAGAAGGTCAGGAGACACGCCACGACTAATACAATTATTAAAGACTATTGCAAGATATGGTGCTATGACATCAATTATTGAACTTATTATTTTAACAGAAATGCCCCATATATCAGCAGTTTTTTTTTATGTCGAGAGACTTAAAAGTTTTAATTATTTCTCCAGGGCTAACAAAACTAAAATTGAAAGTTTGTTGGCATTCTTTAACATTTTCCAGAAGAAGTGACTCAGCAACACTGTTGGAGGAGACAAGAGTGCTTGTGATAGAAACTTTACTTTTTTTTTTACTTTACTTTATTAGGAGTGGTAGTGCCATGTTGGGTCCTCACGGACACAACTGAATTGGGCCAGCACGCCCTGAGAAATACCACTCCCCCACTCGAAACCGGCGTGAAATAGCGGCTATGCCGCTGTGTTTCGTCCGGTGAGTGGGGTATCCGGAGGCCTACACCCCCCCTCCCAAATACAAATGGCAGCACAGACTAAAACGAAACTACTCCAGGACGGTACCAGGCTATGCAGCCCTGGAGAATCCAACCCTGGGCGTCCACAATTAGGGCCTGTACCTAACAGTGGTTGCCCAGGCTGCCCCGCGTATTCTGGAGGGGGCAAAACTGCGCTGACTCGGGGCAAACAGAGCAGGAGGCTCAAACCACCCTCCTCAACACTCGCTGTGGACTTTTGCAACATCAGGGGGCTTCGCTCAAATTTAAATGCCGTCCACTTTCACCTGGAGACGGCGAAGCCGGCCCTGCTCTTTTTAACCGAGACACAGATATCCTCCCTGGCTGATTCATCTTACCTTTTCTACCCGGGGTATCATTTGGAACACTCCTTTATACCACGGGCTGGCGTGTGCGTTTACGTCAGGGAGGATGTCTGTTCTCGACGCCTGAGTTTTCTTGAAGGACAGGACCTATCCACCATCTTCTTTTAACGTTCAATTTTTTTATTTTTTTTTTATTTATATATATATTTTTTAAGAGTTTAATTCATAAATTAGATCTATACTGCATTTATTTATTTATATTCATAGATATATATTCATAATTATAATTTCAAAATTACTAGTCGCTGCTACTCCCAGACTCAATAAAGTTGGGGCTACTGAAAACCAGTGCTACATTGGCACCACGCCATTGCAGCTTTTTACTGAGTTAGCTCCATTTGGTGACATTCACTGCCGCACAGTACCTTTTTCGTTTTAAGCTATAAATTGTATTATTTAATTTGTTTTATTTGTTAGTTCTAAGAAATTATTACTTATTTTGGTTTGTATCATTTTAATAATTGTGTGGTGCTGGTTTTTGTTATCAATAAATTTTTATTCTATTCTATTCTATTCTATTCTATCATCTGGCTGCGTGTAGACTGCGATGACCATCCGCGAATCTACGCATGCCTGTATAGGTCCCATAGCGGTAACGCAGAGACTGACCGGCTCCTCGAACACATCCAAATGGCTACAGATTCCGTGTTGGAGCAGATCCCCACTGCAGAGATCGTGTTTCTTGGCGATTTTAACGCCCACCACGCCGAATGGCTAGGCTCACGTACCACCGATCATGCAGGGAGATCTGTTCACGACTTCGCCTTAGCATATGGTCTGATGCAACTGGTTATTGCGCCAACGCGAATCCCAGATGTGCAAGATCATACACCTTCACTGTTGGACCTTCTGTTGACCTCACATCCGGACGGCTACCTAGTTTCCGTTGACCCTCCTCTGGGATCGTCGGACCACTGCCTGATCCGGAGCACCGTGCCGATCACGCGCCCAACACGGCCCCGCTTCTTAGGCTGTCGCCGCGTGTGGCACTATAGGTCAGCAGAGTGGGACGAGATGCGGTGCTTTTTTGCATCCTACCCGTGGAGGCAGATCTGTTTTTCGCTGGGAGATCCAGATGCCGCTGCTGATGCTGTTGCTGATGTGGTACTACAAGGTATGGTAATGGTACTCTTCATTCCATCCTCCTCTGTGCCTATCGGTGGCAGGTCCCAACCATGGTTCGACCGCTCCTGCAAAATGGCCTCTCGCCGAAAGCAGGAGTGCTATCAGGCTTAGGTCAATGCGGTGGTATCTAAGGATGTGAATTCCAGCGAACTTAAAAAACACTTCAATCATGCCTCCAGGTCCTTCAAAACAGTTATTGCTGACGCAAAGTCGAAGCACATTGGCAGAATTGGCAAGAGACTTGCACGCCTTCCCTCGGGGACTCGTGCGTTCTGGTCGCTCGCCAAGGCTGTCCAAGGAAACTTCTGCCAGCCAGCCATTCCGCCACGGCACAGGGATGATGACTCGCTGGCCCATGACGCGAAAGAGAAAGCTGATCTCCTGATAAAAAAAAAAAAAAACTGGAATGTCAGAAAAAAAATTCTCAAAAGCAGAAGCAACTTCCTGCTGAGATTGAATTATAGTATTGTTTATTGATAAATTGTATTCAATGTTGCGGTCTTTCACTCTTCCAGATTCCCAGTTAATCACATTCCAAGTCATCTTTATTTTATTCGGTGCATTTTTAATTGTCTGTCTGATATGCATAGACTTTGCAATAGAACAAACACTTTTAATTAATTTAGAGTATTTTTTAACATACTCGAGAAAAGATGTATCATGATTATATAATGATCTCTCACTATATAATTCATATAGCCTTTGTCTGCTCCTATGAATGCCAGCGGTTGCCCAATCATTAAATGACAAGAGACCACCTGATTTGACTGTCTTTGAAGTAAATATAGAAGTAAACTCTGTTTTGATTATTTTAAATAGCATATTATACATTTCATTAGGATTTATATTATATTTCAATGAATCAAAATTTGAGAGTTTAACTGACACATTACCTCTATATTTCTCCATTCGCCTATTATTCACAGGAACAAACGTAAACTTTTTAATTTTACTAAAATTATTATACATTTATTGACCTCAATATTAAAAGAGGCTAACTGGCCAAAGTGGTCTGAACTCAGTTTTTTTATTATTGCCTGAGAAATGGGTTTATAATTTGAGAATATATTATCAATACAGCTTTTGCCGGTTACTCTAGTGGGCTCTAAGAAAATATTGGTTAAATCATATGATTTGAACAAAGATCTGAATCTAATACTGGTGGTGGATTTTTCTAATAAATTAATATTAAAATCACCTCATATCATGATATACATCTTCGACTTACATAATTTTAGTAAAACCTGCTCCAATACACTTTCAAATGATTCATATACTGCATCTGGGGGTCTGTATATACTGACAACAATGGCGTGATCAAGCTCTGCACAGGCTATTTCAATGGTACATTCAACAGAGAGGCCTATAATATCTTCACGTTCTTTGAATTTAAATAATTTACTTACAAGTTATAATAAAAATAAGAGAACCGCCACTGTAGCCTTTTCTCTGCAAAACGCACTTGCCACCTGATGACCACTGAAGTTAAAGATGAGCTCATATTTTCTGAGCCAGTGCTCTGTTAAACATAAAATATGTATATCTTTATGATCCATAAATAACTCCAGTTCAAGTTCTTTACCAAATAATCCTTGCATGTTTTGGTGCATCTGGTTTGCAATTTTACAATTATCACTTATTCTAGTACATGTTAAATTACTTGTTTTTACACTGCTAGAGGAATCCCCTATTGTCTTATTGTTTAATTTTTTGGAAAATATTCCAAATCTTTACTTAAATTAGTACACTGCTCAATAGAAGAAGTGGTTATTAAATTAATACTCTGCTCAATAAAAGCAGTGGTTATTTAATTATTACTCCGCTCAATAGAAGCGGAGTCCAAAAAGTTATCACACTGCTCAATAGAATCAGTGCTTTTCAACTCACAACTAACCTGCTCAAAAGAAGCAGTGCGTGCATTGCTCAAAATAGAGATTAGCTCTAAATTAAATTTTTGTCGACGTTTTCAGAGCTGTCATTATCTAGACGTATAATTAATGATGTAAGACGCTCTGGCTAGGTAGTTGACCAGTGGGAGGCTCCTTTGCACAGGATGCCGGCTAGATTATGGGTACCACAATGGCACCTATTTCTGCCGTGAAGCAGTAATGTGTAAACATTACTGTGTATCGGTCTGAAGGGCGCCGTAGCTAGTCAAATTACTGGGCAAAAGAGACTTAAAATCTTATGTCCCAAAGTGACGAGCGCAATTGTAGTGCCACTCAGAATTTTTGGGTTTTTCGAGAATCCTGAGCGGCACTGCATTGTAATGAGCAGGGCATATCAATTACCATCAGCTGAACGTCCTGCTCGTCTCGTCCTTTATTATCATAAAAAAAAGGTTTATTTGTAGGAGTATTAATTCATTTTCGGTTTATGTGGCCAGAGTTAAGTTGATAATGATAATGAAACTACTGTGTGTCAAAATGTAGCCATTACGTAGATACGCCGAAACAAACAGCTCGGCGGTGTATTTATTACTATTCTGCGTACCTTTTATAGGTAACTAAAAGTGAAAATAAATTTATCAACAACATTTTGAACTTGGTTGTAATTGTATTGTAAAACAACTGAATAATTGGAATATATTTACTCGTTACCTATCTTATAATATGCATTTTGACAGTCTAAAACAGTCTTAAATTGATCATGGAAAATCAAGTGAAGTCATCAGCATTGTTTTAAACTAATATACAACAATTGATGCGAAAAAGTAATAAATGTGATGAGGCACATTGCCAAGACAATGAAACAAAAGGATATTTACATAAAGAAAGACATCTTGTCACACATACCTAGCTCCGATGCCCAACCTTCTGCTTCATCGTCTGATATTCTTATATTTTTTCTATAATTTCCGTTATTTTTTATAATTATAAATATATTTGATTAATTGTAATCCATATTTTTGCAGCTACGGAATAACAGTTATGAATTTTCTATGAAATGCCTTTTGGTGGGCTTAAATTTTCCGAACATTTACCATAGTAATGTATATTTTATTTCAAACTACCAAAAAGTAGTTATTTCAAGGAACGAAAAGCCCATCGACTTTTTTGAAAAAGCTGATATTTTGAGGGGACAGTTTTTGATTAAAAAATATGGTACTTTTTCGATATTTAAGTCAAAATATGGTGAAAAATACAGTGTATCTGTTTTTAGTCGACCTTGGACACGTTACCATATTATTATGGCAGCGTGACAGAGTAGAATGTCCACCGTAGGAAGTCATCAATCAAGCTTTGTAATTTACCACCGTAAGAAAAAAACAGTCACAAATATGAGGGCCTCAGTGAGTCTCGCATCTTTGTGCTGTTTGGTGTCGAGACACTTGGCATGTTGCTCCCCGTTGTTCATAATACTATCTACCAATGCATCCCAATAGAGAAGATGGAATCCCAAGCGCTGGCAGCTACCAGTGGGAGGCTTATTTGCACAGGGAGCCGGTTAGATTATGGGTACCACAACGGCGCCTATGTCTGCTGTGAAGCAGTAATGTATAAACATTACTGTGTTTCGGTCTGAAGGGCGCAGTAGCTAGTGAAATTACTGGACAAATGAGACTTAACATCTTCTATCTCAAGGTGACGAGCGCAATTGTAGTGCCGCTCAGGAATTTTAGGTTTTTCAAGAATCTTGAGCGGCACTGCATTTTATTGGGTAGGGCGTATCAGCCACCATCAGCTGAACGTCCTGCTCGTCTCGTCTCTTATATTCATAAAAAAAAGCTATTTGGCTAAGTCTTCAAAGTTACGCTTATATTTTTTATTGGCTAAAAAATAAATTTTTAACATATCAAGAATATTATTGTTTACCTTAATAACTACACGATTGCACCATCTTGCTAAACACTCGCCTTTAAGTACATAGTTACATACGTACCATAATACAAGCAATTTAAAATAACAGCAACGGTAATCGAAAAATCTTAAGAATTCGCAGTTTACAAAAGATCTTTTCATACTAATGGGTAATGTAAATCACCTACGCCTACGTTTAGCGAATAAAAGAATTTTGTACTCTTTTAATTGCATCTTTCACTTCGACAGGTATTGATAGTCTCCGCGTTTCTAACTGTATACAGTTTTATTTTAAAACACTTACCTACTGAATAATAAATCACTTGTGAAGTCAAAATCACTTTCAAAGCCTTTTCAAGTCCATAAATCATAGAGAACGAGGCGTATACAAAACATACGAATATAGGAAGTTGTGAACGAAACATGAATTTACGATCTTTGAAATAATTACACGTTGTGTGTTTATTTCAGGGCCAAAAAGGCATTTAATAGCTTTGTATAGCTTAAGATAATAGTTTTTTTTTCATTCATAATTAGAACGTTCTCTATACTAATTTCTAAACCTGTCTGTTCCATTATTATTTTTTATAAGAATTTGAGTAAGATTTATTCAAACAAAACAAATTTATATAACTTAATTTACAATACTATGATTACATTCAATTAAAACTATTATGGAACTGGCAGCATTTCCATGTTGGCTAGCTAGGCCGATACGTTGGCCAAAATAGCTGCCAGCGCTTGGGTTAGCCAGTAGCCCTATTGAGGCTAAGATTGTACATTTTTCGCGCCTATGGGCCACGGGCCAAGTGTTTCGACACCAAATGGCACAAAGATGTAAGACTCACCGACACCTCAAATATGTCATTTGCGACGTTTGCTGTCTTCGGCAGTCGAAGCAACAGCCCCAGCACCAACTGACGTAACCTGGGACATGATATAACATAATATAAGTCTATTCAATATTATTACACAGATCTGCCTACCGATATTGGTGAAATTAATAAATAACTGATAACTTATTGGAGTTGCAGCGAAGTTTATAGGCTATTTAAAATCGAATGATAGTATTATATTGTCAGTATAATATCAATAATTAGTTGAGCTTAAATCAATAGAATGAAACATTTTTAATGGGATACAGATTAGGCTGGACGTTTGGCAATTCCGTGTTAATGCCGCGTCATAGACACGGAAACATAAGGAAAACACTGTCTGATCATCATCATCAGCCGGAAGACGTCCAATGCTGGACAAAGGCTTCCCCAAAGATCTCCACTATGATTGGTCCTGCGCTGCCCTCATCCAACGTATTCCGGCGATCTTGACCAGATTGGTCCATCTTGTAAGGGGCCTACCAACACTGCATCTTCCGATATGTGGTCGCCAGTTGAGGATTTTTTCTGCCTCATCGGCCATCTGTCTGACGAATTATGTGCCATGCCAACTTCAGTTTCGCAATCATTTGGGCTATGTCAGTGACATTGGTTCCCCTGCAGATCTCCTCATTACTGATTCGATCTCGCAAGGCAACTCCAAACATAGCCCTCTCCTTTGCCCTGCGACACTTTCTCAACAGGTCTATAATTAGCGACCACGTCTGCGTGCCGTAAGTCAACACTAGCAACACACTCTGGTTGAAAAAGTTAGTCTTTAGACACTGTAGTATTTGGGACGAGAAGATTTTACGAAGCTTTCTGAACTGTCTAATTCTAATTAATTTTATCAGCGTTGACGTAGTTCTGAAGTATATGCAGACAAAGTTGGATGAGTTGTTGGATAAGCTTGTGTTTATATAAAATTAACTAAGAAATACAGACAGGTTCATATCGCAGTTCATTAGCACTAACTTTCCAAGCAATTGTTTACAGACAATAGCCCTTCAGCTCTCCCATATTTTAAGAAAGTTAATTAAGTTTTATCCGTGCCTACCAAGCTCTCTTAGCAGATATTAATCTGTATATATATAAAAGAGAATGTATGTGTATGTTCACCTACAATCTGAGAACTGTTAGCCCAATTGAAATGAAATTTCGGTTAAAAATGGTACAATATGATGCAATTATAATAAATGCGAATTATATGTCGAATGGGGTGGTGTTTGCATCCGTAGGTCTTACCCTCGATTCCCTACACGTGTCTCCCGGGTGGTGCCAAACAAACAGCAATGCCGAGTGTCAGGCGGCGGAAAATCCTCTGGTTTTCCAGGACGGCTACCTACAAGCCGTGAGCATTAAAACACCTCAGATAGAGTAGACTCGCCAACCCGCAGGTGGCCAGCGTGGCGTTTCAAGGCCAAATACCTTCCGTGATGATAAAGTACACTTAAACAAGGCCCTCATTTCCCTGCCAGTGGTCCTGCTGCTCCTGAGTACGCCAGCGGTCAGGGAATCAGCGGGACAGAGGGTGCTAAGAATTCCTGGGTTAAAAAATTCCGGCTGCTTAAAAACTATTTATCTGACTACCTATAATGGTAGAACTCTCCTTACCGATGAACGCTACGATGAACTCGAATCTGAAGTCCTCAATAAGAGGAAGTGGGTTGGTAAGCTGAACCATTGGTCTCAGTGAAATGAGGCGCAGAGGTAAACAGCTGATAAAACTATACTCTGGTCAACTATTTTACTACAAAAACAATGAAAACATGTCTTAGTGGGGTGTTGGCTTCATTATCAACATCTTACTGAACAAACTGCTGCAAAACATCGGCGTGGTGTCGGCATGAGTTCTGCGACATTAAAATTGAACCACCGATACTCGTTAAAGGTTGTACAAGATTACGCTCCTACGGCGGATAAAAGTGATGAACGAAATTTTTTGCTTGCATCACCAAATCAGTCGGGTATCAACATCTTAAATAGAAAAATTAGGTATGCTATTAGGAAAGAACAGATGCAGAGGAAGCACAATCTTTGACACGATATAGACACACCAGGGCCCCGAGGTATTCAGGAAGTAGCTCAAACGTGGTAACCACTAGATCCACACACTTACTACTGGCGGAGGCAGACTATAATCATATTGCAAGGAAATACTGGAAGTAGTACAGAAATTCTACTCAGAATTGTATAGCTCTCAAAAAAGCAAATAGAGATCCACGAGCTAAACTGGCAAGACACAAAACCGAAGATTTGTCTGAAATATGCTTGAATGATATCAAGCACGCCTTAAAAGGAATGAAGAAAAAAAACCAAATGGACAGGCAGGTTTCAGAAGTGGCTTCTCGACGGTTGACCACATCCACACAGTCCGAGAACTTATAGAAAAGTGTAACGAATACAACCAGCCCTTAGCATTAGCCTTTATAGATTTCGAGAAGGCGTTCGATACAGTTGAACACTGGGCTGTGATTCACGCTCTTGAAAAAAGTCAGGTCGTCAATAGGTACGTGCAAGCGATTAAAATCCTTATAAAACGGTTTATCGTTAGGAGGGGGATGAGACACAATATCGCCAAAACTTTTCAGGGCCTGCTTGGAAGACATATTTAAGCTTCTCGACTGGTCCAATAGAGGCATAAATATCAGGTATTCCCCATACCTGTCGCACTTTCGCTTCGCAGATGATATTGTACTGTTAGCCAGCAACGCTGAGGACCTACAGGCTATGTTGGAGGAGCTGTATTCTGCATCTCTTAACTTAGCCTGAAAACAATTATGTGCTGCTATGCCGAGGCTGCATATGTGACCGTGCACGGTCAACGGATCGACAGTATTTCCGAATGCGTCTATGTAGGTCAAGTTATAAGTCTCGAGACGAGCGGACAGGAAAGTGATAAAGCGACGTATTCAGTTGGGATTGGGGGCTTTCGGCAAATTTTCCGACGTGTTCAGAGACAAACGAGTGCCTCTAAACCTCAAGCACCGCACATTCAAACAGTGCGTCCTACCCATAATGGTTTATGGAGCCGAGACTTGGACACTGACTCGGCAGCTTGTCCACCGACTACAAGTCTCCCAAAGGGCTATGGAAAGAGCTATGTTGGGGATTTCTCTATGTGATCACGTTCGGAACACCGAAATCCGCAAGAGAACGGGACTAACTGACATAGCAAAAAGCCTCTAGGAAGTGGAAGTTGGCCATATTTGTCGTAGGTCCGATGGAAGATGGGATAAAAAGTTGTTGGAGTGGAAACCATGAAAGGGGTTCAGGAAGGTTGGGACAGCCAGCAAGATGGACGGACGATCGAGCAGCTGGGAAGGACTGGAAGCGGAATACTCAGGTCCGCACAAAATGGTCTAAAATGGAAGAGACCTTTACTCAGCATTGGGTAGATCAAGGTTGAAGAAGATATATCGAATAAAAACTATATCATGGCTGATAATAGAAACTGCTGGCTGAGTATTTACTGAACGCATTATCTTCACGGAAATAGTTAATAATTAGTGCATCGGAGTTTACTAAGTTGAAATCAACGATAAAATTAGAAGCTAAAATCATATATGTATTGTAATAATGATTTCACTTTGTTCGGTGCGTCTTACGACATTATGAATAATATTGCATTACTAAGTTATTGGAATATGTCATCTAGACAGAGGAATCAACAACAACAACTCATTTATATTCATACATTTATTTACATTGTCATGCAAGTGACCACTTGAGCAATATAATGTTTGTGATTGAAAGCTCCACTTCTCCCTTCAGGAATCTATCGAATGTAGCCAATGACGTTTTATGTATAGAACGTCATTGAATGTAGCATTTATTTTTGCAAATGCAACCATTTTATTTAACCTTATACAAAATTTCATTTATTTGAAATTAAACACATAAAAATTAACTCATTTATTTAATTCGATTCAAATTTTGATTACATGCTGAAGACTCTGGCAAGAAATAAAAATTATTTTAATTATTCAATGGAAAATTAAAGTAATAAAAGCTGTGTCTATTAGGAAAATGTAATTTTCAGTCTAATGAAACTTTATCATGACCATCATCTCGTTGAAAAACAAATTTAATCAATGTCTATATTATACACGGCGATGGTGATACAGATTGCAAACTTGACACGCAATTTGGCAATAAACTTGCAACTACGGAACAGAATTTCAACGCAACTTTATTTTTATCGTAGGAAGTCGTTAGACGCTATCTGAACCACCTCGAACGTATTAACATACATAATTACAGCTGTATTTAACAGTTGCACTGGCGCCAACTTTATTAATACAACTTTTCCAGTTGTGCGTTTCTATTCCAAGTGAAACAGAACTATTTCGAAATAGAAAGTAAATATTAATTAGATCTACAGTTGTTGATAAAATATTTAAAATTAAAAATGTCTACTGATCCCAAATTAACGTTTGAATCAATTTTGAATAAAAACCTCCTCCAACTATAGCAATTCTTATCTGTACTACTATCTGATGTGGCATTTATATCTTCATCTTTATGTGGGCCATTTGGGATTCCTTCTTTACAGTCTTGTTTTAAAAATTATAGGTTTCGATTATAATTCATTTCTCCTTATTGTATGCCCTGTCAGTTTCCACTATTGCTTTTACAATAACATCTTTCGTTTTTGTCTGTTTGTTTAATGTGTGTAGTATCTAATCTGATTTCACAAGACGCAACCATATCGAGCATGGAAAACACATCGTACACTACAATGGTACCAAATAGTTTTGTTTCCTAATCATTTTAATTTTTTTAATAACATCATTCATCACTCAGATTCCAGCATTGTTTCTATGCACTCCCTGCGTAAATCTATTTCTGTTATTATTTATTATTTCGGCTATTGGCTGGATGACATGACCAATGTAGGGGTATTTATCCATATCCCATATTATGTTTCTATACATAGCAAGAGATTGTAAGTCTTATATATCTATATTATACAGAGGTTGTTATATTATTATACAGAGCAGCTCGAATTGTCGGGGACCCAGTGCTCTGTGAACGGCTGGATCACTTGGCGTTGCGTAGAGACGTCGCCTCATTGTGTGTCTTCTACCGCATTTATCACGGGAAGTGTTCCAAAGATCTGTTTAACATGATTCCTGTCGCTGAATTCCACCTTTGCACGACATGCCACAAGTTAGTTCATCATCCCCACCATCTGGTTGTGTGGCGGTCCCCCACAGTGCGGTTTTCAAGGAGCTTTTCAAGGTTTTCTTCCACGTTCTACAAAGCTATGGAATGAGCTTTCTTGTGCGGTGTTTCCGGGACGATATAAACGCCACTCTCCTGCAATTCCTCTGGTGCTGTAAGAGAATGTGATCGGCGGTGATCAATCAACACCAGTACGCTCGTTTGTCCTCCTATTAGATAAAAAAATTAGATAAGGCCAGCCTCGTAATGGCCTTTATAACGACCATTTTTTAAGATCGACCACGAAATACCTTCCGCCGACGTTCACTCCGTCCATTCGTTCATTCACTATATAGTGACAACTTTACGATCTATTTCCAAATCATAGTATTTCTATATGATAGTATTACCACTGAGATGTGGAAATAAAGTTAAATTTGCCGGCAACTGCCAGCTAACATACTTTTCGTAATCCTGCATAAAACACATATGATTCAACTGCAATAATTTAACTATCATAATTAGAAGACGAGTTCTAATAGTTATTTATGCAACTGTTGTGTAATAAGGAGTATTAAAACACGAATGTGGATTTATCACACGAGGCGAAGCCGAGTGTGATAATAGTATCTCATGAGTGTTTTAATACCTAATTATCAACAGTTGCATACAAGACTTTATCTACACCCAGAATCTGAATCCTCTAAAAGATTCTGGAACAGTTAGCTTACTGCTAACATTAAAAGTTAAAACACCAGTCCTAGTAGTAACCTAATATCATTCATTACTGATTGTATACAAATAAACTAAGTATTAATGAAACAATTATTTATTTTGGTAGTTATTTACATTTTGTGTAGTCCAATAATTAAAATTCACTCGAAAATGATGTTATTTTGCAGCGGTTAAAATTAATCGCTCAAAAATATCGAAGAAAAATGGCGGGGATTCGAATAACCTACTTTTTTTTTTCGGCGCGCGGCGTTCTTGGAGTGTGGAGTGCGCGTAAACGAAAATGTTCTTTTTTTGAAATTCATACAGATACCACGCATCGAGCAATAAGAATGTGGCTGTATGTTGAAACTCTTTGCGCATGAAGGGATAAAAAAAAACATAGGAGTGTTGTTATGAAATTCAGTACAACATTACAACACTCTTTTGGGTGATGTAATGGTTATTAGAACATTGGGTGTTTTTATGTTGGCAATAAGCTAACTGTTTCAGAATCTTTAATAGAGGATTTAAAGCATGGGTGTAGATAAAAGAAATTTACGTCATCTTACATAACTATATTAGAATAAATAGTTAGAATTATCAAATAGAAAAAAATTTCAAAACTTTATGTTGTTACGAAACACTGCCTTCAATGTCCAGAATGTCTATAATTGGTGTGGTTTGGATCCGGTCCATATAGCGCTGCCCACAAGTGTTCGGTCGCACCAGTGCTGTTGTTGAAAATGTTTCAAACTGACAAAGTAAGACGCCTCGTTGAAAATAGTAAAAAGCACAAAAATAAACAAGATAAGTGCAACGAACGTACCCTGCGCCAATAATAGTTTGGGGGTTACTTATGATGTCACAAAGCATTATGTGAAAAAAGATTTCCTTCAGTCAAAATGACATATAGATAGAAATCAAAACACTGTTTTAGATGTTCTTATGAAGCCACTTAGCAATAGGCTTTCAAAAATGTACCTGCAATTACTCAGCAAGACCTGGTCACAAGACACGGAATATGAAACAGCTTGGCTTAATTTATATCAATGGAAACGCGAGTCTTCTCACCTCGTCTAGCCCTGATATGATACGGCCAGTTTTAAAAGGCATGGCCTGCTCTAGGCGACACGCTGACAATGAGTGACACAAAAAATGCGCGGAGAGTTTCTTGCGCCACTTCTTCTCTCTCAGAGTGCCATTTGTTTCCGAAACGGTAGTAGTATCTAGTATATTAAAAATGACATCAAAAAGATTTCTAAAGGAAATTTTCAGAAAATAAATGCCTTCTTAGTAATAAGCAGTAATGTGAAATAATTACTATTTCAGTCTGAAGGGCGCCATAGCTAGTGAAATTACTGAGCAAATGAGACTTAACATCTTGTTTTAGGGTGACGAGCGCAATTGTAGTGCTGCTCAGAATATTTGGGTTTTTTAATAATCCTAAGTGGCACTGCATTGTAATGGGCAAGGCGTATCAGTTACCATCAACTGAACGTCCTGCTCGTCTCGTCTCTTATTATCATTAAAAAAAAGCGATATACAAAAAAGCTAATTTAGGATGGAATGTCCAAAATCCACGACCTCTCGGGTTCCATCAGAGCGCTCTTTCCAACTGAGCCAACCAATTTTAAGACACATGCGTACTCGAACGGTTTTTTATACTAACACTACGATTAATGCATAAACTAATTTTACAAATAGAATAAAGATACACAAATAAAATTTTAAAAACAATATTTTATGAACGCGACGGGACACGAACCCACGACCTCCGGCGTTCCGTGCCGGTGCTCTAACCAACTGAGCCAACCTTTCGTTATAAAATCTTGTATGCTTTGTTCAACTCTCAGGTTGTGGCTACATCTACAGGATCTACTTTAAAGTTGATAACCTGTTCAACCCCAATATTTGCATATTAAGAAATTGACTTGAGATGTTGCTCTTGTAAATCTAAACAATATATTATGTTTTTAAAGTGATAACCTAGGATTAATGCACAAATAAAATTTAAAAAACCATTTTTTTAGTTTAGATTTTCAATTCAGTATATTAGTAAACGCCTCCTGCACGTCTGGACCGTTTCGTTTTTGTGTGTTATAGTGAATTCGAGACTTCCCAATTCACAATTTAGTCCACTGAAAATGTTTTTTTTTTTTTCAATTGTTTATATCATAAATATTTACAACACATAATATCGTTTGGTCGAATTGTCCATGCTTAGTAACTGTACATCTAATGACTTTTCATCTTGTAATAACATTTTAAATAAAAAAAATCATACGGTTCATATTGTTTGCATAATTGAATGCTTCAGATCAAAAGGTGATTCTGCCACTTTGTTCTAAGAGAATTCATCAGATATTGTCACTTCAGTTATTGCAGTGCATATTATAGAAGTGTATACGATAATGAATAAATTTAATAATTAATGAACTTTTCTTTAGTCTTTAGAATTCATAATAGCCGTTAGTTTGAAATTTCATTAGCAAAAATTCACTGTATTTTTTGAACCTGTAAAACTGTAAAATGAATTAATCTCACCTGCCTTTGACTGAAAGATTTATGTTTTTTTAATTAATTTTGATGGAACTAATTAGAAAGTTGCTCATTGCTTAAAATGATGAAATCTTACCAGAATCCATTATGAAATTCCGTCTTTCTTAATTTAAATTAAGAAATATAATTTTACCTCAGCTACTACTAAGATGATCAATATTTATGATCAAAGCACGTAAATGTCCTCAAATAATTGCTCCTGTGATTCCATTGGTGTTGCAAGTTGGCGACGGTGATCACTTAACACCAGGTACGCTTGTTTAACCTCCTTTTCCATAAAAAAAGAAAGAAAAATATTTCAAAGTGAATTCTACTAGCTACTACTACAAAACCCTTTACTTTCACGAATCCGTTAAATCCACTGTGCCAATTACAACAGAGTAACCCAAATAGGTGTGAATAGAAAAGTCGTGAACGCGACATAACACAATAAAATGATTAATGATTTGACGACAAGCAGGTAAAATGTTACGGAGGAATTTGTGGAAAATGTGTGACGTCATTTATTTTAATAGCGGTGCTATCATTACTACCTGTCAAGTATATCTATCTTAATGAAATAAGGTTAAAAGACTGATGGTAATTTTTGTAGTTAATCGTGGTAGTTGAAATTACGAATAATAATTGAGTAACCTACAATGCAATCATATTTAAAAATTGAATTTAATAAATAAAATTGGAGTGTCTATTTGTAATAAAATTGAAATAACTGTTTTTTACTACATGTATATGAATATATATACACACCAAAATAACATTTTTTACAATTTTTGTCTGTTTGTCTGTCTGTTTGTTCCGGCTAATCTCCGAAATGGCTCGACCGATTTTGACGGGATTTTGATTGGCAGGTAGCTCTGATGTAATAAGGAGTAACTTAAGCTACGTTTATTTCAGAAATATTTGTTTATTTTAGAAAGAGCAAAAAAGAATAGCAATTTTTAAATTTCTACAAAATTCAATAAATTTGCTTAATTCTTTTGGATTTAGTAAAACTTTTATTTTAGTACAGGGATCCCGTTGTAGAAACAAAACGAGTTAATGTTTGTTCGTAGTGTTTACATTATGATTATCATAGTGTATTGAAAATTTGCTCATGTCCCTAGGTGTATAAATTACCATATCAACTATATTGTAAGGTACAAGGTACAGTTAACATGTCAAGTTCCATAAAAGTTCTCTTAACGATGGCTTAGGGCTGGTTTTTTGATATGTATGTATTTAATGACGTAGGATAATAGCCACGATAAATTAATGAATTAAGTACCTAAGCCACAAATTAGGATATCATCCCCACCAACTGCATGTGTAATCCTCTTCAGTATGATTTTCAAGGAACTTTCTTCCACGATGTTTCCGTTACGATACGACATGGGTACTCACTTAACACCAGGTGACCCGTATGCTCGTTTGTCCTACTTTTCTATAAAGAAATAATCTGTACTTATATTTTCTTGTTTGACAGGTGCGATGCTACAGACAGCATAGCGTATATTATGACACATAACGCGTAGGGATATTACTAAACTATCTCTGTTATCTATTATAATTATTAAGCTATCTCTATTATCTATTAAGAGGAATATCAATAACGTGCCGTGTGATATATGAGTCTCCTCAGTCAATTGTATATATTGAAAAACTTAAATAAGTAACTTTTGTAAATGCCGTTTATTTTATTATTTTCAACGAGCCGTGCTACAGTTTGAAACAATTTCAACAACAGCACGGCTGCGACCCGATACTTTTGTGTAGAGTTGAATGGACCGGATCCAAACCACACCAATTATAGGTATTCTGGGCAAAGAGAACAGTGTTTCACAGCTATGTGGCTTGTATACCACATTGTTTTGGACTTCATTGATATAAGAATTATTCGAACCTTTTTCTGTTTCAAGTATATATGGTATGGCACCAAGTAAAGAGTAGAAATTTATATTGATGTTATAACTTGAAATTGAAATACGAAATCAAATAACTACTATATTTTTATAATTTTCATAGATTTAAATAAATTTGTAGTTTAGAAGCAGCTTAGGGTTGTCGATGATTTTTACCTTTCCCAATGCTGATAAATTAATTATTATTTACAAAATATTCATAATAATAAAGTTGAGACATTTTTTTAAATTTAGCTTGAGATGTTTAATTTTTATGCTCAGAAAATTATATCCTTCTATTTAAAATTAATTAGTCAAAGTCGCGAAAAGAGCAAGAGTTTCACCTGATGACTCCTCATATCTAAAATTCAGTGCAGTTAAGGATTCTTGATTGAATCCTAAATTCTGAGCGGCATCGCAATTACACTTGTCACTTTGAAACGAAGGATATTGTTAAATCAAATCAAAAGCACTTCATTCATGTAGGTCATGGAAATTACTCTTATGAATGTCAAAAGTTTTATTTTCTTTATACATTTACCACAACTTCGGAAAAGGTTGAGCTTTCATCTCGACAAAAAAAGGATTGTTGTGGTATCCACCTAAGGGGCATCCGATGGAAAAAAGCCTTCCACTTGTAAAAATAAAAGTGTGTGCGTGTAATATTTACACCCGATTGAAGTAAAACTATATTATTTTAACAAGTGAGATTTTATTTATTTTACAGAGAATAATTTATTCATTAGAAAATAAAAACTTACACTTTTTACAGGTCAAGTCATTGTTGAGTTCTTGATTTTCTCTTTTATTCTGATTTATTGAGGAAAGAATACAATGTTTCATTTTACTGATTATTTTCTTCATTTTATATTCTATTTATAATTCATTAATACCACTTGCACGTTTTTAAATTTTCACTATATATAAATAAAATAAGAAATGGAAGGTTAGATTATTAATTACCACATATCGATCAATATGACGTCATTATATATTAACGAATATGCAGGGGCGTGCAATCCATATGGCATATATGGCAGTAGGCATAGCCTACCTACCATATTTAGAGTCTAAATAATATACCTACACTAGATTCCAAGATAATTCAGATAAATTTAGTTCTTTTATTCTATAATCGAACTTCTATTGAACACCCAACCAGTAAGTTTTTTGTTACGCGATATACTAAATACCTAAAGTAAGCAGTTCCGATAATGCTTACTAAAGGCTAGTAGAATACGTTCAATTTCTATAACAAAATTTATTTGTCAAGGTTATACGACAACAGCAAAAAATATACAATTACTATGTATATCGTTCTTAAATATGACCAACGCAATTTGACATCTTTAACACATCCGGGGTAGGCATGCTTATGACAGTTCGAAATGACAATTAGCTGTCACGAATTAAACCAATGAGCTACATTATGATTTATGAGTAATTATTATGACGTTTCTCGTTCGGTTAGTGTCCGAGTTTCAACCTTATTGCACTCCCATAAGAGTGTTGACATCGCACATGACGTGATTCATGATTGTGAGATATAAAATATGACATTTCTGGAAATAAAAATATATTGTTCACTAATCAACAATGACAGCGCCATTTTTTTAGTTGTTGTGTTTTCGTCATTCGTGTACTTATACGGGCATGAATAATTCAGCTAATTACATTAGTTATTTGTTTTGTGTACACAAATTAGGTATATATCGTTTTGCACAATTTTCGTTCGTAGATAAAGCAAAAATTGTTTCTATTTATAGACCAATGCAAAAATATTAGTTTAACTCAACAAAAAGGTTAAATTATGAGATATTTCAATACCAACTATTACGAAAAATACACTTGGCTAGCTGGATAGCTTCCAATTTATTGTTCTGCTTTCCTTGCTGTTTATTTTCTAGAACGAAGACTGTGTGGAATGATACTGGTTTCGGTGACTTGAATAATTTGACAAATCTTGGTAAAAAACACGATCAATCTGACAGAACGGCAGAAAAATGTGGGTAAGTGAACTTATATTTATACTTATAACAGGTATTAAATTTTAAATATTAATCGCAAATACAACTAGTTAGACTTCGAGTGCGTACCGCGCTGGAAAACCAATGCACGATCCTGCGAATATGGCTTTAAGCGCTTGAACCCTAAGCTAACTCTTTGAGCTCGAAGAGCTGTACTAGGTATGTTTGTCTGATCTTTAAACCGCCATTACTTTTGAATGAAAAAACCGATTTTCACGCAGTTTTCAGTGTATCGGTGAAGATTCTTAAAAATTATTTAAAAAAAACACATTTACATTTTTTTGTATTTGTTTTGAGATTTCTCAAAATCTATTATTATTATTTATCCAAATTGTATTCAAAATTTAAGTTTGGTAAAGAAGCGTCTATGTGGAGTGTTACAATAACATACCACAGATTGGAAATGGGGCGACCGCCCTCAGGCTTTGTAACGATTACATTGTAACGATATTTTTATGAAAAAAAAAATTAAGTCCACTCAGTGTCTTGCACCCGTTCTTCTCACGTCTATGTCGTATTTCTCGCAATATTTGAATTTGAACATATTAAGTGCATTACATCTTTGTCCGTTTAAGATTCGAACCTGCTACTGTCAATTTACGCCAACTACGAAGCGGGATTGGTAAAAAATTCTGTCACGGTGTTTCATATGAATTCCTATTCTAATTATTAGTCTATTATTTATATTTCAGCCAGCATAGATCATTGAGTTTTCGTTCGAGTAATAAATTTTCCAAAGAATAAAGCAAGAAATAAAATTTAAACTATGCACTTAATCACAGAACACATTTATCAGGAACAATTTCCCGAAGATTTTGGCAAACAATACATGATTGTGCACTTTACCAAAGAGTCAATTGTGTAAGCAAACAACGCAACACAAATAATTGTAATAGAAGTTAAAGAAATCATTTAAACTACTTCGCAATCAAATATTTTTATCATTGACAGTTTGATTTTAGATATGTGACAATACTAACTTTCGTGTTATATTTGAGCATACATTTTGATAATAACTCTGGATACTAAACCTGTGTACTAAATTTTAACCTTCATTCGATACCAAAATATAAATAATAAAGAATAGTAAATATGGACTTTGAGGTTGGATTTCGGGCTTGGTAATTAGTAATTTTACTTTTAAATCTATCGTGATTTAGAAATCATTTAACGAAATATTTACCATGATTCTAGAAGACAACTTCAGTAACCCTGTGGCTATGACACTTTAAACGAGGTTTGAATGTAGAAACACTTATCAGAAGACATCAAAAAAAATTATGGTAAAAATCCCCTTATTACTGCTAATCTTTACAAATAAATAAAACTGGAGTGTCTGTTTGTAAAATTGAAATAACCGCTTTTTAATAAATATACGGTACAGACACCAAAACAATATTTTTTCCAACTTTTGTCTGCCTGACTGTCTGCTTGTTCCGGCTAATCTCTGAAATAGCTGGACCGATTTTGACGGGACTTTCATTGGCAGGTAGCTGATGTAATAAGGAGTCACTGGGCTACGTTTATTTTAGAACAAACAAAGTAATGTTGCAATGTCAAGAAACGATCTAACTCTAAAAATAATATATGTGACAAAACAACGTTTGCTGGGTCAGCTAGTTTTATATAAATTTCCATGAACCGCGCATCTACAGGGCGTGAGTCATCCTGACCCCATCACCCGCGCGGTGTCCGCACTATGTCGATTTTGTGAGTGCAAGAAATTAAGGATATTTGTAAGGATGCTTGCAATCTGCTTCTCACATTAAATTTTCTTTTACATAATTATAGTTACTTACATAATTATACTAATAATTACATCAAAACATATGAAACAAATGAACTGGAGGTGCAAAATTTAATACAATACGTAAAGTTTGATTACTGTCCCCTAGCAACTATCCTAATCTGAATATTAGAAATAGCTGTCTGTATATCGGAGAGTAGCAAATAAGTTCAATGCACGCCAGAGATTTGTCGAAAAAGCGATTTGCATCCATACAGCCTATAATTGAACAATAAAAAGCTTATTGTGCATAGAAATTTCTGATTCATTTCTCAATTCGTTTGGAATTTTACAGTTATAAATTAGATCATACTATTGATATTTTTTCAAATTTTAATTTTTATAAAAAACAGGTATCCTCTTCATTAAGACGGTTAAAAAGCTTAAATATAGATTATTACGTAAGTAATTAGTAGTGAATTCATTACTTTTATATTTTTTTTAATTTGTTTTTAGCATTAATTAGTTTAGTAACTCTGTGCATACCTTTAATTTAGATATGTAAATAGTAACTCTTATTAATGTTTATCTTTTTCACGTATGTTAAATTATGTATCTAGTAGGTAAGCCTTAATAAATAAATAAATAAATAAGCACTGAGATCTGTCCAATGCGAGTGTGGCAAGTATTGTAAGCATTTAATAGGGATTGAAATTTTGATTGTTTCTTTTTTTCAGAAAAAGTGACGAGACGATAAAGTTTTCTGCACTGCAGCTTATACTTTTGCAGCTAACTATTAGATGACCTGCTTTTTAATATAAAAGGGGGCTATTCTATTCGGTTTCTACATTATTATTGCAGTTATAATCAGGTGATTTTTAGAAAAAGTAAAAATTCTTTTATAGTTTATACTCACAAACTTTTTAAATTCTATTAGTATGAAATATTATCACCTTCGTCATGATTAGCAGAAGAATACTATCTGATCATGAAATATTTAGATTGATGACTGAATAAAAAGAGAACGAGCATGATTGACATCAAGGAAGTGACTTCGAAGACGAGTATATTGATGATGAGATACCAGGTGAATTGAATGATACACAAAATGAAGACGATATAATTCCGCCTGTATCTTCGGAGCCCACAGGAAGTTTGGAGATATGACTTCGTGACCCCCGTATTATTGTCTCTGATCACTGTGTGCTTAGAGGTAGGAACTATCATTGCTAGTAAGAATAAAAAGACAAAGTTACAGAAGGATATCTGCTATAAATATAATACGCACACACAGAGGTCCAGCGCGTATGTGTCGAAATATATACGACCCAGTTTTATTAAGATATCATAAATATAATTCCAAGACTAGTATTGCAAAACCCTACGGATGGTGAAGAAGAAGCCAACCAAAGATGATACTGCACCTTTTTCACGAGTAAAAAAAAGAATGTCAAAAAAGACTTGCACCAAATGCAAGAAAACAGTTTTCGGCGAACACAAAAATGACGTCTGCTTTTAATGCAAATGCAAATACCACCAAAATTTGACTGATTATTTTTCATTTGATGAGTTTATAAAAAGTACTTAAGTTGTTTATAAGAAAAATGTATTATTTTATTATGATATTTCCTTTTTATACATAAAACTGCTTTTTTGTTTATTTTTTGTAAACTTTTATTTGATAACATAAACTGTTGTTGTTGTTGATGTTTCAAATATATTCATAATTTCACTGAAAATATCATTACTTCATTAAACCCACATTAATATAATCAGGTAAATAAATGCAATGGGTAGGTATTTTGTTTTAAAAAATCTCTTTGTATTGTATGGTTATCTTTTATGTAATATAATAAGGTTTCAAATGTAATTAAAGTAATAAAATCTTTTTTAAGGTTAATTTATCGCAATTTTATAGAGCCGAGACACGACGTTGAATTGTATGAGACAATTACAACAGCCATCATGAACAATTGATGATTCACCAAAAAGAAAAGACAATTAAATTTTGTCATTTACTTAATTTGTTACAAATATTTTGAAATTATTTTTACAGAAAATGTAAAAAACAACAGTATTTTTGATAGAGATCTTTGATATAATCCAGTGAGCGTATTAGGTAATTTATATTTTGATTTATTTTAATTTCAATTTTGAGATGTTTTATTCAGATAATTCAGGTTCTGATTTTTTTTTTATTGATGAGTTTTATGTGAATAACGTAAAACTATAAAAATAAAAAACTAATAAAAATATAAAAAGTGAGGCAAATAATCATAATTTACTTGAAAGTATAAAAATAGAGTATAAACTACAAAAATTACAATAATCGTAACTAGAATTGTATTGTAGAAAAATACGCGGTTATTTTTATACTTTTTATTGCATATTATATCTATTGTTTTGGAATAGTGTTTTTGAAGTCAGTTGTTTTTTTGTTAAACTTTTTTTGTTTTTTTATTTTTAGTAAATTTGAAGTACACTAACTAACAACTTGTCTAAATATGTGCAGGTATACTAAATTTTTCAATGCAGCAATGAACGTAAGCGCTTAATTGAAGAGTTCCTTAAATTTGCCATGGATTCCGTAATCAGAACCTAACCAACCTCTTACCAAACTGTCTTTGAGGTATATCCTTTCCAGTCAAAAAAAATCATCGAAATCGGTTGGCGCGATATTGAGTTATTCATAAATTTATCATCCAATTTGCTATTCGTATGTATAGCAAATTTAAGACTTTTATGAGTTTTCTCATGGATGCCATTGTCAGATCTGGACCAAATTACAATGGGACCACACAGGAAACACCAGCTTTCAAGTAAAAAAAGAATTATCAAAATTGGTTCACCCAGTCGAAAGTTTTGAGGTAACAAACATAAAAAAAATACCGACGAATTGAGAATCTCCTCCTTTTTTGAAGTCGGTTGAAAATTAAATTAAATAAAATCATTAATATATAATTCATCAATTAAAGCAATGATACTAACAAATGTTAAATGTACTTTTTACCATTTACTACCACTTCGGAAAAGGTTGGACTTTAATGGCAGCGTCGTGTGCCGGGTCGTCCTTCCCTCAAATATGTAGGAAGGGAACGATAGCTGGTCCATGCACTGTTCGTGAACGGGTGCTGCTTGTGGTTCCAGGTCAACCTGTCATTGTTAGTAAATCATCGTATTTATTGGATGCGATTACTTATTATGACAGTAAATACGACCATCATGTTCACGAAGCATCCTTACACAGACAATAAATTAAACCTCTTAAGGTTGATGCATCGAATATAATATGATAATTTATAATTATACAATTTATTCTGTATTACTTTGTAATACTTGATATTTAAAACAATTTTAACTTTGAACCTGTTCATAATATATTCATAACTTGGGTGCAGCAACTTACAAACTAATTTGTTTGAAAGAGTGACCCTTGAGTTTCTTGTATATTCTTCTCTCGAGCTTGTCTTTTTCCGAACATATGGCAGATTCGGTAAATTAGAAAAATATGTATTTTAGTGTCGATTCAAAAACTAATAATAATGTACTGAAGTAAGTGAATATAAATAAAATAGTAATGCAGTTTAATAATGAAAGATTTATTTTAAAGTTAGAAGTTAGTCAAAGATCTAAAACTGGTTCTTGATTAAAAACACACTCCAAATTTCCTTACTTCTTCAGGCTGAGCTTGATTAAGGGTGAGAATAGCTGTATATATGCTCGAGGCGGAATCTTGGGGCAAATTTTCCCTTCTCTAAAATATCTCGAGTGAAGCAAAGGCTGTTTGTTGGTGGTAAATTTAAAGTAAAATATTTCATGAAAGTTTTTTAACATTTTTCCAAACTACCAGAACTATAATAATTTTATTATTATTTTGTTAAAATTTAACCGGAAATATAGATTTAAAAGTGTGGCAATGTGGAAATATTAAACCATTACATTGAAATTTATAATTAATATAATTTATTGACGTTAAACAATTAATTATTTTTGAATTTTTATGTAAGCACAAAAAACCGAATAGGTGACTGAATGTTATATAATATATAAATATATGTGGTACAGTTAATTGAATCATCTGACATGGACCAAACCTAATATAATATATTACTGAATATTCTATAAATTGAATATCGCCGTAGCTAGTGAAATTACTGGGCAAATGAGATACATTATTTAATGTTAGGTCGCAAAGCTCATTTAACTATCAACACTAATGTTGTGGTGAGCACTAAAGAATGAAACAAACTAACTAAAGAACAATGGTGACCATTATCGTAAATTGATCACAATCAAAATACATATTTTGCCCTTTGCGGTTTCGTTTCAGGCCCAAGGGTGTCGTAAGAGGCGATTTAGGGCATTTAATAACGGGAGGCTTCTTTGCACACGATGCCAGCTAGATTATGGGTACCACAACGGTGCATTTTTCAGCCGTGAAGAAGTAATGTGTTTCGGTCTGAAGGGCACCGTAGCTAGTGAAATTGTTGGGCAAATGAGACTTAAGTGACGAGCGCAATTATAGTGCTGCTTAGAATTTACGGATTTTCAAGAATCCTGAGCGCAATTGATTGTAATTTGCAGGGAGTATCAATTACCATCAGCTAAACGTCCTGTAATATATAATCATAATATTCTCATCACATACATGTTCACTGATATTTGTAAAATATTTTTAGCTGACCACATATTTTCCGCTGAGAATTTCATATTATAACATTGAGATGTGTCGGAATAAATTTAATATTGAAGGAATTCCTCAACAGCTTCGCCTAACATCGGTTTCGTTTATTGAAAAATTTATTCAAAGTGTAGAATATTATGCAGCTTCATGCAAAAATTATATTGATACTAATAATTAAGAAACAATGTTGTCAGTATAATATGAGTATTACTTATTTTGGTATGTTTTCTGAGTCCTCTTTGGATTGCGGGTTAACTGAATCGGAAATTCCTTCCTTCTACGGGATTAGATCCCGTAGGAAGAAGGTGGAAGAAATGACCTAACCAGTTAGGTATAAAAGGCATTAATTTTCTCAAAATTGATTCCTTTAAAATTCTTTTCCATGACATTTATAATACTACTACCGCTCAAGATACTCTTCCTTCTTTTTTTTGCGCTCTTTTAAAAAAAAAGTACAATTAAAAGTCGTTTTTATTGCTATAAAATAATCATAATCTAGTCCTGGGCTGTCCAATCACTTAGATATTAATCTGTGGAGTTATATTTTCTATATTATTATTATAGATAATGCCTCAACAGTGTCTGTGACTTCAAAAGTGTATACATTTACCCTTAAAGCTATTATGTGTCTTATGAAGCCTACTAGAATTAGTTACAAGCAATCCCTTGCTTCTAGTATTATAAAAATTAAAATCACTTTAAAGAGCAAAAAGGTGACGATTTTGTGAACGTTCGTCGCTTCATCGGAATTTAATTGTAACACAGTTAAATTTGTCACTTTTGATTATGTATATTTTTTGGGACTCTATTATTTTAAAATATTATGTATACCAGAGGGAGGCTCTTTTGCACAGGATGCCGGCCAGATGATGGGTACCATAACGGCGCTTATTTCTGCCGTGAAGCAGAAATGTGTAAGCATTATTGTGTTTCGGTCTGAAGGGCGCCGTACCTAGTGAAATTACTGGGCAAACGAGACTTAACATCTTATGTGTCAAGGAGGCGAGCGCAATTGTGGTGCCGATCAGAAATTTTGGGATTTTCAAGAATCCTGAGCGGTACTATATTGTAACGAGCAGGTCGTATCTATTACCACCAGAAAAACGTCATGTTCGTCTCGTCCCTTATGCCATAAAAAAAAGGCCAGACATAACTCGTCATCATTGTGATCATGTATTAGTCCACTGATCGTTCATATATCTCTCATAATGTACGTACTGAGGCAGCCCGGCTTTAGCATTTAGCAGATTACGTATTACATCAATAATTGGCCAACGACCAAATTTAAATAATCGGTATCTTATTATTGTTAATTTTAAAATCTGTTGACACAAAATTCTTGGATGCGCCGCAACTCTTTGTTCTTTTTGTTGTAATTTTTTTGTATTTAGACACAAAAAAAATATTTTACAATTTAACTTAAATTTTAATGCAAACATAAACCTATTTGGGCTTTACCATGTACTACACTCGTCGCATGTTATAAGTAATTAATTAAGAGAAAACTAAAAATATACTAAACGACATAATATCAGTTGTAAGAACTAATAGCAATGTAACCTCAAAAATATTTTACAAATTATTTACATTAAACACTTTTTCTAATTTTTACAAACTTATTATATTAAATTACAAACAAACAAAGCTAGTTCTTACAGCATACTTATTTACAAGTACCCTTCTATTCATTTACGTTTGTGTATTACTGTTCTCTGTTAAGGGTAAGGTAGTTTTATTACGACATATACAGCATGTTTGTGTTTCATACTCACAGCATTCATCTATTTATAATATAATTTATAAGATAATATTTTTTAAATTTAACTTTTATATTTTTAATTGTTATCTCCTGTTTTAAAGATGTAGGAAGTTTATTCATTGGAATGGCATACTATAGTGTAGCATATCACTGTTATGGCAAACCATAGTGCAGACACTTCCTGTACAAAATTGAGAGATACACATAGACAACAGACACATTGGCATGATTGACAAAGGCCAATTGTCTCTTGTGCCGTGACCAAAATTGTCACCGAGTCGAGTGCGAACAGAGTCGCACGCAATACACATTACATAATACACGCGCTAATAACAATGTATAGAACTACATTGGCTAATACAATTCTAATAACCGATAAACAAAATCAGTAAAATTGATGCTGACTGTGCTTAAAGATTTAAGATGGATAAATTAAAGAATATAATTTAGGGCATTGCTTTTATAGGCTATTTATATATTTATTATATTAAAAAATCTTTGAGATAATTGCTTATAGTAGTAATAATCCAAATCATTTATGATCCCTTAAAATGGTCATTTAAAACGAAAATTGAAATATAGGCCACTTAATAAAATTTTCTATTTCACTAAATTGCCAGCAACGCTCCTATGATTCCTCTGATGTTGCAAGAGAATGTGGGCGGCGGTGATCACTTAACACCAGGTGACCCGTACGCTCTTTTATCCTCCTGTTTCCATAAAAAATAACATGGAGGCGCCGTGTTGAATTTTGATTACTCCTATGTTAGGGTAAAATACATCACAATCGGCCCACAGTATGTAGCAACATAAATCAATTTTAATTTATATAGTTATTTTGTAGGAACTTGAATCAACAAACACGTTTGGAAATGCCAATAAAAATAAAGAGTTCTAAATGAAAAATCTATTTGAATTTTGAGTGAAGAGCTCTTCTTATAACAAATAAGCGGCAATTCAAAGGTTGTATCGTTTTCAATTTGTATAATTATCACTTGTTAAAAGTTCCGGTTAAAGCACTTAAAATAAATAAAATAAAAACACAACAAAACAAAACAAAAGGTTCTAAATTAATATAATCTTCTTTATATAGTCATTTCACTAGCGGGGCTTTCTTACAAAATACCATATTAGCTGGAAAGACGCGTAGATATTTCACAGCAAACTCCTTGCAATAACGGTGACGTCACTATGATTTGTAGCGGCACTTGATCAACGGTTACCCACCGCGCTAATACTGTGCCTAAATGAGAAATACGAATGAAAAATAAGAACGCTTTACGAAAAATATGCTACACTTCCGAATTTACAACAAATTTTGTTGAGCAAAATTATAATTACCATGAAGTCGATATCAAGTAAACGTTAACATTTTTTCTGATTTATTTCATTTATTCGGATAATATTATGTATACGATTTCATAAAAAATCAATTACACTGGCCTGCAAAAGTAAGTATCACACTTTTCAAATTATTTTTTTTTCTTAACTATAGGAGGTAGAGATTTAAGATTAAAAACGTTTTGTTGCAAATTTTATAGGCTTTAATTCTTAGAAACTAAAATTATACATTAGTAATATTTTTAACTTAAAAAAGATAAAACAATGAAACATTTTTAGTTTAAAGTAAAAAAATTCAACTAAAATGTATTACATGTTATTTAATTTTTATTAACTGGTATTGCCTCCTCGAGCTCTGATTACAGCTTCGAGCCGGTTTGGCATACTGAACACTAGGTTTCGGAGCCGATGTTGGGGAATATTCTCCCATTCTTCTACCAGGGCCTGCTTTAGTACCCTGAGGGTAGTAGGTGGTGGTCTGCGATTTCTGACTAGCCTCCCAAGCTCATCCCAGGCGTGTTCAATCGGGTTGAGATCAAGACTTCTTGATGGCCAAGCCATCGCGCTGATACCGACCTCCTGAATATACTCTTGTACGGTATGAGCCGTGTGTGGCCGGGCATTATCATGCATCAGCATCGATTCATCACCCATATTTGCTAAATACGGCCCTGCATACTCATTGAGAATCTCTTGAGCATATCTTTGCCCAGTTAGGGTGCCATTTTCTATGGCTACTAGCTCTGTGCGACCTTCTGAAGATATGCCAGCCCATGCATGTACACTGCCTCCACTGTATTGGACTCTTTCTGAGATGCAGGCTTGAAGGTATCGCTCACCAGGTCGCCTGTAAACACTTTGCCTTCCATCAGAAGTGTAAAGGGAGAATCGAGACTCATCTGCAAACAAAATTCTTGACCATTCTTCTTCATCCCACTGTATGTGTTCACGGGCGTATCGCAGTCTCGCTACTCGATGCTGTCTCTCGAGTTTTGGGCCACTCGCTGGTCTTCGGGGTTTCAAATTTGCTTCAGCAAGTCTACTTCTCACTGTACTTACACTAATGTAGTCCCTCCGGGTCTGAAGTAGCTGTTGCTGGACTTCAACTGCATTTTGGTGGCGATTTCTTAACACAGTGGAAATAATATAACGATCTTCTCGGGCACTGGTACACCTGGGTCTGCTATTACAAGGTCTCCTCAGATGGTGTCCAGTCTCTTCGTACCTTCGCTTTACCTTGTGGACCGTTCGTATCGTCACACCCACCATTCTTGCAGTGCGACGCATACTGATGCCTAGTTCCAGAAAAGCCATGATCCGAGCACATTCTTGAACTGAAAGAGGCATGATAAATAAATGTTATGTGCTTTTTAGCATAAATTTAAAAAAAGAGACCCATCGATCTTGAAAAAAATTTAAAACAGAAAGAAAAATGTGAATGGTAAAATTGTAAATCGGAAACGTCCACTTTGAAAAAGGAATGGTTTTGTTTTTGAAGTTTTTTTTCAGCCAATTCTTAAAAGAAGGTTACCGACTATAAAGTTTTTATGTACAAAATTAAATTCTCTTTGGAGTCCTTTTTATTTCGAAAGTATATCTTGTGAACTTAAAACGTTATCCCAATTTTAAAAGTGTGATACTTACTTTTGAAGGCCAGTGTATTTTCAATTTTAATATCAATATCCCTTTATTAAACTTAATTCACATCGCAATCGCATTGATCGATGAGAAAAAAAAATTCCATACATTTTTCCATTTTGTCAATTTTTAATATCCATTGTAAGTCAGATTGGACGTAATAGCTTTATTTTATAGTTAGTATGAAAATATATACCATTGTTTTGGGGTTTGTTAAGTTAACATTATAGATTTAATTCGATTATACTGTGCGTAGGTAAGCCACAACTAATATCTTCAATTATGTGTTTCTGTGTACCATAATTAAGTCAAAAGCATTCTATTTAAACTAAATTAAATTATCCGGTGAAATAATTGAAAATAACATCAGATACTTAATGAATGAAATTCAACGAACGTAGAACCATTAAATCACAATTAGGTATAATGCGGATTGCACGAGCTCGACCAAAGCTTACCGAGCCTCAAACCAGGGCTTATAGACTTACGCATTCCTCTTTTATTGTCTAATATTTCTGCTTTTCGTTGTATTATTAGACATCCCACAGTTATTAGTTATTTATGCAACTGTTGTGTAATAAGGGTACACACTCATGTGATACTATTATCACACAAATCCACATTCGTGTTTTACTACCTAATTATCAACAGTGGCATACAAGACTTTATGTACACCCATAATATGAATCCTCATCATCCAAAGGAGTGATGTAATGAAATTCAGTACGACATTGCAACACTCGTTTGGGTGATATAATGGTTATTACGACTGGCTTTTTTAATGTTAGCAGTAAGATATCTGTTTCAGAATCTTTAATAGAGGATTTAAAGCATGGGTGTAGATAAATTATATTAATAGCGCTATTATCGAATATTCTTTCTGAATACAAGAGTTTTCAACAGACAGTTAGCTGCTCTTCGCTGTTGTATTTCTGTGTTTACTATAGTCAATTAATACGTAATAATAATTATTGTTACAATTATTTGGTTTCCATTATGAGGTTTGCCTGTGAAGATAGTGGTTTATCGTGCTAATATTATATATTGAAAAAACATTATAAACAAAACATAATTATTGTTATTTCTTATTTTAGTTATCAAAAACTCATTGCGTCCTTTGTAGAAATAATTTGTATTATAGAATTAAATTAACGGCGGCCATCTTGGATTTCAAAATGATGCCAAATTCGTTCTCTGCACCCTCGAGAACCTCGGATTTGATATCCATATTGTTGAATACATAATTTTGCACGGCGGCCATCTTGGATTTCAAAAATGATCCCAAATCCGTTCTCTGCACCCTTGAGAACCTCAGATACGAGATATATATTGTTGAAATCATAATTCTGCACGGCGGCCATCTTGTATATCAAAAATTATTCCAAATTCGTTCTCTGCACCCTAGAAATCCTCGGGCGCCTCTATCGTCTCGTTTTTTCGTTTCATCGAGTTTCAAAAAACAACGATGTTAAAGAACTTCTTTACTTACACTTCAAAAATTGTTGCAATAATAATTAAATACGTGGTGATTTTATTAAATTCTAAATTTATATTTTATTTCATCTTTATTTATGACATATAATCTAGAATTTCTTACAATTTACACATGTTTCATGTTCAATGTTTATTCACTTGCAACATTATTTGGCTGTCTGTATATATGATGGCTAGTGTAAGTACGTGACGCTCACGCACACATGAATTATAATGTTACTTCTATATTGACAGGAACTATGAATGAAACTATCGTTCTGAGCGTTATTATTCTATGCATAAACACATATAAACATCTATCGCTTGGAAACAAACATCCATATACATCATATAAATGTTTGCATATAAATTGATTGCGATTGTCAATGAAGTTTCACTTTCACACCAAGCACACACTCTTTTTAAATGACTTCAAAAAAGGAGGAGGCTCTCAATTTGTCGGTTTGTTTTTATGTTTGTTACATGAGAACTTTCGACTGGGTCAACCGATTTTGATCATTCTTTTTTTATTTGAAAGCTGGTGCTTTCCGAGTGGTCTCATTGCAATTGGTACAGATCTGACAATGGCATCCATGAGAAAACCTTAAAGTCTTAAATTTGCTATTGCTAAGTATGTGCGCGACAAATTTACGAATAACTCAATATCATCGCGTGAACGAATTTAGATGATTCTTTTTGTATTGGAAAAGTAGTTTGGTGAAAGTTCTGTTATGTTCTGATTATGGGATCCATCACAAAGTAAAGGAACTCTTCAATTCTTAGGAGCAAGTTAACGATACTTGGCTGAATCTTTTTTATGTTATCCGGATATTTAAGTCACCTACCGTACCATCGTTATGGTCATACTCGAATATGATGATCAATGCAAATCTTTAACGACTTACGGTAAGGGTGAGATGTGTCGCAGAATTTCTGTCTGTAAACAAATTGCAATGCGCTTAGGTTAATTGCTTTATATAAAAATACGCAATTATTTTTTCCTTTTTAGTGCATATTACATGTATTGTTTTAGAATAGTGTTTTTGAAGTCGGTTGTTTTTTTGTTAAATTTTATTTTTATTTTATTGAAGCGACCACTAGAGTCATCTTGAAACTAATGAATTATTATTTTAGAAGGTATAAATACAATGTCATAATTTAACTCGAAAATAAAAAGAAACAGCTATTATAATCTTATTAGGAGCAACGCTGAGTTAACTCCAGCTTAAAACTTTCACCACAGCTACTTCTCTAGGCATATTATTTCATGTAGGTATGTGCAAGGGTCTTTCATTAGAAATTAATCGTCATAAAATCACTTCACTTTTCAACCCAAGTCTGTGTCTTCATATCACAGCGTCGCAAGTTTGTACATTATTAATTTCTAGTTACGAAGTAGGAACGCTTGAGGTGTAAATAGGCTACCAGAGATGAAATTTAACAATTCACGCGAATTCCAGCGAGATTTGCAGAAACTATAAACAAAATATTATATTTAATTTATAATGAGCACTGTGCTATGATAGTGTTGTTAACGTATTATTAAATAATTGGACTGAAAGAGAGAATAAGTAATTAGGTAGATAATAATAATGTGGTACATTCGTTTGGTTTGTGATAATTCATGGGCATTACATACATTTTTTTTTATAAAATTAAGGGATAAGACGAGCAGGCTGATGGTAATTAATTTGCCCTGCCCATTATAATGCAAGATTATTGAGAAACCCAAAAATTCTGAGCGGCACTACAACTGCGCTCGTCTATTTGAAACATTAGATGTCAAGTCTCATTTGCCCAGTAATTGCACTAACTACGGCACCCTTCAGACCGAAACACAGTACTGCTTACTCATTACTACTTCACGGCCGAAATAGACGCCGTTGTGGTACCCATAATCCAGCCGGAACCCAGTGCAAAGAAGCCTCCCACTGGTTATATATATGAATGAGAAACTTTAGTTCAATACTTGTTGATGGAGTTATGGAAATCCAGTTGGAAGCAATTAGATATTTGAATTGGTAAGTTGAGGAGAGAAATCAGATTAGCTTTCGTATAATTCAGACCGCCTCGAGATGTCTGGTAACTGTTGGCGTAACATGAATGTCCATTGATGCGGAGATTATAATATGATTTATGAAGCATCGTTGTGGAGAACCTTACGAAATATTGGAGATATCTAGATCACATTTCTTATTATGTTATTATGCCAGTAAGCTTAAAACATAAGTACTTATTAGCCATTAACAATCATGGCAATCAAGAACATAACCAATCACTGATTATGCACAACCACGTTACTCGGTTGATGTCCGCTGGTAAGTTCGAGGTACCTAGAATCAATCACTACTACGGTGATAGAACTTTGAAAAAACACCTACCGTATCTATTAAATAGCTTGCCTGACATTCCACTAGAAAACAGTAAAAGAAAATTTAAAACCAAACTTAAGAAATATTTACTGTCAACACTGCCTTAAAATTAAAATTAGATTTTTTATTATATTTTAATCAATATTTGTTAAATACACTTGGTATGTTCATGTCCTTAACAATTTGTTGTTTTTAAAGTGATAACCCTTACTTCTTGGATTAATACACAAAAAAAAATTGAAAAACAAAATTTTATAAACGATGCGGTACTCAAACCCACGACCTCTAGCGTTCCGTGCCATTGCTCTAACCAACTGAGCTAACCGTTTGAGTGACGTATCGTCATAAAATCTTGTATGCTTTGTTCAACTTTTAGGTTGTGGCTTCATTTACAGTTGATAACCTGCTCAACCCCAATATTTGCATATTAGGAATTTGACCTGAGCTGTCGCTCTTGTAAATCTAAACAATTTGTTGTTTTTAAAGTAATAACCCTCACTTCTAGGATTAATACATAAATAAAAATTGAAAAACAACATTTTATGAACGATGCGGGACTCAAACCCACGACCTCTGGCGTTTCGTGCCATTGCTCTAACCAACTGAGCTAACCGTTCGAGTGACGTATCGTCATAAAATCTTGTATCCTTTGTTCAACTCTCAAGTTGTGGCTTCATTGAGTGGAGAGTTGAACTCCTTGAAAAGTTCTCTTGAAGATCCCTTAGTCGTATCGGTTCGTGAAAACAGCAGCCGGTAATTGATCTCACAAGTGGCTGTGCAGTGGTGACGCGGGTGGTACTTTGCACGTAATGTCCGGTGGTGGAATTCGGCCGCTGGAATCAAACCGAACAGCTCCTCTGAGCACTCCCCGTGATAAATGCGGTAGAAGATGCAGAGAGAACCCACATCTCTACGCAACGCCAAACAATCAAGCCGATCGGAGATATCTTGATCGTCAATGATTCGAGCCAGTTACATACAATAAATATTTCCAAACCCTTTAATAGTTAAGTTATTGAAAGTATTAAAACTTTCGTGAGACATTGTTAACTTATTTATTAACACGGCTTCACTCACGATTTATCGGTGTGGGTACCGGCTAGTTTCGGACCATTCGGAGGTCTTTCATCAGTGTGAGTGTAGTGGGTTTACCTTTAAAGACCTAACATCCCGTCTCTTACTGCGGACTTAAATAGTTGACGATCAGATAAACAATATATCAATCAGGCATAATAAAGCTATTAAATTCGAAGCCACTTATAGATTTTTTGTATGGAAGACGTGGTCAAACATGCATTTGGGTCTGCTGATGGTATATGTGTTCACAGCAATCCATACTGTTTTGTAACAGTAAAAGAATCACAAGAGCGTTACCGACCTAATAAAAAGAACTCTTCAGTTACAGCACAGTAATAGCACAGTAGACATAACTGTGGTAATAGTGCAGTCAAGTGTAGATTTATTAAAATTGTCGAGACAGTAATTGTGTTCGCTAAATATACAACAATCAGTGGAATAAAAATTAACAAATTTTAATTAGTGAAAAATATTCTATTTCGAGTATGTGATAAATGATAACGTGTTTTGTTAACTTTTTATTTAAATACCTTTATTTATTTACGGTGTTACGGATTGATGCATCTACTTATTAAATAATTAAAATTTTGGGGTACAAAAAGTAGATGACGAGCGATTTTCAGACTTACCAAATATATCGTACATAAAATTTATCGTACTACAATAACTATTATATTCGATTGCCATCTTGCAACATTACTGCGTACCTGTGGATGGAATAAAATAATATTAAAATCACAACACAAAAATAGGTGTTCATCGCAGACGGGTGAAAATTTGAAGTTGTATGTATTTTTTAATGCTGAATCATCAATAATAAAAACAAAAAAAAATATTTAAGGGTGGGTGATCCTTATTATTTAGGGGTATGAAAAATAAATGATGGCTGATTCTCAGACATACACACAAATTTTCAAACAAATTGGTTTAGCCATTACGGAAGAGTTTGGTAACAAACACCGGGACCCGAGAATTTTATATATAAGATTTACATTTACTTTTTTTGACTTACTCGTGTTAGGCATTGAGTATTTGGCAATCTTTACATCTTGCATCATCTTTACAAATATTAATATAAAATATTAAATAGTAATTGAATTTATTTGTAAAACGATGAAAGAGTAAATGTTGATTTAAAAGAAGTGGCAATGAGCTTCTTGCTCTTTCTCAACCTTTTCCGAAGTGGTGGTAAATGTAAAAAGAAAAGAAAACTTTGTACATTCATAATTGTCATTGCCTTGACCAACATGAGTAAAGTTAATTGTTATTTTATTTGACTTGAAATCTGATGAAAATCTTAGAAAGTAATGAAAATGCATTAATTTAACACGTTAAAAGGAAATAAATTTAAACAAAATCCATGAGTTTCATTTCACAAATCTAAATGACTGGAAATAGACATTTCGTTAATAACCTTCCAGTAAATTTAGATGGAACGTGGCAAAGGGAACATTGAAACTTGCAAAGGCATCCAGATTAAGAAAATAAATTCTTTCTCATTTTAAGACACGATACTTTTACTTAACGAAGTTGAATGTGACCCTTGAAAGAGCACAATTCGTAGAGAGATGAGATGGTGAACAATGAAATGTGGATTTTTAAGGCTATACGGTAACAAATTGCGAGTCGTAATGTCCGCGACTACCCCAACAGATGAGTTTTTACCCCTACCAACGTCATTTATGTATATTTAATTTTAGGTCGTGACTATTTTCATCTAGGTATATGGATTCCAAGATGATTTAAGAAATCCGCCAAAGGAAATCTTTACTAAGCTGAAGAGTTTTTTTTCTTTGTTTATTTGAACTCGGCATACTGGACCTACTCGTCTCTACCCAGATTTATGAAAAACAGTATAGGCTTATCTATCTAACATTAAGTTATACCTATCAGCTTCATGAAGCATCTTCACACAAACAATTAATTCAAGCTCTAAAGGTCGATACATCCAATATACGGTAACTTATATGAAATATATAATACTTGCTGTCCAAGTCGGGTCACTTTCAATAAGTGATATATTCAAATTCAAAAATTTTTATTCAAAATAGGATGTGAAATCACTTATTGAAAGTCAAAAAACTACCACCCATTCCAAAATGAATGCCTCACGCCTGAGAAGAATGGGCGCAACAAACTCAGCGGGCTTTTTTTTTCATCTTAAATATGTTTTACAATTAAAGTAATATTTACAAAGTAACATTGTACAATTAAACTTATTATTTAATAGCCTGAGGGCGGTCACTCTATTCCCAATCTGTGGTATCATTAAGAAAGTCATTTATGTTATAGTAACCTTTACCACACAAACGTTTTTTAACAATTCTTTTAACTTTTAACAAATAACGTAATACTTTTGTTTTGAACATTCTCTGGGATCCTGTTGTAAAAGCATATACATCGCCCCACAAAAGACTTGTTAACTCGACTTAGTCGAGTAGTAGGCATTATAAGCTTATGTCTGTTCATGGTGTTACATTATGGTTATGACAGTTTCTGGCAAATTCACTTATGTGCCTATGAACATACATTACATTATCAAGAATATATTGAGAAGGAACAGTCAAGATGTTAATTTCTTTCAATTTTGCTCTCAATGATTCCTTAGGGCCTAGGTTATAAATAGCGCGAATAGCCCTCATCTGCAGCACAAATATTGTATTAATATCAGCAGCGCTGCCCCACAGCAATATGCCATAGGACATAATACTATGGAAGTAACTAAAGTATACAAGTCGCGCCGTATCTATATCAGTTAATTGTCTAATCTTTTGAACCGCGTATGCTGCAGAACTAAGTCTGTTCGCCAATTCTTCAATATGGGGGCCCCATTGTAATTTGAAATCCAGAGTAATGCCAAGAAATTTAGCAGATTCCACTGATTTTATCACCTCTCCGTTTAACAAAACACTTGCACCAACATTTTTGACATATTTTGGTACGGTAAATTTAATATATTTCGTTTTCTTGCTATTTAACAGCAGGTTATTAGCGCTAAACCAGTACACGATGTGAGATAGAATATCGTTCACTTCGTCATACATAGATTTGTTTCTTTTCACTTTGAAAATCAGTGAAGTGTAGTCCGCAAACAATACGACCTTATGTTTTTGCTCTATAAGATTAGGAAGATCATTTATATAACTAAGGAAGAGGAACGGTCTGAGAATAGACCCTTGTGGTACCCCTGGTGATATTATATCCTATTTCGAATAAAAAAAAATGGATTTGAATTATATTGCAGCGGTGATCACTTCAGGATCAGGTTACTGTAAACTCGATTATCTACTCGATATCGATATTCTGTTAATAAGAGGCGTTATTAATTGTGTTCAAGCAACAAAATTCATCAAATCGTGTTAAGAATAATTCAAAACCAATGAGGTTAGCATGATAACCAACTGTAAAATGTTAAATTTTGATAAAATAATTGACAATACAAAAATAAAAACTAGAACTGAATCGACTTCAAGAATTTCTAGATCCAAAAGTAAGGATCAAGGTGGCTCATCCCCCTTCAAAGATTTGTTTGCAAGATTTAATCTAAGATACGGTCGCAGCTCCATACTGTACCGGTCTCTTCACAAACTTTATGATAAACATTAGTGAAACATAACATGCACAGATTTTTGAATTAAAGTACATATTGTTATATGTTCTACATGGAGTAAGTGGTGTTTAGATCATTTTAGGGTTATTTTATTTTTTATTTATTAAAAGTCATTATTCAATAATTATTTTATTATAAGTAGATTATAAGAGAGAAGAATGTTGATTTATTCCGAAAACTAAACTTGTGTACCACATTGATAGTCATCTTACATCAGAAGATAATAGAATAGATATATTTATTTACCATATGGAGTGGCAATAACATAATATATTGTAACAACACTTGGTAAACGACAAGAAGCTACATGAGTTCGTAAAAGAGCTTTGACATTGCGTGAAAAACTGACAAGAAAATCCCAGCCCAAGTCCAACAAATCCAGCAAAGTTCAGCAAATTTGTTAATATCTGACTTAAATCTTTGACAGTGAGGCACTAAAACAAGCCGGTAAACGTGTAAATACATAGCCCCACGCACACACTTATACTAATAAAAGCCGATCGCCATTATGAGATTTGCCATCGTCTGTGACACATCAGTTTGCATCGCAATAAAATATTTTAAAAATGCCATCGTGCGTTGTGAAAAAGTGTAAAAACAATACGATAAAAGTATTTGTGGATATATGATTATTTAAGGGAGTAAAAACTGTGTAACTGGTATACGGGGTATAACCGCACACACACTAGCATAAACGTACTTCATTTGTTAATATCACGGCTCGGAGTCCTTCTTTTTTCATTAGTCCCTGATGATAATATATACGTATTATACTTTTAAGGCTGGATTTAGTGCTGACCGACGGTGACCGCTGACGCACCTATATGCATTATTGAACGCACCTGTACGCGCTGACCATGGAGTGTTTAGTACGCAGCTGACAGCAACTTGATTGCGCGTGTACAATTGTGTACTTTAATATGTGCCTACTACTTATGCAAACGATTGCGGAATAAAAGACGGAAAAGATATTATCATGTTTACCCAATTAATATAGAGCGTCTACTTGAAGGAAAAATTTATACAATATATTCGAACATGTTAGAACACGAATTTATCATGGTTACGATCTTATGAACGCGCGTACGGTCGGTCACTCGGTCAGCGTCGCACACTAATTTATCGCCATAGCGCGTCAACGGACTGATGTACGGCGGACCCGACGATTCTTGTTGAGGTGGCTGTACGCGCATAGCAATCTATCAAAGCTGGACTGAACGTGATCATATTATGTTTTCATTGTTAAAGCTACTCTTGGCCGACGCCAGCGCTGACCGTCGGTTGAGCACTAAATGAAACCTAAATATCATTGTGAAGATCGGTTAATTATAATACTATTATAACTCAAAGCTTTATTTTTTTCACGGCTGCCACAGTCTATCTAGACGTACAAATTATCTAAGCTCTAGAATATTATATTCTTATAACATTATATATTATTTATTTATTGTTATATAATTCAAATGGCATCAGTCACGTTCAATCGTTGTCGGTAACTAGACTAGTTTTGGAGCAATCGCAGGTTCTTTTTCAGCGTTCATGAGTTTGAGAGCGCCCATTCTAGCACTGAAACTTGTCAGTACCTGCACTGATTGAATGTAAGTGAAGCCATTGTAATGATATAACAATAAAAGGCCTCAAATGGCGACCACGTACGGGAAGACGCAGGCCTAAAAAGGCCCCCCACAAGATGGACCGACGATCTGGTCAAGATCGCTCGACTACAGGAATCGCAGGACCGATCGTCGCGTCGTGGAGATCTTTGGAGCAGGCTTTTGTCCAGCTGTGGACCTTTTCCGGCAGATGGTGATTATGATAAGGCATTTTACATAAAATAAAAAGCTTTATGCACTTCTTCACCTTATAAGCTCAGTGTTAAATTTCACGTTCATCAAAACGTTCAAAAAAGGTGATTCTTTACGGTTTATTATAATATATAGATATGAAAATAAGATATTGTTTCAAATGTCAGCAATATTATAATATTAATTACTTGATGTGTTAATAAGTGCTACCAACGTCATGAACTGCCATAAGACATCCCAATTAATAATTAAATTTATTTAACTGCTTACTGTGTAAGTAATGTTATTTTATATAATTACCATTATAATTAGAAATAACTCTAATAGCAAATAATATTCAGATTTTTAGTTAACTTGATTCGTGTTCGCACTACAGTAGTGCCAACTAACAGTTGGTAGCATCACCACGGTACACGGTCGTGCCCCATATAAGAGAGAGCGCTAAGTTCGAGGCGCATTACTTATTGTGAATTCTAAGGGGTAACGCTGCCCAAATTGTATTGAGTCAGTTATTATTATAATTATGATTGGAAAATGTAAAATATAGATATTTCAATTTAATTAAGTACGTTTAAATTACCAACCCCTTCTACACATATAAATGTTTGTATTTAAGTTGTTTCATTATTCTTATCTTCTCATTTCACGGGAGAAGCAACAGACCCTCCGGTTGCTCTTCACGATATTGTAATATAAAATATGCATAATATTTTGAGGTTGTCCACATAAAATACCTTGCGGTTATAACGTTGACCTGTTTCCGTGGACAAGGTTCGTGGACAACCTTATTATATTTTATGAAGCTATTGTGTTTTCGAGTATGCTTTTTATGTTAATCTGGACCTTATTAATGCGAATAGTTGACATAAATCTAAAGGTGTATCAACTTTGTAGTGAATTTATTCTATGTCACAGCTACTACAGCTACAAACTACAACTAACTACAGACTATTTATTATTAGTCTGTGGCAAATTATAACTGTAGTGAATTAAGAACAATGTTTTAACTAAGAACCAACCAATACACAATAATAAATTGACGATACTTTATTAAACTGTGCTTAACGTATTAAATTTTACAATTAATATGAAGCGACAAGGTCGGGACATGTCAGGATCTTCGTGGTTGTACGTTGAACACGATAGCAAGTAAAACACCATCACTTTTGTTACACATCACATAACAGCTTTATTACATAATAAGAACGTGGTGCTCCCGGCATGCGCGTGCGACACAACCGCATCGCTCGATGGTTGCTCCCTGACTGACCACTCGGCGCTCACTGGGCGCCCAATTTCGACCGCACTCGCACCGCACGCCGATTAAACCCAATTCAAGACGAGTACCGAAATATCTTCGTACTCGCTCGTGACTCGACGTCGTTGACATCATCATATATATATCTAACATACTTATAACCACAAATATAATTCTACTCCAGGATGGCAAGCCAGCAATTTTGTTTTTTTTAAGGATAATATTGATTTTCGGAAGTTAAAACTTACATAATTGTTTACTGTTACAATTTTTTTGTCTTCGTATCTAATGATGTATCAAATAAAACTCTAAATAAGGTTTTTCCCTTGTAATAATTTATTCATTCAGTTTATGCTTCTTTTAATAGCGCAAGTAAATATTTTATAAGCTTTCATTTATTCCGAGTCTTTGTAGTGTTCAACAAATATAATTTTATAAAAGAACCGAGAATATCAAAACTGTTGTTTTTTTTTAACGATACCCGCCTTAAGTTAAAAGCTAAAGCTATTTGAATTTTAATATTATTATGTGTCACAATAATATTAATATTCAACTATTTAGATATGAAAGTTTGACCTCTCAACTCACTTTCTTAATAAGCAATTATTGAGGTTATATTTACGATAGATGCTTCACTCACTTGGCTCAGTTGGTAAGAGCGCTCGGAAGGAACCCGAGAGGCGCGGGTTCGAGTTCCGCATCGTCCACAAATATTGATACAAATTTAAGTTGCATAATTCAAATGCCAAAGAAATATGATGAAATAATTGTTGATGTTAATCATTGAGCATTAACAAATTTATAGATAATTATAGACTTTTTACAAATATATCTATCGGCGAAAATACTACAACACACCTATTATAAAAACGAGAATAATTCAGTTTAACTATTTTAGTTAAATATAGTTCAAAAATCATCCTTTGATTACATTGTGATGTGAAATTATAGTAAAAAACAACATGAATTTAAAACACGTGTTATTATAACTTTTGTATTTTAAAAGAAATCAAAAATATGAAATTCCCCAGATTAGGCAAAAATCTAAATATTTATTAAATAACGATTTTTTCTGTTAAAGATGTTAAACAAGATTAAAAAAACAAAAAAAGTAAAGGATATAACTAATTATTAGAGCGCATTTATACCTCACAATATATGTATATCAATATTATGTACGTAACAAAATATTACTGAATTCAAGAAAGTGTTTAATTTGAATTAATTCAATTCGAGAAGAAATAATAATAAATAAGACTCAAATATGAAGCCACAACCTGAGAGTTGAACAGAGCATACAAGATTTTATGTCGATACGTCACTCGAACGGTTAGCTCAGTTGGTAAGAGCACTCGCACGGAAGGCCAGAGGTTGTGGGTTCGAATCCCGCATGGTTCATAAAATTTTGTTTTCAAATTTTACTTGTACTAGAATTTTTATCCTATTAATCCTAGAAGTGAGGGTTATCACTTTAAAAACATAACAAATTGTTTATAATGAATAAAGTGCCCGTGCCGTGTAATTAGCTAGGGTTAAGGGCTCCTTCATAGGTATATCAAGGCTAACAAAAATTTACAATAAGTTGATATATTTCATTATAAATTACTCAAATTTAAAAAACCAAAAGCGGCCAAGTGCGAGTCGGACTCGCTTATGAAGGGTTCCGTAGTAGCAAGTAACATAATATAAAAGTTCTTGTAGTTCGTTGTAACGATTTTCAGTTCTATGTATCCCCATACTTAACCGTAAGCCGCATTAAGATTTTTACACAAGAATAGAAAAAAAAATTTGGGGTGGACTACCCTTAATATTAAGGGGGATGAAAAATAGATGTTGTCCGACTCTCCACCCTAGCCGATATGCACACTAAGATTCACGAAAATCGGTCGAGCCTATTTGGAGGAGTTCAATTCCGTACACCGTGACACGAGAATTTTATATATTAGATATAACTTACAAAGAAGCCAACAAAATATACTAAAGTACTTTGATTTTGATTCACAAAAGAAGGAAATAAAATTTGACACTGTGATAAAGCACCGACTGACAGAATGCTAATTTTCACACAATAATTCACCGCAGTGAACGAGAAATAAGAATACGATTGTAAGCTGTAATTCACTAATTAGATTTGTAACTTTATATCTATCTCATCGTAGAATTTCAATATTCTGTTAAAGTGGCTTTTTTTTTAAATAAGGGTCCAGACGAGCAGGACGACGTTAATGCTAATTGATATGCCCTGCCTTGAAATACCCAAAAATTCTGAGTGGCACTACAACTGCGCTCGTCACCTTGCGACATAAGATGTCAAGACTCATTTGCACAGGAATTTCATTAGCTAACTGAGAGTTGAACAAAGCATACAAGGTTTTATGTCGATACGTCACTCGAACGGTTAGCTCAGTTGGTAAGAGCACTCGCACGGAACGTAAGAGGTCGCAAGTTCGAGTCCCGCATCGTTCAGAAACTATAAAATTAATTTGTGTAATTAATCCCAGAAGTGTGGGTTATTGATAAAATAAAAAATTGTTTAGATTTGAAAGAGCGACATCTCAAGTCATTTTTTAATATGCAATTATTGGGGTTGAGCAGGTTATCAACTGTAAAGTAGAACCTATAGAAGAAGCCACAACCTGAGAGTTGAACAAGACATATTAAGTTTATTACACGTTACGTCACTCTAAGAGCGCTTGCACGGAATGCGAGAAGTCGCGGGTTTGAGTCCCGCATCGTTCACAAATTTTGTTTATAAATTTAATTTGTGTATTGAGAAACTTTTGAAGAGGAGGACAATCAAGCGTTACAGGTCACCTAATATTAAGTGATCACCGCCGGCCATATTCTTTTCTGACGTCAGAGAAATCACAGGAGCGTCGCCAACCATTTAGAAATATGTACGCGTATTGCCAGGAACTTAATATTAAACCCACATAAAAATTCACAACAGTCTAGCATCAGTATATTTTGTATTTTGTAGTACGTACATTATGCATTTACAAACTGGGTATTGTAAGTGAGTGCAGGACGTGTAGCTGATGGTAATTTATACACTCTGCTCATGAAAAACACAAAAATTCTGAGCGGCACTAAAATTGTACTCGTCACCTTGAGACATAAGATATCATGTTTCATTTGCAAAGTATTTTCACTAGCTACGGCGCCCTTCAGAGCGAAGCACAGTAACGCTTACACACTGTCATTCCTGCTTCACGGCAGAAATAGTCGCAGTTGTGGTACCCATAATCTAGCCGGCATCCCGTCCAAAAGAGCCTCCCACTGGTAAATGCAATTATATGCAATTCGTCACATATTTTTACTCTTTAGTGTTACAAATATTAAAACCATAAGTCTACTTTACTTTAATTCCATACACAATGTTGGTTCTATCTAATCTACCTCCTAGCAACTTAACCTCCTCTTTGTTCAGTAAGTTGTCAATCAATTACTAGCGTGTTTAACACAAACGATCAGCAAGCCAGTTGATCTTCAACAGTTGACCAGTATGGTTGCCTTCTTATACCATATTCGTACATTGCATTCAATTATTAAGTGAAGTAATTGTAAATTCTTAGGTATTATAAAGCGCTTATTGTGAAGGAGACATTTTATTCCACGACCTAAAATTTGTTAACATAACATTTGAAACTATTCATAAAGGAAGTAAATCGTTGCTGGTAAAACGCTGAACTTGGTCTTTCATTGTACACATTCTTGATCATTGCATAATATGCTGTGTTAGACCTCACGTACAACAAATTTATCTTCCAATGCATATACTGTCGTCTTTCTCCTACCCTCAGTTCGTTGAGACCCAATGAAGCGAGTTTCTTACACAACAATGTTTTAGATTAAATGTATCTTGCGTCTCGACTGTAAATTGTTGTGATAAATTTGTCCGTATTATGTTTTTAAACAATACTTGTTATATATCAAATCAAATCAAAATCAAGTAAAATTATAAATTAAGTTCTGGAAGGGCGCAGCAACATCCCTTCTAATATTATAAATGTGAATGTAAGTTGATGATTAGTAAGTAATTAACTATCCCCACAAGATGGACCGATGATGTGTTCAAGATCACTGGAATTCGTTGCACGAGGGCAGCGCAGGACCGATCGTCGAGGAAATCTTTGGGGAAGGCCTTTGTCCAGCACTGGACGTCTTGCGGCTGATGATGTCGATGAATGTAAGTTTTATTTCTTACGCTTTCACGCCTAAACCACCAAACCGATTTAGATCAAATTTAGTACAGAGATAGACAAGAGCTTGGGAAAGGACATAGGCATATACCTTTTATCGCGTATAAAAGACTTGGCGGGGTTGACATAGGGGATGGAAATTTGTGTGAAAGTTCGTCATCATCGAAGATAACACCATGAAACTTTGTATTTACGGCCGTTACCAATATACTATCTACAGATAGAGATAAATTACTACCTTCTACTTTCAGTTGTAAATAATCTTAAGCTGTCCCAAATATACCCGATAAGTCATTATTACCCCCTTACGGCCGCTTTCAATAACCTATCTATCCTTAGTTTCACTTACTAGAGGTAGACAATAATCTTATATATCATTTTACGCTTACTTACATTTCAATAACCTATCGACATAAATCATTGGACTATAACTATATTGGACATAACTATGGATAGATAAGATCTTGTCATTTAACGGTGACAGCAATGTATCCGTAACTAGAGATACGTTATTGAAAACGGCCATAAGTCCGCGACAGTGAGATGTTAGATTATTTCCTCTTTCAAGAAAGTTATATAGAAATTACCGCTCATTTTATGAAACAATTTTTATGCAAGGAATTAAGATTAACAATTTGTTATTTTTTCCAGTGATAAACCTCACTTCTCGGAAAAAAAAATTATGATCGATGCGGGATTCGACCTTCCGCGCCACCTTTGCGATGATAAATCTTGTAAGACATACACGTTCAAGTCTGAAGCCACAACCTGAGAGTTGAAAAAGACATACAAGATTTATCAATGATACGTCAATTGAGCGGTTGGCTCAGTGGAAGAGCGCTCGCAAAAACGCGACAGGTCGTGTGTTCGAGTCCCGCATCGTTCATAAATATTGTTTTAAAATTTAATTTGTTTAATAAAGATTAAATGTTATTGATAAATGTTTGCTGTGTCGGTGAGCCTAGACTTCAGTACGAATTTCATAGAGATTTCAAAATGTATAAACTAATAAAACAGATATTATATAAAATTAATACTGTCGCTCAATTGTTGGGCCGTGTGAATAACGAGATTACCAAAACAGAGATAATAATCCGTTAAGGCGGCTTTATGTTTATAATATTACGTGGATTACACATTCTTTAATAAATAAAAATATAATAATATTGTATTCTTATATATAAATCGAAATGATATAAAAAATGCCAACGTGGTTATATGTATCGGAAAAAATATAATAGAATGTCTCGCAAACGTTTTCTAAGTTGCGTACCGAAACAATTCCAACTACATTAAGGAATTTCATTATTTTAACGTACGTACATACGAGTATAACTAATATATTTTATCAGTGGGTTTCCTTTGCGTAGGAGGCCGGCTAGATTATGGGTACCACGACGGCGCCTATTTCTGCCGTGAAGCAGTAATGTGTAAACATTATTGTACATCGGTCTGAAGGGCGCTGTAGCTACTGAAATTACTGGGCAAATGAGATTTACATCTTATGTCTCAATTGTAGTGCCGCTCAGAATTGAATTTTAGGGCTTTTCAAGAATTCTGAGTGGCATTGCATTGTAATGTATAGGGCGAATCAATTACCATTAGCTGAACGCCTTGCTCGTCTACTCTTGTATTTTCATAAAAGGAGTGATTGATCTGATTCCTGCCGCCTATTTACACCATAGCATGATGTGTAAGATGGATTTTTTTAAACTGCTTCGCTCCGAAAAATAAAGACGTCATCGTTAAAATAGACTTAGTCCATAAAAAAAAATACAAATAATTTATCAGCATTAATGAAACAAGCAATGATATGTTTCCAATGTTAATTTTATAACAATTACGTCATTATTAAAATTTATCATCAACATCTGAAATACCAGCCCATTTTACCTATAGTTGGTTACGATTAATCTATATTTCACGTTTACCATCCAAATTACGTTTTTGTTATTACCAGCTAGTTTACGTTTACGTTAACTGTAACGATGCGCGCTCGCAGCGTTCTGTCAATGCGTATTATTTTACGTGTATTAATAGATTGATTATAATTAGGATGATTTGAGTGAATGTACTAAAAGCTATGGATACAAGCCATAAGACCATGTAAAATAAACCATCTAATAAACAAAATAAGGGTCAGACCTTAGTAAGGGAATAGTGTGCCGTACAGCACTTCCGATTTTGGTGTAATCTGAAAAATCTAGTGCACTTATATGACTTTTTCCGCTGATCCGCGCTCTGATAGGCCACAACGTTTTCAACTGTAGTTAGCATCGGAAAAGTGAGAAAAATTGTGACTGAAAATCCTCATTTGAATCTCACGAGTCTCATTCTAAGTAATCACGTGAACGTCCTGAATTTTCTCAAAAACTCTATCGCATAAGAGTCTCTGAGGACATCCCAGAACGAGCCAATTCCGACCCAACATTTATGAAACGCATTGCAAACAAGTTGTCAAGAAATCAGTTGAGTCAACTGAACCTAAATCGAAAAAACGACACCGAAAACACTTGGAATTCTCACTGAAAGGTCAAACGGTAAATAAATTATATTATTTGAGCGTAATGTGGCATTTAAGAAAGCATAATCGACGAAAAAGCTGGATTTATGGAAAGAAAATTCTTGGATTCAAGGTTATCATTGTGAACGAATTTTTTTCTATCTTGTCTTGTTTGATTAATTTAATCACCGCGGCTCATAAGCTTCACCAAAGCGTAACTGATCTTTTAAAGCGTTGGAATCAAAACGCGAAAACACATTGTTAATATTATCGGGAGAGGATTGAACTGTGATCAGAATCAAAGGTTAACCTATACCACCACCGACACTGCAAAATTAATTATCTAGATTATTTATAGATAGACTATGATAGCTGTGAAAATGTCGAAAAAATAGACTTTTGAATTAACCTCTATTTTGACCAATTCACGCGCACTAACACATATAGTGAGTGTAAAGCTTTGTTCAAACTGAGGTGAAGAACGCGCGGGACACGGGACGTTGTAGAGCAATTCGCTCTCCCGCTTAGCCTCTCAAACTGACACGACTTCCCGCGGGTCGTTTTTGGTTCTTCAGTGGAGAAACATCATGCATTGCGTGATCAAACAATCCCGCCGGGCGTCCTGCTCTTGTTTCGCTACAACTTGACCGACTACTCGCGTCAATTTGAACACGTCCAAACAAGCTAGCTGACACAATCGGCGCGAGCGACTTCCATTCCGCGTCCCGCGCGATGGTAGCCTCAGTTTGAACAGAGTTTAAGACGTAGCTTATCACGCACTACACTAATATTGATGCCCTGTTTTCATCGGTTGTCTAACAGCAAGAGAGAAAACCCAAATGATTTCATAAACAATACTAGACTTTGTAAATTGACTTGTCGACCATTAATAAATTGAACTTAATATTGTTAATACAGCTTTCTTTAATCAAATTATGTCTTTTAATTTAAAAAGTTAAGACTTAGCTTTATCTTTAGATCTAGACACACCACAGAACAATGTCAGTGGATATAAATAAAGCTTACTGTAGCAATTGTATTTTCTTGTCACGTTTTTCCGTCGTTTAAACTTACCCCCGACAAATGGCCTGGAACATAAGCACATTGTCCGTGTAATACAACCAATATATACATACATTTCACAGAGTATATTTGAATTGTTTCAAATAGAAAGGCTTACTAATATTTATAACGTTATGATAATCAACAATTTACAGACCTAATCAAATTTTATTGATATTATTTGTGTTAATTTTATGACGAAATGAAACTTAATGTAGAAAATTTAAAACACTACTTATGAAATGTTGTTAACATTTTTGTCAAATAATTATCATATTTTGCAAAAATTTGAGTCTAATTAGCCGAAACTCTAACATAGAATTCAATTGAGAATGGAAAGCGGTCACCAGTTAAGATTTAAATATTTTTCCAATGCGTTCCTGTTTGGTGTTGAGTGATACAAGTGCGGTTCTGAAAAAGAGATGGTCTGCAGCCCACGCTAATCCTACAGGAACTTTCTTGAGGTGCTAAAATGTGTGTCTACTCGCCGTTTGGTGACTGAATGTGTTACCGAGTACTTAGATGCGATGCGATTATTCCGTTAACCACAAATTGGCATTAGATTAGCCAATCAGATACCAATGCGTCTGTTGTCTATACGTATATCTCTATTTCTACAGGAACTATCTGCTCTACAGTTTGCCATAGCAAAAAATTAAAACAAAGAGAATAGACAATTGCGGTGCAACCATTATGTTTATTATGTTTATATTATATTCAAAATTATTGGGATGACCCTAAGCGGTGTATTGGGAACAGGGTTGGAAATATATCGTTTTATGGCCGTTTTCAATAACGTAGCTCTAGTTACGGATATATTGGTATCACCGTTTAATGACAAGATCTTATCTATCCATAGTTATGTCCAATATAGTTATAGTCCAATGCTTTATGTCGATAGGTATGTAGAAATGTAACTAAGCGTAAAATGATAGATTTGTCTACCTCTAGTAAGTTAAACTAAGGATCGATAGGTTATTGAAACGACCGTAAATCTGTGTGTCGTCAGTAAATATCATGCACTCGCCAATTTTCACACTTACTTTAGTTATATTAGAAAATAATATAATTATTATTGTTGTCCGAAGGTATATTAACAAAGCCGTAATATTATTACAATTTCATTAATGATGTCTCAAATTGAAGAGCCCAATTATTGTGATGCCACAAATAATTTTGGGTTCAATCAAGGATCTTCAGCGGTACTGCACTGTAGTGGGCACGACGTATCACATAGCTTTGGGTGAATATCTTGTTCACCTGGTCACATTTTCTCAGAAAACAGTTACCGTAAGTAATATACAAAACGTGTGTCCGCCATAAGTGTTCTAAATTAAATATTGTGTTGTTATTTCATTGACACAGGTTGCATTCAAACTCGTTCAAGTAACAATGAATCTCTTTGTTTCACTACCAGCTCTGTTATTCTATTGTTGTGCAAAACTTTCACGAGATTTCAACATTTCAGTTCATAAACATTACTGTTTATTAATGAGCTTTATTATTTTTGGTTAAGGCCAGAGGGGAGTTAATACTTAGTAATAGGGGTTTAAATAAAATTTCAACACATATTATTATTATTTATTTCACGGTAAGATGACAACATTTATCCATTCCGTTAAATCTTTTAGTCTCATGCATACAATAATTTACATATCATAAGCAGATTTGGTCATAGGCAGATCTCCTGTGCGCTCTTTTTGCCTCCAACTCGACTCTTGACGACAACGGAAAAACACCGCTGACCATCCCGCGGTGTCAGAGCTCTATGCCTGAAGTACAGTTCCGACAGAAAACTGTTAGGCGAGCTCTGTTTTCGTTGGACGTCAGGAAGTCGAGCGGGCCGGATGGCATTTCTCCAATCGTGCTTAGAACGTGTGCCCCTGAGTTGACGCCGGTGCTAACGCATTTATTCAGGCACTCTTATTCAAAAGGCGTAGTCCCTGACTCATGGAAGTAAGCCCTTGTCCATCCGATCCAAAAAAATTGGAGACAGTTCGGATCCAGCAAACTACAGGCCTATTGCTATTACCTCCCTGCTGTCCAAAATCATGGAGAGCATAATCAACCGCCAGCTCTTGGTATACCTAGAGGGTCATCAGATAATCAACGACCGACAGTACGGCTTTCGCCATGGTCGGTCGGACGATCATCTATCTTTTGGTATACCTAACACATAGATGAGCGACGGCTATTGAAAGCAAGGGGAAAGTCCTGGCAGTTAGCCTGAAAATAACGAAGGCCTTTGATCGTGTATGGCACAAGGCGCTCCTATCAAAACTTCCATCATTTGGGCTTCCCGAGAGCTTGTGCAAGTGGACCTCCAGCTTCTTCACTGGGCGTAGCATACAGGTCGTTGTCGACGGATATTGCTCGAACCCGAAGCCCGTGAATGCTGGAGTGCACGTGGGTGTATAGCACTACTGGCAATATTAAAATGTCTCACTCCCGGCAAAATTATGAGAGAAATATGTCGCGATATTGCTCTTTGTGAAATACAATAAACACGATATGTTGCAAAGTGTATGTAACAGTGCATTTATAACTACCGCGTTTATCACAGGGAGTGTTCCGAAGACCTGATTACTGCCGCCGAATACGACCTTCGCACGACACGCCACAAGTTAGGATATCATCCCCACCACCTGGATGTGTGGCGGTCCTCCACGGTGCGGTTTTCAAGGAGCTTTGTTCCACGTACCACAAAGCTGTGGAATGATCTTCCTTGTGCGGTGTTTCCGGGACGATACGACATGGGTACCTTCAAAAAAAGCACATACACCTTCCTTAAAGGCCGGCAATGCTCCTGTGATTCCACTGGTGTTGCAAGATATTGTGGGTGGCGTTGATCACTTAACACCAGCTGACCCGTACGCTCGTTTGTCCTCCTATTACATAAAAAAACAGTTTATAAAAAAACCTTGAAAATATTAGTTCATTAAACTTTAGCATTTAATCACACATCACTATTTTCGTCGCAAACTCATAGTCAAAGAAATATTCATATCGATATTCTGTTTTATACCAGAATATTATATACTACTAATTTCTTTATCATTAACGCAATAAAAGTAAGAGCAAATGTTCATGTACATAAACCTTCGAAATTTTAAATTAAAATAAGTGAAATTTCTTGAGATTTGTCCAATGGATATAACACTGGGAAAAAAAGAATAGAATCATGGTCACTAGAGCTACTTCCATATCCAGCTTGAAGTTGCAAAATAGAAATCTGAGAAATAAAACAAAAATATCGTTGGAAGAAACTTTATAATAGGGATCAAGAATACCATTTAAAGTAATTGAAAAAAAATTGTATAATATTTTTAAGAATATAGACGACACCCTATAACCCAATCGTTAGTGACCCTACCTACTGAGTTAGAGGTCCCGCGTTCGAATCCCGGCAGTTATAATCATCTATATGATGAATATTAATATCTGTTTCCGAGTCATAGATGTTTATATGGATTTATGTATGTTTAAGTAAGTATATTGTATTAAATATATCGTTATCGTGCACCTTTAGTACCTATGCCTAGTTTGGGGCAAGATAATTTGTGTTAGAGTATGTCAGTAGTATTATTATTATATAAAAATAGCTGATCATATACACGACCACATACTACGTGCATAACTTGAACAAAATTACTGAAAACTTTATATATATATATACGGTAGATGTGTGAAGGCAATCCCTTTTCAACTATCCAAGCTATTCAATCCAACTAAAGCTCTATTAAGTAAGATGACTTTTAACTCGGACCCATCCATGCTCTTAAAAGCTTAGGAGCTGAGAATTTACCAAAATACGTTAAATTTTCTTGAGCAAAGTCAATGTAATGAAATTTATTTTAGGTAAAATATCCGGCTGCTTGAAAAATTATAGTAAATTCAATAACTTGTTATTCAAAACAAATTATTTATAACACCTTCGTGTAAATTACCACAAAATATTTTTTGTCTTTGATGTGATATGATATTAAATCTATTTACAGTTGAGCGTTTCCGTTTCCGTAACGATTCTGCTATCCAATAATTATTCCATAACTCGAGAAATCATTAAAATAGTCATCTATATGATTTATTACGTCTGAATCGTCACTATAAATATTTGTTATAAATTACTGAATTTACCATATTACGTTTGTAAGAAAGTTGAGCTCGTGAGAAGAACATAATATAATAAACTCAACGGCCACTCTTTTCAATCAAATAGAGTAAGTATTTTACAATAGCTGAATATATACATAACAAAGTAGTTTGTAAGGTGCTGAGTCTTGTTTAAATAATATTAATTATTTCATGAATAGTAATAAAGAATTGAATGCATAAATACGTATATAAATTATCGTATATTGGATGCATCCACCTTTAGAGCTTCACCTCATTGCTTGTGTTAGGATGCTTCGTGAAAATGACGGTCGAATAAGTGAAGTCACATCCTTTTTTTGAATTAAAATATTTGAAATTGAATTTGTTTCAGAGTCAGTCACGACATTAGTACCCTTAACGAGAATGAATTTATTGTAATAACGAACGAGTGCTCTGCACGGGTGTAATTTAGAAAAAGCGAGGTGAATAATTTGAATTTGAGTTGAAAAAACCCACTAATTTACTTTTAATGAGTACTATTAAAAGAATACGATCATATTAGTTATTTGATAAAGGATTAATACTGCAATATTAATAAATATTTAAACAGTAACTACCAGATAAACTGAATTAATTTATGTAATACAAGTTTATTATCTGTTCACATTAAAACCATGTTTGTTTATAATTAGAAAGTAATATGTGTAAAAAAAATATTATTATTATTTACTGGTAAGTTAAAAGAGTTTGCCCATTGATAATAAATATATTAATAAATAATAATAAAGAAATAATAAAGCTACCCTAAAGTCAACCGTAAAAGTGAGAATTTAGTTTAATGATTTTTGAAACTACAATTCTCTAGTCAACCATTTTTACATAATTCTGTTTTGTTATCCAATTCGTATTATGGGTTTGTCATTCTCGTTTAAATGTCATTATTCGTAGCGACAACGTAGGGCGGGTTTTCTTGTCTAAAATATATGCCAAGGAAACTATGGCTAGTCCGTAAGTCATGCTCGTGAACGGGCACCGCTTGTAGTGCCTGGTCTGCAACACTGCCAAATATTTTTATGTTGATAAAATAACATATTTTAAAGTAATTATTAGTATATTTCTTTTGATTTATAGTTTATAAATGAAATAAAAATCTTGATTTGTATAAAATGCTCGCCTAATACATTTACTCATTAACAATGTACGTGGATTGATCCATGTAACACACTCGTTACTATTTTGAATTTTTCTTTATGATTTAAATACTTTTTTTTTCAACCACAACAATAGAATCGAAACGTTGAATATTTTTTTCACCATCTTGTATATATTGTATGAATATAATATAATAATGCTGAAGGTTAATGAAATATTTAAAATAAGGCAATTTCTTGCCACTGCTTTTAACTTAAGTGTCATTTATGATCTAAGCGAATAAATTATTTCTTGTTTGTTGTGAATTTCTTAACCTTTACTTTAAAATTGAAGTTTTAGCCTTTAGTTTCTTAAGGTTGACATAGCTAGTGAAATAACTGGGCAAATGAGACTTAACATCTTATGTCTCAAGGTGACGAGCGCAGTTGTAGTAACGCTCAGAATTTTTGGGGTTTTTCAAGAATCCTGAGCGGAACTGCATTGTCATGGGCAAGGCGTATCAATTACCATCAGCTGAACGTCCTGCTCGTCTCGTCACTTATTTTCATAAAAAAGGTTTATCGAGAAAACCCTATCAAAATCTGTTGCAGGATTTAGAAGGAAGACTGAATTTAAACGACATATTGAAAATTAATGCAAGGAGCAGAAAAACAATAATATACAATATAGCTACATCATCAAGACTAGATCATGTACATTTACATAATATTTGATGTGATTGCTAAACGAATGGCTTGCGAAATTGCTTTCAAAGTAAGACTATTTCGATGGCAGACAATTTGGCACAGTATTTGTATTCTCAAGAAAAATAATGTCGAGCCTCGTACATCCGATAGGAACAGCATTCGAGGTCTGTCGTCACCGCTTTCGTTTGGGCTTGAGCCAATCGTTTATAAAATACCTAGTCTGTATCATAAGTTCTGTAACTATTGATTATTAATAATGTCAGCTTGATGTGTTAAAAAGCGCTACCAACTTCATGAACTGTCATTCGATATCCCAACAAATAATTACATTTTATAAGTAATGTTAATATTTAAATACTTTTTAATATAATTATCACTATGATTAGAAATAACTACAATAGCATATAATATTAAGGTCTTTAGTTAACTTGATTCGTGTAACTTAGTTGGCACTACAGCAGTGCCAACTAACAGTTGGTAGCATCATCACGGTAGACGATCGTGCCCTATATAAGTTCAAGTGGAATGCCCCGCGACTGTTGTTGCATAGTCTTTGCGGCCTCCACGGTCCACGTCTTATGTCGCTGTAAAAGCCTTCAGGGCTAACAGCATAGAGGAGGTTTTTAGTCGGTAGGGGGTGTCCGCTTGCGCGGACACTCGACCGGGGCCCAAATACGTAAATATATTTTCCTCATCTCGAAAAAAAAACTTCGAGTGGGCATTACTTATTGTGAATTCTAAGTGGTAACGCTGTCCAATTTGTGATTATTAATGGAACCTGTAAAATACTATCCCACCTGTAAATACTAGTAATAAATATTAGGTGCGTATAAATTGCCAAACCCTTCTACAATAAGATTATTTTTATATAAGAGGTGGCAAATATATAAGAGTTGGGAAGTGGTGAGGTAACCGCCCATGGAGCTCCACAATACCAGGGGTTAAAAGATACGATGTTGTCGGTCTTATGCGCTAAGCTTGGAGTAGAGTACTAAGTCCCTAAGTCGTATCATTTCTAGAAATAAATACGTGTAGTTATTCCAATTTAAATATTATTATTCAAAATATCAAATGACTTATTGAAAGTCAAAAACTATCACAAATTCGAATAAGTATGCCTCAGACCTAAGAAGAACTGACGCAAGAAATTTACTTTTATTTTCATAAAAAATTCGTTAATATTATGTTATATCCTACGATAAAATTTATTATTTAATAGCCGAAGGGTGGTGGGGTACGCTCCATTCCTAATAAGTGGTATCATTAAGAAAGTCATTAATGTTATAGTAACCTTTACGAAACAAACGTTTTTAACAATTCTTTTGAATTTCGTAATACCTACATTTGTTTTGAACATTTTCTGGGATCTTGTTGTAAAAGCGTTTACGCTGATGTTTACATCACCCCACAAAAGAATTACTATCTTGACTAAGCGGGATAGTAGGCATAATAAGTTTATGCTTGTTCTTGGTAATGACAGTTTCTAGCAAATTCACTTAGGTACCTATGTACATGCTTAACAATATCAAGAATATATTGAGAGGCAACAATTAAATTGCTTTTTTCAAAATTTTTCTCTCAATGATTCTTTAGAGGGCTATTTGCGCTATTTATAATCTTACCTAAGTTATAAACCCTTCTCCAGCGCAATTAGTATCAGAATTAAATTTTCTCAATAGTAATGAATAAATCGCACTAAGATAAAATATGTAAACATAATAATATGAAAATATGAACTCTCATTACACATTTTCACAACTGAAACCAATATAAATCTATGTTATAATAAAGAGTTAAATTATAATACAAAAAAAGGCCAAGAATCTTCGCTAATTCTATAACACGAGTTACTGTTCCACAGAATCAATTCCACAAAAAGATAATTTTATTCATAAACTTCCGCTGGTATCGTATTACTTTCTTCTCGATGATTTGATTCACTTATAAAACTTTACGACTAGCTATAAAATATTACAGACTCTAACATATTTTTTTTTATTTACGAATCTTACGTTTTTAAGGTCACAGAGAAAATGGACAATAAGCTGACTGGGCTGTAGGGGTCGTCACAATAATTAATGAAGTTTAACGAATGAGTTCAGTACTTAAAATTTCAAACAAGAACAAAATTATTTGGAAAATTGAAACGTATTTAACTATACAAGGGCTTTGACGTAAAATTGAACATACTAGGGATTTTGAGACCGCTACATGACTCTGCACTTAGTCGTAGGTCTGGACCTCGTGTTATTAATGTAACATGATTACCCTCTTCGACTTGGGTGTATTATTTATAAATGTGTCCTTTACTTTAGACATTCAGAGTACAATTTCCTGGCAGAATTTAATTACTAAGATGGCTTCTTATCATGTTTATGCGTGTATTCGCCTGTTCAGAGATTTTTAGAATAAACGGGTGGAGGTATTCAGTTGTAAAATTCAGAAAATATATAATATCTAGTTATAAAGATACTCCCATTGAAATATAAAAAAGATTCGAAACGTCAACTTAACTTCCAAATAGTATTAATGACAAAAAAAGATTTTGTCCTTCCTAATTCTTCAGTTCCACACTTTCAGTATGTGAGTTAGACTCACGCTTTTCTTTTCTTATATAGAATGAATTAAACTTTAAACTTTTGACAAAAAATTACCAACAACAAACATATTATTGTTTCGAGAAAAAAAAATTATCTATAACCCTTCGCATTTTAGGCTAGATAATAATAAAAACTATGACTACTATGTTTGCAGTCATATACTGATAAGTGTGAGATTTAAAATATAATGTAAAAGCGACGGTGGCTCTATAGGGAGAAGATTTGTCTTTCGCCACGGAGCCCTCAGCAGGCTTGTCACACTCCCCGTGTAGGTATCGAAATCGTAAGTATGCGCGGCGGCCTCTACAGAGAGGCTATCGAGTAAGGACTCACGAGCGAGCAGTGACGCACGTGCTAGATTCGTTCGTCACCTCCGACCAATCATTTAAAAATGGAAAACATAAAAAAAACATAGCATATTAAAGACACTGAAAAAATCTAATCTAAAGTAATTATTATTTTTTTAATGCAATTACCATTCATGTCAGCTACCTATTTATTTCCTAGGTAGGTTTGACAATGTGGTGGTATTCCAATGCAAACATTAATTTCGAACATTGAATTTAGATTACGATTACATACCTATTTAGATTATAAAAAATTGAGTTATTTTTGTAATTTGACCTTACCAAGGTAGTTTTAGGTAAAGAACAACCCTAATGTCGTCAGAAGAGGTAAGAGTCACGCGATAGAAAGAGAGGCAAATTCTAGGTGATTAAAATGTAGGTTAATAGCGCTATGCGACCTGAATTACATATTGTTGTATGAACGCAAGAAACCCTATTTCTTTAATTGATTATGCGGAGTGAAACTTCTGTACATATTACATATTCGTTTCCCCCAGTTCGAACAACGCTCACCACGTACGTACGTGTGTTTTTTTTTAATGGAAAAGGAGGACAAACGAGCATACGGGTCATCTGTGATCATCGCCGCCCACATTCTCTTGCAACACCACCGCACAAGGAAGTTCATTCCACAGCTGTGTTGTACGTGGAAGAAAGCTCCTTGAAAACCGCACTGTGGAGGACCGCCACACTTCCAGATGGTAGGGATGATATCCTAACTTGAATTCGGTGGCAGGAATCAGGTGAAACAGCTCTTCGGAACACTCGCCATGATAAATGCAGTAGAGGACAAACATTAAAGCGATGACAGCCGTTCACAGAGCACTGGGTCTCCGACAATTCGAGCTGCTCTACATTGCACGTGGTCAAATGGATGACACGGATGCCACGCGCCAACCCAGAGATGACAGCAATACTCCATGTGTGGCTGGACCTGCGCTTTGTAGAGCGCTAGAATGTGGGCCGGCTTGAAGCTCTATTAATGACGCCCCGCTTCTTCGAAGCCAATTTGGCTATGCTCTCCACATGGCCGCGGAATTGACAATCGCTCAAGGCGAGGCGCGGCTAGGCTGTAAGGAAAGTGTTGTCGAAGAGTGGTGATACGACAAATGGGGTTTGTTTAGTGTTAAACGCGCAACTTGAGTCTTCTGGAGGTTAAATTGGACAAGGTTCAATTTTCCCCATTCCGCGACCTTCTCAAGAGAGGACTCGATAGAAGACACAAGTTTCTCCCGGCACTGGTCGACGATTTCCCTAGAGATACCTGCAAGGCCTGTGTATACGGCATCACCCGTGCTGTCGTCTGCATAGCAATGTATGTTAGAAGTATCCAACATATCATTGATATGCAGAAGAAACAGTGCGAGAGATAGCACACAGCCTTGGGGCACACCAACGTTTACGGGCTTCGGGTTTGAGCAATAACCGTCGACATCGACCTGCATGCTGCGCTCAGTGAGGAATCTGGAGGTCCACTTGCATAAGCTCTCGGGAAGCCCAAATAATGGAAGTTTTGAGAGGAGCGCCTTGTGCCATAGACGATCAAAGGCCTTCGCTATATCCAGGCTAACTGCCAGGCCTTCCCCCTTATCTGTTAGGTATACCAGAAGATTACCTGCCGACCGACCATGGCAAACGCCGTATTGCCGGTCGTTGATAGTGACCCTCTAGGTATACCAAGAGCTGGCGGTTAATTATGCTCTCCATGATTTTGGAGAGAAGGGAGGTAATAGCTATAAGCCTGTAGTTTGCCAAATCCGAACTGTCTCCTTTTTTTTGGATCGGATGGACAAGGGCTGACTTCCATAAGTCAGGGACTACGCCTTTTGTATATGAGTGCCGGAATAAACGCGTTGTCGTGTTTAAAGAGTGTGAGCCGTTATATATTAACATACCATCAGGTATCTATATAATGAACTGTTCATGAAAATTTAACCTTTTCAGTGATTTGTTCGTGAAGTTCATTCCTTAAAACAACGAACAACAAAGGTTTGCAACATTAATTAATATTTATCTGTCATGAATTTAACAACTATTTTGATTTTATAAAGCATAACATACATTATACTATGGAATAATTCTGCAATTACTTTACAACAACGACTAAAAGACCAATATTGAAATATTTTAGGTAAGAATGCATATTATTTAACTGAAATATCTTTTCCTCTTTGCTAAGAGTGCTTTATTCTACGCTGCATCGTTACTGTATTGTTCAAACAACAATACCTGCTCATAGATTATGGCGTTTATCTTGTCAACAACTACGTTTTAACTGAAGCATGACGAGAGACAACCTCGTGCATTATAATAGCAACATGAATGGCTTTAATGGAAATCAATAATAAACTGCAATTGTACACTCACCACACAAATAATCACTGCACAACAGTGTTGAAATAACCATTTGTCAGGTTTTTTTGGTTATGTGGGACTCACGTTAAACCTAAGTTTAGTGGGTAGGCACCCACTAAACACCACCTGAGGTTAGCTTTGGGCAAATGCCCGTTAAGCAGGCGTATTGTTAGGTCACTTCTGGATCTTCCGCGTAGGCCCTCACAGGCCTCGGGGTAACTGTTCGGGGCAATGGCCTCTCTCAGTGATGTCATCGCTGCTTGCAACTATAGGTATCCTGCTGCAGTGCGATCGAGCCCGCGTCAGTGGTTAGCTTGCACCCGCCGCTCAGCGAGTTCGGGCCCGCCGGTAGTGTACCGGTGAGCGCCCATCAGTCAGGAAAGGAAGCAGTCGTGTCCTTAGAGGTGTTCAAGCTCTCAAGGCTCTCCATGCGCAGATCTCTGGAGTCACCTGATTCCACACGAATCGTGGTACTTTGGAGATGGTGCGGAGCGTCAGCAACTGCTGCGCTCGCAGTGACTTGCGACTCGTCTCGCTTTTCAGCGTAAACCAAGCGATGGCTGCGTAGGTGAGTCACGTACGAACGCACGCCTTGTATACGCACAGCTTCATACGGAGAGGCAGTTGGGACGCCAAAAATACTTGGAACATCTTTATTCTAAACTTAAGATTCCTTTCTTAAAAAAACTTTTCAGTAATAAATCCTATACTGCAGTGAATAAGAATTCATAGTCTTTGAATCTCTATTAAGTCTTTAAGCTTCTGGCCTGGAACGGACTGGGCATCAACATCAACGGTGAATACATCACTCATCAACGATTCGCAGACGATATCGTTATCATGGCAGAGACGAGAGAATATGGAGGATGCCCAAATATTTCGAAACCAGTACCTCAAATTGCAGCCATATTAACGGCGAACCTGTGCGCTGTGGGAATATCTTGATGTATCGAACAAGTAATACTAGTTTGCCTCACCATTTCTCAAGAATCGTGACGAACTCTTTACTATCCCTTTAAATGATCTCATGATCTTTCCCACCATACAACTCGCTTAAAACTTGTCGCTACTAAGAGGTTGGAGATTGGGGTCTCTTTCAGGCTATAATCTTGTTTCTGGGTCGTAATAGTGAAGCGACATTTCATCCATGATTATAAATCGAGCTTAAATATATTCGTGATTTTTTTGTAAAACTTCCAAATAACTCGAGAAATGTTCAGTCTCATATTATGTTTTTCGCATCGATAAATATTCTGGGAACCCTGCTCGTGGTAACTTTTTTCATCCCAAAGAGTAAGTGGATCTTCAACAATGAAATATTTTTTTCACATTTTTAAGGATTTTGTCGGTCGGTTTATCTTTGATGGGTTACGCGAGCGTAGGTCTACTTTAGTGAATGTTCTTCCAAATTTAAAATTGGCTCACCAACGTGCAACTGTTGAATACGGTGAAGCATTTGCTCCTACTTACAATTACACCTACTAACAACAAGATACATGATTGATAACAAGAGGGAAATTCTCATATTTTTCTTCTTATCACTCGAATTTTGCCTTTTACCCGATACTGTACCAGCCCGTATTTGTGGTTCTAAAGAGTTTGCACCTCATTCTCACTATAAATATAGAACGCCCTTAGTATGTGTGAATTCCGAACTCAGATCGTTGAGATGAAATTGTAATAATATTAAACATAATTATTAGAGCTTTACTATCCACTGAAGTTACACAGGTATTTTGGGTAAAAAAATTGTTTATTTTTTTAACTCGGAGTAATTCCCGGATGGTCACGTGGGGTTCGGAAATTTCAATCACTTTGCTTGCAGCAAAAAGCGTTTTTGCTGCGAGTTTTCACTTAGCAATAGCGCCCTTTTCGTGTTGGAGACATGAAAATAATATCTATTAAATTATTGTAAAAATAAAATGAAGTATCTGTTTGTTATTTAAAAATAATATGAAACTATGTAATTTCATTATAAAACAATAGTGTGAAAACTACAAAATATTGCATTTAGAATGTAAGAAAAATGTAAGTGTAAAAGGTTTGTTTACTTTCTTTGAGGGATATAGCGGAGCTTTGGCTTATCGCTTGCGGCCAGGCGAACACATAATATGAACCGGCCTCTTGGATCTATGTGGAATATAAATTATGAGCATACATTTCCTTTTCACAAATTGTTTGAGGAAAAATGAATTTTATCTTACGAACTTATTGACAACATATTAATTTTAAGAAAACATCTTTATAATATTAATAAAAAATTATTCTTATGAGTAAATTGAATGTAATTATTATTTATATTCTCATTTTGTTTATATATAAAGAAAACATTTATGAACATACTACATTTTACTACTAGCAATTGCAGAAAATTGTATTTAGCAAATCTTCTGGAGCAGGTGGTAAAATTGTCATGATAGGCTCCAGAAAATCTTTCCGCATTGCCCAACCCCTTACATGGAGTTCCAAATCATGCCCTAACCAAGTTTGAACTTGATAATATACACGTTTGAAATGTTGATGTTATGTTTGACGGTTATCAGTACTATTGAATAGATATAGATTTAATGCATGAAGAAAATGATAATATAGTTATATAGTATATATATATATATGTAATAGTTAATAAAAATTGACAAATATTTATAATGATTAATTTATCAATAGTTCATGAATTATATATATGGCGTGTTTTCGACTGGAGGCACCGGTTGACCTGAAGTGATGCTGTGACCGCGCTCTCTCCGCCCTCTTTCTCGAAAACGGTTCACCGTATAAAAATTTTTTTTCACTAAATTTGTAGAGAATGTTGTATTCTACAATATTGATAATAAAAATAAATAGCAAAAAACCCATAGGAAATGAGATATTTACAAAAAAAAGCGCAAAAAACTGATTTAGGTTACAAACCTTTGACCTTGAAATTTAATAGTTGCGTACACCCTACCATATGTAGGTTTTGAGACAACTTTTAGGGTGTCAATATACAAGTATTTACAGACTTACAGCTGGGTATCTCGAATTCCGAGATGAACTTACTATAATGACTGGACTATTGTATATTTAAAGAGAATTAACATCTAGGTGGATATTAATTTTATATATTATTTACATAATAAATAATAATAATAAATTGTTTATTTCTTTAACAAAAAGTACTTAAAAACTAGGGGCAGGTGTCTCCCGTTAAGCTTATCGCCTGTGTTGGGTGTCACCGCTCTTTAACCTTTATTAATAACAAACAAAATTATATAATACTTAAGAGCTATTTATACATGTAAAAGTTAACTAATAAAAATATAACTATATCCTTTTTTTACAACACGCAAAATTACACAAATGAAATAATATGTACTTTAAAACTATTTATGTAAGTTCTACCATTATACTTTACGTTACTACTATTTATAAAATAGACATGATCAGAGAAGGGGGAAATAAGGGAAATGTATGTTTAGTGTGTGTGTGTGTGTGTGTGCGTGTGTGTGTATATATACTTATCAGCAACTGTTCTACCCAGTCATAGGAATTGGGTTCTAGCCAGTTAGATGTAAGTTTTTTTTCATTTTTCAATACTCGGAAAGTAATGTTGTTTAGATGTGATTGTTGGGTGGAAAATGCTGCTTCCCTCCATAGAGAGGGAAAAACTCATACAAATTACTTTCCACCTAAGAGCCGGATGAACTGCTGTCAGCTGTAAAGAGTTTTATGTAAAAAAACTAATTTAAAAAAAATCTGCGGCCATGTGACTTTCTAAACAGCCAGTGTGAACTTAGCGCGAACTTCTTTGAGCGATAAGCCGCAACAATTACTCGGTGAGTTCCATATTTAAAATTTAAAAAGTCGACGTAAATTGTCCTAATTTGACAATTCATTTATATAGGTATTACTAATATTATTATATATTATCAATTAACAGTTTAGATAAACAACTAGTTTTATTTTCCTTATATTGGAAATGAAAAGTATAGTGTTTAACACGGATAAAAGAATCAATTCCTACTCGGACTATAGCCGCCCTTGCTGCGCTCGGGATTCTAAATACCTCGGGAATTGATTCTTTCGACCCTTGGTTAACAATCTACTATACATTCATGTATGTTTTTTTAATATATCTGTAATTCTTTATTTATTAAATAATATAATTTCGCAGAGCGCTTATTGAACTGTCTTCAATGTGTCGTCTTGACTTAGGAACTAGTGCCACAATGTCTTTTCTTCTTTTTTGCACGATTTTAGAGTCATAAGGGTTTTATATACATAAGAGAGGGTTTTATAACATTAATAACACTATTTTTATAAAAATAATAAAGTAAAACTTAAGCAATCTAATAAAATAAATTACAAATAGTAAATATCTTTAGGAACAGATCTTGGGTCACCTTTCAAATCGGTAAGACGGATAACTCTGTTATATGTATAGCCGAGTGGTTAGCGATCCTACCTACTAAGCTAGAGGTCCCGGGTTCGAATCCCGGTAGGTGCAAGCATTTATATGATGAATATTGATGTTTGTTTCCGAGTCATGGATGTTTATATGTATTTATGTATGTTTATGTGTGTATATATATATGTATTTATGTATATCTAAGTAAGTATATTGTATTCAATATATCGTTGTCTTGTACCCATAGTACAGGCTATATGCTTAATTTGGGGAAAGATAATTTGTGTAAAGGTGTGTCAATACTATAATTATTATATTATATGTTTTTGTGCCGATGAACCCCAAGCAGCCATCATCTCCACCCCAAATATGTATCCATTACCGAATGGTGCATATTTCCTCCGCTTTAGATTTTTGGGAGTGTCCGCCACTGCACCTGCCGCCTAGATGGTCAATATGAGAGGGGGCTAGCGCGTCCACACCAGTGGCTTTCCACGACTCCAAGGAATCAACGTCATGCCATCAGGACTCTATAAAGATACTCCCATTGAAATATAAAAAAGATTCGAAACGTCAACTTAACTTCCAAATAGTATTAATGACAAAAAAAGATTTTGTCCTTCCTAATTCTTCAGTTCCACACTTTCAGTATGTGAGTTAGACTCACGCTTTTCTTTTCTTATATAGAATGAATTAAACTTTAAACTTTTGACAAAAAATTACCAACAACAAACATATTATTGTTTCGAAAAAAAAATATTATCTATAACCCTTCGCATTTTAGGCTAGATAATAATAAAACCTATGACTACTATGTTTGCAGTCATATACTGATAAGTGTGAGATTTAAAATATAATGTAAAAGCGACGGTGGCTCTATAGGGAGAAGATTTGTCTTTCGCCACGGAGCCCTCAGCAGGCTTGTCACACTCCCCGTGTAGGTATCGAAATCGTAAGTATGCGCGGCGGCCTCTACAGAGAGGCTATCGAGTAAGGACTCACGAGCGAGCAGTGACGCACGTGCTAGATTCGTTCGTCACCTCCGACCAATCATTTAAAAATGGAAAACATAAAAAAAACATAGCATATTAAAGACACTGAAAAAATCTAATCTAAAGTAATTATTATTTTTTTAATGCAATTACCATTCATGTCAGCTACCTATTTATTTCCTAGGTAGGTTTGACAATGTGGTGGTATTCCAATGCAAACATTAATTTCGAACATTGAATTTAGATTACGATTACATACCTATTTAGATTATAAAAAATTGAGTTATTTTTGTAATTTGACCTTACCAAGGTAGTTTTAGGTAAAGAACAACCCTAATGTCGTCAGAAGAGGTAAGAGTCACGCGATAGAAAGAGAGGCAAATTCTAGGTGATTAAAATGTAGGTTAATAGCGCTATGCGACCTGAATTACATATTGTTGTATGAACGCAAGAAACCCTATTTCTTTAATTGATTATGCGGAGTGAAACTTCTGTACATATTACATATTCGTTTCCCCCAGTTCGAACAACGCTCACCACGTACGTACGTGTGTTTTTTTTAATGGAAAAGGAGGACAAACGAGCATACGGGTCATCTGTGATCATCGCCGCCCACATTCTCTTGCAACACCAGAGGAATCACAGTAGCGTTGTCGGCCTTTAAGGAAGGTGTACGCGATTTTTTGAAGGCACCCATGTCGCATCGACCCGGAAGCACCGCACCAGGAAGTTCATTCCACAGCTGTGTTGTACGTGGAAGAAAGCTCCTTGAAAACCGCATTGTGGAGGACCGGCACACTTCCAGATGGTAGGGATGATATCGTAACTTGAATTCGGTGGCAGGAATCAGGTGAAACAGCTCTTCGGAACACTCGCCATGATAAATGCAGTAGAGAACAAACATTAAAGCGATGTCAGCCGTTCACAGAGCACTGGGTCTCCGACAATTCGAGCTGCTCTACATTGCACGTGGTCAAATGGATGACACGGATGCCACGCGCCAAACCAGAGATGACAGCAATACTCCATGTGTGGCTGGACCTGCGCTTTGTAGAGCGCTAGAATGTGGGCCGGCTTGAAGCTCTATTAATGACGCCCCGCTTCTTCGAAGCCAATTTGGCTATGCTCTCCACATGGCCGCGGAATTGACAATCGCTCAAGGCGAGGCGCGGCTAGGCTGTAAGGAAAGTGTTGTCGAAGAGTGGTGATACGACAAATGGGGTTTGTTTAGTGTTAAACGCGCAACTTGAGTCTTCTGGAGGTTAAATTGGACAAGGTTCAATTTTCCCCATTCCGCGACCTTCTCAAGAGAGGACTCGATAGAAGACACAAGTTTCTCCCGGCACTGGTCGACGATTTCCCTAGAGATACCTGCAAGGGCTGTGTATACGGCATCACCCGTGCTGTCGTCTGCATAGCAATGTATGTTAGAAGTATCCAACATATCATTGATATGCAGAAGAAACAGTGTGAGAGATAGCACACAGCCTTGGGGCACACCAACGTTTACGGGCTTCGGGTTTGAGCAATAACCGTCGACATCGACCTGCATGCTGCGCTCAGTGAGGAATCTGGAGGTCCACTTGCATAAGCTCTCGGGAAGCCCAAATAATGGAAGTTTTGAGAGGAGCGCCTTGTGCCATAGACGATCAAAGGCCTTCGCTATATCCAGGCTAACTGCCAGGCCTTCCCCCTTATCTGTTAGGTATACCAGAAGATTACCTGCCGACCGACCATGGCAAACGCCGTATTGCCGGTCGTTGATAGTGACCCTCTAGGTATACCAAGAGCTGGCGGTTAATTATGCTCTCCATGGTTTTGAACAGAATGGAGGTAATAGCTATAAGCCTGTAGTTTGCCAAATCCGAACTGTCTCCTTTTTTTTGGATCGGATGGACAAGGGCTGACTTCCATAAGTCAGGGACTACGCCTTTTGTATATGAGTGCCGGAATAAACGCGTTGTCGTGTTTAAAGAGTGTGAGCCGTTATATATTAACATACCATCAGGTATCTATATAATGAACTGTTCATGAAAATTTAACCTTTTCAGTGATTTGTTCGTGAAGTTCATTCCTTAAAACAACGAACAACAAAGGTTTGCAACATTAATTAATATTTATCTGTCATGAATTTAACAACTATTTTGATTTTACAAAGCATAATATACATTATACTATGGAATAATTCTGCAATTACTTTACAACAACGACTAAAAGACCAATATTGAAATATTTTAGGTAAGAATGCATATTATTTAACTGAAATATCTTTTCCTCTTTGCTAAGAGTGCTTTATTCTACGCTGCATCGTTACTGTATTGTTCAAACAACAATACCTGCTCATAGATTATGGCGTTTATCTTGTCAACAACTACGTTTGAACTGAAGCATGACGAGAGACAACCACGTGCATTATAATAGCAACATGAATTTTTCATGGAAATCAATAATAAACTGCAATTGTACACTCACCACACAAATAATTACCGCACAACACTGTTGAAATAACCATTTGTCAGGTTTTTTTGGTTATGTGGGACTCACGTTAAACCATTCAGCGAGGTCGAGCCCGCCGGTAGTGTACCGGTGAGCGCCCATCAGTCAGCGGAAAGGAAGCAGTCGTGTCCTTGGAGGTGCTCAAGCTCTCAAGGCTCTCCATGCGCAGATCTCTGGAGGTCACGTGATTCCACACGAATCGTGGTACTCTGGAGATGGTGCGGAGCGTCAGCAACTGCTGCGCTCGCAGTGACTTGCGACTCGTCTCGCTTTTCAGCGTAAGCCAAGCGATGGCTGCGTAGGTGAGTCAAGTACGAACGCACGCCTTGTATACGCACAGCTTCATACGGAGAGGCAGGTGGGACGCCAAAAATACTTGGAACATCTTTATTCTAAACTTAAGAATCCTTTCTTAAAAAAACTTTTCAGTAATAAATCCTATACTGCAGTGAATAAGAATTCATAGTCATTGAATCTCTATTAAGTCTTTAAGCTTCTGGCCTGGAACGGACTGGGCATCAACATCAACGGTGAATACATCACTCATCAATGATTCGCAGACGATATCGTTATCATGGCAGAGACCATGGAAGACTTAAGCCATATGCTCGATGGCCCAATACAGCTTCCCAAGGAGTAAGTCTCAAAATGAACATGGACAAGACGAAGATCATGTCTAATGTCAATGCACCTACTCAATTTATACTACCATAACAATTGGGAACTCTAATCTCGAAATTGTCGACAAAAAAGTCTCCCCCGGACAAACAATCCAGTTAGGCAGATCCAATTTCGCGAAAGAAGTCACTCGTCCAATCCAACTCGGATGGGCAGCGTTCGGGAAGCTCCGTAAAATCTTCTCGTCCCAAATACCACAGTGTCTGAAGACGAAGGTTTTCAACCAGTGTGTGTTGCCAGTGATGACTTATGGTGCAGACGTGGTCGCTAGCTATGGGCCTTATGTGAAAGCTCATAGTCGCTCAGAGGATAATGGAGAGGGCTATGCTCGGAGTTTCCTTGCGAGATCGAATCAGAAATAAGGAGATCCGTAGCAGAACCAAAGTTACCGACATAGTCCAAATGATTGCGAAACTGAAGTGGCAATGGGCAGGGCACATAGTTCGACGGACAGATGGCCGTTGGGGCAGTGAAGTCCTCGAATAGCGTGTTGGTAGGCCCCTCACAAGATGGACCGACGATCCGGTCAAGATCGCCGGAATACGTTGGATGAGGTCAGCAGGACCGATCGTCTTGGAAATCTTTGGGGGAGGCCTTTGTCCAGCAGTGGACGTCTTCCGGCTGATGATGATGTTGATGAATCTCTATTCTTTCATATTAGCCTTTAACCTTGGTAAAAGAAATCACTAAGGGCTAGGTCGGGTGAATATGGAGGATGCTCAAATATTTCGAACCAGTATCTCAAATTGCAGCTATATTAACGGCGAACCTGTGCGCTGTGGGAATATCTTGATGTATCGAACAAGTAATACTAGTTTGCCTCACCATTTCTCAAGAATCGTGACAAACTCTTTAGTATCCCTTTAAATGATCCCATGATCTTTCCCACCATACAACTCGCTTGAAACTTGTCGCTACTAAGAGATTGTAGATTGGGGTCTTTTTCAGGCTATAATCTTGTTTCTGGGTCGTAATAGTGAAGCGACATTTCATCCATGGTTATAAATCGAGCTTAAATATATTCGTGATTTTTTTGTAAAACTTCCAAATAACTCGAGAAATGTTCAGTCTCATATTATGTTTTTCACATCGATAAATATTCTGGGAACCCTGCTCGTGGTAACTTTTTTCATCCCAAAGAGTAAGTGGGAGATGGTGTGAAAACTATCAGTTGAATCTTTGTTTCTTCAGTAATGAAATATTTTTTTTCACATTTTTAAGGATTTTGTCGGTCGGTTTATCTTTGATGGGTTACGCGAGCGTAGGTCTACTTTAGTGAATGTTCTTGAATGAGTTCAGTACTTAAAATTTCAAACAAGAACAAAATTATTTGGAAAATTGTAACGGTTTTAACTATACAAGGGCTTTGACGTAAATTGAACATACTAGGGATTTTGAGACCGCTACATGACTCTGCACTTAGTCGTAGGTCTGGACCTCGTGTTATTAATGTAACATGATTACCCTCTTCGACTTGGGTGTATTATTTATAAATGTGTCCTTTACTTTAGACATTCAGAGTACAATTTCCTGGCAGAATTTAATTACTAAGATGGCTTCTCATCATGTTTATGCGTGTATTCGCCTGTTCAGAGATTTTTAGAATAAACGGGTGGAGGTATTCAGTTGTAAAATTCGGAAAATATTTAATATCTAGTTATAAAGATACTCCCATTGAAATATAAAAAAGATTCGAAACGTCAAGTTAACTTCCAAATAGTATTAACGACAAAAAAAGATTTTGTCCTTCCTAATTCTTCAGTTCAACAATTTCGTTATGTGAGTTAGACTCACGCTTTTCTTTTCTTATATAGAATGAATTAAACTTTAAACTTTTGACAAAAAATTACCAACAACAAACATATTATTGTTTCGAAAAAAAAATATTATCTACAACCCTTCGAATTTGAGGCTAAGATAATAATAAAAATTATGACGTTAATATATTATATAAAGTTATTGTATAATTGATAGAATTTTGTATAAATATTGTAGTTTGAACAATTTTTTTATAATTTGGGTTACTTGTTTCAAAATATGTTTGCAGTCATATACTGAGAAGTGTGAGATCATAAAATATTATGTAAAATCGACGGTGGCTCTATAGGTAGAAGATTTGTCTTTCGCCATGGAGCCCCCAGCAGGCCTGTCACACTCCCCGTGTAGGTATCGAAATCGTAAGTATGCGCGGCGGCCTCTACAGAGAGGCTATCGAGTAAGAACTCACGAGCGAGCAGTAACGCACGTGCTAGCTTCGTTCGTCACCTCCGCCAATCATTTAAAAATGGAAAACATTAAAAAAGCATAGTATATTAAAGACGCTGAAAAAAATTAATCTAAAGTAATTATTATTATTATAATATAATTACAATTCATGTTAGCTACCTATTTATTTTCTAGGTAGGTTTGAGAATGTGGTAGTGTTCCAATGCAAACATTAATTACGAATATTGAATTTAGATTACGATTACATACCTATTTAGATTATAAAAAAATGGAGCTATTTTTATAAGTTGACCTTACACAAGGTAGGTACAGTTTAAGGTAAAGAACAACCCTAATGTCGTCAGAAGAGGTAAGAGTCACGCGATAGAAAGAGAGGCAAATTCTAGGTGATTAAAATGTAGGTTAATAGCGCTATGCGACCTGAATTACATCTTTTTGTATGAACGCAAGAGTCCCTATTTCTTTAATTGATTATGCGGAGTGAAACTTCTGTACATATTACATATTCTTTTCCCCCAGTTCGAACAACGCTCACCACGTAGGTACGTGTGTGTGTTATTTTTGTTAATGGAAAAGGAGGACAAACGATCGTACGGGTCATCTGGTGTTAAGTGATCACCGCCGCCCACATTCTCTTGCAACACCAGAGGAATCACAGGAGCATTGCCGGCCTTTAAGGAAGGTGTACGCGATTTTTTTGAAGGTACCCATGTCGCATCGACCCGGAAACACCGCACAAGGAAGTTCATTCCACAGCTTTGTTGTACATGGAAGAAAGCTCCTTGAAAACCGCACTGTGGAGGATCACCACACTTCCAGATGGTAGGGATGATATCCTAACTTGAGTCGTGCGATGGTGGAATTCGGCGGCAGGAATCAGGTGAAACAGCTCTTCGGAACACTCGCCATGATAAATGCAGTAGAAGACAAACAATGAAGTGATGTCAGCCGTTCACAGAGCACTGGGTCCCCGACTATTCGAGCTGCTCTACGTTGCACGCGGTCAAATTGATGTCACGGATGCCACGCGGCAAACCAGAGATGACAGCAATACTCCATGTGTGGCCGGACCTGCGCTTTGTAGAGTGCTAGAATGTGGGCCGGCTTGAAGAATTGCCGTGCTCTATTAATGAGGCTATGCTCTCCACATGGCCACGGAATTGACCATCGCTCGAGGCGAGGCGCGGCGAGGCTGTAAGGAAAGTGTTGTCGAAGAGTGGTGATACGACAAATGGGGTTTGTTTAGTGTTAAACGCGCAAACTTAAGTCTTCTGGGGATTAAATTAGACAAGGTTCAATTTTCCCCATTCCGCCACCTTCTCAAGAGAGGACTCGATAGAAGAGACAAGTTTCTCCCGGCACTGGTCGACGATTTCCCTAGAGATACCTGCATGGCCTGTGTATACGGCACCACCCGTGCTGTCGTCGGCATAGCAATGTATGTTAGAGGTATCCAACATATCATTGATATGCAGAAGAAATAGATATGAGAGATAGCACACAGCCTTTCGGCACTTCAACGTTTAGATTTTATTTATTTAATTTATTTATTTAATTTAATTTATTATTATATTATATGTTTTTGTGCCGATGAACCCCAAGGAGCCATCATCTCCACCCCAAATATGTATCCATTACCGAATGGTGCATATTTCCTCCGCTTTAGATTTTTGGGAGTGTCCGCCACTGTACCTGCCGTCTAGATGTTCAATATGAGAGGGGGCTAGCGCGTCCACACCAGTGGCTTTCCACGACTCCAAGGAATCAACGTCATGCCATCAGGACTCTACATCTAGGTTAAGCTATAGGAACTTGTGGTCTGTTTCATATACTCGTCGAGCATTCGTCAGTCACTCTTGAAGACCCAGTTTTAATTAACAGGCTTAACGAAAACTTTAATACGTTATTAAAATTCTATCCGTAAATGAAGGCTTGACATTATATTATTTTGTTTGCAGTAAAAAGTTGATAATTAACAGTTTTATTTAAAACTGGTCAAAACTAAGATTTGTCATTTAAATCTTAAGGTATATTATAATCATTAAAAAATACATATTTTTATAATTACATTCAATTTAAATATTTTGTTTTGATTAATTAGTTAAATTACTTTGTATCAAAACAGCAATACTGCTTTCACAGAGCTAACATAATATAGCCAACCTCTTAAACAGATTGAGTTGCTTCGAGCCACGAAATTCAATTTCATATTGAAAGTCATTCATCTTTGCCATTTCTTCAAATATCTTTTGAAAGTATTACATCACTTTATCCAGATTGGTTGAAAGTTTAACTTATTTGACAGTTGCAATATTAGTAATTTGATATTGAATTGATCCAGTTTATATTTTGCGAAGTGATAAATAACTTATTTGATTAATTATTTCAACACTCATTGTATGTATAAATATTTTTAAAATCACTTTAAAATAAATCATAAGCTAAGAAAAGTTTTGCGATTTATAAATAAGTAGTTAGCTTATCCTATTTTGAATACTAAGGGGCTGTTTCACAATATCCAATTAAAGTTACGAATAGGCTACTTACTACTTATCTATCGAATAAAGACATAATTTACTTTTCACAATGTATGTGTTATCTAATAGGTGTATAATAACATGTGCTAAATATATATTTTATGGTTATGTTTAAATTCCTTTTAATGCCAGTTCCTCACATATTCTGGTAATTTATTATAAATTCATCCCGTGCAAAGTAGCTATTGAAATTACTGGGCAAATGAGACATAACATCTTATGTCTCAAGGTGACGAGCGCAGTTTTAGAGCGCAGAATTACCATCAGCTGAACGTCCTGCTCGTCTTTCCCTTATTGTCATAAAAAAGGACTTATTCACCGACATTCGTTATAAATATACCCAATAAAGAATTCATCAAGCTCTCAATCGGTAACTCAAAATAATTACGTGATAAAGATGATCTCCATTATTGTCCAAATGTCTTGAGTTCTCTTTAGTGTTAATTCCGCCAATATTTGTCTTTAGACAATTCGACACGTGTTTCGCCTCTACACGAGGCATCCTCAGGAGATGTTGACTCGCCAAACTCTGGCACGAGGCTAAAGACTCTAAACTAAAGAAAACTCAAAACATTTGGATAATTATGGATTTCCGCAAAGTAACGCCTACTTCAATAAATTTTCAAATAGAATAATGTTAAATCGCGATACAAATTTGAAGTTGGATGTCACTGAATCATAATAAAATAAAAATAAAAAAATTGCCAAAAAAAATTAAAAAAACAATTAAGGGGTGGGAGAACCTTATTCATTTAGGGTATGGAAAATAGATGTTGACCGATTCAGACCAGACCTATCCGACATACACACACATTTTCAAATAAATTGGTTTAGCCGCTTCGGAGGAGTTTGGTAACAAGCACCGAGACACGAGAATTGTATATATAAGACTAGATGACCCGACAGACTTTGTTCTGTACATATAATAATAAAATACTATTTTTTTTTATAAATATGTCCTTGTTGTCATAGTGAAATTGTTTCACAGCAGAACTATCAAACGGTGCGTCAATAAATTCTCACAGAAAATATGTTCATACAAAACAAATATTGAAAATAAAAATAATTATGGGTATAATCCCAAATCGAAATAAAAACTATCCTATCTCTCAAGTTGGACTAAACTGCACTCCATGAAGTTATCCCCATTAAAATCCGTTCATTATTTAGGAGTTCATCGCGGACAAACAACGTGTCACGTAATTTATATTATATATTAAGATATACACTGCGCTGCTGTCGAATTTTTTCCAAGTTAAGAGGCAAACAGTGATTGACATACCAGTCTACAGCAACTGTCCTTCCATCTGGTCGAAGCTTCCTTACGCCTAAATGTTCGTGTAATATTTTTTGAACTTGACTCATACCAATGCCTAGGCTTGCCCGTATCTGCTTTTTTAGGATTGAAATTAGTAAACTGTTTTTATGCAAGATGTATTTTTAATTATAACTTATTTAACAAGAGTTTCGTGATCTTCGTGTAGCTTCCATTACGGTGAAGGGCAAAGAGAAAAAACAGATTCTATAAAGTATGCATTGTCTATACTCTGACAAAGACTAAAGGAATGACGTAGATTAAACAGTATGCGTACAGAGATTTTATAGACATATTTTAACAGATAGGTCACTCTCTTATCTTCCTATATAATTCGTTGCACAGCACTGATGTTATCTTCAGCAGTCGCTGTTAAAAGACGTTCCTCACGCGGATCATCATTGAGATTGCTACGTCCATTCATAAACTCGTAAAACCAATTGTAAATAGTGGTACGAGATGGGGCTTCATTAAGAAATGCTAATCGTAGCCTATCATAGCTGTGTTGTTGAGTAGGCCCACAATGAAAGTCATAATAAATCATTGACCGAAAATTTTCTCGCGTTAGGTTCATTTTCACTTGTAACTTGTTTTAGATTTGCCGCCAATTCACAAAAACCAATGACAAATAAATGTAATATACTACATTAGGTTACCAAAGAGTTCTAAAATTGAAATTCAAAAAAGGTATTCATTAGCAATATTTCTAACTGGCCAGTTCTAAGCATTTCCAGTGCTACCCACGTATACCCATATTGGAAAAGAGAGCCCTCTCTACGCATTATGAGTTGTCTATTTGAAAACTAGCGCCATCTGGAGTTTGGCCCCGAAAATAACTATATATAAGCTCGAAATTATAAAATTCACTTTTAATGTTGTGACGCAATTAAATAACTAACTCTACTTTTTAATGTAGATATTGCAATTTTTTACCATGTTAAAATTGCGCATAGAGTTAGTTATTTAATTTTGCCACAACATAGAACATAAAGATTAGATTTAGCAGTGTAAATATGCAAAATGGAACACGAGAGCTACATACATGCGTAAACGCTTGAAGTAGCCGTCATTTTATGACCAGTGGTCAGTGACACAAATAAAGAAAAGTTGAAAGGTTTCAAAGCCAGTGACAGCTGACAAAGCTTTCATTTTTGGGCCAACTAACAGATGGCACTACAGTCTTCTGAAAACGTCCCATCCCTGCAGTTGGTCTTGTTACGACGAATTGAACGGACGTGTTTTTTGTTTAAATAAATTTACAAGAATCAATAATATCTTTGCTTTATTTCTGAGTTGTAAGTATAATAGACAGTCTCGTGGTAGAATTTGGCGAGTCAATATTGTCTCCTGAGGATACCTCGTGAAACACATCGAATTTCGGTTTGATTATTGTCGGCACTTATATAAACTTTTAAATGTAAAATATAGCCATAGTGGCGTAACTACAGTAGTTGGACATAATATGGTATAACAATATTATGATGCATTCTATAATACTGAAGAACATTTTTTCGTTCTATCATCAATAGTTTCCGCAGCGCATGCAATGGCAGATTTTTAAGACAATTTTTTTCACATCTTGTGTTGTATTATGGAATTTTTATTAAGGATCCCTATTTAAAAAAAATGTAATGACCTATGTCACTCAGTGAAGATGCAACTTTCCAAACGTGAAAGAATAATTGAAATTGGTCCAGTAGTTTTTGTCTGAAAACATTACAAACACACATACAAAAACACAAATGTATAAATTGCTTTAAAGGTAAATAAAGATCTAAACAATATCGTGACAAATGAAAAGGATTTCATCAATTGATAGAGATGTACTAAATCGAAATGTCAGATACAGAACTCTTGTTCTTGAACGTTTAGAAGTATATAAGTCTATTATTTCTACAGCCTTTTTTATCTAACATATCCGCTTTTCTAAATTGTTACCTCATAATATAATCTTTTTGATAAATAGTGACTTTCATAATTGTTACACTAGAAATAAGGGATTGCTTGTAGTAATAATTCTAGTAGGCTTCATAAGAAATATAAAAGCTTTAAGGGTGTATACGCTTTTATAATAAAGTGCCAGCCACTGTTCAGGCATTATTAATGATGCGGGACTCGAACCCGTGAACTCTCGCGTTCCGTGCGAGCGATCTTACCACTGAGCCGATCGTTTGAGTAACGTATCGGTGATAAATCTTGTATGTCTTGTTCAACTCTCAGGTTTGGCTTCATTTAGAGAATCTTCTTTACAGTTGATAAACTACTCAATATTTGCAAATTAGGAAATTGACTTACGATGTCGCTCTTTCAAATCAAATCATTAAAAACTTTTCAGTCCAACTAATGTTTAAATTCTATCGCAAATATAATATTTGAGCGTCACCTTTAAAATGGATCTATTCTCTATCTTAGGGCGCATATTTTGTTAATCAATTGAACTTTATTTTGTGGCTATATATTTATAAGGAAGGAAAAACATTATTGTATAATTGAAGTGTCTCTAATTATTAAAAGTTCTTAAAATATGTTATAACAGTACGGAAGACTTCTTACCATCTGATGCGACAATAGAAAACTTTATGAAGTATCAAATTACACTCATAAATATATTATGATATCCAAGAAAGAGAAAAGAAGCGTTTAGTAATATCCGCTGAGTTCTAGCGAAGATACTTTCTAGCGTCGTTAAGTGCCAAGCAACGTTCCCTGCAACGAATTGAAAAGCAATGAACCGCGGAATTCAATTCTGTATTGAAAGTCGTTCAACTTTCCCGCTTTTTCACGATCATCTGAATCCCTTACTTCCAATATCCAGCTTATAAGTTACAATCTTCCTTTTTTAAACACGAAACGTGTTAGGGGTGATCAAATATGATTCTGAATGTATGTATTGTATCTTGTCTGTATATCCTGTCCTGTGTCATGGGTCTTTCAATGACACAAATGAAAACCTCTATAATTTTATTCATAAAGATTATTTATATTTTTTAACTGTTTTACTTCATTGCCGTCAAGCATTTCTTCACGGGGGGGGGGGAACTTAGCTGTTAGCAGCTACTTCCACTCGATGCTTGACTTATTTGGGATCTTTCCCTCTCTTGGGTGCGTAGCACTTCAGTTGCATAGCCGTTTGTAGCATCCCAAGCTTCTTTGATTCCAGCAGTATGATTATAATATTTTCTGGCTGAATCCTGGTTGTGCTTTTTATCGCCTCTTCCCATTTACTTCGGGCAGCTTCAAATGGTAGACAGACAAAGAATACGTGCTCCGCGTTTTCATTGGTCCCAGTGCACGTAGGGCATTCCAGAGAGTCGTCATGCTTAAGCCGGTACAGGTATTCGCGAAAGCAACCATGTCCAAAAAGCATTTGTGTGAGGTAGTACCCAACTTCTCTGTGTTTGTGGTTTAACCATACTTCTACTTTTGGTATGAGCCGATGAGTCCATCTCCCTTTACTTGAGGCATCAAAGTGTGCCTGCCAATGACCCAGGCTCCCTTTTCTTTCCTTACACCTCAGTTCGGTTGGAGTCAGGTGGGAGCTATCTCTTGTGAGGTCCTCGGAGACAGTTCGGAACGCACTTCCTACCCGCAATGCACTTAGTCTGTACACAGATGTCTGTACGAGATTCTTGATTAGTAAGTGCATTTGACCAGATAGGAGCGCCATACATCAGCACTGATGTAGCTACTGAGGTCAGCAAGAGTGGCCTTTTCTGTTTTGGTCCTCTGACATTTGGCATTAGTCGTGACAGATTGGCCACCACTGCTGTTGACTTTGCTGTTATGATTTCAACATGTTTCTTGAAACTAAGACGGGCGTCAATCAGTACTCCAAGATACCTAATAAAAAATGTTTGTGTGTGTGTGTTTGTGTGTGTGTTTGTGTTTGTGTGTGTGTGTGTGTGTTTGTGTGTTTGTGAACTACTCTAAATTTAACCTTCCTTTAAATTTTTGTTAACACTCCTTTTAAAGCAGCCTTTACTGTTATTAAAAAGTTCAGTACTGTTGAATTGCTTATTATAGCAGCATAGAGTGCGACAGATTACCGAATTTTCATAATAATTAGTGTGACTCAGCGGGACTTGGAATAGAGACGTGTGTCTAGTGCGAACTGACGGCACTCGTAATTGTATGAATAGTTCAGTTAGCTCTGTACTGTCGATCCTACCATGAACTATGTTATGAAGGAAAGAGAGATCCAGAACCTTGCGCCTGTCCTCAAGCGTCATCATATTATGAAACCTGGGTAGTCCACATAATTGTGTTGTGCGCGATGGTTGATGTGTTTTAAAAATTTTGCTTGTATGTTTTCAATTTCTTGGACATGTGTTATGTATGTATCGTGGGTTCCATATATTGCTGCAATATTCAAGAATACTTCTTACGTAAGCATAATATAGTATTTTAATACATTTTATGTCTGAGAAAGGTTTACTGACGCGCAGAATAAATCCCAAATTTTTGTATGACCTGGTGACTATTTCTGACAGGTGTTCATTGAATGTCATTTTAGTGTCCATTAAAACTCCTATGTCATGGATTGGTTAATTTGCTGATTGATCGTGGTATCTATATTATAATTGAAGATGATGGTGCTTTTCTTTCTGGTGAAAGTAATAAACGTGCATTTACTTACATTAATTTTTATTTTATTAGTCTTATAGTAATTGTTCAAATTATTAAGGTCAGTTTGGAGTTGGTCAGTTAATAGACAGTCAGTTGGATTATTAATACGTAAAATAGATTTTTGTGTCGTCTGCGTACATGAAAAATTGCGTATTGAAAGCATTTTCCTACATCATATAAGTATGCGGCATATAACAAAGGTGAGAGCGCTGAGCCTTGTGGTACGCCGGAAGGGTTGTCTGTGTAGTCAGAACGATGCCCACCTATTACTACTGCCTGGCAGCGAATGCGCAGGTAAGATTCAGTCCATCTCAAGAGAGCACCGCAAATACCTAGCTCCTGTAACTTTCGTAGCAGGATGGTGTGGTCTACTCGGTCGAAGGTTTTCTCAAAGTCCGTGTAGATCACGTCTACCTGCGAGCCACCATCCATACCCTGTAATATGTCGTTAGTGAAGATGGCTTGGTTAGTGTTAGTGGATCGACCTTTTATAAATCCATGTTGTTGTGCAGGTATATTGCAATACAACGTTCGATAAAAATATTGATTATTATATATTAGCTATTTTTTCCATGAGTTTACTAAGTGTATTAAGTATTGAGATCGGGCGATAGTTCTCAATGGATTTCTTCGTGCCCTTTTTGTGAATAGGGAATATATGGGCTGATTTCCAAATTTTCGGGAAGTAAACTTCACGAAAACATCGGTTGAACAGACATGAAATAGGCTGCGCAATACACTTCGCACACTTGGCGTAAATTAATGCTGGTATTCCATCACTACCGGCTCCTTTAGTAGTATCAATGTTTTTGAGTACTTCCATTATAAAATTTTCATTCGTATGAATAGTGTGTAGTGGATCGTGAGCAACAATATTTTCATGCAAGGATTGATCGTTAGATGAACTATTAAAATTCCTATAGAAAAAATTGTTAAATGCGGGGCATATCTCCTTCTCCGAGTAAAGTTCATCATTTGCATCGAACATCAGCATCGTACTACTGTTTCCCGGTGGAAAAAATCCTGTGCAATAAAGTCATCCACTGGTAATGAAAAGATGGATACTAAGATGTTGATATTCTGTAGGAGTACATTCCTGACATTGCAACAAGCGGCAGCATGTGCTTCGTTCTAGCTTAATTACATATTCAGCTTCGTCACATTGATATTGTAGTATTGACAGTGACAGGTGGACAGGGTGAAGTTGACTATAAAAGGCGATGTCTCCCTAGCGTCGACACCTCCCACAAGTACACAGCCGGTGCGAGGTTCGAGTCTCCTTAGGAGACACCCCGCGACTGATGTTGCGTAGTCTTTGCGGCCTCTCCGGCACACGTCCTATATCGCTGTAAAAGCCTTCAGGGCTGACAGCATAGAGGAGGTTTTTTGATGGTAGGGGGGGGGGGGACCCGAGTCCAACATATGGGCCCCGTTTCGGGGTCTTCAATACGTAAATGTATTTTCCTCCTCTCGAAAAAACCCCGTTTGTCGTATCACCGCTCTTCGACAACACTTCCCTTAAAGCCTCGCCTAGTATCGGAATACTGGGTCTCGATATCTCGAGCGATTGCCAATTCCGTGACCATCTGGAGGGCAAAGCCAAATTGGCTTCGAAGAAGCTGGGCGTCATTAATAGAGCACGGCAATACTTCAAGCCGGCCCACATTCTAGCGCTCTACAAAGCGCAGGTCCGGCCACACATGGAGTATTGCTGTAATCTCTGGTCTGGCGCACCCCAGTATCATCGATCCATTTAATCGCGTGCAATGCAAAGCAGCTCGAATTGTCGGGGACCCAGTGCTCTGTGAACGGCTGGATCACTTGGCGTTGCGTAGAGACGTCGCTTCATTGTGTGTCTTCTACCGCATTTATCACGGGGAGTGTTCAGAAGAGCTGTTTAACCTGATTCCTGCCGCCGAATTCCACCTTCGTACGACACGCCACAAGTTAGGATATCATCCCCACCATCTGGATGTGTGGCGGTCCTCCATAGTGCGGTTTTCAAGCAGCTTTCTTCCATGTACTACAAAGCTGTGGAATGAGCTGCCTTGTGCGGAGTTTCCGGGACGATACGACATGGGTACCTTCAAAATAAGCGCGTACACCTTCCTTAAAGACCGGCAACGCTCTTGTGATTCCTCTGGTGTTGCAAGAGAATGTGGGCGGCGTACATCACTTAACACCAGATGACCCCTTACGCTCGTTTCCGTCCTCCTATTCCATAAAAATTGTTAAGGCTGGGTTGCATTTACTAACTTTAGCAATAACAAACAAGTTAAAGTACTGGTTAAGCAAAAAGTGTGATGCACCATTTGACAATTTCAACCGTCTAATCTTCGCTTAAGCTTCTATTAAAGTTTAAAATAAATATTCGATATTGACTTGATATTCAAAATTTTAACATTAACATTAACTATGCCAAGGAATACAATGGTGTTGTACATTTCGCAGTCTATGTTAAAGTCAGCGTAATTGTTAACGTTAAGTTTGACTGGACGTTAACTATAACAGCTAATAGGATGCAACCAGCCTAAGTGATTTATGTTATTTTGAAAATTATTTTGATTTTCGTAAAACATTTGTTTATGTAAATTTTCTGCGGTCATGTTGTGAAAGCATATACATCACTTCACAAAAGACTTACTAAGTGGACCTAGCCAAGTAGTAGGCATAATAAGATACAATTATTACTTTATAGCAGTACCGTTCCAGTCAATCGTTGAGTTTCATTACATCAGTCAGCAAACAGAATCATTTATTCCAGTGGTATTATTTTATCGATTAAATATTTCCAGTGGAATTTATTACTCAATTAATACAATAAATCTGAATGAATCGTGAAAGATTATCAAATATTTTATTGTAAATTTTTTAAATCAACTGTTTTAACTTACCTACCTGTTGTATCAAATAAATACGTACAGAAGAAAATCATTATGTTATGTGGAGTTTCTTAAGTACCTAGAACATATAAAAGCAATATTTCAGAGGTGATACATCACATCTAGCTAATAGCTTCCATCACTTGTTAGTGACGGTGCAAGATGACGTATTTATGTCGACCAAAGATTACTTTAATTAGTTGAGTAATGTATTTATATAATACTGGCGGACCCGACAGACGTTTGTCCTGTATTCACCCCTTAAAATTGAAAATCGGTCCAGCCGTTAGGAGGAGTTCACGCACATACACATGGGAAGGAGAATTATATATGGATATATTATATGATTCTCAAATTCACTGAAACACACAAAAAAATCATCAAAATCAGTCCAGCCGTTTAGGAAGTAGTTCAATTGTGAATCTAAACCATCCTCGAATCCACTTGAACACACACAAAAAATTTATTCAAATCGGTCTAGCTGTTCAGGAGGAGTTCACTGTCAACACTCATGTAGCCCGGTGGTAAGTGACCCTGTCAACTGAGCTAGAAGTTCCGGGATCGAACCGGCAAATGTGCAAACATTTTTAATGTGACTAATGTAGATGTTTATTTCTGAGTGATAAATGTTTATATTATGTATTTACGTGTAGTTTAATTATTTATGTTTCACGAATATTTTAATAACTTTTGTAATTATATATGTTTAATATAATAAGAAAAATAATATTGACGCACTTCTATACAAATTGTCTTGCCCCAAATTAGACATAGCCTTTGCTATGGGTTGCTAGACAACGAAGTATTTAATACGATATACTTACTTAAATACACATAAATAAACATAAACATCCATGACTCGGAAACAAAAACCGAAATTCATCATATAAATGTTTCCACCTACCGGGATTCGAACCCGTGACCTCTAGTAGGTAGGGTCGCTAGCCACTCGGTAATGTTTAAGAAGGTATGTATACCGTATTAACGATAATTTGTGTAGAAATGTGTCTGTATGATAAAAAATACGTACATAAGCATATGAAAAGCATTCCACTAATAAGATTAAGTCAACTATTAATATATAAAATACAAGAATGACAGGTATATTCAAAAGTGCTATAGTTATTTTTTTCCAATTTTATAATATTTACAGATAGGCTAAGCCCAGCCCACATTATGCTGTTTAGATATGAGATAAAAAATCACCCGAACAGCTCAAATAACTGATTATTAATTTACTTAGTCACTAAATGGACTACCAACAACGCTATTCATTATAACTAAGTATAATAATAGATTATATAAACGAAAAAATTTCTCATTGTGCTAAACTTTAATTGTATAATACAGAATACAACTCTCATTGGTTGTTCAGAAACAATAGATCTTTGAGTCTCAGTTTAGATGAGGACTGCTACCTCGGGGTATACTGATTTATAAACCAATCCTAACTTGTCCACTCGATTGTAGCTTTACAGTTATGGGTTCCTGTTACACTTTAAATTGCTGACATTAGAACTGACGGCTGTAGACAATACTAATAGAGATATCATGTCTTTTTTATGAAAATCAGGGACGAGACAAGCAGAAACTGCAGCTGATGGTAATTGATGCGCCCTGCGCATTACAATGCAGTGCCACTCAAGATTATTGAAAAACCTAAAAATTCTGAGAGGCACCACAACTGGGCTCGTCACGTTGAGACAAAAGATTTTAAGTCTCATATGCCCAGTAATCCCACTAGCTACGGCGCCCTTCAGACCGTAACACAGTAAAGCTTACACATTACTGCCTCACGGAAGAAATAGGCGCCGTTGTGGTACCCATAATCTAGTCGGCATCCGGTGCAAAGGAGCCTTCCACTGGTAAAGGTGTCTACATATTAGACAAACAAACTAGTTATTTAATATTTGATTCGTATTAAACATCCGATTAACATTACAAATTAAGGATCAAGTATACATAGTTCCTTAAATAAATAACAACATCAAGTTAAATATTTTTTTGTGTATTTTATTTCATATCAAGGAGGTACCACCGAAATCGGAACTTGTCAAGTAGCTTCCCTAATAGGAAATATTAAAATGAAGGCGGTAAACCACTTCTAGCAAACTCTACGATATACCAAGTTTGATATTCATTAATCGGTGATTCAGTTCCTAAAATGCGATCAAGGGAGGTGATGGCTGGTCCATGCGTCAAGCTCGTAAACGGGCTCTACTTAAGGTGGCTGATTTGATTTGATTAAATCTAGTCCTTGTTATCCAATTAGAATAACATTATAATTGTATATAAAATATATTATTTGTGCCAAATGCGTAGTTATAATTATACATCTAGGACAATGTTTGGAATATACAAATTAAATTTGTTTCAAAATTTATGGATTTTGCGGGGCTCGAAACCGTGCCGCCCGGATTCCGTCCGAGCGCTCTTACCAACTGAGCCAAACGTCTGAGTGACGCATCGACCGTAAATCTTGGAATGTTTTGTTCAACTCTCAGTTTGTGCAAAATGTTTGGTAGCAGTCAATGACGTTCTTAAACTGTATAGAACATAATTGATAGCAGTGATGGAAATTCAGACACATTCTAACTGAATATACATTTTTTTTCTGATCGGGCTTTATTTTATATTTTAAAAGCAACGATTACGCAATTGGTTTATTCTTTTTGTTGCGTATTATATTTATTTTTATTTTTTGCTTATTTTGTAACTTTTATATTGGTAATTTTTTCTTTCTTCATTCTTCGATGTTGTATTTTCTATGTATAAGTTATTTGGGTAGGTTTTCAGTTTTAAGTATGTGTTATCCTGTAAGTATCCAATATCCATCCTCTCGCTGTAGCACTCGCTGTAGCTCTCGCTACAGCATACGCTGGGCGGTGTCCATTTTCCCATCATTCGTGATTGTTTTCTTAATTATATATTTTCACAAATATTACTTAACTTTAAGCGATATTATTATGTTTTAGTTTTAGGTGTTAATAATACTTTATAAATTAATTTGTGATGTGAAATAAAAATATTATATATTTATCTAAATAAATTGAAGTGACGTAAACATGGGGTGTGGTGTAGGGCTAGCACGCGTAGAATTCCAGGCGTCAGTTTATTTTGAACAAGTTCCTGTATTTATTTACACGTCATATACACTTTATATAACAATATAACTAACTTATAAATTTATTATATGTCACCTAACCTAATTAAAATTTGACACGCTTGTGATAATATAGTCCGGGAGTTTATTAAAAACCCGAGAGCTCATAGCGTGTATTGTGGGGCGATGCGCGTGCCACAGCTGGCACTGGCTCGTGTCGCCTCTTTTTTATATTTTTTTTTTATATTGTGTAAGTGAGCCCGGGCGTAAAAATCGATCTGTAGTATAGTAGTAGTAGGCTTGGTATTGTTGGTATGTATAATGACACGAAGAAAGGTCTTACGCATTGGTCTGACGGTATACAAGCTAGTATTTTTTTAAATAAAATAAGGGACGAGACGAGCAAGACGTTCAGCTGATGGTAATTGATGCGCCCTGCCCATTACAATGCAGTGCCGCTCGGGATTCTTGTAAAACCCCAAAAATTCTGAGCGGGACTACAACTGTGCTTATGCGGCATTAGATGTTAAGTCTCACTTGGCCAGTAATTTCACTAGCTACGGCGCCCTTCAGACCGAAACAAAGTAATGCTTACACATTACTGCTTCACTTCTTCACTTGTGGTACCTTTAATCTAGCCAGCATCGTGTGCAAAGGAACCTCCCACTGGTAAAAAGTATATAGGTAAAGTATATAAAAAGAAGTATGCGAACGGCTTAACTTTGTAGCCAACTTGGATTTATTCCAGTTAATATCAGTCTGAATTTCCATCACTGCTATTTCAATCATTGTGTGGATTATTACTGATAAAGACTCTCAAAATGGCAAGATTATTGCTCTAAAACAAAAGCCAAAATACACCTAATAATTATATTTAATTACTGCACAGGCACTCGTCACGGTTAAAATAAAATGCCATACAATAGAACTTAAACAATAGGGTTTTAAATAACCACCTTACAATACAGCTATTGAACAATGGACGCAAGAATTTCATATTTGTCACTGTTTCCCTCCACAGGCATGGAATATAAATGAATTTCAGTGACGGCAATCCTTAGAGACTATTGTTTCAAACAATACATTTTACCTGTGGAATTATATACTGGACAAAAGAGTGCAATTTCATATCGAAGTTGTGAGTAAACCGATATCTTTTGTACACACTTAGATAATATTCACTCGGAAAGTGCTTGCAAAATACCTACTTACTACTACTTTTTTCTCTTGCCCACAAAATAATTTATAACTATAGTGTATGTTAATTTATAAAGTAAAAAAAAACTACCCTGAAAAAAACTGACTTCAAAAACTGAAAAGTATAAAAAAACTTAATAAAGATTTAATTTAATACACCTCCTATGCAAACGTAATACCTTTAATATTAATAAAATATCAACTATTATTTCTATGTGTAAGCTAATAATTGATAGGGTTTAAGTCGGTGCTAAGCCCTAAATAAAATAAAACTTAATATTATAAACGACAACTTCCCGCGCGTGTTTTCGCACTGGGGTTGTATTGTTCTAGACAAAACTACCCCGATCAAAGTCACGCGTGACGAGTGTGGGTACCTGCTATTATTATATTTGGCTTGTCACCGACTTCAAACCTGTCAATAGGTAGCACATACAAATAATAGTAAGTATTTTACTTAGAAATAAAACCAAAGTCACCTACATTATAATTCCCATTGAAATGGAACCAGAAATGGAGCTGGACTGGACACATGCTTCGCAGTTCAACAGAAAAATGTAGCAAGAGACTTATGATTTGGCGTCCCAGAGATGGCTCTAGCAGGCAGGCAAGACCAAGGATGAGATCTGACGTTTAACTTTAGGGCAATATTGGATAAAGGTTGCAACGGAAAGAGCTCAATAGAGGCAGTTGGGGAGGCCTATGCCAAACGGCACACCAAGCGGAGGGACATTATATAAAATAAGATGTTTTTTCCCAGTTATTTTTAATTAAGTTTTTGAGATTAAGTAATTTGTCCTCATTCCCGAAATAAATGGCTTTATTATTATTTTATTAATATTAGATTTGCATAGGAGGTGTATTAAATTAAGTTATTTAATACTTTTTATATTTTGAAGTCGGTTTTTTATACAAAGTTTTTTTTTCCTTTTTAGTGTCTCTAATAGGTCGGTTGTAAACTAGAGTAGGATATTTTAAAATAATAACAAAAAAATATAACATTTCGTTGCTTCTTACTATCAAATATTGCATAGTACTTTTTTAGATAGCTACCTTAAAAAATGCTGTCTAAAACTCTATTTCACTTTTTTTTGATGACGTGTAACCTAAGACCCACTTATAGGGACGGGAAAAATCATAATTTATATATAAATAAATTCCGATGTTTACAAACTGCGTCGTCCGTATAAAAACACTCGCAGTTATGAAATATGCCGGCAAAATATAAATGGTCTTGTTACTTTATAAAGTGCAACAACATTAGATAGACAATTCAAACGCCGTGTACAAAATTCCTCTGCAAAATGTAGTTTTCAAAAAGAAAACTAAGGTGTCTATGAATTCTGATGTTCAGGACTCATGCGAACTATAATTGGTACAGAGAGTATGACGTAATGAGTATTCTTATCATAAGAAAGTACAGCCCTGAGAGCCCAAAGGCCCTATAATGCCTTTAGAACAATATTGTGATATAATATTAAATATTCATTGAGACTGACAAAATAATCTTTCTGTTGTCTTTGTCTTTCTAAGAAGAATTATTTGAGGGTGGAAATGTCACTCAAGTTTGACAGTTGCAAATAAATAATTTGAAGATTTTTTTATCATGTCTTGATGAAAAATTTGAAATTCAAAGTACTCGCTTTTCCTTATTTTTACCTACCTTTTTTTAAAGGCTATGACTAAAAGCAGTGTATATATAATAGTTTTGACATACAAAAATTATAAAATGCGTGTTTATTAACAATGGGCAGTTAACAAATCGGAATAAGTTGATAGGAAACCTCATTCTCGCAAGTTCTTTAAACAATAAGGTGGTAAAATGAAATGTAAAAATGAAAAAAATATTTAAATATGTCTTATGATTTACCTGGGTACGCTGCCGTGGCACGCTACACTCGTGACGTGCATTGTGATTAATAGTCTAAATTTGTCTTCGGGGCTTACTAATGAACATGGGCCGATTCGGATCCAGCACACGCCAGATCCAGCCATGGCACACATTGATATGTATTATGCTTTTCTCTTAAGACTTCATGGTACCTGATTACTGAAATAAAGTCTGCTTTGTCCAATCTGTTTTATAGCATGGTCACCCTACTGGTAGAAAATATAGCAATTCAATGAGTTGTCAATTTGCCCAAGGCATATTTCTTAACAGTGAGCTTGTTTCAGAGTTTGTAAACGAACGACGCCGTTTGTAAAATGCTAAATTATGCGATTTGCCTGCGACATTTACATACGATATCATTAAGTTTAAACTATTCAGCCTGATTAACAGAATCTTAACAATATGCTTACCAGTAGGAGGCTCCTTTGCGCGGGATGCCGGCTAGATTATGGGTACCACAACGGCACCTATTTCTGCCGTCAAGCAGTAATGTGTTTTGGTCTTAAAGGCGCCGTATCTAGTGAATTTACTGGGCAAATGAGACCTAGCATCTTATGGCACTGCATTGTAATGGACAAGGCGTATCAGTAACCATCAGCTGAACGTCTTGATCGTCACGTCCCTTATTTTCATAAACAAAAAATAAACATCCGATCACGTAAATTTCTCTAAAAATAATGGCCATCCTAGTGTAATCAAATTAGAAGGTATACAGGGCATGTGTAAATTAATTGAATGATTTAAATTAACTTGTTTCACCCAAGGGCATGTGAAACTTTGCTCCTAAACTTGTCTAATATTGTATATGAAACATCAAACAACACTTCGTCCGTAATATAACCAACCCTGCTTTAGCTTGAATGAATTTTGCCCATGGATTAGTAAAGCCTTGTTTTATTATATTTATAAGATATTTATGTAGAACGTATCTCGATGGATCATATTGTAGATTATATGTGTGCGTTTTAGTAATATAGCACATAAAATAATTGAGTTTTATATGAAAATTAGGGATGAGACGAGCAGGACGTTCAGCTGATGGTATTGGTACGCCCTGCCCATTACAATGCAGTGCCACTCAGGATTATTAAAGAATCAAAAAATTCTGTGCGGCTCTACATTTGCGCTCGTCACCATGAGACATAAGGTGTTAATTCTCATTTGCCCAGTAATTACACTAGCTACGGCGCCTTTGTGACCGAAACGCAATAATGCTTACACATTCCTGCTTCACGGCAGAAATAAGCACCGTTGTGGTACCCATAATCTAGGCATCCTGTACAAAGAAGCCTCCCACTGGTTAGCATTGAATCTGATGTTGGAATCTCGTAAAAATAAAACATATAATCAAAAGATGAATATTTTGATCACATCTTAAAAATGATCAATTTGGAAATGATTTAAAAGTTTTTAATTTCTGTCTGCATGTCAGGTATGTTTGAGTAAATTATTTCATTGTTAGGACCTGTGGTTAGGACGTACTCAAATAGATAGCTGATGTTACAGTTTAAGGGTTTCACGTTCAAGTACCATCCTTGACAATATTTGTCAAAAATTTGTCAAACTCCCCTTACATTTTTCATTACTTAAGCATTAATTATATACAATGTTATCTAATGATGAGTAATTTAGTTATAAGCACAAATGTTTATTAGTAACTAAAATCATGTATCAATTAAAACAATAGGGAAGGATTTCACATGTATGTAGACCTACTTGATGGTAAAAATGTCACATCTGTAAAGTCTTTTTCAATAAGACATATTTTACTGAAATTTTGAGACAACTTTCTGAGACAAAGTTGTTGCACCAAAATAGGTAACCAATTTACAAACTTTGCAAATTAGTCTGTAACTCCGACCGGGTTACTCGCTCACCTTCATAATAATAGCATAGTTCGTTAACTCGTGATTTAGAAATTGCTTCAACAACAAAGCCTCCTTCTACTTAAAATCTAAGTGAAGATTTCTTACAACTTTGTAAAGGTTCAAGAAAAAATTTAATTAACTTTGTTAATTATATCGCGATTCATTTTTGCCTCTTTGTTCTTATTACATGAAAAGGAGTTTTATGTGAATGTCGTGATTTCTATTTAATAACTTATAATGCAATTATACATTTAATGAAGAAACGATTACCGAAATATATTTACTGAAATCATTTGCGAGTTAATGAATAACACGCTTATTAATAAAGTATAACATGAAAACAAAATTTTACGTACGATGCGGGATTCAAACGCGCGACTTCTCGTGTTCCATGCGAGCGCAATTCCAATTGTGTCAACCGTACGGAGATGTATCGTTGATAAAATCTTGTATGCTTTGTTCAACTCTCAGGTTGTGTTCTCTACAGGATCTACTTTACAGTTGATAACTGCTTAACCCCAATATTTGCATATTTGGAAAATTACTTGAGATGTCGCTCCTGCAAATCTAAACAATTTTTAATGTTTTTAAGGTTAAATAATACTATTAAGTTTAGCACTTTATTTATTCGACACTGTTAATTTTTACCTCTTTATTTATTTGACACTGGTAAATAACACTATTAATTTTTACCTCTATTTATTAGACACTGTTAAATAACATGGTTAATAACTCTGTTAAATAACACTGTTAAATAACATAGTTAATAATACTGTTAAATAGCACTCTTAAATAACACCTTTAATTTTTACCTCTATTTATTTGACACTGTAAAATAACATGATAAATAACACTGTTAAATAACACTGTTAGATAACATGGTTAATAACACTGTTAAATAACACTGTTAGATAACATGGTTAATAACACTGTTAAATATAATAACAATATTTTACGTACGATGCGGGATTCAAACGCGCGACTTCTCGTGTTCCATGCGAGCGCAATTCCAATTGTGTCAACCGTCGAGAGATGTATCGTTGATAAAATCTTGTATGCTTTGTTCAACTCTCAGGTTGTGTTCTCTACAGGATCTACTTTACAGTTGATAACTGCTTAACCCCAATATTTGCATATTTGGAAAATTACTTGAGATGTCGCTCCTGCAAATCTAAACTATTTTTAATGTTTTTAAGGTTAAATAACACTGTTAAGTTAAGCACTTTATTTATTCGACACTGTTAATTTTTACCTCTTTATTTATTTGACACTGCTAAATAAGACTATTAATTATTACCTCTATTTATTTGACACTGTAAAATAACATGGTTAATAACTCTGTTAAATAACACGGTACAATAACACTGTTAAATAAGACTGTTAATTAACACTGTTAAATAACATGGTTAATAACACTGTTAAATAACATGGTTAAATAACACTGTTAAATAACATGGTTAATAACACTGTTAAATAACATGGTTAAATAACACTGTTAAATAACATGGTTAATAACACTGTTAAATAACATGGTTAATAACACTGTTAAATAACATGGTTAATAACACTGTTAAATAACATGGTTAATAACTCTGTTAAATAACACGGTACAATAACACTGTTAAATAGGACTGTTAAATAACATGGTTTATAACACTGTTAAATAACATGGTTAATAACACTGTTAAATAACATGGTTAAATAACATGGTTAATAACACTGTTTAATAACATGGTTAATAACACTGTTAAATAACATGGTTAAATAACACTGTTAAATAACATGGTTAATAACACTGTTAAATAACATTAACCATGGTTAATAACACTGTTAAATAACATGGTTAAATAACATGGTTAATAACACTGTTTAATAGCACTGTTAAATAACATGGTTAATAACACTGTTAGATAACATGGTTAATAACACTGTTAAATAACACCTTTGATTTTACCTCTATTTATTTGACACTGTAAAATAACATGGTTAATAACACTGTTAAATAACATGTTCTCGAGGAAAGGTGATGCGACCTTAGAACGGGTCCACATATAACGAATGACAGCGGAAGAACGATGGAAGGAACGAAAATCATTTACTTGGTGTTTTGAATAGCGCAGAACTAATTTGGGCTCATTGTTTAAATCCAATATGGCCGTCACTTATAGCTAGACATCCGTCCCGAGGTTCTTGGAGTAGCTTAGATCGAATTAAAAAATGTAAATACATACATATTATATTGTAGGGTTCCGTGAAAAATTACGAAGTCATTTTACGATCATTACTCATATTTCCGCCTTCCTGTCTGAAAAAGTATACCTTTCTCATTTTAGTCCATTCGTACCAGTGGGCTAGTTATATATTTTTAGTGGTTATTGGCTTATATATTTTTTTAATTTTAATATTCGTCGGATAGACTTTGGATACCACAACGGCGCCTATTTCTGCCGTGAAGCAGTAATGTGTAAGCATTATTGTGTTTCGGTCTGAAGGGCGCCGTAGCTAGTGAAATTACTGGGCAAATGAGACTTAACAGCATACTCGTATGTCTCAAAATGACGAATGAATGGTTTTCAAGAATCTCGTCCCTTATTTTCATTAAAAAAAAAGTAACATTTTGTTAGTATAATAAAAATCTGGTATATTATAATATACCAGATTTTTATCACTCTCAGTTCTCTTTCAGTCTCATTATTTACTTATTTAGAATTATTCGAGAGCTCTTGTGTGTGATTACGTCACAAACAATGGAAAAAGTAAGTATTTCTTTTATAATGTCAGACCCTTATCATGGCATCGTGACGTGAACAATGTGAGTCAGATGGTCATTTACTTAGAGATATTAATGTGCTGCTTAAAAAATAATTCACGCGTTTGTGTTTTACATTTCGATGTAATTAACGTGAGGACATCTGAAGTTTAAGGCCGTGTGTCCACCGCAACCGGGACGTCACCGAGAGCGAAATTATTTCTTACCGAGATCAAGTTGACATGACGGTGATCGTTTGTCCACTGCGACGATCTCGGTGGTTTAGTCAGTATCAAAGAGCATGTAAACACTACGTAATAAGAGGCGGGACTGCCTAAGTAAAAATTGAAATTTAGTTTAGTATGAAACGTGCAGTGATTTGGCTTAAGTTTGAAATAGTAATTACAATATTATGTTGACGAAGTATAATCTGGCTAAATTTGAAAGCGAACAGTTGCAAGATAGTTGCTTAAAACGTAGTGGATTTCGGCTATCTCCATTTTTTACGAGATTACTGCCGTCGTCTGTCAATTTATCATTGACTGTAGGTTTCATACAATAGAGCAATTCGTTTTTTTCTTAGAGAGTTTCGCTAGGCTGTTCAGAATGCTGTAGTTTTTGTGCGTAGTGGTAGTGCGTAGAAATAAAATAAACCAAGGAATTGCTGCGTTTAACTTACTTGTATGTATATGTAGATGGACACGTTAAAACGTTTTTTTGTATTGCCGCTACTTTGGCCCGTCATAATCTCGGGCCGAGTTCTAGCGGTAGCGCCGTACTAACCCGCCGTTATCTCATCTCTTTTTCATAACCTATCATCTCTTTTTCAGTGATGTCTTGGTGACGGAGGCGCTGGACAAACGGTCTTAAGTTCTCTTGAATGTATAAGTGTGCTATTATACATATATTTATTAGAGGAGGTCTCGTTGGACCTATTTATAGCCCGGTACACCAACATTTTACTAATACCAAGCGTATGGAGAATTTTGAAATTGAATTTGGCTCCATACCTACTTTGTCTAATGCAATCACAGCGATTCGGTTCTCTTTATGACCCCACATTATTTTAATATAGCGAAATATTGTACAATGTATTGGCGCTAAGATGATAATAATTAAATGAACACAACAAATTCCAAATTCAAATGTAATATTTTGTTTATTTTTAATTGTAACAATATTTATGGCGTATATCTTGTTTGTATTCGTAATATGTCTTAATTTTTTTGAGATGTGCTCAAACTTTTCCATTGCTTGAGGATAAGAATAAACGCATTTGCCTTTAATGGACTTCTTGTAGAATGAATATCTTAAGGACGCCTTTTAATTATACAAAATTGAACGAGAAAAACAATTTGTTACATTTCGTTTTATTAACACAATTCATCTTAGGAAGTAGCGTTATTCATAATGATTCTCAATTATTGAAACCAGAAGTATCACGCGCACTTTGTGTCGCATACTAATTGTCAAACTAGGAACTATTGGCAGCTTATTTATACTTACTTTAGTTTAGTATGGTTTTAGTCAGTTACCATTCTATTCTAGATTATTATTGAATTAATTTTATTTTCAATACTTATTATCTACTGTAACATTTATGGTGTCAAACATCTTTTGAGTTATTAAATTTTCAGAATTAACATGGATGTTATAGTATTGTGTCCTATGGTATATTGCTATGGGGCAATGCTGCCGATACCAATACCATATTTGTGCTGCAGAAGAGGGCTATTCGCGCTATATTTAAAGAAATAAACATCTTGACTGTTGCCACTCAATATATTCTTGAGTAGTTTTTGACTTTCAATAAATGATATAATATCCAATTTTGAATAAAAATATTTGAATTTGAATTTAAATGTTTTGTCTTTGAAGCTAGAATGAATAGCAATCTGTATCACCTGTAAATATTAATCGTCTTTATAATGTGGTATAAACAAATATTATGAGATTCTAGTTATATACTATATCATGACTGAACTTCAAATGTGAACGATGATCGTTCGTTTTATAAAAGCATCGCTCTCTCATTCAAACAAATTCAGAATAATATTTTCCGTCGTTATTCTGACTCCTCTATTGCTCCATCGGGTGCAGTTATTTTCATTTTAACTTCCACAACGTTGTGAAAATGTTTCGCTGCTAGTATATTGTTATCACGTGGTCGAAATGAATAATAATCATGATATTCCGCTATACATTACGAAATTTGAATAATAGTTATTTGTTATTGTGTAATAAGGGGTATTAAAACATGAATGTGGGCTTAGATAATAGCATCAGATGAGTGTTTTCATACCTATTATCAACAGTTTCATGCAAGATTTATACCATAACATCATCCAAATCCAGTGTTGTAATGAAATTCAGTACAACATAACAACATTCGTTTGGATGATGTAATGGTTATTAGGATAATGGGTGTTTTAATGTTGGCAATAAGCTAATGGTTTTAGAATCTTTAATAGAGGATTTGAAGCATGGTTGTAGATAAACTTATATTCGGCATGGATTTCAATTCTTTTACAGAATTGCCTTACCAATTCCAAATATTCAAACCTTTCACCATCATCGTTATTTTGCTTGAGATTGTTGGTTGTTATGATTATTTTTCTACTCCTAAAGAGGAGTAAAGTAAAAGACTTTTTATTTGTCATTTCATACAGCCATAATCAAAGAGGATGTAAATACTATAAGAGGCCGAATTGCCTTAGTAAAAAATTGAAAGACGAAGTATAATCTGGTTAAGTTTGAAAGCGAGAAAGCGGACAGTTGCTTAAAACGTAGTGGATTTCGGTTATCTCCGTTTTTTACAAGATTATAGCCGTCATCTGTCAATCTATCAATGACTGCATGTTTCATACAATCGAGCGAATCGCTTTTTTCTAAGAGAGTTTCGTTAGGTTGAATAAAAGTACATACATGATTGAGTCTTTGCAAAATTCACTATATGGCCTAAAAAAGTATTGTTTACCGAACTACAATGTCACTTGAAAAGCAGAGTTGTTTGGTGCCACAGAGAACTTAATGTAGGTTAAGTATAGTAGGTTCATACAAATAATAGGTAATACGTAGTACATGGATGGTCTATGCGTCAACTAGTGAACGGGAGCTGCTTTTGGTGCCAGGTAGACCTGTTATACTATATATGTATATTGTCAATGTTGGATGCAATTGCGGACATTCGCCAATCTAGCAAATAAATTTCATAATCATTTTATGATTATTTTCTTCTAATAATACCTATATAGTTTGGTATTTTAAAATTTCTTTCTTTAAACGATTGTCAAGCATATTGAGGTTACCTGTGCTCTATCGTACTCTATGAGGCTTTAAACACGCCTCTGTGCTCGATAAACCGACTGTGAAATAGTTGGGTTTTCAAGTCAACATACCACCCATAGACACCCACGATCAACCTTTATAGTAGCAATAATAGGGTATATTTACCCTATATTTCACGTCTTCAGATCCCCAAGATCATGTCGTTTGAAACAATGTTGAATACTTGAAATCCTCGACTAATGGTCTAAATAAATCATCTACCATTACTCTTGTACTCCGTTTAACTTCACATTTTTTGTATAGATATAATATTATAAGAATTATAATAAATATGATATATGATAGTAATAGTAATAAAATCCTTTATTTCAACCAACGAAGGGTTATAATGTGTTAGTACCTAACAAAGCAACCTAAAACCTATCATCACGGGCAAGATACACAAAACTATAATAGAATAGTCGGGGACCCAGTGCTCTGTGAACGGCATTTTGCGTGCCGTAAAGACGTCGCTTCATTGTGCGTCCTCTACCGCATTTATCACGGGGAGTGTTCCGAAGAGCTGTTTAACGCAGGAAACATCCTGCCACCGAATTTCAGCTTCGCATGACACGCTACAAATGAGAATATTATCCCCACCATCTGGATGTGTGGCGTTCCTCCACAGTGTGATTTTCAAGGAGCTTTCTTGCACGTACTACAAAGCTGTAGAATGAGCTTCTTTGTGCGGTGTTTCCGGGATGATACGACATGGGTACCTTAAAAAAAGAGCTTACACCTTCCTTAAAGGCCGATAACGCTCCTGCCATTCCTCTGGTGTTGCAAAAGAATGTGGGCGGCGGTGATCACTTAACACCAGGTGACCCGTACGCTCGTTTATCCTCCTTTTCCATAAAAAAATTAAATATCTGGCAGAATTTTCTTGCTAGATAGCTAGGCTGATCCGTTGATTGAAATAGCTTCCACCGCTTGGGTTTCCACTAGCTGTATTGAGGCGTGTAGATAGTCGAATACTCTTCATTAAATAACTTCTGCCCAGTATCAATTTTCGTCCACAGACAAATCAAAATCTAGTAAATATTCAACTCATTTCAGTTCAAATTCAAATCAAAATATATTTATTTTCTCTTACAATAAAAACTTAGTAAACACATTTTATTAAAATCTATATTTAAACATTGTTTCAATTGTGAGAGACCGGTGCTTGAAATAGCTAACGAATACCTGTGCTACAAGTCACCGGGCCCCCAAAGAATATGGAAATCAAGTAAAGGATACAAAGTATCAATGAAAATAAATTTATACAATAAAATAAATTTATTATAATAAAACTTAACTACAAAAAGAAAACTTATTATTACATCTTATTACTACATTAATAGAATTGCGTTCAATTTTATTAACTTTTAAATTTAATCTATCATGCAATTCAATAGTTCCCATCGTCAATGAAAAACAAAAAGATTTTATTCATTCAATTATTTCTGCCACAGAAATACAAATGCTTTGCCAAATTGTCTACAGTTGAAGTGTTTCAATTAAGAAAGCAATTACAAAACCATTTTGTTTTACGACGTAGCGCTAATTAGATCTAGCACCATTTTAATGTTGCCCAGAACAGCTATTACCATTATTTATTATATCAAAAGTAAGTTATTATCATTTTAAATTTATCGCTTTACTGCACTAAAGAACAATATAGTACTAAAAACAAAATATTATAATATTATTGAGTTTACTGGACTGTAAGTTAACTTAATATATTTTTGTTTATTTTTTCAATCTTTAATCCACTCAAATTTTATGACTACTTAGTAGGACGTCCATAGTAGCATTAATAAATTAATTGTTTTGTTATCTATAAATACAAACAAACAGTATATTTCAAATTGGGTATATTTTATTCCAAAGACCAAAAATATCTATGGCACAAAAATGCTAAGTAGTATAGATATACCTAATATTTTAAGCATTTTGCCAGATCTGTGAAATTTATATGAAATGAATGGAAAATATACAGGGTTATAAAAAAAACATTTATAGAACAACCATATTTATGTGAAGACTCATGAAAATATTAATATACAATTATTTAATATTTATAATTATAGTAATGTAACGCTGAAATCGCGAGCGACAACTTCCCAGAAATTTTATTGCATGCTTTGTTTTGAACAATAAATGAAAAAAAAAATAACTCGTTAGATCCCATAACAATATTTTAAGTTTTTGTCTGAGTGATAGTTTTCGCTAATGTCAAAAGCGACATAACGTGCGAGAGAAATAAATAATATTATTAGAATTCGGCTACTAATCTCGTTTAAGGCGCTATAGTCCTGAAAAGTAACATTTTAAAAAATCTACTAAAATACTACTACAAATACTACGGTTCCAATTTTTTGACATGTTTATCTTCATTTCTTTATCTAAATTATCGCTGTTTCGAAAACACGATTACGAAAAAAATCTCGATGGATTTATTTTTTGAAAAAAAGTCTTTTTTATTTGAATTGTTTATATTATCATAAAACTATGATAGTTATAAACACAAAACTTATTTTATTCGATAGTTTATTAGTATTTATAAGTTTTCACTATGGGATTTATCAATACGCTTTGTGAATTATTTTATATTAATTTTTTTCGTAATAAACCAAACGCTACGCCTTGGTTGCATGCTCGCTCAAGGTAGCAGTACGCCCGTGACCACTGTCAAGGAAGTTACTGTATTCGTGTCTCTCGTGCTCACATCACGTAAGATTTTAGCGAACAAGTACAAAGCGGGAATCATAGAAAAAAAATAATGATTTTGCGACAGCGTATTTGTTGAAATATATAGGTAAATGTAAGTCGGAAAGTACTAAAATAAAATTTACGTAATATTATTTTGAATATTATGCCACGCGGGATTTTTGTATATATGTACTTTAGGGAAGAAAGATAAATCCAAGATGACCGCCGCACAAAATTATGATTTCAGCAATATGGATATCGTGTCCGAGGTTCTCGGGGGTGCAGAGAACGATTTTGGGATCATTTTTGAAATCCAAGATGGCTGCCGCACAAAATTATGATTTCAGCAATATGGATATCGTGTCCGAGGTTCTCGAGGGTGCAGAGAACGATTGTGTGATCATATTTGAAATCCAAGAGGACCGCCGCATGAAATTATGATTTCCGCAATATGGATATCGTGTCGGAGGTTCTCGAGGGTGCAGATAACGAATTGTGATCATTTTTGAAATCCAAGATGGCCGCCGCACGAAATTATGATTTCCGCAATATGGATATCGTGTCCGAGGTTCTCGAGGGTGCAGATAACGATTTGTGATCATTTTTGAAATCCAAGATGGCCGCCGCACAAAATTATGATTTCAGCAATATGGGTATCGTGTCCGAGGTTCTCGAGGGTGCAGAGAACGATTGTATGATCATATTGAAATCCAAGATGGCCGCCGCACAAAATTATGATTTCCGCAATATGGATATCGTGTCCGAGGTTCTCGAGGGTGCAGATAACGATTTTGTGATCATTTTTGAAATCCAAGATGGCCGCCGCACAAAATTATGATTTCAGCAATATGGATATCGTGTCCGAGGTTATCGAGGGTGCAGAGAACGATTGTGTGATCATATTTGAAATCCAAGATGGCCGCCGCACAAAATTATCATTTCAGCAATATGGATATCAAGTCCGAGGTTCTCGGGGGTGCAAAGAACGATTTTGGGATCATTTTTGAAACCCAAGATGGCTGCCGCACAAAATTATGATTTCAGCAATATGGATATCGTGTCCGAGGATCTTGAGGGTGCAGATAACGATTTGTGATCATTTTTGAAATCCAAGATGGCCGCCGCACAAAATTATGATTTCAGCAATATGGATATCGTGTCCGAGTTTCTCGAGGGTGTAGAGAACGAATTTGGGATCATTTATGAAATCCAAGTTGGCCGCTGCGTAAAAATATGATTTCAACAATATGGGTATCGTGTCCGAGGTTCTCGAGGGTGCAGAGAACGATTGTGTGATCATATTTGAAATCCAAGATGGCCGCCGCACGAAATTATGATTTCCGCAATATGGATATCGTGTCCGAGGTTCTCGAGGGTGCAGATAACGATTTGTGATCATTTTTGAAATCCAAGATGGCCGCCGCACAAAATTATGATTTCAGCAATATGGATATCGTGTCCGAGGTTCTCGAGGGTGCAGAGAACGATTGTGTGATCATATTGAAATCCAAGATGGCCGCCGTACAAAATTATGATTTCCGCAATATGGATATCGTGTCCGAGGTTCTCGAGGGTGCAGAGAACGATTTTGTGATCATTTTTGAAATCCAAGATGGCCGCCGCACAAAATTATGATTTCAGCAATATGGATATCGTGTCCGAGGTCATCGAGGGTGCAGAGAACGATTGTGTGACCATATTTGAAATCCAAGATGGCCGCCGCACAAAATTATTATTTCAGCAATATGGATAGCGCGTCCGAGGTTCTCGGGGGTGCAGAGAACGATTTTGGGATCATTTTTGAAATCCAAGATGGCTGCCACTCAAAATTATGATTTCAGCAATATGGATATCGTGTCCGAGGTTGTTGAGGGTGCAGATAACGATTTTGTGATCATTTTTGAAATCCAAGATGGCCGTCGCACAAAATTATGATTTCAGCAATATGGTTATCGTGTTCGAGTTTCGCAAGGGTGTAGAGGACGAATTTGGGATCATTTATGAAATCCAAGTTGGCCGCTGCGTAAAAATACGATTTCAACAATATGGGTATCGTGTCCGAGGTTCTCGAGGGTGCAGAGAACGATTGTGTGATCATATTTGAAATCCAAGATGGCAGCCGCACAAAATAATGATTTCAGCAATATGGATATCGTGTCCGAGGTTCTCGAGGGTGCAGAGAACGATTGTGTGATCATATTTGAAATCCAAGATGGCAGCCGCATAAAATAATGATTTCAGCAATATGGATATCATGTCCGAGGTTCTCGAGGGTACAGAGAACGATTGTGTGATCATATTTGAAATCCAAGATGGCAGCCACACAAAATTATGATTTCAGAAATATGGATATCGTGTCCGAGGTTTTCGAGGGTGCAGAGAACGATTTTGTGATCATTTTTGAAATCCAAGATGGCCGCCGCACAAAATTATGATTTCAGCAATATGGATATCGTGTCCGAGGTTATCGAGGGTGCAGAGAACGATTGTGTGATCATATTTGAAATCCAAGATGGCCGCTGCACAAAATTATTATTTCAGCAATATGGATATCGTGTCCGAGGTTCTCGGGGGTGCAGAGAACGATTTTGGGATCATTTTTGAAATCCAAGATGGCTGCCGCACAAAATTATGATTTCAGCAATATGGATATCGTGTCCGAGGTTCTTGAGGGTGCAGATAACGATTTTGTGATCATTTTTGAAATCCAAGATGGCCGTCGCACAAAATTATGATTTCAGCAATATGGATATCGTGTCCGAGTTTCTCGAGGGTGTAGAGAACGAATTTGGGATCATTTATGAAATCCAAGTTGGCCGCTGCGTAAAAATATTATTTCAACAATATGGGTATCGTGTCCGAGGTTCTCGAGGGTGCAAAGAACGATTGTGTGATCATATTTGAAATCCAAGATGGCAGCCGCACAAAATAATGATTTCAGCAATATGGATATCGTGTCCGAGGTTCTCGAGGGTGCAGAGAACGATTGTGTGATCATATTTGAAATCCAAGATGGCAGCCGCATAAAATAATGATTTCAGCAATATGGATATCATGTCTGAGGTTCTCGAGGGTACAGAGAACGATTGTGTGATCACATTTGAAATCCAAGATGGCAGCCACACAAAATTATGATTTCAGCAATATGGATATCGTGTCCGAGGTTCTCGAGGGTGCAGAGAACGATTGTGTGATCATATTTAAAATCCAAGATGGCAGCCGCACAAAATAATAATTTCAGCAATATGGATATCGTGTCCGAGGTTCTCGAGGGTGCAGATAACGATTTGTGATCATTTTTGAAATCCAAGATGGTGCCGCACAAAATTATGATTTCAGCAAAATGGATACCGTGTCCGAGGTTCTCGAGGGTGCAGAGAACGATTGTGTGATCATATTTGAAATCCAAGATGGCCGCCGCACGAAATTATGATTTCCGCAATATGGATATCGTGTCCGAGGTTCTCGAGGGTGCAAATAACGATTTGTGATCATTTTTGAAATCCAAGATGGCCGCCGCACAAAATTATGATTTCAGCAATATGGATATCGTGTCCGAGGTTCTCGAGGGTGCAGAGAACGATTGTGTGATCATATTGAAATCCAAGATGGCCGCCGTACAAAATTATGATTTCCGCAATATGGATATCGTGTCCGAGGTTCTCGAGGGTGCAGAGAACGATTTTGTGATCATTTTTGAAATCCAAGATGGCCGCCGCACAAAATTATGATTTCAGCAATATGGATATCGTGTCCGAGGTCATCGAGGGTGCAGAGAACGATTGTGTGACCATATTTGAAATCCAAGATGGCCGCCGCACAAAATTATTATTTCAGCAATATGGATATCATGTCCGAAGTTCTCGGGGGTGCAAAGAACTATTTTGGGATCATTTTTGAAATCCAAGATGGCTGCCGCACAAAATTATGATTTCAGCAATATGGATATCGTGTCCGAGGTTCTTGAGGGTGCAGATAACGATTTGTGATCATTTTTGAAATCAAAGATGGTGCCGCACAAAATTATGATTTCAGCAAAATGGATATCGTGTCCGAGGTTCTCGAGGGTGCAGAGAACGATTGTGTGATCATATTTGAAATCCAAGATGGCCGCCGCACGAAATTATGATTTCCGCAATATGGATATCGTGTCCGAGGTTCTTGAGGGTGCAGATAACGATTTGTGATCATTTTTGAAATCCAAGATGGCCGCCGCACAAAATTATGATTTCAGCAATATGGATATCGTGTCCGAGGTTCTCGAGGGTGCAGAGAACGATTGTGTGATCATATTGAAATCCAAGATGGCCGCCGTACAAAATTATGATTTCCGCAATATGGATATCGTGTCCGAGGTTCTCGAGGGTGCAGAGAACGATTTTGTGATCATTTTTGAAATCCAAGATGGCCGCCGCACAAAATTATGATTTCAGCAATATGGATATCGTGTCCGAGGTCATCGAGGGTGCAGAGAACGATTGTGTGACCATATTTGAAATCCAAGATGGCCGCCGCACAAAATTATTATTTCAGCAATATGGATAGCGCGTCCGAGGTTCTCGGGGGTGCAGAGAACGATTTTGGGATCATTTTTGAAATCCAAGATGGCTGCCACACAAAATTATGATTTCAGCAATATGGATATCGTGTCCGAGGTTGTTGAGGGTGCAGATAACGATTTTGTGATCATTTTTGAAATCCAAGATGGCCGTCGCACAAAATTATGATTTCAGCAATATGGTTATCGTGTTGGAGTTTCGCAAGGGTGTAGAGGACGAATTTGGGATCATTTATGAAATCCAAGTTGGCCGCTGCGTAAAAATATGATTTCAACAATATGGGTATCGTGTCCGAGGTTCTCGAGGGTGCAGAGAACGATTGTGTGATCATATTTGAAATCCAAGATGGCAGCCGCACAAAATAATGATTTCAGCAATATGGATATCGTGTCCGAGGTTCTCGAGGGTGCAGAGAACGATTGTGTGATCATATTTGAAATCCAAGATGGCAGCCGCATAAAATAATGATTTCAGCAATATGGATATCATGTCCGAGGTTCTCGAGGGTACAGAGAACGATTGTGTGATCATATTTGAAATCCAAGATGGCAGCCACACAAAATTATGATTTCAGAAATATGGATATCGTGTCCGAGGTTTTCGAGGGTGCAGAGAACGATTTTGTGATCATTTTTGAAATCCAAGATGGCCGCCGCACAAAATTATGATTTCAGCAATATGGATATCGTGTCCGAGGTTATCGAGGGTGCAGAGAACGATTGTGTGATCATATTTGAAATCCAAGATGGCCGCTGCACAAAATTATTATTTCAGCAATATGGATATCGTGTCCGAGGTTCTCGGGGGTGCAGAGAACGATTTTGGGATCATTTTTGAAATCCAAGATGGCTGCCGCACAAAATTATGATTTCAGCAATATGGATATCGTGTCCGAGGTTCTTGAGGGTGCAGATAACGATTTTGTGATCATTTTTGAAATCCATGATGGCCGTCGCACAAAATTATGATTTCAGCAATATGGATATCGTGTCCGAGTTTCTCGAGGGTGTAGAGAACGAATTTGGGATCATTTATGAAATCCAAGTTGGCCGCTGCGTAAAAATATTATTTCAACAATATGGGTATCGTGTCCGAGGTTCTCGAGGGTGCAAAGAACGATTGTGTGATCATATTTGAAATCCAAGATGGCAGCCGCACAAAATAATGATTTCAGCAATATGGATATCGTGTCCGAGGTTCTCGAGGGTGCAGAGAACGATTGTGTGATCATATTTGAAATCCAAGATGGCAGCCGCATAAAATAATGATTTCAGCAATATGGATATCATGTCTGAGGTTCTCGAGGGTACAGAGAACGATTGTGTGATCATATTTGAAATCCAAGATGGCAGCCACACAAAATTATGATTTCAGCAAAATGGATACCGTGTCCGAGGTTCTCGAGGGTGCAGAGAACGATTGTGTGATCATATTTGAAATCCAAGATGGCCGCCGCACGAAATTATGATTTCCGCAATATGGATATCGTGTCCGAGGTTCTCGAGGGTGCAGATAACGATTTGTGATCATTTTTGAAATCCAAGATGGTGCCGCACAAAATTATGATTTCAGCAATATGGATATCGTGTCCGAGGTTATCGAGGGTGCAGAGAACGATTGTGTGATCATATTTGAAATCCAAGATGGCCGCCGCACAAAATTATTATTTCAGCAATATGGATATCATGTCCGAAGTTCTCGGGGGTGCAAAGAACTATTTTGGGATCATTTTTGAAATCCAAGATGGCTGCCGCACAAAATTATGATTTCAGCAATATGGATATCGTGTCCGAGGTTCTTGAGGGTGCAGATAACGATTTGTGATCATTTTTGAAATCAAAGATGGTGCCGCACAAAATTATGATTTCAGCAATATGGATATCGTGTCCGAGGTTCTCGAGGGTGCAGAGAACGATTGTGTGATCATATTGAAATCCAAGATGGCCGCCGTACAAAATTATGATTTCCGCAATATGGATATCGTGTCCGAGGTTCTCGAGGGTGCAGAGAACGATTTTGTGATCATTTTTGAAATCCAAGATGGCCGCCGCACAAAATTATGATTTCAGCAATATGGATATCGTGTCCGAGGTCATCGAGGGTGCAGAGAACGATTGTGTGACCATATTTGAAATCCAAGATGGCCGCCGCACAAAATTATTATTTCAGCAATATGGATAGCGCGTCCGAGGTTCTCGGGGGTGCTGAGAACGATTTTGGTATCATTTTTGAAATCCAAGATGGCTGCCACACAAAATTATGATTTCAGCAATATGGATATCGTATCCGAGGTTGTTGAGGGTGCAGATAACGATTTTGTGATCATTTTTGAAATCCAAGATGGCCGTCGCACAAAATTATGATTTCAGCAATATGGTTATCGTGTTCGAGTTTCGCAAGGGTGTAGAGGACGAATTTGGGATCATTTATGAAATCCAAGTTGGCCGCTGCGTAAAAATATGATTTCAACAATATGGGTATCGTGTCCGAGGTTCTCGAGGGTGCAGAGAACGATTGTGTGATCATATTTGAAATCCAAGATGGCAGCCGCACAAAATAATGATTTCAGCAATATGGATATCGTGTCCGAGGTTCTCGAGGGTGCAGAGAACGATTGTGTGATCATATTTGAAATCCAAGATGGCAGCCGCATAAAATAATGATTTCAGCAATATGGATATCATGTCCGAGGTTCTCGAGGGTACAGAGAACGATTGTGTGATCATATTTGAAATCCAAGATGGCAGCCACACAAAATTATGATTTCAGAAATATGGATATCGTGTCCGAGGTTTTCGAGGGTGCAGAGAACGATTTTGTGATCATTTTTGAAATCCAAGATGGCCGCCGCACAAAATTATGATTTCAGCAATATGGATATCGTGTCCGAGGTTATCGAGGGTGCAGAGAACGATTGTGTGATCATATTTGAAATCCAAGATGGCCGCTGCACAAAATTATTATTTCAGCAATATGGATATCGTGTCCGAGGTTCTCGGGGGTGCAGAGAACGATTACGTGATCATATTTGAAATCCAAGATGGCAGCCGCACAAAATTATGATTTCAGCAATATGGATATCGTGTCCGAGGTTATCGAGGGTGCAGAGAACGATTGTGTGATCATATTTGAAATCCAAGATGGCCGCCGCACAAAATTATTATTTCAGCAATATGGATATCATGTCCGAAGTTCTCGGGGGTGCAAAGAACTATTTTGGGATCATTTTTGAAATCCAAGATGGCTGCCGCACAAAATTATGATTTCAGCAATATGGATATCGTGTCCGAGGTTCTTGAGGGTGCAGATAACGATTTGTGATCATTTTTGAAATCAAAGATGGTGCCGCACAAAATTATGATTTCAGCAAAATGGATATCGTGTCCGAGGTTCTCGAGGGTGCAGAGAACGATTGTGTGATCATATTTGAAATCCAAGATGGCCGCCGCACGAAATTATGATTTCCGCAATATGGATATCGTGTCCGAGGTTCTTGAGGGTGCAGATAACGATTTGTGATCATTTTTGAAATCCAAGATGGCCGCCGCACAAAATTATGATTTCAGCAATATGGATATCGTGTCCGAGTTTCTCGAGGGTGTAGAGAACGAATTTGGGATCATTTATGAAATCCAAGTTGGCCGCTGCGTAAAAATATTATTTCAACAATATGGGTATCGTGTCCGAGGTTATCGAGGGTGCAGAGAACGATTGTGTGATCATATTTGAAATCCAAGATGGCCGCTGCACAAAATTATTATTTCAGCAATATGGATATCATGTCCGAGGTTCTCGAGGGTGCAGAGAACGATTACGTGATCATATTTGAAATCCAAGATGGCAGCCGCACAAAATTATGATTTCAGCAATATGGATATCGTGTCCGAGGTTCTCGAGGGTGCAGATAACGATTTGTGATCATTTTTGAAATCCAAGATGGCCGCCGCACAAAATTATGATTTCAGCAATATGGATATCGTGTCCGAGGTTCTCGAGGGTGCAGAGAACGATTGTGTGATCATATTGAAATCCAGAATGGCCGCCGCACAAAATTATGATTTCCGCAATATGGATATCGTGTCCGAGGTTCTCGAGAGTGCAGATAACGATTTTGTGATCATTTTTGAAATCCAAGATGGCCGCCGCACAAAATTATGATTTCAGCAATATGGATATCGTGTCCGAGGTTATCGAGGGTGCAGAGAACGATTGTGTGATCATATTTGAAATCCAAGATGGCCGCCGCACAAAATTATTATTTCAGCAATATGGATATCATGTCCGAAGTTCTCGGGGGTGCAAAGAACTATTTTGGGATCATTTTTGAAATCCAAGATGGCTGCCGCACAAAATTATGATTTCAGCAATATGGATATCGTGTCCGAGGTTCTTGAGGGTGCAGATAACGATTTGTGATCATTTTTGAAATCAAAGATGGTGCCGCACAAAATTATGATTTCAGCAAAATGGATATCGTGTCCGAGGTTCTCGAGGGTGCAGAGAACGATTGTGTGATCATATTTGAAATCCAAGATGGCCGCCGCACGAAATTATGATTTCCGCAATATGGATATCGTGTCCGAGGTTCTTGAGGGTGCAGATAACGATTTGTGATCATTTTTGAAATCCAAGATGGCCGCCGCACAAAATTATGATTTCAGCAATATGGATATCGTGTCCGAGGTTCTCGAGGGTGCAGAGAACGATTGTGTGATCATATTGAAATCCAAGATGGCCGCCGTACAAAATTATGATTTCCGCAATATGGATATCGTGTCCGAGGTTCTCGAGTGTGCAGAGAACGATTTTGTGATCATTTTTGAAATCCAAGATGGCCGCCGCACAAAATTATGATTTCAGCAATATGGATATCGTGTCCGAGGTCATTGAGGGTGCAGAGAACGATTGTGTGACCATATTTGAAATCCAAGATGGCCGCCGCACAAAATTATTATTTCAGCAATATGGATAGCGCGTCCGACGTTCTCGGGGGTGCAGAGAACGATTTTGGGATCATTTTTGAAATCCAAGATGGCTGCCACACAAAATTATGATTTCAGCAATATGGATATCGTGTCCGAGGTTGTTGAGGGTGCAGATAACGATTTTGTGATCATTTTTGAAATCCAAGATGGCCGTCGCACAAAATTATGATTTCAGCAATATGGTTATCGTGTTCGAGTTTCGCAAGGGTGTAGAGGACGAATTTGGGATCATTTATGAAATCCAAGTTGGCCGCTGCGTAAAAATATGATTTCAACAATATGGGTATCGTGTCCGAGGTTCTCGAGGGTGCAGAGAACGATTGTGTGATCATATTTGAAATCCAAGATGGCAGCCGCACAAAATAATGATTTCAGCAATATGGATATCGTGTCCGAGGTTCTCGAGGGTGCAGAGAACGATTGTGTGATCATATTTGAAATCCAAGATGGCAGCCGCATAAAATTATGATTTCAGCAATATGGATATCATGTCCGAGGTTCTCGAGGGTACAGAGAACGATTGTGTGATCATATTTGAAATCCAAGATGGCAGCCACACAAAATTATGATTTCAGAAATATGGATATCGTGTCCGAGGTTTTCGAGGGTGCAGAGAACGATTTTGTGATCATTTTTGAAATCCAAGATGGCCGCCGCACAAAATTATGATTTCAGCAATATGGATATCGTGTCCGAGGTTATCGAGGGTGCAGAGAACGATTGTGTGATCATATTTGAAATCCAAGATGGCCGCTGCACAAAATTATTATTTCATCAATATGGATATCGTGTCCGAGGTTCTCGGGGGTGCAGAGAACGATTTTGGGATCATTTTTGAAATCCAAGATGGCTGCCGCACAAAATTATGATTTCAGCAATATGGATATCGTGTCCGAGGTTCTTGAGGGTGCAGATAACGATTTTGTGATCATTTTTGAAATCCAAGATGGCCGTCGCACAAAATTATGATTTCAGCAATATGGATATCGTGTCCGAGTTTCTCGAGGGTGTAGAGAACGAATTTGGGATCATTTATGAAATCCAAGTTGGCCGCTGCGTAAAAATATTATTTCAACAATATGGGTATCGTGTCCGAGGTTCTCGAGGGTGCAAAGAACGATTGTGTGATCATATTTGAAATCCAAGATGGCAGCCGCACAAAATAATGATTTCAGCAATATGGATATCGTGTCCGAGGTTCTCGAGGGTGCAGAGAACGATTGTGTGATCATATTTGAAATCCAAGATGGCAGCCGCATAAAATAATGATTTCAGCAATATGGATATCATGTCTGAGGTTCTCGAGGGTACAGAGAACGATTGTGTGATCATATTTGAAATCCAAGATGGCAGCCACACAAAATTATGATTTCAGCAATATGGATATCGTGTCCGAGGTTCTCGAGGGTGCAGAGAACGATTGTATGATCATATTTGAAATCCAAGATGGCAGCCGCACAAAATTATAATTTCAGCAATATGGATATCGTGTCCGAGGTTCTCGATGGTGCAGATAACGATTTGTGATCATTTTTGAAATCCAAGATGGTGCCGCACAAAATTATGATTTCAGCAAAATGGATACCGTGTCCGAGGTTCTCGAGGGTGCAGAGAACGATTGTGTGATCATATTTGAAATCCAAGATGGCCGCCGCACGAAATTATGATTTCCGCAATATGGATATCGTGTCCGAGGTTCTCGAGGGTGCAAATAACGATTTGTGATCATTTTTGAAATCCAAGATGGCCGCCGCACAAAATTATGATTTCAGCAATATGGATATCGTGTCCGAGGTTCTCGAGGGTGCAGAGAACGATTGTGTGATCATATTGAAATCCAAGATGGCAGCCGCACAAAATAATGATTTCAGCAATATGGATATCGTGTCCGAGGTTCTCGAGGGTGCAGAGAACGATTGTGTGATCATATTTGAAATCCAAGATGGCAGCCGCATAAAATAATAATTTCAGCAATATGGATATCATGTCCGAGGTTCTCGAGGGTACAGAGAACGATTGTGTGATCATATTTGAAATCCAAGATGGCAGCCACACAAAATTATGATTTCAGAAATATGGATATCGTGTCCGAGTATTTCGAGGGTGCAGAGAACGATTTTATGATCATTTTTGAAATCCAAGATGGCCGCCGCACAAAATTATGATTTCAGCAATATGGATATCGTGTCCGAGGTTATCGAGGGTGCAGAGAACGATTGTGTGATCATATTTGAAATCCAAGATGGCCGCCGCACAAAATTATTATTTCAGCAATATGGATATCGTGTCCGAGGTTCTCGGGGGTGCAGAGAACGATTTTGGGATCATTTTTGAAATCCAAGATGGCTGCCGCACAAAATTATGATTTCAGCAATATGGATATCGTGTCCGAGGTTCTTGAGGGTGCAGATAACGATTTTGTGATCATTTTTGAAATCCAAGATGGCCGTCGCACAAAATTATGATTTCAGCAATATGGATATCGTGTCCGAGTTTCTCGAGGGTGTAGAGAACGAATTTGGGATCATTTATGAAATCCAAGTTGGCCGCTGCGTAAAAATATTATTTCAACAATATGGGTATCGTGTCCGAGGTTCTCGAGGGTGCAAAGAACGATTGTGTGATCATATTTGAAATCCAAGATGGCAGCCGCACAAAATAATGATTTCAGCAATATGGTTATCGTGTCCGAGGTTCTCGAGGGTGCAGAGAACGATTGTGTGATCATATTTGAAATCCAAGATGGCAGCCGCATAAAATAATGATTTCAGCAATATGGATATCATGTCTGAAGTTCTCGAGGGTACAGAGAACGATTGTGTGATCATATTTGAAATCCAAGATGGCAGCCACACAAAATTATGATTTCAGCAATATGGATATCGTGTCCGAGGTTCTCGAGGGTGCAGAGAACGATTGTGTGATCATTTTTGAAATCCAAGATGGCAGCCGCACAAAATTATGATTTCAGCAATATGGATATCGTGTCCGAGGTTCTCGAGGGTGCAGATAACGATTTGTGATCATTTTTGAAATCCAAGATGGTGCCGCACAAAATTATGATTTCAGCAAAATGGATACCGTGTCCGAGGTTCTCGAGGGTGCAGAGAACGATTGTGTGATCATATTTGAAATCCAAGATGGCCGCCGCACGAAATTATGATTTCCGCAATATGGATATCGTGTCCGAGGTTCTCGAGGGTGCAAATAACGATTTGTGATCATTTTTGAAATCCAAGATGGCCGCCGCACAAAATTATGATTTCAGCAATATGGATATCGTGTCGGAGGTTCTCGAGGGTGCAGAGAACGATTGTGTGATCATATTTGAAATCCAACATGGCCGCCGCACAAAATTATGATTTCAGGAATATGGATATCGTGTCCGAGGTTCTCGAGGGTGCAGAGAACGATTGTGTGATCATATTTGAAATCCAAGATGGCAACCGCACGAAATTATGATTTCCGCAATATGGATATCGTGTCGGAGGTTCTCGAGGGTGCAGATAACGATTTGTGATCATTTTTGAAATCCAAGATGGCCGCCGCACGAAATTATGATTTCAGCAATATGGATATCGTGTCCGAGGTTCTCGAGGGTGCAGAGAACGATTGTGTGATCATATTTGAAATCCAAGATGGCAACCGCACGAGATTATGATTTCCGCAATATGGACATCGTGTCGGAGGTTCTCGAGGGTGCAGATAACGATTTGTGATCATTTTTGAAATCCAAGATGGCCGCCGCACGAAATTATGATTTCCGCAATATGGATATCGTGTCCAAGGTTCTCGAGGGTGCAGAGAACGATTGTGTGATCATATTTGAAATCCAAGATGGCCGCCGCACGAAATTATGATTTCCGCAATATGGATATCGTGTCCGAGGTTCTCGAGGGTGCAGATAACGATTTGTGATCATTTTTGAAATCCAAGATGGCTGCCGCACAAAATTATGATTTCAGCAATATGGTTATCGTGTTCGAGTTTCGCAAGGGTGTAGAGGACGAATTTGGGATCATTTATGAAATCCAAGTTGGCCGCTGCGTAAAAATATGATTTCAACAATATGGGTATCGTGTCCGAGGTTCTCGAGGGTGCAGAGAACGATTGTGTGATCATATTTGAAATCCAAGATGGCAGCCGCACAAAATAATGATTTCAGCAATATGGATATCGTGTCCGAGGTTCTCGAGGGTGCAGAGAACGATTGTGTGATCATATTTGAAATCCAAGATGGCAGCCGCATAAAATAATGATTTCAGCAATATGGATATCATGTCCGAGGTTCTCGAGGGTACAGAGAACGATTGTGTGATCATATTTGAAATCCAAGATGGCAGCCGCACAAAATTATGATTTCAGAAATATGGATATCGTGTCCGAGGTTTTCGAGGGTGCAGAGAACGATTTTGTGATCATTTTTGAAATCCAAGATGGCCGCCGCACAAAATTATGATTTCAGCAATATGGATATCGTGTCCGAGGTTATCGAGGGTGCAGAGAACGATTGTGTGATCATATTTGAAATCCAAGATGGCCGCTGCACAAAATTATTATTTCATCAATATGGATATCGTGTCCGAGGTTCTCGGGGGTGCAGAGAACGATTTTGGGATCATTTTTGAAATCCAAGATGGCTGCCGCACAAAATTATGATTTCAGCAATATGGATATGGTGTCCGAGGTTCTCGAGGGTGCAGAGAACGATTTTGTGATCATTTTTGAAATCCAAGATGGCCGTCGCACAAAATTATGATTTCAGCAATATGGATATCGTGTCCGAGGTTCTCGAGGGTGTAGAGAACGAATTTGGGATCATTTATGAAATCCAAGTTGGCCGCTGCGTAAAAATATTATTTCAACAATATGGGTATCGTGTCCGAGGTTCTCGAGGGTGCAAAGAACGATTGTGTGATCATATTTGAAATCCAAGATGGCAGCCGCACAAAATAATGATTTCAGCAATATGGATATCGTGTCCGAGGTTCTCGAGGGTGCAGAGAACGATTGTGTGATCATATTTGAAATCCAAGATGGCAGCCGCATAAAATAATGATTTCAGCAATATGGATATCATGTCTGAGGTTCTCGAGGGTACAGAGAACGATTGTGTGATCATATTTGAAATCCAAGATGGCAGCCACACAAAATTATGATTTCAGCAATATGGATATCGTGTCCGAGGTTCTCGAGGGTGCAGAGAACGATTGTATGATCATATTTGAAATCCAAGATGGCAGCCGCACAAAATTATAATTTCAGCAATATGGATATCGTGTCCGAGGTTCTCGATGGTGCAGATAACGATTTGTGATCATTTTTGAAATCCAAGATGGTGCCGCACAAAATTATGATTTCAGCAAAATGGATACCGTGTCCGAGGTTCTCGAGGGTGCAGAGAACGATTGTGTGATCATATTTGAAATCCAAGATGGCCGCCGCACGAAATTATGATTTCCGCAATATGGATATCGTGTCCGAGGTTCTCGAGGGTGCAAATAACGATTTGTGATCATTTTTGAAATCCAAGATGGCCGCCGCACAAAATTATGATTTCAGCAATATGGATATCGTGTCCGAGGTTCTCGAGGGTGCAGAGAACGATTGTGTGATCATATTGAAATCCAAGATGGCAGCCGCACAAAATAATGATTTCAGCAATATGGATATCGTGTCCGAGGTTCTCGAGGGTGCAGAGAACGATTGTGTGATCATATTTGAAATCCAAGATGGCAGCCGCATAAAATAATAATTTCAGCAATATGGATATCATGTCCGAGGTTCTCGAGGGTACAGAGAACGATTGTGTGATCATATTTGAAATCCAAGATGGCAGCCACACAAAATTATGATTTCAGAAATATGGATATCGTGTCCGAGTATTTCGAGGGTGCAGAGAACGATTTTATGATCATTTTTGAAATCCAAGATGGCCGCCGCACAAAATTATGATTTCAGCAATATGGATATCGTGTCCGAGGTTATCGAGGGTGCAGAGAACGATTGTGTGATCATATTTGAAATCCAAGATGGCCGCCGCACAAAATTATTATTTCAGCAATATGGATATCGTGTCCGAGGTTCTCGGGGGTGCAGAGAACGATTTTGGGATCATTTTTGAAATCCAAGATGGCTGCCGCACAAAATTATGATTTCAGCAATATGGATATCGTGTCCGAGGTTCTTGAGGGTGCAGATAACGATTTTGTGATCATTTTTGAAATCCAAGATGGCCGTCGCACAAAATTATGATTTCAGCAATATGGATATCGTGTCCGAGTTTCTCGAGGGTGTAGAGAACGAATTTGGGATCATTTATGAAATCCAAGTTGGCCGCTGCGTAAAAATATTATTTCAACAATATGGGTATCGTGTCCGAGGTTCTCGAGGGTGCAAAGAACGATTGTGTGATCATATTTGAAATCCAAGATGGCAGCCGCACAAAATAATGATTTCAGCAATATGGTTATCGTGTCCGAGGTTCTCGAGGGTGCAGAGAACGATTGTGTGATCATATTTGAAATCCAAGATGGCAGCCGCATAAAATAATGATTTCAGCAATATGGATATCATGTCTGAAGTTCTCGAGGGTACAGAGAACGATTGTGTGATCATATTTGAAATCCAAGATGGCAGCCACACAAAATTATGATTTCAGCAATATGGATATCGTGTCCGAGGTTCTCGAGGGTGCAGAGAACGATTGTGTGATCATTTTTGAAATCCAAGATGGCAGCCGCACAAAATTATGATTTCAGCAATATGGATATCGTGTCCGAGGTTCTCGAGGGTGCAGATAACGATTTGTGATCATTTTTGAAATCCAAGATGGTGCCGCACAAAATTATGATTTCAGCAAAATGGATATCGTGTCCGAGGTTCTCGAGGGTGCAGAGAACGATTGTGTGATCATATTTGAAATCCAAGATGGCCGCCGCACGAAATTATGATTTCCGCAATATGGATATCGTGTCCGAGGTTCTCGAGGGTGCAGATAACGATTTGTGATCATTTTTGAAATCCAAGATGGCCGCCGCACAAAATTATGATTTCAGCAATATGGATATCGTGTCGGAGGTTCTCGAGGGTGCAGAGAACGATTGTGTGATCATATTTGAAATCCAACATGGCCGCCGCACAAAATTATGATTTCAGGAATATGGATATCGTGTCCGAGGTTCTCGAGGGTGCAGAGAACGATTGTGTGATCATATTTGAAATCCAAGATGGCAACCGCACGAAATTATGATTTCCGCAATATGGATATCGTGTCGGAGGTTCTCGAGGGTGCAGATAACGATTTGTGATCATTTTTGAAATCCAAGATGGCCGCCGCACGAAATTATGATTTCAGCAATATGGATATCGTGTCCGAGGTTCTCGAGGGTGCAGAGAACGATTGTGTGATCATATTTGAAATCCAAGATGGCAACCGCACGAGATTATGATTTCCGCAATATGGACATCGTGTCGGAGGTTCTCGAGGGTGCAGATAACGATTTGTGATCATTTTTGAAATCCAAGATGGCCGCCGCACGAAATTATGATTTCCGCAATATGGATATCGTGTCCAAGGTTCTCGAGGGTGCAGAGAACGATTGTGTGATCATATTTGAAATCCAAGATGGCCGCCGCACGAAATTATGATTTCCGCAATATGGATATCGTGTCCGAGGTTCTCGAGGGTGCAGATAACGATTTGTGATCATTTTTGAAATCCAAGATGGCTGCCGCACAAAATTATGATTTCAGCAATATGGATATCGTGTCCGAGGTTCTTGAGGGTGCAGATAACGATTTTGTGATCATTTTTTAAATCCAAGATGGCCGCCGCACAAAATTATGATTTCAGCAATATGGATATCGTGTCCGAGGTTCTCGAGGGTGCAGAGAACGATTGTGTGATCATATTTGAATTCCAAGATGGCAACCGCACGAAATTATGATTTCCGCAATATGGATATCGTGTCGGAGGTTCTCGAGGGTGCAGATAACGATTTGTGATCATTTTTGAAATCCAACATGGCCGCCGCACGAAATTATTATTTCCGCAATATGGATATCGTGTCCGAGGTTCTCGAGGGTGCAGAGAACGATTGTGTGATCATATTGAAATCCAAGATGGCCGCCGCACAAAATTACGATTTCAGCAATATGGATATCGTGTCCGAGGTTCTCGAGGGTGCAGAGAACGATTGTGTGATCATATTGAAATCCAAGATGGCTGCCGTACAAAATTATGATTTCCGCAATATGGATATCGTGTCCGAGGTTCTCGAGGGTGTAGAGAACGATTTTGTGATCATTTTTGAAATCCAAGATGACCGCCGCACAAAATTATGATTTCAGCAATATGGATATCGTGTCCGAGGTTCTCGGGGGTGCAGAGAACGATTTTGGGATCATTTTTGAAATCCAAGATGGCTGCCGCACAAAATTATGATTTCCGCAATATGGATATCGTGTCGGAGGTTTTCGAGGGTGCAGAGAACGATTGTGTGATCATTTTTGAAATCCAAGATGGCCGCCACACTTAATTATGATTTCAGCAATATGGAGTACCTCGGAAACGATATCCATATTGCTGAAATCATAAGTTTGTGCGGCGGCCATCTTGGATTTCAAAAATGATTCCAAATTCATTCTCTGCACCCTCGAGAACCTTGGATACGATACCCATATTGTTGAAATCATATTTTTACGCAGCAGCCAACTTGGATTTCAAAAATGATCCAAATTCGTTCTCTACACCCTCGAGAACCTCGGATTCGATACCCATATTGTTGAAATAATAATTTTGCGCGGCGGCCATTCTGGAATTCAAAAATGATCCCAAATTCGTTCTCTGCACCCTCGAGAACCTCGGATACGATACCCATATTGTTGAAATCATAATTTTGCGCGCCGGCCATCTTGGATTTAAAAAATGATCCCAAATTAGTTCTCTGCACCTTCGAGAATCTCGGATACGATATCGATACTGTTGAAATCATATTTGTGCGCGTAATATAACATTTCTCTCATACGTCGATAAAAAAGATTTACTTCAAAAATGCATAAAAAATATTATCACAGTAATTCCGTACTCTAGCACAACTGTAAGTTTTAAAAAATATTACGCGGTCCTTCTGGGGCGGCGGTCGTTGACCCGCGTCGCTCGGTTCATTCTCAGCCATGCCCGACGCGCGTGTCCGTGCGTACCTATCGAATCTAACGTTCGCGCAATTTTTACCTAAAGTGTTGGGAAAACCTTGCCTTAAATGAAAGTAATAACACGAAACGGACTGTCTAGATATTATTTGAGTAGGGCATAAAGTGATGAAAGGTTTCTTAAACGGCATCGTTAATCGCTTAAAACAACAGAAAGTTCAGCTTGTTATTATTACGACAAATACCGCATTATTAAGCAATATAGCATGGTTAAGACGGCATTTATATTGCTTTCCAGAACATAAGCTTGCGCTTTTTTACCATAAAAATTTGTTTTGTTTTGTTGCAACCAGACAAAGGGAAAGGGCTACCCTCCGCGATAACGATGGGTGGGAGGTGGTGAATGCTCATGCATACCAACGCAGCCTAAGTCTGCGTTGGTGATGTGGGACTCGCATACCTAACCTCATTGTCCTACCCACTAAACCCCACCTGAGGTTGGCTATGGTCTAGTGCCCGCTAAGCCTTCATCGAAGGCGAACTTCTATTGGGGAGAGAGAGACACATGCGCAAGCGGCATTCCCTATGGAGTATCTGTTTGTACATACAACCGATTATAAAAATAACGAAAACTTTGTAATCAAGACAAGAAAATAAATTAATTTCAGATAAAAACATTTCCAATAAATAAAGTAGAAAAAATTGGTGTTAGGAGTTTTTAAAACCTGGACATAATGGCATAACATTTTGAAAATGCTAGATTTCTAAAGCTAGATTTGAATCAGGCCATTTTAGAGTTTCAATTATTTATCTATAAGAAAATCAGATTCAAAGTCAAAATTAACAGAGGTTTTTCCAAGTTCAAGTATAGAAATTAACGTTTTTATTTTAGAATTTGTATAATTCCTAATAACCTAAAAACGTCCAATTTTTGTTTTAGTTTCCGGTGAGCTAATATTACACAATGAACATTAAATAGCACAATGACAAACTGTTTCCCAAGCAAGCGTTTATCCGAGTGTCGATTCCATTCTGATTTTCTATTTTTTGCGTTAGCAGTTTTCCAAATAATTCAATTTTCAATAACTCTATCGGCTTATTCTTGAGAATCCAACAAATAGTATGATATCTATATATATAAAAGGAAGTCGTGTTAGTTACACTTTTTATAACTCAAGAACGGCTAGACCAATTTTTATGTTGTTTGTTTTTTTGGATTTCTCTTAGTCCGGAATAGGATAATAAGTAATAAAATATCGAAAAAATCACGAAAAAATATTATTATAAAAAATAATTATTTTCTGATACATTTTGTATGGATTGACATTTTGATGACATCTCGAGAATGGAAAGAATACAATGAAGTTTTTTGTTAGTTTCACGCTACATGAGTAATAAAATACAACTGACAGTGCACGTCATGTTATTCAAGTTGACTGGTTGGTGTGTTTGTTTCGAGTGTGCGAGTGATTATTAGCTTATTGTGCCGATATTATCATTAACAATGTTACGACTAAGACGATCAAATTATTCTTGACAAAGACGTAATGCAACTAGGATTCGAAACACTGCGAATGATAGGACTGAAGCAAAGAACCACGTTAGTAAGGATCGACGTCGTGGTATGAATCACAAGAGCAAAGCGTAGCAGCCCGTAAAACGGATCGGCTGGCAATACGAAATCGTCCAGTAAAACCTCAGAGATCAACAACTTATAGACTTAGATAATTTTCGACGCACAAGAAGAAATTTATGAATTTTTGCGTTTTGATACGATTGCAGCACTTATACTGTACTGTAGTACTGCTTGCATACTAGCTTTCACATTGGGCCGATGGACTTTGTTTGCGAGTATTCTGCGGAGAAACGCAAGAATTGTGCTGCCATTTTCTAGAAAACACTCAAAAATACAATGTTTGTTTCCCAATGACCTCATTTGGGAACACATCTAAGAATGAGGATTTAATCCGACATTGAAGGTATTTATTTATTTATATACACACAATACAGTAGAAGAATAACATACCTACTATACTTATTCCTATGTATCGTGTATGCTAATTCTAAAAAAAGTGTTTATAAATCAGTAATACGGGTTTTGCTTTTGATATTGTAGATATAAGAACAGATGATTCACCATCGTATTCACCACAGCTTACATTTTTACAATTATACTACATGGGCAACATGGACAAATAACTTGATCGATGTCAAGAGACCAATGCAGCAATGATAATAGCAATTCTTCAGATCTGCAGCAACAACTTAATGAACATTTTACATGTTGAGTTAGCCCGCAAATATTTAATTTCCGATCCGTCTCGCATTCGCACTGACCATTCAAACCTTAAGGCCAATCCATGAAAGTTTGTGGTCTGAATCAAGACAATCCATCCCATGTTCAATCTATATATATATAAGAGATTTCCACGTATATAGTCACTCATCACGATATCTCTGGAACCACTAGAGCTAAACCCTTGGTAGGAATATTCTTTTCACCGAGTAGAGGTCAGCTAAGAACGGATTTTCCAAAATTCCATCCGCAAGTGTCGGGTCAGCTAGTAAATAAAATAATATTATTGTAAAGATTTAAAATTTGTTATAAATTCGATCGAATTATTGAGGCCATCAGAAAAATTAAGTTCAAATACTTTTATTTTTCAAAGTCAAAAAACAGCACTTCTTCGTCCTTCACTCCCCTCACTTTCTTACGCGAGCTAGACGAGACCAACTAGAACACACCCAGAATAACAAAAATACAAGATTTTTCTAGTATTACTTAAAAATTTACATGAAAAATGTGAAATAAAATCACTTATCATAAAAATCTTTATTATTTATTAAATAATTCATTATCTATGATCATCATTTCATTGTATTTATGATTTAACTCATGCTTGTGCATATTTATTGTTTAATGTAACTGAACCGAGCAGAGCGTATATTATATATGACGTCAGACGAGCGACACAGCACCTCACGCTAATGCCAAAGTTTTCCAATTTAACTTCATTTAACATTAAGAATTACACTACGAGTACAAGTGCACTAGCTTCTACTTCGGCCAGTGAACGCCTATAATATGCGTTCACTGATTTAGGCACACTTACATAGAGACAGTATATTAAATTGGGTACGAATTGAATTAGCAATTACTAAACATTAATTGCCAACGAATATACACGTTAGAGTGAGTACATTAAAAAAAGTAACAAAAAATCTTCTTCTCAATTGGTCAATCTTGTCAGCGTAATCGTGGCCGCTAAGATGATGCGATAGTAGTCGTCGTTGGTCTCCTTAGTGTTGGGTCGCACTGCCTCCCCCGCGATGCCTCTCCACTTCTGGCAGTTTGTAGCATTGCGGGATCACTCCACCACAGTTTTCTGGGTCTAGATTAGATCCGTCCATCGCATGGGTGATTATTCACACAGGTCGTCCCAATTTTTTCGCTCCACTTGGCCCTTCACTACCAACCGCTCAATCGATCCTTAATATCAGGAGATGTGGCCAAAGAATTTCAGAATTTGTAGTAGCATAGTCAACGATAGCCTTTCTTTTATCTTCAGTTCTTACAGGATGGCATTGTGAGTTCGGAAAGCCGTTGGTTGGTGTCTTAAATTTCGAGTACCGAAAATACCTTTAATATGAAAACTATCAACAACGGCTAGTCTTAGGTCCTGTGAGTCACGGAAATGCTTTATTCAGATGGTCATTGAGAAACATCGATCGGCGTCATTTAGGGGTATCTTTCGTTACTCGGCATCCAAATGTTGGACTAACATCCTGACCTCACTGGAAATTTAAACAGTCTATCATTATTTTAAATGAAATAACGACAATTTATTTTACAAGAGCAAAGAGCACAAGAAAGTTTGGCTCAAGATATGAGTGTATTATAGGTTAGGTTCAGGTTTGGTCTTAATAAATAAGTGAATTGATTAGCATCCGAACTATGTAGTTATTTGTAATCATAGTCATTTTTATACATAGGTAGGTATTTTCTGTCTGGTGCTAGGTGTTTCTAATTCATTTGACTTTGTTTTAAATTGTAATAATGTTCTATTTTTAAATTCAAAGTTGTACCTTTCACATAATAATATATCAAGTTTAATGTAAGAGTTACGTAATTGTTCTTTGTAAATTGTTAGTGACTAAAATCCTATAAATGCTCATAATTATTTTGACAGTAGACAGATAGTTGACGCTTGAGTCGTACCAGAGAGCGAGTACCTTGTGCTTACGCTTTTTTCACAAAAAAAATTGTTTATTTATAGCGTATAAATGTTGGGACAGTTACAAACATGGTCGCAATGGCTCAAGCGGAAGATAAGCGCTGAGCATGCATAATATGTGTGTCAGCATACGCCGAGCTTGAGCTTATTTGCGGCTAACGTACCCAGTCTTTGTAATATATATGTTATGTTTTATTTATAATTTAATTTAATGATTGTTTTATATTTAGTGATTTTTAGCAGCAAATAAAATATTTCATTATTATTAAATATAACCCGGTTTCTTTTCACTTTGAATATACCTTATGTTGTTTTTCTATAAGTTTAGGAAGATCATTTATATAGATATGGAAGAGGAACGGTCCAAAAATAGACCCTTGTGGTACCCAAATACTAACATAAGATCGAGCGCAGTTCCTTTTATGCCATGGTAACATTGCTTCCTGGCCAGCGCTGAATGCTGAACACAATCAAAGGCCTTAAATAAATCACAAAAGATACCAAGTGCATTCTGTGATTCCTCTCATCAATAATATCAATCAAAAATATTCTTAATCAGTTCAACACCTGCAACCGTTGTTGAACGTCCTCTGGTAAAGCTAAATTGTTTCTGAAATACTTGAACATAAGCCTCCATAATTTTTTATAAAAGTTACCAGCAACATACGCATTTTCACTTTTATTTAACTATATAAATATATTTTAAAACTATTGTAATATAATGTAATATGTTATACCCAATTATTATATCTCAAAAAATGCGATATCTGAATATTTCGCGCATATTGAACAAGAAACAAAAAATATATGTCCGGGATTTTTAAAGTAAACGGCCATTACAGAAAACCGCATTTCGCGCCAAACCTAAAGTTCTCTGGCCTTATTAAGTGAGCAATAAATTATAAATATATGTAGCAGCCAGTAGGGTGTTGGAGCGAAACTTCCGCGCTGTGAACTTTTATGAGTCTCACCGTGTTACGACACGCGGGGGAGTCAGTGGCTTAACTGAACGACTAGTTATAGATAAATGTAGATTTTACTTTCTCAGTCATACAATCACTTTGGCAGAAGATATTTTTTGTGGACTATATTTATAATAATAATTTATGTTCTTATAATTATATCTGACTGTATTGTATGAACATTTGAGTGGGCCATAGTAGCCAAAATAAAGAATTCTAATTCAAAAAATAAATATTATCAACTATTTATAAACCTACATTATACAAAAAACACAATTACAGCAATCCAGTTAGCAACGAAAGTAATACTGACTATCGTCTACAATCCGCTTTGTGATTGATGCAAGACTTTGTTTAATTATTTTACTCATTATTTTGTAAGCAGTACTGCGTGTGTGACTGCCTATTTTATATTTTATCTCTATTGACTCGTGCTGATCTTCACCTGACTTATGGTAAGTGTGCTATGATCGGCACTACAATTGCGCTCATAATATGTTAAGTCTTATTGGCCCAGTTATTTCACTAGCTAGCTCACTAGCATTTCTCAGTCGTAGCACCAATTAAAAATAATAAATAAATAACACTTAGCTAGTTTCGTAAGTTTGACGTACGTGTCTGGTACCGTCCTCTAGTGAACATATTTTTACCGTGTACGTGTTTGACGTCCTTATGCGAGTTGGGGCCGATTCTTTCAATATTCAGATAAATTAACAGACAACTATCGAGAGAATAAAATTAACTTGCTGTTTATCTAACGATCAAGAGATTTGAATTTTTTATCGCTTTTTATCCAAAGAATAGTTGTCTGTGGTATTTTCGAAGGAGTTGAAACACATAATATGTGCGAGCGAGATGGACGTACATATCATTTAACGCAAAAGACAGAGAAAGGATGTTTGTTTGACATTAGACGTTTATCGCAAAAATAATTATCAATAAACCTCGAATTCACTTGAATGTTCAGTTTGTAACATATTTAATATGCATTTTGGTGGTTCTTAGTGCTTAAAATGAACGAAAAAAAAAATGACCGTGCTAAAACCTTCAAAAATCCGAAGTGAGCCACTTGACCGAGCTAGTAATAGCTGTAATACCGTTCAGTTAAAAAAAAAATGAAAAACTGACTCCGTGAAAGATAATAGCTGCTGTACCTGTTGAAATTATTCTTATGTGAGTGCCATCCCAAGCGGCAATGAATGTTGGAAAACCTGGTATTATATAAAATCTCTCTTGTATGGACAGGATGTCTTCTCGAGTTCTAGGTACTTAAATGAACAAAACTTGTTCGCATTGATGCAATGGCGCCTGTCTCCCTCTTTACGATTTTGCAAAGTGTGGAGAGCTATGTATTAACCCAAAATATCCAATTGCCATATAAAAACTACCAGTTGCATAAAAACATAAGGTTAGTAGTTGATGCATTGGACATAATGTTTCCTGAAACAATGGGTAAGGTATAGGTACAAAAAAAAAACATTTTATTCTTAAATGTTGTTCTACATAAGAAATTCGATTAATAAACGATCATGTATGAACTAAAAAAGTAGATAAGTAAGTACTTCTATAACCTACCTAGATAGATATTAAGCACAGAATACTTTTGATATTAAACCATGGCGTACCGAGTAAGTCAATCGAAAGTGAGTAATCCAAGTGAGTCAAACAGACGCAATTAGAAATACGCACGCCTCATCCGATTTCTGGTTTTAGGAAGTGCTATTTCCCTTTGAACTTAATAGAATAAAGGCGAATAAGGTAGGTTGAACAGGAAGATTCAAACTCTCTATACAAATAATGTATGTAGGTATGTATCATTAAAAATACTACAAACTTTTGCTTTTCATATTTAATTTTATTCTCAATCAATGAGAGTCAGTAAGCAACAGTATCTTTTTTTAGATGAAATCTCCTGCAGCACTCATTATCATCCCAGATAATGTCGTGGTCTGGTCACTCTCTCACAACTCTGGTTATTCTGTCCGGAGAGTTCACAGAGTAGAAGATTTTTTCGTCAATTGTCTCAAAAATATCCATTGATTATATTGGACACGAGAATTTTATATATTAGAAGTAACTAGAACATATTTTGCACAGCAAAGGTATCCTTTTAGATAAATCCGTCCCTGTTAAATACCTGCCTTTTAAATTACATGATGAAGTAATATTCTTCCAATTTCAGGAACGTTCGCAAAAATTAAAGGTAATTTATATCCCAATGTACACAGACGGGGCCCGTTCAAGCTTTATTAAACAAACAAAGTAATGAATTGGCGATCCCTCGTAAACAAGCATGCGGAAATTTGAAACTTTAATATTTACACTGAGGCAATAACGAAACAGTAAAGGTTTCTGTATAGCAAGAAAAATATTTACAAAAGCGATATATTTCGGTCGTAAAAGCTACTACTATAAATATGTAATCAGTTAGTAATTCAGTAAATATATGTAACTATAGTAAAATTTAAAGTTTCAATGAGATATCAAATCAAGAGATCCGCAGGTGAACCAAAGTCACCGACATAGCACAAATAATTGTGAAACTGAAGTGGCAGTGGGCAGGGCACATAGTTCGACGGACAGATGGCCGTTGGGGCAGTAAAGTCCTCAAATGGCGACCAGGAACCGAAAGTCGCAGTGTTGGTTGGCTCCCCACAAGATGGACCGACGATCTGGTCGAGATCGCCGGAATACGTTGGATGAGGGCAGCGCAGGACCGATCGTCGTGGAAATCTTTGGGAGAGCCTTTGGCCAGCAGTGGACGTCTTCCGGCTGATATTGATGATGATGATAGTTAAATTCGTTTAACTAGGTTAGATCATTTGTTACGTACCCCAGAGGTATATTGATTTACCACCAAAGTATTCAGATAATATTTAACTTTACCCAAGAGTATTTGAAGTTGATTTCTGGATGAACTAAATGGGTACCTTCGTATAACTCCCGCGGAAAGTAGAGATAAGACGAGCAAGATGTTAACCTGATGGTGAGTGATACGCCCTGCCTTTTCCAATACAGTGCCGATCAGGCTATTTGATTGAACCCAAGATAACTGTAAGTGGTTTTTTACGAAATTAAGGGACGAGACGAGCTGGACGTTGAGCTAATGGTAATTAATACACCCTGTCCATAACAATACAGTGCCGCGACGATTCTTGATATATATCACAAATATCTGAGTGGCACTACAATTGCGCTCGTCACCTTGAGACATAAGATGTAAAGTCTCATTTGCCCAGTAATTTTACTACGCCGCTCTGAGTTTTTGGGTCTTTCAAGAATCCTGAGCGGCACTGCATTGTTATGGGCAGGGCATATCAATTATTAACATCAGCTGAACCTCCTGCTCGTTCCGTCCGTTATTTTCATAAAAAAAATGGTCCAGTAGAGCTTGGCATGGCCGTTTTGAGCTTGCTTCGGAGCATACTTATAATATGGAATTCAAAATATGTTATAGTTAATATACAATGTCAAAGTCCCATAATTTATTCAAAAGTACATCATTTTACCCTAATGGAAGCATAAAAGATTTTCCTGCAGCATCCGTGGGTCTTGTATGTGTACACAAGAATGGCTTTGTATATTGAATATTAGCGGTTCATCGATTTTCAATTTGTATGAAGCATACAGCGGTGGAGTGGTACAACTAAGGCTCAAATATGTAAAGGCCGGCTACAGCTAGCGGTACAAAAAAATAAACAAAATATTACATTTGAATTTGGAATCTGTCATATTTATATGATTTTTCATCTATTGGCCCTAATATAAGTTTTCTCATTTTGGGGCCAATAGATGGTACAATATTTTGCGATATTAAAATGGAGTGGGGTGACAAAGAGAACCGAATCGCTGTGATTGTATTACACAAAGTAGGCATGGAGCCAAATGCAATTTTTAAAATTCTCGATACACTTGGTATTAGCCTAATTTGGAGCCTCAAAGACATTCCGTACGATTTGCAGTGAATAATTTTCCCATGGAATGAGTGCGTGCTTATATTGATAACTCGCCTTAATGTTTAAAGGACCGTATTGCAGATAATGGAGACTTTTATATTTATGTAATAAACTAACACACTGACGAACTCAAGAGTAGATATAGTTAAGGGCTAAATTCGAAGGGCAGTTCTAGATTTGGCTATTCAAACCGCGGTCTGACGTTTTTACGTTTACGTTTACCAACACCACCACCTTACGTTTTACAACAAAAGCGTGTTTCGGCCTTTAGCTTACAAATTTATTTACAGAGTGGCTACCTACCTTACCGTAATCATAAAAAAAATATTTTAATATTAAACTAAATAACTGAAATTCTGAAATTATCAAACAAATAAATTATTTGTACATTTAGAAAACAAATTTTTAATCAACCTTACGTGGGCGCTATTCACCTACGAGCTTATAAACTAACAATGTGTGTCTTAAGATGGAACTCTAGCTCCACATACATTTCAATAAATTATTTGAGTCATATAAAAGCTTTCGTTGTAATGTTATCCTTAATGTGTTGCGGAAGATGAACTACACAGAAACACCACATTGCAGTCGAATAAGTTTTCCAATCTAACTTTGTTCCCATAAAGAATTGCTTCCTGCTTGCTTGGTTGCAGCTGTAGTTTGTTAGTTAAGAAATCTACTGTTTTTAATGATCTTAGGTGATGGAACGACAGTTTTTCCCACCTGATATTAATATAAATGATATTATGTCAATAACAGAGATAATATGAACTCAGGCGTATCACAGCACAAATCAAAATATTAAGCCGATGCCATTTGATGCGATCAAAATCAAATCAAACCAATTCAAAATCACTTTATTTATGTAGGTCACGGAAATGACACTTATGAATGTCAAAAAAATATTTTTCTTATTGAATCTACCGCTACTTCGTATAGGGTTTAGCTAATGAGAAGAAGTAGCAAGTAACTCATTGCCACTCTTTTATATCATGATATACATTTTCTTCGATTTACAAATCATTTCAATTACAATATAATATAATACGCAAAGTGATGCAACAATCATCGATGCAATGATCAAATTCGCCTATTATAAAGTGCGTGTAATTAATCCTTTTACAAAACTTCCAGCGCTGTTAAAGATAGCACACAAAATAGTATTGCTATCTTCAATATACATAGCACCTGGGTATTTTATTGTACAAAGTGAAGCTTAGCATATCGGTTCATTTTTATTTCGTTACGTCCTATTTCTATTTAGTTTTACAGTTAATTTTTTATATGTTAGGTTGTTTGTGAATTTTAAAATATGCTATTTATGATTCTTTTTCTAATCGACAGACCTAGAAATCATGTTCAATGAACTCGCAATAGCAAGTCAAAAGGTCGGACTGTCATTGAACACAAAGAAGACTAAAGTTTTGACTAACGGAGTACCCCGAAACATAATTGTAGCAAATAAAACAATAGAATATGTTAAAGAATACGTTTACTTAGGACAAGTAATGTCATTTGAAAATAATACAGAGAAGGAAACACACCGACGGAAAACTTTAACCTAGAGAAAGCATTGGCGGTTAAAAGAAATAATGAAAAATAATACAATAAATATAAATATTAAAAAGAGACTTTTTGAAGTAGCAGTACTACCGTGTCTTACATATGGTTGGCAGACGTGGTCATTAAGGCAAGAGGACGAAAAGAAAATTTGTGTATGTCAGCGAAACATGGAAAGGAGTAGTTAAGGTTGTCCGATAAAATTAGTAATAATATAATAATAATAATAATAATAATATTGACACACTTTTTACACAAATTATCTTGCCCCAAGTTAAGCATATATAGCCTGTGTTATGGGTTACAAGACAATGACATATTTAATACAATATACTTACTTAAACATACATATAAACATCTATAACTCGGAAACAAACATCCATATTTATCATATAAATGCTTGCACCTACCGGGATTCGAACCCGGGACCTCTATCTAGCTTGGTAGGTAGGATCGCTAACCACTCGGCTATACAGTAAAAAATCCGACAAAAATAGTTGATGCACAGAAAAGAATAAGGCTACTTAAATGGCACTGGGCAGAACATATTTTTAGGATGGAAAATAATAGATGGACGAAGTACTTTGTAGTCATAAGAGAGAACCACGAGAGGAAAAAAGGGAGACCACGTAAGAGATGGAGAGACATCTTCAACAACAGATGGATCCCATTGGATGCGGACGGCACGAGAAATAGATGTTTGGAAGGATTTAGGAGTGGCCTACACTACACAAGCAACTACTACTTTTAAATATTAATAAAATTACAGCTACCTATTAAATTTATTAAAAATCATATGTGTTTATAGTTCAAACTAAAGTAAGATGTAAAATATTGTTGTAGTAGAAAAATAAAGGCTATTTTTATTTTTTTATTATATTTTATTTATTTATAATTATTTTGGTTTGGATTATTATTATCTTTCTATAATATCAGGTGTGTTTAAATTTTGTGAAACTTTTAAAACATCTTTGACAGATTTATTACGTACATCAATTATTCTAATTACCAATGCATAGCGTCTTGAACTCGCGAATTTTTTACCGAGAGTAATTAATTATATAAAGGGCATAATATTAGCATTATCCTTAATTATTTCTTTACATTTTCTGATATTCATAGCGTTTATTTGTTCATTGTGTTTCTGGTGATCATTACAGGTCTACCTACCTGAATATTTATTGTATGTTGTTTACCACCACGTACATTTGTCACCGGGCGGGCGGTCACCCTTCCAGTTTCCTCACAGATGGTGATACTATTAACCTCCGTTCATGGTAATAGCGTACAATTTATTTCAAGATAACTGATCTTCTACATGGCTATATTTCGGAGATGAGCTTATGAATAATTTTGAGAACGAAAGATCTTGAATACTAAAATAATAGCTAAATAGTGAAATCACCACACCCAGTGTAATATTTATTTACGAGAAGAAGTTATAAGACGATCAGATAATATTTATAATTTAAAGGTACATAAAACATCAGTGGCGCAATAGGTTGAAATTTTGACTCTCACCACCGAGCTCCCGGTTCAATCTTAGCCTGTTCGATTTTCGAAATCATATGTGCGTTCAATTTCAATGCTTTATAGGGTCTGCAACGCTCTTGTGATTCCTCTGGTGTTACAAGTGACTATGGGTTGCGGTGATCACTTACCATTAGGTAACCTCGTCTTCTGTAAAAAAGTACACCTGAAAGAAAATGATATGCCTTTCTTAAGTTATGCTAAATCGCCATTTGAATCAATTATTTACTTAAGTTCCTGTATCCCCTAGCTGGGGATACAGAAATTTTAAATTTATATTATATTAAGTTTTTTAGAATTAAACTTTGCTATAAAAAACCCCTATTGATCTTATTTCCTAGAATATATATAGTAGATAATATTAGACGATAATGATGCATGGTTCTTGTCATGTTCTGCGCAGGTTATCAAAAATTGTACAATACATAGTAGAGGTTATACTAAGTAGGCTTAGTTGTTGTATGTTTTAAAAAATGTCACTCCTGTTGTTGCCACTCCCTCTCGTAAATAAATATATCTCGTAAATAAATATATTTCTTTGTTACAACCGCGCTTTGCACTAAATTTTTTTTGATATATATAACCACTTTGGGGAATAACTTAGGGACCCTTATTTTTAAAGCATATTCCCATCTCAAAGGCAATGCAACTTGACATCTTGACCTGTAGTATTATAATAAAGTTTTATTTTGTTTGGGCTTGGCACCGACATCAAACCTATCAATAAGTAACACAAACAAATTATATTAATATTAAAGGTAAGTTTTGCATAAGAGGTGTATTAAATTAAATCTTAATAAGTTATTTTATACTTTTTAGTTTTTGAAGTCAGTTTTTTAGACGTAGTTTTTTTAAATATAATGTTTAACAAATATTTATATATTTAGCTGTAGATTTAACACTCGCAGCTAATATCTATAAAACATAAACGTGACAATATTTTGAGTTATTATTTCACTGTTCTATATTTTAAAACTTATATATAAAGTAGCTAAAAATACCACCACATAAGCAGATTTAACTTAATTTAACACATATCAATTTCAAAAATGGCAATATATTATAACCTAGCCTCACCGCCGTACTTGATATTTCGCAATATATTGCAGCGTGCGCGACTAATAAAATGACAAATAGGGGATACAGGTACACCGTGCTGATTCAAAGAAAAGCTTATTTCGTAACAGAACCTTTCGTTTCTGTTCTTTATGGCAAGCAATAAAAACCAGAATACGTCTTAGTTGTACTACGTTGAGATTTATAATAACCCTCTATATTTTATACAAGTCATATATTTATTTACTATTTAGTTATATAAGCAAACATTATTGCATTTCTATTTTACAGATTACCACTTTAAACTAAAAACATATATAGGCTAAATTAAAATGAAATAATAACACAAATAATAATAATAATATTCTATAGATTGTTTTAAGTATAATTTTGATTATATAAGAAAATAAAAAGAAGTCGTTAATAGTATGTGCTTGTGATACATAATTATTAGTGTTCTGAGTATATGACTAGTGTGTAGTGTTCAGTCTAATGGGCATCGTTCTCAACTTGGGACATGTGCTCGATCACTAAGTTAATAAATTTATTACGGCTGACGATAAAAGGGGGAAATCTTTTAATTGTTTTTTTTTATAAGTTTACTATCATATGCAGAACAGAATGTCTGCCATAATTAGTACGCGGCTGGCCAACGTCGAATAGGTGTCTACTCCATGTATGTGCTATACTAGCCCACATTCCGATCCGTTTTGTCAGGAGCGAACAATCTATTACAGAGTTAGCCACATCGTATAATAATTTTACCAGTGGGAGGCTCCTTTGCACAGGATTGACACTATTTCTGCGGTGAAGCAGTAATGTGTAAGCATTATTGTGTTACGGTCAGAAGAGAACCGTAGCTAGTGAAATTACTGGGCAAATTAAACTTAACATCTTATGTCTCAAGGAGAGGCGCACAATTCTAGTGCCGCTTAGAATTTATAGATATTTAAGAACCATGAGCGGCACTGCATTGTAATGGGCGTATCAATTATCATCAGCTGAACGTACAGCTCATCTCGTCCCTTTTGTCATAAAAAAAATGTCGGCCATTTTCCGTCTATCTTTAAAATATGTAAATATATATGTCTATCCTTTCTTCTTTAACGTTTTTTCTTAGTGGAACATAATTCAGGGGTCGTCTAAAGGACCGCTGAATGGACTCTAATTGAGCTATGTAAGATGGGGACTGTTATACATTATAGCTTTTCAAAAACTATCTGCTTATATAAAACTGGATCACGCTATCCAGCTAGCTATGAACACAGTATTTACTAATACATTCAACAAGTACAAATAACGCAGGATAACAATTATCAAATGCATCAGTAAAAATGAATTCTCCAATAAAATATATTCAGAATGCCAATTCATTGTAATCAGTAAACTGATATATATATATCTGTTTATATACATATAAGTAGAGATTCATAAAATATACTCCTATATGCATACAATGCTGTGTAAAAATTTCAATTCGATCGGGGGAGAATTTTAGGAGATTTGCGATTTTGTGACAATGCAGCAAACGAACATTACATTTTTATATGTATTAGTCTGTTTCTATAAAATTGGAGTGTCTGTTTGTAATATTGGAATAAACTTTTTTTACTATATGTATGTGAATATATATACGCTACATACACAAAAATAACCATTTTTTAAATTTTTGTCTGTCTGTCTGTCTGTTTGTTCCGGCTACTCTCTGAACTGGCTGAACCGATTTGACGGGACTTATATTGCCAGGTAGCTGATGTAATAAGAAGTTACTTAGGATATGTTTATTTTAGAAATAAAATATATTTTATTTTAGGAAAATAAAGTAATGTTGCAATGTCCAAGGAACGGTCTAACTCTAAAAATAATTTATATGGAAAAACAACGTTTGCCGGGTCAGCTAGTTATAAAATAATGTTTGTTTTATAATAATGTGATGTATCAACCGCATGTTTCATATTTGTACATAATTAATATTAACGCACATAACATTAATTCAAACTGCGCACATTTTGATTTTCAATTACAGGCATCAAGGATTGACACAGTTACACTAAACGCAGTCATATTCTATAAGAAATTTAATCATAGTATATCTGAGACAAACAGAGACAGTATTACGAATTTAATCTCGCAGAAATGTGGTGCAGCTGCTACTGTAGTAACACGGCTTGTGTTCGCAACGAGCGGCTGGGGCGAGTATCGAGGAAAAATTTAAAACATTTGGAAGGTTGTGAGGTCTGTTACTCGGTGAATGAAACACTTACTCAACATTTATGTATATGGGTCATCTTAGCTAATAATGTAACAAAATAAATTGGACGCTACTTGCAGTTAATAAGCAACGTAAGTTTAGTTTAGAACGTATTTTTGCCAACTTTATATTTCTGGCAGACGTGTTAGTAAAAATTTGAACTGATGGTAATAATTAAATGCTTCATATTATGTGAAGTTTAACTCATATGTCTAAAGTCATTGCCATTGCCATACGATAAGCTAGTCAATATTTCGATGTGTTGGTAGAAAATTGACACATTGGTTATTTGGTTTTGTCATCAGACTCGTAAATTTGTAAATTTGTTATAGAAAATACCTTTTGATCTTATTTATTAAACTTATATTCGACATTCCAAATAATCTAGTCATGCAACTTTGATAAGCGGGCCCGGGTACTTTATTTATATGGCAAATCAACGTTGCCGGGTCAGCTTGGAATCTAATCAAACAATTGACCAGTGCGAGGCTCCTTTGCACCGGATGCCGGCTAGATTATGAGTACCACAATGGTGCCTATTTCTGTCGTGAAGTAGTAATTTGTAAGCATTATTGTGTTTCGGTGTGAAGGGCGTGGTAGCTAGTGAAATAACTGGGCAAATAAGACGTAACATCTTATGTCTCAAGGTGACGACCGCAATTGAAATGCCGCTCAGAATTTTTGAACTTTCCAAGAATCCTGAGCAGCACTGCATTGTATTGGTCAGGGCGTATCAATTACCATGCGCTGACCGTCCTGATCGTCTCATCCCTTATTTTCATAAAAAAATGCATCGGTATTGATTCAGTAACAAATATTGAATGCAGTCGTAGTCATACAGGTAGTAAACACACAAAATCACAAAGTAATTCTAATCAATTGACGGGTGGATAGGGGAGGTGTGAAATGGGCGGGGTTATTCACTTGGTAACTTGGGTAACTATTCATGGTAAGAAATTAAATAAATCTTATCTTCTATGATAATGTTCTTCTTTACTGTTTATAAAATTATTTACTGTTTAAGGAATATAATGTGCACGGCACTTATATTTTTCTTCCAATCACGTTTCGGTATATGTCTTACGGCCGTTTTCAATAACGCATCTCTAGTTTCGGATTCATTGCTGTCACCGTTTAATGACAAGATCTTATCTATCCATAGTTATGTCCAATATAGTTATAGTCCAATGCTTTATGTCAATAGGTTATTGAAATGTAAGTAAGCGTAAAAGGATAGATTTGTCTACCTCTAGTAAGTTAAACTAACGATAGATAGGTTATTGAAAACGGCCGTTTGTGAATTTGGTGAAAGATGACGACTCGTTTACAGATGTCATTAAAATTTACCATCATCTCATTAATTTTTCTTTAATTCTGTTGCAAAATAGATTCTGTGCAGAAGGAGTGTTTCTAGCTGACTCTTAAACGGACTCGTTAATATGGATAGTAAACTTTGAATTAACTTAATAATAATATTATATTGCCACATTAAATTTACCTCAGCTAGAGCGACGACAACTCAAATCGAAATTACTTTTTCCATAAATTTGGATGCTATATTGCTATGCTCACAAATTCATTTCAGTAACTCTTTAATTTTGCTACTTACAAAAAAAAATTCATTTTCAAAACTGAAATACTTACTACCAAATGTGAATTTAAAGAAATCATCGACCTGAAAGAAAATTTAATTCTTAGCGACTACATTAAACTAATTGCTGCAATTAGGGAACGGTGTAATTCTCCTTATCCCCCTCTACACCCAAAGGTTTCAAGCATTTCTTAAGACTTAACAAAATTGAAGAACTTGGGACACTTAATTGTTGCAATTTAGTATTTAGTTAGATTGTATATCGTGTTACACTGCTCTTTAAAATATGTAGGGTTAAACTTATTTGTTACTTGATATAGATCAGAGTTTCGAGACTGTAGGTGACACGTACTTGTACTAGGATGCCGCAATCGCTCGTCACACCGCTTCGCTGCGGCGTATATTTGAGCGAAGCTAGAAGGTAAACTATAACATTAATCCAAACAAAAACAATAAAAATAATCGTTTGAAATTTAGCGCCATATTTAAACATGAGGAATTAGCGCCTTATTTGGTCACATGAGAAACTTGTGCTGATTTGCAAATTCAATAACAAAGAACCTGGCATTTGAATCACTCTGGATTGATTGCAGAGTTATAATTAAAATATGTGTTATATTAAATACTTAATGTGATTTGATCAATCTGCTCAATTTAAATAAATATAAATAGCGCGTGCTAATTTAGAATAATTTGTAAATCATGTTTTTTTTTTACTTATAATAATTGAATCAAGTCGAAATTCAGAAGTCTGTCTCAACAATAACCTAGAAAATTTCGAAAGCTTTCTATGAGTTCAATTTTTTTTTTAAATTGGTCCAGAAATGGCCGAGGAACAATTTAACACAGAAATCAATTTGAGTCACCCGGTGGGAGCTCCGCTTAATATTATGATACGGTGGATGCTCGGATATATCTTTGGATCTATTACGGGCTTAATAAGAGACTCACAAACGATGAAGCTAAAGTCAAAGTTAAATACACAAATAAAATTTGAAAAACAAAATTATATGAAAGATGCGGGACTCGAACCCACGACCTCTGGCGATCCGTGCCAGTGCTCTAACCAACTGAGCTAATTCAGTTCTCTACTCTGGTCGATATTTCTTTCGGTCAAGTCATTCTAAGATCGTTTTCAATTGGTCCGTGTCTTCTATAATGGTCAATAGCATTAAAACTTTTCATACTTACTTTTGATCGAAATGCAAATTAACAATTATTTGTTTTGTTGAAGCGTCAAAATTTTTATTTTTGCCCATATTTAGCAAAACTTATTGTACACAAACATCCAATTAGATGTTCAATTGCCACCAAATCGGTAGAAAAAGCGAAAGAAGAAGCTTTTTTGGTAATTTCAAAAATGTCAGTAACATAATATACACTTAGAAAAGTTGAAACTCTTTTTGTGACTAAAGGTTACATATAATTTTGGTTTTATTTATAATCTTAATGTATATAAATTACGTGACACTTGTTTGTCCGCGATGGACTCCTAAACTAATGAACGGATTTAAATGGGGCTTCATGGAGAGAAATTTAGTCCAACTTGAGAGATAGGATACTTTTTATTTAGATTTGGGACCCATAATTATTTTTATTTCCAATATTTGTTTTGTATGGACATATTTTCTACGAGAGAATTTATTGACGCAAGGTTTGACAGTTCTGCTGTGAAACAATTTCATTATAGTTAACAACAGGGAGCAGTGACGTTCTAAACGTAATAGAACGTCATTGACAGGGAGCATATTTTACAAAATAATTAATGGTTAATAAGTTTTTGAAATAATATTGACAAATTCCTATAAAACAGTATTTTTTTATTACCTACAGAACAGTGTCTGTCGGGTCAGCGTGTAAATTATATATATATCTATATATATAATGAGAATGGTCTTTGTTACAGGCTCTTACACGCCTAAACTACTGATCGTATCGACATACAACTAACACTATTCGATTCGAAATTTATCCTAGACTAGTTCACCCGACAGACGTTGTTCTGTATATAATAAATAAAATAATGTTTTTTATTAATTTTTCAATAATATATCATAACATCAAGAATTATTTTGTAAAATATGCTCCCTGTTGTTGTAATTAAATTGTTTCACAGCATAACTAGCAAACCGTGCGTCAATAAGAACTTTAAATTTTATTTAATTCCGAACACTTTCATATTTATTCACCTTCTAAACCTTCCCCAAATAATTCAAGACCAAAATTAGCCAAATTGGTCCAGCCGTTCTCGAGTTTTAGCGAGACTAACGAACAGCAATTCATTTTTATATATAAAGATGGTTTATGGCTACTTATTTTTCGAATTCCAACATTCCTTCCTTTTAAAAATCGCCCAGTGAAGCGGGCGGGAACGGCTAGTATAATATAATTTTAAGAGTATTTTAATTGAGAGGCTATTTTTATGCATGATTATTAATTATTGAATTTACATATTTTTCACAAATATTGCACGTTGATTCTGACTACCAGAATTCATATGAAGTGTTTCTACTCAATTCACAAAACTACACACGTATTAACAAAATTCATATGATAATATAGTCTGCAAAAGTCATAAAATGTAGAAGTCATAAAATCAATCATGTGATTTATTCATTGGAATCATTTTCAACAATGCAGTCATCATGTCGTGCGAGCGTCTGTCAACTGAAATAATAGATGTCCCAAATAATGAGCAGTTAATGAATTATTGTATAATGAAAATGAACATAATAACTGATTTAATATTGATTACTTTGTTTTGTGACTTTTAATTCATTAACATTAGTACATGCTTTTTAGCTTCACCTGTATGTATGTTTGTTTATAACCTTTAACCTTTTTACCTTAACATTTGGGCACTTTTTCGACAAACTTTAAACGGCCAGATTTCGTTCAAATTGCAAATCAAATTAAAATATTTTTTTTACAAAAGTGTTTTCACTGAGGTTTTTTCTCTTCTTATCTAACTTGATCAAAGGAATAAAATAATACATTACGAATATAACCTATTAAGACATAGTCATATTTTTATTTCACCTAACACAAAGTTTTATTAAACACCTAAAATTTATAATTTAATATATCATAACAATATCGTTTAAAGTAAAGTAATATTTATAAAAAATAAGTAAAGTAATATTTATAAAATATATACTCAAGAATGATGCGATAGTGGATATCGCTCAGCGTATGCTGTAGCAAATGCTACAGCGCTGGTTTTCAGCGTAGCTATTATTTCTCCGCAAGGTTCTAACTTCATCGCATATTAAACAGGAAACTTAAAAATCTTTAAATTCTGTGGAAATATAAGTACAGTTCTTGTAACACTCAGTTCCGTGCCAAAAGTTCTCTAACGAAACCTAATGACTCTCGTGCCTTATTACATGAGCAATAAGTTATAATTTTATAGTATCTAGTACGATGGTAAAGAGTAACTTTCACTCTGTAAACTTTAATAAGGCTCGCCTTATACGACACACGGGGGAGTTATTGGCTTTTGAAAAGTCTAGTCATAGAGAAATGGAGATTTTGCTCACAATCGTGCAATTCTTCGGTAGAGGTTTCTTCGTGAATTACTTTCCTGACATCTCACTACTTACTTCTGTGCTCAAATTTTTATCACACGTACTTCCCACAGGTACAGTTCACGACATCGTCTTTTCCCTTTGTAATGCTTATATCTTGTACATGAGGTACAAGAACAAGAATAGGATACATTGTAACTTGATGTTGTATTGTAGATACTTTGTTTCAGTAGCTTGGAAGACTCATGGAGCTGTTTTATTTATTGTTTGAAATAAACCATTTTACACGCTTTTCATTAGCTTCACCTGTATGTTTGTTTGTTTGTAACCGACACATTTTGGCGCGCTTTTGACCCACTTTAAACGGCCAGATTTCGTTCAAACTTCATAAATTTATCGAGGACTGATGACAATACATTAATTTGATAAAATTATTAAATTTTTCCAAGATTTTGTTTATTTGTATAATTTTCGTCTATCATCTGACAGGAATTGAGGTTAATTTAAAATTTCAACCATTGTCTTAAACCGATTTATCTAATATTAGGAAATTTTCGAATACCAAAGAGAACTTTTAATTCAACAATGCAAATTAAGTACAAGTTTAAAAATAAATCCAAAATTTTAAGTTTTATTTCAAATCGGTGTCCGTTAAGGCTGAAGATGTTGGTGGTTACTTTTTCTCACTAATAACAAAAAAAACATTGAATTCAGTAGATCGTTGACTTATTGTGTTTAGTTTTCATGTTTTTATGAGACTATTTATTTTTAATAAATAGTCTTATAAAAACATGACAATAATAAATGTAAAACAGAAAGAACGATTTCTAATATTTTAATTTATTTGAGAAATGTCACCAAATATGCTATAGTACCCTAATATAGAATACCTTAATTTCTCCAAAACTTATAAGTGTGAAATGCAACACACACCGCGATGAGTATAAGTGGTTGACTTGAAACGAAAAACCTGGAATGAAGAAAAATGGCAGAAGCTATAAAATTCATCCACAAAAAAAATTGGATATTTGAAAGCAGCACAGCAATTTTAAATGAAGAACAAGTGAAATAAATTATTACTTTATTGACTTGATTGATTAAACAGAGTCCTTTACATATTTCAAATTAGATACTGTTAACCCAGATTTATGAAATTATGTATTTATTATTGAATTGTATTTTTCAAGGCAGTTTAGCCTCATCATAATTTATTACAGATTTTGTTTTTTTAGGTGCATTAGCCTTTTGTTTTTTTTTATGTATCAGTAACAGTCATATTATATCAATCGAATACAAAGTCTATGAATGTTGTTGGATTGACCGGTGATGTTATTTAAAAAATTAAGAACACTGTAATAAATGTTAAAATACGGTAAAAACATTATTTAAGTTATTTATTTAGATTCACGAGTGGTAATTACAATATTACATTTATAATTATGCTAAGTTACAAGTGTCTTAAGGTATGCCACATGCAAAATTATGTGTGAAATAGTTAAATAAACTGAGTATTAGTTATAAAACAACCGTTCTATGTTGAAAAGAAATTAGGAAATTAACAAAATCAACCAAACAAGTCAAGATAATCGAACCAAACAACATAAAAAATACTTATTAATTATTTATATAAAAATATAGTAACACATACCAAGATTCACTATCAAATATTTGTCCAGTACAATTTAAATCACTTAACTAGCTGACCCGGCAAACGTTGTTTTGCCATATAAATTATTTTTGGAGATAGACCTTTTCTTGGACAATGCAACATTACTTTATTTTTCTAAAATAAAAGACTTTTTCTAAAATAAACGTAGCCTAAGTTACTCCTCATTACATCAGCTACCTGTCAATAAAAGTCCCGTCAAAATCGGTCCAACCATTTCAAATTTATTTTGGTTATATATATTCATATACATGTAGTAAAAAACGGTTATTTCAATATTACAAAGAGACACTCCAATTTTATTTATATGTATAGATCATGTGAGCTTACTTCGAAACTATTAATTATTTCCTGAATGAGATAATTTATTATATTTGGCCTAGTTATAGTAAGCTCTCGTTATATTTTACGAGCCTCCGTGTACTCGAGGGTATCGTTATGAGCGGTACTCTGATATTCGTGGTCCTTATTACATACAAGCTACAACACGTTTCTGTGTTGATATTTATTTTGCCACGTTTACACTAGTGACCTTCATAAACTTTTAGTGGTCGGCACGTAATGTGCGTCTGGTGTACAAATAAGTTTGGTTGGTAAATGAGGTTTAATTGAATAAATAATGTAAGATAAATAAAAATTAAAAGAGCTTTATTACTCTTATACACATATTTTTTCATACAACAAACACAATTATATTATTTTATTGTGATTATATGATAAAATGTTGTTATAAAAATTTGCTGCTTACTAATATTTAATGATAATTAAAAAAACTGCCTTAAAAGTAGTAATTTTATGAGTAATTTTTCTTTGTCGGCTCGCCATACAAAGTATTTAGAAGGACCGACCAAAACATGGTCAAAAAAGTTGAAAATTAACTAAATAACTAACTAAATTAACCATTACAATGGGCGCTAATGTTAGTATATTCATAACTTTTACGTTGCTTCTGGTGTTTATTTGTGTAACCAAATTATTGAATGTTGACAATTTCTTTAAGACAGATGTCAATGTATTTCCATCGTTAATTACTATAGAACTGTATTCAAACAAAATCACCAGGATGATTAAAAAATATCGACACACATAATATTAAAGAAAAAAATGGGTGTTATTTTCTAAAATTTATAGCTTGAGAGGCTAACTAATTGCCAAGGCCTATTCGTTATTAAGGTTTGGCACTCAACTCAACAACCGGGGACCTTTCATAAAAAAAAGGGTTGTGTGGTTTTATGAAACCACTGGAAAAGTTTATTTTTTTCACATTATAGACATTTAAGTAAAATTATTGGAATAATATTTACATTAAACACTAACGAAAACAAACAAAATAGCGTGGATCACTGGCACAAATGAGTAATAGTCTATACACTACACGGTCAGCTGCTGCGAACTATAGGCGCCGCCCAACCGTCACGCGACATGCAACACAGAGACGAAAAAGTTTGAGACGATGTAATTAGAGTTTCACTTTAATAATATTAGGCTCAAACATACAACAAAACGTAACACTGTCACCATTGTAGCCAAAAAAATAACCTTATGAGAACTGCCAATAATTCTTTTGGTATATAAAAAAACGTAATACTCTATTCGATGAGAATTTCTTAACGAAAATATTTGAATTTATTTACACAGATTTATTGAACAAATTATAATACAAGCTTACAACGAAAATATGCCGACACACTTTCAGGAAGCTTTTCTTATACAACAGTTCTTATCGAAGTGAAAACTTCTTTAGCATCGTTGTGATTTGAAAGTCGATGAAACGAAAAAGCGACAGTAAAAAAAGACATGACACAATAAATTAATAATTTAATGTGGGAGAAAATGAGATAAGTTAGTGTTTATACAGTGTTTTGGAACCAGGCGATCATAGTTCAAGAAGAGATTGTCTTATCTACGCGAGTAGTACGTAGACACAAAGAGAATATAAATATCGTAGCGGTAATAGAAATGTGAAAGACATACTATTACCCCTACGATATTTATAAACGGTTGAAATCATGCATCATCCTAGCAACATGTACCAGGACTTCATAATATGCAATTTAGAGGTTCATGCACGATGCAGGGTTTCACATCTATACTTTTTGCGCACGCAAACTTTTTTACTATATTATAGGACTGGGTCACTTTTTTTTCTCAAGAAACCTTAACTCACGGGCTCTGAGCCGACTTCTGTTACACTGCGATTCCAGATTACAGATTCATTAGGTTACTAGTTCTTTTTTAAGGAACAGGAGGGTCAATTAATGTAAAATGATATGATATAAGAAGTTAATTATAGAAAGAAGTAACAACTTTCTTCAAGCACTCGTCGACCATGGTCCAGTACTGTGATCCTTATATTATATATTGGAGCAATCCAACATCATTTATCTGTGGAAAAAGCATTGTAGGTGATGGCAGATAGTCGTGGGGAGTTCTACGTTTTATGTTGATATATATTAGTTTATTTATTTACTTAATAGTTTTGTTCGGTTCAAATATATACAACGAAGAACTATGTAACTATCAGAACTTTGATAACTATCATAATAACATTATTGTGTTTCAGTCTGAAGGACACCGTAGATAGTGAAATTACTGGGCTAATGAGACTCATCATCTTATGTCTCTAGGTGACGAACGCAATTGTAGTGCCGCTCAGAATTTTTGAGGTTTTTAAGAATACTGTGCAGCATTGCATTGTAACGGGCAGGGCCTATTAATTACCATCAGCAGAACGTCCTGCTTGTCTCGTCACTTATTTTTATAAAAAAAAAACTTAAGTATAACTTTAACTTTCTTTCTTAATTCAATCAACTATCTTAACGAGGCTTAGGTTAAAGTTGGCATATTGTGTTATTGTGTATTAATATTACTATAACATAAATGACTTTCTTAATGATACCACAGATTGGAGATGGAGCGACATCCCTCAGGCTATTAAATAATAAGTTTTATTGTAAGATATTGCATTGTAATCACTATCTTTATGAAAAAAAAAGCTGAGTTTCTTGCGCCTGTTTTTCTCTAGTCACTGAGACATACTTTTTCGAATGGGTGGTAGCTTTTGACTTTGAATATCGTATCCTACTTTGAATAAAAATATTCGAAATTAATTTGATGAAACGACATCTTTTTTTGTTGTTATTACGTTTGGAGTCGAAAGCGAATATTCATTCCGATTCATATATTCTATACGTCATAGGAATACACACGTGCACGACGAGTGGAAAAGATGTGTAAGACGACGTTTGATTGTATTTTGTATTAAATTTAATATGCCATCACATTCTAATACTTGAATTACAACCTGAAAAAAAAATTAACAAAAAAACAACCGAGTCGAAAGACTATTCAAAAACAATAGACAGATGCACAAAAATGTATGAAAATAATTGCGTATTTTTAAACAATCTAATTAATCAATATAATTCTAGTAACGATTATTGTTTTTTTTTGTTATATCTATTTGAAGCACCAGCTTTCAAATAAAAAAAGAATTATCAAAATCGGTTTACCAGTTGAAAGTTCTAAGCTAACAATCATAAAAAAAAACATACCGGCGAATTGAGAACCTACTCCTTTTTTGAAGTCGGTTAAAAATAGCTCTGACATTAAGGTTCGTGAGTTCTATCCCAACGAGAAGACGCGATGGATAAACGGCCTTAGAGTGACGAGCTAACGTCGTCGTGATCAAAGTCGTATCAAATAAGGTGATGCTTTAGACCATTTTGATTACAAATACTACTGAATTTGTTTAGATAATATAAGTATGAAGCCCTAAAATAAAGTATTAGTCACCTATTATATAACATAGATCCAAGTGATCACCATCATATTTCACTCACACCTCACAGTTGTACAAGCAAGATATATTAACATCATTACTACTTGTATATGAAATCTTTACAGTTTAATATTTTAGTTATGAAATATTGCAATATGCCTCAGATGCAAGAAGTTTGATCATACGCGGAGTGCAAACTCGGCGAACGAGGTGTTATTAGACGCATGTTTCATTCATAAGGAAATGTGGCTGCAAGCGAGCTTCGCGAATATTTCACAGTCGGTTTATCGAGCGCAGAGGCGTGTTTAAAGCCTCATAGAGTACGAGCACAGGTGGCTCGAATAGCGTTGCCAATACTATAGAGACGTGATCGGAAACCAGAACCGCTATTGGTAGCTAGCGATTTCCTCTTCAAATAATGAAATTTTGAAATATCAGACTCCGTTCTATGTTATTATAGAACATGATTTTCCATATTTATTTGTTAGGTGGGAGAGTGGGTGTTACCTTTGAACTCTTTATAATATTTTCACTGGATGCAGGAAAATAATGGGATGTGTGGGTTAGATCTTCTCCTTCCAGAAGGACTACTGCGCTTTCACAGACTTGGAGAAGGATTATGGTACGGTTCAAATGGTAAAATATTAAAAAATCCAAATTGATAATATTAAAGATAAAATAATAAAATTAACGATTTTGGATTATGGATTTGTATCGTCTTGCTGAGATAATTATTACAATCGATATGAGTGTTTTTTTTTTATTTTAATCATTGTAAAATTATTTGTGTTTGATAAAATTATCGATTGTTTTATATTGTAAGATAGATCAGAATTTCTACCAAACTGAAAATGGACCAAATTGTGTCGAGCCAATTGTTTCAAGCAACCGGTCCCTGGTTTTTGGAACATGAAAGAATGTTCCAATTCTTCCCAAGATAGAATTTTATTTTATTTTAGAATATCGCAAGATTGATCATCAGTATTTTCAACGAGCAAGTATCTTAACTGGGTAATGAAAACCAATAAATGCGTAACCGGCCTTGAAACTGTGATGATGCTATTAGATCAAAGGTCGTTCAGTCATTGGCTTGGGAATACTGCACCAGCTGATGAAAATTTTGTATTTAATTTTTTTCAAAGATAAAATTAACCTGACACGTGGTTGAATTGTGTCAAACTTACCATGACATGAGCCCCATAAACGTTTGTTAATAACTTTAAACATATGATATGAATATGATCTGAAACAAGTTTACTCAAATTTTGATATTCTTAAGAGAATACTATACTCCGGTTATTGAACGACCGACGATTATTACTATCGAGGGGTCGTTCGAAATAATAGAATATAATTATTTTAAGTATTAATTTTCTGCGAAGTATTTTTACATTATGGTAGAAACTATAATGAAACACTCGGTGGAGCAATAGAGGAGTCAGCGACTGATAATATTCTGTAGTTGTTAGAACGGGGAGCGTTGATTTTGTATTATAATCTTATATTTTTTAACAAAAATATTTTTTTTTTATAAAAAAATACTTATGAATTATATAATATATGGCGTTGCTGTTACTTTTTACTTATTCAAGAAACAGCTTAGTAAATACGTAACTTCTACTCCAACAGAATTATTATAATTAGAGGTCGAAATACAACATTTCTTACAATAATTTCATAACTTTTAATATATGTTTAACATAAGTTTTTTTTTTCTTTGAGGGACGCCTTTGTCCAGCAGTGGACGTCTTGCTGCTGAAATAATGATGATGATGATCAATATTGTTTTATTAGCCGATAGAATAGAAAAATGACTTCTTTAAATATTTAGTATTGAATTCTATCATCTGCCATTTAAAATGAAGCTCTTGATATAATACAATGATCGATTTAATTTATCTTATTTATTATTTTGTAATACTGTTACAGTAATCTATGTTTTAGCATTCTGCACTTCCTCTCTCTGAATTTTTACAATGATAATAGTAACATTATATTCTTAAAATAGAATCTAAAGTTTTTAAATATTACGTAAAAACATTAGGATATACAGTTAATTAAAATAGACATTATATTTATTAATTTATGTGACCTGTATGTGCATAAATTGCTTTTTACTTGTAGCATAATGAATTGTGAATTACTTTCGCAATAAACACATCAATATCTCAGAGTAAGTGACCTCCTGACTCACATTGTACATGTCACGTTGTCATGATAAGGGTCTGACGTTATTAAAGAAACTCCCACTTTTTCCATTATTTGTGACTATCTCATGTAGTTGATTTTGTGATACTACAAGAGCCCTTGGCTAATTTAAACTAAATAGGATATTTGCAAAGTCAATGTTTGTTCGTTATTAGTTTGGCTAATCAATTAAAACTACAGCCTCTAGAGAGCCTCAATTTTATATATTGAAAAATATGATAATACTTTTGTATATTTAATTATAATTTACGAATAATACTTATTATACATGTGCTATCCCCTACGCTGCAGAAGCATATCAATGATATGCTACAAATCAGCAATATTCATTGCTATGCAGACGACAGCACGGGGTATGCTTCCTACACCGGCCGTGCCAACATGTCCCGGGATAGCGTCGACGAGAACCGGAACACACTTGTGTCTGAAATCGAGACTATGCTTTGCAAAGTCTCGGAATGGGGCCGACAAAATTTAGTCCAGTTCAACCCCAAGAAGACACAAGTTTGTGCGTTCACCACTAAAAAGTCTCCCTTTGTCGTATCCCCTCGATTCGAGATCACTCCTCTAACTGCCACAGCCTGTATTGGCATACTTGGCGGCGATATATCAAGCGACGTTCAGTTCCGTGGTCACTTGGAAGAGAAGGCCAAACTGGCCTCTAAAAAGCTTGGTGTACTCAGTAAGGCGAGACAATACTTCACTAAAAGCCACCACCTGCAACTTTATAAGGCGCAAATTTGGCCTCACACGGAGTACTGTTCTCACCTCTGGGCGGGTGCTCCCCAGTACCAGCTTCTTCCATTTGACCGCATACAACGAAGAGCGGCTCGAATCATCGACGATCAAGTCATCTCCGGTCGGCTTGATTCTCTAGCATTGCGTAGAGATGTGGGTTCTCTCTGCATCTTCTACCGGATTTATCACGGGGAGTGCTCAGAGGAGCTGTTCGGGTTGATTCCAGCGGCCGAATTCCGCCATCGGACATTACGTGCAAAGTACCATCCGCATCACGTAGACGTCTGGCATTCCACAACCGCGCGTTTTCTTCGAAATTTCTTGCCTCGCACAGCCACTTTGTAGAATCAACTACCGGCAGCGGTCTTCCCGAACAGATACGACTTAGGGACCATCAAGAAAAGAGCATACTCCCACCTTAAAGGCCGGCAACGCATTTCTTGACACACCTGTTGTTGCGGATGTCCATGGGCGGTTGCCTCACCTCTCCCCATCCCGTGAGCCTCTTGCCCGTTTGCCCCCTCTTTTTTTTTATTACTTTTTTTTTATATGTAAAAAAAAGTAATAAAAAAAAATACTTGTATATTTTAATTTATCAACCATTTTGTATTTTTATATTTTTAATGCTTGTTGCAGTTTGTGTCAAATTAGTATCTCTACTAAATATAGCACATGATCTTTACAGTCTGTATAAATTTAGCATGCAATTCATTTTTCTATACATAAACGTCATTTAAATTCAGAGATCCTTTTGAAATTACCTAGTGTATCTTATAATATTATGAATAAATATCCGGACGACCGAGCCTTGCTTGGATTCTTAAGAAAAAAAAAACTAGAACAAGAAAAAAACTAATAGGACATCTGGATTCGAACCGGGGTCTTCTGCTTTCCGGATCACCCAACCCAATCCCATCTGAGCTATTATAGTCTTGTATATAGTGGCGAAATTTACCTTTGTATTCTAATGTTATTGTGGCTGTTTCTCATTAAAACAAGGATAAAACTATATATATTTTTTTAAATTGAAAGCGAGCTAGATGGATTAATCGCTTCCGAAATCCCATGTATACTAAATTTTATGAAAATCGTTGGTACTGTTTCCGAGATTCAGATTATATATATTTACGAGTATATACAAGAATTGTTCGCTTAAAGTTATAAGACATAGAACAATAAATCAGTTGCGTTTCGTATTATTAACCTCGACTTAATGAGGTTATCACTTATGTCGTGCGGTGTTAAGCACATATCGTTTTTGAGGTGAAAATTTTTTTAGGCGCGTGGGCCTTTTTTGAGGTTGGAAAAAACCATTAAAATAGCGACACTGTAGCCGTAACCGACACCTCTGTATACTAGGTGTGTCTTGTCATAAATACTGTGAAACAAAGCAAATAACATAAGCTATTGCAAATAACATTTATTACTTTTACTTTTTTTTTAGTGTGTTAGTTTAATATATAAATATACAACAATTAATAATATAAAAAGCTTATTCAATGTGGTCTACATTATCTGCAATACAGTCCTTTAAACGTTGAGGCCAGTTATCAAAAGAAACACGCACTCTTTCTATGGGAAAATTCTTGACTGCCAATCGTACGGATTGTTTTTGGGACTCCTAACTATCATGTCGTTTAGAGCACGCCGGACTCTCTAAAACTGACCATAAATCATAATCCATCGGATTAAGATTGGGACTAGACGACGGCCAGTCTTCAGCTCTGATGAAATCCGAAACGTTCGTTTCCAACCAAGACTGCGTAGACCGAGCTTGACCCAGCGCCGAGTCTTGCTGGAAGGAGGAAGGATTTACCACCCTATTCTTTTAAAATTATCAGTTAAGACATGACCGGTACGTCTCTAATAGGCTTTATTTTGGCTCTTATTTCGTTTGTTTTTAATATTAAGATTAAGACTAAGTATAAGTATGCACTTATTTTATTATGTATGTACGTACACATACATATACATTTTAGAGTTGACATTTTTTGAGATGGAATAAAAGCTGTTGAATTCATGACACTGTTACGCTGTAATATAGTTACCAAATACACTTTATTAAAAAGTATTTCCTGCACAGCAAAATATTTCCTGGTGATTCAAAAAATATGCATGTAATTGTTTAAGTTTTCACTTCGTCGGGTCGGTATATTGGTTCCCGGAGTGCCACGGTTTTTTTTAAATGAAGCTCTTATCATTTTGGCTCTAATGATAATATGAACAAATAGCATTAAAAAATTATATATCACGTTTAATTTCGTTTTCTCATGTCATAGGACTGTCTTTTTGTTTTTCAAACCTTCATAGCAACAATTACAAAGGGAGTTGGAAAGTTCCAAGTCGTCTCCCAGACTTTTTTTATAAGAATGAATTTTCAAATTGAACTCTCCCTGAGCCATTTCAGTTCAAGAAACTAATAACTTACAAAATTTAAATGTCTGTAATTGTATTATATTGCGAGTAGCAAACGAGGAAGTGTCAGATCCTTGTATATATTTATAGATATCTTATATATAAAATTCACGTGTCCCGGTGTTTGTTAACAAACTCTTCCGAAACGGCCGAACCGATTTGTATGAAATTTGAAAAATCCCTAAATATTTATTATTTTTATTTTGATTCAGCATTAAAAAATACATACAACTTCAAATTTTCGGCTTTCTACGATCTGGTTATAGATCGTTTTTGTATCGCGATTTTTATATTATTCTGTTCCATCCACAAATCTGCTATAGGGTTGCAAGATGGCATTCGAATACAACAATTGTAGTACGATATATTTGGTAGGTTTGAGAATCGGTTGCATCTATTTATTATACCCCAAAAGTTTTAATTATTGATTTTGTTTGTATTACTTCATAAGGCAATACAAAGTTTGCTGGGTCAGCTAGTATTACTATAGAAAGCTTTTAAACTGTGATTGATAAACCAGCAGATTGTAGTTTATATTAAGTTACAATAGTTAAGTAAAATTGCGTGAAGGATAATCGCTTCAATATAAGCATGTTGTTTAGGGTTCCGTAGCTTAATGGCTAAAAACGGAACCCTTATGGATTGGTCATGATTGTCTGTCTGTCTGTCCGTCCGTATGTCACAGCCACTTTTTTCCGAAATTGTAAGAACTAAAATGTTGATACTTGGTAAGATGTATTCGATGAAGATGCCGGCTAGATTATGAGTACCACAACGGCGCCTATTTCTGCTATGAAGCAGTAACGTGTAAGCATTACTGTGTTTCGGTCTGAAGGGCGCCGTAGCTAGTGATATTACTGGGCAAATGAGACTTAATATCTTATGTCTCAAGGTGATCATCCTGAACAGCACTGCATTGTAACGGGCAGGGCGTGTTAATTACCATCTGCTGAACTTCCTGCTCCTCTCATAACTTATTTTCATAAAAAAAAAACATACATCAAGTAATCCATCCAGCTATGTCCGATAACATAATAACACTTAAAACTAATTCATGTGCAAAATTTATGCGAGCCAAAGCTAGATTGGTTACGGACAAAGTTTTGTTTGATGTTTCATATTATACAATATTAGACAACTTTCGGGGCAAAGTTAGTGTCGGCTCTTGGGTGAAGCATGTTAGTGTAAATCATTCAATTAGTTTACACCTAGTTCAGATCAGATTCAAGCGTAGCATGAAAATTCTTCGGATAATGGTCTGGAAAACTACAAACATTATTCCAGCAAGGACTTGCAAAGTTGAGAATTTCAATCCATCAATACATATATTAAGCCTGATAATTAATAGTCTGAGCGCGGTCGCTTCATTCACAATCTGTGGTATCATTAAAAAAATCATTAATTATGATATAGAAACCTTTACCACACAATTCTTTTGAATTTCGTAATACATTTGTTTTGAACATTTTCTGGGATCTTGTTGTAAAAGCATATACATCGCCTACAAAAGACTTACTAACTCGACTTAGCCGAGTAGTAGGCATTATAAATTTATGTCTATTCCTGGTGTTAACATTATGGTTATGACAGTTTCTAGCAAATTCACTATGCCTTTGTACATATACATATATGAATACATAATATTATTAAGAATATATTGATAAACAACAGTCAGGATGGTATATTTTTTAAATTTTGCTCTTAATGATTCTGTATAACCTAGGTTATAAATAGCGCGAAAAGCCCTCTTCTGCAGCACAAAGATTGTATTAATATCGGCAGCGTTGCCCCGTAGCAATATACCAAAGGACATAATACTATGGAAATAACTAAAGTAAGCTCGTCACGCCGTATCTATGTCAGTTAATTGTCTAATCTTTTGACGTATTATACGAATCAATAGTCAAAGTTGATTTTCGAAATCCATTGAATTAAAAGGGTAAATTATCATGAAGATAATATAATAGGTTTAAAATAATATATGAGTATAAATTTATTAATTGGATGCACAAAATTTTTTAATTATTGTTTTCATATTTTTTGAAGTGAAACTTCTTTAGAATCGTTGTGATTCGAAACTTGATGAAACGAAAAGCGAGACGATAGCGACAAAAACAGGTAAATAAATAATAATAATAAATATCTAATAATTGAATACATTAGAACACGCAAGTTAACCACGAGTGGGAGGCTCCTTTGCACCAGTTGGAGGCTCCTTTGCACAGGATGACGTCTAGATTATGGGTACCACAACGGCGCCTATTTCTGCCGTGAAGCAGTAATGTGTAAGCATTATGTCAGTTTGAATCATCAGTTTGAAGAGCGGCGTAGCTAGTGAAATTACTGGGCAAACGAGACTTAACGTCTTATGTCTCAAGGAGACGAGCGAAGTTGTGTTGCCGATCAGATTTTTTGGGATTTACAAGAATCCTGAGCGGCACTACATTGTAAGGAGCAGGGCGTATCAATATATTTTATTTCAAAAGATTTTGAAAATGATTGATTAATCTGAGTGTGATTGCGTTATTTTATTCAGTAAGGAAACAAGGAGAAGTAATCCTTTATTAACAATCATTTACTGAGCTGTTGTAATAAATACGTCATGTAGGCATATTTACTTTACCAGGGAAGAATCCAATTACGATAACGTTGTACCTCGCATGAAAGTGTCGCATTTATGGTAAAATATTAATGTATTTCAATTTGGAATATCTACGGACCTCCATAAATTTAAGTTACGCCTGGATCTAGTAAGACGACTAAATGTTATTTGAATTGAATGTTATTGTATCATGTGTGCAACGATATATGTTTTTACATTTTATTTATTTTCATCGACTTTACTCACTCTTTATCGGTGTTGGTTTTGAAACATTCGGGGGTCCTTAACCAGGGTGAGTGTATTGGGCTATCGATAACATACCATCCCATACTCATACTTAGCTACATATTTTTAATATGGGCAAAATTGCCAGTGCAAATTTTTGTAATATCCAAAAATTGTGATAAATTATTTAATGTTAAGAATACTTGTCAGAATTCGATATTTACGCTGGATTAAGTGTCACGACGTCAGTGCCGACTGTCGGTCGAGTAAACATACGCGTACGCGTACGCGCTGACCATGCTACGTTGTTTGTTGTGCTCTTGTATGTTTAGTGCTCAGCTGACAGCAACCCTACAGCTAATTGCAGCAAGATTTGACACGTACAATGTACAATGTAACTTCTTTAATATGTGCGTACTAACTACTTATGCAAACGATTACGGAATAAAAAACGTAGAAGATATCTTGTTAACCCAATTGTTATAGAGCGTCTAATTGAAGGAGAATTTTTCACAATTGCCAGAAAACGAATGTTTTTTTAACGATTTTTGATTACGATGTTACGCATGCGCGAATGGTCAATTGCTCAGTCAGCGTTGCAATGAACGCACTTATGATAAATAAGTCATAGCGCGTCTAACGTACGCCGGCCGGACCGACGATTCTCGTCAGTGCGACGTAGCTGTACGCGTGTAGCAATTCATCGGCGCTGGAGTGTACGCATTCATGTGTTTTCATTGTTATAGCTACGCTTGACCGACGTCAGTACTTACTATCGCGCACTAAACTTAGCCATTTAACTGTATAAAACTGCGGAGTAGGTTAGAAATTGTTGACAAATTGTGTGAACCTAATCAAACTCAATTGCTATTTTATTTTCGAGATAACGATCGAACTGTATTAAAAACTGGACTTATGTCTAAAAAGATTTATGTTTCTATGACAAGGTGCGGAAGGCCATAACATTAAACATACAATATTTTCCCCTCTTTTACTTTTTACGGTTTGATTTCTACCATGAAGTGCTTTATACTCTTCCTGGTTTTCAATAAATTCAGAATTTTATTTTTATGCTATGACATATATATACTTAACGAAATTTAAGTTTAATTAGACAGGCAAATATTATTAAAATTATTTTGAATTTATGTCAGAATATCTCTTTTATTATTATAATATTTCAAAGCTGACGGCAATTACTGGTTGGCTGTGAATACTACTATGCCACGCACACGAATAGAAGGCTTAGATTAAGGATTGGTCTCCGCTGCGCTCCTACTAGATATAGAGCAGGCGTAGTCTCAAAGTGCGGCAACTAATACTACGCCCAAGTGAGCCTACTCGAGGCATTCTCCAACAATGACGTGTGATGATGACATGCCACAACTGCCAAAACTTTGTAAAAATAATACTACAAGAAATAATAAAAAAACTTGGATCACATACTATCAGTAAGCATTTTGCATTTTATTTATTTCAATGTAGAATAACGCGAAACGTATATTACAAAATTTGAAAGATGCCACGCACACATGCATCCAATAGTTGCCGTAATAAAAATATATTTTTCTTAGGTAGTGCGGCTTAGTTTATGTATTTACTAATCAACACCAGCAGAGTGAGACAAGTTTCAATGCATCCAGCACTGCTCCCCCGAATCAGTCAGGATATTTTTTTTACCTGACTGTAGCAGGCACCAATATTAATATTGTTGTGTTACTTCATTACACGGCTCCTATTTCATTGTTAATTCGTTCAGAGTTCTCTTAGTTTGTCGAATATATATATAGACACTGCGGGATATTTATTTTACTTTTCTACTAATTTATACATTTTTGCTTTGTTCTACTATCTATTACTTTTCTCTTAATAATTAGTCTTTATGGACCCTATGTTTTTTTATGACAGTATGGGAGGAGTAGAGGAGGACGTTCAGCTGATGGTAATTGATACGCCCTGCCTATTGCAATGCAGTGCCGCTCAGGATACTTGAAAAACCCAAAAAGTCTGAGCGGCACTACAATTGCGCTCGTCACCTTGAGACATAAGATGTTAATACTTATTTGCCCAGTAATTTCACTAGCTACGGCGTCCTTCAGACTGAAACACAGTAATGCTTACACATTACTGTTTCACAGCAGAAATAAGCGCCGTTGTGGTACCCATAATCTAGCCGGTATCCTGTGCAAATGTGCCTTCCACTGGTAAAATGTATAATAGATTAGTAATTATATTGATATTGATTCCTACAAATATTCTTCTATACACTTATACATGTGCTCATAGCTTTATTAGACAATTTTACTTCCTATATACTTTATTAGTTTAATGAGTTAGGTATAGGTATTTGGGCTTTTAATAAAATCGGTCAATACAGAAACTGAAGCACATAGAATTTTTCTCAGCCTAGTAATAACAATAATAAAAAATATGATAACTTGTTGAAAAGATAAAAAGATAATATCGATGATCGATATTCAGATACAGAACCCTTGAGCGATAGAAAAATGTCAGTTGAAGAATTGAAAGATCCACGTTGAATTTACATGGTAAGTAGGTCTTTAGTGAACGTTTTTATTCTGTTTAAGTTTGCTCTATCGATATAACAGAGTCATTATAAGGAAATATGAATTTTTACGGTGAATTCAATATTGTTATGACCACAGTTTTAGCTTAAATTTAAACATTTCATGGCGATATAATAATATAAAAATATTCCTTGCATAAGACTCACAAAACAAAAACAAGTATTTTTTTATGAAAATAAGGGACGAGATGAGCAGGACATTCAGTTGATAGTAATTGATACGCTTTGCCCATTACAATGCAATGCGGTTCAGAATTTTCGAAAATCCCCAAAAATTCTGAGCGGCACTACAATTGCGCTCGTCACCTTGAGACTTAAGATGTTAAGTCTTATTTGCCCAGTAATTTCACTACCTACGGCGTCCTACAGACCGAAACACAATAATGTTAACACATTACTGCTTCACGGCAGACAAAGGCACCGTTGTGTTACCCATAATCTAGCCGGCATCCTGTGCAAAGGTGCCTTCCATTGGTAAAGAATGCACAAAATCTAAAAACAACGTATTAAATAAGTATTAATTTAAATTAACTACGATAAGCTGAATTATTGTGAAGTTTGTATATTGTGATATATCTATTTTATAAAATATTTTCGTAGTATTGTTAACCTAATGAGACTTCTGTGAACATGGACCTGATGAGGCTGGGAGAGTCATCATCACCTCACCACCGTACGTAGATGGCCAGCGATACAGTACAGATAGTTTTGTAAGAGCCCTTGCTAATCATTTTTAAGTTAACCAAGGTGACCAAGGTTTGTATTTTTGCTAACATAATCTTTAAATTATTACTAATTGTGCACTCATACTATTTGTAGATAACACACAGCAACTACAATAATTATAGAAAATATGTTTTTTTTACATATTTGCCAAAAGTAACTTAGTCTCAGTGGGATGCTCCTTTGCACAGGATGCCGGCTAGATTATGGGTACCACAAAGGTGCCTATTTCTGCTGTGAAGCAGTAATGTGTAAACATTAGTATATTTTGATCTGAAGGGCACCGTAGCTAGTTAAATTAGTGGGCAAATGAGACTTAACATCTTATGTCTCAAGGTGACGAGCGCAATTGTAGTGCCACTCAGAATTTTTGTGGTTTTCGTGAATTCGGACGGCACTACATTGTAATGAGCACGGCGTATCAATTACCGTCAGCTGATCATCCTGCTCGCCCCGTTCCATAAAAAAAGTCTGAAGATTCCCTTAGTGTCAGTTAAAATAAAAACTAACATCTTATTAAGTAATTTTGTTTGTACGGACAAAATTAATTTGCTTCAAGTATCCCATAGCAACTAACGTATACGGAATACGTTTCGTATTTTGAAAAAGAACGTAATTGCTAAACGGCGAATTTGAATCAAGGTATTCAGATGATCGTGGAAAAGATCTGAACGACTTTCAATATGGAATTGAATTCTGCGGTTCATTGCTTTTCAATTCGTTGCAGGGAACGTTGCTTGACACTTATCAACTCTAGAAAGTATCTTTTCTAGAACTCAACGGATATTACTCTGAAACTTTCTCTTATCTTTTGTGTCATAATATATTTATATTACTAATTCGAGACCTAAGTACATTTTCTGTTGTTGCATTAGATAATTCCATTGCATTACAAATTTGAAAACAAAATTTATGAACGATATGGAGTTACAACCTAAGAGTTGAACAAGACATACAAGATTTATCAACGATACGTCACTCGAACGGTTGGCTCAGTGGAAAGAGCGCTCGCACGGAACGGGAGAGGTCGCGGGTTCGAGTTCCGCATCGTTCATAAATTTTGATTTCAATTTTAATTTGTATAATTAAAACTAGAATTGAGGGTTATCACTTAAAAAAAACATTACTTCTTATAATATCAAGTTTGTAAGTATCTTGTAAAAATTCTTTGTAAGAATATCAGTGATAATTTTTAGTTATTACAAATTACTGCTTCACCGCAGAAATAGGCATCGTTGTGGTACCAACATATGCCAGCCTACTACTACAATGCTACAAGGTATCATACAAGGTAATGCATCAGTACATCACAGCCATATGCTTTTATAAAATTGTCACTCTGGTTTCACACACAACAAAACTACAATTTAATGAATGTCAACCTCATTTAGAGATAGTAAATACACGAACAAATTTTGTTAATAGTTAATAGTTACGCGGTCCTCCTATAACAGTAATGAGCCTCGTGTTGTCCACAATACCCAGCTGTATATAATTTACACTCGCTATAGTAATTTACTCTAGTGGCTATCGGATTATTTTATATAATAAGTTTTTAAGTATAATAGTGTTCATGTTTAATCAAGTTACATGTGCTGGTTACAAGTTACTTGTATCATATATGAGCGATAATATTTTTTAGTCGAGTTGGTTGATTTTGATCCCCGCTAGATAGACTGCAGCAATTTTTATATAAGATTCTTTTAAATCACAATAATTATAAACATTCATTAACCAAGCCGTAATAAAATAACATAGTTCATGAATCCCATTTAGTAACTACCTCGAAATGAATAAATCAAAATTGATTGATTATGATATTTTAAGTGGATTTGGTGGATTGTCGCATCTAAAAGCTGTTGAAACTATTAACCAGTTTCTTAGAATAGAAGACCGACTATGTGGGTATGACAACAGCGCCTTTTTCTGTCACCAAGCTGTCGTGTGCAAGCACTATTTTGTGTTTTAAATTGAAGGACGCTGAGCCTACTGAGATATCATCTTATGCCTCAAACTTAAGAGCAAAATGGCGGTGGTGCTCAGAATTTTTTTTCAAAAAAGAGTGCTATTATTAAATCATTCCTATAATCAATCAAAGATTATTCCTCAATAATGAGCATAAAAAAAACTTAAAGTCTGCCAAAGATAATTTGAACAAGTATAATGAACGAAAATTACTGTTAGACAAACTACGGAATTCTCTTATAAGCAAAATAACCAAAATTAATAACGTCACATATACAATTCACAAGAACAAATGGAGCTGGACAGGACACACATTAGGGGGAGCCGAGAAATGAAATTGCGGAGGTCAGTACAAGAGATGTGAGGACGATATTAAAAAAGTTGCAGGTTACTAATAGGCGTCAGTAGCTAAGGGAAGAGATGACTAGAAAAAGTTGGAAGAGGTCTTTGTCTATTCTGGACAAAAGGTCATTTAGATTTTCAATTATATTAGTACGTTGTACATACCGGCCTTAGAAAACCCTGTAAATATACCGAATAAAGGCTTTATTATTATTATATAACTATACTAGTTGGTGACTGGTGGGCACCTAAACAAATGCATAATATGTGAATACAAAATTTCATATTAATTTAAAATATTTTTTGTTACTTACGAAATTTGTAGAAGTTCAGTCATTACAATAATTTTTCGTTTTTCCTTGTTCCTGTAATATTATAATGTCATAGCAGAACTGTCAAACTGAGCCTCAAATATTTGTCTTATGGAATTATTCGTGCTGAAATAAAAATTGATATTAAAAATATTATGGGTCACGAATCGAAATTAAAACGATCATATCTCTCAAGTTGTATAAAACTTTGTCAATACAGTGTACAAAAATTTGATTTCAATCAGTTCAGCAGCTTGGGAGTTCATCGCGGAGGAATAACGTGACAGGAATTTTTTATATATTTTCAATACAATGATTATATTAAATTAAAATTGTTACTAAGGGGAAGTATGCTTCCAGTTTTTGCGTTTCCACTAGCCGTATTGAGGCGCGTAGATAGTACTTTGTACATTCTCCGCGCCTCTGGGCCTCACAGGCAAGTGTCTAGACACTAATCGGCACAAAAATGTAAGACTCACTGAGACCGAAATATTCTCGACGTTTGCTGTCTTGGGCAGTCGATACCAGCACCAACTGTCGTAACTTGGACATGAGAAGGAGCCTGAGTATCGAAGAGTCCTATACTAGCACCCTTTCCCGTGCCCAAGCCTCTAGGGTCATGCCGTCATGACGCTTGCCATCGCGGCGGGTAATACCATTAGTCTCTAAAACAGCTGGTATATTAAGGGCAGCAAATACCCTGTGGATGACTTCATTAATGCTGGCATGACGACTGATATGGCCTGCCATTTTAGGCACAATAGCCCCTGATGCCCAAGAGCATCTACTTGCACGTTACATCAGCATTATTAAATCATTATTATTAGTCATTCACATTTCTATTACATTGAAGCCGGTAGCTACTCTTCGTGCATAAGAACAATTATCGATGTTGTTGACAAGGTGAGTGTAACCTGTGAGCAGGTATTGTTGTACTCAACAATACTCTTTGTTGATAACATTAACAATACAGGTTCGAAAACAACCCCCTTTTGCTTCTTCCTCTTCGTTGAGCTTTTATTGGCCTCACAAGGTCACGTTTGGAATGATATTATACCCTGAGCAACATACGATTTGAAACGGACTCGACATATTACTTTAAAATAAGCTAACATCATATAAATTTGGCGGACCAAAGTGCAGCTGTAAAATAAGTGGGAGCATTTTACCTTAAGTATCCTGTAAATCATTATTAATTGGTTCCACACTGAAACTTTTTAACACTGCGGCAAATTAAAAACAAAACAATTTTATTTAAAAAAAATGTTTTGATTATTTATTTTTTAAGTTTATTAATATCTTTGTAATTATAATTATTGGTACTCACGATATAATATATTTTATTCATTTGCTGCCGATATTTCGATCCAATTTCATGAATCGTGGGGGCGGCGGAACTGCGGAGAAACTCTTGACTCATTTGCCCAGTAATTTCACTAGCTACCGAAACACAATAATGTTTACACATTAATACTTCACGGCAGAAATAGGCGCCGTTGTGGTACACATAATTCAGCTGACGTCCTGTGCTAAGGAGTCTCCCACTGACCGTGACTGTCAAATATAGTATCATTATAATGACTACGATTTCAACAGGGCAAAATGGAGGCATACAATGTAGTAATCGCGTCGTAGTCATGTAGCCCAACGAAGCTACGTAGTAGCACGCAATGTCGGCACTACACTATTTATATTGCTTTGTGTCAGTACATGTTAGTGGGGTGCTACGTTACAAACTTAATAGGTAAAATGGTAATCCTGGTAAATGTTTCGCGGTATAACTACCGCATCATTTAGTCACAGGAAGAATTGCATTTATTATTACTAAAGTAATTTATTTAAAACATTTATATACAACTAGCAGTTGCCCGCCACTTCGTCCGTGCATAATTTCTGATTTTCTATGAAATTATTGATGGAAGGGCAATCAAACTTATCGACAAAAGTCCTACCCTTGGTTTTTATATTTTTTTTTGAATAAACAGCTGACAGTTCTATTTTTTCTAAACTTCCCCGTAAACAAAATTTCAATTTATATAATATTGTTATAAGCCTCCACGTAAGTACAACTAGTCGTGAAAGAAACAATTTCTGTGATGTACACCGGCTCTTTTCAAAGTTTGATTCGTAAGATCATCGAGTAGCATGATTTCTTAACCTGAAATTGTTGATATGTTAAAACTGCAATTGGTAATCCGATGGTATGGAAAAAAAGAATTGACATCCCTAATTTTTTTAAAATTTCCTGTAAATAACATTTCTTGTTCTTCTTTCGGGTTGAAGAAAAATCTGGTGAACTGACTCTGGAGCACGCCACAAAGAACTGGCCATGCAAGAAACTATCATTTCTGAGATCTATACAGAGTAGTTTCAAAGTTTGGCACTGTGCTTTGTTAATTGTCATCACATAGCATAGTTTAACCGGAAATTGCAGACGTTTCAATTCAAAGTGGTTATCCGATGGAATCAAGGGAATCCTAGGGATAAAGACTGTTTCCTCTTGGTTGATGCCAGTAAAAATTGTGGCTTCGATCATGTGTTTATGTAAGGTCTTGACCTGAAGTCTGGTTCCATTGCAAAGTTTTAGAGGGTTTAGTTTGCGCACTAAAATAATTGAAGCGCCAACTTTAAGGTGGCAAAAGAGTGTGAAGAAACTCTATAAGATAATGCACAGCATCATCAACCTCCAATACACTAAAGATTCATATTTTATTTGAATTAGGTAAAAAATTATAAATACTGTTGGCTGAGTCGTTTCTTGGAGAAAGAATAGCTCCTTCTCTCCGCCATGCAGGGCAATTTACTCCAGACTGAATAATATGGGGGTAGATTCTGTCCGTTAAGCTACTCAGATCCCTCACAACATGACCAAGATTACTGGAAATATTTATTTTACATCCCTCCTCCAAAATATTTTCCTCACCAATATCTAGCAAATTGGAGAACTACTCCACCTTTGAATCATGTTGAAGAAAGACACCCATATTTAATTTTTAAGGACAAAATATAAACTCTAGGCTATAGAACTGATGACTTAAGGCAAGCCTTCACTTCATCTACACGTGTCCCTCGTGAGCAACAGGCAACGTCTGTCTGAAGTCACCAGCCAATGGGGTTGGGGTATAGTACACTCATCCCATGCAATAATTTTGGCTTCTCGAAGCATGTGTTCAGATTCAAAGGTAATTTGAAATCAGAACGAGCCGTCTTGACTCCATCAAGCAATCCCTCTTCTAAATGACTAAGTATAACATATTTTTTTTTATTTTTATTGAATAATTTTATCATCGAAAGGCATAGGTGTCATGGTACTTTAATTATATAGGTACCTACGTACCACTACGGCCGAACTTCATAAGACTTTCATCCAACATTTCAAGCCCAATTTCATCCCCTTAGGAGAGTTTTCCTATAATATTTTCTTAGCTAATGATCATATATAATGATATAATCAATATCACCTACTCCCTCAAAAGACCTACCGAACTTCAAATTTAACAATAATTAAAATTTTCCTATACAAAATTCATCCCCTTTTTAACCACCCTTAAGGGGACAAAATAACGTATAGGTAGAGATTTAAAGCTAATAATCTAAATGTCGATTTTCACGTCTCTAACTTCAAAAATAAAGGACTGTTAATAAAACTTTCGACCCCCCCTTTCCCCTGTTTGGGCTGGGAGATTTTCATAGCATCCTTTTTCCTTGCACTTGCTCCCTATAAAGAACCTACATTTCAAATTTCAAGTTGTAATAACTAAAGTTACAACTTTTATAAATACACTTAACCCCCCTATTTTACCACCATTAAAAGGGTATTGCTCAAAATAACTTATACAGATTACTTTTATAAAGCTAATAACTATATATAGGTAATATATGTAAATTTTCACGATTAAACTTCAAAAACATAGGAATGTCATACAACCCTTTCATTTCATTCGACCCTTCAACCCTATAAAAAACATATATAATTAATATGTAAATATTTAGTATTTTAAATATATTTTTTTTATGAAAATGAGGGACGAGACGAGCAGGACGTTCAGCTGATGGTAATTGATACACCCTACCCATGACAATGCAGAGCCGCTCAATATGATTGAAAAACTAAAAAAAATTGAGCAGCACAACAACTGCGGTCGTCACCTTGAGCCATAGAATGTCAAGTCTCATTTGTCCAGTAATTTCACCAGCGACGGCGTCCTTGAGACCGACAGAAATGCTTACATTACTGCCACGGCAGAAATAGGCAAAATAAAATGTTATCAAATTGAAAAATATTTCATTTTCTAGCGTTAAAGATATCGTAAAAGTTATTTAAGCCGCATAAAATTTTCACCTCTCGCCATGCAGCTACCATAAAGAAATAATAAATAAATTAGTTCAACATAGTAGTGAATTTAAGATTGTGGTAATGGTTTCAGATGTATGACTTTGTTGAATGATTGGCTTAAGTCCAACCAATGGCGGTGCAGACAGACCTCGAATACTGTTCTTATCATAATAAGTGCGAGGCACGACGTTATTTTCTTGAGAATACAAATGTCGTGCCAAATTGTCTGCCATCGAATTAGTCCAATTTAAAAAGCAATTTTGCAAGCTATTGGTTCACCGATTACAGCAAGTAATATGTATTTTATATAAATTCGAAATATGTATTTTAGATAATTTATTGATATTTTTAACCGACTTCAAAAAAAAGGAGGAGGTTCTGAATTCGTCGGTTTTTTTTGTGTTTGTTACCTCAAAACTTTCGACTGGGTGAACCGATTTTGATAATTCTTTTTTATTTGAAAGCTGGTGCTTCCCAAGTAGTCCCATTGTAATTTGGTCCAGATCTGACAGTTGAATCCATGAGAAAACCATAAAAGTCTTAAATTTTGCTATACATACGTATAGCAAAGTGGATGATAAATTTACGAATAACTCAATAACGCGGCAACCGATTTCGATGATTCTTTTTTTATTGTAAAGCATATACTTCAAAAATAGTTTGGTGAGAGTTTTTTTAGGTTCTGATTACGTTATCCATGACAAAGTAACGGAACACTGTCTGTAATCAAATTGCAAAGTATTTACGTTCATTGCTGCATTGAAAAATTTAGTATATTTACACATATTTAAATAAATTGTTAGATAGTGTACTTTAAATTCACTAAAAATCATAAAATTAAAAAAAAAACAACCGCCTTCAGAAACACTATTCCACAACAATAGATACAATGTGCACTAAGAAGTATAAAAATAATTACATATTTTTATACAATCTAATTAATTAATCTTATTCTACTATAGCTACGATCATTGTAATTTTTGGAGTCGTTGTCATCCAAGGTAGGTTTGTTACAACATACATATTAATAGGTGAGATGTGCTCGAGTCGTGAGGAGGCGAGAGGCGAGAGCGGGTTGCAGCGGAAGGACACCGATTCCAAAAATAACAATAATCGTAACTAGAATTACATTAATTAATTAGCTTGTATAAAAATACGCAATTATTTATGTACTTTTTAGTGCACATTATATCTATTGTTTTGGAATAGTGTTTTTGAAGGCGGTTGTTTTTTTGTTAAGTTATTTTTTGGTCGCTAACCATGGGCCTTATGAGGATGCTTATTGTCGCTCAGAGAGCAATAGAGAGGGCTACGCTCGGAGTTTCCCTGCGAATCAGAAATGAGGAGATCCGCAGGAGAACCAAAGTCACCAACATAGCCCAAATGATTGCGAAATTGAAGTGGCAGTGAACAGGGCACATAGTTCGACGGATAGATCTCCGGTACCGGAAGATGCAGTGTTGGTAGACAAGACACAGTGTTCGTTAACAAGATGGACCGATGATCTGGTCAAGATCGCCGGAATACGTTGGATGAGGGCAGCGCAGGACCGGTCGTCGTGGAGATCTTTGGGGGAGGCCTTTGTTGGAGTGGACGTCTTCCGGTTGATGATGATGATTGATATTTTTGATTTCATTCTCCATCCATTTTATTATAAATACTAATTCAACTTCATTTAATAAACCACCAGTGTAAGTTATATGCGTATAATAAAGTATATTTATACTACATAGTAATATTATCATACCCATGTTATTTATAAAAAAAAAAATATTTAATACGAAATTGGCTAAGCTGAGCAAAAACATGTGGCACGGCCGTACCATCTTTTTCTTGAAACAGTTCAGGCCATTTTTCAGTCTTTAATTAGGCTTGAATTTAAATTTCAGTCAATTTGAATCAGTAGTTAGTAGAATTACGTATATAATAATAAGTCAAAATTTCTTAATTTTGTCATTCACTGGCTGACCGATCATCAAAAGTTTGTTGCTTCTAGCAGACAAAGAAGCTTGAAATTTAGAATAGGTTTAGTAATTTGTGTACAAAACAAAAAAAACAATTATTTTGCAATTTCAGTCCAGTTTTCTAGATACTTTAACTACATAACTAACTTTGTAATTACTTATATTATATATCAGATTACAAAGTTATTTATGCAGTTGGTGTTTGTGTTGCAAGTTTACGTAGTACTTTCAGGAGGCCCATCTAACTAATGTCGACTTTAGAAGTATTAAGGCGCAGAAGTTTTCAATTTGTGAATTCAATGGCCTATTTACCGTCCGGATTTATGAAAAATTTAACATCAAAGCCTCCGAGAAACCCATAGAGACAATGATGGGCTTTGAGAAAAACTGTAGCTGAAACTCAATAAGTAGTAGCGGAAAAGAAAAAGAGAAAGACTACTGTCAAAAATGCCCTCACGCAACCTTTTTTGACGATCTGACCTTGAAGTTGACCATGTGTTTTTTAAGCGCGTATCTAATAAAACTTCTTCCTAAAACATTTCTTATAAACTCAAAAATAATGTTTATAAGTTTGTAAAGCAAGTTTCATATAATATGCAGTCCTGATAGTTTTAAATGGACAGGGGACTTAAGTTGAAAGGAATGCAACTTGATAAAACAAATAAAATACATTGTGACCACTCACGAAGTTATATTAACGGCGGGACAAGCAGGCAGGTGTCAGCAAGTTATAAAATGCGGAAAGTTTTAACAATTTGACGAAACTACGTTATATGTTCTATATGCCATTTATTACACTACTCGTACAAGCTTTTCAATGTTTGAAGTTTATAATATGTTATTGATATTAAATAATAAAGAGAAATTGGTCACCTAAATACGTGGGCCTCTCTCATCCATTTTCAACACTTTTTATCTCTGGCTTTGGTTATCCAGTGCGATTCTAGTCATTGAACAAACTGTATTATCTGAACAATCTCAGAAAAATCCTATCTCTGACGTCCTCGCAACCATGTATCGACTCTTGGGAGTTCGAAGGTGTCTTCTTTTCTAGTTCGATGGTAGAAATTGTTAGAATTAGGCTTAGGACCATGCAGATCTGATAATATTATTTAACTAAGCATGACACAAACATTGAGACGACAAAACTTGTTGAAGAGATCAACATTATTTTCAAAATACCTTTCGAATTTGATTTCCGATACTAAATGTATATAAATAATAAACATCAAGTAGCCCATAATATTACCCAATCAATTTCAAAAGACAGAAGCTTTAATATATTCAAAAGACACCCACAGAAATATTATAACTAGAGCAATTTACATATAAAACATAACTTGATAAGCGACTGCAGTATCGCTGTCTATCTATCTTATATGAAATAGATTTCATCATCGTCATCATTACAGCCGGAAGATTTCCACTGCTGGAAGAAGGCCTCCGCCAAAGACGGCCATGACGGTCATGTTAGTGACTTTGGTTCTCCTACCTCCTCATTTCTGATTCGATCTTGCTGCATCCAAGCATAGCCCTCTCCATTGCTATCTTTCCCGAAATTATACCTGTCCAACTAGATTATTATTCCAAGGTAGACGTACTCGTTTACAATTTCGAGAGGACAGTTCCTAACTGTAACGGGAGTAGGTTTAGGTCTTATCCACGTTCATTTTGAGACCTATTCCTTGGGAAATTGTATTGAGGCCATTGAGCATAAGGCCGAAGTCATCCATGGTCTCAGCCATGATTACGATATCGTTTGGGAATTAAAATAATAAAAATAAATGCTAACAACAAATAAACTACAAGTCACTACATCCCTTATATTACATAGGCAGTGCGACATTAATCTAATTTTATATGATTTAATTACATTAACAAACCTAACGAGCTCACTGTCGGAATTCATGATTTGCATTCAAAAGAATTACAAAACCGTTACACAGACTCAGTTGTACCCAGCGGGCGTCACCATTCATTAATATTAATTATTCTTGCAACACCCTCCAGTCATTGTCCTCTCTTGCATAATTTGAAATTCGCAGCACTGTTAATTACGATAGCTTGGCTTGAAATTTGTTTTCTTATCTTCATTTTGCTATAAGGCATGCTTCAAACACACAAATTTAAATTAACTCCACCAAAATAAAAGTGTTTTTTCTAACGCATCGAACCAGGACTGTGATCTGCCACCGATTCGGTACTACAGAGATTGGTGTAAAAATATCCATGCCCTGTAGTATCACATCGGTTACTGCAACGATGCAGGTACTGGGATCATCCCAAAGGAAACAAACCTTGCCCCGAGGGTGTAATGCAAAAAAGGAACGCATCCTATACCAATCTGCTGAATCAATCTACTGTAGTGCCAAATGCAGCGGGTAGCTGGTGGTCTGCGACGTGGGCGTTGGATAAGCACTACACCTCTGACTAACATTCAACGTTCATACAGGGGCGTCGCCAAAGTCCTAACTATCAGGATGTGTAGTCAACAGAAGATCTAATAAGGACGGCATGTGGCTATCCACATCCGGGAGCCGCGTTGGTGACTCAAGCAATTGGGACAAACCTTACGTCAGTGCAAAATTATGCACAGATCACCCTGCGCTGTCCGGTGCTCGACACTAATCTATGCAAAACATATCGGCTCTAGGCCGCTACTTCACGCCGGTATTCTGTGATTTTGTGGTAATTAACCCGGACGATTCTTGCCCGATTGTGCTGACGTCATAAGACGGCGGCGTGACTCTCCCACTTCTAAAAATCCCTTATTCACCTCTTCCGATACCCTAGGGCCTGGAACTCCTCTATTCTTTTTAACACAGTATCCGAAATAGGTATCAATAGAAAAGTCATGAACGACGGAACACAATTAAATGAGTAATGATTTAACGACGAGCAGGTGAAATGTTGTGAAGGAATTTGTAGAAATTTGTAGCGTCATATATTTTAATGGCGGTGAGTAAAACAAGCTACAAGACGGATCGTTATTTCTATAATTAATTATAGTGGGTCTAGCGCATTAAACAAGGAAAACTAAGACCTAATTTCTGGGCCATAAAGAAACATGAATGTTAATTGTTATTGGTAATTTATGTTAAATAGCTGACCACAACTTCGTCCACATACACACATGACTGAGCACAAAGTGCTTTTAAAAATAGTTGCTACTTTAATAACTTGATATGAAGATATTGCAATATGTTTTTTTAGAAAAGAGCCAAGTGTCTGAGGAAAATATTTAGAAGACTTAATTGAAATCTATGCTAGATTTTCCGTGATGTTGAATGTTCATTGTCAGTACATATTTTATGAAAATTTAATATAAATTCACAAAAATCGTCACCTTTATGCTCTTAATAGTGATTCTCATTATTATAACACTAGAAATAAGGCATTGCTTGTATTTAATTCTAGTAGGCTTCATGGGATACATAATAGCTTTAAGTGTAAGTTTATACACTTTTATAATAAAGTCCCAGCCACTGTTGAGACATAAACTATAAATAAATTTTCTTAAAAAAAAGTCTCTGTTAAATCCTACCACTCCACAGCTGAATATCTAAGTTATTAGACAGTCTGGGACTAGATTATGATTATTTTATAGCAATAAGAATGACAGTACAATATTTGTATATTTTATTAAAAAGAGCGCAAATAAAGAATGCTGGGAGAGTTTCTTGCGCCACTTCTTCCTTCTCAGAGCGCCATTTGTTTCCGAAGTCGTCGTAGTATCTAGTACATTTGAAATAACATCAAAAAGAATTCTAAAGGAACCAATTTTGAGAAAATAAATGCCTTTTATGCCTTTTGTGCGCACAAATGAAAACATCTCATATTGTTTATAATGTAGATAATACAAATGTCCTGCATGCTACAAACTTTAATTTGAAGATATTATTTGTATGTACAATATTGTATATTTTTATTAATAAGAGCGCAAAAAACGAATACTGCGAGAGTTTCTTGCGCCGCTTCTTCTCTCTCAGAGCGCCATTTGTTTCCAAAGCGGTAGTAGTATCTAGTATTATTAGATATGACATCAAAAAGAATTCTAAAGGAATCAATTTTGAGAAAATGAATGCCTTTTTATTAAGCTGTAGGTGGGTATCAAAATTGGTCTCGTATAACATTTTCTTTAACTAACTTCATAAAAAAAACATAGTATCTAAATTAAATAATATTTCTGAATAAATATTTAAATGTGATTCACCCTTCAGTGTTTCAGTACATCAGGATAACAAAGAGGTGGTGATATTTGGAGGAGGCCTTCACCTCATAGGAGTATGTTCCTAATACTAATTACTAAATTACTTTAGTGACATAAAGATATTGTAACTAATCTTTGTAGACAGCTCCTTTGCACATGATGCCGGCTAGATTATGGGTACCACAGCGGCGCCTATTTCTGCGGTGAAGCAGTAATGTGTAAGCATTATTGTGTTTCGGTCTGAAGGGCACCATAGCTAGTGAAATCACTGGGCAAACGAGACTTATCATACTATGTCTGAAGGTGACGATTGCAATTGTATTTTCGATCAGAATTTTTGGGACTTTCAAGAATCCTGAGCGGCACTGCATTGTTATGGGCAGGGCGTATCAATGACCATCAGCTGAAAGTCCAGCTCGTCTCGTCCATTATTTTCATAAAATAAATAAAATTTAAAATTCAACCATCAGTAACGTCCTCGAATTGCGACCACGTACCGGAAGACGTGGCGTTGGTAAGCCCCACAAGATGGACCGACGATATGGTCAAGATCGCCGGAATACGTTGGATGAGGGCTGCGCAGGACGTATAGGAAATATTTGGGGGAGGCCTATGTCCAGCAGTGGACGTCTTCCGGCTGATGATGATGATGACGATGTGACAGATTTCTTGACTATACCTAATGTGGTTGCAACATAATAAGTTAAAACAATTTTAAAATAAATAACTCTAATGTACTGTGATACCATGATTGCTAAAGTTGCTCGTTATTATATATATTAACAGGTTTAACACTTACTAAATACTTAGATCATTTATACGTTTAGATAGACTGCTACAGCTGCAAAAACGGCAAAAAACCGTGACAGTTAACCTCTATTTTGAGGTACTAACAAAAAGTGACATAGAAATCGTAAGTGTAAGACGTAGCTTGTCACACACACTAAAGTAATAAACCTGACCTATTTTCATCGGTTGTCTAGCAACAAGAGGCTCTATCTGGATGTAGAAATTATCAAAGGCTTCATAAATATCTTAAATATATTACTTCACACTACTTGGTTAATTCTAGACTAACTTTTGGATGTCCGTAAAAAATTACGCTGTAATTCCGCGTCGTAAATAAATTCACAATCATCATTATTTCCAAGTTTCGCCATAAGAACTATATAATATACTCGTAGCTTCAAAACTTCCTAAAGTTTTAAGATAATATTATTATCAAGCAGAAGAATCAACAGACTAAGAGCAAAATTCGTTCTGGCAGATATTGTGACAGAAAATATGTAAAATATTTTGTGGTTGTCCGCATCAAAGTACCTTGTGGTTATAACGCTGACCTGTTTCCGTAGGTTACAATCTTATTATATTTTATGAACCTATTGTATTCGCTCTTCTATATTCGTCGTATAAAATCTTTATTGTTATGTATCTCAGAAATACTTTGTTTTTGATTGATGAATCTAGCCTTTATTTTGAATAAACATTTGTCCATAATTAATTAAATTGCAAAAATTTTATATTTGAAATTTAAGGGCTTGTGTAATCTTCTAAGTGGCAATTTACTTTTACGACGTAGTAATTTAATTCAATTTAAAGATGCGGTCGTAAATTATGGCAGCATCTGCTATTTTTTCGATAAGATCTGATTTTAATAGAAATAACACAAATTGGTGTGGGTAAGTAGGCTTGACAGCGGATATCGAGTCAGTGAAAGATTCCGAGAGTCGGTTCTATAAACTGATGAATCATTTGTATATGAATGTTGCTGTTGAAAAATCAATAATAATTATTAGATCGATATGTATATAATTCTTTAAGGAATTATAAAAGAAAATAATCCATAATTTGCCTATACTTATACAAATATATAAAATATGACGGCTAATTATTACTGTTGTGTTACTTATATAACAAGATAAATATAGAAAATTATTTGAAGTAGGCTTTACTTTGCGGAAATCCATAATTATCCAAATGTTTTGAGTTTTCTTTAGTGTTAATTCCGCCATTATTTGTCTTCAAGCAATTCGACACATGTTTCGCCTTTACGCGAGGCATCCTTAGGAGATACTGACTCGCCAAATTCTGGCACCAGAATCCGTCTCACGTGTCGAATTGTTTGAAGACTGGCGAATATTGGCGGAATTCACACTAAAGAAAACTCAAAACATTTGGTAGATAAACATAGTTATAATATGTTTTATGAATCTTTTTCAAAAATATAAGTAACTAAGATTAGTTCATAAACAAAATTATTTCAATTCATTTCAAAATTAAACCCAAAACTGCTAAGGAATTAAAGACAAAGTTGCTGCAGCTACCAACATTTATTCTGTATTAATATTTAAGGAGGTAAAGATTTGAAAAATAGAATACTTAGTGATGCGTAAGAAAAGTCGAAATGCTGTAATAAAGAGCCTTTACTTAAGGGGGTTATAACTCTACATGCGACATTTATCCAATAAATTTAACAAAATAAACAGGCTTTGGTGTAAATTTCCCTAGAGCTTTTATATTCCTTTCGCAAAATGCAGGTAAAAGCACCAGTAAAAAATAAACAACTTGACAAACATTATATTTTGGATCATGTATACGTGCACGTAAATATTTAGAGAAATTTAATATTAACCTGGACAAAATATATGAAATGGCAGAAAATTATCGCAGTTTTTTGACGAATTAATTAACCAACCAAAAATTTCTAAATTTGAATTTGCAAAAATACCACAGAATAAAGACGACAAACATATAAACATATTATATTATTCTAGAAATTATGTTTTTGGAATTTTTTTGTTTGTACCTGTGTTAGTAAAATATTTCTTAATCCACGAAGAGAGAGAATTGGAGTGTAACCATGGATTCATCTATGTTCTCTTACTGTTACAATGTTATACTAGTGCAGGGTTCATTCAGGCTCATCCTGACTTACGGTGTATTGGAAAAAAAAAATTTGTTTTGTTTAACTCATTTCTTGTTTTAGTATTTCTATGACAAAATTGCGAGACAGTTGCAAAAATTTGTTTGAAACGTTCCTTGATCTGATTAGTGAGCAGCCTCTTATCAGAAGAAGGAATAGTCGTAAATACTTCTTCGGAACACTTTTATTTTATTTTCTTTCTCATAATTTCAATTTTCATTTTAAAAAAATTCCTTGATCGTGATAGAACAGAAATAATCTTTACTTAAACTTCAGCAGACATTTGTATTTTATCACTTTGTTTTATGCTTAGATAAATTATACGCCTAGATAGAGTCTCTTGTTGTTAGACAACCGATAAAAACAGGCCAGAAATATTAATATATGACAAGCTATGTCTTACACTCGCGATTTGTATGACACTTTGTGTTAATGTACGTGAATTGCTCAAAATAGAGGCTAGTTCGAAAGTCTATTTTTTTCGACTTTTCACAGGTTTAATGTATCTAGACGTATAAATGATCTAAGGTTTTTTGTTAGAAATTTTATTTGAATTTTTAAAAATAATACTTTTGTATTTTAGGATATTTTTTTTTATGAAAATAAAGGACGAGATGAGCATGACGTTCCGCTGATGGTAATTGATACGCCCAGTCCATGACAATGCAGTGCCGTTCAGGATTCTTGAAAAACCCCAAAAATTCTGAGCGGCACTACAACTGCGCTCGTCACCTTGAGACATAACATGTTACAAAATGCATGATGACTCAATGCGCTGGTTGAAAGCTTGAGTAATGCCTATAGTGTAATTCCAAACGTAACTGAAGACATAATACTAATTTATATATAGCACCATGTACAGGAGGTAAAGTACTTGAAGTGCACATCCAAATAAGCGCGAGGGTGTTTTTTTATGAGTGCCACGCAGGATTCTTGAAAAACCCAAAATTCTGAGTGGCACTATAATTGCGCTCGTCTCCTTGAGACATATGATGTTAAGTCTCATTTGCCCAGTAATTTCAGTAGCTATGGCGCCCTTCAGACCCAAACAGAGTAATGCTTACACATTACTGCTTCACGGCAGAAATAGGCACCGTTGTGGTACCCATAATCTAGCCGGCATCCTGTGCAAAGGAGCCTCCCACTGGTAAATATAATAGAGATATAGTTCAGATATTCACACGCGCCTTGCAACTTGTTTCGTATATTGATAACCTTTATATAATTATATAATACTTTCATTACAAAACAAAATCAGAATTAAATTTTGTAAAATTCCAACTAATTCGCTCAACAGTAATAGAAATAACTTAGGGATCTTTTGTCATAGTCTGACTATTTATGTGAACATAATATATAGCTTATCTCACTGTGATTGTCTTTTAAATGCAATTTCTTTAATTAAGGCCGCTATATTGATTAATAACCGATGTGCTGTAATAAACTTCACTGAAAATCCTTCGTACCACACATAAAGTAGGCTTTCAAAGTTTATTCCCTTTGTGGTCAGCTGTGCTGAAATCAGTGGGAAACAATGTAGCTACTAAGCTTTAGGATTTACGTACTCAGTTTATAGCTTTGTTAGTTGTTGGTGTAGTTTTGGAAATTAAATGTTTTTTCAATTTAGTTGTACTTCCTATTATTATAATATCAAAAAATGTTTAATTTTAATTTTGGTTCAATTTGAAAAATAGGTGCTAGCGACAACTAGTTCTCAGCCTGGGGAGATTTAAAATAATTTATTAAAAAAACAAAGATAGATAATATACTCGTATATTAAAAATATTGATAACTTCTCCAATAAAATTTACAAATTACTGATTTCAGAACAAATACCGAGCCATTATGTTGAGCATCAGTTATTTTGCTGGCAAACGTGAGGAATATGTTATATGTATAGGGCTTCCGGGGCGTCTCAAGCACAGGGATACCTGAGATAGCACGAATGCCAAACATGATGGGGATAAGCCAAATGCAGCTTTGCACAAACCCAAATCAAACATTACAATATAACTCTACGTATATGCTGCTGAACGCTATCGAATTTAATATTTGTATAACTTCACGCACAACTTACTATGTAATCCAACAAACATAATTTTATTTTATTTAGTTTAGAAAAAATGATCCTAGAAACCTTAATATTAATTTAATATGAATCAATAGATACCCTACCCCACAAAAATGGGTTTGATGAAAAAAAATTTTGAGTTTCAGTTCTAATTTTATTTTTATATAAGAGGGGGAAAACTGGCAAGAGGCTCACGGGATGGGGAGACGTGAGGCAACCGCCCATGGACACCCGCAACATCAGGTGTCAAGAGATGCGTTGCCGGCCTTAAGGTGGGAATATGCTCTTTTCTTGAAGGTCCCTAAGTCGTATCGGTTCGGGAAAACTTCAGCCGGTAATTAAATCCACAAAGTGGCTGTGCAAGGCAAGAAATTTCTTGCAAAACGCGCAGTTGTGGAATGCTAGACGTCAACGTGATGTGAGTGGTACTTTGCACGTAATGTCCGGTGGTGGGATCCGGCCGCTGGAATCAACCCGTACAGCTTCTCTGAGCACACCCCGTAATAAATGGGGTATAAGATGCAGAGAGAACCCACATCTCTACGCAACGACAAAAAATCAAGCCGATCGGAGATAAATTTACGTCGATGATTCAAGCCGCTCTTCGTTGTATGCTGTCAACTACTAACTACTACTAACGGAACTAAATGAATTACGTACTTACGTTCTAGACGGGATCCTGTGCGAAGGAGCTTCTACTGGTGGCTACTCAAGAGCGTTTGTCGGTGTATATTTTACATATTAAAAATATTATATTACTTTTCTTACTTCTAATTTAACTATAAGTGATTTTAAATATATAATAATAAAAAATAAATTTAATGAATGCTGAACGTCTGCCCGTAACAATATTATTATATATCGCGCTCCCTCAGGAACACGTAAGTATTTCGAGATACTAAGTAGCGTAGTCTCTGACAAATTATCACAAGTTGGTGATGATAATGTAATGCTTGAAGGCGTAACAAAATAATATTTGCATTTATACCAAGATGCATATATAAGAAGTGGGTGGCTCCTTTGCACCGGACGCCGGCTATATTATGGGTACCTCAAAGGCGTCTATTTCTGCGGTGAAGTAGTAATGTGTAAGAATTATTATGTTTATTCTGAAGGGCGGCGTAGCTAGTTCAATTACTGGGCAAATGAGACTTAACATTATGTCTGAAGGTAACGACACAGTTGTAGTGCCGCTTAGAATTTATGGGTTTTTCAATAATCTTGTGCGTTACTGCATTGGAATGGGCAGGGCGGTATCACATACCATCAGCTGAACGTCTTGCTCGTCTCATTCCTTATTTTCATAAAAACCATTAGGATTAGCAATGATGTGCATACTTCTAGATTAGATATATGAGTATGTGAGAATAAATTTTGTAATGTTTCCTTTTTAACTGATACCTAATTTAATTTAAAGCGCATGTACTCGTAGGTCAATTTTACTAACAATTTCCAACCACATTCATGGATTTGCTCAGTCAATGTAATTTTATTCATCTAACTTGCATGTTTTACGGCCTAACAAACTCTCACCAAACTACCTTTGAAGTATTGAGTTATCCGTAAATTTGACGCATACACACTTATAGCAAATTTAAGACTAAGATCTGCACCAATTATAATGGGAGCACACGGGAAGCACCAGCTTTCAAATAAAAAAAGAATTATCAAAATTGGTTTATCCAGTCGAAAGTTCCGAAGTGACAAACATAAGAAAACCAACGAAATGAGAATCTCCTCCTTTCTTGAAGACGGTTAAAAGGAGTATAATAAGGTGACAAAAAGCAGGATTCGCTATCACAGAATGAAGGCTATAATTCTTTAGTTGAGAGATGACGATATCAGAGAAGAAAATTAAAAGCATCATAAGTTCTTCATGTCAAACGATATTATTAACAGGAATTATAAACAAATTTCAATCAAAATTGAGTTGCGTCTATTCAGGCGGGCTTAATAATTTCAGTCCCCACTTAACTTTAAACATTCTTTAATTTTTTAGTTATCTCGTTATTAAACTAATCATTGTACCACATCAGATTCTAATCTTTGGTGTAAGATTATTCAGAATCCATCTTGAAACTGCTTTTTGCCACGTCCATCTTAATTTCCAAATCCATACGGCATAAAAATGTTTGTCACACAAATACAAATGTAATTAAATTATACTATAATTGGTAATTCAAAATCCTAACGCAGGTAACGGTTTCAAATAAAAATCTCCGATTGCCATTCAAGGATTGCAATTTGGTGTGATTTTAACAAATTTTATAAATTATTACTTGGTACCATTGCACCTTTATGGTAATCTATTTAATATTAGTTGCACATGCTGTAAAATATTGCCATATCACTGCTCTTCGACAACACTACCCTTAAATGCATCGCCTAGTATCGGAATACTGGTTCTCGAAATCTCGAACGATTGTCAATTCAAGCGGTTACCTTCAAAAAAAGCGCGTAAACTTTTCTGTAAGGCTGACAAACGCTCCTGTGGTTCCTCAAGTGTTGCAAGACAATGTGAGCGTCGGAGATCAAATGACATTAAGAAGATAATGCCAACTTTCAACGGCACCATGTTATTGAATAATTTTCAGAATATTCCAGAAAGTTGCCCTGTACTTTTCCCGGGGCGTAAAAAGAATAGGGGAGTCCCAGGCCCATGGGTATCGTAAGAGGCGACTAAGGGCTTTTTAGAAGTGGGAGAGTCACGCTGCCGTCTTTTGACGTCAGCACAATCGGGCCAGGCTCGTCCGGGTTAATTACCACACTCGCACAGAATACCGGTGTGAAGTAGCGGCCTAGTGCCGCTATGTTTCGCATAGGTTAGTGTCGAGGACCGGTGGCCATTCCCCCCCCCCTCCACCCGAATATGACAGCGGAACTTAAAAAGATTTTTACCCCAGGAGGGTACGGGCTCTACCAAAGTCGGAGAATCCCTCCCCGAGTACTCTAGCCCGGGCTGCCCTTCGTATTCTGGGGAGGGCACAGAACCGCGCATGACCAAGGACAAACGAGGCAGTAACACCACGGCACCCCGCTCCACACTCAACGTGGAGCAAAATCAGGGGAATTCACTCCAATTTAAACGCCATCCACCACCACCTTGAGACGGCGCAGCCGGCCTTGTGTTTCCTTACTGAGACGCAGATATCTCGACCTAGCGATACGTCATATTTAACGTACCCCGGGTACAAAATTGAGCACAATTTTTTGCCTCATGCCGGGGTATGTGTGTACGTTGGGAGGATATCTGCTGTGTCGTCTCGGCAATTTTGAGGGTAGGGACCTGTCCACTCTCTGGCTCCGCGTAGATTTAGAGGACCACAACCGCATCTATGCGTATGTCTACAGGTCCCATAGTGGCAACGCAGAAACCGATCATCTCATGGGCTGCGTTCAAGCGGCAATTGACGACGTGCTTGCACAGATCCCCTCCGCTCAAATCGTAGGCTTGGGTGATTTCAACGGGCACAATGCCGAATGGCTTGGATCACGTACCACAGACTACGCTGGGCGATCTGTGTATAATTTTGCATTGGCGTATGGTCTGTCCCAATTGTTCGAGTCGCCAACGCGGCTCGCGGATAGCCACATGCCGTCCTTATTGGATCTTCTGCTGACTACACATCCCGATGGTTACCAGGTCTTTGTCGACGCCCCTCTCGGAACGTCCGACCATTGCCTGATCAGGAGTGTAGTGCCCATCCGACGCCAACGTCGCAGAACACCAGCGACCCGCCGCGTTTGGCACTACAAGTCAGCAGATTGGGATAGGATGCGTTCCTTTTTTGCATCCTACCCTTGGGGCGGGGTTTGTTTCCCTTCGGATGATCTTAGTGCCTGCGCCGTTGCAGAAGCCGATGAGATACTACAGGGTATGGATATTTTCCAAACTCTGTAGTACCCATCGGTGGCAGATCACAGCCCTGGTTCGATGCGTCAGTTGAAGCAGCATCTGACTTCAAAAAACAGGCGTATCGAGCTTAGGTTGCGGCGCTGGGCACAAAGGATCCGAACTGCACAGTTCTTAAGAGGAAATACAACCGTGCCTCCAGATTTTTAAGCGGCAAATCGCCCGTGCAAAGTCCAAACACGTCGTCGAAATCGGCAAGCAGCTTTCCAGTTACCCGACCGGAACACGCAAGTTCTGGGCGTTGTCGAAAGCTGCTCTTGGTAACTTCAGCCAGCCGTCCATGCCGCCGTTGCACATGATGAATGACACCCTGGCCCATATGGCAAAAGAGAAAGCCGATCTCTTGTGCACTCTTTTCGCCTCCAACTCGACTCTTGACGACAACGGACAGCTCAATGCCTGAGGTACAGTTCAGACAGAACTGTTAGGTGAGCTCTGTTTTCGTTGGACGTCAGGAAGTCGAGCGGGCCGGATGGCATTTCTCCAGTCGTACTTAGAACGTGTGCCCCTGAGTTGACGCCGGTGCTGACACGTTTATTTCGGCACTCTTATTCTAAAGGCGTAGTGGAAGTCAGCCATTGTCCATCCGATCCAAAAAAAAAGGAGACAGTTCGGCTCCGGCAAACTACAGGCCTATTGCTATTACCTCCCTGCTCTCCAAAGTCATGGAGAGCATAATAAGCCGTCAGCTCTTGGTATATCTAGAGGGTCACCAGTTGATCAACGACCGACAATACGGGTTTCGCCATGGTTGGTCGGCAGTTGATCTTCTTGTATACCTAACACATAGATGGTCAGCGGCTATTGAAAGCGAGGGAAGGCCTGGCAGTTATCCTGGATATAGCGAAGGCCTTTGATCGTGTATGGCACAAGGCGCTCCTCTCCAAACTTCCATCATTTGGGCTTCCCGAGAGCTTGTGCAAGTGGACCTCCAACTTCCTCACTGGGCGCAGCATACAGGTCGTTGTCGACGGATATTGCTCGAACCCGAAGCCTGTGAATGCTTGAGTGCCCCAAGGCTGTGTGCTGTCTCCCACGCTGTTTCTTATATGATATGTTGGACACCTCCAACATTCATTGCTATGCAGACGACAGCACTGGTGATGCCGTATACACTGGCCATGCAGGTCTCTCTCGGGAAATCGTCGACCAGTGCCGGGAGAAACTTGTGTCTTCTATCGAGTCCTCTCTTGAGAAGGTCGCGGAATGGGGAAAATTGAACCTTGTCCAATTTAACCCCCAGAAGACTCAAGTTTGCGCGTTTACCACTAAAAAAACCCCATTTGTCGTATCACCGCTCTTCGACAACACTTCCCTCAAAGCCTCGCCTAGTATCGGAATACTGGGTCTCGAAATCTCGAGCGATTGCCAATTTCGTGGTCATCTGGAAGGCAAAGCCAAATTGGCTTCAAAGAAACTGGGCGTCATTAATAGAGCACGGCAATACTTCAAGCCGGCCCACATACTAGCGCTCTACAAAGCGCAGGTCCGGCCACACATGGAGTATTGCTGTCATCTCTGGTCTGGCGCACCCCAGTATCAGCTCGATCCATTTGATCGCGTGCAACGCAGAGCAGCTCGAATTGTCGGGGACACAGTGCTCTGTTAACGGCTGGATCACTTGGCGTAGAGACGTCGCTTTATTGTGTATCTTCTACCGCATTTATCACGGGGAGTGTTCCGAAGAGCTGTTTAACCTGATTCCTGCCGCTGAATTCCACCTTCGCACGACACGCCACAAGTTAGGATATCATCGTCACCATCTGAATGTGTGGCGGTCCTCCACAGTGCGGCTTTCAAGGAGCTTTCTTCCACGTACTACAAAGCTGTGGAATGAGCTTCCTTGTGCGGTGTTTCCGGGACGATACGACATGGGTACCTTCAATAAAAAGCGCGTACACCTTCCTTAAAGGCCGGCAACGCTCCTGTGATTCCTCTGGTGTTGCGAGAGATTGTGGGCGGCGGTGATCACTTAACAACAGGTGACCCGTACGCTCGTTTGTCCTCCTATTCCATAAAAAAAAAAGAAAGTTTAACAACATTCGGAAAATTGTGCAATCCCAAATGCTATCCGATTCGACCCTTTCATGATTTATGAAAATAAACAAGACTTACCTTGTTGTTATAGTATACATAGTGAATATGTGAATCGATAACTATTTAAAAAGAGCATTCAGTTATCTTACTTTTAAAACGTTTGATGGACATACATAGGGTTGAATTGATTAGTCATAATTAAAAGGCCTTAAAGGCATAAAAGGCATTTATTTTCTCAAAATTGATTCCTTTAGAATTCTTTTTGATGTCATTTCTTATACTACTAGATACTACTACCGCTCCGGAAGCAAATGGCGCTCTGAGAGAGAAGAAGCGGTGCAAGAAACTCTCCCAGCATTCCTTTTTATTTGCGCTCTTTTCAATAAAAATATACAATATTATACAGTCATTTCTATCGCTATAAAATAATCACAATCTAGTCCCAGGCTGTCCGATCATTTAGATATTCAGCAGTGGAGTAATAGGATTTACGACAGAGCCATTTTTTTGTAAAACATTTAAATTTATTTATAGATAATGCCTGAACGGTGACTGGGACTTTATTGTAGAAGTGTATACATTTACCCTTAAAGCTATTATGTATCTTATGAAGCCTACTAGAATTAGTTACAAGCAATCCCTTATTTCTAGTGTTACAATAATGAAAATCACTATATATACATACAGAGCAAAAAGGTGACGATTTTTGTGAACATATATTAAATTTTCATAAATGTACTGACAATGAACAGTCATAATATTTATTTCTTTAAATTTTTCTTTTAGAGACTGTCTGTAACCAAGCTGATATATAGCACGAACAGCTCTCTTTTGCAGTGCAAACACTATATCAATGTCAGCAGCATGACCCCATAGTAATATACCGAACGTCATGATGCTGTGTAAATAACTAAAGTACACTAATCTAGCGGTCACAACATTCGTGTACTCTCTAATCTTACTAACTGCATATGCCGCAGATCTGACTCTGTCTGCTAGATGGGAAGACCGCAGTGTCCACAAGTTCCAATCTCTGGTCATTTATAAGTACGTTGGTTTGTACCTCCGCTGTGTTTGGTGTAATGAACCGTTAACACTTTGTTTTTTTAACTGTTTAAGTGCAGATTATTCGTCTCAAACAAACGCACTATCTTTGAGAGTGCATTGTTTACCTCGTCATCAATACCCGCACGTCGCTTCACTTTAATAATAAGTGAAGTATCATCAGAAAACAATACAATCTCATGGCTATCATCTACCACAAACGGTAGATCGTTAATATATATAATAAAACAAGAAAGGACCGAGAATAGAACCCTGTGGAACACCTATTCCCACAGGTTTACCCGAAGACCGTTTGCCATTTACATCGACTATCTGAACTCTTTCGCTTAAATATGAGTTTAACAGATTTAGGGCTCTATTTTTCACTTCATAATGTTTTAGTTTTAGGAGTAAAGTTTAGACTTGGACGCATTGAACGCATTCAAATGCTTAGGACAAATCACAAAAAATGCCCAATGCATCCTGTGACTCTTCCGAGGCTCAAAGATGTGCTCGATGAGTCTAGTACCCACATTAATTGTTGATAAGCCCCTAGTGAAACCAAACTGATTTTTGTTCATTAACTTACAAAAATGCATTTGTAGCTGTTGAAGCAAAACTTTTCAAAAATTTTACTAAAAACAGGCAGCACTGAAATAGGTCTGAAATTAGCAGGGTCAAAAGAACTGCCCGATTTAAACAATGGTATAACTTTGCTGTATTTCATAAGGTCAGGGAATACACCCTCATCTATGCATTCATTAAATATTATTGCTAATTCAGGTGCTATAATGTCAAGTATGTATTTTACAATATTAGTCCAATGGCCCCATAGGTCTTTTGTATTTTTTAGGTTTATGAATTTGAATATTTTTATTATATCGCTACCTGTAACATACTTAAATTTCAAATCAGCTGAAGATACTGGTACGTGTAATTTAAGCATATCATATGCTGCTTTTGGCAAAGAGTTAAGGTCTTTGGTCGTGACAATCGGGATTTCGGAAAAGTATTTATCAAATTCATTTGCAATTTTTATTTCCGAATTTATAATGCGATTATTAATATTTAAACAGATAGAGGTGTTACGGAAATTCAATCTACCAGTTTCATTGTTAATTACACTCCAAGTCGCTTTTACTTTATTATTACTGTTTTTAATTTTATCTGCAATGAAACGTGTTTTCGCTTCATGACAAACTACTTTAAATAGCTTGGAGCATTTTTTATACATATATATTAAATTCTTCACTATTATTTTAATGTTTTTCATAATAAAGGTCATATAAGCGTTTACGACTTTTGTGGATACCCATTGTTGCCCAATCATTAAAACAATGTTTGTTGTTTACTGCCACCGTTACTGGAGTAAAAATCCTGTGAAATTCCTCACAGAAGGAATTGAAGACTAAGTTATAGTGAAAATTAGCAGTTTCACCACAGTGTAAAGATGGTATCGTATTTACCAAATTATTTCTAAACCTCTCAAGACGGCTACCCGTAACTAGTATAATCATCACCTTTTTTGGTCTGACATTGTCCAATCTTGTATTTACTTTTATAAGTTTCCCACTATGGTCGGACTGAAGATTATTAATTATGAGTTTACTAGTAATAGTAACATCTGTAAAAATATTATCTAAACAGGTTGCTGTTGTAGAAGTGATTCTAGTAGGTTCCCAAAATACATTGAACAAATTAAAACTTTGAAATAAATTTTTAAGGCTAGTACAATTGGCCGAAGGTTCAAGCAAGTTTATATTAAAATCTCCACACACTATAATTGACTTGCTGGTTTTGCTAAATTTTGATAGTAACTCCTCCATTCTATGTTGGAATTGTTCATATGATGCAGTGGGGGGGCGGTATACACTTACAATAATAAATTGCTCTAGTTCTATACAAGCATATACAATCTTAATTAGTTGTTCTATAGAGAGATTAACAATATCTCTTCTATTTTTACATTTTAATCTATTATTAATAATAATTAGGGAACCTCCACGTATTGCCCTACTTCTACAATGTTCTGTAATACATAATATATCTATATTACAGCAGCTCAAAAACAGTTCAATTTCTAATTCCTTACTTGAGATACCTTGTATATTCTGGTGAACAATATTTATGAGCTTTATATTATGATTATCTATGAGGTTGCCTATTTTGTATGATATTGCAAGAGTTGTCCTCGCTTGTCAAATAATTTATTTAAAATTTCAATTTTTAATTGACTTCTTTCGAAATCAAAAACTTATAAATAAAGTATAATATTCTACAAGAATTTAAACACCTTCAAACAATCTCCTGTCACCTATGGCATCAAAAAATACGTAACTGAATTCTATTTCATTATCTAAAAGTACTTGACATCCTTTGTGAAGTCACTTTAGGTAATCGAATAAAGGCGACACATATAGCTAGTAAATTGTTTTATCTACAGTCGATCCGATTAGATTCTGGCTGCTTTTCGACGAGCGCTTAAACGTGCTCTGTGAACTAGCCCTGGCTTTTGCGAAACCTGTTTTTTGTGTAAATAACTTCTTTAAATTTCCTTAATGTTTTTTGACCGGCTGGATCACTTGGCGTTGCGTAGAGACGTCGCTTCATTGTGTGTCTTCTACCGCATTTATCACGGAGAGTGTTCCGAAGAGCTGTTTTACCTGATTCCTGCCGCCGAATTCCACCTTTTCACGACACGCCACAAGTTAGGATATCATCCCCACCATCTGGATATGTGGCGGTCCTCCACAGTGCGGTTTTCAAGGAGCTTTCTTCCACGTACTACAAGGCTGTGGAATGAGCTTCTTTGTGCGGTGTTTCCGGGACGATACGACATACACCATCTTTAAAGGCCGGCAACGCTCCTGTAACCTCTGTTGTTGCACGAGAATGTGAGCGACAGTGATCACTTAACACCAGGTGACTCGTACACTCGTTTGTCCTCCTATTCCATAAAAAAAATATAAGAATCTTTTATGGGAGGCAACTCAAAATATTGACAATAACAAACACGGCAAACAGTTTAGTGTTGTAGTTATTTATCATGTACAATTGAATCGTGACCCACCTTAATGTCATTTTCCTACAGTCATAATAAACAATTAGGTTAAAATTTGCTTGAACATACACATCCTAAGTAACTGTTATCATTTTATTTTGTCATTTGTCACTGACAGTCAACGAAATGTAATTTTTTTGTAAACAATAATTAGCTAACCACGCTGTCGGGGATTTTCGCGGTCTATGATCGAGTTGATTTGCGGTGCGCTGAGCGAGCGGTGCCTAGTGATTCATTAATGACTTGCGGTTATCGCGACGACCGGCAGACAACTGCACTCGGAGTTGAATGCATGATTCACTAAGACAGTCAACGACGAGTCAACGGTCCGCGTATCTTCAGTCCCATTCATCAATCGGATGCGAGTGAAGTCGATAAATATTATAGTGTGCTTGCGGGAAAGAGAGGGAAGATGAATTATGATTATGACTATTAGTTAATTGACGCGAACAGATACGTTTATTGGACGTCATATAAGGTCGACAACGCTCTTGTGATTCCTCTGAAGTTACAAGAGAGTATGGGCTGTGATAATCACTTATCACCAGGTGACCCGCAGGTATCTCGTTCCTCCTCTTATATAAAAAATGGATTTACCTTATATCTTTAAACGAACCATTCTTGTATATATATAATCCGAATCTCGGAAACGGCTCCAACGGTTTTATTGAAATTTAGTAGGTAGTTTCGGGAGCGAGAAATCGATCTAACTAGGTTTACAATTTTAATTTAATTAATAATGTAGTCTTATCAGTGTTTTAATTAGAAACAGCTACAATAACATTAGAATGCAAAGGTAAATTTCGCCACTATATACAAGATTATAATAGCTCAGATGGGACGTTGGGTGATCAGGAAAGCAGAAGCACCCCGGTTGGAATCCTAATATCCTATTTGTTTTTTTTTTTAAGTTTTGTACATTTTTAAAAATCTGAGCAAGGCGCGGTCGTCCAGCTATTATTAATTATAAGTTCAATAACTAAGGAACCACTGTAGTACTAGTTTATTGACATCTTAGATGACGCAGGCTACAGTAACAAAATTGTTATTAACATTGTAGTGTTCATCACATTAGCAGCATACCTGCTATTTCCTCATCCATACTTACGTGTCTCCCTCGTCTCATTACAGATGGCGATATCATGATATTATTAGTTTCTGCGTATGGCAATAACTTGTTCTATGATGATAAATAAAATAAAAGATATCATTAACTTGCAGATAGCAATGTTATTAATATTTCTCATATATTTTGGCTTTGTCGTCAACTATATACATAGACTGCACTAAAAGTATCGGGAATGGAATATTTCCACTGAGACTATCATTTCATAATCTTTTTAATTGAAAACTCCTTGGTATTAAAATCGAATACCATTTATTTATTTAAAAAAAGATTCTTGGTCTTGTCACAAGATCTTGTCAAACTTGTATAGTCGTTGAGAAAATGGAACTGACTCGAGAAAATTCTAGAACGATGATTTACTATGACTTTCGTAGTGGTTTAACACATAAACAGTGTGTTGACCGGATGATTTCTGCATTTGGTGATGAAGCCCCATCTAAAACCACAATTTATCGCTGGTTTGCTGAATTATAACGTGGACGTGTCAAGCTCAGTGGTGATCCCCGTCAAGGTCAACCAAAAACTGCAGTCGCCAAAGAAAACATTGATGCTGTGCGTAAGCTGATTGAGGAAGATCGACATGTCACATACCGCGAAATTAAGGCAACTTTAGACATTGGCATGAGTCAAATACAAATAATCTTGCATGAACAATTAGGTGTAAAGTTGTTTTCTGGATGGATACCGCATTTGCTCTGTGAAGAGCAAAAAGCGACTCGCGTCACTTGGTGCGTCAGAACTCTCGAAAGATTCCACGCAGGATCCTCAAATGTTGAATACAACATCGTATCAGGTGACGAATCCTGGATATACGCGTACGAACCCGAAACAAAAAGGCAGTCACAAGTTTGGGAGTTCGAAAATGAGTTAAAGCCAACAAAAAATGTTCGTTCACGGAGTGTTGCAAAAAAAATGCTGGCCACGTTAGTCTCCAAAACCGGCCATGTTGCGACTATTCCTCTTGAGGGACAAATAACGGTTAATGCAGAATGATATGCTAGCATTTCTTTGCCACAGGTCGTTTCTGAACTCCGTAAAGAGAACTGCAACCGCCGCATCATCCTCCATCACGACAATGCGAGTTCTCACACCGCGCACAGAACAAGAGAGTTATTAGAGCAAGAAAAAATAGAATTATTAGATCATCTACCGTACAGCCCTGACCTAAGCCCTAATGATTTCTATACTTTCCCTAAAATAAAGAATAAATTGCGTTGTCAGACATTTTCATCACCTGAAGAAGCTGTGGACGCCTACAAAACGGCCATTTTGGAGACCCCAACTTCCGAATGGAATGGTTGCTTCAATTATTTGTTCCATCGTATGGAAAAATGTGTCAAATTTCGCAGAGAATACTTCGAAAAGCAATAAATACATTTTTAAATAGTAATGTCGTGTCACTTCCTTGATTCCCGAAATTTTCACTCGTATAATATGTATTTGACACCAACATTATATACATTATTATTATTAGTTGAATAATAGAGATAGTACTTAATTATTTTGTCCAAAATCAGAGAAAAAAGCGAGTAACATACTGGCTTGGTTTTAGTTCCTGTATCTCCGAAATTGACCTACAGGCGTCCATAATTATTTGTAATTTTGATCAATCCCGAGTAATTTGATTTCGGTGCAGATTTCTTTAATGACATGTATTTATTTCTTGTATGTTCCAGTCTAAGGCTAACTACGGTACATAAATAGAATTATTTCGGAGTGTATGGCTTTTCCAGCTCCATAAGTGATTATTAATCTTTTCTGGCGCAGCGCTTCGAGAGCAACTTCGTTACAGAGTTCCCAAAGCTCTCGAAAATTTTGTCATACCTGTAATAACTGAATTTGTAGGAATCCATCGGCAAGCACAGACCTGGAGTGTTTGGGAGAAGTATTTGGTGACCTTCCACATTTGGAAATTTTCAGCTTATCTCTACGTATCAGTTTATTTATTTGAAATACTATTTAAGATTATGGTGTCGTTACATTTGAGACTTAGATAATGTATACGTCTACATAGATATTCTTGTTATTATGCATCGCGTACAAACAGGCCAGCGTTATTACTTTAGTGTGCGTGACAGCTACGACTTGCACGCGTTGCTGCAAATAGAGGCTAACAGTACTGCCGTGGTAATCAAAAGAGTCGGAGAAAGTTGAAAGTGGCCATTTTAGTAGTAATACTAATGGAATGTACGTCAAACGAGCTTTTAACCTATATAGGTTTCATACATATAAGTAAAGTAGAAATTCATTCATTCAAAGAGAATAATAACAAAAAAATATAACTATGGGAAGACTACAGCAACTGTCCACTCCAAGTGTCAGGAGGGGCTGCTTAAAACCAGAGTTGTGTTGGTGTTTTCTGAACTAACACAGAGCCTAAGAGTAATGAGCCTTTTACACAGCCGGTCCGAGGTTCGAGTCTCCTTAGGAGACGCCCCGCGACTGTTGTTGCGTAGTCTTTGCGGCCTCTACGGCCCACGTCCTACTTCCTTCCTTCCTACAGAGCTAACAGCATAGAGGAGGTTTTAGTCGGTATGGGGTGTCTGCTTACGCGGACACTCGAGTCCGACAAATTACGCCCCGTCCCGGGCCGTAAAAACGTAAATGTATTTCCTCCTCTCAAAAAAAAAAAAGAGCCTTTTATTTTTTTATATTCAAAAATTTTTTGAAGCCTATAAATTAGTGTTAGCTATTTCCTGTTAATATGTATTCTGTTCTAATTTCAGCTTCAGAACCCACACCTACGACTTCAAAAATATTTATTGCAATACCTGAAAAACGAAAACCAAAGACTGTCAAAACCGAAACTGTTAAAAAAAATATTAGTGATGTAAATTGTTTTTTTCTTTGAGATAGCTAAAACGTATCCCTAATTTAAACTACATAAACTTGGCTTAGGTCAATCTTAAAATTAACAAAAGGAACCTTAAACTTAGATCACATTTACAAAAATGTAACTGTCGATATAAGAATATACATATTTTTATAGTATAAATAGTAAATTATCGATAAAAAATATGAATTGATAACAACCCTTACATTGGTTTACTATATTGGCAGCTCTGCTATTACGTCATTAGGTGATTATGTTGGTATCAAGATAGATATAGATATAGTGCGCGTTTCATACAAGCGACATTTCTCTCATTTTCTATGGCACTCTCGTCTTTTGAACGTAGTGTTTAAATTCTCTTTGATTACTACGTAATAATAGGTGGAACTGCCTAGGTAAAAATTGAAATTTAGTTTAGTATGAAACGAGCAGTGAGATTTTACATAAGTTTGAAATAGTGCTTAAGCGTAGTAGATTTCGGCTATATCCGTTTTTTACAAGATTAAAGCCGTCATCTGTCAATATATCAATCACTACACGTTTCATACAATCGAGAGAATTGCTGTTTTCTTAGCGAGTTTCGAGAGAGAGAGAGAGAGAGTTTCACTAGACTGTTATAATATACAGTATCAAGATATACAATAAAATTGTTTGTAAAAATTACAATAAAGTTGTTCGCAAACAAATCTCTAGAGTTAGACAAGATAAAGCCAAGTCTTGTTATTATAAGATGTGATGAAACATAAAAGTCTTATCGCATGCAATTACTCCCTTTCTTATTAACTTGTGACAATAACAAGCTAATCAAGGATCGATCCAGATAACTTCTCTCATTATTTTTCCCTATCTGTGCCCATGAATGTCCGGCAGTTACAGATGACATTATCATATATAAAGATATCAATGTATTATACTTATTTCATATTATTCATTACATAGTTATATTGTATTAGTTTAAGTCTTAACAGAACTAATTAATATCTCTATGTTTGGTCATAAAAAATGGCAATTTCGATAACTAAAGATGATAATACCAATTTTACAAGTTTTCAAGGATTGCTGCTAGACAATCGATGAAAATAGGCCAAGTTTAGTACTTGAGTGTGCGTGACAAGCTACGTCTTACACTCGCGATTTTTATGTCACTTTGTGTTAGAGTGCGTGTATTCCTCATAATAGAGGTTAACTGTCAACCTGTTTTAACAGCTGTCACTGAAACTGAAACTCTGCAAGGGAAGTGTGACATAAGGCTATTTTCAAATTTAATTTCGTAAAATACAGGATCGAATGAACAAATATAAAACGTAAGAAAATATTCTCACACACATCGATAAATAAATTCTTCTACCAAAAATGTAAACTTGGAATCACAAATATATCATGGAATAAGGCCACGATAATTTATACGTCTAGATCAACTATGACAGCTGTAAGCTGTGAACATGTCGAAGCTGTGAATACGTATCGAGAGTGTAAGACGTAGCTTGCCACGCACACTAAAGTAATAAGACTGGCCTGTTCTCGGTGCCGTAAGTAAGAGGCTGTTACTGTTAAGCGAGAGGCTTTATCTAGACGTATAAATTATGTAAGATATGAGGTTATATTATGGCGTATTGTATGAGAAACCGCTACGGATGCTTGATAGAAAAATGATAACAATTCTGAAGTACTTAAAGGTATGATGATTTAGTGACAAATAATAAATAATCAAGATGGCGCAACATACCGATAAATTATTGAAGTTATACTTTTTTAGGCGCGTTATGAAAAAAATATGAGATTGAAATTTTAGGATGCACGCGCACCACTGTAAGACATTGGTGGTGTGAAGTTGCTTCCTAAAATTTTCTGACGTTTGCGACATTTGGTCATTTTCTTTTGGTTTCTTAATCCATTATTAGGACAAGCAAAGCGTTCAACCCAGTACAGCCGTATTCGTTATTTAATAATTTATTGTCAATGCCATCTTTGCAAGATTTTTACAATATTGTTCTTTCTAAGGATTTTTGCTTTGTTACGCCGAGGCAGTATAACTTCTTGCGTGCATACATAAGTACATACACACACACTTAAAAAAAAATTAAAAGTACATTGTGCTCTACATCTTACGATAATACGATCCTTTCTTGAGTTTGTGATATATATACGATTATATTCTACAGTTCATTTTCAACTCACTATAAGAAGAATTACATTGTCTTGAAAATTTTTCTGTGAAACATGATTCTTATATTATATTGGTCTTTGAAATTGCCGTTTTGTGTGTAAAAATTTAATCGATTTTTTTTTCTTGCATTTTTTATTTATATTAATCGAAGTAATCACCCATGCAATCAATGCATCTTTGCCAATGCAGTGGCAGTTTATTGATGCCCTTCTTAAAGAAATCTGCTGCTGGACGGAAGGCAACAAATTCTTCAAAGACATTTTGTACTGCCTCTCGGGTATTGATTATTTTTCCCGCCAAGAAGTTATCAAAATTCTGGAAAAAGTAATAGTCTGTAGGCGCAAGGTCTGGTGAGTAGGGCGAATGACGGCGAGATTCCAACCCCAGTTCTTGCAACTTGGAAACCGTCTGCTGTGCGGTGATGAGGTCGCGCGTTGTCGTGCAGGAGCAGCGGAGCCGAGCGATTTACCAATGCTGGTTGGAGATTTGCCAGCTTCTCCATCATTGTCTTTAGTTCTTCACAGTACACATCTGCAGTAATGCTCACCCCTCTGGCAAGAAGCTGTGATGAACACACCGGCGCTAGGCCACCAAACAGTGACCATCACTTTTCTATTAGGTGTTTTCGTTTAGGTGCTGAACCAGGATCCAACCAACTTGCTGAGCGCTTACGGTTAAATAAAATCAATTTTTCATCGCAGGTAACAATGTGGTTCAAAATTGCTTCATTTGTGAGTCTGTTGAGCAGTGCAAGGCACGTCTCGACGCGCACTTCGCGATGCCGATCATTGAGTTCGTGGGGCACCCATTTATCAAGCTTTTTTACCTTGCCAATTTGACGAAAATGGACCAATATTGTTTTGACGCTATCGTCGAAAGCTGCTGCTAATTCAGCCGTAGATTGTGTATCATCAGCTTCCAGATTCGCCTTTAATTCGTCATTGTCGACCGAAGTCTTCGGACGACCGCGAGGTTCATTTTTAGGTCAAAATTTCAAGAACGGAAGCGAGTAAACCAATAACAGGTGGTGCGTTGGTTTGTAGTGGCTCCGTAAACGTCGTTGATGTTGCGTACCTCATGTGCCGCGTTGCTGCCACGACGGTACTCATATTCCATAATTACTCGAATTTTTAATTTATCTATGATGACGAAAAAGATTGAAAGCGATGAAAATGTAACACTTATCAATAAACCATAACTACATTTAGAAAAAGAATTCCATGTTTTTAAAATAAAATAAATTTGAAATTAGAATTCTTAGCCAACTAAAAATTATTTTGATTTGAAATGGCCAGTACTGCTGAACGGCATTTTCATAGGTGAAGACTTATTATTATTATGTTTATGTTTGGTGTTCGTCAGATCTGAAAAGGACTGGAAACATATAAGCAAACATACTGTACCGCTGAACAAGCAATATGTTGTACAAACTGTACGTTGCTAATAAAATGACAAATAGGGGTTTCAGTTCCATGCGGGCTGCTGATTTAACGCGGGCTTATATCGTAGATTCTTACCCTACCTTTTATTTTTCTACTTTTATTACAAGTGATAAAATAAATGAAAATAACAATATGTCGCTTATGAAAATAAAAATATTGAGATTCGCACTAATATAATATAATAATCACCTTAATCTTTACTATGGTTTGCATAATCTATATCATTTCAAAATTAATCCCTATGATATTATACTTTTTTTCTCTTCTTAGTACGAGTTCCCTCATTGCTGAGGATCGTGACTCATATTCAGTCGGTCAACGAGCTGTTTCCATCAGTTTCATTTTTCCGCCTAGTGGTGTGCAGCGCTTAAGAGGATTTTCAAGCTTTCGGAAATTTGATCAAACAACCGTTTAGGATTCGAATTTAATCTGTATTTAAATCTGATTCGAATACTGTCGGCCCATGAGCCACAGCAAATACGAAGAAGTATTCATCAAAGACCAAGAGTTGATACTTTTTGGTATTGATATTGATAAGGGGCTTCTGTTTCCGCAATTAGACTGCTAAGTTGGGTCCATTTTGCGTGCAGTGCTGGTCAGTCATTCGAACGAGCCCAGCTCCTTCCAGAAGTCCAGAACATTCCTGGGGTGTTCCCAGACTTCCTGGAGGGACCTTGTATTTATTAATGTTTTCGCCCATTGGTTGGCCACCCCAGCCATTCCAGGATTACATGAGTGACCGTTTCATCCTCGGCTACACAGCCCCTATACTTAGGACTGTCCGTTACGCCTATTGTAAATAGGTGCTTGTTTAGTGATGTATGACCCGTTAGAGTGCCGACCAAGATTGGGATGTCATGTCTTTTTAGGCTTACAAGTCGACATATCAGTCTGGGCGGAGCCGGAGACATTTGTCCATCGGGTTTTGTGTAGGTAGTTGGTGAGAGAGCGTATCCATGAGCGCATTTGTCTAAAAATGCCCACAAATTACAACCCCGTGGTGAAATTGAATCACTTACAATCTCCCCTAAAAGAACAATGTACTAATTATTTATTAAGGTTCTTAATATTGACTTACTAGCAAAACTGTATTAATCGAATACATATCATAATTAACAGTATCGAGTTTATTGACATTCAATAAGCTGGTTGTAATATGTTATATTATGTTCGCAATGTTTAGCTAATTTGGTATGCAATATACGTCAGTATTGACTCAGTAAAATTGAATGGGGTTGTATTCAGATTGGAAATAAACAAACATATTAAGGCTTTCTAGTTATTGCGATGTATCCGGGCCAAATAGAGACGATACAACGAATTTAATCTTGAAGAAATAAAGTTATAGTATAGCTGGTTTTATATGATGTTGTTAGAGCGTCTGTCTCGGTTGAATATCGAGGAAATATTGAAAACAATCAAGGGATCGTATGGAAGTAGGTCGTTGAATGAACTGTTTGGAGCTCAGTTCATTACAGTACAGTTTATTTTAGTTAATGTACAAGTTACAAAATGCATGATGACTCAATGCGCTGGTTGAAAGCTTGAGTAATGCCTATAGTGTAATTCCAAACGTAACTGAAGACATAATACTAATCTATATATAGCACCATGTACAGGAGGTAAGGTACTTGAAGTTCACGGCCAAAAAAGCGCGAGGGTGTTTTTTTTTATGAGTACCGCTCAGGATTCTTGAAAAACCCAAAAATTCTGAGCGACACTACGATGGCGCTCGTCTCCTTGAGACATAAGATTTTAAGTCTCATTTGCCCGGTAATTTCACTAGCTATGGTGCCCTTCACACCGAAACACAATAATGCTTACACATTACTGCTTCACGGCAGAAATAGGCGCGCCGTTGTTGTACCCATAATCTAGCCGGCATCCTGTGTAAGGTGTCTCCCACTGGAGAATAAAGGTTAATAGATATAGAAATTCTTTGGTGATTTTGGTGATTTTTCTTGGCCTAGCCAGTAGACATTCATTGATTGATGAGTTGAACACATAGTACCATGTGAAATGTTGACAGTAGATGCTATAATATCTTCGTTTTGATCTGCAACATTTGAGGGTTTTTATTATAATTTAAGGAGAGCAATTACTTGGTCAGTTACTGCAGATTAAACGAATATACAGGTACATACCATAGACCTGAACGAGTTCTCCCGATTTAAAGTTTGTCATGGAAAGTGATGAGACATCTTGTCATATCTTAAGCGCTCCACACTAGATTAATTTCCAAGGTAATTGTTTAAATCCTTGACACCTTGGAATTACATCCCCGAGACTAACTGGGTCATAGAAGTTTGCATACAATAGACCCAATGAAGGTAGCAGGTCCACGGGGATATCCCTTCTCTAAGCCCATATAACAAAAAATGGGAAGTGTTTGTAAACTAGCAACATAAATATTATTTTATAACAAAGGAAAAAATCAGTCCAAATAAAATAAGGTTAGTTCCGCACTAGGTACTGCTCTGCTCAGTATGTCTGACACAAAAAGGATATCGTGTGGAAATCCCGTTATTTGATAGATAGAGGGCACAGAAAAGCACGTTATAATCCATATCGTGTTATTTTACTTTACATTGGTTGATATCTGATAAAAATTACATTACTTATAAAAATAGTAATAAGTTAATAATCGTGACCAGTCCGCTAAAACAAAACAAATATTTAAATTAATGCCTAAAAGACATTGATAATTAAGAAAAATTAATACTTCATTGAATGTTTTAATAATAGGGACAATTAAAGCAATTTCAACATCAAAAATAAGAAAAACAACTGTAATATATTAAATATTTAATATATATTATTTTTAATATTTAAATTTATTAAATATAAATAATTCGTTGTTTCTTATTTATATAAAATTTAATATTAATTATCAATTTCCAATAGCATCAGGTAAATATATAATATACGAGATGATGCCCGCGACTTCCTCCGCGTAGATAAAGGGTTTTTAAAAATAGTGATCAAATTCGGAATTGAAGATTATCTCGTGTACTTACTCTAGTTCCGCTTTCCGTTTTCGCTCCCGTTCCCAACATCAAATGAATGTTATTTCGAAGAAGATTGCTATGGCAAACTAAAGCTACTATTGGTATAATTCTATAATTCTGAAATTCACCTCAATGAGGTGAATTTCAGTGGAACAGCGGATGTTTCCGGGATAAAATGTAGCCTATGTCCTTTTGCAAGCTCTAGTCTATTTTTTTTATGAAAATGAGGGACAAGTCGAGCAGGAGGTTCAGCTGATGTAATTGATAGGCCCTGCTCATTACAATGCAGTGCCGCTCAGGAATCTTGAAAAACCCCAAAAATTCTGAGCGGCACTATAACTGCGCTCGTCACCATGCTAAGTCTCATTTGCCCAGTAATTTCACTAGCTACGGCACCGTTCAGGCCGAAACACATTACTGCTTCACAGCAGAAATAGGCGCCGTTGTGGTACCCATAATCTAGCCGGCATCGTGTGCAAAGGAGCCTCCCACTGATAAAGTAATAGTACTTAACTTAACTTAACTTAACGGATAGGATACAAACAAACTTACATTCACATTTATAATATTAGAGGAACGTAAGAAAGTAATCACATTAGAAGTGTCACCACAATAGCTAAGATCCGACAATCATGAAATAAGTGAGATTAGGAAACCACTCAATATAATTAAACCCATATCTTACTTAACATCAACCCACATTCAAGTGGTTTAAATACGAGATCTGAAAGTCTGTCCTGATTTGTTCAGTGTGGTTAAGTATTCACAAAGCGCAAGTAATTTCCTGAAGCCTCCATCGGGTGGGTGTTGAGGGTTGACTGAAAAACGAGAATCAGATCATTCGCTAATTGCAGCAATCAGTTTAATGTAGTCACTAAGAACGAATCCTTTGGATTGAGGTCGCATTTCTAAGTTTACACTTCTACAGTGAGGGTTAAAGATGTATTCAATTTCATTGAATATTAGTAGTACTTTTGTAATTTGAATTATTTTTTTCAAATATTTAATACTTTCAATTATTACGATTAAAGATTATATTATTTAAGATTTGCTTACATTTCATTTACTTATTTATTTCAATTTAATCCTAACTAATATTGTAAATGCAAATTTGAGTTATTAAAAGCAATAAAATTTATTTTCTCAAAATTGATACCTATAATTCTAAAGAAAAAATAAAATTGCCTATTTGATGTTATTCCAACGCTACCAGCGCTTCGGAAACAAATGGCGCTATGAGAGAGAAGAAGCGGCGCAAGAAACTCTCCCAGCATTTTATTTTGGTGCTCTTTTTAATAAAATATAAGTACATTTTTTTAGTGACATTATTATTGCTGTAAAATAATCTTGTCCCAGGCTGTCCCATCACTTAGATATTCAGCTGTGGAGTAGTATAATTAACGACAAAGCCATTTTTTAATCAAACATTAAAATTAATTTATAGATAATTCCTGAACAGTGGCTGTGACTTTATTATAAAAGTGTATACATTTAGCCTTAAATCTATTATGTGTCTTATGACATATCTATAACATCTTATGCCTCAAGGTGACGAGCGCAATTGTAGTGCGGCTCAGAATTCCCCACTTGACCGAAATATTTTACTTGATATATATTTCTTATAGAAAAGGATGACAAACGCGCCTACGGGTTACCTGATGTGCAGTGATCACCGCCGCCCACATTCTCTTGTAACGACAGTGGAATTACATTAACGAGATTTTATGTAAGTGAATTTACGTTTAAAAGTAGGTAGGATCGCGTGACTCTGTCCATTCAACAACGTCGATACACTAAACAATCAACAACTGACGATAAGGCGTCGAAAATTATTTCCTTTCTTTGATTTATTGTGCATTTAAAATATTATGAATGCAAAATTTATTTTCTTTTGAGGTTGAAGTGATTGCAAATGGAAATAAATCACTGATGGTGGTTGATGATTGCTACATACAAATATCAATAATACATATTTCTTCCAATCAACTTAAAACTCATCACGGAGATTTCTAAAAATAGGCAAAAAATCATCTTGGATATGTAGATATAGATTGTTAACATGCCTACGAGATTTACACAACAAAAGTTAACCTCAGTTGTTTACCTCTATTTACAGCCACTTTGTTTGTCCTCCGAGTGTCTTTAACACGGTGCATTATACTTGGTTCCCGCATTTAAGACCTGTTTGTCATCGATCAGATAATATATGTTCCTGCTTTCCTGTCACTTGCAAGCGCTCAAAATGCTTATGTATCGGTACTAATTCAATTTGTATCAAAATTTATGGGTGATTCGGGACTCTAACCCGCGATCTCGGGTTTTGTCCGAGCGCTCATACCAACCGTCCGAGTGACGTATCGATCGTAAATCTTGTCTTGTCTTGAAAGTCTTGTTCAACTCTCAGGTTGTTGCTTCATCTACAGGATCTACTTTTCAAGTTATAACCTGCTCAACCGCAATTATTGCATATAAAGAAATTCAGTTGTTAATTTATAATATTTTTTATTCAAATGTAGAATTTTTTTTATTCAAATCTAGAATTTTTTTAAAAATACTAGGCAAATCTAAAAACGATTGAGACTTGTGATTGTTTGTCACAGATCTTTTTGTATTTTAAGAACGAGTGGCTGCCCTCGACTTAGCCTGTGTGAATTTTGTGAACATGGGACATACCGACTATTAAATCAGATTTCACTTACACTTTCATTTGTTATTTGTTTTTTGTGGACCCCTACTTATTTATTATTGAGACAAAAAAAAGATTATTATCTAAAAAGTATTTCTAAATCATACGTGTTGTAATAATATTTGTTCAATCAATTTGGTTCGAACTTTAAACGAAAAGAAAGCGATACTTTACCATGAAAATATTAACAACCTACATTCTAATCTATTCCAAAAAATATGGGTTATAAGAAAACAAATTCTACATAAATTGTTAGTATTACAGAAATAACACAGATACCTAGCTAAAATAATTGACACATGCTTAATTATTAATTTATAATAATTAGTTTAACATATCTTTATATATTAGATAACTGTAAAAGAAAAGTTGAACTTTTAAAGCAACAACTCGTAGCTCTTCTATAACCATCCTTATTCTTAGAAACGCGTATCAAATATAAATTGAAATAAACATCAAAAACTTACGTTTACTTACACTAAGTTACTAAATCAATCAATACTTGTAGTTTACACCACAACTAAGCGTTAATCGAAGCACAAAATTAAAAGTGTAAGACACGAGTGTCAAAGCTCAAGAAAATACATAAATCCGTAAGAGTTTACACACAAATAGCGAGAATACAATATAATAGCGATATTAAATGTGTTCAGTGACCAAAATACTGCAAATTTTTCTTATAAATGATTTATAATAAACCTTACCAACCAACATAAGAGAAAATCGTCAAACAATATTAAATGGGATTCTACAGTTCATTGGTTTTCAATGTGTGAGAGAGTGCTTTCACCAAATAAAATAGATGTGACGAAACTTTTACTGAATTAACCAAGGAAATATATTAAATTATACGTTTTTTTATGTATCAAGAAATATTATTAATTTTTTAATCGTTTATGTGTTACATTATAATTTAAACAAAGTAGTACTCAGACTTCTTAATATGCGTTTTATTATTCGATAAGATCAAATCTTTGACTTAACCATTACTCTACCACATAATTAATAAATAATAAATTACATTTAATTAATTGAATGCTTATTAAATATCTCATACTGATATAATATTCAAACTTAGCTATGAAAAATTACTTGAAGGTTTTATCTTTAATTGTAAAATCAACATTTACAGTTGTAATTAGAAAGACCACAAGAATATACGGTGCGATAATTGAAAAGTTCTTATTTTCTTTACCAACTCTCTTAATTAAACAACGAATACAAAAGCATAATGCAAGTGCAGGTTACCAATGGGGAGACTGAAGTACTTGATATTCAAATGCCAGGGGATTAATAACCCCTTCTTTATTATGCTATTGTACAAATGATATCTGGTATAGTAAACGAAGAGGGAAAGAACAACTTAAACTATAATATGTGGTGATTATCTTTTCCTGAGCGTATGGAGGATTTATACATGGCAATAAATAGAGAAAAAAGAAAAGAAAATCGTACATTTAAAAATGTTAGTTGACATCACAGGAGACTGAAGAGCTGGCAGCTACCTCGGACAAAGAATTAGTCTAGCTATTCCAAGGGGGAACGCTGCCAGTATTTTCGTAACCTTGGCTAAAGGGACTCCTTTTAATATTATACTTTAGATATAAGGTTTTTAGTTTTAGGTTCATTGTTCCAGTATATATTTTTTTATTTGTGTATAAATAAATGCATTTCAGTCAAGTTGGAGTTATTAATATAGGAAAATGTAAAGAATGTAAATAAGAATAATGACGATGGTGAGATGCGTGATGGTATGACGTAGATTCCCTAGGTCTTGAGAGTCTTCTAGCATCAGATGAAACTCATGTGGACACGCTAGTTTCCACTTGTATACTCAACGCAACTTAACTTGAAAGCACGTCTTACGGTTCACGGCGAGGCCGAAGAGTTTAATAAGATTAATAAAAACAGAGTGAAATATGTCGTATTACCAAGAGATCCATTTCACAAGAGAGGAATATCACAATAAAATCTAGGTATATTATATATAAAACTAACGAAAAATACTTTCGTATTTAAAGTTATTAAACTTCATTTCAAACTTCCAATCGCTTACTGTTTGCTTAAAGGACATGATTGATCAAAGTGGTCTAGCAATATTACATGTTGCAAAATGAAAATAAAAAGGCATTTATTTACTCAAAACTGATTCCTTTAGAATTATTTTTGATGTCATTTCTAATATACTACACACTACTACCGCTTCGGGAACAAATAGCGCTCTGAGAGAGAAGAAGAGGAGCAAGAAACTCTCCCGGCATTCTTTTCTTGCGCTCTTTTTAATAAAAATATACAATATTGTACTGTCATTGCTATTGCTATAAAAATAATCATAATCTAGTCCCAGGCTGTCCGATCACTTAGATATTCAGATGTGGAGTAGTACCTAGGTTTTACGACGAGCCATTTCTTAATAAAACATTGAATTTTTTTTATAGATAATGCCTGAATAGTGCTATTATAACGAAAATTACTATTTAGAGAAAAAGGTGACGATTTTTGTGAACGTTTATTGAATTTTCATATTTTAAATTTAATTTTTTCTTTGAGCGACTGTCTATAAACAAGCTGATATATAGCACAAATAATATAGAAATTATGTTCAGATTCATTAGAATATTATTTAAAAAGAAAAGAGTAAATCAACTCGTACGTAACGTAGAAAAAAGCTTCACAAAAATAAATTAAACTAATAAATGGCCAAATAATTGTCATTACGTTTTGCAATGTATTTAAGGCTGGGGACCGAGCCAACGGCCTTGAGGAATGAAGCGGAGCTAGGTTACCTCTCTCACACAAGATCACCATAGATTTAATTCAGAATAAGAATAATTTTTAATTTATTACAAACATAATTCAATTTTATTTATAAAAATAACAAAACTATGTCATGTTAAATAGTATTGCTACAATAAATAACTTTTCATACAATTTATATCTAGATTGAATTATTAACATCTGTTATAAAATGCTCCAAAAGTAAAAGTTAGGTGTTATTTATTAAAGATGGAAATGTAAAGAAAAAATGAATTTTCTTGTCATATTCAGTAAATATATTTATTTTTTGTAAAAATAAAAGCTTTATACAAACATTTGAGAGATTGTTTCAATCATGCTCTATTTTGGCGATTTCTTGGGATAGCGGCCTTAATTGATATTTTATGGTTCTGTAACTATAAGGGGAATAATAAAAATATATATAGCATTTGATCTTGCCACTTCTTTTCATTAGAGCTCAATCATTTTCGAAGTGGCGGTATACATAAAAAGAAAAGAAATCTTTTGACATTTAAGTGTCATTGCTTTGACCTACACGAATAATGATTTTGATTTGATAATAATTATTTTGTTGCGTTTATTACCTTATAACAAGCGCACTGGTTGCCTGATTCAATAAAAAAAAAGGTTTTCAACCATAAATTAATCATCTATCTACTATGACATACTTTCAACATTATTCCCATTTGCAACAGCGACTTATTTAATTCATCTGTATAAAGCTATTCTGTATCCCTGGCATCCCAAGTTGGAAACTTGAAATTAATACTGTATGATTGTAGATCGTATCGAGTTTCAGTTAATATAATATGTAACATCCAGTCGTATACTGAGCTAATTTAGAACTGGTGGTGTGATATTATAGTAAACAATACCAATCATCAAAATGTCTATGTGATAAATTATTTGCAACAAACACTGCTAAATGTAGATTGTAAGTTAACAACAAAATATTATACTTAAAAGCTTGCTGAATGAGTTTTGAGGTAAATACAAAACCTTGAGCTGAATCTCAATAATGCTAGGTTGAGTACTGCACTTAAGTGATGAAATAGCGCATTCATTGTTTTAAAATCTTAAAATTACGATTCTTATAATATAACTGAACTACGACTGTTAATATAAATACTGTGGACTGTATTAAATAATGTTCATTTATGATCTACACAATTTGTTATTTTAAAGTGATATCCCTCACTTCAGGGATAAATTATACAAATTATATTTGAAACCAAAATTTATGAACGATGCGGTACTCGAAGTTCGAGTTCCGTCCGTGCGCTCTTACCAAGTGAGCCAACCGTTTGAGTCACTCATTTAATGTGAATCTAGGTATGTCTTGTTCTCTCAGGTTGTGGCTTCATCTACAAGATTTACTCAACTGATAACCTTCTCAGCCCCAATAATTGCATATTAGGAAATTAATTGGAAACGTCGCTATTTCACATCTAAATAATTAGTTATTTTTCTAAATTTTTTATTTCACTTCTAGGATTAATTATACAAATCAAATTTGTAACCAACATTTATGAACGATGCGGGACTCGAATCCGCACCTCTCGGGTTCCGTTCGTGCGCTCTTACAAACTGAGCCAACCTTTCGTGTGACGCATGGTTCGTAAATCTCTTGTTCGTGGTTGTTGTATTGTAAATTTATGAACGAGCGTTCGAACGGAAACCGAGAGGCGCGGGTTTGATTGACGCATCGTACAAAAATGTTGGCAATAAAAAACTTGCATTCATTAATGGTACAAACACGGACGAGTAAAAAAAGAAGCAGCCGTGATATTAGCAAGTGAAGCACCGTTATGCTAGTGTGTGTGATACTAATTACATATTTTTTTCTCCCTTAAATAATCATATATGACACTTACGAACAAATACTTATACAGTATAATTTTTACACTTTTTGTAGTTTAGCAGTATAGCCGTGCACAACGCACAGCGGCATTTTTTAAATATTTTATTGAGACGCAAACTGATCTGTCACAGACGATGACAATTCTCATAATGGCCGCCTGTCGGCCTGTAGTAGTGTAAGTGTGCGCGTGGGGCTATGTATTTACACGTTAATCGGCTTATTTTGGTGCTACACTGTTATGTAAGATAACACGGAGTCCTTATTTTTTTACTAGTCCGTGGGTAGAAATAACGAAATATTAAGCTAAGAACAGATACTATAAGGTGTACCTACATGTAATATAAAATCAACACTGAGAAGGTTTGCAAAACTCCGAGGTGTCTAACATACACGTTGTAATTTGTTAGATATATTGTGGTGATTTTCACACTCTAAATGATATCTCTAAGCATAAAGCATTATAAATATGTAAAATACTAAATAGAGAAGCTACAGACATAAAAGCAATGAAGGCATATTGTTTAAATACGTTTACTGCATAAAAGGCATTTATTTTCTACAAAAATTATTGCTTTAGAATTCTTTTTGATGACATTTGTAATATACTAATAAATGTGATGGCACTCTGAGAGAGGAGAAGCGGTGCAAGAAACTCTCCCAGAATTCTTTTTATTGCGCTTTTTTTAAATAAAATATACAATATCGTTCTGTCACTGGTATTGCTAAAAAATAATCATAATCTAGTCCCAGGCTGTCCGATCACTTAGAATACAGGAGTAGTACTGAGACTATTCTGTGGAGTAGACAGACTTCCGACAGAGCATTTTTTTATAAAACATTTAAATTTATTTATAGATAACGCCTGGCTGGGACTTTATTATAAATGTGTATACATTTATCCTTAAAGCTATTTATTATACATCTGATAAAACTTTTATAGTCTTATTAGAGTAAAGAGCTTGATCCAAACATATTATTATTACCTCACACATATTTGATAAGCTTTCTAATGGCTTTTGATCCAGAAAAAAAATCTGTGCCTAAGACTAGACGATGAAAGTAGAAGCTTCCTTTAAATACAACTATTTATTTTACTCTATAATGATAAATTTACTAATTTTATATTTCTTTAAAATAAAGCAAATAAGGGATAAGACTAAGGGTAGCCTGAAAACATAAACCTTTAATTTAAGCTTTATTGTTTAGCCAGAGTGTTGATATTTAAATGTCTTACTAGATTTATATATATTGAAATATATTACTTTCTAGAACCAAATATTTCAGCGTATTTACCATACCATTATAATGAATATTACTGATCGAGTTTGAAGTTCAGTTTACAAAGGGAAAACCTCATTTTAAGAAGCAAATAGCACTTACCGTAGCTAGTGAGATTATTGGGCAAATGAGACTTAAGGCGAAGAGTAAGCAGAAAACACGCAAACATGATGTTTTTAGACAAGTTTTGTGGTGAAAGTATAGCATTTCGAGCTATGAACACTACTTAATCCTATTACACATATCCTTAAGTCTTATTTGTAGGTTAGCTAATACCTCCTGTTGGTTATACTTAACACTGCCGAGCCTTTTTGAACTACCACTTTTCTTTGAAGTTAAACAAGTTTTTTGGCATGGCGTGACGCATTGTTTTTGGTACTTCTCTCAGAAAAGTTATTCTTATAGCTTGTACTTTTTTGTGTAGGTTCATTTATTCATTGTTAATAGTGAATAACGAGGATTGTAAACATATAAACTGTTTTCCACGCAAGAATTTTGAAAATATTGGCTTTGTTACATATATGGCGGTCCGGCAGCCGTGAACTCATATCGCTTAAGGTTGCTGGCATTTAGTGTCGCCTTAACATCGTATGTCTGAGGTGACGAGCGCAATTGTAGTGCCGCTCGGGATTTTTGGGTTTTTCTAGAATCCTGAGCGGTTCTGCATTGTAATGGGCAGGGCGTATCAATTACCATCAGTTAAACGTCCTGCTCATCTCGTCCCTTAATTTCATAAAAAAATAATTATAAATACATAATGAATTATATATAGCTGTCTATCTCTATTAATATTTTTTATGTAAGAGGGGGCAAACGGGCAAGAGGTACACATGATGGGAAGTGGCAAGATAGCAAGACAGCCAGTTATGGAAATCCGCAATAATAGGCGTCAAGAGATGCGTTGCCAGCTTTTAAAATGCTTTTCTTGAAGGTCCCTAAATCGTATCGTTTCAGGAAAACAGCAGCGGTAATTGATTCTAGAAAGTAGGTGTGCGAAGCAAGACATTTCTTGTAAAACGCGCGGTTATGGAATGCCAAACATCAAGTCGATGTAGGTGGTATTTAGCATTTTGACGTAATGTCTGGTGATGGTATTCGGCCACTGGTATCATACCGCTCAGAGGAGCTGACTCTGAGCACTCCCCGTGATAAATGCAATAGAAGAAGATAGAAGATGCATAAAGAACCCAAAATTGAAACTGTCTCTTCTTTAATTTGCTATAACTAGTTATAGTCAACTTAAAATTATATCATATGGATAATTTATAAAACCATAATTCATTTTATTCACACCTTTACCCCCTTATATAAGTGACTTTTGAAAAATTGTCACACCCAATTCAACAGAGAGACCGCAATAAGTGTGAATAGACAAGTCACAGAAAGTGAGCGAACACAATAAAATGAATAATGATTGGACGAAGAGCAGGTAAAATGTGGTAGAGGCTTTCTGTAGAAAATGTGTAATGACATTTATTGAAATATATTGTACTGAAAAGCTCTTTGACTATACTTCTGGTAGTACCTTACGAGATATCAAATAATGCGTCACTTAATTTCAGGGTCAGTGAATCAGTTACCTGAATGAAATAAAATCTTTGAATAAACTGGTCGTTATCAACAGAGTGATATTATGCTTCAATGTGGCCTACAAAAAACTAATTTAAAGTAGTTATTTTAAAAGAAAAAATAATATCACAGGTATGGTGGTAGAGATGAATAAGCAGATACTTATCTTTCCTCTTATCTCCTCCTCCCCATATAAAACAGCTTAAGTACGTATAAAATGTGCACACAAAATTAAACAAAAACAAATATGCTATACTAAATCACTTGAATCTTGAGTTCCGTGTCATAATTAAAATTGAATTGATGTACCAATTGTGGATTATTTTATTTTAATGAACCACATTCACTAACGAACTCTTATCTCTTTGCAATTTATATTGATGTTTTTAAAATCAGTGCCATCGAACGAGGTGACGCTATCTCGTCAACCAGATTTTTCGTTTTAAATATTTTTATCTACTTTCTATTTTCGTTATAACAGTTCTCTTTATATTCTATTATACTTTGTTATATTTTTATATTAACTTTTTAACATATTTTATTTTGAATTAAAGTGAATTTTATGAAGTTAACACACAGCAAAAAAAATTAAAAGTATCACATACGTTGTTGATAAATATCGAATAACTATAAATATTTTTAAGATATTGATCTAATGAATAATAATTGTAGTGTTTAAGTATTTTTTTTGTATTTTTCTCATTGAGGCTATTTCACGTGTGTCTTTTATGTATTTTAATTAGTCCTTTATCAATTGAATTTTAGAACTTCATTTAATAATTTTATCGACTTTGCCGAATACTTCGCCAAGTACTTTACAAGTACCGAGTACTACGACAAGCACTTCACCGAGTTTTTCGTATTTGCTATTGTTATTGAAAAGTACTTCGACAGCTTCTTCGACAAGTACTTCAACATTGTTATTGTTATATAATGATAACAATAACGATAACAATGCACTTGCGTGTAATAACGCGCAATTGCAAGTTCAAGTGAAGGTGACAACGGTGTGATGACACCGATGGGTAACAACAGCAACAAAAGTGACAACAGTGACAACAGTGACAACAGTGACAACAGTGACAATAGTGGCAGCAGTGACAGCAGTGACAACAGTTACAGCAGTTACAGCAGTGACAACAGTGACAACAGTGACAACAGTTACAGCAGTGACAACAGTGACAACAGTTACAGCAGTGACAACAGTAACAACAGTGACAACAGTGACAACAGTGACAACAGTGACAACGGTGACAACAGTGACAACAGTGACAACAGTAACAACAGTGACAACAGTGACAACAGTGACAACAGTGACAACGGTGACAACAGTGACAACGGTGACAACAGTGACAACAGTGACAACGGTGACAACAGTGACAACAGTGACAACAGTGGCAACAGTGGCAACAGTGGCAACAGTGACAACAGTTACAGCAGTGACAACAGTGACAACAGTAACAACAGTGGCAACAGTGACAACAGTGACAACAGTGATAACAGTGACAACAGTGACAACAGTGACAACAGTGACAACAGTGACAACAGTGACAACGGTGACAACGGTGACAACAGTGACAACGTTGACAACAGTGACAACGGTGACAACGGTGACAACAGTGACAACAGTGACAACAGTGGCAACAGTGGCAACAGTGGCAACAGTGACAACAGTTACAGCAGTGACAACAGTGACAACAGTGGCAACAGTGGCAACAGTGACAACAGTGACAACAGTGACAACAGTGACAACAGTGACAACAGTGACAACAGTGACAACAGTGACAACAGTGACAACAGTGACAACGGTGACAACATTATGAAAATCAATATCAACATAAAATATCTGTTGACGGTGACAATGGTCTAACTCCTTTGAAAATATTATACTTAACTCGATACCTTATGATTATCATCAGCTGACAATCCTTTTAAACCCACAATAGTGACCTTCTTTGGGTAAATAACTAAATTAAATGCAATGAAATCTGCAACGACACCGGTCCTGCACTCCAATTGTATTCGAACATAACTCGGATTCCTTACGAACAATTCATAAGTATGCAAGCTTACTCGAATAAGATATTTTTATTTTTGGGGGAACAAGGTCGTAATCTAGGGAACAATAATTTTGAACAAGGTAAAGTGTTGTTATAATGTTAACTTAAACTACATCTAATAAAATTTTGCGACAAAAAATCATTCAAAAGTTTACTTAAATTAATAAAAACATTTCTTTAGGTGTCAAACTATTTACGTGGATATTAGCAATTTTTTTCTGCGTAATCCATAAAACTACTTTTTTAGTTAATATAATGTTGTCAAACGTAAAAATACACAAATAACAAATTATTACACCACTCGCTTACTTCTTGTAAGAACACTCTGAAAAAAATTCAGCTAATGTAATTTGAGTTGCTCTTTACTATGGCGTAAAAATCAACAAATCGACATAAGACCACTTATACTTTTGTTCTTCTCAAGGTAGGATATGGTCAATATATCTTTGATATACTTCATCAATTACTGCTTTTGATCTTGTTGTTGATACAGTGCCAGTGACTGTTACACATTTTCAAATAAAATTTGGCGTCCAAAAACTCAACGCAATTGCTGTATCCGATGCAAAGCTCTAAACTGCTTATGAAGTCCTGGTACATGTTCAATTTAAGTTTGATTTAATTTAATTTCTTTAGTTTAATTTTAATTTTATTTAAATACTTGCCACGACATAAGCATCGCTGATGCGCTACAGTGGCGGGGGAGCCCCAACATCACCCTGAACACGTTATTGTATTGTATTCGGTGAGCACGTGTATAATGTAAGAATATTTTTTTTTTAATTCATGAGCGGGGTTTTCAAGTACTATCAATATCTTATTAAGTATGTAGTAAAAATTATTCAAATGTTCCTCTCTGCTATGACAAGCAAAACTAAATAAACTAAACGTAGAAAATTTGTTCCTATATATTAATGTTCTTATATTTTATTTTACTATATAATACATAACCCGAATATTGAATATATAAAAATATTTCGTATTCCTATTGAATATTAATAACGTATCAAATATTCGCATCACATACATCTTTCCGCTGACAATTGTAGAATAATTTTTGTTGACCACATATTTTACGCTAACGTTTCCATACAACATTCCGATACCGCGGAATAAATTTTATATTTATGGATTCTCCAATAGCTTCACCCAATATCGTGTTTATTGATTCAAAATTTATTTTAAACATATAATACAAACATTTGGTCGCTGTTTCCGATATTTATATATTGATTAAGGCTTACCAACTAAATACATAATTTAACATTTACGAATAAGATAAACATTAATAAGAGTTACTATTTACATAATTTAATAAATTTAAAGGTACTATGCACAACGTTACTAAACTATAGTTAAACGCTAAAAAATTTTTAACAAAAAACATCCGACATCAATAACACTATTCCAAAACACTAGATATAAAGTGCACTAAAAAGTATAAATATAATTGCGATATTTTATACAATCTAGTAAATTAATCTTATTCTAGTTACGATTATTGTTATTTTTGGAATCTGTGTCCTTCCGCCGCGACCCGCTCTCGCCTCTCGCCTCCTCACGACTCAAGCACATCTCACCTATAACTATGTATGTAGTAACAAACCTATCTCGGATGACACTGACTCCAAAAATTACAATAATCGTAACTAGAATTAGATTAATTAATTAGATTGTATTAAAATTCGCAATTATTTTTATACTTTTTAGTGCACATTATATCTATTGTTTTGGAATAGTGTTCTTGAAGTCGGTTGTTATTTTGTTATTTTTTTTTATATTTTATGAGTTTTAGTGAATTTGAAGTACACTAACTAACAATTTGTCTAAATATGTGTAGACATACTAAATTTTTCAATGCAGTAATGAACGTAAGTGTTTGCAAATTGATTACAAACAGTTAGAAATTCTGCCACAGATCGCACCCTTACTGTAAATCGTTAAGGTTTTTGATCCCCATATTCGACTACGACAATTACTTGACCATAACTATGTTATGGTAGATGACTTAAATATCCGGATAGCATAAAAAAGATTCGGCCGAGTATCGTAAATTTGCTCCTAAGAATTGAAGAGTTCCGTTACTTTGTCATGGATTCCGTAATCAGAACCTAACCAAACTCTCACCAAACTATCTTTGAAGTATTCCTTTCCAATAAAAAAAGAAGCATCGAAATCGGTTGGCGCGATATTGAGTTATTCCTAAATTTATCATCCACGTTTAATACGTACAGAATAGAAAATTTAAGATTTTTATGGTTTTCTCATGGATGCCAACGTCAGATCTGGACCAAATTACAATGGGACCACACGAGAAGCACCAGCTTTCACATAAAAAGAATTATCAAAATCGGTTCAACCAGTCGAAAGTTTTGAGTTAATAAACAAAAAAAAAAGAACAGACCGACGAATTGAGAACCTCCTCCTTTTTGAAGTTGGTTAAAAAATAAAAGTAATAAATTTAATACTAATTACCTTACTACTAATCTATATTTAAGCTTTTTAATGACAATTTTAGAGTTAAAATTTGAAAAAATATCGATATTATGTTCTAACATAAATATTTTACTATAGCTTACACATATGAACAGAGTTTAATCCGTAGTAATTTTTATACAATGGAATAAATATTGGGGAATAAGTACCAATTCGACAATTAAATGCTCGTACACAAATGCCAATATTTTGAAGTATATCTGGACAGTCTATAAGATTGTTTATGAGTTTGTAAAGAAAAATAAACTGGGCCGCCTTTCTATGCATTTCCAGGGAATAAATTTCTAGTTTAATTAGCCTTTTTTGGTATATTATAACAAATATGCAAGGCTAGACTAATTTTTAAAAATAAAATAATAAAATTCCAGCAATAAAAAATTGCGTATGAAAAACTAAGTATAAATAATATATTAACAAATTCCTTAAAACTATGTAGAATCATCATTTGTATTCCATATAATAGCAACATATTTTATCTATCTAAGCATAGTAAGTAGAATTTGAAAATGTGGTTCAAATAAGCCAATACTGTCGCCGTGTGGTGTTTAAATGGATGTCACTTTGTTCTCGAACAATGCTACTATAATCTTTTGTTCCATGAACAATACATTTGCACTGAAATTAAAAATATGTACAAGAGAAAATTACGCTCAGAGAAATAATTTGCGTAACACTTTGGTTTAGCCAAATTGTGAAATGACATAAGCAGTCAATAAGGAGATGGTGTAGTATAATTTTGTTACGTTATAACTTTTGGTACACTTTAAGGACGCGTTCTCAAAACCGAGAGGTATCGAATCGCACCACTACATTGACACCGCTCAAACACATACACGTACTTAAAGTTAATTGCGGGAATCAAATGAATTTGATACTTTAGCAAGTATGAATTTTGTATTTTTTTAATACCTATGTATTTTTGATTTTTTTTTTTATGGAATAGGAGGACAAACGAGCGTACGTGTCACCTGTTGTTAAGTGATCACCGCCGCCCATACTCTCTTGCAACACCAGAGGAATCACAGGAGCGTTGCCGGCCTTTAAGGAAGGTGTACGCGCTTTTTTTGAAGGTACCCATGTCGTATCGTCCCGGAAACACCGCACAAGGAAGTTCATTCCACAGCTTTGTAGTACGTGGAATAAAGCTCCTTGTAAACCGCACTGTGGAGGACCGCCACACATCCAGTTGGTGAGGATGATATCCTAACTTGTGGCGTGTCGTGCGAAGGTGGAATTCGGCGGCAGGAATTAGGTAAAACAGCTCTTCGGAACACTCCCCGTGATAAATGCGGTAGAAGACACACAATGAAGCGACGTCTCTACGCAACGCCAAGTGATCAAGCCGTTCACAGAGTACTGGGTCCCCGACAATTCGCGCTTCTCTGCGTTGCACGCGGTCAAATGGATCGAGCTGATACTGGGGTGCGCCAGACCAGAGATGACAGCAATACTCCATGTGTGGCCGGACCTGCGCTTTGTACAGCGCTAGAAAGTGGGCCGGCTTGAAGTATTGCCGTGCTCTATTAATGACGCCCAGTTTCTTTGAAGCCAATTTGGCTTTGCCTTCCAGATGGCCACGGAATTGGCAATCGCTCGAGATTTCGAGACCCAATATTCCGATACTAGGCGAGGCTTTTAGGGAAGTGTTGTCGAATAGCGGTGATGCGACAAATGGGGTTTTTTTAGTGGTAAACGCGCAAACTTGAGTCTTCTGGGGGTTAAATTGGACAAGGTTCAATTTACCCCATTCCGCGACCTTCTCAAGAGAGGACTCGATAGAAGACACAAGTATCTCCCGGCACTGGTCGACGATTTCCCGAGAGAGACGTGCATGGCCCGTGTATACGGCATCACCAGTGCTGTCATCTGCATAGCAATGAATGTTGGAGGTGTCCAACATATCATTGATATGCAGAAGAAACAGCGTAGGAGATAGCACACAGCCTTGGGGCACTCCAGCATTCACGGGCTTCGGGTTCGAGCAATGTCCGTCGACAACGACCTGTATGCTACGCCCAGTGAGGAAGCTGGAGGTCCACTTGCACAAGCTCTCGGGAAGCCCAAATGATGGAAATTTAGAGAGGAGCGCCTTATGCCATACACGATCAAAGGCCTTCGCTATATCCAGGCTAACTGCCAGGCCTTCCCCCTTGCTTTCAATAGCCGCAGCCCATCTATGTGTTAGGTATACCAGAAGATCACCTGCCGATCAACCATGGCGAAACCCGTATTGTCGGTCGTTGATCTGGTGACCCTCTAGGTATACCAAGAGCTGACCAGGCAATGGTCGGACGTTCCGAGAGGGGCGTCGACAATGACCTGGTAACCATCGGGATGTGTAGTCAGCAGAAGATCTAATAAGGACGGCATGTGGCTATCCACATCCGGGAGCCGCGTTGGCGACTCAACCAATTGGGACAGATCGTACGCCAATGCAAAATTATGCACAGATTGCCCTGCGTAGTCTGTGGTACGTGATCCAAGCCATTCGGCATTGTGCCCGTTGAAATCACCCAAGACTACGATTTCAGCGGAGGGGATCTGTGCAAGCACGTCATCAAATGCCACTTAAACGCAGCCCGGGATGGCCTACGTCCTCGACACTAACCTATGCGAAACATAGCGGCACTTGTCCGCTCCTTCACGCCGGTATTCTGTGCGAGTGTGGTAAGTAACCCGGACGAGTCTGGTCCGATTGTGCTGACGTCATAAGACGGCAGCGTGACTCTCCCACTTTCAAAAACACAGTTGACAGTCGGTCTTTTTATTTTAGACGGAGATTAATCTTTGTCTTTTGTTGAGATATTATAATTATATCTCAACTGAGTGTATTGATTTTACATCATGTATGCGGCTAAGTGCACATAGTTCGACGGACAGATGGATTTTGGGGCAGTAAATTCCTTTAATGGCGACCTTCTACCAGAAAACGTAGTGTTGGGCGACCCCCCACAAGATGGACCGACGATCCTGTCAAGTTCGCCGGAATTGGTTGGATGAGGGCAGCGCAGGATCGATCGTCATGGCGGTCCGGGGGATCCGTGCAAGCACGTCGTCAATTGCCGCTTGAACGCAGCCCATGAGATGATCGGTTTCTGCGTTACCACTATGGGACCTGTAGACACACGCATAGATGCGGACGCGGTCCTCTAAATCTACGCGGAGCCAGAGAGTGGACAGGTCCCTATCCTCAAAATTGCCGAAACGGCGACAGCAGATATCCTCCCTAACGTACACACATACCCCGGCATGAGGCAAAAAATTTTGCTCAATTTTGTACCCGGGGTACGTTAAATATGACGTATCGCTAGGTCGAGATATCTACGTCTCCGTAAGGAAACACAAGGCCGGCTTCGACGTCTCAAGGTGGTGGTGGACGGCGTTTAAGTTGGAGTGAATTCCCCTGATATTGCAAAAGTCCACGTTGAGTGTGGAGCGGGGTGCCGTGGTGTTACTGCCTCGTTTGTCCTTGGTCATGCGCGGTACTGTACGATCCCCAGAATACGAAGGGCAGCCCGAGCTAGAGTGCTCGGGGAGGGATTCTCCGACTCTGGTAGAGCCGGTACCCTCCTGGGGTACTATCTCTTTAGGGACCGCTTTTATAATCTTTGTTGGGGATGGGGGGGGGGATTGGTTGATGTATTCGTTGAGTAGTTAGATATTAGAACTCTAGATGGCAATTATTGTATTGGCATGGCATTGATGGCAAGTAAACGCAGATTTGTTTTAAGCCCAAGTTGGCCGCCGCGAAAAATTATGATTTTAACATTATGGATATCGTATCCGAGGTTTTCGAGGGTGCAGAAAACGAATGTGGGATACATTTCGAAATCCAAGATGGCCACCACGCAAAATTATGATTTCAACAATATGGATATCGAACCGAGGGTACAGAGAAAGAATTTGGTACCATTTTTTAAATCCAAGATGGCCGCTGCGCAAAATCTTCATTTCAACATTATGGATATCGAATCCGAGGTTCTGGAGGGCGCAGAGAACGAACTAGGGATCACTTTTGCAATACAAGATCGCCACCGCGCAAAATTATGATTTGATCAATATGGATACCGAATCCGAGGTTCTCGAGGGTACAGAGAACGAATTCGGGATCATTTTCGAAATCCAATATGGCCTTTGATATACAAGATGGCCGCCGCGCAAAATTATGATTTCAACAATATGGATATCGTATCCAAGGTTCTCGAGAGTGCAGAGAACGAATTCGGGATCATTTTTTAAATCCAAATTCAAATCCAAAAATAAAATTTAAGTTTATGAATGAATTCTAATTTTGACGCTGTAAATGACACCCATGAAGAAATGATTGTAGATTTCATAGGCGCCATCACTATGATTCATGATATGATGACTGACCCGATATTCGTTATTGTTGACCCCAAAAACCATGAAACGGTATGAATAAAATGGTACGTGGTCGCCATTCGAGGACTTTCCTGCCCCAACTGCCATCTGTCCGTCGAACTATGTGCCCTGCCCAGTGCCACTTCAGTTTCGCAATCATTTGACCTATGTCGGTGACTTTGGTTCTCCTACGGATCTCCTCATTTCTGATTCGATCTCGCAGGGAAACTCCGACCATAGCCCTCTCCATTGCTCTCTGAGCGACAATGAGCTTTCGTATAAGGCAGTTTTTTATTCTCACAGTTCACTGTGCAGTAACTGGAAGAGATAAGAAAACAACTGCAAATAATGCAACAAAGGCAGTAATCATGATAAGCGTTGTAAATGAAAAATAAAATAAATATAAAACCAACAAACCCATTTCCGGTCATAGTAAACTAATTAAACAGCGAATCCAAAAGAACCAAGATATTTATACAAGCAATCAAAACCCCTTTTATGTCATGTCCATCAAAACTATTCTAAAAGTTGAATCATAAAGTGCAGTGATGTAAATAATGGATTAAATCTCTCACTTGATGAAAAATAATACAATGCTACATTCTGAACAATTCATTTAACAAAGACAGTCGTCTATGGAGATTGAAATTGAGAATAGATAATGAAGATTCAAAATTTATTTTGTAAAAGACTACAGCTAAAATACTAAATGTAGGTATTGCTACAGAATAATATATAACATACAAGTTCGCGCTACTCATTTCAACTGCAATTTTTTGTCTTCTTTCTGTAGGTATCTGTTTAATGATAAAATAAAATTTAAATTACTCTCAGAAATCTCTCTATAAGGTATCATTTAAATATATAATGTAAATAAATAACTTATGCTGGAAAACCTGTTTTTACCTATTAAAATTTAGTCAATTTGAAATAGTAGTTGGTTTGAAACTCGGTTGTGTAGATAATATAGGGTACTTTGTATTCTATAATATTTCCGAACTTTAATCATTATAATCATCAAAATAGCTGTAAATGTGTGTTTTAATATTAATTAGCTAAATTAATCATTTTTAGCTAGATTGAACATGATTATGTATAATAATATATTCTAAGCAATAAACGAACCACTAAACCTTAAAATAGTGTTTACTGAACATAATAACTTGTTTTGTGTTATATTAATTGTTATGAAATGATGCCTACATAAAAATGTCTTAATATAATTACTTAAATAAATTTATTTATAAAGTTTGGTCTTAGATTAACTAAGGGTATAACTAGTAAGCAGTTAGCCTACGAGTTGTTCTGTATCAGTGAATAACTTTGATGACGTCATACAATTTTATAAACTATTAAGAATCGAACACCGTGCCCAATTAATTGCACGGACGATCTCACCAACCCACATCTTTTGATGTAAGTATCGGTGAAATTTACAAACAGAAACATAAACATCAGTTAGTACTATTCTAGCGATTGCTATCTGATTTGTAAAAAAGTGTATCACCTTTAGTCGAATTCTTAACTTAAGGCAAAACTTCTACCGCATTTATCACGGGGAGTGTTCCGAAGAGCTGTTTAACCTGATTCCTGCCGCCGAATTCCACCTTCGTACGACACGCCACAAGTTAGGATATCATCCCCACCATCTGGATGTGTGGCGGTCCTCCACAGTGCGGTTTTCAAGGAGCTTTCTTCCACGTACAACAAAGCTGTGGAATGAACTTCCTTGGGTGGTGTTTCCGGGACGATAGGACATGGGTACCTTCAAAAAAGCGCGTTCCTTAAAGGCCGGCAACGCTCTTGTGATTCCTCTGGTGTTGCAAGAGAATGTGGGCGGCGGTGATAACTTAACACCAGGTGACCCGTACGTTTGTCCTCCTATTCCATAAAAATAAAAAATAAATAAAATAAAAACTTAAATTTTCTATACTTTGCTTCAATTTGTGTTCATAAAGTGATTTTCACTGAAATCGTGTTGAAATTAAGACACGAAAATGGCAAGACACTTGCGGAGGACTCAATGAATAAAATTATCATTCTTAAGAAATCTTAAGAACAGTAAAACATTTTGATTATGGCCGCCTAAGATGACAACCATATTGCTATCCTCGGCACGTTTTGTATGATAGTAAAAATTGAAGCTGACTGTAAATTATGTAATTATTTTTCTGAGAGTTGAACAAGATATACAAGATTTATCAGTGATCCATCACTAAAATGGTTGGCTCAGTGAAAAGAGCGCTCGCGCAGAACGCGAAAGGTCGCAGGTTCAAGACCCGCATCGTTAATAAATTTTGTTTTCAAATTTAATGTGTGTAATTAATCTCAGAAGAGAGGGTTCTAACTTTAAAAAAAGTAACATTTTGTTTAAAGATGTACCGCATAAATCGTTTAATTATGGGCAAAGGCGCGCAAGTTTTTTGCATGCGTCAAATGTTAGTGTGCTTCAAAATTATAATTTTAGTGATCAAATGCATATATTTTATAATAAATTATTGTAATATATGATTAATTCGATAATAGTTAATGTTTTTTTTGTTAATTAGGGACTCATTTATTTATTCCTAAAATGTAAATAGATTTTCAGCGGCATAAAATCTTTACAAAAATTGTATTACCCGGTCAAATTGAAAATGTTGTGTTTTCTCACATATAATTTGTAGTTGGGTCTTAACTTTGTAGGGATAATTACGCACTAGTGGATAAGTAAATGCTTTACGTGTTTAAAGATCTCCTTTTGAAAATGCAGGACACGAAGAAAATACTATTTGAATTAATAGGTACGCTCTCAGATTTATAAATAGAAGATATCATACATATTATCTCTCAATCATTAACGATGAAAATTAGATTAAAATCTTTGTGATGCTTATTCTGCAAGTAATGAGCAACGCAGCATTAAGGTGGCATTAGTTTCAGATTCATTTAGTTTTTCTGGAGTGTTATCGCACTTTGCTGCTTGACACGGAATGACCCGGAAGCGATGCTGCAAATCGGAAGATTTACCGGTTATTTCGCCATGGTGCTGAATTCTGAATTATCTACCTCCCTGCATTAAGCGTATACAAGTAGTAAATAATATCGTTATAAGTACAGAAAGGGTTTTCAGTTATGGTGTTAGAAATCTAACACTGAACTTAAAAGCGATAGTGTCAGATATTAACAAAGGTATGCATAAGTTTCACAAGCCGTGGGTAAGGCCAGAGTTAGGTTTTGTGCCGAAGTCGTACCATATGCACTGTGCCTAATTATGATTATATGGTTCTACGTCCTTTGAATTATATTACATTATGTAAATATGTAGTGTGCTAAATAATACATATGACTATTCGAGCACACAAGCCACAGGTGAGCGTGAAATTGAACCAAGAGTTGCCTACAAAAATACACACTTTTTGTAGGTATTGTTGTAGTTTCTATTTCTTCTGTGATGATAAAATATTTTACGAAAGCAGGAAGGTCTTCTTATGAGCACCAAGCGCCTAAGACTATAACCAAGTCGTTACACGGTCGATATTAAAAATTAAAAAGTAAATGTCTTCGCAAATTTAACAAAACTTATTAGTGAATTATATTTGGAAAAAAACTAATATCAATTATTTATCAGCATGAAGAAAGTAAATATAAAATAAATCAAGTATCTTATGTGATCTATTGATTATTTAATATACTAATTAAATTCATAATATAATTATAGTATAACAATACTGACACACTCTTACACAAATTATCTTGCTCCAAACTAGGCATAGCCTGTACTATGGGTGCAAGACAACGATATATTTAATACAATACACATACTTAAACATACATAAATACAAATAAACATCCAAGACTCGGAAACAAACATTCATATTCATCATAATATAAATGATTGCACTTACCAGGATTCGAACCCGGGACCTCTAGCTCAGTATGCAGGTTCACTAACCACTGGGCTATGGGGGTCGTCATAAATCAATTAATTACAGTAATTTATGAAAGAAACTTTAATAGAGCGCGGCAAAGTGACCATTGTCGATTTACAACTTACAAATGGTATTGAATGAGACCCGAAAATGAGAGAATAAGAATGAGAAAATTAATTCTGAGAAAATGCCGGCTCATTGTTTTTTACGACACAATACTTTTTCTCAACAAAATTGAATGTAAAGTCTTAAACGGAGCATGATTCGTGGATAAATGGGATGAACAATAAAATGTGAATTTTTAGAACTACAGTTACGAATTTCGTCACGTGATCACCGTGATGAGTTTGAAAACCCTAAAACAAGATTTGTCTTGTAGGGTTTTCAAACCAAAAAATCACAATTTGTTTTTATTTTTTATGAAATCTTTGTATATTATTGTTTCAAGTGCTATGTTGCGTTGGTAAACTGTGAAAAAGAGCACGTACGTAGGTCACACTAAAAGTTTTGCGTAACTTAAAAAAAAAACAACATGTTATAACCAAAATATTATGTTTATTGCTTTTCAAGATAGTCTCCTTTACATTTTAAACATTTTTTCATGTGATGAAACCATCTTTTAAAACAGGAGGACCACAGATCTGAAGGCATGTTTTCTACGTGCTGACGCTATCATTGCCTCTTCGGAATTGGTAAAAGCGAAACCCCTCATCAAATCTTTGATTTTGTGGAAAATATAGAAATCACAGGGTGATAGGTTGGGGCTATGTGCAGAATTTGTGATGAGTTGTACTGTTTAGAAAGCTAAAAATGACTTAATTTTATTTGGCCGTGTGTGAAGAAGCGTTGCCATGTTGTAGGAGAACGTGGCTTTTTGGTCGACTTTCGCGAACTTTTTTTTACACCCTGGGTAAACAAATGGTTAGATTCCACTCGGGATTAACACTTCTTTGATCTTCCAGTGGAATAGTGCAGATGGGACCCGTAGCTAATAAAAAAATATGCAAATATTTTTTTACCAAAGTTTCTCGCCTGCCTCACTTTTGTTGGCCTGTTCTCATTTTCAAACACCCAATTCTTAAGATTGCTGTTTTTTTCGTGTTCAAAACAATAAATCCACGTTTCGACTCCTGTGAAAATGTCATAAACAGCATTAGAATGTCATTATGTTCATTAGCATCTGTGAGCACCATTTCACTCGAGCCCCCTTCTGCTCCGCTGTCAGTTCATGAGGGATCCACCGACAACAAAGTTTCCGAACTTTCAATTCTTCGTGTCAAATTCTAAATTTCGCTCTTACCAATCCCCAATAGCCCTCAAATTGTCTTATAAATAATCCGCGGGCTTTCTTCAAGTAACCGCTTAACAGTAGCCACATTATTTTCGTTGACGGCAGTTGTAGGCCGCCCTTCACGAAATTCGTCATGTAAAACCCCGACAAACCCCAGAATGCGTCTGATAGGGATTGGACTCGAACTAAGTTACACATATGATTAAAGGTCTTGCAACTAGTCCATGATTCGTTGCTGTGTTTTTGCAACAACATTTTGCTAACCCTATCAAACATTTTACCGAGGTCAAAGACAATAGCTTTTTTATTACGGCAACTATTAGATGCTTGTGTGCGTGGCATCTTGACACTAAATGGCATCTTTTTGTAACATACGTTTGTGTTATTTAACATTGAAATTAATGAAATAAAAAATATTTACGGATGATGTGAGAAAGCCTAGATATTAAGAAAAATATTAACTAACACTAAGTAACATCATCTGAATTGAACATATGTTAGGAAAATGAAATAAAAATGCTTTATTATTATTATAATTAACTCACAAGTATAATTGCAAGTTTATATATACAGTAAATGTTATGAATAAAGTAAAAAAATATATATTTCGTATTATTAACCTCGCCATGACACTCGGTATTATGAACACACCGTTTTAATTTAATATACACATTATCTTGCCATGAAACACTCATTTTTATTTTACAACGTACACGACACCAACGTGTTCTAAATTAGCACTTGGGGGCGCTGACAGAAAAGCAATATATTGCTTGTTAGCTCCCGGGAAAAAGAATAAAACCTTAATTACCTGCGACCTGTGCCGTTCATTTTGTTCTTCGTGTTATTAATTTTGTTACGGTGACAAGTTGAGTATTTTTTATCAAATCTTGAAAAATAGGAGAAACTTTTTCATTTTAGGAGCATAATTAATATGTTCTGATTTTATGTGCAGAAGAATACTCAATTATGCCAGAAAATTTATTTATTTGTAAGTCCAACGAAAGAACTTTTTGATATTTACACGAGAAAAGTTATAACAATAATATAACTTTATTGCAGACACAGAATTGTACACTGTATAGGAAAACGTTTCATTCAATTTCTACCCATAGCCCGCTAGACTTCTGATGAAATGATTAAATTTTTACACGTATCAACCCTGGTCATAAATAACGCTATTCTTTTACGGTGTATTGCGTTAAAAGTGTCAACCCTTGCGTTGGTGTACATTTCGGAGGCACCACAACACGGTGTTATGTTACTTAACCTCAGACCCAATAGGTGCCTGAAATAAAATGATAGAGGTTTTCATTAGTGAATGCATCATGGAAAAACTATTGAATATATTTTAATAATTAAGTGTTCTAAGTTTTATTCGTTAGACACTTAACCTTTATCAAAAAAAATATTGCCATATCTTCATTTAATGTAAAGTTAATAAGGTTTTAAGAAACAATGATTTTTATAAGTACTAAGTGCTTAGCCATGTGTGTACGTGGACGAAGACTCGGGTATGAGCTATATGCTATATTATATAAACCCGTAAAATTAAACGACTTTTTCGTGGTGATCGGCTTTAAAAAGTATGTTGGAGAAAAAAAGGTCGAACACTAAAACTAATTTATACGGCAAAAAAAAACGTTTGTCTGGTCTAAGCTAGTAATAGAATAAAAAGCCCAAATAATTGTGAAACTGAAGTGACTGTGGGGTGGGCACATAGTTCTACGGGCAGATGGCCGGTGGGGCAGAAAAGTCCACGAATATCGACCACTTACCGGAGGACGCAGTGTTGGTAGGCCTCCTACAAAATGGACTGACGATCTGGTCAGGATCGCCGGTATAGGTTGGACAAGGGCAGCGCAGGACCGGTCGTCGTGGATATCTTTGGAGGAGGCCTTTGTACAGCAATGGACGTCTTCCGACTGATAATGATGATATTATGTGAGGTCGGGATGATAAGCATATATTAACAGACGGCTTTTCGTTTTCGCAGACCCTCAATCATGCGGCTGATGAGCACATTATCGTCCTCATTAGCCATAAATCAATTCCATAGCTTATTTATTTTGTATACCTGATTCAACTGTTCAGATAAATGTCACGGCTAGATTTACAACACCCTTAAGAAAAAGCTCTTTGATATCGCATAGCGGTTTCGTATGTATCTTATATTTTTATACGTTTTTTATTGCTTACCTAAGTATAGGAAACATTAACGTGATATAATCCATTTCAAGAGGACCGATTTCAAATGTAAGTCTTATCGGTTCGGGAAAACTGCAGATGGTATTTGATTCTGCAGAGTGGCTGTGTGAGGCAAGAAGTTTCTCGCTAGAAGATAAATCATGGAATTTCGCATTTTGTCGTGACGTTCAGATCTGCTTCTGGTATCAACTTGAACAACCCCACTAGAGCACTCCCCGTGATATATGCGGTAGAAGATGCAGAGAAAAACATCATTACATCTCTACGCAACACCAAAGAACGACGCTCATCTGAGATTACTTGATCGTCGACCACTATTCATTGTATGTCATTAAAAGGAAATTTATTTATTACATCGAATATAGTACATATTTTAGGTTATGAATCTATAGCAGTGTCTTTTATTTCGGCAACGGCGCCTATTACTGCCGTGAAGCCGTAAGCATTACTGTGTTTCGGTCTGAAGGGCGCCATAGCTAGTGAAATTACTGGGCAAATAAGACATCACAACTTATGTCTTAAGGTGACGAGGGCAGTTGTAGTGCCGCTCAGAATTTCTGGGTTTTTCAATAATTATGAGCGGTACTGCATTGTAATGGGCAGGGCGTATCAATTACCATCAGTTGAATGTCCTGCTCATCTCGTCCCTTATTTTCATTAAAAAATCTTAACTTAAAATTTTAAAAGTCCTGAACACTGTATGAAGCTGGTACTAGGTAGCGTCTGACTCGATGTGAGGCCGAGCCTTACACGGTGGCTTGAAATAAAGAACTTTCTCGATCTTATTAAGTACATCAAGCTACTTAGAGACCTATTTGGCCTCGGAACGGAACATAGCTTGATAAATCAAAGGCCAGCATGCCGATAAAAGTTATGGCATATAATCAAGGGAATACAACAAAGGAAGACTTTTTAGCAGTAGATACACTAAATAATGGCACCCTGATACTGAGACACACCTTTAAACAATAACGTATATGTAATTAAATGGCTGGATGTTACAGTGGAGAAAGAGATACAGCAGCTCGATTTCAATTACAATAAAAGTAAAGTGATAAAATAAAAGTACTGAAACATCAAATACTCAATATTTTACTCGAGTAAGTCAAAAAAATTCAATGTAAGTTAATAGGTTGTAATGAAACCTATTCAATGCAAATAAATTTTATCTTATCTTATCTTAGGTGAAAAGAGAAAATCATTGAATATAGTTGGTACATCAATCCAATAGATACCTTAAATAAAGAAATTATATTTAATTCCTAAATCCATGTCCATAATTAAAACATGATATTACAAATTTACCATTTATATTAACTAAATTCTAAGTCTTTATTCACTCCAAGATCATAGGTATGTAATTTTTTTTGTTATTGATGACATACTGGTTGTAAAAAAAAATCGATAAAATTTTGTTTTTTTCATAAAATTCAATGAAAGGGATTTATTTTGAATTTAAGTGCGCTTTTGTTGCTACGTTTAGTCTTGATTTTATAATTTTACCAACCATTTAAATAAAGCTAATGACAAAATTAAATTGTTAGATATTCTTTACGTCATGGAGCGACGTCATTTGACGGCAAATGAAATGCAAAGAGCTGTAGGGATGTTGCAAGCAGGAAGTAATCAATCTCAGGTATCTCGGCATTTTGGCATTCATAGAAATGTTATTTGTCGTCTTTGGTAGTGCTACAATAATACAAGAGAATCCGCTGATCAGCATTCAGGCTGTAAAAGGAGTACAACCACTCGGCAAGTCCGGTACATACAACTGACTGCAAGACGCCAGCTGATGTTAACCGCTCGAGAGATAAGTTTGGGGCTACAAATTTCAAGTCCCCAAACTGTGCGAAATTGACTACATGAGTACGGCCTTACGAGCTCGACGCCCAATTTGGTGCCCACCGATACGTCACTATTGAGCACGCATGGGACATGCTCCAGAGACGTGTTTTGAAGGACTTGGACGTAGTGACAACAACCCTACAGCTGAAGGATTTGCTACAATTCCATTGGGAGCGAATACCGCAAGATGACATAAACAGTCTCATTTATTCAATGAATAACCGTTGCCGACAAGTTCTGAATACCAGAGGAGGCCATTCTTTGTATTAAATTTTCCTATTCTTTCACAATAAATTAATTTTCCTTATAAATTTCATTTTGTTTTAAAAATGTTTAGTTGCTTATGTACCTTAGTTTCTGCAGTATATTCTAATATTGTTAATTTCTGTTATTAAAAGAGCTTATAAAGACAACAGCTGTTATTTTTACATCATAGGACCCTAAAAATATTATATTAAAAATAAAATACAACGTTATAATGTGAAAATCCATCCAAAAATTTGAATTAGTATATGTTGCTTAGACTTTTTTGATGTGTGTATTATCACTGATAATAGCTCTAACACATTCATTTATATTGAATACTAGCTGACCCGACAGACGTTGTTCTGTTCATAATAAAAAAAAACTCTTGCGGATGGAATTTTGGAAAATCCGTTCTTAGCTGACCTCTACTCGTTGAAAAGAATATTCCCACCAAATTTCAAGTCCTTAGCTCTAGTGGTTCCAGAGATATCGTGATGAGTGACTATATACGTGGAAATCTCTTATATGTATAAATATTGAACACGGGAAATGGATTGCCTTGATTCAGACTACAAACTTTCAAGGATTAGCCTTAAGATTTGAAAGGTCAGGGCGAATGCGAGACGGATCGGAAATTAAAGATTTGCGGGCTAATTCGACATGCAAAATGTTCATTAAGTAGTTGCTGCGGATCTGAAGAATTGCTATTATCATTGCTGCATTGATCTCTTGACATCGATCAAGTTATTTGTCCATGTTGCCCATGAAGTATAATTGTAAAAATGTAAGCTGTGCATCTTCGAGAAGTTGCAATGATCCAATACGATGGTGAATCTGTCCTTATATCTACAATACCAAAAGCAAAACCCGTATTACTGATTTATAAACACTTTTTTTAGAATTAGCATACACAATACATAAGAATAAGTATAGTACGTATGTTATTCTTCTGCTGTATTGTGTGTAAGTATGTAAATAAATAAATATATTGAATGTCGAATTAAATCCTCGTTCTTAGATGTCTGCCCCAAATGAGGTCATTTGGAAACAAACATTGTATTTTTGAGTGTTTTCTAGAAAATGGCAGCACAATTCTTGCATTTCTCCACAAAATACTCGCAAACAACGTACATCGGCCCAATGCGAAAGCTAGTATACAAGCAGTACTACAGTACAGTATAAGTACTGCAATCGTATCGAAACGCTGCTCGATTCAAATCAGTATTTCATAAATTTCTTCTTGTGCGTCGAAAATTATCTAAAAAGTGTTGATCTCTGAGGTTTTACTGGACGATTTCGTATTGCCAGCCGATCCGTTTTACGGGCTGCTACGATTTGCTCTTGTGATTCATATCACCACGTCGATCCATACTAACGCGGTTCTTCTCTTCAGTCCTTTCATTCGCAATGTTTCGAATACTAGTTGCATTACGTCTTTGTCAGGAATAATTTCATCGTCTTTGTCGTGACGTATACGTAATAGTTACTCGCACACTCGAAACAAACACAACAACCAGTCAACTTGAAACATGACGTGCACTCTCAGTTGTATTTTAGTACTCATGTAGCGTGAAACTAACAAAAAACATTATTGGATTCTTTCTATTCTCGAGATGTCATGAAAATGTCAATCCATACAAAATGTATCAGAAGATAATTCTTTCTTATAATAATATTTTTTCGTGATTTATTCGATATTTTATTACTTATTATCCTATTCCGGACTAAGAGATATCCAAAAAAACAAACAACAGTAAAATTGGTCTAGCCGTTCTTGAGTTATAAATGGTGTAACTAACACGACTTTGTTTTATATATATATAGAAGATTTGTCTAAATCATTGACCACAATGTGAATCCGCTATCAAATTACATTTAAATACCTACAAAGGTATTACTGATTTATTAATGTAATCATACTAAAGGCTCTATTTGTTAACAGGAGCATAATGATAACATTAACAAAAGTTTGTGCAAATAGATTATTTTAGTGTCAATTGTGTACGTATGTAAATACGTTGTATTGTTAACAGTAATTAAACTAACGATTATTTCTTGTTGATCGTATAAGTTGGAAATATAATTGTATTGTACATGTCAATTTTGGTCAAACTTCACCCGAAAAGCCTGTGGTACCATTAGGGTGCAGTTTAATGATGCATATCGCATCCTAATGAGATTGCCTAGGTACTGTAGTGCGTCCAGCATGTTTGCAGACGACGGCATCAATGATTTCTTGGCAATTATTAGATTACGGATAGCATTCTTTTGGTCGCGTATACGCTCTTCTAGCAACAAAATTATTTCTACTTTGTCTGAGTACTTGAACAATCCCATTTTTAAATATTGGTTATTTAACATTTGTGCAACATAATAACAACTATAAATAGCTGTAGATATCGAATGTATTCAATTTCAAATTTATATCTAAATATTCATAAATAATTGTAATTCTTAATGATTTTTACTGATGGTAATTGTGACTTTGTAATAATATGCAATATGGATGTGTGTCTGAAATAAACATTTATTATTATTATAAACACCTTGATTCACTTTTAACCCTTAACTGGTATCATAAATTTGACATACATAACTGGTATCGTGGGAGCAAGCGATTCCCATAGTATGTTTGCTTCTAGCAGGTAATTTTTAACTATGTAATTGAATAAATAATGTAATCTTAATGTAATCAAATAGTTTTTTTAATATATAAATCTCCTTACTTCAATCCTAGAAGAGATCAACATCAAAATCAAAACGTTTATTGAACTCATAACATTGATTTACAATGGCTTAAGTTCAGTCATACACTAAATTTCATAATAATAAATAAATAATATCAAACAGATAAAATTAAAATCAAACAAATCAAATAAGTAATATAAATAACATCAAACAATTAAAATCACATAAAAAAAATCACACTTTAAGTAGATCAATTCAATTCCAGGCTGCTTTATCATTTAAATAATCTTGGATATTGTAGTAGCCTTTGCTGCTTAATTTACTTTGAATTTATTTATAGACATATTTGCTATATGTTCGGGGAGTTTATTATAGAAGCGAACACACTGACACCTAAAGGAATTACTGACTTTATGGAGTCTTGTGGCAGGCATGACAAGTCTACCCCTATTTCTAGTATTAATACTATGTAAGTCACTTAGTTTTGTGAACTTATTTTTATTCTTTTGCACAAACATCAAATTCTCGTAAATGTATTGTGAGGCCACTGTTATAATACCTATTTCTTTAAACTTATTCTTTAACGAAATTCTAGATCCCATGTTATAAATGGCTCTAACGGCTCTCTTCTGCAGCACAAATATCGTATCGATCTCAGCAGCATTACCCCATAAAAGGATACCATAGCTCATAATGCTGTGGAAGTAACTAAAATATACTATTCTGGCCGTATCTATGTCAGCCAGTTCTCTTATCTTCTTAACCGCATATGCTGCAGAGCTTAATCTGTTTGCTAAGGCAGATATATGGTCACCCCACTGAAGCTTCTCATCTAGAGTTATACCCAAGAACACTGTCTTATTTACAAGATCCAACATTTCTCCATTTAATTTAATATGTGTGTTAATCTTTTTTACATTTGGTAATATGAATTTTAAGCATTTCGTTTTCTTACCATTCAAAAGAAGATTGTTTACTTTGAACCATTGTTCTACCTTAGAAATAGCATTATTTACATGTTCAATAGTAGTTGCATGTCGATTAACTTTAAATAATAGTGATGTATCATCCGCAAACAATACTATATCATGTGTGTTCTTTATAAGATAGGGTAGGTCATTGATATAAACTAAAAACAGAAATGGTCCGAGAATTGAACCCTGCGGGACACCCATTCCTAACACAGAGCCTGAAGACCTTACACTATTAACTTCAACATACTGTATCCTGTTATTCAAATATGAGATTAATAAATTTAATGCACTTCCTCTTATGCCATAGTGTTGCAATTTCCTGATTAGAATTTCATGTTGGACGCAATCAAACGCTTTGGAAAGGTCGCAAAAGATTCCTAAAGAATCTTGTGATCATAAAATAGTATCCACATTTTGGTAACATTTTAACAAATATCAATGAAAATTATAGTTATAAAAGTCTAAATCAAAAATAACATTATTTTACTTAATCTATAAAACGTAAACTAAGAAAAAATAACGTTTTAAAATCTCTAAGCAACATGAACATGACAAAATCAACATGAAATAAACCACTTCTAATCTTTAAGCTCAAAAATACTAATATAATAAGGTAGGTTCAGTCTAGACTAGACTAGATCCCTGATTCGAAATAAGAATCTTCGTGTCAGAGTTCTTCTATTAATTTATCACTAAAGGCCGCGACATTATGATAAATATAAAAAATAATAAACATTGCATACCCCAGGTATGCAATCCCAGTAAGTGATACAACGCCGAAATTCTGGCACGTAATAAGAATACTTATAATGGCGGCTGCTCACGATGCTTAGTTAAAAAGGCATAAAAAGGCATTTATTTTCTCAAAATTGATTCCTTTAGAATTCTTTTTGATGTCATTTCTTATACTACTAGATACTACTACTACTACGGCTTCGGAAACAAATGGCGCTCTGAGAGAGAAGAAGCGGCGCAAGAAACTCTCCTAGCATTCTTTTTTTTGCGCTCTTTTCAATAAAAATATACAATATTGTACAGTCATTTCTATCGCTATAAAATAATCACAATCTAGTCCCAGGTCATCAGTTTATTAGAAAACCAAGAAAACGATGCGTGGGGGCCGCCACGATACAAGTTATGGTTTAAATATTCTATATCTATTAAGAATTCTATATCTAGAGAACAAACCAATCAAATTCTGAACTCGATTTCAACTGAAGACAATTCACTGTATGAAAGTGTGATAAAATATGTATTGGTATGTATAGGTAGATAATGTGTGTTAACAAAAGGTGCTAATACGAGTTTTTTCTATGGACTAGATGTCCAGCGTTAATGAATATGGCCAAATAAATACAGCACGAGGTTCTAAGGCTCTTATTGTTGTTGTGTCCAATAAACGATTATTTTACTACTTTAATTTACTAGTTATGAATTATTCAAAATTTAATACACTTTTAACTGTGTTTCGATCTAAAGGGCGCCGTAGCTAGTGATTTTACTGCGCAAATGAGAATTAACATCTCATGTCTCAAGGTGACGAGCGCAGTTTAAGAACTTATATATTTAGGTTAAATAAAAAAGGCTTATTGTTTTTGTTTTTCTGTATTTTCAATGGTTTAATTTAATTGTAAGAATCTTAGAATCTCAAGTTATAATCCATTGATAATTGCAACATTCAGAAAATCTGAGCCGAAAATATATGGCCAATAAAAACTTACTGTAAGCCTCGTAATATTAAGCTCTCGATTTGGGGCGTCTTTTCCATTCGTGCACGCCATCACGCATTATATCTAATTGAGATTTAATGGTCCTACGACGCCTGCAAGTTGAAATTCAAGGCAGATATAATATGCTAAGAATTATGTTTTTCTTATAGAATATGAGGCTTTATACGAGTTTGCAGGTAGAATGTTGAGAAATCGTTTATCAATACATAGTATAAAACAAAGTCGCTTTCTCTGTCCGTATATCCCTATGTAAGTTTTTTTTAATAGATAGAGTGATTGAAGAGGAAGGTTTATATGTATAATAACATCCATTAAATAGTGGAGAAATACTGTTATTTTTTAAGGTTTCTAATGTGATGTCGTAGATAATTACATTTTTTCCGCCTACATTGCAAACGCAGGCTGAAACATACGAGATTTATCAAAATAATGTACTAAGAATTGTACACATTGAAAAAGTCTACAGAAAACTTCGATATGGTATATATTTTTTTTTTATGGAATAGGATAACAAACGAGCGTACGGGTCACCTGTTGTTAAGTGATCACCGCCGTCCACAATCTCTTGCAATGCCAGAGGAATCACAAGAGCGTTGCCGGCCTTTAAGGAAGGTGTAAGCGCTTTTTTTGAAGATACCCATGTCATATCGTCCCGGAAACACCGCACAAGGAAGCTCATTCCACAGCTTTGAAGTATGAGGTAGAAAGCTCCTTGAAAACCGCACTGTGGAGGACTGCCACACATCCAGATGGTGGGGATGATATCCTAACTTGTGGTGTGTCGTGCGAAGGTGGAATTCCGCGGCAGGAATCAGGTTAAACAGGTCTTCGGAAAACTCTCCGTGATAAATGCGGTAGAAGACATACAATGAAGCGACGTCTCTACGCAACGCCAAGAGATCCAGCCGTTCACAGAGCACTGGGTCCCCGACAATTCGAGCTGCTCTGCGTTGCAAGCGGTCAAATGGATCGAGCTGATACTGGGGTGCGCCAGACCAGAGATGTCAGCAATACTCCATGTGTGGCCGGACCTGCACTTTGTAGAGCGCTAGTATGTGGGCCGGCTTGAAGTATTGCCGTGCTCTATTAATGACCCCCAGCTTCATGGAAGCCAATTTGGCTTTGCACTCCAGATGGCCACGGAATTGGGAATCGCTCGAGATTTCGAGACCCAGTATGTATATCTATTATGGATATCACACAATATTTTTTTTTTTTTTATGGAATAGGAGGACAAACGAGCGTACGGGTCACCTGGTGTTAAGTGATCACCGCCGCCCACATTCTCTTGCAACACAAGTGGAATCACAAGAGCGTTGCCGGCCTTTAAGGAAGGTGTACGAAGAAAGCTTCTTGAAAACCGCACTGTGGAGGACCGCCACACATTCAGATGGTGGGGATGATATCCTAACTTGTGGCGTGTCGTGCGATGGTGAAATTCGGCGGCAGGAATCAGGTTAAACAGCTATTCGGAACACTCCCCGTGATAAATGCGGTAGAAGACACACAATGAAGCGACGTCTCTACGCAACGCCAAGTGATCCACCCGTTCACAGAGCACTGAGTCCCCGACAATTCGAGCTGCTCTACGTTGCACGTGGTCAAATGGATCGAGCAGATACTGAGGTGCACCAGACCAGAGATGACAGCAATACTCCATGTGTGGCCGGACCTGTGCTTTGTAGAGCGCTAGAATGTGGGCTGGCTTGAAGTATTGCCGTGCTCTATTGATGACGCCCAGCTTCTTCGAAGCCAATTTAGCCTTGCCTCCAGATGGCCACGGAATTGGCAATCGCTCGAGATTTCGAGACCCAGTATTCTGATACTAGGCGCGGCTTTAAGAGAAGTGTTCTCGAAGAGCGGTGATACGACAAATGGGGTTTTTTTAGTGGTAAACGCGCAAACTTGAGTCTTCTGGGGGTTAAATTGGACTAGGTTCAATTTACTCCATTCCGCGACCTTTTCGAGAGAGGACTCGATAGAAGATACAAGTTTCTCCCGGCACTGGTCGACGATTTCCCGAGAGAGACCTGCATGGCCCGTGTATACGGCATCACCAGTGCTGTCATCTGCATAGCAATGCATGTTGGAGGTGTCCAACATATTATTGATATGCACAAGAAACAGCGTAGGAGATAGCATACAGCCTTGGGGCACTCCAGCATTCACGGGCTTCGGGTTCGAGCAATATCCGTCGACAACGACCTGTATGCTACGCCCAGTGAGGAAGCTGGAGGTTCACTTGCACAAGCTCTCGGGAAGCCCAAATGATGGAAATTTTGAGAGTAGCGCCTTGTGCCATACACGATCAAAGGCCTTCGCTATATCCAGGCTAACTGCCAGGCCTTCCCCCTTGCTTTCAATAGCCGCCGCCCGTCTATGTGTTAAGTATACCAGAAGATCACCTGCCGACCGTCCATGGCGAAAGCCGTACTGTCGGTCGTTGATCGACTGGTGACCCTCTAGGTATACTAAAAGCTGGTGGCTAATTATGCTCTCCATGATTTTGGAGAGCAGGGAGGTGATAGCAATAGGCCTGTATTTCGCCGGATCCGAACTTTCTCCTTTTTTTTGGATCGGATGGACAAGGGCTGACTTCCATGAGTCAGGGACTACGCCTTTGGAATAAGAGTGCCGGAATAAACCATTCGGGTAACTGGAAAGCTGCTCGCCGATTTTGACGACTATCTTAGACTTCGCACGGGCGATTTGCCGCTTAAAAAATCTGGAGGCACGGTTATATTTCCTCTTTAGAACTATGCAGTTCGGATCCTTTGTGCCCAGCGCCGCAACCCAAGTTCGATACGCCTGTTTTTTGCAGAAAGATGCTGTTTTAACTGACGCATCGAACCAGGGCTGTGATCTGCCACCGATCGGTACTACAGAGCTTGGTATAAAAATATCCATGCCCTGTAGTATCACATCGCCTACTGCAATGGCGCAGGCACTAGGATCATCCGAAGGGAAACAAACCTTGCCCCAAGGGTAGGATGCAAAAAAGGAACGCATCCTATCCCAATCTGCTGACTTGTAGTGCCAAACGCGGCGGGTCGCTGGTGGTCTGCGACGTTGGCGTCAGATAGGCACTACACTCCTGACCAGGCAATGGTCGGACGTTCCGAGAGGGGCGTCGACAAAGACCTGGTAACCATCGGGATGTGTAGTCAGCAGAAGATCTAATAAGGACGGCATGTGGCTATCCACATCCGGGAGCCGCGTTGGCGACTCAACCAATTGGGACAGACCATACGCCAATGCAAAATTATGCACAGATCGCCCTGCGTAGTCTGTGGTACGTGATCCAAGCCATTTGGCATTGTGCCCGTTGAAATCACCCAAGACTACGATTTCAGCGGAGGGGATCTGTGCAAGCACGTCGTCAATTGCCGCTTGAACGCAGCCCATGAGATGATCGGTTTCTGCGTTACCACTATGGGACCTGTAGACACACGCATAGATACGGACGCGGTCCTCTAAATCTACGCGGAGCCAGAGAGTAGACAGGTCCCTACCCTCAAAATTGCCGAGACGGCGACAGCAGATATCCTCCCTAACGTACACACATGCCGCGGCATGAGGCAAAAAGTTGTGCTCAATATCGCTAGGTCGAGATATCTGCGTCCCCGTAAGGAAAAACAAGGCCGGCTGCGCCGTCTCAAGGTGGTGGTGGACGGCGATTAAATTGGAGTGAATTCCCCTGATATTGCAAAAGTCCACGTTGAGCGTGGAGCGGGGTGCCGTGGTGTTACTGCCTCGTTTGTCCTCGGTCATGCGCGGTTCTGTGCCCACCCCAGAATACGAAGGGGGCCCGAGCGAGAGTGCTCGGGGAGGGATTCTCCGGCTCTGGTAGAGCCGGTACCCTCCTGGGGTAATATCTTTTTACGGACCGCTCTCATAATTTGTGGGGGGGGGGGAAGGGATGGCCTCTGGTCCTCGACACTAACCTATGCGAAACATAGCGGCACTAGGCCGCTACTTCACGCTGGTATTCTGTGCGAGTTTGGTAATTAACCCGGACGAGTCTGGCCCGATTGTGCTGACGTCATAAGACGGCAGCGTGACTCTCCCACTTCTAAAAAGCCCTTAGTCGCCTCTTACGATACCCATGGGCCTGGGACTCCCCTATTCTTTTTACGCCCCGGGGAAAGTACAGGGCAAAATTTTTTTTGCCATTTACTTTTTACGACAAATAATAGCTAATTTTCGAAGCAGTTTTAACTAAAACAGCATTAATCCTTATCTAATTAAATACCTTAAATACATTGTAGATTTTATAAAGATATATATGGCCCTTTACAGCATATGATTTAAATGAATATTTTCGATGATATTACAGATTTAAAAATTGCGGGACGTAGCGTTTGCAGCGGTTCCGGCCGGCCGGGCCGGCGGGAGCGTGCCAATAAATGCGGGCCATGGGCAGTAATGAATAAATCAAAACTACTGGATCGATTTTAATCATTTTTTCAGTGACTGACATAGGATATATATTTTATACCCATGCGAAGACGTAGCGGGCCGCTAGTAGTATATGATTATGTCGTAGTGTCCAGCCAAGAAGCGAGTACGCAGATGATTCGGTATTCGTCTTCGCCCGGGTGTAATCAGAGTGCGGTGCCTGTGCCATCGAGCTACAATCGAGCGAGCCTCGCACGCGCATGCCAGGAACACCACATCTACGAGTGAAACGTTTCTTACTGATTATTATACCGTGTGTTTGTAAGACTGTTAATCGCCCACAACAATGGATAACCACTAAAATCCTGACCCTGTGACCAGCCTAGTCCCGTCAAATAAATAATAATCCCTCTTACAACACCAGAGGAATCATAAAAGCGTTGACATTTCTACCAGTTGGAGGCTCCTTTGCACAGGATGTTGGCTAGATTATGGATAACACAACGGTGACTATTTCTGTAGCAAAGCAGTAATGTGTAAGCATTATTGTGTTTCGTTCAGAAGAGCACCGTAGCTAGTAAAATTACTGGGAAAAATGAGACTTATTCTTATGTTTCATCAAATGAGCCGAGTGCAAATGTAGTGCCGCTCAGAATTTTTGGGTTTTTCAATTGAAAATTTAAAAAAAAATATGTTTTGCTATTCAAGTACCAAGCAAATTTCACCTCAAAGCGTTAAATATAATGTCAGCGAGTATAAATAATTTTAAATATTAACAAACATTGGCAACCACGGATAAAACTTACGCCACTAAAACTTGTATATCAAGAGCCACTCCAAAGGAAACATTATTTTACATTCACCTAGAAATCTGTGGTGTGAAATTACTTGGGATAAAATCCGCATCGGATCCAGGCTTCTACGTGAAAGTTTAATGAAACTGCTACAGTAACGTATTCACCCTGCCTGTATTTCGATTTCAGCCCACTTATAAACATGTTATGTCATGCAATAAGAATTGATTAGATATTCCACTCGCGTCCTTATGAGGGTCCAATTATTTACACACCTATTAGAGAACCGCTATTATAACTGCTTTTATAACTGGATAGTATCTAATAGATTGCTTTATTGGTTTATATTGTATTGGTAATCTATATATACATGATCTGACCCGACAGACATTGTTCTGTAGATAATAAAATAAAATACTGTTTTATAGGAATCTGCCAATAATATTTTAAAACATCAAGAATTATTTCGTAAAAAATGCTCCTTGTTGTTGTAATGAAATTGTTTCACAGTGGAACTGTCAAAACGTGCGTCACTAATTAATTCGCTCATAGAAAATATAACCATTCAAAACAAATATTGAAAATAAAAATAATTATAGGTCCCAAATCGAAATAAAAACTATCCTATCTCTCAAGTTGGACCAAACTGGACTCCATGAAGTAATTAATACCCATTAAAATCCGTTCATTAGTTTAGTAGTCCATCGCGGACAAACAACGTGACACGTAATTTATATATATCACGAGATAGCTTACTCGACAGACGTTGATCTGTGCATAATAAATAAAATACTGATTTTTTTATGAATTTTTCAATAATATTTCATTACACCAAGAATTATTTTGTAAAATATGCTACCTGTCAATGACGTTCTATATTATGTATAGAACGTCATTGCTCCCTATTGTTTATTTATTTATTTATTTATTTATTAAAAGGTACATCAACAGTACACACATATAACAATTACATATAACACTATCTAGGAAATTACATTACTGATGCGAGTACCAATAATAGATGTACACAACATTCACAGTTGCTGCTGTGACTATTGTTAATTATTACATACTTATTATTACTAACTATTAACTAATTACCAATATAATCGAAAATAAAATTTAAAAACAATTTAAAGTTGATTATAGACTTTAAGTTACATAAGTTTAATTATTACATATAAAAGGAAAAAAGATATTTATTTATTTATTTATTTCTATAAATACCGAGTGTTTTTTATTTATTGTTAAGTTTCCGAAGATTACGTTTTTCTTCTACGTTACGTTCTTACGTTCTTCTTTTTTTAATTCTTCTAGACTATTGGAAAATATGTCTATGTTCACTATTTCTTTATTTATTTCATTGTACTGCCTAAGCAGTCATGGTACTAGTGAAAGTGAGCCTAAGTTTGTTCGATAGCATGGTATATCAAAAATATACGAATTACCTTTACGAAGCATGTTGTGAGGGACGTATATTTTAACAGCTTCTAATAATTTAGGACAATAAATAATACCATTTATTAATTTATATAAGAAAACCAAACCAAAATTCTTACGTCGGTCATAAAGGGTGTTCAACTTAAAAAATTTACTTCTGTCACTATAAGAGCTTCTGTGGGATATACCCTGAGCACTGTATGCTAAATATTTAGTAAATATCCTTTGTATGGTTTCCAGTCTTTGCGAGTGAATGCTATATCCAGACTATGCAAGCATATTCTAAAATACTTTTAACTAGAGTATTATATAAAGTGATTTTAGTATTGATTAGTCTGAAGTCTTTCGTGTTTCGCTTTACAAAAGCCAGCATTTGTGCAGCTTTTAAAACTATAGAATCTATGTGTGCCTTAAAGTTTAATTTTGAATCCACGATAATTCCGAGGTCCTTTGTTTCAAACACCTCCTCGAGCTCAGAGTTATTTATATTATAAATATATACATTAGGAATGGTTTTCTTGGTGAACCTCATCACATGACTTTTTTTGTGTTTAAGACCATATTATTATTATAACACCATAACTGTATGTTATTAAGGTCAGACTGAATTAAATTACAATCACTATTATTACTAATTACTCTATATATCTTTAGGTCATCGGCAAACAGGGAAGCTTGAATGTAATGGATATGATTAGTTATGTCATTAATAAATATAGTGAATAAAATCGGTCCAAGATGCGATCCTTGTGGAACACCTGACGTAGCAATAATAGTATTCGAGTCATATCCATTTACTGAAACTACTTGAGGCCTCTGATTAAGATATGATTCAAACCAATTTAAAAGAGCTCCATGTAATCCGTAACTGGCAAGTTTTTTTATTAGGACTTGATGGTTCACTTTATCAAACGCGTTAGAAAAATCTGTATATATGACGTCGATTTGTTCACCGTGGTCCACATGCCTGGAAAGATCAGATATAAAGTGTACCATATTGGTATGAATTTAGCGACCTTTTGTGAAGCCATGTTGATCCGATGTAATAGATTGACTAATCTGTCTAGTAAGATGCGGAACAACAAGCTTTTCGAATAATTTGGAGCAGCAGCTTTGAATAGCAATTGGTCGATAATTAATGATATCATTCCTTGAACCTTTTTTGTATATTGGGATAATTCGTGCACTCTTCCATTGTTCCGGGAAAACCCCTTTGGATAAAGATTTGTTGAAAATCATCAATAATGGGAGTGTTAACAATATAGCGCAACGTTTAATAAATAGTGGTGGTAGTTTATCTGGACCGGATCCTTTAGTAGAGTCAAGACTTCTTATTGCCTTAAGTATGTCTGTTTCATAGAAATGTAAATTGCTTAAGGTGTTGCTGCAAGATGGTATATAATCAAGCGTATATTTAAGAGCAGGTTCAGAAAAAACAGATTTAAAATGAGTTGCAAAAAGGTTTGCAATTTCCTCACCCCCTGATGCAGATGAATCCGCTAGAATCATATTGGATGGTATTGTCGAGTTCATTTTACGTTTGTGTTTTATATAATTCCAAAATGAATTTGGGTTTTTACATATACTGGTTTCTATTTTTGTTCTGTACTCTTCAAAATATTTTTGGTACAGTTTTTGGCATTGAGATCTAATTGTTTGATATTCTAAGAAATCACGTGGGTTTTTATATGTTTGATATTTTCTACGAATTTTATGTTTATCTCGGAGGCTCTTAATCAAGGACTTCGACATCCATGGAGGAAATTTTGATTTATTATTGTTAAAATATTTCGGAACACATTCCTCTATTACTTCATTAACCATATCATAAAATCCAGCTACCATGCAATTTACATCATCGTCAGAGTCAAACACATCATGCCAATTAATTTGTTTCAATTTCCTATTTATTTCAACGTAGTCTGCCTTATAAAAATTGTGTCTTATATTTATTTTGTGTTTAAGATAATTCGTGTTATTTGCAAAGTTTAGGGAAATTTCCAGACTTGGATGGTAGGAATCTGTTTTACTTATACTAAAAGTTGCTTGCATTACATTAATATTAACTATGTTGCTAATTATTAAGTCTAGAATATTATTGCGACTATTTACCACACCATTAAACTGATGCAAATCATTACAATAGATAAAATCTATTAACTTATAGCCTAAAGAGCAATGATAATTAGTAGGAGTCAAGTAGTTATTGTTCGAATTTGGAGTCCATGTGATAAAGTTCAAATTAAAATCTACTAGTAAAATAATATTATCAACACTACTTAGTACGCTATCAAAAGAATCTATAAAGTGGGTAAGAGAATTCACAGTCACGGGTGGTGGTAAATAGACTACACATATGGCTATTTTCACAGGCTGGTTATTAATTTATGTCTGCATAACTACCCATATGGGTAACAGACAGTGAAGATATATATCTTCACTGTCTGTTTCCCAACTTGAAACACGATAAGACATTATGCTTTTAGAAACAGCCAAAAGTACTCCACCACCGTCTTTCTTTTTGTTTTGTCTTCGATCACGTCGATAGATATTATATCTAAAATCTACAACTTCTCCGTCGTTAACATGAGAATTTAACCATGTTTCGATTAGAGCAAGAACTTCAAAGTCATGTTGTAATATTTGATGGTAAACTTCATTAGTCTTGGTGCGAAGACCGGGAACGTTTTGGTAGTAGGTAGATGTTGAACTTTAATGAATCTTAGGTGGTTACTATGACTTATCACTTTAGTTACTTTATAACAGGGTAATAGCTTCCATACTTCGTATTTGTCGAGCCGGTGAGGTCTCATTTTTCCTAACTAGTATACGACCGTCACGAACCCACACGTATTTATAGCCTTTTTCATGGGCAGCTTTTCTTGTTTCGGCATGAACATTATCTTGCCGGGAATACTGCTCAAGGTTAACTACTCTATTTTGAAGTTCCTTAACAGCATTATTTAATTTATCATTTTCCTTTCTTAATTTATTGCTCTGCTCTTTATTTTCCATTAATTCTTTCTTGATTAGGTCAAATTCATTACTGATAAATTGAATGGATTCCTTCAATGAGTTCAGCTCACCCTTAAAGTCAGCTAGTTCGGATTTTGTTGACGTAGCAATTTGCTTCGTAACCGCAACCATTATTTCGCGACGCGTCCCAGGACTTCTCAAAATCTTCGGAAGTTGAGGTAGATTCCAGACCTTTGAGGGGTGTGTTTGTGTTATCTTTCCGCGGCAATTTAGAACTGCACCCTGGGCATACCCAATCATGAGGAATTTTTTGTCCACGGCTCATACGCAAACATTCTCGGTAATACGTGACTTTACAGTTTGAACATGTTACTGCTTCCGATCGTGTTAAGAATTTGCCACAACCTCCACATTTATAATTGGACATTTTAAAGTTTTATAAGAAAAAGTTGTAATAATTTAAATATTAAAAAAAAAGCTTTTGATAAAAAAAAATAATAATAATAATAACTTCAGGGCTGGATCGAACCTACACTGTTATAGGTCCAGTCACACACTTCTTTACAGCGCTACACAGTCAATTTATGTTAAGTTGAAATATCTATAACTATTTTAGATGTTGAGATAGGTATTATAATTATTATTGTTGATACTATTTACCCCGACATGAACGAGATTCACACAGGCCACAATTAAGTTCACATATAACATACACCACAAAGATTTCAATTAAATTGAATCTATATTCGCGTCCAACACTGTATTGAAGGTAGGTACAAAACTTATAGTATTATTTTACACTGATTTGTAATTTATTTTCGTTTAGAAATCGTTAGATATACACTACACTTGCAAGTATTATTAAAAGTTTTTATTGTAAATTGTATATACGTTTTAAGTTCTGTAAAGAAACCAAAATTGCAAACACAACCGCAGTTTTTCATTAGTTTTAGATTTAATTACACAGACAGCAACGAACACACGTGAGAGATTTTAGTTACTCTAGTTGTTAACTATATTGAAATTGTTTCACAGCAGAACTACAATCTACAATCAAACTGTGCGTCAATAAATTGTCTCATAGAAAATATGTCCATACAAAACAAATATTGAAAATAAAAATAATTATAGGTCCCAAATCGAAATAAAAACAATCCTATCTCTCAAGTTGGACTAAACTGCACACGATGAAGTAATCCCCATTAAAATCCGTTCATTAGTTTAGGAGTCCATCGCGGAAAAACAACGTTACACGTAATTTATATATATTAAGATACAATGAAAATGGTCTTTGTTTGAAGCTCTTTCAACCCTACACCACTGATCGTATCGACATGAAACTACCATTCGATGCGAAATGTATCCTAGATGGTTTAAAGATACTTATTTTTTATTGTATTTGTAATAAGAAGAATAAAATTTAATTTATTTCCTTTTAAAACTCGCCCAGCGAAGCTGGCGGGAACGGCTAGTGTATGTATCGTATTGTAACGTGCGTTGCTTAGAAAAATAAAAAATAATACTATTTACTTCGATTTTGTTGCAATATGACATAATTAATATCTTCAGCGCATTTATTTTAAGGCGTGAAGAACTAAATATTTACAAATCAAATTATTATCATATAAATATTGTATCAAAAAACCTTATTAAGAATTCACACGCGTGTTATTGTAACTGTATTTTCACATTATTTTTGCGTAAAAGTTACATTTTTAACCGACTTTAAAAAAAGGAGGAGATTCTCGTTATGTTTTTTTTTTATGTTTGTTACCTCAAAACTTTCGACTGGGTGAACCGATTTTGATAATTTTTATTTGAAAGCTTGTGCTTTCCGTATGGTCCCATTGTAATTTGGTCCAGATCTGACAGTGGCATCCATGAGAAAACCATAAAAGTCTTAACTTTGCTATACATAAGTATATAATACTAATAGATACAATAGATATAATATGCACTAAAAAGTATAAAAATAATTGTGTATTTTTATACAATCTTATTGATATATCTAATTCTAGTCACGGTTATTGTAATTTTTGGAGTCGGTGTCATCTAAGATAGGTTTGTAACTACACACATAGGTGAGATCTGCTTGAGTCGTGAGGCGAGAGGCGAGAGCGGGTCGCGGCGGAATGACACCGATTCGAAAAATAACAAGAAATAGATTTATTGATAAGATTGTATTAAAATACGCAATTTTTTTTTTAATTTTTAATGCATATTATATCTATTGTTTCGGAATAGTGTTTTCGAAGTCGGTTGTTTTTTTCGTTAATTTTTTTTTTTATTATTATTTTATTTAAAATGACGTTTCCGTGTCCTTTCCAGATCAGTCCCCATGAAAACGTGATCTGGAAGGGTCACGTAACGTCGGGTTGAATAAAATAATAACAAAAATGTAACCTTTAAAAAAAACTAATGTAAAAATAAAGTAACATTAACATGCGTTTGAATCCCTTAAGATGTGTTTTATTATCTGTGTAACAGTCGCATTAATTAAAGAAAATACTGTCTTATATCAATTGGCCAAATCAAAGCAAATTATCAGCCAAAGTGGTATCTTTGTATCGTTTTAATAAAAAATCGATTCAAAATTACTAAATAAAGTACCAAACAAACAGACAAAGGGTTAAAAATGAAATAAGACACCGATATTACATATTTCACAAAGATTGAATCACTGCATGACTTTATAAGGAATTTATAATGGCGACCAACTCTCGGTGTGTGGTGAATGGTGGAAGTACTCCCGGACAAATTGAAAATCAATGAACCGCGGAATTCAATTTGATATTGAAAGCCATCTTTCACTGTACCATGTAAGGCGCTAGAGAGCCTTGCACGATATCTTTGACTTCCTTTCACATATAAAACTGAATACACACGTTTAAAAGGCATTACAAGATATTATTTGCTCTAATGCAGTTTAAAATATGAAATGTATTTTCTTTTCATAGCTAAGTAGATGATTAGTGTTAAACTATAAGTTCCTCTGATCTGAAAAATTAATCAGTTAATCAATGATTTGGTGTAAGGAAACGTGTAGGTTTTTTTGTATGAGACGTAAACAGGCAAGAAGGAAGAACGTGGTGGAAGGAGAATCCAACGCAACCAGACACCCATGAACCTTTTTTTCGTAATTTTATATTACTGCTGATCAAGCCAACCCCAAAAAACATATTATATGCACTGCAAATTTACTCTTGTTCACCTATTGGTGAGTCAACAGCTCCTGAAGATTCCTCGTATATACCCGATATGAATTATAAATAGATGCATCTTAAGTAAGCAGTAATTATTTGAATTTAAATATAGGCCCAATTTGTAATGATTTTCTTTTTTATTTCATTAAGGAGACTCAAGTTTTACTTAATTAACATAACTGTATGAGCTATTTTTTTCGTAGGAAAATAACTTTAATATACTCAATCTAAGTTTTTACATTTGTAGTTTTTAAATTTGCTTGTTAATTTTTGTTGCGGGGACTGCTACTTCGACTGCCGAATAAAGCAATCGTCGCAAATGTGTCTCAGCGAGAGACATCTTCATGTCGTTTGATATCAAAACTCGTGGCCCGAAGGGCCCAGAAGTACAAAGTATTATCCACGCGCCTCATTAGGGCTATTGGTAACCCAAGCGCTGGCAGAGCCTACTTCAGGCAATGGATTAGTATAGCTATCTGACGAAAAAATGCTGCCAGTATTCTTGTTACACTTCCTCGCAGTAATGTTTTTACTCTATGTAATCATATTAAGTATTGTTAATATAGTTATAGGTATTGCTTAGTTTTTTTATTAAAATCTAAAAATATAAACTAATGCTTAATAGAAACAATTTGTTCAATAAATTACAAAATAACTTTGTTGAAAAGCGTTTGTGTAGTAGAGGTTACTATACCATAAATGACTTTCTTAATGATTCCTCAGATTGAGAGTGGAGCGACCGCCCTCAGGCTATAAAATAATAAGTTTAATTGTACAATATTACTTTATAAACATATTTTTGATGAAAATAAAAGCCCGTTGAGTTTATTGCGCCCATTATGCTCAGGTATAAGGCATTCTTTTTGGAATTAGTGGTAGTTTTCGACTTCCAATAAGTGATGTCACATCCATTTTTGGATAAAAATATTTGAATTTGAATTGTAAATATAGTTATAGGTCTTGCTTTGTTTTGAATAAAATTTAATAAATAAACTGATGCTTAATAGAAACAATTTGTTCAATAAATTACAAAACAATTTGACCCTCACATAAGAGTGTTATAAATCAGCGTACCGTACTGTAAAATATAAATTCTACAAACTAATTAGTGTGTAGTCGAGTGGTCCGGACCAAAACCATAGGCGAAGTGAAATTTGATGTTGTGTTTACAAAATTAGGCAAGTTTAAGGTCGTCAGACCACCCGCGTCAGCCTCGTTGGCAACTAGCTCAGTAACTAGTTAAATTAAGCTACTGTTTTTCTTTGTTCTTCAAGCAAATTAATTAAATAAAAGGTGTTTGAGACATGAGAAGTTATTTTACTGCTAATGGATTGTCCAAGTAACGATAATTTACTTGGATGCAATTGTGAATTATGTTTAATTATAGCACAGAGTAAGAATAGATAGATATAAAAATATGATAATATATATTCTGACATTGTTGCTTATTTCTATGTATCTCATATCGAAATTGTTATTTAAAAACTTAATAATATATTTATTTAATTGAAATCAAATTTAGAACGTGATTATAATGTAAGTAACTTAAATAATATAAAAAAAATCAGTCATATGATAAATTTTTTTCAAGGTTAATATTATATCACAATATAATAAAGAAAATAACTGTAAAAATATTGCAAAATAAATACAACCCACGCTTCTCAATTCACAGGAATAATATACAATATGACTGGTGAAACAGTAAAAATCATGTAACGAACGATTGTACTAGGTACTTGACTCTCGTAATAATTCTGTAATAAAATAATTTACTTAATATATATTATGAATAAAGTTCACTATAAATAGATAAATGAACATCACCGCACTGCGCGTATAGTTTTTGTCAGTTAAGCGCAAGCGCCAACAGATTCACATGTCCGCCTCCCTGGTTCCTACTTCCACCTCCCTGCGATTATAGCCCGACAACTTCGTGAGCGACCGTCCCACGGGGTGACAGACGGTGGCGGGGACGAGGTACTAATGATGTCAGCGGGTAGCGGGTTACGGCCTCACGCGTTGCCCTTCCCAACAATGTCGACGTAAAGAATTATTTAACTTTCGGTTCAGTTTACGAAGTAGTCAATAAATATATTTGTAAAAATGTGATTTCTTTTTCTTCGTCATACGTGATCATCAAATATAACTTCTTGAGTTCATTAGAGTTTTTTTTTTATGAAAAGAAGGGACGTGACGATCAGGACGTTCAGCTGATGGTAATTGATACGCTCTGCCCATTACAATGCAGTGCCTCTTAAGATTTATTGAAAAACCCAAATTCTGAGCGGCACTACAACTGCGCTTCTCAATTCATAGGAATAATAAACAACATGACTGGTGTAGTTTTAGTTTTTAGAGCGGGCTTACTGGAATAAAGCAAGAAGATAATTTTACACACACAAAAGTGAATAATGTAGAATTTATTGTTTATACTGTAAACGCTTGGTTATTAAAAACTTAAATTGAGTATATTTATGTAAAGTATAATATTTAATTAAACAATATTAGATGAAGTCACAGCCTGAGAGTGGAACAAAGCATACAAGATTTTATAACGATACGTCACTCGAACGGTTAGCTCAGTTTGTTAGAGCACAGGCACGGAACGCCGGAGGTCGTGGGTTCGAGTCCCTCATCGTTCAAAAAATTTTGTTTTTCCAATTTTATTTGTGTATTAATCCTAGAGTTATCACTTTAAAAGAAACATAACAAATTGTTTAGATTTACAAGAGCGACATCTCAAGTCAATTTCCTAATATGCAAATATTGGGGTTGAGCATGTTATCAACTGTAAAGTAGATACTGTAGATGAAGCCACAACCTGAGAGTTGAACAAAGCATACAAAATTTTATAACGATACGTCACTCGAACAGTTACATTGCAAACGCATGCTGAATCCTACGAGATTTATCAAAATAATGTACTAAGTATTGTACACATTGAAAAGATCTACAGAAAACTCCCGTATGGTATATGTCTATCTCTTATGGATATCCTACAATAACATTTTTTTGTCATTTACTTTTTACGACAAATAATGCCTAATTTTCGAAGCGATTTTAACCATAACAGCATTAATCATTATCTAATGAAATACCTCAAATACATTGTTGATTTAATATAGATCTATAAGCCCTTTACAGCATATGATTTAAATGAATAATATCTTATTACAGATTAAAAAATTGTGGGACGTAGCGTTTTCGGCGGTTCCAGCCGTCCGGTATATGACAAACATTTCCCAAATTAGAAATGATTACTAAACATAATAATATTGTGTAATATGTTACATATTCAGACAAGCATGCTTTTGTCCGTTTAGTCAAAGGCATATCGTAGGCATTCCCTCTCGCTCCAATGCGTGTCAAGGGAGGATGGAATTTATATGAAAATGGTCCAAATTTCATGCAACATTCATCACGACAGCACACATGCTGGATTTATCAAATGTTTAATTAAACTACCTTAACAAGATATGTGAGCCAATACCTACCAGACGTAAAACAATGTTTCATGTTGTATTCTTCTATCACAACCATTTATGCTGATGAAAAATTAAGGTAAAATGTTATATTCAGCTGTTTTAAAATAGGACCAAGCCATGACTCAATTAAATTTTTATGGAAAAAAAGGGTGTGTGTACTTATGTATGCACACACTTTATGAAGAAAGATTTACGCAAGAAGTTATACTTTTTTGGTCTAACGAAGCAAAAATCATTAAAATGATTTATTCCTCGTGCTATTCTACGTTTTTAGAAATAACTATTTTGTGAAAACCTTGCAAAGATACCTTTAACAATAAATTATTAAATAATGAATACGGCTGTATGGGCTTCAACCCTTTGCCTGTCCTAATAATGATCGGTTTTGAAAGAAACCAAAAAAAAATACGAATGACGCAAATATCAGAAAATTACTGTTACTTTTGTGTTATATTAATGCACGCGCATCTTAATTCATTCTCATTATTTTTTAAAGCCTAAAGAAGTATAACTTCAAAAAAATTGAGGTTCATCAGGGTAAGTTTGGTTAAGGCTATTACCGAAAAATTCAAACTTCTTTACATTTTTAGCTGACAACGAGGCATGAAACGCCATTTTGCTCTGATCCTCGATATTGATCCCCGCGTCTATCGATGTGTTTCGTTGATTGTGTATAATGTGACACAAAAATAATTGAATTATCCGGACTTACCCTGTTTCTGAACTTCCCCTAATGTAATATTACACCATAGATTATGTATTAAAAGATTAAATAAAAGTTATTTGTAGAACTTTTGTTATTTTATTTTCGATGTCTGTTGCTTGACGACGCTTGGAGATTTCAAATCTGGGCTAAAAGACAAATAATATAGTAGAATTACATTAATTACCAGTGACAATCAAATCCACATCATTTAATATACACACAGTATTCAGGTACAAAACAACTAATACAATAAATGTTAAATAGCGTCTCTGAAACTTCTTGTATTGTGTGCATCCAAGAAGGATTTGTTCGTATAAAGTTCAAGTGTGGATTTAGCAAGTTATTTGCTCCGACATTAAAATATGAAGGCAATTTCCAAGAGATTATTGTTGAGTTTTCAGTCAATCGGTTGCGTTAAGCTAATCTGAATGCAACATGTATGATTAATTAACATATGAGTTGAAGTTATGGTAATCATTCACTAATATTTTTTTTAAATACTGTACAGACGAGCCTACGGAGTATAATTATGAAGGTTGATGATGTAGCAAAGAATTTACATGCAGAAATCTCTTGCAGCATTTCAATCTATTGATATCATACTTAAATAATAAACACGGTTTATACGAAAATAAGGAACAAGACAAACAGGACGTTCAACTGATGGTAATTGATACGCCCTGCCCATTACAGTGCAGTGCCGCTCAGAATTTTTGGAGTTTTTCAAAAATCCACTACAATACAACTGTGCTCGTCACCTTGTTAAGTATCATTTGCCCAGTAATTTCACTTACTACGGCGCCCTTCAGACCGAAACACAGTAATGCTTACACATTACTGCTTCACGGCAAAAAAACGCGCAGCTGTGATACCCAAAATCAAGCCGGCATCCGATGCAAAGGAGCCTCCCACTGGTAAAATAAATGCGTGAAGTTAAGGTAATGATTATCCAACAATTTTTTTCTAAATACTGTACACGCAGTCCTTGATATTAGTTCATTTCGTAACGAAGAATTCGCCTGCAGAAATCAGCTCAATAATCTCATTGGGCATTTCTATCTCTTGATTTCAGAATTAATTAATTAGTTCAGAAAGTCAATTTGAATGGTAGGATTGGCAGAATGTCTCCTTTTTCCCCCCAGTATGTATGTCCCCTTCCTCCAGAACTCAAAGTTCTGAGGGACATCGCAATAATTACTCTCGTTAGGTTCATTAGTCCAGTAATTTCATTAGTTGCGGCGTGGTTTAAACCGAAAAGCAATAATGATTGCATGCTACTGCTTTGCGGTAGAAAAAGGCACCACAACGTGTTAGAAGTGCCCACCTAGCCGGTATCTGGTGCTAACAAGCCCCGCCTGGTTGTATTTTATTTATGGAAGAAGACAAACAATCGCACAATAATTATACTTAGTTATTATTTATAATATGGGATATTAATCAGTTTGTCCCATGTAACCATTCAACCGTTTCAAAAATGAGCAAAAATTAAATAAAACAAAACAAAAGTGTGTTATCAAGGCTATTGTTTCAACGTTTACGTTAAAATATATACTTACCAAAGTGTGGGAAGGACCATCCAGCATTAAATATTAATAGGTGTCCACTTAAACTAGGACAAAGGTTAATGGTTTTCAACTGTCAGTGTCAATTTCAATATATTTTGTCAATTCTCAATTACTACCAACAATTTCAATACGTATTCAGATACGTTACAAATTTATAGTGATTCAAAATTCAACTTTCAAAAAAATCTTTATTCATTGTAAAACTTTATAAGTTATTTAGTGCAAGTCAGGATGAAGTACAGATGTTACAATAGCATTCAAATGACTATAACAATATTCATTAACAACATTTAGAAACATTAATCCCAACTATCTTTATCATTCAAATAATCTTTCAACTTATAAAAAGCCTTGGCTGTTAATTTATTTTTTACGATACATTTAATTTTTTTAATTTGTAATATTTTAATATCATTTGGGAGTTTATTATAAAATATAACACAGTTGATTATTGGCAAAAAAATTTAAAGATAAAAAGGATCAGGTTTTTTAATATATATCAATTAACTTCTAATCAGTCCAAAAGACGTCGTGTATCTATGTTTTGATCAAGGTTGCAATAATCCTAACATATAAAAGTGTATAGACAATAATTATGATATATGTATCTATTGGAAAATTTTCTTATAAACTAAATAGCACATAGAGCTGGTCAATGTAGTTGTTAAAGAAAAGAGAATGATAAAATTTTAGTATCCATAGAATTCATCTGTATGTATTAAAATATTTTTTTTCAATTAAATCACAATAACTTATCTTAATTATATACATTCAGTTGTCATTCGGTTAGTAATATTGAATGAATATGAATATGAATATTTCAAATTATTTGCTTACGGTTCGATAAATCACAGCTTGAAGTTATTTAGAAACTTTCTTAAGATATGTGTCAACTTGCAAGCTTTTCAAAAAGTTTTTAAACTTTTTAATATTTTTTAATTGTAGATAAGGCTAATTTATGTGTAATCATCGCAGGATATAACTTATTGCGACCAGAATGAGGGTTCTTTCCTCACGTGATATGATGCTGGCTAGATGCAACAGTGGCGTCTTTTCCTGCCGTGAACCATTAATATTTAAGCAATATTATGTTATTGTTGCGCAGACGTGGTTGCTAACTATGGGCCTTATGAGAAAGCTTATGGTCACTCAGACGGCAATGGAGAGGGCTATGCTCGAAGTTTCGATACGAGATCGAATCAGAAATGAGGAGATCTATAGGAGAACCGTAGTCACTGACATAGCCTAAATGATGGCGAAACTGAAATGGCAATGGGCAGGGCACATAGTTTGACGGACAGAGGGCCGTTGGAGCAGTAAAGTCCTTGAATGGCGACCACGTACCGGAAGACGTAGTGTTGGTATGCCCCCCACAAGATGGAGCGACGATCTGGTTAAGATCGTCGGAATGCGTTGGATGAGGGCAGCGCCGAGTGTCATGGAAATCTTTGGGGGAGGCCTTTGCCCAGCAGTAGACGTCTTCCGGCTGATGATGATGATTGTGTTTCAGGAAAGACGCTGAAAGCTAGTAAGATATAATGGCCCATTGAGACTTACAATCTTATGTCACAAAGTGACTGAAGCTCAAAGTGAATTTTAGGTATCATCAAGAACCCTCAGCGCCACTACATTATCTGCCACTGCATATCACTTACATCGTGTTCATTACATCACCTTTTTTATAGAAAAAAAAAAAAAATGTATTCTCTAAAAACAAAAAAATACTAGATCTCGTATCAAGTTAAGAATTAAACGTTAATCACGGCAGCATTTTATTAATCTGGCTTTATTTATGTTCATGTAAACAAATTAAATTGAAACAGGAACATTCAATAGCTAATGAATAATTAATAGTCTACCGCCCACTCCCCGTCTGTACTGCAATTAAGCTTGCTACTCGTCACTAGAGCAAGCTATGGTTTCTCAAAGGCTAAAAGCCCCTAGTTAAACAGGGTTAATGACTGGGCTTGAGATAACATCTATTGAACAGCGTTACATATAATTAAAGTTCCCAAATCAAAATGTTGTTGAGAATGTTCTGTAGGGATGAAATATTCAAAGACGTGTCACTGTATTTTGTAGCTATTAGTAAATACGTAAGTATCCATCCATACTATGTGCTATTGGTATAAATTATTTATTTTACAATCCCCGGGCACCATTATAGTCTCTAAGCGTCATTTAATTCCTATCATATGAAAATAACTATAATCGCCTACATACAATGTGTTCCTAAAATATAGTAAAAATAAAAAAAGAAAATATTATACTATTCAGTTGGGTACCTTACATTATTAAAGTGGTAGGTACTATCAAATTATAAATATACGTTTTTCTTACAAAGCGTTGAGCCGTATTATGCTGCTCGTAGGCACATGCTAGCTGTGATAAAATACGAATACGAAAAATACCAGAAATTAAAATAATAAGTAGATGCTTACTGGGAATAAAAACAGTTTTAATTGAAATGTGCCTACTTTAATATTTTAATTACCTACATATATTCAAAAAGTATGTTAATATAAATGTATGAAAGTTATGTATTTCATATTGACGAAAATATCAGAAAGAAAAGTATCCAGTAGTCAATATTATAAGTAAACAGGATTTTTATCCCACATTTAAAAGAAGAGCTGAGCCATAACTATTTTATTATCAAATCAAAATAATATAACAGACCTACAAACCACATAATAATAGCTGTGACAAAATACTAGTTGTTACTAAATACTCCTATCAGTAACCAGTAACAGCTGTTACTCAAATAACAGTCGATACTAAATGCTCTAGTACCTTGAGTAACAGTTTCTCGCTTGTCATTGTGATTTTTTATATCTTGTCTCAGTGACAACCGGTGATATTTTAATACCTGTTACTTATACCTGTGACGATAAATACGTCCCATCCCTAGTTAGTATCCATCCATACTCTGTGGTAATGTGGTATAATAAATATGAACAAACCTGCCTTGGAGTTGTATAATAATATCTTACAATACTGTTTTATACAGAAAAATTGTACATAGATTATAAAAATAAGGAAAAGCGAGATAAAAAGCTAGAGTTACTCGCGTGGAATTATTTTGTTCCCATTATTATTGTCGTTAAAATAATCACATCTCAAGAAGTATTATATTTACTCATAATGAAAAGAATCGCAGACAAAAGTACTGTTTCAATTATATTTAGGGAAGTTACATTGATAGAAGATAAAGATACCTAGGTAACACTGAAAATGTTTAGAAAATGAAAAACGGCTTAATGTAGAAAGTTGCAAATACTTTTATTGATTTTCGAAGTAATCTCCGTTCCTCTCTAGACATAGTCGCATTCGATGGAACCACTGAGAAAAGCAGTGAGCCTATTCTTCCTTATGGGTATGTATGGCATTTCCGTACGCTTTCACCGCATCTTCATGACTCGTAAAGCGAATACCTCGAATTTTATCTTTAGTATCTTGGGAATAAATAAAAGTCGCAGGGCGCCATGTCAGGTCTGTATGGCGGATGACTAATTATCTCGACACCTGCCATAGTCAAATATTCAACAGTCCGTTTTGCAGAGTGCGCTAAAACATTGTCGTGGTGAAGAGGATCCTGTTTCGAGGGCGCTGCTGTCGATTTTTTTCCAAGACCACAGGGAAACAGCGATTGACATACCAGTCTGCAGTAACTGTCCTTCCATCGTCTAGCACAACTGTCGCGAAATGACCTTTCTTTCCAAAGAATGAGGCAATCATCTTTTTTCCTTGACTTCTTCCTTTCTTTACTTTAGTTGGCCGATCCTCGAAAGGAAACACACACTAAGCTGGATGCCTTTTGGTTTCGGATTCGTAGAAATATATCCAGCTTTCATCACCTGTGACGATGTCAAATACAGCATTTGAGTCCCCGTCGTTGAACTTATCTAACATTTGGCGACACCAGTCCAAGCGAAGGTGTTTCTGGTCGTCGGTTAAAGTATGGGGAATTCATCTGGTACAAAGCTTTCTGACGCCTAAATGTTCGTGTAATATTTATTGAACTTGACTCATACCAATGCCTAGGCTTGCCCGTATCTGCTGATAGGTTATCTGCAGGCACAGCACTGATGTTATCTTCAGTAGTCGCTGTTAAAGGACGTCCCTCACGCGGATCATCATTGAGATTGCTACGTCCACGCGGTTAATTCATTTGGAAATAGTGACGCGAGATGGGGCTTCTTTAAGAAATGCTAATCGCAACCTATCATGGCTTTGTTGTTGAGTAAGCCCACAACTTTTTTTTTTTTTTTGAGAGGAGGAAATACGGTTACGTATTTACGCCCCAGAACGGGGCGTAATATGTCGGACTCGAGTGTCCGCGTAAGCGGACACCCCATACCGACTAAAACCTCTGTGCTGTTAGCAGCCCTGGCTTTCACAGCGAAGTAGGACGTGGGCCGTGGAGGCCGCAAAGACTACGCAACAACAGTCGCGGGGCGTCTCCTAAGGAGACTCGAACCTCAGACCGGCTGTGTGCTTGTGGGAAGGAGAGAGAATGAAAATGAAGATGAAATGAAGATGAAAGATGAAAAGGTGATAAGAACACACTCGCCGGCGAGTGTGGTGATTATTTGTGTAATGTATGTAAGTGTGTATGTATGTGTTTATGATTGTATGTATGTGTGTTTGTATGTATGTACGTAGTGTAAATGTTTGTGTGCATGTATGTTTGTGTTTGTGTCTGTTTGTGGAGTGTGTTTGTGATTGTGTAAGTGGTGTATGTCAGTCCGTCAGTCAGTCCATGTGTGAGTGAGTGTAGTGAAGCGATTACAGGACGAGGACTAACTAGTAGGTGGTGTATCTAGGGTGCGGGCCGCTGGCCATCGTCAGAGCGACGAGTGCCAGTGGTTTGCGGTGGTAGGCCGCGCCTACGCCTGCGAAGGCGGTTTGTGCGGGTCTGTGTCGGTGTTTGTGTGGGTGTCGCGTTCGCTATGGTGATGTCGTCATCCGGGTCTACCGTTACGTGTCTGGGACGTCTTATTGGGTTGAGACTATGGTGAAGGGTGGTGTACCCGCATGCCTTCCTAACCAAGGTGTTGGGATGGTTAGGCGCCTTGTCAAAGAAGCGTCGCGAGATCTCTTTAAAGTGTTGAGCTATCGTCGGAAGCTCAAGGTCGCGGTGAAGGTCAACGTTTCGGATGAACCACGGGGCTCCGGTTGCCATGCGCGTGAATTTATTTTGAACTACTTTCAAACGACGTAAGTAGCTCGGTCGGGTGTGCGCGAAAACGACGCTTGCGTATGACAGTATGGGCCGCACGATGGTTTTGTACAGCGTCACTTTGTGTTTGAGCGGAAGTTTGCTTCGCCCACACACAAGTGGATAAAGGCGACTGAGGACAAATCGGGCTCTATTGCATACCGTATCAATATGTTTCTTGAAGTTTATAATGCTGTTGAACGTGACTCCTAAGTATTTGTAATCCTTCACCCACGGTATGGGTGTTTCATACAATTTAATGACGTCGGTCGGTCGTTTTTTAGCGCGGATGCTATTCGCGTTACCGAAGAGTACCGCTGCACTCTTGGTGGGGTTCACTTCAATCCGCCATTTTCTGAACCAGTTGCCTAGTTCATCGACGGCGGCTTGAAGCACTTTAATGTTCCTGCTCAAGGTTGAGCGGTTCAATAGAGCGGAGCCAAAGTAGAGTGCCGTATCGTCAGCGTACTGAGCGAGCTGGACACTCGGAAACTTGGGAATGTCGCTCGTGAAGAGCGAGAAAAGAGTGGGAGAGAGGACTGAACCCTGTGGCACGCCAGACCTGATGGGTCTGGGTGAGGATAGGGTGCCCTCTACTCGATATCGGTGTGATACAGCTTGAATACTAAGCCGTTGTGCCATACCTTGTCGAATGCCTTCGCGACATCGAAAAACACGGCTGCCGTGGTAGCATGAAGTTGACGCCGTACAAGAATGTACTCGGTGAGTCGGTGAGCCTGCTGGGGACACGAGTGAGCGGTTCTGAATCCGAACTGTATGTCGGGTATCAGGTTGAGCTCCGCGATGTAATGATTAAGACGCGCGAGAATTAATCTTTCGTAAAGTTTCCCGATCGAGTTAATTAAGCTAATAGGCCTATAGCTACTCGGATTAGCTTTAGGTTTATTGGGTTTTGGGATACCGATAACAATGGAATCCTTCCATTGTTCGGGGAACGCGCTGTTAGACAATAGAATATTAAAAAGGTAACCAATAAAGTAATAAGAGTCGAGGGTAGGATTTTAAGAACCCTATTGTTTATAGTGTCGGGCCCCGGGGCCTTCTTGGAGTTAAGCTCCTTAATGATTAGCTTCACCTCTTCGTAAGAGGTGGGTTTTATTACATCGCCTGAAGGGCTCAGAGCGGAGCGACGTTCAACTTCACGATCAACTTCGTCAACGTGTGTCGGGTCGGCTGCTGCATTTGGAGAGCACTGACTCTCGAGACTATCGGCGAGGCATTCAGCCTTCTCATCGTCATCGAGCGCCGGCTGCAGTCCCGGTCTGTCCAAAGGAGGCATGACAGTGGGCGGCTCCTGTTTGAACGCGCGAGGCAGCTTCCAGAAAGCCACATGTGATGGCTTAAGGTTGCCGAGCAAGCGGTCCCAACGTTCGCCGCGGAGTTCCGCGATACGTTCCTGTACCACCCGCTGTAGGTAGCGGAGGTGGCGCCTATTCTCGACCGACGGATACCTATCGTAAAGTCTAGTGGCTCTGTGCTTCTGTGTGAGTAAGTTCCTGATCTCTGGAGGCAGGTTTAGGCGATGCGGTTGCATCGTCGGAACCTGCCTGGAGCAGGCCTTGATCCTATTCTGTATATGTGACGTCACATGAGAGATAGCACTGTGTGCCGTGTCGACCGAGTCGATGACGTCCGGTATAAGGTCAAGGTCGTCGGACTTGATAGACTCGAGATCCTTGTCCAGCCGTTGCCAGTCGATCACTGTTTTCGTAGGTGTTTGAAAGTTAACCGGTGTGCCTAGATTTAGGACGACGGGCCGGTGGTCTGACTCTAATTCGTGAAAAACCTCGATTGAATTTACATTGAGCGTAACGTTCTTAAGTAACGCAACATCTAGAATGTCGGGTCGGTGCGCGACGTTATCTGGATAATGTGTTGGTTCGTCGGGTGCTATTACTGAAAAGTTGAGCGTGTCTGTCAGCGAATCTAATAACATTCTGTTTCTATTTGTGGCTCTACTGTTCCAGCTGGAGTGTTTGGCGTTAAGATCGCCGCCCACTATGACTGTGGCCCCGTGGCCGAGTAATGCTTCTATATCTGTGTATAATACTTGTTTGTTGGGCGGAAGATAAGCTGAAATAACAGTGATCGGCTGGTGATTCGCCATACTGACCCGGATGGCAGAGGCCTCGATGTTAGTGAGGACCGGAGGATCTATAGGTATACTTTTAAAATAAATGAGGGTGCCGCCCATACGGGTGGTGCGATCATTCCTGACTAAGTTATAATTAGCGATACGCGGATCGCGTATACGTGGTTTTAGAAATGTCTCTTGCACTAAGAATAGGTCTAATTGATGTTCGTGAGCGAACTCCTTCACCAAGTCTAGTTGAGGCTTAAGGCCTTGGGCGTTAAAATACGCTATACGGAGCGTATGTGGTTTAACCCGTCCGCTTACGTAATTAGGCATCGCGAATGTTTTTATACTTTCGCCCTATATCGGTGAGGGCACGGAATATTTTGCCGTTGTCTGCCATAACTTGCAGGAGCGACGGCGGGTCGTCCCGGACAGCCTCGAGCCTGCTGGCCAGGGCTATGATTTCATCTATGTCGAACAGCTCTGACAGTTCGAACATGAAGGCAAAGGTGCTGCCGCCTTGGTTACCTGTTGCCACGGACGCGGGCGCCGGTGGCCTCAGTCGCGGGACCGACGCCGCCGGGCGGGACGCTAGCGGTGGCCGGAGGGGCGCGGCGGCCGCGAGAGTGGCCTCTGTGGCAGCGGGAGGAGACCTCGCCCAGGCGTTTACCTTCGGAGGCGGCGCAGGTTTGAAGGTCGGAGTGAACTCCACCTTCTCTGCTCTGCCTTGCGGCTGGCGGCGCCCTGGGTGACGCTTGTGTTTGGGTGCCTTGGGACACCCGCGATAGCTCGCGGGGTGCCCCTTCTGCCTGCACAAGACGCAGGCCGGGGGCTCCGCGCATTGCGCTGGTCGAGGGCACCCCGGCGTGCCATGTTTGCCGAGGCACTTCACACACCTCGGGGTGTGTTCGCAGTTGCGTGCCGAGTGCCCGTATAACTGGCATCTGTGACACTGACCAGGCCCCCCGCGGTTGCGAGGAGCTTCGGCCCGGATGCCCTGAAGGGAGCAAACCGATTTTATGTTAAGAATTTCCTTTCCCTCTTGCGTGAGGTCGAGGACGACGAGAACCATGTTAAATGGTTGTTTGTTGGTGGTTCCGCGCATACAGTGCACCTCGTGTGCAGGGTAACCCTGCTCTTTGAGGTCCGACAGAATGTCGGCCTCGTCTAACTCTCTGGGGACGTTCCTAATAACGACCCTCAGACGCTTCTCCTCAGGCAGGGCGTACGTGTGGAAACCTACACTCAGCTCTCTAAGAAGGGATGTCAAGGCGCGGTGGTCCGCTACCTCTTTGGTCTCTAATTTGATGAGAGATTGGTACGCCCTCGCCTGGAAGGAGAGCGTCTTCGGGATCCTATTTTTGATAACCAACCAGCGGCCTCGGTCTCCTATAAAAATAGGAGGCGGGCGCTTGGTCGGAGTCGGTACGCGGGCTTTAGCGGGCGCGGGCGCGGGAGTGAAGCCAGTCGTGGCCGCGGCTTTCTTGGCGGGTGTGCCATCAAGAGAAGGCGATTCGCGACCGCGCTTCTTCTTGCGACTGACGGTGATGAAGCCGTCAGCATCTGACGCGACAATCTCCGCTCTCAACGGTAGACCGGTTTCCGGCTGGGCCGGTGAAGCACTGGAAGCCTGAGGGGCTTCCGTGCGGTCAGGACTGACCGCGGGGACCTTAGGGGTCGCCTGCGCGTCAAAGTACGCCTGAAGGACAGGCGGACGGCCTGATCGGGTTATCACTTTCCTTGGTTTGACCGAAGCTACGGAGCTTGCGTCGGAGTCATTACCTAGTTCCATTTCGGATTCCCCGTCGGAACCCGAAACGTCAGACTATGAGTTATATTTGTTGGATTTCGCTTTGATAGCGGCATCCACTGTCTCGTTGATTGTTACTTTCATTAGCGGAGCAATCTTCTCCAAAAATAACCTATCTAAGAGAGCGCTGAAGAAGCCCTCGTCGGGAACCATTGGTGAAGCCATGGTTGTCATATTTATTAACTAGGTTGGGCGGGCAACAACCCCCGCTGCCCGGGTCCGGCAGAGGGGGAATATAATAATTAAGTGGACAACTATAGTTAAGTTGTACACTTGCACATTAATAAATAATATTAATAATAATAAAATATGCAAAAATTAAAAGAAATAAATAATAATAATTAAGCCTAAGACTTAGCTTTGCTGAATGTAGACTGGCTGGGCCGGAACCCCGATGCACCCTGTGCAGGCCCCCGCGGAGAATACACACACGGCACGAACTGCAACTCACAAACACACGATTAGCGTGCAGAATCGCGAAACACAGCACAGGTGCTAACTAACGCGATCGTAAAACCGGGTAATTAACACAGATAATAACTAAGCTACGTTCCGCGAAGGAACGTAACAGGTGCGAGACTCAAAGAGTCCCGAATAATAGCGTGCGATAACAATAGCTAGCCCAGGTGGCCTGAGCAGATAGTGCGATATCGCAGGTAATAAAAATATTCGAAGGAGGACAGATAACGCGGCACGTGTGCTCGCGTTGCCTGCCTGAATCGAACTGTGAGCCCACAACGAAAGTCATAATAAATCATTGACCGAAATTTTTCTCGAGTAAGGTTCATTTTCACGTGTAACAAGAGTTTTAGATTTGCCGCCAATTCACGAAAACAAATGACAAATGAATGCAATGTAGTATCATTACCAAAGTGTTCTAAAATTGAAATTAAAAAAAGTTTTCATTAGCAATGTTTCTAACTGGCCAGTTCTAAACATTTTCAGTGTACATTGTTTTGGTCTTAATTTATTAAGTTAGCTTCTAGTGACATTTTTACAGGTTGCCTTTCTGAAAATCTAAACTTAATTTTAGCTTTTCATAAGGTCAGTTTTCATCACCGAGAACAAAACATATTTTGTTCGATAAACGAGTTACCATAAATTTAAACAACAAAACGGAGTAGATATATACAAGGACGAATGATTCATTGAGAGAAAAGTTTAGTGAAATTAATATTATGACCGTACACTGCCAGTACATATACGAGAACCTCCTATACGCTCATAAACATATTAGTCAATTTAAAAAGAATAGTTATGTACATAGGTAATGTCAATACTCGAAACAAAAATAAACTCGCAATTCCATCTACTAGGCTCCGTAAAATTTCTAAATCTTTTAAAGTGGATTGTGTTATATTTTACAATAAATTCCTAAATTATATTAAAATATTTTCAATTAAGAAATTTAAATGTATCGTAAAAAAGAAATTAACATCTAATGCCTATTATAATGTGAAAGATTGTTTGAATGATAAAGATAGTTGGGACTTGTTTCTAAATTTCTAGTTATTGAATATTGTTATACTCATTTTAATGCTATTTATAGGGTTCCGTAGCCAAATTGCAAAAAACGGAACCCTGATGGATTCGTCATGTCTGTCTATCTGTCCGTCCGTATGTCACAGCCAATTTTTTCCGAAACTATAAGAAGTATACTGTTGAAACTTGGTAGGAGATGTATTCTGTGAACCACAATAATATTTTCACACAAAAATAGAAAAAAAAAAGAAACATATTCTGAAATTGTTTTTCATCAAATCCCATAGTACGGTTTGTACGAGATCCTTAAATCGTAATCCGCAATTTATCTTTCATTCAATCAACTCAAATATAAAAAAAAACATTTAATTTAATAAACATAAGAACTTTTAAATAATAATAATAATATTTTTATTAAAAGGTATGCACCCAGTTAAAATTACAATAACTCATGTATAAAGTAATATAATTTTATATAACATATTAAAATACAATTTTGTATTCAGGTCTTTTTATTTCCTATTAGCCTCCTGGTGCACTGAACACCAATGCTTGTGAATTGAGCAATCCAGACATCCGGCCAGCGTGCTCAGGATCTCATTTTTAAGTTACTTGCTGCTACGGAACCTTTCATGGGCGAGTCCGACTCGCCCTTGGCCGCTTTATTTAAGCAACTTTGGTACTTCATCCTGACTTGCACTAAATAACTGATAAAGTTTTACACAGAATAAAGTTTTCTGAATTCGAAGGCTTCATCGAACATGATCATCATCATGCAGTTGATATCATTTAGAAAACCTCGCGTTTGACAATATGATAATTTCAATAGGCTTTCATGCGCAGCAGAATGGGCCGTATTGTTCTCTTGTTACAAAAGTGCCGCCGACTAATTTAAAAAAAAAAGTTTACATTATTTTACTCAGCTGTAATTTAATTATTCTGCATTTACTCTGCCAACTCGTCCAAATTGACAATGTTCTCGTATTGAACAAAATTAACGGCCATTCAACAGTCTTGTGGGGGGCCTACCCACACTACGTCTTCCGGTACATTCCCGCCATTCGAAAACTTTTCTGATATATATTATATTATTACATCTGAATAATATAATATAAAGCGTACATCCGAGATACACGGTAACCCCTACAAGAGATTTAATATAGAGATTACATCGCGTTTCGGCGGGAAACTTTTATCGTATCGTATTTACCTATTCACAAACATTAGCCGCATATTATAAGTAGTTTTATCTCGTTCAGATTTGCTTTCACGCCTTTCTGTATCTCGTGATATTTGCTAATGGTGTGTGAAAATGTAAATTGGGTTGTTGGATTTTATCCTCTATTCTCCGAATGTATTTTTGTGTTTTAGACAACAATTTACATTTATAACTATTTATTTCGCATAAGTTTTGTTTATTTATTTTAATAGGTACTCACAACATAGTTATAACGAATACATAAGTTACAAGAAAACTATCAGATAAAATTTACTAGATAGATTAGATATGCTTAGATATGCTACAACTCCTACGAGGGTGTGTATACAGCATGTTTAGCAGAAATATTAAATAAATATTATAAAACTATGTTTAAGAAATCGACTTCAAAACCTAAAAAGTATCACATAACTTAATAAATATTGAATTGAATACACCTTTTATGCAAACCTTTAATATTAATAAATAATAAAGTTCTCTACTGAAAAATAATTAAGTTATTTGTCTATTAGATATATTTTTATTTTGACATAAATAAGAAGAAAATCAAATTTCAAATTGATGTGAGGTGCGAATTTGAATCTCTCGCGATACTTTTCAATGCTATTTCCATAATTCTGACGCATTGTCCGCAAGCGAATCATAAAAGCTTCAACTCCAAAGAAATTATGAGATCAAGATGACGCGCTTTTTAATTCTTCTATACTTTTACAATTTAAAGATCGACATCTTTGAACAGACCTACATATTTTATATGTCTATAACTAGCTGACCCGGCAAATATTGTTTTGCCATATAAATTATATTTAGTGTTCGACTGTTTTCTCTCACACGCACGTACTTTACAAATCTACCTCGAAAAAGTTTTTATTTTTCAGGTTAATATATAGCATATATATGACACTCACAACAAATGTGGCTTTCGATTGGTAACAGTAACCAGGGACCTTTGCACAGAAACAGGCTAGATTATGGGTACCACGACGGCGCCTATTTCTGCCGTGATTTAGTAATGTATACATTACTGTGTTACGGTCTGAAGGGCGCCGTAGCTAGTGAAATTATTGGGCAAATGAGACATAACGTCTTATGTCTTAAGATAACGAGCGCAGCTGTGGTGCCGCTCAGAGTTTTTTGGGGTTTTCAAGAATCCTGAGCGGCATCGCATTGTAATGGGCAGGGCGTATCAATTACCATCAGCTGAACGTCCGGCTCGTCTCGTACCTAATTTTCAGTAGATGCAGAGATAGATTCCGCTCCTGTGATTTCTCTGGTGTTCCAAGATAATGTGGATAGCGGTGATCATTTAACACCAGGTGGCCCGCTCGTATGCCTCAATTTTTTTCAATAAAATCCATTCAGTAGATTTTGCGTGAAGGAGTAACAAACATACACATACACTCACATATTTTCGCATTTCAAAATTGTGTAGGATACTTGCATGAAAGTATTTTATATACACGCTTTAATTAATAATATAATAATAATAATATAATTAAATTATAAATTAATTTCGTTCAAACTTAGCATTATCGAGGACCGATGACAAAACATTAATTTGATAAAATAAATCCATTTTTCAATTTGCAAAATAAGATTTTTATTAAATTTATATAATTTCCATCAATCGTCTATAAGACAGGAATTTATGTTTATTTTAAATTCCTACAACATTTTTCCATTCTTTAGTTCGGTTTACTATAATTTTTTTTAGAGATCTTTATATATGTTTTTTTTACAACTACTATTTATTATTAAAGACTTCGATTTGAAAACTTTAGATGCATCGAATTCTAGTTAAAATAATTTACTTTTGTTACATGGATACATATTAAATTTAGCAAAGGCCACTATGAGTATCATAATGTCTTGTCTGTACAGGTTATTTCAACCTAATATAGCTATATTTTAATATTAATTATGTGTGTTTACATCGATGTGTATACAGTTTTATTGCTGCCTGTATACAACTCTTCAGAAATCTTTTAACAAAAATTAAAATATCCAATAGCATATTAAGGAAAATTATGTACCTCTATTTTGAGCAATGCACACTAACATAAAGTGCGGAATGGCGTGCGAAATCGCGAGTGTAAGACGTAGTTTGTCACGCGCACTAATGTTATAAACCTGGCCTGTTTTCATCGTTTGTCTAGCAGCAAGGGGCTCTATCTAGATGTATAAATTATCTAAGTAATAATTATTTAAGATTGTTGTGAGCACCGACATTCACTTAGAGACACCTTATCTGAGGCTTGCTTAAAGCTTACTCGGCTATTAAGCTATAAATCGCAAGCATTCACGCAACAAGCTGACGAATTAACGGTTAACACTCCTATCTTCAACCTGCAATCTAACTAACTAGCTCGTCGTTTGAATAATTGGAAGAGACCAATGTGATAAGTCATCTATTTATTTAAATTAATGTATCTGTTACTGTTTGCATTTACATGCGCAGCATCATGATTTGGAAAGGACTAATAATATTATATTACATTCACTTATTTTCTAATGTTTTCCTCCAAACAAACAATGTGATGTCTGAATAATATATTATTTCACTTTGAATTTATCAATTCCGTGAAACACGTTTTATATGATATTAAAATCTGTCATATTTCCGGACGAGAGAATGTGTTCGAAATGGGATTATCTAATCATCCTGGGATGTAATGGAAATGGTAATAAAATCATGACAATGCAATTTTTGAAAAGGTACTGATATATTATATTTTGTTTTGATGTTTTGATAAAATGCTCTACGAGCGTTCGAAAAAAAATAACATTAGATAATAATGTATAAATGTTATAAATAAATACATTTTAAGGAATACATTAATATATTTTTTTAGACTGTATGATACAGTTGAAAAATTCAATTTTTTTTTAAATAAATATAAGGAACGAGAGAAGCATGACCTTCAGTTGATGGTAATTGATACACCCTACCCATTACAATGTAGTGCCGCTCAGGATTCTTGAAAAACCCAAAAATTCTGAGCTCGTCACTTTAAGACATAAGATTTTAAGTCTCATTTGCCTAGTAATTTCACTAGCTACGGCGCCCTTCAGACCGAAACACAGTGTTGTTTACACATTACTGCTTCACGCCGGAAATTGGCAAAGGAGCCTCCCACTTGTATTGTATGTATCTGCGATAATTTCACCCCTTTTTGATTGCAGCACTGGATATATGTCAGTTACGTGTTTGAAAACCTAATTATTACATTTGAAAAAGAACATTCTTATCTTCCTTTATATATTTTTTAAACAGAGTACTGACGGCGGCAATGACCAACCATACCACAAAAATCCTTTAAAAGATAGATTAAGATATAAACATCATTATATCGGCAGTAAATAATAATAATAATATTGACACACTCTTACACAAATTATCTTGCACCAAACTAGGCATAGCCTGTACTATGGGTACAAAACAAATATATTTAATTGAATACAATATACTTACTATTTTCGCGCCTCAATAAGGAAATCCAAGCGCTGGCAGCTATTTCGGTCAACGGATCAGCCATGCTATCCAACGCGGTATTGGTGCCAGTATTCTTGGTACGCTTACACGTAATGATAGTTTTAATTTTATGAAGTAATAGTATTGTAAATATAGTTATAAGTTTTGTTTTATTCAGGAAAACAAATTTAATCTTAATGTATTCTTCCTTAAACATACATAAATGCATATAAACTTTGCATAACTCGGTCACTAGCCACTGGGCTATAGGGGTCGTCATAAATAAATAAGTAAGCAACGTCATAGATTCAATTCAAGTTGCATTCCATCCTGTATTGTCGATAGCTTTGTTGAACAAGTGAATGCATTTTGAGATCAGTTATTGATGTGCTGATAACAATACGATGGTATCAAGCAGCTCGTCTGCTCTCAGTGTCGGTTCTAACGACGCACTCGACGAGATAAGAGCCTTGCAGTAAGTGCATCCAATGTTACGTGGAACAATATCCTCGCAGGCAATCTCAGTTAACTTTAAAGTAATCGCAAATGGAAACTGTAGTAATTCTATGGTGATACTTTTTGAAACATATTCAAACAAAACAAATCATGATACTATAATTACATTAAATTAAAACTATTATTATGGGGAAGCGTACTAAGAATACTGGCAGCATTTCCGTTGGATAGCTAGGCTGATGCGTAAGGCGGTAAGTAGGCCGTAATAGCAGCCAGCGCTTGGGTTTCCAGTAGCCTTATTGAGGCGCGAAGATAGTACGTTGTACAATCTCCGCGCCTCTGTACTCAAGCATTAGAATCGAGACATATTGATCGAAGATAAGACGCCGCTTTGTTACCAGACTAACCCACATCCTGTGCAATGAAGCCACATTTATTTAATTAAAAACCCATTTCAATATTTTCGTGCTTCAAGAATACTTACAAAGTTTATTTAATTAATCATACGTGTTACATTCAGATTTGCCTAACGCGAGGGATTGACTGAAAACTCAACAAGAATTGCCTTCATATTTCAACGTCGGAGCAAATAACTTGCTAAACCCACACTTGAATTTTATACGAACAAATCCTTCTTGGATGCACAAAATAGAAACTTTTAGAATATTTCCAAGTTTCAGCTTCACTATTTCACATTTATTGTTTTGTTTACTATTTCATTGGAGGCGTTATGTTTTAGCATTTCAACATTGATTTAAAGCTAAATTTTTTGAATTAGATTCATGCTGACTGAAGCTCATACCTGTTCGATTTACAAAACATACACCTACAAATAAAATATTCCAAAGAATCATGCTACTATTTTCTGCCTGGAACAAAATGACTTAAGACATAAATAATAAGTTAAGACAGACGGACCCATAAGTTGGGACTGAATTTAAATTCACATATTTTTATTCAAAATAGGATTCAAAATCTCCTATTGAAAGTCAACAACTACCACCCATTCAAAAAAGACTGCCTCAGACCTGAGAAGAACGGGCGCAAGAAACTCAGCGGGCTATTTTTTTATAAAAATAAGTTGACTAAATAAATTGACCAACTTGGTATTATTTGGAACTCACTAGTAGAGTTATGGTTAAGGTAGAAGTTATGTTTTTTTGGTGGCATTGTATTCTAATTATTGTATTCTAAATCTGATACCAAACACGTTTATGTAAGTAAATTACGTTTGAAAGTAGTGACCATCGCATGTTTCTACGGATTTAACAACTTCGAAACACTAAAACAATCAGCGACTGACGATAAGTCGTCAGAATTGATTGCTTCTGTTTGACCTACAGACTATTATGAAACATTTGTTGAATTGACGTCAGTTGCAAAGGAAGTTAACTTTCAGTTATGGTGGAAATGGCAAAGGCATAACACTATGTTAAGTGTATGGGTTGTTAGTAAATTGCATCTATTACGAAAGTGTTCCCAGCTGTAGCATCAAGCAACCCTTGAAATGTAACTGGGAGATGACTTTCATGTTCGCTTGTTCTCCTGCAGTCCAAAAAGGTGGCGTGTGTTCTTGGATTGACGGCATATAGCGCAGACATACGTTTTATTTAATAAATATATGTATGCTACTATCTGTTCTAGACTTGAGGTAACTCATATGAATCACAGGCAATCATCATTTTGAATTTGAATTCTTCTAATAGTCTTCACTTCTGCGCTGTAATTTAAATATATGAAGGAGGTTTGATAGCCGGTTGGAATAAAAGTTTGTAAAATAGCAATGAGTTGTTTAAAATAATTTACGAATAATCTAATTAATCTTCTCATAAAAATTGATACAAGGAAAAATCTAATATTTAAATTAATTAATAATAATAAATTAATTAAATATGAGTCTCATTTAAAATTATCTCCACTGAGCTTAATACAATCCTGAGGCCAGTTAAAATCATTCAATTTAAACAGTCACAGACAATAAAGCCGATTAAGATTAGACCTACATGTCGCCAGTTTAGCTCTGATGAAGTTATAAGTGATTGCTTCCAACGATTGTGTGGATCGGTGACCCAATGCTGAATTTTTGACTTAATTTATTTTTCATTATAACTATCAGAACACCTCGTGCTTATTTATGCTTTGTTCAACTATCAGGTCGTGGCTTCATCTACAGGATCTACTTTACAGTTGATAACCTGCTCAACCCCAATATATGCATATAAGGAAATTGATATGAGATGTCGCTCTTGTAAATCAACTGTAACAAAAACTAACTAACTGTAAAACAATTTATAATGTTTTTGAATGATAATTCTTACTTCTAGGATTAATACACAAATAAAATTTGAAAACAAAATTTTATTTATGTTTGTATTTGTTTGGTTATGACTATCATAATTGTGAGCTTCTAATATTCGCAAGAATTTAATTTGAACTCCGAGTGTAGCTTGGCTTGCTATGCTGGCGATCCGATTCCTGTTTCTTTCTGCTCAATAATATTAAATTAATTTGAAAATAAACTAGCACCTTGATTTATTTGCATACCAAATTGTTTATTTTAAATTGTACGTGTGGTTGAGTTTTCTCAGCATATTATTTACTTCTGTTCTGCTCTTCTTTGGACTATTTTAATTTCTGTAATAGCTGAGAATTATAGTAAGAATAACTTTATTTTTTTATTAATGGTACCTTAATAGTGGAGGATTAGTGAGCGTATTTATAGATGGATTTTTACACCAATAATTGGATAAAAGGAGAGCTTCAAACATAGCCTGTGACTACACTAGATAAAAAAAAGTTCGTAAGAGTCGAATCGGAAATAATTTTTAACTATCAAAAAAAAAATCAAATTTAATTTTAAAATCATACTTGTTTAAATCATTAAAGAAGTATTTAAATATTTATGAATTAAAGTGAATTGTTAAGGTGGCAGTTTTGAAGGCAGGCAGAGACGCAACCGAGGGACTCATTACACCCGAGTACGTGAATCGCACTTGATACATAGTGGTTTGAAAAGGAAAGGAAAAAAGTAGGACTGTCTACTAAAAGAAATGAGATACCATCAAAAATATAACTTGTAAGTTCTTCTACCGTAAAAAGCTGTGAGATCCATGTAATACCAAGTCTGTCAATTTATTCAGTTCCATGTATGTATGGCCAAGCCAATCTTTGTATTTAGGTTAGATCTCTAGTAGCTTTGGTAGAATGAACCTTATGGGTACGCCTACGTTGAGCTTCAATAACGATGACTTCAGCTTCTTCAATTCCAAACGTTATATGTATTTTTTACATTTACTTAACTCATGTAAAACACTTATACGAACCACTAAATGATTTATTACAACAGAGCATTCGAATGAACAGCAGCTAACACGTCCGACACTTTCGACTACCCCAACAAGAAGCACCCAATAGCTGAGAGCAATCCGTAACAGTTACCCTACTAGCAATCTTAATGATACGAAACTACCAACTTCATAATGAAGTGACATCAATAAGATTTTGCATGTGATTAAATAATGTTACAATTACTAAAAATATAATAAATTAAACAATATAATATTAACAAGTTACAAATTATTCTATTAATATTATCATAACAGAATGTTGGTACTAATTGGAATGTCAAATAACCATAACAATATGAACAAAATTCGATTCAAAGATACATACAAAATATGACAAATGAAAACTAACTTTACGTGAGAGAACACACGGGAATCTGCTAGCGAACATAGTGTAATTCATTTTATGAACCGCGTATGAATGAATAATTCAAAAATGAACGCCTTTTATATACCTATATTGATTTTATATGCGAAAGAAAGTCGAAGATATCACATAGAGCTCTCTAGCGCCTTACGAGGTACCGTGACAGATGGCTTTCAATATCAAATTGAATTCCGCGGTTCATTGATTTTCAATTTGTCCGGGAGTACTTCCACCATTCACCATACACTGAGAGTTGGTCGCCATTATAAATCACTTGAAATTCCTTATAAATTCATGCCGTGATTCAACCTTTGTGATCTATGTTTTTAAAATATTGAATATCGTTTCTTACTATTTTCATTTCATTTTTCGTTCTTAATAAGCGGAAGTTCAAACCCCTCAATTTCTTATGACTAGGTATTATAGTTAGCTAGTGGTTTAATATTCAAAATACTTAGCTCCGATTTCACCACAGATCCTTCAAACTGATTTTACTAAACTCAGTTTAACGTAAACGAGTTCAAATGCCTGTCTTAATTACGATATAAGAACTTTATTTCTTAGAAGAATATTACAATATTCACTTATAGAGAAAATATATTCTAATTACTATATAACATTATGTGAGCTGTGAGAATATTACAATATCTATATATCGATTGTTTTTCTTATTTAAATATAAATATTAACAAAGTAAGTAAAGTGGAGAAAAACCAGTAAAGACACACTAGATGAAACCCTTAAAAAGAGTTTAAACGTATTGGTGCATTCGGTTAATCGATAATAAACACTAAGCGATTTCACCAATACCTTTTGCGTGTGTTGACGTAAAATGAGTTTACATGTCATAAACAATAGAATGTATCAAATACCTGTCGAAACTGTCATCGAGAAGTATAAACAAAATCAAAATTGATAAATGTTTTTATTTCAATAACGACAGTGACAGCTCTTGAACGCAATCAAATATGTTGAACAGCCAAAAATCAGCGGTCACCATTTAAATGTGTTTAGGCTATAACTGCGTTTAGTTTGTGTTGGTGAAATCCCAATTGAAACTGTAAGCTTGCTTACAGGCGTAAGCTAAGTTCAAAGTTTTTAACCACGTTCTACTTCAGTGGTGAAATCGGCCAAGTGTGACTGACTGCTTACAATTTATCAGTCAAAATATATGAATACTTTTACAGAAAAAAAAAACAGTTTCCCTTTCTATCGTGGTGTATTGCCGTTAGATATTTCCATCTCTCTCGCATAATTTGTTTGTTTATATGCTAGTATATTGTAATTCTATGGTGTAAACTGTATTATTTTTTTGTAAACAAATAAATGGTACATTATTATGGGGCATTGCGGCCGATATTAATACCATCTTTGTGTTGCAGAAGAGAGCTATTCGCACTATTTATAACCTAGGTCCTAAAGAATCATTAAAGGAAAAATTTAAAGAAATATACATTTTGACTGTTGTTTCTCAATATATTCTTGATAATGTTCTATATGTTAATAAGCACATTGAGGAATTTGCTATTTAAATTGTGACAATCATAATGTTAACACGAGGAACAAACATAAACTTGTTATGCTTACTACTCGTTAAGTCGAGCTAGTAAGTCTTTTATGGGGCAATATTATATGCTTCTACAATATGATCCCAGTTATGAATCCATGTTACGAAATTTAAAACAATTGTTAAAAAACGTTTGTATGGGAAAGGTTACTATAACATAACCGATTTTCTTAATGACACCACAGACTGGGAATGAAGTGAACACCCTCAGGCTCTTTAATTATAAATGTTTATTGTACGATATTAGATTGTAATCCATATTTTTATGTAAAAAAAAACCTGCTGAGTTCCTTGCACCCATTCTCCATAGGTCTGAGGTAGCCTATTTTGAATGGGTGGTAGTTTTTAAAAATATTTGAATTTGAAAACCCAAGTAAAAATTCGTAATAATAAGCTATTATAATGTAGATACAAATACAGTTGTTATGGCAATACTCTGATAAGTGTGTAAGTAAACTCTGATAAGTGTCAAGAGAACGCGAGTGAAACACCTGATCAATTGTTATTGCATGAACTTCCTCCTCCTTCAAATGTTTATAAGTAACTGTAGCTGTAACATTAAACTTTTACGAAATCAGCCTGGATCTGATGTGGATTCCATCCCAAGTAATTGCACGCTACAGATTTCCAGACAGATGTAAAAATAATATTGATCTATAACCATGCTTTAAATCCTCTATTAAAGTTAAAATTAAATATTAATATTAAAATTAAGTTTAAATTTTTAGACTAAAACACGGAATGTCTTATAACCATTACATCATTCTTACGAGTGTTGTAATGAAATTCAGTCCAACATCATATTATCCGTTTTCATAATTACACTTCTTTGAATGATGTTATGGTTACTAGGACTAGCTTTGTTAATGTTAGCAGTAAGGTAACTGTTTCAGAATCTTTTATATTATGGATGTAGATAAAGTCTTGTATGGAACTGTTGATAATTTGGTATCAACAGTTCACTCTCACAACAGTTAACAGCAACACTCATGTGATACTATTATCACACTCGGCTTCGCCTCATGTTATAAGCCCACATTCGTGTTTTAATACCCCTTATTACACAACAGTTGCATTAATAACTATTATAATACACATCATTCTGCGAAAGTGATTGTATTGATTTGAAAACTGGGCCAAAATTACGTCATTTATTTCGCATAAATAGGCGGGCAGAAAAGTTGTATGAAAATGCATTTCAAACGTGGTTTAGGGAACAGAAGAAATGTATGAAAATCTAACGTGTTCTGTTTGTTGTTTAGTTTTCTATTTTATTTAAAGGAAAACGTACTTGTTAGTTACAATTTCTAAATAAACTATGTGAAAGCCTTTGAAACTGTTTCAAAAGACTGTAAAAGAGACTCAATTATCTCTCTTAATTTGTGTAATTAATTAGCTAAAATCATAATAATTTCTTATTATTTTCCTCGTAGGAATAGTAAATCACTATGTATCACTGGGGAGTAAGTGTGATTCCATTATTTAGATGTGTTAAAGCCCTCAGCTTCGCTAACAAACTGCATCCTAGTACAACATTGGTGAACAATGTACTAATCATTCGAATTATGGAAGAGTCTTTTATTTATTTTTTATGACAGTAAGGGACGAGACGAGCAGGATGTAATGCTGATGGTAATTGATACGCCCTGCCCATTACAATGCAGTGTCGCTCGGGATTCTTGAAAAACCCAATAATTCTGAGCGGCACTACAACTGCGCTCGCTACCTTGAGACATAAGATGTTAAGTCTCGTTTGCCTAGTAATTTCACTAGCTACGGCGCCCTTCAGTACGAACAAAATAATGCTTACACATTACTGCTTCACGGCAGAAAAAGGCGTCACTGTGGTACTCATAATCTAGCCGGCATCCTGTGCTAAGGAGCCTCCTACTGGTCTCAGGCTGAGATCTATAGAGCGTACTTAGACTTTGCTCAGACTTAACTTATGTAAAACTTAGCTGAGTGTAAACTTAGCATAATCTATGTTTTTTTTCTGTCATTTGACATCTGAAATTATGCTGAGCTTAAACTAAGACAGTCCAATGAAAAAGTTAAGTTCGTGTTTTATCACATTTAGCTAAGTTTTAAGTTTATTACAGTTTAGTCTTGGTAGCGAAATACTCCTTTAAATTTACATAGACTTTGAATTTTTATAAATTACAGCCCAGATTACAATATTTAAAAGTATGTATTATATTGCTTAGAAGTAGAGATTTTCTAAAAAAATATTACATAGAATAATCCTAAAGATTATTAATTACCAAGAGTATTATTAAATAACTAGCTGATGCCCGCGACATCAAATTGCAGTTCATACCAAATTGTATCGAAATTATTATTTATTTATATAAACTATTAATCATTTGTCCAGCCATTTGTGCATAAAGAAGAAACAAACTTTTACTCATAAACTTTCACCATTATAATATTAATGTGATAAGCAATTATATTATACAGTATTTAATGGGTATATTGGATGGTTTATTATATGGATATTTGTAACTCCTACAATTTACCTCGCAGATTGCAGATTTATTCCTACATACTGACACTTATCGTATTATTTGGATATTTCAAACTACAGCTTTATAAATTATAGCCTATGTGTTATTCTGATGTATAAGCTATATTCTTGTAAAGTTTCATTAAAATCTATTCAGTAGTTTTGAGTTAAAGAGCAACAAACATACATCCATACATTCTTAAAAACTTAAGCATTTATAATGTTAGTAGGATTTATTTATTTATTTATTTAAAACATCACAAAATTAATGAGTTTCTTAAGTTATGCTAATATTAGTGATCCATTAACAAGAAGGCGCGATAAGTCCCCTTTCATGTTTGTGTTAAGCACTTTTACGGTGTAATGAATATATTATATTTGATTCCATAAATTATAATTTTATAATTGTACGGCTTAATAGGTTTTTTCCTTTTCATCATCATCCGGAAGACGTCTGCTGGACAAAGGCCTCCCCCAAAGATCTCCACGACGACCGGTCCAGCGATGACCTCGTCCAGCGTATTCCGGCGATCTTGACCAGATCGTAGGTCCATCTTGTGGGGCCTACCGACACTTTTTCTTTCTTCAAAACAACCCATTCCTTACGAGTTAGTGCACTTATTGCTATGAAGCACTTAAGATATTGCAACAAATCACAATGAAGTCACTGAACTAAATTCTTAAACACAGTTGTTCTAGTATTCTGAATGTGAGAGCTATAAATCTGACTAAGTTCATCTTAAAGCGTTTATAATGTTTGGTTGGACTGCATTGCTTTGCTTTTGTGCGCTAATCGTGTTAGAAACTTTTGGTGCCTAATCGTGAGAGTATATTTCTCTATACAACGAGTTATTTATCTCATATTATGCATTTTTGGGAAGACAATTGAGTAAATAATTTACATTACTGCTAATACGTCATTACTCATGATCATAATATCATCAGTCAGAAGACGTCCACTGCTGGACATAGGTCTCCCCAAAAGATCTCCTCGACGATCGGTCCTGCGCTGCCCTCATCCACTCTATTCAGCGATGTTGATCGGATCGTCGGTCCATCTTGTGTGGAGCCTACCAACATTGCCTCTTCTGGTACGTGGTCACCATTCGAGGAATTTACAGACCCAACGGCCGTCTGTCCGTCGAGCTATGCGTTCTGTCCACTGCCACTTCAGTTTTGCAACCATCTAGGTTATGTCGGTGACTTTGGTTCTCCTACAGATCTCCTCATTCATTCATTTCTGATTCGACCTCGCAGGGAAAGCCCGCGACCACTAGCTTCCTGATAACATCCATAGTCAACGGCCACGTCTGCCTTTTGTTTGTCATCATTGGCAACACACACTGGTTAAAAACCTTCATCTTTAGACACTGATGGTCAATGATCATAATTATCACTATACAAAAAATGCTTTGAAGTTAAATTTTCAACATTGAAGCACCATTAAATCTCAATTAGATAAAATGCGTGATGGCGTGCACGAATGTAAAAAACGCCCCAAATGGAGGGCTTAATATTATAAGGGTTACTTACTCGTATTTATTGGCCATATACTTCAGCTCAGGTTTTCTTAACATTGCAATTATTAATGAATAAATCTCGTTATTTGTTCTGTACATTTAAATACCTGAGTTAGATTGTATTAGCGATGACATTTGTTTTGATTGCTTTTTTTGATGTTTTTTTTTCGGAATTTGTGAATTTCTTGAAAGCATTTCTTTATTTCGATATGCAATGTTTAGATTTGTTATTGGTTACTCAGTGTTGTGAATTTGTACATTTACACAAATCTGCTATTCAGGTACTTCTTGTATTATGAAACCAGATCATTATTTTTTTATTTATATACTTTTGGATGATTATAGTTGCCATCAAAGCTGTTAAATTACAATACGACCTTGCTAGAGCAGCATTTAGGTCATTCCACACTAGCTACTAATTCGACTTATTAGTCTAAATTTATAATCTCTATGTCTAAATAATATATCTTAGATAATTAACACGTCTAGATAGAGTATCTTGCTGTTAGACAACCGATGAAAAAACAGGCCTGGCATATAAGTTTAATTCAGCGCTTGGTAGTATTTTTTTTTAATGAAAATTAGGGACGAGACGAGCAGACCGTTCAGCTGATCGTAATTGATACGCCCTGCCCATTATAATGCATTGCCGCCAGTCTCATTTGCCCAGTAATTGCATTAGCTACGGCACTGCTTACACATTACTGCTTCACGGCAGAAATAGGCGCCGTTGCGGTACCCATAATCTAGCCGGCATCCTGTGCAAAGGAGCCTCCCACTGCGATAGTCGAAGCATGCTGTGGTGTTGCAAAACGCAGCTTTGATCATTTATACGTCTAGATAGAATGTGGCAGCTGTGAAATCGTCGAAAAAGTTGAGGTTGACAGTTAACCTCTATTATGAGCAATGCACGCATACTAACACAAAGTGAAATACAAACTGCGGGTGTAAGACGTAGCTTGTCACCCACACTAAAGTAATAAACCTGGCCTGTTTTCATCAGTTGTCTAGCAGCAAGAGGCTCTATCTAGACGTATAAATTATCTAAGATAGGCGGCTGTAATTACTTACACCCATTCTAACTACGAAGACTAAAATTCGCAAGAGAACGGGACTAACTGACATAGGAAAAACCATAGCCTCTAGGAAGTGCAATTGGGCGGGCCATATTTGCTGTAGGTCCGATGGACAAGATGGACGGATGATTTGGTTCGAGAGGCTGGGAAGGACTGGATGCTTGGCTGGAAAACTCAGGACGGCACAAAATGGTCTAAAATGGAACAGACCTTTACTCAGTATTGAGTAGATCAAGGTTGAAGATGAAGAAGGAAGAAGTATTCTAACTACAACTTTATCTTTCTAATAATAAAAATTCAATGTGAATCATGTACATTCAACGTTTCAGTTACAATAAATTGGCAACACTTTATCGAGTGCAACATTTAAATAAAGCAAGGCTGCTCCTCGATTGTATATTGAAATGTTCTCAACATGTGTTTCTCGGTTCTATAAATATGTCTTTAAATTCTCTTTAAAGTATTTCTTCCTATTTTACCGCATGACCTCTTCCCAAAAACCAATTTCATTATGTTTTCGTTGCCAAACACTAAGGTATAAATTTTGCACAGCTTAGAATAAAATTTACGGCCTTACAAAAAAACTTGATATTAAATTATATATGAGAATAAACCAAGAATATGGCTAATCTTTTCCTCTTTCGTGGCGGTTCACGCGAGTTGTGGGGTGATTCTCCCCAGTCGTTGTTGTGTGAAGCTTCACTGCATCTACACACGAAACATGTTTATTATCTTCCAACAAAGGCGTCAATGTTCTAATTTTAAATCTATGGCGATCGTAGCATTTCTAATATAGAAATCAAAATATTATGTTCTTAGAGATACGGAATAGGAGCGGTGGACGTCAAAGAACACGTAAATAGATGGTGTATGCGGAAACTCTATTTCATTGATAAGTCTTACTAAACTGCTGTTATTTTCGCACCAGTGGGATCCTTTGCATAGGATGCCGGCTAGATTATGGGTACCACAACGGCGCCTATTTCTGGCGCGAAGCATTAATGTGTAAACATTACTGTGTTTCGGTCTGAAAGAGAGCCGTAGCTAATAAAATTACTGGGCAAATGAGACTTAACATATTATGTCTCAAGGTGACGAGCGCAATTGTAGTGCCACTTAGATTTTTGGGCTTTTCAATAATCCTGAGCGGCACTGCATTGTAATGGGCAGGGCGTATCAATTACCATCCGCAGAACGTCCTGCTCGTCTCGTCCCGTATTTTCATAAAAAAAAGATTATGTATAAACTTGTAGAAAAATCTCTTACGTTGTACCATTTATATCTGGCTTGTTATGATGACATTAAAATGGTACATTTAAAAAAGAAACAATTTAATAAAGTTTCCATCGCCGCATTGATAATAACTTTTTGTATTCCAATTTTGTCATTTTTGATTTGTATTAATGCCTTAAGGCTTAATCTATTATTATTTATTATTGTTGACAATGATAACCCCGAATCATATTATTAAGATTAATATTACAAACACATATAAATTTGTGATTCTCTCCTTTTATAAAGAAGCCATGCAACAAAAAACTTATGTCTAACAGAAATCAAGTCTATAAGAAACCAAAGACTCGAAAACAATAAGTTTGCAGCTCTATATCAATTGCATCATATACATAAAGCAAGGTTGCACCAAACTACAATCGTGAATAGAAATGTCCCCAAAATGTATCCGAGGTCCTATAAATCTGTCTTTAAGTTCCTCTAAAGTGTTTGTTAGTATTTCGACTGCATGTATTGTTCTCGAAAAGCAATTTCATTATGGTATCGAAGCCAAGTCTTGAGATTTATCTGCTTGGAGTATAAACTTGCAGTGCAGATTTTTATGGAAGATAAACGTACGTACGATTCTTTTATTAGGAAGTGATAACCGTCGACCACAGTCTCTTACAACACCAGGAGGGATACAGGAGCGCTACCGGCATTTTAGATAGTTGTAAAAGCTTTTTTTGAATGTATATATGTAGTGTCGTAGAATAAATACTGTAGGGACGTTCATTCCTAAAGTTGGTAGTGGAAAGATCCTTGAAAATCGTATTAAGGCGGTACTTCACACATCCATGATGAGAATGATAAATAAGTTTGCGATATGTGGTGTGAAGTTAGGCGCAAAGGATCAGGTAAAACATTTATTCGGATACGGTGATGGAGCCATTCATAGAACGCATGTTCCCGACTATTAAATTTAAAATTAACTCACAATCATCGTTCTCAAAGCAAAAAAAATACAGAATAACATACATACTACATATAACAAATTAAAATGAAACATAGGGTACCGGCTCAGCTTACTCTATATATTTACATTCACTGTAAATACCGTATATATTACAGCTTGGAGTAATATGTATTACTCCAAGCAGCGCTGGTTTTCAGCCGCCGCACGTCCCTGAGGTGTTACAAGGGAACTATTAGGATCCACGTTCACCAAATATAAACCATCAATAAAATTTAAAACAATTAAACTTACAAATGCGCTCAAGCGGAAGATCGGCGCTGGACATACATGTTCATACTGTGTCAGCAGCATATTTGCGGCTGATGTTTGATCTAGTTTTGTTTTATTATGTTTAACCTGATTCCTGCCGCCGAATTCCACCTTCGCCCGACACGCCACAAGTAAGGATATCATCCTCACCATCTGGATGTGTGGCGGTCCACCACAGTGCGGTTTTCAAGGAGCTTTTTTCCACGTACTACAAAGCTGTGGAATGAACTTCCTTGTGCGGTGTTTCCGGGACGATACGACTTGGGTACCTTCAAAAAAAGCGCGTACACCTTCCTTAAAGGTCGGCAACGCTCCTGTGATTTCTCTGGTGTTGCAAGAGATTGTGGGCGGCGGTCGTCACTTAACAACAGGTGACCCGTACGCTCGTTTGTCCTCCTGTTCCATAAATAAAATAGGTATGTTGTTACTATAATAACAGATACTGAGTTTCATATAATTATGTATTTAAATCTATCATATTACATACTTAGAATATATCACACTCTATACTCGTAAGTATCCATCCCTACTCTGTGCTATAAGCCTTGTTTGTAAGTGTATGTGTTTGTGTGTGTGTGTGTGTGTGTGTGTGTATATAATATAAAAATAAAAATAAAGTGTTTTAGTATCAAATCTTTTAAATAAGAGTGTTGGAGCTGCTCTCAAATGCAGCTGATACTATGGTGCCCCAAATCAGAGATGAGAATAAAATTACATATATGGCCGGATGTGCGACTTATAGAATATAATATGCTAGGATGTAGTATCACGATTGCCAATTAGGCTTTACTATCCACACAACCAGGGAAATGGTAAACACTTGAGATTTCGAGACGCGGTATTGTCCTATAATTTTGATTGACCAAAACTAATAATGTCCTTTGGCGTTCCGTGTGATCGCTCTTTCACTGAGCCAACCGTTAGAGTGACGTCACGTTCATAAATCTTGATATGTCTTGTTAACTCTCAGGTTGTGGCTTTATTTGTGTAATTAATTGTTAATATATATATTATTAAATTGTTAATATGTCCAATCAAAGAAATTTCATAGCACATCATCATAGAGTTTTATTTCATTTAAAAATAAATTATCAACTAATTTTTCTGGGTATTTCATATAACTAAGAAATGAAATTCGTACATTATAACGAGATGTCGGATAGAAAATAAAACCATGGAGGAAAAGATATACGGCAGTACAAGTTGCAGGTAATTAAGGTTTCACTCTGTTTTCCCGTGAGCTAACAAGGAAAATATTACTTTGCTGTCAGCTTGGTGGTGCTAATTTAGTAAAGCTGGTGTCGGCAACGTTGTAAATGAAAGTAAGTGTTTCGTTGCACGACAACGAGTATATTAAAAATATTTATTTTTATATGCTTCAAATGGATTCGGATTGCTTATTTTTAAGAAGGAAGGCTCCTTTGCACAGGATGCCGGCTTTATTATGGGTACCACAACGGCGCCTATTTCTGCCGTCAAGCAGAACTGTGTAAGAATTACTGTGTTTCGGTCTGACGGGCGCCGTAGCTATTGAAATTACTGGGCAATGGGCAAGGCATATCAATTACCATCAGCTGCACGACCTGCTCTCTTCGTCCCTTAATTTCACTGAAAAAAAGCCTCAAGGAAGTTCTCATCATCAGCTCAGAATAGATTTTTGATTAAAGCTTGCAGAATACACAATGACTGCAATTAAATCACAGATATTCTTCGATGTAATATGAACAGTTTTGTATCTTATCTTAAACAATTTAATGGTAGCTAAAGGTTATTTTAGTATCGGTAAATGTATCCTAATTTTTAAAATTGTAATTGCTTGCAGTGATACACTGTTTGCTCTGCAAAAGATAGCTGTTCGTGCTATATATCAGCTTGGTTATGTCTATAATAGTCACTCAAAGAAAAATTTAAAGAAATAAATATTATGACAGTTCATTGTCAGTACATTTATGAAAATTTATTATACAGTAACAAAAATCGTCACCTTTTTGCTCTTGAAAGTGATTTTCATTATTATAACACTAGGAATAAGGGGTTGCTTGTAACTAATACTAGTGGGCTCCATAATATACATAATACCATTAAGGAAAAATGTTTACACTTTTATAATAAAGTCCCAGCCACTGTTCAGCCACTTAATGTTTCATTAATTAATGGCTCTGTCGTAAATCCTACTACTCCACAGCAGATCTAAGTGATCCGACAGCCTGGGACTGGATTATGTTTATTTTATAGCGATAGAAATAGCCTTACAATATTGTATATTTTTATTGAATAGAGCGCAAAAAAAGAATGCTGGGAGAGTTCCTTTCGCCGCTTGTTCTCTCTCAGAGCGCCATTTGTTTCCGAAGCGATAGTAGTATCTAGTATATTAGAAATGACATCAAAAAGAATTCTAAATGAATCAATTTTGAGAAAATAAATGCCTTTTATGCCTTTTTATACCTTCATACAATTCATATAATAGATACGTTCATACTCTTGCGTATGCCAGTGGTTGCCCAAGCACTTAATTAGGTTTGTATTAGCCTGTATTGATTTTTATTTACTTGTATTATGAAATTACTCAGAGATGCAATAGAATACTATGTTGTACATATCATTAGGGTTATCTGAATTTGGAGTAATGTAACATAATTTATTTCCTAACTTTTCATAGAATGTGTCTGACATTGATTTTGGTCTAAAAATAATTACCGGAATTGCTGTTCGCGGACTATGATTAATTAATGAGATCATTTAACATTTATAATCGGAGTGGACTCCGTTTAATATGCACTTTTCAACTACTTTAAAGTTTTAAATTATATTGTCAATGTCAAAGTTGAAGTTGGTGCGATTCTAGTGGGCTCGGAGAACACACAATTAATGTTAAATGAGTGTATGTATTAAAATTTCCACAAACTAGGATTTTTTTAATGCTTTAAAATTTCTAAAATTGTCTTCTAATAAAGATATGAAAAGAAGCAAGCTAGAAGATGGCGGTCTATAAACATATTATTAGATGGTTACTGGCAAGTATGTCTCGTCATGACAGTCACATATAATACGATTTTGTTACAATTTATAAAACTTATAACTTAATATATTATATTATAATATTTATAAAACTATACCTTATAATTATACTTACTTATATTTATAAAATTTGTAACAATTTATAAATTGTGGGATGGCCTCGTCTAATCGTAGCAGTTGACGAACTAAACTTAAGCCATCGCTACTCACGCAAAACGCGTTAATTAAAATATTTTCAATACACTTGCTTGTAAAGTGAGTCTTATTACATCATTTTAAAGGCCATAAACCGAACTATAACACACATGTGCGTCTTAATATTACACACTAGTGCATAATAGAATTATGCCTACAAAGATAATTTAGTATCTAACTGCAAATTATGAGACCAAACAGAGCATTTTCAATTTAACCGGGTAAACCGGGTTTTTGTAACAAGAAAGAGGTTTTATGCCGCTGCATATTCATATACATTATTCGAATAAATAAATGTGTGCTTAGTTTAGAAAAAAGAAACTATTTATATTATTACCATCAAATTATTTATAATTCACAATAGTTTGCACATAAATACAAATATAATATGCATTTTATCACAAAATTACAATTTTGAAGTAGGCTGTAGGCTATTACATATAGTAATCTATCACCTTACATTTGGCGCGTGCAAAAATATAGAACTTGCGCACCATTTCACATAATTTTCATATTTTGTTTGAACGATTTATGCAATACATGTTTGCCATTTCCTCGCAAGTGTTTTGAAAAAGTGCGTCTTTAACTTCTAGACATTCGGCTCATTTACTTATGCCCTCGCCTGCGGTTCAGTCTACAACCTACAGCCTTGTGTATAATGGGCAACTCAGTTCACTTGTATATAATACTAGCCGTTCCCGCCCGCTTCGCTGGGCGAATTTTAAAAGAAAGGAACTTAGATAAATTTAGCTTCGAATGGTGGTAGTTTCATGTCACTACGATAAGTGGTTTAGGCGTGAAAGAGCCTCAAACAAAGACCATTTTAATTATATATATATATAGATATATAAATAGATGAAGTAATATACGTACCTAAGTAAGTAATATACTGTCATTACACTGAAGTTAAATTTACAAGAATTTTATGTAAAGCTATACGGTTAAGACAACTACTATTAAAATGGTATCATAATCACTATTAATCAAGCTCAAATGGTGATAAATAAAAACACAAAAATAAAGTTGTTTGCTGTATTGCGGTAACAATTTATCGCAGAAACACCCGAAGGCATTGGCAGCCAATGCAATTGAACCATTCTGATACATAAATGTGATATTTCACTATAATTTAACTGTAATTTTACTGACGTTTGCTTTGATATAAGTTGGTATACAAATACAGAAATTAAAATATATTGTGAAAATTTAAATAATATAAGGATTGTTTAGTATTTACTTAAATTTGTTTCGTAATATAATTAGCATAAAGTAATAGTATTTTTAAATTATAAAAACTTTCTTGAGGCATTGTTAACTTATATATTAATTCGGCTTTACTCACGATTTATCGGTATGGGTACCGACTAGTTTCGGACCATTCGGATCCTTCATCTGGGTGAGTGAAGTGGGATCACGATAACGTCCCTTCTCCTACTGCGGACCTCCAAATTCTCCGAAACTAATCGGTACCCACACCGATAAATCGTGAGTAGGGCCGTATGAATAAATAAAATATTATTTTTACTGAGAAGATATTCTTCTTAGCTTTACATGGATTGAGTGTGAGAAGGTCGGGTTCATCGTCTGGCGAAGCGAACAACTCCGTACAGTGCTAGAGACTTGTGACTAGCATCGGGTGTATATATAGGTGCCGTTTCGATGTACATCCACTCAACTTCAGTCTTCGTGTAGCTGTTTATTAGGTCACACTACATACTGTTACAGAGAAACATAACAAAGGCAATTATAAAGCCGTTTTTTTCTCAAAATTGATTCCTATAGAATTTATTTTGATGTCATTTCTAATCTAGTCCCAGGCTGTCCGATCACTTAGATATTCAGCTGTGGAGTAGTAGGATTTCCGACAGAGCTATTTTTTAACAAAACATAATAAATATTTATAGGTAATGCCTGAACAGTGGCTGAGACTTGATTATAAAAGTATATACATTTACAAGGGTAAGCTAACTTACGACAGAGCCATTTTTTAATAAATTAATAAAATGTGTACATATAAGCTTAGTAAGTAGTTACTAAAGGTAACGACCCCCCAATGAGGGTCATTTGTATCCAAATTGCTTACTTGCAACGCCGACATCATTTAATTATACATTCGTACTGCGAGTGACTATTCCGTTTGTACAAAAGATATATTGACACATTATATTAAAAAGTCGTAAATGTATAAGAGGAGTATAGGAGTACAACACAAAACAAAAATATATTTCCGTATGAACTTTGCATCGATAACAATATGTTGTACCTTTGAAAAACAACTTTAAATTTGCATTATTGGGATTTTTTGGTGTCCTAACGTCCTTACCGTAATTATAATGTCGAACAGTTATTTTATACTAGCTTTTACCTGCAAATAATACCCATAGAAACTGCTCTTTCCGCTGCTGGTCTGCAGTCTCTTTAATAGTATTTCACTGTGAACTTTAATCTCCTATATTTTTTTTGTGTGGAATAGGAGGACAAACGAGCGTACGGGTCACCTGTTGTTAAGTGATAACCGCCGCCCACAATCTCTTGCAACACCAGAGGTTTCACAGGAGCGTTGCCGGCCTTTAAGGAAAGTGTACGCGCTTTTTTTGCTCCTATTTCATCTCCATGTAGGCCAAAATTTCAAAAATGGTCGAACAAATGTTTATTAATTATTTCTTATCAAGTACCTAAATACAAAGTTTCATTTATTTTTTGCATCATGCCTATGTCCCTTATCTAGCTCTGGTCTATATCTGTACTAAATTTTACCAAAATCGGTTGGATGGTTTAGGCGTGAAAGCGTAGCAAACAAACTTACATTCAGATTTATTATATTAGTAGGGATTTAGTATTCAGCAAACGTAATATTTTTGTTAATATGGTTTTCAAGTATATCCATTTAGTTTTACAGACTAAAAATGCATAATTGCTCGTACGTTGGACGGAATGAAAACAAATTATCCAAAATGATGACAATTCATACTATTTCTTTCACAAAATGTGACGTAAATGTAATAATCGTGGTAATAATTAATTTACTAATTATTACTACGATTATTTATTTATCATTACTATGTAATGGTAGGTGTAATTACCAATCATGAAATGACCCCGAGTTCATTTAGTCATTAGTGAGATGCAAGATTATCAAAAAAATATATCCTATATAATGGAAATCTGGAATTATTGATACAAGTTTCATTTATATAAAGAAATAAAAGATATTTTTTCGTAAGTAACTAACTATACAAAAAACTAACTCTAAATAATCCATACAGTGGAGATAGTTATTAGTATATTTATATTATCACATGGACATTGTTTAAGTAACAAGCAGAAAGAATAATTCATTGTCATTTTAAGAAAAAATCATGTGCACATGACCAATTCTATTACAGCGTTACAAACTGCTTACAAACGAATTCGACGTCATATTTCAAGTCCATATAATGGCTATAAAATAAATTTGTTATAAATCCTCGGAGAAACGAAACATAAAATTGACGTAAATCATAAGAAGTCAGGCGTTGGAATTGTTAAAGGTTCCGAGGCTGTTAGTTTCGGTAGATGTCGAGTTAGGAATTGGTACCACTTCAACACCCTGTTACGATATTCTACATGTAATACAGAAAAACCCCGGCAAAATGTTTCTAGGCTCGGATTCATGTCATATTTTAAATTTATTTAATGTGATAAATTAACAATTATATCACAGTCTTAAGAAATTCTTTCCTACAGTCATCCAACGAACATGTCTAGACGGAGCAATCATGCGGGGGGCGCGGGGCACGAGAGGGGAGGGAGCGTCCCGAGTGGCCATACATCTCGCTCGGGACACTTTACCCAGGGCTGACGCGTAGTGCATTTTCAAATTTAAGCTTAAGTTTAAATTGGTTCATACTACATGTGCTGTGAGAGATTGGAAGTCATCTTCTCGCAATATGAAGGATTTAAAATTTCATCAGTTTCCGTACACGGAAGAAAGGAAAGTTGGAATTTAATAAGGTATAGATTTACAAAGATTTATTTGCAAAGAATCAAAAATTTTGTTTCCCGCGTTAATGTGTCAATTTTTTTCAATAAACAGCTGTCTATTTTCAAGCCAGTTCGCAAGTTATATAAAACCATTTAAACTTATTAAGAATATGACATCTATTTTGAGATCCAAGTTGGTGGATGTGACTTTTTCAATAAAATCAATATGGGTGTCATTTTCGAGGTTTCCGAGAGTGTTAATTCCATGTATGATATAATGATACTTATTTCGGCCTTATTCATAACTAGCTGATTCCAGCGGCTTTGCTCCCGCAAAAAAGTTAGTTTTGGAAGAAGTGGACAGTATTCACTATTTTTTTCAAATGTCGGTTGTTATATACCTATGTTAGCGCAATTCAAAATACTAAGTAAACATCGTCTCGCCACACTCCCGTCAAACATTGCCCCTTCTATTATTATTTTTTCATCAAACAGTGAAAGTCAAATTTGATTCAGCCGTTCCGGAGATTACATTGGACAAACAGACAGCCAAAGAAATTAAAAGACGTTTGTGTGGTTTTATGAAACCACGGTAAAGATGAAACTTTTTTTCACATTATAAACATTTAACTAAAAATTTTTGGAATAATATTTACATTAAACACTGACAAAAACAAACAAAATACCGTTGAGCACTGGCACAAATGAGTAATAGTCTATACACTACACGGTCAGCTGCTGCGAACTATAGGTGCCGCCCGACCGTCACGCGACATGCAACACACAGATGAAAAAGTTTGAGACGATAGTTATGTATCGGGCGTCGGGAATTAAGTTTTTAAAAAGCACTTTATTTAACAATATTTAATGTTACTCACAGAAAAATTGGAACAAGACTGAATAAACAATATTATAATTAAGCTAAAGAAATGTAAAAGACAATGGGTGCTCGATCAGCATTACGTCGAGGTACGGGGTGGCAACGTATGCAGGTTTAGCCGTGTTGGGCCTGCGTAACTCCTCCCTCCTTAAGCTGGAAGCTGACCCGGCGGCTTCCCACAGTGTCCTCACTGTGTTGTACAGCGGTGTCCTTAACTGCATGCGACTTCCTCCAGCTAATGATCCTTGTAACTCCAACAGCAATCAGCAAGCCATATAGGATAAGGGTAGTCCAACTTGGTGTTGCCATCATGGTGGTCCAGTGTGGTTCCTCCGTGACAGATATGTCTTGGGCTGTCTCCAGAAGGTGCTGCAGGTTGTCCAGTTCTATATTTTCCAATTTTATATGATACTGTACTGGTACACTCTTTTCAATATTTCTAGGTAGTGGAACAACTTCATTAAATGTAATCTCTTTGCGGTTTGAGTTTAATGTTTTATTCAGTATCTCAACTTGGCATTCCTCTGTAAGGGTAAGTAGGAATGTACCTGAAGCCTTTTGTGTGTAGATTTTGCTAAACACTTGATGTGGATGACTGTTTCTTCTCTCAGGACAATTATCCAAGTATTGTCCTTGATCCTCTGCACTATACTTTTATTAATTTGCAATTTCGCGTATGTACAGTTTGACGTGCGGTGTTGAATTCGCGATATAATACAATCTTCTGATGCCCTCGTGGATGCTGTGTTGGACATCTCGCAGAGCTGCGTGTTTCCGTTGATTGTTCTGCATTTGCCTTCCAGGTATTCGTACTCATCGCTACCAAGTGCTAGGTATTTGGATTTTGGAATAATAGTTAGGTTTAACGAGTTAGGAATGGAGTACATGTGGATGAGGTCATATATATTAGAATCAATGGAAGGGATTTCTAAGATAAAAGTCAAAGAATGTTCCGTGCTATATGATTTTACTTTTATAGATTTTTCCAACTCATGAATCTTATTTAAACTTATATCTGCTACTGGCAAAAACTTATGCTTTTTATGAATTAATGAAATTTCATTTAAAAGGTTGTATGGAGTTATAATACTGGGGTGCATTACTCCTAATTGCGCAAACGTCATTGCGTCTTCTAAAATTTCTAGTCTATCTAAAATAATTTGTAAGCTAAAATCTATTTCTACGTATATCTCTAAGAAATGTAAATGGTTGGCAATCTTATCGCTAATCCGTGATTGATTTTGGATGGTTAGAAGCAATTTATTTTGATTTAAATTTATTTTCTCAATTTGATGGCTAAATTCTTTAATGGTATTTTCGGAAAGTATCAGGGATTTGCCATGGGTGCTCGCGATATTATTTACTTTATTATGAATATTAGAAATTTCTGCTTCGAATTTAAGTGCATCATCGTTATCCAAATTTCCTGTGATTGATTTTACTATAGAGCCTAAACCATTTACAAGGCCTCTCTTCCTTCTATTAATGTGCGGAATAATAAAACTAATTTTCTTACTTATAAGAGATAAACTATGTGCTGTTTGATCTTTGTACGATCTATGTATGTCTCCAATTGATGTATCTTTTTCGGCAGCTTTAACACTCTCGAATAAAGATAAAAGTTTAATTGATGTTAAATGTAGATACGTGACATTATAGACACATGCAAGATTAAAATAATCGACTTGTCGTAGTACTTGACCCTGTTTAAGCAAAAGGATTCCGTTCTCATCATTTATAGGGACAAGCGTTACGTCGGCGGTTGTTGTGAGCACGATTGCTCCTGAGATGAGGATCCTGAAACAAGATGAGGTCTTCGTAGAAGCTTGAAGTGTACTCTGATTGATTTTGAGTTAGGGTGGTTACCTATAATCTCCGCTACGTTATTAGGGTTAAGATGAATAATTTTATACGGACCTTTAAATACGGGCTTAGTTTTATCATTTCTTGCTGTCTTAGCTACTTGCTTATATACTATTTCACCTACCTTGAGAGCAATTTCTTCGGCGTTTTGGTTGCGCTTGGCGATGACAGCCTCCTTGTTCTTTGACATACGAGCTGCTATGCATTCTTGTACGGCTTCGGTGTTCATTTTGTGTTTTATTACATAATCCTGGTAAAACTCTTTGGGATAGTAAATTTCTAAAGGGTTTCGTGATGCTGTGTGTCCGAATAGTACTTCATGTGGAGTGTAATTTGTAGCTGAGTATATAGTGTTATTATACGCAATGAGTGCGTATTTCATTATTGTCTCAGTTGTGTCATCCTTATTTGTCATCTTTTGAATTCTAATTATTTCTGAAAGAGTTGAGTGTAACCGTTCTATTGGTGAATTAGAATTAGGGTTATACGGTGTTGTGAAGTGTATATGAATATTGTGTAATGCACAACTTTTTGTCTGAGTCTGTTGTGATTTGGTGTGGAAGTCCCAATGTCGATATGACTTGTAACAGTGCGTCTGCTACGTGAACACTGCTACATGCACTAATGAGAATAGCTTTAGCAAATTTAGAAAAATTATCGATTATAGTTAGAAATGTAACTCCTCCTGTCGAGTACAGATCCATGTAAAGGTGTTCCATTGGTTTTCTGGGTGTATCAGTTAATGATAAAGCTGGTTTAAATGGATTTCGTTCATATTTTGCTTTAAGACATATGTCACATTGGTTAATATATCTTTGAATCGTAAGTAACATGTTAGGCCAATGGTAATTTCGGTGTAACTGCTTATGTGTCTCTTGAATACCTCGATGGGCTGTTTTTCCTTCGTGGTATTTCTTTATTAATTCTTGTTGTTCATTTTTATTTTCAACTAAAGTGACGCGAGTTGTGCATCTAATTAATTTAGGGCCTCTATCGTTTAAGATTGTAGTATAAACTCTAGAAAAGGCCAAGTATAGCTCTTCATTATAGAAATAGCATTGGAATATTCTACCTGCTATAGTGTGTTCTTTTAAGAAACGTATAATTTCCTGTTCCGTATTATTAATTGGAATAAAAACATCTTTGATGACTGTTTTAGAGTTTGTAGAGCGATTATCGACTCTATATTCGAAACCAGGGATCGAAATTGCTTCAATTATCTGTCTATAGCGTCTGTAAGTATTGGTATGCCTGCATTTTCATGATCAGGTTGGGTATGATTTGTACTTATTAACTGGTTCTCACTAATTGTGACTGCACTCATGCTGTCTGATTCAGCCTGAGAGAGTACAGGTACTGGTAAGTTAATGTTACTTGTGGATGGTTCAGGTTCTTCCACATTATTTTGGGCTGATTGCTCCATCTCGTTTTCTCTACATGCATTTTCAAAAATTCTATCTATTATATTGTCGTCGTAATTATCGTAAAAATTTACAGCTAAGGAATCTATGCTATTATGGAAAATTTTAACCCTAGATAATGCATCTGCATTAGTGTTTTGACGTCCTTTTTTGTATATTACGTTATAATCATACTCAGCAAGCTTTAGACGCCAGCGAGTTAACTTAGAATTAGGGTCTTTTAATGACATAAGCCAAGTGAGTGGTCTGTGGTCTGTGTAAATGGTAAATTTGTTACCATATAAATAAGGTCTAAAATATTTTGTTGCCCATATAATGGCTAACAATTCTTTTTCAATAGTCGAATAACGCGATTCTGTGTCGGAAAGCGTACGTGATGCGTAGGCTACCGGCTTATCCGATCCCACTTTTCCTTGGGATAAAACCGCGCCAAGAGCTACGTCTGAAGCATCTGTTGTCAATATAAAAGGTTCATCAAAGTTTGGATATTGTAAGATTGGGGCATTTGTTAAGATTTGTTTACATTTATTAAAAGAATCAATAAATTCAGCGTTGTGAGTAACTTTACTTTGTTTCTTTAGACAAAGTGTCATTGGTTTTGTATGTTTAGCAAAATCTTTTATGAACTTCCTGTAGTATCCTACAAGTCCAAGAAAAGCTTTTATTTCTTTTTGATTTTGGGGCAATGGGAAGTTTAATACGGCTTTTATTTTGTCTTTATTTGGTTTAAGACCTTCGTCCGTTAGTTCGTGCCCTAAAAAGTTCACTTGTTTTTGTAAAAATTCAGATTTTTCAAGTTGTATTTTTAAATTATGAGTTTTAAATCTATCAAATACCTGTCTAAGTTTGTCAATGTGTTCCTGAAGGGATGTAGAAGCTATAATTACGCCATCAAGGTACGTATAAACGTTGCTAAGGCCTCTAAGTATATGGTCCATTAGCCTCTGAAACGTACTTGGTGCGTTTTTTAAGCCAAAGGGCATTCTTAAAAATTCATAATGCCCTCTCTCTGTAGAGAATGCTGTCTTTTCTATATCATTAGGGTGCATTTCCACTTGATGGTACCCACTAGCTAAATCTAATGTTGTAAAGTATTGGGCTCTTCCTAACCTATCAAGTATGTCATGTATATTAGGCAAGGGATACTTATCTTCTACAATTCTATCATTAAGACGTCTATAATCTATAACAAGACGCCACTTAACTTTACCGGACGCATCTGGTTTCTTCGGTACTATATGAGTTGGACACGACCAAGGTGATATGCTCTCTCTTATGATACCTTGTCGTAATAAGTTATCAATTTGTTTCTTTGTTTCGTCCCGTTGTTTAGGGGCTTGTCTGTAGTTACGAACAAAGATAGGGTTGTTATTTGTCAATCTTAGTTCGTGTTTCACAGCATGAGTGAAAGTTAAGGGTATGTGTTCTGAATAGAAAATTTCACGATATTGATAACATATTTTTGTTATTTCCCTTTTTTCTTCCTCATTCATGTGATTTGTACGTATTTGATTTAAATTTTCTTTTAATATTTTGTCCACATCTGGATTTACTTTTAACGTATTTATTTTACTTACTTCAAGATTTTCGGATAATTTTTCTAACTTAATATTGGTTACAACTGGGATAAATTTATTTTCGTTATTATAGTTTATAACCGTGGTTCTGAAGGAACCATTTTTTACCGTCACAAAGGCTGCGGGTGACTCTAAATCTTCCGACCAATAAAGTTTTTCTTGTAAATATTGGCCGTCGATGTGATGTGTTTTCACATGAACCAATTTTTCACATTTAGGACCTATTTTAATTTTCCTAATTGGTTTATTTAGGTACATCGGGATATCTACCGCCGATGTGCGCAATATATTTTTATTTAAATCTATTGTACTTTTTAGTGACCTCAATAAGTCACAACCTATAAGACCTCTATATTTTGGATCGAAATCAAATATAAGAAATTTATGACTAAGATTAATATTAAAAATTGGTGGTAAGGGTAGGTTTATTACATAATTACGACGAGAAACGCTATGAGCCGTTGATATTTCAAAAGGTTCATATTCCACATAAGGTTCATAATACGTATTAAAAATAGCATCTGAAGCAATCACACTTCGGCTTGCTCCAGTGTCAATAAGAAACTTACCTCCTAATTCGGGTATTTCTATGTAAGGGAGGTGATCCCTGACCAACAAGTTTATTTTCACTAGGTCTGGTCTGGCATCTCCTGGGTTTGAGGAAAATCCTGCTGGTACTCCTCTTCAGGTTCCTGTACTACATGATATGGGTACTCACCTTCATTGTAGTTGCTATGGCATTCATTGCTATATAATACTGGTTGACCTTGAGTATAGAAAACGTTCTGAGCAGCATACTGGGGCGTATCCGGTTTATTCACGGACTGCATAGTAACATCGGAACTTATTTTAGGTGTTACCTGTCTTTGCGGTACATTAAATTGCCTAAAATTCGCGCTGTTACTATTCCTAAAATTACCTGAGTTTCTCTTGAAATTAGGTGTAGGGGGTATAGACATATTTTGACGATTTACGATATTTGAAGGCTGGTGGTGCTGAGGTTGCGTCCCTATAAAATTCCTTGATGGAATATTCCGTTGTTGCGAAACTCTAGGGGCATCCTTTTGCTTAAAATGGGAAGTAAGTGACCCGTTATAAAAAGGTTTACTGTGAGCGAGCCTAGCCTCTTCTTGCCTTGCTGCCATAATTGCTGACTCTAATGTTAACGGTTTACTTATTCTAACTCCTAACGAAACATTGATATCTAATTGATTAGTATATCGCTCTATAACCATTTCCTCATAGTACGAACGGTCTCCGTGTTTACCGACCGAGTAAAGAGTATCTAACAACTCACGGAGTCGTTTGCCAAATATCTCCGCATCTTCGTATTTATTCCTACGGGTCCGCGTGAGCTCCTGCATCACCTGGATTTCGTTGCGCGGTTCTCCTAAACGTCTAATTAGAGCGTTTTTAATGGATTCCCACGTTATTAACGACTCTTCGTAGGCTATCGCATCAATAGCGACACCTCCTAACTTACTTTTTATTAAACATATAAATGCCGGGTGAACCCGGGAGGGTTCACTTAAAAGTTGTATAATATTTTCTACTTCTCTAATATAAAAGTTTAATAACTTTGGTTTCCCATCATACCGTGGTAATAAATCGGCAAGGAATTTAAAATCCTTATCACATTCATTGAAAGACATTGCGTTTCGGATTACACTATTGTTCTAATACTCGGTAATTATCACCTAGATACACCTTTCTTGTCACTAAGTAAGTGTAACCCGTTATTTAGCGATATTAGCTTTACGCAACGTTCTTTAACTTTTATAATAAAATATATATAATACTAGGACAGTAGATATAGGTATAGGTATAGGTATAGGTATAGGGCTCCTGTTTCCGCAATTAAACCACTAGCATGGGTCCATTTTGCGTGCAGTAATGGCCGGTTACTCCAACCAGCCCAGCTCCTTCCAGAAGTTCAGAACATTCCTGGGGTGTTCACAGACTTCTTGGAGCGACCTTGTATTGGTTAAGGTTTTTGCCCGTTGGTTGGCCACCCCCGCGCATTCCAGGATTACGTGAGCGACCGTTTCGTCTTCGGTCAGACAACCTCTGCACTTAGGGCTGTCCGTTACGCCGATTGTGAAAAGGTGTTTGTTTAGTGATGTGTGACCCGTTAGGGTGCCCACCATTATACGGATGTCATGTCTGTTGAGGCTCATAAGTCTACGTGTCAGTTTGGGCGATAGTGCAGGTATCGCCACCTTCGACTGTCTACAGCTTGAGACATTCATCCATCGGGTGTTGTGTAGGTCGTTGGTGAGAGAGCGTATCCATGAGCGCATTTGGCTGAAGGGCAGTGGCAGAAGTGGCAATGGACCAGACACTGTATTTGCCGATGCCCGCCTTGCAAGCTCATCCGCTGCATCATTACCCAACGAACCACTATGTCCCTTGATCCATTGCAGAGTTACCTGGTTATAAGAGGCAACTTGCTCCAGGGTTTGGTGACATTCGTGTATTAGTGCTGAGTTGTGTGTGGTACCCTTCAGCGCTGTTAGTACCGCCATACTGTCAGAAAGAAATCTGATGTTGTGGCCATGTACCTTTCTTCTTAATATAGCGCTGGCGGCTTCCTTGATGGCTACGCACTCACATTGGAAGATGGAGCTGTGTGTGCCCAAGGGTATGGAAATGTGTATGTTTAGTTCCTGTGAGAATATGCCGGCACCAGTTCCAGTAGCCATTTTCGAGCCGTCTGTGTAAATTCTTAGTTCGTTTACACCTGACTGGTCAGCATCTTTCTCATATAGCTGTATGTGATAGTTTTTATGGAAGGTATTTGTTTTAGTTATCTTATCACATGGTGCCTCACAGAGTGGATAATCCTTTGTTACCCTATTCCAGAGCTTATCTGTTAGGCCGTCTTCATTCTTCCATACACCCAACAGCTTTAGACGTAGAGTCGCCATTGTCGCTTCTTGTTGAAAGTGTATGTCGAGTGGTGTTAGCCCTAGAATAGTTTCAAGGGCCGAGGAAGGCGTGGTGCGCATGCATCCTGTTATGGCTGTGCAGGCCAGCCGCTGGAAACGCTGCAGCTTGGTTTGCACTGTCACAAGCTCTGTCCTGGGCCACCACGCTATTGCTCCGTAGGAGATAATTGGTCTGATGACTGCTGTATAGAGCCATCTGCTTATCTTTGGAGCAAGACCCCAGGTTCTGCCTATGAGTCTTCTGCACTGCCAAAAGATGATGCATGCTTTTTCCAGCTTGTTTTCAAGGTGTTTGTTCCAAAGCAACTTACTATCCAGTATAACCCCCAGGTATTTAACTTCTTTAGTAAGGCTTAGTTCGGTGTTGAACAGCTTTGGTAATGTTAGATTACCAAGGCTGCGTTTGTTAGTGAATAGTATTAGTTCCGTCTTTGACGGATTAGCTGTGAGTTTGTGTTGCGCGCACCATTCTTCCAAAATCTTAAAAGCAGATCTCATGAGGCTACATAAGACGTTCTCGACTGGTCCTGTTATTAGAATGGCGAGGTCGTCAGCATAGCCCACTGTGTACAGTTTCTTTTTGTTTAGCCTTGTGATGAGCTCATCTACCACAAGGTTCCAGAGTAGCGGCGAGAGTACCCCTCCTTGTGGGCAGCCCGTTGCCACCACACATCTAGTACTGGTGTTCACAGTAAATCGTATCGCCCTATGCCTCAACATGCTGTCTATCCACCCGGCAATTGTAGGATCTACATCATGAGCGGCTAGCGCTCGGCCTATGCTAGTGAAAGGGGTTTTGTCGAAGGCGCCTTCGATATCAATAAAAGCACCTAAGGTTGATTGTTTACGTGATAATCCTTTCAATGCGAGAGATGTTACGCAATAGAGTGCGGATTCGGTTGATCTGCCCTGAGTATAGGCGTGTTGGTTGTCATGTAGCGGTTTTTGTATGAGGGCATTTTCCCTAATATCCATCCCTATCGCAGAGTCTCTCTAGAGTCTTCAACAAAAATGATGTGAGACTGATTGGCCTGTACGATTTGGGATTTGTGTAATCACTTTTGCCGGGCTTAGGGATAAATACCACTTTTACCTCCCTCCACTGGAGCGGTATGTATTTGTAGGCCAGGCATGCCCTATAGATTGCAGTTAAATGCGCTACTAGCGGCCCCATACCGCTCCATTGTAGCAGTCCTGGGAAGATCCCGTCCAGGCCTCCTGATTTAAATGGAAGAAAGCTGTTAATTGCCCACATTACCTTGTCTTTGTCTACCACCCTGTGAGCTGTGGTCCAATCCGTTTGATCCGGTGTGTTGCTCTGCGATGCCACTTCCTCCCACGTCTGGTTGTTTGTGATGCGGCATCCAGGGAAGTGAGTTTGCAGGAGTAGTTCGCAGGTCTCGGGGTCGGATTTGGTGTATGTGCCGTCAGATTTTTTCAAGCAACCCAGATTACGCTCTGGGTCGCGTGAAAGGATGTTTTTTACTTTAGCCGCTTGGTTTGTGGATTCAATGTTAGTACAGAAGCGTCTCCAGCTTTCTCTCTTCCTTTCGCGGATGCGCCTCTTGAAACGATATTGGGCCTGTTTATATGCATCCCAGTCGTCTGGTGCCCGAGTATTTTTGGCTCTGTTGAACAGCTTCCTTACTTTGCAGCGCAGCCTGTCTAACTCTGGACCCCACCACACACTTTTGTCGATTGAGTTGGGCTTTGTCGAAGTAAGAGGACACGTCTGTTCATAGCTGTTGATAAGTGTTTGAGTTATGTTAGTTACATGAGTTTCTATACCTGCGGTACCGTTATAATCGTCTGGTAGGGAAATGGCCATAAGCTCATTTCTCACCAATCTGTCGTATTTGGTGCGGTCCGTTTTGCGCGGGTTCCGCCTTGGCAGGGCAGGTTTGGTGTTTAAGCGAAGGTTGAACCTAATCCATCTGTGATCCGAGCATGAAGGTTCGTCTGACACGTGCCAGTCATTGACGAGAGAAGAGACATGGTCGGTTGCCAGTGTTAGGTCGATTATAGTTTGGGCTCGCGCCGTAACGTAGGTAGGCTCGGAGCCCCTGTTAAGTATATTAAGGTTAGTTGAGAAAAGGTACGTAAGTAAGTCCTCACCTCTTTTATTGGTCTTTTGGCTGCCCCAGATGGTGTGATGTGCGTTGGAGTCAGCGGAGATGATTAGTTCCAGCCTCTCTGTCTCGCAGTAGCTGACTAGCGCGGTGAGCTCCGGTGTTGGTACCTCCTCTTCCCCCGGCAAATAGACCGACGCTACGACCACGTCTGATAGGCCTAGGCGGTCATCTGCCTGGAGCTTCACAGCGGTTAGATCTCTGGAACATAGCTCATTTATGATGGTGGTCGTTACATGTCGTGGAGTATAAATACATGAACGTGGTTTACCTTCGGTAGCAGTAAAAAGTTTGCCTCCGATGTTGTTGAGACCACATATATTGCCTTTCCTAATCCACGGCTCCTGGATTAGGGCTATGGTCTCGGTGTTTCCCTCCAGCAAACGTCGCAGGTTAGCCGTCGCGGTGTAGCTGTGCTGGAGGTTGATTTGTATGACTTTAAGGAGTTGAGGTGGATCGGTCTGGGCTGCCATCGCTGTGCAGTAGACTGTCCTCCAACTCCTTTGTCTGATCCACTTCCCCGGCCCCTTGCTGCCACCAGTCTATGGAGCGCGATTTGGTCTCTATGGGAGTCCGAACCTCTTTACAAGTGGCGGTCATAGAGACACCATCGGTCCTCTTCTGATGTGTAGCATCAGGGGCTGCACCTGAGGGCTGCTGCCCTCCTTCCGGCACGACATCCATGCGGTTGTCGGGCGCCGCCTCAGGAGCGGTCGAGGTTGGTATTTTTGGCTGCGCTGCCACGTCCGGGTTTGGTTTCGGTGCTTCGCTGCCTTTACCCTCCTCTTCGGGGAAATTTACGTACACTGAGCCGCATTTGTACGAGACCCTGCGATCTCGCTTCTTGAGCTCAGCTACATCTGCCTCAGGTATCCCAAGGACTATGCGCACCCTACCACTTTCGTCCGGTTCTGGGATGTGGTACAAGCTCCAAGTGCGGACGTTGTACCACGGATTCTGCCCGGCAAATCTGGTCTGCAGCATGCTAAGATTTTCGTCCTTGGAAAACCTCGGGATGATCATGGTCGCCTTGACTTTCCTAGGGATGTCGGCTTGGCGTTTGACCACGAGTCTGGTGTGTGGAAGTGGTGAAGTCATCTTGGAGACAGTCTTCTTAAGCCATTCCACGGTGTAAGTGTCCTCGCACCAAAGCTTGAGAGTACCCTCACCATGGTTGGCTCTGCCTCTGAAGCTGGGCAGCCTGAAGGGATCAGTGGAAGAGGTGGCGGCGCAGACTTCTGCGTCTATCGCACCCTCTATTGCCGACTGTATCGCCTGGGCTTGCTCGGCTTTTATGTCCCTGAAGGGCTCATGCATGATCGCGACTAGTAAATCGTTAGATTTACACATGTCGGCGTAATTTACGGAGCCCTTTTTGGGAGTGGGCCGCGGGTTCGTTCGCGTACGTTTAACGTCCTCGCGGGGTGACAGAGTGTCATCCGGGCGAGCTCTTTTGCTGCCCTTGGGTAGGTGTGGACCTTGCCCGGAAGCAGCACGAGCTTCCGCCCTCTCCTGAACGTTTCGGCCAGCGCGTTTCCCTCGTGGCCTTTTTTGGGGCTTACTACCGCTTGCTACTGGTTCGATAGTCGGCTGGCCTGCGGGCTCGCCTCTATCTCCAGTAGCGCTGTCTACCTGAACCTCTTTGGGTTTGGGGGGGTTGCTTTTAGCGGCTTTTATTCTTGCTTTCCTAGCCTCGGCTCGCGCGCGGTTTCGTGCGGTCCTGCTAGGTGCCTTGTATGTAGGCTTGGCATCTCCCTTCCTGATGGGTAGCGTCCAGGCATCGTCCGTGAAGGTAGTTGCCGGTATGGCTTCCTTTAGGGTGGAAAGATCCAGCGAGGAAGACTCTTTCGGCGCTGTGGGAGCAGCCGTGGTCTGGACGGATTGGCTAAGCGCTCCCGAGGGAGCAGCTCGTTTGTTATGGTCGACGTTTCTCTTTTGGTCCATGGGTAGAGATTTATTAAGATTCATCCTCGTCAGTGCCCCACCCGCCTTGGAGCCTCAGTAGGGGACGTCATGCACCTTGATGTACATGTCCGCCAGGACTACTGCGAGGATATAGTAACCCTCACCGTGAATACCTGATGACTGACGGCCGAGTAATGTAGAAGCCGCATACGTGAGGAAGAGAGCCTCCCGCGCTCACCTCAACATCCGCGACCGGGCCATAGGCACCCACATGGATTTGGGTCACTCGCCGGCAGCCCTCTGACGGGAAGCCACAGCCGATTGATCGAGAATGGCTAGTCCCCGACCGCCCGTTTAAGAGGAAGATCAGGGCCAAAGAGGCGTGTTGCTTCAAGCAGGTAACTGACCGACCGCTATCCGCTCAACCACCAGGATTCCTTACTCCCTCCTTACGGGTATCCACGCACGGCACAAACACGTGGGTGATCGCATTTCCTTACTCACTGATGTTAGTGAGCCCTCGACCTCTCGATCACGCGAGGTGAGGTGAAGGAGGAAAGGATTGTGTGGGTAGGTTGGGGGAGGGCGGCCAGAGGTTTCTGTTCTGCCAATTACCTTAGTGTAAATTATTTGATGACTCTATGGAGGCACTTGGCCAATAAACGGGCGGCAACCTCGAGAAGGATAGTCCACTGGCCTTGCTTAGAGGGTCGCTGTATTGATATTCCTCTAAACCATTCGCCAAACCCAGCATCGGACAGATGCTGGGAGTAGGGGTTGCGTCAACCAAGGTCCGTGAGAGAAATTCATTGACGATACCCCCGCCCGACAGTAGATATAGCAGGATACTTGAATAGCGAGAGTACTCACCAAATCAGCATCTGCATCTGCTGTCGAGTCTTGCCCAGCGCGTGAATTCCCAATGTTCCGGGTTTTCGTGCGCGTTGATGATGATGTCCCAACGACCGACGAGGTTCTTTGATTCTTGCGGTTTAGCGGCTCGAAAACCACAGCTACTTTACACTCGGAAGATTTTATACCGACGAAAAGAAGCTACCGCGAGACTATTCGACTGCGCCAGTTATGTATCGGGCGTCGGGAATTAAGTTTTTAAAAAGCACTTTATTTAACAATATTTAATGTTACTCACAGAAAAATTGGAACAAGACTGAATAAACAATATTATAATTAAGCTAAAGAAATGTAAAAGACAATGGGTGCTCGATCAGCACTACGTCGAGGTACGGGGTGGCAACGTATGCAGGTTTAGCCGTGTTGGGCCTGCGTAACTCGATGTAATAAAAGTTTCACTTTAATATTCATCGCTAGATGACGCTTGTTATATTTCAAATAGCGCTCAATCGCGGATTTTTCCAAATATGAACAGGTTCAATTTGTTAACAATTTAATTTTAATAAAATATATTATTTATCATCCTAGTGCCCTACACACATTCAACGAACAGATAGAAATAAGGAACAAAGTAAAAAATAAAAGAAAATGAGACAACCCTAACAGAATATGTCAGATGGGAGGCGGCATTTCATAAAACATCAAAGGTGTTGTCCCACTCTTTACTGCACTCGTAGTAGTATTTCATATTATGTTATTTGGGGTACCTTCTGCTCATCAAACCAATCGAATCAAATTAAAATCACTTTATTTCTTAATTATACTTATGCATGTCAAAAAAACATATTTTTTCTTATTGAATCTACCGCTACTTCGTAAAGGGTCGAGCTAACGAGAAGAAGTAGCTAGAAACTCATTGCCACTCTTTTATATCAAGGTTTACATTTTCTTCGTTTTACAAATCATTTCAATTACAATATAATATGTAAAGTGATACAACAAACATACTCAAACATCTTACTTTTAAATATGAATGTAATTGTATACTACAGTCTAGTTATAACTACGGTGTGTATATTTACTACGGTGGTCATTAAACTTCTGAAATGTTTAAGTAAAACAGCAACTTAGATTAAGGATTGGTCTCCGCTGCGCTCCAACTAGACATCGCAGGCGTAGTCGCAAAGTGCGGCAACTAATATTACGCCCAAGTGGGCGTTGCTGAGCCAGTCTCGAACAATGTGTAACACGTTGGCGTGCCACATATTCTGTTAAACTTTGAAACCAAAAATGCCGGTTTCCGTAGTAAAACTTTGTAAAAACAATACTAAAAGAAATAAGAAAGACAGGGATCACTTATTATCATCAGTACAAACGTACATAATATCGAAGCGTATATTACAAAATTTGAAAGATGCCATTGAGTGTCAAGCACATAAGCTTCTAATAGTTGTCGTAATAAGAAAGCTATTGTTCTTAGGTAGTGCGGTATCTAGTTGGAGCGCAGCGGAGACAAATCCTTAATCTAAGAACAGCAATTATATTTATTTTTCTTATCAGGAAAGATAATTTTAATTTTTTTATCTTAGAAACTTATAGGAATTATACTATAACACCTTTATCAATTTATAGCAAAATAAGCATCACAGAGTGTCCCAATATTTTTCTCTATAAAATTGTAAAAATATTTCAATTCTCTCTGCATGAATACATTGCGATGTTATTCATGCAGTATTTTGTTTCAACTCTATTAGCTATAGCAATTGTGAGCTATTGACTGTGTGAATCTAACTGAAAATTGAATATTTGAAAAGTTAATTAGAGCTTCAATAGAGATGAAAAACGTGGAATAGTTCACGGTACAGGAAAAACATGTATGTTCATTGCGATAACATAGTTATAAAGAGTGAATTATATAAACGCGATACACGATTTTATTTAAATATTTAAATTCCTCCAAAAAGCATATTACACAGTAAAGTACTCAGGCGAATAATGATAGCATGAATAATTATTATCTCATAGTTATATTATAAGTTAATGTTTTATATTCATCTTTTAAAATTTAATTTTAATTGTTTTTTAGTTTTTAATCCTCAGTTCCAGTAAGGGTTTTTTAATTTTTTTTTATGGAATAGGAGGACACACCTGGTGTTAAGTGATCACCGCCGCCCACATTCTCTTGCAACACCAGAGGAATCACAAGAGCGTTGCCGGCCTTTAAGGAAGGTGTACGCGCTTTTTTTGAAGGTATCCATGGCGTATCGTCCCGGAAACACCGCACAAGGAAGCCCATTCCACAGCTTTATAGTACGATGGAGAAAGGTCCTTGAAAACTGCACTGTGGAGGACCGCCACACATCCAGATGGTGGGGATGATATCCTGATTTGTGGCGTGTCGTTCGAAGGTGGAATTCGGCGGCAGGAATCAGGTTAAACATCTCTTCGGAACAGTCCCCGTGATAAATGCGGTAGAAGACACACAATGAAGCGACGTCTCTACGCAACGCCAAGAGATCCAGCCGTTCACAGAGCACTGAGTCGCCGATAATTCGAGCTGCTATACTTTGCACGCGTTCAAATGGATCGAGCAGATACTGGGGTGCGCCAGACCAGAGATGACAGCAATACTCCATGTGTGGCCGGACCTGCGCTTTGTAGAGCGCTAGAATATGGGCCGTCGAGATTTCGAGACCCAGTATTCCGATACTAGGCACGGCTTTAAGAGAAGTGTTCTCGAAGAGCGGTGATACGACAAATGGTTTTTTTAGTGTTAAACGCGCAAACTTTCGTCTTTGAGTCTTCTGGGGGTTAAATTGGACAAGGTTCAATTTACCCAATTCCGCGACCTTCTCGAAAGAGGACTCGAAAGAAGACACAAGTTTCTTCCGGCACTGGTCGACGATTTCCCGAGAGAGACCTGCATGGCCCGTGTATACAGCATCACAAGTGCTGTCGTCTGCATAGCAATGTATGTTGGATGTGACCAACATATCATTGATAAATTCAAATTCAAATTCAAATATTTTTATTCAAAATAGGATTTAAAATCACTTATTGAACGTAAAAATCTACCACCCATTCAAAAGAGACTGCCTCAGACCTGAGAAGAATGGGCGCAAGAAACTCAGCGGGCTTTTTTTTTTAATATAAAATATGGATTACATTGTAATATCGTACAATAAACATTTATAATTAAAGAGCCTGAGGGTGTTCGCTTTATTTCCAGTCCGTGGTGTCATTAAGAAAATCGTTTATGCTATCTTTCCCACACAAACGTTTTTTAACAATTCTTTTAAATTTCGTAACACATTTGTTTTGTACATTTTCTGGGATCATATTGTAGAAGCATATACATCGCCCAACAAAAGACTTACTAACTCGACCCAACCGAGTAGTAGGCACACCAAGTTTATGTTTGTTCCTCGTGTTAACATTATGAATGTCACAGTTTCTAGAAAATTCCTCAATGTGCTTATGAACATACAAAACATTATCAAAAATGTATTGAGAAGCAACAGTCAAAATGTTTATTTCTTTAAATTTTTCTCTTAATGATTCTTTAGGACCTAGGTTATAAATCGCGCGAATAGCCCTCTTCTGCAGCACAAATATAGTATTAATATCGGCCGCACTGCCCCATAACAATATACCATAGGACATAATACTATGAAAATAACTAAAGTATACTAATCTCGCCGTATCTATGTCAGTTAACCGTCTAATTTTCTTAACCGCATATGCTGCAGAACTAAGCCTATTCGCCATTCCTTCAATATATGCTTCCTTCAAGATATGCAGAAGAAACAGCGTAGGAGATAGCACACAGCCTTGGGGCACTCCAGCATTCACGGGCTTCGGGTTCGAGCAATATCCGTCGACAACGTCCTGTATGCTACGCCCAGCTTTTTACAAATCATTTCACTTACAATATAAATAAAGTGATGCAAAAAAATACTCAAACATCAAACACTCAATGCCCTACACGAGTTAGTCAATAAAAGTAAATGTAAATTAATACGTAAAAACCAGAGTTATTATTAAGAACAGTAGATGCAACGATCGATCGAATTTTTGGGTCTTTCAATCCGGAGCGGCACTGCATTGTAATGGGCAGGTTGTATCAATTACCATCAGCTGAATATCCTGCCCGTCTCATCCCTTATTTTCATAAAAAAAAATCGCATTAGCTTTTACACAAAATATCTCAACTGTGGCGTAGATTTGATTTCAGAGTGCCGCTTTCATAAATTTTAATTTCCCGTTAGTATTCATAAAGCTCCCGTCTTGTAAAAAGATTCTGTAACATATTCGTAGTATTATCCAATAAAAAAACACTTATATAAAGTGCAAACGCGAATCCGCCTGGAGCAAATGGAAACAATATTATAAGCACCGCTTTTTCATTTCGTCCTATATAAACATTTATGAAATTGGATAAGTATTGAGAAAAATTTAACACTGCCGTATTTTCAAATATAATGATGAAATAATATAAGCTACAATAATATAATATATAGATACCACAGACTGGGAATGGATCAAACACCCTCAGGCTATTTAATTATGATTTTTCTTGTATGATATTACATTTTTTTTCTATATAAGAGGAGGCAAACGGGCAAGAGGCTCACGGGATGGGGAGAGGTGAGGCAACCGCCCATCCGCAACAACAGGTGTCAGGAGATGCGTTGCCGGCCTTTAAGGTGGGAGTGCTCTTTTCTTGAAGATCCCTAAGTCGTATCGGTTTGTGAAAACAGCAGCCGGTAATTGATTCCATAAAGTGGCTGTGCGAGGCAAGAAATTTCTTGAAAAACGCGCGGTTGTGGAATTCCAGATGACATCTGGGGACGTGATGCGGGTGTTACTTTCCATTTTGACGTAAAGTCCTGTGGTGGAATTCAGCCGCTGGAATCTTCCCGAACAGCTCTTCTGAGCACTCCCCGTGATAAATACGGTAGGAGATGCAGAGAGAACCCACATTTCTACGCAATGCCAAAGAGTCAAGCCGATCGGGGATGTCTCGATACTACATATATTGTAACAAAATAAAAAAAGCCCGCTGACTTGTTGCGCTGCTCTGAGGTCTGAGGCACACTATTTCGAATGGATGGTCGTTATTAAACGTTGAAAGTGTGAGTTTAAGTCCTATTAACTAACCATTAACTCTCACCACAGTGCAACCGTTATTTACGTTTATAATCTGCTTTATTAACGGCCGTTTTCAATAACCTTTCTATCCTTATTTTAACTTACTAGAGGTGGACAAATCTATCCTTTTACGCTTACTTGCATTTCAATAACCTATCGTCTAACATCTAACCTATATTGGACATAACTATGGATAGATAATATCCTGTCATTAAACGGTGATAGCAATTTATCCGTAACTAGAGATACGTTATTGAAAACGGCCGTAAATCAGCAACGTTCTTGTGAGTTGTCCGTGAGTGTCCCGGTGACATTTTTATCATCAGTTGGGCTACCCTACAACTTTTAATTAGCGATTCTTGTGAACAGGCTATAGCCAGCGGCCTTACTGCCTCGTCTTTAGTATTTTCATTTTCAGTATTTTGTTTTACAAAAAAGTCAAATAAACTATTCTCATCTCATCTCTCATCAAATCCATTTTCCTTTTCTGTATGTTTTCACAATTTTTAAATGTTTCTTATGTTAAGTATAACGGTCGTAATAAATATGAAAGCTGGTAGGGCTAATTACAATGAACTTTTAAAAATATACAATTTACTTTCACTAAGCCAAAGATGTCACTTGATAGACTGTCACCTTAAAAAAATGTGTGAATGAACTTACTTCTCGAGCTTTTGCCATTCAATGTTCCTGCCAGGTATTGACGCACGCACATAACTTTCAACCTACCGACTCCTAGAACCAATATTGGGTTTCGCGCGTCTCACAGATTGTGTTCTTCATCGGATTCTCACATTAATGTCGACCTGTTTTTGAACTCCTCTACTGCGTCATTTAAAAATAAGTTAAAAACAACAATTACTGTCCTTAACGCGTGCAATAACTGTTCAACGTCAATTTCGTAGGTGTCGTTCTGCAGGAATATCTCAAATTATAAGTAAGTAGCATGTAAATTTCAGTTTGGTGAAAAGAAAGAACAAATAAAGTTGATTATAAAACCATAAACACTAATAAACAAAACCAATAGTATTCCTTGAAAATCCTCGTTTATTCCAAAATATAACTGTTTTTCAACTTTTGTCGAAAGAAAAGTCTGTGTAAAATAAAATAAAATTATGAATCAAATAATTTGCACTTATTATAATAGATTGTTTCACTAGCTTTTAGATAAATTCACTGAAATCACCATACCTATAAGCATTCTTAAATCTTATTCTTATCAAGTAAGCGATTTGAACAATTAGAGAGCCCGTAACACAAAAGGTTAAGCCCTGTATCTTTATTCATTATTATATGCCCTAGTATGTCTGTCCTTGTCTTGATTTATATAATATTGTGTTTACTCATCTTAACGTTATGTTGTCATGTCTGTATATTTGTGTTATTTAGTGTTACCAGTGAAACTATTCTAGGGTACATACTAGGATATATCTAATATTGTAATTTTTATATTTTATTTTACTTAATTTTTTACTTAAGTGACGTATCTGTTTCCTTAACAAATAAATAAATAAATAAATAAGAGGTACAATTGCTGTATCTCACAGTTTTATGTACGTCTTCACTGCCCGAGGTTGGCCGTCAGCTCAGTTCACTTCGTCCTCTTTTGTGCCAAGTTAACAACAGTATTTTTTATATGTCGTTTTGTCAAATTATCAAGGCGCTATATTCAGTGAACGCATTGTTTTTCATTCGTACATTGGCTATGTTTCTTTCTTACTTTACCCATATTAAGCTGATACTAAGAAATGTATCTTAAACTTTATTATCAAAATATTTCTATGAAATCTAAAAGGACAGCATTGAATTTTGTGTAGCCACAGAAGGTCACGTCGGTATTAAGCTTCGTAACAAAAACAAAGAGTGTAATTTGAAACAGCTGTTGTGAGTTAAGAACTGGTAGCCATTTGGCTCTCCGAAAATCGTTTTATAGTTTTGCGATAGAATCAACTCAAATACTTTGCATGTAGTCAGTTTTGTATTGAAAAAAAAAAGAGTAATATTATAATAAAATACTAAGATGAGAATCGAAAATATAAAAAAGAGTTACATGACAACAATTATTCAAAGAATATAATATAACATTATTCAGGCTATGTTTTATATGAAAACAATCAACACAATAATAATAATACTTTATTTCAGACCCTTGATCCATGGTACAGACACAGTATAAAATACGTAATTAAAATAAAGTCAAAAATATAAATTACAAATAGAAACTAGGTTGCAATATTTACCCAGCGTCGATACATTGCTGATAGCATCAGCCTGTCAGACAGACTTCTGATAATGACGTTATTACACGTCTCAACCCTGGACATGAACGATGCAATTATTTTACGCTGGATAGAATTAAACGAATCAATCCTAGCCTTCGCTACATTTCTGAAGCGCTACAGCAACGTATCAGGCCCATAAGTAATCTAAAAATGTTATTGTTGGCGACTCGTATGCTATCATGCGACTTCTTAGAATAATTAGTCCAAAGCTGACACGTGTAAAACGACTGGCAGAATGACTTAAAGAGAGTAATTCTCACGTCAGGCGCTGAACGGTTAAACTTTCTCGCAATCATATTGCCCACCACATAAAGAGCAATACAATGACGCTCGATATCTGCGTCATCCTTGAGACAGGACAAAACAATGTGGTCAAGGTACTTGCAGCTGTCCACTATCTTGACAGGTTGTCCGTTAATGAAAACTACGGGGATATTCTGAGGCACCTCTCCCGATCTAAATATTATCATTTCTGTTTTATTTACATTATATGTAAGATTATGTTCTTTCGTATAACCCTCACATATTTTGATGAGTTTTCGCAGGCGTTTTATTGAGGGGCTGAGCAAAACCAATAAGTCTTGTTCTTGAATTTTTGTCCGTTTTCATTTTCGTGCGATCACTGCGCTTGATTTTTGCTTAAATAATAAAGATGGGATACCACTTGGGAATACAGAATAAATAAATGAATATAATATTCTCAGTAGGTATAGGTTACGTTTATTGAAACAAAACAAATCTTATTACTATTTTTATATTTAGACGACCTGTATAGCCGAGTGGTTAGCGATCCTACCTTCTGAGGTAAGTAAGGAGGTTCCGGGTTCGAATCACGGTAGGTAAAAGCATTTATATGATTAATGTGGATGTTTGTTTTCGAGTCATGGATGTTTATATGTATTTATGTATGTTTAAGCAAGTACATTGTATTAAATATATCGTTGTCTTGCAACACATAATTTGAGTTAAAAGTTTGTCAATATCATCATTAATATATTTTACAATACTATGATTATATAAAATTAAAATGATCATCACGGGGAAGTGTACCAAGAATACTGGCAGCATTTCCGCATTGGATAGCTAGCCTGATCCGTAGACCGAAATAGCTGCCAGCTCTTTTGGGTTTCCAGTAGCCAGTTCAGTAGCAATGTATTTTAATTAATATTTGTAATATTGATTTTTTTTTATGGTTTCTATCGAATAGGGCACCTGTACCTATTAGCTTTCCGTGGCTTTTATTAAAAAGGAATTATAAATTAAAAATATTAAAAAAAGAATGAAAGTATGTACCTACGTAAATCTAATAAATGTAATTGTAATGAAAATGAATAACAAACATTATTTTTGTGCCAAATTACAATAATTTGTATGTAAATACAGAATAAAATATTATCATTATTATAAGAATCTAACACAGGAGAGATTGTTGTTTTTATGTCTTTTATAATTTCAACAAGGCGTGTTGCTTTGTTAGTTTGTAGCGGTTTTCAAACTGCTACTACCGAACAATTTTGTGGGGAGCGCTGTATACAACAAATACTGTATGTTCTGAATACATACCTACTGTATATATATATAAATAAACTTTCTAACATCTAAACCATAATGCTCTTCAAAAGAGGCTCGTTATAAATAATAAAACTTTATTTAACACGTTCATAATAACGATCTTATCAAAAATTAAGTTATAACCAGAAATAATAAAACATCTTCGTAGAAAATAATAATAAAAACACAGTACTCACACATATACACACACACACACACGTTGTAACCTTTTATTTGTTAGTATATTATATAATTTTTAAGTCTATTCTGGTAATATATGATTTCTTTTTATGATTTAAAATTTATGTATTCCTTTGTGGCTTTATGTAAACCCTTGATTAAGATTGTAAAAATAATAGTTGTTTACGCTGTTGATTACTTTAATAAATAAATAAAGTAAACTTTCTATTTCAGCATTTAGACCAACTTTAAAGATAACAACAACCAAAAAAGAATTTAATTTAAAACATAAAAATAATGTTTACAATTTTGTATCAAAGGCCATTTGAAGAGCCAAGGCTTAACGTCGGTATTAATTATGATCAATTTTGTATTTTCAGCAACTGAGAATTTACGTGAAATTTAACGACTTTCCTATTGAAGAGGAACTTAACAGAAGCGATAATTGGTTACTATCAGAATTAATGTTGAAATTATTTCTGTTTATATCATAAATTTAAAAGGCAAAAGTGAACACATTGTAAATTTAAACAAATAAAATTTGATAACAAAATTTATGAATGATGCTCGAACCCGCGACCTCTCGCATTCCGTGCGAGCGCTCTTCCACTGAGCAAACGTTCAAGTGACGTCACGTACATAAATCCTAATATGTCTTGTTCAACTGTCAGGTTGTGGCTTCATCTACAGGATCTATCTTACAGTGATAACCTGCTCAACCCCAATATTTGCATATTAGGGAATTGACTTGAGATGTCGCTCTTTCGAGTATAAACAATTTGTTATTGAAGAAGCGCTCGCACGGAACACGAGAGGTCGCGGGTTGGAGTCTCGCATAATTCATAAATTTTGTTTTCATAATTTATGTGTGTAATTTATCCCAGAAGTGAGGGTTATCACTTTAAAAATAACAAATTGTTTAGATTGTTCATTTAATTGAATTATTTTATTAGATCAGTCAGCACAAGTGTTGTAGCAATTACCAGTCGATTAATACAACATTATTGCTACACTACCAGATTATGGTCAGATTCTTAGATCATTCATGTGTCGAGATAGACTATGACAGCTGTGAAACCGTCAAAATAAATTGTGTTTAGAACTAATCTCTATTTAGAGCAATTCACGCATACTAAAACAGTGTCATATAAATCGCGAGTGTAAGACGTAGCTTGTCACGCACACTAAAGTACCTATATTCCTGGCGTGTTTTTATCGGTTGTCTAATAGCAAGATACTTTACCTACTAGACGTATTAATTATTATTTTTTTATGAAAATAAAGGAAGAGACGAGCGGAACGTTCAGGTGGTGGTAATTGATACGCCCTACCCAATACAATGCAGTGCCGCTCATGATTCTTGAAAAACCCACAAATTCTGAGCGGCACTACAATTGCGCTCATCACCTTGAGCCGTATGATCTAAGTCTCATTTGCCAAGTAATTTCACTAGCTACGGCGCCCTTCAGACCGAATAAGAAGAAGACCCACAGTAATGCTTACACATTACTGCTTAACGGTAGAAATAGGGGCGGTTGTGGTACCCATAATCTAGCCGGCATCCTGTGCAAAGGAGCCTCCCAATGGTAAAAAGTTATCTAAGGCCAGATTACCAGACTCATAATTACCAATGACATCGTACTGTAACTTGTAAGTGTATTTGATGGATTTAACGAATTTATCAAACAATAAAATAAATAAAAGTAATTAGCAGGTTAAGTAACTGTTGTTACTTCTGTCTATAAAAGTTGCCTGTAAGTCACTGCGGAGGCTGCAGTGCCGGTGGGTTTTTTACGACAGACAGGACAAACGAGTTCCACCCATATTCTCTTGCAAAACCAGAGGAATTACAGGAACACTGTCGGCCTTTTAGAAAGTATTTACGCACTTTTATTGTAAGTATTCATGTCGTATCGTCTTGGAAACAACGCACTAGGAAGCTCATTACACAGATTGGTTGTACGTGGAAAAAACCTGAAAACCGCACTGTGGAGGAACGCAATACCTCCAGACATCTATCCTTGGTTTTAATGTCTTATATCAGCGCAGGCTGTCTCTCCCACCAGGGCGTCCCCGACAATTCGAACTGCTCTGCGTTGCCCGTGGTCAAATGGATCGAACTGATACTGGGGTGCGCCAGACCAGAGATGACAGCAATACTCCATGTCTGGCCGGACCTGCGCTTTGTAGAGCGCTAGAATGTGGGCCGGCTTGAAGAATTGCCGTGCTCTATTAATAATGCCCAGCTTCTTCGAAGCCAATTTGGCTTTGCCCTCCAGATGGCCACGGAATCAGCGATCGCTCGAGGTTTCGACACCCAGTATTTCGAAACTAGGCGAAGCTTTATGGGAAGTGTTGTCGAAGGGCGGTGATACGACAAATGGGGTTTTCTTAATGGTAAACGGGCAAACTTGAGTCTTCTGGGGGTTAAATTGGATAAGTTTCAATTTACCCCATTCCGCAACCTTCTCAAGAGAGGACTCGATAGAAGACACAAGTTTCTCCCGGCACTGGTCGAGGATTTCCCGAGACAGACCTGCATGACCCGTGTATACGGCATCACCAGTGCTGTCGTCTGCATAGCGATGTATGTTGGAGGTGTCCAACATATCATTGATATGCATGACAAGATCACTCCGATGGACTCGTAAGGGTCGGACAGGTGGCGCTGGTGGCAATGATTTTTATAATAATATAATAAGAACCAAAGGTTGAATTCTCGATTCTTCATTTGCAGATATAATAATTCAGTATTAACGATTTTAAAGGTCAGTGGGTCATTTCTCTCTGCTATTTTTTTTTTTTATTTATTTATTTATTTATTATATACAGACACTTTATCACATAATATTACATTATATTTGGTCCCTACACTAGGCGTAGCCTGTCCTGTAGGCAACCAATTTACATCCTAAGGTTAACAATATGAACCGAAAGGTCAAAAAGTGCACTCTGTATATGTGTGTGTGTACACGTGTGTGTCTCTGGGTGTGTGTGTATGTGTGTGTGTGTGTGTGTGTGTGTGAGGGTGGGTGTGAGTGAGTGTTAGTATCTGCTTAATCAAGTTACAAAGTATTAACATTATATGAATGCTAAGCTATCACTTTAAGAATAGCTTCCATGTCTGCATAAGTGAGTGTGTGTAACCATCTCTGTATTTTAAATTTGACCTGATGGACCGAGCAATTTTTTATAGAACATTTTAAATTTACCTTGTTGTATATATATGTATGTAAGAATGGGCTAAATCTACTTGCAAATGTTGTATTTATTATTGGTGTTGGAATCTTGTACGAACGGCTATCTAGTAGGTTTTTATAATTAGGCAAATTCAAGACCTCCTTATGCATGCTTGTCATAACACGCAAGATAAATATAACTCGGACAGAAAGAAGTTCTAAGTCTTTATATAGTTTATGTGTTGGGTATCTAATAGGTTTTTTAAAAATCACTTTAAGGACAGCTCTCTGTGCTCTTTCTAAGAGTATCATGTGTGAAGTAGCCGCCCCTCCCCATACGGTGATACAATAAGATAATACAGATTGACCGATTGCAAAATAAATGGTTTTTAGCAGATTTAAAGATGCTGAAGCGCGTAAGTTCTTAAAAATATAGATCAGCTTGCGGACTCTTTTCGCTGTTGTATTAAGATGTTGCTTAAAGTTTAAGTTTTCGTCCATGACGACTCCTAAGTATTTTATATGAGTAGTTCTACTTATACTATTGCAAGAGCAAGGGCCAGATAGAGCAACAGGACATGTGTGGACTTTAATATCAAAAATGTGGGAAGGGGATGAAGTTTTCGTTTTATGGAAACAGATGTACTGTGTTTTAGTGAGATTTAAAGTGAGAAGATCATTTTGTAGCCAAGTTGCAATATTCCTCATTCCTTGTTCCGCTGTGTGTAGTGCAGTATCCCAGTTTTTCCCGTAAAATAAAAGAGCTGTATCATCGGCATAACAGATGACGTCAGAGCTGGATACTTTAGTTTTGATGTCATTTATATACAAAAGAAATAACGTGGGGCCTATATATATAAAATAAAAAGACTTAAAACATTACATATTAAAAAATCGGCATACAAAGTGAAATTGTCCTCTAGTCTGTATAAAGTCATCAAGTATAATTTTCCCAGTAATTTCACTAGCTACACAGTAATGCTTACACATTACTACTTCGCGGCAGATAGAGACGCCGTTGTTGTACCCATAGTCAAGCCGGCATCCACTGCAAAAGAGCCTCCCACTGGTAAGTATAGTCCCCAATTACTCTTTTATGAAACTAACTAACAGTTCAGAACGTTACTCTGATATTATTTAAAATAGGTGGATAATAAAGAATTCTTAAACATGTTACAATATTGTGAATGGTGTTTCTACAACACGAATCAGAAATATTTCTACGTAATTTTTGAACAGAGTTGAAATATTTAAGAATCGGATCACGATCATAAACGCTTGAGTTTAATCAAAATTTATTATTCGTTTCTTCAATTCCAGCGACCTAAATAATACTGTTATAATAATTGGATTTCAATTTGTAGGAATAACTGTTAATACTTACATCACTGTACTGCAATTACTTAGTTCAGAGTGGCTTCAAACATTGATAAGGCTTCACCATTCACGCAGTATGGGCTCGCACGGAACAGCATTTACAATACCACACTATAACAGCCTTATCACGAAAAACGGCGCCGCTGTGATAGTTCTGGCCGACCTGTGCAAAGCGTATTTTAATGAGATATTTAAATTAGAATAATATATTTAATTATGTTTACAATACTATGATTACATAAAATTAAAACTGTCATTACGGGGAAGCGTACCAAGAATACTGGCAGCATTTCCGCGTTGTAGAGCTAGGCTTATCCGTTGAACTTTGTACATTCTCCCCGCCTCTGGGTTCCACAAGCCAAGTGTCTCAACACCAAACGGCATGACCTGTATGACTCACTGAGACTGACATATTTGCGACGCTTGCTGTCTTCAGCAGTCGAAGCAGCAGCCCCGGCACCGACTGGCGTAACTTGGACATGGGAAGGAGCCAGAGTTTCGATGCAAGTCACGTCCCACATCAGCGCCCTCCCCGTGCCCAAGCCACCAGAGTCATTCCGTCATGCTATGAAAATATCTGAAGTACACTAATCTAGCGGTCGCAACATTCGTGTACTCTCTAATCTTTCTAACGTAATTTAATAAGTGATTTCATAATATCCTACATATTTTGAATAAAATTATTTGATGTTGAATTTATAATTTCGTTAATTTATTTAATTATGTTTTATTTAAACACGATTAAAATATAAGGTTAACCTTACTAACTAATTTGTTATATATGTTACAGCCATTGTAAAATACTCTCTTTGAATGAAAGGAGTCGCCATCGAGTTTATTGCATGTTCTTCTCACGAGCTCTACTTTTTCCGGACATAATTTGGTAGATTATGTAATTTAAAAGAAATATTTATAGTGACGATTCAAAAGCAGTTAGTCTAAGCCTTATTAAATAACGTTACTTTATTTGTCTTTGACATTGAATTTGAATGCGAATCCTTTGTTATTTCTACACAACGTATAAGAATACGTTTAAATAATACTGAAATTGTTAATTAAATCAAACTGTAACGTCAAAGACTAAGGGCGGATACACATAAGTTTACTATTATTACCCTTTAAAATAATATATCATTCGTACCATCCGGGTGAGTATGTTGTTGGATATTATTAAAGACAAATCATAAATAAAAGTTAACTATAAATAATTTAAAGTTTCAACAGAATATTATATCATTATCAATGATGGTTGAAATTCTAACTATATTACTTTGTATGGAATAAAAATCAAAAGAAAATAAGGGACGAGACGAGCAGGTCGTTCTTATTGTAATTGTAGCCCTGCCCATTACAATGCAGTGCCGCTCAAGATTATTGAAAAATCCAAAAATTCTGAGCGGAACTACAACTGCGCTCGTCACCTTGAGACATAAGATGTCAAGTCCCATTTGCCCAGCAATTTCACTAGCTACGGCGCCCTTCAGACCGAAACTCAATAATGTTTACACATTACTGCTTCACGGCAGAAATAGGCGCCGTTGCCTTCCACTGGTAAAATAAATTAGCTTGTTAGAATAAATCAAATATATTTATTTATACATAATATTGTGTAAAAATATTAGTTACTATCAGACTATACAAATATATATTAATTAATATCATAAACTTATAATTATATGATGTTCTAGTGTATACACGCCATTATAAATATCTCTCATAAGTTTCTACAATGTTATGATAATTTAGTTCGCTATTTCAAATTGCTCTCAATAATTGTGTTTAACTTTTATTAAAAGGTTTCATCTAATGCAATTCAGGTTCGATATTAGATTATCATTATTACCATTTTTAAATTGTAGCTTATGATTTATATTTCATAATTAAAAACACCACTTATACGACACATTTCACGAATGAATATAATATGAGTTAATGGATTTTATTAATCTTCGGCTATAAAATCATATCATTGTCGTATCTAAATGCTTAGAATAATAAGTTTTCGTATAACATAAATATGATATGTATATAATTTGTTATGTATCGTATGTATGAACTCAGTTTATTTGAAATATAATCAGAGTATAATATATAACAAATAGATGACCCAGAAATGTCGGTACTTCGTCCGCAATTAACGGTTATACTGAAACAATCTAACAATACTGTAACCTTTACCACATAAACGTTAAAATAAGCATATTCACTTTACGTAACTCTTTTAACCTTTGATTATTAAAAAGTTGCAGTGGAACAGCTATTTTCTTCCTCTAGCTCCTAGCTGGTGGCATGAAATTCATAATAAGCTTAACTTTAAAATTTAAAAGTAATTCAATCGGAGTCTTAAAAGATTAATACACAAATTAAATTTGTATCCAAAACTTATGGACGATGCGGGACTCGAACCCGCAACTCTCGGGTTCAGTTCGAGTGTTATTACCAAAGAAGCCAACCATCCGAACTGAGCTGAGACCAACTGAGCCAACAAATTGTTGAGATTTCATTTGAGATCTTAAATAATTTAAGAGCCACAACCTGAGAGTTGAACAAGATATACCAAGATTTATATTCCACGTATGGAACGGTTGGCTCAGGTCTTAAGAGCGAGTCTATTATCGTTCATAAATTTTAGTTATAAATTTAATTTGTATAATTAATCCCAGAAGTGGGGGATATCACGTAAACAAGAAGCAGTTCAATATATAATTTTAGAAAACATAAATTGTCCAGTTGCCATACAACTTGAAGCAAAGATTTTAATGAAAAATTAACTCTCGTAAAATCACTTGACTTGTCAACCCAAGTCTGAGCTTTAATATCACAACCACGGTCGCTTGTTTGTGCATTATTAATTTCTAGTTAAGAAGTTGAAACGCTTGAGTAGAATAATAGGCTACTAGAGATGAAATTTAACAATTCATACAAGTCCCAGTGAAGTTTGCACACACTACAAGCAGAATGTTACATTAAATTTATAATCAGAACTGCGTTACAAGATACAACTATATATATATTTGAATATCTTGATTGCTAGACCATTATTTATTGATTTTTAACATGTTTTTGTTTTACAAATTTAATTTTTACCAACATTTTTGGACGTTCGTTCCGTCCAAGTGCTTTTTCCAACTGAACCAACCGACAGTGACACATCAACCGTAAATTTAAAATATGTAAACACGTTCTATCGATACTTTCTTTATTCCTGTTCGTGGCTTCGTCGTTCGTACGAATTATTCTAGCATTTGATTTATTATAAAAGCATGCAACACTTATAATAATTATTATAGACATTTAGACATCAGCTGCTATCGAACATTTGCTAATATAATTAAAGAATATCTTAAACATTCTTTAAATATGTCCAACCAATAAATTTGATTATTTTTGTATCATTTGTATTTTTGTGTACTTTTTTCGCCTTATATTTATTGTATATCAAATCGTTATATTTTGTATTATATTCACTCCTACTTTGTTTATATTTAAGTGGAAACTTTATTGCAATCACAGAGTACATTATAGAATTGTGTGTAATATAAATTATGTGTTCCAATAAGTACATAACTTAAGCTGTTCGTTTTGCAATAAATAAATATAATAAAAAAATCTTGGTATGTCTTGTTCAGCTTTCAGGTTGTGGCTCCATCTACAGGATCTACTTTACAGTTGATAACCTGCTCAACCCCAATATTTGCATATTAGGAAATTGACTTGAAATGTCATTTATCCATATCTATACAGTTTTTTTTTTATGGAATAGGGTGTTAAACGAGCGTACGGGTCACCTATTGTTAAGTGATCACCGCCGCCCACAATCTCTTGCAACACCAGAGGAATCACAGGAGCGTTGCCGGCTTTAAAGGAAGGTGTACGCGCTTTTTTTGAAGGTACCCATGTCGTATCGTCCCGGAAACACCGCACAAGGAAGTTCATTTCACAGCTTTGTAGTACGTGGAAGAAAGCTCCTTGTAAACCGCACTGTGGAGGACCGCCAAACATCCAGATGGTGGGGATGAAATCCTAACTTGTGGCGTGTCGTGCGAAGGTGGAATTCGGCGGCAGGAATCAGGTTAAACAGCTCTTCGGAACACTCCCCGTGATAAATGCGGTGGGAGACACACAATGAAGCGACGTCTCTACGCAACGCCAAGTGATCTCAGAACTTGCGTGTTCAGGTTGGGTAACTGGAAAGCTGCTCGCTGATTTCGACGACGTGTTTTGACTTTGCACGGGCGATTTGTCGCTTAAAAAACTGGAGGCACGGTTGTATTTCCTCTTAAGAACTGTGCAGTTCGGATCCTTTGTGCCCAGCGCCGCAACCCAAATTCGATACGCCTATTTTTTGCAGACAGATGCTGCCTTAACTGACGCATCGAACCAAGGCTGTGATCTGCCACCGATCGGTACTACAGAGCTTGGTATGAAAATATCCATGCCCTGTAGTATCACATCGGCTACTGCAACGGCGCAGGCACTAGGATCATCCGAAGGGAAACAAACCGTGCCCCAAGGGTAGGATACAAAAAAGGAACGCATCCTATCCCAATCTGCTGACTTGTAGTGCCAAACGCGGCGGTTCGCTGGTGGTCTGCGACGTGGGCGTCGGATAGGTACTACACTCCTGACCAGGCAATGGTCGGACGTTCCGAGAGGGGCGTCGACAAAGACCTGGTAACCATCGGGATGTGTAGTCAGCAGAAGATCTAATAAGGACGGCATGTGGCTATCCACATCCGGGAGCCGCGTTGGCGACTCAACCAATAGGGAAAGACCAACGCTAATGCAAAATTATGCACAGATCGCCCTGCGTAGTCTGTGGTATGCCATTCGGCATTGTGCCCGTTGAAATCACCCAAGACTACGAATAGGAATGGCCACCGGTCCTCGACACTAACCTATGCGAAACTCCGCTGCACTAGGCCGCTACTTCACGCTGCTATTCTGGGCGAGTGTGGTAATTAACCCGAACGAGTCTGGCCCGATTGTGCTGACTTCAAAAGACGGCAGCGTGACTCTCCCACTTCTAAAAAGCCCTTAGTCGCCTCTTACGACACCCATGGGCCTGGGACTTCCCTATTCTTTTTATGCCCCGGGGAAAGTACAGTTTGTTATTTTTTAGTAATATCCTTCATTTCTGGGATTAAATGTAAAAATTTTATATGTGCCAAAAATTATGGGCGATATGGGGCTTGAATCTGCGCCCCTCGGTTTCCGTCCAAGCGGTCTTACCAACTAAGCCGAGTGACGCATCGCCCGTAAATCCTGACCGTATTTCTTGTTCACCTGTCAGGTTGTATGTTAGCATCTATGTAAGTAATGGAACCTTTGAAAATGATTTTCACCCACTTTAAAATTTTCGATTGAATTGAAAGTTGAACTGATCACAATACCATAATTTAAACAATCTGTTGCACTTTATTAGCCTGGTATGTATGTCTGTTTGTATGTAACGGAATATTTAAACGTGATTTTCATCCCCTTTAAAACCTCAGATTAATTTGAAAGAATTATTATTAGACAATTTATATTTTCCGTCCCATTTTTTATATCAGAATCTTATTATTATTTTATGTTCGATAGGTTGTGTCTTTGTGCCAAAGACTATGGCGCGTGCTATTTCTTTTAATACTTAGAAACTAAAATGCCGGGTTGAGTAGTAAAGTATGTAAAAATAATACTGCAAGAAATAAGAAAAACATTGGGATCACATATCATCAGTAATAATTTTGTATTTTATTAATTTCCATGTTAAATAACACGAAGCGTATGTTACAAAATTTTAAAGATGCCATTTTAGTGCCAATATCATTATGCACACAAGCATCTAATAGTTGCCGTAATAAATATGCTAATGTTCTTAGGTAGTGCGGCATCTAGTTGGAGCGCAGCGGAGACCAATACTTAATCCAATTTAAAAAACAATAAAATGACAAGTTTCAACGTTAAAGTAGTATTCCTCATCTTTCCAAGCTGGGTTTTCCTTAATATTAATAGATTTAACTCGATGAAAATTAGCAAATTAACAGGAAACTCCGCGTGGAATTATTTCACTAATCTAATTTACTGGAAACAGACATTTCGTTAATAACCTTCCCGCAAACTCAGATGGAACGTGGCGCAGCGACCATTGAAAATTTACAACTTGCAAAAGGCATTCAGAAAAAGAAAATTAATTCTGACGAAATCTCATCTCATCCTTTTTCAAGATAGAATACTTTTACTCAACAAAGTTGAATGTGACCCTTAAAGGAGCACAATTTATGGTGTAATGAGATGGTGAACAATGAAATGTGGATTTTTAAGGCTATATAGTAACAAATTACAATTGGTAATGTCCGAAAGTCAAAGTCAATGTTTTTATTTTTACGCAAATATGAGAAGTGAAAAACAGGAGACTTGAGTAAGTCGGACTTGAAAATCTATTTACTATACTATCGTCTATTTTGTGGTTTTTATTTGGATGAAGTTTGTTGCTTGTAAGCTAAATAATTTTATAATAGGTATTTTTAAATAAAATTTGTGCAGGGCCATATATATCGATCTTTTCAGTATTGATATTAAATAAAACCACAGAATCAATTTATTATGTGAATCATATATATTCATGCGATAAAATCAAATAACAAACTGTGATGCATTGAAAAATAAACTTAACAGTCGAATAGACTTGACCTGTTTCTTGGTCCAATAGTATGAAACAAGGTGATTCGCCCTTTTTCAACGGTTTTTAGCAATTAAATATGACAACCTTGAGATTTATAGATATTCTTTCAAATACTACGCTAATATATACATATTAAAGAATAAGTTTTATATATTTTGTAGGTAATTTTATCCGTGGAAAACATTATTTAAACTCTTATTTTTCCTTAATAGCATTTATAGTCCAGCTTTAGCTGGACTACAAAAAAGTTAAACATGTGTTAACACTGGTCTTAAAAAAGTTCTGTTACAAAACTGTGTCTTTCTATTGTTTAGCGTTCAACAATCTTTAGACATTGCTTATACTTAAACACTTATTTGAATAGTCAGCAGTGACGTACAGAATACACTAGACAATAATTTAATAATTTAACAACGCGGGAATTTTTGAGACCAGCCAGGCCATAGCCTAGGTACACATACTGCCAAGGTACAACAGGTTCTCCTACACAACCTAACATGCAGAATTTTTAAATCTGAATTGACGATGCAAAGGAATATGTAGGTGCCTACATTATATTCCTTGTCAATTCAATATGCTAATTGTGTTTACATGAAAATCAAATTGTGTCTATATAGTAATTAGCTCTTAATACTTGTTATTTACTAAGATTAATTTCTTGTCTGAATGAGACTTCTACAAAAGAATAATATGGTATTATTGAGTAAACTAGTAATAGACAGTAAGCACAAGAAATAAGTGTGTGTGTACTATGAGACTTATGTATGCACGCAAGAAGTTATACTTCTTTGGCCTAACAAAGCAAAAATCCATTTTTATTGAAGTAGGTGTTACTTTGCGGAAATCCATAATTATGCAAATGATTTGAGTTTTCTTTAGTGTTAATTCCGCCAATATTGGACTGACTGGATCAGTATCGTGCCAGATTTTAGTGAGACAACACGTCCTGAGGATGCCACGTTTAGAGGCGAAACACGTGTCGAATTGTTTAAAGACAAATATTGGCAGAATTAACACTAAAGAAACCTCAAATCATTTGTGTAAGCAAAAATCCTTTAAATTGTTTATTCCTCGTGGTATTCTACGTTTGAAGAAATAACAATATTGTAAAAATCTTGCAACGATGGCTTTGAAAATTAAATATTAAATAACCAATACGGCTACGGGATTAAACCCTTTGCCTATTCCAATAAAGAACGAAGAAATAAAAAAAAATGTTAGGAACCAATTTCACCCTGTTACTTTTGTTTTACAGTGATGCGCGCGCATCTTAAAATTTCACTCCCATAATTTTTTCATAAGGTGCCTAAAGAAATATAATTTTACAAAAACTTTCACATTAATTACAATAATCTGAGTAACACACAAAGGATGGAAGTAAAATACGACACTATGAGAAAGCCTTGCCTGACAGAATGAGTTGTCACTGTTAATTTGCACACAATTATTCATCGCTGTGAAAGAGAAATAATAAGAGCGCCGCCGGGAGTCTATTTAATTCACTAATTAGCTTTGTGGGTTTAGATCTCGTTGTACTATTGAATATTCTATGACGTGGCGTCGTTGGAGCGCTTTGATGAGCATATTTTTTTGTTATCATTCTGCTGGGCTATTAACATGCTATAATTAATCTTCCCACAACCATCAATCCAATTCCACAACCATAAATTTATCCATCCAAAAAAAGGAAAACCTAAAAAATAAAACTAGTTTAAATATTTGAATTAAACAATAATATTTATTAAAAGAAATCATTTATACCTCGTGGTCATTCTACTCGTGTGTTTCCAAGTCGATAAAAGAAAAGTTCGTGGTTCCATACTCAGGACGGAAGAAATGATATCCTAAAGCTAGCAAAGGATGTGAACTACTGAAGCGTTCGCCGCGGCCATAATCAGACTTAGTCTGAGCTTAGTTTTACGTAAGTGAAGTCTGAGTACGCTCTATACATCTCAGCATTAGACTTACAAGCTTCTTTGTAACATTTCCCCATCAAAATATAATTTTGTTTTAATGAAAAGATGGGATGAGACCAGCAGGATGTTCAGCTGATGGCGATTGATACGCCCTGCCCATTACAATTCAGTGCCGCTCAGGATTCTTGAAAAACCCCAAAAAATATAAGCGGCTCTACAACTGCGCTCGGCACTTTGAGGCATAAGGTGTTAAGTCTCATGTGCATAGTAATTTCAAGAGCTACGGCACCCTTCAAATAGGCGCCGTTGTGGTACCCATAATTTAGCCGGCATCCTGTGCAAAGGATCGATATTTATCGCATAGCTGTAATCTAGCGAAAAAATTTCCATCAATAAATCTTCCTAAAATACAGGGAGACTGCAGTATTTCCACCCTAACTCACTTAAGTCCCGTAGAGCATTGGTCGACATTATGTTCATCTTTAAATTACTACATAATATTATTGATTCTCCTCATCTTATACGAAACTAAACCTTGCTGTTTCAAAAAGTCACCCGAGAGCGTGTAAGAAATATAATCCTTTTCTCTGTAACTACAAATTATTCTATAAATATTATTCTGAATGTTGGTACTAATTATTGGAATGTCAAATATCCATAACAAATGTATGGGTGTATTTTAACGTACACGTGACAAATTTGAAGTAAAATTTTTCTACTTCCGATACCTTTAGTCACAAAAGCCTTATTAAACGTATTTTTCAGATAAAAGCTAAATATTTCATTTTATAGTAGGTATGTATATTGATATTGTTAAAGTAACTCCATTTTTGTGTTAATTATACCCATAAGGTGCATTTTAATATCGACTAACGACTTCTTGCGATAAGGAACGTTGCGTTGAGTTTCACTATTGTACTTTAGATTATCGCTGAATTGCGTGCGTAAAAATTTAATCGATACCGCGTTTTGAATGAACAGGTTAAAATAATGAGAGCGAATCATAAATTCTAAGTGAAGGAAAAATTGTTGTTTTGAATTCTGTTATTTGGTGAGTTTTGTTTTATTTTACTTCTCTTATCTACATAAAGTGGCGTTATATCTATCCTTGATTGAATGACGTCATTCACAAAGTAAAACAGAAATCGTTATTAACACATAATAACCAATATAATATATTATTTCTATTCATTGGATTTATTATAATCAAATAAAATAAAATTTTCCAATTGCATGACAATTTAACTAAAACTACTTGTAATTTTCTAACTTCAAGGCTAAGTGAAGAAGTCAGTCTCAGCCAAGGTAGATTTGTAACTTTATACATAGTTATAGGTGAGATGTGCTTGAGTCGCACGCGCGACGTGAGGAGGCAAGTGGCGAGAGCGGGGCCACGCCGGAAGGTCAACGATTCCAAAAATAACAATAATCGTTACTAGAATTCATTTATTAATTAGATTGTATAAAAATACGCTATTTTAACTATTATTATAACTATTTAGTGCATATTATATCTATTATTTTGGAAAAGTGTTATTGAAGTCGGTTGTTTTTTTGTTATTTTATTTGATTACTAGCTGACCCGGCAAACGTTGTTTTGCTATATAAAGTATAATTCACGCGATAGTTTTATAAGTAATAAAATATTGCCTATATTATAGCCTGTACATCATTTTGTTCTATTGTCAATAGTTTTTGCAGCGCAAGCAAAATAGGTTTTCGATTTTACACCTTGTGTTACAAAATAGCAATTTTATTACGGATCCCTAATTTTGAAAAAAAAACATAGCCTATAGCCTTCCTCGATAAATGGACTACCCAACACTGAAAGAATCATTCAAATCGGACCAGTAGTACCAGAGATTAGCGCGTTCAAACAAACAAACACTGCAGCTTTATATATTAATTAGTAAATTAGTAATAATTAGTAATTAGTATTAATTAGTATTAGCATAAATAATGATTCCAATGAGTAGAAATAAAATATGTAATTGGTGATGATGTTTTGAATAACACTTTGTGTTTTAGTTTGTGAATGACGTTGATAAAATAGGTGTTTTCTACGATAGCTAATAATATAACTGTATTGGACATTTTAACTATAGATAGATAAGATCTTGTCATTAAACGTTATACGTGTACGTCTAGATAGATAGATAAACTATGACAGCTGTGAAAACGTTGAGTATAGAGTTAACCTCTATTTTGAGTAATTCACGCACACTAACACAAAGTGTCATATAAATAGCGTAAAGTATTAAGCCTGGCCTGTTTTTATCGGTTGTGTAACAGCAAGACACTCTATCTAGACGCATTAATTATCTAAATGTCCAATAATAACAATCAAACTCATATTCGCATTTATCAATATTAAAACCACAACCTGAGAGTTGAACAAAGCATTCAAGATTTTATAAACGATACGTCACTCGAACGGTTGGCTCGAGTCCCGCATCGTTCATAAAATTTTATTTTCAGTTTTATTTGTGTAATTAATCCCAGAAGTGAGGGTCACTTTAATAACATAACAAATTGTTTAGATTTACAAGAGCGACATCTCAAGTCAATTTCCAAATATTCAAATATTGGGGTTGAGCAGGTTATCAACTGTAAAGTAGATCCTGTAGATGAAGCCACAACCTGAGAGTGAAACAAAGCATACAAGGTTTTTTAAACGATACGTCACTCTAACGCTTGGCTCAGATGAAAAGAGCGCTCGCACGGAACGCGAGAGGTAGCGGTTCGCGTCCCGCATCGTTCATAAAATTTTGTTTTCAGTTTTGTGTAATATATATTTGGATCATGATATTTTCTCTTCATAAGAACAGTAAGCAAATTTATTGGATGTTTAGAAACAATAGCTCTCTGAGTCTCGGTTTAAATGAGGACTGTTACCTCGGGGCATTCTGATTTATAAACCAATGCTGACTTGTCTCCTCGACTGTACTACTTCAGTTATTACTTCCTGTTACACTTCATATTGCTGATATTAGTTCTGACGATTGTAGTAAGTACTCAAGTTACGAAGAGCAATATTGCATCTTACATACAGAGAGATATATATATTTATATATCTCTCTCCAGTGGGAGGCTCCTTTGCACAGGATGACTGTTTCTGCCGTGAGGCATTAATGTGTAAGCATAACTGTGTTTCGGCCTGAAGGGCGCCGTAGCTAGTGAAATTACTGGGCAACTGAGACTTAACATCTTATGTCTCAAGGTGACGAGCGCAGTTGTAGTGCCGCTCAGAATCTTTGGATTTTTTAAGAATCCTGAGAGGCACTGCATTGTAAGGGTCAGGGCGTATCAATTACCATCACCCGCATGTCCTGTTCTTCTCATCTCTTATTTTCATAATAAAAATCCTTATACAAACAATGAATTCAAGGTCTAAAGGTTGATGCATCCAATATAGGATAATTTATATTTATACAGTTTATTCTTTTTAACTTTTTATAAAATGTTTGATATTTAAAACGCTTTTAACCAAGAACACTATTCATATATTGGATGCAGCACCATACACATTATTTTGTTATGAATATTTTTGCCATTGTAAAATACTCTAACTGATTAAACAAAGTGGCCATTGAGTTTTGAAGAATAAACAATATATGAATAGCACACATATATACACTGCCGGCGCGTGGTTGGGTTTCCAGTAGCCCTATTGAGGCGAGAAGATCGTACTTTGTATATTCTCCGTGCCTCTGGGCTCCACGTGTCAAGTGTCTCGACACCAAACGGCACAAAGATGTAAAACTCATTGACAGACATATTTGCAACGCATACTGTCTTCAGCCGACGAAGCAGCAGCCCCAGGACCGAAGACGACCGACAGAAGGAGCTAGAGTGTCGACGCAAGTCGCGTTCCACACCAGCGACCTTCACCGTGCCCAAATCACCAGAGTCATTCCGTCAGGACATCCACCACCGCGGCGGGTAATAGCATTTGGCTCTAAAACAGCTGGTATGTTAAGAGCGGCAAATGCCCTGCAGATGACTTCAATAATGCTGGCATGACGATTGATACGGCCTCCCGATTTTGGGCTGGATAGCCCGTGATGCCCAAGACCATCTACCTGAAAGCCATATCTTCATTGTTGTGGTTCATACAGTTTTATACCATCTGGAGTGATTGACAATGACGCATTGTCAATATGCCAATGTTATATTGTCAAGTAGCATTCCAATCGTTGCAGAAGGCAACGCTTGTAAACAAAAGCCCGAATCATTTTGTGTCACGGCCAAAAATATCAATCACATCAAGTAAATTTTGAAAATTCCATAACGGGCTAGACCTTAAGAGGGATGTTTTTGGAACAAATAAACATGACCGAATAATAGTTAAGGCCATATGAGAATTAATCTTAAATAATCTGTCCGAAACGTTATTAAATTTTTTAATGTGATCATCTAAGATCGTTGGAATTGAAACAGGAAATAATGGAGCTCTAAGAAGGTGAAGTGCATCCTTATTCAAAACCTTAATATCGGGGGCCAGAACATTAAATTTATTGGTAATATCAACCCGGTCTGAAATTTGGAAATTTTCGCAAGTAAAAAGTTTTCATTTTGAAAAATTTAACGCAAGACATATTGAGCTAAAACTTTCTATTACAACTTTCAAATCATCTAAAACAGAGTAAGAATAAACTGTATAAATATAAATTATCGAATTATCGCATATTGGATGCATCAACCTTAAGACCTTGAATACATTGTTTGTGTAAGGTTTTTTTTTTATGAAAATAAGGGGCGAGACGAGGAGGACGGTGATGACGGAGTTCAGGTGATGGTAATTGATACGTCCTGCCCATTACATTGCAGTACCGATCAGATCTTTAAACTGCGTTCGTCACCTTGAGACAAGATGTTGCGTCTAATTTGCTCAGTCATTTCACTAACTGGGACCAAAACACGATAATGCTTACACATTAGTCTTTGGGCGCCGTTGTGGTAGCCACAACCAAGCCGGCATCCTGTGCAAAGGAGCCTCCCACTCCCACTGTCATTATCAGTAATTTCATCCAACAAATACAATGATGAATTAACTGAAACAGGTCGAGCACCACTAGCAGCACCCATTTTTAGTTAGATAAGTTTCTACAACAGAAAATGATTCTCAGATACATGACGTAGATAATTTATACAACACAGGAATTTATGTAGAATATTTGTAAAGGCAGTCGAGTGTGTAATTATAACAGTTGGTTTGTTTGCGAGATTAATATTCCACTTTAATGTTTCGCTTTCCCTGTTGACTATGAGTTTGTCTCATATTCATAGGTACTTTTAATTTCATGCTTTATAAACTTGACTTTATCGTGCGTTTTGAATGAGTTTTTCTGTAATTTTATGTTATGTTTTATAGTTTAATAATATACCAAATTATTACTATGAAGCATGTTTATTATTTAAGCTTTGTTAAAACAAAGAACATAATATAAGGTTCATTGAGTTTATTGCGCCCATTCTTCTCAGGTCTGAGGCATTCGTTTTGGAATGGGGGGTAGTTTTTGCCTTTCAATACACTTATTGGAAGGCAAAAACTACTTTAATTATTTAATTTTTTACTAGGGAATTATATGAAATTAGTCGAGTTTTTTTGGAATACACCAAACTATTTTGTGTAGAGAGCCTACTAGAGAGGAGTGTTTGCTTTTTATATGTACTAGGTGTGAATTCTACGTTTAGTTGCTATTGAGTATCCAAGGTATTTTTATTCATATTATATCCTTTGTAATTCTTGTCCATTAATGGTAAGATTGGGCGGTTAAGTTTAGGGATTTTTTTTGCACTTATAATCATACATGATGTTTTGGAGGTATTGATAGTTAAATGGTTATATTTGAACCACTTATGCAGTATTTTTCAGTTATCTTATGCATTTCTCATGAGGTTTTCAAAGATTTTTCCGAAGTAAAATAGACATATCTCGTGCATAAAGATTAAGATGACCCTGCCCATAGGAATGATAAAGGCACAAGAAAGGATCCCTGGCTTACGGCGCATCTCAGCTGCTTGAAATTGCCTTGACCAGCTCCAATTTTAAGAATCTGATACTGATTTTTTAAGTCTTGGGTCTAGGATTATGTGTGCTGTTTCTATTATAACTATGTCTTCCAGTTTTTCTAGCAGGAAGGTATGACGGACTATATCAAAAGCCTTTTTGAGATCAATAAAGACTCCTATTACCACTAGCCTCTGGTCTATTTTGGTTTTTATTGTGGTCTTTATTTTTTTTTAATTTATCTCGATTATGTAGTAGTATAATTAATTTTTCCATTACTTTTTAGTGTGTTGATTGAACAGAAACATTTATATAAAGGTCGCAATTTTGGTTTACGTTTGATAGCTATGTTGGTAGGAGCTATGTACCTATTTGAAAATGGTTATTGTAAATAGGTTTTATTTTTTTACGTAGTGAAATACTTTAATTGTAAGGTCATATTTTTATATCGTCTTTCTTGCCTTTAAGTAGAAAAGTCCTGGCTGGATTGTTGTGAAGGTTTTTTTTTTAAGTATGTTGAAGGATAGAAAATAAAATATTTTCTAAATACCCCAAGTAGTGGGAACTTGTACGAGTGCTTAAATTAAATCAAACCCACATTATGTTCTACTCACACGGATGTGACGCCGGGGCGTTCCGCTAGTGTTATTATAATATTATAGTCTTTCACCTTGTAGTTAAGTGACCATAATTGATCAAACTAAGGTTCTTATGTAATCAGTGCCACTGAACTGATTTGGTGAACGGAAGGTATCCTAAATATGTTCCTATATAATATCAAAATGTTTAAGATATAAAAAAAATAACACTTTAAACGAAGAAAAGCCTGCTCTCTATAATTTGAAGCTTGAAGTAAAAACAATGTCTAATATCTCATTAGTAGGTATTATTTTATATCGAATACAAACATAGGTGTTGCCGTAGTAATTTTTGATTTAGAACCAACTTCCATATTTGTAGAAATTAAATGATTTATTCAGTTACACTTCATTATTTACTTTTTACTTTTTTTAAATGACACCTTGCAATCCGATGTTTACTTAAAAGTATTGGGGAAGGTGTTCTAAAAATATAAGTTGTAGCTCTTAAAGAAAATATAATCGGGTTCTGAATTCAAAAAATATTTCTGTAGGTATAATCTGACACACCAAGTGTTATCTGTTGGATGGTAATTTACATAATATTCAAACTGTACGTTCTTCTATTATCTTATTGTTGTTGAGGCAAGTATAGTTAATAGAATTTTATACACATAATTCTACTATATTCATTGACGCTTACATTGAAAATAATATGAAAATAATATCAATTTTCAGATGGTTGATTGTTTGACTTAATCTTTTATTTTTTAGTCAATATTATGGAATATAATAAATTGTCATATTACTTTAAAAAAGTGAGAGAAATGTCTTAACTAGAAACTTGCAATTTCTCTAATGGAAAAAATAGAAACAAAGTATTTATACAGCAAGTTAAATCATAACATATAGATATAAATTGTGTCTTATTCTCGTGGCCCACGTACAAGATATTAGCATCACAGAGCGTAACGACGTTGATGTGTCTTTGTCATGAACTATGCCTGTGGGATTCACGTGTAATAAAAATTCAAGTACTGGCAGAGAAAAGTATTGTCATGTCATGAATGTAATCCACGAAGAAATACGTTAAATATAGGCGGATTATCGCAAAGGAAAACTGGGCACTTACTTGCCTAAGGGCGCGAGGTTACAAATGGCACGGAACTCTTTCAAACATGGAAAAAATAATAAAGTTTTATGTGTAAATAAGTTTGAGTAATTAGTAATAACACAACATCAGAAATCTTGAATTCTATAGAGTTGTATAGCAAAATACTGAAGTGCTTGTTATAAGTCTTGGTGTATAGAAAGCTGGAGCTCCAGACTTAAACTAATTATCACTATATATCATTATATATAAAATCATTGACGTACTATAAACAACTAAACTCTCAATCGCCTATTTAAAAGGTCGTTAAAAATATCTGAGTGGCGTTGTATATACTTATACATTAACTTATCAGTGGAGTACGAATCGTTTACTTTACATGGTATTCCTTTGTACGATTGTCTTTTTCGATGTTATTTATGTTGCGCACCCTACCACGATGAAAGCTTTCGAGATATTTAATCTTTAATCCCTCCTGTCAAATCAGAAGACAAACTGAGGTAAGAAACAAAATGATAAAAAGCTTACAAGGTATTCACTTTCATCACTAAAAGCAGCTTCTGAAAAGCTTTTCGTGTCTATTCGTTCAGCGTTAATGTTTAAGTAAGTAGTGGTAGCTTTTTTTATCGTAAATAGGTTAGTGTGCCCAAAATTTGCGATATATTAAATGGAGTTAAATTGGAGCACTTTTAACACCTGTAGCGTGATTAAGGGATATAATTCACCCTACAGTCGCATTCACAGACAGATCAATATAATGACATGCTTATATTACCTGGAATGGAGGAATCCACGATAATATTGTAACACACACAAACACAGATATGCATATTGGTTGAAAGAAAAAATTATTAAAATATAGACTATACTACCAACGCTATAAAAGAATATTCAAATTGAAGAATTTGAAGTATTCATAATTAATCATATCTAATAATTTTCATAATACGTACGTAATTATATTATCAAGTCGCGTATTACGCAATCACGTTCCTCATACACTACAATTTATAATTTTCTAATTTGTCGGTATTAATTTTGTTATGATTACGAAAGTTCAAAAATTTTTTATTTATTTCGGATCAATATAATTTATCAATACCCTCACTAAACACCGATGAGCTATGGCAATAGAAATGTATATATATATATATATTTACCATAGGGAGTGACAATAACATAATATATTGCAACAACACTAACAAATGTTATGAAACTACTTACACTTTGACATGGGGAGAAGAACTGACAAAAAACTCCCAGCCTTTCTTTCAAATCATATTTCAACTTAGCCTATTATTTAATATAATATTTATTTTAAGACTATTATATATTGATGTAGGATGTTCTGTTGTGATGTTGATTATTATTATAATGACAAAAAATCAATGAAAAAATCTGGGTTAGGTAAAAAAGTATTTACTTTTGTGGAAGTACTATAATAGCGACACAGAACAACAGAAACAATAGAACTATTATTAACAACAAAAGTCAAAACGTGACAATGAAAACTTCAAAAAGAAAGCTGTGATAAGTGAAGTGAAACATTAAAATATCTCGACATGTATCTAACGGTAATGAAACTGCAAATCGTACTGGCGCAATAGGACGTGCGCGAGGGGGTGAAAGGGGAACTGGAGGGGGCTTCACGTTCCAGCGAGGTCCAGGGTACCAGTGGGAGGCACCTTTGCACAGGATGCCGGCTTGATTATGGGTACCAGAAACGCCCTATTTCTGCCGTGAAGCAGTTATGTATAAGCATTACTGTGTTTCCGTCTGAGGGGCGCCGTAATTAGTGAGATTACTGGGCAAATGAGACTTAACATCTTATGTCTCCAAGGTGACGAGCGCAGTTGTAGTTCTGCCCAGAGTTTTTGAGGTTTTCAAGAATCCTTAGCGGCACTGAATTGTAATGGGTAGGGCGTATCAATTACCATCACCTGAACGTCCTGCTCGTCTCGTCCCTTATTGTCATAAAAAAAAATACCTGTGTCACAATTATAATATTACTATTGTGTTGTACGTAATAGAATGAAAGTAACGTTTGGTATGGATATTTATTCACAATATAATTACAAAGTTAGCCGATCCGGAAAGGTTAATTTTCTTCTTCTTCGGCGTTACACTCTTGTCAGAGTGGTCGTGGTCGTCACGTCCAGGTTAGTGGCCTGTTTCACAATGCGACGCCACACGTCGCCAACTGCCGCTCTTCTCGTGCATTCATGCAGAGTACCGTCGACAGCTTGCCTCACTTGGTCCGTCCACCTTATCGGGGACCTGCCTCTTGGTCTAGTGCCCTCGACTTGACCTTGCACTATTAAGCGTTCTATGGAGTCGCTTCCACGTCGCAATACATGCCCGAAGAAAGTGATAATGCGAGCTTGTACGTTAGTGGACAGTCTCTGTTTGATGCCGAGCTCCCGAAGAATGGACTCATTGGTTCGGAATTCGGTCCACGATATACCAAGCATTCTTCTCCTGCACCACATCTCAAGAGCATTGATCTTTTTCTTCTCACTTTCTCGTAGGGTCCATGTCTCAGCAGCGTAGAGGAATATGGGGAATATGAGAGCCCTTACAAGTCGTATTTTTGTGGTTTTTGTGATATTGCGATCCTTTTATATTTTCCTCAATTTATCCATAGCCGATCTGGAGATTGCCATGCGTCGTTTGATTTCGTCTATGCAGCCGCCATTATTTGAAATCAGTGCCCCCAGGTATATTTAAGTAGGCATTACCTCGCAATTTGCTACTTTCTTAACCTCTGGCGAGTTGTTCTTAGCACGGTCGACAATCATCACTTTGGTCTTGCTGCGATTAATTCTAAGGCCAAAATCAAGACTAACGTTTTCCAGCCTGTGTAGTAGCTCTTCCATATGAGGGATGCTACTTGCGAAGAGGGTGGTATCATCCGCGTAGCGTAAGTTCGATATGTTTTGTCCTCCAATAGTGATACCGTCTGTCCAACCATCCAAAGCAATTCTCATAATCAGTTCTGTGTAGATGTTAAACAGTAATGGAGAAATTATACATCCTTGTCGGACTCCTGCACTGGGGTGGAAACTGTTGGATAGAACCTCATCGGTTCTTACTGAGGCCGTACCATCTTCGTAAAGGTGCCTAAGAAGTGATACCAGATGTTTTGGGGTACCCATTTCTAGGAGAGTATTCCAGAGTTTCGGCCACTTGACGGAGTCAAACGCCTTGGAGAAATCAACAAAACAGATATACGTAGGTTTATTGAATTCTCGGGATTTTTCGATTATCTGGCGGATGGACAGTATCTGCTCCTGCAGTGGTTTCCCGTTGCCTTCTGCATCAGGCATTTCAGGAGTTATTTAAACTCCTAGGCCGCTGTCACCTCTTCTGACCGGTTGGCCGATCAGGCCCGTTGTGGTTTAAAATCAGAGTTTTCCTTCTTCTAGACGAGTTGCCTACCATGGCTGACGAGGCCCATCTCCCCGAGCAGTGGTGCTTATATTAAAGGGGCGGCTCCAACTCGCCACTGTCATCTACCGCTTACGAGATTGCGCGCCATTTGTTGGGGTACACCCAGCCACTGGCTCCCCGACGCCTCTACGATAGACCGCTCCGTTGTCCGCGACTGCTTATTGGTTATTCGCAGCGAACCTCCATATCTGAAGACCGTTCGCTATCCGCAACCTGCGACGCGTGTGGTGGCAATGAGCTCTGCCACTGGAGTGATAATCTCACCGGAACCACACCACTGGAGTGATAATCTCCCCAGAACCACAATCTAGTAGTTAATTTTAAAGTAGAAGAAAGCTTTGTTGTTAAAGCCAACTTCTAAGTAACAAGTATATGAACTATGTCGTAATTTTGAAGGTAAGCGCACACCGGGCGGAGTTACCGTCTAATTAGCCAAGTTTGTAAATTGTTACCTATTTGTTATAACAAGTGTCTCTAAGAAGTCGTCAAGAAAACTGTTTACCCTGTAGCCTTTGACTTGGGCATGTTTAAAATGTTTATATAAATTTAAAACACTCGTAAATATTTAAAGCACTATACGCACCTATATTTTGCATTTATTACTGAATCACTTAATATTAAAATTTAAATATACAAATTAAATAATATTATTTTTTTATGAAAATACGAGATCAGACGAGCAGGACTTTCAGCTGATGGTAATTGATACGCCCTGCCTATTACAATGTTGTGCCGCTCAGGATCAAGAATCCTAAAAAATGTGAGCGGCACTACAATTGCGCTCGTTACCTTGAAACATAAGATGTTAAGTCTTATTAATTTCACTAGCTACGGCGCCCTTCAGACCGAAACACAGTAATGCTTACACATTACTGCTTCACGGCAGAAATACGCCGTTGTGGTACACATAATCTAGCTGGCATCCTGTGCAAAGGAGCCTCCCACTGGTTCTAAAGTACAAACTGTAAACAGTTAATTAATTATCCAAATTTGGTGCTATTTGTTGCCTCGGAGTTGGTATTTTATTTTTATATTCGCGTTAGTTAAATGATTTACGGCATACATATAATAACAATCTTTATCTAACTTATTTTAATAAAAAAAAATTTTGCGTGTAATCTATACTTACGATTGCAGTAAAAGTGACTAGTAATTAACTTTAGGAATAATTAACAGACACAAAAATATATTATTAAAGTCTTGTAACCAACTAAGTACTAACGTACTCGTCTTGCTGAAGAGCTAGGAGCATTTTTACTTTTTTTTTGCAATTTCTTTCTCTCGGAAACGCTGACGATATAACCTGATCTTTTGAGCAAAGTTGGCATTTCATTCTCTACTTTGAATAAAAAAAAACTTTATAATTATATTATTTTAACAAGTGTGATTTTTATTTATTTCACAAGGAATGATATACTTAGATTTATATTGATATTATTATAAATTAACACTTACACTTTTTACAGGTCAAGTCATTATCAGGTTCTTGATTTTCTCATTTGTTCTTATTTAAAAGAGAGAGAGAGATAAAGAGTTGAATGTTCCTGGGATTTCACCATTTCATTTAACCGATTATTATTTTCATTTAATATTCTATTTATAAAATCATTAAACGTTTGCATGTGTTAAAATTTTCACCCATTAAATTAAATAATTGAAAATAAGAGATAGAAGGTTAGTTTATTAAGTACCACATATCAATATAAGGTTTATATTGAATATTAACGAATATAGTTATATGGGCTCGAACCTTTTGCCTGTCCTCATAATGGACGAAAAACCAAAAACCGTATGGTACAGAAACAAACATTTGATAGTAACAAAGTATCCATATATCAAAAATACAAACTGTTTTATGGCATATTATGGAATATATACATCCTCTTTATGCAAAAGAGGTAATGCTGGATATAATGGGGCTAATGCTAGATATACTTGAATAAATTCATAAGCAGGGCACTATGAAACAGTTTCTACCACAAAGGAAATTATATTATTATGCTTTCATGCGGACTCTATCGAATAAAGATATTTCATATGAAGTTGATGTCACTCACATTGCTGATAAAGATCAAAGTGATATATTTTGTAACTTACATTATTCTGTGTTAGCTTTGGCTTTGTTGTTTAATGTTACTTTATAATAGTAATATTTATTTATATTTATATAGACTATATCAACCATCATTCATTCACTATAATAATTAAAAAATACTTGTAGTGACAACAGCTACCAGTCTGTCAAAACAAATTAAAATAGGAAACAGACAGAGATATTTATGAATAAAGTATACATTGATATTTCTGTCACTAATAGGTAGATTATTATCTCCTACGACTTTGAAATGTACAGTCTGCAGTTAGGGATTATTCATTTATAACTGTAGTTCGATGCGAAAACTTAATGCGCAGGCGTGAAAAAAAAAAACATTTTCCTAACGGATTTTGATTACGCTTCTCAATAGGCAAAAATACACTCGTATGATCAATGTATGTATGATATAATATACCCAATAGTAAATAATAAGAAGATTGATCTAATGTAACTTATCTGTGGCTCTTATTTGTCAATGTCAAGCGCGACAGTGACAGTGACAGCAAATTGCTGATAGCCCGCCTGTTTCGTTTCTGTTACTTTTTACTAACAATTTAGAAGAGAGCCTTTTTATGTTGGAGTAAATAGTATATTGTAAGTTGCCATTTGTGTCATATTAACTTTATTCATACTGATCTATTGTTTTATATATATAATGTAATGGTGATGGCTTGCCTAAGATTCAATTCTTAATTTAAATGAGAATTTTTTTTTTTTTTTGATTACAATAACTTTACCGAAGTAGTATACTCACCAACACAAATACAAAACATACATTAATTTTAAACCAATAAATTAAATAAGTAGTAATATAAACAAAGGTTATATTCGTTCACCTTTTTCGTTAATAAATTTAAGAATTATGTGTATCTATATTAATAATTGAAATGGAGGAAGAGAGGTGTCTTTCAATACAGGTATTAATTGCTAACTGGAGGACAATAGTCAAAATTATGTTAATGTTTGTTTTAAATAATGTAAATACATATATATTTCGATTTGATTTTGATTTGAAGTAGTAAGTAGGTAAAAACGTCATAATATAATATAATTAATCAATCATAGTAAAGAAAAATATACTTTAGATATTAAAAGAAACATCAAATATTTAAGACGTCTGAAAAATTTAAAGTCAGATGCCAAACAATCAGTTTATTATCAAAAATTTTCTTACGAAACGCAACGATCTTATTCCTTAGGAAAAGTGTACAATAAATTATCTTTAAATTTATAGCAACCGGTAGAGTGTGGGAGTAAAACTTCCGCAATGTGAACTTGTATGAGGGTCGTCGTATACGACACACGAGGGAGGCAGTGGCTTTTGAAACGACCAGTGAAAGAGATATGCCGATTTTGCTTACACAGTCAAAGGTAGAGAATGTATTTCTTCGTAGATCACGTTCCTGACATTACATTTCGTGTATCTGTACCTGAATTTTTACTACGCGTAATTCCCACGGGCATTCTTGATGACAAGGATACATCGGTGTCCTTTGTAATGCTTATACGAAGAGTTTGACAATGAGTCATAAATATATTATATTTTCTGTTTAGTTTCTGCCGTTTTTACTATAATTATAATAATTATTCGCTCGATGAACAGACGTTATGGCCACAATAATTAATGTCTTATAACAATATTTATTTTAATTAAGTTAAATACATTTTTATGAGCATAAGGGTTGAGACGAGCAGGACGTTCAGCTGATGGTAATTGATACGCCCTGCCCATTATAATGCAGTACCGCTCAAGATTCTTGAAATATCCAAAAATTCTAAGCGGTACTACAACTGCGGTCGTTAGCTTGAGACACAAGATGTCAAGTCTCATTTGCCAAGCAATTTCACTAGCTACGGCGCCCTTCGGATCGAAACGCAGTAATGCTTACATATTAATGCTTTACGGCAGAAATAGGCGCCATTTTGGTACCCATAATCTAGCCGGCATCCTGTGCAAAGAAGCCTCCCATTGGTAAACTGTGCTTAGAATTAGCAGTTTTTTTTGTGTAAAAGAATGAGACTTAATCACCAAAAAAATATGTTAAAGCATTTATTTTTCAAATATTTTACTATGAAACTATACTAATGAATGTCCTTGTAAATATATTTTCTGGTTATTTCTGCTGCACTAAAATATTATTTTTTATGTAACTGTTATGCATAGGACATGATTGTCATTAGATACAAATAATAATTTCTATGTACGAATCTATATTCGTTGGTAGTATCATAACGGTAGACGGTCGAGCCCTATATAAGCTAGAGCGCTTCGTACTACGCCCTAATTGTCAGTGATTATTATAATTCTACAATGACATTCTATACATATGGACATATCATTCGCAGTCTAATAACGGATCCGCAAAAGTGTGCTTAAATACAATGTAAGCACAATTTTCTCCTTTGTCGTGTGTCAAATGTGTGTCAATGAACAAGCCTAAGTGTGCTATAAAAAGTGCTTAAATAATACATTAAAGACTCAAAAAAAGATGGCGTGACTTATCATCGGTAAGGTTATTTTATTAATATAAGATTGATATGCAAAAAGCGGAAGTAATTTAATAAAACGAATATTTTTTCATTAAATATGGTACAATATTATTGACAAGCCACAGACAAGACCCGCTTGTCAGAATGGGACAGATGAAAGGACACAGTCAGTAATGAAAACAATAGAGTTGCTCTTTTTAACCGACTTCAAAAAAAGGAGGAGGTTCTCAAATATGTTTTGTATGTTTGTTACTTCAGAACTGTTGACTGGGTGAACCGATTTTGTTAATTGATATTATAATGTTATAAAATTTTCTCGACAAATAGCAGATACTTTTATTCAATGAAGATGAAAATTCGCAATAAACTCTAGTTATGAAAGTAAGTATAATGGCTATCTACTACGAGTATTATCTAAAGCAACTCATTAAGACTCTCTTTGTATCAAACTATTTTTTTGTTTATGTAAGGAAGAACCGACTGGCACGACGAAATGAGACATAAGCAAAGGAGCTGTAATTAACACGGAAATTAGAGACGTATAATTACCTTGTGACTAAATTTTATATAAATAAGATAATTTCATCCCTTCATTCCCTTCTTTCCCTTCTAATAGATGTTGAAGATACTTTTAGCATTAATAACCAGAATATTATCACTAATTCATGCCATTTGAGGTCTCAGATCAAACATCAAGGTAATGGTGTATTTAAAGTTGTTAGGGATTCATTGACAATTGGTAGATACAACCTCCCCGCTTTCTGAATTTTTTTCTGTGTTTAACTTTATTATTAAAATCGCTTCAAGTGGCATAAGCTATTCAGCAGTTCATAGCAATCGAAAGCATTTTTATGATTATTCTGCTGCTTCGGGTAAATATGCTGTTAGCTATCAAAGTCAAAGTCATGTCAAAGTCAAATAAACTTTATTCAAAAAGGCTTAAACTAAGCGCTTTTGAATCGTCGCTATAAATATTTCTTTTAAATTACTGATTACCATACGTTCGGGAAAAGTTGACCTCGCGAGACGAACACACAGGAAACCCACCGGCCACTCTTATCAATTATTACGACATTAATTGATGCGGGGAGTGCATTGTTGTGAATTATGACAAGTAAACAAATTCAATAAATCAGTTTAATATAAGATCACATAATTATGTATGTGACCACAACAAAGTAGTTTCAGTAAAACTGTTAAATATCTAAAGCCAAATAGCTTATTGAAAGGAGCATCATATTAAACTAATATATTTATAAAATATTTTCCTGCAGCATACGTCCTGCTTGTACACAAAGAATGGCTTTGCATATTGAATAGGATTCAGCGGTTCATTGATTTTCAATTTGTTCGAAGCGCACATTGCTGGGATGGCACAACTGATACTAAAATAGGCAAATAAATCTGTGTACGATCTAGAACGACGAAGTACTTACCCGCCTACACTAAATAGCATACAATATACTATTATAGAAATAATAAGTCAATTACATGCTGATTAAAATATATCACAAATGTCTTTATAACTGTTGATGGCATGTTAATCGAATAAGGAGCTTTTCGTCTCCTGCAAGTTGATTGATTCGAGTGAGTTTTCATTGCAGACTGATTGAAACATAGTTCTTCTCTTGCAGCAGTCAACCGAAATGATATGACTGTGTTAATCCACATGTTATTCAGAAAAAAGCACAAAAAGTTATGCTATGATATTTGTATTTGACGTTAGATAGTAGGATTGTTAGTTATTCTCAATTAACTTTCTATGTTTAAGAATGAAAGTAAAAATATGAATTCACAAAAAGGGACATAGTCAGTAAGATGCAGCTATATCAATGAAGTTATCATGCATTGCAATCGAAAACATTTAGTGATTTCGAAAATCTATTTGATTCTTCTGCTGCTGATTCGAGTAAATATACTGTCGGCTATCAAAGTCAAAGTCAAATAAACTTTATTCAAATAGGCTTAAGCTACGAGCTTTTGTATCGACACTACAAATATTTCTTTTAAATTACTGAATTAACCATATGTACGTCAAAAGTTGAGCTTGTGAGAAGAACATGTAATAAACTCAACGCTCTTCTCTTTTCAATCAAATAGAGCAGTTTACAATGGCTATAATATACATAATAAATTAGTTTGTAAGGTGCTGCATCCAATATATAAGTCGTGTTTAAATTATATAAATTATTTCTTAAAAAAAAAAATTAACTGTTCAAATATTAGTTATCGTATATTGGATGCATCAACCTTTAGAGCTTGAACTCATTGATTGTGTAAGGATGCTTCGTGAACATGATGGTCGTGATTACTGTCACAATTAGTAATATTTATAAACTGTTACAGGTCGACCTGGCACCACAAGCAGCACCCGTTATTACCCTATATTTCCCCGACTATTTGTAGTCATTATATTGAACAGTCGTTACATGTACCGTTGGATCGCTAACCGAGCAGATTATTGATGCATCGGAAAACGAACAGGATGTCTCGCAAATACTATCTATTCCCTTTCCATACTAATTTCAACGCAGCCTCTGTTGAATAATGAATACATGGCATTTACGTCTCTCTGCCATATTTTTAATGCTATTTTATTTAAGACTAGTTAGCTGCTTTGACTTTATCCGGGTACTATTTGATAGGATGTAGTTTTTTTTTATGGAAAAGGAGGACAAACGAGCGTACCTACTTAGAAGGGTCACCTGGGTGTTAAGTGATCACCGCCGCCCACATCCTCTCGTAAACCAGAGGAATCACAGAAGTGTTGCCGGCTTTTAAGAAAAGTGTATGCGTTTTTTTTTAAGCTTCCCATGTCGTATCGTCCCGGAAACACCGCACTAGGAAGCTCATTTAACAGCTTTGTAGTACGTGGAAAAAAGCTCCTTGAAAACCGCACTGTGGAGGACCGCCACACCTCCAGATGGTGAGGATGATATTGTTGTGGCAAAGGTGGGATTCGGCGTCATGAATCAGGTGGAACAGCTCTTCGGAACACTCCCCGTGATAGATGCGGTAGAAGACACACAATGAAGCAATTAATGAAGGTGGGTATGGTAGGTTTTTATACCTGAATGTCTGACACTCGACGGATGCCTACTGTGAACCCACTTTGTGTGAAAACGGTGCGCGTTTCTAGTGCTTTGATATAAATAGTACAGCCGAAGAGATTTTACATACTCTATGTTTAAATATAAGTAAAATTTATGTGTGTATTTTAATGTATCTTTTTGCTTGGTTCTTTGTCTGTCATTTGTTATATCCTAGGATACCCCCCTAGCTTTAGTTCAATATTCAATGAATGACTGAATACGCAACATATTTCACCATTGCGTAGAATACTACGTGTACTAGTGCTAAATATAGCACTATCTAAATTTGATTGAGGAGGTCTTTTCCAATCGGCACGCCGAACTAAGAGACATTTTATAGCTGTTTACTAGTAGTTGCCCGTTGCATTTTCAACTAAAGGCTTTATCTCAATAAAATGTTTAAATGTTTAATAACCATGATAGTTGTTATAATGAAACATGAAGGACAAGCCTGTCAGCCATAAAGCTGACATAGCGATATCCCATTCTGCAGGGACGGACGTCAAGAAAGGGAAGATATTAGTAAGATTAGTAGGAAGCTCAACATTCTTGGTTTTTCAAATATTAATTGTTTTTTTAGTTCGTAATTAGACGGCTTTTATACTATTATTTAATTTGATTGAGGATTAATCATCGTTAATCTGGTCTGGATATTAATTACCAAATATAAATTTGTTGAAAGACTATTATTAAGACATTTTTTCACATAAAACTGAACTGTGGTTACTGGCAATAACCCAATAACGTACCGAAGTGATGTTCTCTTCAATAATTCCAACAAGATTCTTATCGACATAAGATACGACTACGGGCTACGGTTCTCATCTCCAGTTGCGAAAAGAATATTTAAAGTTAATGTTTCATTTTATCACATGCTATCTTTGACTGTTAAAATGAAAAAGAATGTGACGGTATTAAATATTAAGGATAGTTATACAGACGCCAGTGGATTAGTCAACTCTCCAATTTAAGCGAAACTATCGTAAATTGTAAAAGTGCACAACAATTTATTTTTTTATTTTTTATCATATTTATGGTAAGTTTGTTACAGATTGTTATTATCGATTTGAATGGACATATTATATCTACTTGAATTTATGTTTTACTTACACTTATTAATCTTGGAAACTTTTGAATAACATACTACCAATTTGAGATTCAATAAAAAAAAACTATATTTAAGGCAAAAAATGTAAAGGTTATATAAAAAACAAACAAGTTACAAATAATATAAATAAATGTTAGAATATTATTCTAGGAAAAGATATAGTAAGCTATGTCAGATATTTAATATTGAGATTGGATCGCGGTCGGACGGTAAACTTTCATCGTGCTCACAAACATTAGCCGCATATTACTAAAACATATTATATTATGTGTAGAGTCTCACTATTACACGAAGTAGTTTTATCTCGTACAGACTTGTTTTCGCAACAATCCTTGTGATAGTGGCTTAAAGCACGTGAAAATTTTAATTTATATTGCAGTTACAAAGATGACTCTAAAGTCATCTAAATGTTCCTCCTCTCCTGATAGCGGTAATGTCAGCAGCAAGTTTTTAATGATTACATTGGATTTAAATGTTTTGATTTGAAAGAGCGACATCTCTAGTCAATTTCCTAATATGCAATATTGGGGTTGAGTAGGTTTTTAACTGCAAAGTAGATCCTGTAGATGGAGCCACAACCTGAGAGTTGAACAAGACATGCGTAGATTTGGCATCGTTCATAAGTTTTGGTTACAAATTTAATTTGGAAAATTAACCCCAGTAGTGAGGGATATCACTTTAAAACCAGAAATTGTTTATTAAAAAAAAGTACAGAGAGTATGGATTTTTGCTCAAAATATGGCAAAATTCGACGTGATTCTAGTGTGCATTAGTCGGAAGTGAAAATTGTGTGAATATTGCAAAATTTACCTTTCTATACAACTTCAAAGGGTTCTCGTGTGGAAATGGATATGAGAGATTTTATCAAGCAGTTCATTTTGGAGTTTCATTCATTACTGTGTACGAGATAGTACGAATGGGTACTGCGTGCTCAAAGGCTTTATCGGAGGCGACAATCTCAGCGCTACCTATCCCGTGTAATAACGTTTTACACGGGATAGGATGGAGGTTAAACTAATTAATAGTTACTTCGATAATTTATTGAACTAATGATTGTTAAATTTGAAAATATTTTTCTGTAGATGTTTTTGGATAATTAATACAATTACGTAACGTAATATAATTACTATAAAATTTAGTACTTAGAAATTTATTTCTGTTTAAGCCTCACTGTTTCTATCAAATGATGTGTTACATGTATCAGAATTGTACCTAGCATAACTTAACATAAATGTTTAATTTAAGTAATGTTGAAGATCCAAATCCCTACTAATATTATAAATGTGACTGTCAGTTTGATTGTTATGCTTTTGAGCCGGAGCTACTGAACCGATATTGTTAAAATTTAGTACAGCTTGGAAAAGGCATAGGCTACATTTTATCCCGGAGAAATCCATGTCTCCAACGGAATTTGTGAAAAACTGAAAATCATGTCGATGAGCTATAACTTTACCAATAGTAGATTTAGTTTGCCAGAACAATTTTCTTCGAAATAAGATTCATATAATTTTAGTATCGTTGGGATATAGTTGGGAACGGAAGTGAAACTGGAAACCGGAACTGGAATAGGACATAAGATAATCTTCAATTCCGAACTTGCTTATTATTTTTAAAAACCCTTCATCTACGCGGACGAAGTTGCGAGCATCATCTAGTAAATAAATAACAATGATTGATTATGCGCTAAAAAGTATGTCTATCTTCTAAATTTTCGGACTTAAAGTCAAAAGATGTTGTAACCAATTATTGTAATGACAAACAACAAAAATGTTCGTATTGTTTTCTTAATCGATAATTAGCGGTTGCTCCATTCCCTATGTGTGGTATCATTAAGAAAGTCATTTATGTTTGAGTAAGCTGTACCAAACAAACGTTTTTTTTCTTTTAGCCCCCATCTGCAGCCAAAATATTGTATTATTCATATACATATTATTATATACCTTAGGACATAATACTAGTAATTTACTAAAGTAAACTAGTCGCACCGTATCTACGTCGATTAGTTGTCTAATATTTTTAAACGCAACCTTATAGAACCGCTTAACCTTAGCAAAATAGTATAAATTATGAGCATAATTGTCATATGATAAATAAAAATAATAGAAAAACAATAAAGTTCTTAAAACTAATTATAATAATTTTAAGTATTATTTGTCTTAACTTAATTTGAATACAAGCAAGCATTGAAAAAAGAGCCTCATCTAATACCTGACAATATCCAACAAAAAGGCATAAGAAAATAAATTTAGGGTTTCATTTCTGTAACAGACAACTATAACAAATAAATTTGATATCAAGGTGACAATTTTCCCATCTTTCGCAGTGACCGCTTTGGGACAAATTTATAGGTGCTTGACTATTCTATTCTCCATTTTTATTCAATTTCTGATTTAGAATTCCTTAGTGTGACAATCTACTCTATTGTCTGGCCCTTAGGTGCAGAGATCATAGATTACCGAAATTTGTAGTATTTCCTGTATCCAAGAATACTAGGATGCCGCAGTCGCTCGTCGTACTGCTTCGCTGAGGCGTATATTTGAGCGAAGCGAGGTAAACTAAGTCTGTGTATAAAAAATAAAACAAAATGAATCCAAACAAAAATAATAAAAATAATCTTATGGAATTTGGCGCCATATTTAAACATGAGGAATTAGCGCCTTATTTGGTCAAATGAGAAACTTGTGCTGATTTGCCAATTCAATAACTAAGAACCTGGCAGTCGAATCACTCTGGATTTTTGCCTGAAAGTACATCTGGTCATACTTAATATTATAAGAAAATCAGGCAAATGTGAGAAATTTTGTATCTAATATTGCACATGAGAAAGTTATGCTTATTCATCATAATAATTGAATCAAGTCGAAATTCAAAATTCTGTCTCGACCGTAACCTAGAAACCTTCGAAATCTTTCTATGAGTTCAAAAATTTTAAAATTGCTTCAGTAATGGTCGAGAAACAATTTCACACAGAAATCAATTGGAGTCATCCGGTGGGAGCTTCCCTCAGCTTCGCTTCGCTCAATAGCTATTGTGTAAATAGTCACATAGTATTCGAAAAATAAAGGAATAGCTGAATAAGAAGCGCTGATAGATGTCTGAGTCATATTTTTATGACCATAAGGGACGTGACGAGCAGGCCGTTCAGCTGATGGTAATTGATACGACCTGCCTATTACAATGCAATTCCACTCAGGATTTCTGAAATATTTTGTGAAACAATAGCAATGCTTGCTTTTTTTATTTAGAAGAACGTCCTTAGCAAAGTTTTAATATTTCCAGGATTTTCTAGGACTTGGGAGAGTAGCGTTTAAATGAACTTTTACGAACAACAATGACACCACAAACTTTTGTCCTACCGAACAATACACTCCACCGGTGAAATTAAAAACTGTAAACAATAGTGAGGAAATTTACATTACAGTTTCATAACAGTGTCGGCTGTTCGGAAATCTGAGAGTTTTCTCTATAATGAATAATTACATTAATTCTTTACAGTAGTATATTTAATATAATTTTAAGAGTATGGGTATAATACTCTAATAAATAAAATAAAATCAATGCAATTTTACGTCTATTTTAGATATTTTCTGAAGTATTGATTTTATATTGTTGCTTTTTATTTTTAGATTATGTTAATAGATAATAACATATTTATGCGATATTTTTTCAGCGCAAACGTGGTTATTTTATGTATTGTGGGATTTATCGAAGTTTACCTGACAAGTTTACTGACTGACTTTATTGTCAGTACGTAGGTTTTCTATTCTTAGAAGTTGGACTCCAATAGGCTAAGTCCGAACCATGCTTATTAATCCCCAGTGACCTATTCATGATATATTGAAGAATCATCTGTATAACCTGCAAATAAAAGTGGAAGCTGCAAAATTATCTCAACATATGAAAAAGCTGAAAGACTTGTAACGCAGAATCGTAGTTAGCACTTTAACACTTAGGCAGTCGTAGCGATAGTACAGAGGATGTTTAGTCAAAAAATATACATTTTTGAGCATAGGTACATAATTTTATACCCAATAAAAAGAAATAGTATAGAAAAACATAGACATAACAAATAGTATAGAAAAAAAGAAAGAGGAAAAAGATGGTTGGAGTATCATGGAGCGAATTCCGACCAGATCTCTAAATACTCCAGGAACTAGGTATCAAACAGGGTTTAACTGCCTCAGTGCAGTCTCACATACTCGCCTTCTATGGACAAGTATCAAGATGGGGCAGCCAGTCCATAGGACGTCTTCTCATCCAGGGTATAGTGGAAGGTATTAGACCGCCTCACCCATGCGATGGACCGATCAAAATGAATCTGATGTGGTCGGTCCCGTGCATGAGTGTACTTAAATGACTCCTAATAGACAATAATTAATATGGTGACAAATTTTAAGGTGCTGAGAAATATTTGACCGAGGAGAAGAAGATATCCTGGACTAGCCCACAATAATAATACTTTACAACTTCAGAAAAGAATTCCTTTTATTGTACTGGCCGTATAAATGATTTCTACAAAAATATAACGAGATTATAATAAATCTGTACGTTGTTTAACTGACAAAAGTATTGTTGTATTCTCTTATTTTATTGCTTCCCATTAAATAAAAAGGTGCATGGTAAGATTTTACAAAATAAGTATCGCCTATTTATCATTTTTCTCGCATCTGTATTACCTAGGATAATATTTTCTACTTTTTGTCTTAGCAGATCATTTGTCGAGGTCAGAACCTCGACAAATATATCGGCTATAATAGTTCTGTCAGAAAAATAAATACTCTTTGTACTTTGTATAATAATATTTATGAGCTTTATAACACACCCCTTTATATTATTCAGGAATACAGAAAAAATAAATCGTAGTTTATTTATTAATAATGATATCCAAGTGATGCTTGTTTTGCACACCGTAACAATGCGACGATGTGACGTCATCTACGCGAGGACCCGAGGTGTCTATCTGCTCATAATATTTAAAAGTGAAAAGGCATTCATTTCATGTTTATTTAAACAATCTACAGAAAATTCTGCAATGTTATATGTCTTGTATAAATTAAACTGAAGAGAAACAAATAAATTATTAAAAAATTACGTTATTTATTGTTAGTTTCATTCAAATCTAATCCACATGGTCTATGCTGTGACAGGCTGATGCAATACTGATGTTTTCCTGTCAGTACAACCGGGGTGGGTCGCTAATATATTACTATAAAGATAACGATATAGTTATTTTTTTATTTGGAATGGAAAACGACATTGCCGGGTCATAACTTACTTTTTATACAGATTTTTATCATCTACCACATTGACTTTTAACCACTCTCTTACAGCAATATAAGTTTGCCATTTCTCTTAGAATACAACTTAAATAAATAAAATCAACCATTACGTTTAGTTACATTTATATAATTCAATCTTAATATTAATACTTAATTTGAAATAATGTACTAATAATATCATTAGAACTGTTTTGCTGATATAAGAGAGCCGACAACTTGGCAAGAGTTCTCCATTATTAAGAACCGTAGCGCGTGCTCGTACCTTACGTTAGACAAGAATCTTGTTGGAATTATTGAAGAGGACATCGAAGGTATAGACAGTTGGATTAGAGCCAATGACAACTGTTTAATTTGCTATTAGAAAATAATGCCAAATGTTCTGTTCAGTAGCCGTTTTCTGAATAATCTTTAAAATCTAATTTTAAAGTTATTGTAGAGCTTACTAAAATTTTGTATTCATCATCATCATATTATGTTGGGTGTTTCAACTAAACAATTAATAACCAACTGGTAAGTGTACTTTAATTATTTAATATTACATTGTATAAATAAATATGCCATAAAATATTATTGTTGCTGGTAGTGTTAATATTATATTTATATTCAACCTCGCTCGTCTCGTCAATCTATTACATAATAAATTCCACAGTGACACAGCGCATTCGTAGACAATAACTAGCAAGGCATACTTGTGTGAGTAACTACACACACAAGTGTTTTGATTTTAGTCTAGAAAAGCTAAGAATCAAAGCACTACTCACAATTAATGTTCAAAAATTTGCTGAAAGTTGAAAGACACATTTTGTAGTGATGCTTTCTAATCTCTTACACTGTATTAGGATGATTCAATAAGTTTTGAACTTGTTGAGAGAAATTTTTATTTTATTTGAATAACTTATAGTGTGATAGTATTTTCTTTGATTAATGCGAGTATATTAATACCAAAAACAAAAAGAAAATATAAATGCTCCATAGGCTTAGTAGAATCGAGAAATCATTTATAGACAGTGATTATACATTTAAATAAAACACTTATAAAGGATTAAAACGAAATCTGGAAAGTTCTTGAAACGTCGGGTAAGCTAAAATAAAAAATGTCACTTTTACGCAAAAACCTAGAGTAAAAACAAAGTTACAATTACACGCGTTTAAATACTTATTAGAGTTTTATTTAAACTCAGAGTATGAATAAAATTAATAGTTTGTTTTCATGAAGGTTATTGTGAAATGTAATATCACTGCCTATAAATGATTTCTCGATTCTACTAAGCCTATGGAGCATTTACATTTTCTTTTTGTTTTTGGTATTAATATACTCTTTTACATGACGTTTAATTAAGTTTATTAAGAATTTAACAGTGGCTGAAACAGTGTCAGTAATGTAAGTTTAAATATTTTACAAATACTTTAGTATATTATCGAATTTTGGATAAATTGTGGTCTAAATGAAAATCAGAACGCATAAATGAACAAAAACATATTATATTATCACCAATATACTAAACATACGTATTAAATAGTCGGTAAACATAAAAGAAACCGAGCAGGCGGCTTCTGAGCAATAGAAGTAGGTACCAAATCTGTCATCCTTGACATTGACAAATAGGTGCCAAAGGAAAAGATCCGATAACAAAGACCACGAATTGTAGATTTAATAATGAGATTAAAGCAAAGTGTTATAAATTATCAAATCAAAAATTACACGTATGTTTATTTGAGATTTCACTTATCACCACATCGGAAAATTTAAGTTTCATGAAAACATGTTTAGAAAACAGGCTTGAAGTAATGTTTTTTTATGAATATAAGGGACGTGATGAGCAGGACGTTCAGTTGATGTTAATTGATACGCCCTGCCCATAACAATGCAGTGCCGCTCAGGATTCTTGAAAATCACAAAAATTCTGAGCGGCAATACAATTGCGCTCGTCACCTTGAGACATAAGATGTAAAGTCTCATTTGCCCAGTAATTTCACTACCTACGGCACCCGTCAGACCGAAACACAGTAATGCTTACACATTACTGATTCACGGCAGCAATAGGCGCCTTTGCGATACCCATAAATAGCATCCTGTGCAAAGAAGCCACTGAATAATTATCAACCTAGTCATATTATTTTTCAAATAGCATCAGTCTATGCTGGGAAGATACTGATATCTTGAAACTAAAAACGGTTTAATATTTTTGTTCGAAGGCACAGCCCTATCAATTAAGCCATACAATTATGCTCGGGCTTTTCTAGCGGGCTACGGCGAATATTCGTAGCCTCGGCATTCGTCACAACGCGGTGTGTGTTCCATCGATTGCACATCGCGGCACTGTTGGTAAATGGGTGCGGGTCATCAAAAGGGTTTTGCCGTGACAACATTTGCCTTTGTGGCTACACTACGCCGCTATATATAATAATTCACCGCTGTTGCGCGGTAGGCGATCTAGTTGCGTAGTTGTAGCCAAGACATTCGCGTTAACTCGCAGACGAGGTTTTTGGCACGACAGCGTGACACGAATATCGCCCGACCATTATCGTGTTTCGTCTTGGGGCTACATTAAGCCCCAGCATGAATGATAAAGTTTTACCCAGTGCTTCAGATTTAACCTTCACTTAATCCTGAGTGGCATTGCTTGGTAATTGGCAGGGCATATCAATTACCATCAGCTGAACGTCCTGCTCGTCTCGACCCTTATTTTCATAAAAAAAACTCAAGGTTTGTAAAGAATATTTTGCAGCTTCCATAAGATGTCTGCGTATATTTTCATCTGAAATAACAAGGCTGACTGCGTCCTATCAAGATGTTGATGGATTGTGATAAGGTTAGTCTGAAGTCTTTGCCCTGTACTCTCCTCGAAACACAGTAACGCTTACACATTACTGCTTCACGACAGAAAAAGGTGCTGTTGTGGTACCCATAATCTAGCCGGCATCCTGTGCAAAGGAGCCTCCCTCTGGTTTTATCAATAAAATCAATCAACTATCTGTCAATAAATCAATAAAATGGTTTTTTTAAAGAATATCACTTGAATTTCAAAAATTCTTGATTACCGATAAATAGTTTGCCTAAAATAATCATTATTACTCTTCTCGGCAACTAATCAATACTAACAATATCAATTAGCCATTAAGTAAATATAAGGAAGTAATAATATTAGGAGTGTCACCACAGTCACGAAGCTCTGCCAATCAAGTAGACAATAAATAAGATTAGCAATCCACTCACCATTATTAATGAACAATCTGACTAAAACGTAAGTAATCAAAACAGGAAACCTGCAAACATTTTGTCCTGGGTTGTTCAATTTTATTAAATCTCGTGAAATTCGCTTCGACTTGCGCAGTACAAGTGATTTACTGAAGGAGTCTGGGAGTTAGTGTATTTAAAATACGAGAATTACATCATTCAGTTATCCTGTCAATTACTTGAATGAAGTCGTGAAGAATGACTTCATTGTTAGAGTCAGCGCATTTTTGTTCAAACATCCATACCTGATTCAATTTTTTTTTATGGAAAAGGAGGACAAAGTAGCATAAGGGTAATCACAAAAACTTGTGTGATGTGATTACCGCCGCCCACATTCTATTGCAACTCCAACTTCCAGAGGAATTACAGGAGCGTTGCCGGCCTTTAAGGAAGGAGTGCGCGCTTTTTTTGAAGGCACCCGTGTCGTGTCCCGGAAACACCGCACAAGGAAGCTCATTGCACAGATTTGTAGTACGTGGAAGAAAGTTCCATGAAAACCGCACTGTGGAGAACCACCACTCATCCAGATGGTGGGGATGATATCCTAATTTGTGGCGTGTTACGCGAAGGTGGGATTTGGTGGAAATAATCTGGGCGTCATAAACAGATTTATGACGCCCAGCTTCTTTGAGGCCAATTTGGCTTTGCCCTCCAAATGACCACGGAATTGGCAATCTCTCGAGATTTCGAGCCCCAGTATTCCGATAGTAGGCGAGGCTGGTATTTTTTGGGCTGGGATTTTTTTTAGTTGTAAACGCGTAAACTTGAGTCTTCTGGTGGTTAAATTGGACAAGGATCAATTTACCCCATTCGGTGACCTTCATAAGATAGAACTCGATAGAAGACACAAGTTTCTCCCGGCACTGGTCGACGATTTCCCGAGAGAGACCTGCATGGCCCGTGTATACGGCATCACCAGTGTTGGCGTCTACATAACAATGTATGTTGAAGGTGTCCAACATTTGTTTATTTATTAAATACAATGTAATATTACATACAGATTAAATCTAAAGGATAATTAAATCTAACATATCATTGATATGCAAAAGAAACAGTGTCGGAGATAGCACACAGCCTTGGGGCACTCCAGCGTTCACGGGCTTCGGGTTCGAGCAAAAACCATAGACAACGACTTGTACGCTGCGCCCAGTGAAGAAGCTGGAGGGCCACTTACATAAGATCTCGGGAAGCCCAAATGAACAATGTTTTGAGGGAAGCGCCTTGTGCCATACACTATCAAAGGCCTTCGCTATATCCAGGCTCACTGCCAGGCCTTTGCTTTTGATTGCCGCCACCCGTCTCTGTGCTACGTACACCAGAAGATCCCCTGCCGACTGAGCATGGCGAAAGCCGTAGCCGGAAGTACAGACTATTGAACTATTTAAAATATCACAATCACTACTTTAATCGATTTACTCAATAATCCCTAAAATAGTAATTGCTTACATCAGCATAATTGTTTCCTTTTTAACTCAGTAATAGGTTAAATTACAAACAAAGACTAAAAATAAAAAATATCATGAGTGTATTTTGATGCGATTTCATAACAAAGACAAGAGTAAGGAGTCGACAGAAATTATTTATCATAAAAATTTCAAATTTTATTTCACCTGCCATCGTAATACTACCCGGGACCCTCGCACTTGTATTACTGAAATATGTCAGGAGCTCTTAGAAAGCCTACATTGCTATAATGTATCTCTTGAACTTCACACAATAGTCATCGCGATTGTATGCGAACTATAAAACGAAATGAGGTATTTTAGCATGTATCATACATAAGGAAATGTGGCTTCGACCGAATTTTTCGAATATTTCACAGTCGGTTTATCGAACACAGAGGCGTGTTTAAAGCCTCATAGAGTATGAGCACAGGTGGTTCCAATATTCTCGCCAATAGTACGGAGACGTGATCGGAAACCACAATGCTATTGGCAACTCGCGACTACTTCTTCAAATTATGAAAATATATCAAACAACCTTCTATCGTATTATAAACTGGAATTTTTCTATGATGACTACAAATAGTCAACGGTAAGAAAAAGAAATTTTATTAACTTAAATTTAGTTTTGAAATTTTTAATTATTACAAGAGACCGCCCGCGACTCTGCTTGGATTAGTTCTGTTTGCGTGTCATAGTCTAATAATTGAATAGAATTTTGTTCTGGGGACAGTGCCCCCGCCAAGTCAAGTAAAAATAAGCGGTACTTGACGGTGATGCTTGTAATGCGAGTGTTACACATTTAAATAAAACACTTTTAAAAGATTAAAACGCGTGTAATTGTAACTGAGATCTGGAAAGGTCTTGAAACGTCGGGTTAACTAAAATACAAATGTAACTTTTACGCAAACATCTAATATAAAACCGTTACAATTACACGCGTTTTAATCCTTTAAAAGTGTTTTATTTAAATTAGTCGAAGTTTCTTAATTTTGTCCTCACTGACTGACCGATCATCAAAACTCAATGGCTCTTCTAGCAGATATAGAAGCTATAAATTTAGAATACAATTAGTGTTTAGTGTATAAATAAAGGAAAAAGTAAAATATTTTGTAATTTCAGTCCAGCTTTCTAGATACTTTGTTATCCAATGTATGTTACTTTGCAAATGTTATTTATTTTGTATATCGATGGTGATGGTGTTTATCACAATTTATGGATCAATATTTTGATCACATATACTGACAGAACAGAGCGTGCTCGTCATTTGGCCATGGCAAATAATGAGTCGGGCTTTTAGTTAAAAGCTTTGCCTTCTGTGCCGATTGCAACACTAGTTGACAATATGACATTAATTTATTAACTCCGGCTAGGCATAAAACTTAATGAACCACATCAATGTACTACGTGGCGTTCAGGTATGCAGATGCTCTTGGGCGTCACGGGTTATCCTGCCTAAAATCGGCAGGCCGTATCAGTCAGCATTAATGAAGTCATCCGTAGGGCATTTGCTGCTCCTAATATACAAGCTGTTTAATAGCAAAATAGTATTTACCCGCCGCGATGGCAAGCGTCCTGATGGAAAGACGTTGGTGAATTGGGCACGGGAAAAGACGCTGGTTTCCTATGCGACTTGCGTTGACACTCTGGCTCCTTCTCAATCCCATGTTACGTCAGTTGGTGCTGGGGCTGCTGTTTCGACTGCCGAAGACAGCAAAAGTCGCAAAATATCGGTCTTAGTCAGCCATACATCTATATGCCGTTTGGTGTCGAGACACTTGGCCCGTGGAGCCCAGAGTCGCGGAGAATGTACAAAGTACTATCTTCGCGCCTCAATAAGGCTACTGGAAACCCAAGCGCTGTCAGCTATTTCGGTCAACAGATCAGCCTAGCTAACCAAAGCGGAAAAGCTGCCAGTATTCTTGGTATGCTTCCCGTAATGATAGTTTTAATTTAATATAATAATAGTATTGTAAATATACTTATAAGATTTGTTTTGTTTGAATACAATTGTATTAGATTAGAGGAGAGATTAGAGGTAGATTAAAAAATTGTGATTGTATTTAGTTATAATAAACAAATTGATTTACAATTTAAACAAACCTTCAACCACGTTGTAGCGTGGCTGGTTTATTTATATAACACGAATAATAATATCTAGTTTTGTATGCTTAATATTATGTATTGACTGTAGTCTCAGGGGATTAGACGCTATCCGACAAATGACTAGTAATAGATTGTTTGCCAAATCTATTCATAATTCTACAAAATATTTCGTCAACTAAAATATATGGTAATAAAATTTAGTATAGGAAGTATTTTCAATGATTAGATTATATAAAATTACTGGCTGTGAATACCAGCTTCGCCGGGTCTTGTTTAATTGTACAGTTATTTGTTAATGTTATAATAATCTATCATAACTTACCTCACAATATTTCATATAAAATATTTCTAGATCATTCTAAAATGTTCTAGAACAATCCAAATTATTTTAGATAGATAATAATCACACATTTTTAGAAATCACATGTTTCAACCCCCGTATCTTCTACACCCTTATATCTACTTGCAAACACGGTAGTAAACGATTGTACCTATTGCAACATGCAAACACTATGCGTTTGCGACGTGCAATTTTAGCTGCAAGGTGAAATAAAGTGATACACACCGCTATTTATATAAATATCTACAGATAATTTTCATAATTTTAACCTTAGATTAAGGTTTGGTCTGCGCTGCGCTCCAACTAGATACTTACAAGCCCAAATGGGCGTACTCGAGCTAGTCTCGAACAATGTCACACGTTGACGTGCTACTTGTTCTGTTAATCTTTAGTAATCTTTGAAACTAAAATGCCAGGTTGCGTAGTAAAACTTTGTAAAAAATTTGAATTTGAATTTGAACTACAAGAAATAAGGAAGACACTGGGATCACATAATTATCATCAGTAAGTATTTTGTATTTTATTAATTTCAATGTAAAATAACACGAAGCGTATGTTACAAAATTTGAAAGATTTCATTGAGTGTCAAGATACCACGCACACAAGCACCTATTAGTTGCCGCAATAAAGAAGCTATCGTTCTTAGGTAGTGCGGTATCTAGTCGTAGCACAGCGGAGACCAATCCTTAATCTAAGGTTTTAACAGTGATAGTTACAAGCATTTAAGTGACCGTTATTATATTTTGCATTAATCACACAAAATGAAATCTTACAAGTATATTATATATTTTTAAACTTTTATCTTCGCGGAACTTTATCTTTGTAATTTTTATGACGGATACTTTCGTTATATATTTTATTTATTTGGTGCTGATATTTCGATCCAATTGCATGAATCGTGGTCACGGCGGAACTGTGGAGGCGGCGAGAAACTCTTGACACATTGACACTTGACACTAATAGTACATCAATCTGTCCACGTGGCGTCTAATTTGTTTCGGTCTTTGATTCCCTAATTCAGGACACAAAATACTGACGACGTCTATATTTTGAGTCT